>NC_057834.1:34010536-36510536 GCF_910594005.1 Cervus elaphus
CCAGACACTGCTCAGACTGATGAGGTAGAAGGAGCTCAGTTGCTCACCGTCTGATTTAGGAGACAGACATGAACAAAATTGCAATACAGTGTGCTCAGCGCTCTGAGAGCCATCTGCACGGGGCTGCATGAAGATGGGTGTGATCCAGTCTGCTTGGGGGTGTGGGGGAAGCCAGGGAAATGGGACAGAAAATGAGACTGCGGAGCTGAGTCTTCCAGGAGGGAAACAGTCCTCCAGGAAGATGTGAGGGTGGGGAGAAGGGAAGGGCCTTCCCGAAAGAGGAAGCATTGCATCTCAAAGCGTGTTAGCATGGGACTGGAACAGCTTCTTTGCTGGCGGTGGTAGCTTTTTTGGGTTTCTATTATAGAGAACTGTAAGTACTTTGGCATGGCATGGCATGGGGGCAGGGGTAGAGAATATTAGCAAGTGAATTGAAAAAAGTGGCAGGGATCAGATCGTAGGTGGCGGGAGAAATATCAATAACCTCAGATACACAGATGACACCACCCTTACGGCAGAAAGCAAAGAGGAACTCAAAAGCCTCTTGATGAAAGTGAGAGGAGAGTGAAAAAGTTGGCTTAAAACTCAACATTCAGAAAACTAACATCATGGCATTTGGTCCCATCACTTCATGGAAAATAGATGGGGAAACAATGGAAACAGTGAAAGACTTTATTTTGGGGGCTCCAAAATCACTGCAGATGGTGACTGCAGCCATGAAATTAAAATACGCTTGCTCCTTGGTAGAAAATCTATGACCAACCTCGACAGCATATTAAAAAACAGAGACATTACTTTGCCAACAAAGGTTCGTCTAGTCAAGGCTATGGTTTGTCCAGTAGTCATGTATGGATGTGAGAGTTGGACTATAAAGAAAGCTGAGCACCAAAGAATTGATGCTTTTGAACTGTGGTGTTGGAGAAGACTCTTGAGAGTCCCTTGGACTGCAAGGAAATCCAACCAGTCCATCCTAAAGGAAATCAGTGCTGAATATTCACTGGAAGGACTGATGTTGAAGCTGAAACTCCAGTACTTTGGCCACCTGATGCAAAGGACTGACTCATTGGAAAAGATCCTGCTTCTAGGAAAGACTGAAGGCAGGAGGAGAAGGGGACGACAGAGGATGAGATGGTTGTATGGCATCACCGACTTGATGGACATGAGTTTGAGTAAGCACCGGGAGTTGGTGATGGACAGGGAAGCCTGCATGCTGCAGTCCATGGGGTTGCAAAGAGTTGGACATGACTGAGTGACTGAACTGAACTGAACTAGGCCACAGGGGAACATGGAAGGGTTTCACCTTCCAGAAAAATCACAATTGCTCTGGTTGGTGGCATGGCAGATGGGTGGGAGGGGAAAAGGGATGGTTACGGGTAGACAAGTGAGGGGTTATTCACATTTTCACATCGCCATGGTTTGAAAAGAAGAAAACAAAGGAACTAAAAGCAGTGACAATCGAGAGTGAGGGACAGATTTGAGAGCTAGTGAAGAGGCAGAATTGGTAGAACTCAGCAGCTGATTAAATTTGGAAGATAAAGGTGAGGAACGGAGCACTGACAGGCTCCATGTTTCCAGCTTAAGTGACTGGATGGTCTGTTCCTTCTCCCCAGGATATATCACATCAGTCTTCTTCTTTCCATTTGCTGTTGTGTAATCTGTTCTATTTCTGGGGTCCAGATCTCATCATAACTTACCTTGATGACTGCCACAGCCTCCTCGCTGTGACCTCTTGAAGCTATCCACCATGCAACATCCAGAGTGATCTATCAAAAATGCAAATCAAGTCATAGTTTCTCCCTTACTTAAAACCTTTCACTGCCTCTGCATCTGCTGCAGGATGAAAATCGGAAGCCTTTCACATGACATTTAACACTCTCTAAGATGTGGTCTTTCTAGCCATATTCTTTGTCATTCCCTGCCTGAGACTTTGGACTTAAGCAACCCCTCATATCTTGTCGTATCACACGCAGAGCTGTCTATTTGCTTGTTCTCTCCCCTCTAAAGTCTTTAGTGAGCCTTCCTTTCTGTTTCCCCAACACACACACAACCACACACTCTCCCGGCCCCAACCTCTTTTGCTCCAATTAACAACAGTTCTTACTTTAAAACTCAGATTAGGTCTGCAGCTCTTGAAAACTCAGGCCTCACAGCCTGGATTAGTTTGCCCATATTTTCGGATATTATAGCACACTGGACCTACCTCTACAATCGTTCAGCTTTTTTTGTTTTATGATTCTGTTTATTTTCTGTTTCTCACCATAATCCAGAGCAGACACAGTATCTTCATGATCTCTGTGTCTCAAATGCCTAGCACATTTCCTGGTATATAGTATGCGTTTATGGGCCTGTGGAATAAATAAATTAATAAATGAGTAGGCAGTCCCATTAGCTAGATAGGTGGAACAGGAAGAGCAGGAGATTGATGGGGAACTGTAAGCTCAGGTTTGCACATTTTACAGTTGAGATTCCTGTGAGTCACATAGGGATGGCTATTTCAGGGCAGCCAAATATATCAATCTGGCTTTCAGGTGAGATGTCTGGCTTTCAGATACGGGTATAGGAATTTTTAGCTCATAGTTGGTAGTATATGGTGTGGTGCTGTTTAAGATCATTCACGGTGAAAATATGAGGAGAGAGAAAGGCACCCTTTAGGGTAGTATTTTTGACCACAACTCACAGAAAAAAATTAGTTTTTACTATGCCCCAGAACACATACACTCACACAAATCCATGTACATCTAACTAAAACAAAAATTTTATGAAACAATATATAGTCCTTTTAGACAGTGATGCCCTCTGATGTATTTTTTTTATTTCATCCTGTCTCATCCTATCCTATCATTTCTTTTCTATTTAATAATATGCAAATGCTGCTATACATTCTGACTGGCAGTCTGATAAACAGTCCTCTGTAGAACACTGATTTTAAGAAGGAAGAGGAGGGGCTCGTGAAGGAGGCTGAAAAAGAAAGCCTGGTGCGGTGGGGCGGGGGGCCATTGAGAAGTAGGTGGCAGATTAGAAGAGAGTAATGTATGTCTCAGAAACCAGAGGAGCGAACATTTTTGAGAGAACAGAGGTGTGGTCAGTGGTGTGAAATGCTGCAGAAAGGTGTAGTGAGACTATCGAATTTGGCGAGGGCATTTTTGCATTACCCCGGTTGAGGTCATTTGAGGAATGGGTAGGGGGTAAGGGAAGAATGCCTGAGCCTAAGCTCTTCTCTATAAAAATGGAGAGTACCCAGCAGTAGTCTGCTGAGGATTTTCTCATCCTTTATCTCATTTACTCCTTCAAGGCATTATTATTTGTGTGCACTTTAGAAATCAGAAGAGTAATTCAGACCTCAGAGAGGTTCATTTAGGTGCCCCGTGGCACCCGCCATCACATAGTAAGTTGGAGAACTGAGATTCAAACCTTGGTCAATCCCGACTTTAAAGTCTGCAGTTTTCCGATTGCACCGTAATGGTTAGTCTATTTTTGCAATTTTGGATAAGTAATTTAATTTCTATGGTCACAAGTTTACTAATCTATGTAATTACAGATGGAGAGGGTTGGCAAAAATTACAGACTAGAGAAATATAGAAAATAAAGAGCTTGCATGTACTCACTTAGCATTATCAATTTAATCTTCCATCTATTTTAAAAAATTTATTAGTGTCATAAGAGCATGTGGTAAAAATTCAACTGATGCATAAGGTTAAAAATGAGACAATAATTTTAAACTCATTTTCCATTTGGAGCCTTCAGTGGTCCTGGGAAGAGTTTATTCAATACTTTTGATTTTCTAATTTATCAGTTAAGACTGAATACTTAACTGAATTTGGCATTTTGGTCTTCTTCTCCCTCCCCTTCCCCTTCCCAATGCATAGTGACTGTGTTGAAGATTTAAGAGTGATTCAGTGATACCATAAAGGAATAAAAATGGCACTGAAGTTTAACACTACTCTTTGTTACATATGAAGTTAAGAGTACATCCTAAGAGTTCTCATTACAAGGAAATGTTTTTTTCTGGTTTTTTCATTTGGCTGTACCAGGCGTTAGTTTTGGCGTGTGGGATCTAATTCCTCGACCAGGGATTGAACCTCTGCTCCGCTTGCATTGGGAGCACAAAGTCATAGCCACTGGGCCACCAGAGACGTCCTGGAAAAAAACCTGTTTTCTAATGTTGCCTCTATATGAGATGAATGAGTGCTATGTTTTATCTAAGGATTGAATCTGTTATAATGTGTTTTCACCTACCTGTTATTTGATGTATTTCATTAAAAGATGTTTTGATGATTGATTAAAAAAAAAAAAAAAGGTACCAAACAGGAGTCAGAAAAACTGGAATTGAGGGTCAGCTTTGTGAATGACTGACTGATCTCAAGGAAGTTACTTTATTTATCTGGAGGGCAGATAAAAGTTTCCTGTGTTTTTCTTAAGGTGGCTGAAAGGGGAGTGAGCCACTAAAGGGGGCCTACATAGAGCTGCCTTACCCAAGGCTGCTGTCTGCCTTCTAAACACCATAGCCTCTATTGCCTCTGTCTCCTCCTCTGCCCTGTGGCCCACCTGGCCCTCCTGTCCTTCCTTGGGCTGTCACCCTCTGAACACAAATGCGGGGACAGTTCTCAGAATCTCACTTCCTGGGACGAATCTTCAGGGCATCCCCTGCCTCTCGGTGGATGCCTTCTGTGGAGTGGTGATGGAGGTCAGGACACGGCTCCTCAGCCCCACCACTTCTGAGCTGAGTAACCTTGGGCATGTCACTTCGTGTCTTTCATCAAGGTTTTTCTTTTGTGAAAGGAGCACAAGGATAATCACTTTTCCCATAAGCTAGGGCTGTTCTGATGATAAAGTGAGATAAAAAAATTCGAAATCCTTTTATCATCATTATGTCTATCATTAACAATGGTTCTTAGAATCATAGATGGGCAGCATGAGGAAGGACCACTTTTTAAAGGAGGAGAAACTGGACCTGGAGGAGATCAGCTGGTTCACTCCAGGAAAAATGCTTCCCCTTGGCCCTGTTTCCAGGCTGGGGACTGAGTGCTGTCTCGCTCCGGCTTTAGAAGCTCCAGTCTTCTGTAGGTAGTAATGGACCGTCGTGTAAGGATAAACTGTATAGTATAGATGTTGCTATGGCTTGTCACGGGCATCACCGACTCAATGAACATGAACTTGAGCAAACTCCAAGGGATAGCGAAGGACAGGGAAGCCTGGCATGCTGCAGTTCATGGGGTCACAAGGAGTTGGACACAACTTAGTGACTGAACAACAACAGCTACAATGACGACAACGATCGCTTGTCAAGCAGAAGGTCCTTGCATAAGGACAAATTTAGTTCCTGGAGTTGAAACTTTCACGGATGTACTTTTTGGTTTAATTACTGATGTATTGTAAACGATGAGTACCTTTCTCGTCCAGCCATTACGGAGTCTGCCTTGCTGTGTTCACCTCAAGGTTTCCTCCTGGCTGAATGGGAGGTGGAGCTGAGGTAGGCAAAAGAGAAAGAAAGCCCAGTTTACTCCTAATATTAGGCAAAACCAATGTTCTTGAGTCCCTTGGCCAATGACTACAGAGTAATTGGCGTTTTAGGGATCCAGCCTCTAATTCTTTGACCTCTAGCCTAGAGCATTTGACCTTTTAAGAACCAAGGGCCCCGTGTCACTATGAAGATTAAGAAGCCGAGTTGCCAGCCCGTCCTCTGGTAACTCAATGCCATGGGGATTAGCAGGGCCCTGTTCAGGGCCTCCCGGTTTTAAAGCCAGTGGTGCACAGAGCCCTGATCAAAGAAGTAGAAAAGACACAGGTGTGTCGTGGAGACAGGAAGATTCCAGGATGTCTAGAGGTGAAAATGGAAAGGAAGGGAAGGACCAGCAAGTCATTCTGGACAACCCTCAGGAATCTTGATCTGTTATGGACTGGGTAGAGGAGATTCAGAACAAGAACTATAAACTGAAGATTTAAGAAGGAGAAAAGGTCTGGGCTAAGAAGATGGGTGGAGAAGAAAGAGATCTGGGAAATGAAATCTGGAGGAAGGAAAAAGAGAGCCGGAGGATGAAGGATAGACAAAATCAAGACTCTGGAGCCAAGTGACAGTCTACTGAGAGGGTGAGGATCAAGGAGCTTGAGAGGCTGGGAAACTCTAAAAACCTTCAGGATAGTGGTTACGGAGGGCAAAGACAGAGAGGAGCGGTGGGTGGAGTCTGGGGGAGACCAGGAACAGTGAGCATGGGCAAGAGTCTTTCGAGTAGATGAATCCAAGGGGAGATGAGAACAGATAGGGAAAGGGTCAAGAAATTGTGCCTTGCAGGGGATAGTGACTGGGTGGGAAAGGATTAGGGAATGCCAGCTGCAGAATGTGGGAAGTAGCGACATGAACACGAGTGAGGAGCGGTGTGGACAGAGGGGAAAGGGCATTTAAATCCGGAAATGACTAAGGTTGATGTGCCCCGAGGAAGAAGGAGAAACTGATGGAGGTGGTGAGCAGAAGAAGCACTGAGAAGGCACGACAGGGAAGTTAATATTGAACACACGAGAAGGGGATGACTTAGAGTTAGCAATGGAGGCACAGAGAGCCTGATTTTTTTTCTTTCTTTCTTTTTTTTTTTGATTGCGTTGCAAGGCATGTGGGATTTTAGTTCCCTGAGGGATCTAACCCGCACCCCCTGCATTGGAAGTGCAGAGTCTTAACTCCAGGACTGCCAGGGAAATCACGAGAGAGCCTGGATTTTAAAGAGAAGAGTGTTGAAGTAGAGAGGAAATACCAGAAATTACACATTTGGGGGGAAAACCTGGGTGAAGCTGAGAGAACATTTCCCAGGAAATTCCCAGCAAGATCTGGTGGGATGTGTCAGCCCACTTCCTCTTTTGTTAGACACTGCTAGCTTCCTCATACTTTTTGACCAAACAGAGCATTTCATATCCTTGGAGATCTCTGGAATTTTCTAGTCAGCTGAAAAAGATGGAAGATAGAAGCAACCAGGAAGGAGAGATTCTATCTCCACATTCTTCAGAATTCCTCAGACCACCTCTCCCCACCCCCCACAAGAGGCTGACCTCCGTATCTCCACTATGACCTTGAGTACCCATCAGAAGTCCAGCCCATTTTTGAAATAGATTGGTTCTAGTCTACTCTCCAGGAAGCTTGAAAGGGCTGGGTATCCCACTGGGACTGAGTTAGACCTGGAATGGTGTCTGAAAGTTGGATGTTGTGGTTAAAGCAAAATTTGCTCTCTATTTGTGCTCCTTTGACTTGATTATAAGCTCAGTTATTACTTGGATTATCTCACTTCTTTCTACTTAAAGGACAGGGAAAAGATGAGAAGGGAAAAAGCAATCTACAGTCAAGCTCCTTGACTGAAAGTGAAAAAGTGGAAGTTACTCATCACGATCTTCCCAACCCAGGGATTGAACCCAGGTCTCCTGCATTACAGACAGATTCTTTACCATCTGAGCCACCAGGGAAGTCTTGGCTGATGAAGGAAGGATATAGAAGGCTTTAGGAACATACATACTTTATTATCACAGGTTAGAAAAATGCATGAGACAAACAGACAAATGACAGGGAGCAAGGTCCAACAAAGATGCAGTGTCTGGAGAAGAACCAAAGACCCTTTGCTTGCCTATGGGTTTGTCCCTATTGCCTTCTGTAAAGAGTAGGGAATTAGGAACTGAGCACCTCTAACTTCTCCAGAGTAGGGCCTCGCCCCACAGGCCTGACCTTGCAAAGCACCTTTCTCAGCCTCCCTGGGAGGTGCTGACAAGAGGAATGAGATGGGCTGACTCTTAGGGGTGAGAAAATAAGATAGTTGTTGGGGACATTGAAAAATGATATATGGAAACCACTTCGGGAGAATGTGGCCACGTTCATGTGAATGAATAAGATTTGGGACACCGCAGGGGCTAGATGAAAGCATAGTGTGTAAAGGCTATACTCTCTAAACTGTTACATCGTCCTTCTCCATCTAATATCCTTTAGCATTTAAAACATGGATTTGTTGGTATAGCTATAGGGGAGCTGTGAGCAGGGCCAAGGTAGGATGTGGGATTTAATTGTATTTGTTTCTGGGCCAGCGGGAGAAGTTTCTGGCATTTACCCCGTGTATCCCAGCAGCACTTTATGAATGAAATAAGGTGTGAGCATCAGCAGTGTGTCTGTGGGGTCAGAGGGTGGTATTCAATTAGAGGCATGAGTAATGCTTGAGTCATAGATCTTTGGAGAATTCAATCAGTACAAAAGTTTTTTTTGGATGGAGAATGTACTCATCTTCTTAAGGGTTTACATAAACACAAATGACATCCCTAGCTTAGAGAAGAAAAAGATGTACTGTCTTTAATCATTTTGATGGCTTAACCTTATCTTCCCTTCCCCTTTAAAAACTACCACTTTCTTTGATTGTTTCCCTCCTTATTTTTAAATTAAAAACCTAATTGAGAGACATTATTCACACTTATCAAGAAGCTTTATCTGATTGATGGATTTAAAGTGAAATAATAGACGTCAGAAGAATGTCTCTTATTTGATAAAAGCCCTTGGACAAAGTCCAGCATATTTTTGTTGATATAGAATATAAGTGTAAAGGGTCCTGGAGTGACTCTTGTTGGGGAGGGGTGTTTCTTTGCTGGAATGGAGAGGTTGAGGTGGGGAGTAAAGAAGGGATAAAGGAAGGGTGCTCATGAGGAAGGAGGCAACTCAGGCAAGATAGTCAAGAATTATAACTCATGGGATAGAGGAAGGAGGGGGACAACATCTTGAAGTCTTAGCTCATCTTTCGCAATAGCATTTTTTTATTGCCCCCAGTTTACAACGAGGAAATGGAAGATTGAGAATTTAAGTCACATTCTCGGATTTTTGAAGCAAGCAAACTACATAGCTTGCTACTGAAGCTGGCCCTTTGGTTAGTGTGAACCTGGAAAATCAGCACTTCATTTGGTGGGCAATAAGACTAATTCCATCCTCCCAGGTGGCTGGGTGGTAAAGAATCTGCCTGCGAGCAGGATACACAGCTTTGCTCCCTGGGTTGGAAAGATCCCCCGGAGAAGGAAATGGTAACCCACTCCATTATTGTCGCCGGGGAAATCCCATGGACAGAGGAGCCTGCTGGGCTACAGTCCCTGGAGTCACAAAAGAGTTAGACAGGATTTAGCAACTGAGCAGCAACAAACAGCAAGACCAGTTCCATCTTTTCCTGTCCATCTTTCAGAGTAGTTCCTAGATTAGAATTTACCTGCAGGATCCTTGAGGGTGGGACCATGTCATTATTATCTCTTGTCGTTGTATGCCTTTAGCCCCAAATGAGAACATTTCAAACGGTGACTGAAGGTCTGGAGGGAGTTGGAGAACTGGGGCTGTTCATTCAGGTTGTGGGGAATGCATGATCTCTTAAGGTAGTGAAGCTTTGGGCAAAACTCGGGACTGGTTGATTTCTTGGGTCTGGGGCTAAATCTCTATGAAGAGCAGAGGATGTGTCGTGTCTCAGAGAACACTGACTGAGTCTGGTGGGAAGTATCCCAATAACCTAGGCTTTCCTTTTGCTCGTGCCTGGGGGGCTCATGGCTGGCCTGAGCATGGAGCTTCCCTTTACGAGCACGTGGGCCTCCTGATGAGTTCCCTGGCCAGCACCTTGCTCCTGGCCACTCTGCATAGTACAGTCTTTGGCCAGCACCAAGTCCTGGGTGTCAGATTCTTGGAGTTGCCCAGGGTAAACGTTTGAAGAATGGTGCATTCTGTGCTCCTTGCTTTAGGTTTGTAATATGCATAAGCAGTTTTGCTTTTCTCAGCTCCTCTCTCTAGGTCCTAGACGAAAGGCAAGCTTGACTAGAGTGGCTGCTTCTCCCCAGGTGTCAGACTCTTCCCTTTGCATCCCAGCCTGACTGCATCGCCTTGCTCCCTGTTGCTCCCTGATCCCATCACTGGGGCTGTAGGAACGGGTAGGGAAGTATGAGCTCTTACCCTAGGATACAGTCTTCGAGTTAGAAGGGCCCTTTAAGCTCTTCTGGTTGACGCCCCTCATACTGTGATGTTCTCACTTGGCCATCGCCTGTGTCTTGAGCTGTACTTGGAGGCAGGTGGTAGTGACCAGAGCTGTAGCCCCAGAAGCACACCCTGACGCTGGGCAGAAGGGGATTCTGAGCCAGCACTTCACTCTAGTTGTAACCTTTTGAGTGGGAGTGGGGTCATGAGCACCGAGTCAGTCTTTCGATCAATGTGCTGTCATTGGGAACACAGAGGCCAGTTGTCCCCTGATGTGTCTGGGAATCAAATAGAATAAAATGAGCTGGAAGGTGAGGTTAGAAGGACTTAGATTAGACTTTCAGAAGGACTGGCATAGCGGAAACAGTGATTGTAGTATTGTTTTCTCTAGAAGGCTTTTAAAAATAGGAACTGATTTATTTGATCTGGGGTAGGTATGGAAGTCGTTATGCAAGGTTATGGAGTGATGGTCAGTTTGATTGTCTGGGGTCACCTCTAGCAAGCCCAAACAGCTGAGAAATCCTCATTCATTAAATAAGACAGTCCTGGGAGGAAAGAAAGGCAGGCTTGGAGCTGGGGAAGGTGGGGGAAGGGAGGCAGGTATTCGTGGAGGGTTGCTTGAAGACCATCTGTGTTTCATTAGAGCTGCCACACTCACCCTCCCACCGGGTGCCCTCCTTCCCACCTTCCCTCTCTGTCTGTCTGTCTCTCTCTCAAACACACAGACCACCGCTCCGTCTCCACTCCCATCCTTAATTCTAGAGAGGATGCTGAAGGAACATCATATCAGACTCCCGTTCCCTCTCCCCCAGGCTCCGTAGATACAGCGCGCAAAGCTGAGAACTGCACTGTCTTCTGGAGCCCAGTTTCCCTGTCGTCTCTGCTGCTGCCGTTCACACTGTTTCTTTCCGGAGGCAGCTTCTTTGTCTGGGGATCGAGGGTTTTCCTAAATCTCCCAGCTTTGCCCAGCCCCTGCCTGAGAAGAGCTGGACTGGGATGAAACCACAGTGAGGGAGAGGGGTGGAGGTAGAGAAGGCTTCGGGTTTTCTCTGCTGGACTGGGTGCACTCTGCTTAATTAGCATGAGAATAGAAAGACATTCTCCCTACCTCCCTTAGGGATGGAGAGGAAAGAAGAGCAAAGACTCTAGCTCTGTCCTACTCCACCAGAGATTCTGGGACTGGGGAAATGACCACTTTCACATTCCTCCGATCCCCTGAGGACCCCAGGACCCACGGTACTGAGAAAAGCTTTGATGGAGCCGGCTGGTGGATCTCCACTCCAGATTTTCCAGCTGTCCCTGTCCCCCCACCGCTCAGAGAGCAGGATGCTGAGATGGCTCGGTGATGCAGAAGGTATGTGCTTTTTCAGTTCTGGTGCTGATGCTGTGTGTGTGGTGAGGTCTCTGTGGCGCAATGGACGAGCGCGCTGGACTTCTAATCCAGAGGTTCCGGGTTCGAGTCCCGGCAGAGATGGTCACCTGGCAGGTACCTCTTTTATTTTGTGTGCTATCATGCTAGGTTGATAGTTATATTTATTCCTCCCTGGGGGTTCTGGGAAGAGAAAGAAAACCTGTTTCCTTGGGAATCCTGGACCTCCCCTCTTTTTCTGTCTCCTCCCTCTTTGTTCTTTCCCTGTTCCTCCCTTATTAATTTTCTATTGTCTAGTGAAGGCTCAGATGCCTGCTACATCTCTCTGCTCAGCCTGACACAGCCTTTGAATCCTTTGCTTCGCAGAAGAATCACTGGCAAAGAGTGACCGGGATGCCTGGTCATAGGTTTTGAAACCACTATGGCTCCATTCCTTTACCTCTGAGCGCATGAAAAGGCAGATCATCCCATATGCTGATAAGGAAAAGTCCAATTGTCCTCTAAGGTAACACTCACCTTGACCAAGATGGGTCAGGAGGTGGATGGGGTCCTGTAGAGGGTGATTTCCTATGCCATCTTTGTCAGCTATCCTTTTGTATTCCAAAGGATAGGCTTTTTGTGTGTATGCTAAAACTCATCACTCACTTCCTCATCTACAAGGTGAGATGTAATCATTGTTCTTCATCTCAGTGGAATAAACTACAGAGCAGCACGCTCATTATCAGCAGCAGACGAACTTGTCCCCAGAAAGCCAAGGTCTTATACTTCAGTGGTCTGGACTGAGAAGTTTGCAGCCTTTCCTGCTTGCAGGACAGGCTTTGAGGTTTGTATCCGAATGTTCTTTTCATAATTCTTGGTTTCCGGCAAGCAGTTTTCTCACCAACTCTCTCATCCTGCATCCACTTCAGCTCTCTTTCCCTGTTTCATCTAATGAGCCATATTCAGGAAGATTGGAAGCTTGGTCGAATTGGTTTTCTATTTTGGGCTGGTCTGGCTCTCTGCATTTCATATTGCAGCCTCTCCTCTATTAGCTAGAGGGAACCGCCTGAGCCGGGAACTGACCTCCACCTCAGGTGAACTCCGGAAACCTGAGGAGACTCACCTCTCCTCCTGACTGCTGGGGAGTCAGCATCTCTCCCTCCCAGGGCTCTGAACAGGTGACCAGAGCATGCAGGCAGCTGTCACTTGCACTCTAAAGAAGCTGGAGGGGGTGAGATCGGAGAATCCGGCCCATGCTAAGAAGTGGGGAATTGATATGGCAGGCAGGAGGACTCTGGAAGGAGATTGATTTTTTTTTTTTTTTTTTTAGCTTGTGTGTGTTTGCAGCAAACTGAAACTCCTGAAATTCTTTTGAAGTTAGTCTGGTACTTTTAAAGGGACTTAGGAATCTTGCAATAAGAACCAATACAGCTTTCCCTTCCTGAGGTGCTTTGATGGAACACCAGTTCTGATATTAACTCTTTCCTGATAGCCCGATGGATTATGGCCTTTGGACCTGAAATCCCTGGACAGCCCTTCTGGAGCCTTTTATTTTTAGCTCAGCTTATCCTAGATCTTTTTGCTTTAAGGTCAGGCCTGAAAGGAAAAAATGGTCCCTGTGTGTGGATGGGGGCATGGAGGGTTGTAGCGAGGGAGTTTACAGAAGAGGCATTTCAGAGTTTTCAGCCATAATCCAGAATACTACCTACATCTTTCTAGTCCACCCCTCACTCCCCTGCATCATTCTGTTATAATGGTGCTGCTGAATGCTAACAGTTTTGAAAAGTAAGAGGGTTGTCCTTCTAGCACTGTGAAAGTTTGGGACAAGGGTATACATTCATCATGGCTCACTCTAAGCTTTTCTCGATTCTGGACGCTCTCTATGAATGTATTCTTTATGAAATATAATCCTTATGAAATTGTGGGAGCTGGGATGGGATGTGTGCCCAAGTAGGCAGTGAATTGAGATTCGTTTAAGTGCTTGATCAGGGTGCAATATAGCCAGCTCCTCAGGTCAAGTTCTATATTAGTGAGAATTTAACTACACAGATAATTCGCCGAACCTGATTGTAGCTAGACAATGGTTTCCATTTTCTAACTTGGAATCAGGAGATCCTGGTTTAAGTTGCAACTTTGCCAAGTTTCCAAGTCTCTCTGATCTTTAGCTTGCTTATTTATTAAAACAAAGTTGTACTATCTATCTTCCAAATGTGAAAATGAATGAGAAAGCCCATTGTACAGTTCTGTATAGCTCTGTAGAGCTGTGTACGAGTGTATAGGTTTTGTTAGTTTGGGGGGTGCTTTTGTCTCACTCCTCAGCATGAAGAAAAGGTGCCTGGCCAGAGAGTAGGGAAATGACAGGCTCTGAATGATCAGCCCCTGCCTGGAACCTCCAGGGTGGCTGTATGCCACCAGCTGGGGCTGGTACTGACCTGTGCTACCCTAACAAAGAGGATGGAATGGACTTTCTAGCTGGTGGAATCCTTCAGAGGGCAGATGGCCCCTCTGTGCCTTACATAGGTGACTTCATCTCAGCCAGGTAGGTAGAGGTCCCTGCTGGCTACACCACTGAAGGGAACTAAGAGCTTCCACTTATTTAGACATCACCCAGCTTTTAGCTCCCTCAGCCTCTGAGGGGTGATGTTTTGGGAACTTGTAGAAGAACATCGCCAGGACCAGTGGCAAGATTTTCCACATTGGTAAAAATTCCTATATATGTGCTAGCAACATTTTTCTTAACACAAGAGAGAGAATTTTTAATTTATGAATATCATAAGTATTACATTTTAAAGATATTCAGAATGTAAAATAGAAATGGGTGGATTTTTTTTTTTTAATAAAGTCACTTCACTGTAGGACTCAAATGCTTCACAGGTACTGAAAATGACCATTAATTACAAAGTGTGCAGACAGGATATGTCTTATTTATTATTGTATTCTCACTGCTTGAAATATGGTCAGCATTTGATGGATATGTTTGAAAGAATTAATGCTGACTTAGATTGGCTATAAATTATGTAGGTAAGAAAGAGAAAGAACCATAGCTCCTAGGGATCAGGACCACAGGCAATGTCTTCTTTCATTAATTCATCCACTTTACAAATATTTATCAAGCACCCACTTTATGCCACTTTCCAGGCACAGGGATCCAAAACAGCATTTCCCACTTCCCTCATGGAGTGCATATTTCTGTGACAGAGACAAAGAATAGGTAGGTAAATAATATTATGATAGAATTGTAGATAGAGATACCTGCTGGAGGAATCGATGATAAAAGAGTGATGTGAAGCCTGGTGGTCACGGAAGACTTTCCCAGGAGGTAGCATGTGAGTGAAGATAAATGAAGCAAGAGAGCCTGATGAAATCCAGATGATGGGCATTCCAAACAGAGAAACAGCAAGAGCAGAGAACCTGAGGCAGGCATGAGCTTGATGACTTTGAGAGAAAGCACAAAGTTAGTGTGGCTGGAGTGGGAACAGCGATGAAGAGAGTCATGCTCAGAGACATGCTGGACATGCTGGACATATGGGACATGCTGGAACTTCCCTAGCAGTGCAGTGGTTAAGATTCCATGCTTCTAATAAAGGGGCATGGGTTCAATCCCTGATTGGGGAACTAAGATCCCACATGCCATGGTAGTGTGGTAAAAACAAAAAAAAACAAAATATGGGGCATGTCATACAGGATAATGTACTCAGCCCCATCACAGCCAACTCTGCCTTGTGTATTAACTCTAGTATCTCCTCACTTTTCCTTTACTATCCTGCAATGAAATTTGTAGGTAATACAACTTATAAGTATAATTAAAACAAATCAGTAACATATCCTTTTTTGAAATATAAGGAAATGTAATAAATGCTATGTATCTTAATACATAAATGCCACGCTAACAGTCTTATACCTATATGAAGAATCACCTCCAATGCAATAACTATAGATGCAGACACACAAAAAAGTGCAGGTAATTATAAATATCACAAAGAATATCAATCATCAGCAGTGTTGTGATTTTCCAAACTGGTGCACACTTGTTGATAAATTTATGATCAAAACAAATTAAATATTCTTGCAAAGCATGCACCGTTTTGCATTCCTGAATATTTTAGGAAATTTTAAACCATGCAGAAAACTGTATTTATATGGAAAAATGAGATAGACTTTAGGTCCAGATACAAGCAACTAGCCTTTTAGTAGGTCATTCAAAAGAAGTACACCACTTGAGGCAAGTCTTCTTTGTGTGAGATACATCTACATATTGCAGGACATATGAATCCCAGGTACCCTTCCTCTCTGTAGCTAGTAGTGGTCCCAATCATTAAGAAACAAAGCAAAAAAAAAAAAAAAATACTCCACCAAATTTTCAAATCACTACCTCAGGGCTATTGCAGACCAAGTGGTAAGTCTTGTAGATCAAGCTTTCCTTCATGCTAATGAAAAGTCATTGGTGGGTTTGAGCAGAGGACTGGTAGAATCTGATTTATGTGTTAAAGGGCTAATTTTGACTGTTGGTAAAGAATAGCCTGTGTTGGGGAGAAGGGAACGTTTGCTGGTCTGTTGGACGCAACACCTTTTGGAAGCAGCCGGGTGTGGCACTGGGGTTCCCAAGTGACACCACTAGAAATGGTCCACCCACAAAAGTCATCTCTCATCTCTGGAGAGCTAGCCTGGCATGGAATCATTTATATATTGTCTAGGAACTAGTTAGTTTATTGTCCTTACAATGATTCCACTTATTAGCAAAAATGTTCATGTTTGTTTGCATTTAAAAGCCATAGGAGATGGAATCTACTCTCCTAAACATGATTTCAGTGTTTATGTCTTTTTTCAGTTTCTATAGATTATAATGGAACAGAATGTCTTTAAACTTCTTTGTGTCCTCCTTGGAAGATGTATCTTTTTGCTTCTGTAATGTAATGTTGTCCTGTGATGGTTCTCCTGAGAGAATGGACGGTGGGTGAGAGGGAGTCTTCTGATACGAGGAGCTGGAAAACACCAGCATTAGCGGAGGAAACGACTATGGGGACGCACGGACCCGGGTCTGCGCCAGAGGTCTGCTGTCTACTTCTGTAACTTTGGGCATGCACTAGGTTTCTTGAGCCTTGGCTTCCTATTCTAGAAACTGAGCCAACTGTTATTTAGAATTAAATAAGGTAAAATGGAAAAGGGTCTGGATAGGTAGATCCACAATGGGTGCAGAAACAAACACTAGCTTCCTTTGTTTACGGATGGTTTATCCAACCAACCTTCTTCAGATTGAGCGTTTCAAGCTAGTTTCTTGGAGATTGTGTGTGAGGCTCTGGGGGACTTAGCCATGGACCACATGTCTCCGTACCTTGAAAATGCTTGGGCATAGTGGAGTGCTAGAGGGAGTAAGAAATGCATGATGCCTCTTACAGTAATTACCACCAAGAGGACTGTCTCTCTCCCGTGTTCCCTATGGAAGCTCTGGACTTCTCTCTGGGGCTCTGAGCATAGAAACCTGCAGGAATCATTAGTCCAATTCTGGGAACAAGGTTTCACAGGCCCCATGGAGAGGGCCACGTGAAGTCTTTTCAACTAGGAGAAATGCTGGGCTTTAAAACCAGGTATGAGAACCAGGGTGTCCAGAGAACAGACAGATTCCTGGGGAGCTGGGAAGAGATAGGAGTCCAGAGGTCGGCTGCTGTGTTCCTGGCCAGGGCACTTTCTGGGAGTTGCCTGCCATGGACCCAGCCCAGTCCTGAGTTTTGGAGGAGCATCATCTGGGAATCGCTCACAGCCCCTAATAATCTTCCTTTTGCTACATCTATAGTCCACTTTTGAGGAGGGACATGGTGCCATCCAAAATATCAGACAATTTAGAACCAATTATACCTATTTTGAAGGAATATGCAGCTTATTTTCTTTTCTAATTGTGCACAAACTTCCAACAGTACTTTAACATCGTTTTACTTAACTGTGCCCCTAACAGTGGAGGAGAGTGATGTTTTTACCCCCAGATGTCAGGAAGCAGAGACTGAAGTGGCTTTTGACAAGTACAATATTTCTTTGAAGTCTTATGCTTTATGCTATATTTCAGTACAGTTTTGGGGTTCTGCTTAATTATATCTGTGTTTTTAGGTACATAAATAATTATCTGGCTGCAAACTTTATAGTAAAAATAGTGTTTGGCATGTCCCACATATGAGTATCTGGTATATACTAGTTATAAAAGCACAGAAATATATTAATATTAAAAACGAGTTTGCGACCCCTGAGTGTTCACTCAGAGTTGAGGGGGGATATAGCCTGGAGACAGGGGAAGTAGTAGAAACCTGACAGAGAATGAACATTCATTCAGTTACTCATTCAACAAACGCTTACATAGCACCTACTATGTGCTAAGCATTGAAGTAGGTGCTGGCGGGACACAAGGATGGACAAAGAGAGGCACAGATTATCACGCAAATACATTGTAGAATTGTGACTATGAATGAAAGGGCAGACGATAGAGAAGAGGACATTTATGATGGGGGGAGCTGACCTCCTCAGAGGGGCCAAGGAAAGCTTCTTCCAGGAAATGTCTCTTGACCTGACTCTGAAGATCAATAGCAAATAACCAGGCAGAGAATGAAGGAAAGAGCTTTTCAGACAGAGGAACAGGGAGCACAAAGGTCTCATGGTGGGAGAGAGAATAAATGGCTAAAAAGCGAGTGTGGTTTGACTTCAGAGAGGAAGGCAAAAAGAGGCATGAAATGAAATTGGAGAGAGACAAGAAGCTAACCCACAGGGCTTTGTCATGACTGTAGGGGTTTTATCTTTATCTGAAAAACAGGGGGAAACCACTGAAGGGTTTTAAGCCAAAGAATAACGTGATTAGCTTTGCATTTTAGAATGATTGTTCCAGCTGCTGTTCAGAGGACAGGGTGGAAGGGTGCCAAGCTGAATAGCAGCTCAGTAGTCGTGAGAAGTGAGGTTAGCTTGGATTGGGCGATGGTGGTGGTGGTGTAGTTAGAGAAAAGTAGATGGGTTTTAGAGATTTTTATGAGCAAAAATGTGCAGGATTTGGTAGTAGGTTGGCAATGGTACAGAGAGGAAGGAGCTGTCAAAGGTGACTCCAAGATTTCTGGCTTGCCTACTATTGACCAAGACAGAAAACCCTGCAAGAAGGCCAGGTTTGGGGTAAGGGAGCTCAGCTCTGAGCTTCTAACTTTAAGGTGCTTTGAAGCTGAGAGCTGGGTCAGGGCCTGAATCAATGATTTAATTTTGGGAGTCATCTGCATGTTGGTGGAATTTGAAGCCAGAAGTGTGAATGAGATCACACAAGAGGAAAAGTATAGTGAGAAGGACCTAAGAATGAGCTAAGAAAAACTCTACTGTTTAATGGCACAGTGGAAAAAGAGAAGCAACGGCAAGGGAAGTAGGAGGGAAACCAGAATATCATTTCTGAATCCAAAGGAAGGGAGCATTTCAGAAGGGACTTGATTGAGTACCACATGCTACTGCAGAGCCAAGAATAAGCAGAACTAAACTTATCCGTTAGAGTAAGAGATGTGAAAGCCAGTGGTAGGTTTTTTTTCACTTTCTATGGCGTAAAAGGGCAAGCAACCAGATTGGGGTGCAGAGGGAAGGGGAGGGGAGGATGAGGAGAGAACGCAGAAAGGCCACTCTTAGAAGTCTGGCTGAGAAGGGATGAAGGAAGGCTGGTGAGCTGGAAGGCAAGAAGAGCCAAACAAAAAAGTCTTTTTTTTTGTTTTTTCTTTTTAAAACTTTTCACTTTGGAAATTTTCAAATGTAAATAAATTCAACAGAGTAGTGTTGTGAACTGTCACGCACCCCTCACTTAGTTTCGGCAATGATTAACTCGTGGTCAAACTTGTACCTATATATCCACCCATTTTATCTGTGTTGTCAGCGGGAGAGACTTGAGGAAAACCCCCTGGGGAGGAAATCACTGAGAAGGAGAATCTGAATAGTCAAGAGAAAGAAATAGAGAAGAAAAGCATAAATGATGCTTAGGGTTTCTGAGAAAGTGGGAGGGGAATAGGATGTAGAGCACGCTAAAAGGGAGTCCCTTGGGTACCTGGAGAGCCACCTTCTGTCTTGCTGAAGGAAGGAAAGAGGGCAAGGTGGTAGGATGGGTGCAGATATCAATTTACATGTTGACCTCTGGAAGATAAGACGGTTTCACCTGATGATGGAGGTGGCTCCTCCCCCTCCTCCTCTTCCTCCTCCTTGTCCTTCTTTTAAAGTAAGCGATCATGTCATCTTCTGAGAGTAATTGGGAAAAAGAGGACGTTGGTGTTTAAAGAGAGCATAGAAATCTGGGTTAGTTGTTGTGGAGAGAGAGGGAATGATGATATAGCAGAGAAGTGTGAAATATTTACTAGATGGTATTAAAGGACCAATTTGCAGGAGATAGGCTGGCTCTGAGAAACAGATCCAATTTCACACACATATATATGTACATTTGTATGTCTGGCTTGTTAATGCGAGCCTTCATAATATGCTGCTACTCTAGTCCCCAGTGGAAGAATGTGTTTAGGTACACTGTATTTATGTGTTCCACAGAGTGCGTGGACTCCACAATCTCCTGAGTGTGTAAGCGGAATATATATATCATAAAGGGAAGTGATTTTAATTCTTAAAATGTAGGTGTGTCTAACCTGGAGAAGGAAATGGCAACCCACTGCAGTATTCTTGCCTGGAGAACCCCCGTGGACAGAGGAGCCAGGCGGGCTACAGCCCCTGGGGTGGCAAAGACTGAGAGACTAATCACAGCATGGTGTATGTAACAGTACATTGGAGCTTGTGTTTCACATTAATTGGTTCAGCTCGCCACCTGCTGGAAATCTTGCTTAACAACACCAGCCTGGGTTTTCCGAGGCAAAATCTAAAATCTTTTTTCTCTGAAGTCAGTGTTCTTGCATACAGCATTTCCCTTATGACATGCGAGCTTCACTTATCAGATACTCTTTTACTTTTTTATTTGTGTGTCAAGTCACAGACATTAAACTATGTTCTTTTCCAACTTGATTTTGGTCAAAGATCACATCTATCCCATTTCAGTGCATGTGCTCTGTGAATCTCATCCATGATCCATATACAACAGAAGAGAAATAAAATGTCAGACTTATCTGAAACGGCATGAGGGAGAAGCAGATTATTGGTTAAAGGTGTATAAAGCATAAAAGATAGAGTCCAATTTTATCCAGATTAAGAGATGTCTTATTTCGTAATCCCTCAAATTCAGATGTTGTCCAAAGTTTCCTATCACAAATTCTTCTCTTCTAGGTTCTTAAAGTAAAATATTTATTTCTCCATAGTTTCCAAACTGACCCGTCAGGAAACCAGTCTGCTATAAAGTATCCTTCTCATGGGCTATCTTAATTTGAATACATTATCATTCAAAACTTTTCTCCAAGGTCTTCAGGTGACACCATTAAACCTAATATTTATCATAAACCACATCATCTTTATCCATTCTTCTGTTTATTCTTCCAGTTTCTAGGTTTTCATCAAATAATTCTTTTCCTTTGAGTTCAGTTACTCTATGGGAGAGTTCTGGGATAAATCACTCTTTTTTTATTAGTTTTTAAAAATTTCTATTTAATTTTTCTTTGGAGGATAATTGTTTTACAGTTTTGTGATAGTTTCTGTCATACATCAACAGGAATCAGCCGCAGGCATACATACGTCCCTTCCTTCTTAAACCTCCTACCTCTCCATCCCACGCCTCGAGGTTGTCACAGAGCTGGCTTTGGGTTCTTTGCATCATACCCCAAATTCCCACTGGTTATCTATGTCACATGGGTAATGTATATGTTTCAGTGCTACCCTCTCAAGTCATCCCACCCTCTCCCTCCTCCACTGTGAACAAAAGTCTGTTCTTCACTCCTGAGTCTCCTTTGCTGCCTTGCAAATAGGTTCATCAGTGCCATCTTTCTAGATTCCATCTGTATGCACTAGTAAACTATATTTGTCTTTCTCTTTCTGACTTACTTCACTCTGTATAATAGGCCTCATTAGCACTGACCCAAATGTGTTCCTTTTTACAGCTGAGTGATATTCCATTGTATATATGTACCACATCATCTTTATCCATTCTTCTGCCGAAGAACATCTAGGTTGCTTCCATGTCCTCACTATTGTAAATAGCTGCAGTGAACTAGTGCTTCAGTGAACATTGGGGTACATGCGTCTTTTTCAGTTATGGTTTACTGACAGTGTATGCCCAGTAGTGGGATTTCTGGGTCATATGGTAGAATCATTCCTAGTTTTTAAAGGAGTCCCCATACTGTACTCCACAGTGGCTGTATCAATTTGCATTTCCACTAACAATGCAAGAGGGGTCCCTTTTCTCCTCACTCTTCTAGCAGTGGCTAAATCACTCTTAATTGCTTCTTCTCCTTTAATTCAATCAACTCTTCATTATGGTCATTTTTTCATATACAGATAATCATGATTCACAGGGAATTTAGAGAAATGCCAGTATAAAGTACTGTTATTCACAAGAAAAGCAGCATTTGTTCATTTGCTCGGCCAGTCCTCATTAAGTGCTTACTGTGTGCCAGGAACTTTGGGAAGCACTGGGGGGATGTGGGGGACGGGACAGACGTGATTCTGATCCTTAGAGAGCTCTCTGTACAATGTGGAACGCAGACATTCATTATAGCATCCCAACATGTTCTGGTGAGCCCTCTGCTAAAAGAAATACAGAGAATGTCCTGAAATGTCTGGAAGACTGAGAGTCATGGACGTCTCCCTTGAAGAAGTGGTATGAAGCCATGGAGGAAAGGGAGAACACAAAAACTCCAGGAAGGCTATGGAATAGGAGCCAAATGCTGAGAGCCAGATTACAGAGGGGCTGATAAACCTTTTTAAGAAGTTTGGATTTTATTATAAGAACAGATACCAGCTATGAGAAGTTTTAACAGTTTGTGTATGAATGACACTCAGATTTGGATTTTGGAAAGATTATTCTAGCTGAAGTTTGGAGACAGCCTGGAGGGAAAACCCTGATGGGACAGAAGTTTCGAGGCATGTGTGATGTGGCGTTGGCTTACATTAGGACAGTGGAAAAGGAGAGAAGTGAGTGAATCTGAGAGATATTTAAGATGTTGAACAGATAAGACTTGGTGGAAATTGGTTGTAAGGCGTCACAGGAAGAGACCAGTCCAGGATGGCGCCCAGCTTTCTGGCTTGAACAAAGGGAGGTGCCCTTTAGTGAGACAGCAAGTGCTAGACAAGATGTAGATTCTCAAGGCCACAGAAGGTGAGTATTCCCCCTTGGATATGTTGAATTTGAGGTGTCTAAGGGGTATTGGGAGATATGTCTAGTGAGCAATTAGCTATATAAGCCTGGAGCACTGGAGAGGAATCCGGGCTGGAGATACAAGTCAGGATGATCAGCCTGTTGAGAGTAAATTGATGTTTTGGAAGTGGTCAATACCTCACTGAACATAAGGAAAAGAAGAATGACTAAAAAGCCCTGAGGAACACATCTTCTAAGGAATCATTAAAAGGGGGGGAGCCAGCACAGAAGACCAGCCAGAGAAGCTGTGAGATGACCAGGAGGGCCAGTGACAGAGCCAGTGGTTAGAATCATTAAAAAAAAAAAAAAAAGACATGTGCAGCAGTGGCCAAAATTGCTGATAACAACTGATGTTTTCCTTTAAGATTTAGTGACACATGGCCTTGTCCAGTGAAGGGACATAGTCAATTTCAATGAGTTCACACACAAGTAAGGGATGAGAAAGTGGGGCAGTGAGTGCAGAAAATGAAAAAATCTGTTGTAAACTGGAGTTTAGGGACGCAGTGGGAACTGTCAGGAGAGGTATGGCTAGGGAGAAATACTGTTGTTGCTTGTTCTTTGGAAAGAAAAGGGTTGAGAATGTTTCAGTGCTCACAGAAATTATCCCACAAAGAAAGAAGGGCTGAAGGAAACAAGGGAGGAAGTATTCACTTGATAGTTTAGTCCCTAAGAAGGCAGCCAGAGGTAATAAATACATAAATAAATAAGTAAATAATTCACTATGCTTTTTTGTGTGTGTACAGAAACTGTCCTAGGACCATTAGCTCATTTGACTCTTATGCAGCCTCTCCGAGAAGTTCCATTATTATTAGCCCATTTCTTCGAGATGTGGAAACTGAGACACAGATAGGTACCAAGGCCACCCAGTACATGGTGGGGTTGGGATTCATATCGGGGTATGTGACTTGAGACTTGCACCCATGGTCACAAGGCCCTGTTGTGGGATCCACAGCCTAGCTGGAGACATAGATGGGAGGTGTCCATCCTTGCTCTTGTAAGAGGTCTGGGGAGGAGGGGCTGGTCTGGATGCAGATAGGTGTCAGATTGGTTGGCATTATCAATTTTTTAGGGATGCCGTAACAAATTACTCCACTGTGGGTGGTGTAAGAACAGAGGTTTATTCTCCCACAGTTTTGTGAGTCAGAAGTCTAATGTTAAGGTGTCATCTGCTCTCCCTCCCTCTGAAGGGGTCACTTGTCTGGGGCCGCATAACTCCGGTCTCTGCCTCTGTCTTCACTTAGCTGGCATCTCTGTGTCTCAGAACTCTTTCTGCCATTCTCTTATCAAGAGACCTGACGTTGAATATAGGGCTCACCATGAACCCAGAATGATCTCATCTTGAGACTCTTAATCACATCTGCAATGATTCTTTTTCCAAATAAGTTCACAGATTTTGAGGGCTAGGAACTGGGCATATTTTGGTGGGGTGGGGGGTGTACTATTCAATCCACTACAGTTAAAAAGATGAAGGAGTTTCTGTCTGATGGATCCCTGTATTCTATGAAGTAGAGTGTGAGTACTTTTCTGAGATTGAACTCAGAAGTAGAGGGGTTAAGTATCTGAGGAGTGAAGAAATCTGGGAGTGATTATTATTGAAATGTGGAGAGTCGACTGAATAGGAAACACAATATGTTTGTGGAGCAGCGTGAAGAATGCAGATAAAATTTGTTATCATTAACTTATAGCTGTGTGATTTTCTCTAACAGCAATTTGCAGCTGGGTACACGCATGGAGAAAGCTGACAGATGAAATGACAGGAGTTACAGTCAAGAGGGAGGGGCATGGATGGGGAAGCAGGACAGAGGAGGAGGTTTGGGGTACTGGCGGGGCAGTGGGGGGGAATTCTGTCCGTAGGAGCAAGGCTGGGTGTGTATGCAAACAGGGTCCGAGGAGGACTGATGGATGGGTCAAAAAGCAGGCGAAGCCCTGAGAGCAGTTCAGTGAACTATGTATGATACTACAAGGTTATTCTCAGAGTGTGGAGTATTTGATTGTATTGTTTTACATGAGGAAAAGAATCTGGTTGCTGTAGAGGCAAAAGAAGGTTAATGGAAATGGACAAGTCAAGAGAGAAGGCAGGGATAGAACAAAACAGAAACAGATTCAAGGTTATAGAGAACAGTGGTTACAAGGGAGAAAGGTGATAGAGGGGTAGGGGATTAAGGGGTACAAACTACTGCGTATAAAATAAATAAGTTTCCAGGATATGTTGTCCATCATGGGGAATATAGCCAATGTTTTATCATAAGTCTGAGTGAAGTATGATCTATAAAAATACTGTGATTATGTTGTACACCTGAAACTGATATAATGTTATAAATCAACTATACTTCAGTTATTTTTTTAAAAAAAGAGAAGGCAAGATTCAGGACAAGCCATTCATGTGAACAGAGTCACACAGAAAAATGACAGGATCTGGGTGGTAAATGCTGCTGATGGTGTGATGTCTGACCTGGGGCTCAGTGGTTGGAAGAGGCTGTTGAGGTGGGTGTGGGTCCCTTGGAATGACACTAGGTGCTGTGTTAGTGAAGATTCTAAGAGAAACAGAACCAGTAGAGAGAGAGAAAGTGTGTGTGTGTCTGTGTGTGTGTTTACAGAGAGGGAGGGAGAGAGAGAGAGAGTTATTGATTGATGTATTATTAGGAACTTGCTTATGTCACTATGGAGGCTGAGAAATTCAGATCAAGGAGAACAGATAGTATAGTTCCATTCTAAGGCAGGAGAGGACTGATGTTCTAGCTTGAAGACAGGCAGAGAATTGTTTCTTAGCCTTTTATTCTACTCAGGTTGTTAATGGATTGGATGGAGCCATCACATGCGGAGGGGCAATTTGCTTTACTCAGGCTACAGATTCAAATGTGAATCTCATCCAGAAGTACCCTCACAGATACACCCAAAAATGATGTTGGACCAAAGATCTGAGCACTCCCTGCCCCACTCAAGTAGATACATAAAATAAACCACAAACACCTTTATTACATGAATAGTCTTACTCTACTGGTCTTAGTATCCCTGATTTTAAATGACGGGGTAAAGAAGATTATTGCTAAAGGTCCTTCTAATTTTAACTTTCATGTTTTGAAGTATAATTTCAAACCCTTAGGGTGGGAAGAAAGTGTTAGTCGCTCAGTCCTGTCCAGCTCGTTGTGACTCCATGGACTGTAGCCCACCAGGCTCCTCTGTCCATGGAATTCTCTGGGCAAGAACACTGGGGTAGGTAGCCATTCTCTTCTCCAGGGGATCTTTCTGACCCAGGAATTGAACTTGAGTCTCCTGCATTGTAGGCAGATTCTATACCATCTGAGCCACCAGGGATATCCTGGTGGAAGGGTGGAAAGAAACATCATGTTAAAATTCTCCTTAATTAAACATAACCCAGAAATGACTCCTGTGAATCCACAGATCTTAGAGACTAATGATTATTCTCAAATTCTGGCTAATACTCACTATTTACCTGCTTTTAAAAAAATATTTACTTATTCTTGGTTGCACTAGGTCTCCATTGCTGCGTGCAGGCTTTCTCCAGTTTCTGCAAGTGGGGGCTGCTCTTAATTGCAGTGCGCTGGCTTTTCACTGCAGTGGCTTCTTTAGGTGGAGAACATAGGCTCTAGATGCATGGGCTTCAGTAGTTGTGGTTCTTAAGTTTAGTTGCTCCATGGCATGTGGGATTGAACCTGTGTCCCTGCATTGGCAGACAGATTCTTATCCACTGTGCCACCAGGGAAGTCCTCTTTTTTAACAACAACAACAAAAACATGAAAGTCTTGACAAAACTTTCAACAGCACAACCACAGAAACTTCTCCTTCTTTCCCCACAGAAACCATCAACACATGATTCCAAAATCTCCCTGGGCAACAAGAACTAGTTCTGGCTTGTTCTCTGTCTTCTCTGAGTGTGGATTAAGTGATACTGTTGTCAGGACAGAAGTCATCTCAGGTGAGTCTCTCATTTAGGTCAATGTAGCAAACTTGCCTGCAAGCCATGAATTCCAAGTTGTTACCTTTACTTGAAATCTGTGCATTTTATAGGTGGGCTGAATATTTCTTTTGAAGCAGGTGTACCTGAAAGTAATAAATACAGTCCTTCCTGGAAGCATGGGTTGGGATGAGAGGACATTTTGAAGCATAGCACATTTGCCTAGTTTGGGGTTAAGGAAAAAGAGAGTGGAAGTTCAGCCCTCAGTGTACATGCTTCTGCTGGAGGAGTTAGATAGAGAAGCATCTTCTCAGATTGGCACATTTTACCTTTACTCCACTTGGAATGCCCTTCCTCCATCTCCTCACTTGATGACTTGGAACAACCTCTGAAATGTCAGCCTCCCGTAGGCAGCTTTTCTTGGCTTCCCTTCCCACCCACTCTCATCTGGATCAGGCGCCCTACCTTTGTCTGCCTGTCGCCCCCCTGTGTGTACGTCTGTCATGGCATTCCCCGTGGCATATTTACTTGTCTTTTATTTCTGTCTCCCCGACACAATGGCTGACACATGAGGCGATAAATTCATTTATACTGAAGTCATTTAATTGTGCACTTTTGATGAATTTGTCATTATCTTGCTCCCTTTGCTATGTCTGGCAACTATTTTATATCAATCACTATGCTAGCAACTAGGAGCATACAGATAAAATATAGGAGGTCCTGGCACTCGTGAAGTGTGTATTCAGGTAGGATAGACTGACAAAGAGGAAAGCAGTAGAAGAAAAGTAAATAAGGTGGCCATGATTTGTGATTACTATGTCACGAAGGGAATAAATAAGAGACAGACAGAGGCTGATGGGTGAAGGCACTCTGGGTAAAATGAGTAACAAGCCTCTCCCAGTTGGTGATGCAGGGGAGAAGTAGGGAGGCAAATACTTCAGGCAGAGGAAATGGCAAGAGGAGGAGCTCAGTTAAATGTGGATGGAGTAGAGTGAGCCAGGCATCCTGGAAAGACATAGGAGTGGGATCACTCAGAGATGTTGCCGATAGTTAAGAGTTCGGAAGGGAGGACTCGGGAGACGAGTGAGGAAGTGCTGCAGATCATCATCCGTGAAGGGGATGGTCTTGGAGTCATGCAAGGGCAGTAAAGACAGAAGAATGTAGGCTTGATATTATATGGTCATGTTTTTGATAATTTAGATGAGAATGATGAAGGAAAGAAAGGAATCAAGGATGTCTCTTACTGAAATAATGGATTGCTGTGTACCGATTTGGGAAGATTTGGAAGAAGGAGAAAGAAACAGCCTCAAGATCCTACTGTACAGCATAGGGAACTATATAAATATCCTGTGATAAACCATAATGGAAAGGAATATGAAAAAAAGAGTGTATATGTATGTATAACTGAATCACTTTGCTGTGTAGCAAAAATTAGCCCGACATTGTAAATCAGCCTATGGTCACCTAATCTATGACAAAGGAGGCAAGAATATACAATGTTGAAAAGACAGTCTCTTCAACAAGTGGTGTTGGAAAAACTGGACAGCTACATATAAAAGAATGAAATTAGAACTGTTTCTCATGGCATGAAGCTAATTTCGCCAGTTCTTAAGATAGTCAAGTGCCTTCCTGGTGGTTCAGTGGTAAAAAATCCGCTTACAATGCAGGAGATGCAGAAGACATGGGTTCGATCCCTAGGTTGGGAAGATCCCCAGGAGGAGGATATGGCAACCCACTCCAGTATTCTTGCCAGAAAAATCCCAGGGACAGAGGAGCCTGGTGGGCTACAGTCCATGGGGTCACAAAGAGTCAGACACAACTGAAGCGACTAAGCACACAAGATACTCAACTGGAACTGGCAATATTTGATAGAAACCTGGAAGGTCACTGCTCTTTGGCTTTTTAACTCCTTTTTTGGCAGGGACAGATTCCTCTTCATCTATGCTTTTTCTTTTCTGAAATTAGTTTGTGTGGTAGTTAATAGTTTTTTGATGAGATTCAAAGTTCTGTAAGGGTCATTGCCCCTCAATCATGCTGCAGGGGTGAAGGCTGGCCAGGACACCTGGCTATGTGTGGTGGGAAGAGCTGATTGTCATAGTTTCTAGACGGGGCTTCTTAAAGGCTTGGAAGGAGACGGGTGTATGAGAAAGAGAAAGCATTTGTGCAGGAGAAGAGAAAAATGGAAATGATAAAAAGGAACGATTTCAGTTTTGCCACGTGCTGCACAATCCTTAGCACTCGTATCTGCCTTCCACAGAACATCTAATAAAATTTGTGCCACTTGTCAAAGCTGACACTGCTGCTTCCTGGGCCCAGTGTGAAGTCACCGCAGAGGCTACCCAAGGGGTAGCCCGTGCACATTTGGGTTACATTAATTTTTTATTGTGAGATAAATTATTCATAGCCAAGGATGTATATAGAATATATGAACAGTTTAAAATGTATAATTACAATCATAAAATAAGCACTCAAGTTCCAACCAGCCAACTTAAAAAGAGAACATTGCCAGTTCCTCTGAAGACACTTGGGTGAACCTCCTCAACCATGAGAGATGAGTCGCTCAGTCATTTTCGACTTTTGCGGCCCCGTAGACTAGCCTGCCAAGCTCCTCTGTCCGTGGGATCCTCCAGGCAAGAATATTGAAGTGGGTCACCACTCCTTCTCCAGGTGATCTTCCTGACCCAAGAATCGATCTTGGGTCCCCTGCACTGCATACAGATACTTTACTGACTGAGCTGTGAGGGAAGCCTCAATGGTATCCCTCCTACTTCCAGAGGTAACAAATCACCCCCTTAGTTTTCTTTATTGCTAAATAATAGTATGTTGTTGTTGTTCAGTCGCTAAGTTGTGTCCAACTCTTTGTGACCTTTTAGACTGCACACACCAGGCTCCCCTGTCTCACTGTTACTCAAAGTTTGCTCAAATTCATATCCCTTGAGCCAGTGACGCCATCCAACCATCTTATCCTCTGTCGTCCCCCAGCTTCATTTATTTTTAAACTATGTGGAAACATATTTTTAAACTGTATGCTTTGGTTCTGTCATCATTGTACTTTTTGAGATTCATCCATGTCCTTAGAGGTACAACAGTTTATGTCCATAGATGGGTTGTGCTCCACGATATGGAAATACCACGATTTATTAATATACCCTGCCTTTGACAACATGTGATTTGTTTCCAGGTTTTTCTGTTATAACCAGTGCTGCTAGAATATTCTTGTATCTCATGGTGCAAGAGTTTTCAGATCATATACTTAGGAATAAGATTGCAGAGTCATAGGCTATATCCCTAGTCAATCTCATCAGGGTATACTTTTTTGCTTTCCAAAGTGATTCTTATCAATTTTATGTTGTCTTTTCAACAAAAACAATAAGGATTATATCCAATATGAATAATAACAGAGATTTTGCAAACCTGGAGGCAATGTTATTAGTTGGTCCTCCCTGTAGAGATAGCCACGGTGCAGGAAATGGGTAGACACTCAGGCCGGTGAAATGTTGGTGGTACATGTTCCTTTGTTTCATTTCGTTCTTCCCTAACCTTCATTCTCAGACAGGAATATCTTTTAACATGTGGATGTAGTTAGGGGTCTCCTAGGAGGCTGAGAATGTCAGAAAACAGGAGATTCAAAGTTTGAGGCAGAAAAAGAAGGGGACATTGCCCTGCACACATATTTGAGGATCTGGAATGTCCAACAAACAGTGAAGGGGTAGAGGTTGCTGTGCAAACATTTTTGTCAGAAATTTTGGCCCCAGAGTTGAAATGCTTTTTGCAGCTAGGAATTCCCATGGTCACTGTTGGATGCATTAGTGAGAACTGCAAGTTTTTCTAACCTTTCATCCCCAAAGGATATGGAAATGCGAGTATCATCCTGCCTGAAATTCTGGTACCCTGACGCTAAGGCCACTTTGTCCTGTGTTTCCTGAAGTAAGAGTACCTGGTACCCACACACCTTCCTCTCTGCATCCTCTTCCCTTCTAGGGGATTAGCCATTAGCCAATCACATTAGAAAAACAACCTTGAATCCTCTCAAGATCCCTGAAAATTAGATATTATCCCAACTTTAGAGATGAGAAAACTGAGGCTCAGAGAGGTGAGTAACTCACCCAAAATTAGGTCACTCCTAAGTGGTAGACTAGAAAGCTGAAGCCACACCTGTTTAACTGCATCTGTGTTTTTCCTCCCTGTTTTTTCCTGTTCTTCTGTTCTCTGTCTTGTCCTTTATAACCACATGGTCCTGAACAAGTGTCTTCTGCTGTCCGAGCTTTAGATTGAAAATTAGCAATTCACATAGGTTTAATGAACATTTATTAAAAAATGAAAATCACCCTATGGACATCTCACATTCTAGTGAGAGCAATGTTCTGAGCTGGCAAAAGATCTTTCTCCCTCTATCTTACTAGTGGTCTTGTTGCTACTATTTTTACAAAGTGAAAGTGAAAGTGAAGTCACTCAGTCGTGTCCGACTCTTCGGGACCCCATGGACTGTAGCCTACCACGCTCCTCCGTCTATGGGATTTTCTGGGCAAGAGTACTGGAGTGGGTTGCCATTACCTTCTCCGGGGGATCTTCCCGACCCAGGGATTGAACCTGGGTCTCCTGCGCTGTAGGCAGGCGCTTTACCGTCTGAGCCACAAGTGTCTTCTAAATCTACGCTTACAGCCTGTGGCTAAACATGTGAGTGTAGCCTGTTCCTCAGCTGGTGTGTGCCTACAGTTGGGTAGGTCTTGACTATAAAACTTGCTCCAGTGTGTTCTTGGTTGTCTGTTATTTTGATTTCATCCTATTTTGCTAACCAAGAGCATGTTTCCTCTCATAAAAGTGAGTTTTTTGTGGGGGCCTTTTTCAGATCTGCTGTTACAAACTCACACACACACCTTAGCGCTGGTATCTGTCTCAGGAAAGCAGTCAGGCTTGGCAGCACAACGGGTATGCCCATCAGTACCCACGGGAAACTGCTATTGCAGCCTCCCAGGTTCATTACTTCTCCATTGACACCTCACCCTGCTAACAGGGGGTCAGAAGCAGAGACAGGAGGTGTAATTCAAATGTGGGAAAGATTCAAATCAGCCTCTATCGTGGTGTGGCTCGGGGAAACCCAGTCCCTACCACCTAGGAGGCTAACTGATTCAGAACTTTCTCCTCTGGGACAGCCACCTTGCTGCCTTGCGTGCTGGTCCACCTCACCTGTTTCTCTCTTACTCCCCTGGTTGGAGAGAAAGATGCTGGTTCTCCAGGGTAGCCCTCATCTCCTAGGAATGTGAAGACCATGATCTGAGGAGCTGTTCTCTATGACCCCAGCCTGTGTGCATATGTGTATGTGTGCGCTTAGCTGTGTTCACCTCTTTGCAGCCCCATGGACTATAGCCTGCTAGGCTCCTCTGTCCATGAAATTTTCCAGGCAGGAATACTGGAATGGGTTTCCACTTCCTACTCCAGGGGATCTTCCTGACCCAGGGATCGAACCTGCATCTCTTGGGTCCCCTGCATTGGCAGGTAGATTCTTTACCACTGCATCATCTGGGAAGCCCCCTTTATGACCCTAAATACTCCCCAAAACAATTAATTGAGATTAAAAGAAGTTCTAAACTCTTCTAATAATGATCATGCACGTGAAGAACAATATTAGGGATCTCAGGTTCTGATTCCTTTTTGCAGTTGGTTGCCCTGTAATCCTGTGTCCTCTACTTGAAAACTGGGTAGAGAATCTCAAAAAATCATCAAGATTACTGAGAATAGCAATGGATGAGAGACTAGAAGTTTTTCATAGTCTAGAACAGTAGCTGGCAAACTTTTTCTGTAAGTCAGATAATAACTATTTCAAGTTTTATGGTCCCTTCTGTCTCTGTGGAATATGAAACTCTGTGGATTTACAATCTTTAAATGTATAAACACCATTCTTGGCTCGGTAGCCTTACAAAAATGGACCACAGGCTGGATTTGGCCTGTAGTTTGCTAACTGCAGTCCTATAAGCTCATCTGCAATTTTAGAGCAGCTGGATATTAGAGAAAAACCCTCTAGAGACTTAATATGGTATATTTTGAAAGTAAGCAATGAGCAGAAATATCAGGCTCAAGCATGAGTAATTAGAAAATAATCTGGAGAACAAAATGGACAAAGGAGAGTAAAGGTAAGGAAGAACAGAGATTGTGAGGCAATTATTTAAAGGAATTAGGGATGTGGAAAAGAGGCAAGGACAGGGGATGAGGATTGAATGGAGTATCTTGAACAAAGTAGAGAGTCTGGGAAAATGGTGTAAATGAGGCAGATTTTCTCCTAAGCATGTATGTATGCCTGCATGTTCAGTCACTTCAGTCGTGTCTGACTCTTTGTGACCCTACAGACTGAGGCCTCCCAGGCTCCTCTGTTCATGGGGTTCTCCAGGCAAGAATATCGGTGTCGGTTGCCATGTCCTTCTCCAGGGCATCTTCTCAACCCAGGGATCAAACCTGCGTCTCCTGCATCTCCTACGTTGTGGGTGGATTCTTTACTGCTGGGCCCCCGGGGAAGCCCCTCCTAGACATAGTTACTGGCAAATACACACAAGTCCTGCTGTGTGGCAGACTGGATTTTCATAGGGATAAGACGAAGAATTTACTCCCGTCTGTGGCTTATCACTACATGCAGGCGTGCTCAGTCACTTCAGCCATGTCTGACTATTTGTGACCCTGTGGTCTGTAGCTCACCAGACTCCTCTGTCCTTGGGATTCTCCAGGCAAGGATATTGGGTGGGTTGCCATTTCCTCCTCCAAGGGATCTTCTCGAGCCAGGGATTGAACCTGCATCCCCTGCATCTCCTGCATTTCAGGCAGATTCTTTCCAGTGAGCCACCAGGGAAGCCTGGCTTATCACTTCGGTCCTCTTTTAACCGTATGTGTCAGGTCACAGGTCTTCACTTGCTTTCCTGCCACCATCCAACACTGTTAGTTTAGTGCTTGTTCAATCAGCTTTCATGATTGAAAAATAAAAAGGAGGGAAAGAGTGCATTACTTCCCTAAGCTGTAGGTTGGCAAGGGTGACTGGGAAGAATGCAATATTGTGGAACATTTTCTGTGGATTGAGAAGTAAGTGAAATAACATCAATCATGGCACTTTAACCAAAATACAAACATGTTTTCTCACAGATAATTGACCACAAGAGGAAACTCAAGATGGACAAAGAGGACAATCGGAATATTAATGAAGAGGTAATACATGTCAAAGAGAAAATAAGAAAATGGATTTCAACTGTATGACTAGGTTGAAAAGCAGGTAAACAGGCCAGTTTCTGCTGGGAGATAATTTGAAAGGCTGAGACCTTTTAATACCCAAGAAATATTGAACATCACAATATTTGCACAATATATTGAACATCTCAAACAGGCCCATTTTCTCAGAATGATGGAAGAGCCCTGAACTAGGAATCAGAACGTCGTGGGTTTAGCTTTTAGTCTGCTCAGTAATTTGAAATCCGTGTAATCTGTGTGATTGAGATTTTCCAAGTCTCATTTCCTCATCAATAAAATGGAGATGGTATGTTTTTCTTTTTCCATACTGTTATTTTGATTTATACATGCATATTAAATGGCTTTGTAAAGCATTTGGAACTATGATAATGATGGAGATTTTATTACTTTTAGTATTCTATTATTATTTATTACTATTTTATTAATGAGTTGGCTTCACTAATAGAGCAGGCTGGGTATTATGATTAGGGGCTTCCAAAAGACTAGCCACCTGTCAAATTTTGCATAAATTGAACTGTAATAGTATGATTAAATCATTTCACGAGGTCCAAAGTTTCTATAGTCCTTAGGTTATGAAAATAAGAAATATTAAAAAATACAATTACATTAAAGATGAAATTTAATTCAATTGTGTCCCTCTCAGCACTTGATTAGCCGGCCATCCTAGCAATATCTTGAGAGAATGGAGCCGAAGAGAGAATTGCTGAAGAGCTTTAGGTCATCACAAAAGTACTGAATGAATGCCTGTCTGAACATTAGAGGTGGGCAAGGCATTAAGGAAGAGAGGGGTGGTCTTTTGCAATTGTCTTCACAATTTTGACTCAGGATAGTTTGTTCTGCCCATATCTAGGGGTCTTGAGAGAGGGCAGCCTGTGATCTTTTTTCCTTTGAATTCCTTCCCAGTGCCCTCTCTTCCCCTAAGCAAGTATTCTCAATACAGGATCCTGGCTAACCCTCCTAGAGTTCTCACGGCATAGATAGCTAATGTCCCACAGAGAATGCATACTTCCCTTCCAGGAGCCTTGTATCTTATGACCTGTATTCTAGGAGTCTTCCAGGAGACTTGCCAAGCTGCCTGTGTCTAGGCGGGGCTGGGTGCCAACGGCAGGTTGTATGGATGTGATGTATGTCACGTACAGGCTGAGCTAGTTAAGAAGTAAGTGCTTTCTCCACTCTCTTGTTTTCTTGTCTGCTTACTGAAAATTGATACCAGTGGTAATACTGGAAATCAAGTCTTGAGGAGGGAACTGCCACTAACATGGAAGGAAACTGGGCATCTGAGTCACTGCTTGAAGGAGAGCTGCCCTATCAGGAGCACCTACATCATACTGGAATGTGAGCAAATAATCCACTGGGACTTTTGGGTTTTCTGGTATCACCTGGATTAATACAGCTGTTGATATAGTAAACCTTCCCAGACTATTCCTTTCTCTACAAATTGCGAACGGCTAGCCTTTTCTCTTGATATTTAGCCCTTTCCCTTTCTTCCCTAGGTCCTTTCTACCCTTCCTGCTGAAAGTTTGTTGCTGAGCCGTGAAAGACACTGGGATTCTTGGCCTCCAGAGGAGAGGAATTCAATCCGGAGCCAGTGGCAAGGCTTGATCACTCAGAGCTTTTGTGTGATAAAGTTTTGTTAAAGTATGGAAGAGATAGACAAAGCTTCTGACATAGACACCAGAAGCGGGCAGGAAGAGTGCCCGCCTGCTAGCCTTTAGCAGTATGTCATATACCTATCAGCAAGCTGCTAATTAGAGAAAGGAGCTGTCTCAAAACTCAGAGTGGCAGCAGGCCCCTCACCCACAACATGCATTTTGAGATAACATTGGCCCAAGGTGAGTCATCCCCGGCCATAAAACGATTGACATGAATCTTGAAGAAAGGCAGGTTTTCAAGTAAGTATATAGTTTCATTAAGAAGCAGAGTAGGAGAACAGTGTATGAGTAACACATACTGGTTTGTTGAGCCCTTATCAGTCCTGAGTCTTAAGTGGAACCGACTTGAAGAAAGACGGAGTTTAGGGTAACTACATAGTTTATTAACATAGCTTAAGAAAATATTTTCATAAGAGAAACGTATTGGTTAGCTCAAGGTTTGAGAAAAGTCAAGTTCAGGTGGAACCAGGTGTCATCATGGCAACCCAGAATTTTAAAAGAAACCTTTTAATTTTGTATAGAGAAGGAAAAAAATCTGACACTTGTAGTTTGTTTTCTCCTGCCACTTAAGGGAGAGATAAACAGTGTCTGATGCTTGCAGCCTATTTCCTTCATTTGGAGACCCCAGGCCTTCTTGCCTGATACCCTCTCACTGCCATCATCTTCAGATGAATAATGACATTAGCAAAGGCCAAGAACAGAACAGTGGTTATTTCATTCATGCGTACATTCATTGATTCATTTGTTTGTTTTTTCTCTGCCTGACTCAAATGCATGGTAGTAGCCCAGATGTTGGATGGGAGCCAAGAACAGATGTTTGCCGGCTATTACCCTAAACTCTTGTATTGGATATAAAAAAGGCATAAACAGTAAAGACCATAAGTTTCGATGGCATGACTTTAAATTGGGAGTCTAGAGGAAGTGTGCTTTCTCGCCAGTTTATATCCATGGGATTTGTTTCATTTTTATTTCTTACTTCTCATGTGGCAGAGTGCACTTGAGATGTAAGATTCACCACTGGTGCACCCTGTGGTCACTATTGGGTTTATAAAGCCAGCATAGGGAGATCAGAGAGTTGTTTAAAACCTGAAGCCATGTTGTGAGCCTGGAACCAAGTTTAAATACTTGGATATAAGAGAAACTGAGAGCCCATGTGTTGAAGGAGGATAAAGTTACACATGCAGAGCAAGTAAACAAAAACCTAGAAAACAGACACAAAAAAGGAAGTTACAAAATCACACTGAACTCGTGTCTGAGAGCTCATAATTTTCCCACTTATACAGATTGTGCTCACAGGTACACTTGCAATTTGATCAAGTACAATCTATACTTCAAACAGTTGTCCTAACCTGTTATTTTAGTAATGATGTTGGGTATAACTGTGGTTTCTAAACAAGAAAATTATTCCACAGTCACTTAGGGATTAAGTGGCTTAACTGGAATGAAACCATGATTGCAGGGCTCACTTTATAGTTTCTATCACCAGTTTATACGGCCAGTATAGAATCTCACTGGCCTTGAATAATCCTTTAACTTTCCAAGAGCCAAATACCTGGCTTTGGAGGAAGAGATTCTTCTTATGTGCTGGAGTTTGGACCAGGCTCTGTTGTTTGAATCCAGACTCTGCCACTCACTATCTCTATGACTGTAAGTGAGTTACAGAAACCTCTCTTTGCCTCATTTCACTCATTAGTAAAATGAGGATAATCATATGACCTACCACTGGTTGTCAGAGGGATTAAATGGACCAAGAGGAGTAAATCATTAGAACAGTGTCTGCTAAATAAGCATCAGTTTTTGCTATTGTTTTGCTGTTGTGGGTTAAGTGCATTTCCTCCTGTTTGAGCTTTTATTGGACTGGAATGCAGCTAATTCTGCCTGCAGATGTGAAGGTCCTGACTCAGGTTCTTTCAACCTTATTTGGAGGATCCTTACAACACTAGTGTCCTTTCCCTTCCAAGTCAGAGCTCATTCCAATCTTCTCTTTTCCTTTTTCTGATTGTGCTGGGTCTTTGTTGTGTGCATGCCTTCCCTAGTTGTGGTGTGCAGGCTTTTCATCGTGGTGGCTTCTCTTGCTGCGAAGCACAGGTTCTAGGCACACGTGCTTCAGGAGTTGCAGCATGCGGGCTCAGTAATTGGGGCTCTCTGGCTCCAGGGTGCACCTTCTCTCTAGAGCTGTCGCTTTCTCCCTTCATCTTTTCCCCACTGATTCTCTCTGTCGTCCTTGTGGTCGTGTCCTCTTCCCTGGCAATTCTACCCATGGCAGCCCTGTCTTTCAGATCTGGCTCAAGAGTTCTAATGATGAAGGGTCTTCTTTTATATTGGTATATGGGTACTAAATTTGGAGGAGGACTTGGCAACCCACTCCAGTATTCTTGCCTGGAGAATCCCAATGGACAGAGGAGCCTGGTGGGCTACAGTCCATGGGGTCACAAACAGTTGGACATGACTAAGCAACTAAGCACAGGATATGGGTACTAACTACCTAACGTTTTACAATGCTAGCTTCATGGCAGGAGAGGACACTTTAGTTCAGGATTAAAAGATTGGCCAATAGCTGTGATAATGACGCAGGTGATCAGAAAGACAGACAGAGATGGCAGATCAAGATGCTCCAGAATCCTTGTGCAAGACAAATCATGTGTATCCTGTCTGCTCAACTAAAACCTGTAACCAGTTAACCAAATTGCATGTCTAATAGATCACATATAACTAGACACCAAAAGGAAATATTTCAAATGTCTTTTGCACACAGGACTCTGGCTCACGTCTTTTGGTGACAGGTTGTCTAAGGACAAAAATAACTCAAATGAATCCTAAATTTCACTCAGAGTTTTTATTGTTGATGTTGTAATTCTGAAATTATCGTATGTGTGTCGTAGAATAAAGGGAATAAGCAGGGAATTCCCTGGCAGTCCAGTAGTTAGGACTGTGTACTTTCACTGACGAGAGCCTGGTTTGATCCCATCCCTGGTTGGAGAACTAAAATCCTGCAAGCTGTGTGGTATGGCCAAAAAAAAAGCAAATAAACAAAGCTGTTGATGATAGGATCCAAGTTTTTCAGTGTCTGAGAAAAGACAAAATATAGAAACAAAGAAGGTAATGGAGAAAACCCTATAATATCTAACCTAAGTTGGAAATATCAATAAGAGCACAAGGTTATATATGATTTATACATAGTCTATATAAAATATAGCATGTGTTATATACAATATAATCTGTGTGAAATTAAAAGATGCTTGCTCCTTGGAAGAAAAGCTATGACAAACCTAGACAGCGTATGAAAAAGCAAAGACATCACTTTGATGCTTTTGAAATGTGGTGCTGAATAAGACTCTTGAGAGTCCCTTGGACATCAAGGTGAGCAAACCAGTCCATACTAAAGGAAATCAAACCTGAATGTTCACTGGAAGGGCTGATGCTAAAGCTCCAATACTTTGGCCACCTTATACGAAGAGCCAACTCATTGGAAAAGACCCTGATGCTGAGAAAAATTGAGGGCATGAGGAGAAGGGAATGACAGAGAATGAGATGGTTGGATGGCATCTCAGTGGACATGAGTTTGAGAAAACTCCAGGAGATACTGAAGGACAGGGGAGCCTGGCATGCCACAGTCCTTGGGTTGCAAAGAATTGGACTCGACTGAGGGACTGAACAATAACAACAGCAATTTATATTTACCTGTGTATAATCTATAAGTCTATTATATATCTATGTCTATATACATATATATGTGTGTGTGGAGAGAGAGACAGGGAGAGAACAAAAATTTGAGAATATGCTCTATTCAACAAAAGAGTTTAGAAACCAACATACGCCAGTAGCAATGAGCACACCTGATATTCAAGTACTGTTTTCTAAGATGCAATTTTCACTAAAAAGAACCAAGGCTCCTTAGAGAAATGATAAGTTCTAGCTTTGAAGCAGGAGAAATTTAAAGTGAGGTTAAGATTTCTTATGCCATCATAATGGAAAGAAGTTCCAAAGAGTAATAGGGGTCTTGCTAAAAGGAAACAGCTCTCACTGGACAAGTTTAGGACAATATTAACCTCAAAAGAATAATGCCTGTGATTGATTATATCAATCAAAATGTCTGACTTTATAATGATACTCAAGAAAAGATGAAAAAGGGGAAATAAAACCCTATTTACTACAGTGGAGATTCTTAGGACACCAACTTCTTATTATGAAAATTAGTAATTAAAAGGAAATAATTAAGCTTTACTCTGTGTTGGTCTGGGTAGATGGATTATGCCACAACCTCAAAATCTTAGTGGCTTGAAACAAGAGAGTTTATTTTTCATTTTCCCTCCTCGTCTATCTTGGGTTAGCAGGTGTTCTGATCCACATCTTCCTCACTTAGGGATACAAAATGACAGAGACTCAATGATTTAGAATGCTATTGTGGCAGTAGAAAGGAATGTGCTAGAAAATACACCATATGTCTACTCGTATTTTCATGACCCAAGCTTGTTATATGGTCACGTCCAAATTTAGGAGGGTAGACAAGTTCAATCCCACAATGGCAGATTGCGTAAACTTTTTAGGAAATAGCTTTCTTCTTCCCTTTTCCCAGGAACACAGTAAGCGTCCTCCTTCTACTGACTTTGTGACTTGCTCCAATTGAGGCCGTGTGGGCAGAAGAGACAGCACACTGGCCCGGAACAGTGGCTTTCCAAGGCATCTCACCCTTTGTCTCTTTAGCACTCGGGTCACCCAAGAAGAGAAGAGCAGGCCCCAGGAGCCATTGCTTCTTTTTCAGACTCCTGAAAAAGAGACACACTGCACCGATCTGGAGCCTGGAGCAAAGCCCAGAAGAGCTACAGCTGAGCCACAGGCAAATCACAGACTCCTGAGTAAGAGATATTCGTTGTTGTAAGTCAGTAAGATTTGGGCTTGTTTGTTGCTGAAGCAAAAGCTGACTAATCCACCCATCATATACTCAGAAGGAAGATTAAAAGTGGAATATTGGTGGCTAGCCACATTGCCTTTTAAAGTGAAGTGAGTACTCCAGATTGCCAACTAATAAATGTTGAAGGAATGATACCACTAGACATCACTATTTTGCCATCCTGAAGTAATTAATTCCAGCAGTTATTATCAATGAATTTGGAACCATTAGGTGAAAGTTTATTTGGAAATAGAATATTTGGATGAGGCTAAGTAGCATCTTGTGGGTTACTTCCTGCTTGCAGGGGGTTCGTTGTCGCTTTGGAGAGAGCTGGTGAAATCAAATTGTATGTCACTGATAGAGGACAGCTTGACATTGTGTGCTCCTGGCATGATACGGTTTGAAGCAACAGCGCTGCCTTTGAAATATCCCTGCCTGAAATATCTTTCATCTGTATTTAATCAAGACTTTAGAGTTTCAATATACAGGGAGTACAGGAGATATAGGAGCATGTTAAATGATGTTGCAGGAGACAATGCATCAGGAATGTGGTAATTTTATAAGGTGATTGTTCTAATTTCTTCAAAATCCCCATGTCACAGGGATTAAAAAAAAACAGTATGTGTGGCTGTTCTGATTTAAAAATGACAAAAGATATAAGACAAATGTAGTGCATAAACCTTGATTGGATTCTAGTTTCAAAAAAACTCACTAGTTTCAAAAAAAAACTATAAAAGTTTCAAAAGTTTTTCTAGTTTCAAAAAAAACTATAAAAACATCTGTTGGTCAGTTTGGGAAATTTGACCATATGGCCTGATAGTTGGATGATAACAGGGTATTTTTTTTTTATAATATTCCTAGGTGATGATAAAAGTATTGAAGCTCTGTAGAAGACATTTTTCTTATAGGAAATGTATGCTGAAGTATTTAATGGCTAAATATCAAACCCAGTTTCAAATAGCTTGACAATAAATTTATACAGATAAACAAACACCAACATAATACTTATAATTCAAACAAATTGTTAACATTTCTTGAATCTGAGTGGTGTATACAAGTGTTCATGATATTAATCTTTCAAATTTATATTGGAAACATTCTATATAAAATGTTTCACATAAAAAACCTGAGTGGTGGAATTTGAATCTGTGCTCAAAATGTCATTCCAATCCAGAAGTCTAGCAGGATAAATGTGACATCAGTTTTTCTTTTTTTTTTAATTAATTTTTATTGGTGTATAGTTGATTTATAATGTATAGGTTTCGGGTATACAGAAAAGTGAATCCAGTCTGTTTTAGATTCTGATATAAGTCATTACAGAGTATTGAGTAGAGTTCCCTGTGCTATATAGTAGGTTCTTATTAATTATCTATTGTATATATAGTAGTGTGTATATGTCAATCAATTTGTTTTCTTTTACTTGCTTTTGAGCCATTTTATTTCAGGCATCCTTATCCTGAATGGTTGCTCCTGACCTTCTGCATCCTCCATTTTTTTTTTTTTTTCCACCATGCAAAGAGCGAGCTATCAATTGATTTAGGGAAGGAGATCAATAATTACACTTTATTTGAATTATGACCCACCTGGAGAAACCATATTTTACTGGATAACTAGTGCTTCTGTTTGGAATAAACATTGCATATACAAAATGCGTGAACTTCATGTGTTACTATTTTTCCTATAATCCCACATCTTCTGCCTCATAAGATGAGGCATATTTCTTCTTTATGGCTAAATGTCTCCCTTGTTCCAGAGCACATCCTTTGCCAATGCCTTTGTAATCCTGATCTGATCTGTTTATTCTGACTCTTTCATGCAACTTCTTTTGACACTTGGCCTTCAGCCTAACACACACACACACACATCTGTCACCTCCATATAAAGCATATTTTTCTGCTATCTACTAAGCCTCCTGAGATGTATTGATCTATTTCTGTTCTTCCCTTGACTGCAAAATTTCTAACTACCGTCTATCCAAGCTCTTGCCATTTCTAGCTATTTATTCATTATTCTCAATCATTTCTGAAGCAACTCTTGCTGGTCACGCACAAAAAGCAACTTGAGAGTGGAACCCAATTTTTCAATTGTCTGTACTCATCTGTATTTCTCTCTCTACAATTTCTTAAAAAAAAAAAATACCTCTTCCATCTAAAGTTTTTTTTTTTTTTTTTCCTGCGATGTCCAAGGGATGTAACAACAGTTTCAAAAGCACACCTAGTACCAAGTGGCTCTGGAAGGCCTGAGGTCCACAGGCCTTTTCTAAGCAGGATTGGTCACTTCACCGGATTCTTTCCTATCAAATCCAAGGCCACAGGGGTTCTATGAACTCAGGCCACTGTCTTCTTCCAGGCTCAGTTTTCCTCTCTCCACTTTAAACCATTTGGGCTCATGTGTGTTTTTCCTTTATGGCCTTTCTGTTGCCTCAAACCTGGGCTCCTTCTCAGTGTAGTTCTTCATACTGACTATTTGGAATGTTTTCTTAGCTTTGATTTGCATTTATCTGGCTATCCTGTCTTTTAGGTCTTTCTGTTTCAGATTCATGCATAACATCCTGAAATCCACAGTTTTACCCTGCCGTTGCATTTAGGTTCCCAGAATATCATGTGGGGCCGAGTATAATGGACACCCACCTTTTTGACTCAAAAGACATGAATTAGAACAAACTCTGGGAGATAGCAAAGGACAGAGGAGCCTGGTGTGCTGCAATCCATGGGGTCACAAACTTAGTTGGACATGACTTAGCAACTGAACAACAACAACCTTTCTATAGAAGGAGATCATGCACAATAGCAGTTTTGCCTAATAAATGTAGTTCTTTGGGCTACTGTGTCTGGTTGGTGACTCTGTAGCCAATTCAAAGGTCAAGGATAGGGTTGCTTATCTTGTGCCTACAGACCTGACTTCTACAATCCTAGGAAGAAGACATGGCTTCTAATTCAGCTTTGACTATCAATAAAGATACAGGCACTGACATTTTGATGACTGGCATTTCTGTTATCCTGCCTGAAAGAGGAGACTGAAAAGTGTTACACCACTGCACGGGAAACCAGAGAGCAAACTATGCAGGATCCCTGGCTGCCTCATCTGGACTTCATGAAGGCACTTTCCCAGTCATACATGCTCCACAACCATTCTCGGGATCGACTGGAAGAGAATGATCAGGCATGTGGTATGATAGTGAGTTATGTCTACTCTTGTAAGATTTGGTATGAAGTTGTACCCTCTTCTAGGGAGATATGAATAAACAATCTCAGGAGTCATGCAGGTCAAGTAGGCTAATGTGAACTGGTGAAGATCATTTTTGTCATACTCCTGGACACATAATAATGCTCAAGGCCATACCTCCCGGACAGCTTCCCCTGGTACCCTAGCAGGGATGAGTCCAGAGGAAGGGAATAGAGTCAATGAAAGTTGTGGGGGTTGGGGTGGAGAAGGAATTTCCCTTTAATACTCATCAAATAGTAGCTTCATCCCTAGAGTCTGTGTCCCTGGAGATCTGGTAGCTCCATAAAGCACATCCCAGATAAGAAACGCTCTGTTCTTAAGAAGGAATGAGATAAATGGTCAGGTTCAGGTCTACTCATCTTTTTTTTCAATGTTCTTTAGACCATAGCTTTGGATACTAGTTGGTAATTATAGATCCCATGTAAAGTGGGATTTTAAGCCATTGGAAATACTTTCTATATCTATCCTGTTCATTGGGGGCAGCCATCTACTCACCCCATTCACACACTACAGGGTCCATCCCTATGAGATCATACCTGTAGCACTCCATGTGGATGAATTTTCATCTATCATATGGCTTCCTTCTGAACTTCGACATCCTGGCTAAAATCCTATGCCAAGTTCATCTCCTAGCACTCCATGTTCTGGAGCTTCACGAAATTCACTCTCACCAGTATTGCCTCCTGTCACAGTCAGCCACCCTTCTTGTATTATAGGTATCTGGGTATTAACAAGTCATATTATGAATCAAGGGAGAGGTCTTCTCACAACAGGTTGTAAACGTACCCTTGTCAGGAAGCATTTAACAAGAGGCTTCCTGTGAGCTGTTTTGGATCTGTCAGGAACCCTCTGGCCCTTATTGATTCTTGAATATTCAGGAATTAAGAGGAGAGGCACTCCTTTCCCCCGGCTGAGGAATCCAGGCATTTCTCATTACGGTGATAAGTACCCTCTTCCTTTTTAAGAGCCTTATGGTAAAAGGTGATTGTTTGCAACTCTCTCTTTGATAGGGATCATCTTCTGTTTTGTAAGTCTGGAATTTTAATCTTTATCTTTGCTGAGAATAACTACAGTATATATGCCCACGCCATGTTGATTAAAACACCTTTGCTCCATCAGAGCTTTGGTCCCCGTGTCTGTCTTTCTTTCTTTTCTCTCTCTCTCTCTCTCTCTCTCTCGCTCTCTCTCTCTCGCTCTCTCTCTCGCTCTCTCTCTCGCTCTCTATTTCTGGCTAATTCCTTGGAGCACGGAGGCCCGCTGAGCTCACTTTCTTGCCTGGGCTTCTAAGACCCTCTCGAGAAGGTGCACTGTGCCTTCACCCACTCGAGAGGGCGCCTGGTGCCTACATGCAGCAGCGCAAGCCGTAAGAACAGGGCTCTATTGGCTTTCCGCCTAAACCAGGGGATATCAGCCAATTTCTCTCTCTTGCTCTCCGGACCACCAGGTTCCGGTCCATTAAAGGACCAACATACCCTCACTTTAGATCGTGACTGTGCCTTTGCTTATGTGCAGTGTTTATTCTTGGAACCAGACGAAGGGCTCTTCTGGGATTATATAGATAAGAATGTTTAATCTTAAAATAGGTTTGCGTGCCTCAATTAATCCTGCTGGGGTTGCTGTGCTCCTCATGAAGAAGAAGGATGGGAATTCAAACCGTGACAGTGTTGCTCTAGCCTTATATGATGACGACATGTGCCCACTGTCCATTTTCACCCATTGGATTTTTATAGCTGTGAGGCTGGAGTATTCATGAAGCTCAGTCTTGTGGAGGAAAACAACCAATCAAAAGCGGGATAATGGCATAGGTAAAGTCTTCCAGACACTCTTAGGAACACAGAAGTATTAAGTAATGTGTTTCTTTTCAGGACGGAACTTCAGTATCTGAGCAGCTAATCAGTGTGACTCTTCATAATCCAGTGGACTGAGTGACTGCTATTCAGAAGATCTATCAAACACTCCTCACACTGTACGTTACTTACCCAGGCCTTGGTCTGTTTGAGGCTGGACCAACTAGCACAGCACACACTCCGTAAGAGCTTGGAGGCCTCACTTCTGGGTGTTATGTTCTCCAAACAAGTTTATCTCCATAATGTAAGATGATATATCTTCTGTATTTAATGGTAAGCTCTCAAGACTAAGGAGTATAACTCCTTTGGGAGTTCGAAGGCACTCCTAGAAGATCAAATCCCTTTAATCACTTCATTGTCCATTCTCCAATTTCCTTAAGAAAGGTCAGGTTTACCTGAAACTTGGCTGCAGCTGCTGTCCATGCTCAGTTTTGTTCAATTCTTTGTGACCCCGTGGACTGTAACTCACCAGGCTCCTCTGTCCATGAAATTCTTCAGGCAAGAACACTGGAGTGGGTTGCCATTTTTTCCTCCAGGGAAACTTGGCTACACACCAACTTTTCTTTTCTTTTTTTTCAGGAAATCTTTCTTCTCAAATCTTATCTTAATTCACTACATCATGTCCTCTCTAATTCTTAAAGACAGATATCACACTAGTAAAGTGGCTAGATTTACATTTATCTCTTTCAAGATAATGCCGCTGGGAGACCGCTACCCTCAACTTACTTGTTCATCTGGTTTTGCCAGGGTTGTCTACTCAGGGATGGGAAAATAACTGCTTACTTTTAAATTTGCATAGAGACTCTCACCTTGAGGGGTCCGAATTCATAACCCTGAGGCATGATCACTATAGTGGCCAAGAAAAGCTCAGTTCCTACCAGATGTGATGTTATTTTTTTTAAATAGGGATTTGAATTCCAGATAATGTACATACTATGTGACCCAAATGTTCAGATCCATAGTGCTATGACAATGCAAGTACTGTACTCAATGTCTAGCAGCATAACCAGCTTATGTAATAACATAACCTCATTGTATTCATTAGATTAATTGTATTCATTAGAGTTGATAGAATTCACTGAAAAGCAATGTTAAAATATGCCTAGGTCATGGGACTTCTTCCCTGGTGGTCCGGCGGCTTAGACTCTGTACTCCCAATGCAGGGGGTCAGGATTAGATCCCTGGTCAGGGTACTAGATTCCACATGCTGCAACTAAGAATTCATGTGCCACAACTAAAAAAGATCCCACAGGTTGCAAATAAGACCTGGTGCAGCCAAATAAATTAAATAAATTTTAAAAAAAATCTAGTTTAGCACTCTCTAAAAGAACCATAAGTACCTCCAAGAAATTTCTGAAGAACAGAGAGGTCACTATAGCAGTTTAGTTACTTACATTTTTAAAAATGACTACATGACAAAAAATGGCTATATGCAAATACTATAGCAGTTCAGCTACTTAAAAACGTGTTTGAGCACACAGATGCTCAACAAACCTATTTTGAATGAGAGCATAGATAAATGAATACGTAAAAGCTGATTTGTAGGTCTTCTGCTTCTGCTGGGTGTCAGCCTGGTGACCACCCCCTCCCAATGCTAATTTCCTATCCTTCATGTGGTCTGTCAGATCTTCTTGTACCTTATATCTGAGCTGACACTGTGTTAGACATCATTGCATGAAAGCTCCACTATTGGTGTTGGGAGTGGTCCTAGGGGAACCACTAGTAATAATAAAGATATTACTACTTTATTTGCTACCAGCCCTGGAGCTGAGAGATTATCTAGATTCCATAGTAGACCTGCCCATGCCTGTTCCAAGAGCCTCAGTGGGGTACTAATGTGATTGTGCTTCTACTAATATCTCTTCCAGTCACTTCCACTGCCCTGCTTCTCTGGCAGGATTTATCTGCTCATCCACCTCTCTACTTGGCAGTTTGGTTAAAACTGCAACCTGAACCTCACCCAAGGCTATAGGAATTTATTGGGCCACCTGGCAGGTGGTTAGACAGGAATGGTCTGAGTAATGGTTTTCAAAATTTATTGTACATCAGAGTCACCCTGGAGAGCTTGTTCAGACACAGCCTGCTTGTGCCACCCCTTAGAGTTTCAGGTTTATTTGATCTGGCTTGAGGCCCAAGGATTTGCATTTCTAACAGGTTTCCAGGTGATGTAGATGTTGCCAGTCCAGGGGCCGCACTTGGAGACTCACTCCTCCAGGTGTGAATTCCTTGAAATCAGGAAACAAAGGAAGACCTCTTTGCTTTCATTTCCCTCTACCTAAAATATCTTTGGCTGATTTCTCAAATGGATAGAAAAACTATTCAGATTTGGCTGAAGAAGGAAAGAGAAAGCTAAGAATTTTGATGGGAGGAGCCTTAAAATCCTGTCACCATTGTGCCTTTTCTTTCCAGGGGCTTAGCACCCAGGTGACAGCAAGGGCCACTCAGGTTTCTAAGTAAAAGTAGACAGGGGCACTTTTCCTTGTTACCTTTCAAATCTTCTTCTTATCATGTTAATACATGAAGAGATTTACTTGCTGTATCTTTCTACCCTAAGAAGACTAACAGTCATCCCTGAAACTTTGACTTAAGGACTAGTTTGTTGTGGAACTAGATTCCAATGAGGTAAGGCTTGTGTTAATTTTTCTTGAAAAAGCCCGGGCAGAACCATTTGCTCATCGAAAAACTAGAAAGGAACAATGGTTGTGGGTTTCTGTGGTGGGAAAAGCGGTGGTATTGACTATATTCCAGAAAAGGAAAAATCTGTGGGTAGTTTGATTCTAAACCTCCAGTTGACTGAGGGAACAGAAGTTAGCTTTTATTTCACCACAACTGAGATTTTAACAAAAGGAAATGCATTTGGCTGTGGCAGGAATTAGAATATATTGTGCAGGAGGTTGACCCAGACTGAGTCTAAAAGGAATTCTGATTTTCTGGGTGTGTTGGTCTGCAGGTGTCTTATTGATGTGAGTTTATTTTTAGAGGCTTTTGATTTCTGGCCAAAGGAGGGAGAAACTTTAGGGCTGGGGATCTGTTTCTAAGAAAAAGACAAGAACAATGGCATGACAAAGTGCCGATGATGTAATATTAGGTTAAAAACATCAGAATACAGAACTGTATTATATATTATTCTTTTTTTGTGTGTGTGTGTTATTTCTTTTTTTTTTTTTTTTATTAGTTGGAGGCTAATTACTTCACAACATTTCAGTGGGTTTTGTCATACATTGATATGAATCAGCCATAGATTTACACGTATTCCCCATCCTGATCCCCCCTCCCCCCTCCCTCTCCACCCGATTCCTCTGGGTCTTCCCAGTGCACCAGGCCCGAGCACTTGTCTCATGCATCCCACCTGGGCTGGTGATCTGTTTCACCATAGATAGTATACATGCTGTTCTTTTGAAACATCCCACTCTCACCTTCTCCCACAGAGTTCAAAAGTCTGTTCTGTATTTCTGTGTCTCTTTTTCTGTTTTGCATATAGGGTTATCGTTACCATCTTTCTAAATTCCATATATATGTGTTAGTATGCTGTAATGTTCTTTATCTCTTGAAGTTAAAAAAAATACCTAGGAGATAAACGCTTCATAGATTCAGAAGGGCAAGAAGTATAGATTTTAAACTTTTTTCTATTGCACATTTTAATTTCTATTTCTTGTAGTATTACATGACAGCATATTTGTTTCTGTTTACTTAAGATTGAACCCCTCTCCCCCCACATTCACAGCTAGATTCTTTGAATTTGAGGAATAAATTATATTCATGTGACAACTATTCTTTAAAATAGGTTGAGACATCTTTTATAGCCTTTTTAAATACATAATAAACATTTCTAAATGTCCCATCAGATGAAAATTGTTAATTGTGTTATTTAGCACTACTATATTTTTGCTGAATTGTTTTGACTTCTTGAATCATAATTTATTGAAAAAAACGTGTGCTATAATCTCCCACCATCATAGTGATTTGTCAGTTTATTTCTGCAGGTCTTTTGACTTTTGTTTATATCTACTGAGTCTACCTATTTAATAGAGTGTGTACATGTTTAGAATTGTTATGTTGCTTTAGTTACTTTAATCTTTAATCGTTGTATAGAAACTCTGTCTTTAATGATGTTATTTGTCTTAAAGTCTTCTTTGACCGATTTTAATTTATCTATACTGGCTGTCTCCGCATTTGACTGACGTATCACTTCTCATTCTTTTCAACTTTTCATTATTTTCATGCTGTAGGTGTGTCTTTTGTAAGAAGCACAGAAGTTGGATTGTGTTGTCATCCAACCTGATATTCTCTTTTAACTGACAAGTTTGATTTACATGTATTGAGATAATTGATATATTTGGATTTGGTGTGATTAATTTTATTTTCATATTATACTTCTTTTGTTTGCTTTCTCCTTTTTAAACATCTTTTTTTTAGGATGAATATTTATATATTTCCCTTGCTTTTTTAAAAATGTATTTATTTTCAATTGAAAGATAATTGCTTTGCAGTATTGCATTGTTTTCTTGCTTCTTGTTTCATAAATCCTATGTCATTCTGTGAGGACAAGTCATTTTCTTAGAGTCCAGGTAAATTGCTACCAGATGTTTTCTCACTCCTTTTAAGAAATGGAGGTGAAATTCACATAACATGAAATTAGCCAGTTTAAAGTGAACAATTCTGCGGTTTCTACAATGTTCATAATTTATATGCAAGCACAACCCTATCTAGTTCCAAAATATAACAAGGTCTCTTTTGCTTTGCTCTGTAAGACATTTTATTAGACCTCAGGCCAGGTTGTTTTACTTTTCTTGTAAGAAAGAGTTCTTTCTATATGCCTCCTGTGCTGTGCTGTGCTTACTCTCTCTCTTGTGTCCAAATCTTTGCGATTCCATGGACTGCAGCCTACCAAGCTCCTCTGTCCATGGAATTCTCCCTGAAAGAAAACTGGAGTGGGTTACCATGCCCTCCTCCAGAGGATCTTTCTGACGCAGGGATCGAACCCACGTCTCCTGCATTGCTGGTGGATTCTTTACCGCTGAGCCACCAGGTAAGCATCTATACACCTTCAGTTCAGTTCAGTTCAGTCGCTCAGTTGTGTCCGACTCTTTGTGACCCCATGAACCGCAGCACTCCAGGCCTCCCTGTCCATCACCAACTCCCAGAGTTTACCCAAACTCAAGTCCATTGAGTCGGTGATGCCATCCAATCATCTCATCCTCTGTCATCCCCTTCTTCTCCCGCCTTCAATCTTTCCCAGCATCAAGGTCTTTTCAAATGAGTTAGCTCTTCGCATCAGGTGGCCAAAGTATTGGTTTCAGCGTCAACGTCAGTCCTCCCAATGAACACCCAGCATTAATCTCCTTTAGGATGGACTGGTTGGATCTCCTTGCAGTCCAAGGGACTCTCAAGAGTCTTCTCCAACACCACAGTTCAAAAGCATCAATTCTTCAGTGCTCAGCTTTCTTTGTAGTCCAACTCTCACATCCATACATGACCACTGGAAAAACCATAGCCTTGACTAGACGGACCTTTGTTGGCAAAGTAATGTCTCTGCTTTTTAATATGCTGTCTAGGTTGGTCATAGCTTTTCTTCCAAGGAACAAGCGTCTTTTGATTTCATGGCTGCAATCACCATCTGCAGTCATTTTGGAGCCCCCCAAAATAAAGTCAGCCACTGTTTCCACTGTTTCCCCATCTATTTGCCATGAAGTGATGGGACCAGATGCCATGATCTTAGTTTTCTGAATGTTGAGCTTTAAGCCAACTTTTTCACTCTCCTCTTTCACTTTCATCAAGAGGCTCTTTAGTTCTTCACTTTCTGCCATAAGGGTGGTGTCATCTGCATATCTGAGGTTATTTATATACACCTTCAACACTTTCCAAAGCATATGTGGACTGCCCTCAGCCTCATTCTCTGTCCACTCTGCTATTAGAATGATCATTAGATCTGATTAGACTGATAATCTGTTAGACTGATGATTATTCTAATAGCAGAGTGGAAGGGAATGAGGCTGCAGGCAGTCCACATCTGCTTTGGAAGATGCTAAAGGTGTATAGAGGCTTACCTGGTGGCTCAGAGGTAAAGAATCCACCATCAATGCAGGAGACATAGGTTCGATCCCTGAGTCAGAAAGATCCTCTGGAGGAGGGCATAGTAACCCACTCCAGTTTTCTTGCAGGGAGAATCCCATGGACAGAGGAGCCTGGCAGGCTGCAGTCCATTGTGTGACTTCTTCTAATTGATTGGGCTTCTCTTGTGGCTCAGCTGGTAAAGAATCTGCCTGCAATGTGGGAGACCTGGGTTCAGTCCCTGAGCTGGGAAGATCTCCTGGAGAAGGGAAAGGCTACCCACTCCAATATTCTGGCCTTTAGTCCATGGGGTAGCAATGAGTCGGACATGACTGAGCAACTTTCACTTTCACTTCTAATTGATCTGAATCTTGTTCTACTGTTTATTTTATTCATTTATGTTTTATTTTTTATTAATTCAGATATAGTTGACATATAACATTATATTAATTGCGGGTGTACTGACTATTTATTATAGATACTGAACACTGGATTACAAGCAAGCCCCAATCCCTAGTAAGGATTGTGTACTAGAGCTCTGCCTGACTCTACCCCACCTACACAGCATGTTATAGTGAGAATGTAAAATTCCATGGACCACTAATGGAATGGAATGTTGCCAGGATCCAACACCCCTACCCTCACCCCAAATTTTCCTTGATGTTTTCTAGATGTTGTAATTCCTGAATATATCAAAAGAAGGAGGATGAGAACAGATAACATTTTGGCCACTAAAATATCAAAATGCATGCAGGGAAGGGTTTGATCTCGGTTTTCTACCTGGCACAGACTCAATTTCTCTAATTCAGAGGGGCAGCATTGCAGAAGGGATAAAGTGTCTCCACACTTTTTGGTTTTAGGTGGACAGATTTTGGGTAGCAAGGTATATTAAGGCTACTGATTGCACTTACCAAGCAATTACCATCAGCTTCTCACATTATGCTAATAGGTTTTCTGATGGTGGTGTAAGATTTTTCTTTTTTCTTTGCAAATCTTCACATCTATCTTTGTCTTCATGGCTAATTTGCTGGAAAGTCAGAAACATCTGCTTTGGAAAATCTTCACAGTTTTTTTTTTTTTATAAATGACATTTTGAGGTTCATAGGCCCTCATATACCAAGGGCAGAGGAATAAGGCCTGAGAGAACATAGAATTTGAGTCTTTTGTGCATAAATGGCACCTCCCAATCTGGTGACACTTCAGATTCTGGTTTTCAGAGTTCTCATCGAATAAGGTATTATAAAAGGACTCCTGAAGCAAGTTTTATGTGGAAGCAGGGCCATGGTCTTTGTCTCAGCCACACTCAGAGATCAGGGAAGAGGCTGAAGGGAAACCCCCCTCGCTGCCTCAGCCTTGTCCTGTGAGCTGGTTACAGACAACTCTCTCCCATGGCTTCACAAAGACACCTGCCCTCGAGACACCTTGAGGTCCTGAAATTCTGTCTCCTTCATACCTTCTCTAACATGATTTCCTTCCTTGTTCTTCATGGGGGAATTTAGAGTAGCAGATTTGACTGACTTTCCTGGGTCTGCTTTGAGGCAAGTTGGTATAGCACTGACTTTGGTAAAACATAACAAACAAAAAAGTTGGTAAAACATAACTCACATGACCTGAGTTTAATGTCTGGCTTCATCATTTAGAAGCTCAATCATTTTCTTTACTTCATTTGTTTTTCACTGATGTTATCACTACTTGACACATATTTTTATTTGTTTCTCCCCCTAGTGTATAAACCCAATTTTGGCATGGAATTTTTCTTTGAACTGTATCTCTACTGTTTCGTATACAGGCTAGCACATTGTCATTAATATTTATTGCATTAGGCTTGTTTCCTTTTTTTTTTCTTTTGCAATCCTAAGTAACTCTGAAATGAGCATCTTCAAGTTTTCATCATATGTAACTCTGATGTGGAATCTTTTTTTGAATTATTTCACAAGATACATCACAAGTGCAATTGTTAAGTCAAAGTCATAACTATTTTTTGACTCAATATGTATTAACAAATTGCTTTATAGGATGTCCTGCAAGTTATCAGAGTTTCCATAAATAAATGTTACTAATTTAATAGGCATAGAATGGTAGAAATTAATTTTAATTTCTTTGATAAAATTTCTATACTTCCTATAATGTGCCCTAGTCTGTCACAGGAGAAGAATCGTGTCACTTCCATTTTTCTATGCTTGACTAAGAAGCACGAGGCATCATCAAGCTTCTCTGGTGGCTCAGATGGTAAAATCGTCTGCTTGCAATGCTGGAGACCTGGGTTCAATCTCTGGGTTGGGAAGATCCCCTGAAGAAGGAAACGGCAAACCACTCCAGTACTCTTGCCTGGAAAATTCCATGGATGGAGGAACCTCATAATACCGTCCATGGGGTCACAAAGAGTTGGATACGACTGAGCGACTTTGCTTTCTCTAGGTATCATGAGTATGTTGAGAAGATATTTAGCTATTAAAGAAAAACTGTGGCATCTGGTTAAAAGGAAAAAAATAAAGCAAACAGGGCCTTATTTATGCCATTTTCTCATTTTTTCTGTTATCTTTCATGTATCTCATCTTTTTCTTGAAGTCTGGATGAGATTACAGTCACTCAAGTCTGAATATGAAGAAATTTTGATGATTTTTCTTTTCACCCTCTGTTTTGCCAAAAGTTTTCACTTTTGTCTCAGGTTCAAAGGATTTGTTAACAAAATAAGCCACTTGTTATATACAAATAAATAATATAGATACTTACTAGAGAATTATCTGCTTACTTTCAACATACTAACATTAAAAGAAAAGAAAAATAGAAAGAGCAGAGAATACATCACCAAATTGGGTTTTGACCAACATCCAGACTCAATCAGCGCTGGGAAGTCCCGCGTCACAGCTCAGCTGGAGCCCCAGTTGGGAGAGGGTCTCAGGCAGCAGGTCTGCTGCGTGTGTGAGACTTCAAAGACTGAAGTTCAGGGTTCCCGTTTATAATCCCAGGACAGAAGCAAACTGATCATCATCAATCTGTGACCAAAAAAAAAAAAAACAACAACAACAAAAAACAAAAACCAAAACAAAACAAAACAACAAAAAAAAATCTGTGACCAAATTGCAAGCCTGCTTTCATGTTAATGCTGTTTGTTTTGTCTTATAAAACTTGGAATGTTGCTAAGTGCGGGGCTTGGTTGGCCAAGCCCCCTTCAGGGGCTCAACAATCTCAAGATTCCTCTCCCATCTTATCTAAGGTGTGGCAAGTCCTGCACTCTCAGCAGGCGGGTTAGAAGCAAGGTCAGAGGTCTGCTCTGCTTTGTCTCTGAGGCTTAAACAAGACTATTTATTTAATTTCTGTAGCACCGTCAAATCCTGCTTCTCTTCAGGTCCCTAACCACTTCCAGAGGATTTAACATTTTCTGGGAAGAAAAGGGTTAGGGAGGTTTCTAGAGAAGATACAAGAACCTGACTGAGGACCAGACATTCAGAAGTAAAGCAGTTGTGTGTGTGGGCGTGTCTGCGTGTATGGGTGGGGTGGGGATGCTGGTAGGAAGCTCGGTTGAAGGGAACCTCTGGTGGTTTTGTGTGACACAGGAGGATAACGAAACACAGTGTTATATCCCATCCTTTGTATCACTCTTTTCCCTATCTGCTCCATTTCCTGTATTCATTTCTTCAATCTCATGTTCACCTTGATGTGGGAGTGTGGGGGGAGGGCTAGGAAATAATCTTGTCGAAAGATAGGTATGTGTTTACAAGCTCATTTATCCATGAAAATACCTTATGATATTAAAGAAAATCTTTTGAAATGGGTTTTTTTTTTTTTAAAGGGAGGTAATTTATGTGGCTAGTTTACTCATTTTCAAGAGATGTGATTAGCATCTTTATCTGTGTACATTTTTTATAAAAAATTAATACTGCCTATTAGAAATGGTCAGGATACAACGGGAGAGTGTGGTCAACTTTGCTATTGGTTGGCACAGACTGTATTAAAGTAACAATGATCCCATGAGAAAGAAGCTTGTTTTTTTTTGAATATTCAATTGAAAGACACAGAGACTTGAATGAACAAAAAATGAAAAAACATTGACTTAAACAGAATTTAATCCAAAGCTTTATTTTTATGTCTGCTAGTCAACCACCCAGGGCTGGTGTAGCAGCTTTGCAAAGCCATGTGGGACTTAGGACGTGTGTTTTTTTCTACTTAGTCACACGTGGAGTGTTCCTGTCACCTTATGGCCACTAAATGGCTCTTTCAATTCCACGTTACTGTCGTATTTGAAGCAGTAGAAGAGGATGGGCAAAGAAGGGCATGAGTGTTCCTCCCCTCCCACTTGTTCACAAGCTCTGCTGTGAGGTCCTCCCCACAACTTTTGCTTCATAAATACTGTGTCACATGGCTCTCCTTATGCATTGGGGAGGCTGGGGAAGGTGTGAACTGTGGCATATTTTTCTCTCTCTGCTTGCTTATAAACTGGGCACAGTTGAGAGCACATGGGATGCTTTTAGAAAGAGGGAGTGAAGATTTAACACTGAGCAACATTCAGTAATGGGCTTCCCAGGTGGCGCTAGTGGTAAAGAATCCACCTGTCAATGCAGGAGATGCAGGTTTGATCCCTGGTTTGGGAAGGTCCCCTGGAGGAGGGTATGGCAACCTGCTCCAATATTCTCGCAAGGAAAACCCCATGGACAGTGTAATCTGGTGGGCTACAATCCATAGGTCACAAAGAGTCAGACACAACTGAAGTGACTAACACACACACAAATACAACATTCAGTAATGTTGAGCTGCCCCAGAACCTGAACACTTGGCCTTCAGAAGTATGAGTTTGTCAGCCATGTGATCTTCATCATCATTGGGGTTTAAGTGAGAGGTAATCATGGGTCTGTGGGTTTGTAATTCATGGGTACGGATGTGAGAGTTGGACCATAAAGAAGGTGAAGAGCTGAAGAATTGATGCTTTTGAACTTTGGTGCTGGAGAAGACTCTTAAAAGTCCCTTGGACAGCAAGGAGAGCAAACCAGTCAATCCAAAAGGAAATCTATCCTGAATATCCATTGTAAGACTGATGCTGAAGCTGAAGTTCCAATATTTTGGCCACCTGATGCAAAGAGCCAGCTCCTTGGAAAAGACCCCAATGCAGGGAAAGATTGAAGGCAGAAGGAGATGAGGGTGACAGAGGATAGATGGTTGGATGGCATCACTGATTCAGTGGACATGAACTCGCACTACCTGGGAGATGGTGACAGACAGGGAAGCCTGGTATGTTGCAGTCCTTGGAGTTGCAAAGAGTTGGACATGACTTGGTGACTCAATAACAACAATCATGAATTTAGAATCAGCATTAAAAATAAAAAGGACTTCCCTGGTAGCCCAGTGGCTAAGAATCCATCTTGCAATGCAGGGGGTGCCAGTTTGATTCTTGGTCATGGAACTAAGATTCCATATGCCACGAGTGACTAAGCCCATGCACTGCAACTAGAAAGTCCATGCACTGCAATGAGAAGATCCTCTGTGACTCAATAAAATGTTGTGTGCCACAGCTAAGACCTGAGGCAGCTAAAAGGAAAAAAAAGCAACAGGGGTTCAGGTGATGAAAATATTTTGGTTATAAGTAGTGGTGATACATACAATCATGAATGTATTTAATGCTGTTGAGTTATAGACTTACAAATGGTTAAAATGATAAATACTATGTCATATACATTTTATCACAGTAAGAATATGCAATAAGAGGGATAGCCATTAGACTGGGGGAGAGTTCTAAACTTCTCTGGGTGGAACAGAAGTGGAGGACCTAAAATGTAATATTAAGTAAGATGGTTCTTTGTCTGGGTGGATTGACCATGATAGTGAGGAACTAGTCTAAGAAAGAGTAGACAGTGATTTCCTCCGCCCATCTACTGTTTCTTCCTGTTCCTCTTTCAAAGGACTGTCTAGTATGCATTGGCTTCTTCCATGTTTGCTGTAGCCCGCAGGCTCACCCCTCCTGCTCCGAGGAGTCATCTTGCCAAATGTGTCAAGCAGCGTCTTCCCACTCACATCTGGAGGAAACCTGGCACACGATCAATATTGCTAGGAAAAGCAGAGGCTTTTGGAGTTGGAATTGGCTAAGTGTTAAGTTTTTTAAGACTTTTTTCCATCTAAATTACAAATTATCTCCCAGTTTCAACCTCAGGGCACACTGCTTTCTAACATATACCCCTTTCTTTTTATTTCTATTGAAGTATAATTGCTTTACAATCTTATGTTAATTTCTGCTGTACAGTGAAGTGAATCAGCTCTATGTATACATAGGCCCCCTCCTTCTGGGACCTCTCTCCCACCCCTCTAGGTCATCACAGAGCACCAGGCTCAGCTCCCTGTGTTATATAGCAACTTCCCACTAGCGCTCTATTTTATACATGGTAATAGCACCTCCCGGGAAGCCCCCAAAATATACATGTCAATTCTCTCCTCCCAATTTGTCCTATTCTCCCCTTCCCCCTTGTAACCACATGTCTGTTCTCTATATCTGAGTCTATATTCCTGCCCTGGAAATCAGCTCATTTGTACCATTTTTCTAGATTTACATATACAGTATTTGTTTTCCTGTTTCTGACCTACTTCCCCTTTCTTGAGAGTTTCTCTCTCTGAACACTTGGTATGGTTTCTGAACATAGGATATAAGTGCTCTAGCTGTGACTTCCCATTTACTTCTAAGTAAAAGCCTGAGACCAGACAGCAGCTTAGCAGTTGGGCTACCAAGCTTCCTGTTTTGCCTGGTTTGTGATTTTTGCTCCAGTATAATTAGTAGTAACACCTCGTTTACTCTTACATGGGTTGCAGTCTGGACAATAAATTATATGGTCCTTCTACCTGTAAGGCTCTGCATGATCTGTCTTATTTCACTCTCAACATACTTCTCTGACCTCGCCTTGATTTATCTCCCTGCTTCTTGCTCTGAATTGCAGACTTACAAATGGATAAAATGATAAATATTATGTCCTATGCATGTTGTCACAGTATAAATATGCAACAAGAATGACAGCTATTAGACTGGGCTCCTCACTGCCTCTTGAACTCATGTGTGTGCTCCTGCCCTAGAACCTCACATGAGCTTTCTCTTTCTGGAATGCTCTTCCCAGAGATCTGTGTAGTCAACTCCTTCATGTCTTTGCTTAAATTTTCCCTTCTCAAGGAGACAGGCTGGTCACCCAGTTTATTGGGTTGGCCAAAAATTTTCGTTCGGGTTTTTCCAAATGAGTGTATGGAAACGTGCCATCACTCACTTCTGCTGCATCCCTGACCCCCATTATTCTGCCCTGGTGTTTCTTAGAAGTATACTATCTCACTTGGGGACTTCCCAGGTGGTGCAGTGGTAACGAATCTGCCTGCCAATGCAGGAAATGCAAAAGATGTATGTTCGATCCCTGGGTGGGGAAGATCCTTGGAGTAGGACATGGCAAACTGCTTCAGCATTCTTGCCTGGAAAATCCCATGGACAGAGGAGCCTGGTAGGCTACAGTCCATAGTTTTGTTAAGAGTCGGACATGACTGAGTACAGCACACACATCCTATCTCACTTACATATATTTGATATTTACACTGTCTCAGTTGCAAATCTATTATGGTTATTGCTCCTCTCCCCTAGCTAGAATATGAGCTTCTCCAGGGCAGGGACCTTGTCTCACACATAGTAGACACTCCATTTATATTTGTTGAATGAATGAGTGAAGTAATAAGTGAAAAGAAATATGATCTGTGGCCCATTTCCTCAAAATCTTGCAGGGTGACTTGATAGCTATAAAGAGCCTTGGTGCTAACAGCTGATGGTTTTGTGACTCATTAGTTTATTCCTAAACTGGATAACTTTTCATTTTCATTTCCCAAAGTAGTATTGGAAATTTGTGTGGCAAAGCGTTTGGCCATTTTATCGCAAATCAGTTGAGGGGTAATTTGGAAGATGGGTAGGTCTTCAGGATCCTTAGAAATAATCGCATGGAAGCAACTATTTGTTTTATCTAAGAGAAAGTCTAATTCTGCAGAAATGATTATGAAAGTAAAAAGAAATTGATATTGGCATAATACTCCGTGGTTTATAGAGCTCTCTCAATCTTACTATCTTAGTTAATCCTCACAATAACACTTCCTATTATCCTGACTTAATTTATAAGGAAACAGAGCCTGCAGAAATTAATGCCTTTCTGAAAGATAGATGGCTAATTTAGTGGCAGAGTGGTTAAGTGGCAAAGTGCCTTCACACCCCTAGTTTAGTGACACATTTTTTCTAATATCCCTTTCTAAGTTTTATCAGCACACTTTGATTTGTTGTGTCTTTTGGCATCTGGTGGGGAAGTAGACAAGAGACAGAGAACGTTATAACCCATAGCCTGTGAGAGGATGTGCTCAGGTCCTAATGTGCCGCTGGACACCATGAGATCCAGGCCACGGGCATTTTTCACCCAGATCCAAATGGACATTTTATACAAGGCTTTCATAAGAGACAGGAAAAGACTTTCTTCATGATATTTCATAGTCTCCTCCCAGTTTTTTTCTGCTCTCACCACTGTAAAAACTATAGGCATAATAATAGGAATAGTAGTTACTATATACTAAGCATACCATGTATTGTGAGCTATTCTAAGTGTATTACATATGTTAATTCACTTGCATCTCATATCATTTCTATGTAGCAATTAGCAGCCTATTTTTCATAAATGGTCCTGAAGTACATTTGAGCTCATTTCATAGATAGAAAGTGGAAGAAATAAAATTTGAATTTATGTCCGTACTCCATAAAAGTGCTGCCCAGTAGAGATAATATGAGACACATGTAATTTTAAATTTTCTAGTAGTTACATTAAAAAAGTAAAAAGAAAGAAAGAAATGAAGTAAATTTTAATAATGTGTTTGATTTAACTGAGTATATCCCATGTAGTCACACATCACCATGTAATCACTGTAAAATTAATACAAATTTCACATCTTTTGTACTAAGTTTTCCAAATATGGCATGTGCTTTACTTTTTTTAAAAAAAGATTTATTTATTTGTTTTTTGGCTGTGGTGGGTCTTTGTTGCTGCGCGCAGGCTTTCTCTAGTTGCAGCAGGTGGGGGCTGCTTTTCATTGCGGTGGCGTCTATATAGAAGAGTACTGGCTCTAGGCACAGGCTTCAGTAGTTGGCGTCACATGAGATCAGTAGGGCGGCTCATGGGCTTGTTGCTTTGTGGCACGTGGGATCTTTCTGGACCAGGGACTGAGTTGATGTTGATGTCCCTTGATTTGCAAGGCAGATTCTTAACCACTAGGCCACCAGGGAAGCACTGCACTTGCTCTTATAGCACATCTTGACTTGGATGCTAAATTTTCATCAGAAATACTTAACTTGCACTTATATTTCATACAGTATATAGCTGAAAAAGTAGATTTACATATCTGAGTTATTTCAATCTTACTTAAGTTTTCCAATAACTGAATTGAATATGAATTTTTAAATTAACATAAATACAGTGTAAAATTCATTCCTCTGTGGCACATTTTGAATGCTCCTTCGCTACTGTGGCTGTAGCTGCTGTTTTGGGCAGAGTGGCTCTGGATCCCATGCCCCTAATCACAGCATGTGACTTTGATTGTTAGGGGAGACAGTTCCAGAAAGAGCCCGTCAATGTTCCTCTCTAGTGTCTAGGTTTCTGAGCTATGGATCTGTTCTATGTCATGTTTAACAGCCTTTTTAAAATGCTTTGAAAACCTAGAGTTAAAAACTGGATTCTCTCATGTTGATGTTTTATATAGTAATTTAGGAACACTGACACAGCTGCGGGGTCAATCTAATGTGGTAGCAACTGTGATTTGATTAAAGTTATTACCATGTACACTTACACCACGTAAGCCGTACACTGGGTGGAGTAAGTGCACTTTCCATCCTAGCATGAGATTTAAAAAATTTCCTCTTGTCTTTGCATTGTGTCCAAAGGGGTACTTTGGGGTAAAAAAGAGGGAAAAGCCATTTTTTTTGATACTTCAAAAGAGACAGGGCTGAGAAACAATGGCCAATACCTGATGGGAGGGGTCAGAGGGTGTGTGTGTGTGTGTGTGTGTGTGTGTGTGTGTGCTCAGTCACTCAGTTGAGTCTGACACTTTGCCACCCCACAGACTACAGTCTGCCAGGCCCCTCCATCCAAGGGATTATCCAGGCAAGAATACTGGATTGGGCTGCCACTTCCTCTGCCCGGGGATCTTCCCGACCCAGGGATCGAACCCGTATCTCCTATGTCTCTTGCACTGGCAGGCAGATTCTTTACCATACCCATGATGAAATGCTGTTACCCTTATGTTTATCCCAAATCTCCGGCTTCTCCATTCATTGACTTTGTTTGATTGACTCTCACTTCCCTTGAAGATTTAATTAAGTTCAACCATATTCTGTCAATCTCCGCAGTTTCAGTGGAGTCTTTTACTTCTGGTTCATTATAACAAGAAATTGTTTCTCAGATTTAAAAAAAAAGCACCCCCAAACAAAAACTACTCTCCTTGCCAGAGAAGACTTCCTGCCACTGTGGTAATTTCTTTCTATCTTCTCCTCCTCAGCTTTTTAGATCTTATGACATTCAGCCCATAATCTTCATATTTAGCATTGACATTCAAATGCCCTGAATAGCACAGATCCTACATCCTACTTGGGGAAAGGTGAGAAATTTTATGAAACAAAAAGAACACGTAGGTTTTTTTCTGCTCTGCTTAATATCTAAGAAAATTCAGGAAAAAGTAAGACCATCTCTTACCAACTGTGGGGGGAAATAATAGCTAGATTTCATGTCAGACCCCCATTGCTTAATAGGATTTCAAAATAGCTCCTTTGCATCCTCTTGGTTTTGGTGTGGGCGAATTTGGGAGAGGGAGATGATTGGTAAGAAATGGAAACGTGAAAGCTACATCTAGAATTTCCTTTCATGTTTCAGAACTGACCTTCAGGGAAGACATTTTTGCCTCTCTGCAGCCAAAAGAAGAAAAATATCTATAAGGCAAATGAAAGGGGAAGGTTTAGGGGTGACTTTGTCTTCCGTCACATTTCAGTCGGGGGGGACACTAAGTTAGAACTCTAGAAAATGTTAGTACAGTCACCTTACCACTTGGGCAGGCCCAGAGCCACGAAGTTATGAACTAAGCAAACCTGCCTCCATCATGTCTTCTCCAATTCTGAACTTGGTGAGGCAGAGAGAAATGGCTCTCTCTCCAGACTGACCAGGGCAAGCTTGCTGCAGTGACGGACAGTCCCTCTGAGGTGGACACTAAGCTGATGATTGTCATAAGCCCAACACTGTAGACTGGGAAAAGAAAATATGGTAAAAATGTGAGTATATGTGATATTCTCTAGCTAATGGATAATGAAAGCAAAGTCCAGACCCTCTGTGGCATGTGGATGACAGCCAGCATACACTTTGGCCTGGGACAAGTTAGGCTTGGAAACCAAGTGGTGACAGGGTCAAGGATCTCATCCATTTCCAGTGCCCTTTAGGTTTTATGAATATTTCAGTGCAGTTACCTCACTTGAGCATGGGTCATAGAGTAGATGTTAATAGCCTGACTCAGATTCAGAGGGGTGAAGGAGCTCAGGCAGGGCCAGAGAGCCAAGAACCAGGTCATTGACTTCAGCCCCTTTGGCACTACGCACCCTGCCTTCTCTATAGCTAAAACCTATGAAGAAGAATGCATGTCTCCTGACTGATTGTTGTAAAGAAATATTCTGTACTGATCTAGAGCTTAGGCATGAACACAAACTTAGCTTCAGGAAGGGCCTTACAGTCACATTTCTGCTTATCCCTGCCTCGCCCTTTGGTTACAGGAACATGCAAGTTATCTCTAGCCTCAGTGTTATTCTCCTTCCTAATTCATATATTCCTTCTTCTCTCTTTCCCTTTTCTTCTTTCCTCCCTTACACCTTCATTAAGCATATTCTTGTATTAGGCATTACCTAATACTTTAGTTATCAGGAAAACAAAGGTGAATTAAATGTTGTTCTTTGTTTCAAGAAATATGTGGTTTAAGATGGGAAACAGATTAGAAAACAAATGGCAGTAGAAACAAACAACAGTGGCCTGACGGTGAGAATGTTTTATGCAGGAAGATGGGGGAAGGTTTGGAAAGGCTTAATGAACATGGAGAGTCAATTAAGTGGGGTTCACAGGGGTAAGTAGGAGTATCTCAGACATTATAAGATGGAGAGAGGACAGTCTATGTTTCTGTAAAAAGTTTACCTAGAGTGATGCATTTTAACTTTTGCCAGGTTTTCTCTATCAATTTGGGGCTTTCCAGGTGGCACTAGTGGTAAAGAACTGCCTGCTAATGCAGGAGATATAAGAGACATGGGTTCGATTCCTGGGTAAGAAAGATCCCTTGGAGGAGGACAAGGCAACCCACTCCAGTATTCTTGCCTGGAGAATCCCATGGACAGAGGAGCCTGGCTGGCTACAGTCCATTGGGTCGCGCAGACTCGGACATGACTGAAGTGAATTAGCACACACACACACATCTACCAATTCACTTTTTATATATTGTGGACATGTGGTAAGTATTCATAATTTGATTGCAGAGTGTGGATCCATGGTAGAAGTCAATATAAATAGTTAAAACTGGGAGTGTTACACTCTGCTCTTGTTTTTTAAGCCCAAAGAAGGCAATTATTAAGGTCAATGTGTAAATGTCAACACTGGTGGGGATATCAGTTGAGATGTGTGTACTTCTTTGCCATTTCTTAAATCAATCTCCCTTAGTTCAGCTTAACCTTTTTTCTAAAGTTGTACTTATTGGTTGCCAGGTTAGAATTCTACTTAAGGCACATGAGGCTAAGATTAAGTGATCCTCTGACTTTTTTAGGGAAAGTGGGAGGAGCCCAGAGCTGTAGGAAGTCCTTCACTAAGGAAAGTCAGTGTAGAACATGCCATGAGGACCTAGTGCACCAGTCAGGTGTGATTGTGTCCTTATTCTGTGTGTGTGTGTGAGTGTGTGTGTGTGTGTGTGTGTGAGTGTGTGCGTTTTGTCCTTGCTCTTGATTCAAGCAGATGATTTGAAAAAAAGAAAAGCAGTTAATATAATCAGATACAGAGTGATATAGGAGATCTAGCAGTTTTGGGGAGGAAAAAGAAAGCCAAAGCAGGCCTATGACAACCTCATGGAACATGGTTGTGAGCCGTAGTCAAGGTGAGTCAGAATTTTGGATTCTATGTATTTCACCTATATGTCATCTTTCACCTCTATTCCATTGTGTCCATCTGGTCTTATGGCCACTCCTATAGAGACCTTTTTTTTCTCTGAATAATAAAATTTAAACATTTTCTTTGGACCACAACTTGATGTCTCTCTATCCCTGAAACTCTATCACCCAGTCGTCCCTGCCCTCTGTCTCCTGATTCATCCAGATCTCCAATTTTGGACCTATTTTCTCAGTGTCTATTAGTCCCACCTCTTCAATGCTTTTTCCTTTTTTTGAATTTTTGGTTGTGCTGGGCCTTTATTGCACATGGCCTTTTTTTCTAGTTATGATCGGTAGGGCCTACTCCTGCAGTGCATGGTCTTCTCTTGTTGCATGGGCTCTACGGTACAGGACAAGCATATTCTTTACCAAGACTCTTTACCAAGGAAGCCGTTTCCCTGCTTTTTCTATTAAACTTGAATTGCATGGTCAGAAACTTCAACAACTCTTCCCTTTATCCTGAATTCTATTGTTCAATCATCCTGTGCTGCAGTATCCCAGCTGTCTGCTTTTTTTGAACCTACTCTTGGGTTGCTGAGCACTGGTGAATAAAGATCACACAACATGATATATTTAAGTTTCTCAAACAACTGGATTTTCACTTCTCAACAAACTGAAGTATCCTCTCTTCATTATCCTGTTTTTTTTTTTTCCCTGCATAGCATGTGTCACAGACAGAAATTATTTGGAGAGTATATTTGTTTATTGATTGTCTTCATTAAGGTTCTGTAAAAAAGAGTCTCTGTTTATATTACATGTTCCCCTACTCCTGGTGCTTGATAGACACTTGTTAAATAGATGAACATGTCTCAGCTTGGATGTTACTATCTCTAAAAATTGTTCCAGCATCCCTATTTCCTATCAGTCTGAGTTAGGGATTTTCCCCTTAGTATCCTGTTTCTATGTCATAGCGTTTTCTGTGCCATATTCCCTTTGCCTGTTCAGTCCTTCCAGTAGGACTTTTCACAAGGATAGGAATCGTCTGTAGTCTATCTCTGTGCTTTCCAGTGCAGTAGCTACTAAGCACATGTGACTACTGAACACTTAAGAAGTGGCTAAGGATTCCCATGTTGGTCCAGCGATTCTGACTCTGAGCTTTCACTGCTGAGGGTCTGGGTTTGACCCCTGGTTGGAAAACTAAGACCCCACAAGCTGCATGGCATGGCCAAAAAAAAAAAAAAAAAAATGTGGCTACTATGACTCAGGAAATACACTTTTATTTGATTTTAAACAATTTTAAATTTAAATAGTCATACATGCTTTATGGCAACCACGTTGGAGAGCACATACAACTAAAAATTTTAAACTTTATGAGCTGAGGGACTGTATTTGTCTCATTTTCTGTTACAAGCATTCAATAAAAGGACATATAATCTAGATTGTGTATCACTTGGAGGTTGATGCCTTCTCTGTTGAGAGTGGGGGGCAACGTGAGAAAATCCTGTTTCAGAAAGGCTTGGATATCTGTGCTGATGATTTTAAGAGATTAAGTTCTTATTATTGTGTGTATGAAAGGTCTTCGAAAGTGAGCTAGCGATGGTGGCTAGGCTTCAGGTAGCTGGATTTGTGATAGAATTGCTTATTCTGTCTCAGTGCTGAACTAGACCATAGAGATTTTTAACAGATGTATTTTCATAAATTGTCTGAAAATCCAAAAAATCAGAAAAATGAAGGTGATCCCTCCTGGGAATGAAAGACTACCTCAGAATGAAGTGAGTATCTTTTATTTCTCTTTTATGAGTGAGTGGTTGTAGCACTTGCTCTTCTTCTCTTTAAATAAATATTTACTCTTTTAATTTTTAATTATTATTTTTAAGTTTTGGCCGCACTAGGTCTTCCTTGTGGCATGCAGGGTGCTTAGTTGTGTACGTGCGCTTATCTGCCCCACAGCATGTACGATCTTAGTTCCCCAACCAGGGATTGAACCCACGTCCCCTGCATTGGAAGGTGGATTCTTAATCACTGGGCCACCAGGAAAGTGTCACACCTGCGGTTCTTGAGGTCTGAAATTGATTTGCCAATTTAGTGATGTGGGCTAACAATTTGTGTCATATAACAAGCACTAACCTGTTTTCTATGCATTGGTTTATGTGATAACCAAGTACTACTAATATCTCTACTTTAGAGACAAGAAAGTTAAAGCATAGGATTAGTGACTTGCCCAGTGTTACTCAGTTCAGTGGGCAAAGGAGGATTTGAACACAAGCCCTCAGTTTCAGAATCCACTCTCACCTGTATTGTCTCTTGTATAATCATTTGTGTCTCTCTATACTTCTGTGTTCTCACTTACGGAGTCCTAGGAAAATATCACTCACCTCATTTGGCTATTAAAATTACATGTACTATGTATTTGAAAGGGCTTTGTAAAGTATAACAGACTTCATCAGGTTGGGTGCCCAAGAATCTAAAATATCAGCACAGTGACCTTTAAAAAATGCCAACTCTCAGAGATAACACAGCTATAAGATTTAGTGGTTTGCCTAAGAATCGGGGAGAATTTTCACGTTTCCACATCCTGTAGTTCAAGGATTTTTGCTTTTGGAGTGTGAGAGGCCTGGCAGCTTTCCTGCAGTTCCAAGTTTTCAGTGTCTTAGAGTTGCTTCAGTCCTAGAACAACCCGATGTCTTTGAAATCACACGTAGGAAAGGGATTCAAGGATGAAGAGAGGCAGTGGTGTGTGAGTGTGTGTGTGTGACTAAAGGCCAATGCATGACCTTTATAGACCCTCCAGGAGGTGAAACCTTCAACCAGCACGTTTATATATACCTCCACTCTCATGGCTGCTAATACCTACAAAGAGTTCCGTGCGTTCTTGGCTGGTTCCAGCTGTGACAATTTAGTGAGTAGTACTCTGTCGCCATGACCTGTCTGCCTGAGAGTCCGCTTGCTGTTCTGATTGGAGTCCTACTTCGAGGTGCTAGTATCCACGCATGTGTGTGTATTAAGTCACTTCAGTCATGTCTGACTCTGCGACCCTATGGACTGTAGCCCAGCAGGCTCCTCTGTCCATGGGATTCGGATTCTCCAAGCAAGAATACTGGAGTGGATTGCAATTCCCTTCTCCAGGGGATCTTCTCAATTCAGGGAGGTTCTTTGCCACTAGCGCCACCTGGGAAGCCCATTAGTAGGCCATAGAAGTCAGAAAATTTTAGAGAGGCTGTCTTAGGAAGCAGTAGTTTTAAAATGTCTCTTAAAGGTGGAAAAGAAGACTGGATAAATAACATCAAAATCCATTAATTTTTTAAAAATAAAAGTAAATGGTAATTTATTTGTTAGATGCTTGATTATCATTCCCCTGATATACACAGTATAGCTGACACTGACTGAACTCATACCAATTTAACTTTACCATCACTTTATACTTTCTTTCACTTTATTATCATAATAGCCTTGACCTGAAAATGAACACCTACAGTTCAGAATAAAGTACAAATTGAAGCTTCATGTTTTCCTTTCAGTGTTCCTACCTCCTTCATAGGGAATTCTTGTTAATACACAATGTATGATATGCCAATTAAGTTATGAAAATTTTCAATGCATCTAGCCATTATAGATTTCCATCATCCATTAAGCATAGCTTTTCCACTTCAAAGAAAGTGTGGTGCCTTAAGATCTCAAGTTGCATACACTTTAAACATTACACCCAGTAAACTAGGTAACTTTCAATATAGGCTGTTAAGGAGGAAGACAAGGAAAGGTGCAGAATATAGTCGAGATCATTCTAGAGCACCTGATTGGGAAAATAGAGATGGCCAAGAAAACTGTCACGTAAGCAGAGGCCCTGTAGGCGGGGATGGCAGGCCCTGGGCGTGGGTGCGTCTTCCTCCTTTCTTCCTGAGCTCTCGGCACAGGCAGAATTCACAGCTCAGCTCCATTCGCGTAAAGTCTCTCAAAACAGAGCTCACACCACCACCGACAACTAACTGATCTGATCGGAGCTGACACTCATATAATGAACTCTGTTCTTCATCCAGCCTCTGTGATTTTTACTGCCTTGAGGGAAGGATTCAGAGTTTTCTGCTCTCTAATGTAGACTGACTAAATTATGGTAGATTATGAAACATGTATAACAAAGTACTTACTACTCTTTCCATTATTGTAGTAACTCAAAGCCAGCAAGGAAAGGGATCTGAAAGAATTTTCACAGAAGTGTCAGGAGTGCTTGCCTCTCTGGGTTTATGAGTTTTTTTTTTTTTTTTTGGCCTACTTTTGGTTGGCTACATTTTCTGATGTTTCAGTAATGACTTAAATTGTTCTATCACAGTAACAAAAAGATAAAACAACTGGAGCTTAATGAAAGAAATAGTGAAATGTATATTTTTTATAGTCAGTTTCTTTTATCTTTTTTGCTAGCATAAGCAGCCTAGAACGAGAATAAGACTGAAAATAAATTAGACACACAAAATGAAAAGGTAGACTAAAATCCTCAATTTTGGAAACATTATTTTAAAACTGTAAAACACCATAAACAATTGTAAAAGAGCTTCAAGGTGTGCCAAGTTACCCATACCAAAAAAAAAAAAAAAAAATTCACTAAGAACACTTGATGTCTTGAAATTAACTATTGCATAGATACGCAAAACAATATTTATAAGCACATGTTTAAGATGCAGACATATAAAAGCACAGCAAATGCCTGTATACCTACCACCCACTTAATTTATGAAATGGAATATGATCATCATTTCCAAAGCCCCCAAGTACCTCTCCAGTCCCATCCAATTTTCACTCCCCTGAAGTAGCTACTCTTCTGAATTTGGGGGTTTTATCCCTTTGCTTCTCTTAAGTTTTATACCAATAAATAATAATTGTTTAATGTGTACATTTTATGCTTTAAATACGTGAAATCATATTATGTATATTCTGCAACTTGCTAAGATTCTTTCATGTTATTATTTTAATTGTAGTTCACTTCTGAAGTTGTGTAATATTCCACTACGTGAATACACAACAATTTATTCGCCCATTTTACAGTTGGTCACTTTTTATTTCTTTACTTCTTTTTATTTTTTCTTTTTGCTTTAACAAACAGTGCTCCTAAGAAGTTTATCTAACATGGGGCATGCTGTATCATAGGACATATGTATCTTCAAAAATAATGCTAATGTCACATTATGATCCAAACACCTTATACCTCTTTATGCTTTTACAGTGAATAAAACTACTTTCCAGAGGACTTCCCTGGAGGTCCAGTAGTTAAGACTTCCAATGCAGGGAGTGTGGGTTTAATCCCTAGTTGGGGAACTAAAAGCCCCCCATGCCGTGTGGCATGGCCCAAAACGATAAATAAATAAACAAATAATTTCAAAAAGACTGTAAAAATGGAAGTGTTAGTCGCTCAGTTGTGTCCAACTCTTTGTAACCCAATGGATTGTAGCCCATCAGACTCCTCTGTCGATGGAATTCTTGAAGCAAGAATATTGGAGTGGCTTGCCATTCCCTTCTCCAGGGGATCTTCCCCACCCAGGGACAGAACCCGTGTCTCGTGTCTCCAGCATTGGCAGGTGGATTCTTTACCACCAGTGCCACTTCCCACTTATCCATGTCCTCACTAGTACTTGTGTTTGTCAGATTTCCACACTTGCTCTTCTGGTGGTGGTGAAGTAGCACCTCTGTGGCTTGTTTTCATTTCTCTGGTTACCACTGATAAATTCAAGCACCTTCTTCACATATCAGTTTTCTTCACACATAAAGTGCTGCTCTAACCTGTGCTCATGTATCTACTGGGTTGCTTGTCTATTTTTTACAGGTTTATAGGACGTCTTTGATTATCCTGGATTAAACTTCTGTTGGTTATATGGGCCTTTGTACATCTTCTCCCAGTTTTTAGCTTGTTTTCCCACTTTCTCTGATGTTTTAGTTAACAGAAGGTCTCAATTTTAATACAATGTACTTTGTCAACTTTTTCTCTCATGATTTTCATTCTGTACCTTTTACAACTCCTTCATAATGAATTTATTGTTATATGTGTTCTTAGAGCTTTAATAATATTTTCTTTGTCATTTAAGTTTTTGATCCACTTGAAGCTGATTTTTATATGTTTTTTCATTTCATATGAAACTATGAGAATGACTATTAATGTAGTTCCCTCCTGTCAAATATACGTTTATACATTTAATGTTTTCTCTATATATTCCAAAGCTTAAATTTATGAAAATTGACTTCAAAAATGTATTGTGTATATTTTTCTGGTTGTCTGATAGCTCGGTTGGTAAAGAATCTGCCTGCAATGCAGGAGACCCCAATTCGATTCCTTGGTTTGGAAGATCCACTGGAGAAAGGATAGGCTACCCACTCCAGTATTCTTGGGCTTCCCTTGTGCCTCAGGTGGTAAAGGATCCGCCTGCAATACAGGAGACCTGGGTTTGATTCCTGGGTTGGGAAGATCCCCTGGAGAAGGGAAAGGCTACCCATTCCAGTATTCTGGCCTGGAGAATTCCATGGACTATAGTCCATGAGGTTGCAAAGAGTTAGACACGACTGAGCAACTTTCACTTTCTTTCTTTTAGGCTATGTAAGATACCTATTATGTTAACCAATAGATGTAACCTTTCCCTTGATTCTTTGTGTTTTCAACAAATCTAGTATTTTCTCTGCTTCCAAATGAATGATAAAAAAGCTCTGCAGAACAGAATCCTGAGACATGTCTCTCCGGATTGTTCTTCCAACTGAATTCTGTTCACAAACCAAAACTCTAGAGAGTCACCTTTTAAAGCAGCTACAAATCCACCAATAAATATTATCAACTTATTCTTTCCAGGTAATCTGTTGTAGTTATGGTTGTTCAGTTGCTAAGTCATGTCTGATTCGTGACCCCATGTACTGTAGCTCACCAGGCTTCTCAGTCCTCCATTATCTAAAGGAATTTGCTGAAATTCATGTCTGTTGAGTTGGTATTGCTATCTAAACAACTCATCCTCTGCCACCCCCTTCTCCTTTTTCTCCAATATTTCCCAGCATCCCGGTCTTTTCCAACAAGTCAACTTGTTGAATCAAGTGGTCAAAGTACTGGGACTTCAGCTCTAGCAACAGTTCTTCCAATGAATATTCAGGACTGATTTCCTTTAGGATTGACTGGTTGGATCTCCTTGCAGTCCAAGGGACTCTCAAGAGTCTTCTCCAGCACCACAGTTCAAAAGCATCAATTCTTCAGTGCTCAGCTTTCTTCATGGTCCAACTCTAACATCTGTTCATGACTACTGGAAAAACTGTAGCTTTGACAATATGGACCTTTGTCAGCAAAGTGATATCTCTGCTTTTTAATACACTGTCTAGGCTTGTCATCATTTTCTTTCTAATAAGCAAGTGTCTTTCAATTAGCAAATATTAAATTCATTCACCCTCCCTAGAATCTAATGTATCTGGCTGCACACCTCCACTGACCCTGAGGAAATTTGAATATCCTTTAATATTATATATGGAAAGCAAAGAGGAACTAAAAAGCCTCTTGATGAAAATGAAAGAGGAGAGTGAAAAAGCTGGCTTAAAACTCAACATTCAAAAAGTGAAGATCATGGCATCCAGTCCCATCACTTCATGGCAATTATATGGGGAAACAATGGAAACAGTGATAGACTTTATTTTCTTGGGCTCCAGAATCATGGCAGGTGGTGACTACAGCCATGAAATTAAAAGACACTTGCTCCTTGGAAGAAAAGCTATGACCAACCTAGAAAGCATATTAAAGAGCAGAGATATTACATTGCTGACAAAGGTCCATATGGACAAAGCCATGGTTTTTCCAGTAGTCACGTATGGATGTGAGAGTTGGACCATAAAGACGTTGGAGTGCCGAAGAACTGATGCTTTTGAAATGTGGTGTTGGAGAAGACTGTTGAGGGTCCCTTGGACTGCAAGAAGATCAAACCAGTCAATCCTAAAGGAAATCAGCCCTGAATGTTCATTGGAAGGACTGATGCTGAAACTGAAGCTCCAATACTTTGTCCACCTGATGCAAAGAACTGACTCACAGGAAAAGACCCTGATTCTGGAAAAGATTGAAGGCAGAGGGAGAAGGGGATAACAGGATGAGGTGGTTGGATGGCATCACCAACTCATTGGTCATGAATTTGAGAAAGCTCTAGGAGTTGGTGATGGACAGGGAGGCCTGGCGTGCTGCAGTCCATGGGGTTGCAAGGAGTCAGGCATGCCTGAGTGACTGAACTGAATGGAACCGATAGCCAAAGAGGTGAGTTGAAATAACGTGTTAGACCTTGTGGAATTATATATGTCATCAATAATACTCCCTTATTTGTAAATATTATGAAGCTATGTGTGTGAGTGTATGTGTGTGTGTTAATGTCTTTCCAGTAATTTATTTATGCAGAAGCAAATTGGTATTTGGTTAAAATTTTAGACTCTAGAGAATGATTACCTAGGATCAAATTCTTATACCCTTCTTTGTAACCTCAGGAAAGTAAACTATCTTCTTTATGTCTTAGTATCTCAGTCTGAACATAGGCACTGTGATTATTTCTATCCTTAGGGCTGTGGTTGGGCCTGGAGAACACAGGGACATGAAGATACACCTTTCCCCTCTCAGCTGCTTGCATGGGGCTCTGTTCTCACTCCTCATGCTCCCTTTACTGTGTTCGCCCCTTCCCCCAGATTAGAGTTTCAGCCTGCTTCAGTCTGATAAAGTGGGGTGGGCAGAGAATGGGAGCCAGTCTCTAATCTGTATGATTGTGGGGCATGTTTTGTGGGGTTTGACTCATGTCTAGGTAGGGCTAAAACTGTTACATGCCATCACAAACTCCAGCTGCACATATGTTCATGAAATTTGGTAATTGTTGAATATATTATGTAGTATTTTTCAGATAGCACAGCATGGTGAACCTTTCCCTATGTTACATTCTTCAATACCATCCTGGTGACTTGTCTCTTAGTTTTGTTCAGAAAATATTTTTGTATTTTACTGCTATAATTGTGTTAGGATGAATAGTCATTTCTTTAGATCTTTAAAGATTCACATTTTTAATTTCTCAAGGTCAATTCCAGGAAGTGGATTGCTAATTATTTGCTCTTTTTTTGTCAAGAATCTTTAATTCATTGTAAAATCCAGACTGACCTAATTGTTGTGGCCTAACAATTTCACCTTTTAATTGTTTCCTTCCTTAATTTGAATGAAAGGAAAAGGGTTATCATTAGGGTGAGTGTCTGCGGACAAATTGCCCTCTTCACTTCCTGTTCTCTTGTGTAACATCAGGGACGCCATTCACTTTCTCTTCTTTGTGTCCTTGAAGCCACTCCATGACCGAACACTTTTAGAGGTAACATCAGTTTAATTGGAGCAGGAAATGGCAACCCACTCTAGTATTCTTGCCTGGAGAATCCCATGGACAGAGAAGCCTGGCGGGCTACAGTCCATGGGGCCGCAAGAGTCGGGTGTGATTTAGTGACTACACCACCACCACAACCAGTTAATGGTCACCTCCTAAAGAGGGTATTTTCAGGAGAGGGACAAAGCCACCTTTGTTTTGGCAGTTACTGGCATCTGATGAACACACACACACACACACACACACACACTTGCACAACATTTATGGGATCTCTCTTATAGTTCACAGGGTTTCCCTGGTGGCTCAGACTGTAAAGAATCCGCCTGCAATGCAGAAGACCTGGGCTTGATCCCTGGGTTGGGAAGATCCCCTGGAGGAGGGCGTGGCAATCCACTCCAGTATTCTTGCCTGGAGAGAGAATCCCCATGGAAAGAGGAGCTTGGCGGGCTACAGTCCACGGAGTCTGACAAAAAGTCAGACACAACTGAGCAACTAACACACACACACACATACACATACACACTCTTATACTTCAGCCTCCTAAGTTACTTTCCAAATAAAAGGGTGTCTGGGGAGGAAAACCTTGAGCTGGTTGCTTTTGTTCCTGCTATCCAGGTTGCTCCAAAAATAGAGATAATCAGGATACAAGTAATGATTTTGGTTTATAAGTACATAATTTTGTTCATGCTGCCCACCCTCAGGCATGTATGATGGTCTTGTAACTTGTGAATCTTTAAGGATTGCAGGAGTTCTTCCTCTTCTTCCCTGATGGGAACAGTGAAAAGGCTCATAGTAATATGAAAAAGGAAAGATGGAACCCAGGAAGGCATACCATGAGGAGCGTGTCACTGTGGACTGATTCTGCCCTGCTTTTTTCAGGGGTCACAACAATGCATGGTGTTAATCTGACTGAAGAAAAATTTTTCTATCCTTTTCACCCATGAGACCAAGAATGTCTGAATATAGAAACTTTAACCTCTATCCCATCATTCTTTTCTCTGTGTTATTTAAGTTCCTTAATCTTTTATTAATTAATTTTTTTATTGTCTTCCTAAGTTTAACATTTCCTTAGGACAACACAAACTAAGTTCTGTAAGTTTAACGTTGGTGTTGAGGTTTCTCATTTAACAGTGATTTATCTTTCCTGACGACAGTGTATCTTTACTCTCATGTTTTCAATTAAAGAAGAAACTAAAAGGGAAAGAAGGTCAATAAGAAGTTCCTGAATAACAAGGATCCCAGGAGGAGTTTGGGCTTGAGTCTTTGAGACTGAGACACTTTATGCTAATGTGGTTAATTAGAGTAAGTTTTTCCTAGTGAAAAATTTTATCATCAACTTAAAAGAGAATTTTATCCCAAAGTGGGATCAAAAATTGTTGTCCCAATGGTTTCCTAAAGTTGAACCATGCCTAGCACATGTCTGATGTTGATACTGATCGAAAAGACCTGTGTCTAATCAACATATCAGAACACCAGATAAGTAGCTCAAGGTCAAAACGAAAAGAAAACCTTCAAACACAACCTTGTAAGAAAGACTAACTATTTTCACTAGGAAGATTTCAGGTAAAATTTTGGCCTTGGTCTAAAGTGGTGAAAGAAAACATCTAATTAAGTCCTATTAGAGATTAAAATAAAAAACTGAAGGGCAGGGAATTTTTATGGTGTGATGACAATTACAAAGTTATGAAATGTGAAGTGGTCACACACTCTAGCAGCATATGAGGACAGACTGATTGATTCCCAATTCCATATGACTTTTACCTCCTGGTGTGTTTCTGAACTATATATCCACATGCTTTGCTGATATATATCTTTACACTGCACTCTTGCATCTTATTTAAAGTGACAATGTTGCTGGTGAATTTGAGGTTCTTGCTTTGTCATGAAAGAATTCAGAGATGAAGTGACAGGTAAGAAGTGGATTTATATAGAGAGAAACACACTTCACAGACAGTGTAGGCTATCTCAGAAGGAGACAGAGTAAAAGAGTCTTGAAATATGGGGTGGTTAGTTTTTATGGGCTGAGTAATTTCATAGACTAATTGGTGGGAGGATTATTCCAATTATTTTGGGAGAAGGGTTGGGGATTTTCAGGAATTGGACTACAGCTCACTTTTTGACCTTTTATAGGTGGCCTCAGAACTGTCATGGTGGGAATCTCCTGCCATCTTGGACCTAGTTGTTCTGACCAGTCCTTGTCATGTCCTATGTGCTGGTGCCTCAGCAGTAAAGAATCCGCCTGCCAATGCAGGAGGTGTAAGAGACACGGGTTCAATTCCTGGGTAGGGAAAATCCCTTGGAGAAGGAAATGGCAACCCACTCTAGCATTCTTGCCAGGAAAATTGCAAGGACAGAGGAGCCCAACAGATTACAGAGTTGGAAACAACTTAGCAACTAAGTAACAACAATAGCAACAACAAAAACAACAATGGCTAAGCCATTCTTTCAAAGGTTGTGCCCTAACCCCCTCCCTCCTGTTTCAACAGTATCTGTGAATATCACTGACGCTGAGTTGAGTATTGTCTTAGGTTGGGGGTTCCCTGAAAAAGATTCAGAGATTTGCCTGCAGGAGGCTTGTGGAAGGATGTTCTCATAACTGAGCAGGACCCTATGGGGCCTCCCCAGAACAAGCCTTCCCCCAATATCCCCTGCTTTAGCTCCTCTATTTAGTACGCAGATAATAGTATTTGAGGCACATTTCCTGAGCTGTTTTGCAGATGTGAAATCCCCTCTACACTCACAAATGGAAAATGTTAACCGCTTGATGATCATAAGCACATAGCCCTAGGCCTTCTGGAGCCTACGACCTGATAATGTTACCCACGTGACACAACCCGCTACTCCAACATCAGCCAGTCAGAGACTTGTGCACAAGCTGATCACATACCCTCCAACCCCCCCCCCCCCCCCAGCTTTTAAAAGGGCTTTGTGGAAACCCTTGGGGAGCTCAGGACCTTTTAGAGCATGAGCCACCTTGTCTCTTTACATGGCCCTGCAATAAATCTTTCTCTGCTCCAAACTCTGATGTATCAGTTTGTTTGGCCTCATTTTGCTTCGGGCATGCATGGAGCCAGCCGAGGAGTCTGTGCCTATAGAAGGTTGACCCCAGGCTGGCAGAGTCCTTTCTCTGAGCCCCCAGCAGCAGCCAGTGTACATTTGGTTCTGAGGATTTTAGAAGGACTATCCCTGACAGGTGCCGGCTGCCCATGGCATGAGGTTGTTTGGAGCCAAGAATCATCTGGAGCCATGGTCCACATGTTGGGTGAGTTGCTCTGTTGCAGCAAAAATCTAAATGAAGCTTTTTCTCTCTTGAGAATTAGCAAAGTAAAGGGAACAGTGAACAGGCTAGAGAAAAAACATAATCGGGCCTGAAAGGGTTAATCGCTTCTAGTTTTATTTTAACTATTGCTAATCTGTGGTGTCTGCAACTAGATCTGTCCTTCATGAAGCTAAACTATCACCTCCTAATACTATGTCAATTATATCTTGCACTTGGTGTTTGCTCTCCCTTCTCTCTCCTGTAGCAATTCACCCCCTATAACTGTTTGCATTTCAGAAAGAAGGTCTCAGGCTCTTAACCCAGAGACAAACAGACCCAATTACTGGGCTGCCAGATGCCAGCTGTGAGTGTTTTGAAATAAGGCAGGAAGAGGAAGAATGCAAGAACCTCATTACTTTGAGCTATATAATCTGCCTTAGTCCACGAGACCCAGGATATATAACATCTCTCAATTCCCCTAGGAAGTGGGCACAGTTCTTGAGTCACTAGCCTGTTGTGTTCTCTCCTCTTGCTCAGGAGACAGAAGAAAAGCCACTCTTTCTATTTCTTCCAAACTCTATCTCTGCATTTCTATTTGACATTGGGCAGGGAGCCAAGATTTTGGCAACAGCTCTGGCTTGCACATGCTGGGAATTCTCCGCACCCCATTTGGGAGGCTTCCTTTGCAGTGAGTCACGCCATCCACTCTTTTGAGAGTCTGGCCAATTTGTTTGAAGGCCTCCGTCTGGGAGTGGAAATGGGCATTCTAGACTGTACCTCCTCTGATTTTCTGTCTGTGTCAGCATAGCTTAGTTGTTGTTTGTGTTTTTGTGTGTATTATGTTGGGGTGGAGACCTCCATTTGCTTAAGGGTAAGTCGCTCTCCTGAGTACAACCAGGAACAATTTCCCCTCTCAATTTGGGCTCTCGCTCTATGAGACTAGCCAATTTGTTGATTGGGGTACCCTATTGGAGAGGGAAAGTGTTGTAGGACTCAACCCATTTTGAGAACTGATTCATTTGCTTCTGTTTTGTGTGCACTTATGTTGGAATTTGTACTTTTAATTGCTATTTGCTTGAGATTTAATAATACTGGTCATGAATAATTAAGTGTGGATGATCAGAGCTCTGTTCTATCCTACAGTCCCATGGGGTACTTTTGCAAAACTGAGAGATCTTAGCTAAGTTTGCTAAATGAAAGAAAACACCTCAAAACTCCCTGAGATCTGGAGAGTAAAGTACCTTGATGGCTCCGCTATTTTATAGAGGTGTGCCTTTTGCAATTGCTTTTATCTTGGGGGTGTATGTATATATATGTGAATAGTGTCTTGGTACCTATGTCCAAATCCCTTCCTGATTTGCTTCAAGGGGGGCAAACTAATGTGAGAGGATGATATGTACTATTTTCTGTCTATTACTGTTGCTTGTTTGTTTGAACTGAGGTGGATATTTGGGAATGGGAAAAAAGAAAGTTCCCTGAAAATAGCCCAAGATGACTGGGTTTTGTATAAGCAGATACAAGAGAAATTTGAGATGTAAATGATCTACCTGGGTTCTCTGGAGCTCATTTAATCAATCTGAGTTGCTTGGAATTGAAGAGTATCTATGGCAAATTTGTTAGCAAGAAACATGACTTGGTATGATAAAATTTTTATGAGTGAACTAAATGCAAATACGGTAAGAGCTTTTAGGTAAACTCTATAGTAACAATTATGTTCTGAAAATTATCTAAAATAGTCTCTCGATTTTGGTAACAGTTATTTGCCTCTTGGTTTTCACTGAAGACCCCTGGAGAAGGAAATGGCAGCTCACTCCAGTACTCTTGCCTGGAAAACCCCATGGATGGAGGATCCTGATGGGCTACAGTCCATGGGATTGCAAAGAGTTGAACACAGCTGAGCGACTTCACTTTCACTTTTCACTGAAGTTAAGGTTTTTAATAGTTAGGGATTTTCATTTAAATATGTAATTAAAGTTACTGAAAATATTAAAACATTACACTACACAGTAGGAAATTGGGATATATGTTTTGAGTAAAAAGGAGTTGTGAGCATGGTCAGTCTGAGACTAGATTAAACTTAATTGGTCAAATGGATTGTTACTAAAACTAGACTGGTGAAGGACTAGATTTGGTTTCTCTCTGCTAGGAGAACAAGTGTACAAGAATGCTGCTTTTGATAATAGATTGTGTGAACTTTTTTGCCTTTAACTGATCTCTAGGTGCTCAGTCACTTCAGTCGAGTCCGACTCTTTGTGACCCCATGGACTGTAGCCCACCAGGCTCCTCCGTCCATGGGATTTCCCAGGCAGAATACTGGAGTGGGTAGCCCTTCCCTTCTCCAGGGGATCTTCCTGACCCAGGGATTGAACCTGTGACTCCTGTGGCTCCTGCATTGCAGGCAGATTCTTTATCCACTGAGCCACCAATGAGGGTTTAACTGATCTATATTTGTTTTTAAATATTCACAGTGACCTATGATTCTATCTGATCGAATGTTTTTCTTTTTTAACTTTTTGATAATTTTGATGAAATGTGAAAGTGAAAGCCGCTCAGTCGTATCCGACTCTTTGTGACCCCATGATCTATACAGTCCATGAAATTCTCTAGGCCAGAATACTGGAGTGGGTAGCCTTTCCCTTCTCCAGGGGATCTTCCCAACCCAGGGGTCGAACCCAGGTCTCCCACATTGCAGGGGGATTCTTTATCAGCCGAGGCACAAGGGAAGCCCAGGTATACTGTAGTGGGTAGTCTACCCCTTCTCCAGTGGATCTTCCAAACTGAGGAATCAAACCGGGGTCTCCTGCATTGTAGGCGGATTCTTTACCAACTGAGCTATGAGGGAACTTCCTATCAAATTCTAATTAAAGTTCTTTTGACTTCAGATGCAGTGCAGGACACCTGGGTTTGATCCCTGGGTTGAGAAGATCCCCTGGAGGAGGGCATGGCAACCCACTACAGTATTCTTGCCTGGAGAATCCCATGGACAGAGGAGCCTGGCAGGCCACAGGCCAGAGGGTTGCAAAGAGTCGGACACGGCTGACTGACTAAGCATAGCACACACAGCTTTGGCATGCTTCAGCGGGCCACTGAGGCACCTCAGGAAAAAAAAATATATTACTATTAAACCGACCAGAATTTGTGGGTAGGTTAAATTACACAGAAAACATTGTCAAATGAGTGATAAACCTCCTCAGATTATACTGTATGAATAAATGTTATTAACATAGGCAATTTAGAACTTTTATAAAGTTTCTGAAATTTGTATATGTCTTAGTATTATGTTTTACTTTTAGTTGTTATTTTATAAACATGTTTTATTTGTTTGCTTATACCATCAGAAGTGAAACTATTGACTGTCATTTCCCTAAAATAGGGAAATCAATCTAAAACACATACTGGTGCTTTTCAAAAGATAGCAATTTAAAAGGGTGGCAGCAGCAGGCATTTGATGTCTTTTTCTTTTAAAAACTTTCAGGCTGCAGGAAAAACATGTGACCAAGAGTGTTACGATTATCCATTAGATTTTCATCAGTACCTGTACCAATTTAGGTGACAATACAGCAAGATCCAAGGATTAGTGACAGACAATGTACGTCATAAGGAATGATATATACTACCAATCCTTACAAAAGTCATTGTCAAAGAACTGTTAAGTGTTCAAAAGGTATCTAAATATTTCACATTAAGTACAGAAGCGGCCATCCAGATTATATCCCTTAATTGTTGCATATTTTTCAAAAAGTGCCAATCAAAGCCTAGTTTTGCATTTTGGCTTTGTCTTATACAGTATCAGCTGTTAAAAAGCAATTTACATGTGTCTTAAACCACAGTCGTCTGGCCAGAGGATGAATAGTGCCGTGTCAAAGCCTAAGGCTGGTACCCAGCCTTGTATGTGTGATTAAGGGCCCATGCATAATTTGGTATGCATCTAAATGTTCAGTGCTCCAATTTAACCGGAAAAGGTGTGAAATGCATTTGTTCTGCCGAACCACACTCCACTCCTTCCATCTTCCTTTCAAGGGAAATATTTTAGTTTTGTCAGTTACCATTGAATGACTCTAGGGCTGATTTGTAGATTTTATCCAATGTCAGAAGTCAATCTTGCTTTATCCAAGCCACTTCAAATAACTATGGAGATATCACCCCATTAAAGTATATTGTGTTTTACTCCTAAGCAAGGGTGAGGAATCTGAGTATCATGTGCAAGGCTCAAGATGACGCTTAGGACAGAACATGCAGAGTAAAAATAGTTTCCTTCCATATCCAGGTAATATAAAGCTGACAATTGTAGTCCTGTCTTTATGGGATGAAAACAGTCCCTTTACAATAAGTTTCCTGAAAGGGAGAACAAATAGATAATAACTCTTCTGGTAACATATTATGGTACACTGGCCAGTGTGTTTTTGGCGATTAAACATAATCCTGTGAATCAGATTAATTCACTTGCTGAGTGTTCATTTGCGGCATCCCTCTGTTGGGTCTTGGGGGCCCTCCACGACCTCGTGGGGCTCCCCATGGTCCACTCTGCCCAGAGCCTCGCTTGAAATTCTGCTGATATCCATCCCGCTGATAGCCAGAGTAGTCCCGGGGAGCACTGAACTGAGACTGTGTATAACCACTGTTTGGAGTGTTAGTAGAGAATGAAGGGCGGTAACCATCATATCCTCCTCTGAATCCATTAGCAGGTCCTCTGTATCCATTCATCAAGCCTCGAGCACCACGGGAACCTCCACGAGACACACCACGACTGTTGTAATAGGGCTGACTGCTACGCGGAAATCCAGTGTTCTGCTGAGGAGGCTGCTGGTGGTTACCAGTCACTTGATGGGGCTGGTCCTGGGAACCATGGTAAGTGCCAACCACTGTTTGAAGCTGTTCTTGCTGAAGCTCTGTTTGTTCTACTTGGTGAGGCTGACTGGAAAAGCTCTGGTTATAACTAGCCTGGTACTGATTTTGCTGTTTTAAAGTTTCTGGTTCATTAACAGGAGGAACTGGGGCATTCATATTGAACACTGTTTGCATGGATTGGAATGGAGCTGCATTTACATTGATTCCACTGCTATGTAAAGGTTTGCTTGTCCCAGCCTGGAACACTTGAGGCTGAGAAGCAGCAGGAAGGGATGATGATGCTGTAGTCTGGTCTGTATTTAAAGAGATCGTTGCCTGAATCTGATCAATCGGTTCCTTTTGTGGTCGTTGCTCAGTAACATGAGGAGGTTGGTACAAGGGTTGAGATGCTGTATATCCCTCATTTGTAGATGAAACCAAAGGAACCTGTGTAGCTTCTGGTTGTACAGAAACTTGATTAGGTTGAGCAAGTCTAGATTCAGAATGAACTGGAGGGCAAACCAGCTGGGGTATGTCCATGTTCTGCGCTGGATTCATCGGCTGTGCAGATACAATGGCAGGATCAAGTGTCTGGTTTTCAAAATCCAGCACTGAATCCTGTATGAAGTTATAGGGGCCCTGCATTTGTGCCATAAGGTCCTGTACTCGCTGTCTTCTCACGAGGGGATCGGCTTGAGCCACTGGGGTCAAAGAGTGGGGTTCCGGTACTGAAGGAGATGCAGCCTGAGGCTGCTGCTGGAGTGAGTTTACCACCTCAACAGTTTCAACTGTCCATTCATCTACCTGCTCCTTTTCACCACTGCTGAACTGTGTTTCTGCCATAAATTGTCTATTTACATACTCTGTTGATTCAACCTCATTTTGTTCAGTGTATTCTTCCGCTGGCTCAGGTTCAGCTTCAGCTACCTGGTCTTCAACTGTAGGTGCTGAGGCCGCCTCCTCTTCCTCACACAGACCGTTCTGGTGGTTGTGGGTGCTGTCAAAGTAGTTTGACTGGAAAACACGCTCAACAATTTCCTTTAGAGCTTTATAAGTTGTTCCACATACAGGTTTTTCCTTTCCTTCTAGCAAGTCCCACAGGTGAATGGAGGCATGTTCATACTGCTCATTCAACCTCAAGCTCATGTCTCGTTCAGGGTCTGCTAATTTGTAGAACTCATCTAACAACGACAATTCCTCTTCAGACAATATTGCCACTCCATTCAAACCCTGCTTCAGGTCAGTTCTCACTTCATCATCTCCCAGTTTATCCAAAACATATTGCAGCTCAAGTACTGTTTTTAAACGTTTCTGTTCAGCTTCCTCTCTCATAAGCTGCTCCCGACGTGCTGTCTTCTTTATTGTTTTCTGAATATCTTGGCTTAACGCCATGAAACTCCTCTGTAATTCTTTTGCGAACTCCAAGTTATTTGTGACTTCCTGGTACTTAGATACGGCATCCAGCTGATCTTGATTAAGCCTTTCCCCTTTGTTCATTCGTTCCTGATAATCATCAAGCTTGCCCTTCTTCTTCTCCAGGTTCCGAAGTTTCTTGTCGATCACCCCGAGAATCTGCTTCATGGCCTCGGTCTGGACAGCCCCGGTGCCGGACGTGGGGTGTTGAGAAGCCGGCGCGGCGGCCCCGGCCCCCGCCTCATTCCCGGAGGAGCCCGACGGCGGTGGCGGTCCAGACGACTTGCTGCCGCTTCCGCTGTGGCTGGTGGCCGAAGGCATCTTGAGACCGTGAAGCTAGTTGTTATTTTAAAATGCTGTATGTCACAACAACATGGATAAGCTTCTTTGCCAAGAATCAGATCTTTAACCTTGCCTTTTTAAGAACTTTATCATTCATAGGTAGCAAAGGTATCATTCATACTTTGCAAAACTGCCACATCTTCAAGAAGAATCATTGAAAGAACATTTTGACAAAACAGATTTCTGATAACTTTTAAAATATTACTGCTAAACTAGGTCATATATTTTAAAAGTCTAGTGGAAAGAGGGTTATTTTTCACATGTGGTGTATGGGAATCATATAATTAACAAATGTGCATCCAAGTCTTACTAGATTCCAGTCCCAGTGATGATTTTTTTCTTTCATTTTATAGACAAGATAGATTCAATTTATGCCCCGATAGAGTTTATATCTCAGTGAAGAAGGCAGATATTAGGCCTCATAAAACAATACGATGAGAGTGACGATACTGACAATAATAATGCACAGTGTTTGCCAACTGCTTTTTATCTTTCAATTACTTTGCTTTGTGCTTTAAATGTGTGAACTCAATTTTCACAGCATCTATGTGGATTGGGCCCTACTGGTCCTCAGTAGGGTAAGAGATATTTCCAAGCTCACACAGGTAGTGGAGTAGGGATTTTAATTTTGTGCAGAACCAGAGCCCAGACACTTCTTTGCACAATGTTAATATATAGGAAATCCTAAGTTTCATGGGGGTTGGCAGTAGGATTACTTAACCCTGATTTAGGCTGGGAGGACTTGAAAATAATTTTGGAGGAAGTGAAATATAAACAAAGACCTGGAGGTGAATAGAAATGAACTAAATGAAGGATAAGGAGGAAATGGAGGTCAGGTATGATAAGGGTAGCCTGAGCTTAGTCTATTAGGGCAGAGAGTTATGGGGGAATGCCTGATCACAGAGCATTCTGGATAAGATGGCCAGGAAGAGAACAGAAAGATGTCCACACACCACAAAGGGCCTGTGTTCCTGAGATAGGAAGAGCAGGAGGCACTGAGGATATAGGGGAAAGAATATGATTCAGAAGCTGGAAGAGCCTTAGGATCAGCTCTCAAGTTTTTACTGTTGCCTCAGTCATGTTGTATTTTTACCTACCCTGTTTCAGTTTATTGTGACCCAACATAACAGATCAAACCAGACTAAAGTTATGGAATGAAGGATAAAATTTGGAGGAAATGAATAATTACCTAATAACTGATTCTAGAAGGGTCTGCTGGGTCTGAACCCCACCCTTCTTGAAATGTTCTCTGGCTTGCCTTCCAGACCCCAGTAGCTGCTGCTTCCTTTCCGTTCTGCCCTGACCTTTCTTTCTCAGTTCTCTTTGCTGACTTCCTCTTCTGCTCAGCTATTTCCTGTCTGACCTCCCTGTGGCTCCAACGCCTACCCTTTCCCCACTCAGCATGCCCTGAGTATCTCATCCTGTTCCAGAGGATCAATTGTCATCTGTATTCTGACTCTGTTCACGTTATTATCTAGAGTTCTGACTTTTCATCTAAGCTCCAGGGTCATCTATTCAATTAAGCATCTCCATTTACATCTCACAGGAGCCTCGAGTTCAACACTTAGAGCATTAAAACCACGTCTCTTCACCTGTTCTGACGTACTCCTCCTACAGTGCTCCCATCCTCTGTAATGAGCCCATCATTCATTCTCTTACGTTCTTGAGCTAGAAATCTGTGAATGATGTGGCTCCTAGGTCTTTTGAATGGGTTTAGAGTAGACATGTCATATTCATGGCTACCCAACATCTTTTAAACAATCCACATGTTCCCACCTTCCAACTCAGAAGTCAAACTCTCAAGTTCTCTTGCAGTCCAGTTGGATACATGTGGCATAGGTTTGCCCTGTCACCTGCTTCCAAGTGAGGCTTGATTTAGAAGTCATCAGCAGAAGAACCAGGATACACATGGGGCTTCCTTCTGGCGGATACAGCTGGTTTCAAATATATGAGGGTATTAGGTGATAGCAGTAATCACAAAGTCAAATTCCCTACATGGGAGTGGCATTAGTACTGCAGATTTCATGAGTAAGGTGAAATCAGGACTTGACATCTTGTATGCAGTGGTGGAAGTACTGAGCTTGCTCATTCAAAACAGTTTTGCTGCCTTGTTTGGAGTGTGTGAATGTGGGTGGGATGAAGAGGTGTGTGAACCATGGTGGAATTTTTTTGTGTGAGTTTAGACTTAAAAAAAAAAAGTATTTTATTTAGGCTGCACCGAGCTGTCATTGCTGCTTGCGGGCTTTCTCTAGTTGTGGCAAGCAGGGGCTTCTCTTCCTTGAGGTATGCAGCTTTCTTGTTGCAAACTTCTCTTATTGAAAAGTACAGTCTCTATAGGCTGCAAGGGCTTCAGTTGTTGCTGCACGCAGACTCAGTACTTGTGGCAAAGGAATGGGCTAAGTTCCCCTGCCTTATGTGGAGGGATTGAACCCTTGTCCCCTGCATTGCCAGGCGAATTCTTAACCACTGGGCCACCAGGGAAGTCCTGAGTTTTGACTTGATTTTGCTCTTTCAGCTTTCCCAGTGATCAGAAAGGTTAATATCCTTTAATGAAACCCCTTTGATTCACTATATCATTACATTGTATGACAAACTAAAAAACAAAAAAACAAAACAAAAAAAAACACTAGTTACAATTTCTGGTAAGGATCTTGAACAGTCTGAGGTTGTTGCTTCCTCTTTAGTAGAATGTTTATCTGTGTGTTGAGCTGTGTGAAACCTGAAGCGGAAAACGGTGCTGTGAGAGAGACATAGAAAGGGTGGATGTGGGTGAATGCAGGGCCTTCCCCTCTAGAGTCTGTTTATGTGATCTGTCTGTACTCCCCCAAAAAAGATTTCTGTATATTGGTGTGTCAAATACACAAATTATTTGCAAATATTCTAAAAGGCAGGGCAGAGTGATATAAAGAGAATGGGCATTTAACAGAAAACAACTGACTTTAAATTTTGTCTCCACCACTAACTTGCTGGGTTGCTGTTGTTGTTCAGTCACTCAGGCATGTCCAACTTCTTGTGACCCATGGACTGCAGCACGCCAGGCTTCCCTGTCCTTCACCATCTCCTGGAGCTTGCTCAAATTCATGTCCATTGAGTCAGTGATACCATCTAACCATCTCATCCTCTGTTGTCCCCTTCTCCTCCTGCCTACAGTCTTTCCCAGCATCAGAGTCTTTTCTAATGAGTCAGCTATTTGCATCAGGTGGCAAAAGTATTGGAGCTTCAGTGTCAGCATCAGTCCTTCCAAAGAATATTCAGGACTGATTTCCTTCAGGACTGACTGGTTTGATCTCCTTGCAGTCCAAGGGACTCTCAAGAGTCTTCAACACCACAGTTCAAAAGCATCAGTTCTTTCGCATTCAGACTTCTTTATGGTCCAACTCTCACATACATTCGTGACTACTGGAAAAACCATAGCTTTGACTATATAGACCATTTTTGACAAAGTAATGTTTTTGCTTTTTAATATGCTGTCTAAGTTTGTCATAGCTTTTCTTCCAAGAGCAAACATCTTTTAATTTCATGACTACAGTCACCATCTGCAGTGATTTTGGAGTCAAAGAAAATAAAACAGTATCTGTCACTGTTTCCATTGTTTCCCCATCTATTTGCCATGAAGTGATGGGACCGGATGCCATGATCTTAGTTTTCTGAATGTTGAATTTTAAGCCAGGTTTTTCACTCTCCTCTTTCACTTTCATCAAGAGGCTCTTTAGTTCCTCTTTGCTTTCTGTCATAAGTGAGGTGTAATCTGCTTATCTGAAGTTATTGATATATCTCCCAGCAGTCTTGATTCCAGCTTGTGCTTCATCCAGTCCGGCATTTCGTATGATATACTCTGCATGTAAGTTAAATAAGCAGGTGACAGTATGCAGCCTTGCTGTACTCCTTTCCCAATTTGCAACAGTCTGTTGTTCCGTGTCTGTTTCTAACTTGCTTCTCGTCCTGCATACAGGTGTCACAGGAGGAGGCAGGCAAGGTGGTCTGGTATTCCCATTTTTTTAAGAATTTTCCACAGTTTGTTCCTTGAGCAATTGCGTTAACCTCTTTCAATTTCAGTTCCATTATCGATGAGATGTAGTTAATGTTTAATGTCTTTACCACATGGTATGTTGTGAGGCTACTGGAGAAAATATTTGGAAGGATCTAGGACTTAGTGTGTAGAGATAAAGTTTAGCTCTCTGTGTCAGAGGCAATCAGAGACTCCAGGGAATATATGGCTTATTGACTCTACTTATTGTAGATGATCCTTGAAATTGACTATTTCATTCTGTTGACCCGGGATTCCATTTTTTGTATTCCCACTTACTGAAATCTGATTCTTTCTGATAAGGCCATTCCAGTATCTTTTTCCTTAATGGAAGCTTCCCAAATTCTCTTAGTTGTAAGTAATTAAACCTACTTCTGAAATACTATTATGCCTTAATGTAAGTTGTGTTTGAAATTTTGTGTAAAATTAATAGATCCTTAGGATGAGCAAGTGGGAAGGTACTATAATCAGCATTTAGTAGGGCCCATTATGTTTTAATTTAATATTTAAAAAATTTTTGTTATTTTTTAAATTGAAGCATAGTTGATTTACATTGTTGCACTAAACTCTGCTTTATAGCAAAGTGACTCAGTTACATACAAATAGAAACTCTTTTTTATATTCTTTTCCATAAACAAGAATGGAATAATGTCATTTGTAGCAACATGGATACAACTAGAGAATATCATAGTAAGTGAAGTTAATTTAATTTTTCTTGTCATCAAATGAATATGTTACTATGGATGAGATTTCAAACAGTATTACAGGATGATTAAAAAGAATTATGATAGATAGCATTCTTTAGGCGGTTGATACTGAGTCCATGGGCCCAGTCACATAGTCACCCTGGTCCTGGAATTTGTGGCCATTTGGGATTTATGTCTATTCACACAAGTCAGAAGCAGGATCTAGGGGAATTGACTAATTGATAACAGGAGTCAGAGAGGCTGGTTTTCTTGATGTTGTCAAGAGACCGGCCTTCAGACTTTGTAACAAGATCTAAGAAAAACAAACTGACCCAGTGTTAACTGCCCAATCCTATTCAAAAGCTATGAACAAGTCAAAAGGTATATAATGAGATGTCTTAAAGGGTGGAGGGGTCTCTTTCTATTCCTTTAAGGCATTTATGTCAGAAGTTGTCTCTCTAACTTCTAACTTTAAGTAACGCTCCTACTTTGCTGCAAAGACCTGAGTGACTGCTTTCCTTTGGTTCTGGAGTGAATTTTCTTTTTTTGCTTGTGATTCCGTGAGCCAACACCAAATGTCTCAAAACACTAATCCTTGTATGTGATCTTTTTTTTTTTTTTTTCCCAGAAATTTTAAGACTTGCTCTCTTGTTGATGTTTTGTGGTTTTTAAAATGATGTGCTTTTGTAAGCACATTCATCAAGCTAGATATTATTTCTTTGATAATTTTTTTCTTTTTTTCTGTATTACCTTGGTTCACTCTTGCTTGGGCACCTATTATATATAACCATCTTGATCTGGTTCATATTCACCCAGGCATAAACTTCTACATTTCTCTTTTTCTCTGTCTCATTGTTTTTTAGGTATACACTGAAAAGGAACTCTTCAAATTTATCCTCTACCATGCTATTACATGTAAATTTGTTCTATCACATTTAAAAGACACATCTCTAAAAACTCTTCTGTTAATTAAAAAAATTTTTTTTCACATTTGTTAGCATTATCTTTTTGTTTCAGTGATACAATCTCTTCTCCTGTCTCTGATGATTAAATATGTGTGTGTGTGTATATGCAGTTTCCTTCTGCCTCCTCTGTTTCTTTCAAGTTCTTTTCTCTGAATGCTTTGTTCTTTGTCTTTCACTTTAGAGGTTTCTCTGAAGGTGATTCATATTTAAGAGTGAAAAGAGCACACATACACAAACTTTAAAAGTTACCTATTTTTGTAAAAATTCTTAAGATTTAATCTCCTAGCAAACTTCAAGTATACATTACAGTATTATTAGCTATAGTCACCATATTGTATTTTAGATCCTTAAATATTACCTATTGTTAAATATTTTTTGAATTAAAAAAATAAGACAGAAGAACTTTCTTCTAAGCATACAAAACCAAGAGAATGATCTGCTGTCTCTGTGAATATGTATGTACATGATGTATGCTAATGCATACATGTATGTGTATGTATATGTACATATGTGTGTGTTTGAGTCATAAAAGCCAAACCTAAAGGATGAGATGAATATTATTCAGCTGAATTGCCAAAGCCAAAGATTGATGTTAATCTGCAAATTGGTTATTGTCATTTCCTCTAATATTGAATCCCACTGAATTTCCAAGCCGGTTGTGGCCACGGCATGAAATATCTAACGCCCCCCTCAGAGGAGTCTAGAGTGTGTCTTGCTGCCATAGAACAGTAACACACATCTTAACTGTGCTGACATTTCCTCCCCCCATCCTATCGCTCCTCTCTAACTGAATTATCTTGGTTTGTACAACTGAGTGTCTGTCTGCCTCCATGCCATACATGTCATCCTCCTGAGAGTGAAATTCTATAAACCTTAACTAGTTTGGCAGACCAAAGGGTTTTCAGCATTGATAACAGTAATCTGTTATCAATCTGTTAATCTACAAACATTGACTGTCTTTTAGGGCCCATTTGCAGTCATCTCACTCTCCTTGCAGATCAGCTGGTGAGTAACCAATATAATGTCTGCTGGCTCATGCTGTTTCTTTGACATCTCAGGGTGTATGGTATCCCAGAAGGTATCCACTGTCCTTCACTGAAGTAACACCATAGACCAAAATATTTATCAGACCTGTCTCATTCCAGAGGTTCAGTGTCCTTCCAGAATTTGCAAGATTTCAAAGTTGCCATGAAATAAACCCACTAGCCACTTATGTTTATCCATGACTCATGAGAAAGTGTGATAAATAATTATGAATTTAACCAGTGAGGTTAAGTAGCTAATCATAGTCAGAAGGGCAACTAGTACTCGCTTCTTTCTATTATCTGACAAAATATTGATCTATTTGTAATGATCTTTTACAGAAATAAAGGCTTTGTCAAGTTCCAGGCGTGTCAATCATTAACTGGGTGAATGTTTTCAGTTCAGTTGCTCAGTCATGTCCAACTCTTTGTGACCCCATGGACTGCAGCATGCCAGGCTTACCTGTCCATCACCAACTCCCGGAGCTTACTCAAACTTATGTCCATCAAGTCGGTGATGCCATCAAGCCATCTCATCCTCTGTCATCCCCTTCTTCTGCCTTCATTCTTTCCCAGCATCAGAGTCTTTTCCAATGAGTCAGTTCTTGGCATCAGGTAGCCAAAGTATTGGAGTTTCAGCATCAGTTCTTCCAGTGAATATTTAGGACTAATTTCCTTTGGGATTGACTGGTTGGATATCCTTGCAGTCCAAGGAACTCTCAAGAGTCTTATCCAACACCGCAGTTCAAAATCATCAATTCTTAAGCACTCAGCTTTCTTTATAGTCCAGCTCTCACTTCCATACATGACTACTGGGAAAACCAGAGCTTTCGCTAGAGGGACCTTTGTTGGCAAAGTGATATCTCTGCTTTTTTAATATTCTGTTTAGGTTAGTCATAACTATTCTTCCAAGGAGCAAGTGTCTTTTGATTTCATGGCTGCAGTCACCATCAGTGATTTCAGTTCAGTTCAGTTGCTCGGTCATGTCCAACTCTTTGCGACCCCATGGACTGCAGCCCACTAGGCCTCTCTGTCCATCACCAACTCCCAGAGTTTACTCAAACTCATGTTCATTGAGTTGGTGATGCCATCCAACCACCTCATCCTCTGTCGTCCCCTTCTCCTCCAGCCTTCAATCTTTCCCAGCATGAGGGTCTTTCCAAATGAGTCAGTTCTTCGTATCAGGTGGCCAAAGTAGTTTCAACTTCAACATCAGTCCTTCCAATGAATATTCAGGACTGACTTCTTTAGGATGGATTGGTTGGATCTCCTTGCAGTCCAAGGGATTCTCAAGAGTCTTCTCCAACACCACAGTTCAAAAGCATCAATTCTTCAGTACTCAGCTTTCTTTATAGTCCAATCTCACATCCATACATGACTACTGGAAAAACCATAGCCTTGACTAGATGGACGTTTTTTGGCAAAGTAATGTCTCTGCTTTTTAATATGCTGCCTAGGTCGGTCATAATTTTTCTTCCAAGGAGTAAGCATCTTTTAATTTCATGACTGCAATCACCATCTGCAGTGACTTTGGTCCCCCAAAATAAAGTCTGACACTGTTTCCACTGTTCCCCCATCTATTTGCCATGAAGTGATGGGACCAGATGCCATGATCTTAGTTTGCTGAATGTTGAGCTCTAAGCCAACTTTTTCACTCTCCTCTTTCACTTTCATCAAGAGGCTCTTTAGTTTTTCTTCACTTTCTGCCATAAGGGTGGTGTCATCTGCATATCTGAGGTTATTGATATTTCTCCTGGCAATCTTGATTCCAGCCTGTGCTTCCTCCAGCCCAGCGTTTCTCATGATGTACTCTGCGTAGAAGTTAAATAAGCAGGGTGACAATATACAGACTTGACGTACTCCTTTACCGATTTGGAACCAGTCTGTTGTTTCATGTCCAGTTCTGACTGTTGCTTCCTGACCTGCATACAGGTTTCTCAAGAGGCAGGTCACGTGGTCTAGTATTCCTGTCTCTTTCAGAATTTTCTACAATTTATTGTGATCCACACAGTCAAAGGCTTTGGCATAGTCAATAAAGCAGAAATAGATGTTTTTCTGACTCTCTTGCTTTTTTGATGATCAAACTGATGTTGGCAATTTGATCTCTGGTTCCTCTGCCTTTTCTGAAACCAGCTTGAACATCTGGAAATTCATGGTTCATGTACTATTGAAGCCTAGCTTGGAGAATTTTGAGCATTACTTTCCATGTGAGATGAGTGCAATTGTGCGGTAGTTTGAGCATTCTTTGGCATTGCCTTTCTTTGGGATTGGAATGAAAACTGACCTTTTCCAGTCCTGGGGCCACTGCTGAGTTTTCCATATTTGCTGGCATATTGAGTGAAGCACTTTCACAGCATCATCTTTTAGGATTTGAAATAGATCAGCTGGAATTCCATCACCTCCACTAGCTTTGTTTGTAGTGATGCTTCCTAAGGCCCACTTGACTTCACGTTCCAGGATGTCTGGTTCTACATGAGTGATCACAGCATCATGATTATCTGTGTCATGAAGATCTTTTTTGTATGGTTCTTCTGTGTATTCTTGCCACCTCTTCTTAATACCTTCTGCTTCTGTTAGTCCATACTATTTCTGTCCTTTATTGAGCCCATCTTTGCATGAAATATTCCCTTGGTATCTCTAATTTTTTTGAAGAGATCTCTAGTCTTTCCCATTGTATTGTTTTCCTTCATTTCTTTGCACTGATCATTGAGGAAGGCTTTCTTATCTCTCCTTGCTATTCTTTGGAACTCTGAATTCAAATGGGTATATCTTTCCTTTTCTCCTTTGCTTCTCTTCTTTTCACAGCTATTTGTAAGGCTTCCTCAGATAGCCATTTTGCTTTTTTTGCATTTCTTTCCCTTGGGGGTGGTCATGATCCCTGTCTTCTGTACAATGTCATGAACCTCCATCCATAGTTCATCAGGCACTCTGTCTATCAGATCTAGTCCCTTAAATCTATTTCTCACTTCTACGATATAATCATAAATGATTTGATTTAGGTCATACCTGAATGGTCTAGTGATTTTCCCCACTTTCTTCAATTTAAGTCTAAATTTGGCAATAAGGAGTTCATGATCTGAGCCACAGTCAGCTCCCTGTCTTTTTTTTTTTTTTTTTTTGCTGACTGTATAGAGCTTCTCCATCTTTGGCTGCAAAGAATATAATCAGTCTGATTTCAGTGTTGACCGTCTGGTGATATCCATGTGTAGAGTCTTCTCTTATGTTGTTGGAAGAGGGTGTTTGCTATGACCAGTGTGTTCTCTTGGGAAAACTCTATTAGCCTTTGCCCTGCTTCATTCCGTACTCCAAGGCCAAATTTGCCTGTTACTCCAGGTGTTTCTTGACTTCCTACTTTTGCATTCCAGTCCCTAATAATGAAAAGGACATCTTTTTTGGGTGTTAGTTCTAGAAAGTCTTGTAGGTCTTCATAGAACTGTTCAACTTCAGCTCTTCAGCATTACTGGTCATGGCATAGACTTGGACATTGAATGGTTTACCTTGGAAATGAACAGAGATCATTCTGTCATTTTTTGAGATTGCATCTAAGTACTGCATTTTGGACTCTTTTGTTTAGTATGATGGCTACTCCATTTCTTCCAAGGGATTCTTGCCCATAATAATAGATATAATGGTCATATGAGTTAAGTTCACCCATACCAGCCCATTTTAGTTTGCTGATTCCTAAAATTTTGACGTCCAAGGGATTCTTGACCATGATAATAGATATAATGGTCATATGAGTTAAGTTCACCCATACCAGTCCATTTTAGTTTGCTGATTCCTAAAATTTTGACGTCTAAGGGATTCTTGACCATGATAATAGATATAATGGTCATATGAGTTAAGTTCACCCATACCAGTCCATTTTAGTTTGCTGATTCCTAAAATTTTGATGTTCACTCTTGCCATCTCCTGTTTGATACTTCAAATTTGCCTTGATTCATGGACCTAACATTTGATTTTCCTATGCAATATTGTCCTTTACAACATCAGACCTTGCTTCCATCACCAGTCACATCCAGAACTGGGTGTTGTTTTTGCTTTGGCTCCATCTCTTCATTCTTTCTGGAATTATTTCTCCACTAGCATATTGGGCACCTACTGACCTGGGGAGTTCATCTTTCAGTGTTTGAAAGCATCTCCTGTGGAGGTGTGAGTCAGCAATTGACTGCCACAGGGACGGGGGCTGTGGGTGCAGCAGACTTGGTATGGCGTAAGCCCCCTTGGAAGAGGTCGCCATTAACCCCACCATAGAGCTGCCAGAACTTACACAGGACTGGGAAACAGACTCTTGGAGAGCACAAACAGAACCTTATGTGCACCAGGACCCAGGAGAAAGGAGCAGGGACCCCACAAGAGACTGAACCAGGCTTGCCTGTGAGTGTTCAGGAGTCTCCAGTGTAGGCGTGAGTCAGTGGTGGCCTGCTGCAGGGTTGGGGGCAGTGAGTGTAGCAGTACTTGCATGGGATCTTTTGAAGGAGGTCACCATTGTCTTCATTACCTCCACCACAGTTTGGTCTCAGGTAAATAGCAGGGAGGGAACACAGCTCCATCCAGCAACAGGAAATTGGATTAAAGGTTTACTGAGCATGGCCAAGCCCATCAGAACAAGATTCAGTTTCCTCCTGTCAGTCTCTCCCAGCAGGAAGCTTCCATAAGCCTCTTTTCCTTCTCCATCAAAGGGCAGACAGACTGAAAACCACAATCACAGGAAACAAACCCATGTAATCACATGGATCACATCCTTGTTGAACTCAGTGAAACTATGAGCCATGCCGTGTAGGGTCACCCAAGACGGACGGGTCATGGGGGAGAGTTCTGACAAAGCGTGGTCCACTGGAGAAGGGAATGGCAAACCACTTCAGTATTCTTGCCTTGAGAACCCCACGAACAGTATGAACAGAACAGTATCAGTGATTTGGGCTTCCCCCAAAATAAAGTCTGTCACTGTTTCGATTGTTTCCCCATCTATTTGCCATGAAGTGATGGGACCGGATGCCATGATCTTAGTTTTCTGAATGTTGAGCTTTAAGCCAACTCTTTCACTCTTGTCTTTCACTTTCATCAAGAGGCTCCTTAGTTCTTGGCTTTGTGCCATAAGGGTGGTGTCATCTGCATATCTGACATTATTGATAATTCTCCTGGCAATCTTGATTCCAGCTTGTACTTCATCCAGCCCAGTGTTTCTCATGATGTACTCTGCATATAAGTTAAATAAGCAGGGTGACAATTTACAACCTTGACATACTCCTTTCCTGATTTGGAACCAGTCTGTTGTTCCATGTCCAGTTCTAACTATTGCTTCTTGACCTGCATACAGATTTCTCAGAAGGCGGGTCAGGTGGTCTGGTATTACCATCTCTTTAAGAATTTCCCACAGATTGTTGTGATCCATGCAGTCAAAGGCTTTGGCATAGGCAATAAAGCAGAAATAGATGCTTTTTGGAACTCATTTGCTTTTTCAATGATCCAGCGGGTGTTCACAATTTGATCTCTGGTTCCTCTGCCTTTTCTAAAACCAGCTTGAACATCTGGAAGTTCACAGTTCACGTACTGTTGAAACCGGGCTTGGAGAATTTTGAGCATTACTTTGCTAGTATGTGAGATGAGTGAGATAAGGGTGAATGTTTTAGGTCCTATTTAAACCAATAGATAACGTATAGAAAAATCACTCCCAGGAGTTTCAGACAGAAAAAGAGAAGAAAGTAGAAAGGTGGCTCTTCCAGCTTCTTCTCTTGCCACTGCTGCACCAACAACAGGAAATAAGCATAAGTAGCCAGATGACTCACCTCACCTCTCTTATATGTGAGAGTCATTCAAGTGAATATAGATTTTTAATGACCCACATGTAAGTCTTCTGGATAAGAAAGTTCTAATCTTGGAACTCTTCATCTGCCAACATTTATAATTAAAAACAAATTTGAGTGTAACCTTGCCATAATTTTTTGTTTTTGAGTAAGATATTTACAGGAAATAAATTGTTTTCTCTGACTGAGGAAATCGAAAGCTAAGAACATTGGTGGGAGGAGTCTCAATACTGTTTCATAACGTCCCTCTCTCTGGGAAAGTACAGTACAAGGTAGCCAGCACTAAATCAAGGGTTTTGACTAGTCAGTTCCCTTTTTCCCTGTTATCTTTCAAAATACTTCTTTTCCCGCTGCCCTTCAGGAGATTACACAGTTCTGCAGTTCAGTCTCTGAGAGCTTTACTGATTTATCATCCTACTTAAAATAAACAGTGATTCTTATATTTCCAAAGAAAACCTCAAGATCTGGACTACTGTGGAAGACATCTCCACTGAGGTAAGATGAGTAGAAATTCTTATTGAGAGCTCTGGGTATCTGGTTGGTAACCTCAAAAGGACAAGGGGAGGTTGGAAGGATTTGGCGGGAATGGCTTGGTATCAACTGTATTCAGAAAAGTGAAAATAGCAGTAACTTGATTCTAAACATTTACTGCCTAGACAAATAATAGACATTTCATTCCACCACAACTGAAGCTTGAACAAAGGGAGATGCATTTTGACAATAGAAGATATTAAAATGTATTCCCCAGGGAACTATCGGCATGAGTTATATTTAGAGACAGTATTTGCTTTCCTTCCCTAAAAGATGCACAGGAAACTTAGTGGCTATGGTGGGGGCCTGGGTAAAAGTCCAGATAAGGGCATGATAAAATATCATAAAATAATATTGAGTAAAAAATAGAACCAGACATAAAACTATATTGTGTGATATTATCCTAATATTTGAAAACACACACCCACAGAGCAGAGAAGTTTCAATTCCACAAATGCAGTTATACAAAACATGGCTTCTTTACCTCCCTTAAGACAGTTAATTTTTCTTTCAGACTTCATTCTATACCTGCTGCCAGAGTTGTTATTTCACTCACTTTTAGAGTTACTTTCTGCTTTCCTGAAAATTAGTAACTTTTTTTTTTTTTTGGCTTCACAGCATAGGAGAGATGCAGGGAGAGGCAATTACAAGCAGATTTCTATTGTCTACTTTTAGAATTGTTTAAAGACTTTCTGGATGACCTGATGCAATATTTTATATGTGCTTGACTAGAATATAAGATTTTTATTTTTTTTCTTACTAGAATATAAGACTTTTTAAATATTCATTTCAGAATCTTCTGTATGTTAGATAAACAATCTTAATCATACTATTATATTTACTTTTAGTAGGTAAATAGACAATTAAAACTGTTGTATCTCCCTAGGAGTTGTAACTTTTGTCCTTGTGTTGTGCTCTGATGATACTTTTTTATTTCAGATCTGTTTAAAGCTAGACTACATAGATAAACTGCTTTTCTTTTAGGTACTCTTTACATATTTTAGGTACTCTTTTCATATTTAGGTACTCTTTAACATATTTTATGATAAAGTATTTTTCTTTTATTTTTCCACCATCGAATGATCTGTTAAAAATACATTGGCAGATTTCCTAAATCCAAGTTGACCAAGTTTTCACTTGAGTTTAACCAGTTAAATTCTTTGTGTCTATGCTGACAGTTAACATATATTGTCTTGTTTCTTCTATTCATTTCAATTTATGATACTTCTATATTCTCCTTTTTTGATCTTTTTTTGAGGGGGAGGAGTTAGTGATTTTGGTTTTGCTTTTTACTCATACCCCTATCTATCTTACTTAACATTTAAGACAAATATGTTAGTGTTCTATCACATTCTTTGTCTTTCCTCCCTCCCTCCACCATGTTGATATACTTCCTCCTTCTTTTTTCTTCAGACTTTATTAATTTTAAGACATAGACACACCTAATCAGGTTAAGTTTTCACTTTTATTTACCTTTCAGCTTACAGTTTTTCTTGACTTCCTTATATGTGGTGTGTATGCTCAGTTGCTCAGTCATGACTTTTTGTGATCCCATGGACTAGCATCCACTAGGCTCCTCTGTCCATGGAATTTTACAGGCAAGTATACTGGATTGGGTAGTTGTCCCCTTCTCCAGGGAATCTGTCTGATCCAGGAACCAAACCTGTGTCTCTTGCATCTCCTGCATTGGCAGGCAGATCCTTTACCATTGAGCTCCCTGGGAAGCTCCATCTTCCTTACATATTACCCTTTTATTGACTAGTTACTTCCAATAGATGTCTCCATGTGCTCCATCTGTCAAAACTACTAAGGCTTGAATACAGGAAAATAGTTATTGAAGTCCTCATATTTAAGTATCATTTTGACTAGATTAAAAATCCTACTCTAAAAATTATTTTTCCCTCAAGGCAGATTAGCAATACTTTGTCTGATACCCCTGGGACTAGATATGTTGTGAAATTCCAATCTGGAAAATTCAGAAAATGCTATATAATTAATGAATCTAATTTATTATTTGGGGTGAAGGGGCTAAAGTCTGCATTTTATTATTTTTCTTCCAGTTTTTTTGAGCCAGAATTGACATACACCACCATGAAGTAATACGCACGATAACTTTAATGAGCATCCGTCATCTCTTATAGGTGCAAAATCAAAGATGTACAAAAATTTGTTTTTTCTTGTGATGAGAACTCAGTTTACTCTCACAATAACTTTCACATATAACATGCAACAGTCGTAACTATATTTATCATGTTATACATTACATCCCTAGTACTTATTTATCCTATAGCTTTGGAAGTTTGTAGCTTTCGCCCACCTTCATTCCATTCCCCTTCCCCCCACCACACCCTGATTACTGGTTTACCATCTTTTGCTATGAGTTTGCCTATTTTTGCAGTATAACTGACCTAAGAAATTGTGTTTGTTGCTATAACATGACACAGTGATTTGATATTTCTTTTTTTATTTTAAATTTATTTATTTTAATTGGAGAATAATTACTTTACAATATTGTGATGTCTTTTGCCATACATCAACCTGAATCGGCCACAAGTATACATGTGTCCCCCCCATCCTGAACCCCACTCCCACTTCCCTCCTCACCCTGTCCCTCTGGGTTGTCCCAGAGCATTGGATGCCCTGCTTCATGCATCAAACTTGCACTGGCCATCTATTTTACATATGATAATATCCATGTTTCAGTGCTATTCTCTCAAATCATCCCAACCTCACCTTCTCCCACTGAGTCCAAAATTTGCTCTTTACATCTGTGTCTCCGTTGCTGCCCCACACGTAGGATCATCAGTACCATCTTTCTAAATGATATTTCTATACATTTCAAATCAATCACCAGAAGTCTAGCTATGATTGTCACCATACATACTTGTCACCATGTTACGTTCTTATTGATTATATTCCCTACACTGTACATTTTACTACATTATGTACATTCTCTACACATGACTCATTTATTTTGCAACTGGAAGTTTACACATGTTAATCTCCCTCACTTATTTCTTTGCTTCTGCTATACCCTGCCTCTGGAGAATACCTATTTGTTCTCTGTACCTATAATTGTTTGTTTTTGATATATTTGTTCATTTGATTTTTTTAAATTGTACATCACACGAAATCATAAAATATTTGTCTTTTTCTTTCTTTTTTTCAATTTTTTTATTTGTCTCTTTCTGTCTGGCTTATTTCACTTAGAATAATATCCTCTAGGTCCATCCATGTTGTTGTACATAGCAAGATTGCATTTTTTTAATGACTGAGTAATAACCCATCACATGTATTTGCCATGTCTTCTTTACCTATTCATCCACTGATGGGCATTTAGGTTGTTTCTGTATTTTGGTTATTGCAAATAGTTCTGCCATGAACATTGGGGTGTGTGTATGTTTTCTAATACTATTTTTATTTTGTTTGGGTAGGCACTCAGGAGTGGTATTTCTGGGCCATATGGTAGTTTTATTCTTTATTTTTTGCAAATCTCCATGTTTTTTTCCATAGTGGGTACACCAACTTACATTCCCACCAACAGTGCACAAGGGTTCTCTGCATCCTCATGAAGACTTGTTATTTGTCACTGTTTGACATAATAATTATTCTGACAGATGTGAGATGATATCTCACTGTAATTTTGACTGCATTTCCCTGGTGATTAGTAATGTTAAACAACTTTTCATGAGCCTGTTGGCCATCTGTATGTTTTCCTCAGAAAGATATTCCTTCAGTCCCTCTACTGATTTTTCAACTGTGTTGCTTGCTTGTTTGATGTTGAGTTGTATGAATTATTTGTATATTTTGGATATCAACCCATTATCAGATATATCATTTACAAATAAAGTCTCCCATTCAGTAGGTGGCCTTGTGGTTTTGTTGATAGTTCCCTTTGCTGTGCAAAAGATTTTGAGTTTGATGAAATCCTATCTTTTTATTTTAATTTTTGTTTCCCTAACCTGAAAAGATACATCCAAAAAACTATAGTGAAGACTGCTGTCAAGGAGTATGGTGCTAGTTTTCTTCTAGAAGTTTTATGCTTTTAAGTCTTCCATTTAAGTCTTTAATTCATTTTGAATTTATTTGTGTACATGGTGTCAGAAAGTAGACCTGTTTGATTTTTTTCACATAGCTGTCCACTTTTCTCAACACCACTTGTTGAGACTGTCTTTTATGCATTGTAATTCTTGCCACTTTTATCAGATTAATTACCCTTAAAGTGTGGATTCATTTCTGGAATCTGTTTTATTCCATTGATCTAGGTATATGTCTTTGTTCCATCACTCTACTGTTTTGATTAGTGTAGCTTTATAGTATACTTTCATATCAGGGAGTGTTGTACCTCCAGGATTGTTCTTCTTTCTTTAAATTGTTCTGGCTATTTGAGGCCTCTTGTGCTTCCATACAAGTTTTTGAATTTTTTGTTCTGTGAAAAATGCCATTGGTAATTTGATCGGGATTGCACTGGATCTGTATGTTGCCTTGGGTACAAAAGTGATTGGTACCATCTTTCTAGATTCCACATATATGCATTAACATATGATATTTGTTTTTCTCTTTCTAACTTACTTCACTCTGTATAATAGGCTCTAGGTTCATCCATCTCACTACAACTGACTCAGATGCAGAGTTGGAGCTTGAGCAAATTCTGGGAGATAGTGAAAGACAGGGAATCCTGGTGTGCTGCTTTTCATGGGGGTCACAAAAAGTCAGACATGACTTAGCGACTAAAAAATAACAACAAATGGTGTTAAAAGGTGTTCTAGTTTCAACAAGTTTTTTGTTCTATTCTGTGAAAAATACCTTTGGTAGTTTGATAGGGATTGCATTGAATCTGTAGATTGCTTTGGGTAGTATAGTCATTTTCACAACATTGATTCTTCCAGTTTAAGAATATTCATCTGTTTGTGTCATCTTTGATTTCTTTCATCAGTGTGTTATAGTTTTCTGCATACAGGTCTTTTGTCTCTTTAGGTGGTTCATTCCTATTGTATTTTATCCTTTTTGTTGTAAAGGTGAATGGAATTGTTTCCTTCATTTCTCTTTCTGATTTTTTTTTTTTTTTTTTGGTTAGTATATAGGAATGCAAGGGATTTCTGTGTGTTAATTTTATATCCTGCAATTTTACTATATTCATTGATTAGCTCTAGTAGCTTTCTGGTGGCATCTTTAGAGTTTCCTATGTATAGCATCAGGCTTCCCATGTGGTCCTAGTGGTAAAGAGTCTGCTTGCCAATGCAGGAGATGTAAGAGACACAGATTCAATCCCTGGGTTGGGAAGATCCCCTGTGGAAAGGCATGACAACCTACTTCAATATTCTTGGCTGGAAAATCCCATGGGCAGAGAAGCCACGTGGGCTACAGTTCACAGGGTCACTTAAGAGTTGGATTCAACTAAAACGACTTAGCACACACACTTGCATGTATCGTATCATGTCTTCTGCAACAATGAGAGTTTTATTCCTTTTCCAATCTGGATTCTTTTTATTTCTTTTTCTTCTCTCATTACCGTGGCTAAGACTTCCAAAACTATGTTGAATAATGGTTGTGAGAGGGGGTATCCTTGTCTTGTCCTGATCTTAGAGGAAATAATTTTAGTTTTTCACCATCGAGAATAATATTTGCTGTGGGTTTGTCATATACGGCCTTTATTATGTTGGGATAGGTTCCTTCTATGCCTACTTTCTGGAGAGCTTTTATCATAAATGGATATTGAATTTTGTTGAAAAGCTTTCTCTACATCTATTGAGATGATCATATGGTTTTTAACTTTCAGTTTGTTAATATGATGCATCACATTGATTTGTGTATATTGAAGAATCCTTGCATCCCTGGGATAAACCCCACTTAATCATGTTGTATGATCCTTTTAATGTCTTTTTGGATTCTCTTTGCTAGAATTTTGTTGGGGATATTTGCATCTCTGTTCATCACTGATATTGGCCTATAATTTTCTTTTTTGGTGGTATCTTTGTCTTGTTTTTGTGTCAGAGTAATGGTAACCTTGTAGAATGAGTGGGATGTTTCCTTCCTTTGCAATTTTCTGGTAGAGTTTGAGCGGGTTACATATTAGCTCTTCTCTAGGTGCTTGGTAGAACTTACTTATAAAGCCATCTGTCCCTGGGCTTTAGTTTATTGAAAGATTTTTGATCATGGTTTCAATTTCAGTGCTCATGGGTCTGTTAATATTTTCTATTTCTTCCTGGTTCAATCTGGAAGGTTTTACTTTTCAAAGAATTTGTCCATTTCTGTCAGGTTGTCCATTTTATTGGTGTATAGTTGCTTATAGCAGTTTCTTATGATCCTTTGCATGTCTGCATTGTCTGTTGCAACTTCCACTTTTTCATTTTTAATTTTACTGATTTGAGCCTTCTCCCTTATTGTCTTGATGAGTCAGGCTAGTGGTTTGTCAATTTTTTTAAATCTTTTCAAAGGACTAGCTTTTAGTTTTTGTTGATCTCTGCTATTGTCTCCCTCATTTCCTTTTCATTTATTTCTGCTCTGAGCTTTATGATTTATTTCCTTCTACTAACTTTGGATTTTTTTGTTCTTCTTTTCCTAGTTGATTTAAGTGTATGGTTAAGTTGTTTATTTAATGTTTTTCTTGTTTTTTGTAGGCTTGTATTGTTGTAAGCTTCCCTCTTAGCACTGCTTTTGTTGCATCCCATAGGTTTTGAGTTATAAAGTTTTCCTCATTATTTGTTTCTAGGTATTTTTTATTTCCCCTTTGATTTCCCAGTGACCTCTTGGTTGTTCAGAAGCATTTTGTTTAGTCTCTATGTGTTTGTGTTGTTTGCAGTTTTTTTTTTTTTTTAACCCCTTGTAGTTGATATCTAATCTTATGGCGTTGTGGTCAGAAAAAATGCTCAATGCAGTTTTATTTTTTTTTAATTTATCAAGGCTTGATTTGTGACCTGAGGTATTATCTATCCTGGACAATGTTCTGTGTGCACTTGAGAAAAAAAGTGAAAACTAATGTTTTTGGATGAAATGTCTTATAGCTATCTATTAGGGTCCAGTGTATCATTTAAAGCTTGTATCTCTCTATAAATTTTCTGCCTGGATGATCTGTCTGTTGGTGAGTAGAGTGTTAAAAGTCCCCTGATATTACTGTGTTACTGTCAATTTCCCATTTTGTAGTTATTAGCATTTCCCTTATATACTGAGGTGCTCCTATGTTGTATGTGTATATATTTATTATATTTTCTTCTCAGATTGATCCCTTGATCATAATGTAGTGTCCTTCCTGTCTCTTGTAATGATCTTTATGTTAAAGTCTATTTTTATCTGATATGAGTATTGCCACCCCCACTTTTTCCATTTTCATAGAATACTGTTTTCCATCCCTCACTTTCAGTCTGTATGTGTCCCTAGGTTTGAAGTGGGTCTCTTGGTATATATAGGAACCTTGTTTTTGTATCAGTTCAACCAGTTTGGTTGGAGCAATTGGTTCATTTACATTTACACTAATTATTGATATGTATGATCCTACTACCATCATTTACTTTAGTTTTTTTATTTTTTTACTTTGTTTTTGTAGGTCTTTTCTTTCTCTTGTGTTCCTTGTCTAGAGAAGTTCCTTTAGCATCTATTGTAAAGCTGATTTAGTGGTTCTGAGTTGTCTTAACTTTGCTTATCTGTAAAACTTTTGATTTCTCCATCAAATCTGAATGATAGCTTTGCTGGGTAGAGTAATCTTGATCATTGATATTTTTCCTTTCATCATTTTAAGAATATCCTGCCACTCCCTTCTGGCCTGTAGAGTTTCTGTTGAAAGATCAGCTGGTAGCCTTATGGAAATCCCCATATATGTTATTTGTTGCTTTTCCTTTGCTACTTTTAATATTTTTTCTTTGTGTTTAATTTTTGTTAGTTTGATTAATACATATCTTGATGTGCTTCTCTTTGTATTTATCGTGTATGGGATTCTGGGCTTCCTGGACTTGGGCGGCTATTTACTTTCCTGTGTTTGGGAAGTTTTCAACCATAAACTCAAATATTTTTTTCATACTCTTTCTTTTTCATGTTCTCTTCTTCTAGGACCCCTGTAATTCAAATGTCAGTGTGGCTAATGTTGTCCCAGAGGTTTATGAGGCTGTCCTCATTTCTTTTTTCTTTATTCTGCTCGACTTCAGTTATTGCCACCATTCTATCTTCCAGTTCACTTATCTGTTCTTCTATCTTGGTTATTTTTTTGGTTCCCTTGAGTGCATTTTTAATATCAGTTATTGTGTAGCTCATTGCTGATTGTCTATTCGTTATTTCTTCGAGATCCTTGTTAAGCATTTTTTGTATCTTCTCAATCTGTGCCTCTTCTATTTATCTGTGCCTCCATTTTATTTGGAAGATTTTGGATTATCTTTACTACCATTACTCTGAATTCTTTTTTAGGTAGATTGCCTGTTTCTTTATTCATTTGGTCTTATGGGTTTTTACAATATTCCCTCATCTGCTGCATGTTTCTCTCTTTCTTCAACTTGTTTGATTTATTGTATTTGCCCTCTCCTTTCTGCTGGTTGCAAGGTCATGTTCCTCTTGTTTGTGAAGTCTGCCCCAGTGGGTGGGGATGTCTCTGTGCCTTGAGAGAGTTTCCTCTTGGGGAGATTGGTGTCTGTCCTGGTGAGTGCAGCTGGGTCTCGTCTCTCTGGAGGGCAGTGCCACGTTCAGTGGTTTGTTTTTTTTGGGTTGTTTGGTTTGGCATGGCCTTGGGCAGCCTGCTGCTAATGGGCGATGTTGTATTCTTGTTTAACTGATGATTTGGTATGAGGCATCTGACGCTGAACTTGCTAGCCTTTGGGTGGGGCTTGGTCTTAGGGCTGAAATGGAGACCTTTAAGAGACTTCTCACTGATTAATATTCCATGGGGTCAGAAGTTCTCTGGTGATCCAATGTCCTATACTCTGGTCTTCCACCTCAGGGGTTCAGTCCCAAACCCTTACTATAGACCCAAGACTCCACAAGTTACACAGCACAGAAAGAGATAGAAGAAAAAAGAAAAAAAAAAAAAGGTATAGTAATAATGTCCTCCTCAGTCTTCTGTTGTCCTCACCACACGGTGAGCATCAGCCAATCTGCCTACTCAGGAAGTCCTCCAATATTTCTAGGGAGGTGGTCTCTGGACATGCTGTGGGCACTGTGGAGTCAGTTCAGACTCACATCTGGCCTAATTCCATCTTGTACTTGCTTCCAAATCCCATAATTGCCCCCAAAGTCCACAGTCTCCAGCTAATTGTGGATACTTAATCCACTGCACCTGTGGCTACAGGCATAATTTCCCTTCCTCTTCCTTGGTCACACAACCTCTGGTGCTCAGCTTTGGTTTTGGCCCTGTCCTCTTAAATCTAGATTTAAGGGACTAGATCTGATAGACAGAGTGCCTGATGAACTGTGGATGGAGGTTAGTGACATTGTACAGGAGACAGGGATCAAGACCATCTGCAAGAAAAAGAAATGCAAACAATCAAAATGGTTGTCTGAGGAGGCCTTACAAATAGCTGTGTAAAGAAGCGAAGCAAACAGCAAAGGAGAAAAGGAAAGATATTCCCATCTGAATGCAGAGTTCCAAAGAATAGCCAGGAGAGGTAAGAAAGCCTTCTTCAGCGATCAGTGCAAAGAAATAGAGGAAAACAACATAATGGGAAAGACTAGAGATCTCTTCAAGAAATTTAAGAGATACTAAGGGAACATTTCATGCAAAAATGGGCTCAATAAAGAACAGAAATGGTATGGACCTAACAGAAGCAGAAGGTATTAAGAAGAGGTGGCAGGAATACACAGAAGAACCGTGCAATAAAGATCTTCATGACCCAGATAATCACAATGGTGTGATCATTTACCTAGAACCAGACATCCTGGAATGTGAAGTCAAGTGGGCCTTAGGAACCATCACTACAAACAAAGCTAGTGGAGGTGATGGAATTCCAGTTGAGCTATTTCAAATCCTGAAAGATGATGCTGTGAAAGTGCTTCACTCAATATGCCAGCAAATATGGAAAACGCAGCAGTGGCCCCAGGACTGGAAAAGGTCAGTTTTCATTCCAATCCCAAAGAAAGGGAATGTCAAAGAATGTTCAAACTGTTGCACAATTGTACTCATCTCACACACTAGTAAAGTGATGCTCAAAATTCTCCTAGCCAGGCTTCAACAATACATGAACCATGAAATTCCAGATGTTCAAGCTGGTTTTAGAAAAAGCAGAGGAATCAGAGATCAAATTTCCAACATATTCTGGATCATCAAGAAAGCAAGAGAGTTTCAGAAAAACATCTCTTTCTGCTTTGTTGACTATGCCTTTGACTGTGTAGATCACCACAAATTGTGTAAAATTCTGAAAGAGATGGGAATACCAGACCACGTGACCTGCCTCTTGAGAAACCTGTATGCAGGTGAGGAAGCAACAGTCAGAACTGGACATGAAACAACAGACTGGTTCCAAATAGGAAAAGGAGTATGTCAAGGCTGTATATTGTCACCCTGCTTATTTAACTTTTATGCACAGTGCATCATGAGAAATGTTGGGCTGGATGAAGCACAAGCTGGAATCAAGATTGCCAGGAGAAATACCAATAACTTCAGATATGCAGATGACATCACCCTTATGGCAGAAAGTGAAGAAGAACTAAAAAGCCTCTTGATGAAAGTGAAAGAGGAGAGTGAAAAAGTTGGCTTAAAGCTCAACATTCAGGAAACTAAGATCATGGGATCCAGTTCCATCACTTCATGGCAAATATGTGGGGAAACAGTGGAAACAGTGTCAGACTTTATTTTTCTGGGCTCCAAAATCACTGCAGATGGTGATTGCAACCATGAAATTAAAAGATGCTTACTCCTTGGAAAATGTTATGACCCACCTAGATAGCATATTAAAAAGCAGAGACATTACTTTGCCAAAAAACCTCCATCTAGTCAAGGCTATGGTTTCTCCAGTGGTCATGTGTGGATATGAGAGTTGGACTATAAAGAAAGCTGAGCACCAAAGAATTGAAGCTTTTGAACTGTGGTGTTGAGAAGACTTTTGAGAGTTCCTTGGACTGCAAGGATATCCAACCAGGCAGTACTAAAGGAAATGAGTCTTGAATATTCGTTGGAAGGACTGATGTTGAAGCTGAAACTTCAATACTTTGGCCACCTGATGCAAAGAACTGACTCATTTGGAAAGACCCTGATGCTGGGAAAGATTGAAGGTAGGAGGAAAAAGGGATGACCGAGGATAAGGTGATTGGATTACATCACCGACTCAATGGAAATGAGTTTGAGTAAACTCTGGGAGTTGGTGACGGACAGGGAGGCCTGGTGTGCTGCAGTCCAAGGGGTTGTAAAGTCAGATGTGACTGAGACCCTGGTGTCTGTTCCCTCCCCAGACACAACGGGGCAAAAGTAGCAGCTTATTAAGGCTCACTTACTCAGTTGGACTGGGAAGAGGGAGAGGTATGTCAGACACAGCATGGTATGTGGGAAGTGCCCACTGTGGCTGAGATCTGCAGCAAGTGGCCACAGTCTGAGGTGGGTCATGTGTTTCCCCAGGGGAATTGGTCCCAGATCTTGGGTCCCTCAGCAGGGCCAAGTTGCACAGATTCCCAGGAGGGTGTGAGCAGTGATTTGTACCTGAACGCAGCTTGGAGGAAGCTGTGAGCCCTGAGGCTGAAACTGCAGTGGCCTCCTGTCCTCTGCCTCTGGCACCTACCCTGGCCCTGGTGGTGGCCAAGCGGCCCGTGTTCCCCCTCTGGAATCACAAATGCAGTTATGTGTAGTCTCACCTCTGGCACTTACTCCGGCTTTGGGATATCTACCTCAGGTTGCAATCCATAGCCTTGACTCATGCCACTTATGGCACTGACAAAGGCGATGTCCTCGATCTGCCAGCATGCAAAGTTAGAGAGTCTGTTGCCTCTGTGGCAGGCCCAGGCTTTTCTCTGGACTCCCTAAGCTGACATACTCGCCCCCTCAGAGTATCTTCACAGCAACTCAACCCCAGTCGTCTCCCTAGGGTCCAACCCCCAAAACGTGAGCTTCAGCACCCAGCTCCCACTCACTGCAGTGAGCGTGCAAACAGTCTCGACTGGAAAGTGCTGATCAGCAATGATCTCTGTGGTGAATCATCTCCATTCTACCTACTGAGGACCTGTTGGTGTGTTACTCTCTGAGGCTCTGAAGCTCTGCCCATCCCTGCCCATGAAGGGGTTTCCGAGTATGCAGAAACTTCTCGTCCTTCTTGGCTTCCTCCCCAAGGCACAGGTCCCTGTCCCAAGTCCTTTGTCTCTTCATTTTTCTATAGCTTCTCTCCTCCCTCATTCTGTGGAGGTAAGCTTGCCTTTTTGGAAGTCTGGGGTCTTCTGCCAGTGTCCAAAAGTCTTCTGCAAGAGTTGTTCCATATGTAGATGTATTTTTTTTTAATGTAAATGTGGGGAGGAAGGTGATCTCTCCATCTTGCTCCTCCACCATCTTGAAATTTCCTCCTGTATATTAATTTTGTATCCTTCAACTTAAGTGAATTTATTGATGAGTTTTAGTAGGTTTTTTTGTAGTGTCTTTATCTCATCTGCAAGCAGTGACAATTTTAAATTTTCCTTTGCAATTTGAATTCCTTTTATTTCTTTGTTTCTTGTTTGATTGTTGTGACTAGGACTTCTAATAATATGTTAAATAAAAATGGGGAGAGTGGATATCTTTGTCTAGTTCATATATATATGATTATTATAAGTTACTGATCTAAGTTTAAATACATTTTAACAACATAGCATTTCCTCCCCACTGCCATGTTTAAAATTTTGACATCATATTTCACAACTTTTTGTTTCGTATATCCTTTAACATCTTATTGCATATATAGATGATTTGACAACTTTTACCTCTTAACCTTCCTACTAGCTTGATATGTTACCTTTGCTGTATATTTACCTTTACTAATAAGATTTTTCCTTTTATGTTTCATGTTTCTTTTATTTTTACTTGGGAAAGTCCCTTTAGCATTTGTTTTAAAGCTGGTTTGCTGGTGCTGAACTCTTTTATCTTCTGCTTGCCTATGAAACTTTTAATGTTTCCGTGAAATCTGAATAAATGCTTTGCCAGCTAGAGTATTCTTGGTTATAGATTTTTTTTTTCTCATCATTCTAAACATATCATGCCCCTCTCTTCCCATCTGCAGAGTTTCTGTGGACAATTCAGCCTTAAGGGAATTCCCTTTTATATATGTTGTTTTAACCTTGCTGATTTTAATATTTTCTCCTTACCTTTAATCTTTGCCAACTTAATTACAATGTATCTTAGTGTGGTCCCCTTTGGGTTTACTCTTTTGGGGACTCCATATGCTTCCTGGACCCAGATGTCTGTTTCCTTACTGGAGTTAGGGAAGTTTTTAGCTATTTAGCTATTATATCTTTAAATACATTCTTTGCCCCCCTTTCTCTCTATTCTCCTCCTGGGACCCACTATAATGATATGATGAATGATAACATGCTTGATATTCTTCCAGAGTTCTCTTAAACTGTCCTCAATTTTTTTCTTTTTTTATTCTGTTCAGCTTCAGTGATTTCCATTATTCTGTCTTCCAGCTCAATGGTCTTTTCCACTGTATCATTTGATGTACCATTGACTCCTTCTGCTGTATTTTTCATTTCAATTATTTCACTCTTCATCCTCTCTTTGATTGTTCTTTATATTTTCTAATTTTTTGTTAAAAACTTCTAATTTCTCACTCTGTACATTCCGTCTTCTCCCGAGTTTTTTTTTTTTTTTTTTTTGAGCATCTTTGCTGTCATCTTTATGAGCTATTTATTGGGTAGATTGCTTATCTCCATTTCACTTACTTCTTCTGAAGTTTTAGCTCCTTTCATCATTTGAAACATATCCTTCTGTAGCCTCATTTTGTCTAACTTCCTCCTTTATTTCCATGTATTTGCTACATTTGTTACATTTCCTGACCTTAGAGAAATAACCTTTTGTTGAACATACCCTATTTGCCCCTCCAGTTCATCCCTTCTGGTCACCAGAGCTGTAAGCTCTAGGAGCACAAACCCTCCTGTGAATTCTGTTTGTGAGGGATCCAGGTTGTGTTTTCCTCATGAGAATCTAACGCCTGATGATCTGAGGTGGAGCTGAGATGGTGACGCTAGTGCTGCAGAGCGGCTGCAAATGCAGACTGTCTTCAGCAGAGAGGTTTGACTGCACAGAGAACATAATAAAGCATTTGCTTGCAGACATATCAAAACCCTTTTAGTGAATGGCAAATGGCAAGCTGCATCTGGTGGCAGGATTTTAGTGGCAAGTGAGTTGATGTCGTTTAAGTTTACAGCTGCACCTGATGGCCGGCTTTAAGTCTGAATTCAACACTTATTTTAGTCCTCATATGGCCTGCCTATTATTTTATTTGCCACTACATTCAGGTCTCTTTTCCTCACTGTGTGCTAGTCTTGGTCACAATTTTGGTAAGTCCATAAGTTAACCCGTGCCAAAATGATTGAAATACAAATGTCACTGGAGAGCCACTTTGAAAAGTTGGAAAGACCCAATGATGAGACAGCAGAAGACTCTAAGATTGTAGGCAGAAAGAAAACTGCATTTAAAGGAAAGTACCAAGTCCTCTTAAATTACAAGCTCATTGCACAGGTAATTCACATTCTCCAAGCCTGCTTTGTATAATATGTGGTGACTAACTATCCAACAAAGCCATGAAACCTTTAAAACTTTCTTGCCACAGAGATAAAAAGTACCCTGCATTAAACATCAAGCCTTTGGATTTTTTCAAAAGAAAAATATATTACACAAAGAAAAGAAACAATTCTTGAAGGCCACCACTTCATCAAATATGTCTGAACTGAGAAGATCATTCTTAGTGGCTAACCACATTGCTAAAGCTATAGTGGCTAACCGCATTGCTAAAGCTAAGAAGCCCTTTACTATATTACTGGTGAAGAGTTGATCCTGCCTGCTGCTGACATTTGTTGTTAACTTTTAAGAGAGGCTGCAGTTCAAAAGGGGACACGTGTTATTCTCTCAGCTAGTATCATAACTGGACAAGCTGGTGAAATAGCAGAAGATATTGATGCACTATTGTTGGGATTAATGAGTCACCCTGGTACCTAATCCAGACTGAAGAGTCTACTGAAGTGGGTTGCCATGTCCTTCTCCAAACTTCAAATCTCCATACATTCTGGTGGGATATCTGGAGATTGCCTCAAAAGCATTGAAAAGCCTGCTTCCATTTCCAACATCCTATCTTTGTGGAGCAGAGTTTTCTACAGTGGCTGGAACCAAAATGAGATTACAGAGTAGACTGAGAATCAGCAGCAGACTCTGAATGTCACTGTTTCTCATCACTCCCAAATGGGACTATCTATGTACTAACGTGCTAAGTTGTTTTAGTTGTGTACAACTCTCTACAGCCCTATAGACCATAGCCCACCAGGCTCCTCTGTCCATGGGATTCTCCAGGCAAGAGCACTGGAGTGGGTTGCCATGCCATCCTCCAAGGGATCTTCCTAACCCAGAGACTGAACCCATGTCTCTTATGTCTTCTGCATTTGTAGGCAAGTTCTTTACCACTAGCACCACCTGGGAAGTCTGTTAGTTGCAGGAAAACAAGCTCAGGTCTCTCACTGATTCTGCATTATGGTGAATTATATAATTATTTCATTATATATCACAGCATAATAATAGAAACAAAATGCACAATAAATGTAATGTGCTCAGATCTTCCTGAAACCATCCCCCCACCCCAGTGTGTGGTCTATATAAAGGTGTAACACTGTATGTTATTTTTCTCTTGTAGGCACATCCCTAACTTGACAGATGGGGAATGACTACAAGAAAATTATCCTGCTAAAAGGATTTCAGCACATCAATGATAAATGTTTTAACATGATTAAGTCTTTACTGGCTGAGGATTTAAAACTGAATAGCAAAATGCAAGATGAATACGACAGAGTTAAAATTGCTAACTTGATGGAAGTGAAGTTCCCAGGACCTGCCTGTGTTAACAAGCTAATAGAGTTGGTCAAAGAAATAGATGAAATTAAAGACCTTGCCAAAACTCTTAGAAATGAGAAGTTAAAAGGTAACTGGAAGAATTCTTATTTCTCACTCTCTCTCACTGACCTCAACTTTGACCTTGAATTGGTCAAAGTTTAGACCTCTCTTTCCCAACTTGGGACTGAGTAGCCATGACAGTGGTAGAATTTTAGATGCCAAAAATTAACAACTTAGAGGACGTGTTTCCTCCAAAGAAATCTGATGTGTTTTAAAGGGTGTATTCTGGGGGTGTGAGCAAAGAAAATAGTAGAAGTTGATGAGAAAGTCTGAGGCTTCCATGCATTAGAAAGTTTAGACAATGATGAAACAAAATTAGAACATGTAGGTTTTTGAAATATTTAAATCAGTTAATATGCATGCTCTATTATCACATTTACTTCATCATTTTTATACTTTCTAGAAATAAATATGAAACAGTACTTAAGCAAAAATCTACCTCTCAGAGATGAGAAGAACTCACCTCTTATAAAACCACTGGATTAGAAGACATATTTGAAAAAGTGAAATCCACTATCACCATTTTGTCCCATCACAAGTTAGATTATATTTTCCTTCTTTGGTTTCAATAATTCAAATAGATCTTATATAGGTATTGACCCATGACTAGCATCATGAAATTTTAGTTTATTAAGAGGAAGATAAAGAATACAAGAGTTGTAAAAGGATTCGGCTGAGATAGATGAGTCCAGAGGATAGAAAGAGTATGCTTGTTGTACAGGGGACAAGAAAGGAAACCACTGAGGGCGTTCAAGTCAGAATCTGTACCTGTGTTGCTACTTTTGGCCACCTTTGGCCAAGTGAGGCTAATGCAGTAGAGGTAGATACAACCATACCCAGATCCACCAGCAGGAACTGAGAGGAAACAGTATCGAAGGTGCTTCATGTATCTCGACCAGCTCCTTTGGATTTACCATGTTCTCTTTTACTGCATCAGTTTTAAAGAAAAACAAGGAAAAAGGAGCAACTCCAGTGCAAAAACGCAAGCAGGATAAGTCCAGTCTTGGCCAATCCACATCCACCGCAAGTGAATCTTTGGGACCTGAATCAGTCAAGGATACACCTGTGAAGGTAGGATGGCTAAGGTCCCACAGAAGGAGTTTTTTTCCTATGGCTCTTTTTACGAACACTTAGTTCTTTATTCATTTCTCAATGTACAAGTAGAAGAATCAGAGAAAAGGGGATCCAGGGGCAGAGTGAAAATGAGTTTCAGAGTCAGTAAATTAATAGGTACTGACTAACCATTATGTTTCTGAACTACTGTGCACTTTAATTTGTATAATATAATTCTGAATGATGGAAATATGGAATCATTACTCCTCTTCTAGAAGTGTATTAAAACAGCAATCCGATTAGGAAAACAGTTTACTGAAGTTTGCCAAAGCCTACCCAGATAATCACAATGGTATGGTCACTCACCTAGAGTGAGACATCCTGGAGTGTGAAGTCAAGTGGGCTTAGGAAGCCTTGCTATGAGCAAAGCTAGGAGGTGATGTAATTCCAGCTGAGCTATTTCAAATCCTTAAAGATGATGCTGTTAAAGGACAGCACTCGTTATGCCAGCAAATTTGGAAAACTCTGCCGTGGCCAAAGGACTGGAAAAAGTTGGTTTTCATTCCAGTCCCAAAGAAAGATAATGCCAAAGAATGTTCAAATTACTGTACAATTGCGCTCATTTCACATGCCACCAAGATTATGCTCAAAATCCTTCAAGCTAGGCTTCAGCAGCATGTGAACCAAGAACTTCCAGTTGTACAAACCAGATTTAGAAAAGGCAGAAGAACCAGAGATTAAACTGCCAAATACTGCTGGATCATTGAAAAAGCAAGGGAATTCTAAAAAAGAAAAAAAAAAAAAAAAGCTCAGATGGTAAAGAATCTGCCTTCAATGCAGGAGACCTGAGTTTGATTCCGGGGTTGGGACAATCCTCTGGAGAAATGAATGGCAAACCACTTCCGTATTCTTGCCTGGAGAATCCCAAGGACAAAGGAGCCTGGTGGGCTACAGTCCATGGGGCCAACAAGAGTTGGACATGACTGAGTGATTAACACTTTAAACTTTGAACTCTGCTTCATTAACTATGCTAAAGCCTTTGACCGTGTGCATGCTCAGTCACTCAGTTGTGTCTGACTCTTTGTGACCCTATGGGCTATAGCCCACTAGGCTTCTCAGTACATGGGATTCTCCAGGCAAGAATACTGGAGTCACTTGCCATTTCCTTCTCTAGGGGATCTTCTTGACCCAGCAATTGAAACCATGTCTTCTGCATCTCCTGCACTGGCCGGCGGATTCTTTCCACTGTGCCGCCTGGGACGCCCTTGTCCCACAGCGCTTGCTGCACATGCATGTCATCCCTCTCTGTCGCTGCCAGCCCTCCCCCACTTTGACTGTGTGAATCATAACAAACTGGAATATTCTTAGTGAGATGGGAATACCAGACCACATTACCCGCCTACGGAGAAAACTGTATGCAGGAAATGAAGCAATAGTTAGAACTGGACATGGAACAAACGGCTGGTTCAAATTTGGGAAAGGAGAACCACAAGGCTGTATGTTGTCACCCTGCTTATTTAACTTATATGCAGAGTACATCATGAGAAATGCCAGGTTGAATGAAGCACAAGCTGGAATCAAGATTGACAGGAGAAACAAATAACCTCAGATATGCAGATGACATCACCCTTATGGCAGAAAGTGAAGAGGAACTAAAGAGCCTCTTGATGAAGGTGAAAGAGGAGAGTGACAAAGCTGGCTTAAAACTTGACATTCAGAAAATGAAGATCATGGCATCCTATACCACCACTTCATGGCAAATAGATGGGGAAAAAGTGGAAACAGTGAGAGATTTTATTTTCTTGGGCTCCAAAGTCACTGTTGATGGTGACCAAAGCCATGAAATTAAAAGATGCTTGCTCCTTGGAAGAAAAGCTATGGCAAACCGAGATAGCATATTAAAAAGCCAAGACATCACTTTGCTGACAAAGGTCCTTATAGTCAAACCTATGGTTTTTCCAGTAGTCATGTACAGATGTGAGAGTTGGACCACAAAGATGTCTGAGTGCTGAAGAACTGATGCTTTGAAACTGTGGTGCTGAAGAAGACTTTTGAGAGTCTCTTGGACAGCAAAGAGGTCAAACTAGTCAATCTTAAGTGAAGTCAACCCTGAAAATTAATTGGAAGGACTGATGCTGAAGCTGAAGCTCCAGTACTTTGGCTACCTGATTCAAGGAGCTGACTCTTTGGAAAAGACCCTGATGCTGGGAAAGATTGAGGGCAGGAGGAGAAGTGGGCAACAGAGAATGAGATTAACTAGAATGAGTATAACTAGAATATAGTAATAAAAAGTTGATTTTCTCAGTAGTGAAGATGTATTTCATTTCTCATTGAAAACTACTAACCAGGCAGGGAAAATCCTACTTTCAGAAAAAGAAAACCACCAAAACTAATGAATCTAAGAGGATGAAGCTAACCGAGGAGCAGAGTCAGCTTCCAGGATTGTCGGTAACGAGCACAACGTCAACCGCGCGCCTTCCCAAGACTCCTCAGATGCCTCCACCAAAGCCATCCAGCAGTTCCTCAACCAAGGTACCATTTTCCTATTCCTAATATGTATCCCTCCCTACATCATGTTATAAGAATACTCATGACCCAGAAAGAATCTCTCAGTATTCCCTTCCTAGATACAAACTTCTTTATGCAATCAAATCACCCAAAAACTTATCAAATAAAATATTGAGGCCAATTAAATAAATGAATTAAAAAGATGTTGAGGCCTCAGTGTATTCTAAATCCTTGGACTTTTGGAAATTTTTACATTTATGAATAATTGCTGACCTTACAAATGTGATGGTCTTATGGAGGTGGCCAGGCAATTAGACAGGAATATAAGGGTATGTTTATCCCCTACATTTCGGTTTCCTTTCACCCATTTTATCTTAACCACACCTCTAGATTAGTTCTCAGCATTCTATTCTCCTTCCCATGTCAGGTATTTGCACACAGGCTAATTCCTTGATTTGCATTCATGATTCATGTTGCTTTAATGGCTAAATTAATTCAACCATCAGGTACCAGCCTGAATTCCTTCCTCAGCATGTCCTCACTGAGACAACCCCTCCCCAAAACTTATAGATAGTCTCATTTTTTATTGCCTTTATAGAACCCTTTATTATTCCTTTATAGTATGTATCATGACTGTAATAAATTTGTTTTCCTTCCCTTCTAGACAATGATCTTGGAGTATAGGTACTTTATCAAAAAGGAATACAAGACAGGGGTGGGAAAGTGAGTCCACAGTTATAGGCATCAACCTCTATCCCAGCCTGATTTTTATTTTGCCCTGGGTTACATGAAACCTGGGACTATGGAGCGTGTGTCTGAGATGAATGGGCAGGGAAAGATTCCCCCAAGATAAGTGTCAGCGGTTGACAAGGGCAAGATTTAAACCACACAGTTTCTTTCCCAAGACTCAAGCTGCCCTCTAACTCCGGCTATATCCTCATCACCACCCCCACACATTCCACTTGAGGACAGAACCCCTAGATAAGGGGACTTTAAATTTGTGGCTTTGTTGTGGTTGTTGTCATTGTTCTTATTAGTTACAAGAGTCCATGTTTCTCCCAGTAATCTTTCTCAGAAGATTGGTAGGTTTGTAGAAGCGTAGAATAGATATTAGAAACCCACTTGTGTCTTTTCTTGATGAGAAAGTCATAGTTAAGAGACATCCTTAAGTGCAGCCAACTTTGGGCTGAGATTTGCTTCTCTTATAGCTGGGGAAGGTTATCTACTTGCTTTGGCCAGTTTGCATCAGATGTAGGACTCAAATTCCATCCCCAAACCAATGAAATTTTGTCTGAGCTTTTAGCATTTGGAGAGTAAAATTTGTAATCCTAGTTGAGATCAGTAAAGGATAAGTAATACAGGTATCTGAATATGTGCTATTAGTTCAGAAAAAATTAAAAAGTTCAGATTCAACATTTAAAAAGAGAAAAGATGCTGTATTCTGTGTGATTTTGAAAATCATTTTCAAGAACTAAGAAAAAAATCTATTTCCCTCCAGAAAAAAAGTGACACAGTCACCAAACCTAAGGACGTAAAAGTAAAGATGATATCTCCTAACCAGAGTCAGCTTCCAGGAACTTCAGCAACCAGCTTGTCCCCAACTGTGAGCAGTAAGCAGATCACTCCAATGTTTCCACCGACACCATTCCGCAATTTCTCAAGCAAGGTACCAGCATTTTGATTCTATTCCTTGTACTTCTTACAACATAAGTACAAGAATTATCATCTTTGAATTTCCCATTTATTCCCATTATCCCATTTATTATTTATTATAATCACTCCTTCATTTATCAGTGTTTAGTTTGTGATTCCACTCTATTCTAACTCCTTGTTAATTTGGCTATTTTCCAAAGCATGAGTTCATGAAACCTCCAATTTTGAGAGGTTTACTCTCTTGTATTGAATAGAAAGAGGAGGGAAAGGTGACCAAACAGGTCAAAATGAGTGTGTCTTTACTTCATACATTCCACTTTCCTTTGGCCCTCTTCCCATTTGCTCACTGACCACATGACAGGGTTTATTTTCAAAGTCCGGTGCTCCTTCTCAGGTCAGATGTTTTGACATAGACACTTTCCATGTTTGAAATCACTTGTCTTGAGTTGAAAACTTTAATCTCTTCCTAGGGCAAGTCCTCACTGATACCTGCCCGCTCTCAGAATATATTAGGTATTCCTCTTGTTTGCTTTCAAAGGTCAGTTTACTTTCCCTTTTTTAGCATTTATTGCAACTATAATCGGAGAAGGAAATGACAGCCCACTCCAGTGTTCTTGTCTGGAGAATCCCAGGAACAGAGGAGCCTGGTGGGCTGCCGTCTATGGGGTTGCACAGAGTCGGACACGACGAAGCCACTTAGCAGCAGCAGCAGCAGCTATAATAAATGTACATTTTTCTTTGTTACTGGACTATAATATAAATTATAAGGTGCCTGTCAACTGAAAAAATGCACAACCTAAAAGTTAAGAGTTATGTTTTATTCAGCAGACAAATATGAGAACTTACAATGGGGACACATATTCTCAGATAGCTCTGAGAGAGCTGCTCCGAAGAAGCAAGGTGGGGAGGCAGGTTATACGGGAATCTTGTAACAAAGAGCAGGCAGTCAGAACTTCAAAATGTTACTGTTTGTAAAGAGAACCTGATATCTCAAGTTAAGAAATTTAACACATTTTTATATACAGAAAGATGCAAGGGTCTGAACTCACTGAAATAATCCCTTTGCTATAAAGTTCAGCTATCTGGGGCGAGTATCCTGTGCTTCATCACCCTGAGTCTCCTGAGGGTGCGCCGTCAGGATTGGCTGCAGCAGTTGACTGCTTGATGGAGGGCATTCTGCGTCTATCCTGAGTTCCCTCAGGACTTGCAGTTTGGGCAGCTGTGATGTGATGGCTTGATGGCCACAGCATCCTCAGTTTACTGATAGAGCCGGCAGCGTTTTTCATTCATCGTGCCCTAGGCCCAGGATAAGACCAGATCAGGATGGAAAAGTGAGCACACACACATGTGCATCAACTCCTATCCTCACCTGCCTTTATTCCGTCCTGATATGACCCTTGTGGCCACCATCACACTGGGGTACAACACCTATCCCTGCAGCAAATAAGCAAGTGACAGGAGGGATAGGCCAAAGCAGCATTTAAATCACGAAAATAGTTTGTCACCCAAGTTCCAAGCTGCCCAGACTGAAGCCCTCTCTATGAATCCAAGCATACCAGTTGAAGACATTTCTTTTGACAAAATTGTTCAAGTTTTAACGTGTTATTGTTTTTATTACTGTTAACTCTGATAATTAGTAATGCCTTACGTAGCCTCTCTTTGTTTTATTTATGGGATAGAGCTAGTAATCTGTGCCTGTTTGCCTCTAGGTCCAGATGGCCGTGGTCTAGTCATTGAAACCTCAGACCCACTGTTAGTCTGCTATGACAATGACATGCATTTACACCACAAGTCAACTCTACTTTTCTATCATACAGGCTTAGAATTGACACTCTCTAAGGTCGCATCTGCCTAAACTCGTGAAATAGTCATTTCTACTTTCATATGAATCATTCTCCTGCCCCCCAAATTCCTGGGAGCATAGGAATCCCAGAGAGCCCTGTCTATCCCCTTGGCCTCATACACCTAGACACACCTTGCAGATATTTCTCCTTTGGGGCCCAGCCACTTCAGTAGGAAGCATGGAACAAAAGGATCTGGCCATTCTGCTGGGAAAGAGCAGGAAAGCCTTGCTCCTTCATCATAGGGTCTCCCAACTATTTTTTCTGTGATATAGGCTACATTTGGGATTCAGAGACCAGACCAGTATTTTCTTTGATTCCTCCTGCTGTGTCTCCCTGAAAGCAAATACCACATATTGGCATGATTTAAGAACCAGGTAGAGTTGTGAAGGAAATAAGCCAAGGGAAAAAAAAAATAATTATTATCTTTAAATATTATCCATCCAAATAGTATATTTTAGGGATCTAAATCCTGCTTTTATGATGGAAGTTTTTGTTTTAACTGATTGTGAAAACCAATCACGATGCTCTTGTCAATGTGATTAAATTAGTAGTAGAGGTGAATAGAAAAGTTTCTTTAATAAAGTGCTTCCAATACCACTTCTATCTGGGGTTTCCATCAAGAAGCCCAGGATTAAGCATGAAACATCTGTGGATCGGAGCAGAAATAGAAACCCCTATGTCTACTGTAAAATAATAATGCAGTGATATTTCTATGTATGAGCACTTAATGGTGCTAGACTTTTAAGATGTGGGTTCTTTGTGTACATTATCTCATTTATTCTTTATAACACCACATGAGGATGCTATTGTTAATCCCACTTGACATATGAAAATACTGAAGTTCCTAGAGGTTAAAAAGCTTCTCCTAAGCCATGCAGAAAATAAACATTAGAGCCAGGATTCAAATCTAGCCTAATTGAATTCTAAAACATGAGCATTTAATGGCATATATTGCTCCCACAGTCAGAGGATAGACTGCTACAATATCTGAAATTTACCTCTAAAAATTTATATCAGATAATGTTATGTCTCAGATTTGTTTGCATATCCTAGGCTCTCAAGCCTTCTAATGAGAAATGAGGTGACAAGCGAGGTGAGAGAGTATCCTAATCAAGAAGCTACATGTCAGAGACAGTCATTTTAATCAGGTCCCTCATCTAAAGTTTTATCAACAACTGATACTTTACGAATTGGTTAAATGAATGCTTGAAGTGGTAAGAACTGTGGCAATTCTATACTGTGCGTGTTATGCTGTTTCAGTTGTGTCTGATGCTTTGTGACCCTATGGACTATGGCCTGCCAGGTCCTCTGTCCATGGGATTCTCTAGGCAAGAATACTGGAGTGAGCTGCTATGCCCTCCTCCAGGGGATCTTCCTGACCCAGGGATAGAATCTGTGTCTCCTGCACCTCCTGCATTTCAGGCAAATTCTTTACCGCTGAGGCACTGGTGAAGCCCTCTATACTGTAGAATGTTAGAAATAGTCTTTCACACACCAGAAATAGTGTGTGAAATAGTCAAGATAAATTATTTCATAAACACTTCCTGCCCTGGCTTAAACAAGTGTAAAAATTCAAGTACTAAAATTGTATATGTATGGGTCTGTACCCTGGGTGAAATTGCAAATGGATTTGTGCATCGTTCATAGCGATGAAAGATTTGGTGGCCTGATAGAGACTATGCAGACAACAGAATCCCGCCTAAGGGTTTATGACTTTGAGAGAATATCTCTGGTATGTTGACAAACAAAGCATTCAAATGAATGGAGACCTGGGTTTCCTAGATTTGAAGAGTAGAGGATGGAAACCATTTTGCTTATTTGGTAAATACATGAGGTAATGAAAGACTTAATGAGTAAAAATGTTCATGAATGCAGTCTATGCTGTTCTGAGACCATTATAACCTGATAGAATTTTCCACTATTATATTACTCCAAGTGTTGTCTTAGTGAAGTTGCAGCAGAGGTAGAGCCAGAATTCCAGAACAGACCAATGACATTGCAATTACCTGCGTTTTAACATCTGCGGAGAGAAGTTTGCAATCCTAGTGGGGCTCCAAGCTGGGGAGGTATTGGGAGTGTCACAAGATGTGCTCTTATTCCAGAAAAATTTGTTATTCCAGAGAAAATTGGTAGAGTGTGGATACTGTGGTGTGTCTGTGAGAGAGAAAGACAGACAGATACAGAGACAGATAGAGGGTAAGAGAGAAATGGTATTGTTCATATGATATTGAAAATCATTAACCAGAAAGAAGAAACTGCACGTCTTTCAATTGGAAAAATAGAAGACATAACCACTAGAACTGCTGACCCCAGGATGAAACTATCCCCGGAGCAGAGTAAGCTTCCGGAAATTCCAACAGGCAGCAAAATCACAATTGCGAGTTACTTCCAGACTCCTCAGAAGCTGCCACCAACCACATCCAGCAGTTCCTCAGCTAAGGTACCAGATTCTCATTTTCAGTATTTCCCTCTTCCTGCAATATAATGACAGGGACCAATAGAACCATAAAAGAACTTCTCACTGATCTCTTACAGCGTCCAGTTCTTTATTAATTAGGTCACACATGTTGTTACTGAGTGTGTACTTTGAGACCCTACTGGCATTCAAATTCTGACTCTCACTACGCTGTCCTTTGCTTTAGGATAATCTATGGCCTAGTGTGCACCTAAATCATCCCTCTTCAGTAGTGGGTGTAATTAGTAATTTGTTTAATTTTATTTTTGTGTTTCCTTCAATACTATGAAAGAAAGAAAGTTTCCTTATAGTTTTCTCACTATGAAAGAGAGAACTTAGGGTGCAATAGGGTAGAGAAATATAGAAACACAGCACTATCATCTTTTTCTTTTTTTCTTTTGGAAATAATATCATCCATATTAGGATGCAGAAATTTAGGAAATGCAGATACATGGACAAAGATAATTAGTGTTAACTGTCTGAAATCTCCCCTCTATCAAACACTCTCTTTTGGTAAATAGACTTTCTGATTGTACCTTTTGTTATGTGTATACAAAGAATATCAATTTGTTTCAGGTTGATCCCATTACACATATTTTTCTATAATTCAGTCTTTTTCTTTCATCTTGAAATGCTATTCAAGAAATGTAGACTTAAATTATTATTTCAACATAAAAGATACTTGCATGATTATTTTATAAATTAAACAATAATTCTTTGCTATTTGACCTTAGGCTATTTCAGTATTCCACATACATACAATGAACATAATAAGAACCTGTGTCATCAGGTCTACTTTCATGACCCTGTGTATAGAACATAATTTTTTTCTTAAGTCCTGTGTACTTCTTCTCAAGATGCTGCTCATATTACTAGAAAGAAATTTGTTGTTACTGATTAACTTGTCCTGGGAATGAGCATTTGGATATGGGGAGAATTGGCCACAGTGATGAAAATGTTATCAGAGTTGAGCCCCGTGACCCACAGGTCATAGCTTGTACGCTTGTATAGATCAGACCACAAGGAGCACAGCTGGTGTGTGGAGGTGGCTGTCCTGTCTCCATGAACTGGTCCCTAGGGCTCTCATAGCCTGCCTTTGCCTTCATACTTCCTCTTACAGATCGGTGGCCTCCCTTCCAATTCAAACTGCTCTTCTAAAACTCAGAAATGGTGCAACCCACTGGGTAGATAGAAGGTCATAGAAAAGCTCCTTGGCACCTGACTTCCCTTTTGGCATTCTTCTCCTCAGGGTCCTGCCATTATTCTATCAGGAGTGTGTAAAGGAGGAAAAATAATTTCCCCTCCACCCTTCTGAGCTCTTAGCTGAGATCCCTTTTTTAAAACAAAGATTGTTGTTGTTCAGGTGCCCAGTCGTGTCTGATTCTTTGTGACCCCATGGATTGCAACACATCAGGCCTCCCTGTCCCCCGCCACCTCCTGGAGTTTGCCCAGGTTTTTGTCCATTGCATCAGTGATGCCATCCAGCCATCCAGCCATCTCATCCTCTGATGTCCTAGAAGAGAGCAGCTTCCTGCTGCCCTCAATCTTTCCCAGCATCAGGGACTTTTCCAATGAGTTGGCTATTCACATCAGGTGACCAAAATACTGGAGATTCAGCCTCAGCATCAGTCCTTCCAATGAGTATTCAGGGTAGATTTCCTTTAAGATTGACTAGTTTGATCTCCTTGTTGTCCAAGGGACTCTCAAGAGTCTTCTCCAGCACCACAGTTCAAAGGCATCAATTCTTTGGCACTCTGCCTTCTTTACGATCCAGCTCTCACAACCATATGTGACCATTGGGAAGACCATAATCTTGACTGTATGGAACTTTGTCAGCAGAGTGATGTCTCTGCTTTTCAACACACTGTCTAGGTTTGTCACTGCTTTCTGCCAAGAAGCAATCATCTTCTGATTTCATGGGTGCAGTCACCAACCGCAGTGATTTTAGAGCCCAAGAAGAGGAAATCTGTCACTGCTTCCACCTTTCCCCCTTCTATTTGCCATGAAGTAATGGGGCCAGATGCCATGATCTTAGTTTTTTTTTTTTTTTTTTTTAATATTTAGTTTTAAGCTGGCTTTTCCAATCTCCTCTTTCATATGCATCAAGAGATTCTTTAGTTCCTCTTCACTTTCTGCCATTGGAGTGGTATCTTTGTTAAAACAGAGATTAACAAGAAAAAAAAAAAAAAAAACAAACAAGCAGAAGTTTACAAACAGATGTACCTCATCTATACATAGAAGATACCCAGAAAAAATAAGTAACTCCCTGAGGAGGCCTAAGCCACCAATTTAAAATACCATCTTTAGTGAAAGACAAAAGAAAAAAAAGTGTGGGAGGTCAGTTATAGGAAAGTTACCAGGAAAATTAGGGTGAACAAGGGTAATGCTTATTATGCAGGTTTAAGTCAGTTTCTTCTCTAGTGATAATATTCTCCCAAGGTTTAGAGTCCTCCTTCTCTTCCTGATACACAGAGATAGACACACTTAGAAATGGAGATTTAATTTATAAATACAAATTTCCCTTACAAAAAGGCATCTTCATTTCTGGTTTTAGAGCTTCCTCTATGTATGCTGTTTTGTAAAAATAATCAGTTTAAAATAATCTTGTGCCAAGGAAACATATTTTGGGGTGGCTGATTTTGTTACTCTTCAAAATGTCCTTTATCCAGGACATTTCCACATTCAGAAAATTCATGAGATTCTTCCAATTACTGTTTTATTAATACTTTTTCAACATAACTGCTTTCCTGAAGAAGGACTGTCTAATTTTGGTCTTTAAATTGTCACATCTACTGGGGTGTATAGGAGGCAGTGTTCAAAATCATCCCAAAGAAAAAGAAATGCAAGAAAGCAAAGTGATTGTCTGAGGAGGCTTTACAAATAGCTGAGGAAAGAAGAGAAGTGATGGGCAAAGGAGAAAGGGAAAGATATGCCCAACTGATTGGAGAGTTCTGGAGAATAGCAAGGAGAGATAAGAAGGCCTTTTAAAATGAACAATGCAAAGAAATAGTGGAAAACAATGGAATGGGAGAGACTAGAGATCTCTTTAAGAAAATTCAAGATATCAAGGAAATATTTCATGCAAAAATGGGCACAATAAAGGACAGGAATGATAAGGACCTAAGAGAAGCAGAAGAGATTAAGAAGAGGTAGTAAGAATACACAGAAGAACTACACAAGAAAGATCTTAATGACCCAGATAACCATGATGATGTGGTCACTCACCTACAGCCAGACATCCTGAAGTAAGAAGTCAACTGGGCCTTAGGGAGCATACTACAAACAAAGCTAGTGGAGGTGACAGAATTCCAACTAAGCTATTTAAAATCCTGAAAGCTGATGCTGTTAAAGTGCTGCACTCAATATGTTAGCAAATTTGGAAAACATAGCAGTGGCCACAGAACTGGAAAAGTTCAGTTTTCATCCCAATTCCAAAGAAGGGCAATGCCAAAGAATGTTCAAACTACCATACATGTTAGCACAATTATGATCCAAATCCTTCAAGCTAGGTTTCAACCATACATGAACTGAGAAATTCTAGATGTAGAAGCTGAGTTTCAAAGAGGCAGAGGAACCAGAGATCAAATTGTCAACATTCTTTGTATCATGGAAAAAGCAAGGGAATTCCAAAAAAAAAAAAAAAATCTACTTCTGGTTCATTGACCATGCTGAAGACTTTGACCGTGGATCACAAAAAACTGTGGAGAATACTAGAGAGATGGGAATACCATACCTCCTTACCTGTCTCCTGAGAAACCTATATGTGGGCCAAGAAGCAACAGTTTTTATAGAACTGGACATGAAACAACTAATGGGTTCAAAATTGGGAAAAGAGTATAACAAGACTGCATCCTGCCACCCTGTTTATTACCTTCTGGGCAGAGTGCATCACGCCAAAAGCCAGGCTGGATGTAACACAAGCTGGAATTAAGACTGCCAGGAGCAATATCAACAACCTCAGATGGGCAGATGATACCACTCTAATGGCAGAAATTGAAGAGGAAAGATCCTCTTGATGAGGGTGAAAGAGGAGAGTGAAAAATCTGGCTCAAAACTCAACATTCAAAAAACTAAGATCATGGCATCCAATCCCATCACTTCATAGGAAATAGAAGGGGGAAAAAATAGAAGCAGTGACAGATTTTATTTTCTTGGGCTCTAAAATCACCATGGATGGTGACTGCAACCATGAAATACACTTGCTCCTTGGAAGGAAAGCTATGGGAAACCCAGACACTGTATTAAAAAGCAGAGACATCACTTTGCTGCCAAAGATCAAAACTATAATTTTTCCAGTAGTCGTGTATGGATATGAGAGTTGGATCATAAAGCAGGCTGAGTGCCAAAGAATTGATGCTTTTGAATTGTGGTGCTAGAGATCTTCAGAGTCCCTTGGACAGGAAGAAGATCGGACCAGTCAATCCTAAAGAAAATCAACCCTGAATATTCACTGGAAGGACTGTTGCTGAAGCAGAAGCTCCAATATTTTGACCACTTGGTGTGAAGAGCTGACCCATTGGAAAAGACTCTGATGCTGGGAAAGATTGAAGGCAAAGGATAAGGTGGTGGCTGAGGATGAGATGGTCAGATAACATCACCAACTCAATGGACATGAATTTGAGCAAATCCAGGAGGCAGTGAAGGACAGAGGAGTCTGGCATGCTGCAGTTCATTGGGTTGCAAAGAGTTGAATGTGACTTAGTGACTGAACACCAACAGGGATGACATCAGTGGATTCTAACTGGAGCCATTCTCTACTCTCAGTGCTACTGATGCAGAAAACTCAACTTCTCTGTACACCTGTGCTGAACCAAATCTCAGAGACAGAGTTTTGGGTGACGTAGAAAAAGATAGCTTTATTGTTTTGCCTGGCAAAGGGGAACACAGTGGGCTAATGCCCGCAAACCCATATGTCTCAACTTGAGGAAGATAGTGACAAGTTTTATAGTAAAAGAAGGCATGATAAGCTCATGGACATTCTTCTAATGGGTTGGTGATGAGCTAAGTAGGAGTCAGCACCAACAACCTTCAAGTCCCGCTGGTCTGGGATCTACATGCTTGTAGGCAGCATATCATTGTTAATCATTAATTAACTTTTCCCATCTGGAGGAGGATTCAGTATCTGCAAAATAAAGATATTTTTGTTTGTATCCTCTGATGGGGAAACAGTACCTTGCCCCAAGGCTACTCTTGATGCTTTCTTTTTGGTCTCCCATTTACTTCCTTCCTCAATTAACAGTTGCTTGAACTCAGGGAAGGTCATGGAGGTTGAATAAAGGCTGCTTCCTTATAGTCAAAGAAATGGGGGACACAAAAGCCTTGTGCCCAGGAGCCCCTCAAGGCCTGCACAGTATCACTATTTCATCATGATTTGTATCTTAACTTGTGCACTAAAATAAGTTAATGGGAAAATTTAAGATGATTTTTTTCATTCTCATCTCTACTAGGAATCACCACACAGCAGCATTGCTACTGTCTGCTGCCCTTGTACTCTACATAGCTCTGCTTGGGAAAAGAGTACTTTTTCTTTTGAGCTAACACTTTTTAAAGGAAAATATTCTTCCTACCACACTCATAAAAAAACAGAGAAATCACCGATGACATCTTCTCCATTATTCCATTAGTTTATTTATACTATGTCAGTGACGTTGGTCTAGTTTCTTTTTCTTTTCCTCAAACTCTACCCAATTATGTTATTTATTGAGGTTCAACATTAAGCCATAGATGGTTTTCATTGGGGAATGAAGCTGCATTCCTTTTCTTAACTGTGCCTGTTTTTGGTGTGTACTTCTAAGTAGAAACCAAGATTGAAGTCTGTACCTAAAGAAGCTTCCAGAGAGGAGGGCTTCCAGAGGGGCCCCAAAGAAGTGATGGTGCTGAAGGCAACGGAACCATTTACATATGATGTCACAGGAAGCAAGGAGATGTTCCATGCCACAGTGGCTACTGAGAGTCAGTTCTTCCAAGTGAAGGTTTACAATGTTGCCCTGAAGGAGAAGTTCATCCCCAATAAAGTCATTGCCATATCAGATTATATTGGCCGCAATGGATTCCTGGAAGTGTTCAATGTCTTATCTGTGTCTGATGTTAACCCTGAACGAAAGATGGAGATCTCTAAAAGCCTAATTCAAAAGGCAAAGGCAACTCCTAAAATCAGTCATCTTCATCTGCAAGACCCAGGAACATTTGTGAATGGTGTTTTTCTGGTGCATAAGGTAAGTCCACATCATTGTTTTGCAATATTTCTTTTACAGTCCCAGAATTCAAAAGTCTTAACTGCCAAATGAATATAGTTAACTTCATAAATACAGGAACTCAAAGCCCTTCTGACCAGGGATAGTTGGGTGCAGTCTTTCACTTCAGAATATAGGGCTGATAATTTCTTAACATTCTTCTTGCCATAACAACATGCAAGTTTTTAAGAAAGTGATTCACCAGAAATCATAGTATTTTATGAGTTGTACTGATCCATTCACAGCCACCCTGTGCAGAATTTATATTTATACTTATCTACTAACATATTATTAACATGTTATCATAGAGCACTTCTTATGATTTTTTTTTTTTTTTTTTAGTTCTACCTCACCTATTTCAGTGGCAGTTTAGGTTAATTTGTGAATAAAGAATTGTTCTTTCAAGCTTGGATTTCAACTGTGACAAACAAGATGAGAAATAAATACACTGCTATGCCCTAGAGTCTGCTGTCATCAACGATTAGCTAAGATTCTGATCATCTGAACCGTAAAGTGTTCTCACATCTTCACATTCTTTCATCAAAAAATTGTTGAGCCAAAAACTTTAGCATTAATTAAGATGAGAGATATGGATATTGAAAAAATGTGGGAAACCAAGTCACTTCATTTTAAAATTTATTAATATGGACAGTAAAAGGTAGAATTTAGGTGAATTCTTACAATCAGAGTAGGTATTTCAGTCCCAACACTTCATAGAAATACTAAACTTAGCTGACCTAACTTTTATGTAACTTTTATGTAGTATGTATGTAACCTAACTTTTATGTAATATGTTTCATATTCCATTATATATGTCTTCTAGGGTGGCTGTTTACTTATCCCCTGTTTTTTGTGCACTCTGTTATAGAGACTGTGCATACATGAGCATTAGCAGAATTGATGAGTAAAGTAAGTGACATAGAAACTAGAACAGTGGAATGAGATGATCTATAGTCAAGACTTGGGCAGATTAGGGAAGAATGAATACATACAAAAGATAAAGGAAAGAATTACATATTGAAATAAAAATCAACTGAAGGAGGATTTGTAGCAATTTTTTTTAGATTCATCATAAGACAGGAATAGCCTTTCTTCTCTGTTCTTAGGGAAATCCAAAAAAGCCTCTAATGCTTATCAGACCACACCACATCTAAGTTCCTTAAGAAATCTCAGCTATTCTTAGATGGAAGCAGGAAAAATTAGGAAAGTAATCCCTTTTTCTAGAATGACCCAGCACACAAACACCTAAAGGAAGAAAAGATAGAGAATTTAAATGGGAGGATAAACTGAACAAGATATCTCACTCTGTTTGAAACCTGTAATACTAGACCTCCAGCTCATATTAACTGTTCTGAGAGAAAAGTGTCCACTAACACCCTCCATTTTTCAAAGTTGTGGTAATTCCTGATCCAGTTCTCAAAAGATGAATGCTAATTTTCTTTTGCAGAAGTTGGTATATAATGAATTCATATATTATGTAATACAAGATGATACAGGAGTGATGGAAGTCATGGTTTATGGACAGCGGCTGACCAGTATCAACTGTGAAGAAGGTGATAGACTCACACTTGTGTGCTTTGAATTGGCAAACACTGGGAATAAGAGGCAGCTGAGATCTGTAATTCATAGTTTCATCAAGGTGAGATCTTCTGGTGGGTCATCGTTGTTCCAAAGTGGAAGTCTTTAAGAAAACGATACCGCTGCTATTACAGAGTCCAGCATGTGGAATAGCTAACCCTTGTCATTAGCGGGTGTAAAGTTCATTTTCATCATTCTTTTTTTAAGGGTAGTTTTAAACTTATTTTTTTGTACTGAAATATAGTTAATTTAAAGTGTAGGTTAGTTTAAAGTGTACAGCAAAGGGATTCGGTTACTCACACACACACATATATTTATATATTGTATTCACACACACACGCATATATATAAATATATATATATACATATATATATATATTTATTTTAGATTCTTTTCCATTATAGGTTATTATAAGAAATAAAGTATAATTCTCTGAGCTATACAGTAGATACTTGTTGTTTACCTATTTTATATACTGTAATGTGTATATATCAATCCCAAGCTCTTAATTTATTTCCCCTCCTCCCACCACTATCCCCTTTGGTAACCATAAATTTTTTTCTGTGTCTGTCAGTCTTTTCCTGTTTGGTAAGTTCATTTGTATCTTTCTTTCTTTCTTTCTTTTTAGAATCCACATGTAAGTAATACCATATATTTGTCCTTCTTTGTCTGACTTACTTCACTCAGTATGACAATCACTAGGTTCATCCATGTTACTGCAAATGGCATTACTTTATCCTTTTTATGGCTGAGTAGCATTCCATTGTTACCCCCCATCTTCTTTATTCATTCATCTGTCATATAGGTTGCTTTCATGTCTTGGCTATTGTAAATAGTGCTGCTATGAACATTGGGCTGCATGTATCTCTTCAAATTAGTTTTCTCCAGATATTTGCCCAGGAGTGTGATTGTACGATGATATGGTAACTCTATTTCTAGTTTTTTAAGGAACCTCCATACTGTTCTCCAGAGTGGATGCACCAATTTATGTTCACACCAACAGTGTAAGAGGGTTTCTTTTTCTCCACATCCTCTCCAGCATTTGTTACTTGCAGACTTTTTAGTGATTGCCATTCTGACTGGTGTGAGGTGATAGTCATTGTATTTTTGATTTTCATTTCTCCAATGATAAGCAATATTGAGCATCTTTTCATGAGTCTATTCTCCATCTATATGTCTTTACAGAAATGCCTATTTAGGTCCTCTGCCCATGTCTTGATTGGGTTTGTTATTTGATATTAAGCTGTATGAGCTGTTTGTATATTTTGTAAATTAATCCCTGTTGTTAGCATCCATTGCAAACACTTTCTCCCAGTCTGTGGGTTGTCTTTTTGTTTTATTTATGGTTTCCTTTGCTATGCAAAATCTTTTAAGTTTAATTAGGTCTCGTTTGGTTATTTTTGTTTTTATTTCCATTACTCTAGGGGACTGATTCAAAAAATATTGCTTCAACTTACTTCAAAGATTATTCTGCCTATATTTCTGATAGCACTTTTAGTGTATCCAGACTTACATTTAAGTCCTTAATCCATCCTGAGTTTAATTTTTAATGGTGTTAGAGAATGTTCTGGTTTGATTCTTTTAGACATACCTATTAAGTTTTCCCATCACCACTTACTGAAGAGACTGTCTTCTCCATTGTATATTTTTGCCTCCTTTATCATCAATTAATTGGTCATAAGTGTGTAGGCTGCTTTCTGGGCTTTCTAGCTTGTGCCATTGATCGATGGATCAATTGCTCTATCTATCTATCTATCTGTCTGTCTGTCTGTCTATCTATCTATCTATCTATATTTTTTGTGTGTGTGTGTGGCAGTACCATACTATTCTAATGACTATAGCTTTGTAGTATTGTCTGTAGTCAGGGAGCATGATTTGTCCAGCTCCATTTTTATTTCTCAAGATCATTTTGGCTATTTGTGGTCTTTTGTGGTTTTATGCAAATTATAAACTTTTTGGAGTTCTGTGAAAAATGCTACTGGTAATTTGATAGGGGTTGCATTAAATCTGTACATTGCCTTAGGTAGTATAGTCATTTGAACAATATTGATTCTTCTAATCCAAGAACATGGTATATCTTTCCATCTGTTTGTGTCATCTTCAGTTTCCTTCATTAACATCTAATAGTTTTTATTTAAGGATATTTTTAATCATATTAAAGAGAGAAACTTCAGAAAGCCTATCAAAAGCTATATCTAAGCTAAATATTGTAAAGTTGTTCGAATTTTCAGATCAGGTGGATTAATTATTAAATTTTGACTTTTTAAGTTTATTTCAAATACTGGATCTATGATTTGCTAGTTGACTAATGACTTAAACACTAGAAACTTCTGATTCATCATCTATAAAATGGAGGAAATATCTTTTATCTCAGAGGGTAGTTACTTGCCCATTTCAGATCTATTAATAAATGATCAAGGATGTCTCTGAGCCTTTCAGAATACAAAGTTACCTGCCTTTGGTGAGATACACATGCTGGTCAACAACAGAGGTGACTGGTCCTACAGGACAAATTTCATGGTTTTTGTCAAACTCACACATTCATGTGGAATGAATTCTTTGAATACTAACAAAGGCTACTATGAGCATACTTTGCTTTATTATACTTCACGTTCTTGTGTTTCATAGATATTTGCTTTTTTAAAATTTATTTATTGTACAAATAAAGGATTTGTAGCAATCCTGTGTAGAGCAAGTCTCCTGGAGTCATTTTTCCAAAACATTTTTCACTTAGAGTGTCTGTGTCATGTTTGGCAATTCTCTTAATATTTCAAGCTTTTTCTTGAATTTGTCATTTTTATCTGGGGTTAGTGATCTTTGATGTTACTATTGAAATCGTTTTGGAGTGTCATGAACTGCATGCTTGTATAAGATGGGGAATTTCTTTGATAAATGTTATGTGTGTTCTGAATGCTCCCCTGATGGACAATTCCCCCATCTCTCTCTCTCCCCTTAGTCTCCCAATTCCCTGAGGCAAAACAATATTGAAATTAGGTCATTTAATAACTCTAAGGAAGCTGCTAGGTGTTCAAGTGAAAGGAAGTGTTATACATCTCTCACATTAAATAAAAAACTAGAAATGATTAAGCTTAGTGAGAAAAGAAAAAAAAGCTGTCAAAAGTTAGGCCTCTTTTAACAGACAAGTTGTGAATGCAAAAATTTTTTAAAGAAATTAGAAATGTTATGCCAGTGAATCTATGAATGATAAGACAACAAAACAGCCTTATTGTTGACATGGAAATTTTGTGGTCTGGATAGAAATCATTCTCAGGGAAAAGCCCTAACACTTAAATACTGTGAAGGCTGAGAGACGTAAGAAATCTGCAGAAGGAAAGTTTGAAGGTAGCAGAAACTGATTCATTAGGTTTAAGGAAAGAAGCTATCTCTAACGTAAATGTATAAGGTGAGGCAGCAAGTGTTGCTGATATAGAAGCTGCGGAAAGTTATCCAGAAGACCTAGCAGAGATGATTGTTAATGATTGCTACACTCAACAACAGATTTCCAGGGAAGATGAAGCAGTCTTATATTGTAAGAAGATATCATCTAGAACTTTCACAGAGAAGAGAAGTTAGTGCTGGCTTAAAAGCTTCAAAGGACAGCCTGACTCTACTGTTATGGGCTAGTGCAGCCAGTGACTACGTTCTGAAAATCTTAGGGCCCTTAAGAATACTAAATCTTCTCTGCTTTTGCTCTTGTAAATGGCACAATACAGCCTGGAGGACAGTACATCTGTTTATAACATGTTTTACTGAGTATTTTAAGTCCACTGCTGAGACCTACTGTTCAGAAAAAGAAAAAAAAGATTCCTTTTTAAAATATTACTGCTCATTGACAATGCACCTGATCACCCAAGATCTTCTATGGAGATATATGAAGAAATTAATGTTGTTATCATGCTAACATAACATCCATTCTGCAGCCCATGGATTATGATTTAAGAAATACATTTCACAAGGCTATAGTCGCAGTGAAAGATATGACTCTTCTGACAGATCTAGGCAAAGTCAAACAAAAACCTTTTGGAAAGGATTCAGCATTCTAGATGTCATAAAGAACATTCATATTTCATGGGAAGAGGTCAAAATCCCAAGATGAATAAGCATTTGAAGGAAATTAATTCCAGTCCTCATGGGTGATTTTGAAAGGTTCAAGACTTCAGTGAAGGAAGTAATGGCAGATGTGGTAGATACAGAAAATGAACTAGAATTAGAAGTGGAGCCTGAAGATGTGACTGAATTGTTGGACTTCGATGATAACTTTAATAGATGTGGTGTTGTTTCTTGTTGTTCTTGTTCAGTCACTAACATGCCTGACTCTTTGTGACCCAATGGACTGCGGCACACCAGGCCTCCCTCTCCTTCACTATCTCCCAGAGTTTCCTCAAATTCATGTCCATTGACTTGGTGATGATATCTAACCATCTCTGGGTGAGCAAAGAAAATAGCTTCTTGAAATGTCATCTACTCCTGAGGATGATGCTGTGAATATTGTTGAAACATAAAGGATTTAGAATATTACACAAACTTAGTTGATAAAACAGTGGCAGGGTTTGAGAAGTTTGGCTCTAATTTTGAAAAAAAAAAAGTTATACTATGGCTATTGTTGGCGAGGAAAGAAAATTTCTTCTGCCCTTCTAAGTTTTTTAGACTGGTCTAAGAATTAAAATGAGATAGATTAATAAGAGAAATGCAAACAAAAGTTTAATAACATGTATACGTGGAGAGTATACATGTCGTACTTGCTTGCTCCTTGGAAGAAAAGTTATGACAAACCTAGACAGCATATTAAAGTTGCAGTCCTTGAGTTCACAGAGAATTGGAAACAACTGAGCTACTGAACTGACTGATTCATGAAGAGACCCAGAAAAAATGAATAGCTCACCAAGATGGCTGAAACCCTCAACTTAAATACCATCTTCAGTTAATGATAAAAGAGAATGTCAGGGGTAGTTGTTTGAGACCTCCACTGGGGAGAAAGACAATTCACATAGAGATGGAAGAATGAATGTTTTAGTAAACAAATGTTTGCTGGACACGCAGAGATGGGACAGAGAGTGGACTCTACTCTCTGGGCCCTGCAAAGCTTCTTCTACCACATTTAGCCCATATTCTTTGCAGATACCTCTTATGAGACCTTTATTCTGAGAACGTCCTCTTTATCTAAATTCTCTAGGTAGCTAAGTTCAGTTCAGTTGTCACTCAGTTGTGTCCAACTCTTTGTGACCCCACAGACTGCAGCACGCCAGGCCTCCCTGTCCATCACCAACTCCCAGAGTTTACCCAAACTCACGTCCATTGGGTCGGTGATGCCATCCAACCATATCATCCTCTGCCATCCCCTTCTCCTCCTGCCTTCAATCTTTCCCAGCATCAGAGTCTTTTCTTTGAGTCAGTTCTTTGCATCAGGTGGCCAAATTATTGGAGCTTCAGCATCAGTCCTTCCAAATGAATATTCAGGACTGATTTCCTTTAGGATGGACTGATTGGATCTCCTTGCAGTCCAAGGGACTCTCAAGAGTCTTTTCCAACACCACAGTTCAAAAGCATCAATTCTTCGTGTTCAGGTTTCTTTATAGTCCAACTATCATATCCATACATGACTACTGGAAAAACCATATCTTTGACTAGACGGACTTTTGTTGGCAAAGTAATGTCTCTGCTTTTTAATATGCTGTCTAGTTTGGTCATAACTTTTCCTTCCAGGAGCAAGCATCTTTTAGGTACTAAAGAGGATGTGAAAAGAAAGATTTCCAGAGACTTCTGTTTCTTAAAAATAATCAGTGTAAGTTAATCCTCATGCCTGAAAGACATCTTTTGGGGGTGATAAATTTCCTCTACACTATCAAACAGCACTGCATACTACAGAGAGATTTTCCATGAAAGGAAAACTCAATCAGTCCAACAAAATTCATCATTGTCTTATTTAAGAAATTGCCACCACTAACCCAAGGTTCAACAAACATCAGCTTCATCAGTTGGCAGCCATCAATATCCAGGCAAGATCCTTCTCCAGAAAAAAAAAAAAAAAAAAAAAGATTATGACTCACTGAAGATTCAGATGATGGTTAATGTTTTTTAGTAATAAAGTATTTTTTGATTCAGTTATGTACATTGATGCTCTTACACAGTTAATAGACTGCAGTATAGTATTGTATAAACATAACTTTTATATGTACTGGGAAAGCAAACAAATTATGTGTCATTTTATTGCAATATTCTCCTTGTGACAGTGGTCTGGAACTGAACCCATAATATCTCTGAGGTATGCCTGCACTGGAATGCAAACAGATCAAACTCAAAGGCTGACATATCCAGGCACTCAGAAATGCACATGCTCTTTAGTCTTGCCAGTTCTCAGGCTCTCAATGAGATATCCCAACCCTTCCTTCACAGCATGGCACCAAGAATACCTTTTGCCCCTTCCTTCTACCTTTCCTCCCAGGAAGAACTTTCCCTTCAACTCTTGACCTTGAGTATAATTGCTTCTTCCTTTCTCTTGTTCTCCAACAGCTCCTGCCTGTCCACATGCATTTATGCTGGATATGAGTCCACATCTCATTTGAGGGTCCCAACAAAGAATTGGGGTGGTGGCTCAAAAGTTAGGAATTCACTAAATAAGCTAGATGAGAGTCGGAGAAGAGGCTCTTAGGTGGGAAGAGGAAAAGGGATGTGACAGTGTTAATGAAGGGAGAAATGTATAATCAGGTTCATCTCATTGTTTATCTTTTTCTTCTTCAAGGTCACCAAGGTCAAGCAAAGAACAACCACACAATCCTGAGTCATATATGGAAACCTGCTCAGAGCTGTTCTTCTAAAAACTTGGATGTCATTAATATTGATGTTTATGGAACTAAGATACAATTAAAGCAAAAATGTGTGTATATATATACATATATATATACACAGAAACATATAGTGTACTATATTAGCTGTTACTTGTTAGGAATGAAAAGCTTTTCATTTTTTTATACTTTTCTGTAACATCTAAATGTCCCATTTTGAATCTATAACTTTTATAACTTGGAAAAAAATAAATATTATATTTTTCTTTCATGAAGGTATGTACCCCTAGGAGTCTAATTCATTGTTTTGTTGCTTAAAAGGAAATAGTCATCTACGGCCTGAAAATCAGATAGAGACACCTAAGCCTCAAGCAATATTTGAATTTATACTTTGTGTGTGATCTTTATAGGATATAACTCTGGTCAAGAATGAACAGATTGAGCAAGCTGTGCTCAAAGAACCCAGGAGGACAGCAGACCAACTGAAATTCCATCTGTCCTTCAATTGCCAACCCCCATCCCAGGGTGGAGCTGCTTTAGTAAAACAATGTTATCTTTTCAGAATTGACCTCCTGGAGGGGCCAGAATTGGGTAATTTGCTGACAAAATAAGGCGGCTTTTGGCTATTTGCCAGAAGTCACTAGTACATTTTGAAAGTAACTCTAGCCCCTCTGATGTGAAATAACTGGTTCCACTTATTTATTCAGGTACCAGCAGCTCAGTAGTTCTCCAGTTATACTTCACGGTCCGCACATGTGTGGATCCGATGAGAAAGTTGCTCCAGGCAAAGACTTGGATTAGGCAAACACTGAAGAATAATTAATTTACTTTACAGTACAGTGGCAGAAAGTAACTAACACTGATTTTACAGTGTGTTCTTTTACATTTATTTTTTTGAGGTACAGTTGATTTATAATGTTAATTTCTGCTGTACAGCACACTGATTCAGTTATACATATTAATGTATTCTTTTTGTATAATTTAATAAACCACTATGGTTTATTACAGGATATTGAGTATAGTTTTCTTAGAGTGTATTTGTTGATCCCACATTTGGTACTTGATATTTTGCAATTACTTTGTGTCACTTAATCTTATACCAGCTCTAGAGGGTTGATTGGATTCTTTTTTTTTTTTTTTCTTTAACTCTGCTAATAATAAAAAGAGACAGAATGGCAAGATCATGTTTTTAATGACTAGAACAGTTCCATCATAAAAAGAATTTCCCCCATCCCACTTTATTGTCGATGTTTTCTCTAATCCAAGCTCCTGGAAACCACTAATATAGTTTTTTATTTTTTTAAGTTATTTTATAATAGGAGGGAAATTGCTTTAGTGCTGTGCTGGATTCTGGGTACAACAACTCGAGTCAGTAATAGTTATACATATCCCCCTCCCTCATCCCAGCTGTCTAGGTCATCAAAGAGCACCATCTGGGCTCCTTGTGTTACACAACAGCTTCCCACTAGCTATCCATTTTACACTTAATACTGTATACATTCGATGCTACTTTCTCAATTCATCCCACCCTCTCCCGCCCCTGCTGTGTCCCTAAGTCCATTCTCTGCTTCCGCATCTCCATTCCTTCCCTGAACGTCGGTTCATCAGCACTACTTTCCTAGATTCCAGAGACAGAAACAAATGCATATATTAATGCATATGTAGGGAATCTAGAAAAGCTTAAAGTGAAAGTTGCTCAGTTGCGTCCAACTCTTTGTGACCCCATGGACTATACAGTCCATGGAATTCTCCAGCCCAGAATATTGGAGTGGGTAGCCTTTCCATTCTTCAGGGGATCTTCCCAACCCAGAGACTGAGCCCAGGTCTCCTGCATTGCAGGCAGATTCTTTACCAGCTGAGCCACCAGGAAAGCCCAAGATTACTGGAGTGGGTAGCCTACCCCTTCTCCAGTGGATCTTCCCAATCCAGGAATCAAACCAGGGTCTCCTGCATTGGAGGTGGATTCTTTACCAACTGAATTATCAGGGAAGGCCCTCTTAACTTAAACTTTCCCCTTTTCCAAAGTTTCCTAAGATGGAAGTTAAAGTGGGTATGGCATTTTGAGTCTGGCTGTTTTTACTTTGTATTTTGTGTTTAAGATTCATCTATGTAGTTGTGTGTATTTTTTTTTTCTTTTTATTGCTGTGTAGAATTTAATGTGTGTACTCACTGAAGTTTATCCATTCCCCAAGAGAGGAACAATTGGATTGTTGACACTTTTACATAGTTACAAATAAAACTGAGGTGAATACTCACATGCAGATTTTTGTGATGGACAGGGAGGCCTGGCGTGCTGCGATTTATGGGGTCGCAAAGAGTCGGATACGACTGAGTGACTGAACTGAACTGATGTTATCATTCAATGAGTAAAACTTTTGGGGTGACATTGTTGGTTTGTATGGTAAATGTATTTCAAATAGGTAAGAAATTGCCAAACTGTTTTCTAAGGTGACTATAGGTTTTTCATTCCCTGGAGCAATCTGTGAGAGTTTCAGTTGCTCTGCATCCACCTCAGGATTTAGCACTGTAGGTGAATGTTAATTAAAAAAACAAAACAAAACAAAACAAACAAAACTGTCCAACTCTGTTGCAAAGCAGTGTACCATTTAATATTCCCGCTACCATTGTACGACAGTCTTAACTCCTCCTTGTCCTCATCGGTTGCTGGTATGGTCAATCTTTTAAAATTTTAGTCATTCTAATTTCTGCATAGTGGTGTCTCACTGTAGTTTTAATTTTCATTTCCCTAAAGATAAATTAGTTTGAGCATCATCTTTTTATGTGTTTATTTGCCACCTGTGTATCTTTTTTTTGCTCATCTTAAAAATTTAACTGTTTGTTCTCACAAACAGTTATGGGAATCCTTCATAAATTATGGTTTTAGGATCCTTAGTAGCTATGTGACTAGCAAATATTACATCTCAATCTACGGCTTGTCTTTTCGTGCTTTTAAGGTATCTTTTGAAAAGACATGTTTATTTTGATGAAGTTTAAATTATCAAAATTTTTCTTATGAAGATTTTTTAATACTTGGGGGGAAATCAAAACACAAATGTGACACAGGAAAATTATGTAAAATTCAAATTTCAGTGTCTACCATGCAGTTTTATTAGAACACAAACACACACTCTATGGATTGTCTATGGCTGCTTTTGTAGCCAATGCAAAGTAAACATCTGTAACAGAAACTTTAGGGCTCACATAGATTAAAACATTGGGTTGGCCATGAAGTTTGTTCAGGTTTTTCTGTATTACCCTACATAAAAACCCAAAATAACTGTTTGGCCAACCCAATATGTACTATTGGATGTTTTACTGAAAAAATTTTCCAATCCTTCTTTTTGAACCTCAGTTATCTTGTAGAACATAGAAAATATGAGAAAATAAATTTTATATTAGCTTCATTTTTCATATTATCAGTGAGGCTGACTCTTTTCATGCTCTAAACCTTTGATATTTTTGCTGTGAATTTGGTTATTTGTCATGTATATTAACTTGTATAGCTACAAATAGTACATATTTTTCATTAATTATTTTTTCATTCAATAGATATTGAACATCTATAATATTCCTGAATATTTACATAGAGCAGAACCCTATCCTCACCTCAAACTAAACCCAGCTATGGGCTTCAATAAATGAGAAATACACTTTTATTGTGATAACATGTTGAAATGTTGGAATTGTTTATCCAGGAATTATCCTATCCCGACTCATCAGGAGTTAGGAAGGAGCCTGTGAGCTGTTGCTCTCCAGTAACTCACAATCTGGTTGAAGAGGTTGTACATATCAGGTATTCTTCAATTAAATGCTTGGTTAGACCAGTTGATCTGAATTGATCCCTTTCAATTCAATTTTTTGACCTTAATAACCTGGATGGAGACAAAATACACATGGTTGAGATGAGGCTGATCAGTTATCCCTCCTCTGCTCTCAGTGACTCTGTCCTCTTAAAGTGCATTTTTCTTTTCTTCTCATAAAATTATCTTCTTCCTTTCCTCCCAGTGGGCTTCCCTGGTGGCTTAGATGGTAAAGAATTCACCTGCAGAGTGGGAGACCTGGGTTTGATCCTCGGGTTAGGAAGATGCCCTGGAGAAGGGAATGGCTACCCACTCCAAGATTCTTGTCTGGAGAATTCCATGGACAGAGGAGCCTGGTGGGCTACAGTCCATGGGGTTGCACAGAATTGGACATGACTGAGCGACTTTCACTTTTACTTTCTTTCACTTCCTCCCAGTACATTGTTCACTCTTGGATAATTCTCCTGAAGTTACTATCTGGCTTGAGATATACACTCCTACTTAACAAGGGCACATATCCCAGTGTCTCACATCTCTACCCCACTCTTAAAAAGGGAGATAGCAGCCAGTACAGACAGTGCTGAGACCTGGGGATGAAGATCAGGTGGTGGCAGCAGGATGTACTGGTACAAGGGAGAGATGAAAGGTTGGGAGTAAGGGTTTACCCTGACTCAGTTTCCCTGGACTATGTGTAAGGATGGCTGAAGTGCCTCTGAGAAATGTGTTCTTAAGGTATACCTGGACTATGTCTATTTTTAAGATACATCTTTCAGAATAATTTAACCGACTTTGGGTAGTTGTCTGCATTAGACTTACACTGTTACTAGTGAACTGTTTGTGGAGTTGTGTGGGTATCGCAGTGTGTCTCTGCCTTATGAAGCCCATGTCCTCTTAATTGTGTGTCTAGGGTCTGTATCTTCTAAAAAAGCAGGCTCCTAGGTTCTCCTAAATTCTCTTAAGCTCACAGAACTAAATATCAGGGTCTTCCACACCATATCCTGTTCAATAGCACCTGTCCAGTTTGCTGAAAGCAAACACAAAGCATTATTCCTTTGGAGAGTTGACTTTCCTCCATGAAGTTCCCACCTTAATGAAACTATGAACTCCAGATTTCAGGTGTAGTTTCTTTCCAGTCTTTGACAGCTCAAAGAATATAAGTTGAAGTTTATCCCCTTCCTTATACTGGATTTTGTTCTCTTTTCCAAGCACCAATACTTCTATCCTTCCTGTGTTGTCATTTAGATTATATAATGTATGATTCCTCTGGTGTGCTTTCTGCAAAGATAAAATCAAAATCCAACTTTTGGTAATCTATTTAAGGAATGCCACATCAGTCAGACATCAGAAGTGCCAGTAACAGCCTCCAGAAAGAGACATAAGGGAAAAACTACAGGCTTGAAACTGGCAGATATATAGTTAGTGTGCTGTGCTGCGTTTATGTTAGTAAATTCAGGTAGAGAAGACAGTCCTGTTTTACTTTGATCCTATTGCCTCTTAGGTCCATCTTTCAGGTCCCAAGCTTCTTTCCCTTAGAAGGCCAGGATGACCCTGTGAACCAGTAATTGGTCAGGCGAGTAGTTGGAATAGTTAAGGGAAAGAAATTCCTGAGTTGGAGGACAATCACTCAAAGCAACAAATGCAGGAGAGAGATGAGCAAATGAGACAAAACCAATAGAGTCTAAATAAGAGTTAGGAATGAGGGGAAGCAGAATAAGTCACCCCCAAATATTTCACTTTGACTTATGGATTTTTAGTTGAAGATAATTAAGACCCAGCAGATTTAGGAAAAGTTTTTTACCTCTCCTTGAACCACATAAAAGAATTTAGATATGAGGACACTACCAGAAAGAGCTATTACTAAAGATACCTTTCTACAGCAGAAAGATTTATCTGTATGATAGGACAAACACCTATTTAACAAACATCTGCTCTTTTCATTTTCCTGTGAATTGTCTTCCTCCCCTTTGAAGACCAGACCCCTACCTCCTTCTCCTTAGCTCAGGATAGTGTATAAGACTCAATTGCCTGACCCTGTTGAAGTCATATTTTTTATGGTGCTCCCATACAGTTTAAATTACAGACACTTCCTGCTACATTGGATTGTCCTAGGTACTGACATATCCTGAGTCAAACTCCATCTAGTCTTGTCTCTCTAAATGTAGTTCCATGGAATGCTAATGCCTCCAGCAGAACAAACCTTCCTACTGAGTCAGCACCCAGCTTCATCTCCACTCATCTCACCTTGTTCCTTCCTCTACTTTCATTTGCATGGTTCAAAATCTCCAGCCACTTAATTTATTTCAGACAAGTTGTTATGAAGCTAAATCAGAAGTAATGAAGTGATGAGGGAAAAAGGAAAATACATGATCAGGGATATAAAACAGGTAATCAAAATGTGGAACACATTACATGGGAAAGAACTTAGTGAGTTGGGCCATGAACCAACTGGATACTCAGAAATCTTGGCCCTAAGGTCATCTCAAACTCAATATATCAAAACTTCTCCCATACATACCTCTTCAGTCAGTTCAGTTCAGTCACTCAGTCATGTCCGACTCTTTGCAACCCCATGAACTGCAGCACACCAGGCCTCCCTGTCCATCACCAACTCTCGGAGTTTACTCAAACCCATGTCCATCGAGTCGGTGATGCCATCCAGTCATCTCATCCTCTGTCGTCCCCTTCTCCTCCTGCCCCCAACCCCTCCCAGCATCAGGGTCTTTTCCAAAGAGCCAACTCTTCGCATGAGGTGGCCAAAGTATTGGAGTTTCAGCTTCAGCATCAGTCCTTCCAATGAACATCCAGGACTGATCTCATTTAGGATGGACTGGCTGGATCTCCTTGCAGTCCAAGGGACTCTCAAGAGTCTTCTCCAACACCACAGTTCAAAAGCATCAATTCTTCGGCACTCAGCTTTCTTTGTAGTCCAACTCTCACTTCCATATGTGACCACTGGAAAAACAATAGCCTTGACTAGACAGACCTTTGTTGGCAAAGTAATGTCTCTGCTTTTTAATATGCTATCTAGGTTGGTCATAACTTTCCTTCCAAGGAGTACATACCTCTTAGACTATGGTAAATTAATTCTTCTTTTCTTATTTTTGTTTACCACCGAATTTTCCAAGCTATAAACTTGAAATAATTGCTTTTTTCTCTCTTTCACCTTCAATTGTTAGTGAGTGCCTGTGGATCAGCCTCCCTAAGCTCCAATCCCTCCTCTTCCACAGTGTTGTTTCTGTCTTTCAGTTCTTTAAAGTCCTAGTGTACATTCTGGAAACTCAAGATCCAAACATAAGAATGTAAATCTGTTGAGAGCTAGATCCATCATGCAAAATATGATTCTTTGGCCAGAAAGGAACCTGAGAAGGCACAAAATCTACACATCTGAATCTGTGTAGGCCACACATCAATCATGAACATTTTAGTCCTTACAGGCAGCACAGGAGAAAAAGCATGACTTCTGTAATCAAATAAATAGAAATTAATCCAGGCTCTGGCACTGACAGTGTGTTCTTGGACAAATTGTACAGTTTCTGTGATTTGTAATTGCCTGGCTTGTAAAATGGAGATAATAAAATTATCTACATCAGGGCACTGTTCTGTAGATTAAATTAGTTAATTAATTTATGCAAAAATAACCACTGAGCCCATGCTCTGAGCCAGTCACTCTCCCATGTGCTGGGAATATAACATGAAAAGAAATAGAAAAACATCTTTACTCTTATGAAGTGTATATTCTAGTGGGTAGAGAAAAATAAACATAATTGAGTAAAATATACATAATAGAAAGTGATAATTACAAAGCAAATAAACCTAGCAAAAGATCTCTTGGGCAGGAAAAACTTCCAACAGTTACAAATGTCTTTGAAATAGGAGTGTTGCTGGAAGCTTGAGGAACTGTGAGGAGGCCAGTGTGGCTGCAGTGAAATGCTGGAAGATAAGGTCAATGCAGTGACAATTTTCTTGTATGACTACACTGGCCATGCACAGCAGGTGTTTGTTCTACTTGGTCAATCCTTGTGCCATGAGGCACTCATGTTTATAGGAGATAAAGTGTGGAAACTAGCTAGGGTCCAGAAGATGGCCAACCGAATGAATTGCCAGGAGACAGCAAGGAGGTATTTCTGGAAAACAAATTTTAACTTAAAGTCAGGAGTAGAATATTATGGTGGGTAGGAAAGAAGTTAGATTAAGAATTCAGAAAAAAAAATGCAGTGACAAGCAGTTATGTGCAAAATTTAGGGTGAAAGTTATATCTGAGCTGGGCTAGGGTTGCAACGGTTACACATGAAAGCAAAGCTGGAACCCTTGCACAAAATTGGAAATTCAGTTAAATTGTAAGGTGGAATTCTTTTCTCTCCAACTTGAAGGCTTCTCCCATCTTGTATTTCTTCTCTCCCATTCTGCAGACTGCACCTCAAATTTATCTTCTTTTACCTTTTCTTTTTCCCAAACTAATATCATCAACCCTGGTCAATTCTGGCATCTGTGACTTAAAAATAATCTCCCTATTTTAAGTGGAATAAAGAGACCCAGTGTTGGAGCAGGAGAAGAGAGCAAACCTCTGTGGAAGCATCAGGGGTGATACAGCTAACTTCTGTACACACCTGGAAACGTCACCATTAAGCTCATCTGCTTAGCACAGCACAGGGAAAGTCCATGAAGTGATGCTGCTACTTACTGATCACCGGAACTATTGTTCTCCAAACCTCACAATAATGGACAGCACATATTTCCCCACTTCTCTGCTTTAATATCTGCTATTTTCATCCTCTATTTGATCATTTCATCTGAGACAGATCATTCTCCAGCCGGGCTTCTCTGATGACGCATCCTAGAGTAAGATTCCTCTACTCTGCTTTGTTTCAGGATGTCCTCTTCTTACTCTCAAGATTTTCTCAGATATTATTTTATTCTAAACTTGGAGATGAGATGCTTTGCTCTTGAAAGACACTGATCTCCCTACCCTAAATGTCTAATTTAGAGATTCTTCCATTATTAGAATATATTATTTTCTATGATTTACTCAGCCAAAGGGCAGAGTGAATTAGAATTTAAATTTCACAGTATTTTTTTCCTTGATATATATTGACTTATTGAGTACAGGGAAATAATTTAAAGTATTAGAGTAATGGTGTTTGGATCCAGAATTTCCTTTCTTTGAGTTTCATATTGGACCTTACGAATTTTGGGCCCATGGGAAGAAGCTCTTATGCACCCAAATTAATGTTCTTGCTTTCTTAAAATGCTTAAGTTATCACCTCATGATTGTCAGAAAGAAAAAAAGACAGGAATTATTCGCATGCAAGTTGTAGAAAGTTGGTGGAGGAATTGCTTACTGACTTACCGGCCATGACAAAGGAAGACCACTTTTCAGGTTTATAAAGCCAAAACTGATGTAAGCACTTCACTCTAGTCTTAGGATCACCAACTTTTATAGTAAAGAATAGGATCACCTTGGGAACAGAGATAAAGATCCTCCAGGGGCTCGAAATATGGCAAATTATTGCTTCTTAGTGTTATGACAGTGATTTAGGGCTTGTATGATGTTGTAGTTTCTGTATTGATATATCCAGAATAAAAGTACAACCATGGTGTAAATTATTATTGTATTCTCCAGTGAAAAAATTTTTATGGTTAAAAATTACTATTAGCAGAAATGCGTTCAAATAAATTTCATGACTGATTTTGCTGTGACTTACAAGTTTATACAAATGGAATTACTTTAAATTTCCCTATATTTTATCATGTTTTACTTCTCAGAAAGCTGGATTATTTTCTTTGGAGATAAAAATATCTAAGTTACTTAACTCGAATATATTTTGTAAATAAAACTTCTCAACATTTCTTCTTTTTGAAATCATCTTATAAGATATCTGAGTTGACCACATGATTTTTTTCTGACTTTCATCTACACTATTCCAGGCTTAGAAAGCCCAGTTAGAGAATACACACTGAAGAGATAAATGTAAATGATGAATATAAATGATGACATAAGTACATTATGCTACAATGATATAAATTATTATCTAGTTTCTAAGGCATTTAGCAGAAGGGACTGATTATGTCTTGCATTATAGTTTAGTCTGCTCTATGAAGTTAGAAGATGTAGGTTTTCGAGATGGCCTCAAGGTGGCAGTGATTACATGTAACCCAAAGTAACCCATGTAGCTCCAAGTAACCCAAAGCTCTGTGATTTTTGTGTGTGTGAGCTGGGAATCTAGAGGTGTTGGTGAATATAGTTTGAAAATATTTAGGAATGTCTTTTATTTTTTCTCTCAGCTGAATAATTTATTCCTCTCTCTTCAAAATAGCACCAAATTTCCCCTACTGCAACCTTTTTTCCATTTGCTATTGTAATGATACTAGAATTTTGTTATCCTGACTAGGTAAAAATGATCCAATAAGGAATGAAATTTCAGAAAAATTACCAGTGCAGAATGACTGGTAGCTCTGTGCTCCATGTAAGAAGTCAATTAGGTTCCTGTTTTATTTTAAATTCCATTCTAGCTCGGTACAGGACTGGGGGAGACAAAGCGGCGTCCCGTCGGCTTCTGGCCTCTGGAATCTTCCAGCGCTCGCCCAGCTCGCCGCAGAAATGACTGCTGTCCACACAGGCAACATAAACTTCAAATGGGACCCCAAAAGTCTAGAGATCAGGACTCTGGCAGTTGAAAGACTGTTAGAGCCTCTTGTTACCCAGGTTACAACCTTGGTAAACACCAATAGCAAGGGGCCCTCTAATAAGAAGAGAGGTCGTTCTAAGAAGGCCCATGTTTTGGCTGCATCTGTTGAACAAGCAACTGAGAATTTCTTGGAGAAGGGGGATAAAATTGCAAAGGAGAGTCAGTTTCTCAAGGAGGAGCTTGTGGCTGCTGTAGAAGATGTTCGAAAACAAGGTGATTTGATGAAGAGTGCTGCAGGAGAGTTTGCAGATGATCCCTGCTCTTCCGTGAAGCGTGGCAACATGGTTCGGGCAGCTCGGGCTTTGCTCTCTGCTGTTACCCGGCTGCTTATTTTGGCTGACATGGCAGATGTCTACAAATTACTTGTTCAGCTGAAACTTGTAGAAGATGGTATTTTGAAACTGAGGAATGCTGGCACTGAACAGGACTTGGGAATACAGTATAAAGCCCTGAAACCTGAAGTGGATAAACTGAACATTATGGCAGCCAAAAGACAACAGGAACTGAAAGATGTGGGCCATCGTGATCAGATGGCTGCAGCCAGAGGAATCCTGCAGAAAAACGTTCCAATCCTCTATACTGCATCCCAGGCATGCCTACAGCACCCTGACGTCGCAGCCTACAAGGCCAACAGAGACCTGATATACAAGCAGCTGCAACAGGCAGTCACAGGAATTTCTAATGCAGCCCAGGCCACTGCATCAGATGATGCCTCTCAGCACCAGGGTGGAGGAGGAGGAGAACTGGCATATGCCCTCAATAACTTTGATAAACAAATCATTGTGGACCCCTTGAGCTTCAGCGAGGAGCGCTTTAGGCCTTCCCTGGAGGAGCGCCTGGAAAGCATCATTAGTGGGGCTGCCCTGATGGCTGATTCATCCTGCACACGTGATGACCGGCGTGAGAGAATCGTGGCAGAGTGCAATGCTGTCCGCCAGGCCTTGCAGGACCTGCTCTCGGAGTACATGGGCAATGCTGGACGTAAAGAAAGAAGTGATGCACTCAATTCTGCAATAGATAAGATGACCAAGAAGACCAGAGACCTGCGTAGGCAGCTCCGCAAAGCTGTCATGGACCATGTTTCAGATTCATTTCTGGAAACCAACGTTCCACTTTTAGTATTGATTGAGGCTGCAAAGAATGGAAATGAGAAAGAAGTTAAAGAATATGCCCAAGTTTTCCGTGAACATGCCAACAAATTAATTGAGGTTGCCAACTTGGCCTGTTCCATCTCAAACAATGAAGAAGGTGTAAAGCTTGTTCGAATGTCTGCAAGCCAGCTAGAAGCCCTCTGTCCTCAGGTTATCAATGCTGCATTGGCTTTGGCAGCAAAACCACAGAGTAAACTGGCCCAAGAGAACATGGATCTTTTTAAAGAACAGTGGGAAAAACAAGTCCGAGTTCTCACAGATGCTGTCGATGACATTACTTCCATTGATGACTTCTTGGCTGTCTCAGAGAATCACATTTTGGAAGACGTGAACAAATGTGTCATTGCTCTCCAAGAGAAAGATGTGGATGGGCTGGACCGCACAGCTGGTGCAATTCGAGGCCGGGCTGCCCGGGTCATTCATGTCGTCACCTCAGAGATGGACAACTATGAACCAGGGGTCTACACAGAGAAAGTGCTGGAAGCAACCAAGCTGCTCTCCAACACAGTCATGCCACGTTTTACTGAGCAAGTGGAAGCGGCTGTGGAAGCCCTCAGCTCAGACCCCGCCCAGCCCATGGATGAGAACGAGTTTATCGATGCCTCCCGCCTGGTGTACGATGGCATCCGGGACATCAGGAAAGCAGTGTTGATGATAAGGACCCCTGAGGAGCTGGATGACTCTGACTTTGAGACGGAAGACTTTGATGTCAGAAGCAGGACAAGCGTCCAGACAGAAGATGACCAGCTAATAGCTGGCCAGAGTGCCCGGGCGATCATGGCTCAGCTTCCCCAGGAGCAGAAAGCAAAGATTGCAGAACAGGTGGCTAGTTTTCAGGAAGAAAAGAGCAAGTTGGATGCTGAGGTGTCCAAGTGGGACGACAGTGGCAATGACATCATCGTGCTGGCCAAGCAGATGTGCATGATCATGATGGAGATGACGGACTTCACCCGAGGTAAAGGACCACTCAAAAACACATCAGATGTGATCAGTGCCGCCAAGAAAATTGCTGAGGCAGGCTCCAGGATGGATAAGCTTGGCCGCACCATTGCAGACCATTGCCCAGACTCAGCCTGCAAGCAGGACCTGCTGGCCTACCTTCAGCGCATTGCCCTCTACTGCCACCAGCTCAACATCTGCAGCAAAGTCAAGGCCGAGGTGCAGAACCTTGGCGGGGAGCTGGTTGTCTCTGGGGTGGACAGCGCCATGTCCCTGATCCAAGCTGCAAAGAACTTGATGAATGCGGTGGTGCAGACAGTGAAGGCATCGTACGTGGCCTCCACCAAATACCAGAAGTCCCAGGGGATGGCGTCCCTCAACCTCCCTGCTGTGTCGTGGAAGATGAAGGCGCCTGAGAAAAAGCCCTTGGTGAAGAGAGAGAAACAGGATGAGACGCAGACCAAGATTAAAAGGGCATCTCAGAAGAAGCATGTGAACCCCGTGCAGGCCCTCAGTGAGTTCAAAGCTATGAACAGCATTTAAGGCTGCCTCCGGCCCTCCTAAAGATCCCTCACCGTTCTTTACTCTTGTGTATTTGCTAAACAGAAAACTGATGTTAGATTCCATAGGGGAAATAGATTCTTGAGACCTGGCCAACCTGGTGAATTTTGCAAGGACGTACTTGTGTTTCAGTCATAGAATTCAGAAGCATATATCTAGCTATATTTTTTATACTCCTAAATAATTAAAAGTAAAAATTCCGTAACCAAAGAGACTCCCACATGAACATGTTAGTAACACTGTTGACCAAATTGAGATGCTTGTCCTCCTAGTGGTGGCAGCAGTAGGTTTGGGAGAGGGTATCTGCCTGCACCTTGGTTCAGGGAGGGGCTTCCCCCAGTTCTGGCCACTTGGCTGGTAGTAAATGACCAAAGACGACCCGGAGCAAGCATCCTGGGCGTCTTAGGAGGTCCTGGAGAAAGGAACATTCCCAGACAGGTCTTTAGAGGGACAGGTCACACAAAACTAATTAAAACAATGTAATCTTAAAAAAATGGATTACTCTCTTTATAACGTGAAACGAGGGTTTTAACGCATGGTTACAATTACTAATGTACTCTGCTGTGGGACATTAATAAAGTTGCTTTTTTCAGGCTAGAATGTTGTGATGCCATAATCAGAACATGCTTTTTTACCTTCCTTCAGCTTCAAATGCAAATTCATCATTGGGTTCACTTCTAATAATTGCAGTGCTTCCTGCCTTGGGCTTTGGAGAGAAGCCTGACAAAATAGTGTTTGCTTAGGCAGTAATTTAGACTTACCTTATTTGTGATTACTATAGCAATTACTATAACTACAAGGTATAATTTTACTTTATTTAAATTTTATGAATTTGAATGTTTTTTACACTAACTTTCCCCAATAAAGTCCACTATGAAACCAAAAAAAAAAAAAAAATTCCATTTTAGATTATTCTTAGGTATATTTTGTATGTAGCAAATTTGTTTGTGTTCCATGCCACCCTTAGCTATTCTGGTGGGAAACCAGTTTTTGTTTTGTTTCCTTGTAGGTTTCATCTTTCATCTTTTGCCGAAGTTTCCTTCTGTGTAACCAGAAGTGTCTGCACATTTACTACTGTATAATGTTCTTCTCACAACCTCTCCTCACTTGAAGTAGAGCAGAGTAAATGGAACTATACTCAATATCTTGTAATAACCTGCAATGGAAAAGAATCTGAAATATATATATCTGAATCAATTTGCTGTACTTGAAACTAACAGGACATTGTAAATTAAATATATGTCAATAATAAAAGCAAAAACAAAGAATGCCTGTTCTTCCCTCCCCTTCTTCCCCAAATAATTGAAAAAGAACATCTTGAGAAATGATACTTTAGAAATCAAGACTGGAAGTTGGCTTTTCATGCTGAAATATAATTTGGCCATTGACCTGGGGTACCCAAGCCAGATGGTACAGCTGCACTGTGGTGGTCTTGAGGGGCCAGGTTGTCATCCACGCGTCCATTCCCTTGTCTGTTCAGTAAATATCTCTTGAGTTCCTAATAGGTAATAGGAACTGTTTTAGGTTCTGGTGATAAAACAGGGAGTTAAAAACAAATCCAAGTTTTACAGAGATTTTATTCTAATGAGAGAGGTACATCTTTTTCTTGACCACAAATTAATGAATTAATAATCTGAGATAAGACTTCCAGCTGAAAGGAAGACATTCTTTGGAGAGCGCGTGTCAAGGAGGCCTAACAACAGCCAGGGGTGAGTGGGAGCTGTCAGCTGAGGCTTCTCTTGAGTTTGACTTTCGTGCTGAACTCTGAAAATGACCAGGAATGTAAAGTATCTTCAGTCAGAGGAAACGTAGTGTGAAAAAGGCCTGTGGCAGGAGTTTGACTTACTTAAGGGTTTGAAATACAACCGGGGTGGCTATGGTACAAGAATCTCCAAAGGGTGGTGTGACGCCTGGTAAGGCCTGTAGAACATGGTTAGGATACTTTATTTCCAGAAAAATCAGAAGTGGTAGAACAAAAGGTTTTGAACCATAGAGTGTTAATAGGGTTCATTTTGAACTGATCCTTCTAGATATCATTTGGCAAAAAATGAGTAGCCAATTTGACTTTGGGGAGAACAACTATTACCATAGGCCTGGAAGAGATAATAGTAACTTTGATTTGGAAATGTAGGAAAATATACTGAACTGAGAGAGATTTGAGAAGTATTAAGACTCGATGATAATTAGAAATGGAATGTTGGTGAGTAGGCTTTGTTAGGGAGTATGTTTTAGTTTTATCCAAATAAGTTAAGTTACCAGGTGAAATATACATATATATAAGTATATATATATACATATAATATACCTTATACATTGAATATATATATGTATATATATGTGTATATGTTTATATTGATTTTTATTGTAGTATATAAACAATAAAGAAGGTACACAGATTTAAGACTACAACTCAACAAATTATCAAAAAAGTAAATGTAACATGATATACTGTCTTGATTGGTAAATTTTATTAGCACCTATGAAGTCCCTTTTTTGCCCCAAGACACACTTAAAGATTGCCATTATCTTGAATTCTAACAGCAGAGACTTATTGTACCTGTTTTTCAATATAAAAAGAATTTTACAGTTTAATCTATTTTGTGTCTTTTTTCAAATGACATTAGTAGCTTGTAGCAGTTGTTTGTTCATTTTAATTTCTGTACAACATTTCATGTCTTAGTTTTACACATATAATATATGAGAGAGTCTACTGTTGATTGTTATTTGGGGACATTATGAATACTGCTGCTATAATCACATGTTCATTACAAATATTATGAACATTATATACATGTCTTTTCATTTATATGTATGCAAACATATGGGCTTCCCTGGTAGCTCAGTTGGTAAAGAATCTGTCTGCAATGCAAGAGGCCCCAGTTTGATTCCTGGCTTGGGACGATCTCCTGGAGAAGGGATAGGCTTCCTAGTCCAGTATTCTTGGGCTTCCGTGGTGGCTCAGATGGTAACAAATCTGATTGTAGTGTGGGAGACCTGGTCCAGTCCCTGGGTTGGGAAGATCTTCTGGAGAAGGGCATGGCAACCCACTCCAGTATTCTTGCCTGGAGATCCCCATGGACAGAGGAGCCTGACGGGCTACAATCCTTGGGGCTATAAAGAGTTGGACTCGGCTGAGCGACTAAGCACAACACAGTATATGCAATCATAGAAATATATATATATAAAATACTGTATATGTGTGTCAATTTTTCACTTGACTGTATACCTGTGAATATAATTAATGAAAATAAGTTTGGTATATATTGAATTTTAGCAAACAGTGCCCCACTATTTTCCGAAGTGATGTAGCAGTTTGAAATTTCTACTTAGATCACAGTTTTTTAAAAATCTTATTATAAAATATTTGCCATTTTAAAGAGTATCTTAATATGAATTTCTCTGATAACTTTTGAGGTTGAGCACAATTTATATGGTTACTAGCCATTTGTATATCTTATTTGTCAAGTGACAATTCATTTTTTTGCCTACTTATCTTGTGGTGTGTCTACCTTTTAAATATGTGTGTATGAGAGCAATTTATATTCTGGACACCAGTACTTTATATATATATTTATATATATGTGTATATATATATATATATATATATATATATATATATATATATATATACACACACACATATACACACACACACATAAATATAAAATATTAAAAAGTGAACCCCTTAGATACACTACTATCTCAGTCAATACATGGAAATCCATCTGTGTTCTCATGCTGTGGCTTGCTTTTCACACTCTTAATAGTCCCTTTTGGGGAACTGGATGAAGTGATGCTGTGGTATGTTGTAAACACAGCCATCACACCTTGCATCGCAGATGTTCATCAGGAGATGGAAATTCTGTTTCTTAACCTCTGAAACTGTGTGTAGGCATGCGATTTGCTTTAGCCAACGGGGCATTAGGAAACATGAAAGGCGTGAAAACCGCTTGTACATTGGAGCTTGCCTTGTCTTATTCCTGGGAGCCCTTCTGTCCTCATGTGAACAAACCTTGCTTACCCCTTAGGTGGTGAGGCACCACAAGGGATGAGGCCCCGGTTATCACGGTCTTCTCAGTCTCTCAGCTGAGGTCCCATACAAGTGAGAGATGTCATGTGATCATTGAATTTCTCTGAGCCAGTCACGATTGGAGAAACTGCTTGGACAATCTACAGAACTATAAGAGATAATAAATGTTTGTCATTTTAAGCCATTAAGTATGGAGTGGTTTATTGTACAGCAAAAATTAACTAAGGCACTCCCAGCCTTTTGTGGTATTTTTCAGTTCAGTTCCGTTGCTCAATCGTGTCTTGACTGCAATTCCATGGACTGCAGCATGCCAGGCTTCCCTATCCATCACCAACTCCCAGAGCTTGCTCAAACTCATGTCCATTGAGTTGGCGATGGCATCTAACCATCTCATTGTCTGTCGTCCCCTTCTCCTCCTGACTTCAATCTTTCCCAGCATCAGGGTCTTTTCCAATGAGTCAGTTCTTTGCATCAAAGTGGCTAAAGTATTGGGGCTTCAGCTTCAACATCAGTCCTTCCAATGACTGCTATTATTATTATTATATATTTTACCTCTACATGTTATAGTCACATACAATGTCATCAATATCATCATCATCAGTGTCACTGTCCTCATCATTGTTGTGATATTAAACTGTCAATACTCTTCATATTTACCCATATATTTGACTTTTTAAGTGTTCTTCATTATTTCATTAATTTCTTGCTTCTGTGTGATGTTTCTTTCTTATAGTCTGAATAATTCCCTTTGTTATATCCTACAGTAGGTTTCTGATTAATGCATTCTTGTAGATTTTATCAGAAATATTTATATCTGACTTCCATTTTTGAAAATACTTTATATTGCTTTCTTATTCTTTCAGTACTTCAAAGATGTCCTTATAATACCTTCTAGAACATAATTTCTATTGAAAAGTCAGCTATTGGGCTTATTACATTTCCTTTTGACGCAGTGTGTGCTTTTCTTCTTAGATCTTTTAAGATTCTTCTCTTTGTTTTTGTTTTCCATCAGTTTGTCTGTAATGTACTGAGTTGATGCTTTCTTTGTGTATTTTCTGCTTATGGTTTACTAAACTTCTGAAATCTATGCGTTGATTCCCTTTAAGCTGTTGGCAAACTCTCAGTCACCATCTCCTCAAATATTCTTCTGCTCTGTTCTCTTCCACCTTGGAATTCCACAAACAGGACATGTTGAACACTTTCTACATATTTCTTTATGCTCTCTTCTGCTTTTTCATTCTATTTTGTTTCTTTGTTTGATTCTGTTTTTGTGATTTCCATTGACCAGTTTTCTAGATAATCAATCGTCATCTGCTGTATTCAGCCTTCTCTTCAATCCTTCCAATGTGTTGTTAAAAGCAGATATTGTATTTTCATCTTTATAAGATACACTGGCTGTATGTACATACATCTTTATAACATACATTACCATCTTTCATAGGTGGTAATTCTTTGTTGAAATGATCTATTGACATTTTCATCAGTATTATGTGCATCATTTCCTTTCTTTAGCATGATAATCTTAGTTATTTTAAAACCCATATCTAATTCCCTAATCTTATCATAGGTGGTTTTGCTTATATTGCCTTCATTTTTCTTGATTATGACTCTTCAGGTTCTTGGTTCATCATTTTTTTTTTTTCTTTCTTGATGTTTTCTCATGCTCTTGAGTATTATTCTTCTAAGTAAAATTTTCTAATTTTTGTATTTATTTTCTGTGCCAGGATTTGTTCCTAATAAGTAAGCCCATCATTGTCAGAGGCAGAACGAGTTCGTGTGTCATTATATTCCTATACCTCTATATCCGAAGGATTTACCTACTGCTAAAATATGCTGATGCAGTTGCAGGATGTCTGTGTGTGTGTGTGTGTGTGTGTGTGTGTGTGTATAATCCCAGGGCAGGTTTTGACTCAAGATAATTTTACTTTATTCCTGAGGGGAAATAATATTTACATTTTCCTCAGATGTCTATGTTCAATCTCTTTGGGTTAATACGTCTTTGTTTACTTTTAACTAGTTGATAAGAAATACAAACAGAAAAAAGGAACAAAGCTAGCGAAAGAGAGAAGTCAAGCTGAAGTGATGCCTGATGCTTCTGCAATTCCCAGAAACGATGTCATGAACAGGCCCCACCAGAAGTCTCTCCTCACATTAGGTGTGATGGGCAAGCGGAGGAGCCTCAGTCCTTGTCAGAGAATCCACCAGTCACTGTCCTTGTCACGTCCTGCACTGGAGTCCTCCGTTCTCTGTCACACAACATGCAAGTAAAGACAGCAAGGCTATAATATGAATGGTACACCTGGGTAACAAAAAGAGAAATTGCTTCAGATTCATTGGATTAAACATCTATTGAGCTCCTAATCTCTGCCAGGCTCTGGGCATCTTAACACATTGTTACAGGGTAGATTCCATAAAAAGAAAACTCTGAGATAGTGGTTTTCAGGCAATCCCTGTGAGAGTGTTCTCAGGATTAGAACTTGTGAAGGAATGATGTAGGAGAAGAGCAAGAATTTCAGTTCCATTGCGTCGTGACGATGCCAGCCACTCCACAGGGAGCTCAGGACTGGGAGTGCCTTTCAGAGCTGTCATGATTTAGGTGCAGAAAGGAAGATCTTTAGGCACCTGTGCTAAGATGAGGTAGCCCTCCTCAGGCAAGAGTGATGACTGGAGAGGGTCTTGGTTTCTGGAATGATATCTTTTCTATAGAGGAGCAGGCTTCCCAGGCTCAATAGTATAGTATTTCTTTCAGTTTACAAGGAGATAAGATTCACATGCACGTGGTACCTTCCAGTCATCAGCAATGAAAATACACATTATCCAACTAGGCGTAAGTGATATCAAAGAGAAATCTTTGAGTAGACATGAGTGAATCTAACTGGCCACCTGATGTGAAGAACTGACTCATTGGAAAAGACCTTGATGCTGGGAAAGATAGAAGGTAGGAGGAGAAGGGGATGACAGAGAATGGGATGGTTGGATAGCAACACTGACTTGATGAATATGAGTTTAAGCGAGCTCCGGGAATTGGTGATGGACAGGGAAGCCTGGCATGCTGCAGCCCATGAGGTCGCAAAGATTTGGACCAACTGAGTGACCGAACTGACTGAGTGAATCTAACATTTTCCTGAATTGGTTCAAAATAGTCTGTGTCCCTGTCCATCAGTGTCCTCTAGTGAGTAGATACGTCCTGCACTCCAGGTCCTGTTAGAGATCCCATTCAGAAGCGCCTACAGTTGTCCTTGTATGCATCATTTTTTCCCTCTATTTTCCTTTGACTCTAGACAGCAAATTCCTTTTCAAAAGCAGCATTTGCTTCTAAAACAACCCGCCTCCTCATATCTTATCTAAGTTAATTTGGAAAAGAACAAAGAAAAAATTAGTATTAATCTTATCACCTAGAGAAAACCTACTTGATATTGGTAACTATCTAATGTGTTTGTATGTGTGACTTATTTACCCAATAAGAAAAACATTGTATATTCTGTTTGGGGCCTTTACCTTTTTTGAGTCAGTTATAACAGTTTACCTCACTATTCCTCTGAGGCAGTTTTAGTATTTATATAGTGTTTTATTGTTTGACTAGAATATATTTTACTTAATTAAATCCCTATCCATCTGAATGCAGAGTTCCAAAGAATAGCAAGGAGAGATAAGAAAGCCTTCTTAAATAAACAATGCAAAGAAATATCGGAAAACAATAGAATGGGAAACTAGAGATTTCGTCAAGAAAATTAGAGATAGCAAGGGAATATTTCAGTCAAAGATGGGCAAAATAAAGGACAGAGACAGTATGGACCGAACAGAAGCAGAAGGCATTAAGAAGAGTGGCAAGAATATACAGAAGAACTGTAAGGGAAAAAAATGGTGTTAATGATCCAGATAACCACAATGGTGTGATCACTCACCTAGAGCCAGATATCCTGGAGTGTGAAGTCAAGGGGGCCTTAGGAAGCATTACTACAAACAAAGCTAGTAGAGGTGATGGAATTCCAGTTGAGCCATTTCAAGTCCTAAAATATGATGCTATTAAAGCGCTGCACTCAGTATGGCAGGAAATTTAGAAAACTCAACAGTAGGAGCAGGACTGGAAAAGGTCATTTTTCATTTCAATCCAAAAGAAGGGCAATATCAAAGAATGTTCAAACTACCACATAATTGCACTCATTTCACAAGCCAGCAAGGTAATGCTCAAAATCTTTGAAGCTAGGCTACAACAGTACATGAATTGAGAGCTTCCAGATGTATAAGCTAGATTTAGAAAAGGCAGAGGAACCAAGAAATCAAATTGCCAACATTGTTTGGATCATAGAAGAAGCAAGAGAATTCCAGAAAAGAACATGCTTCACTGACTACGCTAAAGCCTTTGACTGTGTGGATCACAGCAAACTGGGAAATTCTGAAAGAGATAGGAATACCAGACTACCTTACCAGCTTTCTGGGAAACCTATATGAAAATCAAGAAGCAACAGTTAGAATCAGGCAAAAACAATGGACTGATTCAAAATTGGGAAGGACAACATCAAGGCTATATATTGTCACTCTATTATTTAACTTATATGCAGAATAAATCATTTGACATTCTGGGCTACATGACTCACAGCTGGAATCAAGATTTCTGGGAGAAATATCAATAACCTCAGATATGCAGATGATATCAGCCTAATGGCAGAAAGTGAGGAGGAACTAAACAGCTTCTTGAAAGTGAAAGAGAAGCATGAAAAAGCTGGCTTAAAAACTCAGCACTCAAAAAACTAAAATCATGGCGTCCGGTCCCATCACTTCATGCCAAATAGATGGGGAAACAATGGAAACAGTGACAGATTTTATTTTCTTCAGCTCCAAAATTACTACGGACAGTGACTGCAGCCATGCAGTTAAAAGATGCTTGCTCCTTGGAAAAAAGGCTATGATAAACCTAGACAGCATATTAAAAAGCAGAGACATCACTTTGCCAACAAAGGTCCATATAGTCAAAGCTATGGTTTTTCCAGTAGTCATATATGGATGTGAAAGTTGGACAATAAAGAAGGCTTAGTGTTGAAAAATTGATGCTTTTGAACTGTGGTGTTGGAGAAGACTCTTGAGACTCCCTTGGACAGAGAGGAGATCCAATCAGTCTATCCTAAAGGAAATCAGTCCTGAATATTCATTGGAAGGACTGATGCTAAAGCTGAAGCTCCAATACTTTGCGCACATGATGTGAAGAACTGACTCATTGGAAAAGACCCTGATGTAGGGAAAGATTGAGGGCAGGAGAAGGGAATGACTGAGGATGAGACTGTTGGATGGCATCATCGATTCGCTCAATGAACATGAGTTTGAGTGAACTGCAGGAGATAGTGAAGGACAGGGAAGCCTGGTATGCTGCAGTCCATGGGGGTCACAAACAGTCAGACACGACTGAGTGACTAAACAACAACAAGAAATTATTTCAATTTTTGTAATTATAAATAACAAGATGTAATACTTTTCTATACACCTCAGTGGGTAGCTTGTTATTTCTAAGGGTAAATTTATAAACATACATTGATTCTTCTTTTTAATTCTCCCTATAACTCACTTGTAGAATCTCTGATTTAGGTCATCCCCTTTACTCATATTTAGCTTAATCTCTCATTTTATCAAGCAGAGGAACATTTCTAAAATTTGGGAAGGTTGTGCAGATAATTGAGCTCCCTCACTTATCTACCATTCAGTTTAGTTCAATTGCTCAGTTGTGTATGACTCTTTGTGACCCCATGGACTGCAGCACGCCAGGCTTGCCTGTCTAACACCAACTCCCGGAGCTTGCTTGAACTCATGTCCATTGAGTCAGCAATGCCATCTAATTATCTCATCCTCTGTTGTCCCCTTTTCCTCCTGCTTTCAATCTTCTTCGCATTAGGTGGCCGAAGTATTGGAGTTTCAACTTCAACATCAGTCCTTCCAATGAACACACAGAACTGATTTCCTTTGTTGTCCCAGGGAATCTCAAGAGACTTTTGCAACACCAACTTGATTTCAGCTTATGCTTCATTCAGTCCAGCATTTCACATGATGTATTCTGCATATAAGTTAAATAAGTAAGGTGACAATATACAGCCTTGACATACTCCTTCCCAATTTGAAACCTGTCCATTGTTCCATGTCCAGTTCTAACTGTTGCTTCTTGACCTGCATACAGATTTCTCAGAAGGCAGAAATTGGTCTGGTATTCCCATATCTTTAAGAATTTCCCACAGTTTATTGTGATCCACACAGTCAAAGGCTTTGGCATAGTCAATGAAACAGAAGATGTTTTTCTGGAAACCTCTTGCTTTTTCAATGATAGAAGAAGATGTTTTTCTGGAACTCTTTTGCTTTTTTGGTAATCCAAAGGATTTTGGCAATTTGACCTCTGGTTCCTCTGCCTTTTCTAAATCCAGCTTGAACATCTGGAAGTTCTTGGTTCATGTACTGTTGAAGCCTAGCTTGGAGAATTTTGAGCATTACTTTGCTCGTGTGTGAGATGAGTGCAATCATGTAGTAGTTTGAACACTCTTTGGCATTGCCTTTTTGGGGGATTGGAATGAAAACTGACCTTTTCCAGTCCTGTTGCCACTGCTGAGTTTTCCAAATTTGCTGGCATTTGCGTGCAGCTCTTTAACAGCACCATCTTTTAGGATTTGAAATGGCTCAGCTGGAATTCCATCACCTCCATTAGCTTTGCTCATAGTGATGCTTCCTGAGGCCCACTTGACTTTGCACTCCAGGATGTCTGGCTCTAGATGAATGATCACACCATCGTGATTATCTGGGTCAATAAGATCTTCTTGGTATAGTTCTTCTGTGTATTCCTGCCACCTCTTCTTAATATCTTCTACTTCTGTTAGGTCCATCCCATTTCTGTCCTTTATTTTGCCCATCTTCAAATGAAATGTTCCCTTGTTATCTCAATTTTTCTTTAAGAGATCTCTAGTCATTCCCATTCTATTGTTTCTTATATTTCTTTGATTGATCACTTAGGATGGCTTTTTATCTCTCCTTGCTACTCTTGGAACTCTGAGTTCAGACAGGTATATCTCTCCTTTTCTCCTTTGCCTTTTGCTTGTCTACCGGAGTAAAATGAATATTAAGGACAATATTTGGTGGAGGATTGAGAACATCTTGTGCTCTAATGGAGTCAGAAGAAGAAGAAGATTGGATGAGAGTCACCATTTTGCCTTAATTTGCAATGTCTCAGAGGTCTGATGTGTTCTTTAAATATAGTAGAAAAACAAGGATACAGATCAGGGAGTCTGCCTCCAAAGGGGATTATACTATGTCTTCTGAATGCAGGACATGAAATCTTCCCTAAACAGGCTCTTGTCAGTCTAGATCTCATATCTCTTTCTATCTCCTCTATGTCTCTTCCTTTGACTCCACATATCTCTGGATGGCTTTCTGAGGTTTATCATAAAGAGTGAAGGAAAGTCTCCTTAATTGTATCTTCTTTACTCAATCTAGTATCTTTCTGCTGTCGCCTTAAACTTTAGCAGAAACAGATGGTGGTCCATCAAGAATTCATCAGGCAGGAGTGCTTCAGTAGGGCCCTGTGAGAGTCAAGGTACTGGAAGCAATGAAGGCCCAAGAAAGGGAAGCAGGAGATGTGTCACGCTGCAGTGTCTCCTGAGAGTGAATTCTTTTCTGTAAAAGTTTTCAATAAGAAGCTCAAGGGTAAATTCACTCCAAGCAAAATAATTATGATATCAAAATATTATTGGCACAGTTGTTTCCTGGAAGTGATGCTGAATTTCCCTGGTGTGTGACATTGAATTTGACCAGATCAGTGTCTCAAAGCATATTATCAGAAAAGATGGTGAACTTCAATTTCAGCCCCATGGAACAACTTGTGAATGGGCTGTTTGTGGTCTAGGCAGTTTTCTTTTCTAAAATTGATTAGTAAGTATAACTTATTCTCAGCTATGAGCTTGGAGAGATTTTAGAAATGATTCATTTAAAATATTTTTAAGTAGAAAAAGTAAACAAATGAACCCCCAAAACTAAAAGAGATGTAGAGTAAATGTACTAAAACTGAAATACATTAAAAGTGTGTTTATTTTCAAGAAGATGTCATAATCTTGTTTCAAATTTCCTTTCTTCTTGTAGCTCCTGAAAAAGCACTTGCCTGAGTGCTAATTCTCTTCAGTCGTGTCTGACTCTGTGATTTATGGACTGTAGCCCGCCAGGCTCCTCCGTCCATGGGATTCTCCAGGCAAGAATATTGGAGTGGGTTGCCATGCCCTGCTCCAGGTGGTCTTCCCAACCCAGGGATCGAACCCATGCCTCTTATGTCTCCTGCATTGGCAGGTGGGTTCTTCACGACTAGCACCACCTGGGAAGCTCCCCAAAAGTACTTCATCCATAAATAATGTTTGCCTTCTAGGTAATTTCATATTTATATGTATGGTTTGTATTCTAAATGAGTATTGTTATAAATACAGAATTGCTATAGTTGGTGATAAACTGACTTGAAAGTAAGGCTAGATTAAGGAGTATGAATAGAAGAAGAAAACAGATGACAGAGTTAGTATGAGGAGACTTATTAGAAGTGAGAAATAACAATGTATTTTGACTCTGAGCCTCAGGGAACTAGCCTTGTGTGACTGCTTCTGGCTGAGGCTAACACCAAATGCCCCAGAGAGAGAACCTGCTGACTCTGCTCCCAGGAGCTTAAGGCTAAGCATTACTGCCTTAGGTTTAGTGAAGAGGAACTGATAGTGAGAATCTGTCCTCCTGAAAAATTCAAGCTAAAATTAATCTTGGATAAGAAGACCATGGTCTTTATCCTTGCTTTGAGCTTTCGATTTGGCCAACCATACACCTTTGTATTTATTGAACTCATTACATTAAGCTTAAAATCCCATCAGTCTTCTAGGTAACTGATCAGCACTCTGCTCACTTTTTACCTGGACTTGACTGTGAATGATTTCTTGTCCTTTATTCCTGTAAGGGAAGAGAAATTTTCTCTTCTTTCTTTCTAGATTTTTTTTGGTTGCTCTAATAATTCACTTGACATAAAAGGTTAACAAGAGAAAAAAAAGTGTAATTCTGTATATATGGAAGACCCTAAAAAACAGACTCAAAGACAGCTAGGCAATTGAAGCTTATACGCCATCCTGAGCTAAGGAGAAGAGGGTAGGGATCTGGGGCTTCAAAGGGGAGGAAGACAATTCATAGGAAGAAGACAAGAGCAGATGTTTAGGAAACAGATGTTTGACTTGCCATGCAGATAAACTTTTCTGGAAAGGGTGGGATGATTTGAGAGAATAGCATTGAAACATGCAAATTACCATATGTAAAATAGAAAACAAGCAAGAGTTTGATGTATGACACAGGGAACCAAAAGCCGGGGCTCTGTGACAACCTGGAAGGATGGGGTGGGGAGGGAGCTGGGGGTGGGGTGTGGTGGTCCAGGGGGAAGGAGATGCATGTATACCTGTGACCTATTCATGTTGATGTATGACAAAAACCATCACAGTATTGTAATTATCCTCCAATTAAAATAAATAAATTTAAAAAGGTAAACCTTTCTGATATAAATGTTTATATTTGGTAATAGCTCACTTTCTGGTACAGGTCACCTATCTAAATATTTTTTTTGGTACTTTAAGGAGAGGTAGAAGAGCTTTTTGTGAGTCTGCTGAGTCTCAATAGCCTTTAGTTCAAAATCCACAGGTCAAAGTGGAATATTTGGGGGTGACTTATTCTGCTTCCCATCACTCCTAACACTTTATTTAGACTTTTTATGATTTTGTCTCATTTGCTCATGTCTGTCCTGGATTTGTTGCTTTAAGTGGTTGTTCTCCAACTCTGGGATATATTTCCCCTACTTATTCTGACTACTGGCCCCACTAATTACTGTTTCGCAGGGCCAACCTGCCCTCCTAAGGGAAGGGAGTTTGGGACTGGAAAGATGCATAAAAGAGGCAATAGGATTTAAGTAAAAACTGTCTTCTCTATCTGAATTTACTAACATCTATTAACAGTGTCAGACTTTACTTTTTTGGGCTCCAAAATCACTGCAGATGGTGATTGCAGCCATGAAATTAAAAGATGCTTACTCCTTGGAAGGAAAGTTATGACCAACCTAGACAGCATATTAAAAAGCAGAGACATTACTTTGCCAACAAAGGTCCATCTAGTCAAGGCAATGGTTTTTCCAGTGGTCATGTATGGATGTGAGAGTTGGACTGTGAAGAAAGCTAAGCACCGAAGAATTGATGCTTTTGAAGTATGGTGTTGGAGAAGACTCTTGAGAGTCCCTTGGACTGTAAGGAGATCCAACCAGTCCACTCTAAAGATCAGTCCTGGTGTTCATTGGAAGGACTGATGCTGAAGCTGAAACTCCAATACTTTGGCCATCTCATGCGAAGAGTTGACTCATTGGAAAAGACCCTGATGCTGGGAGGGATTGGAGGCAGGAGGAGAAGGGGATGACAGAGGATGAGATGGCTGGATGGCATCACTGACTCGATGGCATGAGTTTGGGTGGACCCCAGGAGTAGGTGATGGACAGGGAGGCCTGGCGTGCTGTGATTCATGGGGTCGCAAAGAGTCGGACACGACTGAGCAACTGAACTGAACTGAACTGATTAACTATATATCTACCAGTTTCAAGCCTGTAATTTTTTTTTTTTTTTGCCTTATATCAATTTCTGGAGGCTGTTGCTGACTTCTGATGTCTGATTGATGTGGCATTCCTTAATCAGATTACCAAAAGTTTGGTGTTGGTTTTATCTTTGCAGAAAGCAGAACAGAAGAATCATATATTATGTGACCTAAATGCCAGCACAGGAAGGATAGAAGCATTGATGCTTGGAAAAGAGAAGAAAATACAGTGCAAGGAAGGGAATAAACTTCAACTTATATTCTTAGAGCTATCAAAGACTGGAGAAAAACTACACCTGAAATCTAGAGTTCATAGTTTCATTAAGGTGGCAACTTCATCAAGGAAAATCAACTCTCCAAAGGGGTGATGTTTTGTGTTTGTTTTCAGCAAAATGGACAGGTGCTATTGAACAGAATGTGGAAGACCCTGATATTTAGTATGCCTACAGCTCACAGAGCTTAGGAGCTTCCTTGTTGGAAAATACACAGCCCAGACACACAGTTAAGAGGACATGGGCTTCATAAGGTTGAGACACATGCTGTGGTACCCATATAGCCCTACCAACAGTTCACTGGTAACACTGTAAGTCTAATGTAGATCGTCTCCTCAAAGTTGGACAAATTCTTCTGAAAGACATTTTTACAAGTAGACACAGACCGGCTGTATCTTGAGGACATGATATATTTAGGACATTTCTCAGAGTCAATCTGGCCATCTTGCATCCTGAATAGTCCAGGAAAATTGAGTCAGGATGAATCTGGAGGGCCAGAATCACTGATGACTGACATCCTTGTTTACTGATATGGCAGGAAATACTTCGTTTCTCAATACCTTTAAAACATGAAAATGCAAGCCATAGATTGAGGCATAATATTTGCTAGCCACATAGCTAGTAAAGATTCTGTACCCAGAATTTATAAAGAATTCTCAGAACTCAGTATTATGAGAAAAAACAGCTGAGTTTTTAAGATAGGCCAAAAAAAAAAAAAAAAAAAAAAAGGCAGTAAATATGCACATAAAAAGATACTCAACCTGATTTATCTCTGGGGGAATGCAAATTAAAACTACAGTGAGATACCACTATGCACCAATTAGAACGACAAAAATTTAAAAAGACTGACCATATCAAAGGTTAGTGAGGATGAGGAGGAATTAGAATTCTCATACAATTGTGGAATGTTAAATGGTACACTTCTTTGTAAAAGAGTTACACTGTTTTTTAAAATTAACATGAACCTACCATCCTAAACTCTGAGGAGGATACAGAGCAACTGAAATTCTCACAGATTGCTCTGGGGAATGAAAATTGCTACAGTCACTTTAGCAAGCTGTTTGGCAATTTCTTATATATTTGAAATACATTTGCCATATGACCAACAATCTCACTCCAAGGGTTTCACTCATTGAAATGATATCACAGGTTACCACACAAAAATCTGCATGTGAATATTTGCAGTGGTTTTATTTGTAACTATGCAAAAGTGTCAACAATCCAATTGTTTCTCACTTGGGGGATGGATAAATAAATGTTAGTGGGTCCACACATTGAATTCTACACAGCAATAAAAAGGAAAAACCAATACACACAACTTATAGATGAATCCTAAACTCACTATGTTAAATGAAAGCAACCAGGTTCAAAATAGTATACATATTTTAATTTCCATTTTAGGAAATTATGGAAATGAGTAAAGTTTATAAAAGTTTTCTTACAATGTTAGTGGTTTCCAGGAGCTTGGGCTGAAGGAAGTACTGACAATACAGTAGCTTGGAGGAAATTCTTGTTCTGAAGGAACTGTTCTAATCATTAGACTATGACCTTACCTTCTGTCCCACACTTTTCTTATGAAAGAAAAACAGTATCAACCATCTAGAGCTAGTTTAAAATTAAGTGATATGAAATAATTGCAAAATATCAAGTATCAAGTATGTGATGAATAAATACACTGTAAGGAAGATACATTTAATGTCCTATGACAAACCATCATGGAAAAGAACACAAAAACAGAACATTAAGATGCACAGCTGAATCAGTTTACTGTGTAGCAGAAACTAACAGATTGTAAATCAACTGTAACTTTAATAAAATAAAAGTTAAAAAGTGCATTATAAGTTTCAGTATTAGATATCCACTTTCTGTCACTGTATTTCAAAGTAAATTCTTCAGTGTTTGCCTAATGCAAATCTTTTCCTGGAGCAGCTTCCTCATAGGATCCACACACTGAGGACCAGAAAGCATAGCTGGAAAGCTACTGACCTATTGTACCTGAATAAATAAGTGGAAACAGTTATTTTACATCAGACAGGGCTAGAGTTACTTCCAACATACAGTACTGACTTCATGTAAAACATCAGAAGCTGTCTTATTTGGTTACTAAATTACCTAATTATGGCCCTTCCACGAGTCCAATTCTACAATGTACACACTGCTATATTTAAAATAGATAACCAGCAAGGACCTACTGTATAGCACATGGAACTCTTCTCAGTCTTATGTAACAGCCTGAATGGGGAGGCGAGGGGGCGGTTTAGGGAAGAATGGATTCATGTATGTGTATGGCTGAGTTCCCTTCCCTATTCACCTGAAACTATCACAGCATTGTTAATTGCCTATACCCCAACACAAAATTAAAAGTTTTAAATAAATAAAAATATCATTGTTTTGGACTGAAGTAATCCACCCTAGGACAGGGGTTGGCAATTGAAGCACAGACTGGATTGCAGCTGGTTTGCAGAAACCCTTTGGGTTTCTCTGAGGAGAGCACAACTTAGTCAGTCTGTTCATACTTGACCTGAGTTATATCCTGTAAAGACCATACTCAAAGTATAAATCCAAATAGTGCTTGGGACTTAGTGTCCCTCTTTGGTTTTCAGGCCACAGAGTATTTGTTTTTAAGCAACAAACCAATGAATTAGACTTCTAAGGAGGCATGCTTTTAGGGAAAAAACATGATGTCTATTATTTTTCCAAATTATATAAGTTATAGATGCAAAATTAGGCATTGAGAGACAGATAAGTATAGAAAGGAAAATGAAAAGCAGCATAAAATCCCATTCCTAGGAATTAATCGGTAGTTGTATGTTGCTGTATTGTGTATGTATGTATGTATATGCCTATATGCTAAGTCACGTTAGTCATGTACAAGACATATATCAGCCACATATAAAGCTACTGAGAAGGTTAAAAGACAAAAGTAGTAAAATCACCTATACCTGCAATAAGTTGTTAGGGGATACACAAAACCAAAGTATGTGAAATATGATGGCAAACCTCTTCATGGATCATTGCCTTGTCACGGCGAGAGGGGCTTGCATAACTCAGTGAAGCTATGAGCCATGCTGTGGCGGGTCACCCAAGACGGATGGGTCCAGATGTACAAGTTGGGTTTAGAAAAAGAAGAGGAACTTGTATAAGTTAGTTTTAGAAAAGACAGAGGAACCAGAAATCAAATTGCCAACAATTGCTGGATAATAGAGAAAGCAAGGAAATTCCAGAAAATATCTACTTCTGCTTCATTGGTTACATGAAAGCCTTTGACTGTGTGGGTCACAACAAACTGTGGAAAATTCTTAAACAGATGAAAATACCAGAACATCTTACCTGTCTCCTGAGAAACCTGTATGCAGGTCAAGAAGCAACAGTTAGAACCTTACGTGGAACAACTGACTGGTTTGAAATTAGGAAAGAGTATGACAAGGCCATATATTGTCACTCTGTTTATTTAACTTCTGTGCAGAGTACATCCTGTGAAATGTAGGGTTGGACGAGTTATGAACTGGAATCAAGACTTCCAGGAGAAGCAGCGTCAGATATGCAGCTGCTACCACTCTAATGGCAGAAAGTGAAGAGGAGGTAAGAGCCTCTTGATGAGGGTAAAAGAGAACAGTGAAAAAGCTGGCTTAAAACTCAACATTCAGAAAAAAAAACAAAAACAAAACCAAAGATCATGGCATCTGGTCTCGTCACTTCATGGCAAATAGAAGGCCAAAAGGTGGATGCAGTGACAGACTTTCTCTTCTTGTGCTCCAAAATCACTGTGGATGGTGACTGCAGCCATGAAATTAGAAGGCACTTACTTCTTGGCAGGAAAGCTATGACAAACTTAGATGGTGTATTAAAAAGCAGAGACATCACTTTGCCAACAAAGGTCCATCTAGTGAAAGCTATGGTCTTTCCAGTAGTCATGTACGGATGTGAGAGTTGGACCGTAAAGAAGGCTGAGTGCTGAAAAATTGATGCTTTTGAATTGTGGTGCTCAAGAAGACTCTTGAGAACCCCTTGGGCAGCAAGAAGATCAAACTGGTCAATCCTAAAGGAAATCAGTCCTGAATATTCATTGGAAGGACTGATGCTGAAGCTGAAGTTCCAATACTTTGGCCACCTGATGCAAAGGATTGACATTTGAAAAGACCCTGATGCTGGGAAAGATTGAAGGCAAAGGGGAAGTGGGTGACAGAAGATGAGATGGTTGGATGACGTCACCAACTCAGTAGACATGAATTTGGGCAAACTTCGGGAGATAGAGAGAGACAGAGAGGCCTGGCGTGCTGTAGTCCATGGGGTTGAAAAGAGTTGGACACGACTTAGTGACTGGACAACAACAATGAATGATGGCAAAAACATTAAACATAGTGATGAGGAAATGCAGTGATGATGAAGATGATGATAATGATAGGGAAGATTTTAGCTCAGGAACGTTCTCTTCTGTTTATCTTCCCTTATTCCTTCTTTTGTTTTGGTCTTTTTATTCTGAAGGTTATTTGTCTAAAATTGGCTTCGGTTCAGTTCAGTTCAGCTGCTCAGTCTTGTCTGACTCTGTCACCCCATGGACTGCAGCATGCCAGGCCTCCCTGTCCTTCAGCAACTCCCGGAGCTGACTCAAACTCATGTCCATAGAGTCGGTGATGCCATCCAACCATCTCATCCTCTGTTGTCTCTTCTCCTCCTGCCTTCACTCTTTCCCAACATCAGGGTCTTTTCCAGTGAGTCAGTTCTTTGCATCAGGTGGCCAAAGTACTGGAGTTTCAGCTTCAGCATCAATCCTTCCAATGAATATTCAGGACTAATTTCCTTTAGGATGAAGTGATTGGATCTCCTTGCAGTCCAAGGGACTCTCAAGAGTCTTCTCCAACATCACAGTTCAAAAGCATCAATTCTTCAGCACTCAGCTTTCTTTATAGTCCAACTCTCACATCCATACATGACTACTGGGAAAACCATAGCTTTGACTAGACACGCTTGTTGGCAAAGTAATGTCTCTGCTTTTTAACAAGCTGTCTAGTTTGGTCATAACTTTTCTTCCAAGGAGCAAGTGTCTTTTAATTTCATGGCTGCAGTCACCATCTGCAGTGATTTTGGAGCCAAAAAAAAAAAAAAAAAATAGTCTCTCAACTGTCTTAAGGGAGGTAAAAAACCAATGTTTTGCATATCTCTGTTTGTGGGATTGAAAATTGCTCTGCTCTATGAGTGCGTGTTTTCCTTTTTTTTTTTTTTTAATTTATTTTTTTTTTAAATTTTTTTATTAGTTGGAGGCTAATTGCTTCACAACATTTCAGTGGGTTTTGTCATACATTGATATGAATCAGCCATAGATTTACACTTATTCCCCATCCCGATCCCCCCTCCCATCTCCCTCTCCACCCGATTCCTCTGGGTCTTCCCAGTGCACCAGGCCGGAGCACTTGTCTCATGCATCCCACCTGGGCTGGTGATCTGTTTCACCATAGATAGTATACATGCTGTTCTTTTGAAACATCCCACCCTCACCTTCTCCCACAGAGTTCAAAAGTCTGTTCTGTATTTCTGTGTCTCTTTTTCTGTTTTGCATATAGGGTTATCGTTACCATCTTTCTAAATTCCATATATATGTGTTAGTATGCTGTAATGTTCTTTATCTTTCTGGCTTACTTCACTCTGTATAAGGGGTTCCAGTTTCATCCATCTCATTAGGACTGGTTCAAATGAATTCTTTTTGACGGCTGAGTAAAATTCCATGGTGTATATGTACCACAGCTTCCTTATCCATTCATCTGCTGATGGGCATCTAGGTTGCTTCCATGTCCTGGCTATTATAAACAGTGCTGCGATGAACATTGGGGTGCATGTGTCTCTTTCAGATCTGGTTTCCTCAGTGTGTATGCCCAGAAGTGGTATTGCTGGGTCATATGGCAGTTCTATTTCCAGTTTTTTAAGGAATCTCCACACTGTTTTCCATAGTGGCTGTACTAGTTTGCATTCCCACCAACAGTGTAAGAGGGTTCCCTTTTCTCCACAGCCTCTCCAGCATTTATTGCTTGTAGACTTTTGGATAGCAGCCATCCTGACTGGTGTGTAATGGTACCTCATTGTGGTTTTGATTTGCGTTTCTCTAATAATGAGTGATGTTGAGCACCTTTTCATGTGTTTGTTAGCCATCTGTATGTCTTCTTTGGAGAAATGTCTGTTTAGTTCTCTGGCCCATTTTTTGATTGGGTCATTTATTTTTCTGGAATTGAGCTGCAGGAGTTGCTTGTATATTTTTGAGATTAATCCTTTGTCTGTTGCTTCATTTGCTATTATTTTCTCCCAATCTGACGGCTGTCTTTTCACCTTACTTATAGTTTCTTTTGTAGTGCAAAAGCTTTTAAGTTTCATTAGATCCCATTTGTTTAGTTTTGCTTTTATTTCCAATATTCTGGGAGGTGGGTCATAGAGGATCTTGCTGTGATTTATGTCGGAGAGTGTTTTGCCTATGTTCTCCTCTAGGAGTTTTATAGTTTCTGGTCTTACATTTAGATCTTTAATCCATTTTGAGTTTATTTTTGTGTATGGTGTTAGAAAGTGTTCTAGTTTCATTCTTTTACAAGTGATTGACCAGTTTTCCCAGCACCACTTGTTAAAGACGTTGTCTTTTTTCCTTTGTATATCCTTGCCTCCTTTGTCAAAGATAAGGTGTCCATAGGTTCGTGGATTTATCTCTGGGCTTTCTATTCTGTTCCATTGATCTATATTTCTGTCTTTCTGCCAGTACCATACTGTCTTGATGACTGTGGCTTTGTAGTAGAGTCTGAAGTCAGGCAGGTTGATTCCTCCAGTTCCATTCCTCTTTCTCAAGATTACTTTGGCTATTCGAGGTTTTTTTTTAATTCCATACAAATTGTGAAATTCTTTGGTCTAGTTCTGTGAAAAACACCGTTGGTAGCTTGATAGGGATTGCATTGAGTCTATAGATTGCTTTGGGTAGAATAGCCATTTTGACAATATTGATTCTTCCAATCCATGAACACGGTATGTTTCTCCATCTGTTTGTGTCCTCTTTGATTTCTTTCATCAGTGTTTTATAGTTTTCTATGTATAGGTCTTTTGTTTCTTTAGGTAGATATACTCCTAAGTATTTTATTCTTTTTGTTGCAATGGTGAATGGTATTGTTTCCTTAATTTCTCTTTCTGTTTTTTCATTGTTAGTATATAGGAATGCAAGGGATTTCTGTGTGTTAATTTTATATCCTGCAACTTTACTATATTCATTGATTAGCTCTAGTAATTTTCTGGTAGAGTCTTTAGGGTTTTCTATGTAGAGGATCATGTCATCTGCAAACAGTGAGAGTTTCACTTCTTCTTTTCCTATCTGGATTCCTTTTACTTCTTTTTCTGCTCTGATTGCTGTGGCCAAAACTTCCAACACTATGTTGAACAGTAGTGGTGAGAGTGGGCACCCTTGTCTTGTTCCTGATTTCAGGGGAAATGCTTTCAATTTTTCACCATTGAGGGTGATGCTTGCTGTGGGTTTGTCATATATAGCTTTTATTATGTTGAGGTATGTTCCTTCTATTCCTGCTTTTTGGAGAGTTTTAATCATAAATGAGTGTTGAATTTTGTCAAAGGCTTTCTCTGCATCTATTGAGATAATCATATGGTTTTTATCTTTCAATTTGTTAATGTGGTGTATTACATTGATTGATTTGCGGATATTGAAGAATCCTTGCATTCCTGGGATAAAGCCCACTTGGTCGTGGTGTATGATTTTTTTAATATGTTGTTGGATTCTGTTTGCTAGAATTTTGTTAAGGATTTTTGCATCTATGTTCATCAGTGATATTGGCCTGTAGTTTTCTTTTTTTGTGGCATCTTTGTCAGGTTTTGGAATTAGGGTGATGGTGGCCTCATAGAATGAGTTTGGAAGTTTACCTTCTTCTGCAATTTTCTGGAAGAATTTGAGTAAGGTAGGTGTTAGCTCTTCTCTAAATTTTTGGTAGAATTCAGCTGTGAAGCCATCTGGTCCTGGGCTTTTGTTTGCTGGAAGATTTTTGATTACAGTTTCGATTTCCTTGCCTGTGATGGGTCTGTTAAGATCTTCTATTTCTTCCTGGTTCAGTTTTGGAAAGTTATACTTTTCTAAGAATTTGTCCATTTCATCCAAGTTGTCCATTTTATTGGCATAGAGCTGCTGGTAGTAGTCTCTTATGATCCTTTGTATTTCAGTGTTGTCTGTTGTGATCTCTCCATTTTCATTTCTAATTTTGTTAATTTGGTTCTTCTCTCTTTGTTTCTTAATGAGTCTTGCTAATGGTTTGTCAATTTTGTTTATTTTTTCAAAAAACCAGCTTTTAGCTTTGTTGATTTTTGCTATGGTCTCTTTAGTTTCTATTGCATTTATTTCTGCCTTAATTTTTAAGATTTCTTTCCTTCTGCTAACCCTGGGGTTCTTCATTTCTTCCTTCTCTAATTGCTTTAGGTGTAGAGTTAGGTTATTTATTTGGCTTTTTTCTTGTTTCTTGATGTAAGCCTGTAATGCTATGAACCTTCCCCTTAGCACTGCTTTTACAGTGTCCCATAGGTTTTGGGTTGTTGTGTTTTCATTTTCATTCATTTCTATACATATTTTGATTTCTTTTTTGATTTCTTCTATGATTTGTTGGTTATTCAGAAGCGTGTTATTTAGCCTCCATGTGTTTGAATTTTTAACAATTTTTTTCCTGTAATTGAGATCTAATCTTACTGCACTGTGGTCAGAAAAGATGACTGGAATGATTTCAATTTTTTTGAATTTTCCAAGACTAGATTTATGGCCCAGGATGTGATCTATTCTGGAGAAGGTTCCGTGTGCACTTGAGAAAAAGGTGAAGTTGCTTGTTTTGGGGTGAAATGTCCTATAGATATCAATTAGGTCTAGCTGGTCCATTGTGTCATTTAAAGTTTGTGTTTCCTTGTTAATTTTCTGTTTAGTTGATCTATCCATAGTTGTGAGTGGGGTATTAAAGTCTCCCACTATTATTGTGTTACTATTAATTTCCTCTTTCATACTCGTTAGTGTTTGCCGTACATATTGCGGTGCTCCTATGTTGGGTGCATATATATTTATAATTGTTATATCTTCTTCTTGGATTGATCCTTTGATCATTATGTAGTGTCCTTCTTTGTCTCTTTTCACAGCTTTTATTTGAAAGTCTATTTTATCTGATATGAGTATTGCGACTCCTGCTTTCTTTTGGTCTCCATTTGCATAAAATATTTTTTTCCAGCCCTTCACTTTTAGTCTGTATGTGTCTCTTGTTTTGAGGTGGGTCTCTTGTAGACAGCATATATGGGGGTCTTGTTTTTGTATCCATTCAGCCAATCTTTGTCTTTTGGTTGGGGCATTCAACCCATTTACATTTAAGGTAATTATTGATAGGTGTGGTCCCGTTGCCATTTACTTTGTTGTTTTGGGTTCACGTTTATACAACCTTTCTGCATTTCCTGTCTAGAGAAGATCCTTTAGCACTTGTTGAAGAGCTGGTTTGGTGGTGCTGAATTCTCTCAGCTTTTGCTTATCTGTAAAGCTTTTGAGTTCTCCTTCATATCTGAATGAGATCCTTGCTGGATACAGTAATCTAGGTTGTAGGTTATTCTCTTTCATTACTTTCAGGACGTCCTGCCATTCCCTTCTGGCCTGGAGGGTTTCTATTGATAGGTCAGCTGTTATCCTTATGGGAATCCCTTTGTGTGTTATTTGTTGTTTTTCCCTTGCTGCTTTTAATATTTGTTCTTTGTGTTTGATCTTTGTTAGTTTGATTAATATGTGTTTTGGGGTGTTTCGCCTTGGGTTTATCCTGTTTGGGACTCTCTGGGTTTCTTGGACTTGAGTGGCTATTTCCTTCCCCATTTTAGGGAAGTTTTCAGCTATTATCTCCTTGAGTATTTTCTCATGGCCTTTCTTTTTGTCTTCTTCTTCTGGGACTCCTATGATTCGAATGTTGGGGCGTTTCACAGTGTCCCAGAGGTCCCTGAGGTTGTCCTCATTTCTTTTGATCATTTTTTCTTTTTTCCTCTCTGCTTCATTTATTTCCACCATTTTATCTTCTACCTCACTTATCCTATCTTCTGCCTCCGTTATTCTACTCTTGGTTCCCTCCAAAGTGTTTTTGATCTCATTCATTGCATTGTTTATTTTTAATTGACTCTTTTTTATTTCTTCTAGGTCTTTATTAAACAATTCTTGTATCTTTTCAATCTTTGTCTCCAGGCTATTTATCTGTAACTCCATTTTGTTTTCAAGATTTTGGATCATTTTTATTATCATTATTCTAAATTCTTTTTCAGGTAGATTCCCTATCTCCTCCTCTTTTGTTTGACTTGGTGGGCATTTTTCATGTTCCTTTACCTGTTGGGTATTTCTTTGCCTTTTCATCTTGTTTAGATTGCTGTGTCTGGAGTGGACTTTCTGTATTCTGGAGGTCTGTGGTTCCTTTTTATTGTGGAGGATTTACCCAGTGGGTGGGGTTAGACGATTGGCTTGTCAAGGTTTCCCGGTTAGGGAAGCTTGCGTCAGTGTACTGGTGCGTGGAACTTGATTTCTTCTTTTTGGAGAGCAATGGAGTGCCCAGTAATGAGTTTTGAGATGGGTCTATGTGTTAGGTGTCACCTTGGGCAGCCTGTATGTTGACATTCGGGGCTATGTTCCTGTGTTGCTGGAGAATTTGCGTGGTATGTCTTGCTCTAAAACTTACTGGCTCTTGGGTGGTGGTTGGTTTCAGTGTAGGTATGGAGGCTTTTGGACGGTCACTTATTGCTTAAAGTTCCATGTAGTCAGGAGTTTTCTGGTGTTCTCAGGTTTTGGGCTTAAGTTTCCTGCCTCTGGATTTCAGTTTTATTCTTCCTGTAGTCTCAGGACTTCTCCAACTATACAGCACTGATAATAAAACTTCTAGGTTAATGGCGAAAAGATTCTCCCCTGTTAGGGACACCCAGAGAGGTTCACAGAGTTACATGAACAGGAGAAAAGGGAGGAGGGAGATAGAGATGAGCAGGAGGAGAAAAAGGGGGACTCAAGAGGAGAGAGACAGATCTACGCAGCTGTCTGTTCCCAGAGTGTTCTCCGTATCTCAGACACCTACAAGGATTCACAGAATTGGATTGGGAAGAGAAGGGGAAAGGAGGAAATAGAGGTGTTCTGAGGTAGAAAACAGAGAGTCAAGATTGGGAGAGGATAATCTTCGGTTTAAAGATAGGGCTTCTTTTTTTTTTTTTTTTTTGTAAGGTTATAGTGTAGTGAAAATGAAAATGAAGAGTAGTAGAGGAGTACTAGAGGACTTTAAAAGAAATAAGAGAAAAAGAAAAATAGAAAATAAAAGAGAAAACGGAAAGGAAAAAAAAGAAGAAAAAAGAAAAAAAAAGAAAAAAAAAAAGAAAGAAAGAAAAAAAAAAAATTTTTTTTTCCCCTAATTAAAAAAATTGTAAAAATCTATGTAAATAAAAGTTAAGGAGTAATGGGGGAGTAATAGGGAATTTTAAAGGAAAATAAAAGAGAAAAAATAAAAAAGAAAAAACATAAAAAGAAAAAAAAATTTTTTTTTTTTTCCTTACTTAGAAAAAAAAAAGTAAAAATATATCTAGGAGTTTCTCTGGAGCTGCTGCGGTCAGTGTGGGTTCGGCTCAGTTTCAGATAGCTCCTCGTTCCAGCTTACACTTCTCGATATCTACAGGGCCCTTCCGGTGAAGTCGGTGTTTTCTACAGGGATTTTAATCTGTTGCACCAGTCCCTTCTGAAGCGGTTCCCTTTGTTTATTTGGCTTCTGTTTGCCGGTCTCTTCAGAGCCTCATTTCCGCCCTGACACAGGCGGGCGGAGGTGGACTCTTATTCAGTTAGCTAGTTCCGTTGCGCTGCGGGGCGGGGCTGACGCTGCGGGGCGGGGCTGACGCTGCGGGGAGGGGCTGGCGCTGCGGGGCGGGGCTGGCGCTGCGGGGAGGGGCTGGCCCTGCGGGGAGGGGCTGGCCCTGCAGGGGCGGGCTGGCGCTGCCGGAAGGGGCTGACGCTGCTTTCTCCCTCTGCGCTGCTCAGGCTCCCGGCTGTTCTATATGGAGCGCGCCCCGCGCTGCGCTAGGTTCCAGCCCTCGGGTGTTAGACAAAAGCGTGGAAGGAAAAGCTGCGCCTGCTCTCTGTGCCTTCCCCGTCAGAGCGGTCCAGGCAGCGAGGGGCTTGATGGGCGCACTATCCCCAGGTGTGGCGCACTCACTCCCTTCCGCGGACCGCGTGTTTTCTAAAATTAGAATAATGCCGTACAGTACAGTTTTATATCCAGTTGCATTTTTTTAAACTGAATGTTATTTTCTGATATTTTTATCATGCCCCTATTGGACTTTTACCCAGGCCTCCTACCAAGTTTCCTGTGCATCTTCCAGGGAAGGAAACCAAACTCTGTTTCTGAATATAACTCACACTGATAGTTACCTGGGGAATACATTTTAATATTTTCTATTGTCAAAATGCATCTCCCTTTGTTCAGGCTTCAGTTGTGGTGGAATGAAATGTCTATTATTTGCCTAGGCAGTAAAGATTAGAATCAAGCTACTGCTGCTTTTACTTTCCTGAATGTACTTGATACCAAACCTTTCCCCCAAATTCTTCATGACTAAAACTCCCCTTGTCAGCTTGAGGTTACTAACCTGGTACCCACAGTTCTCTACAGAAATCGCTGCTGGTCTTACCTCAGTGGAAATATTTTCAACAGTAATCCACATCTTGAGGTTTTCCTTAGAAATGCAGGAATCATGTTCACTTTGTTTATGTAGGATGATAAATTGATAAAACTCTCAGAGACTGAATTGCAGGAGTTTGTAATCTCCTGAAGCATAGAGGAAAAAGAAGTATTTTGAAAAATGAAAGGGAAAAAGGACATTGGCTAGTTTTCCAAAAATGTGATTCAGTGCTGGTTACCTCATGCTGTTCTTTTCCAGAGAGAAAGAAGTTATGAAACAACTTTGAGACTCCTCATACCAATGTCCTTAGATTTTGATTTCCTTAGAGAAAATAGACAGTTTATTTCCTATAAATATCTTAATCAAAATGAAAAATTATGGCAAGGTTACTCTCAAAGATTTTTATTATAAATATCAGTAGATGAAAAGTTTTAACATTAGACTTTTCTTATCCAGCAGACTTACATGAGGGTCATTAAAAATCTATATTTATTTGAATGGCTCTCAAATATAAGAGAAGTAAGGTGAGTCAGCTGGCTACTTATCCTTTATTTCCTGTTTTCAGAGTAGCAGTGGCAAAAGGAGAAATTTGAAGAGCCCTCTATCTCTACTGTTTTTTTGACTGAAACTTCTGGTTTCTCTGTTGGATTAGACGGTAAAATGTCTGCCCACAATGCAGGAAAACTAGGTTCAACCCCTGGGTCAGGAAGATCCTCTGGAGAAGGAAATGGCAACCCACTCCAGTACTCTTGCCTGGAAAAATCCCATGGATGGAGGAACCTGGTAGGCTACAGTCCATGGGGTTGCAGAGTGTCAGACCTGACTGAGGGACTTCACTTTCTTTTCTGGAAGAGGGTGATTTGTCTATAAATTAGCTATTGGTTTAAATAGGACCTAAAACTCTCACCTAGTTAATGATTAACACACCTGGAGGTTGACAGAAGAAGAAGATTATTACAAATATGTGGATTTTTCCTCAGATACTAGAAAGAAATGAGGCGCTAATTGCCCTGTTGACTCTATCTACTTAACCTCACTGATTAAATTCACAGTTACTCATCATGGCTTCTGCATTAGTCATGGATAAACAGAGGTGGGCAGTGGGTTCATATCATGACAGCGTTGAAACCTTACAAATTCTGGATGAACACTGAACCTCTGGAATGAGAAGTCCCAATAAGCCTTTGGGTGTTACTTCTGTGAAGGACAGTGGATGCCTTCCAGAGCACCATAAGCCCTGAGACATCAAATAAATGACACCAGCCAGCAGACATTTTAGTAGATACTCACCAATGACCTGCAAGTGGAATGAGATCACGACTGTAAATGGTTCCTAAAAGACACTCAACGTTCGTACATGACCCACTGTCTTCTAAAGAAAATAAAACCAATCACTTTCATCCAAACTAAAGTCATGAGGGGGTATTGAAGTCTGGGTTTGAAACCATCTGAATAACCTTTCTAAAGTAGGGATAAGTCAGGAAAAAGCAAGGAGGATCTGGAGGGATGTCCAGAAAAATGTGTGTGTTCACTGTTTTCTTTCACTGACTGTAGGCTGCTGTAGGATGCATGGAGCTGGTGTTAAGGTAATGCATAAAGAAGGAATTCAGGGAAGTCAGGAAAGCCCACTCCAGAGATCAGAGGTTAGAGGACATGGGAGAAATCGCCATAATTCAGAACATTTTCCTCCCCCTTTTCTTAAAATCAGTTCATGCGGAATAAAGTTCTCAGTTGAGACTTCAGTGTACAACACACAGTATTGTTACCAATAAACACAATTCAGAACAATGTTTCATAATTCTCACTGTGCAGTTGGCATTTTAATAGATGATGCAAAGGAATGCTAAAAATGTGCATTTTTCCTCACTCGTAGGCAGTGGCAAACCATGGGTGATTTGTGCTATCACATAGAAGGCTGACTAGTAGAATGTACAAGAATCCTGATTCTGGGGAAAATGTCTGGATAAGCTTGAATGACTTTATCATCTGAAGTATTAATTCACAGGGTCATTCAAAATTCTCAGGAAAAATCCCTACCAGATTGATGTCATAACTAAGATATAGGCAACTTATAGGCTGTGGGAGAAATTAAAATACTGTGTTTAGAAAAGATGTGCTTTTTGCAAAGAAAGTTTCATTGGAACACCTATAGCTCACTCATTTATGTATTGTTCATGTCTGCTTTAAGGTGTAACCAAGTGGGAACAGAGTCCCTCTGACTGCTGAGCCAAAAGGTTCTATTTAACTCTACAGAAAAATGTTTGTCAACCTGTACCCTAAATCATTAGTCTAGATAGCAGAGAGGATCTCAATTAAGGAGGAGATATTCAACACTTTTGGAACATGATATTCTTTAATAAAGGAAATACATTTTTGTATATTATGTACATTTTGTGTGCAAAATGATTTTTTGTTCCCAACCCTTCACATATTTATTGCTGGATAGGGTGCAGTAGAAGACACATTTTACTTTCTAGTCTATGTATTTCTGTTTTATTCATCTTTTTAAAAATAAGATTCTATGGGATGTAATGTTTTCATAAAATACAAAAAAGCATTTAAAAAAATACTGAAGAGTCTAAAGAAGAAAAGTTAAAAAAGAAAGCAACCCAATCCATGACTCAAATATAAAACTCTCCATATCCCGGGATATTTCTACTGCATCTATTTACCTGAGTCTAAACTTTTATAAAATCATTATGCATACCATGTAATTCTTTTGATAGGAGGTTCTTTACTTCAGCTTCCAGATTTAAATTGAAATTTATTTGTCCTTTCTTTCTTTTCTACATTTGATTATCCTGAAAGAGAGATAAGAAAGCCACAGTTTCTGTCACCCACACAGTTGCTCCTCCCCATAGAGCACACCATTCCTCCTGTTCTCTCAAAGGCAGTTCGTTCTCTCTTGCCTGTCTCTTTTAATGTCTTCTCTCTTACATCTTCTCACTTTTCTTTATACACTGAAAAGAGATATAGTCATGTCCGGTATGGACACATTTGCATAGGGCAGTTGTTCCAGAAAGGAGATAAGGGGAGAGGAAATGGTTGCCTCACCCACAGCATGGCTCCATTGCAGGGAGGTCCTGATTGGAGCAGCAGAGAGGCAGAGCCCTAGAATAAGGGTATTCTGGGTGCAAATGCTGTGACTCCAAGATAGAATACAGGGATTCTTGAATTAAGGGATCTGGGAAGTGGAACAAATGTGCATGTACCTGTCTGTGTGCTTGATTATATCAATATTTCTACTTGAATTATTTGCATTGACACTTTAGCTTTGATTAGTGTAACCAACAATCCAATGGAGGATCTTTGTGGGTGTGTACGTTTCTGTGTTTATGCGACTGAGAGAGTCATGCCGTGTTGGTCCAATCACATCTTTGTAAGTGTGCAAAAATGTGTATTTAATAAAGACAGGTACCTTTTGTACTAAGATGCAGTTATTCTAGACTCAGGGACCACCAACTGGTTACTCAGTTATCTTGACCCTAAAGTCCTATAGGCATTGCAAACATGATGTAGCATGTTTGAAATGCCTATAGGCATCGCAAACATGATGTAGCATGTTTGAAATGCCTATAGGCATCTCCTATGCATATCTCTTATGCTAATCTTCTCCCATGCATATCTCTTAGACTATGGTAAATTGATCCTCCTTATTTATTTTTGTTTGTCGCTTAAGTTTCTAAACTAGAAACTGAAGATAATTGTTTGTCTCTATCTCTTTTTCTCTTTCACCTTTAATTATTAGTGACTGCCTGTAGATCAACCTCCCTAAGCCCCAGCTCCTCCTCTTCCATACTATCTTTTCCATTTTGTGATTCCTTAAGACCCTAGTATATATCCTGAAATCTCAATATCCAAACATAAAAATATGTTAAGAGCAATTTAGATTCATCCTGGGGAATATAATTCTTTGGCCAGAAGGGAACTTGAGAAGGCATAAGATCCACATGTCTGTGATGTGCTGGACCACACACCAACCCTTAACCTTTTTCTCCTTAAAGGCAGCAGGGCATGGTAGAAAGAGCATGACTTCTGTAATCAAACATATGCAGGCTTTCCAGGTTCCACCATCGACTGTGTGTTCTTGGACAGATTACGTACCTGTTATGATTTACAATTCTCAGGTTTTTAAAGTGAAGATGATAATATTATTTACAACAAGGCACTCTCTTTTGATTGTCATACAAAATTAATCACTGAGCCTAGACTCTGTGCCAATCACCCTCACATATGCTGGGAACATAACAGGAAATGAGATAAAGTTCTTTATCCTTATGGAACATACATTCTACCAGATAAAGACAAATAAATAAAAAGAATAAAATATATAGAATATATAATAGAAAGTGATACGTGCAAACCATTTAATCCTGGGAAAAAATCTTTTGGGCAGGAAACAAATCAAAAAATTACAAATGTTTTTGATATTAAATTCTGATTGTGTGTGTGTGTGTGTGTGTGTGTGTGTGTGTGTGGCCACGCTCCTACTGTAGCCTCAGAGTAGAGTCTGAAGTCTGGGAGTCTGACTCCTCCAGCTCTGTTTTTCTTTCTCAAAATTGCTTGACAATTCGTGGTCTTTTGCATTTCTGTATAAATTTTAAAAAGTTTTGCTCTACTTTTATGGAAAGTAATTTGGTTAAGGGATTTGATTTAGGGCATACCTGAATGGTCTAGTGGTTTTCCCTACTTTCTTCAATTTAAGTCTGAATTTGGCAATAAGTAGTTCATGATCTGAGCCACAGTCAGCTCCTGGTCTTGTTTTTGCTGACTGTATAGAGCTTCTCCATCTTTGGCTACAAAGAATATAATCAATCTGATTTCGGTGTTGACCATCTGGTGATGTCCATGTGTAGAGTCTCCTCTCGTGTTGTTGGAAGAGGGCGTTTGCTATGACCAGTGCGTTCTCTTGGCAAAACTCTATTAGCCTTTCCCCTGCTTCATTCTGTACCCCAAGGCCAAATTTGCCTGTTACTACAGGTGTTTCTTGACTTCCTACTTTTGCATTCCAGTCCCCTATAATGAAAAGGACATCTTTTTTGGGTGTTAGTTCTAAAAGGTCTTGTAGTTCTTCATAAACCATTCAACTTCAGCTTCTTCAGCATTACTGGTTGGGGCATAGACTTGGATTACTGTGATATTGAATGGCTTGCCTTGGAAACGAACAGAGATTATTCTGTCGTTTTTGAGATTGCACCCAAGTACTGCATTTTGGACTCTTTTGTTGACTATGATGGCTACTCCATTTCTTCTAAGGCATTCCTGCCCACCGTAGTATATATAATGGTCATCTGAGTTAAATTCACCCATTCCAGTCCATTTTAGTTCACTGATTCCTAGAATGTTGATGTTCACTCTTGCCATCACCTATTTGACCACTTCCAATTTCCCTTGATTCATGAACCTAACATTCCAGGTTCCCATGCAATATTGCTCTTTACAACATCGCACCTTGCTTCTATACCAGTTACATCCACAACAGGGTATTGTTTTTGCTTTGGCTCCATCCCTTCATTCTTTCTGGAGTTATTTCTCTATTGATCTCCAGTAGCATATTGGGCACCTACCGACCTGGGGAGTTCCTCTTTCAGTATCCTATCATTTTGCCTTCTCATACTGTTCATGGGGTTCTCAAGGCAAGAATACTGAAGTGGTTTGCCATTCCCTTCTCCAGTGGACCACATTCTGTCAGACCTCTCCACCATGACCTGACCATCTTGGGTGGCCACACACGGCATGGCTTAGTTTCACTGAGTTAGACAAGACTGTGGTCCTGTGATCAGATTGGCTAGTTTTCTGTGATTATGGTTTTAGTGTGTCTGCCCTCTGATGCCCTCTCGCAACACCTACCATCTTACTTGGGTTTCTCTTACCTTGGACGTGGGGTGTCTCTTTGGGATGTGGGGATACTCTGGGGTATCTCCAGCAAAGCGCAGTTGCTGCTCCTTACCTTGGACAAGAGGTATCTCCTCTCAGCCACCCCTCCTGACCTTGAACTTGGGGTAGCTCCTCTCAGCTCTCCTGTGCCCGCTCAGCCGCCGCTCCTTGGAAGTGGGGTAGATCTTCTTGGCCGCCGCCCCAGACCTCGGGCGAGGGGTAGCTCATCTCCGCCACTACTCCTACAGTGGAAGTGAGGAGTAGATTTAAGGGACTAGATCTGATACACAGAGTGCCTGATGAACTATGGACAGAGGTTCATGACCTTGTACAGGAGACAGGGATCAAGACCATCCCCAAGAAAAAGAAATGCAAAAAGGCAAAATGGCTGTCTGAGGAGGCCTTACAAATAGCTGTGAGAAGAGGAGAAGTGAAAAGCAAATGAGAAAAGGAAAGATATTCCCAATTGAATGCAGAGTTCCAAGGAATAGCAAGGAGAGATAAGAAAGCCTTCCTCAGTGATCAGTGCAAAGAAATAGAGGAAAACAACAGAATGGGAAAGACTAGAGATCTCCTCGGAAAAAAAAAAAAAATAGAGATACCAAGGGAACATTTCATGCGAGGATGACAGAAATGGTATAGACCTAACAGAGCAGAAGATATTAAGAAGAGGTGGCAAGAACACACAGAAGAACTGTACAAAAAAGATCTTCACGACCCAGATAATCATGATGGTGTGATCACTCACCTAGAGCCAGACATCCTGGAGTGTGAAGTCCAGTGGGCCTTAGAAAGCATCACTATGAACAAAGCTAGTGGAAGTGATGGAATTCCAGTTGAGCTATTTCAAATCCTGAAAGATGATGCTGTGAAAGTGCTTCACTCAAAATGCCAGCAAATTTGGAAAATCCAGCAGTGGCCACAGGACTGGAAAAGGTCAGTTTTCATTCCAATCCCAAAGAAAGACAATGCCAAACAATGTTCAAACTACCACACAATTGCACTCATCTCACATGCTAGTAAAATAATGCTCAAAATTCTCCAAGGCAGGCTTCAGCAATACATGAACTGTGAACTTCCAGATGTTCAAGCTGGTTTTAGAAAAGGCAGAGAAACCAGAGATCAAATTGCCAACATTTGCTGGATCATAGAAAAAGCAAGAGAGTTACAGAAAAACGTATATTTCTGCTTTATTGACTATGCCAAAGCCTTTGACTGTGTGGATCACAATAAACTGTGGAAAATTCTGAAAGAGATGGGAATACCAGACCATCTGACCTTTCTCTTGAGAAACATGTATGCAGGTCAGGAAGCAACAGTTAGAACTAGACATGGAACAACAGACTGGTTCTAAATAGGAAAAGGAGTACGTCAAGGCTATATATTGCCACCCTGCTTATTTAACTTATATGCAGAGTACATCATGAGAAATGCTGGGCTAGAGGAAGCACAAGCTGGAATCAAGATTGCTGGGAGAAATATCAATAACCTCAGATATGCAGATGACACCATCCTTATGGCAGAAAGTGAGAAGGACTAAAAAGCCTCTTGATGAAAGTGAAAGAGGAGAGTGAAAAGTTGACTTAAAGCTCAACATTCAGAAAACTAAGATCATGGCATCTGGTTCCATTACTTCATGGGAAATAAATGGGGAAACAGTAGAAACAGTGTCAGACTTTTTTTGGGGATGGGGCTCCAAAATCACTGCAGATGGTGATTGCAGCCATGAAATTAAAAGACTCCTTGGAAGAAAAGTTATGACCAACCTAGATAGCATATTAAAAAGCAGAGCCATTATTTTGCCAACAAAGACCCGTCTACTCAAGGCTATGGTTTTTCCAGTGGTCATGTATGGATGTGAGATTTGGATTGTGAAGAAAGCTGAGCACCAAAAAACTGATGCTTTTGAATTGTGGTGTTGAAGAAGACTCTTGAGAATCCCTTGGAATGCAAAGAGATCCAGCCAGTCCATCCTAAAGATCAGTCCTGACTCTTCATTGGAAGGACTGATGCTGAAGCTGAAACTCCAGTACTTTGGCCACCTCATGCGAAGAGTTGACTCATTGGAAAAGACCTTGATGCTGGGAGGGATTGGGGGCAGGAGGAGAAGGGTACAACAGAGGATGAGATGGCTGGATGGCATCACCGACTCGATGGACATGAGTTTGAGTAAACTCCAAGAGTTGGTGATGGACAGGGAGGCCTGGTGTGCTGCGATTCATGGGGTTGCAAAGAGTGGAACAGGACTGAGTGACTGAACTGAACTGTCATTATCTTCATTACCTCCGCCATAGTTTGGCCTCAGGTCAAATAACAGGGAGGGAACACAACCCCGCCCATCAACAGAAAATTGGATTAAAGATTTACTGAGCATGGCTCTGCCCATCAGAATAAGACCCAGTTTCCCCCTCAGTCAATCTCTCTCATCAGGAAGCTTCCAGAAGCTTCTCATCCTTCTCCATCAGAGGGCATACAGACTGAAAACCACAATCACAGAAAACTAACCCATCTGATCACATGGACCACAGCCTTGTCTAACTCAATGAAACTATGAACCATGCTGTGTATGGCCACCCAAGATGGACAGGTCATGGTGGAGAGTTCTGACAAGCATGGTCCACTGGAGAAGGGAACTTCAGTATGAAGCAAACCACTTCAGTATTCTTGCCTAGAGAACCCCATGAACAGTATGAAAAGGCAAAAAGATAGGGCACTGAAAGATGAACTCCCCAGGTCGGTAGGTGCCCAATATGCTACTGGAAATCAGTGGAGAAATAACTTCAGATAGAAGGAAGAGATGGAGCCAAAGCTAACACAACACCTGGTTGTGGATGTGACTGGTGATAGAAGCAAGGTCTGATGCTGTAAAGAGCAATATTGCATGGGAACCTGGAATGTTAGGTCCATGAATCAAGGGAAATTGGAAGTGGTCAAATAATCATGGCAAAACTGAACATTGACATTTTAGGAATCAGTGAGCTAAAATGGACTGGAATGGGTGAATTTAACTCAGATGACCATTATAATCTACTACTGTGGGCAAGAATCCCTTAGAAGAAATGAGTAGCCATCACAGTCAACAAAAGAGTCCAAAATGCAGTACTTGGATTCAATCTCAAAAACAACAGAATAATCTCTGTTCGTTTCCAAGGCAAACCATTCAATATCATGGTAATCCAGGTCTATGCCCCAACCAGTAATGCTGAAGAAGCTGAAGTTAAATGGTTCTATGAAGACCTACAAGACCTTTTAGAACTAACACCCAAAAAAGATGTCCTTTTCATTATAGGGGCCTTGAATGCAAAAGTAGGAAGTGAAGAAATGCCTGGAGTAATGGGCAAATTTAATCTTGGTGTACAGAATGAAGCAGGGCAAAGGGTAACAGAGTTTACCAAGGGAACGCACTGGTCATAGCAAACACCCTCTTCCAACAACACAAGAGAAGACTCTACACATGGACATCACCAGATGGTCAACAGCAAAATTAGACTGATTATATTCTTTACAGCCAAACATGGAGAAGCTCTATACAGTCAGCAAAAACAAGACCGGGAGCTGACTATGGCTCAGATCATGAAATTCTTATTGCTAAATTCAGACTTAAATTGAAAACAGTAGGGAAAACCACTAGACCATTCGGGTATGACTTAAATCAAATACCTTATGACTATCCAGTGGAAGTGACAAATAGATTCAAGGGATTGGATCTGATAGACAGAGTGCCTGAAGAACTATGGACAGGATTGTTTTAAGTTTCCCTATAATATATCATGTTTTACTTCTCTTTTAAAATCTAGATTAGCTCCATTAATGGTACTATAGAAAGCTGGATTGTTTTCTTTTGGGAAAAATGTTTCTAAGTTACTTACTTCAATTATATTTTTTACATAAAACTCTTAGATTTTAACAAACATTCTCAATCTTTCTTCTTTTTGAAATCATCCTATGAGAAATATGAGTTGACCACAGAGATATTTTTCTGGCTTTCATCTACACTATTCCAGACTTAGAAAGCCCAGTTAGAAAATACACATTGAGGAGAAAAATTAAATGATAACTATAAACTATTAAATGATAACTATAAACTATAAATGATAAACTATAAACTATAATTAAATGATAACTATAAAGCACATGGCTCTGCACAGATATAAATTGTTATCTAGTTTCTAAGGCACTTTACCAAGGAACTGATTGTGTCTTGCATTTTCCTTCACTCTGTGAAGTTAGGAGAGGTAGATTGTAGCGATGGCCTCAAGATGGCAGTGATTACACGTAATTGCTCCATGTAACCCAAAGCCCTGTGGTTTTCTGAGTGTGAGTGTTGGTGAACATTAGCTGAAAATACTTAGGAATATCTTTTATTTTTTCTCAAAGGAAGAATTCATTTCTCTCTGTCAGGACAGCACCAAATTTCCCACACTACAATCTTTCCTCCTTTTGCTATTGCAATGATCCTTGGATTTTATTATCCTGACTAGGTAAAAATGATCCAATATGAAATGAAATGGTAATTACTGAAATGGTAATTTCACTAAGAGAAATTACCAGTACAGAATGACTTGTAGCTCTATGCCCCATATAAGAAGTCAGTTAAGTTCCTGTTTTATTTTAAATTCCATCCTAGATTATTCTTAGGTATACTTTGTATGAAGCAAATTTGTGCTCCATACGACCCCTAAGTTTTTGTTTTGTTTCCTGTAGGTTTCATCTTTCATCTTCTGTTGCTGGTTCTTTCTGTGTAACCAGGCATGTCTGCACACTTATTACTGTATAATGTCTTTCTCACAACCTCTCATGTGAAGTAGAGGAGATCTGGAGCCCAGGGATTTATACTCAACATCTTGTAATAACCTATAATGGAAATGAATCTTTAAAAAGTCATATATGTGTATATATATATCACTGATCCCGTTCGTGATGCCAATTGTCTTGCTGTTCACACTGTTCGTTGAACCCAGGGTAAGCAAGGCACAAGCTAAGAGGCTGAAAGAAGACTCAAGGAGTTGTAGGAACACAAACATTTATTCTTTCCTGGCTGGCATAGCAGCCTCTCTCCTGGCTGACACAGCAGTCAGAGCATAACCACAGTGTAGCAATAACTAGCCATGACATACCTCATGTAACATAACCATGATGCCACTCCAGTGTAGTCCCAATGTCCTAGCAGCCAGGGCTTTTGTGATGAAGCTCTTACGGGCATACCGCACAAAGCAGCTCATGACCAAGAGAATAGTTCATGTTGCACATGTGCCATGCTATAAGTGATCTCAGCTGTTACATAAACATGATTTACAAAATGTGGAGCAAGCAAGAGTGAGAGACTGTGGGGTGAGAGAGCCTGACCACATCATCTAGTGCTCTCTCCCCACTATCTATCTACCTACCTACCTATCTATCTATATAATTGAATCACTTTGCTGTAGGCTCAAAAGTAAAAAAAAAAAAAAAGGTAAATTATCTGAACTACAATACAAAAACAAAGAAGGCTGTTCCATACCCCTTACCCCCAAATAATTAGAAAAAGACATGTTGAAACAGTGTATTTTAAAAATCAAGACTGAAAGTTGGCTTTTCATGATGAAATAAAACTTGGCCCTAGACCTGGGGCACCCAAGCCAGATGATCCACCTGCACTGTGGTGGTGTTCTTGAGGGGCCATGTCGTCATTCATCCATCCATCCACTTATCCATTCAGTAAGTTTATCTTGAGTTCCTAATAGGTAAAGGAACTCTTTTAGGTCTGGATGAAACCGGGAGTTAAAAACAAATCCAAGTTTTATAGCGCTTACATTCTAATGAGAGAAATTTCTTTTTCTTGACCACAAATTAATGAATTAATAACCTGAAGTAAGAGTTCCAACTGAATGGAAGACAGTCTTTGGAGAGCATGTGTCAAAGAAACCTAACAGTAGCCAGGGTTAGAGTGGGAGCCAGTCAACTGAGGATTCTCTTGAGAAGTGACTTTGGGCTAAACTCTGAAAATGAACAGGAATGAAATGTATCTTCAGTCAGAGGGAACACAGTGTGAAGAAGGCCTGTGGCAGGAGTTTGACTTGCTTAAGGGTGTGAAAGACAACCAGCGAGGCTGCATTACAGAAGATCTCCGAAGATGTGGTATGATGCCACTTGAGAGAAGACCTTGTAAGGCCTTGAAGAACATGATGAGAATTCTTTGTTTCCCAAAAAACGAGAAGTGATTGGTCAAAATGTTTTGAGCTATAGAGTATTACTAGATTTTATTTTAAAGTGATCCTTCTGGAAATTATTTGGGAAAAAATGAGTAGCCAGTTTACTTTGGGGAGAATAACTATTATCATAGGCCTGGAAGAAATAATAGTAACTTTGATTTAGTTATAAAATGGAATAGAGGAGAATATATTGAATTGAGAGAGATTTGAGAAGTACTATGATTTGGTGACAGATTGGAAAAGAAAGGTTAGTGAATAGACAGACATTCAGGGAGGATACTCTAGTTTTAATAATTTACGTTTCCAGGTGAAATATACATAAGTACATATACACATTATACATGTAAATATATGCATATATGTTTATGAATAGGTCTGTGTATTTACTTGCTACATTTTACTGTAGCGGTAAAGAATCTGCCTACAATGCAGGAGACCTGGGTTTGATCCCTGGGTCTGAAAGATCCCCTAGATGAGGACGCAGCAAGCCACTCCAGTATTCTTGCCTGGAGAATGCCATGGACAGGAGCCTGGTGGGTTACAGTCCATAAGGTTGCAAAGAGTCAGACACGACTGAAGTGACTGACCACACACACACACTGTAGTATATCACAAACACAGAAGATACACAGATTTTAAGAATACAGCTCAACAGATTATCAAAAAATAACTGGAAGATAACATACCATCTTAGGCAGTAGATTTTACTAGCACCACTGAAGTCCTTTTTGTGCTCCCTCTAAGACTTACACTTAAAGATAGCTGTTATCTTGAATTCTAATCCCAGATATTAGTTTTGCCTGTTTTTGAATATAAAAGGACTTTTACAGTGCAAATTATTTTGTCCTTTTTTAAAATATTGTTAGCAAAATGTAATCCATGAAGTAGTTTGTAGCAGTAGTTTATTCACTTTAATGCTCTATAACATTTCATGTTTTGGTTTATATATATATATATATATAAAACATATATTTATATTCAGTTGCTTCAATTGGGTCCAATTCTTTGCAACCCTATGAACCATAGCCCGCCAAGCTTCTCTCTCCATGGGATTTTCCCAGAAAGAATACTGGAGTAGGTTATCACTTCCTCCTCCAGGGGATCTTTCCGACCGAGGAATTGAACTCCTGTCTTCTGCATCTCCTGCATTGCAGGCAGATTCTTTATTGCTGAGCCACCAGGGAAGCCACATATACATATACATAAAGAAAGAGAAAGAAACAAAGTGAAGTCGCTCAGTTGTGTCCGATTCTTTGTGACCCCGTGGACTGCAGCCTACCAGGCTTCTCTATCCATGGGATTGTCCAGACAAGAACACTGGAGTGGGTTGCCATTTCCTTCTCGAGGGGATCTTCCTGACCCAGGGATTGAACTCAAGTCTCCCACAATGTACATATAAATATGTATATGCATATATATGTATGTACAAAGTTAAATATATAGGTTTATACACACACACATATATATATATGTGAGAGAGTCTACTGTTGGTTTTTGTTTGGGGCCATTATGAATAATGCTGCTATAATCATTTATGCCCATTTTAAATATTATGAGTATTATGCACATGTCTTTTCATTTATATATATGCATACATACATAGTTACATAATTATGTATATAATACTGTGTTTGTGAGTCTTTTTCTTGCCTGTACACCTGTGAATAGTTATTGTACAATAAGGTTAGTATATATTGCATTTTAGCAAGCAGCCCAACAGAAAATAGCCTGACTATTTTCTGAAGTGTTGTAGCAGTTTGAGAATTCATAGTTCACATTTTTTAAAAACAGTTTATTTACTTAAAAACTATTCATCGTTTTTAAAAGAGTATTTAATATGCATTTCTCTGGCAACTTTTGAAGTTGAGCACTGTTTATGTTCATATGATTTATGCTTATGTTAATATGGTTATATGCCATTTGTATATCTTATTTAGCAAAACGACAATTCATTTTTTTTTTTTTCCTACTTATCTGGTGATATGTCTGCCTTTTAAACATGTGTATGAGAATTATATATATTCTGGATACCAGTATTTTGTTTTATATATATACACACAATATATCAAAAAGTGATTAAGTAAATACCTGAGTGTAGGTGTGTGACTTGCTTTAGCCAATGAGGCATTAGAAAGCATGATGAAAAAACAGGTATGAAGGCTGCTTGTACCTTGTCTTCTCTTATTGCTGGGAACTTTCCGCCTTCATGTGAACAAGCCTTGCTTAGCCCTTAGACGAGGAAGCACCACAAGGGATAAGGCCCCATTTATTATCGTTTTCCCAGCACCTGCACTGAGGTTCCAGACCTGTGTAAGAAACATCATTTAATCATTCAGCTTCACTGAATCCGTCAAATCGGAGGAACTGTCCAGACAATCTACAGAATTATAAGAGATAATAAATGTTTGTTTTTCTAAGCCACTAAATTTGGGGTGGTTTATTCCACACTTAAGGCAAATATATTGGTGACCAACCAGTCAGTGTCCCAAAGCACGTTATCAGAAAAGCTGGTGAAACCCCGAAGATCATGAGCATCAAATTCAGCCCGTTGGAAAAATTGTGAATAAGCTGTTTGTTGTCCAGAAGGTAATTATATATAATTTTATATTGATTAGCAGAAAGTTCATTCTCCACTATAATCTTGGAAAGACTTTAAAAATTATCCTTTTCAAAATAATTTTATATAGGAAAAACTAAAACAAATTAACTCCTCCCAACCTAAAAAGCTATAGAGTGAATGTTCTAAAACTGAAATACATTAAAAGTGTTTTTTTTTCAAGATGCTGTCACAATCCTGCTTCAATTTCCCTTTGTCATTGTAGTTTCTGAGAAAGGGATGATTTCATATGCAAATAATGTTTGCCTTCTAGGTTATTTTTATATTTATACACATGATTTTTATTCCAACTGACTATTGTTATAAATACAGAATTACTATTGGTTGAGTGATAAACTAGATTAATTGACTCAGAAGGCCAATACATAGGGCAGGATTACAGAACTGTACTTAAAAAAAAGAAAATAGAAGACAGAGTTAGTATAAGGAAATTTATTAGAAGTGAGAAACAATAACATATTCTGACTCTGAGCCTCAGTGAACTAGCCTTGTGTGACTGCTTCTGGTATAGGCTGGCACCAAGAGCCCCAGAGAGGGAACCTGCTGATTCTGCCTCCAGGAGCTTAAGGCTAAACTCTGCTGTCTTGGGTTTAGTGAAGAGGAACTGATAGGAAGAATCTATCTTCCTGAAAAATTCAAGCTAAAATTAACCTTGGGTAAGAAGGCCACGGTCTTTACCCTAGTTTTGAGCTTCCAATTTAACCCACTATACACAAACATATACTCACTGAGCCCAGCAAATTAAGCCTAAAATAAAATCAATCTCCTAGGCAACTGAAAAATTAAGTGTTCCTCACTTGAGGAATGGATAAGCAAACTTTGATGGGTCCACACATTGAATTCTACACAGCAATAAAAAAAGATAAAGTGATACACACAACTGTATGAATTCTAAATGCACTATACTAAGTGACAGAATTTAGACAAAATATCATATATAATTAAATTTCCACTTTAGAAAATGCTAGAAAAGTGAAAAGATTAAGTTGAGAAACTACATCAGTGACTTCCAGAAGCTTGGATTGGAAGAAGCATTGACAATGAAGTAGCATGGAAGACATTCTTATTATGATGAAGGTGAAAATGTGAGTTGCTCAGTCGTGTCTGACTCTTTGCAACCCCATGGACTGTAGCCCATCAGGCTCCTCTGTCCATCGAATTATCCAGGCAAGAATACTGGTGTGGTCAGCCTTTCCCTTCTTCTGGGGATCTGCCCAACTCAGGGATTGAATCCAGGTCTCCTGCATTGCAGGCAGATTCTTTACTATCTGAGTCACCAGGAAAGTCCATAGTATAAGATTAAGTGACATAAAATAAATGTGAACACCAAGTACCAATTATGTGATCAAGAAATAAACTGTAGGGCAACTATATTCAGTATCCTATAATAAACCAAAATGGAAAAGAATATGAGAAAGCACATATTTTTTTTTTGTATAAATGAAACACTTTGTTGTACAACAGAAACAGTACATTATGATGTTACAAGATTATCTATCAACCACACTTTAATAAAAAATGCGTTGTAAATTTCACTGTTAGATATCTACTTTCTGTCATTATGTTCTAAAGTAAATTAATTATGCTTCAGTGTATTCTTCAGAGTTTGCCTAATGCAAGTCTTTGCCTGGAGCAATTTCCTCATAGGACCACACGTGTGAGGACCAGAAGTTTAGCCAGAGAACTACTGAGCTGTTGGTATCTGAATAAATAAGTGGAACTAGTTATTTCACATCAGACATGGCTAGAATTACTTCCAACATATACTAGCGACTTCATGCAAATCACCAGAAGCTGCCTTATTTCACAAATTATGTCCCTCCAGGAGACCAATTCTGAAAAGATAGCATTGTTTTGTACTAAAGCAACTCCACCCTAGAACAGGGGGTGGCAATTGAAGCACAAATCGGATTTCAGCCAGTCTGCCACCCTCCTGGGTTTCTTTGAGTGGAGCACAGCTTGTTCAACCTATTCATTGTTTTTCTTTCTTTCTTTTTTATTTTTATTTTTTTTGATAAAAGATAATTTTATTGTCTTTAAACAACTCCACAGAAAAGGTTAGTACCATGGTCTAAATAAGACTTATTTGATATCAATAGCATACATTATATAAAACTTGGAATCTCAAAGGAATTAAACATTCCACTGACATTTTGCTTACATAAGTTCACCTAACAAATGCTCTTCCTTCACCATGAAGTTAGACAGTGACTCAGTCCCAATGTCTGGTTTATAAGTGGTCAAACAGGAGATGGCAAGAGTGAATGTTGACATCCTAGGAATCAGCGAACTAAAAGGGACTGGAATGGGTGAATTTAACTCAGATGACCATTATATCTACTACTGTCAGCAGGAATCCCTTAGAAGAAATGGAGTAGCCATCATAGTCAACAAAAGAGTCCGAAATGCAGTACTTGGAAGCAATCTCAAAAATGACAGAATGATCTCTGTTCGTTTCCAAGGCAAGCCATTCACTGTCATGGTAATCCAAGCCTATGCCCCAACCAGTAATGGTGAAAAAGCTGAAGTTGAACGGTTCTATGAAGACCTACAAGACCTCCTAGAACTAACACCCAAAAAAGACGTCCTTTTCATTATAGGAGACTGGAATGCAAAAGTAGGCAGTCAAGAAACACCTGGAAAAACAGGAAAATTTGGCCTTGGAGTACAGAATGAAGCAGGGCAAAGGATAACAGAGTTTTGCCAAGAGAACGCACCAGTCATAGCAAGCACCCTCTTCCAACAACACAAGAGAAGACTCTACACATGGACATTACCAGATGGTCAACACCGAAATCAGATTGATTATACTCTTTGTAGCCAAAGATGGAGAAGCTCTATACAGTCAGCAAAAACAAGACCAGGAACTGACTGTGGCTCAGATCATGATCTCCTTATTGCCAAATTCAGACTTAAATGGAAAAAAGTGGGGAAACCACTAGACCATTCAGGTATGACCTAAATCAAATCCCTTATGACTATACAGTGGAAGTGAGAAATAGATTTAAGGGACTAGATCTGATAGACAGAGAGCCTGATGAACAATAGACAGAGGTTCGTGACATTGTACAGGAGACAGGGATCAAGACCATCTCCATGGAAAAGAAATGCAAAAAGGCAAAATGGTTGTCTGAGGAGGCCTTACAAATAGCTGTGAAACGAAGAGAAGTGAAAAGGAAAGGAGAAAAAGAAAGATATTCCCATTTGAATGCAGAGTTCCAAAGAATAGCAAGGAGAGATAAGAAAGCCTTCCTCAGTAATCAATGCAAAGAAATAGAGGAAAACAACAGAATGGGAAAGACTCGAGATCTTTTCAAAAAAATTGGAGATACCAAGGGAACATTTCATGCAAAGATGGGCTCAATAAAGGACAGAAATGGTATGGAACAAACAGAAGCAGAAGATATTAAGAAGAGGTGGCAAGAATACACAGAAGAACTGTACAAAAAAGATCTTCACGACCCAGATAATCACAATGGTGTGATCACTCACCTAGAGCCAGACATCCTGGAATGTGAAGTCAAGTGGTCCTTAGAAAGCACCACTAAGAACAAAGCTAGTGGATGTGATGGAACTCTAGTTGAGCTATTTCAAATCCTGAAAGATGATGCTGTGAAAGTGCTTCACTCAATATGCCAGCAAATTTGGAAAACTCAGCAGTGGCCACAGGACTGGAAAAGGTCCGTTTTCATTCCAACCCCTAAGAAAGGCAACCCCAAAGAATGCTCAAACCACCACACAATTGCACTCATCTCACACGCTAGTAAAATAATGCTCAAAATTCTCCAAGGCAGGCTTCAGCAATATGTTAACCGAGAACTTCCAGATGTTCAAGCTGGTTTTAGAAAAGGCAGAGGAACCAGAGATCAAATTGCCATTATCTGCTGGATCATCCAAAATAAAAAAGGGAGTTCCAGAAAAACATCCATTTCTGTTTTATTGACTACAACAAAGCCTTCAACTGTGTGGATCACAATAAACTGTGGAAAATTTTGAAAGTGATGGGAATACTAGACCACCTGACCTGCTTCTTGAGAAACCTGTATGCAGGTCAGGAAGCAACAGTTAGAACTGGACATGGAACAACAGATTGGTTCCAAATAGGAAAAGGAGTATGTCAAGGTTGTATATTGTCACCCTGCTTATTTAACTTATATGTAGAGTACATCATGAGAAATGCTGGGCTGGATGAAGCACAAGCTGGAATCAAGATTGCTGGGAGAAATATCAATAAACTCAGATATGCATATGACACCACCCTTATGGCAGAAAGTGAAGAAGAACTAAAAAGCCTCTTGATGAAAGTGAAAGAGGAGAGTGAAAAAGTTGGCTTAAAGCTTAACATTCAGAATACTAAGATCATGGCATCTAGTCCCATCACCTCATGGGAAATAGATGGGGAGACAGTGGAAACAGTGTCAGACTTTATTTTTGGGGGCTCCAAAATCACTGCAGATGGTGATTGCAGCCATGAAATTAAAAAATGTTTACTCCTTGGAAGGAAAGTTATGACCAGCCTAGACAGCATATTAAAAAGCAGAGACATTACTTTGCCAACAAAGGTCCATCTGGTCAAGGCTATGGTTCTTCCAGTGGTCATGTATGGATGTGAGAGTTGGACTGTGAAGAATGCTGAGCGCCAAAAAACTGATGCTTTTGAACTGTGGTGTTGGAGAAGACTCTTGAGAGTCCCTTGGACTGCAAGGAGATCCAACCAGTCCATCCTAAAGGAGATCAGTCCTGGATGTTCATTGGAAGGACTAATGCTGAAGCTGAAACTCCAATACTTTGGCCACCTCATGCGAAGAGTTGACTCATTGGAAAAGACCCTGATGCTGGGAGGGATTGGAGGCAGGAGGAGAAGGGGACGACAGAGGATGAGATGGCTGGATGGCATCACCCACTCGATGGGCATGAGTTTGAGTAAATCCGGGAGCTGGTGATGGACAGGGAGGCCTGGTGTGCTGCGATTCATGGGGTCACAAAGAGTCGGACACGAATGAGCGACTGAACTGAACTGACTCAGTCAAAATAGATGGAAATCTGGATATGGGCTCCAGACTCTGTCTTGTTCCATCATGAGATAAAGTGGAATTGAGTATGAACACTGCCATCTACTTTGGAAAGCCTCAACTTGTGTTAGCCTTATAAAGCACCAGTACTGTTGAAGCATCAATCTGTTCATTCTTGACCACAATTATATCCTGGAAAGTTCATACCCAAAGTATAAATCCAAATATTGCTTGGGGCTTAGGTGTCCCAATATGATTTTAAGAACAACAGACACTTTGTTTTTAGGCAACAACCTATGAATGAGATTCCAAGGGAGGCACACGTTTAAGGGAACACAAATGATGCTTAACTTTTCCAAATTATAAAAGTTATAGATTTAAAATATGGCAGTGAGATGATACAAAAAAGTATATTAAAAAAGAAAGTTAAAAGCACCCTAACACCCCATTCATAAGAATTAATAGCTAGTGTATATATATTGCTATATTTCAAACATATATATATATATATATATATATATATATATATATATATATATATATATTTTTTTTTTTTTTTTGTACTTAAATTTATCACAATCAGTTCAGTTCAGTCACTCAGTCATGTCCAACTCTTTGTGACCCCATGAATTGCAGCACAACAGGCCTCCCTGTCCATCACCAACTCCCGGAGTCTACCCAAACCCATGTCTATCGAGGTGGTGATGCCAACCAGCCATCTCATACTCTGTCATCCCCTCCTCCTCCTGCCCCAATCCTTCCCAGCATTAGGGTCTTTTCCAGTGAGTCAACTCTTTGCATGAGGTGGACAAAGTGTTGCAGTTTCAGCTTCAACATCAGTCCTTCCAATGAACATCCAGGACTGATCTCCTTTAGGATGGACTGGTTGGATCTCCTTGCAGTCCAAGGGACTCTCAAAAGTCTTCTCCAATACCACAGTTCAAAAGCATCAATTCTTCAGTGCTCAGGTTTCTTTATAGTTCAACTCTCACATCCATACGTGACCACTGGAAGAACCATAGCCTTGACCAGGCGGACATTTGTTGGCAAAGAAATGTCTCTGCTTTTAAATATGCTATCTAGGTAGTCATAACTTTCCTTCCAAAGAATAAATGTCTTTTAATTTCATGGCTGCAGTCACCATCTGCAGTGATTTGGGAGCCCCCAAAAATAAAGTCTGACACTGTTTCTACTGTTTCCCCATCTATTTCCCATGAAGTGATGGGACCAGATGCCATGATCTTAGTTTTCTGAATGTTGAGCTTTAAGTCAACTTTTTCACTCTCCTCCTTCACTTTCATCAAGAATTTTTTTAGTTCCTCTTCACTTTCTGCCATAAGGGTGGTGTCATCTGCATATCTGATAAATACCAATATTAGTGACATCCAGGACTTATCTGAACATGGACATGAAAATAGAAGAAGAGCTTCTATATTGAAGAAGACCTCTAATCAAGTTTCCATATATGAATCAAGTTTGAATGGTTGTTCCTTCCTTACCTTGTACTTGGTGACCTTGAAGAAGAAAGAGACAGAGATCAACAATGAGATGACCCTGATTAAAATCTCTTCCTTTATTCACACTGTGTCAACTTGCTATAGGCCACATCTCTTTTTTTCTTTCAGTCTAGAAGGCTCTTCTCCTCTCTCTTAGCTTCTTTAGTGAATTCCTCTTTTGAGTCACCACCTCCAATTCTTAGTTGGGACCCTCAAATGAGATATGCACTCATATCCAGCATAAGTGCATGTGGACAGGCAGGAGCTTTTGGAGAACAAGAGAGAAGAAGGAGCAAGTGTACTCAAGGTTAAGAGTTGAAGGGAAAGTTCTTACTGGGAGGAAAGGTGGAAGGAAGGGGCAAAAGGTATTCCTGGTGCCATGCTGTGAAGGAAGGCTTGGTATAACTAATTGAGAGCCTGAGAACTGTCAAGACTAAAGAGCATGTGCATTTCTGAGTGCCTGGATATATCAGCCTTTGAGTTGATCTGTTTGCATTCGAGTGCAGGCATACCTTAGAGATATTATGTGTTCAATTCCAGATCACTGTGGTAAAACAAATATTGCAAAAATTTTTTGCTTTCTCAGTGCATATAAAAATTATGTTTTCACTATCCTGTAGCCTATTGTGTGCAAGAGTATTAATGTATATACTTTAATCAAAAAATACATTATTGCTAAAAACTGCTAACCCTCATCTGTCTCTCAGCCTTCATAGAATTGAAGAGCATTAGGGCCTTACCCTGGGAATACTGTGGTTGGTTTATCCTTCTATTCAGACTACTAAAACTGTTTCCATATCAGCAATAAGACTGTTTTACTTTCTTACCATTCATGTATTCACTGAGATAAAATTTTTAATTTTCTTTAAAAATTTATTCTGACCATTCACAACTTGTCTATTTGGTACAAGAGGCCTAGTTTTTTACCTCTTTTCTTTCTTCCTTACTAAACTTAACCATTTCTAGTTTTGATTTAACATAAGAGATATGTGACTCTTCCTTTCATCTGAACATTTAAAGGCCTCTGTAGGGTTACTAACTGGCCTAATTTCAATATTCCTTTGTTTCAGGGAATAGGGAGTCCCAAGGAGAGAAAGAGAGATAGGGGAATGTTCCATCAGTGGAGCAGTCAGAACACCCATAACATTTATCAAAGAAATTATCCAACTTAGGAGGGTGTGTAGTTCATGGCACCCCAAAATGATTTCAGTAGTAATATCAAACTCACTGATCACAGATCACCATGACAAATATAACAATAATGAAAAAGCTTGAAATATTATGAAAATTACCAAATGTGAAAAGAAGACTGAAAGTGACAAATGTTTTGGAAAAATTGTACCAATAGACTTCCTCTACACAGGATTGCTACAAACCCCCAATTTGTAAAAATAACACAGTATCTATGAAGCACAATAAAGTACAATAAAGCAAGGTTTGTCTGTATTAACCTTTGTTAGTGTTCCAGAAATCCATCCTACATGGATTTATGTATGTGAGTGTGACAAAGATCATGGGATTTGTCCTGTAGGATCAACCACTTCTATTGTAGACCAGTATGTGTATCTCATTAAAGGCAGGTAACTTTGTGTTCTGAAATGCTCAGGGGCATCATTGGTCATTTAAGTCTGGAATGAGCTCTGATAAATTTCCTCTGGGATAAAAGATATTTCTTCCATTCTACAGATGATGAATCAGAGGTTCCTAGCATTTAAATTATTAGTCACCTAGCAAATCACAGAGCAAATATTTGAAACAAATCTTGAAGCCTAGATTTACTAAGTAATCTACCTGGTCTGAAGATTCAAACAATTCTGTAATATTTAGCTTTGATTTCATATCCTGTAATAGCTTCTCTGAAATTTCTTTCTTCAATATGATTAAAAATATCCTTTATGAAAGCTATAAGACACAGATGAAAGAAATTAAAGACAACACAAACAGATCAAAAGGTATAACTTGTTCTTAGGTTGGAAGAATCAATATTGTTAAGATGACTATACCGCTCAACACCATAAATAGATTTAATGCAATCCCAATCAAATTCCCAATGACATTTTTTACAGAACTGGAAGTAAAATTTTCAAACTTATATGGAAACACAAAAGATCCCAAATAGTTAAAATAATCTTGAAAAATAAGAATGGAGCTGGAGGAATCATAGTCTCTGACTTCAGACTACTTCAAAACTACAGTAATCAAAACAGTATGTACTGCTACATAAAGTCAAGGATTTGTGGTCAATTAACCTATAACCAAGGATGCAGGAAAGTACCATGGAGAAAGACAGTTCCTTCAATGAGTGGTATTGGGAAACTGGACAGCTTACATCTAAAACAATGAAATTAGGTCATTACTTAATACCATATACAAAAATAAACTCAGAATGGATTAAGGACCTAAATGTAAGACTGTGTGCTCTAAAACTTTTAGAGGAAAGCAGAGGCAGAACACTCTTGGTATAAATTGCAACAATATATTTTTAACATCAGTTTCCTAGAGTAATGTAAATGAAAACAAAAATAACTAACTGTGATCTAATTAAACTTAAAAGCTTTTGCAAGGCAAACTAAAAAAAAAATGAAGAGACAACCACCTGAATTGGAGAAATAATTGCAAATGATGCTACCACAAAGGATTGATTTCCAAAATACACATACAGCTTAATATCAAAACAAACAATTAAATCAAAAAATGGGAAGAAGACCTAAATAGACATTTATTCAAAAAAGACATATAGGTGGCAAATAGACTCATGAAAAGATGCTCAATGGCTCTAATTACTGGAGAAACACAAATCAAAACTAAGATGAAGTGTCACCCCACACTAGTCAGATTGGCAACATTAAAAAGTCTACATACTGTTCATACCTCTTTCAACAAAACAAGAGAAGACTATACATGGACATCACCAGATGGTCTACATCAAAATCAGATTGATTATATTCTTTGCAGCCAAAGATGGAGAAGCTCTAGACAGTCAGCAAAAACAAGACCAGGAACTGACTGTGGATGAACTCGTTATTGCCAAATTCAAACTTAAATGGAAAAAAGTGGGGAAACCACTAGACCATTCAGGTATGACCTAAAACAAATCCCTTATGATTATACAGTGAAAGTGAGAAATAGATTTAAGGGACTAGATCTGATAGACAGAGAGCCTGATGAACAATAGACAGAGGTTCGTGACATTGTACAGGAGACAGGAATCAAGACAGTTCCCAAGAAAAAGAAATGCAAAAAAGCAAAATGGTTGTGTGAGGAGGCCTTACAAATAGCGGTGAAAAGAAGAGAAGCGAAAAGCAAAGGAGAAAAGGAAAGATATATCCATTTGAATGCAGAGTTCCAAAGAATAGCAAGAAGACATAAGAAAGCCTTCCTCAGCAATCAATGTAAAGAAATAGGGGAAAACAACAGAATGGGAAAGACTAGAGATCTCTTCATGAAAATTAGAGATACCAAGGGAACGTTTCATACAAAGATGGGCTCAATAAATGACAGAAATGGTATAGACCTAGCAGAAGCAGAAGATATTAAGAAGAGGTGGCAAGACACAGAAGAACTACACAAAAAAGATCTTCATGACCCAGATAATCATGATGGTGTGATCACTAACACTCACCTAGAGCCAGACATCCTGGAATGTGAAGTCCAGTGGGCCTTAGGAAGCATCACTATGAACAAAGCTAGTGGAGGTGATGGAATTCCAGCTGAGCTATTTCAAATCCTGAAAGATGATGCTGTGAAAGTGCTTCACTCAATATGCCAGCAAATTTGGAAAACTCAGCAGTGGCCACAGGACTGGAAAAGGTCAGTTTTCATCCTAGTCCCAAAGAAAGACAACGCCAAAGAATGTTCAAACTACCACACAATTGCACTCTTCTCACACACTAGTAAAGTAGTGCTCAAAATTCTCCAAGCCAGGCTTCAGCAATACACGAACTATGAACTTCCAGATGTTCAAGCTGGTTTTAGAAAAGGCAGAGGAACCAGAGATCAAGTTGCCAACTTCCACTGGATCATAGAAAAAGCAAGAGAGTTCCAGAAAAACATCTATTTCTGCTTTATTGACTATGCCAAAGCCTTTGACTGTGTGGATCACAGTAAACTATGGAAAATTCTGAAGGAAATGGAAATACCAGACCACCTGACCTGCATCTTGAGAAACCTGTACGCAGGTCAGGAAACAACAGTTAGAACTAGACATGGAACAGCAGACTGGTTCCAAATAGGAAAAGGAGTACCTCAATGCTGTATATTGTCATCCTGCTTATTTGACTTTTATGCAGAGTACATCGTGAGAAACGCTGGCCTGGATGAAGCACAAGCTGGAATCAAGATTTCCGGGAGAAATATCAATAACCTCAGATATGCAGATGATACCACCCTTATGGGAGAAAGTGAAGAGGAAATAAAGAGCCTCTTGAGCAAAGTCAAAAAAGAGTGAAAAATGTTGGCTTAAAGCTCAACATTCAGAAAACTAAGATTGTGGCATCCAGTCCCATCACTTCATGGAAAGCAGATGGGGAAACTGTGGAAACAGTGGCTGACTTTATTTTTCTGGGCTCCAAAATCACTGCAGATGGTGATTGCAGCCATGAAATTAAATGATGTTTACTCCTTGGATGGAAAGTTATGACCAACCTAGATAGCATATTAAAAAGCAGAGACATCACTTTGCCAACAAAGGTCCGTCTAGTCAAAGCTATAATTTTTCCAGTAGTCATGGATGGATGTGAGCTTTGTACCATAAAGAAAGCTGAGCACCAAAGAATTGATGTTTTTGAACTGTGGTGTTGGAGAAGACTCTTGAGAGTCCCTTGGACTGCAAGGAGATCCAACCACTCCATACTAAAGGAAATCAGTCCTGAATATTCATTGGAAGGACTGATACTGAAGTTGAAACTCCAATACTTTGGCCAACTGATGCGAAGAACTGACTCATTGGAAAAGACACTGATGCTGGGCAAGATTGAAGGCTGGGGGAGACAGGGATGACAGACTCGATGGATCTGAATTTCAGTAAGCTCTGGGAGTTGGTGATGGACAGGGAAGCCTGGCGTGCTGCGGCCCATGGGGTTACAAATAGTCGGACATGACTGAGCAACATAACTGAACTGAACTGAAGGCTGTATTGCAGAATACATCATGCAAAATGCCAGGCTGGATGATGAACAAGCTGGAATCAAGATTACCCAGAGAAATATAAATAACTTCAGGTACACAGATGATACCACCCTGCTGGCAGAAAATGAAGAGTAACTAAAGAGCCTCTTGATGAAGATGAAAGAGGAGAATGAAAAAACTGGCTTAAAACTCAACATTGAAAAAATGAAAATCATGGCATCTGGTCCCATAACTTCATGGCAAATGGGGGGAAAGTGGAAACAGTGATAGAGTTTATTTTCTTGGGCTCCAAAATCACTGCAGACAGTGACTGCAGCCATGAAATAAAAGACATTTGCTTCTTGTAAGAAAAACTATGACAAATCTAGACAGTATATTAAAAAGCAGGCATCACTGTGCCAACAAAGTTCTGTATAGTCAAAGCTACACTTTTTCCCATAGTCATTTACAAATGGGAGAGTTGGACCATAAGGAAGGCTGAGTACCAAAGAATTGTTGCTTTCAAACTGTGGTGCTGGAGAAGACTCTTGAGGATCCCTTGGACAGCAAGGCGGTCAAAGCAATCAATCCTAAAGGAAATCAATTCAACCCTGCTTATTCATTGGAAGGACTGATGCTGAAGCTGGAACTCCAATACTTTCGCAACCTGTTTGGAAGAGCTGACTCATTCAAAAAGACCCCAATACTGGGAAAGATTGAGGGTAAGAGGAAAAGAGGATGACAAAGGATGAGATGGTTGGATGGCCTCATTGACTTGATGGACATGAGTTTGAGAAAACTCTGGGAGATAGTGAAGAACAGGTAAGCCTGGCTTGCTGCAGTTCATGGGGTCACAACGATTTGGACATGACTTAGTGACTGAACAACAACAACCACTTGATTTAATCTTTTACAAGAATCAACATTTGACCTTATTAATTTTCTTTATGTTTTTGTCTGTTTTATTGTCTGCCTACTGTTTGTTTTGTCTGTTTATTTGTGTTTTACAATACACAAAATAAATTCATGTATTGATTTCTACTTATACTATTACTGCGTTTTTTGTTGTTGTTTAGTCACTAAAAGCTATGTCTGACTCCTTTGGGACCCCATGAACTGTAAGCCACCAGGCCCTTCTGCAGCTGGGGTTTTCCAGGCAAGAGTACTGGAGTAGGTTGCCGTTTCCTTCTTCAAGGCATCTTCTCAACCCTGGTATTGAACTCAAGTCTCCTGCATTGGCAAGTGGACTCTTTACCCTGAGTCACCAGGGAAGCCCTTTACTGCCCTTATACTATAGTTTTCTTTGATCCCTTTTTACCTAGTGTTTTAAAATGCAAATTTATATCAATTATGTTATTACTGTTTCTTTCATAGGAACATTTAAAAACTTTTTCCTTTAAGTAATCTGTTTGTCTTGTTCCTCTAGGCTTTATGGAGTATATTTTATTGTCTCTAGTAACCCTTGGCATCTATTAACTAACGGCTTATTTTAAAATGTATAATACAAATGAAATGTTGTGAAGTAATTAGCCTCCAACTAATATATTAAAAATAAAAAAAAAGGTTAAAAAAATAAAATAAAATGTATAATATAATTTTGAGATATTTGAGACTTTGCTAAATATCTCATTGTTGATTTCTGATTTAGTCCTATGTGGTCATGAAATATACTCTGATTTCAGACAAATTTTACTGATGCGAACTGAAAGTCCTTGCATTTTATTTTACTTTGGCAAACATTGCATGTACACTTGAAAAGAACATGCAGATTCCTGTTGCTTTTATGGTATTAACTTAGATCATATTTTATGGAAATTAGATCACAAAGGTTGCAAGTGGTATTAATCTTTTAAGCATTTTTTCTGATTTTTTTCTTCTTTTCTATCAATTATTGAATCAGAGGTTAAATATTTAACTTGATTGTTGACTTGAATTTGTTATAATGTTTTGCTTTATAATTTTAAATTCTGTAATTAAGTGCATTTAGGAAACTGTTATGACTTTCTGGAAGATTGCCCAAGTATCTTTTTTTTTTTTTTTGATCACAGCTTGACTTTTCTCTGACTCATGTCAGGGTTTGGTTTTAGACTTTGTCAAGGCATACCTGTGTAAATTCCAAGATGTTCCCCTAGCCCCACTGATTAAGAGTGACTCAAACTCTGACTCATGTCAGAGATAGGCTTTAGGCTTTGTGAGAATGGGTTCTATAATAATCCCTACTCCACTGCTTGGCCCTTTCTTCTAAGTTCAGTCTTTCTGGGGATCAACCTCAATGACAAGGGTAGTAAATATATGGATCTCTATTTTAGTATTGTTGATGTCCTTCAGCACCTGTATTTTTCTATTTCAACTTCAATGATGTGTAATTGACATACAATATTGTGAAATTTTAAGGTGTACAAATAGATTTACAGGACTAGATCTGATAGACAGAGTGCCTGATGAACTATGGACAGAGGTTCGTAACATTGTAGAAGAGACAGGGATCAAGACCATTTTCAAGAAAAAGAAATGCAAAAAGGCAAAATGGCTATCTGAGGAGGCCTTACAAATAGCTATGAAATGAAGAGAAGTGAAAAGCAAAGGAGAGAAAGAAAGATATACCCATTTGAATGCAGAGTTCCAAAGAATAGCAAGGAGAGATAAGAAAGCCTTCCTCAGTGATCAGTGCAAAGAAAGAGAGGAAAGTAATAGAATGGGAAAGACTCGAGATCTCTTCAAGAAAATTAGAGATACCAGGGGAACATTTCATGCAAGATGGGCTCAATAAAGGACAGAAATGGTATGGACCAAACAGAAGCAGAAGATATTAAGAAATGGTGGCAAGAATACACAGAACTGTATAAAAAAGATCTTCATGACTGAGATAATCACAATGATGTGATCACTCACCTAGAACCAGACATCCTGGAATGTGAAATCAAGTGGGCCATAGGAAGCACCACTAAGAACAAAGCTAGTGGAGGTGATGGAATTCTAGTTGAGCTATTCCAAATCCTGAAGATGATGCTGTGGAAGTGCTGCACTCAATATGTTAGCAAATTTGGAAAACTCAGCAGTGGCCACAGGACTGGAAAAGGTCAGTTTTCATTCCAATCCCTAAGAAAGGCAACCCCAAAGAATGCTCAGACTACCGCACAATTGCACTCATCTCACATGCTGGTAAAGTAATGCTCAAAATTCTCTAAGTCAGGCTTCAGCTGTACATGAACTGTGAACTTCCAGATGTTCAAGCTAGTTTTAGACAAGGCAGAGGAACCAGAGATCAAATTGCCAGCATCTGCTGGATCATCGAAAAAGCAAGAGAGTTCCAGAAAAACATCTATTTCTGCTTTACTGACTATGCCAAAGCCTTTGACTGTGTGGATCACAGCAAACTGGAAAATTCTGAAAGAGATGGGAATACTTGACCACCTGACCTGCCTCTTGAGAAATCTATATGCAGGTCAGAAAGCAACAGTTAGAGCTGGACATGGAACAGCAGACTGATTCCAAATAGAAAAACGAGTACTTCAAGGCAGTATATTGTCCCCCTGCTTTATTTAACTTATATGCAGAGTACATCATGAGAAACGCTGGGCTGTATAAAGCACAAGCTGGAATCAAGATTGCTGGGAGAAATATCAATAGCCTCAGATATGCATATGACACCACCCTTATGGCAGAAAGTGAAGAGGAACTAAAGAGACTCTTGATGAAAGTGAAAAAAGAGAGTGAAAAATGTTGGCTTAAAGCTCAACATTCAGAAAACTAAGATCATGGCATCCAGTCCCATCACTTCATGGCAAATAGATGGGGAAACAGTGGAAACAGTGGCTGACTTTATTTTTCTGGGCTCCAAAATCATTGCAGATGGTGTGTGTAGCCATGAAATTAAAAGACGCTTATTCCTTGGAAGGAAAGTTATGACCAACTTAGACAGCATATTAAAAAGTAGAGACATTACTTTGTCAACAAAGGTCTGTCTAGTCAAGGTTATGGTTTTTCCAGTAGTATGGATATGAGAGTCAGACTATAAAGAAAGCTGAGTGCTGAAGAATTGATACTTTTGAACTGTGGTTTTGGAGGAGACTCTTGAGAGTTCCTTGGACTGCAAGGAGATCCAACCAGTCCATCCTAAAGGAGGTCAGTCCTGGGTGTTCTTTGGAAGGACTGATGTTGAAGCTGAAACTCCAATAATTTGGCCACCTGATGTGAAGAACTGATTCATTTGACAAGACCCTAATGCTGGGGAAGATTGAGGGCAGGAGAAGGGGACAATGGAGGATGAGATGGCTGGATGGCATCACCGACTTGATGGACATGAGTTTGGGTGGACTCTGGGAGTTGGTGATGGACAGGGAGGCCTGGAGTGCTGTGATTCATGGGGTTGCAAAAAGTCAGACACGACTCAGTGAGTGAACTGAACTGAACTGAACTGATGGTGTACTATGTGTTAACTTGATATATGTATATTGCAAACAGTTATCACCATATCCTTAAATAATACATCTATCATATCACATAATTATTTTCTTGTGATGAGATTATTTAAGATCTACTCCCTTAACGACTTTCATTATTTCAACTGTTATCACAGTGTCGTGTTTTAGAACCGTAGAACTTATTCATTTTATGTATGGAAGTTTGTACCCTTTGTTCAATATTTTCCTATTTCCCCACCACCTCAACCCCTGGCAATCACCAACCAATTCTCTGTTTCTATGAGTTTAAATGTTTTAGATTTCATATATAAGTGAAACTTTTGTTTATTTTTCTCTGTCTGACTTATTTCACCTAGCACAATGCCTATAGTTCCTTTTATGTTTCTGCAAAGAGTAGATTTTGTTCATTTTTATTGCTATTATTCAATCATTATATATATGTATATTTATATATACACATATACCACATCTTCTTTATTCATTCATCTATTTACTTTTATTTATGTTATATATTTGTTAGCAGATTATGTTGATAGTAGCTATAGTTATTTTTATTACTCTGTCTTTTAACATTTATACTATGAAACACCATATTACAATTAAGACACCACCATATTACAGCATTTGATAATTCTGCTTTTGACTATATATTTGCTTTTTCCAGTGTGTTTTATGTTTTCATGTTACTAATTAGCATCCTTTAACTACAACTTGAAGAACTTCTTTCAATCTTTCTTGTAAGGCAGATCTAGTGTTGATAAATTCCTTTAGCTTTTGTTCGTCTGAAAAGTCTTTGTTTCTACTTCATTTTTTAGTGTGTTTTTAAATTTTTTATTATTTTTTACAGTAAGTCCTTGTTGGTTATTTCTATTAAATATAGCAGTGTATACATGTCAATCCCAAACTTCCAGTCTATCCCTCCCCATCTTCTACTCTGGTAACCATAAGTTCATTCTTAAGTCTATGAATCTGTTTCTGGTTTGTAGATAAGTTCATTTGTATCATTTTTTTTTTTTTTTTAGATTCCACATATGTGGTATCATATGATATTTGTTTTTCTCTGACTTGTTTCACTTAGTATGATAATCCTCAGATCCATCCATGTTTCTGCAAATGACATTTTTTTCATTCTTTTTATGGCTGAGTAATATTCCATTGTATATATGTACCACAATTTCTGGATCCATTCATCTGTCAGTGGACATCTAGGTTGCTTCCATGTCCTAGCTATTGTAAACAGTGCTGCGATGCACACTGGGAGACATGTGTCTTTTTGAATTATGGTTTTCTCTGCGTATATGCCCAGGAGTGAGATCACTGGGTCATATGGTAGTCCTATGTTTAGCTTTCTAAGGAACATCCATAGTGTTCTCCATAGTGGCTGTATCAATGTACATTCTCACCAATAGTGTAAGAGGGTTCCCTTTTCTCCACACCCTCTCCAGAATTTACTGTTTTTAGATTTTTTTGATTATGTCCATTCTGATCAATGTGGGGTGATACCTCATTGTAGTTTTGATTTGCACTTCTCTAATAATTAGTGACATTGTGTATATTTTCATGTTTATTGGCCATCTATATGTCTTCTTTGGAGAAATGTCTTTTTAGGTCTTCTGCCCATTTCTTAATTAGGTTGTTTACCTTTTTGTTGTTGAGATTCATGAGCTGTTTGTAAATTTTGGAGAGTAATCCCTTGTCAGTTTCATCATTTGCAAATATTTTCTCCCATTCTGTGGGTTGTCTTTCTGTTTTGTTTATGGATTCCTTTGCTATTCAAAAACTGAATTCAATTAGATACCATTTGTTTATTTTCATTACTCTGGGAGATAGATCAAAAAGATATTGCTGCAATTTATGTCAGAGAGTATTCTGCCTTCTGTTTTTCTCCAGGACTTTTAAAGTATCTGGTCTTACATTTCAGTCTTTAATCCATTTTGAGTTTGTTTTTGTATGTGTTGTTAAAGAGTGTTATGTAGATGTCAAGCTTTCTTAGCACCATTTACTGAAGAGACTTTTATCCATTGTATAGTCTTTCTTCATCATGGATTAATTGACCATAGATGGGTGGGTTCATTTCTGGACTTTCTGTCTTGTTTTGTTGATCTATATTTCTGTTTTTGTGCCAGTACCATAGTGTTTTGATGGCTTTAGCTTTGTAGTACAGTCTGAGATCAGGGAGTCTGATTTCTCCACCTCCATTTTTCTTTCTCAAAGTTGCTTTGGCTATTTGAGGACTTTTTGCCTTCATACACAATTTAAGATTTTTTTGTTCTAACTCTGAGAAAATATGTCATTGGTCATTTGATAGAGATTGCATCTAATCTGTAGATTACTTTGGGTAGTATAGTTATTTTCACAATATTGACTCTTCCAATCCAGGAATATGGTATATTTTTCTGTTTGTAGTGTCTTCAATTTCTTTCATCAGCATCTTACAGTTTTTGGGGTATGAGTCTTTTGTCTCCTTAGGTAGGTTTATTTCTAGGTATTTTATTATTTTGATGCAGTGGCAAATGGGATTATTTCTTTAATTTCTCTTTCTGATGTTTCATTTTTCATGTATAGAAATGCAGCAGTTTTCTGTGTATTAATTTTGTATCCTGCCACTTACTAAATTCACTGATGAACTTTAGTAGTTTTCTGGTAACATCTATAGGATTTTCTATGTATTGTATTGCGTCATCTGCAAACAGTGACAATTTTACTCCTTCCTTTCCAATTTAGATTCCTTTTATTTCTTTTTCTCCTCTGATTTCTATGACTAGGATTTGTAAAACTATGTTGAATAGTGGTCAAATGGTGAAAATGGGCATCCTTGTCTCATTCCTGACCTTAGAGGAAATGCTTTCAGCTATGGTGTTAGCTCTAAGTTTGTCATATGTGGCCTTTATTATGTTGAGGTACTTCCTTCTATGTCCACTTTCTGGAGAGCTTTTATCATAAATGTGTATTGAATTTTGTCAAGCTTTTTCTACATCTATTGAGATGATCATATGGTTCTTTAATTTCTTGATGTGATGTGCCATATTGATTGATTTGTGGATTTTGAAGAATCCTTGTATCTCCAGAATAAATCCCACTTGATCATAGTGTATGATCTTTTTCATATATTGTTGAATTTGAATTGCTAGTATTTTCTTGAGGACGTTTGTGTCTTTGTTCATCAGTAATATTGGCTTGTAATGTGTGTGTGTGTGTGTGTGTGTGTGTGGTATCTTTTCCTGGGTTTGGTAACAGGGTGATGGTGGCCTCATAGAATGAACTTGGGAGTAGTCCTTCCTCTGCAATTTTTTGGAATAATTTTAGAAGGAGAGGTATTAATGCCTCTGTAAATGTTTGATAGAATTCAGCTGTGAAGCCATCAGTCCTGGATTTTTATTTGTTGAGAGTTGTTAAATCTCACTTTCAATTTCATTACTTGTGATTGGTCTGTTCAGTAAGACTTTAAACCAGTTGTCTGCTGAGAGGTAGAGCTGTGTTCCTGCCCCATTGGTTGTTTGGCCTGAGGCTTCTCAGCAATGGAGCCTAAAGGCTGTTTGATGGGGTTATTTGTAGCCACCAGTAAGGCTGACACCAGTGAATACTCCCCAGAATTGCTGATGCCAGTTTCCTTACTACCATAGTGAGCCTCAAGCATCCCCTGCCTTGGCAGAAGACAGCAATAATATCAGGTAGATCTGGCCCTGTCTCTTATGAGGTCACTGCTTTTTATCCAAGGGACCTGGTGCATGAACTCAAAGAATGGTGTGTCTATTTTCCCCAATCCTGTGAAATTCTATGATCAAACCTTGGTGGTCTTCAAAGACAGATTCTCTGGGGGGTCCTCCTTCTGTTACCAACACCCCAGGCTGGGAATCCTGATGTAGGGCTCAGAACTTTCATTCCAGTGGGAGAACTTCTGTGATGTAATTGTTTTCCAGTTTGTCACCCACCCAGCAGGTATAGAATTTGCTTTCATCATGATTGTGCTTCTTCTACCATCTCGTTGTGACTTCTTTGATTTTGGATGTAAGGTAATTTTTTGGTAGCTTCTATTCCCCCCCCCCCCCGCCCCCAATGGTTTTTCAGCAGTTAGATGTGATTCTGGTATTCTCATAAGTAGTGAGCACATGTCCTACTCTGCCATCTTGAGCTTTTGAGGCCTCTCCTTCACTATTGAATGATACTGATAACTTTTCTAGGCAGACTATTTTTGGTTGGCAGTTTCTCTTTAAGCTCTTTGAATATATCATTCCACTCAGCCTGTAAGATTTCTCTAAAAAGGATATGAAACACTTTGCAAATTTGCACACTATTCTTTCATAGCAGCAATGCTAATCTCTGTAATCATTCTAATTTCTGTGTTGCCAAAATTAATAGTCTCATTGTTGTCTTACTTGCATCCATACAAAGACTCAGCCAATGAATGTGCCACCTCTGTCTACCTTTCTTCTCTCCACATCTGTCTCATGTGGGATTTTTAATGATTCAAATCAAAGCAAAATGTGAGTGCAAACAATGCATGTCCAAATACTGATATGTTCAGGCACGTCCAAGTCTACTTAAGTCACCTTGCTTATTAGAATCCCTGAATTGGCCATCCTTGTATTCAATTTACGGAGAAGGCAATGGCAGCCCACTCCAGTACTCTTGCCTGGAAAATCCCATGGACAGAGGAGGCTAGTGGGCTGTAGTCCATGGGGTCGCTAAGAGTCAGACATGACTGAGCGACTTCACTTTCACTTTTCACTTTCATGCATTGGAGAGGGCAATGGCACCCCACTCCAGTACTCTTGCCTGGAGAATCCCAGGGGCGGGGGAGCCTGGTGGGCTGCCGTCTATGGGGTCGCACAGAGTCAGACAGGACTGTAGCGACTTAGCTACAGCAGCAGCAGCAGTAGCATTCAATTTAACAGAAGCAATTAAACAAAGAAAAAAACTTTACTTGATGTACTCCTCCAAATAATTGTCCCATATATAAGTGTTTTTCACACTGTGTCAGGAAATGTTTAACAGTAGGATTCCTGTGTGCTGCTTCCTCTCTTGAGCCTTCCATTCTTTATCAGTCCCTATCAAGGGCGAGAGGAGCTGGCAAGCCACTCCCAGGACTGAGATCATAGAGGTGGGATGCTTGCATAGGATTTCCTTCATTAGCTTTTCCCTTTGGTTAAAGGGATTATTTATGACCCTCTTTTGATATGGATTGCCTTTTGGCCTTATAGCCTCTATTGCTCCTTGTTTCCTTGGTAACTTGTAAAGTCAAGTCTTTTGATCTTTATCTGAAGAAGCTACCTTGTAATACGGAATATATACTCTTACAGAATTCAATAAAGCACCCTTGCTCCACCAGAGACTTGGGTCCCCGTGTCCTTCTTTCTCTCTCTCTCTCTCTCTCTCTCTATTTCTGGCTGATTCCCTAGAGCGGTGAAGGCCAGCTGCGTAACCCAGGGAATATTAGCCTCTTTCCTTCTTTCACTTTCTTATCATTGACTCCGGACCATCAGGTTCTGGTCCATTAAAGGACCCCAATATGTGGCGTCCAGAACAGGGGCCTGGTATATGCAGCACTTCGGACGGAAAGACTCAGAGTCTATTGAGGCCGGTAAGTACAAGGACATGGGTCAAACGGCTGGAAAGCCATCACTTTTCTACTTTACTGCATCATCTATTTAAAGTTCAGGAACTTTCGGTTTCACGCCAACGAGTAGAGGCTTGCCTTCAAACAATAGTTGAACATAATCCCTGGTTCCCTCATGAAGGCAGTTTTGATTTAGAAATTTGGCATCAGGTCAAAGAGAATGTTGAACGAGCCACCAGGTGGGGAAAAAATATTCCAATTGATTTCTGGCCCCATGGGCTCTCATTCAAGCTGTAATTCTGCCATTTCAAGGCAGTTCTGCTGCTCCTGCTAAGTCGCTTCAGTCGTGTCCAACTCTGTGCAACCCCATAGATGGCAGCCCACCAGGTCCCCTGTCCCTGGGATTCTCCAGGCAAGAACACTGGAGTGGGTTGCCACTGCCTTCTCATTCAAGGCAATTCTAGCCCTCCCGATATTTGACAACAGACAAAATGCTTATTGCATGAATATGAATTAGATGATGAAACTTTACAAAAGGCCCAATTAGAACAACACAAAATATTTCAGAATTTTCCTACAAGCCCTGCCCCGGCTGCTCCAAATGCTCCTCCTCTGACAACAGGCGTGAATCCAAAAGTCTCTCTTTTTCTAGAACCTAATGGTTCTGACGACTCTCCTGAGATACTTTGTGACACCAAAGCCAGCAATACTTTTTTGGATAATAATGATAAATCTTTAGCACAAACTCATATTTGCAAAAAATTGCTACCTGCTCACTCTCCTTTGCGACAAAGGCTCTCTGAATTGCTGCCTTTGCAATCACAAGTCTCTGAAGCTGATGGTTTTTCCGCCTTCCCAGTTTTTAGAAATGCTAATGCTCAAGGGCAAATAATACCTCAATATGAAGGTATTAACCTTTTTCACATGCAACAAATGAGAAAGGCTGTAGCTATGTATGGCCCACATTCGCCTTTTACTAGAGAAATTCTAAATGCTATGGTATCTTCTATTGGAACCTTTATTCCCTATGATTGGCGAACTTTAATAAAAGCTCTCCTTAAACCGGGAGAATATCTTCAATGGACAATGTGGTTTCAATACATAGCCAGAGATCATGCTAACAAAAACGCTCGAACTGGTGCTCCCCAAAACCAAATTACTTTTGAAATGTTAACTGGCACCAGACAATTTGATGCTAATAGACGCTCAAATACAGTGCCCTCCTTTGTTGTATGAACAATTAAAAACAGTGCCCCTTGAAGCTTGGGATAGAATTACTCCTCATGGGGAACCTACAGGTAGCTACACTATAATATTACAAAGACCTAATGAAACTTATGCTGATTTTTTAGCTAGATTAGAAACTGCTATTTCCCATACTGTAATCGGAGAAGAAGCTAAAAGGCAACTAGAGAAGTTACTTGCTTATGAAAATGTAAATCAGGAATGTCAAAAGTCTATAGCCCCAATTCATGAGACAGGGACTATTATTGATTATTTGAAGGCTTGTCGCCATCTAGGATCAGAAACTCAAAAAAATGCAAATGCTAGATAAAACAATGGCTGCTTGCTTTAAAAAGGGAAATGAGGGGTGTTTTATATGCAGGGATAAGAACCATTTAAAAAGGGATTGCCCTAAGAAAGCTCATAAAAAACTTCCAAAAGTCTGCCCCCACTGCTGTAGGGAAATGCATTGGACCAAATAGTGTAAATCTAAACTTGATATTGAAAGAAAACCTATTAGGGACTCCCCAGGTCCCCTTCAATAAAAACCAGGGGCAAGATCCATCTTTTTCCTCAAACCCTCTACAGCCGGCAGTGCTGCTGTTGACATACCAGCCCTAAACGATTTTCTCCTTTACTCTCAAGCAGTCCCCTCTAGAATACCTACCAGACTTTTTGCCCGCCCCACCCCCAAATCTTTGGTCTCTTACTTGGCCGATCTAGTTTGACTTCTAAAGGGATTACTATTCACCCTGGAGTAATTGATTCAGATTATAAAGGAGAAATTCAAATTATGATGTCATCTCAGATTTTATGGCAATTCAAAAAGGGGGACAAAATTGTTCAATTATTCCTTTTACCTTACATTTCTATTAACTCCTCTAATGATGTACAGATAGGCGGATTCGGCAGTACAAATCAAAAACAGTCCTTATGAACATCATTGGTATCTGAATTTGCCTGACTGAATATAAATATCAAAATCAATGGTAAAATATTTTCTTGTCTTCTTGATACTGGGTCTGATATTTCTATTATATCCAAACATTTATGGCTTGAATCCTGGTCTATATAAAAAAAATCTCTTGCCAAATTGCAGGAATTTCTCAAACCAAAGTACAAGAAGTTTATCAAAGTGTTCAAATCTACCCATGTGACGGACCAGAAGGCCAACCTGCAACATTAAAGCCTTAAGTGATAGATGCACCCCTTAATTTAATAGGAAGGGATTTACTTATGCGATGGCAAACTCAGATTTACATTCCACATTTTTCCTAGGGGCCCTGCTCATTTAACAAATAATACAATTATTAAAATAACTTGGAAGTAAGATGAGCCCATTTGGACAGAGCAGTGGTCTCTCACGAAAGAGAAACTACAGGCTGCTAAAGAACTTATAGATACACAATTAGAATCGAAACATATCGGGGAATCTTGCTCTCCTTGGAATTATCTTATTTTTGTTATAAAAAAGAAATCTAACAAATGGCATCTCTTCTATGAAACTGAATCCCCTCATCTACCACTATTCCTCAAAATTGGTACATTATTATTATTGATTCACAAGATTGCTTTTTTAATATACCTCTACACCCTTTAGATCGAGAGAGATTCGCCTTCTCTCTCCCTTATTCTAATCATATCGGGCCTCTTAAACAATACCAATGGACTGTATTGCCTCAAGAAATGATGAATTCTCCCACCATGTGTCAGTACTACATAGCTAAAGCACTTGAGCCTGTGAGAAAACAGTTTCCTGTCTCTCTTGTTATCCATTATATGGATGATATATTGTTTTCAGCTCCATCCATTTTAGAAACTTAACACATGTTTGATATAGCTCAATAATGCTTAAAAAACTCTGGATTAATCATCCCTGAAAAAATTCAAACCTCTACTCCTTATCATTACTTAGGATTTGTTGTTAATAGACAACGTACTACTCCCCAACTAACTCAGATAGTACTTATAAATTATCAGCCTTACATGATTTTCAGAAACTCTTAAGTGATATAAATTGGATTAGACCCTCTTTAGTGAAGTTGCTCAGTCATGTCCGACTCTTTGCAACCCTGTGGACTGTAGCCTACCAGACTCCTCTGACCAGGGGTTTCTCCAGGCAAGAATACTGGAGTGGGTTGCCATTTCCTTCTCCAGGGGATCTTCCCAACCCAGGGATCAGACCCAGGGATCGAACCCAAGTCTCCTGCATTGGAGGCAGACACTTTAACCTCTGAGCCACCAGGGGAGACCCTCTTTAGGCATTGCTAATTATTAACTGACTAATCTGGTCCAATCACTTCATGGGAAATAGATGGGGAAACAGTGGAAACAGTGTCAGACTATTCTTTGGGGCTCCAAAATCACTGCAGATGGTGATTGCAGCCATGAAATTAAAAGACGCTTACTCCTTGGAAGGAAAGTTATGACCAACCTAGATAGCATATTAAAAAGCAGAGACATTACTTTGCCAACAAAGGTCCGTCTAGTCAAGGCTATGGTTTTTCCAGTGGTTATGTATGGATGTGAGAGTTGGACTGTGAAGAAAGCTGAGCGCCAAAGAATTGATGCTTTGGAACTGTGGTGTTGGAGAAGACTATTGAGAGTCCCTTGGACTGCAAGGAGATCCAACCAGTCCATCCTAAAGGAGATCAGTCCTGGGTGTTCATTGGAAGGACTGATGCTGAAGCTGAAACTCCAATAATTTGGCCACCTGATGCAAAGAACTGATTCATTGGAAAAGACCCTGATGCTGGGAGGGATTGTGGGCAGGAGGAGAAGGGGACAACAGAGGATGAGATGGCAGGATGGCATCACCGACTCAACGGACATGAGTTTGAGTGAATTCCGGGAGTTGGTTATGAACAGGGAGGCCTGGTGTGTGGCGATTCATGGGGTTGCAAAGAGTCGGACATGACTGAGGGACTGAACTGAACTGAACTGAATCTATTTAATACTTTGAAAGGAGATCTTGATTTAAATAGCCCCTGAGCACTTTCTCAAGAGGCACTCTATTTGGTACAAAATAAATTACAAAAGCAATTTCTTACTCACATTAGACTAGATTTACCTTTAGAACTATTTGTATTCCCCTCTCTTCATTCTCCCACAGGACTTCTTGCCCAACAAGAACACCCAATAGAATGGATCTATACCCATTTTAGAAGAATAAAGTCACTTACACCCTACCTTGATTTAATTGCTCTAATCATTATCAAATAGGACTAAATAGAACTAACTCTAATTGGTTCCGATCCCCATAAAATTGTGATACCTGTCAATAAATTTCAATTTGAGAATGCCTTCAAACTTCTACTGATTTTCAAATAGCTTTTCTGGAATATTTTGGAGAAATTTCATTTCATTATCTTTCTAACAAGCTATAGAATTTCTTCAAAAATACTGAATGTATTCTTTCCCACATCATCAGTTCACAGCCAATACCTCAAGCTGAAGTTTTCTATATAGAAGGGACTAAGAACGCTAAAGCCTCACTCTGGTCTCTCAAAGAATATAAAGTTTTTTATACCAAATTCCATTCTGCTCAGCAAAACGAATTATACGCTCTTATTCACATCACACACTAAAATTGCAAATAAAAAATTTTAAAAAGGCAGAATACACTGGAACATTGCTATCTTCCCTTTCTAAAGCAGACTCTACTAGATTCCAACATAATATTTTCTTTAAACCTATAACTATTTTAATACAGCTTTATTTGTTTTAAATTTTTAAAAGTTACCGCAAGGAGATAGCTTGACAAGAACAGAAAAACATTTTGAGGAATTGATACCATTTGGTATCAAGATACCATTTGGTATCAAGACGGGCTCAATAAACAATGGAAATCTGGGAAATTAATCTTACAGGGAAAGGGATATGCTTGTATTTCCCCAGATGGATCCAACGAACTCACATGGCTTCCTCTTTGGAAGATTCGACCCAAGGGGGTCCCCGGCATTCAAAACGGAGATGAAACAACAAAAACCCTAGGAGGAAGAAATTCCAATATGGGCCATGTCGGCTCTAAAAATCTCCAGGAAGCACTGCCCTTGGCGACATCAACCTTTTGACCTCCCCTCTTGGGTACAGATAAAAACCCTTACTAATCAAGCTGAAAATCTGGTTTTTCAACAGGGAATGCCTCAGAGTCCTGAAAACCTTCTTATCTCTATGCTTGCTCTGTTGGCCTGCGACCCCTGCTCCAGCCAAATTAACTAATCAGACTTACTGGGTTTACTTACCCAAAACCCCCTTTATTGCAGGTTGTAGAATGGACGGAGAACGGACCGATCGTATGAACCAATGACTCCACCAATATGCCCCTTCCCTGGAATGTGAAGGAGTCCTCACACCCTGGGGAGGAGGGAAAACTAATTAACATTTCTTTAGGCTATGAAGTCCTTCCATTGTGCTTGGGCGCAGAGGAATTATGCATAAACATCAGCCGACAAACTCGTCCTGCCTCCAAAGAAGACCTTCGGACATTGCTTGGATTATTTACTTCCCTTTCTTTGTATGTGAACCATGTTTACACTGCTGAAACTTTATGGAAAGAGTTAGGGATAGAACAAAGAACAATATGTAAAGGGTTTATGTATAAGAACTTTAAGTATACTCCTGTTCGTTGGGACAAATGTCAAGCCAAATCAGGAAAACTAATATTTGTGGCTAGCCACACCATTGTTGATTGGGTACACCATGGTATGTGGTTGTCTAACTGCTCAGATAATATTAACAGCACTGTGTGTGATTATGTTACTCAAGTGGCTTGGAAGGTTACTAACACTACGATGGAACATTACAAAGAACTTCTTGGCTGGCTTGACAGTGGAATGGCATCCCCTCATCCTCGGATCGTCCTCGATAAATAAATTGGGCCTGAACAATGGGACACATGGAAACTTGCTGCGAGCACCGAAGAACTTGGAACTTGGACCTGATGGACGTTTCACAGGAACCAGTCGTAGTCATTGTAATTATTTCTTTCGCTATAATCAATCATATTTCATACAAGCTTATATTCCCCTTCCTTTTGTTTTAGCCATAGGAAACTTACAATTCATTAAGACTTTAAGTTCTGTAACTTGTATAAATTGCAAATTGTATACCTGTCTTAACTCTTCTATTTCCATAAGAAATTAATCCCTTTTGATTCTTAGATCTCGATGTAATTTGTGGTTACCAGTAAATCTCCAAAGGCCCTGGGAAGAAGGTCCCATGGCCAGGCTTGCTTCCCAGTTACTTACTAAACTACTCCGATGATTTACACGATTCATTGGATGGCTGATTTTTGGCATTTTGAGATTAATAAGTATTTGCACCACTGCTGCCGTCGCTGGCTTTGCTTTACAAACCTCAATTCAATCCCATAATTTTATCCAAAATTGGACTAAAGATGCTCATACTAGGTGGGCCACTGAGGCTCAGATAGATGAGGATATTCAAGATGAAATACAGGAACTAAAAACAACCATCAAATTGGTTGGAGATCAATTAACAGGTGTACAAAAACAAGTGATACTAAAATGTGATTGGAATTCTACTCAATTCTGTGTTACTCCTGTTCAATTCAATCATAGTACTTATAACTGGGAGCGAATCAAATTTCATTTACACAATATACATGATAATGCCTCTCTGAATGTACAATTATTGCAAAAAGAAATCTTTGAAACCTTCTCTAAAAGTCTGCCTTCATCCACCAATCTGAAAATTTTAGCTGAACGACCTAGCTGATCAATTATCTGGGCTAGACCCACGAGGATGGTTTCAAAGCATCACCCACAGCATCGGGTCTGGAACTGTAATTCTAGAGATTGTCTTGGCAATTATATTTGTTGTTTACTGTTGCCTTTCTGCAAAAATTGTTAAAACTAAACAAACTCAAATGGTCAGAACCTTTTTTACAAATATAATAAAATAGGGGGAATTGTCAGGGAATGTTTAACAGTAGGATTCCTGTGTGCTGTTTCCTATCTCTCTTGAGCCCTCTGTTCCTTATCAGTCCCTATCAAGGGCAAGAGGAGCTGACAAGCAGCTCCCAGGACTGAGATCTTAGAGATGGGATGCTTGCATAGGATTTCCTTCATTAGCTTTTCCATTTGGTGAAAGGGATTATTTACAACCCTCTTTTGATATGGATTGCCTTTTGGCCTTATGGACTCAACTGCTCCTTGTTTCCTTGGTAACTTGCAAAGTCAAGTCTTTTGATCTTTATCTGAAGGAGCTACCTTGTAATATGGTATATATACTCTTACAGAATTCAACAAAGCACCCTTGCTCCACCAGAAACTTGGGTCCCTGTGTCCTTCTTTCTCTCTCTCTCTCTCTCTATTTCTGGCTGATTCCCTGAAGAGCGAAGGCTGGCTGCATAACCCCGGGAATATTAGCCTCTTTCCTTCTTCCACTTTCTTATCATCTGTTCCAGACCACCAGGTTCCGGTCCATTAAAATACCCCAACAACACTGAAGTTTTCATTTTCTAAAGACCAAAGGTCACTCATTTTCTGGCCCATATACTCCTCTCTAGCCTCATTTTCCTTCACACTTCTCTATCTACCAAAATTTAATTTGTACAGAACTCATTAGGCTGTTTCACATTTCTGAGTATTTACATATGCCATTTCCTCTTAGGCACTCTCAATTTCTTTATTTTGCTAAGAATAATACTATCTACTGATTTCTCAAAATGTGCCAGAACTGTAATAAGTAATGCATATGCATTATCTCATTTAACTTTTAAATCATCTATGAAGTAGAGAGTTTCCTTGTTTTAGAGAGATCCATTTAAACTATTTCCCCAATATCATGTAACTAGTGAGCAAAAGCCAAGACTCAAACCAGGTCTGATTTATTTCATGACCCCACTTTTGAATGCTAGGTGACATCACTTCCTTGTCATACTAATTTCTACAAATCTTTTCACTATTAACCAAGGTTTCATATCTTCTGAAGCCTATCAGAATGTGATTTCCTTAATTTATATATATATATATAAAATTATCCCACTGTGATTCTTTGGTGGTCCAATGGTTAAGACTCCATGCTCCCACTACAGGGGACACAAGTTCAGTCCCTGGTCAGGGAACTAAGATCCTGCTTGCTATGCAACATGGCAAAAAAAAAAAAAAAAAAAATCTCCTACTTAAAATATGAGTACAAAAGAATTGTTTAAATTCTCATGCCTCCTGGTATCTGGTGTATGTGTAAAACAGTGATCTAGTTTCCCGAAGCCTAAGCCAAATTGTTTGCCTTTCTGAAAAACTGATCTATCTGAAGTAAACTTTATCCATTTCCCACTCTGATGAAAATATAAATTTCAGGTATCAGCTTTGACCTCTGGTCTGTTCTCAGTCAAACCAAAAGGATAAAATTTATCCCCCTCCATGCTTGTGATATGTTGTCATTCTCCTTTCCACACTATACTTACATTCAGTATATTATCCTTAATTTCAGAGATAATAGTCTTCCTATTCATTGTTTATGCAACAGAAAACCTACATACACTTTTACATTTTTTGAGAACATAGTAACTGCCACTTATAAGGAAAGATGCTTGTGAAAGCATAAATAGAGGATATAGGACAACAATTATAGGCACAGGTATACTTGTGAGCTTCCCTAGTGGTTCAGATGGTAAAGAACCTGCCTGCAATGCAGGAGACCCAGGTTCAGTCCCAGGGTAGGGAAGAGCCCCTGCAGAAGGGAATGAAAACCCATTCCAGTTTGCTCACCAGGGGAGCTCTATGGACAGAGGAGCCTGGTGTGCTACAGTCCATGGGGTCACAAAGAGTCGGACACAACTGAGTGACTAACACACACACACACACATACATGTATCTTAATCTAAGTCTTATTACACAGCACTCCTTTTAGGAAACCATTTTTAAGCTTGTGCTAAGTCTCTTTTCCTCTGTGATACCAGTGTCAAGGGTGGCTGTGTATAGGGTCCCCATTCTACCTTGGACTACTACCACTTGACTGTGACAAGACCCTTGGGACCCTCCACTACCTCATTGCTTTCAAAGAAGAGATTCATCTAGAACCCAGACTCCAGGTAAATCAGACTGGTGAGAATCTTTTACAGACATGACTGAAGCAGTTAGTATGGAGGGGTGCAGAGTCCCATACAGGAGGAGTCTCAAGGTGGTGAAGTAGAAGGACATGTGCTCATCTTCTCCTGTGAGAACTCCAAAATTGCAACTCACTGCTGAACAACCATTGACAGGAGAATGTTGGACCTCACCAAAAAAAGATACCCCATGTCCACGGTTTAAGGAGAAGTCCTAACAAGATGGTTCAGTTCAGTTCAGTCGCTCAGTCATGTCTGACTCTTTGCGACCCCATGAATCGCGGCACGCCAGGCCTCCCTGTCCATCACCAACTCCTGGAGTTTACTCAAACTCATGTCCATCGAGTCAGTGATGCCATCCAGCCATCTCATCCTCTGTCGTCCCCTTCTCCTCCTGCCCCCAACCCCTCCCAGCATCAGGGTCTTTTCCAATGAGTCAACTCTTCACATGAGGTGGTAGGAGGGACAAAATCATGTTTAGAATTAAACCCATACACACCAGAGATGCTTGGAGGGCTCAAACAAAACCTTGTGCATGCTAGAACCCAGAGATGCCACAAGAGACTGAGCCAGACCTGCCTTTGTGTAAATGAGTGTCTTCTGTGGAGGCACAGATCAGCAGTGTCCTGCTGTGGGGACAGGGGCTCTGGCTGCAGCAGACCTGGAAGGTGCAGCCTGTGACATAAATCCTCTTGGAGGAAGTCGTCATTAACCCCATCATAGAGCCACTGAGTAGATGACCCACAAGATATAGAACAATTATATAAAAGTACTTTTCACACTGTTACAAACTTCTAGGGCCCACAACAGATTCCCCAAACTGAGGATCCAGCAAAGGGACTTAGAACTCCCAGAGAACTTGACTTCGAAGACCAGTAGATTTGATTACAGAACTTGTACAGGACTGTGGAAACGGAACTTTGGAGGGCACAGACAAAATGTTGTGTGCACCAGGACCCAGGAGAAAGGAGCAGCGACCCCAGAAGAGACTTGTGAAGGAGGCCACCATTACTCCTATCATAGTTTCACCTCAGGCCAAACTACAGAGAGGAAACACAGCCCCACCCATCAACAGTAAATTGGGCTAAAGATTTACTGAGCATGGCCCAGTAATTCAGAATAAGACCAAGATTCCCCCAAGGCCAGTTCCACCCATCAGGAAGCTTCCACAAGCCTTTATCCTTGTCTATCAGAGGGCAGATAGAATGAAAACTACAATCACAGAAAAATAACCAAACAAAAACATCTACTTCTGCCTAATTGACTATGCCAAAGACTTTGACTGTGTGGATCACAGCAAACTGTGGAAAATTCTGAAAGAGATGGGAACACCAGACCACCTGACCTGCCTCTTGAGAAATCTATATTAAGGTCAAGAAGCAACAGTTAGAACTGGATGTGGGACAACAGATTGGTTCTAAATAGGGAAAGGAGTATGTAAAGGCTGTATATTGTCACTCTGCTTATTTAACTTATATATGGAGTACATGATGAGAAATTCTGAGTGGGATGAAACACAAGCTGGAATCGAGATTGCTGAGAGAAATATCAATAACCTCAGACATGCAGATGACACCACCCTTATGGCAGAAAGCGAAGAAGAACTAAAGATCCTCTTGATGAAAGTTCAGTTCAGTTCAGTTCAGTCGCTCAGTGGGCCGACTCTTTGCGACACCATGAAACGGAGCACGCCAGGCCTCCCTGTCCATCACCAACTCCCAGAGTCCACCCAAATCCATGTCCATTGAGTCAGTGATGCCACCCAACCATCTCATCTTCTGTCCTCCCCTTCTCCTCCTGCCCTCAATCTTTCCCAGCATCAGGGTCTTTTCAAATGAGTCAGCTCTTTGCATCAGGTGGCCAAAGTATTGGAGTTTCAGCTTCAACATCAGTCCTTCCAATGAACACCCAGGATCAGTCTCCTTTAAGATGGACTGGTTGGGTCTCCTTGCAGTCCAAGGAGCTCTCCAGAGTCTTCTCCAACACCACAGTCCAAAAGTATCAATTCTTCGGCACTCAGCTTTCTTTATAGTCCAACTCTCACATCCACACACGACTACTGGAAAAACCATAGCCTTGACTAGATGGACCTTTGTTGACAAAACAATTTCTCTGCATTTTAATGTGTTATCGAATTTGGTCATAACTTTTCTCCCAAGGAGTAAGCGTCTTTTAATTTCATGGCTGCAATCGCCATCTGCAGTGATTTTGGAGCCCAGAAAAATAAAGTCAGCCACTGTTTCCACTGTTTCCCCATCTACTTGCCATGAAGTGATGGGACTGGATGCCATGATCTTCGTTTTCTGAATGTTGAGCTTTAAGCCAAACTTTTTCACTCTCCTCTTTCACTTTCATCAACAGGCTCTTTAGTTCTTCTTCACTTTCTGCCATAAGGGTGGTGTCATCTGCATAACTGAAGTTATCGATATTTCTCCCGACAATCTTGATTTCAGCTTGTGCTTCACCCAGCCCAGAATTTCTCGTGATGTACTCTGCATATAAGTTAAACAAGCAAGCTGACAATATAACGCCTTGATGTACTCCTTTACCTAGTTGAAATCAGTCTGTTGTTCCATGTCCAGTTCTAACTGTTGTTTCCTGACCTGCATACAGGTTTCTCGAAAGGCAGGTCAGGTGGTCTGGTATTCCCATTTCTTTCAGAATTTTTCACAGTTTGTTGTGATTCACACAGTCAAAGGCTTTGGCATAGTCAATAAAGCAGAAATAGGTGTTTTTCTGGAACTGTCTTGTTTTTTCAAAGATCCACCAGCTGTTGGCAACTTGATCTCTGGTTCCTCTGTCTTTTCTAAAACCAGCTGGTCATAGTAGACACCCTCTTCCTACAACCCAAGAGAAGACTCTACACATGGACATCACCAGATGGTCAAGACCGAAATCAGATTGATTATAAACTTTGCAGCCAAAGATGGAGAAGCTCTCTACAGTCAGCAAAAAAAAAAAAAAAAAAAAAAAAAAGACTGGCAGCTGACTGTGGCTCAGATCATGAACTCCTTATCCTTATTGCCAAATTCAGACTGAAATTGAAGAAAGTGGGGGAAACCACTAGACCATTCAGGTATGACGTAAATCAAATCCGTTATGACTATACAGTGGAAGTGAGAAATAGATATAAGGGACTAGATCTGATATAGTGCCTGATGAACTATGGACAGAGGTTCGTGACCTTGTACAGGAGACAGGGATCAAGAACATCTCCAAGAAAAAGAAATGCAGAAAAGCAAAATGGCTGTCTGAGGAGGCCTTACAAATAGCTGTGAAAAGAAGAGAAGTGAAAAGCAAAGGAGAAAAGGAAAGATATTTCCGTTTGAATGCAGAGTTCCAAAGAATAGCAAGCAGAGATAAGAAAGCCTTCCTCAGTGATCATTGCAAAGAAATAGAGGAAAACAATAGAATGGGAACAACTAGAGTTCTGTTCAAGAAAATTTGAAATACCAAGGGAACATTTCATGCAAAGATGGGCTCAATAAAGGACAGAAATGTTATGGACTTAACAGAAGCAGAAGATATTAAGAAGAGGTGGCAAGAATACACAGAAGAACTGTACAAAAAAAAAAACTTCATGACCCAGATAATCATGATGGTATGATCACTCACAGTTACCTAGAACCAGACATCCTGGAATGTAAAGTCAATTGGGCCTTAGGAAGCATCACTACAAACAAAGCTAATGGAGGTGATGGCATTCCAGTTGAGCTATTTCAAATCCTGAAAATGATGCTATGAAGGTGCTGCACTCAATATGTCAGCAAATTTGGAAAACTCAGCAGTAGCCAAAGGGCTGGAGAAAGTCAGTTTTCCTTTAAATCCCAAAGAAAGGCAATGCCTAAGTTTGCTCAAACTACCACACAGTTGCGCTCATCTCACATACTAGTAATGCTCAAATTTCTCTGAGCCAGGCTTCAGCAATACATGAACCATGAAAGCAAAAGAGGAGAGTGAAAAAGTTGGCTTAAAGCTCAGCATTCAGAAAACTAAGTTCATGGCATCTGGTCCCATCACTTCATGGAAAACAGATGGGGAAAAAATTGAAACAGTGAGAGACTTTATTTTTGGGGGGCTCCAAAATCACTGCAGATATATAGCTGCAGCTAATATCTAAATTATCTAAATTATCTAATTTAATTATCTAAATTAAAAGAGGCTTGCTTTTTGGAAGAAAAGTTATGACCAACATAGACAGCATATTAAAAGGGAGAGCCATTACTTTGCCAACAAAGGTACATCTAGTCAAAGCTGTGGTTTTTCCAGTAGTCATGTATGGATGTGAAATTTGGACCATAAAGAAAGCTGAGTGCCTGAGAAATGACACTTTTGAACTGTGGTGTTGGAGAAGACTCTTGAGATTCCCTTGGACAGCAAGGAGATCCAACCAGTCCATCCTAAAGGAAATCAGTCCTGAATATTTGTTGGGAGGACTGATGCTGAAGCTGAAACTCCAATACTTTGGCCACCTGATGCAAAGAACTGACTCATTTGAAACAACCCTGATACTGGGAGAGATTGAAGGTGGGAGGAGAAGGGGACGACAGAGGATGAGATGGTTTGATGGCATCATTGACTCAATGGACATTAGTTTGAGTATACTCGGGGAGTTGGCGATGGACAGGGAGGCCTGGCGTGTTGCAGTCCATGGGATCGCAAAGAGTCAGACATGACTGAGTAACTGAATTGAACTGATGCAACACAACAACAAGAATGAAAGAACTTGGTGAAAGAATTAATAGAGAATCTGAATGGACAGTTTTCCAAAGAAGATATACAGATGGCCAACAGGCCTGTGAAAAGATGTTCAATATCACTAGTTATAAGAGAAATGCAGATCAAAACCACTTATCACTTCACAGTTATTTGTTATAAAGACTATTATCAAAGAAGTAAGAATGAACTAGTATTGGGGAGTACGTGGAGAAAAGCGAAACCTAATACACTGTTGATGGATCTATAAATATTGTATCTACTCCAGAAAACTGAAATTTCCTCAAAAAACTACAATAAAAACAGAACAATCATATGACCCAGCTATTTCACTTCTGGGTATTATCCAAAGGACAATCAAAACAGTTACCTGAAAAGATAGATGCAATCCTATGTTCACTGCAGTGTTATTTACAAAAGCCAAGATATGAAACGATCTAGGTTTTTAATGATGCATGTATAAAAAATAAAGAATGTGGGTTACATATACTCAGTAGAATTCTACTGGGCCATAAAGAAGTATAGAATCATGCCATTTGTAACAAGGATGAATCTTGAAGGTGTTATTCTAAGTGAATTGCTTTAGACCAGAAAAGAAAAATACTGTATGATTTCACTCATATGTGAAATCTGAACAAACCATCAAAAACAAACATATAGATAAGGAGAACAGTTTAATGGCTACCAGAGGGAAAAAGGATTGTAGGGTGGGTAAAATTGGGAGTAAACAGTATTGTAATGATGGTAAGCAGACTTGTGGCTATGACTCAGTTCAGTTTAGTTCCGTTGCTCAGCTGTGTCTGACTCTTTGTGACCCCATGGATTGCAGCACGCCAGGCTTCCTTGTTGATCACCAGCTCCCAGAGCTTGCTCAAACTCATGCCCATTGAGTTGGTGATGCAATCCAACCATCTCATCCTCTGTCGCCCCTTCTCCTCCTTCAATCTTTCCCAGCATCAGGATCTGAAATGCTGCAATGAACATTGGGATACATATGTCTTTTTCAGTTTTGGTTTCCTCAGGGTATATGCCTAGGAATGGGATTGCTGGGTCATATGGTAGTATTATTCCTAGTTTTTAAAGGAATCTTCATGAAATCTTCCATAGTGGCTGTATCAATTTATGTTCCCACTAGCAATGCAAGAGGGTTCCCTTTTCTACACATCCTATCCAGCATTTACTGTTTATAGACATTTTGATGATGATTCTGACTGGTGTGAGGTGGTATCTCATTGTGGTTTTGGTCTGCATTTCTCTAACAGTGATGTTGAGCAGCATTTCATGTGTTTGTAAGCCATCTGTATGTCTTCTTTGGAGAAATGTCTGTTTAGGTCTTTTTCCCACTTCTCGATTTTTTTTTGTTTTTTTTTTTTTTCCTGGTATTGAGTTATATCAGCTGCTTGTATATTTTGGAAATTAATTCCTTGTCAGTTGTTGCCATTATCTTCTCCCATTCTGAGGGTTGTCTTTTCACCTTGTTTGTAGTTTCCTTTGCTCTGCAAAATCTTTAAGCTTAATTAAATCCCACTTGTTTATTTTTATTTCCATTACTCTAGGCGGTGCGTCATGGAAGATCTTGCTTTGATTTATGTCACTGAGTGTTCTCCCTATGTTTTCCTTTGAGAATTTTATAACTTCTGGTCTTACATTTAGGTCTTTAATCCATTTTGAGTTTATTTTTGTGTCTGGCTTTAGGAAATATTCTAATTTAATTCTTTTTCATGTAGCTATCTTTTTCCCATCACCCCTTATATAAGAGGTTATCTTTGCCCCATTGTATATTCCTGCCTCATTTGTCAAAAATAAGGTGCCCATAGATGTGTGGATTTATCTCTGAACTCTCTATCTTGTTCCTAAAGGAGATCAGTCCTGGGTGTTCATTGGAAGGACTGATGTTGAAGCTGAAACTCCAATACTTTGGCCACCTGATTCGAAGAGCTGACTCATTTGAAAAGACCCTGATGCTGGGAAAGATTGAGGGCAGGAGGAGAAGGGGACAACAGAGGATGAGATGGTTGGATGGCATCACCGACTCAATGGACATGAGTTTGGGTGAACTCCGGGACTTGGTGATGGACAGGCAGGCCTGGTGTGCTGCGGTTCATGGGGTCACAAAGAGTTGGACACAACCGAGCAATGAACTGAACTGAACTTTATATTGTTCCATTGGTCTATATTTCTGTTTTTGTGCCAGTACCATACTGTCTTGATGACTGTAGCTTTGTAGTATAGTCTGAAATCAGGAAGGTTGATTTCTCCAGCTCCATTCTTCTTTCTCAAGACTGCTTTGGCTATTTGGGGTCTTTTGTGTTTCCATATAAATTGTGAAATTTTTTGTTCTAGTTCTATGAAAAATGCCATTTTGATAGGGATCACATTGAATCTGTAGATTGCATTTGGTAGTATAGTCATTTTCACAATATTGATTCTTCCTACTCAGGAACATGGAGTGTCTCTCCATCTGTTTACGTCGTCTTTGATTTCTTTCATCAGTGTCTTATAGTTCTCTGTATACAATTCTTCTGTCTCCTTAGGTAGGTTTAGTCCTAGATATTTTATTCTTTTTATTGCAGTGATGAATGTGACTGATTCCTTAATTCTTCTTTTTGATCTTTCATTGTTAGTGTATAGGAATGCAAGTGATTTCTGTATATTGGCCTTGTATCCCATGACCTTGCTGATGCTGAATTCACAGCTCTAGTAATTTTCTGATAGTTTCTTTTGGGTTTTCTATGTATAGTATCATATCATCTGCAAACAGTGAGAGTTTTACTTCTTCTTTTCTGATCTGGATTCCTTTAATTTCTTTTTCTTCTCTAATTGCCATAGTTAGGACTTCCAAAACTATGTTGAGTAATAGTGGTGAGGGTGGACACCCTTGTCTTGCTCCTGATCTTGGAGGGAATGCTTTTAGTTTTTCACCATTGAGAATAATGTTTTCTGTGGGTTTATCGTATACGGCCTTTACTATGTTGAGGTAAGTTCACTCTATGCCAAGTTTTTAAAGCGTTTTTATCATAAGTGGGTGCTGAATTTTGTTGAAAGCTCTTTCTGCATCTATTGAGATTATCATATAGCTTTTACCTTTCAGTTTGTTAATATGGTGTATCACATTGATTGATTTGTATGTATTGAAGAATCCTTGCATCCCTGAAATAAACCCAACCTGATCATGATGCATGAGCTTTTTATGTGTTGTTGAATTCTGTCTCCTAGAATTTTGTTGAAGATTTTTGCATCTGTGTTCACCAGTGATATTGGCCTGTAATTTTCTTTTTTTGTGTTCTGCAGGCCTGGTTTTGGTATCAGGGTGATTGTGGCCTTGTGGAATGAGTCTGGAAGTATTCCTTCCTCTACATTTTTGGGGGAAGAGTTTCAGAAAAACAGGCATTATTTCTTCTCTAAATATTTGATAGAATTCCCCTGTTAAGCCATCCGCCCCAGGCTTTGTTTTGGAGGAGATTTTTGATCGCAGTTTTGATTTCAGTGTTTGTAATTGTCTTAGTCTTAATTTCCACTTCTTCATGGTTCAGTCTTGGGAGGTTGAACTTTTCTAAGAATCTGCCCATTTCTTCTAGGCTGTCCATTTTATTAACATATAGTTGCTTATAATATTCTCTTATGATCCTTTGTACTTCCATGTCGTCTGTTGTAACCTCTCCTTTTTCATTTATACCTTTGTTGATTTGATTTTTCTCCCCTTTTTTCTTGATGAGTCTGGATAGTCAAAGACAATCTTGAGCAGAAGTAAAATGCAACTTCTCACTTACAAGACAGCTTAAATAAAGTTATCGGCAGATTTCTCAGCATAAGCCTTACAGGCCTGATGGTAGTGGGATGATCTATAAAGTGTTGAAGGAAAAATCTGTCACTCAAGAATTCTAGTCTTACAAGTCTGTCTGCATAAATGATTGAGAAATTCAGGACTATCCAGATACATGCAAACTGAAGAAATTCACTACTACCAGACCTCCCCTACAAAAAACATACTAAAAGGAGTTTTTCAAACTGAAACAAAGGGTACCACACAGTTATTCAAACCCATACAAAAATATAAATTTCTCTGCTGAAGTAAATATATTGGACAAATATTAAAGTTTGTATTATAACAATTTAAGTCTGTAACTCTATGTTTTTAATTATTTTAGGGTTTAAAAGGTAAAAGCATAAAAATTATAAATCTGTGTTAATGTATATAAAGATATATATATATAAAGTATATACATGCTTTACATGTATATAAAGCATATAAATATATATATATTTGTGACATCAATTACATAAATATATGAGTGGTATGGAGCTCAAAAGATGTAGAGCTTTTGTATGTGATTAAAATTAAGTTTTTATCAGTTGAAAATAGATTGCTATAACATTGAGATTGTTTTTTGTAATCCACATGGTGACTACAAAGAAAACAACTATTGAACATACACAAAAGGAAGTGAGAAGAGAATCAAAATACATCACTACAAAAATTCATCTAAACACAAAGGAAAACAGTAAGGGAGTACTAAATGAGATTCAAAGACATTTTAAGACATATAGAAAGCAAATAACACAATAGCAATTGTTAAGTCCTTATTTAGAAGCAATTAGTTTAAATATAAATGGATTAAACTAATGGATTAAGTTTTTAAAAATATTGAAAAACATTATTGGCAGTATAAATTTTGAAAAATCAAGATTCAACCATGCAGTCTACAAGAGATCCAATTTAAATCTGGAAGCAGTTATAGATCTGAGGGCATACATAGGTCGAAATTGAAAGGATGGAAAAAAGACATTCCATGCAATAATAAAACAGCAAAAAACAGCAGAGGTGCCTATGTTAATATCAGACAAGTTTAAGTTTAAGATTAAAAACTACTACAAAAGACAAAGAAAGATATTGTATAGTGATAAGTGGGTCAATTCACCAAGAAGATACAATAATTATAAAATGTATGCTTCAAACATCAGAATACCTAAACACAAGGAGCAAATATTAACAAATTTGAAGGAAGCAATAGACTGCTCTAAAATAATAATACTGAACTTCAACACACTACTTTCAATAATGATTTATACCAGACAGAAGATCAATAATGACACAGCACTACAGACAAATCAGGCCTAAGAAATATACACAGAACACTCCACCCAACAACAGTAGAAAAAACATTTTTCTCAAGCGCACATGGAACACTGTCCAGAGTATACAATAAATTAGACCACAAAATAAGTATTAATAAAATTTGTTTGAAATAATATGTATTTTCCAATCAAAATGGAATAAAACTAGAAATAAGTAGCAGAAAAGACAATGACTTTGTAGAAATCCATGTATGGAGAATCAAACAGCACACTTTCAAACAAGCAATCAATCAAAAAAGAAATCACAAGAAAAATTATAAGACATTTAGAGAAATGAAAGCACAAAATATCATTTCACTGGATGCAGTGAAAGCAGCTCTAAGAGAAAAATTTACAGATACAAACCCTTACAAATAAGAGAGCTCTCAAATCAACAACCTAACTTGACACCTCAAGGAACTAGAAAAAGGAGAAAGAGTAAACTATCCAAAATCCAAAGCCAATAGTAGGGAAAAAATGGTAGAATAAACAAAATAGATATTAGAAAACAACAAGGGAAAATTAATTAAAATAAGTTATATTTTGAAGAGGTAAAATTGACCAACTTTTAGCTAGACTAAGAAAAAAGAGAAGACTCAAATAAATAAGATTATTAATGAAAAGGGGACATTACAACTGATGTCACAGAAATAAAAAGGGTCCTGAGGCTAGTATGAACAATTGTACACCAAAATCTGTATAACATAAGTGAAAGGATAAATTCCTAGAAATAGACAACCCTCCCAGACTTAATCATTAAAAAATAGAAAATCTGAACATCAGTGACAGATAAAGAAGTTGAATAAAAATTTAAAATCTCTTAATATTACCCTGATAGAAAAGCTAGACAGAAAAGAAAACAACACATCAATATCCTGACAAATATTGATGCAAAAATCCTCAATAATATAATAAATAATACAATAGCACATTGAAAGTATCATACAGCATCACTTAATGGATTTATGTCAAGAAGGCAAGGAGGTTTTACCATATGAAAATTGATAAATTTGTTAACATACATTAAGAGAAAAAAGGACAAAAATCATATTATCATTTCAATAAATGCAGACATTTATTGAATATTCATTACTTTTCATGAATTTTCAACAAATTGTATATGGAAGAAAACCACTTCAGTATAATAAAGGCATATATTGCCATCCCATGGCTAAACTTCATGCTTAGTGTTCAAAAGCTGAAAGCATTTCTCTAAGTTCAGGAACAAGAGAAGTTTGCCCATTCTTACCACTTCTCATCAATATATCACTGGAAGTCCTAGCCAGGGCAATTAAGAAAAAAGAAAGAATCCATTCATATTAAAAAGGAAGCCAGAAAATTACCTGTGTTTGCAGATGACCCCATGTGTAGAAAACTTTAAAGACTCCGCCAAAATCTTAGCACAAATAAACAAATTCAGTCAAGTCAAAGGATACAAAGTTAACATACAGATTTCAGTTGCTCTTTTTCACATAATAAGAATGAACCATCCAAAAAGTGATAGGGACAAAGTGAAGGGACAAAACAGGTGATTAAATAGCTAATCCCACTAGGAGATTATAAACAAAAAAATCAGAGACCCCTGTTAAGTTAATGATTATTCAAGAAAGCAGGTTTGCTTAAACACAAAACCAATCAGACTTGCTTAGCAACATAACCATGCAACTGAAGTGTTAAGACATGCCCCCAAACAATAAAACAATGGTGGTATGAGACCCACCTACTTCCCACTGAGCTCAATAAGTTAGCGATCCTTAGGATTAGGACATGCTCTTTGCACACATAAAAAGTAGTAATTTGTGGACTTAGCATTTGACTATGTAGGGAGAAACCTCCTTTGCCCAACCTGGAGGAGCAGTTCATGATGGAAACATGATATCTACTCAAGAAAGACAAAGAAGTATTCTCCCCCTGCCCACCTCTCCTTTGATTATAAAACTGTAGCCCACCACAGAAATATAGATCAATGGAACAGAATAGAAAGCCCAGAGATAAATCCACGAACCTATGGACACCTTATCTTCGACAAAGGAGGCAAAGATATACAATGGAAAAAAGACAACCTCTTTAACAAGTGGTGCTGGGAAAACTGGTCAACCACTTGTAAAAGAATGAAACTAGAACACCTTCTAACACCATACACAAAAATAAACTCAAAATGGATTAAAGATCTAAATGTAAGACCAGAAACTATAAAACTCCTAGAGGAGAACACAGGCAAAACACTCTCCGACATGAATCACAGCAGGATCCTCTATGACCCACCTCCCAGAATATTGGAAGTAAAAGCAAAAATAAACAAATGGGACCTAATGAAACTTAAAAGCTTTTGCACAACAAAGGAAACTATAAGTAAGGTGAAAAGAGAGCCCTCAGATTGGGAGAAAATAATAGCAAATGAAGAAACAGACAAAGGATTAATCTCAAAAATATACAAGCAACTCCTGCAGCTCAAGTCCAGAAAAATAAATGACCCAATCAAAAAATGGGCCAAAGAACTAAACAGACATTTCTCCAAAGAAGACATACAGATGGCTAACAAACACATGAAAAGATGCTCAATATCACTCATTATCAGAGAAATGCAAATCAAAACCACAATGAGGTACCATCACACGCCAGTCAGGATGGCTGCTATCCAAAAGTCTACAAGCAATAAATGCTGGAGAGGGTGTGGAGAAAAGGGAACCCTCTTACACTGCTGGTGGGAATGCAAACTAGTACAGCCGCTATGGAGAACAGTGTGGAGATTTCTTAAAAAACTGGAAATAGAACTGCCATATGACCCAGCAATCCCACTTCTGGGCATACACCCCGAGGAAACCAGATCTGAAAGAGACACGTGCACCCCAATGTTCATCACAGCACTGTTTATAATTGCCAAGACATGGAAGTAACCTAGATGCCCATCAGCAGATGAATGGATAAGGAAGCTGTGGTACATATACACAATGGAATATTACTCAGCCATCAAAAAGAATTCATTTGAATCAGTTCTAATGAGATGGATGAAACTGGAGCCCATTATACAGAGTGAAATAAGCCTGAAAGATAAACACCAATACAGTATACTAATGCATATATATGGAATTTAAAAAGATGGTAACGATAACCCTATATGCAAAACAGAAAAAGAGACACAGATGTACAGAACAGACTTTGGGACTCTGTGGGAAAAGGGGAGGGTAGTGAGAGACTAGCATTGAAACAAGTGTACTATCAAGGGTGAAACAGATCACCAGCCCAGGTTGGATGCATGAGACAAGTGCTCAGGGCTGGTGCACTGGGATGACCCACAGGGATGGAATGGGGAGGGAGGCGGGAGGGGGAATTGGGATGGGGAACACATGTAAATCCATGGCTGATTCATGTCAATGTATGGCAAAAACCACTACAATATTGTAAAGTAATTAGCTTTCAACTAATAAAAATAAATGAAAAATAAAAATCAAAAACTGTAGCCCACTACAGGTGTGGGATTTCTTGCCTATCTGCTCAGTTGTGTCCAACTCTTTGCCACCCCATGGACTGTAGCCCACCAGGGTCCTCTGTCCATGGAATTCTCCAGGCAAGAATACTGGAGTGAGTAGTCATTCCCCTCTCTTGGGGAGCTTCCCAACTCAGGAATCGAACCTGGGTCTCCCACATTGCTGGCAGATTCTTTACCACCTGAACCACCAAGGAAGCCTCTTGTAAGTCTCAGCTCAGTTCAGTTGCTCAGTAGTGTCTGACTCTTTGCAACTCCATGGACTATAGCCCACCAGGCTTCCCTGTCCATTACCAACTCCTGGGGCTTGCTTAAACTCATGTCTATCAAGTCGGTGATGCCATCCAACCATGTCATTCTCTGTTGTTCCCTTGTCCTCCTGCCTTCAATATTTCCCAGCATCAGGGTCTTTTCCAATGAGTCAGTTCTTTGTATCAGTGGACAAAGTATGGGAGCTTCAGCTTCAGCATCAGTCCTTCCAATGAATATTCAGGACTGATTTCCTTTAGAATTGACTGGTTTGATCTCCTTGAGGATAGACTGGTTTGATCTCCTTGCTATCCAAGGGACTCTCAAGAGTCTTCTCCGACACCACAATTCAAAAGCATCAATTCTTTGGCACTCAACTTTCTTTATGGTCCAACTCTCACATCCATACATGACTACTGGAAAAACCATAGCTTTGATTAGATGGACCTTTGTTAGCAAAGTAATGTCTCTGCTTTTTAATATGTTGTCTAGGTTGGTCATAGTTTTTCTTGCAAGGAGCAAGAATCTTTTAATTTCATGGCTGCAGTCACCATCTGCAGTGATTTTGGAACCCAAGAAAATAAAGTGTCTCAGTGTTTCCACTCTTTTCCCATCTATTTACCATGAAGTGATGGGACTGGATGCCATGATCTTTGGTTTTTGAATATTGAGTTTTAAGCCAGCTTTTTCATTCTCCTCTTTCACTTTCATCAAGAGACTCTTTAGTTCCTCTTTGCTTTCTTCCATAAGGGTGGTGTCATCTGCATATCTGAGGTTATTGATATTTCTCCCAGCAGTCTTGATTCCACTTTGTGCTTCAACCAGTCCAGTATTTCACATGATGTACTCAGTGTATAAGTTAAATAAGCAGGGTGACAATATATATCCACTCCTTTTGAAATTTGGAACAAGTCCATTGTTCCGAGTCTGGTTCTAACTGTTGCTTCTTGATCTGCATACATATTTCTCAGGAGGCAGGTGAGTTGGTCTGGTATTCCCATCTCTTGAAGACTTTTCCACAGTTTCTTATGATCCACACAGTCAAAGACTTTCACGTAGTAAATGAAGCAGAAGTAGATTTTTTTTTCTGGAATTCTCTTGATTTTTCTATGATCCAATGGATGTTGGCAATTTAATCTCTGGCTTCTCTGCCTTTTCTAAATCTAACTTGTACATCTGGAAGTTCTCAGTTCATGTACTGTTGAAGTCTAGCTTGGAGAAAATCTCACACGTGTCTTATTCTAATAAATCACTTTTTATCTATCACTTTGCTCTCACTGTATTCTTTGTGCTGAGATATAAAGTACTATGGTACTGGAGCTCTTCAGAGCTCCTGAACCACAGTCAAAGTGTTTCAAAAGGAAATTAAGAAAACAGTGTCAGTATAATAGCATCGAAATGAATAAAATGCTTAGGAATAAACTTATCCAAGTATACAAAACACTTGTACACTAAAAACTGAAGAAAGAAATTAAAGGAGAAACAAATAAATGGAAAGATATCCTGTGTTCATTGATTGTCCATACTACTCAAAATTGCCTACAGATTCAATGAGATCTACATCAAAATCTCAATTGCATCTTTCACAAAAACTTAAAAAAAAAATCCTAAAATGTGTATGAAATCTCAGAAGACTCAGAATAGCCAAAGCTATTTTGAAAAAGAAAAATAAAGCTGGAAGTATCACATTTCCAGAATTCAAAATTAGTACAGATTACAAACTGTACTAATGGTTAAAATAGTATGGTACTGGCATAAAGACAGTCATACAGAAAAATGGGAATAGAGACACAGAAATAAAACCCTTGAATATACAGTTAACTGAGTCAACGGATTTTTGACGACAGTGCCAAGAATATACATTGGATAAAGCATAGTCTCTTTCACAAATTGTGTTGGGAATTGTAGATATACACATGCAAAACAAACAAACAAACAAAAAAATTCACTATTAGACCTAATAAATGAATTCAGCAAATTTTCAGGACAAGAAAACATTCAGAAATCAGTATATTTTTACACAATAGCAATCTGAAAAATAAATTAAGGAACAATACAATTTATGATGGCTTAAAAACAAGTGAAATAGTTAGAAATAAACATAGTTTAGAAGGCAAAAGACATGTATACTGATAGCTACAAACGGCTTCTGAAATGAATCAAAGTCACAAATACTTAGAAAGATATCATGCGTTCATTGATTGGAAGACTTAGTATTGTTAAGGTGTTAATTCTATACAAAGTGATCTACAGAGTCAATATAATCCCTACCAAAATACCAAGGTCATTTTTCTTTTTTTGTAGATAGAGAAAAATTCATCCTAAAATTTATACAGAATATCTAAGAACTCCAAGTAGCCTAGACAATTTTGGAAAGGAATATCAAATTTGGTGGCCTCCCACTTCCTGATTTTAATCAAAACAGTGTGGTATTGGTATAAAGACATACATTGAACAGACCAATGTAATAAAAAAGACAGCACAAAAATAAACTCTTACATATATGGTCAAATTATTTTGGACACAGTTATCAAGATCATTTAATTAAGAAAGGACAGTTTTATTTTTTTTAATGATGTTGAGTAATAAGTATATTCGCCTGCAAAAGATTTAAACTGAATACTTTACATCATATACAAAAATTAACTCAAACTGATCAAGGATCCAAACATGAGTTATAACTATGAAACTCTCAGAAGAAAACATTGGGGAAAGTTTCATGACATTGGATTTGGCAATGGTTTCTTTGATGTGACGTCCAATATGTAGTCAAAAACAAACAAAGAAATAGATAAATTGGAGGACATCAAAATTAAAAAAAACTTCTATGTGTTAAAGTAAGCAGTCAACAGAGTGAAAAGGAAGCATATAAAATTTAAAGAAGTATTTGCAAATTATATGTCTGTAAAGGGATTAATATCCAGATATGTAAAAATTCTTACAATTCAATGAAAAAAATCAAGCAATTTGGCTAGAAAATATAAGAAAAATTTGAAATAAATCTTTCTCTAAAGATGCTATATGAATGATCAAAAGCACATGAGAAAGTATTTAGTAAAAATAATCATTGAGCAAATTAAAATAAAACACAATGAATTACTGCATCACACTCATTAGAATGACTACTATATATATATATATATATATATATATATATATATATATAAAGAAAATAGAAAATGATTATTGTTGATGAGGATGTGGAGAAATTGGAAACCTTGTGCTCTATCAGTGGGAATGTAAAAGAGTACATGTCGTGGGCCACATGTGGGTTGGAATGAGAAGGGAATAAAGTTCATTAGAGTGGGAGATGCTGTTAGAACAGAAGGCTGTCTCTAGGAAGAGCTGTACCCTTTCACAGGCTTGCAGCCCATTTTTATAGCCTCAAGAAAGAAGAAAATTCCTACTGGAATGGTGGCATTAGGTGATTGGTTAGGATGCTATAGGATGGATGGGTGGATATTTTGTATAACGTGGGGCCAGGGAACTGGCTGGTTTAGATACGGAGACTCATGGCTCAGCTGCTATGGGGCTTGGTCAGAGATTTTTATCCTGTGACCTTAGTACAAGGCTCCACAGTACAGTTGTATGGAAAACAGTATGGAGAATCTTCAAAAACTTAAAAATAAAATTTTTATGATCCAGTAATTCCACTTCTAGGTATATATCCATATACCCCAAGAAGTCAAAGTACAATCTTAAAAAAATATTTACACACCCATGTTCAATGCAGTATTATTCACAGCAGCCAAAAGGTTAAAACAATATAAGTGTGCATTAATAGATGAATTAATAAACAAAATGTCATATACACATACAATAGAAAATAACTTTATCTTAAAAAGAAGGACATTCTGACACATGCTATAACATGGAGGAACTCTGGGAACCTGATGTGTTAAGTGAAATACATCAGCCACGGAATGGCAAATGGTGTATGATTACACTCAGAAATTAGTGCTTTCTGGTATTTGCCAGAATCTTGGGGGAGGTGGAATGAAGGAATATTGCCTAATTGGTATAGAGTTTCTGTTTTGCAAGATGAAAAGAGTTCTGGAGGTTAGTTGCACAAAGTCAACGTACTTAACACTCTTGAATTGTATACAGGTGTACCCTGATATATTGTGTGTTTGTTTTTGGATGACTGCAATTAAAGCAAGTGACATGATTTTTTTTTTCTTTTGGTTTCCCAGTGCATATAAGAGTTATGTTTACATTATAATGTGGTTTACTGTAAAAATAGCATTATATTATTTTTTTTTAGCATTATATTATTTTTAAAAAACAGTAAACTTGCCTTGAAGTGAAGTGAAGTGAAAGTCGTTCAGTTGTGTCTGATTCTTTGCAACCTGGTGGACTATACAGTTCATGGAATTCTCCAGGCCAGAATACTGGAGTGGGTAGCCTTTTCCTGCTCCAGGGGATCTTTCTAACCCAGGGATCGAGCCCAGGTATCCTGCATTGCAGGTGGATTCTTTACCAGTTGATTCACAAGGGAAGCCCAAACATACCTTAATTTAAATATAATGGCATTGAGAAATGGTGTGGATAGACTTACTAGAACTTGGGTTGCCACGGACCTGAAATTTGTAAAAACACAATATCTTCCAAGTGCAATAAATTGAATCACAATAAAATGAGATATGCCTGTGTTTAAAAATGGTTAATTTTATGATATGCATTTTAATACAGTTAAACAAAACAAAACAATTCTCAATATTCAAAGTTTCACTAGTTTTGCAACACAAAGGCCCTTATCAACAACTGTTTGGGAAGAGCTTTTCAATGAGAAAAGAAATAAATCTAAAAAATATTGGCAACCAGAAAAATAAATAAATAAATAAATAAGGGTGAGCAAATGCCTTCATTAGATGTCTTATAAATAAGTAAAGCCAGAACAGAAGAGGAGAAGGCAGGAAGTATGTCAACACAGAGAATATGAGAATTCTCTAAGGCACTTATTCTTAAAAGAAGATAATGATTTTTAAAGAAACTGATAAGAAAGGAGAAGAAAGCATATACTAAGTGTTACAAATTCTAATGAAGTAAGATGGAAGAATCAAGCTAAAATATATATATATAATAGGTACACAAATGAACAGGAGATAATTTTTTTCAATGTGGATTAAAAATAAATCCAGCTGTGTGTGGTTTACAAAATACACATGAAACATAAAGTCACTTAAAGGTTGGATACCTAGATATATACGTCATGGTCCATGCATGGGCTGGAAAAGAATTTCCAGACATGAGGCAGAATGAGAGGAGAATAAGGTTTATTAGACTGGTTGACAAGATCAGAACAGCTGGTCTGCTCAAGGAAGAATAGAAAGGCTTTCGCAGGCTAGTAGTCAATTTTTACAACCTCAAGACAGAGAAAATCCCTACTGGAATGATAGCATTAGGTGATTGGTTAGGATGCTATAGGATGGGTAATAGGGTGGATATTTTATCTAATATGGGGTCAGGGAACTGGAGGGTTGTGGCAACAGTTGCTATGGGACTTGGTCATGTCCAGAGTTTTGTCCTGTGAACTTGGTATGGGGTTCCACATAATAGTGTAGCTTAAAATAGAGTTTTAGAGAGAAAAAAAAAATCAATACAGATAGGGTAGACTTGTAGATTTCACTACATAATTACAATATAGTCAGCCCTTGAGAAAATATGATTTAATTTATGTATTCATATTATATATATGTATACACATATTTTACATTACTCAATATAGCAGCATATCGTAATTTTTTCTTTCCCTTTATTTACTAGTATATTTGCTAGTATGTACACTGGTATTTGTACAGGTATCTTCTGTTTTCCAAGAGTTCATATTATGCCACTTCACTTTTAACAAACATCCATATCGGCAAGATAATGAAACGGGAAACAGGGTTCTGTTCACGGAGTTAAAGAACGAATCCCTCAAACTCAGCAAACACGTATGCAGGCAAAGTTTATTTTAAAGGATGGAGATACAAAGCCCTCAGCATAGATACTGAGAAGGGGTGAAGAGAGCTCCCAAAGGCGGGAATAATCTCAGTTTTTATAGAGTTTTTATTAGAGTTGATCTGTTCATTTTTGGTTGGCTCAGGGTTAGACATGTGATATATGTAATTTCTGACAAATCAGTTTAAATGTTGCAATATCCAGTTTGTCCTTTTTATGACTTTCTTGGATCTTTCAGTTTCTCAGTTTTTTCTAGACATTGCAATGTCATCCCTTGACCCTCTCTCACGACACCCAGACCATTATTGAGGGGCATATGTGTTTAGGAGCTACCTGGAGTTTTTCTCCTTGATAAACTGGGCAGCAGTTAGTGATTGTCTTGTCCTGGGTCTTAATGTCTTATGACCCTCCAGACCAGGGAGGCATTCCTCTGAATGCCTGGAAACTGAAGGAGTAAATATAGCTTTTAATGAAGCAAAATGCTTGTGTGTGAAAATTAAAATTGAAATTAGAAAAAGTACCGAAGCTCTGACTTCTACACTGATTGCCTAACAATTTTTAACTCAATAAGGTTTTTTTTTTTTTTTTTAAGTGAAAATCCTCTTCGTATTTCTTTCAATTAGCAAAAAATGTACTAATACAGGTTTTTGGCAAAAGTAAAGTGGTGTAAGGCAAACTTTTGCAAAGTTTTATGCCATTTTTGGCTTATGAAAGGTTTCAGAGCAATACTCTCCTTTCAGATAGTAGGGAAAAGCTGTATATATATATAAAGTATATTAAAATATATGGAAAAATTCAAAAGGATTACAATAAGAAATTGACAAAGTTATCATTACAGCTGGAGATGTCATCATCTCTCTCAACGGTTGAAACAACAAGGCTAACAAATAGTTATGATTAAGATTCAAAAGATTTGGCTAACACAATGAATAGCTTAAGAAATTTTATCTGACATAGCATTTTTGAATCCAACATTTATAAACTGTTCTCAAGCACACATTAAATAATTATAAAATATTTATCATGTAAAAATGGCCAGTTTTACCAGTACCTAAGATAGTATAGTGTTTAGCACATAGGTGCTCAACAAATACTGATGAATGAATTAATGAATGAATCAGTGATCCCCTGTTATTCGTGAGTAGGAGGAAATACTGGGAAGTAATTTGAAAGGGAGAGAAGCAACTCATATACGGTGCAGGGATTCTGTTCCCAAGCAGACAACTTCCAGTCAAATTCACCCTAAACAATTCAACTTTTCAATACATAAACAGAAAGATTCCTTCTCTATCTCTCCTACCATCCTGCTTACAACCACATTCTGGTCAGCTTGCCCTGTGTCAGAAGAAGAGTTTGAATCCTCAAAAATTACTAAAACTGAGTAAGTTTACGAAGTGGTGCTGACTACTTTTAAGCAGCTTGGTCTGTGAGTGGTTGATGCTTCTGTAGGGACACTGTAACTCTACAGAACTAAAACTTTGAGGATTTCCCCTCTTTGTTGAATTCTTCTGGTGAATTTTAATCATCTCCTTGGTCCTATTAGGTATTAGACATGTAACTATAATGCTGATAATAATAACAATCAACAAAGTTTGATTTTATTTTCTAGCACTTACTGCATTCCAACATAAATTATCTTAATTCTCCCAACAACATAAAAGACAGCTGCGATTAACATTTTAGTTTTGCAAATGAGGCAAAATGGGGTTGGCTAAATTGTACTGTATTTTAGAACTGCTGCTTTGTGATTGTTATTTTACAACCGTTGATTCAAACTCAGGGTTTTCTTACTGTGTGTTCTTTATACAATTGTGTGCGTGCGTGCCGTCACTTCAGTCATGTTCGTCTCTCTGCACCCCTATGGACTCTAGCCTTCCAGACTCCTCTGTCCATGGGATTATCCAGGCAAGAATACTGGAGTGGGTTGCCATGCCCTTCTCCAGGGGATCTTTCCAACCCAAGAACCAAACCCGGGTCTCCTGTCTCCTGCATTGGCAAGTAGGTTCTTTATCACTAGCACCACCTGGGAAGCCCCTTTATATGATTACCAACACTGAAAATTGCACTTGTAATTCTGATTTTTTGGTGCTGTTTGAGAGTTGTAGTGCCATAAATGTGTCTATCGGTCTGTAGACAAGCAGAGATGTGCAGACAGGCAGATGATTAGAACTGCTTCATCTTTTTCTGAGAGAAAATGATAGAATTTTTTCCCCCAAAACAGGAAATGAGAATTAAAAAATTGTTCTGAAAGGGGCAAATAAGTGTGGCAACACATTCCTTTGTTTGAACCTAGATGGTATACACCCCTCTTCTGTTGGGGTGCGGGATCTCTTGGTACTTATATTTCTCTTACTCTTATATTCTCCCTTCTCCTTTTACTTCCTTTAAGCTCAATAAACTTTTTTTTTTTAAACGGAAGTGAGGCTACTGCACTCTTGTTTCTGGATGCTGTTATCCTGGGTATCAGAATGAAAACCACATCATTTATCATAATTCATAACATTACAGCTCAAAGAAACCAAGTAACTTGTGAAGTCCAGTTTCCATATTTTAGTATAGGTCAGGAAAGGTGTGTGACCCCCTTTGGGTCAAGGTTAGTGACAGAGCCACAGTTAAAGCTCAGGCCTCCTGACTCCCACTCTATGTCCACAGGGCCTTCTATGCGTGTAGGGAACACATGCCCTCAGCATGGTTCAGACAAAGCTGGGAGGCCGGTGCCTCCCCACAGGCCTAAAGAAAGGATTCCTAGGAGGACTGTTTTCTAGAGCTGCTTTTTTTCACTTCCTGCTCTGCATACTCACCTTCGCAATTAGTATTAGTTGAGGAAAGCAAGAGGAGAAAACTGGGGCCTCCCCCAAAGCTCCCAGATCCTCCACTCAGGCAGGCAGAGGTCTCTGCAGAGAAAAGTGCTGCTAATCACTGAAGTTGAGGCTCAGCTTCGTTAAGCAGGCACAGCCTCTCCTGGGAACAGTTCCCTAGTCTCACCCTCTGGTTTCCCCAGTTCAACTAAACTGCTCCTCATTTGTCTTCTCATTAAAAAACTAGTTAGCACATTGCTCTGTTCCCTTGAGTTGCTCAGAAGAAAAGTTTTGTGGGAGGATTTCCTTAGCTGCATAGATCTGGCTCTCATGCTTCCCCTAAGGGAATCTCAGTATCCAGGTCCTTCAAACAAGGGGTATGCAGCAGTAATAATTCAGCAATGGGCAAGGCTCCTCTGCTTGACCAAAGGGAAGTGGAAGGAAAGATCTGGGCTGGTTAAGGATATGAAAGTTCAGTACAGCTGCCTGAGATCTAACTCAGAAGGAGGGGAATGTGAGACTTGTTTGGACACACTGCTCAAAGATTTCCAGGCTCATCTTGTGCTGTTGAGCCTCTGAGCAGGTGTCCATGCCATCTGGACTCCTCCCCAAATACAAAATTCCTGCAGACTGTACATCGGTACAGCTCTTCACGTTCACCATGCACTCTCACATTTCAGCAGTGCCTCCTCACTGAGGCAAGGCAGGACAGGTTAAATATTATTATTCTCTGTTTTTTAAATAGATGCCTGAAACCTATCTGGTACAGAGACTGCCCTCACTGTTAGAGGGCTTTCTAGTCCTTATTGGGCTTCCCTTGTGGCTCAGCTGGTAAAGAATCTGCCTGCAATGTGGGAGACCTGGTTTCAATCTCTAGATTGGGAAGATCCCCTGGAGGACAGCATGGCAACCCACTCCAGCATTCTTGCCTAGAGAATCCCCATGGACAGAGGAGCCTGGCGGGCTGCAGTCCAAGGGGTTGCAAACAGTCGGAAATGACTGAGTGACTCAGCACAGCACATATATTTACCACCAACACATTAGTAGTGATAGCAGTAATACTATTCAGTGAGTGCCCACTATAATGGATATATAAACTTACACTACATGAGGAAACTGAGGCTCAGAAAGGCTATGTAGCTAGTTTAGGATCATTTAGCAAAAATGATGCATCTAATGAGCATAGCTAAGTGAGGGGAGAAAGAGGAGAATATTTTATATAGAGGATAGGTAGGGAGATGGGTTTAATAATTAGTAACAGATGGAAAGGCACACATATAAGGGGGAATAAATGGGAGATACAATTAAAGAGAGACTCAGAAAATGTTAGAGGTCATTACTGCCCCAATTTTACTTTCCCTGAACTGCGGCATCTGGATCTACCAAAACCCTCATCGTTAGTCTCCTGAAGTATCCATTTTCTGTGTGAAACAGCAGAAACAGAAGATTCATTAGTATATCAGGGGTCTCAGATCCTCCCCCAATTTCCCCATCTGCTCTGCCTCTCACTATTCATAAGAGCTTTTAGTTAAATAATACTGTCATCCAGTCCTTGATTCCTGGACCTCAATCCATATGCTGAGGCACCAGTCTTGTTGACTCTTTTGATAAAGGCACTCAATTATTCCATTTGTTCAGAATGCACCCTGGTCTTAGTCTGCCAAAGGTAGGCAGATGTTCTGGAATGAGGAATTCTTTTTCATTCTTCACATTCATTCAGCAATTCTTGTGTAACCCTAGTCAGAAACAGAGCTGGTACTCTTGAAATATCAAAGAAGACACCAGAAAATCATCTAATCCCATATTTTCAAGCAAACAATATCAGAACTGTAATGCATAAAGCCAGAGTACCAAGTACAAGACAGACTGAAATAGGAAGCGGAAATGGGGATCCAAAGCTCTGGTCACTCCCTGTCCCCTCTTTTCTATCCTGGCACCTTAAACAGTTACTCTGATGAGATGATTCAGTTTCTTCTTGTTTTTTTCAGACGAGAGAGCTGAAGGCTGAGGAGGTGATGGGCTACCAAAAATGCACAGTTCATTAGGGACTAAGATAAGACCAGAGCTTGGCAGAGATAGGTCACTGTATGGATCATGAATATTCTTTATAAAATTGTTTTTAACTGTTCTTATGGAAAAAATGAAATTAAATAGTTTCCTGGACATGGATTCACCCCCAGATCCACCACAGTGGGCAAGACTTCCTCAGCCTCATTCTCACGCTCTGCAAAATGACAGTAAGGAGTGGGTGACTGTCCATATTCCTTCCTGTTTACAGAGTTTTAATTCCACAATTGCACCACTTCTTAAAAAAAAAAAAAGCAAGATCCAAATTCAACCCAGGCAGGTAAGATACAACACACAGAGTTCAGTTCAGCCACTCAGTCACATCTGACTCTTGGCAACTCCACAGACTGCAGCACGCCAGGCTTCCCTGTCCATCACCAACTCCCAGAGCTTGCTCAAATTCCTGTCCATTGTGTCGGTGATGCCATCCAACCATTTCACCCTCTGTTGTACCCTTCAATCTTTCCCAGAGTCAGGATTTTCCAATGAGTCAGTTCTTTCCATCAGATGGCCGAAGTATTGGAGCTTCAGCTTCAACATCAGTCTTTTCAGTGAATATTCAGGACTAATTTCCTTTAGGGTTGACTGGCTTGATCTCCTTGCTGTCCAAGGGACTCTAAGTCTTCTCCAGCACCACAGTTGAAAAGCATCAGTTCTTCGGTGCTCAGCTTTTTTTATGGTCCAGTTCTCACATTGTACATGACTACTGAAAACACCATAGCTTTGACTAGATGGACCTTTGTCAGCAAAGTAATATCTCTGCTTTTTAATATGCTGTCTAGGTTGGTCATAGCTTTTCTTCCAAAGAGCAAGTGTGTTTTAATTTTATTGCAGCAGTCACCATCTGCAGTAATTTTGGAGCCCAAAGAAATAAACTCTGCCACTATAATGTCACTGACTGGGGAAACAGATTCTTGGATGGCACAAACAAAACCTTGTGTGCACCAGGACCCAGGAGAAAGGAGCACCCACAAGAGACAGAGCCATACTTGCCTGTGAGTGTCCGGGAGTCTCTGGTGAAGATGTGGGTTGACAATGGCCTGCTGCAGGGTCAGGGGCACTGAATACAACAGTGTTGTGGGCATAAGTCCTTTTGAAGGAGGTCCCCATTACCCTTACCCCTACTATAATTTGGCTTCAGGCCAAACAACGGGGGGGGGGGGGACATAGACCCTCCCATCAACAGAAAAGTGGGTTAAAGATTTACTGAGCATGGCCCCACCCCTCAGAACAAGATCCAGATTCCCCCAGAGTCAGTCTCTTCCATACAAGCCTCTTATCCTATCCATCAGAGGGCAGACAGAATGAAAACCACAATCACAGAAAACTAACCAAACTGATCACATGGATCACAGCCTTGTCTAACTCAATGAAACTATGAGTCACACTGTGTAGGGCCTTTCAAGATGGACAGGTCATGGTGAAGAGTTCTGACAAAACATGGCCCACAGGAGAAGGCAATGGCAAACCATTCAGTGTCCCTGCCTTGAGAACCCCATGAATAATATGAAAAGGCAAACACACAGAACAGAGGGGAAAAAGTGCTGGTCCAGATCCCTTTTCTGTTATATGCCTGCTACCGGCTAAGTTGCTTCAGTCATGTCCAACTCTTTGCAACCCATGGACTGTAGCCCACCAGGCTCCTCTGTTCATGGGATTCTCTGGGCCGGAATACTAGAGTCTGTTGCTATGCCCTCTTCCAGGGGATTGTCCCGACCCAGGGACCAAATCCTCACATCCTGTGACTCCTGCATTGGCATGCAGATTCTTTACCACTAGTGCCAGCTATACGATTCCAAATAAAAATCTTAACCTCTGTCTGAGCAACTGTTTCCTTGTTTTTTAAAGAAAAAATATTTATAATGATCACCACACAGTTCTATAAAGATTAGAGGAAACAAAACATTTAAAGTGATCAATGCTTAAGTGTTCCTGATACTTGAGTTACTCTATGAATAATAAAAAGCTTTATTATTTTAGGGGCAGGGCCAGAGACTTTGAAGCTTGGTTCCTGAATTCAGTCATTATCTCTACCACTTTCTTTCTGCATGACCTTAAACAATTCACTTAACCTTCCTATTTTCCATATGTAAAAAACTCCCTGATCTGTAAAATGAGGACTAGAAGACCCTCATTCAAAGAATTCTTTTGAGGATTGTTGTTGTTGTTGCTCAGTCACTAAGTCGCGTCTGACTCTTTGTGATCCCATGGACTATAGCACACCAGGCTTCCCTGTCCTTCACTAACTCCTGGAGTTTGCTCAAATTCATGTCCAATGAGTCAGTGATGCCATCCAACCATCTCATCCTCTATGGCCCCCTTCTCAGCAAACAAAATAGTAAATATTACATATGAGATAGTCATTATTACTACAAATTCGTCACATAAATTTCTGCATTGGGAATTTCTTCCCTTAAGCATGCTTGATTTTACACATATCTCACATTTTTGTCACATGTGTGGGTCAATAGAATTGATAATAATTCAAACTGAGCATTGTTCCTGGGCTTAGGTGTCCAAAATCACCCTAGAACATCCTGTGTGTTTCTCCTTGCCCTTGTGAAATTTTTACTATCCCTCAATACATGGCTTTGGGGCCCTTATCCTCTTCCTACTCTTTCTTTTCTCCTACCCCATGGTTATCTCAGCTTGTCTTTATTGGGGTGGTCGTGGGTTGCAGCAAAATACTATTTGGTCAGCACATTACCAGGTGGCAGTTGAAATGAATCACTAGCAGTGGGGATTCCCTGGAGGCTCAGTGGTAAAGAATCAGCCTGCCAATGTAGGAGACATGGGTTTGATTCCTGGCCCGGGAAGATCATACATGCCACAGAGCAACTAAGCCCATGTGCCACAACTACTGAGCCTGTGCTCTAGAGCCCAGGGGCTGCAACTACTGAGTCCATGTGCCTTAGAGCCTGCACTCCACAGCAAGAAAAGCCACTGCAAAGGGAAGGCCACACACCCCAGCTAGAGAGTAGCCCCTGCTTGCTTCAACCTGAGAAAAGCCTGAGCAACAATGAAGACCCAGCACAACCAAAAATAAATAAATAAAATTTTAAAAAAGAAAAGGAATCACTAGCAATTTCTTGGGTCACATTAATCAATACTGTGTAACGAGCTTGAGAGCTTACAATCCTGTTGTAGATACATCTTATAATTCAAAGAAGCATATATTTCACCAGTGATTTCTAGTATATTCATTCTTTCATTTATGAATAAGTGAACAAAAGAATGAATGGATGAGTGAATAAATGGACTCTTAAGGAGCAAATAAGATGGTAGAGATTGTTGCTTTCTATAAGCTTACCAGGGGCCATTCCTCTTTTTTAGATCAGTTCTGTGCTTCAAACTCATCTTCTCTTTTATTGCACAATCTTATATGCGCTCAAACCTTCTGAGGTCCTTCCTTTCAGACTGTCCTTAGTTTCCCAACAAACATAGGTAATAGGTGGGTTGAACTGCCCATCTCCCTCCACCTCAAACTTTGAGTGATAAGATACAACCTGAGGAAATTACAGACTTTGGACAGTTTGCACTTAAGCAGACACTTTTTAAAATTTGCTAAGAAGTGAAAATAAGTAGGAAAAAATGCATGAATATGACACATTGGGGTGAATGCCTCAGGGCCAACTCTTTGTCTCCTTCTTTTTTCCATGTTCATAGCAGTTTATTACTCTAGAAGGAGTAAAATTATATATATAGTAACTCTGATTGCAAACTTTGCAGGAGTATCAAAGTTAACATTCTATCACATAGGATGTATGCATAGTTTATCATGAAAGTAAAGCCCACACGTTTTTAAGAATAAAGCAGGGCACTATTAATAATTATCTTGAACAACAGGCATTAACCAGAACTCACTTGAGCAAGCCAGGATGTATGATTGCACTATGTCACTGTATAAACATTTATTTTAAGAATATACCTACATTATTAAAAATCAAAATAACTCATAAAAAGGTATATGAATCAATAGAAGAATATTTCTCCAATCCAGGTCCATCTGTCCCATGCTATCCCCACTCCCCACAATAGAAAACAACTTTCAAAGAAAAAAAAAAAAGAAAAGAAAACAACTTTCATCTGTGTTTCCTAAAAGTGTGCAGTGTTTCCTTACATAAAAACAAGTAAATATGAGTATTATCATAAGTCCCCTGGAGACCATTTCCAATCACTGTAGAAAGTCCTTTCTCAGTTTGATAAATAGTTCATTGTGTGCTTAATTTAAACAGTCCAGTGCTGAAGGGCTCATGGGTTCCAGTCTTGCTATTATAATCAGAACTACAAAGAATAACCTTGTGTATATATCATTTCATATACATATATGCAAGATGAATTCCTAGAAGTGGTATTGCTAGGCACAAATGACTATGTAGTTTGCATAAAGATTGATCAATTTTTCTCCAAATTTATTTCACTATTTGGTTCTTTTATGAGCAATGTATGAAATGTCTATTTCCCTGCAGTTGGCCCAATAAAGTGTGCTTAAAACTTGGATTTTTGTCAGTCTGAAGGTGATAAAAGTATCTCAATGTAGTTTAAAGTTGCATGCGCCATTATGAGTTAAGATGAATATCTTTTCATGTATTTAAGTGCCCTTATTCTTTTATAAATGCCTATTTGGGGATGGATTACCCACATTCCAAATTAAGCATCTTGAGGAAAGAGATTATGTTTTATTCATTTCATACTTTGCTCAGTAAGAGGTATGGGAAATAGAAGGCGTTTACTAAATATATTTCATGAATAACAGAATCGCTGATTTCCTCTCTCCATACACTATTGTTGCTTTTTGTTAACACTTTTTTCTAACCTTTGGATCACATTTTTTTTCCTGGAAAATAATATTTCATATAAATATATGCACAATATAGAATATATAGATAAATAAAATTTGAATTGCTTATAAAATTATTTTTAAAACAATTTTCACCTATTCAGGCTTTTTTTCAAATATTAATAATCATTGTACAATGTTGAAACTTGAAATACTGTTTTCTTCACTTAACACACTAACAGATATTCTTCATTGTCTCCTTTGCTAAATCACGGATGTCTTGATGGAGGTATCACACCTTGTTCTTTTCTTTTGCTCCATTTCTAATACACTATATGTATTAGTTAAGAGAGCAAGTTTTGCTGGTGCGGGATGACATGAGAGGAAAATAAACAATTTCCTAAACTTGGAATGCTCCAACTTCTATTTTCCCTCTTTGTGCTACTTTTAAGACAAATATTTCACTCATTTATCTACAATGCTAAATATTTTGCATATGTATTTTGTATTGATTTGGATTTGTGTTTGAACTTCTTACAAACAAGTAATTGTATCACAATGATTGTTTTCTGAAGGCAAACAAACAGCCTTACATACTCTTTTGATGCAAGCCATGATGGTATACAATTGAGTACTCCAAAGCATGGGGGAAGTCTGTCCCAGAAACTGTCTTATAGATCCATAAACGAAGCTACAAATTAGGAGTGTTTTTGTATTTGGGAATGTGAGTTCACTTCAGTTCAGTTCAGTCACTCAGTCGTGTCCAACTCTTTGCGACCCCATGAATCGCAGCACGCCAGGCCTCCCTGTCCATCACCAACTCCCAGAGTTTACTCAAACTCATGTCCATCGAGTCAGTGATGCCATCCAACCACCTCATTCTCTATTGTCCCCTTCTCCTCCTGTCCCCAATCCCTCCCAGCATCAGGGTCTTTTCCAATGAGTCAACTCTTCGCAAGAGGTGGCCAAAGTATTGACGTTTTAGCTTCAGCATCAGTCCTCCCAATGAACACCCAGGATTGATTTCCTTTAGGATGGACTGGTTGGATCTCCTTACAGTCCAAGGGCCTCTCAAGAGTCTTCTCCAACACCACAGTTCAAAAGCATCAATTCTTCAGTGCTCAGCTTTCTTCACAGTCTAACTCTCACATCCATACATGACTACTGGAAAAACCTTAGCCTTGACTAGACAGACCTTTGTTGACAAAGTGATGTCTCTGCTTTTTAATATGCTATCTAGGTTGGTCATAACTTTCCTTCCAAGGAGTAAGCATCTTTTAATTTCATGGCTGCAATCACCATCTGCAGTGATTTTGGAGCCCCAAAAAATAAAGTCACATTTGGGAATGTGAAGGATGCAGCAATTTCATCAAATGATAGTTGTAACTGTTTATCCCAGAGAAATGTCATTTTTTTCACTTGAAGTGGAATCTCTGCAGAAGGCTGGAAAAGACTGAAAGAGATCCTCTACATTCCCAAGCATCAGAAAAAAATTTTACTCAAAGATTAATTCTTCCAATCTTGACGTTACATTATTTTCTAAAGCAAAACACTCAAAATCAAATATCACACTTTAATGTCATTAAAACAACTCCAGGTCTCACAGGAAGATTTTCCTGGCTGATTCGAAGAGCTGAGGACTGAATTCTCTCAAGTTTATGCCGTCTATCTGCAAACCTTTCCTGGTTAATGTTCTGAGAGCCAATTTAATTTTGCTGTTATCTTGTCCTCTGCCTCTGATTCCTAAATGTGAAACCACATTTACACTGATCTGTGATGCAACTCTACTATTCTCCAGTGGATTAATTCTTTCAATCTGTTACTTACATGATTTTTATATCCAAACAGTCCATGCCTATGTATAATGCCCAATCAAGGTCAGAATTGAATGAACTGACTGCAGGGCTTTTATGAAGATAATGCTGATGGTAATAAAAAATGACATGATTATGGAAAACTGAATAAGCATTATGTTCAGTTCAGTTCAGTCATTCAGTCATATCCAACTCTTGGCGACCCCATGGACTGCAGCATGCCAGGCTTCCCTGTACAATTCCCAGAGCTTGCTCAAACTCACGTCCATTGAGTCAGTGATGCCATTCAACCACCTCATCCTCTGTCGTCCCCTTCTCCGCCTGCCTTCAGTCTTTTCCAGCATCAGGGTCTTTTCTAATGAGTCAGCTCTTTGCATCAGGTTGCCAAAGTATTGGAGCTTCAGCTTCAGCATCAGTCCTTCCAATGAATATTCAGGACTGATTTCCTTTAGGATTGACTGGTTTGATCTCCTTGCAGTCCAAGGGACCCTCAAGAGTCTTCTCCAACACCACAGTTTAAAAGCATCAATTCTTTGGTGCTCAGCTTTCTTTATGGTCCAACTCTCACATCTATACAAGACTATTGGAAAAAACAGTATGTAGATGTTCCACGTAATTATAACAATGGTAGAGGTATAAATGATGACTGCAATGCTGGTGGTTTTGGTGGTTTAGAATGGGGTTTGGTACATAGTAAGTATTCAATAATAATTGAATCAATGGATAAATTGATTTCCTACTCCAGGGGATTTTCCTGACCCAGGGATTGAACTTGCATCTCTTCCACTTCAGGCAGATTCTTTATCACTGAGCCAAAAGAGAAGGCCGTGGTATAGTTGGTGGTTTAGCCACTAAGTTGTATCCGACTCTTGTGACCCCATGGACTGTAGCCTACCAGGCTCCTCTGTCCATGGGATGCTCTAGGCAAGAATACTGGAGTGGGTTGCCATTTCCTTCTCCAGGGAATCTTCCTGACACAGGGATCAAACTCGGGTTTCCTGCATCACAGGCAGATTCTTTACCAATTGAGCTACAAGGGAAAATTGTGGTAAGGTTAGTAGTGAGCAACTTGATGATTTACTCTTCTTAGATCACCTAGCTCTTATTATTGGAGTTTCATGGAAATGAAACCAAGAAATCTCCTTGCAATGCAATTTTTCAGAAGATGAAACTCACTTCTGGGGCACTCAGTGTGTTACTCTGTATGTGTGCATAAAATTATGCAAGATGAGTTGTCTCTTTCCATAGAAAGCTACACGGAATTTTTGCAAAGTTTTCAAAGTGGTCTAGAAAAGGCAATTTCCCTGAGACCTGATCCGAGTTCAACAGTCAGTGTTGCAAGGTTGAGAAAAATCATTTGAGAAATAGTGCTACTCTGGATCACTTTTCTGTGCCCAACATCCTTCCCCGAGAGGAACCTCTATTGAGAGCTCATCATACCCAACAACAACAGTGAACACACATTATGCATCCCCTGGGAAACCAGCATTTCCAGGAACATGAGATATAAGTACAGAAGTGTCTTGGGGTAAAAGGATGATGAGTAAGATGCTACAAGTCCTAATTTCATCCAGACAGTAATTTGGGATGGTGTATCAGAGATGCATGGATCTAAAGAAGAGGATTAGGGGATGAGAAAAAAATGCTAGGAACCATGGTGCTGATGTTTCCCACAGTCCAGAAACATTTTCAGTGGTTTTTGGGAATGATAAATTATCTGTGTTGTAAGAGTTTTAGAAAACATCAGTTCAAACTTTTTCATGTTAGAGAAAAAGAAGTTGCTTAGCCCAAAGTGTTCTGCCTGTTAGCAACAGAGCAAGTTCTCAAAGCAGAATCCCTAACTTAGTGGAAGGCCTTTTCTTTTTAAAATATATTAGGACTTGTTGTTGGTTGTTCTGTCTTCATGGTTTTCCTCTTTGAATATTCCTGGCACATTTCTTCTTTGTGGATCATCTTTCAAAGTGAGTTATTAGCAGGCACTATGGACCTGAGATTTTGGGAACAGTTCTCAGAAATTTTGCATTTCTTTTACTTCCCATCCTTTTTTTTTCCTACTCCTTAGAAAAATGTCTATAAACTCTAGAGGGTATTTCTGAAAGAGGCCTCAACAGTCACTTTTAGAGGATGATTTTTCTCTCTTCTCCATAGCCCTATATGGCTGTTTTTTAATCATTAGAAACTATAGGAAAGATGGAGGTAAACGTTTTCTTCTCTCTCTTATTTTCCTTTATACACACACTCACACTTAAAGTTGAAGTATAGTTGATTTATAATATTGTATTAGTTTCATCATACAAAGAATGTGCTGTGCAGCAGAGTAATTAGACATATATATATATATATATATATATATATATATATATATATATATATATATATTCATTTTTAGATCTACATAAACATCTACTTACCTTACATAAACGTATATTTCTTGAACTTTGTAACCTTAAGGTACTAAGAGAATTGGACCTCTATTGTATGTATGTGTGCTTCTCTATTACTCCTTACTGTCTGTAGATCTTAGTAAATGACAGTTTAAGTTTGAAGACTGTTGTCTGTTTCCTCTGCTCTCTCTACCATCCTTTGGTTTCACTATTTTCAACCAGTAGTTAGGTGTCTCCTGCTTTCTGATGGTGGAGCAGGAAAGAAATTCAGTTTCTGGAGTCATAAGAGCACAATATTATGGTGTAGAAAAGCATAGAACTGGCATAAGGAGCCTTGATTTCTAGTTCCAGTTCTGGAAACAACAGCTTCTGTTGGGTCCCACTATGTGTGCTTTTAGGACTGCAATTCTTCTATTGCAAAGTGAGGAGTATTGCTTAGATAATATCAAGTTCCTTTAAGGTGCTCAACTTCAGTATTCTTGACACTAGGGAAATTTTCTGAACATAGGAAAAATCTTGATGTTTATTAATCTTCTGTCTTCGCTCCTTGCTCTTAGGAACCATGGACCTTGCCAATCACACATGGACCCAGAGTTTTCTCCTTGCTGGTTTCACTACCACCGGAGCCCTGCGACCTCTTGCTTTCTTGGGGACACTGTGTATCTATCTCCTCACCCTGGCAGGGAACTTGTGCATTATTGTCCTGGTTCAGGCAGATTCGAGACTGTGCACACCCATGTACTTCTTCATCAGCGTCCTGTCCTTCTTGGAACTCTGGTATGTCAGCACCACAGTGCCCACGCTGCTGCACACCTTGCTTCACGGGCGCTCACCCGTCTCACCCGCTGTGTGCCTTGTCCAGCTCTACGTCTTCCATTCACTGGGCATGACTGAGTGCTACCTGTTGGGCGTCATGGCGCTGGACCGCTACCTTGCCATCTGTCGCCCCCTCCACTACCAGGCTCTCATGAGCAGACAGGTGCAGTTATGGCTGGCAGGGGCCACTTGGGTGGCTGGCTTCTCAGCTGCACTTGTGCCAGCAAGCCTCACAGCCACTCTGCCCTTCTGTTTAAAAGAGGTGGCTCATTACTTCTGTGACCTGGCACCACTAATGAGGTTGGCATGTGTGGACACAAGGTGGCATAAAGGGGTCCATGGGGCAGTGATTGGTGTGGCCACAGGGTGCAACTTTGTGCTCATTTTAGGACTGTATGGGGGTATCCTGAGAGCTGTGCTGAAGCTGCCCTCAGCTGCCAGCCGTGCCAAGGCCTTTTCCACCTGTTCCTCCCACATAACTGTTGTGGTGCTTTTTTATGCTTCTGCCTTCACAGTTTATGTGGGCTCACCTGGGAGTCGCCCTGAGGGAACAGACAAGCGTATTGCCTTAGTGTATGCCCTTCTTACTCCCTTTCTCAATCCTATCATCTATACCCTTCGAAACAAGGAGGTGAAGGAGGCTATGAAAAGGGTCAGGGTCAGGATACGGACCATGTTGAAGGAAGCTTGACAATCTCTTTCATCATTTTGAGGTTTCTTGGTAACTGTAGGAATGAATCACCTGGTTGGTTAGTCAATCATCTTTCCAGAGTTAAAGTAAATGCCAGGGAAATAAAATCAGTCTTATCATTTATCATGTCCATTGCAGACATTCACTGAAGAAGACATAAGCCTGGATTAATCAGAATTGGAACATATAGAGAGAAAGGATGTATGTCTTTGGTTCCATTCCAGACAAATGGGAGAGATAGGCCACAAAGGAAGAGAAATAAACCAGAGAACATGCAAATGTTTTTGAAATTAGGGCCCAGGGAGAGAGTAAGATACTGAGAGAAAGAAAGCAAACTAAAGCTGAGAGTTGGCACTTTTGTCAAGATAAGATTCCCAGAATATTCCCAGAATAAGATTCCCAGAAAAGGTGGAAAACAAGACTGGCCAAAAAGTATAACCTGTGTAAGTTTCATATGTGAAGCCATGAGCTGTAGGCAGAAAACTTATCAAGAACCCAGTGATCTGGGGAAATCATGTGATCAAATGTAGCTCACTGGAGAAGACAATGACCTTATTGGGTAGGAAGTTAGTAACTCTAGATAATAATTTACTGTCTAATGGGGAGAGACAAAAGTGTTGGAGATGAAAGTGTTATCTGAATTCTCTTCTGATACTGTGAAATATGCCTTAGAGTGATCTGTAGCCATATTCCATACATGAATAAATAAAATAAAATCCAAGCAACAAAGAGACAAACAAAAAGTTTTGTAAGCACACATGTGCAATGTAGAAAGCATACTGAAATAAACAATAGACATGGGGACCTGTGGCTATGACCTCATTCTCTACCTTCTCTTTTTCCCCAGCTCCCTTACCACTTTTTCTGCCCAGCAAAGTTTGAAAGTTATTGCTTAGGTTTAATTTCTGTACTTTGGCAATATGCAAACTGTAGATCTAGCCCCTGCCAAAAGCTGTCAGGGTTTTGAGAAAGACAGGACCAGGATCTTGGTAGAGACTGGGTCACTGTGTGGGATTTAAATACTCTGTCTAGTTTTCATTCTTATGTAACTTCTAAAAAATCAAGTCATTTATTTTTGGTATGTCTGTCCTATGCCAGAACAGTGACAGCTGCTTTCAAATGTATTTTTAACTTAATCTTCATAAAATCTTTTAAAGAAGAAAGAATCATCTCATTATCTACATGATGACACTAGAAAGGTTACCGCACTTACTGTCAAGAGACATGGATTTAAACCCAGATCCACTTCAGTGGGCTGGGTGAACTTAGCAAGACTTCCTCAGTTGCACTCTTTGCCAGGTGTCAGTAAGGAGCTAATGACTGCTTACATCCCTTCCTGCTTAGCAAGTTTTGATTCCGTGATTGCAACATGTCTTAAAGAAAGCAGGATCTGGACCAGACTCAGATGGTAAATTCTGAAAATCCGGAATAGAGAGAGGAAAGTAATGGTCCAAATCTAAGTTTTACTGTTTTTGGCTATGTCATTCTGATCTCAGGTGGCTTCCAGCTGCAGTGGTTGAAGCAGGATTTCAGTCTCCTGCCTATGGCAGGAGACAGCCACAGGAGGCCTATGGCAGTGACAGCGCTGAATCCTAGCCACCAGGCCACCAGGGACAAGTGAGTGGCCAGTGACAAAGCCCTGGCCCATCAGCTGTGTAGAAATGAATTTACACACAGAGATGAAAAGTTGTGAAACAAAGTGTTTATTAGGAAGGAAAAGCATATGTGTGGATAGACACATGGGCGGGGTCAGAGAATCTCACCCTTTCAGTGGTTTAAATCACTTCACATGGGGTATGTCTTTCAGGTTTCCTCTGGCCAATCATCTTGCTTTGCCTGGTTCTGAGTTTATATTTGGTTTATGTCAGGGTCCTCCCATGTGTGCACATGCATCTCCCAGCTAAGACAGATTCTATCAAAGATGTCTATGGGTAGATTGACATCACCTACTATGGAGTTGTTCCCCTCTCCCTTTGTGACCTTAAAGGAGATTTTCTGCTTGTGTGTAGTAAGGAAGGTCTCCTTGACTTCAAGAATGTGGAATATGTGGCCTTTTATCTCTTATCATAGCAGGAATTATCTTCTCCTATCCACTGCTATTTTGAGTGTCTGTCCATAGGGAACAAACTTCAGCTGTCCAGCCTGAGGCCCATCTATCTTGCTTCAACCCTGTACAGAAAAGAAAGTAAATTCTCTTTGATCTTAATTTTTTCTTCCTTAAAAAATTCTGTAACAAAGAGTCCTAAAGTTTAAATAAAATAACACAGGCTAAGTGTTCAATACATGTTAGCTTTATTATCCCAGAGGCAAAGCAATGCAGTAGTTATAACGTGAACTTTGATGCCTGCCTTCCTGGGTTGGAACATTAATTCTACCACTTAATTTCTTTGTGACCTCAAGCAATGCATGCAACTTTTCCTGTGTCTCGATTTCCTGATCTGTAAAGTGAGGACATAGTAGAATCTTAAATACCATATACATGTTAATTATTACTACTTCAAAGATTTTCCACTTACATTTCTGCAGTGGGAATTTCATTCCTTGAGGATGCTTAGTTTCACACATATCTCACATTTTCATTATGTGTAGAATCATTAGAATTGATAATTCCCCAAGTGAAGCATTTCCTTTTGAAGTGTTCAGAGTCAGCTTTCTATAGCCTCAGGAGTCCTGGTTTTCATGAAGCCTATGCTCTTCCCCCAATACAAAATGCAACACTCCATTCTGCTGAGCTACCAAGTCTAATTCTTTTGAATTCTGATCTTTTCTCTCCTCTCATACCTTGCTTCATTTAGAAGATCTTTATGCAGGAATGGTCGTGGGCACTCCCTGTGGAGGCAGCACCAAAAATGGCTGGAAACTGCTTGCCCTAGCAATGACTTGGGTCATGTTAGTTAACAGTGGATCTATATTGTGTGGTGAGCCTAGGGGTTTATAACTCTGTTTCAGAGACATCAGTTATTAATTAACAACTCAATGCAGCACCATTGATTTCTAGCACAGTGCTTGGTATTTATTCTTTTAATGAGCGAACTCTCAAGTGTCAAATGAGTGTGATAGAAATTTAAATTCTCCTTTTACAACTCTGGGACTCTCTGTGACTCAGATGGTAAAGATCTGCCTGGAATGCAGGACAGCCAGGTTGATCACTGGGTCAAGGAGAAACCATGCAGAAGGGAATGGTCACCCACTGCAGTAGTCTTGCCTGGAGAATTTCATAAACAGAGGACCCTGGCAGATTACAGTCCATGGGTATGCAAAGAGTGAGACATGACTGAATAACTCTACAAGTCTAGCAGAAGATAGTCTCTTTCTTAGATTTTTCATAGCTTCAAACTCCCTTAGCCTTCAGTTTATAATCTTTCTGCTCTTGTAACCTCCTCAGATCTTTCTCTTTAGAATATAAAATTTAGATAATCCTTAGTGCAGAGTTTCCCAACTGGTATAAATAATGGGGTGTTGAGTAACTGATTCCCTACCCCTCACACATGACTTTCAAATGTTCATGAAGGGCCTGAAGGAACTAGAGTCCCTGGACTAGTTGCCTGTATGGAAAACAGCCTTTCTGTTCACCTAGGTGTTCCTTGGGCAGCAAGGAGATCAAACTGTTGCAGGAAGGGGGACCCCTTCCAGGGCCCAAAACTGGGCTCTTGTCTAACACTCAGAAATGAACTGTCTGAGGAGACACATGTGCTGACAAAGCAAGAGATTTTATTGGGAAGGGCACCCTGGTAGAGAACAGGAGGATAAGGGAACCCAGGAGAACCACTCTGCCACATGGCTTGCAGTCTTGGGGTTTATGGTGATGGGATTAGCTTCCGGGTTGTCCTTAGCCAATCATTCTGACTCAGAGTCCTTCCTGGTGGTGCAGGCCTTGTTCAGCCCAAGATGGATACCAGAAAGAAAGATTCTGGGAGGTGGTCAGACATGTGGTGTCTCCTTGTGACCTGTCCTGAACTCTTCCAGTTGGTGGTGGCTGATTAGTTCTGTGTTCCTTACAGGGACTTCCTGTCAAAAAACAACTCATGCAAATGGTTACTATGGTGCCTGGCCAGGGTGGGTGGTTTCAGTCAGTGTGCTTCCCCTAACAGAATCAATCAATCCTAAAGGAGATTAACCCTAAATATTCATTGGAAGGACTGATGCTGAAGCTGAAGCTCCAATACTTTGGCTACCTGATGCAAATAGTTGACTCATTGGAAAAGACCCTGATACGGCAAAAGATTGAGGGAAAAAAGAGAAGGGGATGACAGGGGATGAGATGGTTGGATGGTATCACTGACTTAATAGACATGAGTTTGAACAAACTCAGGGAAATAGTGAAGGGCAGAGAAGTCTGGCGTGCTGCAGATCATGGGGTCGCAAAGAGTTGGACACGACTTAGAGACTGAACAACAACAAAGTGTTCTCTGCAAGTGTTATCACTTTTTATATATGCTAAGATCCAAAAAAGATGTCCTTTTCAATATAGGGGACTGGAATGCAAAAGTAGGAAGTCAAGAAACACCTAAAGTAACAGGCAAATTTGCCCTTGGAGTACAGAATGAAGCAGGACAAAGGCTAACAGAGTTTGGTCAAGAGAACTGACTGGTCATAGCAAACACCCTTTTCCAAAAACACAAGAGAAAACCCTACACATGGAAATCTCCAGATGGTCAACACTGAAATCAGATTGATTATATTCTTTGCAGCCAAAGATGGAGAAGCTCTATACAGTCAGCAAAAACAAGACCAGGAGCTGACTGTGGCTCAGATCATGAACTCCTTATTGCAAAATGCAGACTTAAATTGAAGAAAGTAGGGAAAACCACTAGACCATTCAGGTATGACCTAAATCAAATCCCTTATGACTATACAGTGGAAGTGAGAAATAGATTCAAGGGACAAGATCTGATAGAGTGCCTGATAAGCTATGGTCGGAGGTTCATGACATTGTACAGGAGACAGGGTACAAAACCATCCCCAAGAAAAAGAAATGCAAGAAAACAAAATGGCTATCTGAGGAGGTCTTACAAACAGCTGTGAAAAGAAGAGAAGCAAAAAGCAAAGGAGAAAAGGAAAGATATACCCATTTGAATACAGAGTTCCAAAGAATAGCAAGGAGAGATAAGAAAGCCTTCTTCAGCGACCAATGCAAAGCAATGGAGGAAAACAATAGAATTGGAAAGAGTAGAGATCTCTTCAAGAAAATTAAAGATACCAAGGGAACATTTCATGCAAAGATGGGATCAATAAAGGACAGAAATGGTATAGAGCTAAGAGAAGCAGAAGCTATTAAGAAGAGGTGGCAAAGATACACAGAAGAACTACACAAAAAAGATCTTCACGACCCAGATAATCACAATGGTGTGATCACTCACCTAGAGCCAGACATCCTGGAATGTGAAGTCAAGTTTGGGCCTTCGGAAGAATCACTACAAACAAAGCTAGTGGAGGTGATGGCATTCCAGTTGAGCTATTTCAAATCCTAAAAGATGATACTGTGAAAGTGCTGCACTCAATATGTCAGTAAATTTGGAAACCTCAGTAGTGGCCACAGGACTGGGAAAAGTCAGTCTTCATTCCAATCCCAAAGAAAGGCAATTCCAAAGAATGCTCGAACTACCGCACAATTGCACTCATCTCACACGCTAGTAAAGTAATGCTCAAAATTCTTCAAGCCAGGCTTCAGAAATATGTGAACCATGAACTTCCAGATTTTTTTTTTCATTTATTTTTATTAGTTGGAGGCTAATTACTTTACAATTATGTAGTAGTTTTTGCCATACATTAGCATGAATCAGCCATGGATTTACATGTATTCCCCATCCTGATCCCCCTCTCCCACCTCCCTCTCCACCTGATCCCTCTGGGTCTTCCCAGTGCACCAGCCCCGAGCACTTGTCTCATGCATCCAACCTTACCATTACACGCCAATCAGGATGCCTGCTATCCAAAAGAACTTCCAGATTTTTTTTTTTCATTTATTTTTATTAGTTGGAGGCTAATTACTTTACAATTATGTAGTAGTTTTTGCCATACATTAGCATGAATCAGCCATGGATTTACATGTATTCCCCATCCTGATCCCCCTCTCCCACCTCCCTCTCCACCCGATCCCTCTGGGTCTTCCCAGTGCACCAGCCCCGAGCACTTGTCTCATGCATCCAACCTTACCATTACACGCCAATCAGGATGCCTGCTATCCAAAAGAACTTCCAGATTTTCAAGCTGGTTTTAGAAAAGGCAGAGGAACCAGAGATCAAATTGCCAACATCCGCTGGATCATCGAAAAAGCAAGAAAGTTCCAGAAAAACATCTATTTCTGCTTTATTGACTATGCCAAAGCCTTTGACTGGATGAATCACAATAAACTGTGGAAAATTCTGAAAGAGATGGGAATACTTGACCACCTGACTTGCTTCTTGAGAAACCTGTATGCAGGTCAGGAAGCAACAGTTAGAACTGGTCATGGAACAACACACTGCTTCCAAATAGGCAAAGGAGTACGTCAAGGCTGTATATTGTCACCCTGCTTATTTAACTTATATGCAGAGTACATCATGAGAAACACTGGGCTGGAGGAAGCACAAGCTGGAATCAAGATTGCCGGGAGAAACGTCAATAACCTCAGATATGCAGATGACACCATCCTTATGGCAGAAAGTGAAGAAGAACTAAAAAGCCTCTTGATGAAAGTGAAAGAGGAGAGTGAAAAAGTTGGCTTAAAGCTCGACATTCAGAAAACTAAGATCATGGCATCTGGTCCCATAACTTCATGGCAAGTAGATGGGGAAACTGGCTGACTTTATTTTTCTGGGCTCCAAAATCACTGCAGATGGTGACTGCAGGCATGAAATTAAAAGACACTTACTTCTTGAAGAAAAGTTATGACCAGCCTAGACAGCATATTAAAAAGCAGAGACATTACTTTGTCAACAAAGGTCTGTCTAGTCAAGGCTAAGGTTTTTCCAGTAGTCATGTATGGATGTGAGAGTTGGCATATAAAGAAAACTGAGCGCTGAAGAATTGATGCTTTTGAACTGTGGTGTTGGAGAAGACTCTTGAGAGTCCCTTGGACTGCAAGGAGATCCAACCAGTCCATCCTAAAAGAGATCAGTCCTAGGTGTTCTTTGGAAGGACTGATGCTGAAGCTGAAACTCCAATAATTTGGCCACCTGATGCGAAGAACTGACTCATTTGAAAAGACAGTGATGCTGGGTAAGATTGAAGGCAGGAGGAGAAGGGGATGACAGAGAATGAGATGGTTGGATAGCATCACCGACTCAATGGACATGAGTTTGGGTAAACTCCGGGAGTTGGTGATGGACAGGAAGGCCTGGCATGCTGTGGTTCGTGGGGTCGCAAAGAGTCAGACACGACTGAGGACTGAACTGAACTGAACTGAAGATGTAAAAAATATGTTAGAGAAGCAACACCTTATTGTGTGATATATTGGGGTAAGTGCTCAAGTTAAGGGATTTCCAGGTGGCTCAGTGGTAAAGAATCTGTCTGCTAAATAGAAGACATAGGAGATCTAGGAGACTCAGGTTCTATCCCCGTTTTGAGAAGATCCTCTGGAGCAGGAAATAGCAATCCACTCCAGTGTTCTTGCCAGGAAAATCCCATGGACAGAGGGATGGGCCACAGTCCTTGGAGTCACAAACAGTCTGATGCGACTGAGCATGCACACATGCACACCCAAATTAAGGCTCAACTTTGACCACTTCTCCCCTGGTAACATGTGGATAATGATTAGCAGGAGAAACAATGAGAACAAGCCAGGATGGAAATATATTATAAACAGACCATTCACTCTGTCTTTCATTAAGGCTAGCATTCTACCCTGCAGAGTGCTATACAGTTCACCATCCAAGTGCAAATGCATTAGGAATGCATCAATAAGGAGACATGGGCTTAATAAACCAGAGTTGTCTGGGGCAAACAAGGACAAAAGCCCACTATACACCACTGAACTTTCTTTTTTCTTAAATGTAATTTCTTTTTTTTAAACGCAGTTTCTTTGCTTCAACAAGTAATGCACCTAAAGGATTCAAAATCAAAGCCATCCAAAAGTATTTACATGGAGAAATCTTGCTACTCCATTTTCCCAACCTATCTGCTCCTTCCTGGTTTTCAACCAACCTTGATAGAAGATCATTTTTAATAATGTTTCCTGATTGATTGCAATGCTTCTGTTTGCAAACCTCAGAAGATAAGACTATTTTATAATCTACCTTTCTTAAGCATAAGACCCCATACTATACTTGTTCTAGCTTTGCTTTTATCTTTTTTCTATTGCCTTGTAAAGAGTGTTTAAAAAAAAAAAATTCCATAGTATTCCATTGTGATTTTAATTTGACTAATCCTGTATTGAAGGACTCTTGGGTTACTCCAGTCTTTGGCTATTAAATACACAACTGGAATGAAAAATCTTGTGTATGAATTATTTCATATATGTGCATACAAATTCCTAGGAATGGGATTCTGGGGTCAGTGTGCAAATGCACATATTATTTGAGTAAATGTTCTTAAATTTTGCTCTAAAGGGATTATGCCACTTAGTTTTCCCAATTAGCAGTGGATGAAAGCATGTTTTCACATAGCACCTTTTATGAAGTACATATTCAAACTTTTGGGCATTTGTAAATATAATAATTGAGAAACAGTATTTTTTTTTCTTTTAGTTTTAAGTTTCAAATTTATCTCATTGTGTATGAGGTTGAATTTTTTTTCTTGTGTTTGAAAAACCTGTTTTTTTTATATATTAGTAAGTGACCAATTTGAGGGTCTGTCTCTGGTGGTGCTTGTGGTGAAGAACTCGCCTGCCATTGCAGGAGACTTAAGAGATGTGGGTCAGATCGTTGAGTCAGGAAGATCCCGTGGAGAAGGGCATGGCAACTCACTTCAGTATTCCTGCCTGGAGAATCCCATGGACAGAGGAGCCTGGTGGGCTCACAAAGAGTCGGACACAACTGAAGTGACTTAGCACTCATGCACTCCCAAGTGAAAAGAAAAAGTGAAAGTGTTAGTTGCTCAGTTGTGTCTGACTGCAACTCCATGAAATGTAGCCAGCCAGGCTCCTCTGTCTATGGAATTCTTCATTTCCTTCTCCAGAATATCTTCCCAACTCAGGACTTGATCCTGGGTGTCCTGCATTGCAGGTGGCTTCTTTATCATCTGAGCCACCAGGAAAACTCCGCAGTCAGCATTTTAAGGGAAAGGACTATGTTTCATGCATCTCATTTTCCCAGTTCCTAGCATAAGGCCAGCTCATAAAAAGTGTTTGAAAGAGGTATTAAATAAACAAATGAGTGACTGTGATTTCCCATGTTTCTCCCATTATTTTAGCTATACTTGATATGTTTCTAATCTCTAAATCATGCTTTATAAAATGTATTACATAGAAATATAGCATATAAAATGTTTAGATGAATTTTAAAATCACCTATAATAACATTGCTTTAAAAATTATCTATTCATTTTTAACTTCTAATAAGTATACACTTTTTCAAATATTATCAATGATACTGTGAATTTTCTAACACACTAAAGCTTACTTTTTTCAATTTTTTTTACTTAAGTTTTAAGTTTTTATAATTTTCAATGTCATCTTTCCCCCCCATATTGTGAATTAGCTGATGGAAGTGTGAGGTATCATTTTTGTCTCTTGTTCCATTTCTTATTTTATTTAATTATTTATTTTGTCCACACAGCATGTGTGGATCTTAGTTTTCTGACCAGGGAGGAAACCCACACCCCCTGCATTGGAAGTGCAGAGTCTTAGCTACTGGACCACCAGGAAAGTCTCTCTTGTTCCATTTCTGATACAGAATAATTGTTATGTGTGTGCATGCATGCTAAGTTGCTTCACTTGTGTCCAACTCTTTGCAACCCTATGGACCATAGGCTCCTCTGTCCATGGGAATTTTCAGGCATGAAGAAAACTAGGGTGGGTTGCCATGCCCTCCTCCGGGGGATCTTTCTGATCCAGGGATCAAACCCATGTCTCCTGTGTCCCCTGCAGTGGCTGGTAGGGTTCTTTACCACTAGTGCCCCCTGGGATTCCCATTAGGTAAGCACTCTCTACTGAGAAGTGATGATGCAAAAGAGAAGAAACAACTTCCTTGGTTAGGCAAGGCCTATATTTGAAAACTTCTAATTCTTTAGCATATATCTCTCATTTCTGTACTACTGACCCTAGAGAGTCTCTATGATTCCTATGTGCCAGTATTTATATCACATTCAGTTCATTTCAGTCACTCAGTTGTGTCCGACTCTTTGTGACCCCATGAACTGCAGCATGCCAGGCCTCCCTGTCCATCACCAACTCTTGGAGTTTACCCAAACTCATGTCCATCGAGTCAGTGATGCCATCCAACCATCTCATCCTCTGTCATCCCCTTCTCCTCCTGCCCTCAATCTTTCCCAGCATCAGGGTCTTTTCAAATGAGTCAGTTCTTTGCATCAGTTGGCCAAAGTATTGGAGCTTCAGCTTCAACATCAGTCCTTCCAATGAACACCCAGGACTGATTTCCTTTAGGATGGACTGGTTGGATCTCCTTGCAGTCCAAGGGACTCTCAAGAGTCTTCTCCAACACCACAGTTCAAAAACATCAATTCTTTGTGCTCAGCTTTCTTTATATGCCAACTCTCACATCCATATATGACTACTGGAAAAACCATAGATTGATGAGACAGACTTTTGTTGACAAAGTAATGTCTCTGCTTTTTAATATGCTATCTAGGTTGGTCAAAACTTTCCTTCCAAGGAGTAAGCATCTTTTAATTTCATGGCTGCAATCACCATCTGCAGTGATTTTGGAGCCCCCCAAAATAAAGTCAGCCACTGTTTCCACTGTTTCCCCATCTATTTGCCATGAAGTGATGGGACCAAATGCCATGATCTTAGTTTTCTGAATGTCTAGCTTTAAGCCAACTTTTTCACTCTCCTCTTTCACTTTGATAGCCTTCTAATATAGTCAGTCAATGCCAAGGCATTCACATATGCATGTGGACACTACAAATGAATAAGGAAGTCTGTTTTGAGGACCTTATAAAGGCTTATATAAAGAGAGAATATAGGAATATCAATGTGATGTGAATATATAAAGAACTAAAAATAAGTAATAAAGTGGCTACTCTAAGTATAGCATAATCATGTGTTTGAGTATTCTAGATAGATAGCTAATTTCTGTAGCTCGATGATATAAGAATGGTAACAAAGCACCTTTTGGTGTTTAGGACTGGGGAGGTTGCAGTAATTTGGTGAAAGGGCAGTGGTAACAATCCATCCTGGAGAAAGGTCAGGTATTTCAGGTCAAGTGGGATGTAGACTCCGTGCTGGTTAATATTGAAGGAAGCTCTCTGATTTCCAAACACTTGAGGTTTTTTTTATTTTATTTTTTTCTCAAAGAGACTCTGTGAATCCTGCAGGTACATTAGTAATCTTAGAAACAAATATTTTCTTTTTCTTTGGCTCAAAAATCTCCAACTCTCACAGAAGTTTCTGGATCTCAGAAAATTCAGTGATTTCCTTCATTTTAGTGTTGATATACTAGTTCATCTTTTATGGTTATCTCTGTATCTTAAATTAGGAAGTGAATTGTCCTTAAATTTGATTCTGAGAAGTACATTTGGATGTATGAATGATTCAAATGCATTACTTTCAGTAGTGCTTTTATTCTATCATTTTTTTGGGGATTCCACATCCACCCAAGTACATGCACAGGTAGTGCTCACCTGAGGTTACAGCTCCAATGTTAATCTCAGGGTTTTTGGTGAAAATATTGAGGATGTGGCTATAGATAGAATGGATCATAGCAAAGTGAATAAGCATCAAGAGGGTAATGGTGGTGATAAAAGTAATAGTAATAATACCAGTCATGGCAACTTTGAACGTGCAGGTAGAACAGAATTTTAGATATTTAATAAACAATGGTTGAATCAATGAACAAACAGTAGAAGACATGATGAAGGTAGAGATGGTGGTGGGATCAATGAAAGTGGAGATGTTCAGCAGAGAAGTGTTGGTGGTTCCCACACTGATTGTGTTTATATGGTGATGAAGGTAGTGGTAATCAGAAAGAGCTGGATGAGAAATCTTGCAAGAAATTAAACACACACACACACACACACTTCTTTTAAGATGCTCAAAGTGTGACTCTTAACCTGTGCACATGTTTATACAAGATGAATTGTTTCTTCTTAGAGAAAGCTATATGGAAGTTGCAGAAAGTTCTAGTGGTCCAGAGAACACAAGGTCCTTGAGACTGGATTCCAGAGTCCTATGGTCAGGGTTGTAAAGTTGAGAAAAGTCATTTGAGAAATAGAGCTACTCTGCATTGCTTTCCTGCGCCCAACATTCTGCCCCCGAGGGACCCCTACTAAGAGCTAGTCAAACCCAGCAACCCCAGAGAGCACAGCAAGGAACCCCTGGGAAGCCAGCATTTTCAGGAACACAAGACATAAATAAGGAAGTGTTTGGAGGTAAAAAGGGCACTGAAAAAGAAGCTATAAGACTTAATGCCATCCAAGCAGTCAGGTAATGGTCAGGGACAGTGTAGCAGTGATGAGAGGTACTCAAGAAGACGACTGAGAGAGGGCTTTGACATTTCCTAGGTGAACCTTGTTATATGTGTGGGAAGAAAACTCTTGGGACCTTAGTGTAGAGCTCCTATGTCCACCCTCATCCCCAAAACATTTTTCAGTAGGCTACCATGGCTGTAAGGGACTTCCAGGCACCAATTTAAACTACTTCATTCTAGACAAGAGCAAGTTGAGGTAAAGAGAGGAGAAATGTATCATACAGCAATTGTCCTCCAATAATTGTATTTTGTTCTGTACTTCTCAAAATTGTACAATTATAATCTTTGATAATTTAAAAAAGAAAAAATAAAAAAAAAAAAAAAGAAAAAATAGAGAAGAGAAATGGCCAGGCTCAATATTCATTTAGTGGCAAAACACATTTAGAAAGCCGATTCCGAGAGAATGTGTTTTATCTTATACGGCAGCCCCTCTACAGCAACATCATAGGGTCTGGACTTTATCAATTTACACATACACCTCTTAGAGACTTCCTAGTACATAATTCTATTTGAGAATCCTTCCTGAAAATGCACGGTGTTTACTCATTGTTTCCTCATCTGGCCTTATAGCTCTTATAGTTGAGGAACTCTCCAGAGTATTCACATTTCTTTCTTCTTCCACTTCTTCCTCATTCGGTCCATATTGAGAACATCCCTGAATTCTAGAAATGCTCCCTGAAGGAAGTTAGTGGTCACATTTTAGAAGGTATTTGTCACCTTTTCCCACAGTTAAGAACAATTGAGTTTTGGATACAGAGGAAACGGTACAGGTGGATGTCTTAAAGAATAGTGAGACCTTTCATTTGGACTAAAAGCAGATGAGCGTGAAAATTTTTTATCTCTTCTATTTCCTGAACGGATATGCAGGAGAATATCCTTGGGCCCCTGACTCTGGTATCACAGTCTATACAAACAAAAATTCCTGGACTGAGATTCAGGAAACCTGGACTCCACTCCAGTTCTGTCAACAACAGACTGAGATATTATGCAAATCGCTTCTGCCTTCTGGGCTTCAGTTGTCTTTTAAAAAGTAAGGTTTGATAATGCATAGGTTATTTTCAGGGTTATACGTTCTATATTTTTGGTTCTGGAAAGATTTCTCAAGAAGACTCCTGAAGCAGTTAATCTTCTGTCTTTACTCCTTGCTCTTAGGAACCATGGACCTTGCCAATCACACATGGACCCAGAGTTTTCTCCTTGCTGGTTTCACTACCACCGGAGCCCTGCGACCTCTTGCTTTCTTGGGGACACTGTGTATCTATCTCCTCACCCTGGCAGGGAACTTGTGCATCATTGTCCTGGTTCAGGCAGATTCGAGACTGTGCACACCCATGTACTTCTTCATCAGCGTCCTGTCCTTCTTGGAACTCTGGTATGTCAGCACCACAGTGCCCACGCTGCTGCACACCTTGCTTCACGGGCGCTCACCCGTCTCACCCGCTGTGTGCCTTGTCCAGCTCTACGTCTTCCATTCACTGGGCATGACTGAGTGTTTCCTGTTGGGCATCATGGCGCTGGACCGCTACCTTGCCATCTGTCGCCCCCTCCACTACCAGGCTCTCATGAGCAGACAGGTGCAGTTATGGCTGGCAGGGGCCACTTGGGTGGCTGGCTTCTCAGCTGCACTTGTACCAGCAAGCCTCACAGCCACTCTGCCCTTCTGTTTAAAAGAGGTGGCTCATTACTTCTGTGACCTGGCACCACTAATGAGGTTGGCGTGTGTGGACACAGGTTGGCATGCTCAAGTCCACATTGTAGTGATTGGTATTATCAATGCCTGCAACCTTGTGCTCATTTTAGGACTGTATGGGGGTATCCTGAGAGCTGTGCTGAAGCTGCCCTCAGCTGCCAGCCGAGCCAAGGCCTTTTCCACCTGTTCCTCCCACATAACTGTCGTGGTGCTCTTCTTTGCCTCTGCTTTCATTGTCTATGTGGGGCCACCTGACAGTCGCCCTGAGGGCACTGACAAACTTCTTGCCTTGGTGTATACTTTTCTCACCCCTTTTCTCAACCCCATTATTTACACTTTTCGTAACAAGGAAGTGAGAGAGGCTGTCAGGAGAGTCACCCAAAGCATTAGGGCTATGATGAAGAGACCCTGAGGATCGAGCCATAGGCCCTTCACTTGGTAAGGGTAGGCTTTAGTTGGTTAGTCCATCAACTAATTAAATAATTTGTCAAATATACTGCATATATCAATTTAAATGTATTGAGTATTATATCAGAACAAGCTGGGAAATTTGTAAAGGTGGAGAAATATGGCCTCTGAACCTATACCTTTCTAATATGGGTGAAAAAATCACATAAATTAAAAGCAATCAGATAATAAGGATGCAAATTCCAGGGTAGACTTAAAACTTAAAGAGATAAATGCGTTTTTAAGAATCTGGAAAACTAACTGTGCATCTTTACTCAAGATGAAATTTTTGGAGACCATTGAGAAAGTAGTAAAGGAGGTTGTGTGCTCAGTCGCATTTGACTTTTTGCAATCCCATAGATCAAGTTTGTTCTGAGAGTTTCCTCAAGTCTCAGATTTTGGGATCCTAATACCCTGAGCACTCATTTGGTAGTTTTCTAAAAGTTCTCTTCAAATCAGACATGAAACTGTAGCATCCCCCTTGGAGATTCCCTGTCTCTGGATAACATGGTCATAAATATACTGAAAACACAAGAAGAAAATTCATTTAAAAAATAATTCTTCTGGGCAGCATGTTTTGAAATGAGTGAGTATACAATTTAAGAGCTTCCTGCATTTACCTAACAATGTTGAAATACTTTATTTCTATGGCAAGGTTAACTTGGTGTTTAACTTATTTTACTGGGAGAGGATGTGTGTGGAGTGACATACAGACTATTTTTCCCATAGAATAATTCTCCTATGTCTATAGAACATGACTGCCATGGGATTTAACAAGGATTTCTCTGGTCAGCCTTTCTGCTAGAGGCCTCTTGCTATCTCTTCTCTCTTCTTTCCAGAAGTAGGAATGGGCTCCCAGCTTCCCAGAACCACCCCATGCCCTCGCCCAGTTCCACAACCTCTTCCACAAATATACTATTTATACTTGAATATTTGGTGTTCATTTTCTCATCAAATCTCTCATAGCAGCAAAATGGATGAATGTCCTTCCAATCATTTAGTAAGTCAATTAAAAAAAAGTTAACTTTACTGAGTAAGAAGAATGAATAGCATCTTTTAAAAAAGAGGGTCTGATTCTGATGGCTGAGTCTTCACCTTCCCTATCATTCCTTTCAGCTATGGATTTTTCAGAGTCTGTATGAACCTAGGAATCAGACTGTGTATCATTTATCACTTAAATGTAAGCTAACTAGAGAAAATCCTTTCATGCATGATTTTATGTGAGCTAGCAGAGCCAGTTTTGGAAAGGTATTTTGTTCCCTGCAGTCATAAAGTTCTAAAAATAAGAAATTATAGGTAGTTCCTTTAGTTCATTGACTCGGTGAACAAGACAGTAAACTTTTTTGAGCTTCCCCAAACACAAGATTACTGATTAATTATGAGAGAAATGAAGTTCGATGCATCATCTGGAATGTTCTAAGGTAAAACCTTAACCATAGATTTGGAGTTTTTTGTTAATGAGAATGTGCATCAAAGAACTTTTAAAAACCTTGAGTCTGAGATGTAACAATTTGTATTTTAGCAAGCCTCAAGGCAATGTGAAGCAAATTCAAGTCTGAGAGCAATTTATATAATCTGATTGGTGAGACTGATAGAGGAACTAGGTATGTGTAGCCCAGTCATCTGTTCCTCTTCTTGGGAAACAACCTGCCTGGTTTGTCTGTTATGCTCTCTGCCATGGAGGAGGGCTGTGGCTTTCAGCATTTGTGGTAATCAGGCAGGGAGACTGAAAGGAAAGCTAACACACCCACTATCATAGTAAAATGTTTGAAAACCCTCGCCTGAGTAAATATTTACCAGGCAGATATTGTGAGGAACATAGAATACAGATGGACTTTAAGCACAAGTCAAATTAAACAAATGCTAAGCTATAATATAAGGCCCACTGAAAATGTGTATTTTTTGTTCTCGAGATTGAATGTACAGCGTGGTGACCATCAATGACACTGTAGTGTATGCTTGAAATTTACTAAGAGGGCAGGGTAGTTCTTAAGAGTTCTATTTAAAAAAGAGAACAGAAGGGAGGAAAGGAGGGAACGAGGAAAGAAAGAAAAATCATTAGTGTGTGAGGTAATGGATATTTTAATTAGTTTGATTATGGTGATCATTTCACAATGGATACCTATAGCAAATCATCAAGCTGTATACCTTAAAATATACAGTTTCTACTTGTCAGCTGTATGTCAATAAAACTAAAAAATAAGTGAAAAAAAGTTTCAACACAGTTAAGAGAATTAATAGTATACTGATTAGTTTGTAAATCATGATGTAATCAAATTAGTAACAAATAAATAACAAATTTAAAATATCCTTATGCTTGATATTAAAAAAACACTTCTAAACAATTTATAAATCTGAGTATACTGTAAGGGAAAGTAGAAAACTTTTAGCCTTGAACAATAATAAAAATTATAATTTTGAAACTAATGGGATAAAGCTAAATTATTTCTTAGAAAGAAATTTATAGTTTTAGATGTTTACATTATAAAAGAAAAATTGTGCAAAATTGATTAGTGAAGCAAGCATCCAAAGTTTAGGCACTTGGAGAAAGAATATTAGGAAGAGAAAACAAAGAAAGTAGAAGGGAGGAAAGATATAAATATGGAACAGAAATTAACAATAAAAATTAGTATATAGCAAAGGAGATATATAAATCAGAGTTGGTTCTAAAATAAAAGGAAACCCTTGACAAGACTAACAAAGAATAAAAGTGGAAAGAAGTAAAGATAAGAAATATCAAAATATTTTAATTTTAATTAAATTTTAATATTAAAATATTAAATTAAAACATTAATTTTAATATTAACTAATATTAAAAATCTGATACAAATACAGGTTTAAACTACAAAATTTAAAGTGATAATAAGATGGTGGCGTTAGTGGTAAAGAAGCCACCTGCCAATGCAGAAGAGGTAAGAGATGTGAGTTCTATCCCTGGGTTGGGAAATCCCACTGAAAGAGTGCACAGCCACCCACTTATGTATTCTTGCTTAGAGAATCCCACGTACACAGGATCCTGGCAGGCTACAGTCCATGGAGCTCACAGAGTCAGACACAGCTGAAGCAATTGAGCACAGCACATTAACAACACACAGTAAACATTTAAATTTTTAATTAGCTAGATTCATTTTTCCGAAAATTGAAATCACCAGTATCAACTTCAGAAGGGCTTCCTTGGGCTCAGTGGTAAAGAATCTGCCTGCAATGCAGGAGATACAGGAGACACAGTAGACGTGGGTGATCCCTGGATCTGGAAGATTCCCTGGAGAAGAGCATGTCAACCCACTCCAGTATTCTTGCCTGGAGAATTCCATGGACAGAGAAGCCTGGAGGGCTATAGTCCATGGGGTCACAAAGAGTCAGACATGACTAAAGTGACTGAGCACACACAACTTCAGAAGCAGTAGAAAATCTTAGTAATATTGAACTAGAAGTTAAAAATATTACTAGAAAGAAAACATTCGGCCAAGATGGCTTAACAGGCAAGTTCCTCCAAATATTGAAGAGAAAGTTAATTTCTTTTCTTTTTTCTTTTATAGAACTTATTCAGAGAGCAGATACACTGCAAGTACAACTTAACACATTTTAGAAATCTTGGTGTATGCTAATACCAAAATAAATAAAACCAGTATATGAAGAAAAGAATCAGAGGCCAGTCTCACTTATTAACATCAATGCAAAATTCACCATCTAAAAAGCCCTAAGCCATACTTCAATAAACTTTATCAAGTAATGATGACTGAATTTGGTTTAATCTCAGAAATGAAAGATTAATCTAACAATTGAAAAGTGCATAATATAATTGATAATATTAACTGTAAAAAAGAAAAATCATGATGATTATCTCTTGATCAAGAATAAAAACCATTAAATAATGATTCATAACTTAAAATAAGAAACAGTAAATAAAATTACAAATGAAAATAGCTTCCTTGTTATTATAAAGGGCGCTTTTAAAAATCATACAGCAGAACTAAAAGTGATGAATGAAAACCTTTCTTTTAAGATCAAGGACAAACAAAATTAATGAATAATACAACTTCTCAGTTCAGTTCACTTCAGTTGCTCAGTCGTGTCCGACTCTTTTGAGACCCCATGAACCACAGCACACCAGGCCTCCCTGTACATCACCAACTTCCGGAGCCCACCCAAACCCATGTCCATTGAGTTGGTGATGCCATTCAACCATCTCATCCTCTGTCGTCCCCTTCTCCTCCTGCCCTCAATCTTTCCCAGCATCACTGGCTTTTCAAATGAGTCAGCTCTTCGCATCAGGTGGCCAAAATATTGGAGTTTCAGCTTCAACATCAGTCCTTCCAATGAACACCCAGGACTAATCTCCTTTAGGATGGACTGGTTGGATCTCCTTGCAGTCCAAGGGACTCTCAAGAGTCTTCTCCAGCACCACAGTTCAAAAGCATCAATTCTTCGGGGCTCAGCTTTCTTTATAGTCCAACTCTCACATCCATACATGACTACTGGAAAAGCCATAGTCTTGACTAGATGAACCTTTGCTGACAAAGTAATGTCTCTGCTTTTTAATATGCTGTCTAGGTTGGTCATAACTTTCCTTTCAAGGAGTAAGTGTCTTTTAATTTCATGGCTGCAGTCACCATCTGCAGTGATTTTGGAGCCCAGAAAAATAAAGTCAGCCACTGTTTCCCCATCTACTTGCCATGAAGTGATGGGACCAGATGCCATGATCTTAGTTTTCTGAATGTTGAGCTCTAAGCCAACTTTTTCACTCTCTTCTTTCACTTTCATCAAGAGGCTCTTTAGTTATTCTTCACTTTCTGCCATAAGGGTGGTGTCATCTGCCTATCTGAGGTTATTGATATTTCTCCTGGCAATTTTGATTCCAGGAAGCTTGTGCTTCCTCCAGCCCAGCGTTTCTCATGATGTGCTCTGCATATAACTTCTAATCTACCTTTTATAGATAGTCCTGGCTACTATAGCAAATAAGCAAAAAGAATAAAGAAATTAAAAGTACTGGATAAAACTTGAATTATTTTTAGATGATATTACACTGAAGCATAGATAACCATGGGCTTCCTGGTAGCTCAGCTGGTAAAGAATCCTCCTGCAATATGGGAGACCTGGGTTTGATCCATGGGTTTGGAAGATCCCCTGGAGGAGAGCATGGCAACCCACTCCAATATTCTTGCCTGGAGAATCCCCGTGAACAGAGGAGTCTGGCTGGCTACAGTCCATGGATCACAGAGTCAGACACAATTGAGCACTTACACATTTACAGATATAGGTACCATCTAAGCACATAGTTAACCATCAGGCTTCCCTGGTGGTACTAGTGGTAAAGAATCTACCTGTCAATTCAGGAGATGCAAGAGATGCAGTTTTGACCCCTGAGTCCAGAAGATCCCCTGGAATAGGAAATGGCAACCCACTCCAGTATTCTTGCCTGGAGAATCCCCAAGGACAGAGGAACCTGGTGGGCTACAGTCCATGGGCTTGCAAAGAGTTGGACACAATTGGGCACTCATGCATTTATAGGTAGCCATGGATAAATTATTAGCATTAATATGGTTGATGAGCTTGCTAGATACTTCTCAATGAAAAAAAAGCAACATTGTGTTATTGTATAATATCAGCAATCATAAATATAATTTAAAATAATTTGTAATAAAAATAAAATACATATAAAGTACTTAAGAGATATTCAAGACTACTTTGAAAATCCCTATAGACTTACATTTAAACTTATTATATAGAATTTTTATATAAATGATGATATAGAACACCTTCATGGATGGGACATCAATATTAGAAAAATATTTCTTGCTCTGAGTTGACCTATTAATAAAACAAAATCTCACACAAAATTCGAAAAGTGGTGTCCATGGAATTAGATAATCTTTCCCAAGGACAACTTGATCATGCCATTCAAGAAGAATAAAAAGAGGTGGCATATCAGTGTGATGGGGATTTCCACCAGGCATCCAGGGAGTCAGATTTACAAGATAATTTAGTTATACTCAGAGGTCTATGAAGGTGATGATATTGGAAAATATTATAATTTAAGTTTTGATTTATATTAAAGAATTATTTTGAACCTGATGTTTTTCTCTAATGGCCTTTTAGAAGCAGGGCCATGTGGGAATGTATTATCCATATGAGAAGGTAAAAAAATTCAAATTGAAACCCTGAACAGGAGGTTATAAGGGTGCCTGTCACAGTTTATAAAGTGTTCCACATAATGCTCAGCTTAAAAATTGCCAAAAGATTTAAATGTTTTAGATTCCTACAAACTGAAACAGAAGAAAGAAAGTTAATGTGATTATTGCTTTAGAAATTGAAAGCTGTTCTGAATTTTTATAATGGTTCCTCTTGAAGAAACAAAAGTTAGACTCATTTTGTGTGTGGGGAAATCAGATACATCTGAAATGACTAACTACAAAAACAAATTATGACCACTCTTAATCTTTCATATTGGACATGCTTTATGATATCCTAAAATCTACCAAATAATATTTTATGAAGTAAAAGGTGCTCAGTTGTGTCTGACTCCTTGCAACCCTGTGGACTACAGTCCATTGAATTCTCCAGGCCAGAATACTGGAGAGGGTAGCCTTTCCCTTCTCCAGGAGATCTTTCCAACTCAGGGATCAAACTCAGATCTCCCGCATTGCAGGCAGATTCTTTGCCAGCTGATCCATCATGACAAAAAATGAAAGCTTATGTTTTATGCTCATAATTAAAATTAACAGCAATATAGTCCAATTTCTTTTCCTAAATTTGTAGAATCAAAACAGATGTGGTCTCTGCCAAGCAGAGTCGACATCAGTCTTATTGAGCAACTTTGTCTCATTTTGATTAATATGCACAATTGTCTAGTTTCTGGGGGAATTATATAATCATATTTTTATGCTTCTCCTATTAACAATAATCAAGATATTTAGAAAAGAGTTTTTAAACAAACATTTAAGTCCAAGTGATGATTTTGTAGATTCTTTTCAATTATAGCTTATTTCCTTCTTTATAGCTTATTTCCTTCCTTTCCCCCTTATGGTTTATTTCCTTCTGACTCACTCAATGCCTGGTGGAAACCCTCATCACCTTAACATACCAGTTTTTTCTTCCTCATAGGGACTTGGATGACATTTCACTGTGATCACTGCTCCCACCAGGGTTTGCTGGTGTTATTTCTGCCATCAACAAATTATATAAAGGGCACTGCCTTCCAGTTCTGAGGTACGAGGTATTGCTTTCTAAAATTCTGCATTTGTCAACTTCATCTAAACATAAGACAAACTTGTAGAAGAATGTCCATTCAGTTGAGACATTTTTGCTGAATGAATACTTTCTGGGAAGGGAAAGTTTTTCAGGCATAATGACAGATGAAAATAGACTCAAAACACTAAAGTAAGAGAAAAGTCATTCAAAATAGTGCATATCTGTGTGTGTGTGTGTGTGTGTGTGTGTGTGTGTGTGTATTTAAAAAGATTCCTCAGTTATAGCCTTGGATACAACTATGGTCCATGGACCAAATCAGGTACACAGACTGTTTTTGAAAACAAACTTTGTGGAACCCAGCCACATCCATTAATTCATATATTGTCAATGGCTACATTTGTGCTGCAGCCACAGGGCTGAAGGGTTGTGACAGAGACATAGGGTTTGAAAAGCATAAAATACTTTCTCTCTGGTTCTAATAAATGTTTGCCCATCCATGCCAACAGTCACAAAGAGTCGGACATGCTCTTGTCCAACTCATGTCCAACTCTTTGTGACCCCATGGACTGCAGCCTGCCATGTTCCTCTGTCCATGGGATTCTCCTGGCAAGAGTACTAGAGTGGACTGCCATTTCCTCCTCCAGGATATCTTCCTGATCCTTGTCTCCTGCATTTCCTGCATTGGCACGTGTATTCTTTACCACTAGCTCCACCTGGGAAGCTCCAGTATTTATATATTATCTAATAATGTATAGACTGGTAAACATAGAGTTGAGTAAATTATAATCTTAGGGCAAATTATATTCTCAGGGCAAACTAATAAGTGGTCACTTACCATTTTTAAGTTGGTTTTTTATTAGGCATCTCCCCACTGCTGATTCAGATTCTGCAATACCATTTTTTGATGTCTTACACAACATTTTCTTTTAGCCCTGCTCAGTTATTATCAGGGCTTTTTTTTTTTTTTTTTCATTTATTTTTATTAGTTGGAGGCTAATTACTTTACAATATTGTAGTGTTTTTTGTCATACATTGACATGAATCAGCCATGGATTTACATGTATTCCCCATCCCGATACCCCCTCCCACCTCACTCTCTACCCGATCCTTCTGGGTTTTTCCAGTGCGCCAGGCCCGAGCACTTGTCTCATGCATCCATCCTTTACCAGGGCTTCTTATCTTCAATTTCTCCCTGCCTGCATGATTCCAGTCATATGAATATGCCCTGGATATACCTGGGGAGAAAAGGAAAAATGCATTGGATGAGAGTAATGTTATAGCTTATAGCTAGAAAAATAACTTTTCCTTGTTGCTGTTGTTGTTCAATTGCTCAATCTTGTCTGACTCTTTGTGACCCCATGGGCTGCAGCACACCAGGCTTCCCTGTCCTTTACCATCTTCCGGAGCTTGCTCAAACTCATGTCCATTGAGTCAGTGATGCCATCCAGCCATCTCATCCTCTGTCATCCCCTTCTCCTCCTGCCTTCAATCTTTCCCAGCATCAGGGTTTTTTCCAGTGAGTTAGTTCTTGTCATCAGGTGGCCAAAGTATTGGAGCTTCAGTTTCAGTATCAGCCCTTCCAATGAATATTCAGAACTGATTTCCTTTAGGATTGACTGGTTTGATCTCCTTGCAGTCCAAGGGACTCTCAAGAGTCTTCTCCAACACCACAGTTCAAAAGCATCAATTTTTTTGATGATGGCCCAGCTCTCACATCCATACATGATTATTGGAAATAGTAGCTTTGACTAGACGGACCTTTGTTGGCAAAGTAATGTCTCTGCTTTTTAACATGCTGTCTATGTTTGTTATAGCTTTTCTTCCAAGGAGCAAGTGTCTTTTAATTTCATGGTTGCAATCACCATCTGCAGTGATTTTGGAGCACAAGAAAATAAAGTCTGTCACTGTTTAAATTGTTTCCCCATTTATTTGCCATGAAATGATGGGACTGGATGCCATGATCTTAGTTTTTTGAATGCTGAGTTTCAAGCCAGCCTTTTCACTCTCCTCTCTTTCTTCTTTTCCTAAGAAATGTTTATTTCAAAAAGACTTTCATAAAAAGGATCTGGGGTCTGTTACAGTGGTCTCTACTCAATCGGCAGTGGCACTCAAAATTTTCACTAATAACCTGGTGAGCTTAATCGCATTTGACATTCAGATCCCATGGACTATGCTCCTCTGTCCATGGAATTCTCCAGGCAAGAATACTGGAGTGGGTTTCCATCTCCTCCAGGTGATCTTTCTGACCAAAGAATTGAACCTGTGTCTTCTGTGTCTCCTGCATTGCAGGAAGATCTTTACCCACTGAGCCATCAGAGAATCTAAATTATATACTTGTCAGACCTGTGGATAAAGTTGGGAGGAATACACAAAAGGGCAGGTGGCAGAGTCAGAATCTAAAAATATCTGAAAGCTCTTGGAAAATAGATTGAATCTCATAAGATAAACTTCAATGTAGTTAAGAAAGGGTCTTGTGCTTGGTTTTCAAAACAAACAAACAAAAAAAGTACCATAACCATAATAAAACTTTTCAAACAAATATTGTCAGGAAAAAATATTTATATCCAGTTTTAAAATTATACTAAATGTTTTTTTCTAATCCAGACACTGTATTAGGCAATAAAAAATAAAGCATTGAATGATAGTTTCCTGGTGACCTAGTGATTAGGATTCCTGGCTTTCACTGCCTGGCCTGCATTCAATCCCTTGTCAGGGAACTGAGATTCCACAAGCTGAATGGCATGGCCTCCCAAAATTCAAGAAATAGCATTGATTGGACAAATACAGAGCAAAACACAATCTCTACCTTCATGAAGCTTACATTCAGTTTGGAAATAGATAATGTTATTAGAAATGGGAGGAATGTAGAAATGCATAGTTCTCTGCAAACATCTAATAGGAGAATCTGGCCTATCTTGGTTATAAATATTGTGTATGTTTATGTGTGTGATGGAGGGTATCAGAAAAGTCTTTTCTTAATCTATTCATTCAGTGTATAGTTCTTGAATATCTACTTTGTGCAAGAAAAAATACTTGGCACTGAATGATGTATTAAGCACAGTTGGCCTTTCTCTTCACCAACTTTATCATATATTGATAAATAAACATAAGTAATTAAAATTTGTTCTGTGAAAGGAATGGCTAGGATGCAATGGATAGAAAAAGCATTGGAAGATAGGGCATATATATATATATTTAGATAGTGTGATCAGATCAGACCTCTTTGAGGAAGAGATGTTACTGTAAGAATGAAGTGGTATTACCTTGGTGAAAGGGGTCAGGGTAGAGGGATACTGTAATAGAATTCTTTTCTAGGACTGTCCCAAGCAGAGGGAAGTGTGATTAAACAACATAATTTAGGTGATTTCTATTTTTGTGTGAAATCTTGGTGGCCTTGTTGCTCTTTTCAGGAGGTGAGACTATTGGGTCACTAGCCCCGACTATTGCTTATCAACTGCAAGTTTAGTTTACCTTCTAAATAAAATTCATTAAGATACTCAGTCACAGAATTATCTCCAGTAACCGACAGGATCCAACTCAGACCAATTCCTGCTTCTTTGGACCTTCCCCTGAATCACCTAACATGAAACCATACCCTACAATAAGTTCTTTTCTAACAACCCCTTACTGAAATGCTCCACAGTCCATATGATGTGCAATCTCACTCATTGCAATAAACCAAATTTTGTTAAACTCTAAGGTGTGTTCCTGTCCACTGTGTGGAAGGCATTGCTATGTTCTTTAATTTTAAAAGCAACCTAAATATACACACTTTAAGGGTGAAGAAAATAAGGTTATGAGTGGTTGAATAATTTAGATGCCTTCACAGTTATTTAGAGGAATTTAATGAACAAACATATACTCTACACCTACTAAATGAAACAGGAATATATGCAGACACATTTTAGAACCAATATAGTTACTTTTCCTATTAATTTTCACATAACCCTCACAACACAGATTTATACATGAGACAATATAGTCACAGAGATGAATGACTGCTTCAGGGCACATAGATAATGAGTGGTGGCCAGGTGGCTATTGCCCTTGGTTATTCCATCAACCACTGAAGGCAGTGAGCTTAGGAGTGATGAACACAGGTTCTGGGGTCAGAACACTTTGCTTCATAATCCTGACAAGGATTCATACTAGCTGTGTGATCTTGGATATATTTTTAAACTCTCTGTGCTTCAGAGAGTTTAACATGAGAATAACAGTTGTACCAACCTCATAGACAAATTGCAACTATCATATCAGTTGATACATGCATTCTACTTAGAACAACATTACTTGTCAAAGGATCAGTAAATGGGTATTTTATGAGAGCCAGGCTGAAATTTAGGTTTCTGAGGCTCTAAGACTTTGTTTTGTTTTCTTTTGTTTTGTTTTCCCCAGAACAAGCAACTCCTATTAGAAAGTTTTCTCAAAGAAAGAACAATGTTTGGCTGGATTGGGCAAATAATTAGGAGAAGTCATTATTTGAAAAGATGAGGGGATATACAAAGTCTCTTTGGACTTGTGAGGCAAGACAAGGAAACAAGAATGTATGTTTATGGGAAGAATTGTAGGGTTGGGGGTCATTTCTGCAGAGCCAGAGTCCAAAAGTCTGTTGAGAAGTCACTAGAGATGGGGAGAGGAATAGGGGTTGAAGAACCGGTGAAAAGATCGCAAGCATTTGGAGAAAGGCTTCTTTGAGTCTACCTGGTAGAAGACAGACGTGGCCTCTATCCAAGTGCCCTCTCAGGAGCCTTGCATATGAGGCTGAAGGTGTTCCCCTTGCCTGTGTCCCTCATGGCCTGAGACAGTCGAGGTTAGCTCTGGGGACACTGTCCCACGGGGATGGAGTTTCTTAAAGAGGAGAAAACGCTTCTAGGTACAGTCTCCATCTCCCACATGTACCTGAGCAAAGTGAGACAAAGGATACCGAATGACATCCAGTTGCTGGTAGGTGATCTGAGGATCTGGAAGGGGAGACCTCTAATAAAGGATTTGAAACCATAATATTTTGAAGTTAGAGAGTTGGGCTGGCAGAAAGATGATTTAAATGATAGGGACTTGGGATGTCCAATTCTGAGAATCATAGAGTTTCTAATTTAGAGGAAACTTTACAGGTTACCTTGTCCACTGTCCTGCTTGATACTTAATTTCACTTTACAGCCAAGAGATTGGCTAATGGCTGTTTTGAGAGACAGGAAGTTTCCCTGTGTACTGCTGTAAACTGGCTACATTCTGGCAAGGATGGCAGAGAGTAGAGGTTTCTGAGAAAATCACTCATGACATAGGGACTGTAACTAAGAAGGTCTAATGAAATATTGTATCATCTCAGGAACAGCTAGCTGTATTTGAAAATGTTTCATGTAGAGAGGGTGTACACAGCTCTCTCACTGGGGATGTTAAAGGTACCTGATGATGAGTCAGTGTTAAGATCTAGAGGTCTTCAGAATGCTACTGAAATTATTCCACATTGGTAAGAACTTACTCAACCTATACATACAGTTAGCTTTGTTGAAACAAAGCTAATTTATAGAAAGATAAAACATCATCAATAACCCTCACTCATCAATATAATCAATAACATGCTCAAATGTCTGACTCTTTGCAACCCCATAGACTGTCTCAGGCCATGGGGGACACAGGCAAGGGGGATACCTTCAGCCCCAGATACCGATGAGAATCAGGCTTAGGTGAAGTTCCTGGGAGGGCACTTGGATAGAAACCACGTCTGTCTTCCAGCAGGTAGATTCAAACTCAAACTCCCAACCCTCCTACAATTCTTCCCTAGAGACTCCATGGGAGTCTCCAGGCGACTGAACCTGTGTCTCTTGGATCTCCTGGACTGGCAGGCAGGTTCTTTACCTCCTAAGCCACTGGAGAAGCCCCTCAATAATCCTTGCCTATACACAAAAAATGATCAAAATATTTCTTGGATTTAATTTTTCTGGGTAGGTCAGAGTAATGATGGGTTTTCAACAGAATTAGGGGAAAGGAGGCAGGACAAAACTTGAGCTGCTAAGTTTAGTAGGGATATTAAACTTAAGGCACCAAAAGAACAAGAAGGATGTGTTCAAATGCAATCAAAAAACATAAATTTATCTACAAAAAGTTCAAGAATATTTGAGAAACATTGAGTTTACAATTTTATCATTGTTCTAAGCACTGACGGGGGATATACAATAGTTAATAAGGTATCACATTTACTCTCAAAGATCTTACAATTTATGAGGAATACCGATGTTATAAAGGTAATACAATATGTCAAGTGGACACTGTAACCATTATGAGGACTTTGAAGATGGAATAAACATTTTCTGGGGGATTCAGAAGGTGTCACTAACAAGCTGACATTTGATCTCATTTTGAAGGATGAGAAGCAAGTTACCAGCTGGAAAAAATGGGCTGAGTGGTAAACCAGAAGCAAATGGGGCAGAAGAGCAAATGTGCCAGATTGTAGTCAAGCAAAGATTTCTGTTTTAGCATGTTTGTCTCTTGCAATTAGAGAGGTTAATACACAATTCCTTTAGAGTTAGAATAGATTCAAGAAGAATGTCTTAAACACTAATTACTTTGAGTCAATTTAGGATTTACAAATATTAAGCCCAGAATTTGATTTCCTCTGTAGGATATTTTGGTTTGGGAGCAATGTCTTGCTTTAGGTCTGAGGTATGAGTTGAAGGGAAAGTATTGGGAGGGGAATCTACCAATTTTTAAATAATTTCCACATTGATTTGTTTCATTAAGCAATTAGCTTTTACTGAATACCTTTAATAAGTTATGACAAATATTAGGACTACAAAAATAGGAAGAGACTGCAGTTTGTCAGTTTGGTGGCTAAAATATGGACAGTCCTCTGCAAATGTGATGTGACTGACACTGGTTACCATTTTCATGCATTTAAAGTCACGTTCCTTGTGGGGGTTTTTGTTTGTTTGTTTTTAGTTCTCATGGTTTCTTTTCTTTCCCCTTTTTTCTTTCTGTATCCACTTCACTTTGGGCTTGAGAATAAGAATGTCTGATATCTGTTCCTATGAAATATCATCAAGCCACCTACATATGTCTCACCTGTTTCTGTTTTTCTGAAAATGTAGGATTTATAGTAACTGCCACTTTATCATGTTTTTTTTTTTTTTCATTTATTTTTATTAGTTGGAGGCTAATTACTTTACAATATTGTGGTGGTTTTTGTCATACATTGACATGAATCAGCCATGGATTTACATGTATTCCCCAACCCGATCTCCCCTCCCACCTCCCTCTCTACCCGATCCCTTTGGATCTTCCCAGTGCACCAGGCCCGAGCACTTGTCTCATGTTTATTTTTTAGCCTTCATTCTCTCACCAGATGTATTAACACCCCACTCATCTTTCCATTAGTGATGCCCACAGGCAAATTCGTACCTTCATCTCTGAGCTTGGTTAGAGTAGCTAAATATCAGTGACATTTTCAAAATCTTCATATGGCCATGTCATTTACTGACCTAATATTCTGCAATGGCTCCCCCAACCTTTTGGGGAAAGATCCTGAATCATTGGGTGAGCTTTCCCAGTTGCCTTATTGTAGAGGCAAGCATGAGTTTCCCTAAATCGGGTTGCTTCCAGTTCAGCATCTGCTTGTGCGCTTTTTGTCTGAAATGTTGTTTTCCTCTTCCAGGTAACTCCTACTCTTCCTGGAAAATTCTTTTCAAAGCATTTCTCCTCTGAGAAGCCTCTCTCAGCCTTCCTGGTCTGAGAAATGGGCCCTTGCCTTAGCACACTGTAGTATTCTGTACTTCATAGGCTGTATCAAGATGATTGCTTTGTCTGCTTCCCCAGCAGGATGCAAGCTTTCTGGACACAGGGATTATAGCTTGTTTCACTCTGCATTCCTTGTGCCAGATACATCTGTATCCAATAAAGTTTTAAACAGGTGAGCTGAACAATTAGAAAAGGCTTTTCACTGCATTAATCTCATAGGATAAAATTCACCCTGATCTTGAGTGGCCTCGGCCTGCAACAGCTTGAAGCAGGGCTTAGGTTCCTGGCCAGAGGTTGAGGCTGGGTCATGGCAGTGAAAACACCAAATCCTAGCCATTAGCCCAGTGATCAGTGACAAAGGCCCCTCAGCTCTGCAGAAAAGAATTCCCACAAAGATAGAAAGTAGTGAAACATGTGAAGTATTTACTTGGAGGAAAAGAGTACAACATGTGTTGGTAGACACAAGGGCAGGCTCAGAGAGTCCCTGAGTCTCACTCTCATGGCAATTTGAATTCATTTTACGGGACATTTTTTCCAGGTTTTCTTCAGCCAATCATTTTTATTTTCCTGGCTCACTGTTCACATTTGGTATATTTCAGGATTGTCCCATGTGTGCACACACATCTGTTAGCCAAACTGGATTTCATGTGTGGTCCGGGAGGTCTTCTGACTTTGAGAATGAGAAATATGTGGTCTGGGCAGGGGCCAGCCTCCTCTCTTAATTGTCCTGCTACTCTCATCTCAGAGTTTCAGTCCACAGGGAATGAATCTCTAATTGTTTTACCCTGCGGGGGGAGTGCATCTGCCTCCTGCCTCAAATTTTGGAGACCTGACTGAAGGAAAAACTATGACCTGGGGTAGGGAAATAGAATGCTTGGGGAAGGTCACATAGTATAGAGGTAAATAGCAAGGAGTTAGCATGCATAAGGTCAAATTCTGTTTCTGTACCACGGTATCCATATGAAATAGAAAATCTTCATAATCTATTTTCTCTTCTTAATTTAATCATTGGTAAAACACGTATAACAATGGTACTTATTTGAGTGGATGTGTGAAAATTAAGTAAAATATTGAATGCAAAACACTTGTAAAATGCTCAACGCACAGTGAGTGCTAATGAGAGTTAGCTATTATTATTTTTAGGGTAGTATAAATAGCAATAGCTGTTGCAGTAGTAATTAAAGTTCTGCCTTTAAATTTAAAAAAAAAAAAAAAAGACTAAATAGTAAAGAGGAACTTTTGAGTTGAATTTTGCAGTCACTTCAATCCAGTTTCTCCTTTCATTCCTTACCTCAGCCTCTCATGGAGCCCCACAACCAATCAAGCCTGGCTGAATTTGTGCTCCTTGGTTTCCCCAGGGTGGGACATATCAGGGGCTGGCTTTTTGTCCTGCTGCTGTTGGCATACCTGTTCACTATCTGTGGCAACATGCTCATCTTCTTAGTCATACGGCTGGATGCAGCCCTACACAAACCCATGTACCACTTTGTCAGTATTCTTTCCTTCTTGGAGCTGTGGTATACAGCCACCACTATCCCCAAGATGCTAGCTAATCTTCTCAGTGATAAGAAGACCATTTCTTTTTCAGGATGCCTCCTTCAGACTTACTTCTTCCACTCCCTAGGGGCCTCTGAATGCTACCTTCTTACAGCAATGGCCTATGACCGATACCTGGCCATTTGCCGGCCCCTGCACTATCCCGCAATTATGACCCCCATGCTCTGTGCCAAGATGGCTGCTGGTTGTTGGACCTGTGGCTTTCTATGTCCCATATCTGAAGTCATCCTGGTCTCCCAGCTCCCTTTTTGTGGCTACAATGAAATTCAACACATCTTCTGTGACTTTCCACCTCTTCTGAGCCTGGCCTGCAAGGACACATCCACTAATGTCCTGGTGGACTTTGCCATCAATGCCTTCATCATCCTTATCACCTTCTTCTTTATTATGGTGTCTTATGGAAGAATCATTGGGACTGTACTGAAGATAAAAACGATTGCAGGAAGAAAGAAGGCCTTCTCTACATGTGCTTCACATCTTATTGTGGTCCTCATCTTTTTCGGGAGCATCATCTTCATGTATGTGCGGCTAAAGGAGAGCTATTCACTGACCCTTGATCGGACGCTTGCTGTAGTCTACTCTGTACTAACACCACTAGTCAACCCAATTATCTACAGTCTTCGTAACAAGGAACTCATTAAGGCCATTAAGAGAACCATCTTTCGGAAGGGAGAGAGAGCTAGTCCCACCCAACATTGACATTCTACCAAGGTCTTTCCTCCGCTTCTATGTTGATCTCATAAAGTTCTATGTATCTTTGTCCTAACCTGTAATAACCTTCCCATCATCATACATGCAATGGATATCATCTCCTCTTACATTCTCAAGGGCTTTACTTCTTTGTGTTTTATTTCTTACATCTTTATGCTTTTATTCTTTAATTGAACAGTGCTTTCTGCATTTAAGAATACTTTAGTATCTCCATTCTTAAAAATAAGTGTACACATTTCCTTCAGGCTTCCCTAGTAGCTCAGCTGGTAAAGAATCCTCCTGCAATGTGGGAGACCTGGGTTCAATCCCTGGATTGGGAAGATCCTCTGGAGAAAGGAACGGGCTATCTACTCCAGTATTCTTGCCTGGTGAATCCGCATGGACAGAGGTGCCAGGCGGGCCACAATCCATGGGGTCGCAAAGAGTTGGACAACTGAGTGACCAAGCATAGCACAGCACACATTTCCTTGGTTGCATATTTCCAGCCAGCTAGAGGTCTATTCCTCTGTTCTTTTCCAGTCACATTTCTCAATATAGTGAAAGGCACAATCTATCTTTTGTTCTTCACATCCTATTCACTTTTCAACCCATTTCAATCTGGCTTTGGCTCAGACCTTTCAACCAATATTTTGCCACTGTCATTACTGACCTCCACACTGCCAAATCCATTAGGTACGTCTTGCCTTTGCTCTTTACTGAGCTCCTGACGCATGTAACCAGTTCCTCTTAAGAAGTTTGTCTCTAAGATTCCATGTTATCAACATCTCTTGATTTTCTCCTTATCTCTCTAATTGGTCTCTATCAGTGGTCCTTGTCATGTAGCACTGTCTTCTAGATGTTCACAGCTTTTCCTAAGAATTTAAATTCCATCCCTACTGATGTCAAAAATTCTTGACATCTCCAAACCAGAACTCTTTTATGAGCTTTAGAATTATACATCCAAATGCCTCTTAACAATCCTATCTGGATGTATTTAAATACTTTAAAACTTAACTTGTTAAAAACAGAGTTCTTTTTTTCCTAGACTCTGCAAGAGTTCTTATAAGATTATAATTTTCCAATCTTTGAATATTTATTAGAGCTCACAGGTAAGTTTTCAATTTTCCCATCCTGAAAGCTTAATGCTTTTGTTTCTCTGTTCTTGGGCAGAAAATTTCAAAGTTTATTTTAATTTTTCTTCTAGTCCTTCATTATTATCATGTGCCAATCCTTCTTCAAAATATATTCTCAAATCTTTTTTTTTTCCCCTTTCTTTTTCCCCTTTCTTTTTCTCTTTAGTGTTTCTCCTGGTATAAATCTCCTATATCTCTCTACTGAATTGATACAATAATATTCTCCCCACTCTCCTTGATCCTACTCTTGTTCCATTCTAATATATTTTCCATAGCAAAACCAAAGTGACATATTTTAAAGCTAAATTGGATATGTCATTCAATAAAACCATGAAATATTACAATTATGGTTAACACAAAATCCAAAGCCTTGTTACACTTTATAAGATTCAACAGTATTCTCCCATACCTTTCTCTCCAACATTGACTCCCACCTTTCCTTCACCAGTTCACTCTTATACAGTCAATTTATCACTCTAATTTCTTCAAACAAATTAAGATCCGTATGGTTTCAGGAAACTGATACTGTTCTCCACAACCTCCACAACCCCTCTAGCACTTCAATTGACTCATTCCTCTTTGCATGAGTTTCTGTTCAAATGTCACTTTCAAATGACATTATCTTTTAAAGAACTTCTGAAAAGCCATCCTATTTATGCTACTTATTTTCTTTTTGAAGTAGTTTGTTTTCCTTCAAAATATGTATCAAAATTTATATGTATATTCACATTTGTGTGAAAGTGAAGTTGCTCAGTCGTGTCCAACTCTTTGCGACCCCATGGACTGTAGTCTACCAGGCTCCTCCATCCATAGGATTTTCCAGGCAAGAATACTGGAGTGGGTTACCATTTCCTTCTCTAGGAGATCTTCCCAGCCCAGGGTTTGAACCCAGGTCTCCTGCATTGTAGGCAGACACTTTACCATCTGGCCACCAGGGAAGTCTCTCACATTTGTGTATATGTAGATATAGTTGGATATAGATAAAATCTTCAGTTTTTTCCTACAAGACTATAAAATATATTTGGTCTAAAATCATGTCAGTTTTGTTACTTGATGTATATCTATACCCAGAATCTAACAAGTGTCTAAATATCGTGAGTATTTAATAAAAATGTAATAAATGGAAAGTGTAATGAGTCTTTAACAAACTGTGAAAAGCTCTTAAAGAGATGGGAATTCCAGGCCATCTAACCTGTCTCCTGAGAAATCTGTATGTGGGTCAAGTAGTAACAGTTAAAACCCTGTATGGAACAAAAGATTGGTTCAGAATTGAGAAAGGAGTACGACAGGGCTGTCTGCTGTCACCATGTTTATTTAACCTATACACTGAGCATGTCATGAGGAATGCTGGGCTGAAAATTACAAGCTGGAATCGAGATAGGTGGGGGAAACATCAACAACCTCATATATGTGGATGATATCACTCTAACGGCAGAAAGCAAAGAGGAACTAAAGAGACTCTTGATGAGGGTGAAGGAAGAGAGTGAAAAAGCTGGCTTAAAACTAAACATTAAAATAACTAAGATTATGGTGCTCAGCTTTCTTTATAGTCCAGCTCACACATCCATACATGACGACTGGAAAAACAGTAGCCTTGACTAGCTGGACGTTTGTTGGCAAAGTAATGTCTCTGCTTTTTAATACGCTGTCTAGGTTGGTCATAACTTTTCTTCCAAGAAGTAAGTGTCTTTTAATTTAATGGCTGCAGTCACCATCTGCAGTGATTTTGGAGCCCCCCCCAAAATAAAGTCAGCCACTGTTTCTACTGTTCCTCCACTTATTTGCCATCAAGTGATGGGACAAGATGCCATGATTTTTGTTTTCTGAATGTTGAGCTTTAAGCCAACTTTTTTGACTCTCCTCTTTCACTTTCATCAAGAGGCTCTTTAGTTCTTCTTCACTTTCTGCCATAAGGGTGGTGTCATCTGCATATCTGAGGTTATTGATATTTCTCCCGACAATCTAGATTCCAGCTTGTGCTTCCTCCAGCCCAGCACCAAAGAATTGATGCTTTAGAACTGTGGTGTTGGAGAAGACTCTTGAGAGTCCCTTGGACTGCAAGAATATCCAACCAGTCCACCCTAAAGATCAGTCCTGAATAGTCATTGGAAGGACTGATGTTGAAGCTGAAACTCCAGTACTTTGGCCACCTGATGCAAAGAGCTGACTCATTTGAAAAGACTCTGATGCTGGGAAAGATTGAAGGTGGGAGGAGAAGGGGACAGCAGAGGATGAGATGTTTGGATGGCATCAATGACTCAATGGACATGAGTTTGAGTAAACTCTGGGAGTTGGTGATGGACAGGGAGGCCTGGCGTGCTGCAGTCCATGTGGTCACAAAGAGTCAGACATGACTGAGCAACTGAACTGAGCTGAACTGAAGATCATGGCATTCAGCCTTGTAACTTCATGGCAAATAGAAGGGGAAAAGGTGAAAGTAGTAACAGATTTCTTCTTCTTATACTCTAAAATCACTGTGGATGGTGACTGCAGCCATGAAATCAAATGATTGCTTCTTGGCAGGAAAGCTATGACAAACCTAGACAATAGTTGAAAAGCAGAGACATTACTCTGCTGACAAAGGTCTGTATAGTCAAGGCTATGTTCTTTCCAGTGGTCATGTACGGTTGTGAAAGCTGGACCACAAAGAAGGCAGAGTGCCAAATAATTGATGCCTTCACACTGTAATGCTGGAGAAGATGCCTGAGAGTACATTGGACAGCAAGGAGACCAAACCAGTCAATCTTGATGAAAATCAATCCTGAATACTCACTGGAAGAACTGATGCTGAAGCTGAAGCTCCAGTATTTTGGTCATCTGCTACGAACAGCTGACTCATTGGAAAGGTCCCTGATGCTGGGAAAGACAGAGGACAGAAGGAGAAGAGGGAGTCAGAGAATGAGATGGCTGGATGGCATCACTGATGCAACAGACATGAACTTGTGCAAACTTCAGGAAATAGTGAGGGACAGGGAGGCCCGGCATTCTGCAGTTCGTGGGGTTGAAAAGAGTTGGACATGACTGGGAGACTGAATGATAACAACCATGAGTCTTACCCACTCTTGTCACTGACATATTTTTATCTTTAGTGATTTCTTCCTGATTCCAATCACTACTGGAGCCCATTGCCTTCCTACTTACTAATGAAAGGTACTATCTTTCATCTCTTTCTTCAAATCCTCCACACCTAGTTGCAATGCATTCAATGTAAATGTCTGTGGGAAACACAAAGCAAAAGGGTTTGGAAATTACAAAAGAAAAGACTCAGCTTTCTTTGGGCCTGATTCCTAGTTTGTTTTACTCTCTACTTGATTTGGTAAAAAATTGACTACACTCTGAATAAATTACATACTATATGTCAGCTTCAGTTCTTGACCCCACAATCTTTTTGTTTTGCAGAGCCTGCAACTAGCCAAAGGAATGCAAAATGTACAAGCTAGATGGTAGACTATCAGTGAAAATCATTATTGAAATATGACACTTAAACATACAGAGAACTGTATAAGATATAAATGTGCAACAAAATGGATGTTCGTAGAGACTGAACTATTTTTTAAGAAAACATATTTATTTTTATTTTTTATTTGGCTGTGTTGTTGTTGTTGTTGTTCAGTTGCTAAGTCATGTCCAACTCTTTGTGACCCATTGAACTGCAGAATACCTGGCTTCTCTGTCCTCCACTATCTCCCAGAGTTTGCTCAAACCCATGTTCATGGAGTCAGTGATACCATCCAACCATCTCACCCTGTCACCTCTTCTCCTCTTGCCCTCAGTCTTTCCCATCATGAAGGTCTTTTCCAATGAGTTGGCTCTTCATATCAGTCAAAGTATTGGAACTTCAGCTTCAGCATCAGTCCTTCCAATGAATAGTCAGGGTTGATTTCCTTTAGGATTGAATGGTTTGATGTCCTCGTAGTCCAAGGGACTCTCAAGAATCTTCTCCAGCACTACATGTTGAAAGCATCAATTCTTCAGCACTCAGCCTTCTTTATGGTCCAATTCTCACATCTGTGCATGATTATTGGAAAAAAACATTTATTTGGCTGTGCTGAGTCTTAATTACAGCACATAGGATCTTCATTTTGGCACACTGACTCTTTCATTGTGGCATTCTGAATCTTTAGTTGAGACATGTGGGATCTAATTCCCCAAGTAGGGATCAAAACTGGGCCCTCTGCACTGGGAGTCCAGAATCTTAGCCCCTGAACTACCAGAGAAATCTTGATGGAACCTTTTTATATAATGAGCATTCAGAACAGAACACTGGAAATATCTCCAACACTCCCCATGTTCCTTTATATTAAACATATCCCTTTCCTTCCCACGAGTATAATCAATAACATGACATCTAACACTGTCGGTTGATTTTGTCTGTTTTGGTATTTGCAGAAGTTGTTTCTTACAGTATACATCTTTTGTGTCTGATTTTTTTCACTCTACATATATTTATGAGATTCATCTCTGCTGTCTTAGTTGGCTGTAGCTTTTTCATTCCTGGGGGCTTCCCGGGTGGCTTGGTGGTAAAGAATTCACCTGCCAATGCAGAGTATGCAGATTTGACCCCTGGATCAGGAAGTTCCCCTGTAAAAGGAAATGACAACCCATTACAGTATTGTGTGGAAAATGCCATGGACAGAGAATCCTGGTGGGTTACAGTCCACAGGATCTAAAAGAGTCAGACAAGACAGAGTGACTGAACAATTGAACATATTCAGTTTATTCCTGAGAGGTAGCTTGAAATCAGTCATGGTGTTGGAATATATACACTATGCAAATCAATAAATGTTACAAGGAAAGTGAAAGTTGCTCAGTCGAGTCTGGCTCTTTGCCACCTCGTGGACTATATGGTCCATGGAATTCTCCAGGCAAGAATACTGGAGTGGGTAACTGTTCCCTTCTCCAGGGAATCTTAACCCAGGGATCGAACCCAGGTGTCCCACATTGCAGGCAGATTTTTTTTACCAGGTGAGCTGCCAGGGAAACCCAAATCCTACAAATAGGAGCCTTTTTTCAAGGTGATGGGTATCAAAAATAAACAAAGCTAGGTACTAGTTATAGTAGTAAGGAGAAATTTTAATCAGTTACATGCTATTGGAATAAAGTAGGAGGTACAGTGTGAACCGAACTCAACTTCAATTTGTACACAGGTGACAGTTGTTTAAAATAAGAATGAGAGAGTAGAGAGAGAATTGAGAATGGGCACGTAGAGTCAGGGAAGTAAAAAATTAAATATGGTTGGTAAGTATAAGTGCAATAAGGCCAGTTGTGTCTGGTAGCTGGCAATAAACTAAGTTAGGATTCTAATCTGTTACAGAGACTGGGAGACAGAGGTCCTGCCTTTCCTGATGACTACACTTTAAAGGAATGGCTCTTAGGTACTTTGAGAAAGACACTTCTGAGTTGGAAGAGATCCATACACATCTCAAAAGGATAAGGGAAGGAGTCACAATTGCAAGCCCTTTTCAGTAAGTGCTCTAAGAAAGGGTAATCAAGGGCCTACTCAGTTCAGTTCAGTTCAGTCGCTCAGTCGTGTCCAACTCTTTGTGACCCCATGAACTGCAGCACTCCAGGCCTCCCTGTCCATCACCAACTCCCAGAGTTTACTCAAACTCATGTCCATCAATTTGGTGATGCCATCCAGCCATCTCATCCTCTGTTGTCCCCTTCTCCTCCTGCCCTCAATCCCTCCCAGCATCAGGGTCTTTTCCAATGAGTCAACTCTTCGCATGAGGTGGCCAAAGTATTGGAGTTTCAGCTTCAGCATCAGTCCTTCCAATGAACACCCAGGACTGATCTCCTTTAGGATGGACTGGTTGGATCTCCTTGCAGTCCAAGGGACTCTCAAGAGTCTTCTCCAACACCACAGTTCAAAAGCATAAATTTTTCGGTGCTCAGCTTTCTTCACAATCCAACTCTTACATCCATACATGACCACTGGAAAAACCATAGCCTTGACTAGATGGACCTTTATTGGCAAAGTAATGTCTCTGCTTTTTAATATTCTGTCTAGGTTGGTCATAACTTTCCTTCCAAGGAGTAAGCGTCTTTTAATTTCATGGCTGCAATCACCATCTGCAGTGATTTTGGAGTCCCCAAAAATAAAGGGCCTACTTGTTGGCTAGAATAAACAGTAGATTCTTTTGGCAGCCTTGGACTGTCTCAGGCAGCAACTTCATTAAGGGTGGCTAGAAGGGTTCCAAATAGGAAAAGTAGTATGTCAAGGCTGTATATTGTCACCCTGTTTGTCTAACTTATATGCAGAGTACATCATGAGAAACGCTGGACTGGAGGAAGCACAAGCTGGAATCAAGATTGTCGGGAGAAATATCAGTAACCTCAAATGTCCAGATGACACCACCCTTATGTCAGAAAGTGAAGAAGAACTAAAGAGCCTCTTGATGAAAGTGAAAAGAGGAGAGTGAAAAAGTTGGCTTAAAACTCAACATTCAGAAAACTGAGATCATGGCATCTGGTCCCATCGCTTTGAGAGAGTCAATTCCTAGGCAGGTTGATAAGAAGTCTAGGGGTCCCCATGGAGAGAGGGGTTTGGAATTCTTAAGGAGGAAGAAAGGATAAACTTTTTTCCCCCTCTACATTCCTTAGGATTATATAACAATAATGTATCCTGCTTGAGGACAGTCTCTGAAAAAAACCTTCTGGCTAATTCTGTTATCTCAAAATGTAAATCATGGGAGTAGGTCTGGTGAGGTCTTTACAACCTCTAGACATTCTTTTGATTCACTGTAACAACTAATTTGAGAGTATATAATTCCAGTGCTAAGACTAGCAAGAGGATACTCTTTCTACCCACTTCTGATGTCTATGTCAGAAGCTTTCTCTATCTCCTTTATACTTTAATAAAATTTTGTTACACAAAAGCTCTGAGCGATCCAGCCTTGTCTCTGGCCCTGAATTGAATTATTCTCCTCTAGAGGCCAAGAACCCTGGCATCTTTGCATGATTCAGCAACAACCTTTCAACTTCATGGCAAATAGATGGGGAAACAATGGAAACAGTGACTGACTTTATTTTTCTGGGCTCCAAAATCACTGCAGACAGTGATTGCAGCCATGAAATTAAAAACCGCTTACTCCTTGGAAGGAACGTTATGACCAACCTAGACAGAATATTAAAAAGCAGAGACATTACTTTGCCAACAAAGGTCTATCTAGTCAAGGCTATGGTTTTTCCAGTAGTCATGTATGGATGTTAGAGTTGGACTATAAAGAAAGTTGAGCACCAAAGAATTGATGTCTTTGAGCTGTGGTGTTGGAGAAGACTCTTGAGCGTCCCTTGGACTGCAAGGAGATCCAACCAGTCCATCCTAAAGGAGATTAGTCCTGAGTGTTCATTGGAAGAACTGATGTTTAAGCTGAAACTCCAATACTTTGGCCACCTGATGCGAAGAGCTGACTCACTGGAAAAGACCCCGATGCTGGGAAGGATTGAGGGCAGGAGGAGAGGGGGATGACAGAGGATGGGATGGATGGATAGCATCATCGACTCGATGGACATGAGTTTGGGTAAACTCTGGGAGTTGGTGATGGACAGGGAGGCCTGACGTGCTGCAGTTCATGGGGTTGCAGAGAGTCGGACACGACTGAATGAACTGAACTGAGAATCATTCTTGGGATGAAGCACTGAGGTGTTATAAACTATGTTATTGTTTGTTCAAGTCTTTTAATGTGTGTGAGTTGGGGGTGGAGATAGCCAAAAGTTTTAAATAAATCTATAGTCATCAATTACATATAATTATTAGTTAAAAATCTATCCATAACAATCAAGGGATAAAATAACACTTTGACTCAAAAATTAAATTATTGTTTAAAATATATCTACAATAAACAAACAAAAAAAAAAACTTTCATAACTCAGTTTGAAAAGAGTAAAGTTCTCAAGGAATAGGTTAGTAAGAAGAGAAGGAAAAGTTTGGTTGAACAAACTTGAAGGCATGAATGGGACTGGGAAAATGAAAAAACCTTAAATCCTTTCATGGAATATGTTATAGCTGATAAGTACATTTTAAATTCATTATGACATTTGGTCGTTATTGCTTCATATGAAGAAAGTATATCTTCTTAACATGAAATATGGAACATCAAATACTCAGGTAGGTGGCCAATGTCACATAAATGGCTAGAAGAACACCTGGAACTGAAATGCAAGATCCTGAGGCAGGGCTCTCTGTAGAGCAAGATAACAGCAGAGTAAAGAGGAAGATTCTGTATGCAGTTGAAATAAAACTGCTATAGATACGAGCAACAGGCAGGAGTAGGAGGCTGCCTTGACATCATTTATGTTCTCATCCTGGCTCTATTCTTATTCTCTCAGGGCCCCAGAAGGCCAGTTGCATTTTAGAAAGATCCTGTTATAATTAGAAGTTATATGCTTTCTCCTAGGTTGTATGATACAGGAATCCATCTGAACCTAGATCTCCCATACCAGTTACTGTATTTTTACAGAAAAAAATATTTGCCCTTAGAGATATTCTTTCTCAACTTGGACTGGTGGTTATTACAATTGTAGTGAACTACTGGATGATGAAGGACCATTGGGTAATGAACTTCTTTGACAGTTTACCTTCCTGAGAGAGCATTTTAACAAACCCAGAAGGCTTGCTCAGAGACCCAGGGGCTTCTACCTCTCTAAGAACTTTATCAATGATATTGGTCACAGGAGGGGAATCTTTCATGATTTGACTTACTCCCAGCGGTTCTACCGAAGTGCCAAACTCCTACTCTTCCAGGCCCCAGGAGTATGTGACTGTAATGCTGTAAGTAAAAGGTAAGAAGTGAGCTGAGAGTTTTTCTTTTCCAATTCCAACTCAGCAGTGACTGGGCTGCCACAGCCAAGAACCCTCCCACCATCAAGCTCTGGGTAAGAACGTGGTCAGTCAGGCATTTTTACCATCACGTATTCTAGGCTGAGCACTGGGAAGAACGTAGAGCATTGTAAAATAGGAAGAGGAGGAGAATGATTAGAGTTCAGAGGACATATAATTCAGAACATAAAAACCATTAAAACACACACACACACACACACACACACACACACACACAGATATTCTCCTTTCCAAATGTTCCTTTGGGCTCAGAATTAGTAAATTAGCTATGTTTTATCTTTTAATTTTTTTTCCATTTTTATGTACTTTGTCTTAACTCTGTACATCCATTAATGCTGTTATGATTATTTTTGTTTGTTTGTTTTTTTAAACTTTGATTATTTTTTATATTTTATTGGATTATAGTTGCTTTACAATATTGTGTTAGTGTCTGCTATATGACAAAGTGAAGAGGGGGGTGGAGTGAGAGGAAGGTGCAAGGGGGAGGGATATATGGCTATGTTGTAATTAATCTGACTTTGAGAAAGTCATCCCTCCTTTCTGTATTCTAGTTTCCTCTTTTGCAAAAAGAAGATAGAGCAAGATGATCTTTAAAATTCACCCCCTTCCTAACTCCCAACTTTTTGGTCCTATGCTTAAATAATTTGGGGTTATGGATAATGCAACTGTAGGGACTTGAAAATAGAATGCAAGGGGTTTGTAGTAAAAGCTATTTTTGGAATAAGGGGAATAAAATATGATTACAAAGGACCGAAGTAAGATAAATACTGATTTATACATGTGGTATGGGCTTCCCAGATGGCTCAGTGGTAATGAATCTGCTTGCCAATGCAGGAGCCCTAGGTTTAATTCCTTGATAGGGAAGATCCCCTGGAGAAGAGAGTAGCAACCCACTCTAATATTCTTGCCGGGAGAACCCAATAGACAGATGTGTCCATGGGGTCACAGAGTCGGACACAGCTTAGTTACTGAAAAACAAAAACAATACATGCAGTAGATTTTTATAAGATCCCTGACAACAATATCAGGAAACCAATGGGAGGGGATGAGTAATTAGTAAGTTAAGGAGCTGTGTAAGTCATCTAAATTATCATAATTTTTCTATTAGCCACCACGGTTGCAACGTATCAGGCATTGTGCTAAGTATCTAGAAGATGGGGCATAATATGAGATTTCTTTAACTTGACAGAGAGTTGCTTTGGGATGATAAGATGTATACATGAAAAGTAATTGCAGTACATTACAGAATATAATTGGAGGAAAAGTGAGGAAGTGCTACTGGGAATTTAGAGGTACGAAAGGCCAGTGTTTACCTTGGATGGTCAAGGGAAAATGTGAGGAAACTTGAGCCAGAAATGGTTTAGGTGTCAACAGACTAATATTAGATAAAGTATATTCTAGTAAGGGTGCATGGCAAACAAAAGAAGCAAGGCTGAAGATGGGAACCGATTTGGTAAACAGTGAGATCCCTATGACATGACAATTATGTTTAAATTTATGAATCTGTCCTAGAGCAATTTTTCCCCACCACAGAGTGAAAACTAAGAATAGTGGGTGAAACTCAGATTTCAGGTCCATAGAAGGAGTGTTAGTTGCTCAGTTGTGTCCGACTCTCTGTGACCCCAGGGGCTATATATAGCCTGCCAGGCTCCTTTGTCCGTGGGATTCTCCAGGCAAGAATACTGACATGGGTTGTCATTTCCTTCCTCCAGGGAAGGACAAGACTTTATGTTTATGAGCCATAAACAGCAATGGCTTATTTCAACAGTGGGAAAGAACTGTCATATGGTGCAAGGACCTTCTGGCACTGTCAGTCTAAACAAAAGCTTAATTCCCATTTGTGGGGGGATGCCAAGAGGATGGATTCCTACATGGCTGAGAAGATCTGAGTTTTCACTGCTTTGAATAAAAATGAAAACCATACAGACAATATAAAGTTTGGTTCAGACTGTTTCCTTTTATTCTTTATTTCAGCTTTCTTTCTTTTTACAGATATTAAAAGATCTTTCATTTTTATCAGTTGATGGAATCTTTGATACACTTAAAATATTCTTAGTCATACAATGAAATACAAAATTATGAAAGTCACTAGAGGGAGTGATATTTCCTAATGCTTTTTTCAACACTGACTCAAAATCTCTTGGTGCAGAAACTGAATTATAGCAGCATTTAAAAATTATAAAAGAAAATGAAATAAAACAACTGTGCAAAGGGAGAAACATCAGTATTTTTTGCCATATTGATTGGGTATGAGGGAATTGGTCAAAATCGCTCTAATTGTAAACTGAGGAGTTGAATGAGTACAGAGGTGCTAGTTTTCAGTGGGAAATATGCTTGGCCTGAACTTTGATTTCCCAGACAGAGTATCCAAGGAGCTAATGACATCAGGTCATCATTAAGCAATGAAGCAAAGCATTTTGAGAATACTGTGAGTCTTTGGAGTCAAGTGGAAACCTTACCCTCTGAGAAAGTAAAGAGAAAGATATTGGCTTCTAACATTCAGCCTGGAGGCTGCAGCCATGAATATCTGAAAGTTTAGTTAAGGTCTCTACACAACATATCTGTGAGTGGAATTGGGAGGCCAGATATGGAGAGGAGCAGTTCCAGGAATTGGAGAAGGCAATGGCACCCCACTCCAGTACTCTTGCCTGGAAAATCCCATGGACGGAGGAGCCTGGTAGGCTGCAGTCCATGGGGTCGCTAAGAGTCGGACATGACTGAGCAACTTCACTTTCACTTTTCACTTTCATGCATTGGAGAAGGAAATAGCAACCCACTCCAGTGTTCTTGCCTAGAGAATCCCAGGGATGGGGGAGCCTGGTGGGCTGCCGTCTATGGGGTCACACAGAGTCGGACACGACTGAAGTGACTTAGCGGCAACAGCAGCAACAGTTCCAGGAATGGTGTTTTATATTTAAGTTTAAAGGGATGGAATGTAAAACATTTGGGAAAGAAAGGATCTGAGTTGGATAAAAATGTGGGATAAGTTTCTAGAGGTGACATGCCTACATCCAAGATTTGAAAGAGAGAGAAGGCAGAATTGGGCAGTGGACAGACATGAATTCAAAGTTAAAAAAACTAAACAAAGAGGAAATCTCTGATAGTAAATGATTCTGCTGAAGCAGAGTCACCCACAGAAGAGTTCTGTCTAGAAGTAGTCCTCTGGTATCTTAGTGGAGAAACATTCACATTAATTCTCAGAATGAAAAAGGTTTTGATATAAGAGGTGGCCATGCTGCTTGGATTTAGAAGAAAATCCTAAGAACAAAGCGGAGTAAATAATATTAGCTTGGATGGGATCAGAGGGGTCTGGAGAGGGAAGATGTGATAAGAAGCTTGGAGGGCAGAAAGAGGAGACCTTTCATAACACTTTGCCTTTACACAAGTATACCTTTGTGCCTAGAATACTTTAATTTTTTCATCTAGAAAATTCTGACAATTTTTCATTTCAAATGAAATTATGCCTTCTATGAGGTTTTCCTGAACTCCATTTCCAGCCCATAGGTCATTTATTGCTCTTCCAACTCTTACTGTATATGCAAATAAGCATTTATCTTTACAAATTTGCTTTTTCATTTAACAAGTATTTACTGAATTGTTATCATGTTTGAGACACAACTCTAAACACTTGAAGTATATCAGCGAACTAAACAACAAAATCCCTTGATCTCACAGAGTTTATATTCTCACAAAGGAGAGAAACAATAAATAATTGGGATAATCAATAAGTACATTTTATAATATGTTAAAGATGATAAGTACCATTGGAAAAAAAAATGAAAAGTAAAGTAGCGAAAGGTGATTTCAGTACAGGATATGGATGCAAGGAAGGAGGGAGACTGCAGTTTTATTTAGGATGGTTCAGGTAGAGCTGACTGAGAGAGTTAGATTTGGCCAAAAACTTGTAATGAATGAAAAAGATATCCAAGTGGATATCTGGTGAAAAAAAGTTTAGGAAGAGGAAACATCTACAGCAAAGACAGTAAAATATCAAGCCACAGAAGAGAGGAAAAGAAAGACCTAATTTAATAATTTAAAAGGATAACTCAGGTGGCTGCATCAGCTTGAGGGTATTGATGAACAAATGCAAATAAGAATATCTGTTAGGAGGCAATTATAGTAACAGAGGTGCATGATGACAGTGGCTTAATTCAAGTGAAAAATAGATCCTGGATGTATGAGAGAAAGGTGGAAACAGTGATGAATGTGAGAATTTTGGTCCATTAGCTGAGAGATTGTAATTGCCATCATTTGAGATGGGGAAGACTAGGGGCAGTGCCCAAGGGAATTCATTTGGAGATGGCTACTAAATGATTCATAGGAGATGTGCACAGGCAGTTGAATAAGGGAGAGATATATAGGGGAGAGAAATGTTGGTTGGGATATTCATTTAGAAATCAACACATATATGGAGGGGAGGTTTAAACCATAGCATTGGATGACTTTAGCAAAGTGGTGAGTTTACAAAGAAATGAGAAAAGAAGAACTAATGCTAACCTCTGCAAACTATGGCATTAAAAAGGTAGGGCAGAGAGAAAATTTCCACTAACGTAGAAAGAAACCTAAAGTATAGCATCCTGAGGGCCAAGCGATGAGAGTGTGTCAAGAGTCAGGATAGATGACCTCCATGAAGAATGGCTGAGAGTCCAAGTAAGCAAAGGAATAAGAGTGACAATTGGATTTATCAAATCTTAGCTAATTAGTGGCTATAGGATGTAGGCTTTGCTGGAGAGGATGTGGTGAAGGTTTAATTAGAATGAATTTAATAGTGAAGCAAGTTAGACAGAGAAAGAAAAATACTGTACCTTATCACTTATGTGTGGAAGATAAAAAAAGTGATGCAAATAAACTTATTTATAAAACAGAAACAGACTCACAGACTTAGAGAAGAAATACAGTGACAAAGTTGGAGAGGAATAGTTAGGAATTAACATGTACACAATGCTGCTTTCAAAATGGATAACAAACAAGGACCTACTGTGGAGTATGGGGAACTCTGTTCAATATTGTGTAATAATCTAAATGGGAAGAGAATTTGAAAATGAACAGATACATGTGTATGTAAACTGAACCACTTTATTGTACGCCTGACATTAACATAGCCTTCTTAATCAAGTATACCCCAAAAGAGTAGTAAGAGAGGAATTAGAGGCAGTAAATATAGGCAGCTTACATATGGGAAGAGTTTATTACAGTGACAGAGAAGGAAATGGGGCAGTGGCTGTGGGGTAAGTGAATCAAGAGGTTCACTTTTTGCATTTTGTTTTGTTTTGTTTCTTGTTTTTCTGTTCCTTGACAAAACAGTAGCATATTTCCATGATGATAGAATGTTCTAGTAAACAGTTGTAAAGTAATTAGTTGGCCCTCCATTTTCTCTATTAGAATATTAGTTTCTCAACTTCAGATGCCATATTTTCTTTATCGATTTAGCCCCTGTTCTAGGTATTAATATAATGCTTATACACAGATAATGTTCAGTTAACTTTTGCCACATTGACCTCAACACAATGAAAAACAAATATTTACCATCTGTGAAGCAACAAATCAGAAAAGTGCATTTGAAGTTAGTGGAGGGGGAAAGTGGTAAGAAGAACTGATAAAGTAGCCACAGTATGGAGTAGAAATGCAGAGATAGATTTGCCCTCTGGTTTTTGGTGGCTCTTTTATTTACTTAATCCCCCTTTTTCCTTGGCTGGGATTCTCACCAATGTCCAAAAGAGGTGAAACTCTGATCTACCTGCTTGAAAGAAGCTGTTAGACCTGTTTCCATAAGAAAATGGAATGGAGCTGGGAGTGAAAGCATTGATTCTTTGGTGTCCGGAACACTGAAGAAGAAAGTGAATTAAAATTGAAATTAAAATGTATGGTCCAAATGATTTAATCTTAGTGGAGTGAACTACCAATATTTTATTAGTATAAATGATGATTTATACCTCATACAAGGAATATATATAAGTTATGATATGAATCTGGTTGAGGAATATTTAAATTTTTAAAACACTTATAGATTCCATTAAGAAAGATAAATTGGTTATAGAAGGAATTACAGTGGCCAAAAATGGGTTGTATAATTAGAGAAGACAATTTAAGTCTGGTTATAAGAATAAATACTCTGAAGGAGGTTGTGGACAATTGTTTGGGGGAGGGATAGAAAGTCCAGCCTCGTAGAACATGTACTAAGACAGGTACTAAGATCAGTTATTCTGGAAGTCCGGGGGAAGGACAAATGGACTTTGAGGGTTTCCTTCTTCTTAGATATTCTTTGGCTCAGCATTGTTCCTCATCCTTCCGTACTTTACATTCCAGGGATATGAATGGAGAGCAATGAAGCCTGGGAATTGGAGCCAGGTAACAGAGTTCATCATCTTGGGCTTTCCCCATCTTCAGGGTGTTCAGGCTTTTCTCTTCCTCTTGTTACTCCTAATCTACCTCACTACCATCCTGGGAAACCTGCTGATATTCTTGGTGGTCTGCCTGGACCCCCGGCTCCACACACCCATGTACCGTTTTGTCAGCATGCTCTCCTTACTGGAGCTTGGCTACACAGCTGCCACCATCCCCAAGATGCTGTCGAACTTGCTCAGTGAGAAGAAGACCATTTCTTTCTCTGGATGCCTTCTGCAAATCTACTTCTTCCACTCTCTTGGGGCCACTGAATGCTATCTTCTCACAGCTATGGCTTATGACAGATACTTAGCCATCTGTCAGCCCCTCCACTATCCTACTCGCATGACCCCAGCACTCTGTGTCAAGATTGCTGTTGGCTGTTGGTTGGGAGGCTTGGCTGGGCCAGTGGCTGAAATTTCCTTGGTCTCCCACCTCCCTTTTTGTGGTCCCAATCACATTCAGCACATCTTTTGTGATTTCCCTCCTGTTCTGAGCTTGGCTTGTACTGACACATCGATCAATGTCCTAGTGGACTTTATTATAAATTCTTGCAAGATCCTGGCCACCTTTCTGTTAATCCTCAGCTCCTATGTGCAGATCATCTGTACGGTGCTCAGAATTCCTTCCACTGCAGGCAAGAGGAAGGCCTTCTCCACCTGTGCCTCCCACCTCACTGTGGTCCTCATCTTCTACGGGAGCATCCTCTTCATGTACGTGCGGCTGAAGAAGAGCTACTCCCTGGACTATGACCGGGCCTTGGCTGTGGTCTACTCAGTGCTCACGCCCTTCCTCAACCCCTTTATCTACAGCTTGCGCAACAAGGAGATCAAGGAGGCTGTGAGGAAGCAGTTAAAGAGGACAGGGATACTGGAGTGAAGGTGGAGGAAGCAGGCCAAGTGTGAAGCTGAGCATATGGTGACCTTGGGGGTCCTCAGTGGTCAGAGATGAAATACAAAGTGCTCAGAGATTTTCTGCATGGGCTACTGAACTGGGGCAAATGACGCCTAGTTTTCAGTGATAGTGTAGCCATTATAATATCTGCTGCCACCACATGTGACTTCGGACCAGAGACTGGCAATCCTCTCTAGCAATATGATACGGTACTGTGACTATCAAATCCTGGATGTTTGTACACCATACTTTGGATGTTAGTCAAATCTATGTCTTCCTTATATATAAGTCTTTCAGATTTACTTGATTTAATGTAAATACATTTAGTCATATGATCAATAATAAAATTTCCTAAACACATCTTAGGAAAAAAAGGGTATTTCATGTATCATTTACAATCATTTCATGTATACTGAATATCTATGTATTAAAATGGAAAACACGGATGTAGTAGAGAAAAGCTTTCTTTCAACATCACATATATCTGGTTTAAATTCTAGTTCATTTAATCAGCTATTACATACAGAATTTCTATAACTCAAACTTTCTTAATTGATGAGTCAATTTCATCATTTGTTATTCTTGAAGGTTGTTTTGAAAAAAAGAATTACATTTATTTTATTTAACTCTGCCCAGACCTCTCATCATTACTCTGTTAGAACAATATCCAGGAAAACATAATTAAGCAAAAATATTTCCCAGATATTTTTCTTAAAAGGAAGAAAGGGCTAAACTAGCCAGAAGGAGAATTTGTGAGATGTGTTTATCTCAGTGGTCTTAATATCTGTTCCCAGTAAAAAGCATGAAAATGAAGGAGTCTGTGGCAAGAAATAGGATCACATTTTATGTTGGACTACTTTATTTCATTTCAAGCTAATTACTTCCCTTAATATATGACAAATAATCCTATGGTTTAGCATCTGAGAAATTTAAGTCTTTAATTATTATTTGGTGTTAGGGATTATTTATACATTGGCTATCTACTGTTGATAGATTATCAAATGTTGACTATAAAATCTTTAAATCTGTGTAGAATTACATAGATCAACACAATAAAGATCCCAAAGTATTTGTATTTCTACAATCTTCCATCTGTCAATTCAGCACATATTTATTTAGCTATTAGTGTATACCAAATGCTGTGCTAAACTTTACATAAAATGATGATGTACAAAGCAGATGTTACCCTGTTTTTAAGTTCTTGTTCTTAGAAATGTTTTCAAAGAGTTGAAGATTCTAGACATTAAATTTGTGCTCAATTTATAATTAATTACAAATTGATTTAAATTGTGGCAATTAGTAATTAAATATACATGCACTGTCTTCCCAGGTGATGCTACTGGTAAAGAACCTGCCTGTCAATACAGGAGATATATGAGACATGGGTTTGATTCCTGGGTTTGGAAGATCCCCTGGAAGAGGGCATGGCAACCCTCTCCAGTATACTTGCCTGGAGAATCCCAGCTACAGAGAAGCCTGGCAGGCTACAGTCCACAGGGCCTCAAAGAGTTGGACACGACTAAAGTGACTTAGCATGCACATATGCACTCTCTTCTCAAATAAGTTACATTTAAGGTGAAAACCTAAGGATAAATCACAATTAGACATATTTAGGAAAGCAGTAATTGCAATAATTATTTCTATTTTACAGAATTGGAAATTTAGACTTAGATAAAACACCTGCCAAAACTATAGAGCAAATCAGAATCAGGGACTCTGCATACGAAAATAAAATCTTATAAACAAATTCTATTTCAAAATATAGATATTTTACTGATTAATTTCTCTGAACATAGTGATTTTAAGTGGATGGGAGGGATGGATTAGGAAGAGATTATTGAAAGGAGATAACATTATCAAAAATAAATGTTATCTCTTGGATCTTTTTTACTTTACCCTGCATGAGAGTTGATTAGTCCAAAGATATAAGATATATGGGATGGGATGTAGTGTAACAAAATGAGTAATAAAAAGTTTATTTTTAAAGGAAAAATAAGTATTGAATTCAGGAATGTCACTGGCTAAACTGATTTAAACAAGGGTTTTGCACAACCAACCAGCTTTATGCAGACCTGGTGCTTTGTTCCCTGGAGAAATGAAATTTAAATGCAGAGAATGAGGTTCTCCAATCACAGTTTTAGAGAAGCAGTGTTTAATTCCATCCTCTGATGGTACTGACTATTTTGCTAAGGGGTTTAATTATAGCTCTGATCATTTTTAAGTTTCAAAATGAGAGGAATTTTGTCTTCTGAAAAACAGTAAATTTCCAACATGGGGAGATGTGATTACATCTTAGCCAGGCCTCTGTAATCTATGTGTACAATGGCAAAGTGTTCTTTAGTTTGTGCCAACAGTTCATACAACAATTTCAGGTCTTGGCCTTGGGTAACTCATGTTATGAAATTTGTGTAACTCAGCATCTGCTACTGGTATTTCAGAAAGCAAAAATTAAAGATTGAATGGCATTCCCTAGAGATGTACAAGATGAGGGACCTGGAAGTAATTTTCAGTTTAGAACAATAATAAAAGTAAAAAAAAAAAATTGACTAATAGTAACTAATATTTGATAAGCACTATAGACATAGTGCTTGGCATTTTATACACCTTACAGCATTTAATCCTCAAAAGCCTTGAAGATCCCATATTGTAGATACTGACACCATAGCTCAGGACACCTATGCTAGTTCCCCATGGTTGTACAGTTGGCAAATGGAAAAGTAAAGGTTCATGTTCAGACAGTATGATCTCAGATTCTCAGTCTTAGACCACATTAAGTTTACTCTAATAAGGAGAAGCAATCTGAAAATTAGAGCTATCCAACATTGTAGGAGACCACCCTGGTTAAGTGTTCAAGCAGAGATTAGATTACATTTGTTCAGACATGCTGAATAGTGATTCCTCATCAGGTGTAGAGATAACCTGATGTCTCCAAAGTTAACTTTGGAGTTCAGAACAAATGGGGAAAAGTAGCTACTCTATCATTCTAATGACCTTAAACAGAAAGCAAAGGCACTATTATACATAGAAGATACTCATCCTGAAATAGGGCTGGGTCTAAGAAATAGTCCAGAGCATGAAGCAGTTAAGACTAATCATTAGTCTGATGATTATCTTAGATTAATCATTATCTTAGTCTTGCTCCTCTGAATATTGCATCCACCTGTTTAACACATCTTCTCTTCATTCCTTGTCCTTTTGCTACTTTAGACTGATATAGATACTGGGTTTTTACCAAGACCATCTTTTCTCTCTCCTTCATTTGTTCTCACAGGTATTGATCCACCTTTGGCAGTCAGCCCAGCTTCTCAATCAGTCAGTCAGTTAGCCAACAGCAAACCTTGGATAGTCAACAGATCCTATGCTGAATGGTGTAACATTCAGAAGGATGAGGAAACCTTATCCCTGTGGATCCTCAGTCCAATGGGAGATGTGGAGCAAGCAAGAAACAGCAAGACAAGCAAAAAGATAGAAAATAAGTCACAGCAAAACAAGGGCCTATATTGGCCCTGATGTCAGTACCCAGAATATCATACTTGAATATGAGGAATCTTTCTTGAAGCTTGCAGTTAATATTGAGAAGTAGAGGACAATAATAGTAAAAACAATAATTTCTGAGCTTCAGTGTCAAAAGTTAAGGTTATCCTTGTGAAAAGAATCAATATGCTAGATTGAAAGAAGAAAGGATGAAAAAATGATACATATTCAAAGAGGCTTGAAGAACACATACTAAATGTTTAGAAGATTTAGATGAAATAAAATAGCCTAAGGCTGGGAACACTGAGTCTATAGGGACCATTACATTTTATGCTAAGAAAAATGAGAATTCAATGAATAACAACACTCATTAAAATAGGAACAATAGTTATTCATCAGACTCTGAGGCCTCCAAAGATCAAAAATACTGATATGATAGCCACTAATTAAACCCTCTGCACTTAATAGGGTACCTAACATAGAACTGCTAATCAAACTGTTTTTTTTTTAAGTAAATCTTGAAATCTTGAGGAGCAAACTCTTTCATCACTTTTTGTTTAATAGTTATCATATTTACTGAATATTGTATTTCCTTTGGAAGATTAGGTTTAGTAATTGGTCCAGAATGAAAACCATATAAAGTGAGCACAATATCTTGGCAAATAAAGACCTGACTCTGGGATCAGGTAGAATTGAATTTTTGCTCTGGATTTCTAATAGTAAGCTCCACATACTTGAACTATTGAAACTGTGTTTCATGTTTTCCATTTGTAAAACAAAAAAGATTTAATATTTATTTCACAGGGTTGTTGTAAGAATAAATGAGTAATACATTTAAGATCTTTACCTTAAATTAAAAAAAAAAAAATCTTAGCTCTTACGCATGTAAAGAAACCCTAGAGCTAGGAATGAGTTTAGTCATTCCCACATCTGGCTCATCATCAGAATATTCTTGGAAACATCTCAGAAATGCACAAGAATGGTTTTCACTTTAAGTTTTTCTCAGTCATAAGTTCTGATGATCAATCAGTTCCAGGAACCATGTAATTTTAAAGATGAGGAAATGACACAGCTTAGTGGCAGAAAAAGACAGAATATTTTGTCCTTGAACCCTATAGTCCAATAGTCTTTCCACCTCACCTGAGGACTAGGAAATTCACAAAGGAAAGAACCCATAACTCCTAGTATTCATTAAAGACTGGTAAGGTTTCAAGAAACTTTGAGGAAAAGCAATGTGTATAATTTATTTTCTTGAACACAGAATATATTAAATGAACACATGTATTTATTGGGGGCAGAGCATGAAGCAGAATCCTGAAGTTAAGTTCCAGCTCTGTCACTAATGATCTATATGGCTTTAGGAAGATCATTAGATTTCTTTGAACCTTTGTTCCAACATTTAAATAATGGTGATATCTGACCTAATTATTTTTTTTTAAGTCAAGAGGATTCATGTATGTGAAAATATTTAAAATAATAAATTACTAGAGGAAATAGTGGACTATTACTAATTACTATGCCACTCTATTGGGCTAAAATTCTATAGTACATGGTATACAAGATCAGAACATGGCCATTGAGTTGAATTTGTGCATTAAATAAGCTAAAAGTGAAGATGTTTTCTCTGCAGTTTCAGGAAATTGTTTATTGATGTGGAATGTGGGCTTGCATGGGGTTCATCCTTGGGGAAAAGCTAACAGCAATATCAAGAACCATGATGTCTTTTATGCTTCTTCAGTCCTGCTCTCTGGCCTCAGCAGCACTTGGGACCACAGAAAACAAGGGCAGGAGTCTTGCTAACAGAGTATGAGGAAGAAGCCTGCCTGCACCATAAAGCAGGAAAACCCATGCAGACTGCTTTCAGCTACCACAACTACATCAATGTAAATAAGCTCTGTGATCGCTACCAATGACTTGGATGCAGCAGTTTTTCATCCTTGTTTATAATAATGGAACAAGTAGCTATGACAATAGAAAAGGAGCATAATCATGAACAAGACAAGGAACAGTGCAAAGCTGAACTTCCGAGATTTTTCAGAGTCTAGAGAGATCTAGATCTATCTCTCAACCCCACCAGCCCTCTTCTGAGAGCCGAAGAGCCTCCCAATTGCATCTTTCATATCTTTATTTCTCAGGCTATAGATAATGGGGTTGAAGAAGGGAGCGAGGATAACAAAAGTGACAGCAATTGCTGTGTCCCAAAACACTGAGTAGGTGGCTGAGAATCGCAAGTACATGACAGCCACACTGCCAAAAAAGAGCAAGAACACAGCAAGGTGGGCGGCGCAGGTAGAAAAAGCTTTGTGGCGGCCTTCAGCCGAGGGCATTTGCAGAATCACCACAATGATCCGGAGGTAGGATAGGGCGATGACCAGGAAGGAGGCCAGGATCTCCACTGCATGGATGGCATCCACAATGAGCACCAGAGATGTATCTGTGCAAGCCAAGCTCAGCACGGGGGTGAAGTCACAGAAGATCTGCTGGATCTCATTGGAGCCACAGAAGGGCAGGGTGCCAATCCATGCGATCTCGGGTAGCACCAGGAGGAAGCCACAGAGGCAGGATCCAGCTGTCAGACAGATACAGAGTTTGGGAGTCATGATGGTTGGGTAACGGAGGGGGTTGCAGATAGCAATGTACCTGTCGATGGCCATTGCTGTCAGGACACAGCCTTCTGTGATGCCAAGTGAGTGGAAGAAGTACATCTGCAGAAGGCAACCAGCAAGAGAGATGGTCTTCTGCTCACTGACTAGGCAGGAGAGCATCTTGGGGATGGTGGTCGTGGTGTACCAGATCTCCAGGAAAGAGAGGACGCGGATGAAGAAATACATGGGGGTGTGCAAGGCCACGTCCAGCTGGGTGACAACGAATATCATTAGGTTTCCAGTTATGATAAATCCATAGATGAGAAGCAAGAGAATGAAGAATAAGAGGCCACCTTCATGTAGATGCAGGAACATAGAGAAGAGGAACTCAGTCACCCTTGTCTGATTCCCACTGGTCATCCCCTGTGTCACCTGGGAAGGGAAGAAAGGAGACCAAAAACTCCTGAAATAGGGATGGTGATTACTTATTGAAAATTGCTTTGCTCTTTTCTGTAATCAGTTACTTAACCTGATGCTGAGGCCCTAAACAGGCCAGTTAGAAATCTCTCCAGTTGCACCTCTATGCAGGAACATCTGAAATGCTTGCTTTTGAACCTCTAAATTAATTTTTTTGTAAACATCTTCAAATGATATGAAGAAAACACAAAGCAGCACACAATTTTAATCCTCTGGGATTATTATATGGAGGTGCAGTCAACTTTTAATTTCTGAGTTTTTTGTCCCACTCTGTGTTTAGCTTTAAAACATGTACCTTTCTTTTTCACTATTCTCAATTCTTGTTCTTTAGAAAAGCAATTAAAAAATATAAAACACCATCAAGAACACTTCACTCAATAAATCTTCAGTTGCTCACTCATATTTTCTAGCTCTGCTATCTAACCTTGGACTGGTTACCTTTATCTCTCTGCCTCTTTTCTGTTGGTTTCATAGTAGTAAGCCTATTTTCCATTTAGAGCATAGGTACCCAGACACCAGATAGTATCCCTCCTCTCCTCTGCTTTCTCTGTAACTCCCTCTCCTTCTCTTCTCTTAGTGGTTGATATTGATAGGTGCTCAGACCAAGAGTCTCTTCAGAATCACAGTATACCTGAAAAGTGGCCATTGAATTTTGGACAAACATGTAATTTCACCCTTGCACATCCCATTTCTCCTAGAAAGACCACATCTAAGAACCAAAGGGAGGAAGAGATCATCCTGAAATTTTTAAAAAAAAAAAATGCTTCTCTAATACCTTTGTCAATCTTGGGAAGAAAATGTCCCCAAAATCAGCTGCAATAGAACTCAGGCCAACATCTAGTTGCTGGGAAAAAAGGGCCACTAAAGTTTTTGAAAGGCTAATTAAACTTAAGTATGTGAAAGTGAAGTTGCTCAGTCGTGTCCGACTCTTTGTGACCCCATGGACTGTAGCCTACCAGGTTCCTCCGTCCATGTGATTTTCCAGGCAAGAATACTGGAGTGGGTTGCCATTTCCTTCCCCAGGAGATTTTCCCAACCCAGGGATTGAACCCGGGTCTCCCACATTTTAGGCAGATGCTTTACCGTCTGAGCCACCAGGGCAGTATGCTTATCTCTTAACTATTTTAACATCTTTTTCACTGATCTTATCTCCATGAAGTCATTCTACACATGAATATCTCTGCATGTGGTCTTACTGTCCCTTGTTTTTTTCAAAAACATTAAAGGACAAACCCAAAGATCATAGCCTGATATTTATTGTCTTTTCTCATCATTTTTTTCTTTTTCTTATCTTTTATGGATTTCAATTTATTTATTAATTTAAAAATTTTTTGAGGTGTAATTGATTCACGATGTTGGATAGTTTCGGGCATACAGCAATGTGAATCAGTAATACACATTTATAGATCCATTCTTTTTCAGATTCTTTTCCCACCTATGTCCCTGAGTAGTACTATGTAGAGGTCCCTGTGTTATACAGAAGGTCTTTATTCAGTTCAGTTCAGTTCATCGCTCAGTTGTGTCTGACTCTTTGTGACCCCATGAACCTCAGCACGCCAGGCCTCCCTGTCCATCACCAACTCCCGGAGTTTACCCAAACTCATGTCCATTGAGTCAGTGATGCCATCCAACCATCTCATCCTCTATCGTTCCCTTCTCTTCCTGCCTTCAATCTTTCCCAACATCAAGATCTCTTTGATGCAAAGAGTCTATTCTTTGCATCAGGTGGCCTAAATATTGGAATTTCAGCTTCAACATCAGTCCTTACAATGAATACCCAGGATTGATCTCCTTTAGGATGGACTGGTTGGATCTCCTTGCAGTCCAAAGGACTCTCAAGAGTCTTTTCCAACACCACAGTTCAAAAGCAACAGTTCTTCTGCGCTCAGCTTCCTTTATAGTCCAACTTTCATATCCATATATGACTACTGGAAAAACCACAGCCTTGACTAGACGGAATTTAGTTGACAAAGTAATGTCTCTGCTCTTTAATATGTTGTCTAGGTTGGTCATAACTTTCTTCCAAGGAGTAAGTCTCTTTTAATTTCATGGCTGCAATCACCATCTGCAGTGATTTTGGAGCCCCCCAAAATACAGTCAGCCACTGTTTCAGCTGTTTCCCGATCTATTTGCTAGGAAGTGATGGGACCAGGTGCAATGATCGTAGTTTTCTGAATGTTGAGCTCTAAGCCAACTTTTTCACTTTCCCCCTTCACTTTCATCAAGAGGCTCTTTAGTTCTTTACTTTCTGCCATAAGGGTGGTGTCATCTGCACATCTGAGGTTATTGATATTTCTCCCGGCAATCTTGATTCCACCTTCATCCAGCCCAGCATTTCTCATGATGTACTCTGCATATAAGTTAAATAAGCAGGGTGACAATCTACAGCCTTGACATACTCTTTACCTATTTGGAACCAGTCTGTTGTTCCATGTCCAGCTCTAACTGTTGCTTCCTGACCTGCATACAGGTTTCTCAAGAGGCAGGCCAGGTGGTCTGGTGTTCCCATCTCTTTCAGAGTTTTCCACAGTTTGCTGTGATCCACACAGCCAAAGGCTTTGGCATAGTCAATAAGGCAGAAATAGATGTTTTTCTGGAACTCTCTTGCTTTTTTGATGATCCAACGGATGTTGGCCATTTGATCTCTGGTTCCTCTGCCTTTTCTAAAACCAGCTTGAATATCTGGAAGTTCACAGTTCACGTATTGCTGAAGTTTGGCTTGGAGAATTTTGAGCATTACTTTACTAGCGTGTGAGATGAGTGCAATTGTGCAGTAGTTTGAGCATTCTTTGGCATTGCCTTTCTTTGGGATTGGAATGAAAACTGACCTTTTCCAGTCCTGTGGCCACTGCTGAGTTTTCCAAATTTGCTGACATATTGAGTGCAGCACTTTCACAGCATCATCTTTTAGGATGTGAAATAGCTCAAATGGAATGCCATCACCTCCACTAGCTTTGATCGAAGTGATATTTCATAAGGCCCACTTAACTTCACATTCCAGCATGTCTGGCTCTAGGTGAGTGATCACACCATCATGATTATCTGGCTCGTGAAGATTTTTTTGCATAGTTCTGTGGATTCTTGCAACCTCTTCTTAATATCTTCTGCTTCTGTTAGATCCATACCATTTCTGCCCTTTATTGAGCCCATCTTGCATGAAATGTTCCCTTGGTATCTCTAATTTTCTTGAAGAGATCTTTAGTCTTTCCCAATCTGTTGTTTTCCTCTATTGCTTTGCACTGATCACTGAGGAAGGCTTTCTTATCTCTCCTTGCTATTCTTTGGAACTCTGCATTCAAATGGGAATATCTTTCCTTTTCTCCTTTTCTTTTTGCTTTTCTTCTTTTTACAGCTATTTGTAAGGCTTCCTCAGACAGCCATTTTTCTTTTTTGAATTTCTTTTTCTTGGGGATAGTCTTGAGCCCTGTCTCCTGTACCGTGTCACGAAACTCCGTTCATAGCTCATCAGGCACTCTATCAGATCTAGTCCCTTAAATCCATTTCTCACTTCCACTGTATAGTCATAAGGGATTTGATTTAGGTCATACCTGAATTGTCTAGTGGTTTCCCCACTTTCTTAAATTTAAGTCTGAATTTGACAATAAGGAGATCATGATCTGAGCCACAGTCAGCTCCTGGTCTTTTTTTTTTTTTCTGCTGGCTGTATAGAGCTGCTCCATCTTTGGCTGCAAAGAATATAATCAGTCTGATTTTGATGTTGACCATCTGGTGATGTCCATGTGCAGAGTCTCTTGTGTTGTCAGAAGAGAGTGTTTGCTATGACCATTACATTCTCTTGGCAAAACTCTATCAGCCTTTACCCATGCTTCATTTTGTACTCCAAGGCCAAATTTGCCTGTTACTCCAGGTATTTCTTGACTTCCTACTTTTGTATTCCAGTCCCCTATAATGAAAAGGACATCTTTTTTGTGTGTTAGTTCTAAAAGATCGTGTAGGTCTTCATAGAACTGTTCAACTTCAGCCTCTTCAGCATTTCTGGTCAGGACATAGACTTTGATTACCATGATATTGAATGGTTTTTGCCTTGGAAATGAACAGAGGTCATTCTGTCATTTTTGAGATTGCATCCAAATACGGCATTTTGGACTCTTCTGTTGACTATGATGGCTAATCCATTTCTTCTAAGGGATTCCTGCCCACAGTAGTAGATATAATGGTCATCTGAATTAAATTCACCCATTCCAGTCCATCTTAGTTCTCTGATTCCTAGAATGTCGATGTTCACTCTTGCCATCTACTGTTTGACCATTTCCAATTTGCCTTGATTCATGGACCTAACATCCCAGGTTCCTATGCAATATTCCTCTTTACAGCATCAGACCTTGCTTCTATCACCAGTGACATCCACAACTGGGTGTTGTTTTTGCTTTGACTCCATCCCTTCATTCTTTCTGGAGTTATTTCTCCACTGATCTCCAGTAGCATATTGGGCACCTACTGACTTGGGGAGTTCATCTTTCAGTGTCCTATCTTTTTCCTTTTTTATACTGTTCATGGGGTTCTCAAGGCAAGAATACTGAAGTGGTTTGCCACTCCCTTCTCCAGTGGACCACATTCTGTCAGACCTCTCCACCACGACCCGTCCTTCTTGGGTGGCCCCACATGGCATGGCTTATTTTCATTGAGTTAGACAAGCTGTGGTCTGTGTGATTAGATTGGCCAGTTGTCTGTGATTGTGGTTTCAGTCTGTCTGCCCTCTGATGCCCTCTCTCACTGCCATCCATCTTACTCAGGTTTCTCTTACCTTGGACGTGGGTATCTCTTCACGGCTGCTCCAGCAATGCTCAGCCACTGCTCCTTACCCTGGATGTGGGATAGCTCCTCTTGGCCGCTGCCCCGACCTGTCTATTTTATATATTTTTGAATAACACAATAGTACTCTGTCTATGTCAATTCCCATCTCTCTATTTATCCCTCCTGGCCCCCTTTCCCCTGGTAACCATAAATTTGTCTTCTATATCTGTGGCTCTTTTTCTGCTTTGTAAATAAGTTTATTTGTACCATTTTTTTGGATTCCACATATAAGCAGTATCATGTATTTGTCTTTCACTGTATACCAGTCAAACTTTTAAGCCAAATGATTTTCTATATGCTCATCAGCTCTGCCATATAGGGCCAATTTCCTGCATTTTATTTTTATATTATTCTTTTCTTCTATTTCTTGACCTCTTCCTGTTGGAATCCAATTGCCAATATTCAGTAAATGCTCCCATTATCATAAACGTCTCACTGATTCTCACCACCAGAAGTAAACACCCTCTCTTAAGAATACTTTATATTTTCTTCTTTCATGATATTTAATACATCTTTTTTTCATTTTCCCCTGGGGGCTCAGATGGTAAAGAATCTGCCTACAATACAGGAGACCCAAATCAGACAGTAAAGAATATGCCAGCAATGCAGGAGACCTGTGTTTGATTCCTGATTCAGGAAGATCCCCTGGAGGAGGAAATGGCAATCCACTCCAATATTCTTGCCTGGGAAATCCCATGGACAGAGGAGCCTCATAGGCTACAGTCCATGAGGTCGCAAAGAGTCAGACATGGCTGAAGCAATTGAGAAGGCCTGTATGCATGTTAGGGAGATTATTATTATTATTGTTTTATAGGTAGAGAAATTGAGAACCAGAGGAGAAAAGTAATTTCCCAAATTCACATAGCTAGGATCCAAAGCAATAACTGGAATTTTGGTCTTTAGGTCTTTAGTACTATTATTATTTGTACCATACTGGGAAATTTAGATCAGGATTCATCATTCATTCTGTTTTCTTCTTTGAGTATCACTATGTGTTTATGGCTGTGCCAGGTATGAGATGAGAGAGCTAATGTGTTTTTCCCCACCTCAGGTCAAACAGAGGTTAAAATAAATGCATTGAAGGCTAGGAAAATTAGTTTTAGAAGATGCTTCTTGCCTTATGTCTCAAGCCTTGAGAAAGAAAGATAGGAGAGCCAGGTTTTGCAAGGGAGCAGGCACAAGTGAAGCAGAAGGGCAGAAGGCGTGCACTGAGAAAGATGTGAGATAACTGAGTTTTCTCTGTTGAAAGCAGCCACATTTCTGTCTCTTGTGTGTTATCTTTTCTCAGACTAAAGTCCCAGAGAGTGGCCATACTGAGTAGTCATTATAGAGAACACAGAAGGATAAAGCAAGAGACCATGGAGCTATGAAAAATGGAATTTCAGAGCTAAGTGGCTTATAAAAGGCAACTAGAGTGACTATTTCTTACTTTGAGTGAGGCTCTTCTCACTAGCAAGTTTACATTGTTATCTATCATCTGTACATCAATTCAGTTGCATTCATATATTTATTGATCCTCTGCTATGTGCCAATCACTGCTGAAGGTTTGTGCATAAACGTGTGCTAAGCCATGTCTTAGTCTTTGCAACCCAATGGACTGTATCCTGCCAGCTCCTCTGTCCATGGAATTTACCAGGCACAAATACCAGAGTGGGTTGCCATGCCCTCCTCCAGGGGATCTTATCAATCTAGAGATAGAACCTGTGACTCTTACATCTCTAGCATTGGTAGACAGGTTCTGTACCACTGGTGCCACCTGGGAAGCTCGCTGAAGGCTCAAGGGCTATATAAAGTTGAATGAAACATTAATTTTTGCTCCTGAGACACATAAAGAACATTTAAGTAAATCCTGGAATGACAGATAATCAGCAGTGCCTAAGGAGTTCAGCCTACAGATTTTCATTGTAGAGTAAAAAGAGACTTGAATTAGATTGCAGTCCTGGAAATAAAGAAGTAAAATTTTCTATAAGTCTCCAGGAACCCACAATTCTTTGGACCTTAAAATTTTAGTGTTGGAAAGACCTTAGATATCATCAGTATCTTCATCTGTTAGGTGAACAATATTCTTCCTAATATCCTTTCTAATTTCTTTACTTATTCTAATTTCTTCACTTATATAATACAGTTCTAAACATATGAAGTTTTACTCCATATTCTGAGAAAATTTTACCCTGAAAGAAAATTTAACCTGAAAGACCAGGTTAATTTGGGTACCAAACGCAGGTTAGCATGCTCAACTAGTTTACCACGTACCTTGCCTGAGACCACAAGAATGTTCCTCAGAATCTCTGCAACAATCTGCCCCTTCTGCTGATTTGTCAGTGAGACTATAGATGTTTCTGCACTCTCTTTCTGGAGTATCTAGAATGGAAAGATTATCTTTCCTGGGAGTTTCTCTTTAGATAATACAGGATCTTTTAAAAGTGGTGCATCTCATTCTCCACTCTAAGGGACCTATTAGAGGAAGCATGTCACATGGTAACTAGACATTCCTGAGGGGGTCAGTCTCAAAACTTTCTTTTGGCTAAATAATCTTATCTCTCATAGGGGAGTATAGATCTAGGCACTGGGGCCCAGAATGACAATGGGTGTCAGAATAGACTTCTCTCAAGATCACACCTCTCTGAAACAGACCACCAATAAACACTACTTTCTTCTCAGCCTTTCACTCATTTTTCACTATGTTTTCCACTTCTACTGAGATGATGATAATGATGATGAAAATAATATATTTTTGAAGTTTTAAATACACATTCATTTAATTCTTTTTTTTAATTTATTGTTTAATTGGAGGATAATTACAAGGTGTTGGTTTCTTTCATAAAACTATGTGAATGAGTCATAATTTTATATATTTGACTGTGGCTCTTATCATGAACTCCTTATTGCAAAATTCAGACTTAAATTGAAGAAAGTAGGGAAAACCACTAGACCATTCATGTATGACCTAAATCAAACTCCTTATGATTATACAGTGTAAGTGACAAATAGAGTCAAGGTATTAAAATTGATAGAGTGCTTGAAGAACTATGGACAGAGGTTCCTAGCATTGTACAGGAGGCAGTAACCAAAACTGTCCCCAAGAAGAAGAAATGCAAAAAGGCAAAATGGTTGTTTGAGGAGATGTTACAAATAGCTGAGAAAAGAAGAGAAGTGAAAGGCAAAGAAGAAAAGGAAAGATATATCCATTTGAATGCAGAGTTTCAAAAATAGCAAGGAGAGATAAGAAAGCCTTCCTAACTGATCAATATAAAGCAATAGAGGAAAACAATAGGATGGGAAAGATCAGAGATTGCTTCAAAAAATCAGCAATACCAAGGGAACATTTCATGCACAATGGGTACAATAAAGGACAGAACAGTATGGACCTAATAAAAGCAGACGATATTCAGAAGAGGGGGCAAGAATACACAGAAGAACTGTACAAAAAAGATCTCAATGACCCAGATAACCACAATGGTGTGATCACTAACCTAGAGCCACACATACATGTGTATATATATATGTATATGTATATGTATATGTATATGTATACACACACATATCATCTCCCTTTTGAGCCTCCCTCCCCCTCATTTAATTCTTTAGAAAAAGAATTTGTAAACTTAAAATGATTAACAAAGTAAATTTTATATTACACACTTTTTACCACAATTAAATATAAAAAACTGTTTGTATGAAGCAGCCAAGACAAGAGTTATTCCCATTTTGCAGGTGGAACAATTCAGAGCAGTTAAAGGCTTGCTCCAGTTTACATAGCCAAGAAATGCAAGGTTGAAATTGAACCTTGAGCCTCAAAACTCAAAATTAGCTAAAGATTAACCTTTCCTTTGATTACAACTTTAATTATTCCCAAATATAAATTCTCTAAAATGATCTTTTACTTAACTTGCAGTATCATTTAATAGGGCTTAGTTTAACTAAGAAGAAAGGCAGGGAAAATAAGGACATTCCTGAGCTTTTGCTTTACATTTTTCTATTTTCCACTCTATTCCCTGTCTTGAACTGTAAGTCCCAGCAACCAAACTGTTTGTAGCCATACTCTCACAATGCTATTTTGATCTATCATGCTTTGGGTTTTTTCCCTATTCTTCCCTCTTCCTCAAATTTCAACCCTGCTTTCTTCTTTCCACCCAAAATATAGGCACACACTTCACCTCTGTAATTCTTATTAATTTTTCAAGTTTCAGTACTATACCCTCTTCTTCTGGAAGCCTTTCTTGGTTCTCAGGTTGTTTTGGGGGATCTTCTTTTGTATTCCTAAAGCATCTGGTACATACATATGTTGTTGACATTATCTAGTTATATGTCCAGATTCTAAGAAATTTAATGGTGATCTGTAATTATCTATTCATATTTGAATTTCTAGTACACAGCCCAGGGACTTACATGGAGCTCAAGTAACGCATGCTTAATGAAGAGGATAAACAAAGGTCTAGGAGTGAAAATATAAGAACTATATTTGTAGGATATTAAATATACTTGATTTGAAACAGAGGGCTTGTATAGTGAATCGGTGGAGAAACAGCATTGGAGGATTAAGTTAGGTGGATTTGGAGATCTAGAATGTCAAGTGTTGGGATTTTTTTTAATATATTTTGCAAGCAGTATGAAGTTATTAGGAAATTTTACAGTGGACATTATTGCACAAAATTGCACTTTAATGTGTAGAATGCAGAGAAATTATGGAAGTGAGGACTGTCATTAATTCATTTAACTAGCATTTATTCACCACTGTTCAGGCATCAGACTCCTTTCTGCAATGGTCTGGAATAAAGGCCTAAATAAGACAGTAATAATGAAGATAAAGGATAAAAGGGGTAAGAATAAATATAAATAATTAATAAGATCTGACAACTGACTCTGTGTAGGGCATGTTGGAAAGAAGAGCATTAAAGAGATAGATTTTAAGTTTGAGTTAGTTTGTCAGGGACCATTATTGATAAATACAGTAACAGCTAAAGCAAAAGCTAATAGATGGGGGCCTTTATAATATGAGTTATAGATATGTTATTTTGAATATATGGACAAGCTTATAAGTAGAAATTTCTTATTGCCATTAAAGATGAAGAATGGACTTCAGGAGAGATGAAAAGTCTATGGACTTAGATATAAGTGTTAAGTAAAGATTATAATTGAACTATGAGGATGCACTAGATAGTTGAAAAACAGTGTCAGAAATGGCAAGAGAGACTGGAAGATTATAATTGGTGGGTGGAGGAATATAATACATAACAATTATTTACTGGGTTAAGTATGTGCTAAAAATGCACCAAGGAAATTATATATTTCTTCTCATTTCATCGATTCAGTATTCCTATAAGTTGCTCATTATTATAAACCACTTTAAAAGTGAAGAAACTAAAGTTTAAAAGACTTATGTATCATCCCAATAGTCATGTAACTAAGAAGGTGACAAAGTCAGAATTAGAATCTAAGTCTATCCTACTGTCTTGTTCCAGAACATCCAGGGAACTAAGAGAACAAAGACACAGCTGTGTCATGAAAATCAAGGGAAAAAAGTATAAGAACAAATAAATGATCAATGGGTGAGATTTGGAAATGATCTAGTTTTATTATTATTATTCCCTATTCTCAATGTCTTAAAGTGTTGGAAGTGTTAATCACTCAATCATGTCAAACTCTCTGTGACCTCATGGACTGTAGCCCGCCAGGCTCCTCTGCCCATGGGATTCTCCAGGCAAAAATACTGGAATGGGGAGCCATTTCCTTCTCCAGGGGAATCCTCCAGACCCAAGGATCAAACTCAGGTCTCCCACACTGAAAGCAGATTCTGAGCCACCAGAGAAGCCCACCCACGTCTTAAAACCACCTTGGATATATTTGCTGAGTGAATATTTGTCAGGGAAAATAAAAACAAAAAAAAAGGGCAATTAAATTTTGTGGTTAGAGGATCATTGGCAAATGAAGAGTTAATATAGTTTTAGCCATATGACTTCTGCATAGTCCATGGAAGATGAAAGAATAAAATTAACACAAATGAGTCAACCAATAGGGATGATGTTTGAGACTTTTGATAATGAAAAGATGGGAGAACTAGAGCAGGTAATGTAATCAAGGATAACTTTCTTTAAGTTATAGTAGATATATAGTTTCTTAGATACTATGATATAGTAGTAAAATGTGCATACTTGGAAGAGAGGGAGAAGAGTCAGTAGTGAAAAAGAAACTAAAGATATTGAAGACCAAAGAGATACTAACTAGAGCAAGTGGTAGGAAACTGGGTCAAATAGTTTAACAGTAAGCTTTATCTTGCAGTCAAGGAGTGTTAAATCCTGACTCCAGCTTTTGGGGCCATCTGCCTCTGGAACCGTTGAAGTCGGTGAAATCTCCTGCATGTGAACCCCTGCTTCCCACCACCACTGCTAATGGTCCTTTAACAACCTAGATCCTTCTGAAGAAGTTCTGCTGAGCTGTGCTACACAGCTGCTGATGTAATTTTCTAGAATATACTTCGGAGCTGTGCTATGCTATCACCGAACTGCTCTGAATCTGTTTCAATGAAGAGTGAAGAAAATCCTTCTGCCTTTGAACCACCTTTTGTCAGCTTAATTCCTCTTGTTCTTTAACCTTCCCCTGTCTCAGCAGACACTTTTTACACAGACAATCCTTTCACACTTTGTTCAGAAAAGAAACAAAGTATCTCTTTCCTTCTGATTTCTAGCCTGACTCAAAGACTTAACTTCCCATAGGTAAGACAACTCCCTGAAAGGGAGCCTGGTAACAAGTGTTTTCTTAATTAACCACATGGGACATGGAGTTGATTTCCTCTAGGCACTGAGGGAGAACCCTACAGAAGCAAGCCATTCCCTACTCTACTAACTAGTCCCAGAGAACCTAGATTTGTGATTGTGGCTAGAACCTTCTGATTTGCTGGTCTGCAGAACAGTGAAAATGAAGACATTTGGGAAATAAAGAGGGAGCCCTCTGAGTTTCTCAAAGAGGTAGGTATGGGATGAAGGGTGGGCTCTGTACTTTGGCATATGGGTGAGTGCCCTACATAGGGGAAGAGGCACAGAAAACCAGATTATTTTTATGTTGGTTTTAAATTAAGATTTGTAGAAGATTTGCTGACATTTTGTAGGCATGTGAGGTAGGGGGAAAGATAGTAAGTAGTTCAGGAATGAGGGATTTTGGATAATGTGTGTTCTAGGACTAGACTTGGTCATAAGATAACCTATTAAATTTTGTCTGGGACATTAGCCCTTGAGAGATCATTTTTGTCTGGGACACTAGACGCTTTACCTCTGCTGACTTATTTGTTTATTTATTTAAATTTTTAATAATTGAAATTGACATATAACACTGTATAAATTTAAGGTGTATGTGTTTATTTGATGCATTTATACATTGCAGTCTGATTAACATCATAGTGTTATTTATCACTCTTGTCACATCACAAAATTATAGAAGTCCCATGTACAAGAGCTAAACTATCAGCTAGTTCATTGAAGGCAAGTCTCAGAATTCTGCCAGGCACACAAATATTTACTAACAAGCAGGTACAAAAACCAATATCAAACCTGGTTTTGGAAGCCCAAGGAAGTTCCAACTCTATTCCTTAGTCTCTCTGATTAGAATGAATGAAAGATTCTATCAAAGACAAAAGGTAACCAAATTCTCACTGGAAGAAAAACTGACATGGTGAAGTCATGTGATAGATCCTCTGGTAAGGGAGGGGCACAGAAATGAATGAATCCTGGGTCTATTCCACCCTTCCACACTGTATAGGAGGCATGACAAGCTCTTATTCTAACACCACTTCAAGAAATGGTTTAGGTTTATTTCTAGCCAGGCCACATATCTTGGTCACCTGGTTTTTAATTAAAAAAAAGAAACCTAAACTTCTTTATGCTGCTGATTTTCAGCTGGGGCAATTTTACTCCCATTCTTCCCCTGCAGACATATTTAGCAATTTCTAGACACATTTTGTTTATCATGACTGAGGAAAGGGTCTGGGCTATTGGTTTCTAGTAGAAGCTAGAACTGCTGCCAAATGTCCTACAATGCATGGAAAACCTCTCTCTTCCTTAACCCTAGCAAAAAATTATCTGATACACAAAGTTAGTAGTGCTGAAGTTGAGAAAACCTGCCCTATGCTAATTAATAAATCCACTTTCCTGAAGGCTCAACAGTTAATTAATCCACCTGCAATAAAGGCAGCACAGGAGACGCAGGTTTGGTCCCTGGGTCAGGAAAATCCCTTGAAGAAGGAAAATGGCAACCCAATGCAATATTCTTGCCTGAAACATCCCATGGACAGAGTGGCCTGAAAGTCTAAGTGTTAGTCACAACGTCATGGACTGTAGCCCACAAGGTTCCTCTGTCCATGGAATTTGCCGGGCGAGAATATTAGAGTGGGTTGCCAGTCCTTTCTCCAGGGGATCTTCCCTATCCAGGGATCGAACCCGGGTCTCCTGCATTGTGGAAAGATTCTTTACCATCTGGTCACCAGGGAAGCCCCTAGAGTAGCCTGGTGGGCTCCAATCCAAAAGGTTGCAAAGAGTCAGACAACTGAGCATCTAAGCACTCATGGTGAAGATGCCATTCTGGATACTTGAAACTATCTGCCTCTGGCTAGAGACTGCTAATCAAAGTTTTTGAAATGTCATCAAACCACTCCTAGAGTGTGATTTCTCGATTAGTATATTTCAATTATTAGCTAATGCTCTTTACCATTGACCATTAACTAACATAGATTAAGATTAATTTGCACACAAAGGTATATTGCATGGGTCTAAGCTGTCATGTTTTAAAGTAAATTGAATTCAGTATGATATTTAGTTCTTCTCTTTACTCTATTTTGCTAACTATGAAGCCAGCAAGGGAAGACAGTACCTGCACTTGATTTTAAAGATACCCACTTAAAAATAGTTTTATTTTTATTCACAAAGGGGATCATTTTGTCATAACTCATTTGTGTCTCCAATATTTAAAGTCAAAAATAAAAATGTCTGCCTATTTAAGGTGTTTCTAATTCACTATTATAATAAATATTCCAATGAATAGCCTTGTATTTGTTTTAAATATTTAAAATAATTTTCTTGGGCTATACAGTGAAAGGAAGTCTCTAAAAAGTCTCAAAACTCTTAAAAAAAGATTGCCAAATTTCCATTCAGGAGAGTTTGTACCAATTTAAATGTGCAAATAGCAAAACTGTTTGCTTAGCTCTCAGAATAGTTGATAATACAATGTGTTATAATTACTAAAAACATATTTGCAAGTTAGACATACTCATTTTATAATTTGCAAAGCAATGCACATAAATATTTTGTTTAATTTAATCAACCTCATTTCAAGGCTGATGAGCTGCTTAAAAAGAAAGTTTATATTGGTTATTTAAATTAGGTAGAGTTCTGACTTTTATATTTGATTTCACCAGCCAACAAGTGAAACACCTGAAAATATGAGTCAGGAGAATCAGACAATGGTGACTGAGTTTTATTTCTCTGATTTCCCTCAGTTTGAGAAGGGCAGTCTCTTATTCTTCATTCCTTTGCTCTTAATTTACGTGTTCATTATTGTTGGAAATTTCATGATCTTCTTTGCTGTCCAGCTGGATGCACGTCTCCACAATCCCATGTACAATTTCATCAGCTTCTTCTCCTTCCTGGAGATGTGGTACACCACAGTGACCATCCCTAAGATGCTCTCCAACCTTGTCAGTAAAGAGAAGACTATTTCTTTCATTGGCTGCCTCCTGCAAATGTATTTTTTTCACTCACTTGGGGTCACAGAAGCCCTAGTCCTCACAGTGATGGCCATTGATAGGTACGTTGCCATCTGCCACCCCCTCCGCTATGCAACCATCATGACCCCTCGACTATGCATTCAACTCTCTGCTGGTTCCAGCATCTTTGGCTTCCTTATGCTGCTGCCCGAGATTGTGTGGATTTCTACTCTTCCCTTCTGTGGTCCCAACCAAATCCATCAACTCTTCTGTGACTTTGAACCTGTATTACGCTTAGCCTGTACAGATACATCTATGATTCTGATTGAAGATGTGATTCATGCTATTTCCATCTTGACTTCTGTTTGTATCATCACCCTTTCCTATTTAAGAATCATTGTTGTGATCCTGAGGATCCCCTCAGGTAAGAGCCGTCAGAAGGCATTCTCCACTTGTGCAGCCCACATTACTATTTTCTTCCTGTTTTTTGGCAGTGTGACACTCATGTACCTGCGTTTCTCTGTCACTTTCCCACCACTACTGGACAAGGCCATTGCACTGATGTTTGCTGTCCTTGCCCCGCTTTTCAACCCGATAATCTACAGTCTGAGGAACAAAGACATGAAAGATGCCATCGAGAAAATCCTCTGTTCTTGGGGCTTCACTGGTGGTCCAAAGGTTAAGAATCCACCTTGCAATGCAAAGGACACGGGTTCAGTCCCTGGTCCAGGGAGATCCCACATGCCCTGGAGCAACTAAGCCTGTGTACCACAGCTACTGAGACAGTGCTCTAGAGTCCGTGAGCCACAGCTAGGGAAGCCTGCAAGCCTAGAACCTGTGCTCTGCAAAAGAAGCCCCCACAATGAAAAGCCCACACACTGCAAGAGTAGCCCACCCCTGCAACTAGAGAAATCCCTGCGCAGCAACTAAGACCTACCACAGCCAAAAAATAAAGCAAATAAGTAACTCTTAAAAAAAAAATGTAAAAAGAAAGAATATCCTCTGTTCTCTAAAAATGTTCACTGTCTCTGGAAGCCAATGAGAATTCACTCTATCTGTTCAAACATCTATATTCATAAGTTTAAAATGCTAACAAATCAGTTTTTAAAACTACTGGGCATAATTTATTTTTATGTAGTAGTTTGGGTATGATTTCCACTTTTCTAACGTTAAGAACTATTGCTTAATCTGATAGAGGAAGTTGTTGGTGATCCACCTATCTTTATAACACATAGATTATGATGGAGTATTTTGTACACTTTATAACACCAAATCAGTGGGGATACTGAGCTAAATAATAATCATATTTATTTATTGCAAATCTAAAATTTTCCTTACCTACACTTCCATTTTATATTCACGGCACTCCTATATCATTATTATTATTATTATTTTATTTAAAAAAGATTAACAAGATGTGCAGCAGCGAGGTAGTTTAAGGCAGAAGAAGAAACCTGGCTTGCTAACACTCATCTAAGAGACAGTTATCCCTCCATAGGTTGTCAAATGATAGATGACAAGAATTGTGCAGTCCATATAGCCTTTGACCTTGTGATGCTTGTGTCCTGCTGTTTTTATTAACTCTTTTGGGTTTTGTTTTACATTGCTCAGAAAATTCTCAACCAAGTACTCTTGAAAGCTTGAAGGTTAAATAGACAAAATATATAGGCTTCAGATCAAAAAGCTCCCATAAATTATGTAAATATATAATTATATCTGATGTGCTAATCTAAAAAAAATCACTATCACTATATAAATAATGCTCTATGTTATGTTATACTAAAATGCTGGGCCAGTCTCACGCCTCAGTGTCCCTATTCTTATTGCCTTTCTGCTCTGGAATGCTTCTCCCTTTCTTATTTTCTGCCTTGGAACTTATACTCAGCATCAAAAAAATAAATAAAAATACACACACACACACACACACACACACACACACATTTTTGTTTCCTTCCCCACCTCAAATGTATTTATTTTTAATTGAAGGAAACCTGCTTCACAATGTTGCACTGACCTCTGTCTAGATCAACATGAGTCAGCCGTAAGTACACATGTCCCCTCCCTCTTTACCTCCCTCCCGCCTCCCGTATCTGCCCACCCCTCTTGGTTGTCATAGAGCCCCAGTTTGAGTTCCCTGGGTCCTACAACACATTTCCGTTGGTTATCTGTTTTACACATGGTGGTGTATATGCTTCCGTGTTACTCTCCCCATTCGTACCACCCTCTCTTTCCTCTCCCCCACCCATGTCCATAAGTCTGTTTTTTATGTCTGTGCCTCCATTATTGACCTGCAATTAGATTCATTGGTACCATCTTTCTAGATTCTATATATATATGCATTAATATACAATATTTGTTTTTCTCTTTCTGACTTACTTCACTCTGTATAATAGGCTCTAGGTTCATTTACCTCATTAGGACTGACTCAAAAAATGTGTTCCTTTTAATGGCTGAGTAATATTCCATTGAATATACGTACCCTGTTTCTTTATCCATTTATCTGATGTTGGACTTCTAGGTTGCTTCTCCTGTCCTCGCTATTGTAAATAGTGCTGCAGTGAACATTGCTATGCTTGTGCCTTTTTCAATTTTGGTTTCCTCGAGGTATACGCCAAGTAGTGGGATTGCTGGCTCATATGGTAGTTCCACTCAGAGTGCTTTGAGTCATCTCCATACTGTCTTCATAGTGGCTGTATCAAGTTATATTCCCACCCACAGTGCAGATGTTTCCTTTTTCTCCACACCTTCTCCAGCATTTTTATTTGTGGATTTTTTGATGATTGCCATTCTAACTGGAATTCACACATATTTTATCTTCTGGGATAAGAATCCATGCCTTCCTCCTACAAAAGTGCTCTAGTGATTTTAGGGTAAATTGTCTCCAGAAAAAGTTTTTTTTTTTTTTCCAGCTCCTGTTGGAAGCAAACCAATGGTCTCAGTGGTCTCAGAAGTAGCAGGAAGACAACCACAGGTGAGAGAAAAGAGAGGTGCCAAAAAATAGAAATATCAGTAGGATAGAACATCAAAAGAAAGTTCAGTCAGCTTTGATGAGGGAGATAAATTCTTAAATGCACTTGGGAATGTTAAGGTGGAAGACAGTGTTAGCTCTCAACTTTGGATCAGCTCCAGGCCCCGTTTCCTCTCATGCCTCAGGGAACCAGTGCTATCCTATATCCCCTCTCACTCCAGTAAATGCAAATTATCTCCTATATTAATGTGAGCTTTTTGATACCCATAAGGAAATTTTTTGGAAGTAAAGAAAAGTATATAGACTTTTCTCGGTTATAAAATTAAAATGAACTTCTTTGAGGTTACTGTTTAGAAACCTAGCCTTTTGACCTTTGAACTCCTGGTTTAAAAGCTTAGTATTCCATTTATAAATCTAACAGACTTTATTATTCACTATTAAAGGTATTTGACAAATATTTGGTCTGGTTTATAAACTTGGCAATTAAATCATTTAAAATTACATTTAAATATGGTATACACTGGGCTTCTCTGGTAATTCAGCTTGTAAAAAATTCGCCTGCAATGCAGGAGATCCCTGGGCCAGGGAGTTTGACCCCTGGGTTGGGGAGGTCCCCTGGAGAATGGATAGGTTACCCCCTCCAGAATTCTTGGGCTTCCCTGGTGGCTCAGGCAGTTAAGAGTCCACCTGAAAGGCAGGAAACATGGATTCAATCCCTGAGTTGGGAAGACCCCCTGGAGGAGGGCATGGCAAGCCACTCTAACACTCTTGCCTGGAGAATCTCCATGGACAGAGGAGCCTGGTGGGCTGTATAGCCTAGGAGGTCACGAAGAGTCAGACACGACTAAGCACAGCACAGCACATGACATATACTACTTTGCTTTTAAGTACCTCAATTTTCTGACTCAATAAACAAAGCCTCCACAGGTTTTAAAAAACAATCTTTATAATCTTAAAAAACTCCCCAAAACTAAAAAGAAAGTTATAAACATGGCTTATCCTAAATACTTTTAAGTGTTTTAATACTGTGACAAATATAGTAAGATTTAAATTTTAAATAATAAAGTGTAAAATCTTGATTTAATGTGTGCGTTTTATAAACTTAAAATTTTTTTTAAAAAGTAAAAGGCTTCTCTGGGGGCTCAGTGGTAAAGAATCTGCCTGCTAATGCAGGAGACACAGATTTGATCCCTGGTCTGGGAGAATCCCACATGTTGTGGAGCAGCTAAGCCTGTATACCACCACTATCAAGCCTGTGTTCTAGGGCCTAAGAACCAGAACTCAGGCCCATATACCACAACCACTAAAGCCCGCATGCCTAGAGCCTGTGCTCTGCAACTAGAGAAAGCCCACACTGCACTGATGACCCAGCATAGCCAAAAGTAAATAAATAAATAAAAATTTTAAATGTGTAAATTAATTTCTTAATTAGAAATCTAAAATTAGAATTGCAAGGTAGATTTAGTATTCTAATAGGTCAAATTATCTCAAATAATGCAACTGCATAAAATACTAAATATATACAAATTCCTTAGTGCAAAATATAGATAATAAGTTTTGATTCTATTAAACATTTCTAAAACCTTGTTGAGTTTAAAAGATACTAACCAACTAAAGAAATAATAATATGACCCATTTTGTTATTCATACAGCAAATGTTTACTAAGGCTACTATGCCAAGCACTGTTTTGAGTGCTTGTGATAAGACTAAAAAAAGTTCCCTGCCATTATGCAACTTGCACCATGATGAGGGAAGTTATCAAAAAAATATTAAAAATAATAAAAAAATTCCAAAATAGAATAAAATCATCTAGTCTCTATGAAACAGAAAAATAAAACTATTGCAAGATAATAGGATTTAGTGTGGGTAGGGAGATCATAATTTTAAATAAAGTGGCCATAATAGGACCTCATTATAAGGTTACAATTGAACAAAGATTTGAATAAAATTGGGATTCATAGGAATATGAGGTGAGAAAATAATGAATTATCTAAGCAGGAGTAAAAGCTAGTGAAGACTCAGAAGACATGATCAATAAGATACAAGAACAAAGATAAAGCATTCTGAAAGTCAAGTGAACAGAATACATCAAGAAAGAAGTGATTGTTAAATTCTGCAAAATAGTCAAGTAAGGTAAAGACTGAAGTCTGACTTTGAACTTAGACACTTGGAGATGACTGTTAAATAAGTAAGAGAAGTATGCATGAAACGGTGAAAGTAAAAGCCTGACTTGAGTAGTTGGATAGAAGAGAATCAAAGAAAAATTGGAAATTTCAATTACAGATAACTCTTTCACAGAGTTTTACTACGACAGAAAACAGAGAAATAAGGTAATAATAAGCAAGTGGAATCATTAAAATACTTAGTTAAGTGTGAGTCACAATATAGTTTAAACCATAATATAGGATACACATATCTACATAAATGCATATTCACATCCATATTTATAGCTAAAACAGTGTTTTTACAAAAGAATAATTATGCTTAATCCATATGGTACTTTTTATCTTTTCTTTACTTCCTTTCCTCATTCTATTTCTTTAAAATCATTTTGGAACTGATTTCACCACTTCCTAATGGATTGTGATAAGTTTGAAAAATTGATGAAATTAGGTCTTTAATCTTTGCTCTCTTTGGATGAGTATTTAATAAGCTGTTTCTATTTTTAACTTTGTATTTGCTTATAGTTTTCTAATCTATTTATAATAAAGTATTGCACTTTATTAAAAAAACAAGTTTTACTTTTAAAAATGATGGCAATTTTAATGATGAAGAAAATAAATATACACTCTCTGACAGTACTGACACAATGTTAAAATAGTATAATCTTTTCTAAAGCAAAATAAATATACACTCTCTGACAGTACTGACACAGTGTTAAAATAGTATAATCTTTTCTAATGCAATTTAGCAACATGCATCAAAAGAATTAATATGTGTATTTAGAAGTAGTGACAGAGAATGCTTTTTTGATGAAGTAGCATTTAAACTGACAGTTGAATACTGAGAAGAAATCAGCCAGGAAAATATAGAAGATAAAGCAATTGTGCAAATATCCTGAGGTTAGAAGTAGCTGGGTTTCTAAGAAAACCATTTTAAAGAAACCAAATGCATATGTGCAAATGGAACACAGTAAGAGCCATGAGATGAAGATTAGTAGCAAAATATGCAAACTTGCAGTGCATGTTATGAGATACTGGAATTTGTTCCAACTGAAGACACTGAAGACATTGAAGTAAGATATTAGATTCTTATAATAACATCCCTGCTGTTGTATGAATGCCAATTGTGTGCACGCTCAGTCGCTTAGTCATGTTCAACTCTGCAACTCCATACGCTATAGCCTGCAAGACTCCTCTGTCCATGGGATTATCCAGGTAAGAATCTTGGAGTCGGTTGCCATTTTCTCCTCCAGGGGATCTTCCCAACCCAGGGATCAAAAACGTGTCTCTTGTGTCTCCTGCATTGGCAGTGATTCTTTACCTCTGAGCCACCTAGGAAGCCCATGAATACAAGTTGGAGTGTAGCAAATGTGGAGGTAGAAAAGATGAATTATGGGAACATAGTAATGCTTTTCTGTTACAAAACAGACTGCCCCCAGAATTAGAGCTTAAAACAGAAACTATCTCTCTGTCTCTTAATTTATGGGTTAATTTTCACTGTAATCGAATAGCTAGTTCTTATAGTCCTGGTTCAGTCATGCATTAAGAGTCAACAACTGTTTGGTTAGAACTGACTGAGCTAGGACAATGTTCTGTCTGGCTAAGACAGTTATACTGTCTCCCATGTCTTTCATCTTATAGCAGGCTAACCCCTATTGTGCACACAATGGCTCGCTAGGGTGTTAATATAGAGGCTGAGTACATGGGCTTCTAGAGACTCATTTCAGAACTGACACATAAATCCTTCTGTTGCACCCTACAGCCAAATCAATTTAAAAGGGGGACTTGTTCAGTTGCTCAGGAGTGTCCAATTCTTTGTGACCCAGGGAGAGGAAAAGTGACCCCCACAAAAGACTGAGCCAGATTTGCCTGTGAGGGTTGGAGGGTCTCCTGCAGAGGCATGGGTCAACAGTGGCCTGCCGTGGCGACACAGGCTCTGGCAGCAGCAGACCTGTGAGGTATAAGTCCTCTTGGAGGAGGTCGCCATTAGTCCTACCATAAAGCCGCTGGGTGGGTGACCCAGGAATGGAAGAACAATTATACAAGAGAAGTTCTCACACTGTTGCAAAGGTTCTATGCCCCACAACAGACTTCCCAACCTGGGGATCTCTTAAAGGGACTGGGAATCCCCAGGGAATCTGACTTTGAAGGTCAGTGGGATTTGATTACAGAACTTCTATAGGATTGGGGAAACAGAGACTTTTGGAGAGCACAAACCAAACCTTATGTGCACCAGGAACCCAGGGGAAAGGAGCAGTGACCCCCCAAGAAACTGAGCTGGACTTGCCTGTGAGTGTTTGGGAGTCTCCAGCAGATGCATAGGTCGACAAAGGCCTGCTGCAGGGTCAGGGGCACTGGCAGCAGCGGTCTTGAGAGATGTGGCATGTTGGCATAAGTCCTCTAGGAGAAGGTTGCCATTAGCCCTACCATAGAGACTGTGAAAGGGAAAGTGTTAGTTGCTCAGTCATGTCCGACTCCGTGATCTCATGGACTGTAGCCGGCCAGACTTCTCTGTTCATGGAATTCTCCTGACAAAAATACTGGAGTGGGTTGCAATGCCCTTCTCCAAGAGATCTTCCTAACCCAGGGATCGAACCCAGCTCTCCCACATTGTGGGCAGATTCTTTTCCATTTGAGCCAACCGGGAAGTCCGTATAGAGAATATAGCCCTACCACAGAGACTGCAGACTCCAGGACTGGGCAGCCCCAGGCCAAAATACAGGGCAGGAGTACATACCCACCCATCAGCAGAAAATTGAATTTACTGAGCAGGCCCTGTCCACCAGAGCATGATCCAGTTTTCCCAACAGCCAGTCCCTCCCATCAGGAAGCTTGCAAAAGCCTCTTATCCTCATCTATAAGACAGCAGACAGAATGAAAACCAAAATCACAGGAATCTAACCAAGATGATCACATGGATCACAGCCTTGTCTAACTCAATGAATCTATGAGCCATGCTGTGCAGGGCCACCCAAGATGGCTGGGTTGTGGTGGAGAATTCTGACAAAATGTGATCCACTGGAGAAGAGAATGACAAACCACTTCAGCATTCTTGCCTTGAGAACCCCATGAACAGTATGAAAAGGCAAAAAAATGAGCCTCCCAGGTCAGTAGATGTCCAACATGCTACTGGGGAAGCTCTAGAAAGAGTGAAGAGGCTGAGCCAAAGTGGAAATGATGCCCAGTTGTGGATGTGTCTGGTGGTCAAAGTTAAGTCTGATGCTGTAAAGAACAATTTTGCATACAAACCTGGAATGTCAGGTCCATGAATCAAGTTTAATTTGATGTGGCCAAACAGGAGATGGCAAGAGTGAATATTGACATTTTAAGAGTCAGAGAACTAAAGTGGATGGGAATGGGAGAATTTAATTCAGATAACCATCATATATACTACCGTGGGCAAAAGTCCCTTAGAAGAAATGGAGTAGCCCTCATAGTCAACAAAGGGGTGCTTAGAGGAGGGAAAGAAATTTCACTTCTTGGTAGAGTGAGTGAGTGTATGAATGCTCAGTCGTGTCTGACTGTTTGTGACCCTGTGGAGTGTAGCCCACCAGACTCCTCTGTCCATGGAATTCTACAAGCAAGAATACTGGAGTGGATAGCCATTCCTGTCTCCAGGGGATCTTCATGACTCAAGAATCAAACCTGCATCTCTTGCCTCTCTTGCACTGGCAAGCAGATCATTTACCACTGCACTAGAAAGAGCTACCAAACTAGCTTGCAAAGGGCATGGATACAGGGAAGAGTTAAGATTGTGTGATTTTCTTTACCATATAGAGATGATTGGTATCCCCACATTATGCTGAAATCTTCACTGGAACCACGGAAACTAATCCTGTATGTGTGGGCTCAAACTGAAAGGTAGTGGTCTATATTTAGAGTTTGTGGTAGAGGAGTATCTTTAGCAAATTAAACAAGTTTATCACGGCATAGTGTGCTACAATTAACAATGTTGTTGCAAATGATATCGCATCTTCCTCAGGGAAATTCAGCAGGCCTTGAAAAAGGCCACTATCCTTTCAGAGAATAGTTAAAAACAAAAACAAAGCAACAACAACAAAATGCACCACAAAAAATATACCCTAATTCTGTTGAAAGCAATTCTTCAGAATAATGGTATTCATTTGTATTGATTCTGAGCGTATCTATCAAAAATTGTCATAGTTAAGGAAGACTCTAGGAGTTCTTAACAGAAAGGAGAACTAAAGAGAAAAGACCAGAGGAGAAGGGTTCTACTAATTAACCCATGGGGAAATAGAATTGCTGCTTTTCTTCAGTCATCAGGGGAAATATTTTGGTAGAGAAATATCCCCAAGAAGACTTTAGACAGGTATAACAGTCCTACCTGAGGTACCGAAGGGACTTGAACTGCTTAAATGCAGGAAAGGGAAGGGACCTCATTGTTTCTGCCAGAGGTAAGAGGAAAATGCACACGGGTCCAAGATGAGATTGGCCCGATGTTAATGAGAAAGTAAATTTCTTCCCAAGTAGAAGAAAAGGGCACTTAGCTAGTGCTTCTTCTGTTAACTTAAATACCAATATTTGGGGACATATTTGAGATTGTATGAATGGAATCAGGATTAGAAGGGAGGTGATAGATTTAAAACCAGTGGTAATGTTATGTTTTATCTGAGGCATGATGGGTTGAATAATTAACACCTTTTCCCTAATTATTATGTTTCTCTGCTTCACACCTTCAGAGTGTGAAATTAACTCTGGTCCAAAAGTAAGTCATTTTATATACTGGTTTCTGTTCCCAATGAAATGAATATAAGCCAAATGAGAAAATGAATAAAGAAAGATTAGGTAGTATCAGTATATTACTGAAAATCATATCCCAGAGTATTGACTCAAATTGACTGGTCTCTAACTCTAGATCAGTTTTTTAACGTGCATCTTCCTTTCTCCAAAGGGGTTGGGTCAGCTCATTTCTCTTCTCCCAGTCTCCAACAGGTAAATTTCACATGAAGATCTGTTGAATACAATATTGATTTTGCTAAAATATAAGCACCTGGATTCTATTGAAAGGATTACTACTAGTCACTTAGAGGAAATAAATAGAGGTGCTAGAAACCCAAGAAGCGTGTAGCTGTGACTGCTTTCGAGGTCCGAAATGTCTCAGTTCTAAGGAATTAGCAGCAGTCATTTCTCCACTAATTTGTAAATGGAGATCATGTAACTCTTCTTTGCTCCTTCCCTTGATCTCATCCTGAGTTCACCTGATCTAAGAGCATTGAATTGTCAGATGTCAAAACAGTGGATTAGAGTAGCAACTGAAACAAGTGAGAATAAAAGTGAAGCTTTGAATCACTTCCCGTGATAGTGCGACTGGAGAAAGGACCAACTCCCCCCACTCCAGCCCCGTTTCATATCTCCTATAAAACTGAGCACCAGTCAAGCATCAGGGGTATCAACACAGACTTGGAGGTCATTTCAGCATTGAAAGGGCTCTGAACAAAAGGTTGTAACATTTCATAGACATTGAAATAGAGGGGAAGTCACAGAGTGAGCTAAGTCAGAAAGGAGAAAAGTATCTCAAAGGCTTTTCCTTCTCCTCCCATAAACAGACCTCAGCGGAGATACCTGAGGATGACTTTTGTACTTTGGTCTGAGGCTTCAGCTAAAGCGACCTAGGAATGAAAATGCCAGGGTGAATGTAAAAGTTCAAAAAGTGTGAATGACCAGGGGAGACTGGGTCTTTTACTGTAACTCCCTTCAGAGACTGTGATGACCTGGCTATGCACAAATCTGGAGTGGAGAGAGCATCTTTCCCCTGGAGAGCCTGCTGGGAAATGTCTGAAAACTCATACAGGTTTTTCATCAGGAGCCAGTTTCTTCACTGTCCTTGTATTTTTGAGGTGGAGGGTGGAGCAAGAAGGATCTTCTACTCTTATTATTTTATTCCTGTACATTAAACTCTTAAATCCACTTCCTTTATTTAAAAGTGTAATTCTTTCCTTTCTGATGCTTTCCCTTTGGGTGTTGGGATAGCCTAACATTTCTGTGAATTTGAAGTCAATCCTGTTTCTTACCTTCTTTTTTTGATTTCTCCAAGAGTTTCCTAATATAGCCTTGTTCCTACTAATCCCAACTAACACCACCCCTTCCTATTCTTTCCTATGAATACCCAGCAGCATTTTTCCCTTGGCAAATAGTCTTCTCTGTGTCTATAATTTACCTTCTTGTTTATTTACCTTCTATTTACTTTCTTGCTTAACTGAAGTGAATCTCTTTTCTAAAAACAATACCATTTTCAGATGAAAGTTGCCAACTCTTCCACTTCCCTCATGCTTCTAGGCTGAGAAATGTTCCAGGGAAAATGTTTTATTTGCATTCTCCTTTTCCTTACATTGCTGTTACCTAAAAATTATTTTCTTTGGCACATACTTTGATACCTTCAACCTTAGTTGAGTCATGCAAAGACATTAAAGTTCACAGGAATGACTCAGTTAACAACTTTTCTCGTAAACTTTTACCTTGAATTTATATCATTGATTTTCTCCCATTCTAGGACTTTCGACATATAGTAATTATTCTACCTTACATATTTTGAACTCTAATATATCAGTCTTTAAGAATATGACCTTTTATCTCATTAATTATTATTTCTGTTATAATTTATCTTGAATTTCATGGGAATATCAGTTTCTAGACCTCCATTTCCACATAATTATCAATATCTTATTGTCTTCACATTCTTATACATCCATCTTAAACCCTTAAATCCAAAAGCTAAGCAATGTATGCCATTATTTTTGAGTTTTTCCTTGAAGCATTTCAGCCACTTCCTCCAAATCTACTAAGCTTAAAGTTCCAGTTCTAAGAAAATCACCTTTTTTTGTAATTCGGCTGAGAAAACTGAATAGGGAGAGAGTTATTCATCCAGAATCTCTGCTTCTTTTCAATACTCTAACAGATTGACATAGTAGAACTCTGATTAAAAAGGTTTCAAGAACCAGATTCCCGAGAGAGAGCCCACAGTTCACCCACTGGGCCTCCTTCATACTTACAAAATGCTCTAGTGCTGAACTTTTCACCAGTCCTTTCATTCTGTGGTGGCCAATTTCTACTAGATTTACTTTTGCTGCTGCTGGAATTTCCTACCAAATCTCTATATCGATATGTGTGTCTGAAAGCCTTGGTCTCTTCTCTAGCTACACTCAAAGCTGCTCTGTGGCCTGATAAAGAAGCATAATATTGGAAACTGGGGATGTCCCATAAAATGCAAAAAGTAACTTTATGATGATTACATCATCATACAAACTAAAAGTTTTGATTTTTCTAATCTATAGCCAAGAGTCATTAGAGAATTTAGTATGTGATTGAAAATGATTTTGTGAGTTCTTATAAAAATGTGATTATTAATAGTACCCCTAATATTCTACTTTATTGTAGTTACTATGGCTTATATACATGACATTATTAATACTTTATTTGCTTATTATCTGTCTCTTTAGTTAGTATGTAAGGTTCATGAAAGTAGAGACTATTTTCTTCACTACTGAACTCTAAACCTACAGTTGTGTTTGGCATGTGTGTGTGTGCGTGCTCAGTCATATCCAACTCTTTGCGACCCCATGGACTGTAGCCCATCAGGCTCCTCTGTTCATGGAATTCTCCTGGCAAGAATATTGGAGTGGGTTGCTATTTCCTGCTCCAGGGGATCCTCCCAACCTGGGGGTCAAACCCACTTCTCTTGAATTTCCTGCATTGGCAGGAGGGTTCCTTATCACTGCATCACCTGGGAAGCCCGAGGCACATCAGTTCAGTTCAGTTCAGTTCAGTTCATAAGCTCAGTCGTGTCCGACTCTTTGCGACCCCATGAATCGCAGCACGCCAGGCCTCCCTGCCCATCACAAACTCCCGGAGTAGGCACTAAATAAATATTTGTTTAATGAATCAAAGAATGAAAGAGGTAAATAATTTACCTCAAGTGTTGTTCTTTATACTCATATGAGGTAATTGACCTGATTCTTCACACTTCATCTAGGGAGTGAGTTGTGTCTTTTTACGTATAACAATTAAGGCTGCTGAGACCATGGTGAGAAGTAACCAAACATCTACGGTGACAGAGTTTTTCTTTTCTGGATTTCCCAAGTTTGAAGATGGTAACCTCCTCTTCTTTATTCCTTTGTTCATCATCTACATATTCATCATTATTGGGAATCTCACTGTGTTTTTTGCAGTCAGGATGGATACTCATCTGCACAACCCCATGTATAATTTCATCAGCATATTCTCATTTTTGGAGATCTGGTACACCACAGCCACCATTCCCAAAATGCTCTCCAATCTTGTCGGTAAGAAGAGGACCATCTCCATAATTGGTTGCCTCTTGCAGATGTACTTCTTCCACTCACTGGGAAATTCAGAGGGGGTTTTGTTGACTACCATGGCCATTGACAGGTATGTTGCTATCTGTAATCCTCTCCGCTACCCAACCATTATGACGCCCCGGCTGTGCACTCAGCTCTCTATAGGCTCCTGCATCTTTGGTTTTCTTGTGTTGCTCCCAGAGATTGCATGGATTTCCACACTGCCTTTCTGCGGGCCAAACCAAATCCACCAGATCTTCTGTGACTTTGAACCTGTGCTACGCTTGGCATGTACAGACACATCTGTGATTCTGATTGAGGATGTGATCCATGCTATTGCTATCATCTTCTCTGTCTTGATAATTTCCCTCTCATATATCAGAATCATCACCGTGATCCTAAGAATTCCCTCTGCTGAAGGTCGTCAGAAGGCCTTTTCTACCTGTGCATCTCATCTTGGTGTCTTTCTGATGTTCTATGGCAGTGTATCCCTCATGTACCTGCGTTTCTCTGCCACTTTCCCACCAATTTTGGACACAATCATTGCCCTGATGTTTGCAGTTCTTGCTCCTTTTTTCAATCCTATCATTTACAGCTTGAGAAACAAGGATATGAAGATTGCAATTAAGAAGCTTCTCTGCCTTCAGAAGGTATTTTATGCATCTGCAAGTTAATGCTAGATTCTAAGAATTGATTGATCATTAAAATCTCTCAATTTTAATGTCACTCTAATGTTCTAGATCCTAAAATTAACATATAATTAATTTATTGTCATACTGATATTTTCTGTTTATCCCAGTTCTTCTTCCCATGTACCTGTTTATTACATTTATATGCATTCAATTAAGATATCAATAACTACCTGTTTAGACTTGAACAGATAGATAAATAATAGAAAGGAAATATAATGTTTAAGCCATCAAAATATATTTGAGCATTGATTATATTGTTATTTGCTTTCTTGAACATTTATTTTGTTGTTTATTAACATCAATTTTATTGTTAATATATTTTAAAATTATAAATATTATTATATTATTATATAATGTTATAGGCATTAATAACAACTGAAAGTTATAAAATATAGCAGTTAAAAGCATAAGATATAGAGAAGAGGGTGAGGTCCGTGTTTCACTGTTACCACATACTAGCTTTGAGACCTTGGGCAGGTTGTTAATTATTCACTCTGCATCTTAGTTTCATCATCTATGAACTGGATATAAAAGTAATATATGTTGAAAGTAGAGCTTCAAATAGTTATTATAAAAACTGAGTGAATTACTCTATGCAAGTAATTAGAATGTTTCATAACATAGGGCAAGTCCAAAAATAAGTGTTAGTTGTTATTTACCACTAATTACTTGCATTTATTTTGGCTGTTTTAAAGAATGCTATAGTAAAGAGTGATATATTAGAAATGAAATCTCATACTTAAGGACATTTATCTATGATTATTATTCATAGAGTTTTGTTACTATTGTTTTTCTGGGGCCAAATAGAATCAATCTTAACTTTACTTTGACTATTTTGGTTGAATTCATCCAATTTGATTGAATTAAACTATTTGATTTAATGTGGTTTCAAACACACTCTGAAATGCTAAAATGTAAATAGATGATGAATAGGGAGATAATACATATGATTAAAGATACAGATCTTTCTGAGCTACTTCTCTTGTTTTTATTTTTGTTCTCTTTGTGTTGCCCAAGGACATTCATAATGGCTACTTTTATACCTTGAAATACCATATGTCACATTCCTTTCAAGAAAAAAATTAATATATTTGATTTGAAGTGTCTAAAGCACCAGCTGAATCTCTCTGTTGGGTAGTCCAGCAGTGATCAAAGCTGTATATATAAAAACTACAGTAAATCAGAACATACAAAACTTAAACTAAAATAAAACCAAAATACTATAAATACCGTAAAAAAGATTGTCCCTTAATTTATCCCTAAACTTGAATTGTTTCCCCAGTATGCATACATACAAGGTTCAGTTGAAGACCATACTTATCAGCAGATATTGGTAAAGGAAATAAGACAAAAGAACCTAGGGATGAAAATGGATATAATTCTACATATAAGCTATGAAAAAAATAATGCTCGGAACTTTGAAAAGCAGATGCTGAGAAGTCATGGTGCATTTGGAAGCTCCAGATACAGGAAATAGAATCAAATAGAATCACAGTGGAGCCATGCCTTGAGAAGTGTACAAAAGGTAAATCTGAAATACACAAACGAGAGAAGTGATTAAGTACCCAAGTGATCTCAGGCTGCTAAAACAAAACCAGAAACATACAGCTTCTCAGCACAGAAGCAGTCATCTACAGCTGATATCAGACTTCATGGCAGATGCTTGCACATTGGTGATGAGCCATTAGATCATTGAAATATTCTTCTCTAGTTAGTTTTGTATCCATATATGTAGTCATATACACGAACACACACATATATACCCACACACCCAGATTATCCTTTTGTAGAGAAAGTACTTTAGTCTTCCCCTACACTGAGTGCTATAAGACCACTAAATGTGCTTAATGCATGGCTCAATAATTACTTGAAGAATTACTATAATTAAATAGAGATAGAGAGATTTGAGGATTGGAAGCAAATAAAACAGAATACATCTAATTTAAAAAATAATTAATTTTTATTTAAATGTTCAATGAGATTTGTTAAAATAGTATTAATATCTATTAGTAAAAATACTGACAAATAAAAAATACAAAAATAAAATAGAAATATTTAATAAATTGAATACTATAAAAAATGAAAATAATGACTTAGAAGAAAGCCTAAAGGACATATTCCAGAAAAAAAGGACCAACATGAAAAGCCAAAGATTAAATGTAAGGAAAGAAATATATAGGGAATATATTCACTTATTCTACAAACCATATATTTTTGTTGTTGTTGTTCAGTAGCTAAGTTGTGTCTGACTTTTTGTGACCCCGTGGACTGCAGCATGCTAGGCTTCCCTGTCTTTCACTGTCTCCTGGAGTTTGCTCAAACTCATGTCCATTAAGTCAGTGATGCCATCCAACCATCTCATCCTCTGCCATACACATGAATATAGAAATTCCATAAAGAAACAAAGTAGAAGAAAAATAATAATTGAAATTAAAGGAAATTATTTTTGAGCTAAAGAACAACTGAATCAGCAGATCAGAAGAGACTATTTCACATAAGACCTGGGACTGTAAAATTCCTAGAAGAAAACAGAGGAAAATACCCTTGGCATCAATTTTGCCAATGACGTTAAGCACAGGCAACAAAAACAAAAATAGAGAAGCAGGAAAAAAATAGACAAGTGGGACTATGTCAAACTAAAAACTACAGTACAGCAAAGGAAATCAACAGAACAAAAAGGCAACCTGCAGAATGAGAGAAACATTTGCAAACCATATATCTGAGGAGGAGAGAATTTCTAAAACGTATGTCAGTCACCCAGTCATGTCCGACTCTGCCACCTCAAGGACTGTAGCCCATCAGGCACCTCTGTTCATAGAATTCTCCAAGGAAGAATACTGGAGTGGGTTGCCATTTCCTTCTCCAGGCAATCTTCCCAACCCAGGGATCAAACCCAGGTCTCCGCATTGCAGGCAGATACTGTATTGTCTGAGCCACCAGGGAAACCCCAAAATATATAAGGATCCCCTCAAATAACTCAATTAGAATGGGTAAAGGATTTGAACAGATGTTTCTTCAAATAAGACATACACTTAGCTAACAGGTATATAAAAAAAAATATTCAACATTAAAACATTACGGTGGCTCAGACAATAAAAAATCTGCCTGTGCTTCAGGAGACTTGGATCTGATCCCTGGGTCAGGAAGATATCCTGGAGAAGGTAATGGCAACCCACTCCACTATTCTTGCCTGGAGAATTCCATGGACAGAGGAGCCTAGCAGGCTGTCGTGCATGAAGTCGCAAAGAGTCAGATGAGACTGAGCAACTAGCACTTATTAATCATCAAGGAAATGCAAATCAAAACTACAATGAAACATCTCCTTATACCAGTTAAGATGGCTATTAACCAAAAAACAGAAGATAACAAATATTGGTGAGGTGACAGAGAAATTGAAACCCTTGTATGGTGGGTATGTAAAATGGTGCACAGATATGGAAAACAATATGGAGATTCCCCCAAAATAAAAAATTCAAGTACCATATGATCTAGTATTCCCACTTCAGGGTATACATCTGAAAGAACTCAAGTCAGGATCACAGATAGATATCTACACTCCTATGTTTACTGAAGCACTCTCCACAATAGTCAGGAAATGGAAGCAACCCAAGTGTACATCGTGAGATAACCTGATTAAAACCTGTGGTATACAGACACAATGGAGTGTTATTTACCTTTTAAAAAAGAGAGAAACTCTGCCATTTGCAATAATATGAATAAATCTGGAAGATATTAAGCTAAATGAATCTAACAACAGAAAGTAAAACACTGTATGATTCCACTTAAATGAAGTATATAAAACAGTCAAATTCACAGAAGCAGAGAATACTATTATGGTTGCCAGGAACTGAGAGGTGAGGGAAGCGAGGAGTTGTTCAGTAAGTATAGAGTTTCAACCATGATACATGAATAAGTTCTATAAATCTGCTATGTAACATAGTGCCTATAGTTAAGAATATGGCATTGGGCATTTCACAATTTCTAAGGGGTAAATCTCATATTGTGTTCTTCACAAGTAACACAGAGAAAACCATAACAATCAAACTACAAACTAAGAGGTATAAGGACATTCTAGAAGGTACTGGATATGCATATTACCTCTATTGTGATGCTGTCAAGGGTGTTTGCAATATATTCAAACTCATCAAGCAGTACACATTAAATATGTGTGGTTCTTTATATCCAAACTGTTGTTGTTCAGTCATTCATAGTGATCAAGTCTTTGTGACCCTATGGAATGCAGCATGCCAGCTGCAACTTCCCTGTCCTTCACTATCTCCAGGAGTTTGTTTAAATTCGTGTCCATTGATTCAGTAACGGTATCCAACCATCTCATCCTTTCCTGCCCTCTTCTCCTTTTGCCTTCAAACTTTCCAGAATTTTTTTTAATGGAATTATATCTCAATAAATCTGATAAGAAAGAAAGATGGCTTTTTCCTATGTTACATAATTAAAAAACCAATTTTGCCAACTGAAAGTTTTTAACTTTAAGAAAAAATATGAGAAAATAGACAAGGAAAATAAGCTCCAAAGTCACAAGAGACAAAACTCACAGAGAAAGAATGTCTTCCTATCATTCAGTTCAGTTCAGTTGTTATAGCCACGCTTTCCGGGAAACAAACTCACTCAGAAGGACAATGCAGATAGTGGAGTGCAGTTTATTACACCGGCGGGCCCAAGGCAGAGTCTCCTCTTAGCCAAGGACCCCGACCAGCATTTGTGAAAATCTTTTATACCCCATGTGTCCAAACCCACTACCCCAATTCCCTTGAGACTTACATAAACAAAGGAAGGGCAAATACAACTACAATAACCCCATCATTCACGTGTTATGTGTTCAAACAGTCAATAATCAATAAGCCCACAGTTACATTCCAAATAGTTAATAACTGATAAGCCTGTGCTTACATTCTGATAGATAGTGTCCGGAGGCAGGGGTGATTAGTGTCTGTTTTCTCTTCTTCAAGATTCCCCTGCCCAGAGGGGGGTCTTATCCTTCCATTGTCATTCCCACAGGCGCTAAGCACAGAGTTCAGAGTCCACTGGAGAGGTGGCCGCGCACGATCAGCACAGACAGGCCTGAGATGGAGTCCAGGCCCTATGAATTCCTTCTTCACAGTCACTCAATCGTGTCTGACTCTTTGTGACCCCATGAACCGCAGCACACCAGGCCTCCCTGTCCATCACCAACTCCCAAAGTTTCAGCTCAGTTCAGTTCAGTTCAGTTCAGTCGCTCAGTCATGTCCGACTCTTTGCGACCCCATGAATCACAACATGCCAGGCCTCCCTGTCCATCACCAACTCCCGGAGCTTACTTAAACCCACGTCCATTGAGTTGGTGATGCCATCTAGCCATCTCATCCTCTGTTGTCCCCTTCTCCTGTTGCCCCCAATCCCTCCCAGAATCAGGGTCTTTTCCAATGACTCAACTCTTCCCATGAGGTGGCCAAAGTACTGGAGTTTCAGCTTCAGCATCAGTCCTTCCAATGAACACCCAGGACTGATCTCCTTTAGGATGGACTGGTTGGATCTCCTTGCTGTCCAAGGGACTCTCAAGAGCCTTCTCCAACACCACACTTCAAAAGCATCCATTTTTCGGCACTCAGCTTTTTTCCCAGTCCAACTCACATCCATACATGACCACTGGTAAAACAATAGCCTTGACCAGACAGACATTTGTTGGAAAAGTAATGTCTCTGCTTTTTAATATGCTATCTATTACCCAAATTCATGTCCATTGAGTCGGTGATGTCATCGAACCATCTCATCCTCTGTTGTCCCCTTCTCCTCCTGCCCTCAACCTTTCCAAGCATCAGTGTCTTGTCAAATGAGCCAGCTCTTCGCATCAGGTGGTCAAATAATTGGAGTTTTAGCTTCAACATCAGTCCTTCCAATGAACACCTAGGACTGATCTCCTTTAGGATGGACTGGTTGGATCTCCTTGCAGTCCAAGGGACTCTCAAGAGTCTTCTCCAACACCACAGTTCAAAAGCATAAATTCTTCAGCACTCAGCTTTCTTTATATGCCAACTCTCACATCCATACATGACTACTGAAAAAACAATAGCCTTGACAAGACGGACCTTTGTTGACAAAGTAATGCTTCTGCTATTTAATATGCTGTCTAGGTTGGTTATAACTTTTCTCCCAAGGAGTAAACGTCTTTTAATTTCATTGCTGCAATTGACAGGGTAACAGGCAGGAAGGCCAGGGGTCTCCAAATGGAGGAAAGAGGCTGCAAGTGCCAGACATTTTTCTCTCTCTTAAGCAGCAGGAAGAAACAAACCAGCGATGTGTTTTTCCTTCTCTATACAAAGTTAAAAGAAGGTTTCTCTTAAAATGCTCTGTTGCCATGACACCTGGTCTCACCTAAAGCTAACTACTCTCAAACCTTGAGTTAAACAATACATTTCTTTTTCTTATGGAAATGTTGTCTTAAGCTATGTTAATGTACCCCAGACTCTATCTTCAAGTTGGTTCCGCCAAACGGCCTAACTTACTTACTCAGGTATTGTTCCCCTAATCTATGTAAATGAAACTATTTGTTGGTATTCTGCCCTTCTACAAGATTCAAGTCAATCATTTTATGGCCAGGGATGAATTATCTGGTGCCATTCTAAATTTTATGACATTCCTTTCTCTTCATTAACAGACTGTGAGTGACTATATAACATACAGCTAAAGACTAGGAGGGGTGTACTCTTTTGCCCCCTTCTGATGCCTATGTCAGAAGCTTTCTCTATCTCCTTTATACTTTAATAAAACTTTATTACACAAAAGCTCTGAGCGATCTAGCCTCGTCTCTGGCCCCGGATTGAATTCGTCTCCTCGGAGGCCAAGAATCCTGCGTCTTATCGTTCAGCAACAAACTTTCACAATCACCACCTGCAGTGATTTTGGAGCCCCCAAAAATAAAGTCTAGCACTATTTCCAATGTTTCCCCATCTGTTTGCCTTGAAGTGGTGCGACTGGATGCAATGATCTTAGTTTTCTGAATCTTGAGCTTTACGCCAACTTTTTCACTCTCCTCTTTCATTTTCATCAAGAAGCTCCAGCTCTTCTTCTGCCATAAGGGTGGTGTCATATACATATCTGAAGTTATTGATATTTCTCCCAGCAATCTTGATTCCAGCTTGTGCTTCATCCAGGCCAGCATTTCTCATGATGTACTCTGCATATAAGTTAAATAAAGCAGGGGGACAATATACAGCCTTGACGTACTCCTTTCCCTATTTGGAACCAGTCTGTTGTTCCATGTCCAGTTCTAACTGTTGCTTCCTGACCTGCATACACGTTTCTCAAGAGACAGGTCAGATGGTCTGGTATTCCCATCTCTTTCAGAATTTTCCACAGTTTATTGTGATCCACACAGTCAAAGGCTTTCGCATAGTCAATAAAGCAGAAATAGATGTTTTTCTGGAACTCTCTTGCTTTTTCGATGATCCAGCAGATGTTGGCCATTTGATCTCTGGTTCCTCTGCCTTTTCTCAAACCAGCTTGAGCATCTGGAAGTTCGTGGTTCATGTATTGCTGAAGCCTGGCTTGGAGAATTTTGAGCACTGCTTTACTAGCGTATGAGGTGAGTGCAATTGTGCGGTACTTCAAGCATTCTTTGGCGTTGCCTTTCTTTGGGATTGGAACGAACACTGACCTTTTCCAGTCCTGTGGCCACTGCTGAGTTTTCCAAATTTGCTGACATATTGAGTGTAGCACTTTTACAGCATCATCTTTCAGGATTTGAAATAGCTCAAATGGAATGCCATCACCTCCATTAGCTTTGTTCGTAGTGATGCTTCCTAAGGCCCACTGGACTTCACATTCCAGGATGTCTGGCTCTATGTGAGTGATCACACCATCGTGATTATCTGGGTCGTGAAGATATTTTTTTGTACAGTTCTTTTGTGTATTCTTGCCACCTCTTCTTAATATCTTTTACTTCTGTTAGGTCCATACCATTTCTGTCCTTTATTGAGCCCATCTTTGCATGAAATGTTCCCTTGGTATCTCTAATTTTCTTGAAGAGATTCCCATTCTGTTGTTTTCCTCTATTTCTTTGCATTGATCGCTGAGGAAGGCTTTCTTATCTCTCCTTGCTATTCTTTGGAACTCTGCATTCAAATGGGTATATCTTTCTTTTTCTCCTTTGCTTTTTGCTTCTCTTCTTTTCACAGCTATTTGTAAGGCCTCCTTAACAAGCCATGTTGCTTTTTTTGCATTTCTTTTTCTTGGTGATTGTCTTGATCCCTGTCTCCTGTACAATGTCATGAACCTCCATCCGTAGTTCATCAGACTCTGTCTATCAAATCTAGCCCCTTAAATCTATTTCTCATTTCCACTGTATAATAATAAGGGATTTGATTTAGGTCATATCTGAATGAGCTAGTTGAGCTATTCAAATCCTGAAAGATGATGCTCTGAAAATGCTGCACTCAATATGCCAGCAAATTTGGAAAACTCAGCAGTGGCCACAGGACTGGAAAAGGTCAGTGTTCATTCCAATCCCAAAGAAATGCAATGCCAAAGAATGCTCAAACTATCGCAAAATTAAACTCATCTCATATGCTAGCAAAGCAGTGCTCAAAATTCTCCAAGCCAGGCTTCAGCAATACATGAACCATGAACTTCCAGATGCTCAAGCTGGTTTTAGAAAAGGCAGAGGAACCAGAGATCAAATGGCCAACATCTGCTGGATCATCGAAAAAGCAAGAGAGTTCCAGAAAAACATCTATTTCTGCTTTATTGACTATGCGAAAGCCTTTGACTGTGTGGATCACAATAAACTGTGGAAAATTCTGAAAGAGATGGGAATACCAGACCATCTGACCTTTCTCTTGAGAAACATGTATGCAGGTCAGGAAGCAACAGTTAGAACTGGACATGGAACAACAGACTGGTTCCAAATAGGGAAAGGAGTACGTCAAGGCTGTATATTGTCCCCCTGCTTTATTTAACTTATATGCAGAGTACATCATGAGAAATGCTGGCCTGGATGAAGCACAAGCTGGAATCAAGATTGCTGGGAGAACTATCAATAACCTCAAATATGCAACGACACCACCCATATGGCAGAAAGTGAAGAGGAACTGAAAAGCCTCTTAATGAAAGTGAAGGAGGAGAGTGAAAAAGTTGGCGTAAAGCTCAAGATTCAGAAAACTAAGATCATGGCATCTGGTCCCATCACTTCATGGGAAATAGATGGGGAAACAGTGGGAACAGTGTTAGACTTTATTTCTTGGGGCTCCAAAATCACTGCAGGTAGTGATTGCAGCTATGATATTAAAAGATGCTTATTCCTTGGGAGGAATGTTATGACCAGCCTAGATAGCATACTTAAAACCAGAGACATTACTTTGCCAACAAAGTTCCATCTGGTCAAGGCTATAGTTTTTCCAGTAGTCATGTATGGATGTGAGAGTTGGACTGTGAAGAAAGCTGAACACCAAAGAATTGATGCTTTTGAACTGTGGTATTGGAGAAGACTCTTGAGAGTCCCTTGGACTGCAAGGAGATCCCACCAGTCCATCCTAAAGGAAATCAGTCCTGGGTGTTCATTGGAAGGACTGATGCTGAAGCTGAAACTCCAATACTTTGGCCACCTCATATGAATAGTTGACTCACTGGAAAAGACCCTAATGCTGAGAAGGATTGGGGGCAGGCAGAGAAGAGGACTACAGAACATGAGATCTTTGGATGACATCACCAACTCGATGGACATGGGTTTGGGTAGACAGACAGGGAGGCCCGGCGTGCTGCGATCATGGGGTCACAAAGAGTCAGACACAACTGAGCGATTGAACTGAACTGAACTGAATGGTCTAGTGGCTTCCCCACTATCTTTAAGTCTAAATTTGGCAATAAGGAGTTCATATATCTGAGTCAGGTCCAGGTCTTGTTTTTGCTGACTGTATAGAGCTTCTCCATCTTTGGCTGTAAAGAATGTAATCAGTCTGATCAATATAATCAATCTGGTGATGTCCATGTGTAGAGTCTTCTCTTGTGCTTTTGGAAAAGGGTGTTTGCTATGACCAGTGTGTTCTCTTGACAAAACTCTATTAGCCTTTGCCCTGCTTCATTCTGTTTTCCAAGGCCAAATTTGCCTCTTACTCTAGGTGTTTATTGACTTCCTACTTTTCCATTCCAGTCCCCTATAATGAAAAGGACATCTTTTTTGAGTGTTAGTTCTAAAAGGTCTTGTAGGTCTTCATAGAACCGTTCAGCTTCAGCTTCTTCAGCATTACTGGTCAGGGGATAGACTTGGATTACTGTGACACTGAATGGTTTGCCTTGGAAACAAACAGAGATCATTCTGTCATTTTTGAGATTGCATCTGAGTACTGCATTTTGGACTCTTTTGTTGACTATGATAGCTACTCCATTTCTTCTAAGGGATTCTTGTCCACAGTAGTAGATATAATGGTCATCTGAGTTAAATTCACCCATTCCAGTCCTTCTTAGTTCACTGATTCCTAGCATGTCAATGTTCAGTCTTGCCATCTATTGTTTGACCACTTCCAATTTGTCCTGATTCATGGGCCTAACATTCCAGGTTCCTTTGCAATATTGCTCTTTACAGCATTAGACCTTGCTTCTATCACCAGTCACATCCACAACTGGGTATTGTTTTTGCTTTTACTCCATCCCTTCATTCTTTCTGGAGTTATCTCTCCACTGAGCTCCAGTAGCATATTAGGCACCTACCGACCTGGGGAGTTCATCTTTCAGTGTCCTATCTTTTTGCCTTTTTATACTGTTCATGGGGTTCTCAAGGCAAGAATACTGAAGTGGTTTGCCATTCCCTTCTCCAGTGGACTATATTTTGTCAGACCTCTCCACCATGACTCATCTGTTTTGGGCAGCCCCACATGGCATGTCTTAGTTTCACTGAGTTAGACAGGCTGTGGTCTATGGGATCAGATTGGCTAGTTTTCTGTGATTGTGGTTTCAGTCTGTCTGCCCTCTGATGTCCTGTCTCAGCACTTACTGTCTTATTTGGGTTTCTCTTACCTTGGACGTGTGGTATCTCCTCATGGCCATCGCTCCTGACCTTGGACGTGGGGTGGCTCCTGCGCTGTGCAGCCGCCATTCCTGTCTTCTTATACCAAAATATATTTATAAAATTTCATAGGTAATCTTTTAAGAAGATTACATGATAAAATCAACTACATTTGGAAAAAAAATAACTTTGAGTTTTCAGCAGAGCAGTAGCTTAAGTACATAATAATCTCATGAAAAGGATGAGATATTGATTGTCTATAGAGAGGTTGACAGGACTAAAGAGAATTGTTTAAGGTAGGAGAGATTCACATACATTTGTAGTATAGGAAAAAAATAACATTGTTCCTTCATTTCAATATTGGTATAAAATCCTAATTGCCTGATTATTATAAAATCACCTTATTTTCTATTATACATATCTTTCAACATATTTTTACTGGTGTCAGTATATTCATTCAAGACTTTCTGTATCTCTTTGTTCATGTAAGACAGGACCATGACAAAACTGTTCTTTTCAAGGTGCCCTGAGGCACAACTAAGGGCAATGATCATGGGGCTGGAGAAAGTAGCTTCCAACAGTCAGGATGATGAGTGCAATCAGGAAATAAATATTTATTGACAACCTTTACCTGTAAATCTAATGAGAGGAAAGTACAGTGGGGAGCTTTCTGGTAATTAACCCCATGAGGGAAAGTGATGCTCTCTACTGCAGTGCAGGGGAGAAGTCCCCTATGGAGCCCATTTCCCTTTCTGTTATGCCCTGAGGTACCTGTAAATATAATTGCAAGTCTGCCTTTTGAGGGATTTAAAGGATATCAGGATGAAGAGATCCAGAAGAACAGAAGAGTTTCTGTGGTCTTTGGTAGAGGTAGTACAGAAGACTCAGGCTTGGAAAGAAGGTATTCACTCACTGTGCATGAGAAGAATAATCTTATTACATGAAGATTGCATTATTATATTATTATATAATATAGATTATTATTATATTGCATATAAAAAATTAGAGGCATTGAATTTTGGTGATAGGCAATGGTAAGTTTAGAAGAAACTCTGCCTGCTGAGGTACTAGGCAGAGGTATACATGAAACAGAAGACTCCATTTATAGTGCCATCTTTTGAAAGATTATTTTGTCTAGACTTGATTATGACTCTTATCAAAATTGAGTTTTCATACTTTTCTTTCCAAACAGTCCTCAGTTTTCTTTGCTAGGTTATTCATGACTGTCTTGTGGGTTTAATCATAACTGCACCTGGTGGCCTTGATTCAAGTTGATCTATTTGACACCAGCTCATATTTTGCTTGTCAGCCCTTTTCAGGAGAAACTCATTCTTGAGAAGGTAAAACAACTAAGTTGTAATACAATAAATGATCCTTATGTAATGCAATAAATATATGTAACACAATAAATATAATGCAGACACTCTAGTGTAATGGTGCCCAGTATTTTGGAATGTTTAGTACATTTCTAACATACTTTAAGTATTTAAATATATTTACTTTGTCTATGCCTAGGTTTTCTCATTTGTAAAGTGGGATTAATAATTCTATCTTTTTAGAGCATTTTGAGCATTAAATGAAAAATATATACTTGTGCTTGTTGCAGTTAGTGACTCAGTACTATGTAATATACATAGTATACTGGCTAAGGCAATGGCAACCCACTCCAGTACTCTTGCCTAGATGAGTAAGTCCCATGGAAAATCCCATGGATGGAGGAGTCTGGTAGGCTGCAGTCCGTGGGGTCGCAAAGAGTCGGACACGACTGAGCGACTTCACTTTCACTTTTCACTTTCATGCATTGGAGGAGGAAATGGCAACCCACTCCAGTGTTCTTGCCTGGAGAATCCCAGGGACGGGGGAGCCTGGTGGGCTGCCGTCTATGGGGTCGCATAGAGTCGGGCACGACTGAAGTGACTTAGCAGCAGCAGCAGCATGCATACAATATTCATAATGCTATGTAACACAGTACTGCCTTCCCAGGTGGCACTAGTGGTAAAGAATCGGCCTGCCAATGCAGGAGACTCCAGAAACACGAGTTCGATCCCAGAGTTGGGAAGAACCCCTGGAGGAGGAAATGGCAAACCCTCCAGTATTCTTGCCTAGGAAATCCCATCTAGTCTGGGGGTCTACAGTCCATGGGTTCACAAGGAGTCGGACATGTCTGAGCGATTGAACAATCAATGCAATACTGTAGAATTCACAATGATATGAATCATATTATGCTATACTATTATTTTTATTATGTTTAACCATTCTCGGAAACTTATGAGCTAGTTTCTATTAGTAATTAGCAGACAGGGTGTTACTTAACATAGTCAGATGAGCTTCATGGATTAGTAGGAGAGGAAGCACAAAGCAGAATGTTAAAGGAAAATGAGAGGTGTGGTGAATTGGACTTTATTACCCTTTCACTAAGCTGCCTGTTAAGCACTGTTTTAAGTCTTTTGTAGATATTAACTTAATCCTACACTATACCTATGAGTGGATACTATTATTAATCTCATTTTACTGATGAGTATTTGAGACAGACAGATTAAGTAATTTACCAAAAGACACATAGATAATAACAAACTTAACTGAGATTTCAATGTAGACTCCAGGCCTACATTCTAATGCCCTAGAACAGAGATCTCCAAAGAGGAATGTGCAAGATGGCCCAAGGGTGGAAAAAGAAAAGAACAGTACTTCTGTTATGTTTATTTTCACTCACGCTTCTTACTTTTAAAATGTATTGTTAGATAATGTGTGCATATGTGTGTGTTAGTCGCTCAGTCATGTATGAATCTTTGAGACACAGTGGGCTCGCCAGGCTTCTCTGTCCATGAGATTCCCCAGGCAATAATTTAGGAATTGGTTGCCATGCCCTGTCCATCATAGTATAGTACATGCACATAGCTTTTGTTTTATTTTTTAAAGTCCTTATTGAATTCATTACAGCGTTGTTTCTGTTTTATGTTTTGGCTGTGAAGCATGTGGGATCCTAGTGCCTCGACCAAGGATCGAACCCACAGCCCCTGCATTGGAAGGTGAAGTCTTTTCCACCTGACCACCAGGGAAGTCCCCATGCATAACTTTCAAATACAAATATTTATATTAGAAGTTAAGTTAAAAATACTTCTATTTTTTTTTTTTTTTTTACCACTAAAAGCATTTGGTAAAAATCTATTTCTGCAGTGGTGACTCTGGAGGAGTAAGTGAGAAAAAAATATAGAATGTTGATCACTTTTTATAAAATATGAAATTAGGGGAAAAACTTTCAAGTTATTTCTTCTTATTCATTCAAGTTATTTAGCAATACACTAAATATTCTTCCTTGTGAGATGGCATGTTGTTCACTGTTCAGTCGCTAAGTTGTATCCAAGTCTTTGTGACCCCATGGACTGCAGCACACCAGGCTTCCTGTTCTTCACCATCTCCCAGAGTTTGTTCAAACTCATGTCCATTGAGTTGGTGACGCCAACCAACCATCTTATCCTCTGTAGTCCCCTTCTCCTCTCACCTTCAGACCTCCTAGCATCAGGGTCTTTTCCAGTGAGTCAACTCTTTGCATCAGGTGGCCAAAGTATTGGAGCTTCAGCTTCAGCATCAGTCCTTCAAGGTTGGTTTCCTTTAGGACTGATTGGTTTGATCTCCTTGAACCGGTGTGTACCCTTTCTTTTATTCACAGGTAGTTCTGGGGATATGGAGATAGACAAACCTATCAGCAGTGACTGAATTTGTCATCACTTACTTTCCTCAGATCCAGGAAGGTAGTCTTCTGTACTTCTTTCCTTTACTTTTCATCTATGTTTTTATTGTCATGGGAAATCTATTGATCTTTTTGCAGTAAGGCTGGATACCCAGCTCCACAATCCCGTGTATAATTTCATTAGCATCTTTTCCTTTCTGGAATCTGGTATACCACAGCCATCATTCCCAAGATGCTCTCCAATCTCATCAGTGAAATAAAAAATGATCTCTATTACTGGTTGCCTCTTGCAGATGTATTTCTTCCATTCACTTGGAAATTCAGAGGGAATCTTGCTAATCACCATGGCCATTGACAGATATGTTGCAATCCGCAACCCTCTTCACTATCAAATGATCATGACTCCCTGTCTTTGTGCTTAGCTTTCTGCAGGCTCCTGCATCTTTGGCTTCCTCATCCTGCTTCCTGAGAGTGTAATGATTTCAATATAGCCTTTCTGTGGTCCCAGTCAAATCCATCAAATCTTCTGTGACTTGGCCCCAGTTCTGAGCCTAGCCTTAACAGACACATCCATGATTCTGATTGAGGATGTGATCCTTGCTGTGGCCATCATAATTACTGTCTTAATCATTGCCCTGTCCTATATAAGAATTGTCACCATGATCCTGAAGATTACTTCTGCTGAAGGTCAACAAAAGGCTTTTTGTATCTATGCAGGTCATCTCACAGTTTTCCTGATATTTTTTAGCAGTGTGTCCCTCATGTACTTGCATTTCAGTGGCACTTATTCACCCATTTTGGACACAGCCATTGCACTCATATTTACTCTTCTTCCCCCAATCTTTAATCCTATCATCTATAGTCTGAGAAAAAGGACATGAAGAATGCAATTAGAAAACTCTTCTGTATTCAAAGAGTGTTGAACACATCTGGAGGTTAATTCTGAGCCACAGATTGCCTTTCACTCTTTTAATATTTCTCTAACAGATTAAAATATGAAATTATTTTCTCTCTAAATTTTTTTGCCAAATTGAGCCATCTGTCTGCTATCCTGATTATTTTATTTTATTGGGAAAACACATTTATGTTCTGCCATTGCTAGGAAACTTGATGGGTATTTCATCAAGAATTTTATTATGGAGCTGAAAGATTTTCTTCTTTCTTCTGAAAAGTTACAATTAAAGGAAAAATTTCTCACCATTTTAGAGGGTTAGAATTACATTTCAGAAGCTGGCTAAGTGTTTCAAGACATATGTCTTTATGTAGGAAATAGATCTTGGGAATATTTTCTATATAATTATGAATTATGGATTACCTGATTCAGTTGAGTTCAGTTCAGTCACTCAGTTGTGTCTGACTCTTTGTGACCTCATGGACTGTAGGACTCTAGCTATCTTAGTCCATCACCAACTCCCAGAGCCTACTCAAACTCAAGTCCATCACATCAGTGATGTCATCCAACCATCTCATCCTCTGTCATCCCCTTCTCCTCCCACCTTCAGTCTTTGCCAGCATCAGAGTCTTTTCCAATGGGTCAGTTCTTCACATCAGGTGGCCAAAGTATTGAAGTTTCAACTTCAGCATCAGTCCTTCCAATGAATATTCAGGACTGATTCCCTTTAGGATGGACTGGTTGGATCTCCTTGCAGTCCAAGGAACTCTCAAGAGTCTTCTCCAACACCACAGTTCAAAAGCATCAATTCTTTGACACTCAGCTTTCTTTATAGTCCAACTCTCACATCCATATATGACTACTGGAAAAACCATAATTTGACTAGATGGACCTTTGTTGGTAAAGTAATGTTTCTGCTTTTTAACATGCTGTCTATGTTGGTCATAGCTTTTCTTCCAAGGAGCAAGTGTCTTTTAATTTCATGGCTGCAGTCACCATCTGCAGTGATTTTGGAGCCCAAAATAATAAAGTCTGTCACTGTTTCCATTGTTTCCCCATCTGTTTGCCATGAAGTGATGGGACCATATACCATGATCTTAGTTTTCTGAATGTTGAGTTTTAAGCCAACTTTTACACTCCCCTCTTTCACTTTCATCAAGAGGTGTTTTAGTTCTTCTTCACATTCTGCCATAAAGTTGGTATCATCTGCATATCTGAGGTTATTGATATTTCTCCTGGCAGTCTTGATTTCAGCTTGTGCTTCATCCAGTCCAGCATTTCTCATGATGTACTCTGCGTATAAGTTAAATAAGCAGGATGACAATATGCAGCCTTGACGTACTCCTTTCCCAATTTGGAACCAGTCTGTTGTTTCATGTCCAGTTCTAGCTTGCTTCTTGACCTGCATACAGATTTCTCAGGAGGCAGGTTAGATGGTCTGGTATTCCCATTAGGTTTGTCCAGAAGCAGATAGCTAAGTAAAAGCAAAAACTGCACTTGCAGAATTAAATTACACTTTAATTTTTAGTTATATAATTAACTCTTCTTTATTACAATAAAAGTATATGTTTAGTAAGATTAAATTCTCAGTATTGTTAGACATGTCCATAAAAAAAACTAAAGTGTAGAATCATAGAATTGTAGAGTTGCAACTACTGAGCCCATGCACTACAACTATTGAAGCCCGCTTGCTCTAGATCTCATGCTCTGAAGCAAGAGAAGCAATGAGAAGCCCACACACTGCAATTAGAGAGTAGTCCCAGCTCACTGAAACTAGAGTCCACTCAGCAATGAAGTCCCAGCACAGCACATAAACAAAATTATTTTTTAAAAGAGTAATTGACTTTCTCAGATTTTCTGAGAATACTATATAATCTGTGAATAGAGGAATTTAAGACAAGACACATTTTATAAGAGAGCAGGGAGAAGAAATTTTTCTTGCTCTGAAAGCATGAACTCATTGACCTTACAGAACAAATAGACTGAAAGTATGTCCTTCCACACTGTTGCCATTGATGCCCATTTGCCACCATTTACTTGAGTTACCATGACAACTCTCTTCGGGATTCAAACCCACAGTTAAAGCTAATCTGCTAGGTTAACCAAAGAAGGCACTGTTGTCATTCAATCCTTTATATCTAGATTTCCTAACACCTGGATAAGGACAAATATAGGCTAATTAATGAAGCATTTCTTTTTTAAAAGCAAATTGTCACTCTCTTTTTTGTAAATTTATGCTTTTCTTATAGAAATAATTTTATTCCTAAAAACAGTGAACAGATGAAACATAGATTATGTCTGAAAAATAAATTTGCCAAATGCTGCTGATTCTAAAAACAGTTTTCATGGAAGAAAATTAGATAATTTCACATTCAAAGGAGCATATAAAATATTTCTTAACTTTAAATTTCTATTTTAGTAGAAATTTAGTAGAAATATCAAGGAAAAATATTTCCCAATTATTTTCAATGGTTAAAAACAAACATGTTATACACAATGGTAGTTAATACAAATTTGGCTTCACAATGTATTCTAATCTACTAAATACCATTATTTGATGGAGGTGAGGAGAGATGCTCTCTTGTCTTTCTTCCTAGCATAGCAAGTCCTTGAACTGTGCTTACTAAACCACTATTTGTGAATGCACCAAGGATGTGACACCATTGTTATGCTACTCTATCAAGAAATTTCTAAGGCATCTTTCACAATAAATATAAATATTAATAGGAAAAAGGTTAATATACATATTATATTTTGCAATGTTTACAGTAAACTGCAAACTAATTAGCTTGAACCAGTAGCACCCTCGGTTAAACAAAGCAATTTTTCAACATTAAGGATGTACAATTAAAAAATACTAAAATTAAGGCATCAAGTTAACTTTATCAATTTAATTTTGCCCTTTTTTGTCAAAATATATTTTCAAAACTCAGAATCCAAAAGTCTGGTACTTTCAAAAATTCTTTGCTGAGTTTCTCATATTTTTGCTTGGAAATTGCTACCATTCATTATACAGTTTAATAAATTATTCATCTTGGTGCAAATAGCTAGAGTCAGAGAAAATGTGATGTAGATAACAGATTGGAAACCTAACATATTGGACAACTGGACTGTTAAAGGTCCTTGGGGAATAATTCCAATGTAGCCTGGTTCTCCAACCAACCAATGGACACAAAAGGGCCAGGTTGCGTGAGAAACATGGGAACCACGAAGAAGTGGGGTCTGGGATTCAGAGGAGGTTATTTTTCCTGAACTCCCATAACCACAGATGCTACATACATAAGTTGGAGGGCCAGGATCCACACAAAATCTAGCTTCAAATCCAAGCCACAGAAGGATGTAGGAACCAACAGACTTACACATGGGACATTTATGATGTTTTCCCTCATGTTTTTCTGTTTCCCCCATTATGGTAACAACACATATGGCTACAGTTTAGGAATACCCGTGGCTATTTTCATCGACATCTTTCCTGTTTATACTAGGAAATGCTAGTGCTTTGAATTCTATAGGGTTCTGAGGTAACACTGCATTGATTTTCTGTCTTAAAACTGAATTTTTCACTACCGGAGGCAGAAAAGGCCTTCTGGAGTATGCCACAACAACATTATACTGCAGAGTTGAATTAACAAGACATCTTATAGCTTATTGATTTCAATTTCCACCATTTTCCCTCTCTGCTGAGCTAATTTGGTTTTATACAAAGCTGAATGCATTTCAACACATTGATACTTCTCTCCATATTTCAGTGCTAGAATCCTATGTGAACCCATTATGTGGATGCATAACAAAACGGCCATTAGTGTTCAAGCCATTCCTCTGCCCATCTGACACCTTCAATATGCCACTCTTCTTCCCCAGAAAGGTGTTTTTTGATGAGTCAAATCCTGCAGCATATATCTGTGCTGTAAAGGGGAAATTATATTCACATATAATTCTAAAAGCAAATCTTGATATATTGTTTTGCACTGACTGTGTATCAGAATTATCAATACTTTTACTCCTGGAACTATATCAGTTATTACAAAATTAATGAGATTTTCAGTCAACTGACCAATCTGAAACATCAATGTTGCTTTCATGAGCATATTCAGTTACTGCTGTCTGGGCCCCATGCTATGCTATACTGGTCTTTCTTGCTTATTTCCTTTGTAACCTAAGGAGAAAAAGCCATAACTACAGTGCTGGGCTTCACTCTATTTGCTTTATATCTTAAAAACAAGGCAAATAGACTTTTCCTTCTTTCTTTATCACCATTTGGGAGACAGTCTTTGTACCCTAAGGCAATGAGTTCACCATAGTTGGTTGGTGCTTTGGATGGATGATTTTTTTGATCAGGTCATAACATGATATTGGTTGTGTTTTTCAAATCTTTGTTCACTGATCATGAGCCCTAGGATACTTATAGTTTTTCATCTACTAGCTTGTTATTAAGATAAAACTGTAAGGAAAACAAATAGAAAAGCTGTATAGAGCAAGGTAGTGCAAGGAGGCAGAGTGGGTCATGGATCTTCCAAGCCCTGTCTGAATACACCACTCTCTTAGCCCCTCTGTGTGCCCCAATCTAGAAAATTTATATTTTCCAAAAGATTCTTAAACAAACCAAATGGAGAAAACCAAGGAAAGTTTACTTGCAAAATACAGTACATTTCTAGCCAGAAAATTTCATAAAGCCTTAAAATTCAGAAAATGTGATTCATTCTATATCACACAAAACTTTTGCGCACTTGACCACAGGAGATTAGCATCTGAAGCTTTGCTTCTTGATTAGTTGAGAAAAATAATTTTGGAAACATAAACAATCAATTTTTAATATCTCTGTATTTTGTTTCTTTATTTTAAAGGCATGTATGTCCCTATTTCATTCCCCAGCACCACACTGTGTATACGCTTCTGTGTATGTAATAGTGTGTGACATTTAGGGATATCTGTGTGTTTATGAGAACACTACATTGGAATCTGCATTTTCAGGCATGGAGTGATGGTTGGAGAAAGGTTAATGTACACTAAAAATAGGCATATTCTGTTAATAATAGCAAATATTTAACCATAAGCTGCCCTAAGGAAGAATTACAGAAATAATTTAAAATATTTCAAATTTAAATCTATAAAGAAATTATATGTTAGATGTCACCTTGGGCAGCCTGTATGTTGACGTTTAGGGCTATGTTCCTGCGTTGCTGGAGAATTTGCTTGGTATGTCTTGCTCTAAAACTTATTGGCTCTTGGGTGGTGGTTGGTTTCAGTGTAGGTATGGAGGCTTTTGGACGGTCACTTATTACTTAAAGTTCCATGTAGTCAGGAGTTTTCTGGTGTTCTCAGGTTTTGGGCTTAAGTCTCCTGCCTCTGGATTTCAGTTTTATTTTTCCTGTAGTCTCAGGACTTCTCCAACAAACAGAATCCAACAACATATTAAAAAAATCATACACCATGACCAAGTGGGCTTTATCCCAGGAATGCAAGGATTCTTTAATATCCGCAAATCAATCAATGTAATACACCACATTAACAAATTGAAAGATAAAAACCATATGATTATCTCAATAGATGCAGAGAAAGCCTTTGACAAAATTCAACACTCATTTATGATTAAAACTCTCCAGAAAGCAGGAATAGAAGGAACATACCTCAACATAATAAAAGCTATATATGACAAACCCACAGCAAGTATCACCCTCAATGGTGAAAAATTGAAAGCATTTCCCCTGAAATCAGGAACAAGACAAGGGTGCCCACTCTCACCACTACTATTCAACATAGTGTTGGAAGTTTTGGCCACAGCAATCAGAGCAGAAAAAGAAGTAAAAGGAATCCAGATAGGAAAAGAAGAAGTGAAACTCTCACTGTTTGCGGATGACATGATCCTATACATAGAAAACCCTAAAGACTCTTCCAGAAAATTACTAGAGCTAATCAATGAATATAGTAAAGTTGCAGGATATAAAATTAACACACAAAAATCCCTTGCATTCCTATATACTAACAATGAAAAAACAGAAAGTGAAATTAAGGAAACAATACCATTCACCATTGCAACAAAAAGAATAAAATACTTAGGAATATATCTACCTAAAGAAACAAAAGACCTATACATAGAAAACTATAAAACACTGATGAAAGAAATCAAAGAGGACACAAACAGATGGAGAAACATACCATGCTCATGGATTGGAAGAATCAATATTGTCAAAATGGCTATTCTACCCAAAGCAATCTATAGATTCAATGCAATCCCTATCAAGCTACCAACGGTATTTTTCACAGGACTAGAACAAATAATTTCACAATTTGTATGGAAATACAAAAAACCTTGAATAGCCAAAGTAATCTTGAGAAAGAAGAATGGAACTGGAGGAATCAACCTGCCTGACTTCAGACTCTACTACAAAGCCACAGTCATCAAGACAGTATGGTACTGGCACAAAGACAGAAATATAGATCAATGGAACAGAATAGAAAGCCCAGAGATAAATCCACGAACTTATGGACACCTTATCTTTGACAAAGGAGGCAAAGATACACAATGGAAAAAAGACAACCTCTTTAACAAGTGGTGCTGGGAAAGCTGGTCAACCACTTGTAAAAGAATGAAACTAGAACACTTTCTAACACCATACACAAAAATAAACTCAAAATGGATTAAAGATCTAAATGTAAGACCAGAAACTATAAAACTCCTAGAGGAGAACATAGGCAAAACACTCTCCGACATAAATCACAGCAAGATCCTCTATGACCCACCTCCTAGAATATTGGAAATAAAAGCAAAGCTAAACAAATGGGACCTAATGAAACTTAAAAGCTTTTGCACTACAAAGGAAACTATAAGTAAGGTGAAAAGACAGCCCTCAGATTGGGAGAAAATAATAGCAAATGAAGAAACAGACAAAGGATTAATCTCAAAAATATACAAGCAACCCTTGAAGCTCAATTCCAGAAAAATAAATGACCCAATCAAAAAATGGGCCAAAGAACTAAACAGACATTTCTCCAAAGAAGACATACAGATGGCTAACAAACACATGAAAAGATGCTCAACATCACTCATTATCAGAGAAATGCAAATCAAAACCACAATGAGGTACCATCACACACCAGTCAGGATGGCTGCTATCCAAAAATCTACAAGCAATAAATGCTGGAGAGGGTGTGGAGAAAAGGGAACCCTCTTACACTGTTGGTGGGAATGCAAACTAGTACAGCCACTATGGAGAACAGTGTGGAGATTTCTTAAAAAACTGGAAATAGAACTGCCATATGACCCAGCAATACCACTCCTGGGCATACACACTGAGGAAACCAGATCTGAAAGAGACACGTGCACCCCAATGTTCATCGCAGCTGTTTATAATAGCCAGGACATGGAAGCAACCTAGATGCCCATCAGCAGATGAATGGATAAAGAAGCTGTGGTACATATACACCATGGAATATTACTCAGCTGTTAAAAAGAATTCATTTGAACCAGTTCTAATGAGATGGATGAAACTGAAGCCCCTTATACAGAGTGAAGTAAGCCAGAAAGATAAAGAACATTACAGCATACTAACACATATATATGGAATTTAGAAAGATGGTAACGACAACCCTATATGCAAAACAGAAAAAGAGACACAGAAGTACAGAACAGACTTTTGAACTCTGTGGGAGAAGGTGAGGGTGGGATGTTGCGAAAGAACAGCATGTATATTATCTATGGTGAAACAGATCACCAGCCCAGGTGGGATGCATGAGACAAGTGCTCGAACCTGGTGCACTGGGAAGACCCAGAGGAATCGGGTGGGGAGGGAGGTGGGAGGGGGGATCGGGATGGGGAATATGTGTAAATCTATTGCTGATTCATGTCAATGTATGACAAAACCCACTGAAAAAATAAATAAATAAATTAAAAAAAAAAAAAACAAAGTGAACAATTAAATTAAAAAAAAAAAAAAAAGTCAGTTTTCATTCCAATCCCAAAGAAAGGTGATGCCACAATATATTCAAACTACCACACAGTTGCACTCATCTCACATGCTAGCAAAATAATACTCAAAATTCTCCAAGCTGGCTAAAAAAAAAAAAAGAAAAAAAAAAGAAATTATAAAGGTCTTTTAATGTATGACATGTGCTAGTTTGTTGTGGCACTGTTAGTGATAAAAACTAACTAATTAATGATCAGTAATAATATTCAGTGGAATAAATTAAAGAATTGAACACTAGAAAACTAATCTAGAATTTTGACTTGAGAAAATATCATAAAATTTAAGGAAGAAAAGTACAATGTCTTGCAAAAATAGATTACATGGAAACTAAATCCTAGAAATGAAATATTAATGAAACAGAAATTCCAGAAATAAAGAGACTAATACCCTGAGGAGTACCTTGGGGCTTCCTTGGTGGCTCAGCAGTTAAAGAATACTCCTTCAAGGCGGGAGACCTGGGTTCAATTCCTGGGTCAGGAAGATCCCCTGGAGAAGGGAAAGGCTACCCCCTCCAGTATTCTGGCTTGGAGAATTCCAAGTAGTTTATGGGGTTGCAAAGAGTCAGACACGACTAAGTGACTTTCACTAATACCCTGAGAAAACTGTAAAGTTTCTACAGTAATGATAGAAGAAGTTATCTTAAAACAAAACCAGACAAAAATAAATGTTTCTAACTAAAATGGAATACATTGTATTATCTATGTTTCAAAAAAAAAGGCTTATAATTTATAAGACAAAAATTGATATAATCAAAATTAGCAATGGAGAAATTCACAATCATGTGGAAGCTTAAAAAGCAGATTAACAAACTGGACATAAGTGATAACAGAATTAATACTTGATTTGTGTAGAGTTAGACAAGTATTTTCATAAAGTAAAAATTTATTGAAATATGTATTTATAATTTGTGCACTTTTTTACATGAATTATTTATCATTAAAATATTTTTTTCTGAATTAGAGCTCTTATGAATATCCACATAATTAAAACTTGGTTGTCCAAAAAACCAAAACATTTCAATAAGTTGTATTATCACATGATATCCTGTTCTTATCTGCCTGCACACACATATGCGTTGTACACTAACCTAAATTTATCAAAAGTATTTACAGATATGCTGCTAGTTAATATTAAATATCTAAACTTTTACCTCATTTGAGTCATGAAAACAATTTTGTGAGCATTCACAGTATGATAAATATGGACTAACTACTCTGGAGCTATTTCTTTATAGCCATGAAGTGAGATGGAATTATGAGAATTTAAGAAACAATGAGTGGAAGAAAGTAGTATACAAGAAGTACATACAAATCTTTAATATATTTTTTGCTGAAAAAGGGGAAATGTAAAGAGTTCAGCAGAATTAATAGAAACAATTTGAAGGCAAACCCTGTGTACAGTGTTGGATAAAACTTGGCACCCTTCCATCTTTTTTAGTATGGTGTACTTCTAACTTACATAGTTTCATGAAAATTGATCTATTTTCTATTCATTAATTTGTTCACAATAATTAACATGTCAGTAAGGCTCTTTTGACATCATCCTGTTTCTTGTGTTTGTGAAAGGATGAGGTCCAATCAAAGGTGAGTGCACCTTTATATGGTACACTTCCAATTCCACACCTAAAGGGAAGTTGACTGGTTAAATCACAATGATGACAAGAAAAGATGTAACAATGGTCACCAGAACTTGAAGTCTTCCTTGGAGCACTGATTCTCCTTTGATCTGAAAATATGATGAGAAAAAAGTGCAATCACATTCTGATACTGATCCCATGGGAAAAAGAAAGAGTGCTTTCTATTTAGTACCAAGGGAAGAAGTCTCAGTGAAACTCATTTCCCCTTTAGTATTTTTCCTAGGATCGTTATAACAATCCCTTCCAGAGAAGTTGAGAGAACATTTAAAAATGCAGAGATCCAGGAAAAATGAAGACCACTACTGCATCTGGCAGAGGTGAGTTGAGGGTCACTGGGGTTTGGGTAGAAACTATTCATTTTTTATGTTCAGCATGAGACACACTCTAAAGATTCAAATAATGAAGATTCAGGCAGGCTTAAATTTTGGCATTGGAATAGAATTTATGTGAAAGCGCCATCTTTGGGGTTCTGGGCTTTTCACATTTAAAATCAGAAATAATATCTAGTTATTCAGACTTTACAACTGTCCAAGACATAAATGCTTACAAGTTTCCTTCCTACCAGTCTTATTTCTAGATTTTTCTAGCTTTAATATGATGCTGGGAAAGATTGAGGGCAGGAGGAGAAAGGGGCAACAGAGGATAAGATGGTTGGTTGACATCACCGAGTCAATGGGCATGAATTTGAGTAAACTCTGGGAGATAGTGGACACGGAAGCCTGGTGTGCAGCAGTCCATGGGGTTGCAAAGATTTGAATAAGACATAGGAACTGAAAAATAGCAACAATATTTTTCTAAGCCTAATCCAAATGTATTCATTAGAAAATGGCCATTTTTAAGCGATCTATGCATGCTAGGGTTATGAAACACAAAATGTTGATCCAGATCTAATAGAAGCTCACAATCTCGTCAAGTTTAACAAATAACAAGTTATAATAAAAACATATTAAGGATGATGGTAGAAACTCTCTGTAGGATATATATGAAGATAAACATGTCTGTGTTTGTCTGTGTGTGTGTGTATAAATGTAGGGAGGGAGATGAAATCACAGTAACTGTTGTAGGGCTTCTGATAGGGATCAATTCCTATGCTGAAACTTGAGGAAAGTCTAGGAGTTAGTCAAGTGAAGAGGAGTAAGCAGGTCTTCTAAGAAGAGGGTTAACATTCACAAAAGCAACGATCCAGGAGAAATCAGGGTGGACTCTGAAAACTGTCGCAGTGCAGCATGAGAGAGAGGCAGATGGGGAAGACTGAATATGCAGATCTAAAGTTCAGGAAACATACCTCTGCTGGCGACACAGACTTGAAAGAACTGGAAAACTGTGGAGGGCATGTGTTCATCAACAACAAGGCAGGACACAATTTTAGGGACCACAGCAGGAAACTGGGACACACAGTCATTTAGAGAATGCGTCAAGACAGTGAGTTTATAACACACGAAATAAGAAAGTTTTATAACAAACCACCTGAGAGGAAGCTTCTGTTCAGGAAGAAGGTAAACTTGGAGAGGGTGGTTTCATGAGAGCCAAGGGAGACAGTCTTCAAGTAGTAGTAATCAGCAGTTTCTAATGCCAAAGTGAAGTTATAAAGACTGAAAGTTTTCCATTATTTTGCAGCTACCATGTCACTGATACATGGGACAGAATGCCTTCCCTATAGGAGAGAGAAAGCAGTCACATAGCAAATGATTGAGGAGTGAAGAGATCTAAATGAGATATTGTTATTCTTTCAGAAAACTATTCAAGGTAGGAAATAACTAACAAATTTTGAGCAATATTAATACTCTGATACATTAATTCTTTCAATACTCATAATTTTGCACTAATATTTTTCCACTACAGAAGATTCTGAGGTTCAGAGAGAGATTATGTAACTTGCTTATTTGCTTAACTAATAAGTAGCAGAATGAGAATTTAGGCTCAGAATGTCTGATTTGAACCCGTTACTAATCATCATTCTGTATTATCTCTCAAATAAAAAGATTAGTGATATAGACAAGTTGTCCATTATTTTGAATCTGGAAAAAGTCAAAACACAAAAATACCAGGTAACAAAAATACCGTTTACATTTACACTGTGTTGATCTCCTTCTCTATTAGTTGGGTGTACCATCTTCCTCATTCACAGGTAGCTCTTCTGGGGACATGGGAGATGGAGATCTATCAGCAGTGACTGAATTTATCTTCACTGGGTTCCTCTGCTTCCAAGATGGTGGCCTCCTATACTTTGTTCCTTTACTCTTCATCTACACCTTTATCATATTTGGGAAACTATTGATCTTTGCTGTAAGACTGGATATGTGTCTCCACAATCCCATGTATAATCCCATCAGTATCTTCACATTTCTTGAGATGTGGTACACCACAGCTGCTATTCCTAAGATGCTCTCCAATCTGATCAGCAGTCGAAAGGCCATCTCTTTCATTGGCTGCCTCTTGCAGACGTACTTCTTGCCTCCACTTGGAAACACTGAAGGAGCCTTGCTGACCGTCATGGCCATTGACGGGTATGTGGCCACCTCAACCCACTCCACTACCTAACCATCATGACTCCCCACCTCCGTGCTCGGCTCTCTGCAGGCTCTTGTATATTTGGTTTCCTTATCCTTCTACCTGAGATTGTGTGAATTTCTACCCTACCTTTCTGTGGTCCCAACTAAATCCATCAGATCTTCTGCTCTGTGATTTCACACCTTTAATAAATTTAGCCTGCACAAATGCCTCTGTGATCTTGGTGCAAGATGATTCATGCCCTCGCTATTCTAATAACAGATCTGATTATTTCTCTTTCTTACATCAGAATTATCATTGTTATCCTGGGTATCCCTTCAGCTGAGGGTTGTAAAAAGGCCTTTTCTACCTGTGCAGCACACATGTCCATCTTCCTGCTGTTTTTTGGCAGTGTGGCTCTCATGTATTTTAGATTCTTTGCTACTTATACATCTTCTGGGACACCATCATTGCACTAACATTCTCTGTGCTTACTCCCTTTTTCAATCCCATTATATATATCTTGAGAAATAAGGATATGAAAGATGCTATTAAGAAGCTCCTTTGCAAAAAAAAAAAAAAAAAGAAGCTCCTTTGCTCCCCAAAAGGTGTTTAATATGTCTGGTAAGTAATTTAGACTGCAGTCCTGTATACAAATGGAACTTCTTCACAAAATATTAAGCCCAAAGAGACTAGAATTTCAAAGAATAATACAATTAGTCTAGCTTTCTTCCCCATGACTTGGTGAACAGACTGGTAAAGAAAGTCTTCTAAGGATTTACAGAGATGCCAGCAATATAAATTCTACTTCTGATTTTCTAGAGTCAGTGTATTTTTTTTTTTAATTTATAGCCTTGTTATTTAATTTTAATTTACTCTGTTACTTCAAACTGATTAACTGTATATATGTTAATAATACTAATACTTACTACCTTTACTATTCAATATACTTCTTTTATATCCAATCTGTCTTTAAAATACTCTTAATTTCCTTACAAAACCGTTGTTAATCTGTGAGAGTACATGCTAACTCTCTATGTTACTAAGGAGATTTCTCTAAGCCCTTTCAGTTACTGGAAATTAAGAAGAAGCAAGAATTCCTGGCACCCAGGCAATAGACTTTATCCCCCTATCTTTGTTTCTTTTCCAGTCAGCCTTGCTGACATTTAAAAACATGTGAATTGGCTGGCTTACTTCATTTAGTACGATAATCTCTAGGTTCATTCATGTTCATGCAAATCACATTATTTTTTATGACTGAATAATATTCCATTGTATAAACATATCTCCATTCATTCATCTCAGATGGACATTTACGTTGTTTCCATGTCTTGGCTATCATAAATAGAAATTACTTTTCTGTATATCTGAGACTAATGCAGCATTTTAAATCAACTATGCTTCAATAGATAAAAAGAGAAAATATACATGTACTGATCTGATTTGCAGGTGATGCTGTCATGAACAGGGCCATTATAGTATTGAGATGTAATTTGGTATTATATGACCTACTACAGAAAGCTATTAGGAATATCAGATTCCTACCCATGGAAACTTGCTATATTATGTATAATCAACGCAGGAGAGTATCAAAACATAATAAATGCATATATTTACATTTATAGTCAATAAAATTTATTAATGATCTAATCTATGTCTCTAGAAATCATCCATTTCATCTTCCATATTGTGCTAAAAATATACTTAGTATAATATTTTTAGTATAATACATGTGATTGATAATAAATATATTAGAATTATGTACTAAATTTTATTATTTCCACTATGTATTTATAATCATGGGTTTAATTATGGTAAACTGCTTCATTGATTGAACATGCAAATTATTTTTCCATTTTGTTTCTCTATTGTTTGCTTCTCTATATTGTTTTTTAACTATTACCACTGGTGGCTCAGATAATAAAGAATCCCACTGCAATGCAGGAGACTCAGGTTCCACCCCTGGGTGGGGAAGATCCCCTGGTGGAAGAAATATAAACCAACTCCAGTATTCTTGCCTAAAAACTCCCATGTACAGAAGAGCCTAGTGAGCAACAGTCCAAAGAGCTGTGAAGAGTCAGACATGACTGAACATGCATACACACATTCTTATAAATATGGCAATTATCATTTTCTTGCATAAAGTCCTTTTCAATTTCAAAAATTTCTGTTTCAAGATAAATTTCAAGAAGTTGAATTATTAAAAGCAGATGTGAAAGTATGTTCATAGCTTTTGGTAAAAATATTGATTTTGTAAATGGTTGCATAAATAATGCCTTAGTGTAGCACTTTGTTACAACTTCAGTAGTATGGCAACTGAGGTATAGATAAAATAAAAGTCTAGTTATTTTGTGAAAAATATCAATCCTATCGCTGGCAAGCTGAACTTGCAGTACAACTATAAAAAGGAAATGTGATAAATTGAGTCATTCGTCCCAATTCTTCACATCCCTGTAACAGATTTATAAATTCATAATTTTGCAATGAATGGATTCATGGTAAGTACCATTTACTTTCCTGCCCCACAGATTTGGCTTGGGCTTTTCCTTTAATTGGCTCTTGGGAAAGTAATGAATATTATAGATACTTAATATGTGCATTTACAGTCAGGTTTACTTCAGATAACTGCTCCCCTTTCATCACTGGGCTCAAGTGAAACCACGTCTCTGAGAGTCAGTGGTTCAGACAATGAGAGATGCATGGAGCTGACCTGAACTGTAACTTGCCTGAAGCCTGGTGCTCGAAGTCCACAACCCACAGCTCAGAGCCTGAAGTTGAGCATAGCCCTCCCTATTGCAACTGACTAACAGACTTCTAAGTGTGAGGATAAATGACTATTGTTTTACTATCCATGTCTGAAACACTTAATAAGTTACTGTACACTGCCGTGTGTGGGCTTTGTCTGACATTGTGCCATCCTGAGATTGCAGAAATTAATAACTAATGCTTCTTATCTGAATCTTAAGATATTCTTTTGGGTTATAAGTATTTTAAAACTGCATTGATAATAATCTTTTAAAATAATTCTATAATTTCCAGAAAGATTACTCACATCAAATGTGCAATTATTTAACCATACTGCTTATTATTTTTTATGTCAAAGAACTTTTACACATCAAAGGGATTTGAGATCATTTAGAAATAAAGCAGGGGCTGAGTAGTGGAATGTAAAAGATGCAAGGCAGTCATTCTTTGGAAGCTACATTCTCCTTCTTACCATTTTTCTTCATTGTGTGTACTGCTTCTAGGCATCTTGCACCTGATATGTGCTTGAAAAACAAGCTATGGAATTAAATCTTTATGAAATTTTATCTTTCAGTGTAAGACTAAAGCTAAAAACCTCTTTAAACTATGTGAAAAAAACAAAGATGTATTGGTAACAATGAAGAATTTTAACAAGTAGAAAAGACAAGTCAACTTTTATTCTTGTTACTTGTCATATGTACATGAGCAAAATGTTTTGAGTTAGTCCAAACATGGTACAAAATTCATACTAATTCTCTGTGATATTCTTTAACTAGAAATTGCTGTATTAGGAAAATTGATGAATGTGTCTTTGCCTAAAATTATAGTGCCACTTCTTACAGCATATTTATTTAGCTTATTTTGAGTAAGAAAAGTCATTACATTTAAAGAAATGAAGCAAATGGATTGCATTTTGTTAATCTTTTTTATTCTCAGACATTTTAGTGAATAAATGGACAAAAATGAAAACAATCTTAATAACGGTAACATTAAAGAATTAGATCAAATAATTAGCCAAAGCACTGGCTATACATTTCAATATGGTGGAGCATATGGAAGGCCAATAGATTTTCCTAAATTTGGCTGACTGACTAAAAACAGGTAAGAAATAGGTTTTAAGACTATATCCCTCATTTTATTGTTTTACCAATCTCCTCTCCTCTACTGCATTCAGTTCAGTTGCTCAGTCGTGTTCAACTCTTGGTGAGCCCATGGACTACAGCACACCAGGCCTCCCTGTCCATCACCAACACCCAGAGTTTACTCAAACTCATGTCCATCGAGTCAGTGATGCCATCGAACCATCAAATCTTCCATCGTTCCCTCTCCTCCTGCCTTAAATCTTTCCCAGCGTCAGGGAGTCTGTTCAAATGAGTCTGTTCTTCACATCAGATGGCCAAAGTATTGGAGTTTCAGCTTCAGCATCAGTCCTCCCAAGAATATTCAGGACTGATTTCTTTAGGATTGACTGGTTGGATCTCCTTGCAGTTCAAAAGACTCTCAAGAGTTTTCTCCAATACCACAGTTCAGAAGCATAAATTCTTTGGTGCTCAGCTTCCTTTATAGTTCAACTCTCACATCCATACATGACTACTGGAAAAACCATAGCTTTGACTACATGGACCTTTGTTGATAATGTCTCTGCTTTTTAATGTGCTGTTTACATTGGCCATAGCTTTTCTTCCAAGAAGTAAGCATCTTTTAATTTCAGTACTGCAGTCACCATTTGCAGTGATTTTGGACCCCCCAAAATAAAATCTGTCACGGTTTCCATTGATTCTCCATCTATTTACCATGAAATGATGGGACTGGATTCCTTGATCTTAGTTTTCAGAATGTTGAGTTTTAAGCCAACTTTCTCACACTCCCCTTTCACTTTCATCAAGAGGCTCTTTAGTTCTTCTTCACTTTCTGCCATAAGGGTGATGTCATCTGCATATCTGTGGTTATTGATATTTCTCCCAGCAATCTTGATTCCAGTTTATGCTTCATTCAGACTGGCATTTTGCATGATGTACCTGCATATAAGTTGAATAAGCAGAGTGACAGTATACAGGCTTGACATACTCGTTTTTCTATTTGGAACCAGTCTGTTGTTCCATGTCCAGTTCTAACTGCATACAGATATCTCAGGAGGCAGTAAGATGGTCTGGTATTCCAATCACTTTATGAATTTTCTACATTTTGCTGTGATTCACACAGTCAAAGGCTTTGGAACAGTCAATAAAAAAGAAGTAGATATTTTTCTGGAACTCTCTTGCTTTTTTGATGATCCAACGGATGTTGGCAATTTGATCTCTGGTTCCTCTGCCTTTTCTAAAACCAGCTTGAACATATGGAATTTCATGTTTCACATGTCACCCCTGAAGCCTGGCTTGGGGTATTTTGAGCATTACTTTGTTAGTGTGTGAGATGAGTGCAACTGTGCAGTAGTTTGAACGTTCTTTGGCATTGCTTTTATTTGGGATTGCAAAAAGACTGATCTTTTCCTGTCCTGTGGCCACTGCTGAGCTTTCCAAATTTGCTGGCATATTGAGTGCAACACTTTCACAGCACCATATTTTAGGATCCAAAATAACCCAACTGGAATCCCATCACCTCCACTAGCTTTGTTCGTAGTGATGCTTCCTAAGGTCCACTTGACTTCGCATCCCAGGATGTCTGACTCTAGATGCGTGATCACACCGTCATGGTTATCTGGGTCATGAAGATCTTCTTTGTATAGATCTTCTGTGTATTCTTGCCACCTCTTCTTAATATCTTCTGCTTCTATTAGGTCCATACCATTTCTGTCCTTTATTGAGCCCATCTTTGCATGAAGTGTTCCCTTGGTGTCTCTAATTTTTTTTGAAGAGATCGCTAGTCTTTTCCATTCTATTGTTTTCCTCTATTTCTTTGCATTGATCCCTGAAGAAGACTTTCTTATCTCTCTTTGCTATTCTTTGGAACTCTGCATTCAAATGGGTATATCTTTCCTTTTCTCCTTTGCCTTTAGCTTCTCTTCTTTTCTCAGCTATTTGTAAGGTCTCCTCAGACAGCCATTTTGCCCTTTTGCATTTATTTTTCTTGTGGATGGTCTTGATCCCTGCCTCTTGTACAATGTCATAAACCTCTCCCCATAGTTCTTCAGGCACTCTGTCTATTAGTTCTAATCCCTTGAATCTATTTGTCACTTCTACTGTATAATCTTAAGGGATTTGATTTAGGTCATACCTGAATGGTGTAGTTGTTTTCCTTACTTTCTTCAGTTTAAGTCTGAATTCGGCAATAAGGAGTTCATGATCCGAGCCACAGTCAGCTCCTGGTCTTGTTTTTGCTGCCTGTATAGAGGTTCTCCATCTTTGGTCGCAAAGAATATAATCAATCTGATTTTGGTATTGACCATCTGGTCATGTCCATGTGTAGTCTTCTCTTGTGTTGTTGGAAGAGGGTGTTGCTATGACTAGTGCATTCCCTTGGCACAACTCCGTTAGCCTTTGACCTGCTTCATTTTGTACTCCAAGGCCAAATTTGCCTCTTATTCCAGGTATTTCTTGATTTCCTACTTTTGCATTCCCGTCCCCTATAATGAAAATGACATCTTTTTGGGGGTGTTAGTCCTAGAAAGTGTTGTAGGTCTTCATAGAACCATTCAACTTCAGCTTCTTCAGCATTACTGGTCAGGGCATAGACTTGGATCACTGTGATACTGAATGGTTTGCCTTGGAAACGAACAGAGATCATTCTGTCATTTTTGAGACTGCATTCAAGTACTGCATTTCAGACTCTCTTGTTGACTATGATGGCTACTCAATTTTTTCTAAGGGATTCCAGCCCACAGTAGTACATATACTGGTCATCTGAATTAAAGTCACCCATCCCAATCCATTTTAGTTCACTGATTCCTAAAACGTCAATGTTTATTCTTGCCATCACCAGTTTGACCACTTCCAATTTGCCTTTATTCATGGACCTAATATTCCAGGTTCCTATGCAATATTCAGAGAAGGCAATGGCCACCCAGTCCAGTACTCTCACCTGGAAACTCCCACGGATGGAGGAGCCTGGTAGGCTGCAGTCCATGGGGTCTCTAAGAGTTGGACACAACTGAACGACTTCACTTACACTTTTCACTTTCGTGCATTGGAGAAGGAAATGGCAACCCACTCCAGTGTTCTTGTCTGGAGAATCCCAGGGATGGGGAAGCCTGGTGACTTGCCATCTATGGGTTCACACAGTGTCGGACACAACTTAAGTGATTTAGCAGCAGCAGCAGCTATGCAATATTGCTCTTTACAGCATCAGACTTTACTTCCATTACCAGTTACATCTGCAACTGGGTGTTGTCTTTGCTTTGACTCTGTCTCTTCATTCTTTTCGAAGTTATTTCTCCACTCATCTTCCATAGTGTATTGAGCACCTACCGACCTGGGGAGTTCATCTTTCAGTGTCCTATCTTTTTGCCTTTTCATACTGTTCATGGGGTTCTCAAGGCAAGAATACTGAAGTGGTTTGCCATTCCTTTCTCCAGTGGACCATGTTTTGTCAGAACTCTCCACAATGACTGGTCCATCTTGGGTGGCCCTCATGACCCGCCTCATAATTTCTTTGAGTTAGACAAGGCTGTGGTCCATGTGATCAGTTTGGTTAGTTTTCTGTTATTGCGGTTTTCATTCTGTCTGCTCTCTGATGCAGAAGGATAAGAGGCTTATGGAAGACTTCTGATGGGAGAGACTGTTTTGGGGGGAAACTCTTCTGGTCTTGTTCTAATGGGTGGGGCCATGCTCTTTAATTCAACTTTCTGTTGATGGGCGAGGTTGTGTTCCTTCCCTGTTGTTTGATCTGAGACCAAATTATGGTGGACGCAATGACGATAATGGCGACCTCCTTCAAAAGGTCCCGTGCACGCACTGCTGCACTGTGTCCCCGACCCTGCAGCAGGCTACCACAGACCCATGCCTCCACTGGGGACTCCTGGACACTCACAGGCAAGTCTGGGTCAGTCTCTTGTGGGGTCACTGCTCCTTTCTCCTGGGTCCTGATGCACACAAGGTTCTGTTTGTGCCCTCCAAGGGTCTGTTTCCCCAGTCCTGTGTAAGTTCTGGCAGCTCTATGGTGGGTTAATGGTGAACTCCTCCAAGAGGGCTTATCCCATACCCAGGTCTGCTGCACCTAGAGGCCCTGTCCCTGCAGCAGGCCCCCTGCTGACCTGTACCTTCGCAGGAGACACTCAAACACAGTTCTGGCTCAGTATCTGGGGGGTCTCTGGGTCCTGGTGCACACAAGATTTTTTTGAGCCTTCTGAGCATCTCTGGCGGGTAAGGGATTTGATTCTAAACTCGATTTTGCCCCTCCTACCATCTTGCTAGGACTTCTCCTTTGCCCTTGGATGTGGGGTATCTTTTATTGGTGAGATCCAACATTCCCCAGTCGATGGTTGTTCAGCAGAGAGATGCAGGTTTGGAGTTCTCGCAGAAGATGAGCGCACATCCTTCTACTCTGCCATCTGCATTAACATTCTTCAAATGTGCTCTTGGAATTTCAGCTTTTGATTTATTTAAAAGTTAATCCAGTCAGAAGTATCATAAAAAATAAAGTAAACAAGTGAACAAAAACACACTTATTGCAATGTCTCAGACTCCTGGATTATCTCATTTGTCCTGGATTTGAGTTACCTCAGATTGGGGCTCTCCTAATTACCAGCTTGAACTTTTTTCCTAATTGGAACTATTATAAGAAGGATTGTTTTCCTACTTATTTTAAATCACTTGTGTAGTATTCTCAGGAGAGTCCATCTTCCTATTCTAGCTAGGCTTAGGAAGATACACTGGTGCACCCAAAGGGGCAGGGTAGAAGGAAGAGCTCCGTAGGGAGAGTCAGATCACTTTATCACTGACTGATGAAGGAAATATAGTTTAGGTGGAAGACTCAGGGTAGAAACATAGCAGAAGAGCAAAGGAAGCTAGGCTCAGTAGCTCTATGTGGTTGACCACATTAGGGTAGGGAAAGATAGAGTCTTCACCCATGTTTATTCCAAGTTTGGAACCCAACAGCAGCAAGGTCAGTAAATTAACTAATTTAGGGGAGTTGGGAGATATCTAGGGAAAGAAAAAACACTTACACAGGACAATAGACAGCTCTAGTGTGCATGTAGAAACTGTGAGTAACTATTGGTAAGGCTGGGCAAGGAGGAATCAGGAACTTCTCCTGCATTGCAGGCAGATTCTTTACCGTTTGAACTACCAGGGAAGATGTGTTATAAGCAAGTTAGTACAAAGCATAAATGTTTCAGTTGCTAAATTTCCCAAGAAATAGGAGGGATACAAGTGGGGCCAAAGCTCATCAGATGGCTTTAAAACAACAAATGAGCATTGTGATTGATTTCTGAAATGTTTCAGGAATCAAGTGAGATTTCCAGTTTGTTGTGAGGCATTAATATCATTGACAATTGTACTAGACTTTACTGAGATTTGGATAAAGATAGAGAAGTGTTCATTGGGAGAACTCTAAGTTTTCTTTTTGATTTCCATGTCTCTTATCTTTCTTCTACTTAGCCACGTCTTTTCAGTAGAATGAGGAATTAGTTCTGCTCAGAGGCTCTTTCTGGAATGAGTAGACTGGTTCAGTTTGTAGGACCCTGTCTAAAAGGCCATAGTCACAATATGTAGGGATGACTACTGAGGACATCAAGTCTTATGGGAAAGATCAGATATGTGTATGAAAAATCAGGAACACTTGAAAAATTTTAAAAGGAAAAGATACAGAAACATATAAATATTACAGGAAGTGGAGTGATTTCTATTATGAGTGGAATTATCTTGTTAAAATTAGAAAAGACACATATATTGGGCTGGCCAAAAAGTTCATTTGGGTTTTTCTCATAACATCTTCTGGAAAAATCTGAATGAATTTTTTGGTCAACCCGATAGAATTTGGCTAGTTTAAAGAGAAGGTAGAGCTTGTACAGAACAAGAGGATATTTCATGCAGGGGAGATTTCTTTCAGGAATTCTCAGAGACCAGAAATTGACATGTTTGGATTAACAGCAGGTTTAATAAATTGGATTGGAAATGAATAATTTTTCATAGCAACAGTAGACAAGATGGCTTTGTTTTCTGCTAAAATAACAAAAATGTCATTTCAGTGCAATACTAGAGAAAGATGATGCAGTTGGGAGTTTTATGGGGCTTAATCACATAATTGGGCATCCTGATGCCTCAGACAGTAAAGAATCTGCCTGTAACACAGACACCTGGGTTCAATCCTTGGTAGGGAAGATCTCCTGGAAAAGGAAATGGATCCAGTATTCTTATCTGGAGAATTCCATGGAGAGAGGAACCTGGCAGGCTACAGTCCAAGAGATCAAAAAGAGTCAGACATGTCTGAGCAGTTAATGTTCACTTTCAATCACATAATCAATGAACAAATACATCCATAGATAATATAAATAAGAGAATATTAATTACCCTTTAAGTACCCTTTCCTAATGTACCATGAGATTATTAATCAATGACAGACAAAAGTGAAGCTTATTTTTTTTTCTTTTGCAGTGATTATAAAAATGTTATCTTAGGTGATCTGAGATTTTTTTCTTTTTAAAGAAAAAACAATTTAGAGGAAGAAAATGGTGAGAATGTACAGGTATGGAAGGGGAGTCACATGAGTAAACTGATGCTATAGCAAGATCAGTCTTGAGGGAATAGAGGCTTGTATGAAAATAGTAAGACTGGAAGTAGAAACCTTTGATTACCTATTACAATAGTGTAGGCATTATTACTAAGCATCAAATTAGGGATACAATAAAAGAAATAAAATGTATTGGTAATACAACAGAAAAAAGTTAAGCAAACTTCAATGATTAATTAAGTTTGAGACATAAGAAGGCAATATATGCAAAAAATGTGTGAAGTCGCTATCTAGAAGAACCAAGAAATAAGAAAGTCAGCAAGGGAAACTGGTTGAGTACTGGGTATAAGTATGGTATATTAATTTAGTAAAGCTTTTATAACAAAGTATCAGACTAAGTGACTTGAACAACAAGAATTTATTTTCTCACAGTCCTGAAATCTAGAAGTCTGACATCAAGATTTTGGCAGAGTTGATTCCTTTCAAGTCCTTTCTTCTTGGCTTGTAGGTTACTGCCTCTTCCTTGACTTTTCTCAGGTTGAAGACCAGTAAGATAAGTTTTAACAAGCACTCCAAGTGATCCTGATGCCAGATAAATTTTGAGAATCATTAACCTAATCTATTGGCTGTGCTTTCTGATTGAATTTTTCCCACATTCCAATTTTAGTTGTAAGCATCTATGGAATATGGAATATTCCTTCTTCTTCTACACTCCCAAGACAGGGATTTATCCAGATGTTGGCATTTTGTAAGTGTACTTACTCTATGATGAGTAGTAGACATTGCCTAGAAAGTGTGAGTGCAGTAGGATTTGAAAACCTCATTTCTCACCTGGAGATGGAGAAAGCCAATCAAACCACTGCTCAGGAGTTTATCTTCTCTGCTTTCCCTTATTCCTGGAGAGATTCTGTCATCTGTTTTGTTCTACTGCTCTTCATTTATGCATTCATTGTTGTTGGAAATGTGGTCATCATCACAGTGGTCCAGCTGAATATTCATCTCCACACTCCCATGTACTTCTTTATCAGTGCCCTTTCTTTCCTGGAGATCTGGTATACCACAGCTACAATACCAAAGATGCTCTCTTGCCTGCTTTGTGAGAAGAGCATTTCCTTAAATGGCTGTCTTCTGCAGATGTATTTCTTCCATTCCACAGGCATCAGTGAGGTTTGTCTCTTGACAGCTATGGCCTTTGACCGCTACCTGGCCATCTGCAGCCCTCTTCATTACCCTACTATTGAGAGGGTAACAGGCAGGAAGGCCAGGGGTCTCCAAATGGAGGAAAGAGGCTGTAAGTGCCAGACATTTTTATCTCTCTTAAGCGGCAGGAAGAAACAAACCAGCGATCTGTTTTTCCTTCTCTATACAAATTTAAAAGGAGGTTTCTCTTAACATTCTGTGTTGCCATGACACCTGGTCTCACCTAAAGCTAACCACTCTCAAACTTTGAGTTAACCAATACATGCCTTTTTCGTATGGAAATGTGGTCTTAAGCTATGTTAATGAACCCCAGACTCAATCTTCAAGTTGGTTCTGCTAAACGGCCTAACTTACTTCCTCAGGTATTGTTCTCCTAATCTATGTAAACGGAACTATTTGTTGGTATTCTGCCCTTCTAAAAGATTCAAGTCAATCGTTTTATGGCCTGGGATGAATTATCTGATGCCATTCTAAATTTTATGACATTCCTTTCATTTCATTAACAGACTGTGAGTGACTATATAACATACAGCTAAAGACTAGGAGGGGGGTACTCTTTTGCCCCCTTCTGATGCCTATGTCAGAAGCTTTCCCTATCTCCTTTATACTTTAATAAAACTTTATTACACAAAAGCTCTGAGCGATCCAGCCTCGTCTCTGGCCCCGGATTGAATTCGTCTCCTCCGGAGGCCAAGAATCCCGCGTCTTATCGTTCAGCAGCAACCTTTCATCTTGGGGGCTCGTCCGGGATCCTTCAGGACAAGGTAAGGATGCTTGGAGCTCTAGTTCTTTGTTCTCCTAGCGAACACGTTTTCCGCTGTACTTTACTAACTCTATGGTGTGCTTGTGTAAATGAATGAAACGCCCTGCGCGAAGCAAGTGAGGAGCCCTGCTCTGCGGTCCCGCGGTGATCTCATAAGGCTTATGGCAAAAACCTGTCGGGGGTTTATACCGACCTGCCAATGCCAAGAGGCAACCAATGTCTCCTTCGGGAACTGACCAGAAACGGGCAAAGTGTGTGGACCGAACTCTCCTTTCTCGGTCAAACTTTTCGGTCTCTTTGACCATTTCATAACTCCTTGGGAATTAGAAGTACTAACCTTATCTATCGGATCATAGACTTTCAAGGGACTTGTGACCTATGTTGCTACTCTACTGTGGTCTAGGTCTCAAACTTGGATTGGTAGTCAGGAAGCGCCTAGCCTCGCTAGGCATGGAAAGTTCGGAAGCTAGATGGAGCTCCAACTCCCAGAGCATCTCTGAGGTTAAAGGTTACTCGGATTGGAACTGCAATGGTTTTTTCCTTTGGTAACACTGGCTCTTAGTGGACCAGAGGAGGCTCTTATACCGGTGTGGTGACGCTTGGAAGGAACATCTCAGTTTCATGTTTGTATCGGTCTTATTGCGGTCAGGAATGTACTCAGGGTTGTGCACAGGCACTCAGGTGACGAATGTGTCCCCCAGAGGTCTTAGCTTGGGAAGCATTCCGGAAGGTTACTCTGATTGCGCCCCGGGTGGCATCAGAGGCAAGCGAGGTGAAGAGCTGGACGTCAGGTAGGGATGCCATCAGGTCTACCCCTGGTGCATCCCCACCCCGTCTCGGTGGTAGAACCGGGAGGGACGAGTGTGACGCCTGCGTCGGTAAGGGACAGACTAAGTCCGACCAGGAAGGAAAAGCTTTGGTGTAACGTCTGTCTACACCCCCATCTAGAGCAGGGAGGGACGCCTCCGGTAGAAAAAATGGCGCTGGTCGCTTTTTTTTCTCTCTTACAGATGGGAGCTAACAATTCCAGCCTCACTTCTTTGAACTGTATCCTGAAAAACTGGGATAGATTTGATCCCCAGGGCTTAAAGAAGACACACCTGGTCTTCCTATGTGATACTGCATGGCCGCGGTACCCGCTGGAGGACGGCGAACGGTGGCCAGTTGGAGGGTCTCTTAAGTATAACACTGTTTCACAATTAGACCGGTTCTGTAAAAAGCAAGGAAAATGGGTAGAAGTAGCGTATGTGTTGCCCTTTTTCTCTCTGCGAAATATGCCAGACTTATGTCCTAAGGGTATAGATTTGGGTGTGAAACCTTCCGCTCCCCCCTGTCCTCCTACTTTGCCCCCATATCCGGGTCTCCAAGCTGAGGTTCAAACTGCTTTGGTCTCAGTAGAAACACAAACTGAGACTCAGACTGCTTTGGTCTCAGTGGAAACACAAACTGAGACTCAAACTGCCTCGGTCTCAGTGGAAACACAAACTGAGACTCAAACTGCTTTGGTCTCAGTGGAAACACAAACTGAGACTCAAACTGCCTCGGTCTCAGTGGGAACCCAAATTGAGATTCGAATTGCTCATGTAGAGGTCCAAACAACTCCTGTCTCAGTACGACTTCAGACTACTCTGGTTTCAGTAGAAACTCAGACCATCGAAGTAAGAGATGAGATGGAGGACAGGAGGCAAAGAGACAAAGAAAAGCAGCTTTCTCCAATCTATCCCTGGGATATGTGCAGAGCAGCCAGAGAGACTGAGGGACAGCCACTCATGCTGTTGCCTCTTCACGAAGTACCCACCGGGAGAAATTATCAGTCTATGAGAGTTAATAAGCCTTTTTCTTATCAAGAGATACAAAGAATTAAAGAGGACCTGGGAGACTATTTAGAGGACCCAGAAAAATATATTAGAGCTTTTAAAGGTGTTACTCTGCATTATGACCTCACTTGGAAGGATGTGATGTATATCTTGGGACAAACGTTGACTCCCGACTCAAAGGCTCGAGTTTTGGGGAAAGCGGTTGCTTATGGTGATGAATGGCTTGGTAATGAATCAGTGGGAAAGAGGGAGGACGAGATAACTGCCCTCCCCACTGGGAGTCAGGCGGTCCCAGCTACAGAACCAGACTGGGACTATAACACTGCTAAAGGAAGATGGGATCAGAGTCATTTTGTCAGATGTATTCTTGAAGGACTCAGACAGGCGCGTTCTAAGCCTTTAAACTATGGCAAACTGGCAGACATAGAACAGGAGGAGAAAGAAGCTCCTGGTAAATTCCTAGATAGACTGAGAGAAGCCCTTCGCAGATTCACTGAGATTGATCCCGAAAGTGAAGAAGGGAAAGTGATCTTAAAAGATAAATTTCTCACTCAGTCGGCTCCAGATATTCGCCGTAAGTTATCAAAACGGGCGTATGGACCAAATCAGTCTTTAGATAATCTGTTACAACTGGCTCAGACAGTCTATTATGGTAGGGAATATGAGGAAAAGAAAGAAAGGCAGAGAAAGACGAAGGAAAAGGCGGAAGCCCTCGCAATGGCTATGAAAACCGTTATTAAGCAGCCTGAGAAAAATGCCCAGAGGGACCCAGGTGAAAAGGGATGGGCTTGCTATTGCTGTGGAAAGGAGGGGCATCTCAAGCGGGATTGCCCTCAGGCATCTAAGCCGCCCCCGGCTCCATGTCCGGTCTGCAAGGGACCACACTGGAGGAGAGACTGCCCCCAGAGGCGTAGGTCTCAGGGGTCTGACTCTCAAGACAATCAGGACTGAAGGTGCCCGGGGGTCCCCACACAAGCTCCCGTCCTAATTACACCTGAGGAACCCCGGGTATTAATAACAGTGGGAGGCCAATCCGTCAATTTCCTTTTAGATACTGGGGCAACTTACTCCGTGCTTACTGAAGCCCCTGGCCCACTTTCTTCCCGATCCGCTTCCGTAATGGGACTGTCTGGACGAGCCAAAAGGTATTACTTCAGTTATTCTCTATCATGCAACTGGGATTCTGTGCTATTTTCACACGAGTTTCTTATCGTGCCAGAATCACCCTCACCCCTTTTGGGGAGGGATATACTGAGCAAAGTCCATGCCTCTGTTTTCATGAATATGGAGCCTTCCCTTTCTCTCCCTTTAGTTGAACAAAATGTGAATCCTAGAGTATGGGCTGATGGAAAATCTGTGGGTCGAGCACAAAATGCTATTCCTGTGGTTGTCAAGCTCAAAGACCCACACTTATTCCCACATAAGAAGCAGTATCAGAACTAAGTGATGTCATTTTATGTTTTACTTCTGCTGATCCTCAAGACAATGCCTTCCTGTCCTGGGCTCACTCCTATGCTGCATTCCACAATCGGTCTAACTGCTGGGTCTGCGGAGCACTCCCCTCTTCATCAGTGGAAGGCTTCCCGTGGTGGACATCTCCACTTCAAGGAAAGGACTTTCTCCAAGTCTGTGAATACCTTCGACAACAATCACATGTGATGCCTCTTCTTCGTCTGATGACATCTAACAACCCTAGAATGGACTGGTGCAATACTTTGTACCTTAACTATGGACATAATGTGACTTTTAATTTTGATTATACACTGTCTCAGTTTGATCACTATTTTGCTGCACATAAGACAAATAGGTCTAGATCTGATGGTTTTTTACCTGACGTTTATCAAATATGGGATGAGGTTATATGGCTAACTCCTGAAAAGGGACGTCTAATATCTACTGCCCCTATATGCTGGGAACAAGCAGAGCCATCCCCCAAAGTTAGCCAGCAACTTAATTACACTGATTGGAAACAATTGGGATTTTTGCCTCAAGAAATATGTAACGTAATCATTCCCGTGTTTTCCAATCCCAGTTCAGGACCTCCCTTTGTCTGGCCAGGCACTAATTGGGACTGGGTATCTCAGTCACGCTGGCTTGCCCCAAACGGGACTTACTGGATATGTGGCTCTTACCTATGGGCTTGGCTTCCCCCTGGCTGGATAGGGAGATGCACCCTGGGTCTAGCCTTTACTCATGGTTTTATATTTTCAGAGCTTCCAGAAAAGCCTGCTAATTTACCCCACCTTAAAACTCGGTGGGCAAGGTCTGTATTTCACTGGTATGATTATTTAGCTGCAGTGTTTGTCCCCTCTTTGGGAACTACAGATGTTATGCTACGAGTAGATGCTTTGACTAATTTTACTCAACAGGCATTACAAGATTCTCAAAAAGCTATTTCAGCTCTTAATGCTGAACAAGCACAAATTAGAAAGGTGGTTTTACAAAACAGATTGGCTTTAGATATTCTGACAGCTGCACAAGGAGGAACTTGTGCCATCATTCATACTCAATGCTGCACATATATACCTGATATGAGCACTAATGTTACTCATTTTACTAAACACATGAACAAGATGATTGGGGCCATGGATACTCCTGAAGCCTCAATTGCCTCACTTTGGGAGATGTTAACTAGTTCCCCATGGTGGAAAACTATCTTAATTACAATAATTCTGATTGTTTTGTTTTTCCTGTTTGCTCCCTGCATCTGTAACTGTGTAACTAGATTTGTTTCTAGTCGCATGAAAGCTTTTAAGTTACAAATGGTTGCTCAAACTCCTGCTATCACTGCAGCTTCTTCCGACTACTATTTGGGGCCCCTGGATCAGACATCCTCATTATGAGGATTAGGAGAATATGTTGCCTCACCAATTTAGGGACAACGCCCCTTGTCAGCTCGGAAGCAGTTATGGAATGGAAACGACGCCCCTTTTCCCTAGGCAACATAATTCTCCTAAAAGAAAAGGGGGGAATGAGAGGGTAACAGGCAGGAAGGCCAGGGGTCTCCAAATGGAGGAAAGAGGCTGTAAGTGCCAGACATTTTTATCTCTCTTAAGCGGCAGGAAGAAACAAACCAGCGATCTGTTTTTCCTTCTCTATACAAATTTAAAAGGAGGTTTCTCTTAACATTCTGTGTTGCCATGACACCTGGTCTCACCTAAAGCTAACCACTCTCAAACTTTGAGTTAACCAATACATGCCTTTTTCGTATGGAAATGTGGTCTTAAGCTATGTTAATGAACCCCAGACTCAATCTTCAAGTTGGTTCTGCTAAACGGCCTAACTTACTTCCTCAGGTATTGTTCTCCTAATCTATGTAAACGGAACTATTTGTTGGTATTCTGCCCTTCTAAAAGATTCAAGTCAATCGTTTTATGGCCTGGGATGAATTATCTGATGCCATTCTAAATTTTATGACATTCCTTTCATTTCATTAACAGACTGTGAGTGACTATATAACATACAGCTAAAGACTAGGAGGGGGGTACTCTTTTGCCCCCTTCTGATGCCTATGTCAGAAGCTTTCCCTATCTCCTTTATACTTTAATAAAACTTTATTACACAAAAGCTCTGAGCGATCCAGCCTCGTCTCTGGCCCCGGATTGAATTCGTCTCCTCCGGAGGCCAAGAATCCCGCGTCTTATCGTTCAGCAGCAACCTTTCACTATCATGACCCCAAAGCTATGTGCCTGGCTGACTTTAGGTTGCTGTGTTTGCGGTTTTGTCACACCCCTTCCTGAGATTGCCTGGATCTCCACACTGCCCTTTTGTGGCTCTAATCACCTGGAGCATATCTTCTGTGACTTCCTCCCAGTACTGCGCCTGGCCTGCACAGACACACAAGCCATCCTCATGATTCAGGTAGTGGATGTTGTCCATGCAGTGGAGATCATCACAGCTGTGATGCTCATCTTCATGTCCTACGTTGGTATCGTGGCTGTAATTCTACGTATTCGTTCCACTGAGGGCCGTCGCAAGGCCTTTTCCACATGCGTTTCCCACCTCACTGTATTTCTGCTCTTCTTTGGCAGTGTGGCTCTCATGTACCTACGCTTCTCTGCCACGTACTCCTTATTCTGGGATACAGCCATTGCTCTGGCCTTTGCAGTTGTATCCCCATTTTTCAACCCCATTATCTATAGCTTGAGGAATAAAGAGATAAAGGAAGCCATAAAAAAGCACATGAGTCAAGTGAGCATCTTTTTTTCATAAGACCAGGGACCTCAAATAAGATTTAATGTTTGGGAGTCTATATAATTGTTAGAGTCTTTTTATCCTCAACTCTCTTTCATCTGTCTTTTTCTGTCAGTCTGGTTGAAACTGGTCTCCCAAAGGTCACCAATAAACAAAATTCACTAGTAACTGAGTTCAATAGGTTTTTTTCAACCTTTATTCAATTTGACACATTTTGAATCAGACTTTGTTGATTAGGTTTTCCGCCACTCAATTTCTCCAAGATAAATTTAACTTGTGGAAATAATTGGGGTAAAAATTTAATTTTAATAGAGTCAAGACATATGATTATAAGATATGGTGACTGAGCAACCATCTTCATAAGACTAAGTTCTCTCTATGGTATTTACAATTAATATACTTGAAGAATAATCCTAATTTCTAACCGAGTGTTCATGTGTTGATAAATAGCATACTAGATGTTTTTCAGTAGGTTCAATTATGAATCCCTTGTATGATTTTTATCTTGGCAGTACTACACAATATTAATTCCATGTCTGGGTCAATAACAGGGACTAAGGCCTGCATCCAATTATAATGAGCCTATGTGCCCAGTTAGTGGAAGTTGATTTATTGAACACCAAATTAACTTCATTAATATTGATGACCACTAGAAATGAAGAGAATGGATAGGCCTCTTTTAAATTGACATAGAGAGAAGCCTCGCAAAGGAGTTGGTTGCAGTTCTGTGGTAGTTAAGGACCATGGCAAAGAATCTCAGGCCAAGAAGTTCATTGAAGAAAATTTTAAATGCAATAAATGAACAAACAAAAACCTTAACTCTAAGAAAAGTAAAGTAATATAAGTAACCTATTAATTAGCTAATCAATATTTTTTCATGATACATTGAAAAATGTAATCCTTGGTTTCACTGTAATAACATGTAAAGTACTTATTAATGAAGCAGGAATATCAATAAATATCTATTTAGTGAATAAACCAGTATCAGCATGCTGCATTCAGATTGTTCCAGCCAATTGATCTACCACATTGGACAACAGGGCTTCCTTTTTGACCTCTTCTCCCTTGGGTTTCAGGATGCTAGACTCCATTTTTTTAAATCTTACTTTGTTTGAGGGCTCTTTCTCTTGTGAATCCTTGTCTTTATACATGCTTCATAAAGGGTGATTTTCTCCAGGGCCCACACCTCAGTGGTGATGCAATAACAAAGCTGATGACTATGCAAATGTTAATAGATTTTCACTTTTCTGTAGCCCACCTACAGGAATCCTATGGTTGTCAGTCTTACTTCCCCGCTAATATGCCACAGCCATGCCCTCATCCTCACCCCTAAATCTTATGATATTCAAGAATCAGATGCAAAGACACAAGTTAAGGGAAAGGTCTTATGAGAAGAGGATAATGCTATCTAAAAGAACTCAGATAGAAAGAACTGTGAGAGAAAAGTCACAGTTTGTAGCTGGAGAGGTCTCGGTAAAGGGAAGTCAATCAGAAAATACACTTGTCATAAGAAAACAAGGAAAAAGAGAAAAAAAGGGAAACAAGAAGTGTTCCTGTATTTAAATAGTGTGTCTTTAATGTTCTATTTTTAATGTTTTTCATAAAACATGAGGAATGAAATTACAGGTTGATTGACTAATTATTTAACTATAATTTTCTAAGTGTAATTATTGTTCCAGAGTTGATATACAAAAATTCCAGAATGTGAAAGGGTTATGCAGTTTTCTTATCTGTTTTCCCTTTTTTAAGATTGTATATTATATAATCTATTTCTCAATTAAAGTTCAACTAACAATCCAGTTTAGAAAAATAAGGAGAATTTTATTTGAGCCAAACTGAGCAACATAACCAGGGAGACAGACTCTCAGAAAGCTCTGAGAACTGTTCCACCTGTTAGAGGTCAGAGGCACAGTCAGATACATCTTCAAGATAAAGGATCATGCATCAAATGACATACTGATGTTTTACATAAAGTTCAACAAGGATACATAGTCCAGGTAAGCATTTACAAACCAAGCATGAAGTCATTATGACTCTTCACAGAGTTGGGAAATAACAGTATTTATTTTAAAAGGAGTTACATTGCTAGGGGCAGAAGAAAGGAAAAGAAGTGATCTTTACTGCCCAGCAGACACTCCCATCCTTGAGAAGTTCTTTTTGATGTGTAAGGCAGGTGCACACTGCACATTAGGGAGACACAAATGGACACACAGAATTTTATGCTGAAATTTTCTTGTCATGCCTTAAAATATAAACTTTATGTCTTGCCTTAAAATATAAACTTTGCTTATCACTTTCCTGAAAAAGAAAATGAAAATGTTAGTCACGAAGTTGTGTCTGACGACTCTTTGCCACCCCGTGGACTGTAGCCTGTCAGGCTCCTTTGTCCACAGAATTCTCCAGGCAATCATACTGGAGTAAGTTTCCATTTTATACTCTAGGGGATCTTTCCAACCCAGGGATTGAACCCGAGGCTCCCGTACTTCGGGCAGATCTACCATCTACTACTTTCCTAGTCCCTCAAAATTTATGCTTGTCATTTATCTTTATCAATATCACGTATTTATCATTATAATTTATAAATTATCTATAAATTATATTATGACTATTATTGTATCATTATCATTTATCACTTATAATGACATTCATAAATGACATTTATATATGTTATATAAATGACACTTATGCCATTGTCATTTATCATTGTCTCTAAAAAATTTATATAGCTGAAACTTCCACACTTTCTCACCTTCAGTCTGCTCGTACAACAGAGACTATATTATTTCTTAAAACTTAGATATTATTGCTTTACTACTCTACTTAAAAACCTTCTAAGATTAAACACACCCTCACTCCAAATTGCAAATGTAATTTTACCAGCTAAACTGTGTATATGTGCATGCTATTCCAGTGTGTTGAATAAAAACAATTTCAAATTGAGAGAAAAGCTAAAGGAAAAGAAACAGCATACAGCAGGGTCTGATGGTCAAAATAAGGATATCATTCAGAGGGGAGATCACTGTGCTGACCTGCTAGTGGAATTTTTTACATGATTTTTTTTTTTAATTCACATTACTGAGGATTGAGCAGTGAGTTCTCTTACACTGTGTTCCACCTCACCAACCTATCTATTGTCTGATATTTGGGGAAGATTATATTAAATAAGGGCTTTCCAGGTGGTGCTAGTGATAAAGAATCTGCCTGCCAATGTAGGAGACCCCAGTTTGATTCCTAGGATGGGAGGATCCCCTGGAAAAGGGATAGGCTACCCACTCCTGTATTCATGGGCTTCCCTGGTGGCTCAGATGGTAAAAAATCCACCTGCAATGCAGGAGACCTGGGTTTGACCCCTGGGTTGGGAAGATCCACTAGAGTAGGACATGGCAACCCACTCCAGTATTCTTGCTTAGAGAATCCGCATGGCTTAGGAGCCTGGAAGGCTATAGTCCATGGGGTCACATAGAGTCAGACTTGACTGAGCAACTAAGAACAGCACAGCACAACTTTGGAGAATCTGAGGTAATAAAAGTTAAAGTGAATATTGTTCACTGCAAAGAGGTCTTTCTTTCTTTCTTTTCTTTTCTTTTTTTTGAATGATAATATTTAATATTTTAAATTTGGGAGACAAACATTGGAGGCTTCTTAAAATGAGAACTCACTCTGGAGAAACAAAAATAAAGTCTTAAAAATAAAATAATGATGACCTCTACTGCATAGGAAAACATTTTTTACATTAAAATTAGTGTATTTTTCCTTGCTGTTAAATGAGTTGAGAAAATTGAACTCTAAAATTCCACAGTAAGCATGTGAATTTTAGTGTTGCAAATTGGGGACACTTTAGAATTTGGGGATATTTGTTGGAGTTTCTCAGTCCAGGAAATGAAGATCTGATAACTGAGAAGAGACTCAGGAAAGCTGGGCACTGCTGATTAAATGAGTGTGAGAAGTACAGTTCTGCCCAGAGCTGATAACCAAGATCAAATACAACAGTTCTCAAAAGTACTCCCACCCTGTAAAACTGAGTATAAGACTTCTCTTTAATGAAGCTGTCTGTAATGAACTTAGTTTTCCCTGTAATCTCTCAGCACTCATTTATATAAAGGGCTACATGCAATTTTAAAGATTGAACATGATTCTTAACCTGCACAATGTCTCTCGTACATTCTTTACCTGAGTGTCCTGTACTCAGGGCCTCTATGTCATCAGTGCCAATAACCATTCTTTGGAAAATGTAATAGTGGCAAGAAGGTCAGAGGCCCAAGTATTAAGCTACCAGGGTTCAAGATTTTCTCATCATGCCCTTCCATCAATCCAAAGGAAACATCCTGACACTTGTACTAATACATTCCCTAAGATTTGTGTTTATGCCGTTAGCACCCAAATTTGATTTTTATATAATGAAACTATATGAAAAATAAAGTTAATAGCACACTTTCAAGAAGAGAATTTAAAGCTCTCTCAGTTTCTTTGGGTGAGATGATCCAGGGTGAATCAACTAGAAATGTAGAACCTTGGTCTACCTTAGTAGACCATGAATACTATATTATTCAAGTTGGATCTACAGGGAAATGATGTTTGACATGGATAGACCCACTGTTTTTTAGGAGGATCTGAAGCCATCCCGATCTTTTTTTTTTTTTTTTTTTTGATATGTTTACTTCACTTCTTAAAAGTTGTATAAAAGAACTATGTGTTTGGAGGATTTCTGCTTTCTTTTCTCTTCATTAAAAATAATACATACAATAAATAGTATGACTTTATCCCAAAGTTTATAATTTTGTTCCATTTTTAGATATTTTATGACTTCATTAATTTGTCAAATGTTGTTCAGTTGCTCAGTCGTGTCTGACTCTTTGAGATCCCATGTACTGCAATACACCAGGCCTCCCTGTCCTTCACTATGTCCCAGAGTTTGCTCAAACTCATGTCCATTGAATCAATGATGCCATCCAACAATCTCATCCTCTGTTGACCCCTTCTCCTCTTACCCTCAATCTTTCCCAGCACCAAGGTCTTTTCCAATGAGTCGGCTCTTCGCATCAGGTGACCAGAGTATTGGAGCTTTAGCTTCAGAATCAGTCCTTCCAATGAATATTCAGGGTTGATTTCCTCTGCATTGACTGGTTTGATCTCCTTGCAGCCCAAGGGACTCTCAGGAGTCTTCTCCAGGACCATATTTTGAAAATATCAATTTTTCAACACTCAGCCTTCATTATGGTCCAACTCTCACATCTGTACATGGCTATTGGAAAATCAAGCAAACAAACAAACATAGCTTTGACTATACAGACCTTTGTCGACAAAGTGATGGGGTATCCTAATTTCTGTTTCACAAAATGCAAATAAGCAAGCATATATCTTACTTCCTTTGGGTTTTTAAAAATCTGATTTAGCCTTATCCATAATCATTTAAATAAAAGGAACAATCTGTGAGATCAGGAATAAAATTTTCTCCCTATTTTAACAAAGTCTCTACAGCAAGAATTAGGATGTCTTGTTGCTTAAAGACTGTTTAACTTGTTGTCAAAAATCTGCAGCTGAGTTTTAATGGAGTTGGTGATTTGTATTTCTGAGAGACAGGTTGGAACAAGAACCTCTGTATGCCTTGAGTTCTTGTAATTCTGTACAGAGTATGAAGAATGGGCAACCCAGAATTCCTTCCTGATTTATAATTCTCAGAAGTGAAATTTAAAGCTAATTGAAGAAACAAAACATAATCTTAACATGGCCCTATATTACATCTATAAGTTTTTTTTCTAAGTTTTCATCTAAGAAATTTGCTTCCATTTTTTTTTTTTTTTAATAAAGTCCTGTTGAAGAACTTTGAGAGCCATAGTCCCCTCAAAGCGCTGAATCACCCAGCATCTGTGCAAGTTAGCAGCTGCCTCAGCTCAATCTGTCTCCTGAAGATAGGGTAGATTGTAGTTGGCGGGATTCTGGCCCAAGCAACAGGCTATTTTTTTTTCTTTGTCTTGCCACATGTGTAACGTTTCTCTCATCTCTATCTAAATTAGACTAAACGATTACATGTGAATTGTTTCTCTTTCTTTCTCTCTCGCTCTTTTGGATAAATTTTATTTTGGCGGGTTCTTGACCTTTAGGAAAAGCATAACACTTTCCAAAGGAAACCGTGAGTACATCTTTATTGGACAATTTGTCACCAATATAATTAGGAAAGCTGTCTCCTTTGAACTTTCTGTGCTATCTTTGACAGGATCAGCAAGAATTATTTCTTGATTCTTAAGAAGTAAAGAAGCTTAGTTTTAATTCTCTTTTTTATGAATGTATCACTTTAAACTGGCCTTGAGCTTGTGACTATACAGCACAAAATCCAGCAAAGACCTGTTTACACAGGTTTACACGGAGAACAACCTGATAACTTGGAGCAAAATAACACACAATAAATGTTTGAGTCTCCATAGAAGGATTTATTTCTGTAACCGAACTAGTAAAGGCCATCCACAGAATAACAATTATGTATAGAAGGAGACTAAAGTCTAAATCTTATATTGAATGTTTTCACAGAGGTAAACTAAGAAAAACTGTGCTTAGATAAATAAAGATGTATCCTATGGAGATTTTGTTGGATGTTGTCACAAATAAATTGGATCCCACTATTATTGGAAAATAATGCGTGATTTTATTTGATAATACAATGTTTTATACTGCAAAAGTCAATTACCAAGATGCTAATAATTTTAAATTTGTGGTAATTAGATTGTAAATGTGATAAATTTTTGATTTGTAATGCTTCTGAATAAAGAAAATAAAAAAGTAAATAGTATATTAGTTATATTTTTACATACTTTTTTTTGGACTTTGGGGTATATAATTTGTCAAAATTAATTGCAAGCCATTTTTATTTATTAAATTAGGTTTGTCATGATCTGTATATGTTAACACCTTTTAAGCTTTTGAAAGCAGTAAAATTGTATTTCTTTATATGCATCTGAAAATGTGATTTTGCTAATTTAAAGTTATTTTCACTTAGTCTAACAATGCATGTTATAGAACTTTATTGTTAATTAAATTTATTAATATGGGCAGATATTTATGTGAAAAGTTGGAAAAGTATTCTGAATGACCAAGAATTATTAGCCTAAGTTGTAGCTGTATATGGTTAAAATTATATAAATATATTACAGCCTTTCTAAAAAGAGAATTTTATGGGTATCAAGATATCTGAACATAAATCCAACATGAGTAAATGCCTTGAGACATTTAAAAAGATAGAATGTCAGAGAGAGAGAGAAAAAAACCCAGTATACTAGAGACTTGAAAACCAGCAGTAAGAGAAGCTTTTTAACTTGCAGGCTATGGAGAGTGATGGGTCAAAGGAGCTGGAGACAGCAGAAGAGATCCAGGAGAGGCGCCAGAAGGTGCTGGCTCGGTACCAGAGGTTCAAGGAACGGGTTGCTGAGAGGGGTCAGAAGCTCGAAGATTCCTATCACTACCAGGTTTTCATACGAGATGCAGATGACCATGAGAAATGGATCACGGAGAAAATGAAGATTGCAAGTGATAAAAGCTATGAAGACCCAACGAACATACAGGTTCTTCAGTTTCACTGACTTCACTGGAGTAGACTCTAAAATCTCTAGGGAGGGAAACATTTTTATAATGTAGGTGTGCATCTGGTAAACTCTAGTGAAACTTTCACTTTCACTTTTTTGTAAAGAAGTCAGGGTATCTGTTCCTGCTGTAATAGAAAGATTAGACTTTGGGAACTGTAATTCTGTCTCTAAATAGTCCATGTCTTCAACTCCTTAAGCCTCAATGTCTTATTTACACAGGGAACTCATTCTAGATAATACTTTATAAATGCAATATTGCTTTGAACCTAAAGCATGGGCAAAACACTGAGAATGCAAAGAATTCATGATGCAGTATGGAATTTCAATATTTGTGACATTAAGGATGGAATTGAAGTAAAGAGACATCAGTACTTCTGAACCAGCTTCTCTTTGCTCTCCTCAGAAAGATATGATTTAACCAGAGTTTTTCCCAGTTGGTTGTTCATGCCTCTTGTTAAGTCCAAACGAGAGGTCTCAGATAGAGAGGTTTGGTGGAAGCTCCCCCTACTACTTGTATTACAGAATAAGGCATAGTCAGGATCAGAAGAAAGGCTTGTATGCCTAAAATGCACAGAGGAAATCAGAAAGGAAGCACCTAGAACAAGAACAAAATGTTACCTACTAAACGGATGAACCTATATATGACAACAAGAGCATAATCTGGCATGCAAAAACTTCCCAATTAAAATAAGAGCCACTGTTGTCATGATCATTTTCCTCATTGTTCACTACTTTCAGTAGAATTTAGTTCCTTTTTTCTTAAAAGGAAAAATTCTGTGTTACATTATTTAATTTCCACAGAAGGCAATTAAGACTTTAATGTAATATTTATTGGAAATTTCCCAAAGGCAGTAAGGACTGAAAAAACCTTCTTCTGTGGTCCTGGACATTGGGTCTGGGATCTTTGAAAACCTATATGTGATGATTCTGCCACAACCACTTCTTTTAGGATAGGACTCCTCTAGCTATGGTCATAGGCTATCATTTAATCTATGCTGGGAAACAGGTAGTTCTGCCTGCAAGAAAGAAGAGGAATAAAAGAACTCTTTTATGGTCCAGGAGACCAGGCTCCAATAAGTCATAAACTCTGATTTCTAATCTTCAGGGGAAATATCAGAAGCATGAATCCTTTGAAGCAGAGGTGCAAGCAAAATTATGGGTCCTTCCTGATCTGGAAAAAACCAGGGAACTCCGATTTCCTGAGGGGCATTTTGCCCATGAGGACACCAAGGTAAATATATGGTTGGGCTCTGTGAGAGATGCTTCTAATTGTTGATTATGTTATCAGAGTTTTCATTGATTACAACAGGTGTAAACCTTGATATAACTGACTTGGAACCATGGTTCTGCCTCTTATATTTTACTTGGATTGTGGAAGGAAAAAATGATGGGATGTGCTAGTGTTCCTAGGAGCCTAGAAGAGCTATGGCACAAAGCTCTCATTGAATAGAGTCACCTTCCTCCTTATGCCATCACAGGATGGGCTGGCTCAAGATCACACCCACTTCAACCCAGATGAATTGGCTTTCCCGAATGTCCTTTTGGGCTAACTCTTCTAAGCTTGGAGTCCTTGGTGTTTAAACTCTCTAAACAAGGGATGCTCTGTCTTTGAATCTTCTCTGAAATCTTTCTCCCTTTGTCTATGATGCCTCTTTCTCTTCAGAGCTCACATGCTATAACTACTATTGTAGTTCTCCAAATGCTTGAACCCTTAAGGTCGAAGAGCACCACCACCATGGAATCCATTATTAATTTATCAGATTTTTTCTGAGTTAACTCATATATCCTCCTAAAATGTTTGTGTTGATAGAGTCAGTTCAGGTTCTTTCTGTATTAAGTGAAATTCTTTTACTGTTTAACTGTTTCTAAAATTGTCAAAAGAAATGTGTGTTTCATATTTATAAGCTGGGGCTGTTTTTCCATATTTAGTATACAAATTCTAGTTCCTTTTACTGTCAACAAAACATGATCAGACGATACAGACTTTAGCAAGAATAAACCTTATTAGAAAGAAGATTCTGTAACAAGAATAACTCAAAATTTACCTGTTATTAAATAAAAATGATTTGGTCAAATTGCACAAAAACCAGTCCCTGACGTTAATTCAAGTAGTTGAGAAATGTCTGAAACATCTTCACATCTATCAGAATTACTGAGATTATAGTGACCTGTAGCATGGCAGGATCCATAGATAAATGTGATCTATATGCTACATGTTACCTTAGAGCCATGAAGTAGTTGAAAAATACAAGATTCTTGAAGATATAACATAAATGATACCTTCAATTTTACAATATATGTAAAACCCGGTCTTCTAAGCTAATCTAGCATTAGAGCCCTCAACTATATAGTCTCAAGTTCTCTTATTGCTTTGGTGACCCTATTTCCTTTGTAAGTCAGAAAAACTTGTAGCTCTTAATCCATTCTGACAAACAGTCCTTGCCAAGTTTTTTCCATGCCTTTGGCAGTACTTTGAACACCCTCTCCGTATCTTCTGCCTATCAAAATTCTATCTAGCCCTCAAGGTCCAATTCAAATGAGCACCTTTTTTAAATGGATTTTTATTCCATCCTGTCTTATCATTTATAATCATTTCATCTTCTAAAATCCCCAAATGTTATTATTTGTTTTTCTTTATGGAAGATCATATGATTTAATGGCTATTCCCATACATGCCTTATCCTCTTTTAAATATTTTCAAGCAATTAATGCAAAAGTTAATGGGATGAGGGATTTTTATCCAGATCCCTCTCTGCACAGGTCTCTGAGTCTATACCTGCTGCTCCATAGCAGGTAATGTGCCTGAATGGTTTTACTTCTCCCAAAGGGCCTTCTGGAGGAACTGAAGCGCCTGTGGGACCTGCTGCTGGAGGCGACCCGGGAGAAGGGTGCCCTGCTGCTGGGGGCCCTGAAACTCCAACAGTACTTCCAGAAGTGTGATGACATCTTGGAGTGGATTGGAGACAAGGTATGGGAGCAAACAGCCTGTATATAGGACTTTCCATCCCTCTGGCCCAGACATCCCAGAGGGATTTAATGCGGACTTCCCTGGTGGCTCAGATGGCAAAAATCCACCTGCAATGTGGGAGACCAGGGTTCTATCCCTGGGTTGGGAAGATCCTCTGGAGAAGGGGATGGCTACCCACTCCAGCATTCTTGTCTGGAGAATTCCATGGACAGAGGAGCCTGGCAGGCTACAGTCCATGGGGTCGCGAGAAGCAACATGCTACGCAACTGAGTGACTTTCACTTTCACTTTTTTGTAAAGAAGTCAGGGTATCTGTTCCTGGTCTTAGTTCCTTGGAAGAGAGAGGAATGTTAGCAAAGATTTAGAGGTATTCTGGAAGTAAGCAACATTATAGGAGGATAAATCTAAATGTATGAATCTGAATATGAAGAAGACAAGACATACAAAAAAAAATGTGTACTGAAAGATCATCTAGGATTGCCCCTCTTCTACCTTCCATGAACCTTCACTCCTTTCAGGTTTTCAATCCTACTCTGGTTCCAACTGAGAGAATTGTCTCTTAGTACCTATAACTAGAGAGGTTATCTTCTATTACTTGAAGAATAACCCTATGGTTAGGATTGAAAATTTACACAGGCAAGCATTCAGCACAATACTTTTGTAAATACTCAGTATGTTGAATTGAGCAAAACCAGAATGAATTTACTTTTCATGTTCCAAACCACAAAAATGTTCTTCCAGGGGCATTTTCTGACAATGTCTCTGGTCTTCCCAAAGAGTTACCCCAAAGACCACTGTCTCCTGAGTCACGGTGCCACATCAGGAAATATACCCTTGCTCTGACTCTTTCTTGAAGGGGTTCTCCCAGGTTCCACCGGTATCTCCTTCTGAGTTATCCTGGGAATGTAAATATAAGCAAGGATTTTGGGCATTTGACCTGTGGGAATCTCTAAATATTTGCTGGTGACCTAATAGACCTTTCTGCGTCTACAGGAGGCTCTGGTGACATCAGTGGAGCTGGGTGAGGACTGGGAGCGCACAGAGGTTCTGCATAAGAAGTTTGAAGAGTTCCAAGCAGATCTGGCAGTTCGAAAGGAGAGAGTGAATGAAGTGAACCGATATGCCAATGAGTGTGCAGAGGTGAGGTGGGGAATAACAGAGACAATCCAGGGAAAGGGTTCTGATCTTCAAGAAGATTGCCTGGCCATTTGTAGAGAGAACAAGAAAGATATGTAGGACATTGTGAGAACACGGAGGTACACCTGTCCCTGGAGTAACATGCCCAGAGCAGCTTTCTCTCATTTCTGAACTTATCCCTTGCCAGTCTACAGAAATAGAGGTGTGAGTGAGTGAGTGTACATGAGTTTATGTAAAGAAATTCAGTCCACAAAGAGGTTACTCTTGCACTGTGCAGTATATTGATTTCTCATGTTTATGAAGCACCAAAGTGGCAAAGAATATAAAATAATGGTGGCTTCTCATAATATATATGATATCATTAAATAAGTTTTTCTGTGCTTTGAGGGGGAAGTAAAAAGAGGCAGATTTACCTTCATTTACTTAAGAAAGTCTTTAAATAAGCTTTTAATTTCTGAGCATACAAATACTCAGCGTGTAACTAAATACTCTTAACACATGTAAGAACCGGGAAGTCAGTCTGGTTTTATATATATGTGAAGGAATTGAACAGAAACTGCAATAGTTGGCTATCATGCTTTTCCATTTAAAGTTTTATTATCACTTCAGCTATATAATGGGAATGGCATTTATGTGTAAATAGGATCAAGATTTCAGGATTAATGGTTACTAGAGCAGGGAAAATAGACTATTTCTCAATTTTTTCCAGGCCTCATTTCCAACAGTCTTTAAATTTCTCCCTCTAACATGACTGTATTTTTCCTATTGTGCAAATTTTATTTTTTTAGTTATCTGTTACTATCTACCAAACCACTACAAAACTTAAAACAGAAAACATCTTATTTTTTCTTGGTCAGGTGAGTCAGATTCACTGATTCAGCTGCTCAGCTGGGCCATTCTCCTGATCTCACCTGATATTCTTAAGTAACTGCAGTTACACAGTGACTCAGTTGGTATACGGGATCTAAAACAACCTTCCTCCCATGTCTAAGGATTTGGCAAGGATAGTGCAGGCTTTCTCCATATGCTCTCTCATCTTTCAGTAGATCATACTTTTTAATGTGTTCCAAGAAGGTAAGAACAGAAGCTGAAAAACCTCTTGAGGCCCAAGTACTGGGGCTTATAAAATATTATTTCTACTTGTAAAGAAGGAAGGAGAAGAAAATTCTGTCTGAAGAGGCTGCAAAATAGAAATGGAAATAGGAATAAACATGGATAGGAGGGGTAGGGTGACCTGGTATATGGGAACTACTCAAAATTGCCAAGTATCAAAATGGGCTGATGCTGCTAGCTTTATCTGATAAACATAAATCTCATTGCTTCAGATAGTGTGCAAAACTGTATGAACTTTTCTGCAAAATTAAATTTATCTGCATATCTGTCTAGTTCTGGGAAGAAGGAAATAGCTCCAACTATATTCTCAAAGGTGTCAGGGCCCCAAAAGAGCCAAAATTCACAGTATTAGAGTTTTGAAAAATTAAGTCAGATTTCGCAAAAGGAATTTTCTCTTCCTTGGTTTCCAGGATCCTGAGGGAAGCTAGCAGCCATCAACATGATGGAGTTCTGAAAATAATGAGGTTGGGCAACCTATGTTAGTAGACTAGTCTTGAGCTGTGGGCAGAAGATGCAATATCTGGTGGTTTGATTTTCTAGATTTGATGTGGATCAAGTAAAAGGGACCAGGGCTAAGTTGAAGTGCAGTATCTGGTTAAATGGTTATCCTCTGCTCTGACAAAGTATGGGCCAGTGTAAAATAAGAAGTGTTTTAATATTTTTTCTGCATTAGTCTAACACTGACTTACTCCCACAGGGAAGGCATCCTGAGCTGCCCTCGATTGAGTCAAAGCAGAACGAGGTGAATACAGCCTGGCAGCGTCTCCATGATCTAGCTCTCCAACGACAGAAAATGCTGTCCAGTGCTGCAGACCTCCAGAGATTCAGAAGGTAGGAGTCTGGCCACTGAGTTGTAGGAAACTGCAATACCACCAGGTTGGGTATTTGGGTTAGTCTCTGTTACTGTTAAAAATTAGTGGCCAATACCCTGAATCAAAGAAAAGCATGTGCTTGCCTTTAAGACAACAAGGGACAGAGTAGTTAAAATTGTGATCCAGTCAATAGCCAAGTATGTGTTAAATGGAGCTTAAAGTAATAAAATTAGCACTAGTGAATTACTGATGGAAGTTCTGCAGGGGCAAAAGCAGAAAGAGAATGCAGCGTGAGGTTAGGAAGGAGGACGTTTATGAAGAGCTAACACAGAAGTATATCTGGAGGCTCAGCTGACAGGATGCCCAGGTCCCTACATCTCAGTGGAAACCATTAAAGTAGGAACTCTTTTTAAAAATCTTGTGCATTTATTCTATTTTTGGCTGTACTGGGTCTTGGTTGCTGTGGGCGGGCTTTCTCTGAGGTGAGCCGGGGTTTACTCTTCAGTGTGGTGGGCGGGATTCTCATTGTGGCGGCTTCTCTTGTGAAGCACGGACTCTAGATGCATGGGCTTCATTAGTTGCAGTGCATGGGCCTAGTGTCTCTTTGCAAGTGGGATCTTCCCGGACCAGGGATTGAACCCATGTCCCCTGCATTGGCAGGTGAATTCTTAACCAATGGATCACCAGGGAAGCCCCCAAACAGGAATTCTTTACGCTATTTTTTGCTAGTGTGTGGGAAGATAGGATAATTTCTGACAGGGTGAGTGAGGCTGGTCCTGCTGGGTGCTGTTTGCCCTGGAATGCCTGCCTTCTTCCTTTGCTGGAGTTCATGGGGATATCTGGCAGGGATGTGACTGAAGCCATCCAGTGGATTAAGGAGAAAGAGGATCAAGTCACCTCTGAGGACTATGGCAAAGACCTTGTGAGCTCTGAGGCACTGTTTCACAGCCACAAGACACTTGAGAGGAACCTTGCAGTCATGAATGACAAGGTAAGCTGGTGGGAGGAAGAGCTAACATCCTTGAGTCAGAAGAGCCATCTGATGTTCATCTTGTCTCCATAAGTTAGGTGAAGTCGCTCAGTCATGTCCAGCTCTTTGCGATCCTATGTACTGTTGATTACCAGGCTCCTCTGTCCATGGGATTTTCCAGGCAAGAGTACTGGAGTGGGTTGCCATTGCCTTCTCCACTTGTCTCCATAGAACACAGTAAATTTGTTATTTCAATGAAGGAGAAATTTTGTGCCACCTGAATATACCTCTTTATTCTAGTTTATAACTTGTATATGATTCTTGGATATCTAGTATTTTATTTAAATTAATTTTATTTAAATGCACATATATATATATATTATATATATATATATATATACACTTATGCTTTTTGTAATATATTTCATAATTCAAAACCAAAATAGATAGCTTCATGAATGGCTTCCTACCTAACCACACCTTCTCCTGTTGGAGACGAACCTTGTTTCTTTTTGTTCTTTACTCAGTAGAAAAGGGAGAAAATTTCTTCTTCTCCTTTTATAATAAATGTACACGCTAAAACACTCTACTCAACCTGCCTTTGGGTTTTCTTCTGGAAGCTGTAAGACCTCAATTCCTGTACCTACGGTAGGCATAGTCACACAAGAACTTGGAGTAGGCCTATATTCTTGAATGCTTCCCATTCTTACTTCTTCCCCTCACAACTTTGACCATAACTTAAACTGATTACTCCTCAGCTTTTACAATGGAGTCAACCCACAAGAAGATCTCTAGTTGCTATGCTTTAATCATAGTTCTATCCCTAGGTCCAGTTTCTGAAAACCAGTCTACTTCTTTTTTTCTTCCTCATTTTTCCCCTTTGGTCTTTTTTTCCCCCCTAATTATGAGTGATAAAAAACCATGTCTTAATGAGTAATGATAATGAAATCTCATCTTAGACAACACCTGATTATAATTCAGTATAGTGGAAGGACTAATGGTAACATGGAATTTTCCCTAGTAACCCTGCTCTTCAGGAATTGTGCTCACACTGGCCTGGCATCACTGAAATTTTCTTGGCCAAAATTTTCCTTACCAGAAATATCTTTCTGATTCCTATGGTAATGTTTATGAAAACAGTATAGAGGGTAATGAAGGACAGATATATGTCTAAATATTGCTTCTGATACTGATTCATTGAATGACCTTGGGCAGATAAAATACTTAGCCTCTAGTTTTCACATACAAGGGGAACAAGAATAGTTTCTGCCTCATAGTCTTTTAAAGGGAGACTTTGGTCCGTCTAGTCAAGGCTATGGTTTTTCCAGTGGTCATGTATGGATGTGAGAGTTGGACTGTGAAGAAAGCTGAGCACCGAAGAATTGATTCTTTTGAACTGTGGTGTTGGAGAAGACTCTTGAGAGTCCCTTGGACTGCAAGGAGATCCAGCCAGTCCATCCTAAAGGAGATCAGTCCTGGGTGTTCATTGGAAGGACTGATGCTGAAGCTGAAACTCCAATACTTTCGCTACCTCATGCGAAGAGTTGACTCATTGGAAAAGACTCTGATTCTGGGAGGGATTGGGTGCAGGAGGAGAAGGGGATGACAGAGGATAAGATGGCTGGATGGGATCACTGACTCAAAGGACAAGAGTTTGGGTAAATTCTGGGAGTTGGTGATGGACAGGGAGGCCTGGCGTGCTGCAGTTCATGGGGTTACAAAGAGTCGGACACGACTGAGCGACTGAACTGAACTGAACTGATAAAACAAGAAAATGGATGTGACATGCTTAGCACAATAAGAGACAAAAAGCAGTCGGTAAATTATTATTGTTAATATAGTTACATGAATATATTAATAAAGATATATCCATATAAATGCACTAATATGTTATTCTTACTCATATAATTATTATGTTACACCCCTCCCATAAAACTTTGTCAGGAGGATCAGAATACTTGGATTTCCCACTAAGTTTCATTTTTCCTCTTTTTAAAATTATATAGTAAGTTTCGGATGTACAGCATTATCATTAGACATATGTATATACTATAAAGTCACTATCTAGCACCATACTTTTGACCCACCTTCACACACTAGGTTTCTTTTTCATCCCAAAGGTGAAGGAGTTATGTGCCAAAGCAGACAAGTTGAAGCTTTCCCATCCTTCAGATGCAGCTGAAATCCAGCAGATGAAAGAGGATCTGCTCTCCAGTTGGGAACATATTCGCAACTTGGCTACAAGCAGATATGAAAAGCTGCAGGCTTCTTATGGGTGAGAGAGCCTTCTTTTCTATTATGTTAACTACCTCTACAGGGTCAAAGTGCAATGTTAAAACAGAAATAAAAGAGTAAAAGGAATAAAATAATGAATGACCCGGCCCTGCTCAGTAGAGGCAAAAGAAATTTTAGGTTTCCAGAAGTCCTTTGCAGGATGACATAATCCTCAGAATGACATCTCCTTTCACCTATATACCCTTTCTGTCTTCCTCTGTTTGTATAGTTGTAAGAAGCTATGAAGTGGCCCATGAAGCTGAAAAAGTAATTGAAGAAACATGTCAAAATCCTGGCCCTAGCTAAGGAATTGGAAGTAATTTCCAAGCTGAAGAATAGAAAATAAATCTAGAATTGTTTCCTGAATGTAGGTCAGCTTATTAAAAACAAAAAAAAAGACTTGGACATCATTTCTGTACTTAATTTTTGTGGTTAGTTGTTAAATCACCAGAAAATAGTATTTATCTTATTAATATGATTGAAAATGAAATGGTGAGGCTTTGGTTTTTTGAATGGGTAATTTTTTTGGTGGCTTTTGTTTTCACTGATATGGTGAAGAGTCAATTAAGATACATGAGGGCTCCTAATCCTAACTCTAGCTGCCCCTTGTCATAAGGTACTTCCTGTTGTTTATGTTATGTGATTATTTATTGGCCTCGTAGTACTTTAGTACTTTACTTGAAGCATTTCTGGAGTGTTACTGTGTGATGTTGGAGATGTCATGCCCAAGTGCTTCATCACACAAAGACACATTCACCCTAGGAATATACAATCTAGAGTGAAGGATTTATAGCCAGCATTGCTAAAGGAATAGGGAAGCATATCAGAGGAATGAAGGGCTAGGTTTAGTGCAAAAAGCATGTTGTACATCTTAGCCCAACCCAACTCTGACTCTTTGTTCAATGTCCATTTGCATCTAGTTCCTCCTTTCTGTCTTTTCCTTTACCTTTTCCCCAGGTACCAGCGGTTCTTATCTGACTATGATGAGCTCTCAGGTTGGATGGAGGAAAAGACTGCTCTGATCAATGCTGATGAGCTGCCCACAGATGTGACTGGTGGGGAAGCCCTACTGGACAGGCATCAGCAGCATAAGGTAGAGAGGAAGGGCCTCCCAAAGAGGAGGAAGAGGGAGGTGACAACGATGCCAGAACTTTTCTTGCTTCATTTTAACACAGTTTTGTCTTGTGGTCACAGCATGAGATTGACTCTTATGATGACCGATTTCAATCTGCTAATGAGACTGGCCAAGCCCTGCTGGATGCCAATCATGAAGCATCTGGTGAAGTTCGGGAAAAGGTAATCCAGTTTAACAGAATTTGTGAAATTTTGATACATAGCCTTCACTTAATCTCTTACTAATTGACAATCTCTGAATGGAAAGAGGACAGAAGACATATAAATATCTTAACATAGATCCAGATTTCACATTGCTTCCTTCATATGTTGCTTTAGCTAGAGTGAGGCTTTTGAAATTCTCAGAACTTGACGTGTGCTTCCTCATCTCTGAGACGTTAGTCGGTCTAACTAATTTCATCACTTGAAAGTGAAAGCATTATTTGCTCAGTTGTGTTTAACTCTTTATGACCCCATGGACAGTAGCCTGCCCTCTGTAGAGGGCAGAGGAGTAGGCTCCTCTGTCCATGTAATTCCTCAGGCAAGAATACTGTAGTAGGTAGCCATTCCCTTCTCCAGGAGAACTTCCTGACCCAAAGATTGAAACCAGGTCTCCTACAGTGCAGGCAGATTCTTTACCATTTGAGTCAAGAAAACTCCATGCCATCTTGCCTTGTCATATATGCACTGTTGTGTCACTTTCTCATGCTAGTCTCTAGACTGTGAATTCTTTGAGGACTGCTCCTTATTCATCTTGGGGTTCCCTAAGGTATCTAGCATGGTTCCTGGTACATGGTTCCTTTTCTTCTCTCCTCTGTACAACCTCAAATCAAACTGATTTTCCTATATCTGTGTTTCTGAAATCTTCATTAAACAACAAGACAGCTTTACACACTTCATCATAATCTTCTAGATCCCAAGGGCTCACCTAAACCTCCTGATCCCTGAGACATTTTGCTGTAGTCACAGAGTCATAGGAACTCCTAGGATGATAATTGAAATAAGATTTGCAGGTTCTCTGCATCTCATTAGCTTTCAAGCACAGCCACCAGCACTATATGATGAAGACTGAGATGACTGTATTTCAACTCATCAAGAACCTTATGGGAGAAATATAACATGAATTTTTATTTTTAACAATTTTCTGCCAAAGGAAGAGTGGAACTCTAAAACCTTGAAATGTACCTGTTATCCTGAATTCTGAGAATTTGTACCATCTTTTTGATGGAATTAACACAGCAGTTTTAGTAAGCTGGGGTTTCTAGGACAGATTCTTGGGCAGAAACAAGGCTTTCATGAGTTTGAGAATGTCCCCTTTTCCTTGATGGTTCTCATTTGCATTTGAAATAGAATGAAAACTTCTCAATCTGATCTTTTAAGTGCCCTGTGAACTTGAATTTCATGAAATGTCCACTTTTTTTAGACACTGCAGTTTTCTCTGGAGCACTTCGTGTAATCTAATGATTACCTGGAATACTTACTTACTTGTGGTATTAAGTCCTCCTACAATCTTGATCCCCACCTCTCTGCCCTTTAAATCTTGGTTTAATACAATAGTTTCTATACTTCTACTCCCTGTTTCTTTGAATCAATTAATCTTTTCTTCTTTATTTATACATAGTAAGTGTGTACCTCTATTATGGTATTTCTCCCATTTTTTTCCCTATACTATAGGGATTTACTTAGTTGTAGGAGTCTTAAGAGAAAAGCCCATTTTTCTATTCATTTTTTTTTTTCTTCAAAGGGCCTTGCATTTATTAGATGCTCAGTGAAAGTAGGATAAAATAAATTCATTTAATATCTTCCTGGTCTTTTACCTCTTCCTTTCCAAAGATGACGGCACTTTCGAACAACTGGGCAGCTCTGCGGGAGCTGTGGGCGGAGCGTCAGCAGCAGTATGAGCAGTGCTTGAACCTGCATCTCTTCTACCGCGACAGTGAGCAAGTAGACAGCTGGATGAGCAGACAAGAGGTAACACATGGGCTCGGCGAGCGTCCAGAAGCCACTTCTCCTGCTCCTTGTTCACTACTATCCGCATCCTCCCCACCACTTCAGCTCACCTGGGAATTAGAGGGTGAGCCACAAGGAGGAGAAAAGATCGACCCTCTCCGTAAGGCTCTTGAAATTCCCTCATGGACAAATGCACAGGAAACATACTTAAATACAAAGCACAGAGTTTTTAAACTTCTCTGAACGTGAGGCAAAATGAATATCCAATTGTTACGGGATCCGCGAAAGAAAAATGTGATGAGTCAGGCAGGGCTAACCAGAGATTTTCTGGTGGAGGTGAGTGGTCCTCTTGAGGACTTGAGAACACAGATTCATGCTTAGATTGGTTGGTTCAGACACTGAGATGAAGGTGATAAATTTGGGATGAGAAGGTTGGGAAGGGAAGTCTGAAGCTGAGGTTCTGCTCTTTGAGGTTAGTCTCTATCTCCTCTCCTACCTTGTGTTAATTCCCTTCTTGCTTACCATCCCCCTCACCTCCTTTTTTATTCCTTTTCTCAGAGATATTCCAAAGGGAATGATTCTCACTGGTGAGGTACAGCTGGGATGTATCTTTCTGTCTTCTACAGGCCTTTCTGGAAAATGAGGACCTCGGAAATTCCTTGGGCAGTGTAGAAGCCCTTCGTCAGAAGCATGATGATTTTGAGGAAGCTTTTACTGCCCAGGAGGAGAAGATCACAGTAAGAAATGGGTCCTGGTTTGGGCATTGGCTTCATTTTTTTTTTTTTTTTTTAAGCTTTAATTGAAGGATAATTGCTTTACAATGTTGTGCTGGTTTCTGCCTTACAACAATGTGAATCAGCCATAAGTACACATATATTCCCTCCCCTTGAACCTTCTTCCCATCCCCCACCCAATCCCACACCTCTAGACTGTCACAGAGCACTGGGTTGAACTCCTTGTGTTATATACATCTTATAGACTACCAATCCTCAGACATGAGGGTTGTTTTTAAAAGAGAAAACATCCAGAAAAATAGTCATACCCATTTTTTTATCAACACATTTCTTATTCCACAAAGCATATTTAGAAAGTGTTTATTTTTAAATTTTTTCATAATTAGGTAAATTTATTTTTTAAAATTAATTTAATTGTAGGATAGTCCCTTTAAAATATTGTGACTTTTTAAGAAAGTTTTTAAAGATTTTGAGCAATTTATATTTTCTGACACAGTGCCGTATTGTCTTATTTTTTTCTGCAGTATAAATAGAAACTATGGGATCCATATCCAATATGAATCATAACTTAAAAGTTTGAATGTATTATTTACATTTTTTAGTCCTTTCCTCTCCAGTAATATCTCCATTTAGCTTTCTTTAGTAATATCTAGATATCTAGGTAGTATCTATTTTTTTCCTGTATATCTTCATCTGTGTTTTGCATTTAATGCTGCTATACTTTTCTTGTGAAACTTAAGTTACAGTGTCCCAGAAACTTGTCAATACATAAGCAAGTCTCAGAGAAGTATGAGGGAGACTTTATTTGTCCAATGCATGTATACTATATGTCTTTGGCAGTCTCCTAGGACGGTGCTGGGGTTAGCCAGAACTTGAACATGTGCATGTATACCACCAGCAATGACAACAATAACCACAAAACTCTAAATTACAGAGCTTGTTATGGCCCCTTCCCAGTTCATATGCTTGTTAGGTTGATTTTCATTGGTAAAAGATAACAACGTAAAATAAATTATTGTTTATTAAATACGTGTGTAATTTTACATCATTTTCCTATTCCCAATCAATTAATTCATCCTGAGCAGTTTTGAGAGTTTATGAATGAATATGAGCCAAAATTCACATGTATAATTTGACTCCATTCCCCATATAGCTAGAGATAGAGATGAAGATTATAAAGTACATATGGTATATGATGGATGGATGAGTGAATAGAAAGGTAGATAGACAAAGACTGGCCATTGAACAAGGCTGTATCAACAATGCTTCTTAAAAATTTAAAAATAGATCAAATAGTCACCTCATAGTGAAAACAGGATTCATTCATTATAACCTAGATTAAGAAGAAACTACTGTGGCATAAAGAAAGTAATTGACCTGTCTGAGATTTACATTTTGAAATACAATTTATAACAGAAATCAGAAGTAGGACCCAGATCTTCTGACCCTGAATCTTGTCCTCTTCCCACACTGTCAGGCTTCCTCTTTAAACAGTTAGCCAAACTATGGCCACTTACTCAGTGCCAATGAGAGAAAAACACTTTTACTTTTTTTTTCCAGACCGTAGACAAGACTGCAACCAAACTGATTGATGATAAGCATTATGATTCAGAGAACATTGCCACTATCCGGGACGGGGTATGTGCATCTGCCTGCCTGCGCACCTGGGTCAGGGAAAATGTTGGGGCATTGGTAACCATGGTTGGCAGTAGATCTCAGGCATTCATATTTTATTTTTCTGACAGTGAGTTTGTTTATGGGTTTTGCAGCTGTTGGCCCGACGGGACGCTCTACGAGAAAAGGCTGCCACCAGACGCAGATTGCTGGAGGATTCATTCCTTCTGCAGCAACTGTATCAGGACTCAGATGACCTAAAGAACTGGATCAACAAAAAGAAAAAGTTGGCAGATGATGAAGATTACAAGGTAGGCAGGCTTGCAGAGCCTGGACGTACTCATTGGTACTTAATTTCATGGAATTAGAGTCTTGGAACTGAAAAGACAATAGCGATCAGCTGGTGAGCCTCATTTTATAGGTGGAGAGACAGAATCTCAGAGAAGGGCAATGATTCCTCCAAGACTGTACTTCTGATTTCCAATTTTCCAATACCCTGTTGCCCATCACTCCTTTTCCCTGGTTCAATTTCCAGTGGTCCTTAACAGAGAGGGAAACCAGGAACTCTCCTCATTTAGGTGCATATCCCCCTCTCTGCTGCCCTATGCACCCTTATAGTAGGAAAATGTTGGGTCTAATCATGATGTACATTCAGGCTACCAGAAACTCAGAATTAACATAATGGTTTGATACAATATAGACTTACTGCTTTGTAGCTGGAAAGAAACAATTCCTTATTTTACAGATGAAGAAACCAGGATCTGGATTGTGTAGTGAGTTGCCCAAGGTTAACCAATTATTTAGATCTGTTTAACATAGAGTTAGACACATGGATTCTCTTGGGGGAAGGTAAACACTAGGCTTGAATTCACTCCCTGTCCTGTTTTAGTCTGTGTGACTTTGAAAAATTCCTTTGAGCCACATATAAGTTCCTTCACTTTGGTATTGTATAAAACACATATTTTTCACTCACAATATAAATTATTAATAGGCTTCCCTTATGGCACTGTGGTAAAGAATCTGCCTGCCAATGTGGGAGATGGAAAGAGAAGTGGGTTAGATCCCTGTGTTGGGAAGATCCCCTGGAGTAGGAAGTGGCAACCTGCTCCAGTATTCTTGCCTGGAAAATCCCACGGACAGAGGCGCCTAGTTGGCTACAATCCGTGGGGTTGGAGAGAGTCGAACATGACTGAGTGACTGAGCATGATAAACTGTTAAACTATTTTGCACACACACACACACATTCTTGGATTTACAGTCAGGACTGGAATCAGTCTCTTGATTTCTAGGTCAGTATGTATTCACTGTATTTACTTTCTAGATATCATTTAGTCTTCAATGTATACCTCTGATGCTCTTGTTCTAATATTCTTTTGATAGAACTTTAAGCATCTAATTTGTAACTTTCATTCTGTAAAAGTCAGCACTGTGTGATTGTGTTCCCTAAAGGAGTTATGGTCCCAGTGTATGTAGGGTAAACGGGTCTTCTCTGCTAAAGGCAGGAATGGAAAATAATCTCCATCTTTCATGGCAGCTGTAATTGATTGATAATCCTTACATATGGTGTCATATTTAAAATGATCTTCAGACCATATCCAGACTCAGTAGAAATAAATTCAGGGGGTGATTAGCCATGTCTGTCATTTGTATGAAAGGAGTGATTGGTCATAGTTTCCTGAGCATCCTCTGGCGCTATACTTGAACTAGGACAGTTCTGCCTTATATCCTCTTCTTAGTTCACTTAGATTTATAGTGAAAAGAAATTCCTGTCCTCAAAATATCTGCCCCTCATTTTTCAAAGAATTTTTTTCTTTCATTGTTTTCATTTTCTCTCAGGATACACTGAACTTGAAGAGCCAGGTTCAAAAGCAGAAAGTCTTTAAAGAAGAATTGGCAGCTAATGAGATCCGGCTCAATAATGTACAGAAAACTGGCCAGGAGATGATTGAGAGCAATCATTATGCCTCCGAAAGTGTGGCTGCTCGTTTGAGTGAAGTTACCAGCCTCTGGACTGAACTGCTGGGGGCTACAGAGCAGAAAGGTTAGAAGCAGAGTTTTTAAGAAATGAATTCCTAAATTCTGAAATCCACCTTCATCTTTACCACCTTGAATTTACCTGGTGGCCTCTGTGAGAAGGGAGGGATGCTGCTCATTTGTTTCCCTGTGTCTTCCTCTATTGATGAAGAAATTTAAAAAATCTAACCTAAACTCATCACACTATATATTAACACAGTTCTTTTCTTCAGATATGTAGGTCTTTTCAACTGAAATTATATTTGTTTTCTCTTCACTTTTCTCCCTCTTTTTTCTTCCTGTTGGATAATATTCAGATACCATGAATTCAATATTAACTATACATCTAAAATGAGTGTCCGTAAATTCAATAATATATCTTTTTGTCCTATAAATGAAGCAATGTATTCTGACTCGGGTTATTAAATTAGGCATTAAAATATGGTTGGGGCCACATGTGATGTTCCCATAATATTTTTTTCTTATGAAAAGGCTTGATGACTTGCTTTTTTCACCTATCTGGGCATATTCAGGTTCTGTTGTAAGCTCTTAAAAAATTCCCATGTCTGCTTGAGTAGCCTCTACTTAGATTTAATTTCGCCTCTTACTTTGGAAAACAAATCAATTATCATAATTAATACAAATAATGATGCTTTTTCTGTCAATAATCCCTTTGTTATAAACATTATCTATAGACATGCCTCTGTCCTGGTTATAGAAAAGATACATCATACTGATTTTGTCAGATATCCTGATTTTTGGTTTAGGAAAAAAAATCAACTTGACTGCAACAAGAAGTTGCTGTTAGTTCATGTCACAGTAATTGTTTCACAGAAATAATACAAATGATTGCTATAAGATCATATGATAAAGAATTTAGCTGAGAACAGTGGATAATCAAGATATTTTCTGAAAGAGAAAATTGTAGGGTGTGGTTTGTGATAAAGAACAGTCACTAAGGCAGAGGTGGCTGATGGCTAGCAAAGTTCTGAGAAAGATATTTAGGAAAAGATACTTCAAAATTTCAAACTGAGCTAACTCCAAGTTTTATTCTTTTCTTGGAAAATGACATATTTATGCTTGAATCCCTTTGAAAGGGAGGTCTCAATAGAGAATAAACAGTGACAAGATAGTTAAAAATCTAACATAGGCCCATACCTCAACAAGAAATGAACATATTGTTTATATCTGTTTTGAGAACACTACTATCTTCAAAAGCAAATCCTATCTGGATTCTACAAATTAATGGTAATTTCTTATATAATCACATGTTAGACAGTTATATTTTTCCCATTGGACTAGCCAAACATTATATTATTCCTTAAGTTGGTATAACTTGTGATAACATATAATGAGGATAAGTTATGATACCTGTCTTATACCTGATGTCTTTTCCTAGGGATCCAGTTGGATGAAGCTAATAAGCAGCTGCAATTTGAAAATACTGCAGAAGAACTGATACAATGGCTGGAGGAAGTGGAATGGCAGGCTAGGTCTCAGGATTATGGGAAAGGCCTAGCAGATGTGCAGAATCTGCTCAGGAAACATAACCTCCTGGAGTCTGCTGTGGCTACTCGTCAGGTTTGTTGCTAGCTCTTTGACCAATCATGGGCCAAGTTTCTTATATACATTCTGAGCACATTCATCATAATTATTATTTAAAAAAAAGAGTGAGACAGAGCAGGAAGCTGTTAGGTATTTAGAATAGGAAAAAGAAGTTCAAAATGATGGTGAAGAAAGACAAAGAAAGGAAAAAGCCCATGAAAATGGAACAGAAGAAAATTTGAGGACAAGAGTGAGAACCTCAGGTGAAACAAACATGCCCCTTTCTTGGCTAGCCCAATTTGCATAAGGCAGGCTCATTGGGGAGGAGACAAAACATATAAAAAGAGGAAGCCAAGATGGATTGAGGCCTCTCCTTTGGAGTTAGCCCGCCCTCACGCCTCAAGGGTGTACTGTCCTCTACTTGCTAAATAAAACTGAGCTGTAACCAAGCTGTAACACTGGTCCACCATTTCAAATATTTGCTCCCACGAGACAGAACTGAAGAAATTACACACTCCCCCAACATATCTGGTGCCATGACTTGGATGATATGCTGGGAGAGTGTGTAATTTCCTTGGTTCTGTCTGTAGCAGCAAAGATTTGAAATGGTGCACCAGTGTTACAGCTTGGTTACAGTTCAGTTTTATTCAGCAAGCAGAGGGTAGTATACACTTGAGGCATGAGGGTGGGCTGACCCCAAAGGAGAGGCCTCAATCCATCTTGGCTTCCTCTTTTTATATGTTTTTTCTCCTTCCCCCTGAGTCTGCCCTGTGCAAATTGGGCTAGCCAAGAAGGGCACGTGTTCATTTCACCTGAAGTTCTCACTCCGGTCCACAGATTTTCTTTTGTTTCATTTTCATGGACTTGGTCCTTTCTTTGTTTTTCTTCACTGCCATTTTGGACTCCTTTTTTCTATTCTAACTACCTAACAAAGCCAAATTCAAAACGTTTAGTTGGTCAACTACCTCTTTCCAGTATCTCCTTTATCTAGCTATTCTTCTTGGTGCCTGTTGTCTTTTGTCAGAACCCCACGGCTGATATAAGACTTTATTGACTCTTCTAAATATGACACTGTACTCTCAATCCAGAAAACTGGATTTTGTATAGCCTTATCACTTACTAGTTCTGTGGTGTATCTTTTCATCTTTTTGCACCTCAGTTTACTTACCTGTAAAATAAAAGTTTGGATAAAATTGTCTCTTTCTATTCTGGCATCCTACAATTAAAAACTTGAAATATTTTTAATTGTAAACTTTTTTTTTTTTTTTCCGTAAGAAAATTGAAACCCAGAGAAATGAAGTGACTTCTCCGATGTCACAGAGAAAATTAACAGCAGGGCCAGGACTATGAAACAGATGTCTAGGCTGTTGGTTTCAAAGCTACCCACTGAAATTGTACCAGACTACTTTTTTAAGTAAATTTATCCAATAACTTTTTACAGTATAGATGTTACTGAGTCCAAGCTCACTCTGCTTGTCATACAACAGGCCAATAAATCCGAGAGATGAAATACTGAGGCAAGGAAGAGACTTTAATTGGGGAGCCAGCAGACCAAGAAAAAGGCAGGCCGATGCCTCAAAATAGCCATCTTATTGGGGTCTGGGTGCCAGGTTCTTTTATCGATCAGAGAGAAAGAAGCGATGAGGAACTAAAGTCAAAAGGCAGAAGAGAGAGGGAGTGACAGTGGGGAAGTAAAGTAAAAGGTCTTCGGTCTTGCAAAACATCTCCAAGAGAATGTCCAGCCTGAAGAAGTGGTGTGTTAATCTCTTCTATTCACAGGTGGGCAGGGACAAGCTATCTGTCAGGAAGCTGAACAAAGGGTTCAGGGTCCTCCAGGAAAGCCATTGAGTATGATTATAATAACAAAAGCAATGAAAAAAAAGTCTGAACAGTTTCCAAAGTGGAGTCAGAATTGGCTTCCTCCCTGCAGCAGAGATACTCTATGTGAGTTTCTAGAGAATTCAGTGGAAATCAACTTTCAGTTGACTCAATTTCTCATCTCAGGAATCCAAGCTTGTATTGAATTGTATTGTAACTGCTTGTATTGACAGCAATTAATATTATCAAGCCTTAGGTTCCAGAAGGTCTGCAGGCTACTGCTCATGATCTTCAAGCAGTTAATTTCTTCTATTTGGTGGTGGTTTTAGCATATGAAAAACTCAGGAAATATGTATCAGATACTATTATCTGACTACTTCAGAAAGGAGCTAACACAGAAGGTATGGGGGAGGGATTTGTCCCAGGAAGGCCTGTATGGTCCCGCTTGGTTATACTCCTAGTTGGAGTAGAGGCTAAGATACCATGCTTGCAAAAGAAATTTTAGATATGGACTACCAAAGCTGGAAAAGGTCATAAATATTCTCTAGCCTTTATTATATATTATATATATTAAATATTATCTAAAGTCTTAATTATATAGATGAGGAAACTAATTTTAAAACAGGTGGACAGCTGGATAAAATAGCAACTGACTCTCAGCCAAGTCTATCTCTTTAGTCTGATTCATCATGCATTACATTAGCTTTCAGATAGTACAGTGGTACCATAATCATGATGACGATTATGATGTTTTAAAATCACTCTATTATACAATGATGTTTTTCAAAGTTAAACTGTCCTAAGAGATGAGAACAGTTGGCTAGTAGAAGATTTTAATTTTAACTCTTTATGGAGTCTTTAATTCTTTATTGAGAAGTGAGTATACACTTTAAGAAGCTATTGATGATCAGTAGTTTGTTCCAAATGGAGAAGAGATAGGTCAAACCCTGTATAGGTTGAGCACAGAACAGCAAGCTAGGATAAGTAAAACCAATACCTGCTGTACATACATCTTTTAGAAGAACTCCTTTTTATCATCAACTGGCCATCCCAACGACAGAATGAAACAAGCAGAAAAACAAAACTTCCATGTACTGTGCTACTGCTAGACAGTCATAGTTGACCTTGTTAATAAAGAAGAAATGAATCTCTCGTATCTGTTTTACTATGCAGTAATATGATTAAAGTTTTATTTCTAGGAAGATTCCTCAAACTTCTGCTTCTGGTTTTCCCTTTTCTCATGTATAAGTCAAATGGGAACAGTTATTCCCTTAGATTCGTACAACTAGTAGTCAAAGAAAGGCCTTTGAATTTCTCTTTTTGGGGTTCTGACACTTGTTTCGCAGAGCCACATTTCATCTCACAGGCATTGTTTCTGCTCCACAACAAACAATAATAGCTCATTATAAAGAACAAGAAAGGAGTTGGAAGGGGGACTGAGAAAGAAAAAGCCTCCTGCTATCTTCTTCGGGGCCTCAATTTAGCAACACTCCCAATCAAGGAAGGCTTTGTAGTTCTGGTTTCCCTGATTTCTTTAGTGCCCTCTATAAATATTTTGTCCTTTCTAGCACGTGACTTTGGGGCTTCCCAGTGGCTCAGTGATAAAGAATCCACCTGCCAATGCAGGAGATGTGGGTTTGATCCCTGAGTGGGGAGGATCCCCTGGAGAAGGAAATGACATCCATTCCGATATTCTTGCCTGAGAAATTCCAAGGATAGAGGAGCCTGGTGGGCTACAGATCACGGTATTGCAAAAGAGCCAGACATGATTTAAACAACAACATGCTATTTCAGAACTATTTTCCTATAAATAGCTTTCGGCATGATGAATTGGTTCTTAGTGTAGCAACCTCTCCCACTCTATTTCACTGACTTGATTTAGAACTTTAAACACAAGCACATATAGGAGCTGATTCTCCTTATCACCCCCTGCCCAACACCAACCCCCACCTCCATCCCCAGATACCAGATACCAAACTCTCATCCTTTTCTTACTAAATCATGGGACTTTCTGACCCCGTTTCTATTTCTCCCTTAGGATCAGGTGGACACCCTCACAGAACTGGTGGCATATTTTGAAGAAATAATCCATCCCGATGCTGGGAATATGCGGGAAAGGCAGGAGTACCTGGTATCCCAGTTTGAAGCCCTGAAAGAGCGACTGGCCTACCGGAAGAATAAGCTCATTGACCTTTTCCACCTGTACCAGATCCAGAGAGATACAGAGGATGAGGAGGCCTGGATCCAAGAGACAGAACCCTCAGTGGCTTCCACCTACCTTGGTTAGTAAGTCATACAACATCAGCAGGCAGGGCCAGAAGGAGAAGACCAAGGTCTGCAGATGGTTTGAAAGCTCAGGGACACAGTAACTAAGGTTATGTTCAGGTCTTTCCCCTTAGACACTTGAAAATTTTTCAGCCTTTCAAAGAAAAAAAAAAAAAGATTTTTAGAAAAATTTATATGAGAGGTTTATCTCCTAATATCAAACATGAAGAATGTCACAGATTTAAGGCCTCTGGGAAGAGCTAAAGTATGACCAGCTTTTTGCTACTTGCTCTAACTTAACTTATTGTCAAGGTCCTTGGCTGAGTGGTCATAGTTAATGTTTGAGGTACCAAGTGTTTCTGTCTACATTGTCAGTAGTTCCCTTTTATAAGGGGAGTTTTCACAAGCATGTATTAATATATGAGCTATTACAAAGATAAAAGGAATGAAATAGCAGATAGAGTACATTTTTTTTTTTTCCCCCTTTGGAAGCTATTGGTTTACTATTGTTAAAGCCAGGACACTTGCATTGAAATAGAGAGAAAAGTGCACACAGATATAACGTAAACTTAACTTACATATATTGGGTACATCTGTGAGACACTGGAGCGTGATGAGAGGAGGAACTAGTCTGGGAAAACTTCCTAGAAGAGGAAAGATATCTTTGAAGGAGAGATGAGTGTAGAGATTTGCAGACATTTAGTGTGAAGGAAATGGAGGAAAATTTTAGAGGAAAGAGAGGTGAAAATTGGATGGGAGACAGGGAGGATGAAGTAGCTGGAGCCAGAGACCTTAGAAGAAGGAGGAAATGAATACTACGTAGTTTTTATTATGTACTTGTTAATGTTAACCAATGGTGAGGCACCTTTTGTAAATTATTTCTAATCCTTACAAAGAAAATTACAGAACAGTTATTATTAGTTTTGAGGATTTAATAACTTTCTGGAACCCATAGAAATAATAAGTAGAAGAGCCTGCTTTTTATACTACAATGTGTTCAAAGAAATTGGTTGCATGATATATTGAAAGTTTGAGTTGAAGAGTTATTTGCCTTTCTACCTGTCATCCAAAGAGAAGAGCGATGTATTCTTCATTTTTTGTAGAATAATAAATTGAAATTTCTTAGTACAAAATGGCAAGGGGAAGAACAAAGCCAAGCAGAGATAATTAATTCAGACAATGTAAATTTTAGGAAGCCTGCTTAATGAATTCAATGGGAAGAACTTGTAGGTCCAAGAGTTAAAAAGAAGTAGAATAAGATCTTATTATTCTGTGCACTACAACAATGACCTTGAAATTATTTTTATCTCTAGGCAAAGACCTGATTACCTCCAATAATCTTCTGAACAGACACCGTGTCATCCAGGCTAACATTGCCAGCCATGAGCCACGCATCCAAATGATCACAGAGAAGGGAAACAAAATGGTAGAGGAAGGTATGCATGATTCAAATTGAAATGACCTGTCACCACTTTGCCAAATTTATGGAAAGAAGTTTTTCCAATTTTAGGGCTTCATTCCTTTGTCTACATTGATACTTTTACCTGTATAATTTTCCTTTTAGGTGAAGTTTCTCTAACATTTCCTCTAGTGAAGTCCTACTAATAATAGATTCTCTGGGCTTTTTCTTTGATCTAAAAGACTTACTTTTGCCTCCATTTTTGAAACACATTTTCACTGGTTATAAAATTATTGTCAGACAGTGTCTTTAAGTATTTTTAAGATGCTACTGCACATCTTCTGACTTGCATAGTTTCTGGTGAGAAGCCTGCTTCATTCCTGTCTTTGCTCTTTTGCATGTAATGTCTTTTTTCCTCTGACTCTTTAAAGCTTTTTATCACTGACTTTTACCAACTTGGTGTACTTTTCTTTGTTTCTGCAGCTTTGCAGAAACAAAGATCCAGAGCTTCTTGGATCTGCTTTCTTATTGTTCTTCCAGGGAAGATTTTATCCTGGAACAAATTTAGAGGATTAGTCCGCTACTAAGGTACAAGCCTTCTGAGGACACTATGTCATGCATTATAATATCTTTCCACTTTGCAAAATATTTCCCCGTTGTCTCATCTGGCTAACCGACTGTGTTCATGGTCTGCTTTCCACAGGCTGCAGGGCTGCGGTTCCTCTTGTTTCTGTTGTCTGCTGTCTGGTGGGTGAGATTGGTCTAGGGGTTTGTTACAGGCTTCCTGGTGGGAGGGACTGATACCTGCACTTGGGTTGGTAGAGCTGAGTCTTTTCCCTCTGTTGAGCAGGGCCACATCAGGTGTTGTGTTTTGGCGTGTCTGTGAGCTTAGTATGACTTCAGTCAATTTGCTTTTGCTGATGGGTGGTGCAGTATTCCTCTCTTGCTGGTTGTTTGGTGAGACATGTCAGGCATTGGTGCCTGCAGGCAGTGGGGTGGAGCTGGAGCCATGTGCCGATAGATGCCACAGAGGGACCAGGAGGCACCAGACCACAGCTGAAACTGGAATATGATATCACAACTGTGGCTAGGGACATACCAGCATCACATATGCTCAAAAAGGGCAATTTTGACCACTATATGTCTTTCTACTTTGCTTCTTCAAGTTGTTTCAGTCGTAACCAACTCTTTGTCACCCCATAGACCATAGCCTGCCAGGATCCCTCTGTCCGTGGGATTCTCCAAGCAAGAATATTCGAGTGGGTTGCCATTCCCTTCTCCAGGGAATTTTTTGACCCAAAGATTGAATTTATGTCTCCTGCACTGGCAGAAGGGTTCTTTACCACTAGCACCACCTGGGAAGCCCATATCTTTCCACTTTGCTGGGAGCTAATTTTAAGTATTCACAACACTTTGTGGTCCTTAGGAGTTTTTTGGTCTACTTCTTTCCAATCTTCTTTTTCTTCCTCTTTAAGAGTTTCCTGGTACATGTCTGCCAAGGAATAATCGGTCAAATACTTCAAGGGACCTTTGCAAATTTCCAAAACACCCTCGCTGGTACATCAGTCTAGTCGGCATTCTGCTCCATAAGTTCTAGCTGTCTTGTCTTCCCTCAGCTCTGACGTCTGTCTCAGCGTGTTGTGATTGCTATTGATAGTTCTGTGGTCCTAGAGTGCTAACCCTCTTAGCACCACAGGGTATATACTGCCCCAGGCCTGAGCTGTGGCATTCATAAAGGCATAGCTCATTTCTTTCCCTTCTCTCAGGAGTCACACTCTTTTGCCTATTGTCTGAAAATCATTATATCTTACAGTCTGTCCTGTTTTCTAGTTGTTTAGGATAGGAGAACAATTTTTGTAGTATTAAGTTCTTTATGGGCAGAAGTGAAAATCTGCTGGTTGACTTTTGCCAACACTACACTGTATTTTCTTGATTTATCTGTTGGGGTGTTCACCAAATTCTGAAAATGTACTTAACACGATCTAAGGAAAAATTTTGATTCATCAATATTAAAAAAAAATAAACAAAACAGAAATGAAAATTAGCTGGTTTTTCTGTTTAGGCTAGAGAATGCATGTTTTTAGTGCTCTGAACAGTACCCACATATAGGTATTTTGTTTTCATTCCCTACATCAGAGATTGTACCTTCCAATTCACCACCACACATACACTCTATCCTTCATTAACATCTACCTATGCTTAATCTCACATATGACATTTCAGTTCCTAGGAATTTAGGTAAAATGCCATATTGACTTCATGCAGCATGATCCTCATGGCTCCCTTTCTCTCTCCCAGGTTACCAAAAAGATTAAAGTATAGTGGACATTAATGAGGGTAAAATTCTCCTTTTCTATACCTACCTCATAGGACACTTTGCTGCAGAAGATGTGGCCTCTAGGGTCAAGAGTTTGAATGAGAATATGGAATCTCTCCAGGCTCGAGCTACTAGACGGCAGAATGATCTTGAAGCCAACGTCCAATTCCAGCAGTACCTAGTCGATCTGCACGAAGCAGAAGCATGGATTAGAGAGAAGGAACCTATAGTAGACAACACTAACTATGGGGCTGATGAAGAAGCAGCTGGGGTAAGGAGGGCATAGAGAAAGATATTGTCTAATACTTACCAACTTGGTACCAAATGTGTACCTCATTAGATTGTGTGATAGTGTTAGGTTTTCTTAGATCATTGGGGTTTCCAGAGTGATAACTTTTGGGCTTCCTCTGCTGGGATAACCTGAATTAATAAAAATCCCAAAAGATATGCCACATTTTCCTAATCCCATAGAAATCCATATTTCTCAGAGATTATCTAACCCCCCAAAATCATGACCAGACATCTCTGCCTGACTCGGTTCCATCCTAAACTTCCCAGGCTAACTTTGGGATTTCACAAGCCAACTATGGTTTTAACATATGCTTAATCACTTTATTATAATAAAGTCAAGCAGACACATTAGGGTAAGAAGAATCTCAAAGGTTATAATTACTCTGCATATCCATTTCTTTATTTTGTTCATTATTCTATGGTGAGCTAGTATAGTATTTCACAAACCCTAGAAATACTTGACATGAGCATCTAAAGATATGCTAATATTTAATCCTACAAAGCAATGTTATCAATAGCATTTTATTTCAGCTGTGGTGTGCATTGATAAAATGCTTGTGCAATTTGACTTTGTTTTGATTAAAACAAATATATTGAAATTGTTGTTCGTTTAACTCCTGTTTTTTGATACCTGCAAATTTAGTATCTTTTAGTAGGAATTAGGACAATAAGTATATCATAAAAGAAGTTTAGTGATCTTCCTGTATTTGCTTCTGATGATTTTCCCATCAACAAATTCAGGCTCTTCTAAAGAAGCATGAGGCCTTTCTAGTGGATCTGAAGGCTTTTGGAAACAGTATGCAAGCTCTTCGGGATCAGGCAGAAGCCTGCCAGGTAAGAAAGACTTAAGTAAAACAAGAATCCCATTCTCCACTGCAGAAGAAAAGGAATTGTCACCAATTTTTACTTTACATAGTCTAGGAAGCAATTGCAGTAGAAAATACTGTCCTGTGATCTTTAGGCAGGCACTGTAGCATCTTTGTAGCATCTACAGAGATTCAGTGCAAAAGAATTTCTCAATAAGGGTTATAATTTTTGTTCATTGGTATATTTGTTTCCTTTTTCCTTTTATATTTCCATTTTCCTTTCTTTTACTTCTTTTATTCACATCTCTCCTTTTTATGTTCCTTCCTTCCTTAGTTATCTTTTATACCAACACATATTAAATGTCTACCATGTGCAAGTATGAATAAAGGAATAATTCTGACTTGAAGGAAAGTTATAGTCTGTTAGGCCATGAATTTTAACAAATAACATATGATAGATACATGAATGAGAAAAACAATCTCAAAGAAAAAAGTGTTTCATTCTCTTGATATTAGAGTGCTAGAGGATAGGAAAATCATAGCTGAGGCAAGCCAGTTTATCTGAATTAGTTTTGTAAGGGTGGTTTACTATACAGATAAGGAGAAGATGGGTTCTTCTAGTGAATAAGCTATGAGAGAAAATGCTCTGAAGCACAAAATAATCAAGTGTATTGTGAGAATGGCGAGACTGCAAGGTAGAAATAAGTGTCTGGAAGACTGATGGAAGCAGAAATCAACTAAATGATATGGATGTCTCCTGAGTAGAGCGGAAAGAAAAGAGACACACTTTTCACATTCAAGAAATTCTTTCTTATGAGGGGCTCTGAATCCATACACTGCAAGTAGAAAATATATAGGTTTACTATGTCAATAAGTATTCACAGAGTTTTAGTGCTGTGCCTTCCTCAAGCTCTGCACAGTAGGTGCCTACATAAAAAGAGGTGGATTTATGAATTGCAAGCTGTGAGGAAATAGTACCTGAAGGATACAAAATCAGAGGGGTATATAAGGGGAGGGACATCTTCACATCCCATCTGAAAAAGATGTGAAGGGTGATTGTACTTGTTCATTCTCTCAGAGATAAGATATTTGGGGGAAATGAAAATCAGAAAAGACTGTATCTTAGAGGGCAGGTTTCTTGCTAAAGAGAGAAACAAGATATTTGATGTAGGTTTATTTTCTCAAATACTAAAATTCTAGGGCCTCCCTGTGCTGTAGTTCATTCATCTCTAAAAAAAAGAAAAGAAAATACACATTTCGTCTACAAAATACTTTGAGGGCCTAGGGAATGAAGAAGGTGATGAGAGATGGTGGATCTTTCACTTTCTCAATTTTCTGAAACACGGATGCGTGCAATCCTTTTATATCTGCTTAAGACTGGTGATTTAGAGCATTTAATATGTTTTTGACAAATTAAATTCTTCCTTGCTCACTCTATATACTTATTTCCCAATCTGCCTGTCCCCCGAGAAGTGCTAAGATGAAATGACATTTCTAAAGATACCATATTGCAGTAGCTCTGTCACTGGAATCCAGGTAAGAGGTTGTTACCAGGAGCTCCTCTCTCCTTCGGGTGCAGGAACAGCCCACCGTGGATACAGAAAGATCTTTCCTATGGGAGACTCGAATGTTCTTCTTCCTATTTTTGTTCAGAAACAGCAGGCTGCACCTGTGGAGGTGGCTGCTCCAGAAGAGAGGGTTGTGGCCTTATATGACTTCCAGGCCCGCTACTCCCGAGAAGTCACCATGAAGAAAGATGATGTCTTAACACTGCTCAGTTCCATCAGCAAGGTGACTTTCCTTTCTACTTTTCTCCCCATCAACAAGGTGGCTCTTGCAGTTGACTCTCCCAACCATGCCAGATGTGGGTATATTTTAACCAGTCAGTATTTTTTTTTCCTATTGCTCTCTCTCTTAAATAACCATAATTTATCGAGTAGTATCATCCCTCCAGATATTGCATGAGATCCTGTAAATATCTTTTGAGATTACAAAATACCAATTTCACACTTAACAAAGTGAGGACTCAAGGAGCTTAAGTAACTAGCCCAAAGACTTATAAGCCATGAATGACAATTCTATAATATGTTTACAGGATTAAAACTTGTCTCTTCGTCTCATCTTTGCTTGTTCCTATTCTGTGCCAGTGTTCCTAGTAATGGAAAAAAATGGCTGAACTTAAGAGGAGCCTGGTTAAGGAGAGGTCTTTTGTCAACTTGGTTTTCCTTTAGCCTTCATGACTGTGAGAACAGTAACAAAATATTGTCTAATATTTAAAATATATTTATCATAGGATCTCACATAAACAACAAGGTTCTAATGTACAGCACGGGGAACTATATTCAATATCCTGTGGTAAAACATAATGGAAAAAATATTTTTAAAAAGAAGCTATAGACGTGTATAACTGAGTCACTTCACTGTACTGCAGAGATTGGCACAGCGTTGTAAACCAACTACATTTCAATAAAAAAGTAAGAGTTCGAGTAACTTTTTGTTATATTTTAATATTTCATTAATCTCCATAAATTGAGAAGAAAAAAAAAAAGAGAGCTCAGGATTTTCTACACTGAGGATAAGTAATTTGGGGGGAAAGCAAGATTGTCATTATCAGATAAGCTGTGTTCCAGTCCTCTTTTCCTTTTGCTTAGTCTTCCCCATTTCACTACATTATTCTCTGAGGATATTAACTCCAGAGTGGTTAGCATAGCAACATTCCTAAAAAGACTGTGAAGGTCAGGGTGATACTTAAGCATGAAGCATTCTTATAGGTGAATTTCAAGCAATGCACAATTTTTAGGGGCTCTAGGAGAAGGATGGGGAGAAGTTCTTATACAATACTCTCATACATAGATGCTCCACCCAGAAGAAGCCTAGTTTAATTCTGGCCCTATAGAGTTTTTTTTGTTTTTTTTTTTTATGAATTTTTAGTAGACAAAATACCCTATCATGAAGAGAATGACCATTGCATTTTGAAAACTTCATCAAAGTTAAGGATCTAACATCAAATATCAGATTCCTTGATTTCAGAGGCTTATCTCTGCAACTCCTACAACTCCTGATTTATCTTCTTTGTAATATATAAAATTTATAAGCAGTTGTTTGTTTCTTCTGGTCATCAGCTTGTCCCTTTGCCTAGAGACGCAGTTATGAGGGTTAAAACTCCTAAGTGTGTCTTTTAAGGAAGGAGTGGGCATTTGCTCTTCTTTTAGGACTGGTGGAAAGTAGAAACTGATGATCAGCAGGGCTTTGTGCCAGCTGTCTACGTGAGGAAACTAGCCCGTGATGAATTTCCTATGCTCCCACAACGGAAGCGAGAAGAACCAGGCGACATCATCCAGCGCCAGGAACAGATTGAGAACCAGTAAGTTCTGGAGGCTGGAGAGCTGGACAGTGTTTGGCCAAACATCTCCTCCGATTGGTCAAAGATACATCTCTTGATTCTATTATTTGTTAGATTAAAGATGCTTTTCAAACTCACAGATTTTAAGAGCCAAAAGTAAACAGAGTAATTCAAACCCTTCATTTTTTAAATGAGGAAAGGGAACTCCAGAACCATTATGTAAATTGCCCAAGGTCACATATTCTGACTCCCTGCCTGGCACTCTGTCACTCTTTCAAGCTTATCAAAAGGTCTTCTGACTCCCACATGCACTTTGTTTGTGTGTGTTACTATACGAGGCTATTTCCTATCCAGTTGCCAATAGGAATGTGAACTTTTCTATAAAACGGAAGGGGTATTATCAGTCACACTACTGGGACACTGACATTTTGATTGTTTTTAAATAGAAAGCTTTTGTCTCTCTGCTCTCAATGCTATTTTTCTTCCATCTTTATTTGCTCCTCTTCATTGTTTTTCTTTTGATTTTTCTTCCCTTTCCTTTTTGTCCCTTTTATTCTCTCCCTTTCTTACCCATGCTCTTCTGTGTTTTCTCTGTCTCTTTTTCCCACATTTTCCGTTCTCTTTATTTCTCCACTCAGGTACCAGTCCCTCCTACATCGGGCAGACCAGCGCAGACGTCGTCTGTTGCAACGTTACAATGAGTTTTTGCTGGCCTATGAGGCAGGAGACATGCTGGACTGGATCCGAGAGAAAAAGGCAGAAAACACTGGGGTGGAATTAGATGATGTTTGGGAGTTACAGAAAAAGTTTGATGAGTTCCAAATGGTAAGAAAGAGCTGTCTCCTCTAGACAGCTTTCTGAGGGTTTTCATCATTTCCTTTTACCTCATATCTCCTCCTAAGTAATCCCTTAATTTCATATTTGCTAAATATCCTCCCCAAAGCTAGAGAGTTCCATATGTTAAATATTTCTCTAGGTATTACAAGTGGAAAGAAAATGCAGAGGAAGCTAGTTACCTTGATTTTGTAGCCTGCAGTCCCTGTTACTCCTGCATCCTATTGGAAGTACTAGTCTTCCTGAATCTTTACAGCTTGTCCTGTACTGTCCTGTGATCCTGATGCCCAGGCTGAGATAGGGTGTTGTAAGACTTGTAAGGTCTAATTATGGGGCAGAAGTTTGGATGGAAAGGTGGGAAGAACAATCTGACTTTACAGCCAGACAATTTCTAATTTTCTTCTTACCTAAAATCTATTCAATCTCCTTTATTCTCTCAGATCTGTTCTGTTAACTAGCAATTAGTATAAACTTCTCCCACCTTTCCTTTCTATTCCATATGATACTTTCCTTACACATGGAATTCAAAGCTGTACAAAGCTATATATATGTGTGTGTGTGTGTATATATATATATATATATATATATATATATATGCAGAAGGTAATGGCAGTATGGAGCTAGTTATGGGAAAGGTCAAAGGAAATAGTCTCTCTATATACATAGAGAAGTAAGAGTAAGGGAAGGGTAAACAGGGTACAATTTATAAAAGAACACTAAGAATAAGACTTCCGTGAGAAAACTCATTGAAAGGCCATTGTATTGTGAAATGAACAATATTGTCACCATAGACATAGATCATTTCCCTAGAGCTATTTCTTACCACATATCTTAATGTAAGCAAATCATAACCCAGACAATGAAATTTTTCAGAAAGTGGAGAAATCTGTATTGGTAGCAAAAACTATTACATGGCTCAGGTAAGACCCCTCTGATAGTATAATTTAATCAGGGAGAGATTTTTAAGAAATTTAAGGAAAGATATATCTATATCTCATATAAATAACATTTTTAATAGCCACTGAGTATCAGGGAATTTAAAAGTCCTCTTCTTTGTGGCAGATTGGAGGAGGGCAGTTTGTTGTTTATTACAAGTATGGTTAGCAATATGTTTTAATCTGTAGTCAAGTCAGGGCAAAGGTGATTAGGCAAGAGTGAAAGACTTTTGAAGAGGGAATTTAAACTGCCTTGGTACATTTTTCCACCTAGGATTTGAAGACAAATGAGCCTCGACTGAGGGATATCAACAAGGTGGCTGATGATCTTCAATTTGAAGAGCTTCTGACACCAGAAGGAGCTCAAATACAGCAGGTAACTGTGACTCCTTCTTCCTTCTCACTACCAGGCTGAGTTTTGGGAGTGTTCATCTCACTTAAAAATACTTAACTTCATATTCTGCAGATTAGCTAGAACATATGGAAGGTAATTGCAGTAGAGAGCTAGCTATAGGAAAGGTCAAAGGAAATAGTCCATATAGTCCACCTGTGTATCCATCTTGTTGTTGTTCAGCTGCTAAGTTATATGCATTTTAGTCGATTCAAAATCCTTAAATTGCCACACCTCCCCCACCCCATCACCATGAGAAATTCAGTGCTCAAATACTTGAATACAAAGACAATGCAGGTTAAGGAGCTATGATAATAGGAAGTGGTTAATCAAGAAAATGTACTGGATGAGATAGGCTCTGATAAAATGTAATGAAAGAAGAATATAGGTAGTAGAGATGGAGGAGAAGGCATTTGAGACCTTATTCAAGTTTGGACCTGTGGTTCCATAAAATATGTATGGAACTAATGGAATGTCTAGTCCAGTTATCTGAGTTATCATAAACCAGTAAGGATAAACCCTGCCTCCTTTTCTGGTAACTGATGTGGGGTAAGAGTGAAAAAGAATGTGCAAAGGAACAATTTTCTTACTCCTCACAGAAAATAGGGCTCTAAACCTACCTGGTTTAGTCATTTCAGGACACAAAAAAAACTAGCTCTCGTAGAAAAAGGCAATGTCTTCTAGCTACCAAGGCAACAAGTCACACTTACTCTTCAGAGGTTGTAGTGTAGTCTCTGGAGCAGCCAACATCAATTGATGTGCTAAGGATGTTGGTTCCCACGTGGAACGTCAATTTGGGAAGGAATGTGATCCCTTTTTTAACTGCATTGGCATAGCTGAGGCCCAAGCTCAAACTATCCAAGAAAGAAAGAAACCTGTGCAATTTCTAAAGGAGATAACATGAAAATAATCAGGATTTAAGCCTCATCTAATCTTCAGACACCACTAAGCTGAGTTAGATCCCTAAAGTCTGTGTCTGCCTTTTTCAGGAGTTGAATTCCCGTTGGCGGTCCTTGCAGAGGCTGGCAGAGGAACAGCGCCAACTGCTGGGCAGTGCCCATGCTGTCCAGATGTTTCACAGGTGAGAATTTTAACCTTGAAAAGCAGCACTGCTCTAAAACCAACTCGAGAACCACTGATTCTAGTTGCTATAGTACAACCATAGCTACTAGCTTAACCTTTCTTCTTGGAGAAAATAGGAAATCAGATGTTTCAGTAGTAGGTAGATATCTCATTGCGCACGTAGGCTACTTCAGACAACCAGCTTCAATTTTCTCATACCTAGGCTTGGGCCCTGGTACATAATTAGCAGTTTATATATGTTTTCATGATAGTGAATGAAAATTGAAGTTGAAACAAGAGGTTTAAGTAATGACACATCTGAACTAGAAGTAGAGAGTAGAGGGCAATAAACATCACACTGACTCTAAGTGTTGATTCAACAATTTTTTTTTTTTTAATGTCTGATTGCCAAATCTCTGTCTATACTAAGAAACACACGCACCATTAAGTAAGCAAACTGACAACCAAACACCTTTACTGTGTAAAAATGTATTTTTGAATATTCAGAGAAGGGAAAACTGAAATGCAGACAAGTCTTGTTATTTAGAATGGCATAAGATTTTCCATGTTTTTCCACAGTTAAACAAGTGGCTTTGCCATCAGGCCACCTGATTCAAATTTAAGGTCTGCCTAAATTTATGGCAGTGGTATAATCTTGAGAAAATACCTAACCTCTTTTCTTTTTTTTGCTACTTAGCCTCTTAAGCTTTAGTTTTCTCATATATTAAATGGGACTGGTAATAGTAAGCAGGCCTCAAGTAGTTGTTGTAAAGATTAAATGAGCCTAAGTTCTAACACATCCTTAAAAAAAGGATGATGATGGTGGTAGTGATGACTTCTTTGTGAGCCCAGCTAGTCTGCCTTTAGCTTGTGTTATTATTCTTAAACGTTTTACCCTCATGCACCAGAGAAGCAGATGACACAAAGGAGCAGATTGAGAAGAAGCACCAGGCCCTCGATACGGCTGAGCCTGGTTCAGACTTGTTCAGTGTGCAGGCCCTTCAGCGGCAGCATGAGAACTTTGAAAGAGATCTCGTACCTCTGGGGGAAAAGGTGAGATGTGCCGTCAAGCTTTTCCAATACGCTCCTCTTCACATCTACCCATATTAATGCCCTCTCCTTTGGTTTTATTATCCAATCTCTTATTCTAGTTCTCCTTATCCTACTCCATTCTTGTCTTTAACCCTGTCCCGAAAGCTAGTCTACCAAAAGGGCATGCCCAGGGCAATTCACGTGGAGGGAAACATTTTTGAAAATTTTTTCAAAAGTGAAGTACAGTTGATTTACAATGTTGTGTTAATTACTGCTGTACACCAAAGTGATTCAGTTTTATAAATACATATAAATATATATATATACATATATATCTTTTTTTATATTCTTTTCTATTATGGTTTATCATAAGATATTGCATATAGTTCTCTGTGATATACAGTAGGACTTTGCTGTTTATCCATTCTATATATAAAAGCTTACATCTGTTAACCCCAACCTCCCTCTCCATTCCACCCCCAACCCCCTCTCCCTTGGCAACCACAGGTCTGTTCTCTATATCTGTGATTCTGTTTCCCTTTTATAGATAGGTTCATTTGCATCATATTTCAGATTCCACATGTAAGTTATATCATATGGTATTTGTCTTTCTCTTTCTGACATACTTCACTTAATATGATAATCTCTAGTTGCTCCAAATGGCATTATTTCATTCTTTTTTATGGCTGAGTAATAGTCCATTGTATGCATAGTATATCTTCTTTATCCATTTATCTGTCAATGAACATTTAGGTTATTTTGTGTCTTGGCTATTGTAAAGAGTGCTGCTATGAATATTGGGGTGTGTGTATCTTTTTGAATTCTAATTTTGTCTGAATATATGCCCAGGAGAGGGATTCTGGATCTTATGGCAATTCTATTTTTAGTTTTTTGAGGAATCTCCACACTGTTTTCTACAGTGGCAGTACCAAATAGCACTGAGGGAAAATATATTGTAAATGAGCCTCTTTGTGAGTTCCAAGTGAGTTTGTGAGTTCCAAGTGACCAGAATATATAGAAGTTAGTTGGAGATCAGTAGCCTAAGATAAATAGGAGATGATCATACCTGGTATGACCAGGCCTATGCCTGAGTATGGTACAGAGTTTCCTTAGAAGGGATTGAAGAAGCTTAATCCTACTCTGGCCAAAAAATGAACTCTAAATCTTGCCAAATACACTCTGGAATAACTCAGGGGGAGCATAGAACTTGCATTACCATAAAAAACAAAAAGAAGCACAGAAAATGTCTACATTAAAAAGATCTTCACATTAATTGACACTTGCCACCAACCAAGTCACTTAACCACCCTGTCCTATAGCCTTATTTATTTGTTTGTTTATGTATTTATACAAAGGTTTATTTTTAGATGTATGACAGATTCCAAGACATTTCCTTCTTCCTATAGGTGGCAACAGATATTATGTCAGAGAATACAAATGTATAAATAGGAATGGAATTAATGATTATCATTGCCTCAGGCACGAGGAACAGATTCCTTTTTGTAAGATTTCTTAATTCCACCTGTGGCCAGGGGGCCCTTTCCCTGAAGCCTTTCCTTTTAGCTTCTTGAATTTTTTCTGCTCCTCCTTCTTCTGTTTCTGCTTGAATGCCTTATCTTCCTCTTCTTTCTCCTTGACTTGCTTTTTGGGCTGCTTCAGAGGCGGCTTCTTGCCACCTTCACAGCCCAACATGATACCTGAGGCCTCTTCCCTGGACCTTACCACCAGAAGCAGCCTTCTAATCATAAAAAGAAGCACGGTCATGTCAAGAGTGGCTACTTTGGAGAATTATCACATACATCCAAAGGGTTTCCATCATCATATAAAAAGTAGTGAGACCTCATTGATGTCTATTTAAGGAAGGAGCACCCTGAGGCTTGGAACTCTTTTGCTAGGATTCAGGTGTGACATCAAGCTGATTGTCAGAACTCTTGACCCCCTAGGTGGAGGTATTGAGGGATACAGCAGATCGGCTCAGTGAATCCCACCCAGATGCCACTGATGACCTGCAGAGGCAGCGGTTGGAGCTGAAGGAGGCCTGGGATGAGCTGCAGGGGCTTACACGGGATCGTAAGGAGAACCTACAGGAGTCCTTAAAATTCTACCAGTTCCTCAGCCAGGCCAGGTAAAGTTCCAGAGGCAGACTCCCACCAGGTGAAATCGGCAGTTCCCACGTCTGGCCCGTAAATGGAGCTTCTAGGAGCTGCCTGGGTACAGGTGTCCTTCATTACCTGGTTTGGAGGGTAGCTCTTGGTCCAGACTGTACCTTCGGTAAGGAACAAAATTCTCAGGTTCAATATTTCAAGCCATGAAATATTGAATTTTGGAAGAATATGAGGTTATCTATGCCAGTTAAGTATGCTTTTAAGGAGTCTATACTATATAGAGAGTGCTATATCAGGAATTATAGGATATTGGGAATTCCCAGAGGCACTAGTGATAAAGAATCTGCCTGCCAATGCAGGAGACAAAAGAGACATGGATTTGATCCCTGGGTCAGGAAGATTCCCTGGAGGAGAAAATTGTAACCCACTCCTGTATTCTTGCTGGGAAAATCCCATAGACAGAGGAGCCTGGAGGGCTACAGTCCATGGGGTCACACAGAGTCAGACATGACTGAGCACACACATGCATAGGATACGGGGGGATATTCTACTGGAAAAGCAAAGAAGAATACAGGTAACCAGGGTGGAACATAGAATAGCCCCAAACACTCATCCCAACAAATAGATGGAACTATATAAACAAAGGCATGAGAATAGGAAGGTATAGAATACCCATGACATGGGGACAGTTAGATCCTGAGTTTTGTACATCACAGGGGTGAGGAGAAGTAGCAAGAGATAAACTTAGAAATGTTAAGCTCAAATCCTTTTTTAAATTAATTTTTTATTGGAGTTTAATTGTTTTTGACTGTTGGAGAAGTTTCACTGTTTTGCTAAACAATTTAGACATGATAGTGTTTTAGCAAATACACACTTTATCAGTGGAACAGTTTGCACATTCTGCCCCATCTTATCAGTCTGCATTTAGAATTGAGGGTTCAGGAAGTAACAGCTTGCAATGTAATATTTTTGAAGACAAAAGGGGGCGACTTTGGCAAAAGACTACAAGTGTTCTTGCCAATGCCCTCCCCAATTCAGCATCTCTGGAAAGTTATAGTGTTTCACATAGTATAAATAAATAGCATTCATACTCACCCTCCAAAGTATATATATGCCCATATATCTCTGCTTATATAGGTTCTGCCTATACTTAAGATTGCATGTTAAATGCTGACTCTTTCCCTTTATGAAATATTATTCAACATTGCAGAAGTAATATTAGCACCCTCAGAGCAACTCTAACACCTTATTTTATCTCTTCAGGACAGTCTTTCTTTTCAGGGCTTTTGGAAAAAATACTAATCTCTATGTTTTGCTTGCTTTTTATTTTCTCCTCTCAGTGTAAAGTGTGAAACTCCTAGAAGGCACAAATACATCTCTTTCACAATAAAACTTAGCTGTTTAAATAAGTGAATAAGTGAGTTTACAAAAGAAGAGGACTTTCTGCCCTAGAGCTACTGATTCCTATTTAGTAAACAAGAGTAAGGGTATGCTTCATGAGATGCTGAATTAGACCATCATATATAATTTTTTAACTCAATGCATTATTCTTTGACATTTACCTTCTGGGACAGATGGACTTTATCCCTCCTTTTCTAATTTATTGAGTGGGAAATGGCCCTGGTTTAATCAGGAGCAGAGAGTAAGTATGATGTGTGTGTGTGTGTGTGTGTGTGTGTGTGTGTGTGTTGGGCAGAAGCATGTACTGGATTCAGTTTGGAATAAGAGTAAGAATAAATATATGCCTCATCTGAGATTCTATGCTAAGATAAATCTTTAAACCCAAAATCCACTTTAAAGGAGTAGGATATATTAAAAGTAATAGAATATGTACCAGTCCAGGATTCCAGTCTGGGTTCTACTCCATATGTCTGTTTCCAGTTTTAGCATATAGGCAAATCACTTACATTCTCTAGGCCAACTTCCTCATCTCCAAAGTGGAAGGAAAAGAATTCCCAGAATTCTACTCAAAATTATTGCAAGAATCAAAAGAGATAGTGTGTGAAGAAAATTTCAAATGCAACAGAATGCTATTATTAAATTATACAGTGAAAACAACAAAGCTAAGATCTGTGAAGGCTATAAACTAGAAAGAAAATATAATATAGATCTGGAAATGTTTTCTAGGGGAGAAAAAGTCCAAGGACAGACAGTTTTGTAGCAAGTTGCAAGGTTTTCTTGATTCACTTTCAGTATGCCATTTCTCTAGGGACTTACAGAATTGGATTAGTGGCATTGGTGGCATGGTCTCATCCGAGGAGCTGGCTGAGGATTTAACTGGCACAGAGATCATGATAGAGCGACACCAGGTATGGTGACAAAAGCCTTAGCTTCTGATCACATAGCCTCACAACCTTCCTGCATTTTGCAGCTTTTGTGAGATGTCACCAGCCTCATCAGTCTCTGATCCCTTTTTCCCATAGGACCATCGTGCTGACATGGAGGCCCAGGCTCCCGCCTTCCAGGCCTTTGAAGACTTCGGTACAGATCTGACAATCAGTGGGCACCGGGACAGCCCCAAAATTGAAGAAAAGCTTCAAGCTGTTAGACTAGAGAGAGATGAGTTGGAGAGTGCTTGGGAACAACGCAAAAAGATGCTAGATCAGTGTCTGGAGTTGCAGGTACTGCAAATTCCCAATCATTAAGCAGACTTAGCTGAGTCTGTTACTTCTATGCAGTTCACAGAATTAATACAGGTGCTTATTTCACTGGAATTCCATGCCAAAAGCATAAAGGTATCTCTTGATTATCTGACATTGCATTTTCTGATCATTGTGGTGTTCTTTGCTTCTTATTCTTATTAATGAAAAGCTAAACAAAAAGGGGGTCAGTCCTAGGGCATGGGGCCCTGAAATTAAGTGGTTATAATTTATTGATATTTAAATTTACTTATTGATTGAAAGTTTTATTGATTGATTTTTATTGAGAACTTACTAGGAACACAAATATTAGTAAGATAGTGTCTATTTTCTAAAAGTAGTGAAATTAGACTTGTAGGCAGATCATTCTAATATATAAAATAATTACTGATAAAATGTGTGAATGTTTTGAGATTATAGTAGAAGGAGTGATTAATGCTCTTGAGGGAAGGGAGTGGAAGTGTCACATGCTGTCCTGAAAAACAGTCCTTACCAGAGTCTTAAAGAAATAACCAGCCAGTTTTTACCAAGTGTGTGTGTGTGTGTGTGCACACTCAGTAGCTCAGAGTGTCCAGCTCTTTTGTGACCCCATGGACTATAGCCCATCAGGCTCCTCTGCCCATGGAATTGTCCAGGCAAGCATACTGGAGCAGGTTGCCGTTTCCTACTCCAGGGGATCTTCTTGATCCAGGGATCAAACCCACATCTCTTGCATCTCCTGCATTGGCAAGTGGATTCTTTACTACTGCGCCACATGGGAAGCCCATTTACCATGTCTAGGATATGGAAAATAGTACTGCAAGAATGGAGAAAAGCTTATATGAAAACATAAACCATGTTTTCAGGGAAGAGTAAAAGGTCCAGTATAGCTAAGATTTATTGTATGAATGTTTCTTGGAAGAATATTGGCATCCTTTACAGGGTCCCTATTATCAATATCATGGGAGAGGTGGGAGATCATTTCCTCTGTCTGCCTGGAATGAACATACCATATACATTTAATTTTAACCCGCATAGTTGTTCCGAGGGAACTGTGATCAGGCTGAGAGCTGGATGGTGGCACGTGAGAATTATCTAAGGTCGGATGATAAGGGGTCCTTAGACAGTCTGGAGGCCTTGATGAAGAAACGTGATGATTTGGACAAAGCGATTACTGACCAGGTAAAAACAGCTAATACAAGAATTCCAATAATAACTGTTAGTAATAATGACAGAAAACCTGCACATGTATGTGGTTTTATGATTTGCGTGTATTTTAATTCCCATTTGCTTTTTACATAAACTCTGAGGTAGGCAGGGAACATAGTGGCTTAGACTTAGCCAAGGTGCAGAAGCTGTTTTATATGCTATCCAACATTCCATTCAATGCAGGGATCACTTTCTACAATGACCAAGGGAAGTGTCTGTTCTATAGGGAAATTGGCACCACACATGTAGTCCACCTCAGTATCACTATTGATGTTTCTCTTTTTGTTGAGCTAAAAGCCACCTCCCTATGGCATTTACCTTTCGGCTTTGGTTTTGTTCCCCTTTGTGAAGCCTTTTCTAGGAGGAAGTCTGAGACTGCACCAAGAGCCTACTTTCTGGGTATCTGGGCTTTTTTTCTTTCCTTTATCTAGGAAAAGAGAATCACTGAACTAGATCTTTTTGCTGAACGACTCATAGCTGAAGACCACTATGCCAAGGACGAGATTGCTGCTCGGAACCAACGCATACTAGAGAGGTCAGTATCGAGCAGTTGTTTTGTGAGCTATAGGAAGATATAGGGGCTTTCCTTGTGGCTCAGCTGGTAAAACATCTGCCTACAATATGGGACATCTGGGTTAGATTCCTGGGTAGGGAAGATACCCTGGAGAAGAGAAAGCCTACCCTCTCCAGTATTCTGGCCTGGGGAATTCCATGGACTGTATAGTCCATGGGGTTGCAAAGAGTCAGACACAACTGAGCGACATTCACTCACTCACTCACTCAGGAAGATATAGATAGAAAAGTGACTCCTTTGCTAGCATTGAGGATGGGGATAATACTTTGAGTTCTCATTTCTGTGCTGTGGTCTTCTAAGCTGCTTCAGTCATCTCTGACTCTTTGCAACCCTGTGGCCTATAACCCACCAGGCTCCTCTGTTCATGGGATTCTCCAGGCAAGAATACTAGAGTGGGTTGCCATGCCCTCCTTTAGCGAATCTTCCTGACCCAGGGATCGAACTCACATCTCTTACATCTCCTGCATTGGTAGGCAAGTTCTTGACCACTAGTGCCACTTGGGAAGCCCATATATAACATATAAGTGTATAAATAATGAGAATGAGAAGATAAAGTGCAGATAAGCAAATAGGGATATTCATGGATTTGGCATCAAGGCTTGGTGGAAAGATAGAAGGCAGAGAATAATCTAGTCCCTACTTTCAGATGGAAGATTCTCAAAGAACAGCTGATTGATGAGCGGATGAAACTTGGAGACCATGCTGACCTAAAACAATTCTACCATGACCTCAAGGACCAAGAAGAATGGATCAGTGAGATGTTGCCCATAGCCTGTGATGAATCCTACAAAGATCCCACCAATATTCAGGTAAGTTCAAAATAAGAATCTTGGAAAACTTCAACATACTTAGACTGCTGAATGAATGGTCACCTCCTAATGTGGAAAACTTCCTTACTGTTCAGACTGCCGTCCCTACCTTCAGGGATTTCTGAAGAAATGGAGGGAGTTCTTCCCAAGAATTAGTTAAGAATTAATTAAGAATCCTTAATTTTTCCTTTTAAACAGAATTTATCTCATCTTACTTTCTAAATTAGATGGTAATTTAGGTTCTGCTTTCCCTTCAGAGAAAATATCTGAAGCACAAGACCTTTGAAGATGAGGTCAATAGCCGAGCTGAGCAGGTGGAAGGAGTCATCAACTTGGGGAACACTCTGGTTGATCGGAGGGCATGCGATGGTAATGAAGAGTCTGTGAAGGTGGGTTCTGCTTATGATGGGCTTTGGGCTATCAAGGCATAGGAAGAGAAATCTTTTATACCCTTTCAGTTTTTCCATGTGTAGGAATATAGAATATTTTCTATTAATGGTCTTCCCTTTGTTTTTTTCACAAAAGAGGAGGAAAATATGTTGTTTTGGGATTCCCCTGGAAAGGGGATAGGCTACCCACTCCAGTATTCTGGCTTGGTGAATTCCATGGACTGTATAGTCCATGGGGTCACAAAGAGTCGGACAAGACTGAGAGACTTGAACTTTCAGACCTTATCCCTCCCATCATATTCAGCATCTTGACCTCCAAGACAGCTTTAGACTTAATTCCTATGTGTTATCATGCTTGCTTATATTTCCTGTCCTTACCACCAAGAGTTTTGACATTTAGGCAATCAGCTTCTGTAATCAGTCCAGAATTCTTTCTTCAAAATTTCTGCAAACACCTACTATTGCTTCCCCAAATTTAAACCAGCAAAAACAATTATGATTTAAAATATATGACCTTCAAGCACTAGAAGATTTTGGCTGGACCTGAACTCCAGAGCCTCCCTACATTATTCTTTCAAATTGTCACAGGACCCTAAATACCATAATGACCCCTCAATTCAGGAGAGGGCTATGATCAAGTAGGGCTTCCCTGGTGGATCAGATGATAAAGAATGTGCCAGCAATGCGGGATACCTGGGCTCAATCCCTGGGGTTGGGAAGATCCCCTGGAGGAGGGCATGGCAATCCATTTCCAGTATTGTTGCCTGGGAAATCCCATGGACAGAGGAGCCTGGTGGGCTACAGTTCATGGGGTCTGCAAAGAGTCAGATGTGACTGAGTGACTGACACGCACAGGATCAAGTAGAAGAGTTGGAGAAAAACTGGGACTACTTGCTTGAGAGAACAATTGACAAAGGACAGAAGCTCGATGAAGCTAGTCGCCAGCAGAGGTTCAACACAAGCATCCGGGACTTTGAGTTCTGGCTCTCAGAGGTATTTATACCTGGAAATGGTGTGGGCATGGGAGCTTAATAAATTCTTGTCAAATAAATAGACTTTTACGTGAACAATTTCCTTGACTTTTCTTGGAAAAAGTTTGGGGACATAGTTGCAAATCTTGTTCTCCTTAAAGACAGTTTTCATCTGTCATCTGTATTGTCTACCTTTCCATTTCCAGGCAGAGACACTGCTGACCATGAAGGATCAGGCCAGGGATCTGGCTTCAGCAGGAAACTTGCTCAAGAAGCATCAGCTACTGGAAACAGAGATGTTGGCCAGACAGGTAAGTAGTATGATAAACATTCAGAGAGGTGTTAGTTTCACATTGATGGATTTTATATTATCAGTTTTATTTGGTAACACAGACACGCAAAGAACATGATGTCAAAGGTTTTCTTAATTTCAGGACTTGATGATATTCTCTTGGACATCACTAGGGGGCAGACTTGGAATGCAAATAGACATAGATGAGGCTGGCTGGGTTCTGAATGTGACTAGCCTGAGAATGATGCCAAAAGAGAATCTTCTTGACTATTTCAGTCACTCAGTCTGTGTCATATTCAGCACTATAAAAAGATAGCCTGTTTGGAGACACAGTGCTTGTTCACCAAGGTCTTATTTTCCATATGGGGAGAAGAAGAAAACTCAAGGGAAAACATCAGAAGGCCAAATACATAGTTCCAACAAAGCAGCCATGCTATGTATAATGTCTGTATTCTTGCCCTTATCCAAACTGAGTTAAAACAACATAAGGTCAAATTCACTATCTGCAAAGATGAATCTATTTTCCCCAGTCTTTGAACTTGAACTAGCAGTGTTTAAAGGTCTACTTAATACCTATACTACACTAATCATTGAGGACACTTGGGCTTTCTAGGATGCACTCCAGGACCTGAACACATTGGCTGCAGAGCTGATCGCCAGTGGGACTTTCAATACTGACCAGATCATGGAGAAAAGGGATAAAGTCAACGAGCGCTTCCTGAATGTCAAGGATTTGGCGGCTGAGCACCATGAGAATCTGAAAGAGGCGTATGCCTTATTCCAGTTCTTCCAGGACCTAGATGATGAAGAGTTCTGGATAGAGTATGTACTGACAGCTCACATTGCGTGGATAGTCCAAGAAAATAGATAATCCACCAAACATGTTCTTATTTGATGCTGAAATGAAATAAGTAAAATGAACATTGGTTTTATTTTTATCAATTTTTTTCACTGTGTGTACACAGGAGACAGGCACGGAGGGAGTGAGGAGAAGTTCACACACATTCTGGGAAGAAAATTAAGAAGCTGTATATGTGTATTTTTTGGACTTCCCATAGCTCAAACGGTAAAGAATCTGCCTGCAATGCAGGAAACCAGGGTTTGATCCCTGCGTTGGGAAGATCTTCTGGAGAAGGAAATGGCAACCCACTCCAGTATTCTTGCCTGGAGAATTCCATGGACAGAGGAGGCTGGCGGGCTACAGTCCAATGGGACCGCAAAGAGTAGGACACGACTGAGTGACTAACACGCATATGTTTGTTTTCAGATAGTTCATATGTGTTAAGTCCTCTGTCCATGAGATTCTCCAGACAAGAATGCTGGAGTTTGCTATTTCCTTTTGCAGGGGATCTTCCTGACCTAGGGATTGAACCATGTCTCTTATGTCTCCTGCACGGGCAGGTGGGTTCTTTACCACTATGGCCCCCTGGGAAACCACATAGTTCGTGGAATGTGTCATGCCCACTCTGAATTAGATAGCTGAGCGCTGACAGCTTACGGGACTGGCCACTATCGTCATTCTTTCTGTGTCTTGTGTATCTAATACGTGACTGAACTTGACACTGGCAGAGAATTTACAGTACCTGCGCTTTGTGCTCAGTCGTGACACATGCTTTACGGCCCCGTGGACTGCAGCCCGCCGGGCTCCTCTGCCCTGGGGGAGTCTCCAGGCATGAATACTGGACCGGGTTGCTATGTCCTCCTCCAGGGGATCTTTCCAACCCAGGGATCGAATCCAGGTCTCCCACATTGCAGGTGGATTCTTTACCATCTGAGACACCAGGGAAACCCAAGAATACTGGAGTGGATAGCCTATCCCTTCTCCAGGGGAACTTCCCAACCTAGGGATTGAACTGAGGTCTTAGCATTGAAGGCAGATTTTTCACTGGCTGAGCCACCAGAGAAGCCTACATAGCACTTGCTATGGTATTATCGCTGATTTTTCAGTTCAGTTCAGTTCAGTTCAGTCACTCAGTTGTGTCTGACTCTTTGCAACCCCATGGACCACAACAAGAAAGGCCTCCCTATCCATCACCAACTCCCAGAATTTATTCAAACTCATGTTCACTGAGTTGGTGATGCCATCCAACCATCTCATCCTCTGTTGTCCCCTTCTCCTCCTGTCTTCAATCTTTCCCAGCATCAGGGTCTTTTCCCAAATGAGTCAGCTCTTCGTATCAGGTGGCCAAACTATTGGAGTTTCAGCTTCAACATCAGTCCTCCCAATGAGTGTTCAGGACTGATTTCCTTTAGGATGGACTGGTTGCAGCATTTTGCAGTCCAAGGGACTCTCAAGAGTCTTCTCCAACACCACAGTTCAAAAGCATCAGTTCTTTGACACTCAGCTTTCTTTATAGTCCAACTCTCACATCCATACATAACTACTGGAAAAACCATAGCCTTGACAAGATGGACCTTTGTTGGCAAAGTAATGTCTCTGCTTTTTAATATGCTGTCTAGGTTGGTCATAACTTTTCTTTCAAGAAGTGAGCATCTTTTAATTTAATGGCCACAATCACCATCTCCAGTGATTTTGGAGCCCAAAAAAATAAAGTCTGCCACTGATTCCCCATCTAATTGCCATGAAGTGATGGAACCAGATGCCATGATCTTAGTTTTCTGAATGTTGAGCTTTAAGCCAACTTTTTCACTCTCCTCTTTCACTTTCGTCAAGAGGCTCTGTAGTTCTTCTTCACTTTCTGCCATAAGGGTGGTGGCATATGCATATCTGAGGTTATTGATACTCCTCCTGGCAATCTTGACTCCAGCTTGTGTTTCTTCTAGCCCAGTGTTTCTCATGATGTACTCTGCATAGAAGTTAAATAAGCAGGGTGACAATATACAGCCTTGACGTACTCCTTTTCTTATCTGGAACCATTCTGTTGTTCCATGTCCAGTTCTAACTGTCGCTTCCTGACTGCATACAGATTTCTCAAGAGGCAGGTCAGGTGGTCTGGTATTCCCATCTCTTTCAAATTTTTCCACAGTTCATTGTGATCCACATATTCAAAGGCTTTGACATAGTCAATAAAGCAGAAATAGATGTTTTTCTGGAACTCTCTTGCTTTTTTGATGATCCAACAGATGGTGGCCATTTGATCTCTGGTTCCTCTGTCTTTTCTAAAACCAGCTTGAATATCTGGAAGTTCTCGGTTCATGTATTGCTGAAGCCTGGCTTGGAGAATTTTGAGCATTACGTTACTAGTGTGTGAGATGAGTGCAATTGTGGGCTAGTTTGAGCATTCTTTGGCATTGCCTTCTTTGGGATTGGAATGAAAACTGACCTTTTCCAGTCCTGTGGCCACTGCTGAGTTTTCCAAATTTGCTGGCACATTGAGTGCAGCACTTTCACAGCATCATCTTTCAGGATTTGAAATAGCTCAGCTGGAATTCCATCACCTCCACTAGCTTTGTTCATAGTGGTGCTTTGTAAGGCCCACTTGACTTCACATTCTAGAATGTTTGGCTCTAGGTGAGTGATCACACCATCATGATTATCTGGGTTGTGAAGATCATTTTTGTACAGTTTTTCCGTGTATTCTTGCCACCTCTTCTTAATCTCTTCTGCTTCTGTTAGGTCCATACCATTTGTGTCCTTTATTGGGCCCATCTTTGCATGAAATGCTCCCTTGGTATCTCTAATTTTCTTGAAGACCAGATCTCTGGTCTTTCCCATTCTATTTTTTCCCTCTATTTCTTTGCACTGATCTCGCTGATTCTACTTTTTGTAAAAATAGAGGTGGAAAAATCTTACCAAATCAAATGATTTGTCTTATTTCTACCCTGCCTCATCATGTTTCTTTTCTATAAAACTGTTGATTCTTGTTCATTATCAGTGAATCAGAGGAAAGGAATGTGCATAGGGCACCAAGCAGGAAATTTTTGAACCTTTTTGGAAATAGTAAGATATTGTAAAACAACTATATCCCAGTAAAGGAAATAGTGGGATATTTTCTACCTAGTCTTTCACCACACTTCAAGGTGATGTTCAAACATGTTATACTCAGAACCAATCCAACTGCCATGACTCCTGTGATGTCAGCTTTTATGTCTGTTTTACCTGAATTAGCTATTGATACGGGCTTCCCCTGAGGCTCAGTGATAGGAGAATCCAGCTGCCAGTGCAAGGAGTTGCAGGAGACTCCTGTTCAATTCCTGGGTCAGGAACATCCCCTAGAGAAGGAAACGGCAACCCACTCTAGTATTGTTGCCTGGAGAATCCCATGCACAGAGGAGCCTAGCAGGCTACAGTCCATAGGGTCGCAAAGAGTTGGATGTGACTGAGCGGGCATGCATACCATGTACATAATTATTGACATTAATAGAAGGTCATATAAGCAGATATGTTTGTATATATGTAGTGAGTATGTGTGTGTGTATAATTTTCACATTTTCTGAAAGAGAAACAACAGTGAGTTCTTGAGAAAAGAGAAGATACACATGTGGACAGGCAAAGAAATGGATGAGAAGGCTGTTCCAGTATGTTATTTTAATTTGTGTTGGTCTAAGTCCAATATTTTGCTGAAAGGCTCTGCCACTTATTAACTTTGTGATTACCGACACCAGAGTGTTCCAGAATTTACCCCCACCATACTCCCAGCCAAACACATATGCTTAGAAAACCATCCTTTTAGGATGTCCTCAGTCTAAAGTTTTAGGATGTCTAAAGTCTAAAAGTTTTCTTCCTTGATCTCAGGGAGAAGTTGGTACGAGTGAGATCCCAGGACTATGGGAGGGATCTGCAGGGGGTTCAGAATTTGCTGAAGAAGCACAGACGCCTAGAAGGAGAGCTGGTGGCGCACGAACCTGCCGTCCAGGTAGGAATATGAAACCTGAAAAGACAGAGATAATGTAATAGTAGCACTTCATGTTATGGATAAATATTAGGTTGGTGCAAAAGATTTATGGTTTCGGACCCTGAATTTTAAATCATTATGACTAGCCTTAAACACATCTTTATTAATCAAAATAGGAAACATTGCAATCAACACATTTTTGCCAATGAGAAATAAGTTTGTATATTCCTGTTGCATAAAAATCCATGCTTCAGAATTCAGTGAACTCCTGGAAAGCATTTTCTGCCTCCTGCTGGTTGTGAAGCATTTTCCCTGCAAAAAGTTGTTAAGGTGCTTGAAGGAGTGGTAGGTAGTCAGTTGGTAAGAGGTCAGGTAGATATAGCACATATAATTGGGCTACAAAGGCAAAACTTTGTAGCCCATTTCATCCAACTTCTGAAGTGTTGGTTTTGTGACATGTGGTTGGGCATTGTTGAGGAGAAGAATTGGGCCCACTCTGTTGACCAGTGCAAACTGCAGGTATTGCTGTTTTCATTGCATCTCATTGATTTGTTGAGCATACTTCTCAGATGTAATGGTTTCACTGAGATTCAGAAAACTGTAGTGGATCAGAGCAGTAGCAGACTACCAAACAATGACCATGACTCTTTTTTCGGTACAAATATGGCTCTGGGAAGTGCTTTGGAGCTTCTTCTCAGTTCAACCAGCTGGTCATTGTTGGTTGTCATATAAAATCCACTTTTCATCACACATCACAATCCATTTGAGAAATGGTTCATTGTTGCTGCATAGAATAAGAGAAGATGACACTTCAAAATGATGATTTTTTTTTTTTTTTTGATTTGCAGTCAGCTCATGAGGCACTTGCTTACCGAGCTTTTTCACTTTTCCAATTTACTTCAAATGCCAAATGACCATAGAATGGTTGAATTTGAATTCTTGGGCAACTTCTTGTGTAGTAAGAGGATCAACTTCCATGATCTTCTCAGTTGGTCATTGTCAGCTTCTGATGGCCAGCCACTGTGCTCCTCATCTTCAAGGCTCTAGTCTCCTTTGTAAAACTACTTTAACTGCTGTTGTACTGTATGCTCATTAGCAGTTCCTGGGCCAAATGTGTTGTTCATGTTGCAAGCTGTCTGCTGATTTTTTACCTATTTCGAACTCGAATAAGAAAATTGCTCAAATTTGCTTTTTGTCTAACTTAATTTCCATAGTCTAAAATCCATGTAAAATAAATAGCAAGTAATAATTTATTAGCAAAAAACATAAAGCAAAAATTTTGCATTAAAATGATGCATAACTTAACTACATTTATTTAAGAATGTATTACAATATCAAATGGCAAGTTTCAACAATGCAAAACAGAAATTACTTTCACACCAACCTAATAGGTTGAGGCTACAAAATGTGAAGGTAGAGTGCCAAGGTCACATAGACAGTTGGCTGTAGAGTTCACAAGCATTCCCCTCCATACTGTGCCTTCTATGAATAGAAGAATCTGTGTAGAAACCCATGTCTTCCCTGGAAGGAGCATCTTTGACAGTCCAGGGCACAGTTGCTGACAATTAGGATGCAGATTGGGATATCTGGAAAAGCTGTACCCGAGATGAGCCATGTGGAAAGATGGCAACCCTGAGTGTTGGCTTGGCAGCAGGGTCACCCTGTGACCGTCAGTCAGATCCTGGAAAGTAGTCTAGTGGAAATGCCAAGGTATTTGTCTGAATCCTTGATGAAGTTTAGCATGTTAGATCTTACTGCAGCTTTCTTCATTCTCCCAGGATTGTCAGGACTGCCTTGAGTACATCCCATTTATAAATGAGCCAGAGGGTAGGAAGGGCTAGATACTTTGCTAGAAAATTGGATAAATGGGGAAATGCTGTGGGGAAATATGACATGGAGGATGTGTGTTGTTCAGAATGTGCTGGATATGGCAAAAAAGCTGGGAGACAAGGCGGCCGTGGGGCGAGAGGAGATCCAGAACAGGCTTGATCAGTTTGTTCAACACTGGGACCAGCTCAAAGAGTTGACCAAGGCTCGGTGAGTCGGGGATAGGAGGCCAAATTCTCTCGTTGGATTACAGGTATTGGGTAGGTATTGAGAAGATACTTAAGCGCCTGCTCAGCATCTCTCCCTAGCTACCAATCTCTTCTAGCTTCTAAGTCCCTGCTCAAGTGCCAAGTCTTCCATGAAGCTTCCTCTATGTACCCCAGGAAGAAATGACACTGTTTCTATGTCTCTATGACACTGTCTCTCTAGAGGTGTGCTTACAATTACTTGCAGCTGTCTTTTATCATCATTGCCTTACATATGTTATCCTTTATACCACATTATCTCCCACATGTCTGTTTTATTTTCTGCATCTCCCCAGTTTTAACATTATGTGCAGTGCTTAGTAATAAAAGTATGGAGTATTTTTCCCCCTTACACCCATAAAGCCAAAATCTTAAAATCTTATAAGATTGTGCCACTTTGCTACACTTCCACTGCTCATTAGTTTTTGTGTTTTTTGTTTTTTTTTTTAATTTGGGGTGGGGGTTACTTTCCTGTTACAGAGGGATTCAGTTGGGAGAATCCCTAGAATACTTGGAATTCATGGAGAATGCTGAGGAGGAGGAAGCTTGGATCAGTGAAAAGGAAGCTATGGTTGCCCAAGGGGATTCTGGAGACACTTTGGCCGCTACTCAGGTGAGGAACTGGAAGAATGGATCAATTTTCTTCTGTTGAATCTTTTCTTAAGTAGTCAACATTTTTGCCTGTAAAATTAGAATCTTTCTTCTGGTGGAAGAAGAAACTTTCAGGTTAGTTCTTAGCATGATGTTCTTGATACTAGATATTTTTCTGCTAGATGGAATGTTTTTAAGAATTATTATACATACATTTCAACATGGAGAAATCCTTCTGTACTAGCTTGATCAATAATCACCCCCAAATCCAGAAGTCTCAAGTCACATGGTTAGTTATAAACAATGTCACATGTATTCCTTTGGCTCTTTGGTAAGACTGCCTTTCTGGGAAGTGAGGAATTTGGGAAGAGAAATTTACTGGAGCTATGCAGGAATAAGTGAACACTCATGTAGTCTATCAACTTAGTTGAATCATTGCTGGTGAATGGCATCAAAAGGAATCAGAATGTGAGTGGGATATATTGTTAATTTTGGAAGTTCTGATTCTCACCAACTCATTCACACAGAGCTTACAAAAGAAGCTCGAAACTTTGGAGAATGACTTTGCTGTCCATGAGATTCGAGTGCAAAATGTGTGTGCTCAAGGAGAAGATATCCTGAGTAAGGTAAGATATACTCCAGGGATTCCAGGTCAAAATAAGGATTTGAAAAAGGTATTGGCCCAAATATAGAATCATGAACATTGTTAAAATCATGCACAACCTTGGTAATCTCTTCTCAGCTGCCTTTTTGTTATTGTTTCAGCAAACAAATACCAATTTAATTATTGCTATTTTCTGGAAGCTTTTTTTCAAAGTCTTCTTATAGGTATACTTTTTAGATATTTAAAAATCATTCATTGACTCATACTCTATGCAGAATATGACATTTAAAAATATTTTACACATGACTTGCTTTGGTCATAGAGAACTGTAAGAATGTGAAGAAATCTCTTTGACCTCTAGAGATGAGGACCCCACTGAAATCTCTTTGTAATTTGAGAACCATTCTTTTGTTTAAATGCTAGTTTCAACAGAACCTCAATAATCTAAAGGCTGTACAAAGAATCCTAAACAGATGATTCTGTACCTTTGAGATGCTTATGCCAACTAAGAAGATCACACTTACATGGACAAACAGGAGACTGTCCAAATGCTGGACAATATCATCTGGATAATAGATATTCTATTATAGATGAATAATAGAATAATTTCACTGGACCTAGAAGAGAGTAGCTATATATTTGGAAGGAGAGAGATGAAAGGTTTTTAATAGTGCAAAGGATTTTACTTTTCTGGCTCTGAACATTCATCAATATATCTATCTCTCCTTTCAACCACGGTGACACAGGGGGATAGTCAACATAAAGAGAAGATTTCTAACAAGATACAGGCTCTAAATGAAAAGATTCCTTGTCTGGCCGAGTCATTGGCTGTTTGGAAGTCACAACTGGAAGATGATCATGACTTTCAGCAGTTCAACTGGAAGGCTGATGTGGTTGAGGCCTGGATAGGTATGATATGTGAGGACCAGAGGCTTCCCAGGTGGTGCTAGTGGTAAAGAGCATACCTGCCAATGTAGGAGACATAAGAGATGTGAGTTTGATCACTGGGTCAGGAAGATCCCCTGGAGGAGAGCATGGCTACCCACTTCAGTGTTCTTGCCTGAAGGGTCCCATGGACAGAGGAGCCTGGCAGTCTACATTCCATAGGGTCACAAAGAGTCAGATACAACTGAAATGACTTAGCATGCACTCATTTGAGGACGATGGCCTCTGGGTTTGAGGATACGCTGATAATTCAATTTATTGAATGGATCCCAGGGCTCTGTTGCTCACCATGGGAAGAAAGATGCCCCCTTCATCACCCACTCCTATCCTGTCTGAACACAATTACAATTAAAGTCACATGTGTGCAAAAATACCCAGACATACACACACACAAACTTATAGAGACGTATACTGAGAGAATAACTAAGTACTATATTCCCAGAGAACATCTTTTTTTGGAAATTGGTGATGTCCATGTGATATTCAGAAAGATAGAGTCATGGCAAACATTCTAGCAAATAAATTCTGTGTTTGATTTACTTATAATTTATGTCTAAGCTGAAGATTTCCTTTGTTCAATGAAACATCCAGAAGTTCTCTTGGTTCTAGCTCTGTTTCAGTCGGTTTATCCTGTATACATCTAAAAAAATAGTTTACTGGCTCCCACACCCATATTCTAATGAATCATCTACTTGGAGAGTCAAGAGGCTCTCTTGTGGCCGATAGTAGATATGCCTTTCTCTTTGCCAAGCCAGATATAAAACCAACTCTCTTTCTCTTCTTATGAATTACCTTTGTTCTTCAGCTGAGAAAGAAACAAGCTTGAAGACCAATAGCAATGATGCAGACCTTGCTGCCCTGTCCACTCTCCTGGCAAAACAGGTGAGAGCAGGTTTGCCTTGTTCATAAATGCCCATGAAGTCCAAGACCTACATCACACAGAAGCTTCACACACAGGGTTATTTCATTCCCAAATGTTGTGGTTTTATTATCTGTAGGACCTGTAAAATTGTTCCCTTTGTGATAGAGATAATTTGCTAGTTCTTTTTCCCTCATCAATATTGCCAGTAAGTGCTAATTTTTATTAGAGAACCAACTTTTGACCATTTAATTTTTCTCTGTTTTATCTTTTTACTGTATTCCATTAATATCTTTATAATTATTCCATTATCTTTATAATTTTTTAACTTTCTTTGAGATTACTTGATTTAAAAAAAATTAAGATAGATATTGATGTTGTTAAATACTTAGCCATTCTTCTTTTCTAGTATGTTGATTTGAGAATACACCTTTTCCTCTAAGTAAATCCTTAACTGCATCTCACAGATTTCATGTTATTTTTGTTATCATCTAATTAAAAATATTCTGTTATTTCTTGCATAATTTCTTAATTGACTCACTATTTATTCTGTAGTGCATTGTTCAATTTCTAAATACTTGTGAATTTTCTAATTATCTTTTTTTGACATTTATATATAGTTATTCAACTTTATTTTAAAAACACACTCTATGTTATTTTAGGAGGTTGCTTTATATCCAACAAATGACCTGTTTTGGTGAATAGCCTTTGTCCAATTGAAAAGAATGTGATTTTGCAATGATTTGTATTACCTATCAGAGTCTGTTACTCATGTTTTTTTTTTTTTATATTTTAGTTTTATATATTTTAAAGCTAGGTTAAAAGTTATGTTGACATTTAGAATTATGAAATCATTTTGATGAATAAATTCTTTTAATTATGAAAAGTTTCTCTCTAATAACACATCTTTTTAAACACTTCTTAATTTAAAGGATTTTTCACATATTAGTGTACTACACCAACTTTCTTTTATTTACTGTTTGCAATGTACATCTATTTCCATTTCTTTTAAAAACATTTCTATGTCTTTATAGTTTTTATTGTTTATTTTGTACATTCATAAATTGCAACATGGTTGTCACTATAGCATTAACTATCACTTTCATTCTGTGATATAACTATCATTTTTTTAAAGGTGAGAACAGGTAAGACTTGTAAGACTTATGTACTTTAAAGTACATAGTATAGGAATATTAACTATAATTACCATGCTGTACATTAAATCTCCAGAACTTGTTAATCTTATAAATAGAAGTTTTTGCCCTTTCACCAATTTCTCCCCATTTCTCTCACCTCCAATATATTCTATTTGGCTTTTTTAGATTCAACATATAAATAACATTATACAGTATTTGTCTTTCTATGTCTGACATTTCACTTAGCAGAATAGTCTCAGGTTTCATCCAAGTTGTTGCAAATAGCAGGGTTTCCTTCTTACTCGTGACTGAATAGTATTCTATGTGTATATCACCTATCTTCTTTATCCATTGTTCTTTTGACAGGCAGTTTGTTTCTATATCTTGACTACTGTAAACAATGCTGCAATGAACCTAGAAGTGCAGAGTGTCAATATGTCTTAGATGTGTCTTTTATAAATATCATATAGCTGAGTGTTGACTTATTATCTACTTTGATGATTTTCATGGAGTAGTGAATCCATTTACATTTAAAGTAATTGATTCATGAGTTTTTATTTAAAGCTATAATTTAGTACCTCTCTCCCATCTCATGCCCTATCCAACCCCAACTTTTCTTGGTAATGACTCAAGACATGATTTCAATTTTCCTGAAGACTAGCCATTTTCAGTTTGTTCTTAAACATAGAACCTTTAGAGACTTCAACTAAACCTCTTTCACTAAGTTTGCTCCTACTTGATGTGTCCTGATCTCTACACTGTGTGACTGCAGAAAATTTTTAGATTTTAGATTCTTTAGATTGTTTAGACTGTAGATTCTAAGCTACTGTTTTCTGCTTGACTTCTACAACTTGTATTCAGGAAATCTGTAAATGCCCTAACGGGGTCATACAAGGGGATTATTGAGCCTCCTTTTCTGCAGCTCCCTTTTCATGGTTTCCTCAAACAGTGGATGCTTCAGTTTCCTAGAATTCTGGTTTCTGTCCTTTCAGTTCTAATGTGATGATCAAAAGCTCTGAGCAGCTGCTTTCTCTGCAACTTCAGCCTGTACAGTTTATACTTCAAAGGAAAAAGTGGCAGAGAGTACAACTCTTATTTTGCTACTATTCCCTTCTCCCTGTAATTTTGATCCCTCAAGTTATAGCTATTTGAGTTGCATCCTGATCCCTTTCAAACAGCTGATTTTTTGTGCTTTTATCCAGTGGTTAAAATTGTTTTCAAAGAGAGGATTGGTCAAATACACACCACCCTGTTAAAACTAGAAGTGGAGCATCCTGAATTTTGTGATTTTGATATCATTTACACATACACACATACACTGTCACCTGTAAAAGGTTTTTTGTTAGTTTGCATATTTTCACAATTTCTAGTAGTGCACTTCTACTAATACTAATTAGAATGCAAAATCTAATAAGTGATGTAAAAGAGTCTTAGAAAGTGAGCCTTAAGAAGGATTTAATTTTGATTTGGAAGATTTGAAATATCACATCATGCTCCAAATCTCCCTTAATATTAATTTTGCGCCTAATCTAAAAATCCGGTTTTAAAACATTGGAATTTAACCATAATTCCAACTCCAAGTGCTTATGAACGTCTCTAAGTAAAATTTCCTTTTTGGAAAATTTGTCCACTACTCTACACTCTTGCATAGGTTCAATCTGGTGGAACCCAGGTATGAGTGACCCTTGGAATCTGTATTATTTTTCTGTTCACACCTTCTCTATGGGTCTTTCTCAGGACACACTGCATGCCAGTCTGCAGAGCTTCCAGCAAGAGAGACTGTCTGAGATAACTGACCTGAAGGATCAACTTGTGGCTGCTGGGCACAGCCAGACCAAAGCCATCGAGGAGCGCCATGCTGCCCTGCTGAGGCGCTGGGAACAGTTGCTGGAAGCCTCCGAAGTCCACAGACAGGAATTGCTAGAGAAACAACGGCCCCTTCTGGAGGTAAAAAAAAAAAAAAAAAAAAAAAAATGATGAGCCATCATCTGACCTTGACTATCTATATCCAGAAACAGATACTGAAAACCATGTTTGAATACTATAGACAATTGAGTGAGTATATTGCAAAGAATCAGGAAGACATTCTTATAAACATGAAGTAATTCATTTTTAGATTGATACTTTTTTTTTGTTTTGACTGATTGACCAGCTATTCAGCTGACTTATGATGGAAGTCACACACATATATTGGAAACAAGTAGGTGACTCACGACGAGGACTAGAAGATCTTAATTTATGGCAGAACTAATACTGGCATGTAGGAGTCAAGATTGCTCTTGTGTTTTTCGACGAGGACTAGAAGATCTTAATTTATGGCAGAACTAATACTGGCATGTAGGAGTCAAGATTGCTCTTGTGTTTTTTCTAACTCAAATAAAAGGAATATTAGACAAGTAAAATTTGTGTTATCATCTTTCCTAGCTGGGGCACCTTCTATATGTTGCTTAACATCTCTGAAACTTGATTTCTCTATTTAGAAAATAGGGTAATATCACCATCATATCTTGTTCTATGCTATTACTATCAAAAGAGATAATGGACTTGAAAACGCAATATAAACCACTATGTTCTATATGGACATAGCTATTAAAATGTTCTTTCTTTTGGTGACTGCTAAGATATTGGATGCTGATGATAAAATTATTAACAGTAAAAGGAAGTCAAGATGTTCAGTGAAAATACTGAGTACTTCTAGACCATAAGATATTGTACCTGACAACAAGTTAAAGTAGAGAATTAGACGAATCAGGAAACACACAAATAAAAGTCAGACTCTTGATTTTAACTGTACTGAGGGACATAGAACCTACAGAAACTAATCTTAAGTGCAAAATTAAAGCAATTAATGGATAACCACATATCTTATTTTATGATTATAAAATCTCTGTAAAATATTCAGTTGATACATCATATTATGAAAATATATGATATTATTTATAGGTTTCCATGTCCTTCCAAAGTAGGGGCAGTAATAGATTTTCTGTGTTGGTCTATTTTGGTGTATAGATTGCTGAAATGAATATAGCGACAACGTAATGGTATACAATACCTTTGCAATCTCTATTCCATTTGGATCAGTTTTTTTCCTCTTAACCCATTTTGAGATGAAAAATGATTCTCACATCTGTATAACAAAATCTTTTTGAAAGTACAATCAGCTGACACAAAATATATGATGTGTTTTAAATCTAAAACTTTTTATTACCTTCTGGTTGAAAAAATCCATACTATTTCTCTTATTGAAAATTCACATTCAGAATACTCCAGAGTATTGCATGGCTAAAGATGTAGGTTAGAGGGTAAGAAATGGATTTAAGCAGGGAATTTAGGCATGAGATTAGCTCTGAACAAGGTTTAGAGGAAGGTAGGAAGACAACTCAGTATATACAAATAAACATCAAAGCAGTGAGGGCTGCAGATCACAGAAGAGAAAGAAGAAATGTCTATCCCACAAACGATTTTTTTTTTTTACTTGCAGTTCATTCATTCACTTAAACTTAATTCATGCATGTTATACTATGTGCCAATTAGTCATGGAACACAGACATCAGAACAAGAAATCATGAAATCTTATCATTGAAAACTACCCTTGTCACTGGGAATCTTATGGCTAAAATAATCCTAGAAGTTATCCAACTTCATTTTTAAGTGTTGGAAGAAAAGAGAAAATGCTTGGATCAGGGCTTGTACCTTGAACTCACATGTCCACCCATCTGATTGCATGGTCTCCATTGGTTTTAGTTCTGCTCTCTTAGAGTGTTGGTCCTGCAAATATTTGAAGACAGTCATTTTTTATCCTGTTTTATTTTCTGCTGTTGAACTTTATTGGAAAAGATGGAACTGTCTTTTTTCTTTATAGGCTGAGGTTCTATTCATGGAATTCGCACACAAGGCCTCAGCTTTCAACAACTGGTATGAGAAGGCCGAGGAGGACCTGTCAGAGCCTGTGCGCTGTGTCTCCCTGGATGCAATCCGGCAGCTGCAGAAGGACCACGAGGCCTTCTTGGCCTCCGTGACAAAGGCCCAAAGAGACTTCAATGATTTGCAAGAGCTAGACCAGCAGATTAAGGCCTTAAATGTGCCCTCCAGCCCCTATACCTGGTTGACAGTGGAGGTGCTAGAGAGAGTCTGGAAACACCTATCTGATATCATCAAGGTAGTTTGGGGCAGAGAAGATACTTCCTTTAGTTATAGTGAACATGATCATTTGATTTAATTTCTGGATTCGGGGACTTTGAGAGAGAAAGGAACACTTAATAATTATATTGGGACAGCAGTCATGAACTGAGTCAATCTAAGAAAAAAATGGAAATACGTTCATGATAAACAGAGCCCTATGCCCTATAGTTTAGACAGTCTCAAGTGTTTGAGTGATGATCGGTGATTCAGAGAAGCAAACATAAGCTCCAGAAGATGGCTCTAAAAACGTGTTATGAAAAGTTCATGAGGCATGTATGTATCTTTGCAGTCTATATGCTCAAAAGCATTTTCTATTTTATACAGACTTCCAGAAGTGTCTTTTTAATGTGCTTGTGTGTAATTTTTGTCTGTCTATAGTAATGCTCATTACTGAAGCCATGGAAAATACAAGTTTGCAAAGAAAACGTTCACTATAATCTCACCAATTTTAGATGGAAACTCTTATTATCTTTTCATTTAAATGAAATCTCAACTGAAAAAATACTGAGATGAGGAAAGACTTCCTTTATTACTAGCTTGCTTTTTACTGGGCTTGGTAACACCTGCAAGTACTTATGAAAAGTTGGATAAGCTTCTTTCATATTTCTGAGATGAGAAGAGGTGGACTGGAAGAAATTTGAGCACACAGGCAATGCCATTGGAAGGCAGGTGAAATTGGGAAGAGGGGAGATGTGCAGATGAGCCCAGGAACCAGTTATTTTATTGCAAGAAAAAGTCTTCAATGTGCACACTACTATCTGTGATTTGGGGTTTTAGGAAAGAGAGCAGGAGTTGGAAAAGGAAGAGGCAAGACAGATCAAGAACTTTGAGATGTGCCAGGAATTTGAACAGAATGCCAGTGCCTTCCTTAATTGGATCTTGGAGACCAGGTGTGCTGTGATACCCCCAAACTTACGATCCTTATGCCACACATTCCACTTACTATGGGGATGGAATACATAGCTAAGGGAAGGGGGTAATTCTTACAGTACTTATGCAGTCCTAAAATCGCCATATCCTGTCAGTGCTTTGTATCTGGAATTGACTGTATTCTAAATCAGTCATTGAAAAATTGAGAAATGAGAATTTCACCTCATTGCCCATTCTTTATTCCCTATTTGAAAGTCTCACTTTTTTTCCTCTTGCCTATAGTTACAGCCCCAAAATAATAACATTCACTTACATTTGCCTTCCCCTTTGCACTTTACACTGTAATTTTATAATCCATTATCTCACTTAATTTTCAGAATAACCTTGAAGAGTGTACAGCACTGATGTTATTACCTCTGTTTCTAAATGTGGAAAGAAGTTCAGTAGATAAATTGACTTGCTCAAGGTCACATATGTATTTATTGGTACAACCAGAGCAGAGTATACTGTGAATACTTCATAGGAAACTATTATATTGCTTGACTACTAAAACTGTCATGAGAATCAAGTGAGATAATATATGCTAATTGTTTTTATTAAATGCAAAATGCTTTATACATGAAAATAACATTTGTTACATCTTCTGAGGCAAATGACCTGGAAAAGAGGAGACTTGGAAGGTATAACAAATGACTAAGTGGTCAAAGTTGGTAGACTGTATTCAGCAGGTGTATCAGAATTGTGGAGGTTTGAGAGTTTAAAGTGTCAGTTTAGACAGTTCATGCTTCTGTTCCTATGAGCTCACTGACAAGGATAAATCAAAGAAGGAACAGAAAGAAATTCTGTATCATGGCTTAAAAAAAAAAATCTGACTTGAAGACAAAGGACACACAGCTCATCCTCCTCTGCCTCTGGCTTTGGTCTCATCTCTGGCAGCAGAGGCCCAATACTGAGCGTGTCACCTGACACCTGAGCTCTTCATCCCAAAGCAACGAGCTGCACAGGAGGCTCTGGGGTTCTCAGTATGGGGGACACTTTGAGGACAGTGGGTTGAACAGATTCATACTTTAGGTACAAAAAGCTTAGAATGTATCACACATCTGAAGAAAGAAGATTATTGAAATAGTCCTTGTTAACGTGATTTTCCTTTTCTCTCTTCTGACTCCTGTTCTGGACCTCCATATCCAGGGACCATTTTCTGGATGGGTGAGTATTTTATGTTATCCTGTTTGTTTTGTTATATCATTCTGAAAGAATTAATTAAGGAGGCCTTGGTAGTAAAGTATCTTCATCCCACTGCAAATCTGATAAATTAAATATATGTGGGGTAAGAAGGCCCTAAAACAAAATGTGGGATAAGAAGGAGAAGCATGTAAATCATTCTGGCCCTATCTCCCACTAGGTGGAGTCAATGGACATGGGTTTGGGTGGACTCTGGGAGTTGGTAATGGACAGGAAGGCCTGGCGTGCTGCAGTTCAAGGGGTCGCAAAGAGTCAGACACGACTGAGCGACTGAACTGAACTGAACTGAACTGCTTACATTAGGTTAAGGGTGTATTTGAGAATAAAAACTAGGAGAGTATGGAAGCTCTCTTGTAGGCACAGAGGAACCTCACTTTCCTTTTCATCTATCCAGCAAGGTTACCAAATCAACAGAGAGGGTCTGATTTCGTAAAAAATTAGCATTGTGAAAATTCATTTCAGAAAGGCCATATAACTTGGAAGAACTTATAGAAGTGTAGGAGATTTGGGTTGGTCTATTTGTGTAACATACTGACTTCTGATATTATAAGTAATGTTTTCCTCTGGTTCTTAACTAGATCTTTGCTGAAAGAAACAGGAACACTAGAATCCCAGCTGGAAGCAAATAAAGTACGTAATGTTTATTCATTAGTTCTAAATATTGCTGGAATTTACAGGAGTTCAAGAACTACTCAAAGGAAACTGGTGATTCCTTTAGGTAAATCCCCTAATGCAAAAGTCAAAAGCCTAAGGCTGTGTTGTCAATCTTGCCAACAATTTGCATTCTAACCATTGGCTACCACTTCATGGACGTGGATGTCAGTTTGCTTAAATCTCAACTTTAATTTCTGTATCTATACAATGGAATCAATAATATCTACATTATAGATTTACTATAGTTATTAAGTTAGGGAACAAATATGAAAGCTCATAACCTACAACTTGTAACATTGACAAATTTATGTTATTTGATGTGGTAAGAAAATAAAATTGAATATAAATTGTCTCTTAACAACTGGGTGAAGAAGTGGCTAGAACAGTATTTTTAGCTTTCACCTTATCTTTGTTATTGCTTCCCCACCAGAAAAAGATATTTAATTAATTAAATCTAATTTATCCCCAAGGAGAGAACTTAATGCTAAAAAGATGTTGTCAGGTAGGATTGATTTTTGGAGAGCCACAAACCACTGTAATATCTAATATATTTTCACTACTTTCACACCTACCCCCATCATCACAACCAATTCACTTCTCCCTTCTCTAGGATTTCCCTGGTGGCTCAGATGGTAAAGTGTCTGCCTACAATGCAGGAGATCCGGGTTCAATCCCTGGGTCGGATATGGCAACCCACTCCAGTATTCTTGCCTGGAAAATCCCATGGACAAAGGAGCCTGGTAGGCTACAGTCCATGGGGTCACAAAGAGTTGGACACAACTGAGTGACTTCACTTTTCATTTTCTTTAGGGAAAGATATTTCCCTGTTGACAAAGCATGACCTAAATGCAGATATTTGGCATTCAGTGTGACTGACAGAAGCATCTTGTAGAAGTCTGTCCAAGCCAGTGAAGGAGATTGATATGTGAATACTGGGAAGTTTAAGTGGGCCTCAGAAATCAACTACAATCAATAATGCAAATCACTCATGATGCAGATCACTGGGAGCTGATGATGCATGGATCCTAGAAGTCCTACCCTTCTCTATCTACAGTTTATGACTGCTAACCCTTAGATTTATATATTACAGACTACCAGAACGACAGAGGTCATATTACTTAAACTTCTCACCATTTTATAAATGAGGAATAGAGAATTCAGATGGTTTTCCTGAGTAGTTCAATTTTTACAAAGGACAGGAAAATTCCTGAAGATAATTGAAAAGGAGCAATGAAGGAAATCTAAACTTATCAGCTTCTTGCCTTCCATTTTATTCCTAGATTTGGACCTGGTACCCCAGGTAACTGCTTCTCTTCTTTGTCTTTTTCCAGAGGAAGCAAAAGGAAATCCAGGCAATGAAGCATCAACTGACCAAGATTGAGGACCTGGGAGAAAGCTTAGAAGAGGCTATGGTCCTGGACATTAAATACAGCACCATTGGGCTGGCTCAGCAGTGGGAACAGCTCTACCAGCTTGGGATGCAAAGGCAACACAGTCTGGAACAACAAATCCAAGCCAGGTATTGAGAAATTGGGGTCAAGGCTGGGCAAGGATGTCTGGTGTTAGGTATTAGAAACTTAGTTCCAAGGGCTAAACTCTGGGGGTACTGGATACAATGGCTACTTCACGGATAGTGCACTTATTAGCTCCAGAACCAGTTTTCTCTCTTTGCTGACCCAGAGAATGACTGTTTTAAAAAATATGAGTCCACGATAAACTGGGGGACAGTACTATCATCCTCCTGTGTCTACTTACCATCCATTTCTCAGAGCCTATGCATCATCTTATATGACCTCTTCAAAGAGCATTCCCTTTTGTAAAATTCCCATTAAAATGTCTGGAGTAAAAGAAATATTCAAAGTATAGGGCAGAAGATAATTTTTTTTCTAAATAAAATATTTTGACAGCATTAGTTATTTAGACAAAGTTTTTCTGTAAGGATCCTGATAATATTGTAGAGTTTGTGAGCCATGTAGCCTTTTTTTAAACTGCTGTGCTGTTACTCAGTTCTGCTGTTGTGAAAACAGCTACTGATAATTCATAAATGAATAAGCATGAACATATTCCAGGGAAATTTTATTTATGGATGCTAAGATTTGAATTTCTCACAATTTTTAATGTTTAAGGAAATAGTCTTCATTTATTATTTTAAATCATGTAAAAACTATTCTCAGTTCATTGACTGTACAAAAGTGAGCGATCTCCTGGACCTGGTCCATGGACCATAGTTTGCCAGCCCCTGAACTAGGTGACTTGACTAGCCTAATAGTCACTAAAATTCCTCTCTTACTATTATGGCATGTCTATTTTTATTTCATGGGTTAATTTTTGTTTTTCTTTCAGAGACATCACCGGTCTCAGTGAAGAGACACGACAAGAGTTTGAAACAACCTTTAGGTGTGTATAGCTTCATAGTTGATTGTTTTGCAGGAAATTCAGAATGAAGCTCCAAATAACTATTTTTTTTTTCCCTTGGTGTGGTTTGATCTGATTCTTACTGAACCTGATTAAATATTTTTTGTTCTTTAGGCACTTTGATGAGAATCTGACAGGTCGCTTGAATCACAAAGATTTCCGGTCCTGCCTGAGAGGGCTCAATTACTACTTGCCCATGGTGGAGGAGGGTGAACCTGAGCCCAAGTTTGAGAAATTCCTGGATACTGTTGATCCAGGGAGGTAGGAGGAAGAACAAAACCCAGACCACAGCAGGGAATAGGTCTTGGGGGAGGGGGGCAAGTGCAGAAAGTAAAACGATCCATAAAATATAAAATTAATTCATCTTGAGAGTAGGAAGATCAAGACTACCATAAATGAATTGGGCAGCTTCTGGTACCCTTTTAGAATACTAAAGACCAAACAAGACCAGAAAGTAGAGGTCTTCAGATCAGTTTGAAGAGCTTGAGATACCTAGAGATGGTGCTAGTGGAAAATTCCCAAATTCTACTTAGGGAGTCAGGCTGAATTACTCATGTGGAAACAGCGACTGGAACTTAAGAAACTGTTTATTTGGCTTAAGGGTATGAGGATGGGGGTCAAATAAAGATCATCTCCTGTAGTCTCAGAGAGCTGAGATGGAACAGGAACTTAGAGGGTTCATCTTATCTCTGTCTCTAAGACACTCAGTAGAATGAGAAAGGGACCTGTCTTCCTCTCTGTCTTGAGAGGGGACAGTTTCTGATCTATTTCTCCAACAGAAAGGGCTATATCTCAAAAGATGAATATATCAACTTCTTGACCGACAAGGAGTCAGAGAACATCAGATCCAGTGATGAACTAGAAGATTCTTTCCAAGCGCTGGCAGAGGGCAAAGCTTATATTACGAAAGAGGACATGAAGCAGGTCAGATTCCCGTTTGTATCCACTCTCACTGCACTCGCATCATCATCTAGATTTTGTTCATCTCAGGTCTGGCTCCCTAGTTACCATAGGCAACTGCTTTCCTCTCCCCCATGTTTTCTCAGATATTGTCATGCACTGGTTATCATTTGCTTTGGCCACTACCTCATGTTGTTTTGACCCAACTCAAAAACCTATAGTCAATGTCTAAATATTTCATCATTAATCCCAAACATGCTACTTGGTTTTAAGACTATTCCTTTATTCTGTTTATTTAATAAGCCAAATTTAAAGAAGAGGGTAAACAGTGCAATCAGAATGAAATGGGAGTCTTTGGATAAGAATTGAGTTGAAAAGATGAGTTGGTCTTATTCGTTAGAAATTACAGATTTCTTTCTATAAGAAAAGCACATGATAGGCCCAGGACTGGCTGCTTTTGCCCAAACCTCTCTGCTTCCTGAGTTTAGAGCATATTAGAAGCCCAAAAGAGTTAGCTATTCTGAATTTCTATCACGGTAACTTTTTTTTTTAATGTTTCAGGCCCTAACCCCAGAACAAGTGTCATTCTGTGCCTCATGTATGCAGCAATATGTGGATCCAAGGGGTCGAAGCCAACCTGCTGGCTATGATTACGTTGGCTTCATCAATTCTTACTTTGGCAACTGAGAGGCAGCTTTTTCTGGGTCAGAGAATCTTGATGTTGTGGGAAGTATTGGGGGATGAAGGAGATAGGCAGATATGGAAGATGGGAAGATAGTTTGTGTGTGTGTGTGTGTGTGTGTGTGTGTTACATTTATTGTAAGACCTGAAAAAAAAAAATCTCGAGCTTGGGAGACAAAGGCATTAATGACACTGGAGGAGAGGAGGCCATGGGTTTATTTTATATGCAACTATCACTGCTGAAGGGTGCTAAATAAAGTTTTTATTTTTCATTTGTTGGGTTCTATGCAATATTACTTAATTTTGTTATGATTACAGACTAAAGTATTTGCTTTTTTTTTTAAAGCATTTTATGCAGTTCTTATTTTGGGGAGGACAACGTGAAATAAAATGTTTTTGATCAGTTAGGTCTCTACATTTCTGAGAATTGTACTGTCATCTAAATATAGGCAGCAAATTATACTGTAAATTAGGGCCGGTAAAGTAGATACATAAGATTCAAGATAATTTACAAAGTGTTTCTTGAACTTGAAATGTGATTAAACTCTTACATTTGAAAATGGAGATATTTGACCTTCTGGGAAACCCTGACACTTTAATCTATAAAATGGAACCATATGGAGAAAATCAGCATAGACCCATTTTCCTCTTAATCTGTCCATTTTTCATAGTTCCCCATTAAAGTGAATGTTATTACTCTTGGAACAGCCAAATAGGAGCATAGAAACTCTTCCTTTTGTCCTCTATGTCCCTGAATTTTCTCCAACATTTTAATGTGATAAAAAAGAATCTTTGGGATTTCCCTGCTAGTTCAGTGGTTAAGAATACTCCTCACAATGCAGGAGATGTGGGTTCCTCTCTGGTGGGGGAACTAGGATCCCACATGCCTTGGAGTAACTAAGCCTGTGCAATAGCTAGACAGCTGGAATGCCACAATGAAGCATACTGCATGACGCAACAAAAATCCCACTTGCCACCACTAAGACCCAATGCAGCCAAATATTTTTAAAAAGGAATCTTTGTTTTCATTTACTTTTATCTCTTATTAGTGTAAAAATTAGTAGAATTTTTCTTTTTAATAAAATTAAGAAAAAATAAACAAGAGGTGGTGCTATTTCCAAAGAATTTTCAGGCCAGGTTTGATCTAAACTGGTTCATCCTGATTTGTAAAAATGTATTGTGCCATTTGCTTGTGAGTAGACTTATTTCTTTGCTCAGTATGAAATGAAGCAGCCTAGCTGTTTGTGTATCCTGCACCAACAGTTTCTGCCTCCCAGTCCATGTATGGTCACTTGATTACCATTTCAAGACTCAGTCTCATTCTTTGCATAGATATTAGTCCTTGCTAAGGGATAAATCCTGTCACAGGAGCCATTTAAAGAAATTTTGGTTAAAACTGAAAAGCTATCTTTGTTGCTAATAATGTATAGGTTTTGTTTTATTTTGGTTTTTTTTTAGCTGTTTTTTGCTTAAACAATTACATATTATGAAAAATAATAAAACATATTTCAAAAAATGTTCATAAATGTCTAAATTGTGTTACCAAATTATGAGCTGCAAAATATCATTATAGTTGAAAAAATTAATACCCTGTTAGGCTATCAAAAATCAGTATCATTTAATATCACACTAATTGAGCCTTGAAAATCTAAAAAAAAATTGCTTGTTTGTAATAACCAAAAGCAAAGGTGAATATGGTTCCATTCTCCCCTTGATCCCTGCCAAAAATCTGGAAGTCCTAAATCACATTGGTAGGCATGCGATGAGTCTTTAAAGGCAAAGGACCATTAGTAACATCTCAGAAAAGGAGATTAATAATATAGAGGCTAAAGAAGAGAGTATTTATCTAAAGAATCAACAAAAGTTAGTTCAGTTGCTCAACTATTTGTGACCAAACTTTTTTTGTCTGTCCAACTTTTTGTGACCACATGGACTGCAGCATGCCAGGTTTCCCTGTCCATCACCAGCACCTGGAGTTTGTTCAAATTCGTGTCCATCAAGTCAGTGATGCCATCCAAACATCTCATCCTCTGTTGTCCCCTTCTCCTCCTGCCTTCAATCTTTCCTAGCATCAGGATCTTTTCCAATGAGTCAGTTCTTCTCATCAGATGGCCAAAGTATTGAAGCTTCAGCTTCAGCATTAGTCCTTCCAATGAATATTCAGAACTGATTTCCTTTAGGACTGACTGGTTTGATCTCCTTGTAGCCCAAGGGATTCTCAACGGTCTTCTCCAACACCACAGTTTAAAGGCTTCAATTATTTAGCCCTCAGCTTTCTTTATGGTCCAACTTTCACATCCATACATGACTACTGGAAAAAAAACATAGCTTTGACTAAATGGACCTTTTTGGCAAAGTAATGTCTCTGCTTTTTAATATGCTGTCTAGGCGGTCATAGCATTTCTTCAAAGGAGCAAACATCTTTTAATTTCATGGCATCAGTCACCATCTTCAGTGATTTGGGAGCCCAAGAAAATAAAGTCTGCCATGGTTTCCATTGTTTCCCCGTCTATTCGCCATGAAACGATGGGACCAGATGCCATGACCTTAGTTTTTTGAATGCTGAGTTTTAAGCCAGCTTTTTCACTCTCATCTATCACTTTTATCAAGAGACTCTTTAGTTCCTCTACACTTTCTGCCATAAGGGTGGTGTCATCTGCATCTGAGGTTATTGATATTTCTCCCAGCAATCTTGTTTCCAGCTTGTGTTTCATCCAGCTGGCATTTTGCAATAATATAGAGGCTAAAGAAGATAGTATTTATGTAAAGAATCAATAAAAAATGCCTTAAAAAGATGGTACTGTCAGAGTTACACACAGCACCTTCTGAAATCAGATTCTGGCCACATGTGCACTCAAGCCAAAAAAAAAAAGACAATATAGGAATTGTCATGCATAACTTAATTATGAATATAAATATTCAACTTATAATATTACAACAATTAGAACTTGTATCAAATTTCCCTCTTGATCTCAGGGTTAAGCTCCACATATATAGTCTTCGTTTCTAGATCTTCTGTTTACTTATCTTAAACCAGAATCCCTGCTCTACTTTCAGTAATTCTCTTCTTTATAATTTAGAGAGTGGAGCCTGCCTCTGAGACACAGCCTACACTCTTGATTTTTCTTTCATGATTACTACCACTTGGTTGGGTCCCCAAAATTCACTCCTAACTGAATTTTCTCTTTAACATTTTATGGGTCTCCCTGATGCCAAATATTTGCCTGGAAGTCATCTGATTCTTTTTCCCTAGAGCCTGACCCATTCCCCAGCACCTACTCCTCTCAGATGGATCTGAGTCCATCTTCCTACCTTCTCCAGTCAGGCACAGTGCCAGGTAACAGCACTTTACTCTTGTCTGGTTATATCATGATACATAAGATGCTTGGCACTGACTCCTGCCGGCATAAACTAGGTAACAGATGTGTCAGCCTAAAGCGATACTGCCTAGAAACTTCACGTAATAATAGATGGTCATGTTGGGTGTTTCATGTATGGCAGATTCTGTTCTAAATATTTTATCTTAATCATCACAAAAAGCCCTACGAAATAGATACTGCTAAAATTCCATTTTAGCATTGATAATGGAGGCCCAAAAATGTTAATAAACTTCCTCCAGATCACACATCTAAAAAGTAGCAAAACTATGCTTTAAACTCAAGCAAAATGATTCCAGAAACTTGTGGAATTAATTGGCTCTTTAAAAAGACATGATCTGTTTTTAGAGGGCATATGTGGACATGTTCATATCTGGGGACCTCTGCTTTGCTATGTGTATATGTGTGTATGTACCTGGCAGGAGGACTTGTTTAAGTATATGGCTGTAATTGTAATCAAGGGAGGAAATTTGAATCTTGAGGGGGTTTTGTAGATTATTTCTGCCTGCCACCCCAGAGCAATCATGTCAGGTTCTATGGAGATGGTTCCCAGGAATGTATACTGGATGATCCCTCATGTGATTTTTATATCCTTTCATACTTAAGACTAATATATTTAGAAGGTAGATGGACCCTTGAGTGAAAGTGAACGTGTTTGTGGCTCAGTCTTTCCTGACTCTTTGCAACCCAAAGGACTATAGTCCACCAGACTCCTCAGTCCATGGAATTCTCCAGGCAAGAACGCTGAAGTGGGTAGCCATTCCCCTCTCCAAGGATCAAACCTGTGTCTCCTGTATTGCAGGCAGATTTTTTACCATCTGAGTCACCAGGAAAGCCTGGACCTCTGAGTAATACTTAGCAATTTTTAGAACATCTCTACACATTGTTGCTGAGTGTGCATTTAGGGAATGTTATTCTAGATGAACCCCATGAACAGTATGAAAAGGCAAAATGATAGCATACTGAAAAAGGAACTCCCCAGGTCGGTAGGTGCCCAGTATGCTACTGGAGGTCAGTGGAGAAATAATTCCAGAATGAAGAGATGGAGCAAAAGCAAAAACAATACCCCGTTGTGGATGTGACTGGTGATAAAAGCAAGGTCCGATGCTGTACCGAAAAATTGATGCTTTTGAACTGTGGTGTTGGAGAAGACTCTTGAGAGTCCCTTGGACTGCAAGGAGATCCAACCAGTTCATCCTAAAGGAGATCAGTCCTGGGTGTTCATTGGAAGGGCTGATGCTGAAGCTGAAACTCCAATAATTTGGCCACCTCATGCGAAGAGTGGACTCATTGGAAGAGACCCTGATGCTGGGAGGGATTGGGGGCAGGAGGTGAAGGGGATGACAGAAGATGAGCTGGCTGGATGGCATCACTGACTCGATGGACATGGGTTTGAGTAAACTCCGGGAGTTAGTGATGGACAGGGAGGCCTGGCGTGCTGCGATTCATGGGGTTGCAAAGAGTCGGACACGACTGAGCAACTGAACTGAACTGATTCTAGATGAACTGCATGCACTTTGGAAATGAATTTGCTCAAAGAGCCTCAGTGCAGTGAGGAGGTTACTTCCAGACTCACTGAAAAGGAGTTTAGAGTACATACATGGCTTTTCTTCCCTGACTCAGGTTCTTTCCACTCAAGTCCTTTCACTCTACTTCTCTACAACTTCTTCTCTTCTCTTGGACTAGCTTTCTTCCACATTTGCTTTCCACTGAATTCTTACTAGAGGATATGTTTCTTCACTGAGAGCATAGATAAATATGGATTCCTATCTGCAAAACATTCCCTTAATATACATTCTTCTCTCTCTCTTAAGTCTTGTCCCACTTTTAACTTATTGGTGAATCACATGAATCCTACATTTTCAAAATCTCTTATGTCTACAATTTCTGTCAGTTCCCAATACTTCTCTCTTTATTCAAGTCCTTTTGCCTTTCTTTAGAATGATGTCAATGGATTTCTTATGGATTTCCTTGCCTCCTTTTCTGCCTGCTGAGATTTATCATCTTCTCTGTTACTAGACTGGAGCTTCCCTGATGGCTCAGTCAGTAAAGCATCTGCATGAAATGCAGGAGACCCAGGTTCGATCCCTGGGTGGGGAAGATCCCCTGGAGAAGGAAAAGGGCAACCTACTCCAGTACTCTTGCCTGGAAAATCCCATGGACAGAGGAACCTGGTAGGCTACAGTCCACGGGGTCACACTTCACTTTTTGTTACTGGATTAATCTTCTTAAATAGCTTCCCAGATTCGACTCCAGTCTCTGCTCAAAGGTTTACTGCCCAAAGCAACAAGTCTGAAGCAAGGTATTCACAATGCTGTGCACAAAGAAGTCTTAACCCTAGCTAACTTCACCAATCATTTGTGAGATATTTTTGTCCCTTGGGACAACTCACTGTACTCTGTAACAGGTGTGTATTGTCTTGCCACTAACAGAGTTATTCTGTTCTGTCTTCTTAGAATATATGTACTTTATTTCCACTTACTGCATTCAAAATTTACTCACTTTTTGGGAATAAGTTCAAGTACTACTTTTGACATGAAGCCTCCTCTGTTCTTCCATCGAGAATAATCTCTCCCTAAATTAAAAGCCAGTATCAATTTGCTTAGCACATTATTAAGTACAGCAGCTAACATTTGTTGGAAGATGATTATTAATATGATCCAGGTATTGCACTAAATAATTTATATTCATGACTCTGTTTAGTCAGCAATGCAAAACTATGAAGTTATTAATAAAACCACTTGACAGGTGAGGATTTTGAAGCTGAGAAAGTAACTTACCCAGGGTCACACTGTAAGTGGCAGAGCCTGTATTTGAACTCCTACCTGACAACTGTGTGGATTCATTCCACCTTTACAGAATCATCTTGTGATGCAGGAGACCTGGTCTTAATCCCTGGATTGGGAAGATCCCCTGGAGAAGGGAACAGCCACCCACTGTATTCTTGACTGAAGAATTCCATGGACAGAGGAGCCTGACTGGCTACAATCCATGGGGTTGCAAAGAGTCAGACATGACTGAATGACTTTCACTTACTTATCCCTAGAAATGTCTGGTACCATGCATATTGAGGGTGGAAAGTAAAACAAACAGAATAGAGAATTCCGCAACAGATTCTAAAGGATGGTATCCATGCTAAGTAGCGACCCAAGTGAGGAGGTCCATATACCCAAGATAAGGGGGTAATTTAGAGAGGAATAGAAATTATCAAGGAAAATAAGAAGTAAATAGAATCTATCCAACTAGGAGAGCTAGTTAAAAAGAGGAAGGCAAAGAAATAATGAGCCAGAGATTAAAAAAAAAAAAGACTACATAAAAAGATTAAAGACCTCTAGTCGAAGACAAAAAAAATAACTGACCTTTTCATTTAGCAAAGCATTCAAACTGATTTGCTAACCTGATAGTCACTGAGTTTCAGATCTTGGAAGAACATTATTGGTGGGGTAGTCTAATTATATAATGATTTTAGAAATCTCTACAGTATCCCTGGAAGGACCCCAGCTGCTTTGAACTTGGGTGCTTGAAACTCCCTTCATCTTTTTCAGCTCAGTTAGAAAATTCTTAATGAGCTGAGTTTCAGGAACTACTGCTGACATATGGGAGGCTGGAAATGAAAATTCAGACTCTCAGCTCAGTGTGAGTTAAGCACAGTAACCAGAGCAGGAAGTCCTGCCTTGACATTTCCCCAGCAACCCTGGGGAACCTGTAAGAGACAGGATGGGGCTCTCTCAGGGAACTGGGATAGGTAGGTTTGGTCTAAGACTCTGACCATCTGGCCCACTGGCCTTGGTTTCTGGTGTATGTCCAGCCCACACAAAGGGGACTGTCCCATCGGGTAGCCTTCACCCTTTACCCAGTAATCCCCCTTGGAAAGCATTTCTCAGGGCTGTCTGCACAGCCCTATTTCTCAGGCTGTAAATGATGGGATTGAGGAGAGGAGTCACCACAGTATAGGTGACAGCAATGAGCTGATCCCGCTGGAGAGAGTAACTGGCTTTGGGTCTCAAGTACATGAAGGAGGCACAGCCGTAGTGAACAACAACCACTGTGAGGTGTGAGGCACAGGTGGAGAAGGCTTTCTTTCGCCCCTCAGTGGAGGAGAGCCTCAGGATCGCTGCCAGGATGTAGCTGTAGGAGACAGCGATGAGGGAGAAGGAGGCCAGCAGAACCAGCAGGCTGAGGATCAGGATTCCCAGCTCACTCAGGCCTGTATCTCCACAGGCCAGGCTCAGCACTGGTGGCGTGTCACAAAAAAAGTGCTGGATCTCATGGGAGCTGCAGAATGGGAGGTGGAAAATGACCAGTGTCATTCCCAGACTGAAGAGGGACCCACTCAGAAATGAGGTGCCAACAAGCTGGGCACAGAGAGTAAGATTCATGCGGCTGGCATAGTGTAGTGGGGTGCAGATGGCCACATATCTGTCAAAGCCCATGACCGCCAGAAGAAAGCAGTTGGTGCAGGCCCATGAAGCGGAGAAGAACATTTGGACAGCACAGCCCACAAAGGAGATGCCCTGCTCACCCCTGACAAGGCCAGAAAGCATTCTAGGGATGATGCCCAAGGTATAGCAGGTCTCAGAGAAAGCTAAGAAGGAAAGGAAGAGGTACATGGGGGCGTGTAGATGACTGTCCAGCCTGATGACTACAATAATGAAGACATTGCTGGTCAGGGTGACAAGATACAGGGAGAGGAACAATGCAAAGAGCAATAGTTGCAGTTCCCCAAAGCTGGAGAAGCCTAGGAAGACAAAGCCCTTCCAGAAGGTTGCATTGGTCTGCTCCATTCTGAGTGACATCCTGATAGACTTGATTCCTTCCACTTTGCCAGGAGATGTCTAGTTTCTTCAAAAGCCAAGATGAGGTGGATTCTGATTTCTTTGTACCTGTTGTAACTAAAAAGATTTAGACAGTAATAAACTTCAGAAAGATACTTATTAGACACACAGATTATGAATCCATTCTCACATACATAGATGTGCATATGTGGATACAAAGATACCCAATATACACACACATATGTGACTACATATATGCATGCATTTATATACATGCATATCACATGCAAAGCACTCACACATAATTGTGCACATTTTACATGTTCAAAACGATGCACTGCACATTTACCATTAATATCAAACATGGACACACATTGTAAATTAACATATATTCAGGCAGCACATATATACGTAGATATGCACACCACACATATACCAACATTATACACACAACACTACATAATACACATGTGGACACATCTTGCTGCCTGTTAGAACTTGAAGTTCGGTAGCATGATGGACATTATTTTAGTGAGTAAGTGACACAGCCAAGAGGGTGGAGTGACTTCCTTGAAGTCGTAATAAGTCAAGACTAGAGAAAAAGTGCCTTGTGTTCTAATCAAACATTATTTCCCCCAAACAATGATGACTCGTCTCAGTCACTGTGGGACACTCTGTCACATGATGCAAAATAAGAAACAGTTTGCTCAACAATAATTTCTTATATCTATAACACCCCTTCTGCAAGCCCTTGTTCAAGAGAGTCTATGAAAAGCACTGAAGGAAAAATCAGGGCAAGTTGCACATCCTTCAGCCCAGTGATCAGCTGTCAGTCTTCACTGTCTCTACGAGACTAGACAAGGGAGGATTCCCTACTCACCTGAAGTGTGGCTCACAGTGAGGACAAATCCTGCCTTTAAGCAGCCATGTACTAATCTGACCCCCGGTAGACCTGTCTGTAGGAGAAAGGACTTGAGGTCCAGATTAGAAACTCCTATTCTGAGCCAGAGTGATGTTCCCAAATGATACCAGGGAACCTTCCAAACCCTGTTCCCAGGGGTGAATCTGTTCCATAAAAACAGCTTCTCTTTCTAAAGATTCCACAGTCCCAGTGGGTGCTGTTTCAGCAAGCAATTTGTGCTTGTTATTAACTAGAAATATTCTTCTGGGAAAAGCAGAAAAAGGAAATGTGAACAAAGGGGTACTAGAATTGTGATTCAAACAATAATTTATACATCTGTTTTGTGTTAAACATTATATAACTTTCATAGGTTAATCTATTTTAAAACTTAGAAGGACTTAGAAAGAAATGGTAACAGTTGCATTTAATTGAAGAAAGTGAGCCTGATAAGTTTAAGTGACCAGCCCAAAATCACAGAACTTAAAATTGATGCTTTTAAATTCACACTATAAGAACAGAAAGAAAACAGGTATTCACCTTCCATTACTGTTGTCTTAAAAGTTTTAGATGACCATGTCTAATGTTCTTTCTATTTTGAGGTCACATATACCTTCACACTCAAATATTGAGAATATTCCAATCTCTGTTAGGTTCAATCTCTTCTTGCATATTAATATCTTCAAATGTCTGTCTCACTATCTTCAGTCACATTTTTTAAAGGTAATTTTTACCTTATTTTCATACTTTTTCTTTTTTGAAAAATAGTGCAGTATCTGCAGCCAGATTTCCAATCTACCACACTTAGATTATCTTTAAATGTAAAAATGTCCAGAAAGTCTACCCAGGCTAATCATCTTATCTAACTCTTCACTCTCAGCATGCATTTTCCTCTACTAATACTAGTGACATGAATATTTGCATCTCTAATATGTATCATCACCCATTCATAGATTCAGTAAAACCAACAATGATGTGTTATCTTGTAATTCAATGACAGACTTTTTACTCACTGCTTTTTATTAATTTAACAATCACTGTTAAAGTCACAGTATTTAAAGGTTATTTAATATTCTCATTTTTAAGACTAAAAAACTGAGGCATGGGAAAATTAAGTAATTTATTAATATAAGACTGCCTGTTTGTAGCACAGGGGCAAGAGGACCTAAGAACACATTCTCCTAACTACAGTATAATTCCTGGTACTCTGCATTGGTTAGGAGGATCCAAAAGATGAAATGTGGAAAGTAGGATGGGATTAGTGTAACTATTGACTTTATGGCAGTTTTCCTTACTATTTTTATTTGTTAGTCTAGAGGTATAGCCTGCATTTTTTAACTTAATCTATTTAAGCTTAATAATGAATGACTTCGAGAAAAATACAGTAAATTTGCAATTGCATAATTCCATTTGGGCTTCCCTGGTGGCTCAGAAGTTAAAGAATCTGCCTGCAATTCAGGAATCCCTGGGTCAGGAAGATCCCCTGGAGAAAGGAATGTCCATCCACTCCAGTGTTCTTGCCTGCGGAGGAGATAGACAGGATACTGTCTATGGGGTCGTAAGAGTTGGACATGACTGAATGACTAACACACGCAGGCCTGCACACACAGAGTTCCATTTACTTAATTCCATTAATCCATTGCTATAATTTTCAAACATGTATATGCCTTGTTAAGGAAATTAAGAGGAAAATTATATTAGTGTATATAATCCTTTATATTTAACCATACATTTACCATTTTCAGTACTCCATTCTTAGCTGTATATCCAAGTTATGATGAGTTTCATTTTTCTTCAGCCTGAAGTACTCTCATACTGCATGTTTGCCAGCAATAAATTATCTATGCTTTTACCTGAAAGCATCTTTATTTTGTCTTTATTTGTCAAAAATTGCTTTACTGGATAAAAAAATTCTTGATCAATAGATTTTTTTTTTTCCATTTCCCATGGCATTTAATGTATCTGTCTTCCCTAGTTTCTGATGAAAATGTTGCAAATAATACATCATATTTTGCTCTATGTAATACATCAAATCTCTCCTGTTTCAATATTTTCTCTTTACCTTCAGCTATCAACAATTATAATATGCTTCTGTGTGCTTTTTGTGCTTTTCTTACTTATGGTTTGTTGAACATCTGGAGATTGTAGGTCATTGTCTTCTACCAAATTTGAGAAGCTTCCAGCTATCATTTATTCAAATATACTCTTTCTTTTTATCTTTTTATTTCCTTCTGTTATTCCAATTACACATATGTTGGGTCAATTGATAGTGTCTCAAAAATTTCAAAGAAATTGTTCATTTCATCTCTATTTTTTCCTCTTCAGATTGAGTTATTTCTGTTGATTTACCTTCCAATTAACTAATTTTTTCTTCATCAATTCCAATGCTCTTGGAGCCTATTTCATGAATTTTTTCATTGTAGCTATTATGACTTTAAAGTCACAGAAAAAAATACTCTATGATCTCATTTACAGGTGGAATCAAAAATAGTCAAACTCATAGAAGCAGAGTAGCATGGTGGTTACCAGGCACTGTGGGGAGGGAGAAATGGGGAGATGTTTGTCAAAGGTGTTTTAATTATACAAGATGAATAACTTCTGGCAATCTAATGTGTAGAATGGTGACTATAGGTGAAAATACTGAACTGTATATATGTGAAATTTGTTAGCAGGGTACATCATAAGTTTTCTCCCCACATGCACCAAAAAAATATTTAATTTCATGAGATGTTGGATATGTTAATAAGTTTGATTTTAATGATTATTTCACAATGTATACATACAGTGAATCATCAAGTTGTACATCTTAAATTGTTATTGTTCAATCACTAAGTTGTGTCCAGCTCTTTCCAATCCAATGGACTGGAAAGCATGTCAGGTTCCTTTGTCCTTCACTGTCTCCCAGAGTTTGCACAAATTCATGTCCATTGAGTCAGTGATGCTATCTAACTATCTCATCTTCTGTCCTCACCTTCTCCTCCTACCTTCAATTTTTCCCAGCATCAGGGTCTTTCCTAATGAGTCAGTTCTTCACATCAAGTGGCCAAAGTATTGGAGCTTCAGCTTCAGCATCAGTCCTTCCAATGAATATTCAGGACTGATTTCCTTCAGGATTGACTGGTTTGATCTTCTTGCTGTCCAAGGGACTCTCAAGAGTCTTCTTCAATACCACAGTTCAAAAGCATCAATTATTTGGCCCTCAGCTTTCTTTATGGTCCAGCTCTCACATCCATGCATGACTACTGGAAAAAACCATAGCTTTGACTAGATGGACCTTTTTGGCAAAGTAATGTCTCTGCTTTTTAATATGCTGTCTAGGTTTGTCATAACTTTTCTTCCAAGTAGCAAACGTCTTTTAATTTCATGGTTGCAGTCACCATCTGCAGTGATTTGGAAGCCCAAGAAAATAAAGTCTGTTACTCTTTCCATTGTTTCTCCATTGATCAGTCATGAAGTGATGGGACCAGATGCCATGATCATGGTTTTTTTGAATGTTGAGTTGTAAGTCTGCTTTTTCACTCTCCTCTTTGACTTTTATCAAGAGGCTCTTTAGTTCTTCTTCACTTCTGCTATAATGATGGTGTCATCTGCATATCTGAGGTTATTGATATTTTTCCCTGCAATCTTGATTCAGCTTGAGCTTCATCTAGTCTGGCATTTCACATGATGTACTCTGACATACTCCTTTCCCGTTTTGAACCAGTCTGTTGTTCCATGTCCAGTCCTAACTGTTGCTTCTTGACCTGCATACAGATTTCTCAGGAGGCAGTTGAGATGGTCTGGTACTTCCATCTCTTCAAGAATCTTCCACAGTTTGCTGTGATGCACACAGTCAAAGGCTTTATCGTAGTCAGTGAAGTAGAAATAGATGCTTTTTTCTGTAATTCTCTTGCTTTTTTGATGATCCAATGGATGTTGGCAATTTGATCTCTGGTTCCTCTGCCTTTTCTAAATCCAACTTGAACGTCTGGAAGTTCTTGGTCAGCATCAGTCCCACTAATGAATATTCAGGGTTGATTTCCTTTAGGATTGATTGCTTTGATCTCTTTGTAGTCCAAGGGACTCTCAAGAGTCTTCTCTAGCACCACAGTTTGAAAATATCAGTCCTTCAGCACTCAGCCCTCTTCATTATCCAACTCTTACATATGTATGTGACTACTGAAAAAAAACATAATTTTGGCTATATGGATCTCTGTCAGCAAAATGATGTCTCTGTTTTTTAATACATTGTCTAGGTTTGTCATAGTTTTTCTTCCAAGGAACAAGTGTCTTTTAATTTTGTGGCTATAGTCACTGTCTGCAGTGATTTTGGAGCCCAAGAAAATAAACCTGTCCCTACTTCTACTTTTCCCTGTCTATTTGCCATGAAGTGATGGTACCAGATGCCACAATTTTAGTTTTTTGAATGCTGAGTTTAAGCCAGCTTTTTCACTCTCCCTTTCACCCTCATCAAGAGACTCTTTGGTTTCTCTTCACTTTCTGTCAGTACAGTGGTATCATTTGCATATCTGTGGTTGTTGATGTTTCCCATTATATTATATCCTCAGTTGTGTCTTATTGTGAGTTGGTATTCTTTCTCATTTTAAAAGTTGGCAATGTGGAATATAAAGCAAACAAGCAAACAAAATCTGTGAACAAAACCAACCCAAACAAAAATAAACACATAGATATGCAGAACAGGGAAGTGGTTATTAGAAGGGATGCAACCGGGAGGAGGGAGAAATAGGTAAATGGGTTCAATTATGTAACAATAGACAGAAACTAAATTTTTGATGGCTACCATGCTATAGTGTATACAGAAGTGAGCATATAATGCTGTGCATATGAAATTTACATGTTATAAATCAATGTTTCCTCATTATTTCAGTAAAAGGTAAAGCAAAAACTTAAAGTAAAAACTTGAAAGAAAATAATTATTAGTGTTAGATCATTTGCAGCTGACTTTTGACCACTTATGTAATATTAAGCTGAAGATGATTACTCTGGGAAGTTTTTTTGTTTTGTTTTTTCATTAAGAACCCACATCTATGGAATTTTTAAAATGCATAGTACCCATTAACTAGCAAAGATATTCACTTCTCTGCAACATTCTTCTGTTTCTGATGAAAAGTCTTTGTTCTTCAAATTATATTTCTCTCTAAGTAAGCTGTCATTTCTTTTGCTCAGTGATTTCAAGTTGTCCGCCTCCCCCCCCCCCCCACCTCCCCACCTTGGCTTTAGTTTTCAGAAATTTGACTATTGCGTGTTGGTGAGGACTGTCAGATATTATTCCATTTCTATGGAGTTAGGAGCAAAGGTTTGGGTTTGTAACTGCTTTGTGCTAACATAGGATTCTGTATTCAGAAACAACTTTGCAATATCCTTTTAACAATTCAATTAAACTTTGCAATTGTGCAGCATGAAAACAAGGGGCTGTCTGGGACTTTAGTTAATGCACACTTCAATTAACAGAATCAGAATTAGATATACATTGAAACATTATCTTTTCTGTCTAAAACCATCCTCGTTTTTACCAAATATAGCCAAATTAAGATTAATTTGTTTGCAAATTAAGTCTGATTTCAATAAGGTTGGCCTGGTTGCTTATATTGATTATATAGGCTCTTTTAAATCAGCTGTGTTAGAATTTTTCACAAAGAATCTCAGATTGAACTTTTAAAAGGCCTCTCAGGGCCAAGAAATCCAAACCAAGGGCTTGTCACAGATTTTGCTTTACAGATTTAGAGAGATTCCTCCTTTTGAAGTCCCAAAAATATCACCAGTCAAGAAGTGACCTTCTATATTTATTTGATAAGACTGTTGAGAACCTATGAATTTCCAATTTCTGAAGAGATCAGAAACAGAGAGAAGATAAATATTTCAATTTTACTTATAAAAGTATTATCTACCAAGTTGCTATACATCATAATTAGCTTAAGGGGAAAAGTCACCCTATATCTGGAAAACATAGATTAAAAACCAGTAATAGTTCAGACAAAACCAAAAGAAATTATAATCACATTCATCAATGTACCCAGTTCCATATAACTAATCCTTTTTGCTAACAGTTTTATGAAATCAGAGTTTCCATTAGACTTTTAAATTTCTTACCCAGTTCAGCAGTGTGATCTGAAATTTATCATAGATCTGAATGTTTTAAAAGTCTCTCCTATGAATTTTCTTAAGGATGAAGCACTTTTGACAATGTATCAGAGTACAATAACTGCCTATAATTGACAAAAGACTTAAAGGTCAAGGTAAAAGATGTGATTAAGATGTTTGACAAAGAAGCTTAACCAAGTTGCTGTAACATACAACATTTTAAGATAACAACTAGAATTATGACTTATAACATTACACTAGGACATATCTAAATTTCAGAAACTATATAATTTCAAGAATGTCTATACTAACATTTATCCATAGTATAACTGAGGAAGCTTATTATGCCCTGACAATGCTTCCTGTGTAATTCAACATACAAAACAATCCTTAGCTTACTATTTTTCTCTGAGATGCCTTAAAGGCCCTCTGAAACATTACAAAGTTGGTTGTGTAACAGCAGGATGAGCACAGATGAGCACAGCCCTTAGCAAGTAGCCATTGCTGTGCCTCATTATTCTGCACCCTGTTGCTAGGCAGCAGGTCTTTCTCAGCCATTGTGCCTCAGTGAGCCCTACCCATAACCATCTGACTGTCAATGAGCATTGAGTTAGTCGTCCTGCTCAGCTATTGGTCAGCACCGCAATGGGCCCTGCCCACTGGTAACTGTCAATGAGTGACCATTGGGGAAGGGATTCAATCAAGGATCAGTGGTGTGGTGGTCATCAGGTGGAGAGTGAGGTAAGAGGCAGATTCAGGCCTCCTCCTGGAGGTCCTCCAGGTTACCCAGCCTTGGGCCAGTAGGTGAGCTGGAGGGCCCAGGGAAGAGACTGGGGACTATGTCCTGCTGGGCTGCAAAGCCTTCACTAAAGGCCTCCACTAGCTATGGCCCAGACCTTGAGGAACCAGTATGGCTGAAGAAGCTGAAGTTGAACAGTTCTATGATGACCTACAAGACCTTCTAGAAAAAAACACCAAAAAAAGATGTCCTTTTTATAATAGGGGACTGGAATGCAAAGGTAGGAAGTCAAGAGATACCTGGAGTAACAAGCAAGCTTGGCCTTGGAGTACAAAATGAAGCAGGTCAAAGGCTAACATAGCTTTGTGAAGAGACTGCACTGGTCATAGTAAACAACTCATCCAACAACACAAAAGATAATTCTACACATGGACATCACCAGATGGTCAATACTGAAATCAGATTGATTATATTCTTTGCAGCTGAAAATGGAGAATCTCCATAGAGTTAGCAAAAACAAGACCAGGAGTTGACTATGGCTCAGATCATGCTCTGCTTATTGCAAAATTCAGATTTAAATTGAAGAAAGTAGGAAAACCACTAGACCATTTGGGTATGACCTAAATCAAATCCCTTATGCTTTTACAGTGGAAGTGACAAATAGGTTCCAGGCATTAGATCTGATGGACAGAGTGCCTGAAAAATTATGGAGGGAGGTTCATGACATTGTACAGGAAGCAGTGATCAAGACCATCCCCAAGAAAAAGACATGCAAAAAGGCAAAATGATTATCTGAGGAGGCCTTACAAGTAGCTGAGAAAAGAAGAGAAGGGAAAGGCAAAAGAAGAAAAGAAAAGATATACCCATCTAAATGCAGAGTTCCAAAGAATAGCAAGGAGAGATAAGAAAGATTTCCTAAATGATCAATGCAAAGAAACAGAAGAAAACAATAGAAAGGGAAAGACTAGAGATATCTTCAAGAAAACGAGAGATGCCAAGGGAACATTTCATGCAAAGATGGGCACAATAAAGGACAGAAACAATATGGACCTAACAGAAGCAGAAGATATTAAGAAGAGTTGGAAAAAATACACAAAACTATATAAAAAAGATTTTAATGACCTAGATTATCACAATGGTGTGATCACTCACCTAGAGCCAGACATCCTGGAATGCGAAGTCAAGTGGACCTTAAGAAGCATCATTATGAACAAAGCTAAGGGAGATGATGGAATTCCAGTTGAGCTATTTCAAATCCTCAAAGATGATGCTGTGAAAGTGCTGCACTCAATATGCTGGCAAATTTGGAAAATGCAGCAGTGGCCACAAGACTGGAAAGGTCAGATTTCATTTCAATCCCAAAGAAAGGCAATACAAAAGAATGTTCAAATGACTGCACAATTGCACTCATCTCACACACTAGCAAAGTAATGCTCAAAATTCTCCAAATGGGGCTTCAATAGTACATGAACTGAGAACTTCCAGATGTTCAAGCTGGACTTAGAAACGGCAGATGAACCAGAGATCAAATTGCCAACATCCACTGGATCATAGAAAAAACTAGAAAGTTCTAAAAAATCTTCTGCTTTTGCTTTATTGACTATCCCAAAGACTTTGACTGTGTGGGTTACAATAAACTGTGGAAAATTCTTAAACAGAAGGGAATATCGGACCACCCTACTGCCTCCTGAGAAATATGTGTGCAGGTCAAGAAGCAATATTTAGAACCAGACATGGAACAATGGACTGGTTCCAAATTAGGAAAGGAATATCTCAAGGTTGTATATTGTCACCCTGTTTATTTAACTTACATTCAGAGTGATTCATGTGAAATTCTGGGCTGGAGGAAGCACAAGTTGGAATCAGGGAGTTTGCAGGGAGAAATATCAATAACCTCACATACACAGATGACACCACACTTATGGCAGAAAACAAAGAGGAACTAAAGAGCCTCTTGATGAAAGTGAAAGAGGAGACTGAAAAAGCTGCCTTAATATTCAACATTCTAAAAACGAAGATCATTGCATCTGGTCCTATCACTTCATGGCAAATAGATGGGGAAACAATGGAAACAGTGATAGACGTTATTTTCTTGGGCTCTAGAATAACTGCAGGTGATGACTGTGGCTATTAAATTAAAAGATACTTGCTCCTTGGAAGAAAAGCTATGACCAAACTAGACAGCATATTAAAAAGCAAAGGCATTATTTTGCCAACAAAGGTCCCTCTTGTCAAAATTATGGTTTTTCTAGTAGTCATGTATGGAGTTGGACTATAAAGAAACCTGAGTGCTGAAGAATTGATGCTGTTGAGCTATGGTGTTGGAGAAGACTCTTGAGAGCCCCTTAGGCTGCAGGGAGATCAAATCAGGTAGTCTTAAAGAAATCAGTCCTGAATATTCATTGGAAGGACTGATTCTGAAGCTGAAGTTCCAATACTTTGGTCAAGAACTGACCAAAGAACTGACTTTGTGGAAAACTGACTCATTGGAAAAGACCCTGATGTTAGGAAACACTGAAGGCAGGAGAAGAAGTGGATGGCAGAGAATGAGATGGTTGGATGGCATCACTGACTTGATGGACATGAGTTTGAGCAAGCTCCATGAGTAGGTGATGGATAGGGAATCCTGGTGTGTTGCAGTTCATGGGGTAGCAAAGAGTTGGACAGGACAGAGTGACTGAACAACTTTCTTTAAGCCCAGAGCTATAATTACACAACAAAACAACAGATCTTGCTCAAGGTTATGTTTTTCCTTATGCTCTGTTATAATGATTCTATAACAACAATGGATCTTGCTTGAGGACATGTTTCTCCTTCCTAACAGGAACGTGTTCCTTCTGGCTAATCCTGTTATCTCAAGATGTTGTGGGAGTGGATCTGGTAAGACCTTTACAAAGTTGAGACATTCTTTTGATCTGTTGTCAGTAACCATTTGAAAAAGTTTAGAAATCCCCTGCCAAAACTAGCAAGGGACACTCTTATGCCCTCTTCTGACTGAGCCACTTTTACTTCAACTTTCCCATGAGGGTCTCAATTGGTTCATCAGGTCCTATGTATGATTTAAGACTTTTGTTTCCTTATTAATTTTCTGTGTGGATGATCTGCCCATTGGTGTAAGTGGGGTGTTAAAGTCCCCTATTATTAAAGTCTTAGTGTTTATTTCTCCTTTTGTGGTTGTTAGCATTTACCTTATGTATTGAGGAGCTCTTATCTTGGGTACATAAATATTTATAATTGTTATTTCTTATTCTTTGATTGATCCCTGATCATTATGTAGCATCCTTTCTTATATCTTGTAACAGTTTTATTTTAAAGTCTATATTGTCTGATATTATTATTACTCCTGTATTTTTTGATTCCCATTTTCATGAGATATTTTTTTCAATTCCTGACTTTCAGTCTGTAGGTGTACTTAGGTCTGAAGTGGATCTCTAGTGGGCAGCATATACACCCATAAGAGATTTTATTTCTGTATCCATTCAGCCAATCTGTGTCTTCGGGTTGGAACATTTAATCTATTAATATTTAAGGTAGTTATTGATATGTATGTTCCTATGACCTTGAGAACCTCATGAACAGTATGAGAGGGCAAAATGATAGGATACTGGAAGAGGAACTCCCCAGGTTGGTAGGTGCCCAATATGCTACTGGAGATCAGTGGAGAAATAACTCCAGAAAGAATGAAGGGATGGAGCCAAAGTAAAAACAATACCCAGTTGTGGATGGGACTGCTGATAGAAGCAAAGTCCAATGCTGTAAAGAGCACTATTGCATAGGACCTGGAATGTTAGGTCCATGAATCAAGGCAAATTGGAAGTGGTCAAACAGGAGATGGCAAGAGTGAATGTTGACATTCTAGGAATCAGTTAACTAAAATGGACTGGAATGGGTGAATTTAACTCAGATGACCATTATATCTACTACTGTGGGCAGGAATCCCTTAGAAGAAATGGAGTAGCCATCATAGTCAACAAAAGAGTCTGAAATGCAGTACTTGGATGCAATCTCAAAAACGACAGAATGATCTCTGTTCATTTCCAAGCAAACCATTCAATATCATGGTAATCCAAGCCTATGCCCCAACCAGTAACGCAGAAGAAGCCGAAGTTGAACGGTTCTATGAAGACCTACACGACCTTTTAGAACTAACACCCAAAAAAGATGTCCTTTTCATTATAGGGGACTAGAATGCCAAAGTAGGAAGTCAAGAAACACCTGGAGTAACAGGCAAATTTGGCCTTGGAGTACGGAATGAAGCAGGAAAAAGGCTAATAGAGTTTTGCCAAGAGAGTGCACTGGTCATAGCAAACACCCTCTTCCAACAACACAAGAGAAGACTCTACACATGGACATCACCAGATGGTCAACACCGAAATCAGACTGATTATATTCTTTGCAGCCAAAGATGGAGAAGCTCTATACAGTCAGCAAAAACAAGACCGGGAGCTGACTGTGGCTCAGATCATGAACTCCTTATTGCCAAATTCAGACTTAAACTGAAGAAAGTAGGGATAAGCACTAGACCATTCAGGTATGACCTAAATCAAATCCCTTATGATTATACAGTGGAAGTGAGAAATAGATTTAAGGGACTAGATCTGATAGATAGAGTGCCTGATGAACTATGGACGGAGGTTCATGACATTTTACAGGAGACAGGGATCAAGACCATCCCCATGGAAAAGAAATGCAAAAAAGCAAAATGGTTGTCTGAAGAGGCCTTACAAATAGCTGTGAAATGAAGAGAAGTGAAAAGCAAAGAAAAAAAGGAAAGATATTCCCATTTGACTGCAGCGCTCCAATGAATAGCCAGGAGAGACAAGAAAGCCTTCCTCATCAATCAATGCAAAGAAATAGAGGAAAACAACAGGATGGGAAAGACTAGAGATATCTTCAAGAAAATTAGAGATACCAAGAGAACATTTCATGCAAAGATGGGCTCAATAAAGGACAGAAATGGTATGGACCTAACAGAAGCAGAAGAGATTAAGAAGAGGTGGCAAGAATACACGAAGAACTGTACAAAAAAGATCTTCACGACCCAGATAATCACAATGGTGTGATCACTCACCTAGAGCCAGACATCCTAGAATGTGAAGTCAAGTGGGCCTTAGAAAACATCACTATGAACAAAGCTAGTGGATGTGATGGAATTCCAGTTGAACTATTTCAAATCCTGAAAGATAATGCTGTGAAAGTGGTGCACTCAATATGCCAGAAAATTTGGAAAACTCAGCAGTGGCCACAGGACTGGAAAAGATCAGTTTTCATTCCAATCCCTAAGAAAGGCAATCCCAAAGAATGCTCAAACTACCACACAATTGCACTCATCTCACACGTTAGTAAGGTAATGCTCAAAATTCTCCAAGCCAGGCTTCAGCAATACACGAACCGAGAACTTCCAGATGTTCAAGCTGGTTTTAGAAAAGACAGAGGAACCAGAGATCAAATGGCCAATATCTGGTGGATCATCAAAAAAGCAAGATAGTTCCAGAAAAACATCTGTTTCTGCTTTATTGACTATGCCAAAGCCTTTGACTGTGTGGATCACAATAAACTGTGGAAAATTCTGAAAGAGATGGGAATATCAGACCATCTGACCTGTCTCTTGAGAAACCTGTATGCCAGTCAGGAAGCAACAGTTAGAGCTGGACATGGAACAACAACTGGTTCCCAATAGGAAAAAGAGTACGTCAAGGTTGTATACTGTCACCCTGCTTATTTAACTTATATGCAGAATACATCATGAGAAACACTGGGCTGGAAGAAGCACAAGCTGGAATCAAGATTGACGGGAGAAATATCAATAACCTCAGATATGCAGATGACACCACCCTCATGGCAGAAAGTGAAGAGGAACAAAAAAGCCTCTTGATGAAAGTGAAAGAGGAGAGTGAAAAAGTTGACTTAAAGCTTAACATTCAGAAAACTAGCATCATGGCATCTGGTCCCATCACTTCATGGGAAATAGATGGGGAGACAGTGGAAATGGTGTCAGACTTAATTTTTTTGGGCTCCAAAATCACAGAAGATGATGATTACATCCATGAAATTAAAAGACGCTTAATCCTTGGAAGGCAACTTATGACCAACCTAGATAGCATATTAAAAAGCAGAGACATTACTTTGCCAACAAAGGTCCATCTGGTCAAGGCTATGGTTTTTCCAGTGGTCATGTATGGATGTGAGATTTGGACTGTGAAGAAAGCTGAGTACTGAAAAATTGATGCTTTTGAAGTGTGGTGTTGAAGAAGACTCTTGAGAGTCACTTGGACTGCAAGGAGATCCAACCAGTCCATCCTAAAGGAGATCAGTCCTGGGTGTTCACTGGAAGGACTGATGCTGAAGCTGAAACTCCAATAATTTGGCCACCTCATGCGAAAAGTTGACTCATTGGAAAAGACCCTGATGCTGGGAGAGATTGGAGGCAGGAGAAGAAGGGGACGACAGAGGATGAGATGGCTGGATGGCATCACTGACTCGATGGCCATGAGTTTGAGTAAACTCCAGGAGTTGGTGATGGACAGGGAGGCCTGGCGTGCTGCGATTCGTGGGGTCACAAAGTGTTGGACACGACTGAGCGACTGAACTGAACTGAACTGATGACCATTTCTTAATTGTTTTGGATTTGTTTTTGTGGGTTTTTTCTTCTCTTATGTTTCCTGACTAGAGAAGTTCCTTTAGCATTCATTGTAAGGCTGGTTGGTAATGCTGAATTCTCTTAGCTTTTGTTTTTTGGTAGAGCTTTTGATTTCACAATCAAATCTGAATGACATCTGATGGGTACAGTAATCTTAGTTGTAGGGTTTTCCTAGTCATCACTTTAACTACATAATGATCAAAGGATCAATCCAAGAAGAAGATGTAACAATCATATATATATATATATATATATATATATGCGCCCTATATAGGAGCACAACAATATGTAAGACAAATGCTAACAAGTATGAAAGGGGAAATTAACAATAACACAATAATAGTGGGAGACTTTAATACCCCACTCACACCTATGGATAGATCAACTAAACAGAAAATTAACAAGGAAACACAAACTTTAAATGACACAATAAACCAATTAGACCTAATTTATATCTATAGGACATTTCACCCCAAAACAATGAATTTCACCTTTTTCTCAAGCACACACGGAACCTTCTCCAGGATAGATCACATCCTGGGCCATAAATCTAGCCTCGGTAAATTCAAAAAAATTGAAATGATTCCCAGCATCTTTTCTGACCACAATGCAGTAAGATTATATGTCAATTACAGGAGAAAAACTATTAAAAATTCCAACATACGGAGGCTGCACAACACGCTGCTGAATAACCAACAAATCACAGACAAAATCAAAAAAGAAATCAAAACATGCATAGAAATGAATGAAAATGAAAACACAACAACCCCAAACCTATGGGACACTGTAATAACAGTGCTAAGGGGAAGGTTCATAGCAATACAGGCTTACCTCAAGTAACAAGAAAAAAGTCAAATAAATAACATAACTGTACACCAAAAGCAACTTGAAAAGGAAGAAATTATGAACCCCAGGGTTAATAGAAGGAAAGAAATCTTAAAAATTAGGGCAGGAATAAATGCAAAAGAAGCAAAAGAGACCATAGCAAAAATCAACAAAACCAAAAGCTGGTTCTTTGAGTAAGTAAGTAAAATTGCCAAAGCATTAGCCAGACTCATCAAGAAACAAAGGGAGAAAAATCAAATCAACAAAATTAGAAATGAAAATGGAGAGACCACAGCAAAAAAAATAAAAATACAAAGGATCATAAGAGACTATTAACAACTATATGCAAATAAAATGGGCAACTTGGAAGAAAAGACAAATTCTTAGAAAAGTACAATTTCCCAAAATTGAACCAGGAAGAAATGGAAAATCTCAACAGACCCATCACAAGCATGGCAATTGAAACTGTAATCAGAAATCTTCCAACAAATAAAAGCCCAGGACCAGACGGCTTCACAGCTGAATTCTACCAAAAATTTAGAGAAGAACTAACACCTATCCTACTCAAACTCTTCCAGAAAATTGAAGAGGAACTCATTCTATGAGGCCATCATCACCTTAATACCAAAACCTGACAAAGATGCCACAAAAAAAGAAAACTATAGGCCAATATCACTGATGAACATAGATGCAAAAATCCTTAAAATTCTAGCAAACAGAATCCAACAACATATTTAAAAGATCATACATCATGACCGAGTGGGCTTTATCCCAGGGATGCAAGGATTCTTCAATATCCATAAATCAATCAATGTAATACACCACATTAACAAATTGAAAAATAAAAACCATATGATTATCTCAATAGATGCAGAGAAAGCCTTTGACAAAATTCAACATCCATTTATGATAGAAGCCCTCCAGAAAGCAGGAATAGAAGGAACATACCTCACATAATAGAAGATATATATGACAAACCCTCAGAAAACATTATCCTCAATGATGAAAAATTGAAAGCATTTCCCCTAAAGTCAGGAACAAGACAGGGTGTCTACTCTCACCACTACTATTCAACATAGTTTTGTAAGTTTTGCCCACAGCAATCAGAGCAGAAAAAGAAATAAAAGGAATCCAGATTGGAAAAGAAGAAGTAAAACTCTCACTGTTTGCAGATGACATGATCCTCTACATAGAAAACCCTAAAGACTCCACCAGAAAATTACTAGAGCTAATCAATGAATATAGTAAAGTTGTAGGATATAAAATTAACACACACAAATCCCTTGCATTCCTATATGCTAACAATGAGAAAACAGAAAGAGAAATTAAGGAAACAATTCCATTCACCCTTGCAATGAAAAGAATAAAATACTTAGGAATAAATCTACCTAAAGAAACAAAAGACCTAATATATAAAACCACAAAACACTGATGAAAGAGATCAAAGAGGACAGAAATAGATGGAGAAATATAACATTTTCATGGATAAGAAGAATCAATATAATGAAAATGAATATACTACCCAAAGCAATCTATAGATTCAATGCAATCCCTACCAAGCTACCAACAGTATTCTTCACAGAACTAGAACAAATAATTTAACAATTTGTATGGAAATACAAAAAACCTTAAATAGCCAAAGCAATCTTGAGAAAGAATAATGGAACTGGAGGAATCAACCTGCCTGACTTCAGTCTCTACTACAAAGCCACAGTCATCAAGACAGTGTGGTACGGGCACAAAGACAGAAATATAGATCAATGGAACAAAATAGAAAGCCCAGAGATAAATCCATGCACCTGTGGATCTTTGACAAATGAGGCAAGAATATACAATGGAGCAAAGACAATCTCTTTAACAAGTGGTTCTGGGAAAACTGGTCAACCACTTGTAAAAGAATGAAACTAGAACACTTCCTAACACCATACACAAAAATAAACTCAAAATGGCTTAAAGATCTAAATGTAAGACTGAAACTATAAAACTCCTAGAGGAAAACATAGGCAAAACACTCTCCAACATAAACCATAGCAGGATCCTCTATGACCCACATTCCAGAATATTGGAAAGAAAAGCAAAAATAAACAAATGGGACTTAATTAAAATTAAAAGCTTCTGAACTCTGTGGGAGAAGGTGAGGGTGGGATGTTTCAAAAGAACAGCATGTATACTATCTGTGGTGAAACAGATCACCAGCCCAGGTGGGATGCATGAGACAAGTGCTCGGGCCTGGTGCACTGGGAAGACCCAGAGGAATCGGGTGGAGAGGGAGGTGGGAGGGGGGATCGGGATGGGGAATACGTGTAAATCTATGGCTGATTCATATCAATGTATGACAAAACCCACTGAAATGTTGTGAAGTAATTAGCCTCCAACTAATAAAATAAATAAATAAATAAATAAAATTTAAAAAAAAATAAACAGGTAAAACGTAAGTAAATTTAAAAGCTTCTGCACAGCAAAGGAAACTCTAAATAAGATGAAAAGACAACTCTCAGAATAATAATAGCAAATGAAACAATTGAGAAAGGATTAATCTGCAAAATACAGAAGTAGCTCATGCAGCTCAGTGCCAAAGAAACAGACAACTCAATCAAAAAATGGGTGGAAGACCTAACAAACATTTTTCCAAAAAAGACATGCAGATGGACAATAAACACTTGAAAAGATATTCAATATTGCTCATTATTAAAGAATTGTAAATCAAAAGTACAATGAGGTACCACCTCACACCAGTCAGAATGACCATCATCAAAAAATTTACAAATGCTGGAGAGGATGTGGAGAACAGGGAGCTCTCTCACACTGTTGATGGGAATGTAAATTGGTACAGCCACTATGGAAAAACAGTATGGAGATTCCCTAACAAACTAGGAATAAAAATACAATTTGATTTAGCAACCCCACTACTGGGCATATACCCTGATAAAAATCATGGTTCAAAAACACACATGTACCCCAGTGTTCATTGCTGCACTGTTTACAATAGCCAGATCTGAAAGCAACCTAGATGTCCACTGACAGATGAATGGATAAAGAAGACATGGTATGTGCGTGTATACACACACACACACACACACACACACACAAATATGTATATATATATATATATATATATATATATATATACACACATATATATATATATTTAAAATGGAATATTATTTAGCCATAAAAAAGAACAAATTTGAATCAGTTTTAGTGAGATGGGTGAACATACAGACTATTATACAGAGTGAAGTAAATCAAGAGAGAAGCAAATATCATACATTAATGCATATATATGGAATCTAGAAAAATGGCACTGATGAACCTATTTGCAGGACATTCATAGAGATGTAGACATAGAGAATAGACTTGTGGACACAGCAGTGGAAGGAGATGGTGGGATGAATTGAAAGAGTAGCATTGAAACATACCTTTAGTGTAGAAGTGAGCTTTAGTCATTCAGTTGTGTCTGACTCTTTGTGACCCATGGTCTGTCCATGGAATTCTCTGGGAGTGGGTTGCCATTCCCTTCTCCAGGGGATCATCCTGACCCAGGGATTGAACTGGGGTCTCCTGCATTGCAGGCAAATTCTTTAGCATTTGAGAAACCAGGGAAGTCCAAAACATACCTTACCATATGCAAAATAGAGAGCTAATGGGAAGTTGCTGTATAGCAAAGGGGCTCAGTATGGTCCTCTGTGACAGCCCACCTAGAGTGGTGGGATGGGTTGGAAAGTGGGATGGAGGTTCATATATTTACTTATGCCCAATTCATGCTGTTGTATGGTAGAAATCAATGTAACATTGTAAAGCAATTACTGTCCAACTAAAAATAAACTTAAATAAATAAATAGACAATCCAAACAATATGAAAAATGTTCAAGAGATATGACTAGATCCTTCATTAAAGAAAATATCCAAGTGTCCAATAAACCTATGAAAAGATGTTTCTTCTGTTAGTCAGCATGATAATGAACATTAAAGCTCCAGTTAGGTATCACGACATAACCACTTCAACGGGTAAAATTAAAAAGATGGATTAACAATGGCTGATGAAGAACTCTTGTATGCTCCTAATTAGAGTATAGGTTTAGTATGTAGTTCAGTCACTTTAGGAAATACTTTGTTACTGTATACTTACTTTGAAGATACACATTCTCTATGGTCCAGCTTTTCTACTCTTGGACTTACACCTTAGATAATTGTATGCATACATGTACCATGAGGCATAAAAATAGTATTCATAGAAGTGATATTTGCAATAGACCAAATTTAAAATTACTCAAATTTTCACCAATGTTAGAATAGATAGATGACTTGTAGTAAACCCATATAGTATTGCATGTATACCAAGTTGCTTCAGTCATATTCAACTCTTTCTGACCCTATGGACTGTAGTCCCCCAGGTTACTCTGTCCATGGGGATTCTCCAGGCAAGAATACTGGAGTGGGTTGCCATGATCTCCTGCAGCAGATCTTCCCAACCCAGGGATCAAAGCTACATCTCTTATGTTTCCTGCATTGGCAGGTGGGTTCTTTACCACTAGCACCACATGGGAAGCTCATACAGTATATTAGTACATAATAATAAAAGTGAATAACTATAGCTACATAATTCACTGTATATATTAACCTTCTTTCTTTCTTGGACCATATGTTTCTTTGACTAAGATATAGTTTACAATTAAAAGACTTCGGAAAAATGTTTCACTAGATTTTCTGAATTTTTATGCCAAGGAAGTCCCTTAATGGGAAACTGTTAAGATATTCTTTCCTGTCAAAAAAGAATATAACATCAATGAAAGAATAAAATAGGAGATCAGTGGTTTCTGATGTTTACCTAATTGTGAGTAGTGTTAATTTCTCTCTTCTACATGTATTGATATTTACTATGTTCAATAAACGGTCCTAGCCACAGTGAAAACAAAAACATACAATACATAGTTTTTCCTTCTAGGCTACTCACATTCTTTTTATGAAAGGCACACATTCACGATATGACATAGCTTAAGGCTTTCACAGATATATGAGAGTACTTGTCAAATACAAAAAAAAAAAAAAAATGCATGACCTAAAAGTTGAGAAGTATGTTTTATTTGGCAGACATAGGGAGGATTTAATCCTTAGAGATAGGCTCTCAGATTCTACCTGTTCTGAAGAGATAGGGGAGTACTCAGGATATATAGAAGTTTATGCAAAAAAAGGAAGTTGGAATATCAAAAGACTTCTGTTAATTAGAGAAAAATGGCACCTCAAGTAAATGAATTTATAATGTTTCTATGTATAAGAAGATGAAAGAGTTTAGCCTCATGGAGATTATTCCTTTGATATGCACCTTAAGTATCTAGGGCCAGTACTCTGTTTTTCTCTTTCCTGAATTCCATTAGGGTGCACCATCAGGGTTAGCTGGCATGGCTGACTTCCTGATACTAGACGGCCTGTTTATTTCCATCCTGAGTTCCCCTCAGAGTGTACTAATAGGGTGGCTACAGAGGTTGATGGCTTGGTGACCACAACATCCTCTGTTTAATGAATTGACAAGAGATATTCTTTGTCTACATACTCAAGTGACTCCCTTTCCATAAAGGATTTCTAGAGGCTTCAGTCATATTGTTGCTGAATGTCCCCAGACAAGATGTCTCTACTTCAATATCTCAGCCTCATTTTAAAAGCTCTTTAAACAGGGGGAAAATGATAACTAAGAGTCCTCCTTGAAAAAGTATTCCTTCATGCTCCTCTGTCCACGAAATTCTCCAGGCAAGAATACTGGTAGCTATTTCCTTCTCCAGGGAATCTTCCCACAGGGATTGAAGCCAGGTGTTCGCCATTGCAGGCAGGTTCTTTACCATCAGACCCACCAAGGAAACTCATTCCTTCATAGGAGACTGAATTTTGTTTTATTCTTCCGTGGAACAATCTATGTTCTAAGGCAGAGTTGTAAACGATAGAGCATTCAGTAGGCTAACAGGTGCATAAGGCCAAAAAAAGGACATCCAAAGTGAGTGTTAACAAAACTATTCATCCCAGAGTGAATGTGGGCATAACTAAGACTCTGCCCCTGATAAGCAACATCAGAGAACTAACACTTTAAAAGGCTGGGAAGGAGAAATTTCACTAAAATAATCAAGGTAGTCACCAAACAAATATAAAAAAAAATAACAAATATAAGGCCCAGGTGTGTGTAAGGGGGTGGGGCAATAAACAAAGTTTCTTCAATATATTATCTAAAATATCCAGCTTCCAACAACAACAAAAAATAAGATACACGGAAAAAAGAAGAAATGAATCACATATTACCAGAAAAGAAATCAGGCAACAGGAACTTCCTGTGAATGTGACTAGATGGCATACTGAAAAGTCAAAAACTTCAAAGTCATCATGTTATTGAATAAATGTAGTTAAAAACTAAAACAAATAAAGAAGTAAAGAAAAGTATCATAATAATATTGATCAAATATATTACCAATAAATAAAATAGAAATTTAAGGTAGCCCAAATGGAAATACTTGATTTTAAAAGTACAGTAACAGATATTTTTAAAGAATTTCTTATGGTGGCCACTATGAAGAACAGTACAGAGTTTCCTTAAAACACACACACACACACACACACACACACAAACCCAAAAATAGAGCTACAATATTATTAGCAATTCCACTCCTGAGCATGCACCTGGAGAAAACCATACTTTAAGAATGTGTAAACCTCACAATGTTCATTGCAGCACTATTTACAATATCCAGTATATGGAAGCAACCTGAATGTCCAACAGCAAAGAAATAGATAAAGAAGATGTGATACATATGTACAATGGAATATTGCTCAGCCACAAAAAAATAATGTCATTTGCAGCAACATGTATGTATGTAGCAATTGTCATACTGAGTAAAGGAAGTTAGATACAAAAAGACAAATATATATTGCTTATATGTGGAATCTAAAAAAAAAAAATGGTGTAAATAAATACCTTTATTTACTAAACAGAAGTAGAGTCACAGATGTATAATAGAAAATAAATTTATGGTTACAAGTGTATGGGAGAGGGATATATTGGGAGATTGGGATTGACATATATAAGCTACAATATTTAAGATAGATAACTAATAAGAACCTGCTGTATAGCACAAGAAAATTTACTCAATACCCTGCAATGCCCTATATGGGAAAATAATCTAAGAAAAGAGTGGATATATGTATATGTATTACTGATTCACATTGCTGTACTCCTGAAGCTAACACAACATTGTAAACCAACTACACTTCAGTAAAAGTTGTTTTAAAAAATTGTTTGAGATATGCTCAACCCGTGGCTGATTCATATCAATGTATGGCAAAAACCATTACAATATTGTAAAGTAATTAGCCTCCAATTAAAATAAATAAATTTTTTAAAAAGAAAAATATATATATATATATATATATATTTAAACTAGCTGAAGAAAAAAAATGGTGAACCTGAAGTTAGATTAATAATGATTATGTAATTCAAAGATTAGAGAGAAAAAAGAATGAAGAAAAGTATACTCAGAGAAATGTGTGACACCATTAAATATACCAAAATTTAAATGAGTACCAGAAACAGAAAAGAGAAAGGAAGAGAAAAAAATTAAAGAAATAGTGGCTGAAAACTACCCACATTTATTGAAAAATACATCTACACATCCAAGAAGCTCAACAAACTCAAGTAGGGTAAATGTGAAGTGTGTTAGTTGCTCATTTGTGTCTGACTTTTTGCAACCCTATGGACTATAGCCCACCAGACTTCTCAATCCATTGAATTCCCCAGACAAGAATACTGGAGTGGGTGGCTATTTCCTTCTCAAGGGGATTTTCCTGACCCAGGGGTTGAACCCAAGTATGCTGCACTGCAGGCAGAGTCTTTCACCATCTGAGCCACCAGGGAAGCCCAGTGTAAATGTAAAGAGATCTACCAACAGATACAACCAACAACAGCAGAGAAGACATTCTTGTTGAGTGTATGAGCTACATAGATAGACCATAGTCATAGGGCATAGAACAAGTCTATAAAGTTAAAAGGATACAAATCTATAAAGTGTGTAGGATTTTGGAGTGAAAATTAGAAATGGAGTGGATGGAGAGAAATTAGAATCACAATGGAGTGAAATTAGAAATCAATAACACAAGGAAATAGGGATATTCACAAGTATGTGAAAAGTAAGCAGCACAATCTTAAATAGCCAACAGTTCTGAAAAGAAATCATAGGAGAAATTAGAAAACACTTCGAGATGAGCAAAAATAAGGACACAACACAATAAAACTTATGGGATTCAGCTAAAGCAGTGCTTAGAAGGAAATTTACAGTGATATATACCTGTATTTAAAATGAAGAAAGATGGCAAATAAGCAACATAATCTTATACTGTAAGACATTGTGAAAACAGCAAAGTAAACCTAAAGCAAATAGAAGCGGGGTGGGGGGGAGTAAAATTTAGAGGAAAAAATTTTAAATAGTAGGATAAGAGAAAAACTTTTAAGTCGATGAAACCAAAAGCTGCTTCTTTTTATTTTTAACAAGAGATCAAAAAGATCAACAAAATTGATAAACATTTGCTCAACTGACCGAGACCAAAAAAAAAAAAAAAAAACTCAGATAATTTAAATTCTGGGACTCAGAAATGATATTGTTACTGAACTTCCAGAAATAAAAAGAATTATAAGTAAATATTATGAACATTTGCAGACTAATAAATTAGATAAGTTAGATAATATAGACAGATTCCTAAAAAGACAAAAAATTCCAAAACTACCACAGAAAGGAACTGTCAACTGAGTAGACCTATAGCAAGTGATTGAAAGTATTCTCTCAATATTTTAAATAACAGAATCCTCTGAAATTATAGCAGGGTACACAGATGGTCAAATACAGTAGCTTCTATATTCTTAGCCTCCTTTGTTGCCAAGCTTGGCAAAGTAATTAAGTTCTGACCAATAAAATATAAGCTTAAATGATAGGTGTAACTTCTAGGTTTATCCCTTAAGAATGATGTCTCTCTCTTTCTGATTTACTGATGGCTATGAACAGAAAACCAGGTACTATGGACTCAGCAGTGGAAGGCTTATCTTAAGGATGGCAGAACCAATTCACCAGTTCTCAAGGGCTTGTATAACCTCGTGAAGCTATTACCATATCAACCTTGCAAATTGTGGATTGCTTGTCACAAGACTGTTGTCTGAGAGAAATAAATTCTGATTTAAGTACATTAATTTTTTATTCAATGGCCTTTCTAAAGATGATAGGCCAGGATACAATTTTTCAGATAACTCTGAGTAACTTCCCAAAAGTAAGGAAGAAGCCAGGATATGTAAGAACTTTTTTGCTATAGAAAACATGTAGTTGAACACCAAAAAATTACTGCTAATCACAGAAATACAGGACATCTAAAATCAATTATTTTAGTGGCTTTCTATCTTTGGTAAGGACCAGCATCCTGCCTTTCACCATTTTGCATTCCCCTTAGGGTGCAGTTCAGTGGTAATAGCTTGAAGGTATGATGACTAGCAACATTCCTTGTTTGTCAGAAAGGCAGACAATATTCTTTGTTTACTGAAATGGCAGGCAATAGTTTTTGTCCACAGAGGAAAGGAGCTGATGAATAGAGGGAAAGCACCTTTTATGGTGAGTGGAAAAGTGAATGGAATGAGTACTAGGGATGCAGTTGACTTCCCTCTCTGATAAAACAAAACTAATGAAGTAGCAGGAAGCCTTGGTTATGGGTAGAATATGAACTCTGAAAGTTTTAAATCCCCAGAGATTCCCAGAAGAGTTTTATTAGTCACATGTTACACAAAGTCCTGAAACTAATAAGAGCAAATTAAAAAGTTGAGTGAGAGAGTTCTTTTCCTCCTTCTGATGAAAGAAGAAAGAAATCCCTGAGAGTCTCTTAAGCAGAACCAAACAAACCTCTAGAGCTCAGGAACCTCAAGCCCTGGCAATTATCAGGTAATATCTCTAAAGCGTTAGAAGTAAAGGCTCTAAGCCACTGCAATTTAGTGAGTGTTGGGAACTGATCATTGCAAATGTGGCCTAACCTCACATGTCATGTCAAAAACTCTGGACCATAGAAAACTGATGCACACAAAGTCAGGATTTCTTCTTTCACTTCCCAGGTGGGGAAACTCAGAAGATGCAAGGGCTTTCCCAGGGTCACTTAACTAACAGTGACACAGTTAAGAGTCCAGAGCCTTTGACCAGTAATTTTCATACTAAATTGATCTTTTCCTCTTTTGAGTGAAGAACAATGCATACTTCCAACAATGTGAAGGCTTTCTTGGAAGAATATAACTATAATAGTGAATTGGCATTGGAGCCATGATAAAATACACAAGGTAGGAAATTATTCTAGATGGTTTGACTCTCTTTTCTTCATGACTAATCGTCACTACCATTTTCTTCAAATTACCATTTCTCTTTGACTTTGAAAAGGATATATATTTCTTCTGTCAGTGTGGATCTATATGGCAAACTAAATTTGAGACAGGTTGATTTTGCAATAACTTCAGAGAGAACTGAAAATTGGATGGGATATGATAACTTCACCGCATTCACACATATGCACGCACATTCAGAATATGCCAAAAGTAGAAGGAGAGTCTGACATTCATATTTTATTTCTGATGGTTAGCCAAGTAGATATTTACTACACAATTGGGTAAAAACTAGATAAGAAAGAACCTGGCCTGGAATTTGTATCAATTATTCTTTGCATTTTCAAAATGCTTCTGAACTTTAAACTTTGAAAACAACCTTTCTGTGCTGTCTTGGAGGGAATATGGCCTATTATATGAAACCACACTGTTTTGCAGGTAGTATGACAGAAAAAACTTTTGGGCTTTGCACCAAGGAGATCACCTACTAAAACAACTTCTTATTTTGCTAATATACTTTTTCCCTTTGGGGGAACTTAGTGAATCTTTTAATTCCACAGTCCATATAATTGCCTTTCTTATAGAGTTATTGTGAAGAGTCATGTGAATTTAAGAACCTTAGTGTGTAAATAGCTCTGTTGGTGGAAAGAATTTTTCATAATATGTTAGGGATCAACAGAAAGATCAAGTATTTTCTGACTGGGGGAGATTTTGTTCTTAAACAGAATTCTTCAGAAAGATGCTTATAGAGAGAAATGAAACAATGATCTTCAAATGTGGAATTGGATGTGAAAGACACTCACATGGAGTTTGGATACTGAAGAGGGTTACTTAAAGGTCTCATGAAAAAAACCAAAGGAACCTTTAGACACTGTCCCTCATAATAAGTTCCTAGGCAAGAAGACAGAAAAATAGTTTACCTTTTGGGAGATAATTGCTCACAGATAAAGTGTAGATACAGCGAGAGAGGGAAATAGGAAAGATGAAAGGGTTCATAGACAAGATTAGGTCAGGGGACTCATGTGTGACTATGAATGAATAAAGGTCTTGTCAGGTCCAAGAGGACAAAGGAATCCAAGGGACCTATAAGGTAGAGTTCATATATTGTGAATTATTTATGAAAACATTTGTAATATAGTCCATTTTCCTACTGCCTTTTCTGACTTGCAGAAACCAGCAAGATTCTACCCTGAAAATGCTTAGTCTTTGCCTGAACCAAATCTAAGGAACAATGGAAAGTCTGTTCATCTCTGTGCCCAAGATCACATGCTATACAGTGCTGAAAAACAAAGTAAAACAAACATGTTTTGAGATTCAACACTTTAAAAATAACCTGCTCATTGAAGATTTATTGGAAATCAATATCTCTTTCTTCAAGGTGAAAGCATTGATAAATGAAAATAATATACCACTAAGGTTAAAACAGCTTGACTCCAGTTACAATTGTGACACTCCATAGAAACAATAATCTTATTTTTAAAGTAGGTATTTTTAAAAAATAATTTTTAAACTATAAAATTTACATTTATAAATTTAAAATATAAATTAAAAAAAAATTACAGCTGTCCTACACATTTTATATTTCTCCTAGGCACTTAACCTATACAGTTTGAAGAGTAAACTGAATAAATATACAAACCAATTTGGCAAAATGTAGGCTCGATAAATGAGTTTTTAAATATGTTAGCATGTGGTTAAGAAAAAACATAGTTCAAGGTCATATAAACATAAGGGAATATTTAATTATAAGGACAAACATGGAATTTTAAAGAGGATGAGATTAAATCTGATGTAGAATTATCAAGATATATACAAAATCACTAGAATTTGTCTTTTTTTGCATATGCTGAGCTTTATATTGAAGAAATGAACAAAATGTCTCTTTCCACTTGAACTATAGTTGCATAAAATGTCTGCTTAGTAACATCATCCACAAACTAGCAAAATTTATCCTAAGGGTCCTTCAGAGGGAAGGAAAGACAGCTTGCTATTTCTTTTCCTTTAGTATTTCAGGACCTAAATGTCTTCTTCAAGAAGACTTTGATCTTCTGTTATAACTGTAAGCCATTGTTCAAATACAGTCCCCAAATTCCAAACAACTATTAGACTTCACTTACTAGTTGTTTACAGACAATATTATAAGTACAAGTTGCTATGTCAGATCCTGATTATGTCAATTAACTACTTGGTAATTTTTTCATGGTTTAGAATCAGATCCAAATGCAACTCACCTTATGCACATGAATTTCCTTCATTTGGACAACATTTAGAATATTTTTTGTTCTTTTTTTACTATTAGTCAATAAACTTTAAAAAAATAGGGCAGAAAAAGTCATAGTAAGTAATTAGTAGTGGTGGCTTAATAAAGAAGAAACACATGAACAGACAATTAGGAGAAAATATGACCTACATACACATCTTGTTTTCTCAAACAAAATGTAAAATCAATTGGTAACTGCAAATTTGATCATCTGTTTTATTCACACCAAAACTGCAGAGAATAATCGAAAATTGAATTTTTTGATTCCTTGGATTTCAGAACTTCACATGATGAAGATCAACCAGACAATCCTGAAAGAGTTCATTCTTGTTGGTTTTTCAGTTTATCCACATGCACAGACATTCCTCTTTGTGGTTTTCTTTTGCCTCTACCTTCCCACCCTCACAGGTAATCTGGCCATTATGGGTCTAACTTGGGTGGACAGATGTCTCCACACACCCATGTACCTCTTCCTTAGTGTACTCTCTTTCTCTGAGACCTGCTATACACTGACTATTTTCCCCAAGATGCTGGCAGATCTCCTGGCCAAGGACAGAAGCATTTCTTACATAGGTTGTGGTTTGCAAATGTGTTTCTTCTTGGGACTTGGTGGCACTAATTGTATGATTCTTACTGTGATGGGATATGATCGCTTCCTGGCCATCTGCAACCCTCTCAGATATCCTTTGCTTATGACCAACATAATGTGTGGAAAACTTGTGGCCTCTGCTTGGATTGTTGGCTTCTTTATTTCTGTGGTACAGACTGCATTGATATTCAGGGGCTCTTTCTGCAACCCCAACCTTGTCAAACACTTCTTTTGTCATATGCGAGCTGTTGTGAGGCTGTCCTGTCTAGATAGTGACCTCAAGGAATACATTGTAACAACGATGTCAGTGTCAGGTTTGATGGGCACCTTCCTGGTCATCATCCTCACTTATGTGTCCATTCTTTCCACTGTCCTCAAAATCCCTTCGGCTGAGGGCAAGCAGAAGGCCTTTTCTACCTGTGCCTCCCACCTCACAGTGGTCATCATCCACTTTGGTTTTGCATCTATTGCTTATCTGAAGCCAGGAGCACCAGGGGGAGACGACACACTCATAGCAGTCCCCTACACTGTCATCACTCCTTTCCTCAGCCCTCTCATTTTCAGCCTCAGGAACAAGGACATGAAGAACGCTTTCAGAAAGGCCCTTGGAAAGAAATTTCTTGAATAATCTTGTATTATCGCTGCATAACTGAGTGTTCACAGATGTCAGTGAAGCATTTATCCTGAAATGTCTGGAGAAGCCTTTTCCCAGAGGTTAACACATGGGGAGCATGTGTCTGAGTCTTGGACGTAAGCCATGACAGGCAGTTAGCATGTTAAGGGAGTTTTCCAACTACTTCTACTATTTGTCTCTGCACATTCTATGCTACTGCCAATCATCCACTAGGTGTTTTGTACCTTTGGTGACATAAGAAAAGCAAGATGGAAGAAGAAACAACAACACCTATGACTACTATACTAAAAGATTTTAAATTCCTAGAGATGTAAATGTTGAAAAAATTTCTAGGTAATGTTGTGAGGGACTGTGTGGTGCTGCTGAGGGGAGATAATTATTTCCTATAAGAGATACACTATAGAAATCACACACAGTCAAGTATGTTTCAATATGTTTCTAGATATAGGTAAATAGATAGATTAGGTAGATATATAATTAAGACTCATGCCATACTATTTAAAAATTTTAATACACTGTACACAATGGTGTCCTTCCAATGACTGTTAAATGCTAGCTTCTGAATATATGGGGTATTTTGGAATGCTGATTCAAATCAGTAAACAGAACAGTAGAGCGTACATGTTCTGTGACTGAGGGAATCCTTGGATGAGGACTGCAAATAGCTTTCATTTTCTTTAAGATTAAAGCAATAAGAGTTAATGTTTAAATAAAATTTTACAATATTGAGTGCTTTAACAATAAAAGGTATTTCGTAATAATTTTTGCAGACACACAGTGAGTAATGAAGGAAACACAGCATTGGGTCTATATATTACCCTAAAAAAATAAGAAATAACTATGAAGGTTAAATATTTCAATAAGTAGCAACTAATCTTACTGATAATTCCAACATAAAACCTAGAGACTTTTCTGAATCTTTTTCTCAGTTCTGTTGACACTATGCCCTCTCAAGGAGGACATAAATGCTGTTTTATGGGTTGGTATATATAAATAAAATGTATTAAACCTCTTCTGCTCATTTTTAAATCATGTTGTTGCTTTTTTGATATTGAGTTGTATGGGCTGTTTACTCATTTGGATATTAACTCTTATCATTCATATCATTTGCAAATATTTTCTTCCATTCCATAGGCTGTCCCCCGCCCCCGCTTTTTAATGATTTCCTTTTCTATGCTTTTAAGTTTAATTAGTTCTCATTTGCTTATTGTAAGTTTTAGCTTTTTTGCTTCAGGAGACAAATCCCCTCCCAAAAAATCGCTGTGGTTTATGTCAAAGAGTGCTCTTTTTTTCTTCTTGGAGTTTTAGGGCTTATAGTTTTACATTTAGTTCTCTAATTCTTTTTGAGTTTATTTGTGTATATAGTGTTAGTAATGTCCTAATTTCATTCCTTTACATGGAGATATTCAGTTCTCCAAAGAGGGCAGGACATGCAGTTGGTCCATAGGCACATGAAAAGATGCTCAATATCTCTAATCATCAGGGAAATAGAAATCAAAACCACACAGAGACATCACCACACACCTGTCAGAATGGCTATACTCAAAAAGAACACAAATAATAAATGTTGGCAAGGATATGGAGAAATGGGAATTCTTTTACATTGTTGTTGGGAATGTAAATTGGTGCAGGCAATGGAAAAGACTATGGAAATTTCTCAAAAAACTAAAAATAAAGCTGTCACATGACCCAGTGATTCCACTCCTGGGTATATGTCTGAAAAAAAAGAAACACTAATTTAAAAAGATACATGCACTCCAATGTTCACATCTGCATTATTTACAGTTGTCAAGATATGGAAGCAACTTATACTTCCATCAACAGATGTAGGGATAAAGAAGATGTGGTGTATAAATACATAATTGCATACTACTAAGTCATAAAAAAAGGTTGAAATTTTGCCACTTGCAAAAGCATGGATGGATTTACTGGGTCTTATGGACAGGGAGGCCCGGCGCACTATGATTCATGGGGTTGCAAAGAGTTGGACATGGCTGAGCGACTGAACTGAACTGAACTGAACTGAACTGAATGTATGCTAAATGAAATAAATCTGAGAAAGAAAAATATTGCCTTATATGTGTAACCTAAAAAATATAACAAACTAATGAGTATAACAAAAAAGAAACAGATTCAGAAATATAAAAAACAAATTAATGGTTACCAGCAGGAGGAGAGAGTGGAAGGGGGCAATTTAACTGCACCAACTTACATAATGTTGTACATCAACCTTACTTCAATAAAAGGAAAAAGAGAAAAAAAAATGCATATAGTAAATCTTGACAAGGTCTTGGATAATGGTTTTGCATTGAAAAAATTTAAAATATTTGGTGTTCAGATAAAATATATGTCATAAAATTACAATGGTTTATGATGCTTTTTAAAATGAAATACTATGTTCAATGTTTTGGTGAGACACAGTTCTCTCTTTTTATGACTGTAATATTAATACCTATTTCCATTTGTATAGTATATATATGTTAAATTAAATATAAAGTTAGATGTTACAGTTTCTAAAACATGACATGTGTGATTTGAGACAATCCCATTATATCCTCAATAGGGTCTTACCTATGAGTTGATATTTTTCATTTTAAAAACTTTTAATGTGGATTAAAAACCCCACAAACAAATGAAATAACAGAAGAAATGAACCCAAACAAAAATGTACACATAAATAGAAACCTAGAACAGAGTACTGGTAATTATCAGAGGAGAAGCAGTGGGAAGGAAGGCAAATGGGTAAAGGGGATCAATTACAAGGTGACAGATTAAAGTAAAATTTTGGTAGTTAGCCCATCGTGCTGTATACAAAAGTAGACATATAATGCTGTGCACATAACATTTATATAATGCTATAAACCAGTGTTTCCTCATTGCTGTTGTTTATTGTTGCTCAGTCACTCAGTCATGTCCAGCTCTTTGTGACCCCATGGACTGCAGCACACCAGGCTTCCCTGTCCTTTACCATCTCCTGGAGCTTGCTGAAACTCACGTCCATTAAATCAGTGATGCCATTCAATCATCTCATCCTCTTTTGTTCCCTTTTTCCTCCTGCCTTCAATCTTGCCCAGCATCAGGGCAAGATTGACTCTTTTCTAATGAGTCAGCCCTTCTCATCAGGTGGCCTGTTTTGGAACTGCAGCTTCAGCATCAGTCCTTCCAATGAGTATTTAGGGTTGATTTCCCTTAGGATTGACTGGTTTGATCTTGCAGTCTAAGAAAGTCTCAAGAGTCTTCTCCAACACCACAGTTCAAAAGCATCAATTCTTGGGTACTCAGCCTTCTTTATGGTCCAACTCTCACATGCATATGTGACTACTGGGAAAACCATAACTTTGACCAGATGAACCTTTGTTGGCAAAGTAATGTCTCTGCTTTTTAATAGGCAGTCTAGATTGGTCATAGCTTTTCTTTCAAGGAGCAAGTGTCTTTTAATTTCATGGCTGTGGTCATTATCTGCAGTGATTTTGGAGCCCAAGAAAATAAAGTCTGTCACTGTTTCCATTGTTTCTCCAAGTACTTGCCATGAATTGATGGGACTGGATGCCATGATCTTATTTTTTTAATGCTGAGTTTTAAGCCAGCTTTTTCACTCTCCTCTTTCACTTTCATCAAGAGGCTCTTTAGTTCTTCTTCACTTTCTGCCATTACGACAGTGTCATCTGAGTATTTGAGGTTATTGATATTTCTCCCAGCAATCTTGATTCCAGCTTGTGCTTCATCCAGTTTGGCATTTCACATAATGTACTCTGCATATAAGTTAAATAAACAGGGTGATATTATACTGCCTTGACTTACTTCTTTCCCAATTTGCAAGCAGTCCATTGTCCCATTGTGGTTCTAACTGTTGTTTCTTGACCTACATACAGGTTCCTCAGGAGGCTGGGAAGGTGGTCTGGTGTTCCCATCTCTGTAAGAATTTTCCACAGTTTCTCATGACCTACACAGCCAAAGACTTTAGAGTCGTCAATAAAGCAGACATAGATGTTTTTTGGAATTCTCTTGCTTTTTCTATGACCCAATGGATGTTGTCAATTTTCTCTCTGGTTCATCTGCCTTTTCTAAATTCATCTTGAACAAGTGGAAATTCTTGGTTCATGTACTGTTGAAGCCTGTCTTGGAGAATTTTGAACATTACTTTGCTAGTGTGTGAGATGAGAGCAATTGTGCAGTAATCTTTGTCATTGCTGTTCTTTGGGATTGGAATGAAAACTGACCTTTTCCAGTCCTGTGGCCACTGTTGATTTTTCCAAATTTGCTGCCATATTGAGTGCAACACGTTAACACCTTTATCTTTTAGGATTTGAAATAGCTCAGTTGGAATTCCATCATCTCCCGTAGCTTTGTTCATTGTGATGCTTCCTAAGGCCCACTTTAATGTCCTCTGAAGTGGCTCATAAAACTTGGCATCATTTACCTGATCTTACCATCCCACAGTGATCCTTTTCTACTATAAGAAAAGGAACAAATGAAACTTACATGAGCTTGTAGAAAAACTGCAAAATGCTATTGGTCAACGGATTGAAAATTTGAAGGCTCAGAATGCACTAACATTACAACTAGCTTATGAAAATTCAAATGAAGATTGTGACGGAGCCTTGCAGCCCATTTGTAATTTGCCAACAACTAATATAGCAGAAATGATAAAAGCCTTTCAAAATATAGGAACAGAATTCCACAAAGCTGCTATGCTAGCCACTGCATTAACTCCTCAACAATGTTTTAACTGCGGCAAATCTGAGATATACAAAAACCTGCCATCTGGTCAAAAGAAACTCTCTCAAAATGTCCTCGTTGCAATAAGTGTTTCCATTTGGCTAATCAATGCCATTCCAAATTCGATAATAAGGGACAGCTTCTGTCAGGAAACCACCTCGGTGGGGTCAAACCCAGGCCCTGCATCAGGAATAGAGGACAAGCAAAATACAGACTTCGGACGTGAAAACCCCAGAATGGAATCCAAACAATCCCCTTCTGAACACCAAGACGGCTCAAAATGAAAACTAATCTTAGATTTAAACACTGCCACAACCAGCACTGCAGGATTGGACCTTGTTATTACTGAAAGTTGTACTTTTGGTATTATCAGTGAAGTTAAATGTATTCCTATGGAAGTTGATAGCCCTTTACATAAAGGTATCGTTAGAATTATTTTACGCCACTTGACCATAACTATGAAAGGTATTCATATTTTACTAGGGGTAATCGATTCTGATTACACAGGCAATATTCAAATTATGGCTCTCTCACATACTTTTATCAAACAGTAGAGAATGGGACAAAACTTGCACAATTATTACTCTTGCCTTATTTTGTGCCCCAGCAGAGACAGAAATTAGGAAAGGAGGATTTGAATCTATGAATGCAATTTTGGACTATGCTAATTGACTCTAAATGCCCCACATTATGGAAACAGAAATGGCAACCCACTCCAGTACTCTTGCCTGGACAATCCCATGGACCGAGGAACCTGGTAGGCTACAGTCCGTGGGGTCGCACAGAGTCAGAGGCGACTGAGTGACTTCACTTTCACTTTTCACTTTCACGCATTGGAGAAGGAAATTGCAACCCACTCCAGTGTTCCTGCCTGGAGAACCCCAGGGACAGGGGAGCCTGGTGGGCTGCCATCTATGGGGTCACACGGTGGGACACGACTGAAGCGATTTAGCAGCAGCAGCAGCAGACCCACATTAATTCTAAAAATGCATGACCTTTCTTCCAAGGGTCTAACTGTGCAACCGTTATGACAGTTTCCCAATGTCTATATTTATCATTATATGGATGACATTATTTTATCTCACTCTTTGCCACAAAAATTAACAGAAATTCTCTCTTCATTACAGATTTGGATTTACAGGGGTTAGTAATAGCTCCAGAGAAAATCCAACAAATACTCCTGTGGAAACATCTTGGCTTTCAAATTTTACAAAAACAATTACTCGTTTACAATTTTCTTTCAAGGTTCTAGAACCATCAACACTTCATTCTTTATAGCAATTCTTGGGTCATTTAAATTGGATATTACCTAGTGTCGGCATCCCAACATATGCAATGCTTCTTTTCTTCAATTATTACTGAGAAATGAAGACCCTACCTCACACCGCTGTTTTTCTCCTCAACATTATGCTTTATTACAACAATCAGCACTGCTTACGTTAAACATTTCCTTGACAGGAGTGTTCCTTCACTTCATTATTCACTGATTTTTCTTTCTACACAACATACTCTTACAGTAATACTTGCCCTAATCATACCTAAAGATATAAAAATCATTGAATGGCTACATTATCCTTGTAAGGCATAGTTCTGGCGAGGCAGAAAAGGAAAGAGGACCTCAACAGAAGTAGGTTGCCTTTATTTAGGCAAGGAGGGGCGACAGTCGGCCTAACGACCAGGCTGAGCACCAAGAGGGAACAGGGAGGCTTCATACTTATAGGGAGGTTTGTGGAAGTGATAAGGGAAAAGTCAATCAGGCGGGATATTTTGAGTATTCTTTTGTTGAGATGACATTTGTAGTTGGACAGGGGGTGGTAAGTCTTCTGGGTGGGTGTAGGGGATGGTAGGTTTCCAGATAGGGGGTGATAAGTCTCAGATAGATGCAACCGGCCTGGAGCATAAGGGTGGAACTAAAGTTATACTTTGTTTTCTCCGAAGTTAGATGATTCAGCAAGGGGACTTTGAGACTATTTTTCTCTTTTCTAGGCCCAAAAGACTCCTTTAATCCTAATCAACCAAAATACCATGCTCTTCCCTATCTGCAGGCAAAACATTTACTACAGCAAGGATGCTTATGTCTCTGTCACCTTACTGACTCAGATCCACAATTTATAAGGGATTACCTAAGGAAAATGTGGAGTCATATCAAACTAAGGAACAATTTCAAATTGCCATATCAGATTGTACAGGGAAATGTATTTACAGCTTGCTGATGGATAAAAGAATTTCTATTTTATTTCGTGCCCTTTTCTTTATATCCTGTTATCTCTAAACATCCTATTCCTAATGACAATCAAACTCAAGGAATAGTAACCTGGAAGGAAACCTCAGGATGGAACTTTTTCCTTTACCAGCCCCCAAGCTTCCCCGCAGCTTCTGAATTAGCTGCTGTCTTGCTTGCTTTACAAACCTTCTCTCAAACTTCCTTTAATCTCTTAACAGATTCCTTTTGTGTTGTTAATATAATTCAACAATTACCCGATTCTATTTTAAATATCTCAATAGATAAACCATTACTCTCTCTCTCTGTTTCTATTCAAACTCTTTTAACTAAATGACAGCATCCTTTTTTTATAGCTCATATTCAAGGACACACACAATTATTAGAGCTCATTCGCTTTTGGAAATCAACAAGCTGACTCATCTTTTTGCCTTATAGGATCATTGTTTCACTTCAGTTCAGTCCCTCAGTCATGTCAGACTCTTTGTGACCCCATGGGCTGCAGTACGCCAGGCCTCCCTGTCCATCACCAACTGCTGGAGCTTGCTCAAACTCATGTCCATTGAGTCAGTGATGCCATTCAACTATCTCATCCTCTGTTGTCCCCTTCTCCTCCTACCTTCAATTTTTCCCAGCATCAGGGTCTTTTCTAATGAGTCAGCCCTTCACATCGGGTGGCCAGAGTATTGGAGCTTCAGCTTCAGCATCTGTCTTTCACATGAATATTCAAAGTTGATTTTCTTTAGGACTGATTGGTTTGTTCTCCTTGCAGTTCAAGGGACTCTCAAGAGTCTACAACAACACAGTTCAAAAGCGTCAGTTCTTTGGTAGTCAGCTTTCTTTATGGTCCAGCTCTCATATCCATATAAGACTACTGGAAAAACAATAGCTTTGGCTAGACAGACCTTTGTTGGCAACGTAATGTCTCTGCTTTTTAATATGCTGTCTAGGTTAATCATAGCTTTTCTTCCAAGGAGTAAGCATCTTTTAATTTCATGGCTGCAGTCACCATCTACAGTGATTTTGGAGGCCAAGGAAAGAAAGTCTGTCACTGTTTCCATTGTTTCCCATCTGCTTTCCATGAAGTGATGGGACTGGATGCCATGATCTTAGTTATTTGAATGTTGAATTTTAAGCCAGCTTTTTCAGTCTCTTCTTTCACCTTCATCAAGAAGCTCTTCAGATCATTGTTTACTGATGCCTTTCAATCACAATAATTCTTTCACCAGGGTGCCAAGGCTCTAGTGAGCAATTTGCTCTAACCTTACAGGAAGCCAAAGATATTGTTTGTACCTGTCACACATGTCAATTATTAACTCCTTCTCTCCCTGCAGCTGGCGTTAACCCTTGCAATCTTTCTTATAATGAGTTATGGCAAATGGATGTGACTCATTCCATCATCCTTCATTTAAACCATTTTGCTTTGTACTTATAACTATTGATACATTTCCAGTCTTTTTATGGGCTACTGCACAAGGAGGGGGAGAAGGCAATAGCACCGCACTCCAGTACTCCTGCCTGGAAAATCCCATGGGCGGAGGAGCCTGGTGGGCTGCTGTCTTGTGGGGTCGCTAAGAGTCAGACACGACTGAGCGACTTCACTTTCATGCATTGGAGAAGGAAATGGCAACCCACTCCAGTGTTCTTGCCTGGAGAATCCCAGGGACGGGGAGCCCGGTGGGCTGCCGTCTTGTGGGGTCTCACAGAATCGGCCACGACTGAAGCGACTTAGCAGCAGTAACAGCAGCAGCACAAGGAGGAGAACAAGCATGTCATGTGCAAGCTCACCTTCTTGAATATTTTGCTATTCTAGGACATCTTCAAAACCTTTAAAAATGATAATGCTCCAGCATATACATCTCACAAATTTCGGGATTTCTTTCATCTATGGGCTATTAAACACATCACATGTATTCCTCACAGCCCTACTGGACAAGCCATTATTGAATGTGAAAATGAGCTACTGAAATTATTTTTAAATAAACAGAAAAGGAAAGAATTAGCCCCTCCTAGGGAACGATTATATTTTGCCTTATTCAGTCTTAATCACTTGTTAATTTCCAAAAATTCTTCACAGTCACCTGCTGCTAGACATTTTGCTCTTCCACTTTCACAAGAATACCCTCTGGTACTTTTTAAACAACCACCCTGTCATATTTGGCACGGACTTGTTAAATTATTAACATGGAGAAGGGGGTATGCTGCTGTTTTGTCTTCATCAGGTCCACTTTGGATCCCTTCCCATTGTTTGAAATTTTGTCATGAGTTGGCACCAAGGACTTCAGGATGCTTTACTGGAATTTTGTCTATTGGTCACTCAGATGAGTCCTCCTGGAATGCCTCTTCTGAAAAGACTGAGGAATAATTATCCAACGGTCATTGATATTGCATGGGGGTGATATTAAACGTCTTACTTCAAGAGCTGACATAGCTCTTGTTAGTACTGGCACACCTATTACTCCTGGAAATGTGATGATTTCCCTTCTAGTCACTATAAGTGCCAACTCTGCCCACAAGCTATGGCGGTTTCAGGTTAGTTTTTCACTTCTGTTTTTCACCAGGGTCCCTGCTTATACACTGCCTAACAATGACTATACATACTGGTCTCACCTAATGAACCCCGCTGTGTTCTCTATTGTCACATGGGAAGATCCAGAAATTCCAATTTCTACCAATTACTCCACCATTACTGGGGAAGAATGGCTATCTCCTCCATCTCCTTTACCTGTGAACACCTCAGATTCTCACTGGGCCATTGATGGTTCACAGCTACCCTTCTGCATAACTAATTCAACAAATGCACATATATGTTCTTATATCAACATTCATTGGTATACAAATGATATTTTATAAGAACCCCCCAAAACAGAATCTCAATTCCTTACCTTTAAACATCAGACCTTTTTTGTTTGTTTGTTTACTGCCGGTTTCTCAGGAAACGTAACATCTGGAATGTCTCACCCTACACCATCAGTCTGTTATGCACTCAAGCCTGGATTGATATGAGACTGTTTGATGGATTTAATTGGCATGTCTGCTGATCTAACAAGTTTTCCACACAGCTCAACCTGAAGAACTGGTTATTATCTCTAAATCTAAAATACTCTTTTGTTTTGTTTTTTCTTTTATCTTATTCATAATATTGCTTTGTGGTTTTTTTTTTTTTCCCTAGTCAAAACATGGATTGCTTTATTTTCTCAGCTCACTCACACTGAGGTAATGCTAACACTCTTCCTCCTACAAGAAGATCAAAGAAACATTCATTATAGAAAACAAAAAGAGGGGAATTGTGGGAACCACATTTTACTGCTTTCTCAAAAATGTCTCCTGGAATTTAATCTTACTCATTCTCTCTCCCTTGCTTTCTCTCTCCCCTGCCCTTAAGTTAGATGTTCTGGCTGACAAGTCAGCATTGTGAAGTGAAAGTAGCTCAAGCAAAAAGTTGTGGCTCTTTGTGACCCCATAGACTATGCAGTCCATGGAATTCTCCAGGCCAGAATACTGCAGTGGGTAGCCTTTCCCTTCTCCAATGGATCTTCCCAACCCAGGGATCAAACCCAGGTCTTCGACACTGCAGGTGAATTCTTTACCAGCTAAGCCACAGGGAAGCCCACACTAGATACTATTCTGCATGCAGGAAAACCCCCTTATCTTCAAAGATCTTTCTTTATGACTCTTGTGTGATTACCTCCAGATCTCCTGGAGGAAGCTTCCTTAATCCCAGAATTCTGGTCTCCATGTTGCTTTACTGCCCTTGAAGATTACAAGGAAAGTTACCAATAAAATAAGTGCTCAGCGTTTTCTCTGGTAGCTGGTTCTCTGTGAGCTCTCTGCACTGTCTCTCATAATACTGTGTGTTTGTGAGAATTATTCAGTGCAAAACTGCCACAGGTGTTTGCTATGACCAGTGCATTCTCTTGGCAAAACTCTGTTAGCCTTTGCCCTGCTTCATTTTGTACTCCAAGGTCAAACTTGCTTGTTACTCCAGGTATCTCGTGACTTCCTACTTTTGTATTCCAGTCCCATCTGATAAAAAGGATTTTTTTGTTGTTAATTCTAGAAAGTCTTGTAGGTCATCATAGAACCATTCAACTTAAGCTTCTTTGGCATTAGTGGTTGGGGCATAGACTTGGATTACTGTAATATTGTATGATTTGCCGTGGAAAAAAAACAGAGATCATTCTGTCATTTTTAAGACTACACCCAAGTACTGTATTTTGGACTCTTTTGTTGACTGTGTTTTCACTTCAACCATGAAACCACAAGGCAGATACCTGGCTTCAGCCAATTTGGCCAGAGGCATAATATCAAAGTGACTGGAGGGTATAATGGGTGAGCCACAGTAAAATTTAAAAACAATATACTAAAAAATTCTTTTAGGAGTGAAGAAGATGGTGCAGTAGAAGGATCCACACTCATCTTCTCCTTCAAGAACACCAAAATCACAACTAGCTGCTGAACAACCATCAACAGGAGAATGTTGGATCCCACCAAGAAAAGATACCCTGTGTCCAAGGGCAAATGAGAAACCCCAACAAAATGGTAGGAGGGGTGAAATCACATTTAGAATCAAACCTCAGACCTGCCAGAGATGCTCAGAGGGCACAAACAAAACCTTGTACACACTGGAATCCAGGCAAAGGAGCAGTTTCTTCATTATATCAATAAAAAGAAAATTGAGATAGTTTAAAATAAAATCATGAAATAAGATGATTATTAGTATTAGATCTTTTGCAACTGTTCTTTGAACATTTAAATAATGTTAAGTTTATGCTTACTCTGGAAAATTAGGTGTTTGTGTTAAGTGCTCAGGAATATGGAATCTTGAAAACTCATACCACCCATCAGCTGGCAAAGATTTTTTCTACAACGCATTTCCTTCTGTTACTAATGAAAAAAATCTGTTGTTCCTCAAATTATTTCTCCTTATAGATAAAATGCCATTTTTTCCCCCTCACTGATCTCAAGATTTGTTCTTTGTCTTTAGTCTTCAAAAGTTTGGCTCTTTGTGTCTTTGTATGAATTTCTTTGGGGTTTTTCCTGGTTAGTGTTCACTCAGCAAAGAGGAGAGTTCTCAATCCGCCTTCAGGGATCCTAGCTCATACTCACCCTTCTCAGACATCATCCCAGGGAAGATGTTAGGACATCTTGTCAAAACAGTAAAAGTTCAAGTGCCCCACTTGGCCTTTTTTTTTTTTTTTTTTTGACAGAGATGCAGTTGGTGTCAGAGTATTTTTTGTGGTATTTAAATGTAGTAAAAAGTTTATTCTCTAAAATTTTTCTTCTTTTTTTTCCAGGCTGCCTGTTTCCTTGTCCTTCAACTAGAAGGAGCAGGGCTTTGTTTATTGATTTTTGTTGGGAGAGGGTCTATGTTGATCCCAGAGACCTCTTCTATAACTTTTGTGTTTAATGCTCACTTTTTAGTTGCAATAAGTGAGAGGAATGGGGGAAAGTACTTTTAGATCATCTTCTGGTAACATAGGTCCTATTTTTCTCAGATAAATTTTATCACAGTTTCCTAAATAGAATGGGTGAAATCTGTAAACTTCACATCTTTTCAAGATTAAGTAAATAGAGGGATAGATACATAGATAGCTAAAGTGATTTACAGGCTAAGAGGATTTAATTAAAAAAAATCTGAACAGAGTGATTGAAATAAATAGTATTTTTATTTTCTCTAGATTTGTTAATATAGAAAGTCAAAGTGTTTATAAGTAATAGGTAAGCAATTATAATTGACAATCATTTGATAATAACTGGAAAAGTCTACTGTGATAAATTTTTCACAAACTAAACAGTTAAAAGTTAATGATAGGCAGTGAATTTTTTTTACATATTCAGTAGATTTCACATCATTTCTTTTTGAAAACAGCAGAAAAAAGACATAATAAGAATGTTCTTCCATAAATTATTAAAAATAACTTTCAGTGAAAGACCATTAGGCTACCAATGCTATATAATAGAAGAAATTCAGAAAATTAATCAGTATTCATTTTTAAAACCTGGAATAAAAGTAATCCTGATCAATTCTGTTTTAGTGAAAAGAAATATCATTCATGGATATATTAGGTAAAGTTTGTAAGCATCAATTGTATCTAGGGATAATTTTACATTCAAATTTTCATTTCTAATTTAATCAACTTTTCTTTTTTATAAAAAATATATTTAAAACACTTTTAAAATAAACCTATAAACATTTTCGTTGCACCAAAGCTTGACAAAGCATCAATTAAAATCTTGTAATACATGCATATGTATCAGCAAAGTTCATAGAGAAAATAAAACATATATTTTAACTGTAAGATGTAAGGTAAAAAATTACTGTTACATTTAAATTCCATTAAATATTTTTTAAATGAGCTATAGAACTATATAAAAACATCAATATATGCAACGTAAAGAATATTTCATATGGAGAGATTATTTAATCCCCTTATTAAGAATGTGAAACTCCAATATAAAGCACATTTCCTAAAGATGTTTTAAATGACCTAAGACAGTGGGACAAGGAGTCTGGGTTGGCATTTTTATGAGGACTAGAGAGTTAACACAGGGTGAGATTTTTCCATGCAGAAGCTTTAATGGTTGGAGGACTGGTCTTCTTTATCTGCTTCCCAGATGTCTGGCAGAAGGAAAAGAGGAAGGATGTATAGTCTCATGAACTGTCAGAAAATCAAAATATGTTTTTTTTTTTTTAAAGAATTCTGCCAATAGCATGCTATCTTGATTAATGTAGCCACACAGTAGGTGATAGTATTGGATTGAATAACTACTTTCATTTTATTCTTCTTTTTCAAAATTACTGTAGCTATTTAAGGGCTTGTGACTTTCCATATGCAAAATAATGTACAAAATAATCTTGTCTTTCTCTACAGAACCAAACAAATGAAACCTTTCTAGGATTTTTCAAGGCATTGATTAAACTTACAATGAAGTTCAGAATCAATTTTCATCTTTTTCTAGTTTCAAGTTAGAATTTAGATTATATATTTGAGAGTCTTCCTTTTCTATACAGTAAACATTTATTGCTATATATGTCCATTTCAGAACAGGTTAGATGCACCCCAGAAGTTTAATGAGCTATAATTCTATTTTGATTCAGTTATATACATTTTCACTTTCTTATAGGCTGCCTCTAAGACCCTTGGATTGTTTAGAAGTTGATTGTTTAATTTCCACTTGCTTATATATTTTCCTGTTGCCTCTGCTATTGATTTCTAACTTGATTCCATCAGCTTGGAAAACCATGAAAACCTTTGCACAACTTCCATCTTTTTAAAGTCCTGGATTTTTTTTTTTTTTTGGTACAGGATACTGTTCATCTTGATGTAAGGTGTAGATGGTTACCCTCCAGGCACTACTAGCAATGCTCTTGCAGGCATTCAGGCCTGGCCGTCTGGCATGAGGTGAGACTGAGCTTGAATCTCAGGTCTGCTGATGCTACAGCTGCAGGCAGATTGCAGTCCCCACTGTCACTGGCTATGTGTCTCCCTATTAAGTTCCTGCTGATTTTCTGATCTTTAAGGACAGAAGCAAATGATTTTTACTTCTACTTTTCCTTTACTTTTATTTCTTTTTGTTATTTTTTCTTATTCTCATGGACAGGTTTGGAGTGAAGCTTTCAGCACTTTCCATGTCCCTATTTCAGTATAAATAATATAAAGTATTTGGGAACACACTGTAACATTCTGTGTAACACAATGTGTAACATTCTACCAGTCTTCAGATTTCTAGCCAATCCATCTTATCCTGTTCACCGTGCAGAATCATTTTATGATTGTGTGTTGAATTATTTCAACACGTTGTTATTATCAACTTGTTTCAACAAGTTGTTATTATCATTATTATTTAGAGGGAAGAATAGAAAATTTTGAATATATAACATTTGGGGGGGGTCTGGAATAGACTAAACTTTTTAAAATGTTGATAGAGAGTTTACCAAAGCACCAACATATTTTTTAAGCTTTTATGTCTTTGGAGCAGTGTATTAGTTACAGTTCTTTTAAATTTTCACCAACCAATCTTTTTTTTTTTTTCCCTTAGTTTTCAAACATTTTAATAGTTATGAAGTACAATCACATAGTGTTTTTAATTTGTATTTCCTAATGACTCATAATGCTTAGCATCTTTCTAGGTGTTTATTACAGATTCATATATATACTCTAAATGCTTAAAAATTTCAATGTCATTATATCTATCTACGTAAATATAATATTTTTAAAATATGTGTAACCAATTTTACACAGTCATTACATCACAGGAAGTACTGGGCTACAACAAAATAGTTTTTCTTAACTGTGAACTAGAATACACCACCTCTTATTTTGGAAATCTTCACATTTCTCCATGACACCTTCTCTGACAACTCTGGTCCGTTTTCTCTTATCTTCAGTCCACTTCAGTCCAGTCTCTCAGTTGTGTTCAACTCTTTGTGACCCCATGGACAGCAGCACTCCAGGCTTCCCTGTCCATCACCAACTCCCAGAGTTTACCCAAAATCATGTCCGTTGAGTCGGTGATGCCATCCAACCATCTCATCCTCTGTCGTCCCCTTCTCCTCCTGCCCTCAATCATTCCCACATTCAGGGTCTTTTCAGATGAGTCAGCTGTTCACATCAGGTGGCCAAAGTTTTGGAGTTTCAGCTTCAACATCAGTCCTTCCAATGAACACTCAAGACCGATCTCCTTTAGGAAGGATTAGTTGGATCTCCTTGCAGTCCAAGGCACTTTCAAAAGTTTTTTACAATACCACAGTTCAAAAACATCAATTCTTTGGTGCTCAACTTTCTTTATAGTCCAAATCTCACATCCACACATGACTACTGGAAAAATCATAGCCTTGACTAGACAGACCTTTGTTGGTAAAGTAATATCTCTGCTTTTTAATACTGTCTAAGTTGGTCATAACTTTCCTTTCAAGGAGTAAGCGTCTTTTAATTTCATGGCTGCAATCACCATCTCCAGTGATTTTGGAGCCCCCCAAAATAAAGTCTGACACTATTTCCACTGTTTACCCATCTATTTGGCATGAAATGATGGGACCAGATGCCATGATATTAGTTTTCTGAATGTTGAGTTTTAAGCCAACTTTTTCACTCTCTTCTTTCACTTTCATCAAGAGGTTCTTTAGTTCTCCAACTTTCTGCCATAAGGGTGGTGTCATCTGCATATCTGAGGTTATTGATATTTCTCCCAGCAATGTTGATTCCAGCTTGTGCTTCATCCAGTCCAGCGTTTCTCATGATGTACTCTGCATATAGGTTAAATAAGCAGGGTGACAATGTACAGCCTTGACATACTCCTTTTCCTATTTGGAACCAGTCTGTTGTTCCATGTCCAGTTCTAACTGTTGCTTCCTGACCTGCATACAGATTTCTCAAGAGGAAGGTCAGGTGGCTGGTATTCCAATCTCTTTCAGAGTTTTCCACAGTTTATTGTGATCCACACTTTCAAAGGCTTTGGTATAGTCAATAAAGCAGAATAATATAATATAATAATAAAGCAATAAAGCATAGTCAATAAAGCAGAAGTAGATGTTTTTCTGGAACTCTCTTGCTTTTTTGGTGATCCAATGGATGTTGACAATTTGATCTCTGGTTCCTCTGTCTTTTCTAAAACCAGTTTGAACATTTGGAAGTGTACAGTTTATGTATTGTTGAAGCCTGGATTGGAGAATTTTGAGCATTACTTTACTAGCGTGTGAGATGAGTGCAACTGTGTGGTAGTTTGAGCATTATTTGGCATTGCCTTTCTTTGGGACTGGAATGAAAACTAACCTTTTCCAGTCCTGTGGCCACTGCTGAGTTTTCCAAATTTGCTGACATATTGAGTGCAGCACTTTCACAGCATTATCTTTCAGGATTTGAAATAGCTCAACTGGAATTCCATCACCTCCACTAACTTTGTTCATAGTGATGCTTCTTAAGGCCCACTTGACTTCACATTCTAGGATGTCTGGCTCTAGGTAGTGATCACACTTACCTAGATTATCTGGGTCATCAAGATCTTTTTTGAATAGCTCTTCTGGGTATTCTTGCCACCTCTTCTTAATACATTCTGCTTCTGTTAGGTCCATACCATTTCTGTCCTTTATTGTGCCATTCATTGCATGGAATATTCCCTTGGTATCTTTAATTTTCCTGAAGAGATCTCTAGTCTTTCCCATTGTATTGTTTTCCGCTATTTCTTTGCACTGATCACTGAGGAAGGCTTTCTTATCTCTCCTTGCTAATCTTTGGAACTCTGCAATCAAATGGGTATATCTTTCCTTTTCTCCTTTGCTTTTTGCTTCTCTTCTTTTCACAGCTATTTGTAAGACCTCCTCAGATAGCCATTTTGTTTTTTTGCATTTCTTTTTCTTGGGGATGGTTATGTACCCTGTCTCCTGTACAATGTCACGAACCTCCAACCATAGCTCATCAGGCTCTCTGTCTATCAGATCTTGTCCCTTGAATCTATTTCTCACTTCCACTGTATAGTCATAAGGGATTTGATTTAGGTCATATCTGAATGGTCTAGTGGTTTTCCCTACTTTCTTCAATTTAAGTCTGCATTTTGCAATAAGGAGTTCATGATCTGAGCCACAGTCAGCTCCCCGTCTTGTTTTTGCTGACTGTATAGAGCTTCTCCATCTTTGGCTGCAAAGAATATAATCAATCTGATTCAGTGTTGCCATCTGATGGTGTCCATGTGTAGAGGCTTCTCTTATGTTTCTGTGAGAGGGTGTTTGCTATGACCAGTGCGTTCTCTTGGCAAAACTCTATTAGCCTTTGCCCTGCTTCATCTCTTGTCTTACCTGAGCACTATTTGAGTCCTCAGCACTCTACAATATAATCCACTTTACACTGGCACTATCATTAGTCTGCAAACACGTGTCCCTAAAATCAAGTTCCATGATTAACATATCTCCATAATTTTATTTCCATTCTTTCCCTGCACTTGTTCCCTCTTAAGGTTGAGGAATATAAAAAAAAAATGTGTGGTTTTAATCAAGCAAGACTTAACGTCCCACAGGAAACCACTACCCCAAATGTCTTCTGCCTGCTTCATTTATATGGTAGAAAAGTTTTAGTTGTTCATCCTCCTCTGGGTTACAAAAAGTTGACTCAAGTGTTAATGACTGGAAGATTGTGAACATGTAGAAACAAACGAACAAGCAAACAAATAGCAGTTGGGTCAGGAGAACTGGTGACAATTTAAATAAATAAATATATCAGTCATACATCAAAGTCAGTCACAGAATCTTTAGTTCCTCCCTGAAGGAAATAGATAACAGTGTCTGACACATATTCCTGAGTTGTTCTGTAGGTACTAAAGCCCCCATTAAGTAGAAGAAGCCATTTGGATGATGTATCATGAACAACCAGTCCCAGATTGGCTACAGCCTAAAGATCGATGATGCTAACCCCTGTGACATCACCCGATTACTACATTAACCAGTCAGAGAATTGTGAATGAAAAAATACTGCTTGCAACTGTTCCCCTCAACTTGCCTTTAAAAACCCTTCCTTGAAATCCATCAGAGATTTCAGATTTTTCAGGATTTGCAACCCATACACCCTGCTCAGCTTTGCAATAAATGCTGCACTTCTCTTCACCACTACCTGGTGTCAGTAAATTAGCTTTTCTCTGCATGGACCAGAAGACCAAAATTTAGTTTGTTAACATTAAATTAAAAGACGCTCCTTGGAATAAAAGTTATGACCAACCTAAACAGCATATTAAAAAAGCAGAGACATTACTTTGCCAAAAAAGGTCCATCTAGTCAAAGCTATGGTTTTTCCAGTAGTCATGTATGGATGTGAGAGTTGGACTATAAAGAAAGCTGAGCGCTGAAGAATTGATGCTTTTGAACTGTGGTGTTGGAGAAGACTTTTGAGAATCCATTGGAGTGAAAGGGGATCCAACCACTCCATCCCAAAGGAAATCAGTCCTGAATATTCATTGGAAGGACTGATACTGAAGCTGAAACTCCAGTAGTCTGGCCACCTGATGCAAAGAACTGACTCATTGGAAAAGACCCTGAAGCTGGGAAAGATTGAAGGCAGGAGGAGAAGGGGATGGCAGAGGATGAGATGGTTGGATAGCATCACCAGTGCGATGTATATGAGTTTGGGTAAACTCCGGGAGTTGGTGATGGACAGGGAGGCCTGTTGTGCTGCAGTCCATGGGGTCGCAAAGAGTCAGACACGACTGAGTGACTGAACTGAACCGAACGTATCTGCCACCAAAGCATAAATCCCTGGAAGAAGAAACCATTCATTATACCTTTCTGAGATCTCCCATAGTACAGTCTTTAAACAATGTAAACCCTTTAATAATACCCAGGGAAAGATTCCATGATAAGAGGAAAAGTGATTTTGATGAGTGGAGAAGTGTTTTTGATGAATGGAAGAGTGAATTGAATGAGCATTAGGGATGGAATTCACTCTACTTCCTACCAAAACAAAAGAAACAGCAGGAAGCCTTGGTTTTTGGCAGAATATGAACTCAGAAAGTTTTAAATCCCCAGAGAGTCCCAGAAGAGTTTTACAAGTCACATGTTACACAAAGCCTTGCAACTAATGAGAATAAATTACAAAGTTGAGAGAGAAAGTTCTCTTTTTCCCTCTGATGAAAGAAAAGAAAAATCCCTCAGGGTCTCCTAACCAGAATTAAACCTCTAGAGCTAAGGAACCTCAAGCCCTCATAATTATTAATATTAGTCAATATTTCTAAAGGGATAGAAGGAAAGGCTCTAAACTATTGCAGTTTAGTGAGTGTTGACATCTGATCACAGTACAAGTGGCCTAGCCTCACATCTCATGTCAAAAAGAGCCATAGAAAGCTGAAATGTACAAAATCAGGATTGTTTTCCTCACTTCCCAGGTGGGGAAACTTAGATGTAGAAGGCATAGGTATTTTCCCAAGATTATTAAAGTAACAGTGAAAAAGTTAATCCAGAGTCTTTGACCAGTGATTTTTCATACCAAGTCAATCTTTGCCCCTTTTGAGTAAAAAAGAACAAAGCATGCTTCTGACAATATGAAGACTATTTTGGAAGAATATAACTATAACACTGAATTGGCCTTGGAACCTTGATAAAATAAAAAAGGTAAGGAACTATTCTTGATGCTTTTATTCCCTTTTCTTCATGATTAACTGAAACTACATTTTCTCCAAAATAAATTTTCTCTTTGACTTTGGAAAGTGTATGCATTACTTTTGTCAGTAAATCCATGCTGCAAATTAAATCTGAGAGGTTGATTTGGAGACAACCTGAGAGATGGCTGAGGGTAGGGAGAAGTATATAGCTGGGATATCAGGTATTGCTTTGAATATATTTATATATATATATCTTCCTGACCCAAGGATGGAACCCACATCTCTTGTGTCTCTTGCATTGGCAGGTGGATTCTTTACCACTGATGCCACCTGGGAAGCCCAAATATTTTGTGTGTGTGTGTGTATATATATATATAAGATCCCCTGGAGGAGGGCATGGCAACCCACTCCAGTTTTCTTTCCTGAAGAATCCCATGGACAGAGGAGCTGGCAGGCTACATTTCATAATGTTGTAAAGAGTCAGACACAACTGAAGTGACTTAGTGCACATGCATACAAGCAAAATATATGTAAATAATGTGACAAATATTAATACATATTTATATTCAATAAATAAATATATATGTATATCCTCCTTTGTTATACATATTTAATCCTTTAGTTTCACAATCCATATAATTTCCTAATGATAGATTTATTATGAACAGTCATAAGGACTTAAGAAGCTTAGACTGTAAATTGACCTATTTACAGATTTTTCACAATGACTTAGGGATAAACATAGGGGCATATTGGGACTCAGTATTTTATGACTGGGAGAAGAAGTCTTCTGAAACAGTTCAGAATCCTTCAGTATGCTCTTTATAGAGGAAAGTGCAACAATAACCTGAAAATCTGGAATTGGATTCCTCGGAGACTCACAGTGAGTTTGAGTACTAAGGAAGCTTACCTAAAGCCTCACGAGGAAGCCCAAAGATCATTTGGACACTGTCCCTCATAATATACCCTTAGGCAAAAAGGTAGAAAACTACCCTAGTCTTCTCTTCGGGAGAAAATTACTCACAAATATGAAGCTGTAGATACAGTGAGAGTGGGAAACAGGAAATATGAAAAGGTTCATAGACAAGATTAGGTCTTGTGACTCACGTACAACTATGAAAGAATGAAGGTTTTGTCAGGTCTCAGAGGACAAAAGGGTCCATGGAATTTCAGTGGTACCTATTAAGGCAGATTCTGAGGCTATGTATCTCCTGGAAATGTTTATAATTCAGGCCACTTACCTGCTGCCTCTTCTGACTCCTAGTGACCAGACTGATTCTACCCAGAAAATGCTTAATCTTAACCTGAAAAAAATCTAAGGAACATTGAAATATCTATTCAGTACCATGCCCAAGGTCATGCTATACACTGCTGAATAACAAATTACAATACAAATTGTTTATAGACAGCAATTTTTTAAAAAAATAATTAACATGCACATGAAAGACTTATTGGAAATCATTATCTTTTTAAATTTCACCTGAGAACTACAGACTTATATGAATCATAGTATTTTTCCTCAAAAAAAGCATTGATAAATGAAAAGAATATACCATTAAAGTTAAGCAGCTGTATTCCTGTTACAAATATAACAGTTTATGGATACAATAATCTTATTTTTAATTAAATAAAATAATCACAGCTGCCCTATACATTTCGTAAATGTCCTAGGCACTTCACGTACACAGTGTGAAGAATAAACTCAGTAAATTTATGAACAAATTTGGCAAAGTTTCAATCCCAAAGAAAGGCATTGCCAAAGAAAGTTCAAATTACTGCACGATTGCACTCATCTCACACACTAGCAAAGTAATGGTCAAAATTTTCCAAGACAGGCTTCAATGATATGTGAATCATGAACTTCCAGATGTTCAAGCTGGATGCAGAAAAGGCAAAGGAACCAGAAATCATGTTGCCAACACTCATTGGATCATCAAAAAAAGCAAAGGAATTCCAGAAAAACAACTTCTGCTTTATTGATTATGCCAAAGCCTTTGACTGTGTGGATCACAATAAACTGTGGAAAATTCTTGAGGAGATCAGAATACCAGACCATCTTACTGCCTCCTGAGAAATCTGTATGCAGATCAAGAAGCAATAGTTAGAACCAGACATGGAACAATGGACTAGTTCCAAATTGGGAAAGGAGTACATCAAAACTGTATATTGTCACCCTACTTATTTAACTTATATGCAGAGTACATTATGCAAAATGCTGGGCTGGATGAAGCACAAACTGGAATCAAGATTACAGGGAGAAATCTCAATAACCTCAGATATGCAAATGACACCACCTTTATGGAAGAAAGGAAAGAGGAATCAAAGAGCCTCTTGATGAAAGTGAAAGAGGAGAGTGAAGATGATGACTTAAAACAACATTTAAAAAGCTAAGGTCATGGCATCCTGTCCCATCACTTCATGTCAAATAGATGGAAAAACAGTGAGAGATTATTTTTGAGGGGCTCCAAAATCACTGCAGATGGTGACTGCAACCATGAAATTCTAATACTTTGGCCACCTGATGTGAAGAACTGACTCATTGGAAAAGACCCTGATCCTGGGATTGAAGGCATGAGGAGAAGGGGATGACAGAGGATGAGATGGTTGGATGGCATCACAGAGTCGATAAACATGAGTTTGATTAAGTTCCGGCAGTTTCTGATTGACAGGGAAGCCTGGGATACTGCCCTCCATGGGGTGGCTGAGTTGGACATGAATGAGTGACTGAACCGAACTGAACTGAGGCTCTGTAAATGAGTTATTAAATATGTTGACATGTAGCTAAGGATGAAAACATAGCTCAGTTCAGTTCAGTCGCTCAGTCATGTCTGACTCTTCACGACCCCATGAATCACAGCACGCCAGGCCTCCTTGTCTATCACCAACTCCCGGAGTTCACTCAAACTCATGTCCATCAAATCGGTGATACCATCCAGTCACCTCATCCTCTGTCGTCCCCTTATCTTCCTTCCCCCAATTGCTCCCAACATCAGGGTCTTTTCCAATGAGTCAACTCTTTGTATGAGGCAGCCAAAGTATTGGAGTTTCAGCTTCAGCATCAGTCCTTCCAATGAATACCCAGGACTGATCTCCTTTAGGATGGACTGGTTGGATCTCCTTGAAATCTAAGGGACTCTCAAGAGTCCTCTCCAACACCACAGTTCAAAAGCATCAATTCTTCGGCGCTCAGCTTTCTTCACAGTCCAACTCTCACATCCATACATGACCACTGGAAAAACCATAGCTTTGACTAGACAGAACTTTGCAGCAAAGTAACGTCTCTGCTTTTTAATATGATATCTAGGGTGGTCACAACTTTCCTTCCAAGGAGTAAGTGTCTTTTAATTTCATGGCTGCAATCACCATCTGCAGTGATTTTGGAGCCCCCCCAAAATAAAATCTGACACTGTTTCCACTGTTTCCCCATCTATTTCCCATCAAAGCATAGCTCAGTGTCATAGAAAAATGAAGGAATATTTTAAATATAACAAAATACAGCATGTTGCCAAATTTCAAGGAGGATGAGATCAAGTCAGATGTATATTTAACAAGGGGTATACAGAATCACTAGCATTTATCTTTTGTACACCAATCTTGGCACTGATTAAATGGGAAAAATGTGTCTTGACACCTGAACTACCATACACATGCTCTAATTAATCACAATTTAACATAAAGGTCCCTGAATATTTTTTATCTTCCTCCTTCTCTTCAGAGTAGAAGGAAGAGAATATGTTCTTTATTTAATTTTAATTTTAATATTTCTGAACCTGTCTTGTCCAAGAAGAGATAATAACTTTGGGCTTCCCTTACAGTTGTAAACCATTGTCCAAATGTACTTCCCAAATTGCTAAGTCAACTATCATCTTTCACTAATTAGCTATTTATAGACAATATTTTATGTATAAGTTGCAGCGTCAGACTTTGACTTTATGTTGTCTATTAAGAGTTTTGTAGTCTTTCAGGATTCAGAATGTGATGCAAATCTGAATCACCTTTATGCTCTTCATCTGTACATGAATTAGAGTATTTCTTGAATTATTTCCCTTTCCAGTTACTAGCCAATAAAAATCATTTTAAAAATAAGCCACAAAAAATCAAATTTAATCAGTATTGTTAGCACAATAAAGAAATTCAAATGAAAGAAAATTGGGAAACAAATCATCTCCATACGTATTGTGTTTTCCTAAACTTAAAATGAAGTTATAAGTATAATGTTGATCTTTAAGTTTTAAACACAACAAAAAGTTCAAAAATTTTGAAAGAATAATGGAAAACTACATACTTATTTACTGTTTCTTTTGAATTTCAGATGTTCAAAAAATGAAGATCAATCAGACAGTCCTGAAGGAGTTCATTCTTGTTGGCTTTTCAGTTTACCCACATGTACAGACATTCCTCTTTGTGATATTCTTTTGCCTCTACCTTCTCACCCTCTCAGGTAACTTGGCCATCATGGGTCTTACCTGGGTGGACAGATGTCTTCACACACCCATGTACCTCTTCCTTAGTGCACTCTCCTTTTCTGAGACCTGCTACACACTAACCATTATTCCCAAGATGCTGGTGAATCTCTTGGCCAAGAATAGAAACATTTCAGTCATAGGTTGTGGCTTGCAAATGTGTTTCTTCTTGGGACTCGGTGGCACTAATTGTATGATTCTTACTTTGATGGGATATGATCGCTTCCTGGCCATCTGCAACCCTCTCAGATATCCTTTGCTTATGACCAACATGGTGTGTGGAAAACTTGTGGCCTCTGCTTGGGCTACAGGCTTCTTTGTCTCTGTGATAGAGACTTCATTGATATTCAGGGGCTCCTTCTGCAACCCCAATCTTGTCAAACACTTCTTCTGTCATATGAGGGCTGTTGTGAGGCTGTCCTGTTTAGACAGTGACCTCACAGAGTTCATTGTAACAACGATGTCAGTGTCAGGTTTGATGGGCACCTTCCTGGTCATCATCCTCACTTATGTGTCCATTCTTTCCACTGTCCTCAAAATCCCTTCAGCTGAGGGCAAGCAGAAGGCCTTTTCTACCTGTGCCTCCCACCTCACAGTGGTCATCATCCATTTTGGTTTTGCATCTATTGTTTATCTGAAGCCAGGAGCACCAGGGGGAGACGACACACTCATAGCAGTCCCCTACACTGTCATCACTCCTTTCCTCAGCCCTCTCATTTTCAGCCTCAGGAACAAGGATATGAAGAATGCTTTCAGAAAGGTACTTGGAAAGAAATTTCTTGAATAATCTTGTATTATCGCTGCATAACTGAGTGTTCACAGATGTCAGTGAAGCATTTACCCTGAAATATCTGGAGAAGCTTTTTTGCAGAGGTTGATATATGGGGATCAAGTCTCTGAGACTTGGACCTAGCCATGACAGGTATATACTTAGCATGTTAAAGAAGTTTTCCAATTATTTTTACTATTTGTCTCTGCACATTCTATGCTACTGCCAAACATCCACTAGGTGTTTGTACCTTTGATGAAGTGCGAAAAGCATGATGGAAGATGAAACACCAAACCTATGACTACTATATTAAAGAAAGAAAGAAAGTGAAGTCACTCAGTCGTGTCCGACTCTTTGCGACCCATTGACTGTAGCCTAACAGGCTCCTCAGTCCATGGCATATTCCAGGCGAGAGTACTGGAGTGAGTTGTCATTTTTCCTTCTCCAGGGGTTCTTCCTAACCCAGGATCGAATCTGGGTCTCCTGCATTGCAGGCAGACGTTTTACTGCCTGAGCCACCAGGTAAGCCGAGGGAAGCCTATCTTTACTATATTAAAGATGATTTTAAATTCCTAGTGATGTAAAGGTTGGAATTTTTTTCTAGGTAATATTGTGAGGGACTGTGTTCTGCTGCTGAGGGGAGATAATTATTTCTTATAAGATATGCACTGTATAGAAATCATTGGCAGTCTAGTATGTTTCAATATATTTCTAGATATAGATAAATAGATTGATATAGATAGATATATAGTTAAGTATCATGCCATACTATTAAAAGTTTTTAAATACTGTACATGATAGTGTCCTTCCCATGACTACTAGATGCTAGCTTCTGATTATACGGGATATTTTGGAACGTTGATTCAAATAAGTAAACAGGACAGTAGTGCCTACCTGTTCTGTGGCTTAGGAAATCCTCAGATGAGGACTGTAACTAACCCCCATTTCCTTTAATGTGAAAGCAATATGAGCTAATGTTTAAATAAAATTTTATAGTATTGAGTGCTTTGACAATAAAAGATGTTCTGTAATAATCTTGGCAGACACACAATGAGTAATGACAGAGATACAGCGTTGGGTCTATATACGCCCTGCTACTGCTGCTAAGTCGCTTCAGTCGTGTCCGACTCTGTGCATCCCCACAGACGGCAGCCCACCAGGCTCCCCCGTCCCTGGAATTCTCCAGGCAAGAACACTGGAGTGGGTTGCCATTTCCTTCTCCAATGCATAAAAGTGAAAAGTGAAAGTGAAGTCGCTCATGCGTGTCCGACTCTTTGCGACCCCATGGACTGCAGCCTACCAGGCTCCTCCGTCCATGGGATTCTCCAGGCAAGAGTACTGGAGTGGGGGTACCATTGCCTTCTCCAATATATTGCCCTAGACTCCCCTAAAGTAGTGTTAGTTGCTCAGGCATGTCCAACTCTTTTTGATCCCATGGACTGTGGCCTGCCAGGCTCCTTTATTCATGGGATTCTCCAGGCAAGAATACTGGAGTGGATTGCTGTTCCTTTCTACAGAAGATCTTTCCAACCCGGGGATCGAACCTGGGTCTCCTGCATTGCAGGCAGATTCTTTACCTTCTGAGCTACAGGGAAGATCAATATTACCCTAAGAAAATAGGAAATACTACAAAGTTTATGTATCACAGATAAGTAGCAACTAATCTTACTGAAAATTCCAGTATAAAATCTAGAGACTTTTTTGAATCTTTTTCTCAGTTCTGTTGCTACTATACCCTCTCAGGAAGGACATAAGTGGTATATTATGAGTTGGTATATATAAATAAAATGTATTAAACATCTTCTCATTTTTAAATCAGGTTGTTTGCTTTCTTGATGTTGAGTTGTATGGGCTGTTTACTTGTTTGGATATTAACTCCTTATCATTCTTAGCATTTACAAATATTTTCTTCCATTCAGTAGGCTGTTTTCTCCTTTTTTCAATGATTTCCTTTGATATGCAGACTTTTAAGTTTAATTAGTTCTCATTTTCTTATTTTAAGTTTTATCTCTTTTGCTTCAGGAGACAAATCCAAAACAAAAGATTGCTATGGTTTATGTCAAAGAGTGTTCTTTGTTTTCTTCTTGGAGTTTTTTAGCTTCTAGTCTTACATTCTTCTAGTCTTACATTTAGCCTTTTTTATTTTTGTATAAAAATTTAGGTCTTACTAGTGTTCTATTTTCATTCTTTTACCTGTAAATAATCAGTTCTCCAAAGAGGACATGCAGATGGTCCACAGGCACATGATAAGATGCTCAGTATCCTTAATTATCAGGGAAATATAAATCAAAACCACAAAGGGACATCACCACACACCTGTTAGAATGGCTATCCTCAAAAAGAACAAAAATAACAAATGTTGACAAGGATATGAAGAAATGGGAACCCTTGTACACTGTTGGTTGGGATGTAAGTTAGTGCAGGAAGTGTGGAAAACAGTATGGAAATTTCTCAAAATATTAAAATAAAGCTGCCACATGACCCAGCAATTCCATTCCTTGGTATACACCTGAAAAAAAGAAACACTAATTTAAAAAGATACATGCACTCCAGCATTATTTACATTTGTCAAGATATGGATGCAACCGAAGTAGCCATCAACAGATGTAGGGATAAAGAAGATGTGGTATATAAATATATAATGGAATACTACTCAGCCATAAAAAAGAACAGAATTTTGCCATTTGCAAAATCATGGATGAACTTACAGGATGTCATGATTGCCAAGTAAAATGAGTTTGAGAAAGACAAATATTGCCTTAATGTGTAATCTAATCAATAACACAAACTAACAAATATAACAAAAAAGAAACAAATTTACAAATGTAGAAAACAAATTAGTGGTTACCAGTAGGGAGAAGAAGAGGGAGGGGGCAGTTTAACTCTAGGTAATTAAGACTTACAAACTATTATTATAAAATAAACAACAAGGAGTTTCTATACAACATAGGGAATGCAGACAATATTTTATAATATTTATGAATAGAACATAATCTTTAAAAATTGTGAATCACAATATTGTACACCAACTTATATAATACTGTACATCAACCTTACTTCAATAAAGGAAAAAGCAAAAAATTGAGGATAGTAAATCTTGGTTAGTCTTCTTGGATAATGGCTTTACACTGAAAAAAATAATTTAAAATATTTGATGTTTGGAGAAAATATATGTCATAAAATTGCATTGGTTTACAATGCTTTTTAAAATGAAATATTATGTTCAATGTTCTTTGAGACAGTTCTCTCTTTATGACTATACTATTAATGCTTATTTCCACTTTATGGTAAATATATGCTAAATTAAATACAAAATTAGATGTTACAGTTTCTAAAATATGACATGTGGGATTTGAGACAATGCCATTGTATTCTCAACTGTATCTTTATCTATGAGCTGGTATTCTCATTTTAAAAGCTTGTAATGTGGGGACTTCCCTGGTGGTTCACTGGTTGAGTCTGCCTACCAATGCAGGAGATACTTTGGAGAAGGAAATGGCAACCCACTTCAGTACTCTTGCCTGGAAAATCCCATGGATGGAAGAGCCTGGTAGGCTACAGTCCGTGGGGTCGCAGAGTCAGGCACGACGGAGCGACTTCACCTTCACCAGTGCAGGAGATACAGATTCCACCCCTGACCCAGGAGGATCCCACATGCCACAGAGTATCTAAGCTCTGGCACCACAACTATTGAGTCTGTACTCTAGAGCCCGGGCACTGGAACTGCAAGCCCACATGCTGTAACTACTGAAGTCTGTGAGCCCTAGAGCCTATACTCTGTGACAAGAGAAGCCACTGCAGTGAGAAGCCTGTGCACCACAACTAGAGAATAGACCCTGCTCACCACTACCAGAGAAAAGCCCGCAGAGCACTCAAGACCCAGCAAATAAATAAATAAATAAAATAAAAATTGTAAAGCTTATAATGTGGATTATGAAAAGAAAAACTTAAGCAAATAAAATCACTGAACAAACAAATCCAAGCAAATCCAAACAGACAAATCCAAGCATACAGATGCCTAAAACAGAGCAGTAGTTACCAGAGGAGAAGCAGTTGGGAAGGAAGGCAAAATGGGTAAAGGGGGTCAATTACATGGCGACAGATAGGAACTAAAATTTTGGTAGTTAGCACACTGTGCTATATATAAAGTTAGGCAAACAATGTTATGCACATGAAATTATTATACGTTATAAACCAAAGTTTTCTCATCATCTCAATAAAAAGTAAATTGAACAAATTCAAAATAAAAACTTGAAATAAGGTGATTATTAGTGTTAGATCATTTGCATTCGCTCTTTGTATAATTGAATGATGTTAAGCAGAAGATATTTATTCTGGAATTGTAGGTGTTTCTGTTAAGGGCTCATGTTTATGGAATCCTGACAACCCATGCCACCCCTCAACTGTCAAAGATGTTCATTTCTCTGCAACACACTTTCTTCTGTTTCTGATGAAAAAAATCTGTTCCTCTTCACATTGCTTTTCCCCCATAGATAGAGTGTGATTTGTTTTTCCTCACTAATTTCAAGATTTTTCCTTTGTTTTTAGTCTTCAGAAGTTTGACTATTTATGTTTTCTGTGTATTTCTTTGGGTTTTTCTGTTTGTTGTTCACTTAGCAAAGAGGGAAACTCTCTACCAGGCTTCAGGAATCCTGACCCCTACTTACCTTTTCCTGACATCATCCCAGAGAAGACTTTAGGACATCTTATCAAAAGGATGAAAGTTCAAGTGTCCCACTTGGTCTTTTTTGGCAAGGGTGAAAGTGGGGTCAGAGTATTTTTTGTGGTGTTTAGACGTACTAGAAAGTTTATTTTCCAACAGTTTTCTTTATTTTTGATAGGCTGCCTGTTTCCTTGTGCTTTGACTAGAGAAAGCAGAGTTTTTGTTGATTTCTTTTTCTTTTTTTTGTGAGAGGACCTATGTTGATCCCAGAGATCTCTTCAATAAGTTTTGTGCATAATGCCCACTTTCTAGTTGTAATAAGTGGGAGGAATGCGGGGAAAATACTTTTAGTTCATCTTCTGGCAGCATAGGTCCTATTTTTCTCAAATAAATTTTATCACAGAGAGTTTTGTAAATAGAATGAGTGAAATCTGTAAACTTCATATCTTTTCAAAGTTAGGTAAATAGAGGGATAGATACATAGATAGCTAAAGTGTGTTATAGGCTAATTGAATTTTAATTAAAAAAAATCTGAACGAGATGATTGAAATAAATAGTATTTTTATTTTCTCTAAATTTGCTAATATGGAAAGTTACTCAAAAGATTTATAAGACCATTAGACTATTAAAGCTATATAACAGAAGAAATTCAGAAAATTGATCAGCATTTATTTTTAAAAACTGGAATAAAAATAATCCTGATCAATGCTGTTTTAGCAAAAAGAAATATTATTGATGGATATATTAGGTAAGATTTTTAAGCACCAGTTTTATCCAGGAATAATTTTATACCCAAATTTTAATTTTGACATGTAATCAAATTTTCTCTTTATAAAAATATATATTTTAAACACTTTTAAAATAAACCTATGAACATTTTTGCTGCACAGAAGTATGACAAGATGATCATTAAAAACCTATAAATATATATATGTATATATGCATATATCAGCAAAGTTCATAGAGAAAATAAAAGATATATTTTAACTGTAAGATGTAACAAAATACTGTTGCATTCAAATTCAATTAAATATTTTTAAATGGCTTGAGAAGTATTTAAAAACATCGATATATGCAATGTAAAGAATATTTCATATGGAGAGATTATTTAAACCCCTTTACTAAGAAAGAGAAACTCCCAATATAAAGGATATTTCCAAAAGAGATCTTAAATTATCTGAGACAGTGGGAAAAAGGAGTCTGGCTTGGCATTTTTATAAGAACTAGGGAGCTAATACATGGTCAGAGTTTTCCATGCAGAAGCTTTCATGGTTGGAGCACTGGCCTTTTTTTATCTGCTTGCTCAGTTGTGTGGCACAAGGAGAAGAGGAAGAGATGTAAAGGCTTACGAACTGCAGGAAAAAGAAAAATATGGAGTCAGACTCTTTGATGAATTCTGTCAATAGCACCCTGTCTTGATTAATGTAGCCATATAGTAGGTGTAATTGCTTTCATTTTATTCAAGATTATTGTAGCTATTCAAGGGCTTGTGACTTTCCATATACAGTACAAAATAATCTTGTCTTTTTTCTACAAAAAACAAGCACATGAAACCTTTCTAGGATTTTTAAAGGCATTGCACTTAATACAAAATGAAGTTCAGAATCAATTTTCATCCTCTTTTTCTAATTTCAACTTAGAATTTAGACTATACTTGAGACTTTCCCCCTTTTCTAAAGTAAGCATTAATTGCTATAAATGTCCCTTTTAGAGCTGCTTAGCTGTACCCCAGAAGTTTAATGAGTTGTAATTTTGTTTTCATTCAGTTATACACATTTTTACTTTCTTTGAGACCTCCTCTATGACCCATGGATTATTTAGAAATTGATTGTTTAATTTCCACTTGCTTATGTATTTTCCCATTGTCTCTGCTATTGATTTCAAACTTGATTCCATTAGCTTGGAAAACCATGAAAATCTGTGCACAACTTCCATCCTTTTAAAGTTCTTGATCTTTTTCTTGTGGTACAGGATACTGTTCGTCTTGATGTAAAGTGTAGATGGGTTACCCTCAGGTGCTTCTAGCAATGCTATTGTAGGCAGTCAGACCTGGCTGTCATGCATGAGGTGAGACTGAGTTTGAATCTCAGGTCTGCTGATTCTATAGCTGCAGGCAGATTTGGCTCCTCACTCAATGGCTATGTGTCTCCCTATTAAAGTTCCTGCTGATTTCCTGATCTTTTTGGACGGAAACAAATGATTTTTAATTCTACTTTTCCTTTACTTTTATTTCCCTTTTTTTCTTATTCTTAGGAACAACTTGGGGTGAAGTTTGCAGGACTTTCTACATCCCCATTTGAGTACATGAGACATAAAATGAAGTATTTGGAACACACTGTGTAACATAACGTGTAACATTCTACAAGTCCTGACATTCCTAACTAATCCGTTATCCTTTTCACCTTTCAGAGTCATTTTATGATTATGTGTTGAATTATTTCAAAGTTATATTTTTTTTATTTAGGGAGAAGAGCAGAAATACTTGAATATGTAACTTTTTTTGTCTGGAAATTGCATAGGTTAAAATTTTTAAAAAGCTAGCAGATAGTTTGCCAAAATGCCAACATATTTTATAATTTTTATATTTTCAGAGCAGTGTATTAGTTATAGTTCTTTCAAATTTTCACCAACCAATCTCTTTTCTTTAATTTTCAGACATTCTAATAGTTATGCAGTACAATCACGTTGTGCTTTTAATTTGTATTTCCTAAACTCATAATGCTTAGCATCTTTCTAGGTGTTTATTACAGATCCATATATATTCTTTAAATGTTTAAGCATTTCAATGTCATTATATCTATCTACCTAGATATAATATTTTAAAAATATGTTTAACCAATTTTACACAGTCATTACATCACTGGAAGTATTGGGCTACAACAAAATCGTTTTTCCTAACCGTGAACTAAAATACGCCACCTTTTAATTTAGAAATCTTCACAACATTTCCCCATGACACCTGCTCTGACCACTCTGCTCCATTTTCTCTTATCTTACTTGTGTGCTGAGTCCTCAGCACTGTACAATATGACCCATTTTACCCTGGCACTATCATTATTCTGCAATCATGTGTCCCTAAAACCAAGTTCTGTTGCCAAGTTTATGCTTAACCTTTCTATCCATAACTTTATTTCCTTTCTTATCCTGCATTTGTTCCCTCTCATGATTGAGGAATATCAAAAAAGGGGGTTATAACCAAGCAAGACTCTATATCCTAAAGGAAAGACCATCCCCTCAATGTCCTCTGCCTGCTGCTGCTTTCTTTTTTTTTTTTTTGGAGTTGATCAGCCTTTCCTAAGTTACAAAAGGCTGACTCAAGTGCTAATGACTGGAAGAATGTGAATATACAGAAACAAAAAAATTAGCAGCTGGGCTGGGAGAACTGGTGACAATTTAAATAAATACATGCATCAGTAACATATCAGAGTCATAGAATCTTTAGCTCCTCCATGAAGGAATTAGATAAGAGTGTCTGAAACATATTTCTGAGTTGTTTTGAGATACTAAAACCCCCACCAAGTAGAAGAAGCTAATTGCATGATGATCATGAACAATCAGCCCCAGATTGGCTGGAGCCTGAGGACTGATGATGTTAGCACCTGTAACATCACTTCCAGTCAGGGAATGGTGAATGACTCCATCACACAACTTGTGGTTCTTTCCCTCAACTTGCCTTTTAAAACGCTTCCTTGAAATCTATCAGGGATATCAAATTTTTCAGCATTAGCAACCCATGTCGTTGCTCAGCTTTGAAATAAATGCTGCGCTTTTCTTCACCACAACCTAGCGTCAGTAAATTAGCTTTACTATGCACAGACCAGCAGACCGAAATTTGGTTCGGTAGCATATCTTCCACTGAAGTATAAATTCCTGCAAGAAAAAATCATTCATTATACTTTTCTGAGTTCTCCCATAGTACAGTCTTTAAACAATGTAAGCCCTTTAATAATACCCAGGGAAAGATTCCATGATTAGAGGAAAAGTGTTTATGATGAGTGGAAGAGTGAATTGAATGAGCATTAGGGATGGAATTCACTCTGCTTCCTACCAAAGAAAAACTTAAGAAGTAGCAGGAAGCCTTGGTTATGGGCAGAATATGAACTTAGCAAGTTTTAAACCCCCAGAGATTCCCAGAAGAATTTTACAAGTCACATTACACAAAGCTCTGCAACTAATGAGAACTGCAAAGTTGAGAGAGAAAGTTATTTTTTTCCCTCTGATGAAAGAAGAGAAAATCCCTCAGGGTCTCCTAACCAGAGTTAAACCTCTAGAGCTGAGGAACTTCAAGCCCTCATCATTATTAATATCAGTCAATATATCTAAAGGGATAGAAGGAAAGGATCTAAACTATTGCTGTCTTGTGAGTGTTGGTGTCTGTTCATAGTACAAGTGGCCTAGCCTCATGTCTCATGTCAAAAAACTCTAGAGCAATAGAAATTTGAAATGTACAAAATCTGGATTGTATTCCTCACTTCCCAGGTGGGGAAACTTAGATGCAAAAGGCACAGGTATTTTCCCAAGATTATTAAAGTAGCAGTGAAAAAGTTAAGAATCTAGTGTCCTTGACCAGTGCTTTTTCATGCTAAGTTGATCTTTGCCTCTTTGACCAAAGAATAAAGCATGCTTCCAATAATTTGAAGGTTCTCTTGGGAGAATATACCTGTAGCACTAAATTGGCTTTGGAACCCTGGTAAAATACAGAAGGTAGGAAATTACTGTTGATGGTTCGACTCTTTCTTCATGATTAATAATCACTACATTTTCTCCAAATTACCACTTCTCTTTGACTTTCGAAAGGGTATGTATTACTTTTGTCAGTAAATCCATATTGCAGATTAAATATGAGATGTTAATTTAGAGACAACTTGAGAGATAACTGAGGGTAGGGAGAGTATAGTGTTCTCACCACCCTCCCCCCAAATATATATATATATATTCACAATAAGCCAGAAGGGGGAGTGGTCTGATATTCAGACTGTACTGCTGCAAACAAATCAAGTAAGTGTTTTGCACAGAATTATAGAAAGAAAATAAAGAGCTTGTCTTGGAATTTGAATTGCTGACTAATAACATTTTCAAAATGCTTCTGAATTTTACTATGGCTTGGAAAATAAGCATTCTGGGCAATTTTGAAGGAAATATGGCCTAGTGTATGAAATTCTGCTGTTTTTCACATTATGTGCTAGAAAAAGCTTTGATTACTATTATTATTTTTTTTTTTCAGCTGGGCTATCAGGTATTGTTTTGAATATATATGCAAAATATATGGGCTTCCCAGGTGGCGCTAGTGGTAAAGAATCCTCCTGCCAACGCAGGAGACACAAGAGATGTGAGTTTGATCACTGGGTCAGGAAGATCCCCTGGAGGAGGGCTTGGCTACCCAATCCAGTATTCTTGCTCGGAGAATCCCATAGACAGAGGAACTATAGGGTTGCAAAGAGTCAGACACAACTGAATTGACTTAACACACATGCATGCATACAAAATATATTAACTATAAATAATTTGTATATGCTGCTGCTGCTGCTAAATCACTTCAGTCGTGTCCGACTCTGTGTGATCCCATAGACGGCAGCCCACTAGGCTCCCCCGTCCGTGGGATTCTCCAAGCAAGAACACTGGAGTGGGTTGCCATTTCCTTCTCCAATCCATGAAAGTGGAAACTGAAAGTGAAGACGCTCAGTCGTGTCCGACTCTTAGCGACCCCATGGACTGCAGCCCACCAGGCTCCTCCGTCCATGGGATTTTCCAGGCAAGAGTACTGGAGTGGGGTGCCATTGCCTTCTCCGAATTTGTATATAAATAATATATAAATATTAAAGAACAATTAACATTTATATATTAATAACTAGCCATACGTATATATGTAATAAATATAAAAATATATATTTCACCTTTGGATACGTATTAATCCTTTAGTTTCACAATCCATATAATTTTCTAATTATAAATTTACTATTAACCATTTTAAGACTTGCCCTCTAGATTTTTCACAATGACTTAGGAATAAACATAGGGGCGTATTGGGACTCAGTGTGTTCTGACTGAGACAGGAAGTCTTCTGAAACAGTTCAGGGTCCTTCAGTAAGCTGTTCATAGGGGAAAGTGCTAAAATTACCTGCAAGTCTGGGATTGGATCACTAGGAGACACACACTGAGTTTGAGTACTAAGGAAGCTTGCCTAAAGCCTCATGAGGAAGCCCAAAGATCATTTGGACACTGTCCCTCATAACATATCTTTAGGCAGAAAGGCAGAGAAATACCCTAATCTTCTATTTGGGAGAAAATTGCTCACAAATAAGAAAGTGTGGATACAGTGAGAGAGGGGAACAGAAAGATGAAAAGGTTCATAGACAAAATTAGGTCTTGTGATTCATGTATAGCTCTGAAAGAATAAAGGTTTTGTCAGGTCTAAGAGGACAAGAGAATCCATCAGATTTCAATGGTACCTATAAGGCAGATTCTGAGGTTGATTAATTCCTGGAAATATTTTTAATTTAGACCATTTACCTGCTGCCTCTCTCTCAGCGACCAGACTGATTCTACCCAGAGAATGCTTAATCTTAGTCTGAACTAAATCTAAGGAACAGTGAAAATTCTATTCATTACCATGCCCAAAGTCATTTTATACACTGCTGAATAACAAAGTACAATAAATATTGTTTATAGATTCAACACTTAAAAAAAATAACCTACCCATGGAAGATTTATTGGAAACCATTATCTTTTTGAACTATTTCATATTATCACCCTGAGAACTATAGACTTATATGAATCATAGTCTCTTTCCTCAAAAAAATTAAAAAAAGCATTGATAAATGAAAAGAATATATGACTAAAGTTAAGCAGCTGGATTCCTGTTACAAGTATGACACTTCATGGATACGAAAATCTTATTTCTAAAATAAATAAAATAATTACAGCTGCCCTACACATTTCATAGTTATCCTAGGTATTTCACCCATATGGTGTGAAGAGTAAACTCAGCAAACATATGAACAAATTTGGTGAAATGTAGTCTCTATAAATGAGCTATTAAGTATGCTGACATATGGTTAAGGAAAAAACATAGCTCAATATCATACAAACATGATAGAATATTTTAAAGATAAGGAAAAACAAGGATTTTCAAGGAGAATGTGATTAAATCAGATGTATAATTATCAAGGGATATACAGAATCACTAGCATATCGTTTTGCATGCCAGTCTTGGCTTTGAAGACATGGGCAAAATGTGTCTTCTCATCTGAACTACCATACACATATTGCAGGTTCAGACTTTGTCTACTTTGTCTCTTAAAAACTTTGTAGTCTTTTAGGCTTCAGAATGTGATTCAAATCTAAATCACCTTATGAACCTCTATTCACTTCATCTGTACATGAATTAGAGTATATTCTTGAATTATTTTCTTTTCCAATTACCAGCCAATAAAATCATTTAAAAAATAGGTCAGAAAAAGTCAAATGTAATCAGTAATTGTTAGTTCAATAAAGAAATGCAGATGAAAGAAAAATTGGGAAAACAAATCACCTCCAAACGTATGGTGTTTTCCTAAACTTAGTATAAAGTTGTAACTGTAATTTTGATCATTTGATTTAAACACAACAAAAATTTCAAAGAATAATGGAAAAATGAATATTCATTGGTTGTTTCTTTAGAATTTCAAATGTCCAAACAATGAAGATCAAGCAGACAATCCTGAAAGAGTTCATTCTTGTTGACTTTTCTGTTTACCCACGTGTACAGACATTCCTCTTTGTGGTTTTCTTTTGCCTCTACCTTCTCACCCTCACAAGTAATCTGGCCATCATGGGTCTAACTTGGGTGGACAGATGTCTCCACACACCCATATACCTCTTTCTTAGTTCACTCTCCTTCTTTGAGACCTTATTTGAGGAAAGTGCAGTTCCTTGAATAAACAATCTTGGATTATTGCCACATAATTGTATACCCCCGTATGTAACAGAGGAATTTGCCCTGTGACATGTAGAGAAGTCTGTACCATCTGCCTTTTCCAGAGGTTGACATATGGGAATCATGTGACTGGGTCTGGGACTTAAGCTTTGACCAGTATTTTCTTAGCTTGTTAAGGAAGTTGTCCAATGACTTCTGCTATCTGTCCCTGCAGATTTTAGGATTCTGCCAATCAATCACTAGGTGTTCTGATGTTAGATAAAGTGGGAAAAGCAAGATTGTGGAAGACAAAGCCAACACCTATGACCACTACACTAATAGATGGTATAAAATATCTAGAGATATAAAAGTTGAAGAATTTTTCTAGGTAATGTTGTGAGGCATTGGTTTGAGCCTCCCACAAGATAAACCATTTCTAATAGAAGATACACTGTAGAATAATAAAAACTTATATTCTAGCATACCTGAATTGGTAATCTATGTTTTTTATTCCCATGCCATACCAACTATGAAAGGTTTTTGATAACACTGTTCATGACATTTTCCTTCAATGATTCTCAGATGCTAGCTTCTGAATATATATACAAGGTATTTTGGAATATTGATTCAAATAAGTAGGACAGTAGAGCCTACATGTTCTTTTCCTGGGGAAATTCATATTCAGGTCTAGAAATAACCTCTTTTTTCTGTAAGATGAAAGTATTAATAACAAATGTTTAAAAAACAAATCATGTCATGCTATTGCTGGATACAGCAATAAAAGTTGCTTTGGATTAATTCTGGCAGATATACAGTGTGTAATGAAGGAAACTAGATAAAAACAATATCAAACCTTTGTATAACCCCTAAGAAAATAAGAAACACTGTGGGAGTTATATATCACAGTTATATAGCAAATGATCTTTTTCTCAGTTCTGCTGCTAATGTGTCTGCTCATGAACGATACAACTACTGTACTTGTGGTTTGTATATATAAAATGTATGCACAGTGTTGGAATAATTTCTGAATCTCATTAATTATGGGGATGTTATAAATGTAAGTAAGAAATGGAAGAAAATTATTAGGTACTTATCCTGATTAAGGTTACCTCTTGCCACAACTCTATTTTCTTCCTGGGGACCATTTTTGGGATACATATGCAGGCAGAATATTTACCCTCTGTGTCTGTGGTCATTAGCTCAGTAATGAATTTTTTTCTACTTTTTACCCACCCCTCAGAACTGGTTGTTCAATTTAGAGATGCTGTAAAATCTTGTACATAAATGCTAGCAATCTACCTGCTCATGATGAGAATAGTATACCTATGATAGTAAGTCTAGACTCAAGTTCCAGGACTTGAATTTGGACTAATTATCCTGCATATATCTGATATGGTGACTATGATAGGGATTCCTGGTTGTATATTTAATATGCAATTTTAAGCAAGGAATAAGTATTAACTGGGAGGAAGTGGAAGCTGGAAATACTTATATCTTTAGAAGTCAAAAAATACTTCTAAATAAACAATGAGCTGAATAAGAAATTGCATGGATAGAAGAAAAAAATGATTTGAACTGAAAGGACTGTTTGGATGAAAATATATAGCCTTCAAAAACACATATTTGAAACATTCACTGGAAATATCATGCAAATTTACATGATAAGCAATCATCTCAAAAATATAGAAAAGAATTCTATGCACACAAAGATTGTGAGGAAAAGAAGTAAAAATATGAGCAGGAATTAAACAATAGTACTCAATAGAGTGGCTCAAAAAATCCAAAGGTTGTAATACTGAAAATGTTAATAAATTATGCTATTTTTTTTGGTGAGATTGATGAAGTTAAAAAGAAAAGACACAAATAAATAACTACAGGAATACAAACCTTAATGTTTCTCAGGACATACAGACATTGAAATGAGATGTTTTTGTGAATGACATTCTTAAAATAAATTTGAGAATTCACATAAAGTCGGAAGATGTCTATAAAATACATACTAAAACTGGCATGAGAAACGTCCATCTCCTGCATTTACAGGCAGATTCTTTACCACTAGCACTACCTGGGAAGTCCTTAATTAATATATCTGGGTCCGTTAGCATCACTAGTAGATTCTGTCAAACTTTTAAGTTTGGAATAATGCCAACTTCCACAAAATCTTTCATGGAATAGAAAAGAGTAAACACACTCCAACTTATTTTGAGGGACCAGTGTAATTCTGATATTTTGAAATGTCTCAGTGACGTAGATGTAAAACACTCAGGCAAATACAGCCAAACATTCTTTTTTTTTTTCCCAAACATTGTTTTTTACTCAATTGGATTTAGTTCAGAAGTGCAAGGATGACACATTTGGAAGTAATGCAGTGTAATTTACTACATTATCAAAAGGAAGAATATTATTTTTGTGATTACTGATTGATGAAAAAACTATTTTGATGAAAATAATAGTCACTTGGATAATTAAATGTGTTATAGTATAATAATTAAAAGGAAGTTCCTCAAATTAATAAAGGTTGCCAAGGCTTCTTATTTAATGGTGAAACATTCAAGTCTCTCTAAGTTAAGTCAGGAATAAGACAAGAAAGTCTTCTATCATCAATTCTATTCCATATGATTCTAGACAGTCAGTGCAGTAAGAAAAGGAAGCAAAAGAAATGAAAGGCACCAGGATTATCAAGGAAGGCAAGTGACCATTTCTCATGAAATACATGGTAGATAGAATATCCAAAATAACCTAGTTATAAATTCATAGAATTCATCATCAGTATATTGCAGGATACATGAATATGAATAAATTAATTGCATCCCATTTAATTAGCAAATGTTAGACTATGATTTTTTAAAAAGTACCATATATTGAAGCTTCAAAAATATCAAAACCCTGGAAATAAAAGCATTCAAGACCTAAATAGAGAAAACTTTTTAAAAAAGCATTTTTAAAATATATTTTAAAAGACTATGGAAATTATGACATATGTAATATCATGGGTTAGAAGACTCAATGATGTACAGATATCAGTTCTCTCCATACAGATGTATGTTTCAAAAAAAAAATCCCAATGGAGACTCCAATAGCTTCCTTTTTTGTATGTGAAAACTATGAGGTATTAATAATTTCAAATTTATATGGATTTGAAATAGCCAAGACATTCATGAAAAACAAATCAACATGAATTGTTTTACTGAATATCGAGACTAATTATGCAACTAATTATGTAGGAAGTCAAGAGATACTTAGAAAAACTGGCAAGTTTGGCCTTGGAGTACAAGATAAAATAGGGCAAAGGCTAACAGTTTTGTCAAGAGAACACAATGGTCATGGCAAACACCCTTTACAAACAACCCAAGAGAAGACTGTACACATGGGCATTACCAGATGGTCAATACTGAAATCAGACTGATTATATTCTTTGTAACAAGATGGAGAAGCTCTATACAGCAGAAACAAGACCTGAAGCTGACTGTGGCTCAGATAATTGCTCATTATTGAAAAATTCAGGCTGACATTGAAGAATATAGGGAAAACCACTAGACCATTTAGGTATGACCTAAATCAAATCCCTTTTGATTATACAGTGGAGGTGACAAGTGAATTCGAGGGATTAGATTTGGTAGACAGAGTGCCTGAAGAACTATGGGCAGAGGTTTGTGACATTGTACAGGAGGCGGTACCCAAAACCACCACCAAGAAAAAGAAATGCAAGAAGGCAGAGTGGTGCTCTGAGGAGGCCAAACAGAGCTGAGAAAAGAAAAGAAGCAAAAGGCAAAGGAGAAAGGGACAGATGTACCCAACTGAATGCATATTTCCTGAGAATAGCAAGGAGAAATAAGAAAGCCTTCTTAAGTGAACAAGCAAAGAAATAGAGGGTAACAGTAGAATGGAAACACTAGAGATTTCTTCAAGAAAATTAGAGATACCAAGAGAACATTTCATGCAAAGATGGGCACAATAAAAGACAGAAACTGCAAGAGTCTAACAGAAGCAGAAGAGATTAAGAAGTGGTGGCAAGTAAACACAGAAGAACTATACAAAAAAGGTCTTAATGACCTGGATAATCATTATGGTGTGGTCACTCTCCTAGAGCTAGACATCCTGGAGTATGAAGTCAAGTGGCCCTTAGGAAGCATTGCTACAAACAAAACTAATGAATATGATGGAATTATAGCTGCACTATTTCAAATCCTAAAAGATGATGCTGTGAAAGTGCTGCACTCAATATGCCTGCAAATTTGGAAAACTCAACAGTGGCTACAGGACTGGAAAAGGTCAGTTTTCATTCCAGTCCCAAAGAAGGGCAATGCCAAAGAATGCTCAAACTATCATACAATTGCACTCATTTCACATGCTAGCAAGGTTATGGTTTAAATTCTTCAAGCTAGGCTTCAACAGTATGTGAATGAAGAACTTTCAGATGTTCAAGTTGGGTTTCAAATAGGCAGAGGAATCAAGATCAAATCACCAACATCCATTGGATCATAGAAAAATCAAGGAATCCCAGAAAAAAAGTCTGCTTCTACTTTATTGGCTATGCTAAAGACTTTGACTGTATGGATCACAGCAAACTGTGGAAAATTCTTTAAAGATGGGAGTACCAGACTGCCTTACCTGTCTCCTGAGAAACCTGTATGCAGGTCAAGAAGCAACAGTTAGAAACAGACATGGAACAACTGACTGTTTCAACATTTGAAGAAGAACTACAACAAAGCTACGTATTGCCACTGCTTACTTAACTTATATGCAGAGTACATCATGTGAAATGCCAGGCTGGGTGAATCACAAGTTGGATTCAAGATTGCCAGGAGAAATATCACCCACCTAACATATACAGATTATACCATCCTAAGTGCATAAAGTGAAAAAGAGCTAAAGAGTCTCTTGATGAGGTGAAAGAAGGTAATGAAAAAGCTGGCTTGAAACTCAACATTTAAAAAGCTAAGATCATGACATATTATCCCATTACTTCATGGCAAATAGATAGGGAAAATGTGAAAGCAGTGACAGATATTATTTTCCTGGGCTACAAAATCACTGCAGATAGTGACTAGAGCAATGACATTGAAAGACACTTGCTCCTTGGAAAGAAAGTGATGACAAACCTAGATAGCTTATTAAAAAGTAGAGATATCATTGTGCTGGCAAAGATCTGTATAGTCAAAGCTATGGTATTTTCAGCAATCATTAACAGAGGTGAGAGTTGAACCAAAAACAAGGCTGAGCACCAAAGAACTGATACATTTGAATTGTGGTGCTGGAGAATATTCTTGAGACTCCCTTGGACTGTAAGTAGATCAAACCAATCAATTCTAAGGGAAATCAACCCTGAATATTCATTGGAAGAACTGATGCTGAAGCTAAAAATTCAACACTTTGGCCACCTGATGTGAAGATCCAGCCGACTCTTTGGAAAGGATCCTAATCCTGGGAAAAATAAAGGCAAAGGAAAAGGAGGCGGCAGAGGATGAGATGGTCAGATAGCATCACTGACTCAATGGATTTAACTTTGAACAAATTCTGCATGATAGTAGAGGTCAGAGGAGCCTGGCATGTTGCAGTCCACAAGGTTGCAAAGAGTCAGGAATGACTTAGTCAGCCTGAATAGCAAGAATTATGCAACTACAGCATGATATTGACCCAGATGACAAGTAAACCAAAAGACAGGAAGAGAGAGCTGCTGAACTCACATGCACACCTGAAAACTTGCTTGAACAAATATAACTTTGTATTGCAATGAGAAAACAGCAGACTTTTCAAAAACTTATTCTAGGAAAATAGAATATTCATATACAAAAAAGAAAGCCTATGCATACACAGCAAAAAATCATTTCTGGGTATCAAAGCTTAAATTTCAAGTGCAAGCAATGCATTTCTTTCTTTTTTTTTTTCCCCCATTTATTTTTATTAGTTAGAGGCTAAGTACTTTACAATATTGTAGTAGTTTTTGCCATACATTGACATGAATCAGCCATGGATTTACATGTATTCCCCATCCCGATCCCCCCTCCCACCTCCCTCTCCACCTGATCCTTCTGGGTCTTCCCAGTGCTCTAGCCCTGAGCACTTGTCTCATGCATCCAGCCTGGGCTGGCGATCTGTTTCACCCTTGATAATATACATGTTTTGATGCTGTTCTCTCAAAACATCCCACCCTCGCCTTCTCCCACAGAGTCCAAAAGTCTGTTCTGTACATCTGTGTCTCTTTTTCTGCATTGCATATAAGGTTATTGTTACCATCTTTTTAAATTCTATATATATGCATTAGTATACTGTATTGGTCTTTATCTTTCTGGCTTACTTCACTCTGTATAATGAGCTCCAGTTTCATCCATCTCATTAGGACTGGTTCAAATGAATTCTTTTTAATGGCTGAGTAATATTCCATGGTGTATATGTACCACAGCTTCCTTATCCATTCGTCTGCTGATGGGCATCTAGGTTGCTTCCATGTCCTGGCTATTATAAACAGTGCTGCGATGAACATTGGGGTGCATGTGTCTCTTTCAGATCTGGTTTCCTCAGTGTGTATGCCCAGAAGTGGGATTGCTGGGTCATATGGCAGTTCTATTTCCAGTTTTTTTTAAGAAATCTCCACACTGTTCTCTAAAGTGGCTGTACTAGTTTGCATTCCCACCAACAGTGTAAGAGGGTTCCCTTTTCTCCATACCCTCTCCAGCATTTAATGCTTGGAGACTTTTGGATAGCAGCCATCCTGACTGGCATGTAATGGTACCTCCTTGTGGTTTTGATTTGCATTTCTCTGATAATGAGTGATGTTGAGCATCTTTTCATGTGTTTGTTAGCCATCTGTATGTCTTCTTTGGAGAAATGTCTGTTCCTTTGGCCCATTTTTTGATTGGGTTATTTATTTTTCTGGAATTGAGCTGCAGGAGTTGCTTATATATTTTTGAGATTAATCCTTTGTCTGTCGATTCGTTTGCTATTATTTTCTCCCATTCTGAAGGCTGTCTTTTCACTTTGCTTATAGTTTCCTTTGTTGTGCAAAAGCTTTTAAGTTTCATTAGGTCCCATTTGCTTATTTTTGCTTTTATTTCCATATTCTGGGAGGTGGGTCATAGAGAATCCTGCTATGATTTATGTCAGAGAGTGTTTTGCCTATGTTCTCCTCTAGTTTTATAATTTCTGGTCTTATACTTAAAGGATGTAAGGTCTTACATTTAAAGGATGATGTAAAAGTATACCTTCACAATAACATTAGATTAAGAAAAGGTTGCTTAAACTGGACAAAACACTCCTATTTGGAAATGAAAGAAATTACATTGAACTTGAGAAATTTTGTTAATCTAAAAAGCACCATTCAGCAAAAAGACAGGTAAGACTCATAAAACTAAAAAGAAATTTAAGAAATGAATTAACATAAAATGGGGAGTAGTGGTTGCTTTTGGAGGGTGGGGGACTGTGATACAGGGAGATACCTGGAGGGATTCCTGGCTGGAAAAGTTTCTTTTCTTGTTCTGAGTTGTATTTATAGAGATGTTTGCCTCACAAAAATTCACTAAGTTATGGATTTGTTTGGTTGATGTTTTGTATCTATGTTTTATTTTACAATATGACAAATAAATAAAGAAATCCATAGAATGAGAGAAAATTGATGCCTCATCTATTATTGGGAAAAGGTTCTTACACAGTGTATACAAAAATCACTAGCAAAAATAAAACAATAGACAATCCAGTCAATAGTAAAAATGGTCAAGACTTATAAATAGATCCTTCATAAAAGAAAATGCTGCAATGTCCAATAAGCCTGTGAAAATGTGTTTAATCTCATTAGTAAGGATGATAATGAATGTTAATACCCCAATGAAATACCACAACACAGCCTCTTATTGGTTTTGAATTTCAAGAATGGATTCACAAGTGAATGAAGTTGTGGACTAACAAGAACTCTTTTATGCTTCTGGTGACAAGGTATACTGATCCAGGTACTTTAGAATGCACTATGCTATTATACACTTATTTTGTAGACACTCATACCTCATGGCCCAGTTTTCTACTCTTAGGTATACCTTCTAGGTAGTTGTATGCACAAGTGTACCATAAGACATGTATTATAGTGTTCATAGAAGGAATATTTGCAATAATTCAAAGCTGAGAATTACTCAAATATTTACTAATAGTGCAATAGATCGATAGATTGCAGAAACCTCAAACAGAGTACTAGTATATGGCAATAAAATGAATAACAGTAACCCCATACTTCAGAGTACATGTGAAACTCGACTTTTCTCCTTTAGACTATATGTTCCTTCAACAACCTAAGAGATGGGTTAGGGTTAAAAGACTTTTTTTTTTGGCCCTGTTTCTAATTAGACATTTCAAATTTTTCTTACTAGGAAAGTCCCTTAATGGGAAACTGTTAGATATATACTCCTGTCAATAAAGTATTAAAATAAGGAATCAATGAAGGCATAAAACAGAAGATAAGTGGCTTCTGTTCTGTGAAAAGTGACCATTTTTTTCTCTATATATTTAGAATTAAGTGTTCATGAATGTGCTGTACCATGGTGAAAACAAAAACACAAAATATATGGTTTTTACTCAAGAGACTCATATTCTTCTTGTGTAGAGACAATTATGATATAACACAGATTAAATATTTCACAGATCTATGAGAGCACAGAGGAGCCTCTGAAGTCATAAAAGACTGCTAGAAGATTCAGTCATATTTTTGGTCAATGTCCCCAGATAAGTCTGCTCTGCCTCAATGTCTCAGCCTCATCTAAGGAGCTACCTATATAAGGGAGAGAGACAGGCAGCTGGAGTCCTCCCTGTGTCCGAATAAATCTCAAACCCTGATCTCAGGATCTATTCCCCCAAAGGGAGCAGAATTTGTTTTATTCTTCTATGGAGCAAATTATATTACAGGGTAAAGTTGAAAAAATAAAGCAATCATCAAGTTAGTAGGTGTATATGGCTAGGAAAAAGACATTCAAAGTGAGTGTTAATAAAACCACTTTCATCCAAGGTGATCATGAGCTTTACCAAGCTGTGCCCCTGAAGAATAACATCAGAGACCTAACACTTTAGGAGGGGGTTAGAATTTGATAAGATAATCAAGTCAGTCACTAAGCAAATATAAAAGTGAATAACAGAAAAAAGATGAAGTGTTTGTGTATGTTTGAAGAAGGAGGACCAAAAACCAGAGTTTCTAAGATATATTATCTAAAATATTCAGTTTTCATCAACAACAACAAAAAAATAGGAGACATGGAAAGAAATAGAAAGATATTGCCCATTATCAGAAAAACAAATAAGGTAGAAATAAAAACTGTCCATGAGTATGACTATATTTTAGAGTCAAAAACTTCCAAGTATCTATTATAAATATACTCAAATAACTTTAAAAAAACTAAACAAAAACATGATTAAGGAAGTAAAGGAAGATATTATGACAATTTTGATAAATTACAGAATACCAATAAAGAAATAAAATAACAAAAAAAGAACAAATGGAAACAATGGACTTGACAATTATAAGAACTGAAAATTAAATTAAAAATCATTTAGACCTGCTCAACAATAGAGATGAACTGGTTAAAGAATTAGTGAACCTGGAGTTAGACTGATAGAGATTATGAACACCAAAGATTAGAGAGAAAAACAAATGAAGATATAAGTAGAGACTATCAAGAGAAATGTAAGACACTATTTGTTAAACATACTAAAATAAGACTATTGAGAGTATCAGAGGAAATAAAAGGGATAAAGCTGAAGAAAAAGTTGAAAAAATATAGCTTAAATTTTCCCAAATTTATTGAAAAAACAACTGTACACATCCCAAAGGATCAACAAATTCAAGTAGGGTAAATATTAAGAGAACTAGGGAATTTCATGGCAGTCCAATGGTGTGGATTCCACACTTTCACTGCTGTGGGATCAAGTTTGATCCCTGCTTAGGGAACTAAGATGCCTGCAAGTCATGCCACATGGTCATATATATGTATGTGCAAATATATACATATATGCATTTATGTATATTCATAAGTGTATATACACACACATACAAGTGTATGTACACACACATACAAACATACATCCATACAGATACATCCATAAGATAAAAAAGTATAAAAACATCTCATTCCATTTCATTACTAAAGTACTTTCTCTTGTTTCTCATCGTCCTCTCCTTTCTGAAAATGTCTAATACCTTTTTTGCTGTTTAGTCGCTCAGTCGTGTCTGACTCTTTGCAACCCCATAGACTGCAGCATGCCAGATTTCCCTGTCGTTCACCATCTCCCAGAGCTTGCTCAAGCTCATGTCCATTGAACTGGTGATGCCATCCAACCATCTCGTCCTCTGTCGTCCCTTTATCCTCCTGCCTTCAATCTTGCCCAGCATCAAGGTCTTTTCTAATGAGTCGGCTCTCTGCATCAGGTGGCCTGTGTATTCGAGTTTCAGCTTCAGGATCAGTCCTTCCAATGTATATTCAGGATTGATTTCCCTTAAAATTGACTGGTTTGATTTCCTTGCAGTCCAAGAGACTCTCAAGAGTCTTCTCCAAATCCACAGTTCAAGAGCATCAGTTCTTCGGTGCTCAGCCTTCTTCATGGTCCAACTCTCACATCCATATGTGACTATTGTAAAATCCATAGCTTTGACTACATGGACCTTTATCAGCAAAGTAATGTCCCTGTTTTTTACTATGCTGTCTAGGTTTGTCATAGCTTTTCTGCCAAGGAGCAATCATCTTTTAATTTCATGGCTGCAGTCACGAGCTACAGTGAATTTGGAGCCCAAGAAAATAAAGTCTGTCACTGTTTGCATTATTTCCCCATCCATGAAGTGGTGGGATCAGATGCCATGATCTTAGATTTTGAAAGTTGAGTTTTAAGCCAGTTTTTCCACTCTACTCTTTTACCTTCATCAAGAAGCTCTTTAGTTCCTCTTCTATTCCTCAAAAACACTCTACTCTGTTATTCTCTTCCTGGCCATTTATTTCCCCTTCTTTTGTCCACCAATGGACATTTCTCAAGCTCCTGTTTATCTTCTTTTCTTTTTATAGATTCTATTCTTGTTAAGTCTACCAGGTGTTCCTATTCTATTTACTAATTTTGGGTACTTCAAAGTTTATAAACTGAAGATGGATACAGAACCCAAGGAAATATTTCTAACTTACTGCTGCAAGTGTCTGCTTCTTCTTTGAGCTTGGTGTGTCAAGACTAAACTCATCACTGACTTTCTCATGTTGGTTCACCTTTCATGTTTCCTAAGAGTTAGTATCTCCTCACTTCTTCAGGCTAAAAGCTCAGGAATAACTAATTCTACTCCTATAGTAACATCTAACCTGTTGCAAACACTATCATTTAAAGCTTGTTATTCCTCAGTAACAACAATCTTTATTACAGAGAGTAGTGAAAATTATTATTACAGTTCTCTTCCAGCCCAATATTGCATCCTCCACAGGATATTACTGACTTCTCCTTGAACATTTCCAGTGATAAGGATAGCTTATGGTGAATGCTGCTGGATTCATGGTCTCCAAAGAAGAAGAATTTCTCTGGCACCAAATTTGTCATCTCAGTCACTCAGAGCCTTGTGAAGCAGATCTTTTATTAAAATAAAAAGGTAGTGAAAGCTTCCAGCAAAAGATACTTGAAGGGGATAGGAGAATACCTGCCTCACTAGTTTAGGCAGGACATTATACTTTTCAACTGACTCCTGAGAATAGATAAAAAAGAATGCCTAAATGTTATGAAAGTTTTGCCAGACCTCTTTTCCCACAACATACATCTTGAGCTTAAAAAAAAAAAAAAAAAAAAAAAAAAAAAGATGTCCTTGACCAAGAGATATTGTTGCTTGGGAGGCCTATGTGACTAAGGCAAAAGAATGTGAAAAAGAAAGAATGTTCACCTCCTCATTAAAGGGGCCTTGGACTCCCTATCAACCTGCCTAAGTTAACTCTCTCAATAAGGAGACTAACACATATCCCAGGAGATAACCTACTCCATTTGAGACAGCTCTAGAAGACTGAGAATAAAAGGGGTTGACTGTACTTGAATGGCAGTCAGGACACCCAAATTTATAAGAGAAGAAAAGCAGATAATTTTCAAAAATAGGTTCAGGTTTGTACAGGGAAACAAGAATCTTAAATTACTCCTTTCCCTATCCTCAACAAACTATCCTGAGTTCTTTCCTCCATGTTCTTTGAGCCCAATTTTACTCACAAAAGGATATTAAAAGAGGCAAACAATAAAAGATTTTTTCCTCATTGGAGCCTGTAGACTTATGCATAGGAAATAAAGTAGCTCTTCCTCACACATAAACAAAGACAGTGATATAAATGCAAAGGTTAACAGAGTCTCAAAAAAATATTTTCTCAACAACATTTAGTAGCCTAAAGAGTCTGAAGAACTAATTTATCCATAACTCTCTTGTTTATTAATTTTTTAACTTCCTTAACAGAATTTTAGACTTGAAATATCTTTATATCTATCTACCACTGGGCTTCCCAGGTGGCAAAATGGTAAAGAATTCACCTTCCAATGTAGGAGATGCAAGAGATGCAGGTTCATCCTTGGATTGGGGAGATCTCTTGGAGTCAGAAATGACAACCCACTCAGCATTATTTCCTGGAGAATTCCATGGACAGAAGAGCCTGGTGGATTACAGTCCATGGGGTCACAAAGAATCAGACATGACTGGCACACACACATATATAAACAACAACAACAACAACAAAAACTATCTACTATGCAGAAAGTAGCCTCTTTGATACCTCTGAAAATAGAATTTGCAGAAGACTCTGACAATGAACTCCAGGACACCAACCTGCCTCCTTTTGGAGCATTGTCCTCCCAGATAATGGTCTTTCAATATATCCTGTATGCCCTAGAACAAATAATCCCTAAATTGACTTGCATACAGTCTTGTTGGGTGGAGGTAAATCACCATGACAAAGTATCCTAAGGGGTACTATCCTAATGATGAGGTGATAGATGCTGACTACTGCTGCTCCTGCTTACTTAAGGGTCCCATTTGCCAAACCCCTTTCCTGCCAGTTCAGTTCAGTCACTTAGTCGTGTCTGACTCTTTGCGACCCCATGGACTGCAGTACACCAGGCTTCCCTGTCCATCACCAACTCCCGGAGCTTACTCAGACACATGTCAGTGATGCCGTCAACCATCTCATCTTCTATCAGCCCCTTCTCCTCCAGTCTTCAATCATTCCCAGCATCAGTGTCTTTTCAAATGAGTCAGTTCTTCTCATCAGGTGTCAAAAGTATTGGAGTTTCAGCTTCAGCATCAGTCCTTCCAATGAATATTCAGGACTGATTTCCTTTAGGATGGACTGGTTGGATCTCCTTGCTGTCCAAGAGTCTTCTCCAACACCACAGTTCAAAAGCATCAATTTTTCAGAGTCCAGCTTTCTTTATAGTCCAACTCTCACATCCATACATGACTACTGGAAAAACCAAAGCTTTGACTAGATGGACCTTTGTTGGCAAAGTAATGTCTCTGCTTTTTAATATGCTGTCTAGGTTGGTCATAACTTTTCTTCCAAGGAGCAAGCATCTTTTAATTTCATGGTGGCAGTCACCATCTGCAGTGATTTTGGAGACAAAATATATAAAGGGGACTGGAATGTAAAAGTAGGAAGTCAAGAAATACCTGGAGTAACAGGCAAATTTGTCCTTGGAGTACAGAATGAAGCAGGGCAAAGTCTATTAGGGTTTTCTGTGAGGCCACATATTTATTACTCAGAGACCAACATGAAACATAAGCTTTATAGAAGAATGGTTGGTGCTGGCCACACTTGCCCAGAAGCAAAAGATAACCAGCTTATTAATAAGCATACAAAGACAAGGCATGTGAGTGAATGCAGAGGACTGGCAATCAAAAAACTGGTGAAACCATGAAAATGTTTTCATTACATAGGTTAGCTACTTTTAGATCCTTTCATCAATTCCCTTGGTTTACCTGATCCCTCATAATTTTGGATTCAGAGAGCAGAGGTCGATGGTAGGAGAGTCAGGGGCCATACTCGATATGTTCAGAGAGTACCACCCCTTTGCCCTCAGATCAAACCCAAAACCTAACCTAGCGCATTAAGTAATTATCTGCAGAGGCCAAATTTAAATGAAATTTTAGAGAATTATTGATTGAACTTGACTGCCATTTACAGATGAGCTAAAAACAAAACAAAATGAACTCATCTCTATTTTTACATAAATGATTGTATCTGGTTATTTCTTTGAATGTTGTCTTATTTCCTTGGAAGAGGAGGTATTAGAAATATTAGAAGAATTACCAAATTTGTTGTCATTTCTCCTTGGCCAGATTAGTTGAGTTTATACCAGCACTACAATTTCATATATATGTAATCTTGGGGGGGTGGGAATCATTCATCTCCCTTTGTCATTTATACAGAAAAAGATGCTTAATCTCATTGTGTTGTTTTGAGAATTAAGCCAGGATATGAAAAACACTCATTTATGCTGGTATAAATCACCAGTTGGGATGATCCAAGTCACCCTATGCAATTGTGAAGTATAGGTCTTAGGCTCATACTTTGTCTGATGGTAAATAGTAACTAGACTTATTGTGGTGATCATTTGAAATAAAAAAAATAATAATAAAATAGTAACAAATCCACCTAAAGAAACAAAAGACCTATATATAGAAAACTATAAAACACTGATGAAAGAACTCAAAGATGACACAAATAGATGGAGAAATATACCATGTTCATGGATTGGGAGAATCAATATACTGAAAATGAGTATACTACTCAAAGCAATCTAGAGATTCAATGCAATCCCTATTAAACTACCAATGATATTTTTCAGATAATTAGAACACATAATTTCACAATTTGTATGGAATTACAGTAAACCTCGAATAGCCAAAGCAATCTTGAGAAAGAAGAATGAAATTAGAGGAATCAACCTGCCTGACTTCAGGCTATATTACAAAGCAACAGTCATCAAGACAGTATGGTACTGGCACAAAGACAGAAACATGGATCAATGGAACATAATAAAAAGCCCAGAGATAAATCCATGCACCTATGAACACTTTATCTTTGACAAAGGAGGCAACAATATACAATGGAGAAAAGACAATCTCTTTAACAAGTGGTGCTGGGAAAACTGGTCAACCACTTGTAAACAAATGAAACTAGAACACTTTCTAACACCATACACACACACACACACACACACACACAAAAAAAAAAAAAAAAAAAAAAAAAAAAAAAAACCTCAAAATGGATTAAAGATCTAAATGTAGGACAAGAAACTATAAAACTCCTAGAGGAAAACATAGGCAAAACACTCTCTGACATAAATCATAGCAGGATTCTCTATGACCCACCTCCCAGAATATTGGAAATAAAAGCAAAAATAAACAAATGGGACCTAATGAAACTTAAAAGCTTTTGCACGACGAAGGAAACTATAAGCAAGGTGAAAAGACAGCCTTCAGAATGGGAGAAAATAATAGCAAATGAAGCAACTGACAAAGAATTAATCTCAAAAATATACAAGCAGCACATGCAGCTCAATTCCAGAAAAATAAGTGACCCAATCAAAAAATGGGCCAAAGAACTAAACAGACATTTCTCCAAAGAAGACATATAGATGGCTAATAAACACATGAAAAGATGCTCAACATCACTCATTATCAGAGAAATGCAAATCAAAACCACAATGAGGTATCACTTCACACTGGTCAGAATGACTGCTATCAAAAAATCTACAAACAGTAAATGCTGGAGAGGATGCAGAGAAAAAGGAACCCTCTTACATAGTTGGTGGGAATGCAAACTAGTATAGCCACTATGGAGAACAGTGTGGAGAGTCCTTAAAAAACTGTAAATAGAACTGCCATATGGCCCAGCAATCCCACTGCTGGGCATACACACTGAGGAAACCAGATCTGAAAGAGACACGTGTACCCCAGTGTTCATTGCAGCACTGTTTACAATAGCCAGGGCATGGAAGCAACCAAGATGTTCATTGGCAGACGAATGGATAAGGAAGCTGTGGTACATATACACAATGGAATATTACTCAGCTATTAAAAAGAATGCATATGAATCGGTTCTAATGAGGTGGATAAAACTGGAGCCTATTATACAGAGTGAACTAAGTCAGAAAGAAAAACACCAATATAGTATATTAACACACATATATGAAATTTAGAAAGGTGGTAACAATGACCCTATATGCGAGACAGCAAAAGAGACACAGATATAAAGAAAAGTCTGTTGGACTCTGTGGGAGAACGTGAGAGTGGAATGATTTGAGAGAATAGCATTGAAGCATGTACATTATCATATGTGAAATAGATCACCAGTCCAGGTTCAATGCATGAGAGAGGGTGCTCAGGCCTGGTGCACTGGGATGACCCTGAGGGATGGGATGGGGAGGGAGGTGGAAGGGAGGGTCAGGATGGGGAACACATGTACACCCATGGCTGATTCATGTGAATGTATGGCAAAAACCACCACAGTACTGTAAAGTAATTAGCCTCCAATTAAAATTAAAAAAATAAATTAATTAAAAGAAAAAAGAAATATCAAAACACTATATTGTGCTTCAGGAACTGACATAGTGTTGTAGTTCAATTATTCTTGGACAAACAAACAGTCTCAAAGTTAAATAGATAAGATTTGTTGCTTCCAGAAATGGGGGTTGGGGATGGGTGAAGACTGCCAAAATGTACAACCTTCTATTTATAAGATAATAAATAGTAAGGATGTAATACACAACATGATAAATATGATTAATGCTGCTCTATGTTACATATGACAATTGTTAAGAGAGTAAGTTATAAGTGTCCATATCACAAAGAAAATAATTGTTCCTATTCCTTTAATTTTGTTTGTATATGAGATGATGAATGTTAACTAAATTTATTGTGGTAATAACTTTATGATATATATAAATCAAATCATTTCTATCCACCTTAAATTTAAATTGTACTGTATGTAAATTATATCTCAATAAAACTGGAATGAGAATATGTAAATTATATCTCAATAAAACTGGAATGAGAGAAATCAATATTGTTTCAATAAACTAACAATGAATTATCTGAAAAGTGATAAAGAAAACTCTCAACTACAATAGCATCAAAACCAATATATTTACTTAGGAATAAATTTAATTAAGAGGTGAAAGATACACTGAAAGCTATGAGACACTGATGAAGAAACTGAAGAAGACCTATGTAAATAGAAAGATATTCTGATTCACAGATTGCAAGAAATAATACTGTTAAAATATCCAGCCATCTATAGATTCAATGAAATATCTATGAAAATTTAAATATCATTTTCACAGAAATAGAAAAAACAATCCTAAAATTTACATGGACCCTCAAAAGACCTTGAAAATCCAAAGAAATCTTAGGAAGAGCAAAGCTGAAGGCATCAAACTTCTTGGTTTCAAATTATATTACAGAAATATGACAATCAAAACAGCATAAAAACAGACAGATAGATCACTAAGACAGAATTCAGAGCCCAGAAATAAATATACACATATATGGTCAACTTATATTTGACAGGAGAATGAAGAATCCACAGTGAAGGAAAGATAATTTCTTTAATAAATGGTACTAGGAAAATTGTTTATTAAAGTATAAGAAAATTATAATGGAGCATTATCTTTATTCTACTCACAAAAACTAACTCTAAGTGGATTAAAGACTAGAGAGAAAACCATAACACACCTAGAAGAAAATATGAGGCACAATTTCCTCCAGATTGATGTTGGCAATAATTTTTTGGATACAACACAAAAGCAGAAGGAACAAAATGAAAAACAAACAAGTGAGGCTATCTAAAAATAAAGGCCTTCGACACAGTAAATAAAAGATCAAAATAATTAAAAGGTAACTGAAAAATGGGAGAAAATATTAGGAAGCCTCTTATCTGATAAGGGGTTAAGAGCAAAATATAAGGAAATCATAGAACTCAGTAGCAAAAATATAAATAAATAAAACCCACACAAATTGATTTTAAAATGATAAACAGAACAGATTTTTTTTTCTCAAAGAAGACATTCAAATGACTAACATGTACATGAACACAAAATATTTGCAACCTTTATTTCTGATAAGGAATTACTGTCCAAAATATATAAGGAGTTCATAGAAAAAACAAACAAACAAAATAAAGGGAGACACAAATGACCAAAGATATAAAGGTGTGTTCAATAGCACTAATCCTCAGGGAAACACAAATCAACATGAAATGTTACCTCATACCTCTTTGGATGGCTGTTAATCAAAACACAAAAACAGTAAGTGTTGTGAGGATATGAGAAATCTTAACTCTGGAATACTGTTGACAGGAATGTAAATTTATACAGGCATTATAGAAAACAGTAATAAGCTTCTTATTGATGCTTTTGAACTATCATGTTGGAAAAGACTCTTGAGAGTCCCTTGGACTGCAAGGAGATCAAACCAGTCAGTCCTAAAGGAAATCAGTCCTGACTATTCATTGGAAGGACTGAGGCTGAAGCTGAAACTCCAATCCTTTGGCCTCCTGATGAGAAGAACTGACTCACTGGAAAAGACCTTGATGCTGGGAAACATTGGGAGCCAGAGGAGAAGGGGATGAGAGAGGATGAGATGGTTGGATGGCATCACCGGCTCAATGGACATGAGTTTGAGCAAGCTCTGGGAGTTGGTGTTGGACAGGGAAGCCTGGCGTGCTGCATTCCATGGGGTCGCAAAGAGTCAGACATGCCTGAGAGACTGAACTGAAGAAACTTCCTCAGTATATTAAAAATTAAAACTACCATATAAGCCAGCTATCATACCTCCATATAAAACTTACATAAAGGGATTTAAATCCCATGGTGGAAAAGATACCTGCCCTCCTATGTTCATTGCAGCATTATTCACAATAACTATGATATCGATATATCTGAGTCATTTCAGTCGTCCCCAACTCTGTGCGACCCCATAGATGGCAGCCCACCAGGGTCCCCCATCCCTGGGATTCTCCAGGCAAGAACACTGGAGTGGGTTGCCATTCCCTTCTCCACTGAGTTATATATGATATGATGTAAATGTCCATCAACAGAATAATCTACAAAGAAAATGTATAGAATCCGATAGAATATTATTCATCCTTAGAAAAGAAGACAATCCTACCATTTGTGACATGTATGGATGTGAGAGTTGGACTATAAAGAAAGCTGGGCACTGAAGAATTGATGCTTTTGAACTGTGGTGTTGGAGAAGACTCTTGAGAGTCCCTTAGACTGCAAGGAGATCCATTCTAAAGGAAATCAGTCCTGAATATTCATTGAAAGGACTGATGCTGAGACTCAAACTCCAATAGTTTAGACACCTGGATGTGAAGAACTGACTCATTTGTAAAGATCCTGATGCTGGGAAAGATTGAAGGCAGGAGGAGAAGGGGATGACAGAGGATGAGATGATTGGATGGCATCACTGACTCAATGGACATGAGTTTGAGTAAACTCCCAGAGTTGGTGATGGACAGTGAGGCCTGGCATGCTGCAATCTGTGGGGTCGCAAAGAGTCAGACATGACTGAGTGACTGATCTAATCTGAATGGACTTGGAGGGCACTATGCTAAGTGAAATAAGCTGAGCACAGAAAGACCAATACTTTATGACCTCACTTATATTTGGAATCCAAAATAGTCAAATGTATAGAAACAGATTTCAGAATGGTGGCTATAATAAGGGAATGTGGGGAAGGAGAAATGGATAGACGTTATCAAGATGTATAAGTTTTAGTTATACAAGATAAGTTCTAGAGATCTAATGTATAGAATAGTGACTGTAGGTGAAAATACTGAAATTCATACTTGAAACTTGGCAACAGGGTATATCTTAAGTTTTCTCACTAGTACACAAACACACACACACGCACATGCACAACTGGTAATTATGTGAGGTTATGGATATTTAATTGACTTAATTGTAATTATTAATCTTTCATAATATATACATACAGTAAATCATTAAGTTGTATATCTAAATATACACAATAAGTAAGAAAAGAAAATAGGTACTCAGTTTTTCTGCAAAAACCTTCAGACTCCACCAGCAGTAGAAAGTCTTAAACACTAGAGTGTGTTTAAAATTTTAATAACAACAAAAAAGTGTGTTTTATTTATGAAAAAGCTAGAACTCTACTCTCATGGTCTGTGCATTATTCTGTATATAAACTATACCTCAGGACTTCCCTGGTGGTCCAGTGGATAAGAGTTCACTTGCCAATGTAGGGGACATAGGTTTGATCCCTTGTCCAGGAAGGTTCCACATGCCCTGGAGCAACTAAGCACCACAACTACTAAGCCTGAGCTTTAAAGCCTGTGAGTCGTCAACAACTGAGCTTGTATGTCACAACTACTGAAGACCACACAGCGAGAGCTGTGCTCTGTGACAATAGAAGCCACTGCAATGAAGAGTAGCTCCCTGCTCACCGCAACTAGAGAAGGCCCTTGCACAGCCACAAAAACAGCACAAACAAAAAATAAATTTTAAAAACAAAAAAATTTTAAAACATAAAGGATACCTCAATGTTTAAAAATATATTGACTTCATAATAAAAATTACATATATTAGAATGACAAATCAATAATGACTTTAACATTGAAGATAACATTTAAAATATCTGTTTGGAAAAAATATACATTATAAAATTACTCCAGTTTATGATTTTTTTAAGTGAAATATGATGTTCAATGGTTTGGTGAATCATGATTCTCTGTTTATGACTATCATTAACTGGATACTTCATTTTTATGGCAAGTATAGTTTAAATTAAACATAAAACTTGATATATTAGTTCCTAAAATATGACATATGTGCTATGAAACAATCCCATTACACTATAACCTCAGTTGTGTCTCAACTATCATTTTGCATACTTTCTCATTTTAAAAGCTTTTGATATGAAATAAAAGAACAAACAAATAAGGGAAATAAATGAACAAACCAGTCCAAACAAAAATAAACACAGAGTAGTGGTTACCAGATGGGAAACAGCCAGGAGGAGGGAAAATGGGTAAATGGGATGAACTTCATGGTGATGAACAGAAATTAAAATTTTGGTGGTTACCACACTATAGTGTATGCAGAAGCAGACATAAAGTTGTGCACATGAAAGCTATGACAAACCTAGACAGTATATTAAAAGACACAGATGTCACTGCCAACAAAGGGCATTATAGTCAAAACTATGGTTTTTCGGGGTGCCATTGCCTTCTCCATTCAGAGCACTGAGCTGTCTTTATTTATAAAAAATCAGAATGAAAGTTATCCAAATCAATTTTGTTTCAGCAAAAAGAAATATTATTCATGGATATGTTAGGTAAATTTTCAAAGCATCACTTTTATTTTGGGATAGCTTTATATCAAATTTTTATTTAGATTTATTAACATTTACTCTCTTACCCAAAATATATTAAAACATTTAAAAAACCAATCTATAAACATTTTTGTTGCAGAGAGAACTTTGATAAGATGATCAATTAAAAACTTATAAGTACATATGTAAAATATAAATATGTTTATAGTTTATATATATACATATACCAACAAAGTTCATAGAGTAAATAAAAGATAAGTTTTAAATGTAAAAATGCAAGGTAACAAATTACTACTACATTTAAATTCCATTAAATATTTTTAAATGAGCTACAGAAGTATGCAAAATATCAATATATGCAAAGAACATTACAGCATACTAACACATATATATGGAATTTAGAAAGATGGTAACGATAACCCTATATGCAAAACAGAAAAAGAGACACAGAAATACAGAACAGACTTTTGGACTCTGTAGGAGAAGGTGAGGGTGGGATGTTTCAAAAGAACAGCATGTATACTATCTATGGTGAAACAGATCACCAGCCCAGGTGGGATGCATGAGACAAGTGCTCGGGCCTGGTGCACTGGGAAGACCCAGAGGAATCGGGTAGAGAGGGAGGTGGGAGGGGGGATCGGGATGGGGAATATGTGTAAATCTATGGCTGATTCATATCAATGTATGACAAAACTCACTGAAATGTTGTGAAGTAATTAGCCTCCAACTAATAAAAATAAATAAATAAATAAAATAAAAAATTAAAAAAAAAAATCACATGGAGAGATTATTTATCTCCTCTTACAAAGAATGGGCGACTCTCAATATAAAGGGCATTTCCCAAAAGATATTTTAAATTACCTCAGACAGTGGGAAAAGGAGACTAGTTTGGCACTTTTATGACAACTTGAGGGTGAATACAAGATGAGTATTATCAATGCAGAAGCTTTCGTGGTTGGATCGCTGAACTTTTTTTTATCAGTTTGCCCAGATGTGTGGCAGAAGGAGAAGAGGAAGGGATGTAAAGGCTTATGAACCACTAGAAAGCCAGAATATCCAAAATATGGAGTCAGATTATTTAATTAATTCTGATAGCATCCTGTCTTGATTAAACAGCTATTCAGTAGATGTTAGTATTGGATGGGGTGACTACTTTCATTTTACTCTTCTTTTTCAAGATTATTGTAGATGTTCAAGGACTTATGACTTTCAATATGAATTATAGAATAATTTTGTCTTTCTCTACCAAAAAAAAAAGCTTTCTAAGAATTTTGAAAGGCATTGCTTTAAAGCTATGATGAAGTTAGGAATCAGTTTTCCTCTTTTCCTAGTTGCTGTACATAGAACTAGTGGGGGATAAAATATCAATAAAATATTTGGGAACTCAGTGTAGTATCTTCAAATCCTGAAGTCCCTAGCCAATTCATATTTTCCTTTTCACTTTTCAGAATCATTTATAGTTATCTGTTGAATTATTCCCAAGTTATTTTTTGTATTTAGAGGGGAAAACAAATATATAACATTTAGTCTAGAATGTGAGTAAATTGAAATTTTTAAAAATTTGTCAGGATGTCCACCAAAATGCCAATATGTTTTGTCATTTTTATATTGATAACAGAAATCTATGAGTTATTTTTCCAAACTGTCACTAATACTAGTATGTCCAATCTTTTTTTTTTAAGACATTCTAATAGTTCTGTAGTAGAATTACAATGTGCTTTTAATTTGTGTTTTCTAAAAACTCATAAAAACTCATAAAGCTTATCATATTTTCAAATGATTCTTGATCATCCATATATATTCTTTAAAGTTTTAAAAAATCTGTGTCACTATATCTATGCATCTACATATCCATACTACTTTTGAAATATAAAATTTGACCAATTTTATGTAGTCATAATATCATTGGAAGTGTTGGACTACAAAGATATACTTTATTCCATCATGAATTAGAATACCAACATATCTTATTTTAGAAGTGTTCCCAATAATTCTCCATGACACCTTCTCCAGTCACTCTGGTCCATGTTCTCTTATTTCGTCTGACCACTGTTTGAGTCCTCAGCATACTGCAGCATAATTCACTTATGTTGGTTCTACCTTCATTCTAAAAATGAATCCCCCTAAAACCAAGTTCCTCTGTCAATTTATATTAACCTCTCTATCCATAATTTTATTTTTTTTCTTGCCTTGCACTTGTTTTCCCTGAAGACTGGGGAATATCAAGGAAAATGGATGATTGTAATGAAGCAGGACCATACAGGGCCTTCCCTCCCACCATGTCCTCTGGCTGCTTCTTCTTTGTAGAAAAGCTTCCCTGAATCACAAAAGACTTGGCTCAATTATTAACAATTGGAATAATGTGAACACATAGTACAAAAAATAGCAATTTTGTCAGGAGAACTCAATAACAATTTAAACAATATATTAGCCACATGGCAGAGTCAGAGAATATTTACTTGCTCCCTGAAGGACATAGATAACAGTGTCTGACACATTGCTGAGTTGTTTTGCAGATATTAAAACTCCCACCATGTGGAAGAAGTTAATTGCATGATTACCATAAACATGTAACTCCCAAACTGAATGGAGCCTGAGGATTAATGATGTTAATCTTCATGATATAACCCTGTCATCTCACCATCAAAAATTCAGAGAATTGTTCATGAGCTGATCACACACTCTTGAACCCTCTCCTTCAACCTGCCTTTAAAAATTCTTATCTGAAATCCATTGGGGAGTTCTGGTTTTTAAACACAGCCACCCATACTCCTTGCTAGGCCTTGAAATAAATGCTGCACTTTCCTTCATCACACTAAAAGTCAGTACACTGGCTTTACTGGGAATGGGTGAGCAGATTCAATTTGGGTGCATAACATTTCTTACACCAAGGTATAAATCCCTGTAAAAAGATACTATTCCTTCTACTTTTCTAACTTCTCCTATAGTACAGTTTTTAAACACTGTAAGCTCTTAGTCAATACTCCAGGAGGAAGTCAATGATTAGAGGGAAAACATTAGAAAAACATCTACTTATGTTTTATTGACTATGCCACAACCTTTGACTGTGTGGATCAAAACAAACTGGAAAATTCTTCGAGAAATGGGAATACAAGACCACCTTATCCCCCTCCTGAGAAATCTGTAAGCAGGTCAAGAAGCAACAGTTAGAACTGGATATGGAAAAATGGACTGGTTCAAAATTGGGAAAGGAGTACGTCAAGGCTGTATATTGTCACCCTGCTTATTTTATATGCATAGTACATCATGCAATATGCCATGCTGGATGAAGCACAGGCTGAAATCAAGATTGCTGGGAGAAATACCAATAACCTCAGATATGCAGATGACACCACCCTTATGGCAGAAAGCGAAGAAGAACTAAAGAGCCTCTTGATGAAAGTGTAAGAGGAGAGTGAAAAAGCTGGCTTAAAACTCAGCTTTCAAAAAATGAAGATCATGGAATCTGGTCCCATCACTTCATGGCAAATAGATGGGAAAATAATGGAAACAGTGACAGACTTTATTTTCTTGGGCTCCAAAATCACTGAAGATAGGGACTGCAGCCATGAAATTAAAAGACACTTCGTCCTTGGAAGAAAAGCTGTGACCGACATAGATAGCATAAGAAAGCAGAGACATTACTGCCAACGAAGTTCCGTCTAGTCACAGCTACGGTTTTTCCAGTGGTCATGTGTGGATGTGAGAGTTGGACCATAAAGAAAGCTGAGCACTGAAGAATTTAGGTTTTTGAACCGTGGTGTTGGAGAAGACGCTTGAGAGTCCCTTGGATAGCAAGGAGATCAAATCCGTTAATCCGAAAGAAAAGCAACCCTGAATAATCATTGGAAGTACTGATGCTGAAGCTGAAACTCCAATACTTTGGCCACGTGATGTGAAGAACTGACTCATTAGAAAAGACCCTGATGCTGGGAGGTATTAAGAGAAGTAGGAGAAGGGGACGACAGAGAATGAGATGGTTGAATGGTATCACGACTTGATGGACATGAGTTTGAGCAAGGGCAGAGAGTTGATGAAGGACAGGGAAGTCTGGCATGCTGAAGTCCATGGGGTCACAAAGAATCGGACATGACTGAGCAACTGGACTGAACTGATTTGGGATGGACACGAACACTCTGCTATATTGAAAATGGATAGCCAAGAAGGACCTACTGTGTAGCACATGGAATTCTGATCAATATTATGCGACATCCTGAATGGGAGGGGATTTTGGGGGAGAATAAATGCATTTACCTATATGACTGAATCCCCTCACTGTCCACCCAAAACTGTCACAACATTGTAAACTGGATATACCCAAATACAAAATTAAAAGTTTACATAACAAAAAAGAAGGAAAATATTATGGTGAGTGAAAAAGTGAATTGAATGAGCATTAAGGATGCGGTTTACTCCCCTCCTGCCAAAACAAAACTTATAAAGTTTCAGGAAGCTTTGGTTATGGGCAAAATATGAACTCTGCAAGCTTCAAATCCCCAAAGATTCCTAGAAGTGCTCAAGTCACATGTTATACAAAGCCCTGTAGCTAATGAGAGCAAATTACAAAGTTGAGAAAGTTCTCTCTTTCTCTCTCTGATGAAAGAAGAGAAAATCCCTTATGGTCTCCTAACCGGAATTAAACCTCTAGAGCTGAGGAACCTCAAGTCCTCATAATTATCAGACAATATTTCTAAAGGGGTAGAAAGAAAGGCTCTAAACTATTGCAAATCAGTGAGTGTTGGAAACTGATTATAGCACACATGGCCTAGCCTGCAGCAGCATAACTCTTATCAAAAAACTCTAGAATCATAGATAGCCAAAGTGCACAAAACCAGGACCTCCTTTTTTACCTCCTAGATGGGGAAACTCAGACCAGAAGATACAGGAACTTTCCTAAGGTCATTAAAGTATCAGTGATAAAGTCACGAATCCAGTCTTTGACCAGTGATTTTCACAATAAGTTGATGTTTGCTTCTTTTTGAGTGAAGAACAAAGCATGTTTATATCAATGTGAAGACTATCTTAGAAGAATGTAACTGTATCTCTGAATTGGCTTTGGAAGTTTGATAAAATAAACAAGGTAGGAAACTATTCTAGATGGTCTAACTCTCTTTTCATCATAATTAATTGTCACTACATTTTCGTTAAATTATTTCTCTTTAACTTTGGAAAGAGCATGTATTTCTCTTGTCAGTGGATCCATATCCCAAATTAAATTAGAAAATAATTGATGCAATGACAACTTCAGAGGTAGCTGAGGGTAGGGTGAAGTGTATGTAATATAATAAGTACATACTGGAAAAGACTCTGATGCTGGAAAAGATTGAAGGCAAAAGCAGAAGAGGGCAGCAGAGGATAGGATGGTTAGGTTGCATCACTGTCTTAATGGACAGGAGTTTGAGCAAACTCTGGGAGATAGTGAAGGACAGGGAAGCTTGATGTGCTGCAGTCCTTGGGCTTGCAAAGAATAGGACATGATTGAGTGGCTGAACAAGAACAACAAAATTCATTTTATGATTACATGTAATCATATAATAAATGTAATTACATGTAATAAATGTAAATATATACATAAATTACATATATATTGTATATGTGTGTGTGTGTATTTTCCCACTTGGTGGTACTTAGTTAATCCTTTAGTTATTAACTAATTAATCTGAATAATTGCATTATTACATATTTACTGTGAATAGTCATGAGAATTTAAGAACCTTTGTATGTAGATTGCTCTACCGATGGAAGTTTTCACAATGGCTTAGGGAGAAATAGAGGAAAGCAGCATTTTCTGACAGAGAGATAAGTTCTTTTGAAACAGTCCAGAATGCTTCAGAAAGCTATTTATAGGGAAAAGTGAAACAATAATTTGCAAGTGAAGATTTGTACACCAAGGAGACTCATGCTGTGTTTGAATACTAGGAGGCTTACTTAATAGGCTGTATTGATGAAGCCCAAGGATGGATTCAATACTCTTCAACATAATAGATGCTTAGGAAAGAACTTAGAGAAATACTCCAGTCTTCTCTTGGGAGAGAGTTACTCACAGATAAGAAGGTATGCATACAATGAGAGAAGGAAAAAGGAATGGGAAAAGACTTCACAGAAAAGATTAGGTCATGTGACTCATTTGTGACTATGAAATAATAAAATTCTTGTCAGATCTAAAAGGACAAAAGAATCCAAGGGACCTATGAGGTAGAGTCCATAGGTTGTGAATTATTCATAGAAACATTTGTAATTTAGACCATTGTGCTACTGCCTCTTCTCAGTCTTGGTGACCAGAGAGATTCTCCCCTGAAAATGTTTAAAACAAAAACAAAAAACATAATTTTTATTGTATATGGAGTATAGTTGATTTACAATGTTGTGTTAGTTTCAGGGGTACAGCTAAGTGATTTGTTATATTTAATCCATTCCTTTTCAGATTCTTTTCCTATATAGGTTATTACAGAATACCGAGTAGAATTTCCTGTGCAATGTAGTAGCTCTTGGTGATGATCCATTTTATATAGAGTAGTCAGTATATATTGAGGTCCTTTAATGGACCGGAACCTGGTGGTCTGGATTGACAATAAGAAAGTGAAAGAGACAGAAAGAGCAGAAAGAGGCTGATATTCCTTGGTTTACACAGAAAACCAATAAAGCCCTTGACATATGGCTTGCACTATTTCATGTAGGCACAGGGCGCCCTCTCAAGGGGGGGTCTTGAAACCCTGGGCAAGAAAGTGAGCTCAGCGGGCTTCTGCACTCCAAAGAATTAGCCTGAGAGAGAGAGAGAGAAAGAGAGAGAGAGAGAGCGAGAGAGAGAGAGAGAGAAGACACTGGGACCCAAGCTCTGATGGAACAAGGGTGTTTTATTCAACATAGTGTGGGTATATATACTGCCTTACAAGGTAGCTTTTTTTTTTAGCAAAGATAAAGATAAAAAATCCAGACTTACAAATTATCAAGGAAACATAAGACAATCCATATCAAAGAGAGAGGTTTGTAAATAATCACTTTTACCGCATGGTCCATAAAAAGGAAGAGGGTCGTAAATAGTTACTTTTCACCGTGTGGAAAAACTAACAAAGGAAATGCACGCATGCCTCAGTCCCAGGAGTGGCTTGCCACTCCTCTTAATTTCTGAATATTCAAGAATTAATAAGGAACAGAGGATTCATGACAGATCAAAAACAGCACACAAGAAGCCTCCTGTTAAACACTCCCTGACAAGTATATGTTAATCTAAAATTTCTAATTTATCCCTCCCCCTTCATGCTTCCTGTTTGCTAACCATAAGTTTGTTTTCAAAGTCTGTGAGTCTGTTTAATTTTGTAAATAAGTTCATTTGAATCATTTCTTTAAGATTCCACATATAAGTGATATCATATGATCTTTTTCTTTCTCTGTATGATTTACCTCACTCATTCTAATAATCTCTAGGTCCATCCATTCACTACAAATGACATTATTTTGATCTTTTTATGGCTGAGTAATATTCCATATATATATATATATATATATATATATATATATATATATATATATATGCATACACACACACACACTCTACATCTTCTTTACCCATTTCTCTGTTGAAAGATATTTAAGTTGCCTCAATGTCTTGGCTATTGTGAATATTGCTTTAATGAACGTCATGGTGCATGTATTTTTTCAGATTAGGGTTTTACCTGGATATATGCTAAAGATTGAGACTGCTAGATCATATGGAGTTCTATTTTTAGCTTTTTTTTTTAAAGAGCATTTATACTGTTTTTCACAGTGGTTGTAACAATTTACCTTCCCACCAACAGTGTAGAAGGGTTCCCTTTTCTCCACATGCTCTTCAGCACTTCTTGTGCGTAGACTTTTTGATGACGTGAGGTGATATCTTTTTGGATCAGTGTGAGATGGTACCTTTCTGGGTCTACCTTCTAGATTAACAAAAATAAAACAAAATAAGCAAATGGGACCTAGTTAAACTCAAACAAAGGCAGCTACAGAACCCATAAACAAAATGAAAATACAACCCACAGATGGAAGAAACTATTTGCAAACAAAGCAACTGACAGGGATTAATCTCCAAAATACACAGAGAGCTCATAGAGCTCTGTATCAAAAAACAAGAAATCCAATCAAAAAATGGGTGGCAGGCATTTAAATAGACATTTCAATGTCTATTTAAATAGGCATTTCTCCAAATGAGACATAGATGGCCAAAAATCATATGAAAAGATGCTCTATATCACTAATTATTAGAGAAAAGCAAATCAAAGCTATAATGAGAAGTCTCCTCTGAGAATGTTTAATATTAGCCTGAACCAAATCTAATGAATAATGAAAAGTCTATTCATCTTAATGACCAAGATCACATGCTGTACATTGCTGAATAACAAAGTGAAATAGAAATTTCTTATATTCAGCACTTTAAAAAACTTACTTATTCAACAATTACTGTAAATCATTTTCTTCTTGAAATGCTCTCTATTACCCTAGAAATACAGATATATATGACTCATAGTCTGTTTCCTCAAGGAGAAAATATGGAGAAATAGAAAGAATTTAAGTCAAAACAGTTTGTTTCATGTTATAAATATGACACATCATAGATGAAATTATCTTATTTCTAAAAATGAATAAAATAATCACACCTGGTCTATACATTTCATAATTGTCCTATTTTATTTACTTTGTGCTGTGAAGAATAAATTTAATGAACATATGAAAGAATTCACAAAATGTGTGCTATACAATTAAGTTACTTATGTTGATGTATAGTTAAGGAAAACCACAGGTCAGTACAAACAAAGATGAGGAGATGCATTAAATATAAAGAAAAATATGTTGTGGAAGTTCAAGGAGGATGAGATTAAATAAGATGTAGAATTATCAAAGAACACATAAACTCATTAACATTTACCTTGTTCATGTACTGAGCTTGGCGTTGAAGACATGGGTAAAATGTCAATTGTTACCTGACAATTATACATATATTCTAATTAATCAAAAGTATCGTAAGGGTCTTTGTATTCTATCTTCCCTCCCTCTCTTCAGAGTAGAAGGAAGGGAGCATGTTCTTTACTTTTAACATTTAAAGACCTAACTCTCTTTGAATAGCTTCAAACTTCTCTTACAACCATAAACCATCAACCAAATCTAGTCCACAAATTCCTAAGAGGTCAAATATCAACTTTCACTCATTAGATATTTATAGACAATATTATATGTGTAATTTATTGTGTTAGACTCTGACTTTATTAACTACTGAGCAGTGATTTCAAGGTTCAGAATCTGATCCAACTCTGAGTCACCTTATGCACATGAATTTCCTTCATCTGGACATGAATCATAGAAGTTTCTGTCCTTTTTAAGTTATCAGATAAGAAAATCCTTTTAAAATAGGCCAGAAAGAGTCATAATAAGTAATTGCAATTGGTTGCTCAACAGAGAAGAAAAAAATTAATGAAAATTATGAAAATACACCATCTCCATGCACACAGTTATTTTGCTAAACTAAATAAACCAATAAATAACCAATAAATTAGTTCAGCCACTACAGAGAACAGTATAGAGGTTCCTTAGAAAAACTAAAAGTAGAGTTACTATATGATCCTGCAAACCTACTCCTGGGCATATATCCAGAGAAAATTTTAATTTGAAAAGATTCATGAACCCTAATGGTCATTGAAGCACTAATTACAATAGCCAAGACAGAAGCAGCTTAAATTTCCATCAACAGAGTAAAGGATAAAAGAGTCAGACATGAGTGAGGTGACTTAGCACAACACAACACAGTACATATATGCCATAAGCCATAAAAAAGTGAAATAATATCATTTGCTTCATCATGGATGGACAGAGATTATCATATTAAGTGAAGTAAGTCAGACAGAAATGACAAACATAATACGACCTATATGTGGACTCTAGAAAGTGATACAAATTAACTTTTTACCAAAAAAAAATAAAATAAAATAAAAATAAACTCACAAATTTAGAAAACAAGCTTATGATTAGCAAAGGGGATTATAGGGGTGGGGGAGAGAGATAAATTGCATCTGGGATTAACATATACCCCACGGGCTTCCCTTCTAGCTCAGCTGGTAAAGAATTTGCCTGCAATGTGGGAGACCTGGGTTCAGTCCCTGGGTTGGGAAGATCCCCTGGAGAAGGGAAAGGCTACCCACTGGCCTGGAGAATTCCATGGACTGTATAGTCCATGGGGTGGCAAAGAGTCGGACACAACTGAGTGACTTTCACTTTCACGACTATTTGTAAAATTGTAAAGAACAGCAACCTACTGTATAGCACAGGGAATTATACTCAACGTCTTATAATAACCTATAATGGAAAAGAATCTGAATAAGATATATGTTTATATAAATAAACATACATATAAAACTGAATCACTTTGCTCTATACTTGAAACTAACATTGTAAATTAATTATATGTCCATTTAAAAAAAGAATCAGTTTGTAATTTTAACATTAAACATTTGTCTTATTCACAGAAAAAAAAATAATGGAAAATATAGCATTTGTTTGTTGCTTCTTTTAGATTTCAGATGTCCTAACAATGAAGATCAACCAAACAGTCCTGGAAGAGTTCATTCTTGTTGGTTTTTCTGTTTATCCACATGCACAGACATTCCTCTTTGTGGTTTTCTTTTGCCTCTACCTTCTCACCCTCACAGGTAACCTGACCATCATGAGTCTTACTTGGGTGGACAGTTGTCTCCACACACCCATGTACCTCTTCCTTAGTGCACTCTCTTTCTCCGAGACCTGCTACACATTGACTATCATCCCCAAGATGTTGGCAGATCTCCTCATCAAGTATAGAAGCATTTCAGTCATAGGTTGTGGCTTGCAAATGAGTGCCTTCTTGGGACTTGGTGGCACTAACTGTCTCATTCTCACTTTGATGGGGTATGATCGCTTCCTGGCCATCTGCAACCCTCTCAGATATCCTTTGCTTATGACTAATATGGTGTGTGGGAAACTTGTGGTCTCTGCTTGGGTTGTTGGCTTCTTTATCTCTGTGACAGAGATTGCATTGATATTCAGGGGCTCTTTCTGCAGTCCCAACCTTATCAAACACTTCTTCTGTCATATGAGGGCTGTTGTGAGGCTGTCCTGTCTAGACAGTGAACTCACAGAATTCATTGTAACAGCAATCTCAGTGTCAGCCTTGATAGGCACCTTCCTGATTATCATACTCACTTATGTGTTCATTCTCTCTACTGTTCTTAGGATCCCTTCAGCTGAGGGCAAGCAGAAGGCCTTTTCTACCTGTGCCTCCCACCTCACGGTGGTCATCATCCACTTTGGTTTTGCATCTATTGTTTATCTGAAGCCAGGAGCACCAGGGGGAGACGACACACTCATAGCAGTCCCCTACACTGTCATCACTCCTTTCCTCAGCCCTCTCATTTTCAGCCTCAGGAACAAGGACATGAAGAATGCTTTCAGAAAGGTACTTGAAAAAGCAAATTCCTTGAATAAATAATCCTGGTTTATTGCTGCATGACTGATTATTCCTAGATGTCAGTAAGGGATTTACCCTATGATATCTGAGAAACCTATACCATTTGCCTTTCCAGGGGTTGGCATATGGAGATCAAGTGACTGAGTCTAGGACCCAAGCATTTACTTATCTTGTTAAGGAAGTGGTCTATCTCTTTCATTCTGCATGTTCTACATCTACTATTACTCAACTCTACTTTTACTAGTACTATCAGTTCTCTACTTCTACTTAGATATCAATTTCTGAAGATAACTAGGCTTCTACCAATCAACCTCTGGGTTTATTGCACCTTTGATGAAATGGGATAAGAAAGATTGTGGAAAAAAAAAAAAAACATCACGAGTGACCACTCTATTTAGAAATGTTTAAAGATATCTAGAAATGTAAAGATTGAATAATTTATATAAGCAATATTGTGAGGCACTGAATTGTGTCTCCCAGGAGATAAACCACTTTAATAGGAGGTTCACTATGTAGTAATCATCATCTCTTTATTTGTGCGTATCTGAATTGACATCTATATTTGTTAAGTACCATATCATATTGATTATTAAAAAATTTTAATAATGCTGTTTATGATGGTTTTCCTTAATGACTTTCAGATGCTAGCTTCTGAATTCACAGGATATGTTGGAACAATGATTCAAATAAATAAACAGGACAGTAGTGCCTACTTGTTTCATAACTGGGGGAATCTATGTTGACAGCTGGAAATAACCTCTATTTTCTTTAAGATGAAGGCACTAAACAGCAAATGTTTGAAAAACTCTCATGGTATTGATGAGTGTGACTTTAAAAAGTGTTTTGGAATAATTTTACAGACATCTTATATGTAATAAAGGAAACTAGGTAAACACAGCATCAAATCTTTATATTACCTAGAAGAAAATAAGAAATAGTGTGGAGGTTATATATCACAGAAAATTAGCAAGTGATCTTAAGGAAAATTCCAGCATACAAACCTGGGGACATTTCTGAATCCTTTTTCAGTTCTGCTACTAACCAAATTCATGTCCTCTCATGAAGGTTATAACCACTGTACTTATGGTTTGTATATATAAAATGTACACAAAATCTGGATTAATTTCCAACCTAGATTATTTATGGAGATCATGTAAAGATAGGTAAGATAATGGATGAAAATGATTATGTAATTACACTGATTAGGTTACCTCTTACCATGACTTTCCTTTCTTCCCTGGGACCATTTTTGTAACACTTGTGCAGGCAGAATATTTACCCCTCCTTCATCTGTGATCACTGCTTCAGTGATGAAAGTGTTCCACCCCTGAGAACTGCTTAGTCAATCCAGAGAAGTTATACATCTTGGACATAAATACTAACAATCTGCTCACTCATAGTGAGTATAGAAGATAAAATGTTAAGTCTAGACTCAAGTTCCTGACTTGAATTTGGGCCAGTTAACCTACGTTACATCTGACATAACAGGGATTGCTAGGTGTTACTTAACATAGACTGTTAAGCTAGAAAAAGCCAATTTGATTAAATGGAATCTAGAAATACCTATATGGTTAGAAGTCAAGAAACACACTTCTAAATAAACAATGAATCAAATAAGAAATCCCGTGGCTAATAGAAAAGAAGGTTTGAACTGTAGGAATTAAAAATACTACAGGACAAAGCTTTTGGATATATCTTTTCAGTGTTTGGATGAAATATGTAGTGTTCAAAATACATATTAGAAAAGTATATAGAAAGCAAATTTGTAAGATAAACATTTGTCTCAATAATTTAGTAAAGGAATAGCTAAACACAGAAAGATTGTGAAGAAAAAATAATTATAAGAGTAGAGATTAAATATATATTAGTATGTGATTGTTGTCTAATCACTAACTCGTGTCTGACTTTTGTAACCCCATGAACTGTAGCCTGCTAGATGCCTCTGTCCATGAGATTTCCCAGGCAAGACTACTGAAGTCCGTTGCCATTTCCTTTTCCAGGGTATCTTCCTGACCCATGGATCAAATCCATGTCTCCTGAACTGTTTTTACTGCTGAGACATCAGGGAAGCCACCAGTGGTTCAAAAAAGTCAGAGGCTGGAGTATTGAAAATCTTGGTAAATTATGTTTTTCTTTGATGAGATTGACTAGGGAATAAAGACAGATGACCCAAATAAGCAACCATGGGAATGGAAATGGGGTTGTTTCTCAGGTCATAGAGACATTAAAGATGAGTGAATACTGTTAATAATTTCATGAATATAAATATGAGGATTTACATAAAGTTGGAAAATTGTATAAGATACAATATAAGATACATGCTAAAACAAACTCAAAAGTGAAACATTTAATTGTCAAGAAATTTAATTTTAATTATATTTCACATTGCAAAGTCTGAGTACTTTAGTTTCAATTTTTTCTAAATTATTTTACTAATAAAATTTTTAATGGAAAGAAGCTAGATACTTACTCCTGTCAATGAGAAATATAATATGGAACCAATGAAGGAATAAAGTAGGAAATCAGTGGCTTCTGTTTTCTACCAAAATGGGAAAGATGTTCATTTTTTCCCTCTATGTGTAATGAAAACTTCAAGGAACAAATACAATTTGTTCTCTCAGGAAATGTACATTCTTCTTGTGGAGAGACAGACAATTATGGTATTATATAGATTAAGGTTTTCGTAGATCTATGGGCACACTCAGGAGACAATAGACACAAAACATTGCTGAAAGTTTCAGTGATATTGTTGTTCAATGTCCCCAGATAAGGCTATTCTTCCTGTGTTATCAGCCTCATCTAAGGAGCTCTCTAAACAGGGGGAGGAGACAGCCAGAAGGAGTCCTCCTTGGGTCAGAACAAATTTCAAAGACTGATTTCAGAAACTATCCCTTCAAAGGAGCCTGCACTTTATTTTATACATCTGTGGAACAATTAATATTCTAGGGCAGGATTGAAAACACTAGAGCAACTGGCAGGCTAATAGTTGCATGTGGTCAGAAAGAGGACATTCAAAATAAGGCCTATTAAATGACTGCCATTCCAGGGTTAATGTGGACATAACCATGACTGTGCTCATGATTAGCAGTATCAAGAGACCTAACACTCTAGTATAGTAACGGAGGATAGAGTTCATTAAAGTATTCAATCCAATCACTAACCAAACATAAAAGCAAACAACAAACAAACAAACAAAAAAAGGCCCCCAGTGTGTGTGTGTGTGTGTGTGTGTGTGTGTGTGTGTGTGAATGGGGAGGACCAATAACCAGAAGTTTCTACAGTATATCATCTAAAATGTCTAGTTTCAACAGAAACAAAGATGAGACATGCAACGAAATATGGTTCAGTTCAGTTCAGTCGCTCAGCCATGTCCGACACTTTGCCACCCCATGGACAGCAGCAGGCCAGGCTTCCCTGTCGTCACCAGAAACATGGAGATATTACCAACTACCAGAAAAAAATATTAGGCAACAGAAGCTGCCTTGTCAGTGTGACTAGATTCTGTATTTGAAAGACAAAAACTTTACTTAAAAAACTAAAAATAAAGTTACCATATGATCCAGCAATCCCAATCCTGGGCATATATCCAGACAAAAATTCTAACTTGAAAAGATATTTACATACTCCCCAATGTTCTTTGCCGCAGTGTTTGCAAAACCAGGGCATGGAAGCAACCTAAATGTTCACTGACAGTTAAATGCATAAAGAAGTGGAGGAAAATCCTCAGCCACAAAAAAAGAATGAAACAATGCCATTTGCAGCAATATGGATGGACCTAGAGATTATTATATTAAGTGAAGTAAATCAGACTGAATAAGACAAATATCATATGATATCACTTAAATGTGGAATTTAAAATATAATTCGAATGATCTTATTTACAAAACAAAAACAGGTTCACAGACAAAGAAAACAAACTAACAAAATGACGGTTACCAAGGGGTATGGGGAAGGGATAAATTGGGAGTTTGGGATTAATAGATATAAACTACTATATATAAAATGATAAACAACAAGTTCCTACTGTATAGTACTGGGAACTATATTCAATATCTTGCAACAACCCATAGTGGAAAACTATATGAAAAAGAAAAAATATATATATATATATCTGAATAACTTTATACCAGGATCTAATACAACATTGTAAATCAACTATATTTTAATAAAAAAAGGCAAAAATTCAAAGTAACTGTTAAAAATATTTCAGACATCCAAAATTAATGATTTAAGAAATAAAGGAAGCTATCATGAAATCATAAATACAGAATATGAATAAAGAAAGAGAAATTTTTAAAAAGAACTAAATGAAATGCTGGACTTGAAAATTACAATAACTGAAATTTTTTTAAAAATCAGCTTTGGACTCAGCAATGATAACCTTAAGTTGAAGATGGTAGAACCAATTCTCCCACCTGTGACTTGTATAACCTTGTGAAGTTTAACTGTCTTGCTAGACCTGCTAATCATGAACTGCTTGTAATTGCACTTTTATGAGAGAGCAGTATACTGTTTCATTTCAGTCACTTTAATTTTGGGGTCTTGGTAGTAAGGTTGCAGCTACATTGTATTGTTCAGATAATTAAATGATATATTTATAAAATTTTTCATAATGTGTCCAGTATATTATAAATGCTCAGTAAAAGATAATTAGACATAATTTTCTTCATCTCTAGGGAAAAGTACAGAAGTGCCTCTTTCTGTTTAATTTCTCATCTCCCTCCCCTTTCTGAAACCATCTAGTCTTTCTCCCTCAATAACACTATACTCTTGTGATTCTTTTCTTGGCCAGCATGGTCTTTTTTCTTTGGTCCACCAATGGCTATTTCTCAAGCTTTTCCTGTTCATATTCCTCTATTTTGGTAGATTATGTTTCTCAGGCAAAATCTATCAAATCTGCACTCATTATATTTATTAATTTTTATGACTACAAGATTCATCATTTGAAGACAGACATAAGACTCAGGCCAACACTTCTAAATTTCTGTTGCATATGTCTGCCTCTTCTTTGAGCTTAATGTGTCAAGACTGATCTTGTTATTGATTTTCTCATGATGAACAACTTTCTATGTTTTCTAAGATCTAGCATCTCCTCACAACTTTAGGCTAAAAATGAAAACAGAACCACAATTCTCCTACACCTTATGGCGTCATCTAATTTTTTAAGGCACAGTTGCTTGTAATCCTATTATTTTTTCAGCAACAACAAATCTTATTGCAGAGAGAATACTTCTTCTCCATGGCATCTTCTCTGACCTTTGATCCAGTTCCTCTTTCTTGTCTATTCAATGTTTGGGTCTCACTACAGTGCAATCCCCTTTTCATCTGTACTATCTTCTCTCCTCCATCAAAATATTAATCCTTGTAAGAAGAAACTGTTACTCATACTTTTCTGATTTTGCCCACTTTAAACACAGTAAGCCTTCCTAAAATGCTCAAAGTTGACAAAAAAAATACACAAACCAAAAGCTGAGAATATGCTTTATTTGGTGAACTTTCTGAGGATAATAGCCAGGTTTACAGCTTTTCAGGTAGTTTTTACATACTGTTCTGAAGAGGTAAGGAAGGAGCCAGTATATGTAGAAGTTTTGCTGGAAAAAAAATGTAGCTGAAAGATCAAAAGATTCCTGCTAATCACAAAGAAACCCCAGACATCTGAAATCAATATTAATGGGTTTCTGTAAATGGTAAGAAGTAAGAGCCTGATATTAATGAAATCATTCCTTTGGTATTCATATTAACTATCAAGGGCCAGTATCCTGAATGTATTCATTTTGAATTCCCCTCAGAGTGTACCATTTGTGGGGTGGGATTCAGTGGTTCATGACTTGATGGTTTGAAGGCAAGAAACATTCCTTATTTACTAAAAAGGCAGACAATATTTTTTGTTCACACCAGGAATGGACTCTGTGACTAGAGGGACAAAGCGTGTTTATGATGAGAAGAGCAAATTGAATGATCATTGGGGATACAGTTTATTACACTCTTCAGCAAAACAAAACTAAAGGAGTAGCAGGAAACCTTGGTTATGTGCAGAACATAGACTCTGCAAGTTTTAAATCCCCAGAGACTCCCAGAAGCCAAGTCACATATTAAACAAACCCCTGTAACTAATGAGAGCAAATTACAAAGTTAAGTGAGAAAGTTCTTTTCCTCTCTTTGATGAAGAAGAGAGAAATCCCTGAGGGTCTCTTAACCAGAAACAAACCTCTAGAGCTGAGGAAACTTCAAACTCTTGCTTAGCAGATAACATCTTTAAAGTGTTAGAAGGAAAGGCTCTAAGCCATTGTAATTCAGTGAGTGTTGGGAACTGATCATAGCACATGTGGCTTAACTTCATACCTCATGTCAGAAACTCTGGAACCATAGAAAGCTGAGGGGCATATTCAGAACTGCTTTCTTAACTTGCAAGGTGGGGAAATTTGAAACCGGAATGTACAGGAACTTTCCCAGTGTCACTCAACTAGCAATGATAAAGTTAAAAATCTGGAGTCTTTGACCAATGTTGATCTTTGTTGATTTTTGCCTTTTTTGAGTTATGAACAAAACATTTTCCCAACAATGTGAAGACTATCATGTAAGAATATAACTGATACTGAATTGGGTTTGGAGTCCTGATAAAATACACAAGGTAGGAAACTACTCTTGATATGGTTTGACTGTTTTCTTTGTGATTAATTCACTACATTTTCTTCAAATTTACTATTTCTCTTTGACTTTAAATAGAAGTGTATTATTTTGTCAGTGGATCCATATTCCAAACTAAATTTGAGACAGTTTGATTTAGCAATAACTTCAGAGAGAACTGAGGGTAGGGTGAGGTAGAGTACCCTCATCCCCTTTAGGAACACAAACACCCAGAATATGCCAAACATAGAAGGAGTTTCTGATATTCCTGTTCTACTGAGGATGATTCTCCAAGTAGTCATTTACAACACAGTTGGGTAAAGACTGGATAAGGAAGGGGCTGCTTTGAATTTGAATCACTGAGTCTTTTTCATTTTCAAAATTCTTCTGAATTTAACTGTGTCTGTGAAAACAAATTTTGGGGGGGCTGTCCTGGAAAGAATGTGGCCTACTGTGTGAAACCAGGCTGTTCTGCAAGTAGTGAGTTAGAAAAAGCTTGGGTTTACACCATGGAGCTATTAAAACAACTTCTTTTTCTGCCAATGTATTTTCCCTTTGGGGAACCTAGGTAATTTTAGTTTACAAACCATAAAACTTCCCTTGTTATAGAGTTATTGTAAAGAGCTCTGAGAATTTAAGGATCTCAGCTTATAAACAGCTCTACAGGTAGAAGGAATTCTTAATGACTTAGAAATAAACAGAAGGACATGGTCTTCACTTTTCTTTAAGATTTCAGGTCCTAACCAATTTCTCCAAGAAGGGATGATGACATTGGAATTCTCTTATAGTTGTAAGTCATTGTCCAAATATAGTGCCCAAATAGCTAGGAAGTTAGCTATCAACCTGAGGTATATAGACAACATTATACATAGAGAATTTCTGAGTCAGACAGTGACTCTGTCTATTAACTACTTGATAGTTTTTTTTCAGGGTTTAAAGTCAAATCCAAAGCTTAATCACCAAATTCATCTGAATTTCCTTCATCTGGACATGAATTAGAATATTTTCTGTCCTATTATTATTATGGGCCAGTAAAATCATTAATAAGGGCAAGAAAGAGCCATAATAAGTAATGAGTATTTGTTTACAGAAACAATTAGTATACTGGAAAAAAACATCACCTACATACACATGGTGAATTGCCAAACCAAATGATCTATCAGAAATTGTAAACTTGGACTTCTCTGGTGGTACAGTGGTTGGGAGTCCACCTGCCAACGCAGGAGACATGGCTTGATCCCTGGTCCAGGAAGATTCCACATGCCACAGAGCAAATAAATCCATGTGCCACAACTACTGAACATATGCCCTAGATCCTGCGTGCCACAACAAGACAAGCCACCACAATGAGAAGTCCACACATGCAAATAGAGAGTAGTCCCTGCTAGCTGCAACTAAAAAAATCCCATGCACAACAATGAAGACTGGCACAGACAAACATGAATAAATAAATAAAATGATTTTTAAAAAAGAAATTGTAAATTTCACTATTTATCTATTGAAACCAACATTTCAAAGAATAATAGAAAAGTTAATATTTGTTTGTCTTTCATATTTCAGAAAATTCAACAATGAAGATCAATCAGACAATCTTGAAAGAGTTCATTCTTGTTGGTTTTTCTGTTTACCCACATGGACAGACAGTCCTCTTTGTGGTTTTCTTTTGCCTCTACCTTCTCACCCTCACAGGTAACCTGACCATCATGAGTCTAACTTGGGTGGACAGATGTCTCCACACACCCATGTACCTCTTCCTTAGTGCACTCTCTTTCTCTGAGACCTGCTACACATTAACCATTATCCCCAGGATGCTGGCAGATCTCCTGGCCAAGAAAAGAAGCATTTCAGTTATAGGTTGTGGCTTGCAGATGTATTTCTTCTTGGGACTTGGTGGCACTCACTGTCTCATTCTCACTTTGATGGGGTATGATCGCTTCCTGGCCATCTGCAACCCTCTCAGATATCCTTTGCTTATGACCAATATGGTGTGTGGGAAACTTGTGGTCTCTGCTTGGGCTGCTGGCTTCTTTATCTCTGTGACAGAGATTGCATTGATATTCAGGGGCTCTTTCTGCAGTCCCAACCTTATCAAACACTTCTTCTGTCATATGAGGGCTGTTGTGAGGCTGTCCTGTCTAGACAGTGAACTCACAGAATTCATTGTAACAGCAATCTCAGTGTCAGGCTTGATGGGTACCTTTCTGCTCATTATCCTCACTTACATTTTCATTCTTTCCACTGTCCTCAAGATCCCTTCAGCTGAGGGCAAGCAGAAGGCTTTTTCTACCTGTGCCTCCCACCTCACAGTGGTCATCATCCACTTTGGTTTTGCATCTATTGTTTATCTGAAGCCAGGAGCACCAGGGGGAGACGACACACTCATAGCAGTCCCCTACACTGTCATCACGCCTTTCCTCAGCCCTCTCATTTTCAGCCTCAGGAATAAGGACATGAAGAATGCTTTCAGAAAGGCCCTTGTAAAGACACACTTCTTGAATAAGCAATCTTGGATTACTGATGCATGACTGAATGTTCTCATAAGTCAGTGAGGCATTAACCCTGTGACATGTGACATCTGTACCATTTACCTTTCTCCAGAGGTTGGCATATGGGGATCAAGTGACTGAGTCTGGGACCTACGCCTTGACAAGCACTTACTTAGCATGAAAGAAAGGAGTTCAGTGACTTCTATTCCCTGTCCCTGCAGATTTTAGGCTTCTATCAATGAATCTCTGGGTGCACTTCAGTTTTGATGCAGTCGGGGAAGCAAGATCATGGAAAGAAAAAAGCAAAACCTTTGACCACTTCACTAAGAAATGCTTTTAGAGAGCTAGAGATGTAAAAGTTGAAGAATTTTTCTAAGTAATGTGATAAGAAACTGATTTGTTCCTTCAGGATATAAACCATTTCTGATATGAGATATAGTATGTATAAATCTTCAAGTATGTGTAAATATATATATGTTAAGTTCCATGTCGTACTGACTATTAATGATTTCTGATAACTTTGTTCATGATTGTGTCTTTCTAATGATGGAATTAGATACTAGATTCTGACTACACAGGATGTTTTGGAACAATGATTCAAATAATTAATTGGACAGTAATCTACATGTTCTAAGTCTATGGGAACCTATCAAAGGCTGAATATAAACTCTAATTTCTTTATGATGAGATCATTAAACAGCTAACCTTAAAAAAATACCTCAATATTGGGTGGTTTAACAACAATAAAAGTGTTTTTGAATAATTTTGGCAGACTATAGTTAATGAAGGCAATTTATTTTACCTAGAGGAAGGTAAATATTGTATAGGTTATATATCACAGAGAGGTTTCTAGTAATCTTAGTGAAATTCCCAACATACAAGCTTAAGAACTTTCTGAATCCTTTCTCAGTTCTGCTGCTAACATGTCCTCTAATGAAGGATACAATTGCTATACTAAGGATTGGTGTATATAAAATATGGAAAAGCTTTTCAATAGTTTCTGACCTACATTATTTATGGAAATGTTCTAAAGATAACTAAGATAATGGGTGAAAATTATTACTCACTTACCCTGATTCAGGTTATCTATTGCTATGACTGTTTTCTTCCCTGGGACTATTTTTGTAAGTGACACTTTAAGGTTAGCTGAAATTCATTTTCTTGAGAATTAAGGACTATTTTTGTAACACACATGCAGGCAGAATATTTGCCCTTTACATTTGTGGTCATTGCTTTAGTTGTATTTCTCCCATTTTTGTTCCATTCCTAAAAACTAAAAGCTAGAAAATATTTAAATGTTTAGAAGTCAAGAAACACATTTCTAAATAAAAAGTAAATCAATCAAGAAATCCCATGTATATTAGAAAAAATACTTGAACTGGAGGAAATAAAAATACTACAAGTCAAAGCTTGTGGATGTTGCTTTTCAGTGCTTGGATGAAATATATATAGCATTCAAAATATATAGCATTTAAAATGTTCATAGGCTGAATATTTATAAGATAAGCATTCACCTTTAAAACTTAGTAATAGCTAAGCACAAAAAGACTGTGAAAAATAATATTCCTTGATGAAATTTATGAAGAAATATAGACAGAAGACACAAACAACCTTAAGAATGGAAATCTGTATTTTTTTCAGATCATATAGACATTATTTGAGAATTTAAACAAAATGGGAAAAATCATATAAAATACATACTAAAACTGACATAAATTTAATTCTCAAGAAAATGAATTTCAATTAATATTTTTTGTTGAGTTCTGCCTTAAGGCCACAGGTGCAAGGTCTTCCATCAAGATCACAGAAGTAGAGCCCAGAACCAAGGTTATGTCTGGAAGTGACTGAGAACCTCTGTAAATGTTTCTGAAAGACCCCCGCATCATCAACAGCAGGCTTCCTGACTCCAAATTAGCAAAGATGCCCACCCCAGTAGCCACCCAACAGTCCCCTAATCAATCACCTAATGCCAGTCTCCCAGCAGGAACTTTCTTTGCCTTGAGGCTATAAAAATGGGCATTTCAGGTGGATTCTCTACCAGATGAGCCACGGAGGAAAGCCCAAGAATACTAGAGTGGGTAGCCTATCCCTTCTCAAGTGGATTTTCCCAACCCAGGAATCAAACCAAGGTCTCCTGCATTGCAGGTGGATTCTTTACCAACTGAGCTATCAGGGAAGCCCCCAAATTGGCTACTAACCCACAAAAAGTGTCAGCTTTCCTTGGTCTATCAGGTGGTGTTGACCCACTGCACTCACAGTGCCCACATTATCTCTGTTCTTTGTTCTTAATAAACTGATCCCTTACTGAAATACTCTGTGTCTAGAAATTGTTTTCCAACCCATGTTCAAACTGCCCCAATACTTATCACATTAAGTATCTGGGTCCTTTAATGTCACTGATAGATTCTGCCAAACTCTTAAAATGGAAATCACTCCAACTGCACAAAAAGATTACATAGAATAGATAAGAGTAAACAGCCTCAACTCACTTTTTTTTTTTTTTTTTTTTTGCTAGTATAAACCATATCCTGGGACTTCCCTGGTGGCTCAGTCAGTAAGGAATACACCTGCAATGCAGAAGACCCAGATTTGATCCCTGGGTCAGGAAGATCCCCTGGAAAAGGAAATGGCAACCCACTCCAGTATTCTCACCTGAGAAATCCCATGGACAGAGGAGCCTGGTGGCCTATAGTCCACGTGGTTGCAAGAGTTGGACACAACTTAGTAACTAAACCACCACCAAACCCTACACTATATCTTGAAATCTCTCCCAGGAACATAGATGTAAAAATCTCAAGTAAAATAAAACCAACCAACTACATATACTCAAGTTCAATTTAGTTCAGAAATGTAAAGTTTTCACATTTGGAAATCATTCAGTGTAACTATCAGAAGAAAAAAATACTGATTATGAGATTATTAATTGATATAGAAAAATCTTTTGATAATATTTAATATCCATTCAGGTGATAGAGAAAAAAGCTTATAGTGTAATAGAAATTAAAATGAAATTCCTTAAACTAATGAAGATTATCAAACTTTTTACTTTATAGTAAAATACTTAAATCTGTCCAGGTTAAATTAGGAACAAGACAAGAAAAACTTTTCTCAACTCTATTCCATGTTATTCTAGACTGTCAGTACAGTAAGAAAAGAAAAGAAATAAAATACATTAGCTTTATAAAGAAAGACAAAGTGTCATTTCTTTATGATATGGTATGTTAGAAAGTCCAAAATAAACTGTATGCAAATTATTAGAATTAATAATCAATATACTGCTGGATACATGAACACAAATCAATTGTAGTTTCTTAAATTAACAATTGTAATGTAATATAAAAGTGTATGCTATATGTAAAAGCGACCCAGAGGGATCGGGTAGAGAGGGAGGTGGGAGGGGGGATTGAGATAGGGAATACATGTAACTCCATGGCTGATTCATGTCAATGTATGACAAAACCCACTACAATATTGTAAAGTAATTAGCCTCCAACTAATAAAAATAAATGGAAAAAAAAAAACTATCAAACCCCTTGGAATAAAATTAATAAAAGATAGGCAAATCCTCCACAGAGAAATTTGTAAAGAATTACTAGAATAATTTTTTAATATGTAAATTATAAGATATTTAATTTCATGGATTAGAAGACTCATTGTTGTATAAATGTCCATTCTTTCCATACAAATCTATGTTTCAAGAAAATCTCAGTGGAAGTTCTAATAGTTTCCTTTTTTGTATCTGAAAATGATGAAGTATATTAAAATTTATATGGATTTATAGGTAGCCAAGATATTCTTGAAGAACAATTTAGCATTATTTGTTTTACCAAATAACAGTTCTCATTACGCAACTGCAGCATGTTATTGGCACAGGTGACAAATACAACAAAAGAATTGAAGAACGAGTCCCCAAATTTACAAGCACATGGGTATACCAGGTGGATAATTATAATTGTTACTATATTTCTTAGCCTCCTTTGCATCCAGGATTTGCTAAGTAACTAAGTTTTTCCAATCACATGTAAGAAGAAATAATGGGTGCAATGTCTACATGTCTCCCTTAAGAGCAGCATCTCTCTGCTTTCCTGATGGCTAAGAATGGGAAACCAGTACTTTGAACTCTGAAATAGAAGCCTTATCTTGAGAATGGCAGAACCACTCTGTGGCTTGTACAACTTTGTGATGCTAACCTGCAGTGCCAGCCTTGCCTACTGTGAACTGATTGTCACTGGTGTTACATAAAAGAGAAATAAATTCTGTCTCATTTCAACCACTTTAAGGGACTTGGTAATTGAGACTGTAGTTACATTGTGTGAAGATAATTAAATGAGATTTTTCTTAAAACTTTAACAAAGTGTCCGGTGAATGACAATTGTATATGTTTTTCCAGCATCCACTGGAAAAAATATAAAAGCACTCCTTTCTGCTTCACTTCATTACTAAGTTACTTTCTCATTTTTCTCATCTCTCTCTCCTTTCTGAAGCTATATACCCCTTCCCCTCAAGAAAACTGCTCTCATGATTCTTTTCTTAGCCAACTTTTGAGATCAAAATTTCTTTGGTCTACCAACGGCCATTTTCAAGCTTTTGTTCATCTTTCTCTCTTTTTATAATATCTGGTCTTCTCATTAAATCTGTCAAATTTACTCCTGTTAAAGTTACTTTTTTTTTTTTTTTAGTACTTAAATATTTATAAAGATTGGCAAAACCTAGGCCAACATTTCTAACTTATTGCTATATATACCTGCCTCTTTTTTGGTGCGTAGTGTGTTAAGACTGAACGTATCAGTGATTTTCTTACATTGTTCCTCTTTTTGTGTTTTCTAAGAGTTAGCATCTCCTCACTCTTTCAGGCCAAAAACTCAGAAATACACCTTATAGCATCATCTAATATGTTGTAAAGACTATTGTTTAAAGCCCTATTATTTTGCTTCCCTCATAGCTGAATCGGTAAAGAATCTGCCTTCAATGCAGGAGACCTGGGTACAATCCCTGGGTTGGGAAGATCCCCTGGAGAAGGAATTGGTAACCCACTCCAGTATTCTTGCCAGGAAAATCCCATGGACAGAGGAGCCTGGCAGGCTACAGTCCATGGGGTTGCAAGAGTCATACACGACTTAGTGACTAAACCACCATTTTGCAATAACAACAAACTTCATTACAGAGAGGAGTAAAAATTACTTATATTAGGTGGGTTCACTCCCCAATATTGCATTCTAAACAGGATGTTTTTGGTCTCTCTTTGAACATTTCCAGTGATAAAGAGATTAACACATGCCTTTGGCCACCTGATGCAAAGAGTTGACTCATTTGAAAAGACCCTGACGCTGGGAAAGATTGAGGGCAGGAGAAGGGGACAACAGAGGATGAGATGGTTGGATTGCATCACTGACTCAATGGACATGTGTTTGGGTGAGCTCCAGGAGTTGGTGATGGACAGGGAGGCCTGGCATGCTGCAGTTCATGGGGTTGCAAAGAGTTGAACTTGACTGAGTGATTGAACTGGACTGATAGGAAATAATCTACCCCATTTGGGACAGTTCTGGTAGACTGGGAAGTAAAGGGGCTGACAGGACATAAATGGCAGTCAAGACACCCAGATTTATGACAAAAGAAAAAAAAATATTTTCAACAAATTCAAGTTTGTACCAGGAATCATGAATCTGAAACTACTCTTCTGCATACTTTCATCCAGTTATCCTGAGGTCTTCCTTATGTGCTCTCCAAGCCCAGTTCTATTCAAAAAAGGATATAAAAGGGGGCAAACAAGAAAGAATGCTTTCCTCTTTGGAGACTGTAGACTTAAGCATGGGAAATAAAGAATCTCTCCCTCACACATACAGACAAGTTATATAAATGCAAAAGTGGACAGAGTTTGACAAGTAATATTTTCTCAACATTTAATAGCTTAGAGAGATAGCCAGAATTAGTCCTTAACTCGCTTACTTTATTTTGTAATTTCCTTAACAGAATTTTAGACTTGAGTTAGCTTTATATCTGTCAGTTTTCAGACAAATAGCCTCTTTAGCACCTCTGAAAATAGAATTTGTAGAAGCACTGCACAGATAACACTCTGGCAATGAACTCAAGGACTGTATCCTGCATTCCTCCAGAACTATGTCTCTCCAGATTGTGTTCTGCATGGATTTCCTCGAACAAATGGTCCCTGAGGTGACTTGGACATAGTCTTCTTAGTAAATCACCATGGCAATATGTCCTAAGGGACTATATCCTAAAGATGTGATTATAAGGGCCATCTACTGCTTCTCTTGCTTACTTAAGAAGTATGCCATCTTAAGCCATCTGCCAAACCTCTTTCCTGTCATGCCACACATTACTCAGAGACCAGCATGAAACATCAACTTTATTGAAGAGTGCCTGGGGCAGCCCACACCTGCTTGACAGAGAAAGGTAACTAACTTACTGATAAACATCCTAAGGGGTATTTGAGTGAATGCAGACTAGCAATCAAAAAAAAAAAAAAAACAAGATGAAACTCTATGAAAATGTTATCTTTACCCAGGCTAGATACCCTCAGATCCTCCCTCAATTCCCTTTGGTTTTCTGGTTCCTCGTAATCCTGAGAAAACTCTTGGTTTCTCCAGATGTTCAATTGGCTTAAAAATCTCAAAAAGCTTAGTTGTCCAAGCAGTTCATGCCTAGTACCCTGTTGTTTTACTCATCTCTGAATATTTATTATTAAGGATTTGGTGCCTGAGAAATATACATTTGAAAGGTACACAAATGTAAAAATGTTCTTAAGCTACATAGTGGAGAATATGATAGAAAAAAACAGGAAATTGTGTATGGAAAGGGGGACCCAGAGAGCAGAAGGTGATAGTAGGAGAGTCAGACACCAGTTTTGTATATATTCAGAAGGTAGCACTCCTTGCCCTAAGACCAGGTCCAAATCCGTAGCTGCTTTCAGTCCGTGTCTATATATCCCAAATTTAAACGCGATTTTAAAGAACTACTGGTTGAATTTTACTGTCATGCACAGATGAGCTCAAGCTCAATGCAACATAACATGGCAAAACAAAGCACAGTTCGTTTCAACCCAAATGAGTGGGTTTACCTGGCTGTGTACTGTACTTATGAACATCTACCGATTTCCATGGAAGATGTATAGGATAACAATTTTGTTCCCATATCTCCATGAACAGATCATCTGACTTTACCCCAGCTCCACAATTTTCTAGATGTATGATCTTGAAAAAAAAATTCACTCATCTTTCTGCCATTTATAGAGAACAAAGTCCTTAAACTCACTGGGCTTTTAGGAGGATTAAGCCAGCATATAAAAAGTACTAAGTACCTTGAACACACTAATCAATTTTATTTTTATGTCTTCTCTGAATGCCATATGGACACAGACTATGATAGTCATGATAGTGATTCCAGACAGGAATCAGGACTCTCAGTTGGTGACTCACCAGTTCTTTGCTAACTGAGTTATGAGTATTCAATTTGTGATGATCAAAGAAAGACATCAAAGAAAACAAAATAGACTTAATTTACTCTGAAAAGGAGATATACCTGTGTATAGGTCTCTGCCCAGTTTGTCTCTGGACAAACCTATATGTAGCTTCGTGAAGAACACCATTAGGAGTCAGGCAATTTATTTTTCAGCTTCATTTATGTAAGATCTATGAAGTAGAAGTCCAGAGAAGGCAATGGCAACCCACTTCAGTACTCTTGCCTGGCAAATCCCATGGATGGTGGAGCCTGGTAGGCTGCAGTCCATGGAGTCACTAAGAGTCGGACACAACTGAGTGACTTCACTTTCACTTTTCACTTTCATGCCTTGGAGAAGGAAATGGCAACCCACTCCAGTGTTCTTGCCTGGAGAATCCCAAGGAAGGGGGAGCCTGGTGGGCTGCCGTCTATAGGGTGGCACAGAGTCAGACATGACTGAAGCGACTTAACAGCAGCAGGAGCATGAAGTAGAAGTCAGACAGAAATCACAGAAATTATGCTGGCATAAATAGACATTTAAGGTGATCAAAGTCACACCATCTAGCTGAGGAAAACTGTGGATTTCAGATCTTCAGACCTACAAAATCACTAATTGTTTTAAAATATTGAGGACGTTTGACACTCTGGCCAAATCATTCTCACCTAAATTGTCTCTTTAATCATCATATAAGCCAATGATTTAGGAATGACAGATACCATCACCAGCAGTAGCAGCATCCCTATGTGGTAAATTTTAAAAACAGGTTAAGCCTCTTACCTCTGAAATAGAAGAGGACACTTAATTTTCCCAAATTATAAATTATTGGTTACATATCATATGTAAAGCACTTAGTGAGGATAAAGAAGTGAGTTTTTCCTGTTCTTGAGGAGAAAAAAAATCCAGGAAACTACATAAATGCTCCATGGGTCTGTTAATAGAGTCACAACAAAAGATGTGAGTGGTCTACTGGACAAAGTCATCATAGAAGAATTGATATTTATAATGTTTATCATGTGCAAAAGACCAGAAGTAGAAAACAGAGTGGTGTCTTAAAGAACTTTGATGTGATTGAAGGACTAAATAAGACTAGTGGTTGATAGATGTGGAAGAGAAGGTAACCACAAAAAGGGAGCAATTGACAGTAAGCAAAGGATGAATTGTATGATACCATCAATATAATTTAGTCCCGAGAAGACCTACGAATAAAAAGCTGCTCTTGGTTCTAAAGGGAAGTTCAATGAAAAAAATCTTAGAGATCTTCCTCACTAACTATTTTTTGGAACCTAAACTGTCAGATGAGAAGTGTGTTTAAACAGCTTATCTCTGTGTGATTGCTGAAGCTTCAGCTTCATCTGCCCTGTGCTGCCGTGGTGGTAGAATGCTACCCTGATGCCATAAAAATCCTGAAGTGTAAATAAAGTGTTTCTTTGAGAATGACAAGGGAGAAAACACATTGCCCAGAAGTTAGAGTACATAGAAAAATGGTGGGGTAGGTGGGCAAATAACATAGGAGTTAAGGGCATGCATTACACTGATACAGTCATAGTTACCTGGGGGATCTGAATACTGTGGGTAGGTAAGGTAGATTGGAACAGGGTGTAGAAAATGGGAGAGACAATATCTGGCAGGGATTAGTGGCCAGAGTTGCAATGGCTAGAGAAGAAAATCCTTGACAATAGCAGTGCAGTTGGAGTAGGAAATAGTATTCCATTTTCAATAACTGAGCTAGAACGCTGTGAAGATTATGATGTAAAGTAATCCTGAGGAGTGGGCAGGAGTTAGGGTCATGGGCACCTCTGGGCACAAGGGACCCTTCCTCAGGCTTGAATTTGAACCAGTAGACTATTTAAGCCCTTGTGGTCTGCAAAACAAGACAGGCTTCAGAAGAAAAAATAAATAAAAAAGGAAAAAGCTTGTGAACCAGATGACAATTCTCCAGAGTGCTTCCCACTCTCCACCCCATTTTCCAGCAACTTTCCTCTGTCTCTCAAGATTGACCCTGGGGCAAATTGAAGCTTCAACCAAATTTCATGCAGTGCTACAACTAACAAGAACTGCAGTTTGCATTCCATTTGTATAATTTGTAAAATTTGTATCTGAATGATACAAATCTTATTCAAGATTACACAAACTTGACAAACTCATTTCACTAATATTTTTGAGGGTCTACTGATGCTTTTGAACTGTGATGTTGAAGAAGACTCTTGAGAATCCCTTGGACAGCAAAGAGATCAAACCAGTCAAAACTAAAGGAAAGACTGATGCTAAAACTGAATTTCCAATAATTTGGCCACCTGATGTGAAGAGCCAACTCATTAGAAAAGACCCTGATGCTGGGAAAGATTAAAGGCATGAGGAGAATGGGATGACAGAGGATGAGGTGGTTGGATGGCATCACCAGCTTGATGGACACCAGTTTGAGTAAGTTCTGGGAGATGGTGAAGGACAGGCAGGCCTGCTGTTTTGCTGTCCATGGGGTTGCAAAGAGTTCACTACTGAGTGACTGAACAACAACTATGTCCTAGGCACTGCTCTATCTACTGAGAATAGAGGTGTGGAGACAGGTCCATATTCAGACTTTGTCATTACTCAGTCTACTTCAGTATCTGAATTCCCTTACCATGGTTCCTGGGAGTTTCCCGTCACCGTTTTTAAATTTTTCCCATATTGGATCAATATTTAGCCCCAAGGCATGTTGTACTTCCTTCTTATCCAGTTCCCAAACTTACCACCTCTCCAGACTCTCTTGGAACATTGTGTGTGTGCTGAGTGGCTCAGTCATATCCTCCTCTTTACGACCCTCTGGACTGTAGCCCACCAGGCTCCTCTGTCCATGGGATTTCCCAGGCAAGAATACTGGAGTGGACTGCCATTTCCTCCTCCAAGGAATCTTCCTGACCCAGGGATAAAACCCATGCCTCCTGTGTCTTCTGCATTGCAGGCAGACTTTTGACCCCCTGAGTCAAAAGTTTCTAACACATTAGATCCGTTTTCCAAACCTGGGTCATTGTGCACTAGAAGATGCAAAAAATATTCCAAGATACAGACATGAATTGTTCCAAGGGAATCATTCCCTGATCTTCAACTCCACAGTCAGCTCTGCTTAAAATGTATCTGCTTGAGAAGGTGTTTCTTCCCCTTTCCCACTTTCCTTTCAAAACCTTATCTTCCTCTGCATAACTGAATCTCACTGAGTGGAAGTGCCCCGAACGAAAACTTCTCAGTGCCAATGGCAGTGATGAGAACATGAATGACTGGATAGAGCATCCTTTTGCAAGTCATGGTTTCCAATATGTTCCTTTCAACACAATTGAAACGGAAGCTAAATGAGTTGTCAATTAATAGGTCAATAAAAATAATTTTGATAATAGTTCAACTAATATATATTTCAAATAATGTAGTGTTTTTACTATAACAAAACAAATTCCATTCCCTGAGCTATGGCATATGAATGCCATTTATTTACATAAATTAGTTTTCTCAGTGTTTATATCTCCAAAATAAAAAGTAAGATTGGATTTGATGCTGAAATCTTTCTCATTATGGTATTAAGTACTCTTCATGAATGCACACCACAGCTGCAAAAAATTACAATTGAAATTATTATTAATATTCCAATAAATTTTTAAGTACTACTTTAAAAAACATTATATTTTTATTGATTTGTGAAATTGTATAAAAACATACAGAAGAAAATCTTTTTACAGTTTCAAGAGTACAGGAAACAAACAAACCAAAGAAAAATAAAAAGTAAGTAGATAGAGAAATCAAAAGTAGGTAGAGAAATCAAAAGTCTTGAAATATATTCAGTTCAGCTCAGTCACTCAGTCACGTCCAACTCTTTGAGACCCCATGGACTGCAGCATGCCAGGTCTCCCTATCCATCACCAACTCCCAGAGTTTACTCAAACTCACATCCATTGAGTTGGTGATGCCATCCAATCATCTCATCCTCTGTCATCCCCTTCTCCTCCCACCTTCAATCTTTCCCAGCATCAGGGTCTTTTCCAATGAGTCAGCTCTTCCCATCAGGTGGCCAGTGTATTGGAGTTTCAGCTTCAACATCAGTCCTTCCAATGCATATTCAGGACTGATTTCCTTTAGGATGGACTGGCTGGATCTCCTTGCAGTGCACATGGTATTCCCATGTCTTTCAGAATTTTCCAGTTTATTGTGACCCACACAGTCAAAGGCTTTGGCATAGTCAATAAAGCAGAAATAGATGTTTTTCTGGAACTCTCTTGCTTTTTTGATGATCCAATTTTATGTTGGCAATTTTATCTCTGGTTCCTCTGCCTTATCTAAAACCTTTAATCATGAGTTCAGTAAGAAAAATAATGTAAAATTTCCATTCATAAAGATACATATACCATATAATATTTTTAGAACAAATACTAATGGGTATCACAGGACCAGTATTTAGATTTCACTGAACCTATAAAGGAGTGACATAATTGTTTTATTTAAAATGTCAATACAATACACAGGAAATTAGATTCCTTGCAACTATTTAAATATATGATAAAAATAGATGCCAAGTATATGCAAAGCAATACATTCTTTAAGTTGCTGAAAGGAAAAGAAAATGTCAAGACAAGTGTTTCAGTTCTGTTTAGTTGCTAATCATTTCCAAGTCTTTGTGATCCCATGGACTGCTGCTTGCCAGGTTACCCTGTCCATCCCCAACTCCCAGAGCTGGCTCAAACTTATGTCCATAGAACTGGTGATGCCATCCAACCATCTAATCCTCTGTCATCCCCTTCTCCTCCTGTCTGCAATCCTTCCCAGCATCAGGGTCTTTTCCAAAGAGTCAGTTCTTTGCATCAGGTGGCCAAAGTATTAGATCTTCAGTTTCACCATCAGTCCTTCCAATGAATATTCAGGGCTGATTTCTTTTGAGACTGACTGGTTTGATCTCCTTGCAAGCCAAGGGACTCTCAAGAGTCTTCTCCAACACCACAGTTCAAAAGTACCAGTTCTTCGGTGTTCAGCTTTCTTTATGGTCCGACTCTCACAAGACTACTGGAGAAACCAGTTTTGACTAGACTGACTTTTGTTGGCAAAGTAATGTCTCTGCTTTTTAATATGCTGTCTAGGTTGGTCATAGCTTTTCTCCCAAGGAGGAAGTGTCTTTTAATTTCATGGCTGTAGTCACCATCTGCAGTGATTTTGGAGTCCAAAAAAATAAAGTCTGTCACTGTTTCCATTGTTTCCCCATCTATTTGCCATGAAGTGATCATACCAGATGCCATGATCTTAGTTTTCTGAATGTTGAGCTTTAAGCCAACGTTTTCACTCTCTTCTTTCACTTTCATCAAGAGGCTCAGTTCGTCTTCCCTTTCTGCCATAAGGGTGGCGTCTTCTGCATATCTGAGGTTATTGATATTTCTCTTGACAATCTTGATTCTAGCTTGTGCTTCACCCAGCCTGGCATTTTGCCTGATGTACTTTGCATATAAGTTAAATAAGCAGGGTGACAATATTCACCCTTGAAGTATGCCCCTCCCAATTTGGAAACAGTCCATTGCTCCATATCCAGTTCTAACTGTTGTTCCTTGACCTGCATACAGATTTCGCAGGAGGCAAGAAAGGTGATCTGGTATTCTGATTTCTTCAAGAATTTTCCAGTTTGTTGTGATCCACAGAGTCAAAGGCTTTGGGATAGTCAATAAGGCAAAAGTACATGTTTTTCTGGAACTCTATTACTTTTTCTACAATCCAACGGATGGTGGCAATTTAATATCTGGTTCCTCTGCCTTTTCTAACACCTGGAGGTTTGAACACCTGGAGGTTCTCAGTCCATGTACTCTTGAAGCATCACTTGGAGAATGTTGAGCATTACTTTGCTAGCATGTGAGATGTGTGCAATTGTGCGGTAATTTGAACATTCTTTGGCATTACCTTTCTTTTGGATTGGTATGAAAACTGATCTTTTCCAGTCCTGTGGCCATTGCTGAGTTTTTCAAATTTTCTGGCATATTGAGTGCAGCACTTTAACAGCATCATCTTTTAGATTTGAAATAGCTCAGCTGAGATTCCATCACCCCCACTAGCTTTGTTTATAGTGAAGCTTCATAAGGCCCACTTGACTTCACACTCCAGACATTCACAGGATGTCTGGCTTTAGGTGAGTTATCACACCATCATGGTTATCTGGATCATGAAGATCTTTTTTGTACAGTTCTTCTGTGTATTCCTGCCACCTGTTCTTAATATCTTCTGCCTCTGTTAGGTCCATACCTTTTCTGTTCTTTATTGTGCCCATCTTTGCATGAAATGTTCCCTTGGTATCTCTAATTTTCTTGAAGGGGTCTCTACTCTTTCCCATTGTATTGTTTTCTTCTATTTCTTCACATTGATCACTTAGGAAGGCTTTCTTATCTCTCCTTGCTACTCTTTGGAACTCTGCATTCAGATGGATATATCTTTCCTTTTCTCCTTTGCCTTTACAAGTGCTTAAGTTACACCAAAAATGAAAGTGCTTGATGGCGTATAACATGTGATCCAATTTCAAGTGCCAGGTCACTGGCAATATTGATAGGAGATTGGAAAATCACAGATGGATGACTAGGAGGCATAGGGATGCCTCTTTCACTTTTCTGCCTTATGAGCAGTATCTGTTTTCTGTGATTATTGTACAAATTACCTGGCTTAAAATAATAGAAATTTATGCTCTTACAGTTCTGGAGGCAAGAATTATGAAATCTATGCCATGTGGCCAAATTCAAGGTATTGGCAGGGACATACTTCCCACAAGACACTGGCAAAAAGCCTATTCTTTACCTCCTTTGTCTCTGGCACTGCTTGCATTCTTTGTTTCACAGGCACATCACTGCAGTTGTCAAGGTTGGAATCCTTAAACCTCTCTATTTTCCATCTTCATATTGCCTTTTCCTCTGTGCATCTTTTTCAAATTTCCCTCTGCCTTTCTGTTATAAGGACCCTTGAAATTGCATTTAAGTTTTGTCAGGATGATCCAGGATAATCTCCTATGTCAATATCTTTAATTTAACCACATCGGCAAAGACTTTATCATAGATGTCATATTTACAGGTTCCAGGAATTAGGACATGGATAGCATTTTGTGGTCCATTTTCAACCCATCACCTGGGAATGGGACAGTATAATTCAGCAGAGAAAATGTACCTAAAAAAACTTGCAAAATGAATGAAAAAATTACTCCTTTTTTGGTACAGATTTCCATTTTCTCTTTTATACTGAATTATTTCTCCAACTGTGAAAAAACAGTTCCCAAACCAACCACTCTTCTCCAGTGCTGCCTTGAACTATAGCTCAAGTAATGTCTCTGAGCTACTTCTTCTTAGTTCAATTTCCCTTGAGAGCTAAACCCTCAAACTCCATCCTGCTATCATTCTTTCTTTTATCCATTCCATAAACAAGTATTGAGTAAAGATTCTATGAGTGTTAGGAGTTTGTGGAAAGTAAAAAAAAAAAAGAACATATCATAAGTAAGAAAGTAAATACTGAAATACTAAGATTTGTTTTAAAACTGCTCAGCAAACATTTATCAAATATCCAGTGTTGTTATAATTGCTAAATTATTTAGTACAATCCTCAAGTCTAAGAGTTTTTCCCTGGAGGTGGGAAGTGATACAGGAAAGGGATGGAACAAAATGACATAGCAATTATTGATAATATACTGTTGAGTATCTTCAGAAGGTTGTAATCTGGGGATGTCAGCAGTTTGGTCTATTTGTCTTTCAACATATTGCTCTTCCTGTTACTTTTTCAGGCAATCAAGTGGACAGAGATCATGAGAAATTTGAGTGGAGACTACATAGTAGAGTTTGTTTTGGTGGGCTTCCCTACCTCCCCACCCCTTCAGCTGCTCCTCTTTGCACTCTTCCTTGCAATTTTTTTGTTGACATTGTTGGAGAATGCACTCATTGTTTCCACCATCTGGCTCACTCCAAGCCTTCATCGCCCAATGTTCTTTTTCCTTGGCCATCTCTCCTTCCTGGAGCTATGGTATATCAATGTCACTGTTCCCCGACTCTTGGGGGCATTTCTTACCCAGGAGCATAGAGTCTCCTATGTAGGTTGTATGACCCAACTCTATTTCTTCATTGCCTTAGCCTGCACTGAATGTGTCCTGTTGGCAGTCATGGCCTATGACCACTACCTGGCCATCTGTGAACCTCTCCGTTATCCTAGTCTCATGCCCTTCAGTATGGCCACTCGCCTTGCTGCTTTCTCTTGGGGTAGTGGCTTCTTCAGCTCCATGATGAAGCTTCTTTTCATTTCCAGATTGTCATACTGTGGATCCAATATAATCAACCATTTTTTCTGTGATATCTCTCCACTACTGAACCTCACCTGCTCTAACAAGGAACAAGCAGAACTGGTAGACTTCCTCTTGGCCCTGGTGATGATTCTGCTCCCTCTATTGGCTGTGGTTTCATCATATGCTGCCATAATCGCCACTATCCTGAGGATTCCTACTGCTCAGGGACGTCACAAAGCCTTTTCCACATGTGCCTCTCACCTGGCAGTGGTTGTTATCTACTACTCCTCCACTCTCTTTACCTATGCACGGCCCCGGGCCATGTACACCTTCAACCACAGCAAGGTCATCTCTGTGCTCTACACTGTCATTGTACCATTTCTCAACCCAGCCATTTACTGCCTGAGGAACAAGGAAGTAAAGGATGCCCTCAGAAAGACAGTGCTGGGTAGGTGTCCCTGTTCCAGGGATATCCCAGATTGGTGTACCTGACAAAAAAGGAACAGTATCCTAATAGTGACATATCAAAGAATCATAAAATAGGCTTAACAGGACCAAAATATCAGCTAGCACACTGCTTCTTTAAATAGTGTCAGGAAACTTCTTGATACAAACAAAAAATTGTGAATCATTGATCTTATACAAGAGTTTCCAAACTAATATTGAAATGGTTATATAAGAATCTCTGGGGGGTTGTTAAAATGCATATTCCCAGAAAAATCTATGGAGAATCTGATAGAGTATGCTATTGTTTGTCTAGTGGTAAAGAACCCACCTGCCAGTGCAGGAGACATCAGAGACATGGGTTTGATTCCTGGGTAGGTAAGATGCTCTGGAGGAGAGCATGGCAAACCACTCCAGTGTTCTTGCCTTGAAAATCCAATGGTGTGCTACAGTCCATGGGGTCTCAAAGAGCTGGACACAACTGAAATTACTTAGCACACATGCCTTGCTTGCAACCCTGATATGCATAATTTTCAACTTTTTAAGAACTCTTATTTCACAGCCAGTTTGAGGCTCTTTACTCTAGACCAAGGCTATTATTTTGCAAGTGAGAAAATAGGTAATAAAAGGGACTTGCTGATGGGTATGTCAAGACAAAATTATGTAGAAATTGTTGTAGCAGTTTCAAGGATTCAAATTCTCAGATCCTAATTCTGTGAGAATCACAAAAGTACAATTAAACCTCCCAAACTGAAACTAATGTCACCTAATGCATAGTCCTTATCTCTACAAGTCTTATACTCACTGCAAGTCAAAGGAGGAAGAAAATGCAGCACTGGTATTCAGCCATGTGTGCAACAATTAATATAGATAAATAGTCATCTGTATCTCCTTCATGTTATTTGAAGAGTGATGCACAGCTTATTGACCTAATGAAGGTTGGTTAGGTAGTAGATCAAATGCATTAGAGAACTTTTATGTACCTTGGCCTCCGAATCTTCCCCAGCACCATGGCCAACTTCTGTTTCAACTAGCTGCTGCCTGAATTATACCAGCTGCCAGATATTTTACATTTTGCCACTGGGGCAAATGACTACAGGAACAGAAAATGTCTGAATAAAGAGGCAAGATTGGGGAACAAGCGACATCTCTGCAGTGAGTGGTATGCTTCTGGTTCAAAACCAGAATGATAGACATTCTTCTAAATTCTCTTTACTTTTGGAAACTAGCTTGAATTACTTAGAAAGTAATTCCAGTTCCAGGCTAATTTCTACACAGTAGAACTAAAATCAATGTTTCTTTGAGTGGGATATGTAAAAGAACAAAAAATGGTATTGAACAAATACTCATAAACAGAAATTGTCTCTCAGTGGACACTTGCTTATTCTGAACTGGGCTTTGGAAAATAAGATAATTGTCCATTAAAAAAAAACTGCTTGATTAATAATCATTTTACGTTTTCTAACATCTAAAATAACATAAACCCAAAATAATAAATCTGACATTTAAGAGTATAAGCAGATTTGCTTCCATTAAATTTCTGAATAACCTTTTAAAGAAACATCCTTGAGGGACTTCCCCTGTAGTCCAGTATTTAAGACACTGGGCTGCCAGTGCAGGGGTTGTGGGTTAGATCCCTTGTTGGGAAATATGGCATAGTAAAAAAACAAAACAAAACAAAAAAAAAACACACATAGAAGCAAATCTTTGACTTTGGGCATAGACAATGGATTCTTACATATGACACCAAAAGAACAAGCAATAAAACAATAGATAAATTGGACCAAATCAAAATTTTTAAAAATACAAAAGAATTAAAAAACATCCTTGAGATTGGCTTAATTTACCTTACATTCATTACATCATCCTTTTGTTTGTTTCATACATTTATGGAAAGCATAATTTTATGGTTAAGGGTTCCACCCTTAGAGCCAAGAAATTTGGAATCATTCTGGTTTTACCCTTAACATGTCCCTCATAATGCAAGTTATGCATCCACCTCATGTGCATGTTGTGAATATTAAATTAATTGTATGTGACAGTAGGATTACAAAATCTTTTCTCTTTGTAGATAAATTTTACCTTGGATTATTTTCTTTCTTCCCCAGCTTTATTGATAATAGAATTGAAAAAAATATATGTAAGATATTTAAAGTATTCCATGTAATGATTTGTTATACATATTGTGAAGTGTTTCCCTGGTGGCTCAGATAGTGAACAATCTGCCTGCAATGCAGGAGACCCAGGTTCAATCCCTGGGTCAGTAAGATCCACTGGAGAAGGGAATGGCTACTCACTCCAATATTTTTGCCTGGAAAACTCCATGGACAAAGACCTGGGCATGACTGAGCAACTAACACTATATTGACTATATATGTTGTGAAATGATTCACTTTGGGTTTACTTTATAGTTCTAGTCTGTTGGAAGCTTGCTAAATATTGCTAAGAAACATTGCTCATGAGACAAATATCTCTTGATTAGAAAAAGTCTTCTGGACTGGGAGTATTATAAATATTCAGTGGTCAGAGCTTCATGATGCTGAGAAAGATTGAAGACAGGAGGAGAAAGGGATGACAGAGGATGATTGGATGGCATCACTGACTCAATGGACATGAGTTTGAGCAAGTTCTGGAAGATGATGAAGTACAGGGAAGCCTGGCGTGCTGCACTCCATGGGGTTGCAAAGAGTCAGACACGACTGAGTGACTGAACAGCAACAATTTTTATAACTTTGCATGTCTTTTGCAGGAAACTCTGGTTGTCCAGGAAGCTGTTGTAAGAGATATTGGCTCTTGTGCGCCTTGAGGAGTAAAGTCAAGCTGGCTCAAGCACCGCTTTGTGTGAATCACATGTCCTCACACCTGTGCTATGACTTTGCATCCAGATTAGCCCCTCATCTGCTTTCAGCACTCCTTCCACATAAGAGAAATTCCTCAATCTGTCATGCTGCCATGCTGTGTTTTTATCCTATAGTTCTCCAAGTAAAATTGTTGCCAGTGTGGCCTTTTGTAGTGCGTGAGTTTGATTGTTTGGTAAAGCCTAAGAAGGTCTGGCTTATGAATAGCTCAAAGTGAGCACTCAGTTAATGTTAAGCCCCTGACATAATGCCAATTATTTCTCAAAAATAAAAATTGGAAGAAATGAATGCTAAGCCCTCATGTTTATTTTCATTAACAATTTGATTATATGCTTTCTAACAGATGTGCCTGTTCTAAATACTAACCATGTGTCACATTCACTTGTTCAAATGGAAATGGGCAGATTGACTGGGTTCTTTAGGACATATGTGGAAAGTAAAAGTACAAGCATCCTTGTGTAATTATGTATAGATGGTAATAAGTTTAGCATTTCCAATTATCTAATTTAAAATTATGGCAAGCTGTCATTAGGTTGAGTCAGTGAAGTTCACACTCCTTTTCAAATGATCAGAACATATGATAACTCTTTGTTAGAATATTAAACATAGGACATTTTTCTCCTCAATTATTTTGGTCTTTGATTTTGTCTAGATACTCATACATATTTGTCTACATATTAAAAGAGGAAGAAAGAGAGAATGTCAACTGATAATATCCTCTTTGTATGACTCTTGTCATGTCACATTCTTTCTTGAAGCGAAGATGACCCTCCTAATTTATTTTTTCCTCCAGAGTGAGATTCTACAGTGCAATAATTAGTGTAGATAGCTTATTTTTCAAAATTTTTTTTTTTCAGCTGAAAACATGTTGAACTCAAACAGTGAATCTGTGTCTCTTTGCCAGGTATTAGATTTATCACCTCTTTTGGCAGTTAGGCCCTGGAGAAGGAAATGACAACCCATTCCAGTATTCTTGCCTAGAAAATCCCATGGACTGAGGATCCTGGTCGGCTACAGTCCATGGGGTTGCAAAGAGTCGGACAGACTGAGCGACTTCACTTTCACTTTCACTTTTTTCTGCAGTTGGGAGTGATCATATACCCCATTATCAAATAAAATGTAAGTGGAATTCTGCCTTGGATGTTTTCATTTTAAAAGAAATGTAACTGACACTGGGACTTCCTCTTTCTTTATGTTGAACTTGGATGTAATGCCTGGAGGTCCGTCAGCTCTTTGTAAGGTAACAAACATAAAGAAGAAAGGTCAATATATGGAGTCTGAAGATACAGAAATACATGAAAATCATGAGTCCTTGTTAGTATGATGAGAATTTGAATCTACATCAGCAAATACTTATATGTGTGTGTTAGTAGCTCAGGTTGTGTCCAACTCTTTGCAATTCCATGGACTGTAGCCCTCCAGGCTCCAATGTCCATGGGATTATCCAGGCAAGAATACTGGAGTGGTTTGCCATTCCCTTCTCAAGGGAAGCTTCCCAACCCAGCGATCAAATCCAGGTTCCTGCATTTGCAGGCAGATTCTTTACCATCTGAGCCACCAGGGAAGCCTTTTCTCTAAATTATTATGTGTGTGTGTCAGGTTCTCAGTCAAATACCTATACAACACTTTTAAAATTAAATGATAAAAATGAACTCCCATTTGTGGAAGTTATTGAGATTTGTGCTTTTTTAAAATTTTCAGCCTAATACATTAATAATTGGTATATCTATGTAACTTTTTCTTGCATTCTTCTATAAGTTTTTCAAATAATTTTTAGTTTTAGGTTTTTATTTTTTTTTTTAATGAAATATATTTTTCTAAGTTTCCAGAGAAAGATCATGACTCTTCTCACAAAATTTCTTATTTTGTCATTTCCTGAAGTCAGTTTTATTTTGTTTTGCTACACTTAAGAATCTGCCTGCAATTCAGGAGACACAGGAGACATGCATTCCATCCCTGAGTTGGGAAGATCCCCTAGAGTAGGAAATGGCAACCCACTCCAGTATTCTTTGCTAGGAAAATCCCATGGACAGAGGAGACTGGTGAGCTACAGTCTGTGGGGCCACAAAGAGTCAGATATGATTGAAGCGAGTGAGAACAGCACACTTTATTTTGTTTTGTTTAGGTTATAAATGTGTACTCAGTATAGCCAAGTTTTCACCAGAGAGGGATAATAGAAAGGGAACAAAGAAGTAGCCATAAAGTTAATTATGATTTTTTTTAAATAAAATCGTCAATCTCCTTTAAAAAGGCAGAAATGTTCATCACATTTGACTAAAACTGTTCCTATATTTAAAAAGAAAGCATAAATTGTGTGATTATTTATTATCATAAAATGCTGCATAGAAAGCACAAAATCTGATTATCTGCCTCAAAAATTTATAACATAAAAGAGGAAATAGAAAATGTATAATTTTCAGAAACTATTATAAAATATGAGGAAAAATATTCCCCCAGTAAACTTTAACTTATTCATTTAAAAATTACTCTATTTTTTCTTACTAAAGCTGAATGCATGTTTATCTTGAATATTTCTCCAGAGTCAGACACATTATAGTATATAAGCTCTATTTTTTCTCATTCAATTCAAGGTGTAATTTCTACCAAATTTTTTTTCAGTATCACTATTTTTTTTTTCCTTTTCTAGAACAGGAGACAATAAAGAGCAAACTTAAAATTCCATTTTTACTTTGAGTATTGAGAGCTCTAACTACAATTTTTTTTTGCACCAAGGAATAATATTTGGGACACCATAGACTATAGTTGCCAGACTCCTCTGTCCATGAAATTTCCGAGGCAAGAATACTGGAGTGAGTTGCCATTTCCTCCTCCAGGGTATCTTCTTGACACAGGGATCAAACCCACATCTCTTGCCTCTCCTGCTTTGGCAGGCGGATTCTTTACCACTGTGCCACCTGGGAAGCCCAAGCACCAAAGAATGACTATAAACAATTATAACAAACAAAAAAAAAGACATATTTTTCTTTTTTAATCAGTTCTAAATTCACAATAGCAGCTACAAAGTTTTTTGCTTGTTTGTTTGTTTGTTTTAATTCTGAGATAGTAATTATACTTTTATCAATAAATCTTGCCATAATAGTACATAGTCAATCAGGTCCTTTGCCGCTTTCTCATTTTCCTCTGTATTAATGTTATACATTTACTATGGCATATAAATAAAATGGACAAATCACTAGTCCCTAACTCAACAGAGTTTTAGGTGCTTACTAAGCACCAGATATGTATTAGGTACTAGACAATGTCTCTACCTTTGAGAACTCTTAAAAATCCAGTGATTTTTTTAATAGATTTTTATTTTTAAGAAACTCAGCCTATCTTTCACTGCTGCTGCTGCTAAGTCGCTAAGTTTTGTCAATTAAATGAATAGAAGTTTTATTTAAGAAGTAACATACAGTGAGTTCTACCACTAGCTTAAAATGAAGACTAGAAAGGTGAGACAATCCCTGAAGAAGCCAGTTAATTCATGAGTCACTTATTTATTCCATTATTTCATTCAATATTTAGGAAATTCCAAAAATGCCCAAATTTCTTATGTTGCCATGTAAGCATATTACAAAGGATATTGGAACTCATATTATTTAACAATTTGATTACTATCAATTTGCTAAGAATGATACAAATACTCACAAGGAAGGTCATAAATTTATGTTACTTATTACATGGCAGGTGCTGTTTCAAACTCCTTACATATATTAATTCATATAATGATCACAATAATTCTAAGATCATTAAACGCCAAGAGCTGGGTAAAACTATTGCAGTAAACTATTTGAAAGACTGCTGATCCACATAACCAGAATAGTTCTTGAAACTTAGAAGATGTTCAATAAATATTTACTAAATAAATAAATATCAAATAACAGCAAGGGTCATTGTAATCTGAAGATTTTTCTCTTTCTTAAAGGAATTTTGTCACTTTAATAAATATCCTAATTATGTATTTGGGAAGGTTGTTTTATCTTGACTGCTCCTCATCTATCCCAACTCCAGAAAATCATAAGCTCCTTCACTAATCAACATTCTTCATAGTAAGGTATATCAAATCCCCACAGATACTGTTAACTTTCTGCCCTGCTCTTGGGTCTGCAGTTCTCTGACTAACCAATCATCTCTGGTGTGCAGGTATTATAACCCATGTACAGCCTATTCAACTCTATACATCTAAAGAGGTAATTTTCCAATTTCTATCCCAGTGTACTTTCTATATAATCTTATTACTTTCTATCTTCTCTGAATACCCTTACATTATAGCTTATGAATGTGTACTATTTACAGATAGTAAGAGTAAGCATACAAGTATCCTTATTCCATTTAGAAAATACAGACATTATATGAATATAATACTTTTTGTTATATCTACTAAGTTACTAATGCATGAGAATCATGTCATTGTATGAAGCCGATATTTGTGTACACAGTATCTCAGTGTATTTGGAATTTGTATATGTGTGTTGTTCATATACTTGGGTTTCTAAGTAAGAATGGATAAATATCATTCTTATGTTATATTGAAGGATTTGGGCTATAAGCACTATAATCCCCAGAAGGATCTTATTATTTGTGAGACTTTTCCCCAGAAATAGAGGAGGACACACACACACACACACACACACACACACACACACTTTCCTCACATTTCTCTTCCCCAGAGTCTGTTAAAAAGAAGGGCAGTGTGCTTTAAGCCACTCTAAGTTCTCTCTTGTTCCTCCAGACTCCACTTAACTTGCCAGCCCTTCCCCTAACATTTCCCAAGTATCCCCTTGAGCCCTAGAAAGGCCAAGTACTTTCCTGACATCTGTGCCTGTTGGGAAGCCCTCTGTGTGTGGAAAGGAGATGTTTTTTTCAGTAGCTTAGAAACAGGCAAAAGCACAAATAGGTCCATTCTGTCCCTTCTTCATGCTGAGCAGAGACACACCAGATTTGCCTGCAACTCTCTAGGCTTAGGGACCTCCTCCTGGTCTACGTGATTTCTCTTTCCTCCGTCCAAGCTGATCATTCCTGAACGAGGCTTGGAAAAGTCATAAGTTCCATCACTGATAAAATAGTGAGTTGAAAAAAAAAAGACTCAGATATTTCCAAAAAGGAAATTTGGCCAGCTTTTAATTATTCATTATTATGAAGGGAAGCAGAGTGCATATGAAAATCATTTTTATTTAAATCATTGATTCTTTGGAGTTTTCAGCTGATTGATTTCTTAAAAACAGTTTGTTTGTCATCTTTGAGTCTATAATTAGTAGTATAGCAACGGTGTGTTGTTAGGGCATGAACTATGTACATATATGAATTTCAAATCAACAAAGATTTCTTTAGCACCTATGTGTATTATGATGTATGAAAAATGTTAGGAATTCAGGGATATTGTATAATATAGATGATCATGTCTACTACTGAAGAACACACTGTAGATGCAAAATGCCTGATTTTCTAAAAATTGCCCTCCTGAAGATATTTCAGTTTAATGCATCAGCCCCAAACTATGCCTTGCAAAGTTCAGGGTCCAGGAATATTCTTATTTGAGACAGACAGAAAGAAAACTCTCATGTATGAGAGTACAGAGATAAATATGTGTATGCGAGGAGCAGTAGTTGGAATAGAGGTATGTAAATATGTATGTTTGTTTTTATGTTAAATAAGGACAGGGCCTGGTGAGTGTGACAGTGCTTGCAGTTTTGATAGCTTAACTCCTTAGAAGATAAAGAGGATTTCACTTCTCTTCGTAGTACCATAACAGGAAGAAGGTGAATTTCCTTTTCCATTTTGTTGACTGTTCACAAAATTCATCATATGGTCACATTTATTCTCAAATTGGGATCTTGAGATCAACTACAAAGATTATCATGTTCAAATGAGACCTACAGAAATTCAATCATTATTCTAAATCTCCCTAGATGGGAATAAAAATTATTTCAAAATAAAAGCCATGGTTTTGAAAAGTTATAAAGGGTATATGGGATCAGGCATATGACATATAGATTTTTTTTCCATTAGAGTCTTCAAAGTCAGCTCATAGTAGAGGTTGAGAAGTGCAGAAGGGTCTCTGAGTCACAGATAATTATCTTGCCCTGCTACAAACTTGGGAATTGCAATGCACATAGACCTGAAGCATATTTGTTCCTAAGAGATTCTGGGAAAAGGGAGATGGACTTACATCCTTTTAAAACTGATTTGAAGGAGTAAAATTATGTTTCTCTCTTTTAGAAAATGTCTTGTCATCGAGGGTCCAAGACTAGTATGTTGGCCTCTGCCCAACCTATACCTTTTTCTCATCTCCCTGCAATAATTGTTATGTTGAACACAAATGATTATCCTGCCACATCTCTCTACCTGTGTCCTACTCTGGAGATTTGGGGCATCCTCAATTCGGTCAGATCCATCTCTACAGAGCTGGCGTGACAACTTCAAATGCCTCTACTTCTGGGAGTGCTTTGACTGCACAAGTTTTCTCCCTTGCCCCTCACTTCTAGTCTTAGGCATCTATTTCTCCCCAAACAACAGAGCAATTTCCTTCCCATCCCAGCATGACTACTGCACTGATAACCCGTTACCTTTTGGGAAGACTATTTACATCCTCCCTCGGAAATCAGAGCCTCCTGATCCTCTTTGCTGGAAGGCTCAATGAGATAAAGCTGTTCCTATTGACTGTTGTCAGAATGAAGTTAAGCCTTAAATATCACGCTATTGTTCATAGTTTTCTGACATTGCTCCTCATTAAATGTTCCAGTTTAACTGGAGTTATTCAGGAAGGATGATCACAAACTTCAGGGGGAATAACAACTAGATGAGACCAAAAAAATTTTTTTGAATGATTTAGTCTAGAGAAAGAAAGACAAGGGAACATGAGGCAGGGGTAATAGACTAGTGGGTTTGGGGTGGGAGTTGAGTTTAACAGAGCTGATAGCTGTTTTCAGAGCATGAAAGCTACCCTTGGAGAAAGAAATGAGACTTATTCTTTGAAGCTTCAGAAAACAGAAGCAGAATCCATGAATGTGGCACCACTATGTTCTATTGGAGAAGGCCCTGTATCTCCCAACCAGTGGTTTCTTTTTTTAAAGTATGGCTGTATTTTAGATACTGTTTTCTGTTGCTTGAGAGGATCAGGTGGAAATCAGGTGAATACTTACAAAATTAGCAAGCACTAAAATCATTTAGGGCTTCCCTGGTGACTCAGTGGTAAAGAAGCCACCTGCCAAGGCAAAAGACGCTGGCTTAATCCCTGGGTCAGGAAGAGCCCCTGGAGAAGGAAACGGCAACCCACTTCAGTATTCTTGCCTGCGAAATCCCATGGACAGAGCCTGATGGGCTACAGTCCATGGAGTCACAAAAGAGACATGATTTAGTGACTAAACAACAACAAAATCATTTGATCTATCAGGTTCCTTACAGCAATATGATCCTGTGCTTCTGGAACTCTGTTCTTATGAAATACATTCTTTTGAAAAACATTATGATTGTAAAATTTATGTTAACTTTTAGAATTCTGTTCAAAACAAACTAAGATGTAAGATGAAGTGCCTCACTTATGCTTAGATTGTTGGTCAATAGAAGAAATTAAACTGAACAGAGTTTGTTAGATACCATTTTGCCAAGGGCTGAAATGTTATCAATAAATTGCTACTTTGCCGCTTTATAGTTGCTTGACATTTACAAAATCATTTAAGCACTCTAGGATTCACTTCCACCACATGAACAGCAAAAGAAGTTGAACTAAAATTCCATTGACTTTATTTTATTTTTTAATTTAATTATTTATTTTTGTACAACTTTAAAGTTTACTTTCCATTTACAGTTACTAGACAATGTTAGCTATATTCCCTGTGTGGTATAACACATCCTTGAGCTTATCTCACACCCAATAGATTATGCTTCCTTCTACCCATATGTTGCCCCTCCCCCACTACTGGTAACCCTTGGTTTGTGGTTTTAAACTATTATAATTCTATGACCTAAGTCCACATGGATAGCTGAGGGTGGGCTCCAAAGAACAGATCTACTGCTACCTAATGCGTTTGAGTTTCAAGATGCTGGAATCTTCACCTGGCTCTTGGCTCTTATCCTGGCAATTTGATTCTTCACACTCTAAAATTTTATTTCTCAGACAAGTTTTCTTTAAAACTGTTTTCAGGGGTACAACTTAAAGCTGTGCTCTTGGCACATCTGGCAGTGTGTTAGTGTCTCAAAGGTACAGTTTAATGCTCAGAAGAAAAAATAACTTATTCAACGAGAGAGAATTCATAGACCTTGCCTTAAGCTCCACTGTCCAACAACCTAGAGAATCCTAGATGAGTGAGCAAGGCCAAGTTTTGTGTTAAGTGTGTGTGTGTGTGTGTGTGTGTGTGTGTGTGTGAAGAGTCCATATTTCAACAGAAGATAAAATTGTTTGTTGAATTTGTTATTTTATAAATTGCTCACCTTTTTGGTTAACTGTCTATTTTCCTTTTTTAATGCATGCCAAGTCACTTCAGTAGTGTCTGACTCTTTGAGGCCCTATGGACTGTAGCCCACCAGGCTCCTACAGTTCATGGGATTCTCCAGACAAGAATACTGGAGTGGATTGCCATGCCCTCTTCCAGGGGATCTTCCTGACCCAAGAATCAAACATGTGTCTCTTACATCTCCTTCATTGGCAGGCAGCTTTTTTACCAGCAGCACAACCTGAGAAGCCCATTTTCCTCTCCCAACATGGATAATTAAAAGTTGACTCTTCTGCCTTTCTTCGGGATCCTAAAGCTGAGATCTAAGTAGGACAAGGTAAATAGATGGGGTGGAGAGTACCTTTCTATCTCTTTTATTCCAGGATTGTTTCCTCAGGAAAATAAATAAATAACCTTCTCTATTGCCCCCATCTTTACGTAAACAAAAGCAAGATTATTGAGATACATAGAGAACAAGAGTGACTGGCTCTGGATAAGAACAGAAAAGAAGAATCAAGCAGTAAGACACAGAAAGATTGGAAGAGGTAAGGCATTCAGCCTGTAGCAGTTTTTTGAATGATTCTCAACTCAGTTTAGAAGGCCATAGGTTTTGCTGAATGACTGGCTAGGAAAGCAGAAGGGTCACTAATGATAAAAGGCATCTCATTACTTTATTTTTTGGATATTACTTTCAAACAAGTTTTGAGTTATTTAATGTCTTTGAAAAAGTCCTTCAGTCTTCTCCATCTTTATTATTAACAGTGGTCTCTACCATTAAGATCTTTGTTGGTTTTTTGGCAGGCTTTTGGGGAGGTTAGTGGTGAATCCTAAAACGATAACAACAAGCATCTATAGGGACTTAATTTAAACTCTAGAACTCATTAGATGTTCACAAAATGTAATTTTATTTACACACACCTTAGAAATAAAAGAAATAATATTCTAAAAGTTATGTAATATCTTTTCCTAACTAGAGTTGGGACAAAAGTGGGATTTAAATGTACTTTTTTCATACTTCTAAGATATCATCCTATATAATGAATTGTATCAAGGGAAATATTACCTGTTTTACCTCTTTTAAAATTTGTTTTTTAATTGGAGGAAAATTGCTTTACAGTGTTGTTTTGTGAATCACCATAATTATAAATATAGCCCCTTTCTCCTGAACCTCTCTCCCCCGCCCCCATCCCCCTCCTCTAAGTCATTGCAGAGTGCCAGACTGGGATCCCTGTGTTATATGGCAACCTCTCACCAGCTATCTATTTAACTCATGATAGTGTATATATATCAATGCTACTTTTTTCATTCCTCCCACCCTCTCCTTTCCCCACTGGGTCCTCAAATCTATTCTCTACATCTGTATCTCCATTCCTTCCTTGCAAATAGTTTCATCAATACCATTTTTTCTAGGTTCCATATATATGTATTAATATGTGACATTTGTTTTTCTCCTTCTGACTTACTTCACTCTGTATAACAGACTCTAGGTTCATCTACCTCACTACCATTGACTCAAATTAATTCCTTTTTATGGTTAAGTAATATTCCATCGTATGCATGTACCACATCTTCTTTATTCATTCATCTGTAGATGGACATTTAGGTTGTTTTCATGTCCTGGCTACTGTAAATAGTGATGCAGTGAACACTGGGGCACGTGTCTTTTAGAATTGTGGTTTTCTCAGGGTATATGCACAGTAATGGGATTGCTGGATCATATGGTAGATTTATGTCTAGTTTTTTTTTTAAAGGAATCTCCCTACTGTTCTCCAAAATGGCTATATCAGTTTATATTCCCACCAGTAGTGTAGGAATGTTCCCTTTCTCCACCTTACCTTTTAAATCAGTTCAATTTTGTTCTCTGAGAAGCCAGTGCATATTCACATTGAATTTGCTATGAATCCTGTGTATTTGCTCAAATATCATTTCACTCAAGCTTTACAGCACAGTTAAATAGGTCAAGAAACAGGAGGCATCTATCTGTTTTACAGATAACAACTTACACAATTATATTTGGAAAATAAGCAAATGAGCCCTCTACTTTCTTTCCATATTCAGTAGATGAAAATGTGCTTCTTAAAGGTTGGTATAAAGGCCATCCTCTGTACTGGGAAAAGATAAAGCTGAGAGTTAGAAGGTTCAGACTCCACCTCTGTGTGACTTTGGATGCATTCTCAGATTAATTTGAAAAATAATAAAGTATGAACTCCTGAAAGTACATTTTGGCTGAAAAGTTTTGATTCTCTAATCATAATTTGGAAGAAAGTAAAGATATAATGGCCAGAGAGCTTCTACTGTGATGAGTTTCCAGGCAGTGGGCTCTACAGTCAAAAACTGTAGGTTGGTGCTTGGGACATGGAAGGAACTGATTTTGTCTATGTCCACAGCCAATTATGATTACCAAGGTTCTGGAAACAGATAACCATACAGTGACAACACATTTTGTTCTTCTGGGATTTCCAACACGGCCAGCCTTCCAGCTGCTCCTCTTCTTTGTTTTCCTGGCAATTTACCTTCTGACACTTGTAGAGAACTTTCTAATCATCTTCGTCATTCATAGTGATGGACAGTTGCACAAGCCCATGTACTTCTTTCTGAGCAACCTCTCTTTCCTGGAGATGTGGTATGTCACAGTCATCAGCCCCAAGATGCAGATAGACTTCCTCAGCCATGACAAGACAATTTCCTTCAATGGTTGCATGACTCAACTTTACTTCTTTGTGACCTTTGTCTGCACTGAGTACATCCTCCTTGCTGCAATGGCTTTTGACCGCTATGTAGCCATTTGTAACCCACTACGGTACCCACTCATCATGACCAACCAGCTTTGTGGTACACTGGCTGCAGGATGCTGGTTCTGTGGACTCATGACTGCCATGATTAAGATTGTTTTCATAGCCCGACTTCACTACTGTGGCACACCTCATATCAATCACTACTTTTGTGATATTTCCCCACTCCTCAATGTTTCCTGTGAGGACTCCTCACAAGCTGAACTAGTGGATTTCTTCTTGGCCCTCATGGTCATTGCTGTTCCCCTTTGTGTAGTGGTGGCATCTTATGCCACCATTCTCACCACCGTTCTCAGGATCCCTTCTTCTCAGGGACGCCAAAAGGCATTTTCCACCTGTGCCTCTCACCTAGCAGTTGTAATTCTCTTCTATTCCACGACCCTTTTCACTTATGCCCGCCCTAAGCTTATGTATGCCTATAATTCCAACAAAATGGTATCTGTCCTCTATACCATCATTGTCCCACTCCTCAACCCTATCATTTATTGTCTGAGAAACTGTGAAGTTAAGGCAGCCCTCAGGAAGACCATACTTTGCAAAGGCAGTGAACCCAGGGAAGATGGGACTGTGATTAATTAATGTGTAGAATCCCTTCATGCATGAATCAGGAGATGATTCCCACATAGTTCTTCCCACATTCCTGCCTTTGTTTATTTATCAACCTCTAGTACCTTAATGCTGATCTCCTCTGTGTGTGTGTGTGTGTGTGTGTGTGTGTGTGTGTGTGTGTGTGCATGAGTGCATGTGTGCATGCACAAACATGGCTGGAGGGATAGCCTTAAGAAATAGCCTCTCCTTCTATGTCAGCAGAGAAGTTTTAAATACTTTCCAAAAATTATTAAAGCAGATTTTTTTCTCTCACTAAAATATTAACTGAAAAGAGATTTTTGTTTAATTCATTAATGTATCATCTATACATTCAGCTGTGCCCAACACATAGTAGGTGCTTCATAGATATTTGTTGAAAGAATAATTGAATATATACATGTTTGAAATCAGGAGATGAAGATGGGAATTATGAATACGTTTTTAATTTATGAGCCTTCCAGTTCCTTCTTCATCCCATTCTGATTGTGTCTATTCTACTTTGTCATTTTCACCTATCTTTGTTTTCTTCCCTTGTAAGTCCACTCTTTTTAGTCCTTCTTTCCTTTTATAGATTTGTAGATTTCTTCCCTCTTTTCTCTGTCTTTCTCCATGTCCCTCTGTCTCTCTCCCTCCTCACTTTCTCTCACCCTCTATTTTTCCACAGAAAATATTTGCATGTGTTCATCTAAGTTACCATTTCATCTTAATTGATTCATTTATAGATTAAAAAATGTTCAAAAGCAATGAGTGGCATTGTTAAAGCCCAAGTGAAAATTTAGAAATATCATTATGTTTTCAAGATTTTAAACATTAAAAGAACAGCTTTTCTGTATGTCCTTAAAAATAGAGTTTATGGCCAGTTACTTTTCATGTCTTCTATTACAATTAATTTTTGCAAACTCAGTTTTGTAAAGTATGATTCCATTAATAAATTTCACCTTTTTCAAGTGTGTTGTTCAATGAATTTTAGAAAAGTATATAATTGTGAAACAACAACAGTCACCATATAGAACATTTACACCATCTTGAAAAGTTTCCTTGTGTCCTTTTAAATTAAATTTCTTATCCATGCCCTAGACTGAGCCACTGGCAGCTGACCTGGTTTTTATCAATTTAGCTTTGCCTTTTCTAGGAATTCCTTTAAATGAAATCATATAATAGGTATTCTTCTGAGTAAGGCTATTTTCACTTATATATCAGTTGTATATGCTGATTATCATAATTATATATTATAGTCATTTAATAATTATAATTATATATTATATATATATATATATGTTTTATGGAATTGTTGAGTGCTATTTCATTGTATGGATATAACACAATTTGCTATATGGACATTCAACGAGCTGATCGACATTCAGTCTATTTCTAGTTTAGGAATTTTATTAATAAATCTTCTATGAAAGTTTAAGATTAAAATAAGGTTGTTTTTTTTAATTAATATAAAACTTTAATTTCTCTCCAGGATATGAGGGTTGTTTGGCATCACTGGTTTTCCCAGGCGATGATAGTGGTAAAGAAACTGCCTGCCATTGCAGAATATGTAAGAGATGCAGGTTTGATCCCTAGGTTGGGAAGATTCCCTGGAAGAGGAAATTGTAACCCACTCCAGTATTCTTGCCTGGAGAATTCCATGGACAAAAGAGCTTGTGTAGCTTGGCAAGCTACAGTCCATAGGGTCACACAGAGTCGGACACAATTGAAGCAACTTGTCATGCATGCATACATGGCATTGTTACTGAGTAGTATGATGTTTTTGCTTAAATTTGTGAAAAAGTTGTCAAATTTTCCAAAGTAGCTGAACTGTTTTACATTCCTATAAGCAATTTATGAGACTTTCTGTTGAATTATGACCTTGTCAATTGTTAGCAACATTAAACTTCTGATGTGGTGATTATTGGTATCTCATTGGTTTTATCTTGCATTGCCCTAATGAGCATATTTTTTTTCATTTCAGTCAGATCAGTTCAGTTCAGTCGCTCAGTCGTGTCCGACTCTTTGCGACCCCATGAATCGCAGCATGCCAGGCTTCCCTGTCCATCACCAACTCCCAGAGTTTACTCAAACTCATGCCCATCGAGTCGGTGATGCCATCCAGCCATCTCATCCTCTGTCATCCCCTTCTCTTCCTGCCCCCAGTCCCTCCCAGCATCAGAGTCTTTTCCAATGAGTCAGCTCTTCGCATGAGGTGGCCAAAGTAATGGAGTTTCAGCTTCAGCATCAGTCCTTCCAATGAACACCCAGGACTGATCTCCTTTAGGATGGACTGGTTGGATCTTGTTGCAGTCCAAGGGACTCTCAAGAGTCTTCTCCAACACCACAGTTCAAAAGCATCAATTCTTCGGCGCTCAGCTTTCTTCACAGTCCAACTCTCACATCCATACATGACCACTGGAAAAACCATAGCCTTGACCAGACGGACCTTCCTTGAAATTTATAAAACTTCTTTGTGGGAGTGCGTATTGCTGTTCCTGTTCGTGGAGCCAATTGTCTTGCTGTTCACACTGTCTGTACTGGTCCTTGAATCAGGGTAGGCAAGGCACAAGCTAAGAAGCTGGAAAGGGACTCCAGGAGCCAAAGGAATGGCAGACATGTCCATTCTCTCCTGGCTGGCACAGCAACCATAACAGTCTCTCTCTTGGCTGATGCAGCAGCCATAGCAGCAGCCACGACATAACCATAACAGAGCCTTAACATAACCTCATGTGATGAAACCATTGAGCTGCTCCAGTGTAGCCCCACTACTGCAGCAGCCAGGGCTTTCATGGTGAAGCTCATACAGGCGTTCCTCACAAAGTAGCCCGTGACCAAATGAGTACTTCATCATGCACATGCACAGTGCTACAAGTGATCTCAGCTGTTACATACTCATTCTTTGCAAAATGTGGGGCGAGGGAGTCTGAACATGCCATTGTGGCTAATTTGCTCTCTCCCTCAGAGTGTCTAATCAAATATTTTATCCAGTTTTTAATTTGAGTTTTTATCTTATTACTAGGAGTTCCCTGGGGACTCGAGACAGTAAAAGAATTTGCTTGCATTGCAGGAAACCAGTGTTCAATCCCTGGGTCAGAAAGATCTAAGCTTTAAGAATTCTTATGACAGTCTGGTGCAATTATTTGTCAGATTTGTTTCACTAATATGTTCTTGCACTTGGTTCCTTGCCTTGTATTTTCTTAAAAGTGTCTTTCAGTAAGCAGCTTATATTCTCACAGTTTTGAAGTATAGAATCTAATTAGGTGCGAGACATTCAGTTCCTGGGTGGATTTGTTCTGGCATGTAGGTAGGCACCTCTTCTTGTGTGCGCATGGGGTGAAGAAAGAGAACACAGCCACATTTAACCTTAATTTTCTGCACAATGGTCCTATCTCCAAATATAGTCACACTGCAGGTTGAAGCTGCAACATACAAATTTTGAGGGGACATGAACTTTCAGTACATAAGAATGAGTGTGTAGAATTGATATCATTTTCCCCTTAAATATTTTGTAATTTTTGCCAGTGAACTAATCTGGATCTGTTTCTATTGAATAATATATCTCCTGCTTATGGATTGTATTCCTTCCACATCTCTGAATGTCTAGTATCTTTTCATTAGACATCAGAAATTATTAATGTCAGAAATTAGATTTTATTGTTTTATTACTAAATTTTGTTTTATTATTTTAAGTATGATTATATATTGTTATGGGGCATTGGTGGTTCAGTGGTAAAATTCTCGCCTCCCACGTGGGAGACCAGGGTTCGACTCCCAGCCAGTGAATCATGCTGGCATTTGTTTTGGGTTTCCCTGGTGTCTCAGATGGTAAAGAATCTGCCTGCAATACAGAAGACCCTGGTTTGATCCTTGGGTTGGGAAGATCCCCTGGAGGAGGAACTGGCAACCCACTCCAGTATTCTTGATTGGAGAAACCCATGGACAGGGGAGCCTGGTGACCTACAGTCCAAGGGGTGGCAAAGAGTTGAACACGACTGAGCAACTAACACACACATATATTGTTCTGGCCCAATGTTGTTTTATTTAAAATCAGTTAAATAATTTTAAACCTTTGCTTAAAGTTTTTCCATTCAGTCTCTCAGTCGTATCTGACTCTTTGCGACCCCATGAACTGCAGCACGCCAGGCCTCCCTGTCCATCACCAACTCCCAGAGCCCACCCAAACCCATTTCCATTGAGTCAGTGATGCCATCTAACCGTCTCATCCTCTGTCATCCCCTTCTCCTCCTGCCCTCAATCTTTCCCAGCATCAGGGTCTTTTCAAATGAGTCAGCTCTTCACATCAGGTGGCCAAAGTATTGGAGTTTCAGCTTCAAAATCAGTTTTTAAGTTGTGTCAAAACAGCCTTCAGGCTAGTACTGATTTATTCCAACTACTGGACAAATATTCTTAGGATTCTACCTTGGGCTGTGTAGCCTGCAAAGTCTACTCTGGCCGCTGGGAACACAAACTCTTCTTTTGTGAGCTCCAGGAATAATGTGGCTTACTGCTTATAGTAGCTTTTTCCCCTCCTTCTATCAGTGGTAGTTTCTTGTCATAGATGTGAGTGTCAGTACTGTGCCAAAGGCTTGATGCCAAAGACTTTTTTTTTTTTTTTTAAGATATGCAGAGTCCGTTCTGTGTGCTAACTCCTTTCTAGTTCTCTGTTTTGTAAAAAGCCCCTTCACTCTCTCTGAACTCCAATCTCTGTCTTAATTCAGTTAGATTCCCTGGATTATATTATATATAATATATAATCCAAACTCTTTGGATTCCCCTTCTGCCAAAAATTGGGGTCACTAAACTTCTAACTTTAGTATTTAAACATTTTAAAACAAAAAAATTTTTCTCACTGCATCATAATCACAGAGTAATATTTATCATGTTCTGTGAAACTATTTACCTTCGACTTAATGCCAAGATACGGCTACTTTTCTACATGTCTAAAATGAGTGCCTCTAGCTAAATCAGTCAGTCAGAGACTGTTCTTTTCTCTTCTGGCCTCTCCACCAGAAACCTCATTCTCAGCATTTTTTAAACTAGAGTCAGTTTCCTCTAGGGTCTACATTTGGGGTCCATATTCTCTGCTTTGCACCCTGGAAACTGTTCACAGGTTATAAGGTAGACAAGTCATCTCTCTTCTCTCAAGGACCACATCTTATGCTGCCTTCTGCCCAGTGTCTTAAAACTGATGTTTTTCATATTGTTTTCAGTGTTCCATTTTTTAAGTTGGAGGTGGGTTCCAGTACAAGTCCTATTAATTCATTGTAGGAAGAGATGAAGTCATAATGTACTGTATTGTTGATATTAATTAAGTTAGATATAAGATATTTTAATTTAAAGATATGTAGGAAAGGGAACTAGAGAAAAAGAGAAAGGCTGTATAGCTATTAGCAGCATTTATTTAATAATAATAATAAAAACACTATTCTTGTCTGGGTGAGAAGTTTGGGAAAGTACATAGTAGATCCAATATTTTAAAGCAGAAAAAAATGTTTATCTTTGTTTCTTCCACCATAGAACAGGGACTCAGTAAATAAAGATAGAGTAAATAATTGAGAGAATCTGAAAGCTGGCTTTAGCAATTTATTAAATTGATATCAGTCAGTTGATTCCTCCCATATCTTTATTTGTCAATATTGATACTATAACTGCTTTTTACAACTCAAAACAAACAAACAAACAAACAAAAACACTTCACAAACTGTTAATCTGAGTCCAAGCTAGTACTGTTCACTATGCTTGTGCTCAGCTGCTTTATTCATGTATGACTCTTTGTGACCCTATGGACTGGAGTCCGCCAAGTTCCTCTGTCCATGGGATCCTCCAGGAAAGAACACTGGAATGGATTGCTATGCTTTCCTCCACGAGATTGTCCCCACCAATGGATTGAATCAGCATCTCCTGCCGGAGGCAGATTCTTTACCCACTGAGCCACCTGGGAAGCCCCACTATACAATAGGCCAATAAATTTGAGAGATGAGTTGCTGGCGCAAGGAATAGAGACTTTATTCACAAAGTCAGCAGAATGAGAAGATGGTGAACTGGTGTCCCAAAGAAGTATCTTGCCTGAGTTACAATCAGGTTTCTTTTATAATAAAAGGGGAGTGGGTAAAGTCTTTGTTCTACAGTGTGTTAATTTCTTCCTTCCTGCAGTGATTTGCAGGTGGGCCTTGTCAGGAAGTTTCCTGTGAGCTGAACAAAGGTATTTTAACTTAATGCTTATTACATGGAAGGCAGGGCTCCCAGAGATGGGCCACTTTATATAATTTAAGCTTATAGGTAACACCCCTTTGGTGATTAATTTGTAGCCAGAGCAATAGAATACAAAGGTTAAAGTGAAAGGAGCAGATCCAATATGGAATCAAATTTTTCTTTTCTCTGTGGGAATATTGCATCCAAAGATGTTATACTGATAGTTCTTGAGGATTGTTTACAATAAGGCACCCAAGCACCATGGGAGCACAGTAGAAGGAAGTGCCATGTTTCATTTGTTAGGTTTTATTTTTTCATGTTATGAAAATATTAAATGCACAACACACACATACACACACAAAAACTCAAAGAAAAATAATAAATAAAAATCAACTAAAAATTGCCCATAACAGCAAAACAAAGATAACTTAAAAAAAATTAATTTATTTATTTTAATTGGAGGCTAATTACTTTACAATATTGTAGTGGGTTTTGCCATACATTGACATGAATCAGCCATGGGTGTACATGTGTCCCCCATCCTGAACCCACCTCCCTCCTCAATCCATCCCTCAGGGTCATCTCAGTCCACCAGCCCTGAGTGTCCTGTCTCATGCATTGAACACTTCACATATGATAATATACATGTTTCAATGCTGTTCTCTCAAATCATCCCACACTCACCTTCTCCCACAGAGTCCAAAAATCTATTCTTTATATCTGTGTCTCTTTTACTGTCTCGCATATCGGGTCATCATTACCATCTTTCTAAATTCCATATATATGTGTTAATTCCATATATACATGCATTGGTGTTTTTCTTTCTGACTTGCCTCACTCTGTATAATGGGCCCCAGTTTCATCCACCTCATTAGAACGGATTCAAATGTGTTAATTTTAATAGCTGAGTAACATTCCATTGTGTATATTTACCACAGCTTTCTTATCCATTCATCTGCCAGTGGACATCTAGGTTGCTTCCATGTCCTAGCTATTGTAAATAGTGCTGTGATGAACATTGGGGTACACGTGTCTTTTTCAATTCTGGTTTCCTCGGTGTGTATGCCCAGAAGTGGGATTGCTGGGTCATATGGCAGTTCTATTTCCAGTTTTTAAAGGAATCTCCACACAGTTCTCCATAGTGGCTGTACTAGTTTGCATTCCCACCAACAGTGTAAGAGGGTTCCCTTTTCTCCATACCCTCTCCAGAATTTATTGTCTGTAGACTTTTTGAAGGTGGGAGGAAAAGGGGATGACAGAGGATGAAATGGTTGAATAGCATCACCAACTCAATGGATAAGAGCTTGAGTAAGCTCCGGGAGTTGGTGATGGACAGGGAAGCCTGGTGTGCTGCAGTCCATGGGGTCACAGAGAGTCAGACACGACTGAGAGACTGAACTGAATTGAACTGATTCTAACTGGCATGAGATGGTACCTCACCGTGGTTTTGATTAGCATTTCTCTGATAATGAGTGATGTCGAGCATCTTTTCATGTGTTTGTTAGCCATCTGTATGTCTTCTTTGGAGAAATGTCTGTTTAGTTCTTTGGCCCATTTTTTGATTGGGTCATTTATTTTTCTGGTATTGAGCTGCATGTGCTGCTTGTATATTTTTGAGATTAGTTCTTTGTCAGTTGCTTCATTTGCTATTATTTTCTCCCATTCTGAAGGCTGTCTTTTCACCTTGTTTATAGTTTTCCTTCCTTGTGCAAAAACTTTTCAGTTTAAATAGGTCCCATTTGTTTAGAGGATCCTGCTGTGATTTATGTCAGAGAGTGTTTTGCCTATGTTTTCCTCTAGGGGTTTTATAGTTTCTCATCTTACATTTAGATATTTAATCCTTTTTGAGTTTATTTTTGTGTATGAAGTTAGAAAGTGTTCTAGTTTCATTCTTTTACAAGAGGTTGACCAGTTTTCCCAGCACAACTTGTTAAAGAGATTGTCTTTTCTCCACAGTATATTCTTGCTTCCTTTGTCAAAGATAAGGTGTCTATACGTGCATGGATTTATCTATCTCCAGGCTTTCTATTTTGTTCCATTGATCTATATTCCTGTCTTTGTGCCAGTACTATACTATCTAGATGACTATAGTTTTGTAGTATAATCTGAAATCAGGCTGCTTGATTCTTCCAGTTCCATTCTTCTTTCTCAATATTGCTTTGGTTGTTCAAGGTTTTTTGTATTTCCATACAAATTGTAAAATTATTTGTTCTAGTTCTGTGAAAAATACCGTTGGTAGCTTAATAGGGATTGCATTGACTCTATAGATTGCTTTGAGTAGTATACTCATTTTCACTATATTGATTCTTCTGATCCATGAACATAGTATATTTTTTCCATCTATTTGTGTCATCTTCTATTTCTTTCATCAGTGTTTTATAGTTTTCTATATATAAGTATTTTAAAACAAAGATAACTTTACTATCATGTTGGTATATGTACTTGATGGGCTTCTCTGGTGATTCAGATGGTAAATAATCTGACTGCACTGCAGGAGACACAGGTTTGATCCTTGGGTTGGGAAGATCCCCTGGAGAATGGAATGGCTATCAACTCCAGTATTCTTACCTGGAGAATCCCGTGAACAGAGGAGCCTGGCAGACTAGAGTCTATGATGTTGCAAAGGGTTGAACACGACTGAGCAACTAAGCACACACATACTACAAAACCAAAGGGAAGTAAAAATGTCTTCAACTTGGGACTGGATTGACCCACTCAAACGATCAGTTCTTTTGCATTCCTCTAGCTTTCTTTACATACATATATTTGAGGGCATGCATGCTCTGGCATAACTGGCCTGAAAGTGCCCAATCTGAAAAATTTAGATGCATTCACATTTTAAATGTATTTGCATAATTTCAAATTATCAATCCTTGTTTTCTAAGATAAAAAATGAAAACCTAATTGCATGGAGAGGAACTCAGGGGACACTGATAGATAAGAAATAGACAAAATTCAGATAATTTGAAAAGGAAGAGGCATTTGAGAAAGCTAAAAAGAACTGTTTCTACTGCAATAGGAATGAAGAAAAATATTAGAATAATTGTGGTACAAGCATATTTACAAATGCAGTGACAAGAGGGTGTTTTTGTTGATACCTTATATTTCCTCTAAAGTATGATGCAATGATATCAGGTAACATTGTGTTTGGAAGGAGTGACAAAGAGGGTCATGGGAGGGGAGAATAGTTAACTGTTTTAAGTGGAAGTGAGAATATGCACAATACTTTCTGCAGAGAACAGGAGATCGGTGATAATTGAAAAGGAAATATCCAGCTAAGCAAAACTGATCAAAATATGCTTCAAAATGAAAGGGCTGTGGATATATAATATATAATCCTTTAGTCTGAAAGACGCAGGGGTCAGAGAAGGATAAACATGTAATAGAACTTATAGGAAAATTATAAGGAAGAAACTTTGGCTGTATTAATATAAAATTGACTTTAAGGACAAGGGAGAGGATTATCCAAAGTCATCTGGATTATATTATATATAATATTATATATTATACCCATTTCCTGGTGACTCTATCAAAGAATGCTATTAATGAAATGAAAAGTACCTTGAGAATAAGCCATAGAAAAACAACCAGGATTTATCAAAGGAGTCATCAGCTAGGTTAAAGGTGTCTTAGGGAAAGCATACATTATTCATTTTCAAATATTTAAATCACTGCTGTGGAAGTGAAAAATTATATACAAGATATTCACCTCCAGAAATAATATGTGTAATGAAAAGGAGGACAGCATATAAAAGTGGAGCTTTATAACAGTGATATTTAACAGTGGTTAAACTAGAGGCAGAAATACTGCAGGTAAGATACCTGCAATAACAGAACAGTTGGAAGTGATAGACTTCGGTCCTTTTCAACACTGATAACTCATGGTTATATTAAATTTCAACTAGATTTATTCTATTTTCTTAACGATTTTTTTGTGAAGAGTCCTGTTGAGGCTTTTCTAAACTTGAAAATTTGTAATGACTGGACCTTCTATATTGAATTACCATCCACAGTATGTTATTTATCCTTCCTAGAAGAGACTAAAATCATTCTTACCTAAGTATATATACAGCTTATTCAGTTTTCAGTACAGTAGAAACTACCACAACATTGGGAAACAACTATATTCCAATAACATTAATTTAAAATATACTTCCTTGTTCAAGTTTAAGAGCATTTCAGATGTGTATAGTATTAATAATTACCCCAAGTTTAAGACCAAACCTATCAAATTAATACCATGGAGAAGCTTTCACTATGAGGTTATAAAGTGCTATGTGAATGAAAGACAATGCTATCATCACTTTTACAATTATTGGTATATCCTCAGACAAGAGTATTTTGTAGATATAAAGTATTCTTATTACAGAGCTTTAGAATAAAATCCTCTTCTGCCAGTCACTTTTCGAATGGCCGTCTGGACATCTCTGTTCCTTAGGCTATACACCAGGGGGTTCAACAATGGAGTCACAACTGTGTAGGTCACTGTCACAAGTCTATCTTTGCTGGATGGGTACTTGGATGACAGCCGCAGATAGACAAAGGAGGCACAGCCATAGTGGACAATGACTACAGTAAGATGGGAGGCACAAGTGGAGAAGGCTTTTCGCTTGCCGTCAGCTGATGGGATCCTCAGGATGTTGTGAACAATGAAGCCATAAGAGATGCAGATAAAAGTCATAGGGGCCATGAGTGCTAAAACTCCACCAATGAAGATGATGAGTTCATTGATATAGGAATCAGTACAGGCAAGGCGGATAACTGGTGAGATGTCACAGAAGTAATGGTTAATCTTGTTGGGGCCACAGAAAGGTAGTTCAAAAACTAAGAGGGAGCCTATCAATGAAAACAAAAAACCAATTACAGCACAAGTGGCTGCCAATTGTCCACAGACTTGCCAGCTCATAAGGACAGAGTACCGAAGTGGATGACAGATGGCAAGAAAGCGGTCATAACCCACGATTCCAAGTAGCATGCAATTAGTGACAGCAAAACCAAGGAAGAAAAACATCTGAGTGGCACAGTTAATAAATGAGATTGTTCTGAGCAGAGACAACAGATTTATGAGCATCTTGGGCAGAATGACAAAGGTATAGCATGTCTCAGAGATGGAAAGGATCCCTAGGAAGAAATACATAGGGATGTGGAGGCTGCGATCCAGGCAGATGACAGTGACAATGGTGATGTTTCCACTCAGGATAATCAGATACAGACACAGAAAAACAGCAAAGAGGATGAACTGGATTTCTCCAAGGTTGGAGAATCCCATCAATAGGAACTCTGTGACAGAGGAATAATTAGCTTGGTTGATTTGTTCCCCAAGATTGATCTACAGAGGACAAAAATGAAGAAACAGAGTTTGCCATGAAAAGGGGAGATAGTTATTTCCACTATGGATTGAGGAACAAGAAATAGGAGAAGGGATAAGGACTATTGCTAGTAGGAAATGCCCAATGGACCATGTCAATTCATGGAATTGTTTCCAAAACTCAAGAGTACATGTTTCCAGTGTTTAAGTCTAGGAAATTATTTTCACACTCTCTACTTCAAATAGCAATTAGGGAATGGAAATGTCTGAAACTTCCTGCATATCAGCCTAACTCTATCATTTATTATCTGTGTAATTTTTTTGTGCTTCAGCTTTTTCATGTGTAACATAAAATACTAATAACATCTCTTTCCTAGTTTTCTTATGAAAATTAAAGCACTGAGAAGTGCACATGCACACTGTAAACTTCTATTAAATGTCAGCTTCTGCTACCTAAGGTATTTAATTTTCAGGAAGTAGTGTTAGTTTTTCTTAAGCTTCCTTTTAGAGATACTTTAAACATATATCTACTTCAGGTTTTAGTTTTTAATCCTATTATTTTATTAAAAAAAATCTACCAGACCAACATGCATACCCAATTCCTATTTGCATACATTTATGGAGACAATAATATTGTGTTGACTTTAGTACATCCTTTCCCCTTAATCAATCGATTTCATGCACTGAATAGAAGAGAGTTGGATGGATTTTAGTATATTTAAGTGACTCTAGAGGAACACAAATTTATTACAGTCAGGTTGGCCATTGATATTACTAAATATCTACAGTTATGCCAAGATAATTCTCTGATTCTGCTCTAATTGTAGTTTCAAACCTCAAGAGAAAATAAATCAAACACATCAGACCTTACTTCAATATGAACCCTTGTGTCTGTTCACATTTTACCTGGATTTCCAACAGAACTCAACATTGCATTGGGTGCACCTGGCCTCAAGGAGTTTCAGCTCCTCCAATTTCTCCTTACTAAAGGATGAGCAAATCCTTTTTGCAATTCAACTAAAATCAAGTTTGAATTTTTAAAGTGATAAAAAGATTAAAGCAACCAAATAGTTGAAAATATAAGGCACCAAAGAAGAATACAAAAAGAAAACCTTCTACCTAAAGTAGCTCAGTTGAAGAGACCAGCTGTCCGATCCTACATTTTCAAGGTATATTTCTTAATCTATACCATCTTTGAATGTTTTCGCTTCACATTCTCTCATTTCAAGAGAAGCAAAAGTATCAGTTTCATTTTTCTACCTGAGTGTAGCATAGTGACCAGTAGGCTAATAGGTAGACTTGATATGTTCTCTAAGTAGACAGGGCTTCCCTGGTGGCTCAGTGGTATAGAATACACCTGTCATGAAAGAGATACAGGTTTGATCCCTGGGTCAGGAAGATCCCCTGGAGAAGGAAATGGCAACTCACTTCAGTATTCTTGCCTGGGAAATCCCATGGACAGAGGATCTTGGCGGGCTGAAGTTCACGGGGTCACAAAGAGTCGGACATGACTTAGCAACAGAGCATGCACACTGAGTAGATAAGTCATCACTTTTATCAGTTTATCCATTCATTAATGTGCTAATTTATTGATAAATTAAAGTAATATATCTAGTTACTACATATCTATTTTTCAATTGTATCTATCTTAGGTAGAGTACTGTTCTTAACTGAAATAATTGTAAATCACTTTTCCTTCTTCAACAAACAGCAAGACTATGTCTTCTCATCTTGCAGTATCTCACCTCTGTGCTTTTACTCATACTTTCCACCTGGAAAACCTTATGCACTTTCTATTCATTATTGAAGCTCAAACAGAAGCTGTGACCTCTGACTACTCTGGTCTCCAATGATAAGTAGGACATGTACTTTCTCTTCTCTTAATTTAATGACTTTCTATTGTGCATAAAATATATCACGAAAGTACCAGCCTCTACTTTCTCATATATCAGAGTATAAATACCTTGGGAGCAGTTTTATATTTCCCATAACATAAATACAAATTGCTACTTAAGAACTATTTGTTTAATGAATTGATGACTAAATATTTGATTTTTTTAAAGATGACATCCGCGAAAGGCATAATGTAAAGTCATGAAAGAAATGATGGGATTTTAAGCCTTATTTGGAGAATCTGGGAACAGAGATTCAGCTCACAATCTATCAGATCACATTGCAAAGTTATAATTGTGTTAATGTGTCACACAACCAAGAAGTTATAGAACATTAACCAGACCCAAGTCCTCATGATACGCTACCATTGCTTTTATTTTTATTATTACTACTATTACTAAAGCTCTGGTTCTTCCAAACACTTTCATGCATCATTAGATATCTAACAAAACAAACCAACAGGATATTCTTGAACAATGTAATTTATTTTACCTCCTCAGTTCCCATTTATGAGTCTGATGCTTTAGATTATTTGTCCACAGAATGTTAGGAGTGTGGAGTGCTAAAGACAGTAGAAAGTCTGTAAGGAAAAATAAGTCAGTTATATTTCCTTTATTCCTTCATTGCCTGTTAGAAGTTTTTAATATACCATTGTCACCAGAGAACAGTTTCATGTGATGTTTGAGAATGGGCATTGAATGAACTAAATGTTGAAAATTCATTTTTGATAAGGAATTAGAAGTTTATGTCCTTTCTTTTCCAATTACCCAGAAAAGACTTTCAAAAGGAATCAGCCTTTCAGAGATGGCTGATAGAAAGGAAGTAAGTTCCATGGAGTAGGGGAGCATATTTTATGGCGCTTATTTATAACCATTCCTGTGCCTACTACAATTCATTGGTGATGCTCTATTTATCACCCCATGGCCCTATATTATTCTCCAACTTTTAAGTCTACCTTGTGTATTTGTGCCTTGCTTTCCCTGCATGCTCTTTTTAACCATCACTCATAGATAGACTAAAACTCAAGGGATGATTAGGACATTTCTAAAATTATCATCGGAGACCTCTGTATCACTATACCCAAGCACTAATTTTACTCAATTTTCTACATAAAATAACCCAACAGGGCCTATTTCTCTATGTTCCCTAGCACAAATCTATTAGAAGTCAGTGAAACCTAAAAATCTAATAAAAATAAGACTCAAAAACTAATATTACTATAATCATTTCTATTTTTAAATGACTCTATTCTCTTTCTACTACTGACATCTCAATACCTCCAAACTTTATTCCTACCTCCTCTGCTGAGAATTATGAGAAGTATCCCCTAAAGCATCATTGAAGAAATTTTCTTTTGTTTCTTATTAGCTGTGGCCCCAACATGCTGGTTTATGTTTATACTTTCCAAAACTCCAGGGATCCATTATTGCAACATTAATTTTGGCACAGTTCCAATCTGTTCAATGAGTAAATAGGATGTAGGAAACAACCTGGATACTAAATCTCACAGGTCCAACAGGCTAAAAAGGAAACAGGAGACGATTAATACTGGCAATTAGCTGGCAATTAGTCCCAGGTTGCCTGATAGCTCATTAGAAGCTAAAAATTTTTGCAAATTAAGAAAAGAGAAATAATATGGAAAACCCATATTACAATAGGTAACACAGGACTGAATTTTCTGAGGTCATTAAGTAAGGAAGAAAACCCCTTTCATCCTTGGACTTCACCAAGACAAATAAAGCCTGCTTTATCATTGCAAATAAAGAAGCAAAGTTATCCTTTTTAGTCTAGTTTCATCTGAACTCTACAAATTCAGTTTCTGCACCAAGGAGAGGGGCATAGGAACACATAGTGTGAGGGATGAGAAAGGGTGATATCGTAGCTAGTAAAACTGAGACTTTGAAGAACAATGGCAAAGAGCTGGTTTGAGGACTGAAGGATAACCATGGAGTGTTTAGATGTGGGCCATAGAGACAATACTTCACTTCTTCCAAGCTTGATGGAGATGAAAAGATCTCCAATCAAGTGCCTGCTTCAAGGATAGGGAATAGGGTAAAAAATCTTGGGTAGCATCCTAGAGGGCTTGACCAGTCCCCTAATTATCCTCATTCTTTCTCACAATTCTCTATTGAATAGACCCAAGGTAGGTGAGAGAAGAAAAAAACCAAAAACAAACAAACAAACAAAAAACCAGGTAATTGCCTGCTGTACACACGTATGCCACAGTTTTCATATCCTGTATTTGAAATGAAGTTAAAGTCAAGCTTTCTGTTGCTAGACTCAGCCAACACAATTTCTACACTTTTAGATTTTCTAGAAATGTTTATTCTTCCTCTTCTGTGAGATAATGAAGAAAAACTCACCCCCGCCCCCTTCATGAGTGACTCACAATGAGAGGTCAGAAAAGATTTCAGGCACTTAGCATTGAAGTCTTCTCCCACTTTACTCTGTTGCAGTTCTGTTAGTAGTTCTTGACTGAGATGTAGCTGATAGAACTCCCTAGCAGCTGTCCTCAAATCAGCAGAAACTCCCAAGTGATATGATTACTGACTCAGAGTCTTTATTCCAGCTATACCATTTTCAGAGGCTACCAACAGAGCTATAACAATGGCTACTGCTGCTTCCAACAGTTCTCAAATGTGCACAACAATTCCTCCTAATAGTTGCAGAATTCCTGGGTTTCTTGGCCAACTTGTCTGCTCAGTGTATCTTCCCAAGCAAACAATTCTCCATGGGGTGCAGGCCAAGTCTTCAGCATAAACCTTTAAAAAAATTTGTTCAAAGACCTCGAAGGTATTAGGGCAGCAATAAATCTGAAAAATACTGCAGTTAGTCACATTTCTAGAATCACTTCTTGACACAGTTGTGGACTTAGGATAATCTCTATAATCGTATGAACCAATTTCTGTGACTAGAACATATGTGAATATAGTTTATTGGTTGTGTTTCTCTGGAGAACCCAGTGAAAACAAGTGTTAGTCCCTCAGTTGTTTGACTCTTTGTAACCCCATGGACTATAACCCACCAGATTCTGTCCATGGAATTATCTACACAAGAATACTGGAGTAGGTACTCATTGCCTTCTTCAGGGGATCTTCCCTACTGAGGGATTGAACCTGGGTCTCCTGTGTTACAGGCAGATTCATTATGTCTGAGCCACAAGGGAAGGTCAATACACAAAACATGCTCTGCACATAAAGGAAAGATAGATATGGAGGTAAAAATGTAAAGAAGAAATCTTAAAAATTATAAAAAGACTGTGGCTTGTAAGTTAGTAGCTTTGATTTTCATGTAAATGAAGCACAATATAGCCCAGCATAAGGAAAGGGAATCTATTGGCTTAAATCATTGGGTGGTCCAGTAGTTAAGATTTCACCTTCCAATGCAGGGACTGAGAGTATGATCCCTGGTCAGGGGGCTAAGATCCCACATGCTTCATGGCCAAAATAAAGACTTTGAAAATGGTCCACATCAAAATAAATAAATCACTAGGAAGTTCAAGACATTTCTGATCAGATATGGCTCGATTCATAGACTTCCATTACAACAGTATGCTGAGTCTTGACTCAGAGGTCAACCTCTGGAAAACATCCTCATCTATAATTTGATTTTTCTCTTTAACACATATTTTGATGTGTAGTTAAGTTTATATATATATATATACTTTTCATTTACATCTCTATTTCAACCTTCATGGGAAAGTTTTCCCTGTTTTGCTAAATTTTTAGCCCATCTCTAAGATATTGCCTGATTCATAGTAAGCATTCAATATATATGTTGAATAAATGAATAGTTTTTATCTTTCTGTCTTTCACTTAACTCAGCTTCACATTCTTGCTAGGTTTCTTTTGCCATAAGCTGGCTTTATCCAAATAGCTTCCCTTTATCCAAAAGTTTTCCCTCATAGCTCAGTACATATAGAATCTACCTGCAATACAGGAGACCTGGGTTTGATTCCTGGGTTGGGAAGATCCCCTGGAGAAGTAAATGGCAACCCACTCCAGTATTCTTGCCTAGAGAATCCCATGGACAGAGGAACCTGGCAGGCCACAGTCCCTGGGGTCGCAAGAGTCAGACACAATTTAGTGACTAAACCGCCACCACCATCCAAATAGCTGAGGGGAAAAATAAAGATGAAAGTCTTAAAACTGTGTGCTATTCAAAAGATCTAATTTAATCAAGATGCCTTCTAGATAGAAACTGGAGCAATGTGTGACTGATTTCACAGAACTTTTCACCCAATATATGGTATGAAATGGAGAAAGTAGGGTTTGTCCATTAACTAGTACACTTGAAATGGTTCCAGAATAATTTTTGTCTATTGTATTGCAAAAAGTGAAAAAAAAAAATCCAGTTATATAAGATTCAGTAGATAAAAGAAATTCATCACTCCACTATCTGAAGAAACATTTGAATATCAAATGATGAGTTGCAGGCAAATTGTGAATCATAGACTATGACATCGCCATAGGCTCAATTTATCTCTTTTCTTAGCTCTCCTTTGACCTTTATTTCAGTTTCATTCTGTCTCGGTTTTCCTCATGACAGTAAAGTGGAAGGCAAAGTTGAGGTCATCTTTCTTTCATCTTGATTATATAGAGAAGCAAATTATTAAGAACCTGAGTGCTCAGAGTTTCCTGCAGGAGTTAGACTAAGTTTCTGTTCCCTATTTTTATGAGTGCTTTGAGAAGACTGTAAAATGGTTACAACCAGCAGCAACATTTTCTTGACCTGTAGATTTCAGCTAATGTCAAGTGTTCTTCAATCACTAATTCCAGTGACAGACTCTTGGTTATTTAAAACTTTCCAATAATTTGTAGGCATGTAATATCTTGAACTACATTTTTTTCCTTAAGACACTTAATATAATTTTATATTACTTGCATCAATTTTCAACTGAATGATTCAGTTGAAATTAGATAATTTCAACTAATTAGACAAAAAAGTTTTTAAATGGCATAAAATATTTTATTAAAATGTTTGGGTTGTAACTTTCAAAAAAGTAAAGGCAAGTAGAAATTTTGTTTCTCATCTAAAGGAGTTCAGAACTTGGTCTGTTAAACCTCTTGAAGACAACAATTACAAACTCTGGAAGAAATACAAAGAGAAACTACTTGAAGACAATAGAGACAGGATAAAGGCAGACATATCTAGAATGCATTCAGCACTAGGAAGAAGGTAAGTACACAGGATGATTACTCTCTGATATAGTTTTGGTTTGAATGAAGAGCACAGCTAGCACTGTTTGTGAAAAGATAAAGTTTCCAGCTCAGTTCAGTTCAGTCACTCAGTTGTGTCCGACTATTTGCAACCCCATGGACTGCAGCATTCTAGGCTTCCCTGTCCATCACCGATTCCCAGAGCTTTCTCAAACTATGTCCATTGGGTCAATGATACCATCCACCCATTTCATCATCTGTCATCCCCTTTTTCTCCTGCCTTCAATCTTCCCCAGCATCAGGGTCTTTATCAATGAATCAGTTCTTCTCCTCAGGTGGCCAAAGTAATGGAGGTTCAGCTTCAACATCAATCCCTCCAATGAACACCCAGGACTGATCTCCTTCAGGATGGACTTGTTGGATCTCCTTGCAGTCCAAGGGACTCTAAAGAGTCTTCTCCAGCACCACAGCTCAAAAGCATCAATTCTTCGGTGCTCAGCTTTCTTTATAGTCCAACTATCACATCCATACATGACTACTGGAAAAACCATAGCCTTGACTAGGTGGACCTTTGTTGGCAAAGTAATGTCTCTGCTTTTTAATAAGCTGTCTAGGTTGGTCAAAGCTTTTCTTCCAATGAGTAAGCATCTTTTAATTTCATGGCTGCAATCACCATCTGCAGTGATTTTGGAGCCCCCCAAAATAAAGTCTGTCACTGTTTCCATTGTTTCCCCATATACTTGCCATGAAGTGATGGGACTGGATGCCATGATATTAGCTTTGTGAATGTTGCCTTTCAAGCCAACTTTTCCACTATCTTTCACTTTCAAGAAGAGGCTCTTTAGTTCCTCTTCACTTTCTGCCATAAGGGTGGTGTCATCTGCATATCTGAGGTTATTGATATTTCTCCCAGCAATCTTGATTCCAGCTTGTGCTTCATCCAGTCAGGCATTTCACCTGATATACACTGTATATAAGTTAAATAAGCTGGGTGACAATATGCAGCCTTGATGTACTCCTTTCCTAATTTGGAACCAGTCAGTTGTTCCATATCCAGTTCTAACTGTTGCTTCTTGGCCTGCATACAAATTTCTCAGGAGGCAGGTAAGGTGGTCTGGTATTGTGCTCACTTCAAGAATTTTCAGTTGTGATCCACACAGTCAAAAGCTTTGGCATAGTCAATAAGGCAGAATTTGATGCATTTCTGGAACTCTTTTGGTTTTTCGATGATCCAATGGCTGTTGGCAATTTGATCTCTGGTTCTTCTGCCTTTTTTAAAGCCAGTTTGAACATCTGGAAGTTCACAGCTCACATACTGTTGAAGCCTGTTTTGGAAAATTTTGAACATTATTTTGTTAGCATGTGAGATGAGTGCATTTGTGTGATAGTTTAAAGATTCTTTGGAATTGCCTTTCTTTGGGATTGAAATGAAAACTAACCTTTTCCAATCCCGTGGCCATTGCTGAGTTTTCCAAATTTGCTGGCATATTGAGTGAAGCACTTTCACAGCATCATCTTTTAGGATTTGAAATAGTTCAACTGGAATTCCATCACCTCCACTAGCTTTGTTCATAGTGATGCTTCCTAAGGCCTACTTGACTTTGCATCCCAGGATGTCTGAGTCTAGGTTAGTGACACTCCTTCATGGTTATCTGGATCATGAATATCTTTTTTTGTATAGTTCTTCTGAGTATTCTTGCCACCTTTTCTTAATATCTTCTGCTTCTATTAGGTCCATACCTTTTCTGTCCTTTATTGTGCCCATCTTTGCATATAATCTTCCTTTAGAATCTCTAATTTTCGTGAAGAGATCTCTAGTCTTTCCCATTCTATTGTTTCTCTATATTTCTTTGCACTGATCACTGAGGAAGGTTTTTCATATCTCTCCTTGCTATTCTTTGGAACTCTGCATTCAGATGATTTATCTTTCCTTTTCCCCTTTGCCTTCACGTCTCTTCTTTTCTCAGCTATTTGAAAGGCCTCCTGAACCATTTTGCCTTTCTGCATTTCTTTTTCTTGGGGATGATCTAGATCACTGCCTCCTGTACAATGTCATGAACCTCCATCCATAGTTCTTTAGGAATTATGTCTATCAGATCTAATCCCTTGAATCTATTCATCACTTCCACTGCATAATCATAAGGGATTCGATTTAGGTCATACCTGAATGATCTAGTGGTTTTCCCTACTTACTTCAATTTAAGATTCAAAAGGAGCACTAACAGACTTTCTGTCATGAAGGACTGGAAGATAGAGTCTGAGGTAACTGGAACAGCTGGAATGTGAGGAAAGGAGCCTAGAAAGTGAGAGCCAGAGTTGTTGTTCACAATCATTTAGTTGTGCCCCACTTTTTGTGACCCCATGGGCTGCAATGCACCAGGCTTCTCTGTCCATCACCATCTCCTGGAGCTTGCTCAAACTCATATCCACTGAGTCAGTGATGCTGTCCAACCATCTCATCCTCTGTCATTCCCTTCTCCTTCTGTTTTCAACTTTCCCAGCATCAGGGTCTTTTCTAATGAGTTGGCTCTTTGCACCAGGTGGCCAAAATATTGGAGCTTCAGTTTCCACATCAGTGTTTGCAATGAATATTCGTGGTTGATTTCCCTTAAGATTGACTGGTTTGACCTCCTTGCTGTCCAAGGGACTCTCAAGAGTCTTCTCCAACACCACAGTTTAAAAGTGTTAATTCTTACATGCTTAGCCTTCTTTACTGTTCAACTCTCATATCCCTACATGACTACTGGAAGAGTCAGCTTTGGCTATCCAGACCTTTGTTAGTAATGTAATGTCTCTACTTTTTAATATGCTATCTAAGTTTGTCATAGCTTTTCTTCCAAGAAGCAAACATCTTTGTATTTCATGGCTGCTGTGGTTTTGTGATTTTGGAGCCCAAGAAAATAAATTCTGTCATTGTTTCCATTGTTTATCCATGTATTTGCAATAAAGTAATGGACTGGTTTTCATGAACTTCGTTTTTTGAATGTTGAGTTTTAGGCCAGGTTTTTCACTCTCCTCTTTCACCTTCAAGAGGCTTTTTAATTCCTCTTCACTTTCTGCCATACAGTGGTGTCATCTGCATATCTGAGGTTATTGATATTTCTACCAGCAATCTTAATTCCAGCTTGAGCTCATCCAGCCCAGCATTTCACATGATGTACTGTGCATTATATATTAAATAAACAGGGTGACAATATACAACCTTTCCAAATTTTGAACCAGTCTGTATTTCCATGTTTGGCTCTAACTGTTGCTTCTTGACCTGCATGCAGCTTTCTCAGGAGGCAGGTAAGATGATCTTGTATTCCCATCTCTTTAAGAATTTCCCACTGTTTGTTGTGATCCACACAGTCAAAAGTTTTAGCATAGTCAATGAAGCAGAAGTAAATGTTTCCCTGGAATTTTCTTGCTACTTCTATATTCCAGTGGAGGTTGGTAGTTTGATTTCTGGTTCTTCTCCCTTTTCTATATCCAGCTTGTACATCTGGAAGTTCTCAGTTCATGTACTGCTGAAGCCTAGCTTGGAGCATTTTATGCATTACATTGCTAGCATGTGAAATGAGTGCAAGTGTGAGGTAGTTTGAACATTCTATGGCATTGCCCTTTTTTGGGATTGGATTGAAAACTGACCTTTTCCAGTCCTGTGGCCACTGATGAGTTTTCCAAATTAGTTGGCATATTGAGTGCAGCACATTCACAGCATCATCTTTTGGGAAATAGCTCAGCTGGAATTCCATCACCTTTACTAGCTTTGTTTGTAGTGATGCTTCCCAAGGCCCACTTGACTTTGCACTCTAGAATGTTTGGCTCTTGGTGATGAATCACACCATCATGGTTATCTGGATCATTAAGATGTTTTTTTTTTTTTTTGTATAGTTTGGTGTATTCTTGCCTCCTCTTCTTAATATCTTCTGCTTCTGTTAGGTCCATACTGTTTTTGTCCCATCTTTGCAAGAAATATTCCTTTGGTTTCTATAATTTTCTTGAAGATATCTCCAGTCTATCCCATTCTATTGTTTTCCTCTATTTCTTTGCATTGTTCACTTAGGAAGCCTTTCTTATCACTCCTTGCTATTCTTTGGAATTCTGCATTCAGATGGGTATATCTTTCTTTTTTCTCCTTTGCCTTTCACTTCTCTTCTTTTCTCAGCTATTTGTAAGACATCCTCAGACAACCATTTTGCTTTTTTGCATTTCATATTCAAAATCTCTGAATATATTTTGCTCAAATTTCTGGTTGACTTCTGAAGCATATATGTGAAAAAGACTCAAAGCAGTACAGAAGTACAAAAGAACTAAACAGAGATTTGAACTACCACCCAAGTTAAGAATTTTTCAGTTTTGATCTAAGCTTTTTATCTGCTAAAACTAAAAGTACCATCAATTTTCATTTTAATACAACAGAATCTCTACAACATAATTTTCACTAGATTGTAGTTGAAATCCAAAATTATTTTATGTAAAAAAGCCAGGATTACGTGATGATTTGCAAGACATAAGGCAGTCAGTGTAAAGCTAATGATATATATAATTCAACATTGAAATTACTAAACAGATTTTACAACAGCTCTGATAACTATGTTCAGTGATATAAAAGAAAATGTGTTTTCTTATAAGCATACTAGAAACCTTAGAAGAGAAATAGACACCACAGGAAAACAAAAAAAATGGTAGAACTAAAATACATTATCTGAAAAAAAAGAAAAGAAAGAAAGCTTCATTGGATGAGATTCACAGAATTGAGATAACAGAGTAAAAAAACAGTGACTGTGAAGATATATCAAAAGAAAGAATACAATGTGAAGAGAATTAGAAAACAATGAAAAATGTAAACAGATCCTCAAGCACCTGGAAAACTATGTTAAATTATGCAAAACAAGTGTAATGAGAGTTTCAGAAAGGAATGAGCTAGAAAATAAGGTAGAAAAAATTTGGAAAAAATAACAGCCAAAAATTTCATAAATTTGCTTAAAGATTTCAGTTTATAGATTTGGGGGGGTCTCAACAAACATCTAGCATGGTAAATGGGAAGAAAATCATACCTAGGTACATCATAGTCAAATTGCTTAAAGTAAAGGATAAAAAAAATTCTTGAAAGAACAAAAGAAAAAAAAATAAAGTATCATACAAGGAGTGAAACAGCAGTGAAATTAATGCTGGCTTCTCACCAGAAACTTGGAGCCCAGAGAACTGTGGAACACAAACCTAAACATGATGAAAAAATGATAATTAATAAAAATACCAATTCAGGATTGTATTTCCACTGCAAATATTTTTGAAGATTAAAAACAAAACAAAGACAGTTTTATACAGGAAAAAGAAAAAAAAAAAGAGAGAGAAAGAGAATTTGTCATCAATAGATCCATACTACCTGAAATACTTAAAAATTTTTTTTTCAAAAAAAGGAAATTACACTAGACAGAAATGCAGGTAGGTGTCATAAAGTGAACATTTTTATTTTTCATCTTAGTTAAGTTTTCTGAGTAAAGCAACCTGAGATATAACTTAAAGGACATGTTTTGAAATCTAAAATATAGTGAAATAATTATGAGATAGCCATCTTCCCACAATTGAAATTATTTTGAATTTACATTTCATTGAGGAGGGTTAACAACTATTCATTTTCTACATAAGCTCTAGATTTCCAATTTCAGGATTTCTGTTATGCAGTGCAGGCCCTCATATATGTAGAGTGACATCTGGCTCTCATCAGTAACCTCAGAAGGACTCAGTTTTGTTCAGTCACTCAGTCGTGTCTGACTCTTTGTGACCCCATGGACTGCAACACGCCAGGCTTCCCTGTCCATCACCAACTCCCAGAGCTTGCTCAAACTATGTCCGTCAAGTCAGTGATGCCATCCAACCATCTCATCCTCTGTCATCCCCTTTTCCTTCTGCCTTCAATCTTTCCAAGCATCAGGGTCTTTTCCAATAAGTCAATTCTTCACATCAGGTGGCCAAAGTGTTGGAGCTTCAGCTTCAGCATCAGTCCTTCCAATGAATATTCAGGACTGATTTCCTTTAGGATTGACTGGCAAGATATCCTTGCAGTCCAAGGGACTCTAAAGAGTCCTCTCCAACATCACAGTTCAAAAGCATTAATTCTTCAGCGCTCAGCTTTCTTTATGGTCCAACATTCACATCCATACATGACTACTGGAAAAACCACAGCTTTGACTATACAGACCTTTGTCAGAAGGACTAGGTCAATAAAAACCTATTCAGCTATTGCTTTAAAGAGTAATAATCTATTCTTGCTCCAAAACTTCATCTTTACATTCAGGATGCTATGAATACATGTAGATACTAAAAACTATCATCAAGAAGAAATTGATGAGCATTAAAATAATAAATACTTGAGAAAACATAAAAGACTATTTTTTCTTTATTTATGAATAAATGTATGTAGTGAATATGTATGAATAAAGCAAAAAATTATTACATTTCCTTATGGGTTTTTAATGAAGAGATGAAATACACTTTAAAATAAAGGATAAGTTAGTGGTAAATGGATCTATGCAATTCCAAAGCTTTTACATTTCAGGTATAGTCATACAATATTAACTCTATGCAGACTGTGAAAGTTAAAAATGTAATTGCATTTCAGTTCTAAACTTTCTTTTAATTGTCCTATGATCATGGAACATTTCTCCCTTGCCAGCTGACACTGTACTAAGCTTTGTCCGTAGAAGGTGATAATTGGACTCCAGAGTTAGGAGACAGTTCTGTACCTGTTTCTGATGTGTTTGCTGCTGTCTGGAGGTTAGCGGCATGTGGGACACACAGAAGAATCTCCCTCTGTTTCAGCAGGAAGGTTCCCACAGACATTTTCCCCGTGAATTCCATATTGAGGCAACTTACCATTGACAGCCTCCTCCAGCTCCCCAGAAGGTGGCTTTGCAGCAAGTTCTGCAGTATATCACCTTCTCATATATGACAGAAAATGGAAACAAGAAAACACAACCCAGAGGAAATTATACCAAGACTTATTTATAAAGCTACATTTAAATAGACAGTTTGGTATTAGTGTGAATATAGACAAATAGATCAAAATATGGTGTCCAGAAATAGATCCATATTGATAAAGTCAATTAATTTTCTATAAAGCTGCCAAGGTAATCCAGTGATGAAAGTAGGGACTAGAAAATCTCCTGACTGATTGGGAGGAGGAGCTAATGATGAAAGTGTGACATCTACTCAAGAATGATGAAGAAGATGGTCTTCTTTTCCTCCCCACCTTTCCCACTGATTATAAAAATATAGCCCACTAAACTTCCTTGCCTGCCCACTTGTATCTCTCACAAGTGCCCTATACTAATAAACTCATTCCTGATCTGTCACTCTGCCTCTCAATGAATTCTTTCCTAACAGAGACAGAAGAACATATGCTTTACAACGTCCTAAGAGGATAACCTTTTCAACAGAGTTGCTTTTGGATAGGTGAAAAATAAAAACGTACACTCTTCTCACATCATATAAAATAAAATCAACTGAAAATGAATTATATCCTGGCTGCAAAAGCTGATATTATAAAAGTTTTTGAAAATAGCATTGGATAAAATGTCAACTAGCTTATGTTTTGCAAATATTTCTTGAATATAAGACAAAACACATAAACCATAAAAGTCAAAATCAGTATATTGTACTTCTTTAGCAATCCCCCCAAAAAAATTGCTCTTCAAAAGACACTGATAAAAAAGCAAAAGCAAATTAGAACATGGTAAAATATTTGCATAATATATATGTGACAAAACTTATGCCTAGAAAATATAAAGAACTCTTAAAATTCAATAAAGAGAAAAATGATCCAATCTAGAAATTGGGAAGACATTCAAATTAGGAAATGGATAAAAGATGTGAGAGGAACTTAACTAAAGAAATTACAGAGACGGCCAATAGATACATAAAACAATAATCAGCATCTTTAGTCATCAAGGAAATTCCAACCACAATTTGATACCACTGCCTATCCACTTGAGGGATGAAATTAAGACTGGCGAGTTATATTGAGCATGTCAAGCAATTGGTAACCCTCATATATTGCTGTTGAGAGTGTGTGTAGAGTGTAAAATGGCAAAATTCTTTGTCAATCTCTTATAAAGCTAGCATATATTTACATACAGAGATCATCAATTCCACACCTAGATATTTACATAATAGAATGAAAAATATCTCCACACAGTTATGTAAATGCATGTACACTAATATTTCTCCAAGGAAAGTTATGGCCAACCTAGATAGCATATTAAAAAGCAGAGACATTACTTTGCCAACAAAGGTCCGTCTAGTCAAGGCTATGGTTTTTCCAGCGGTCATATATGGATGTGAGAGTTGAACTGTGAAGAAAGCTGAGCGCAGAAGAATTGATGCTTTTGAACTGTGGTGTTGGAGAAGACTCTTGAGAGTCCCTTGGACTGCAAGGAGATCCAACCCGTCCATCCTAAAGGAGATCAGTCCTGGGTGCTCATTGGAAGGATTGATGCTGAAGCTGAAACTCCAACACTTTGGCCGCCTCATTCAAAGGGTTGACTCATTGGAAAAGACCCTGATGCTGGGAGGGATTGGAGGCAGGAGGAGAAGGGGACGACAGAGGATGAGATGGCTGGATGGTATCACCTACTCAATGGACATAGGTTTGGGTTAACTCCGAGAGTTGGTGATGGACAGGGAGGCCTGGCATGCTGCGATTCATGGGGTCGTAAAGAGTCGGACACCACTGAGCGACTGAACTGAACTGACTGAACTGATTGCTAAGAGCTATAAACTGAGAAAAAGCTAAATGTCCATCATCATGTACCTGGATACATGAAGTGTGGTGTATTTATACAATGAAACAAAAAGAATGTGAACTATTTCATCACTCCAATATGGATACATTTCAAAAATACATCCAGTGAAAGAAACCAAAAAGTAAAAAATCATATACTATGTGATTCTATTCACATGAATTTGTAGTACTGTCATAGTTTTAGTGACAAAAAGTTGGTTTCCTGGGACTAGTGGCGACATAGGGTACTCATAAGGAAGGAGCATGAGGAAAGTTTAGGGGTGATGGATATGTGTTGTATCTTGATGATGGTGGTTACATGGGCGGTTTTGCATGTCAAAACACATCAAACACATTATATAAAATATAAATAAGTATATTTATATTTATTAAATATAAATAATTATATTTAATTATGTCTCAATGTATTTGGTGAAGAGATGAAACATAAACTCACAGCATGAATAAAAGCTAAAGCTATAAAACTTCTAGAAATAAATGTAAGGGAATATTTTTTTAGGCTTGGTTTAAGAAAACTCTTCTTAGACAAGACAAAAGAAACACCAAATATTTAAAAAACTCTGAAAAAAAAAGACAAATATATAAATATTTGTATATAAGTCTAAATATATGGGTTTCCCTGGTGGTTCAGTTGGTAAAGCATCTGCCTGAAGTGCAGGACAGTTGGCAAAGCATCTGCCTGAAGTGCAGGAGACACAAGTTCAATCCCTAGGTTGGGAAGATCCCTTGGAGAAGGATATGGCAACCCATTCCAGAATTCTTGCTGGGAGAATCCCATGGACTTAGAAGACTGACAGGCTACAGTCCATAGTGTCACAAGGAGTCAGATATGACTAAAGCGCTGAGCATGCATGCATGCATATACACATTAGTTCTCAGTAAAATGTATTGTAAAAATTATTTTTTATTTATCTATAAAAAAAGCTTATACTGCTTTTTTGCAACAACACGAATGGATCTTGAAGGCATCATGCTAAGTGAAATATGACAATCAGAAAGGCAAATACTGTATGCTTTCACCTGTATGTGGAATCTAAAAACATTAAAATCATAGACATACAGAGTAGAATGGTGTTTCCAGGTATTGTGGTTGAGAGAAATGGAGAGATATTTATCAAAGGGTATAAGCTTCCATTTGTAAGATGAATAGGTTCTGGAGATCTAATACACAGTATGGCAATTATGTTAACCATACTACTGTATTATCTAATTCAAAGTTGCTGAGAGAGTAGATCTTAAATCATCTTAACAAAAAAGAGAGATAATTATGTGATATAATTGTGGTTTTATATAACCTTATTGTGGTAATCAGTTTGTAATATATACATGTATCAACCATCACATTGTATACCTTAACCTTCCAGAATGTTATTTGCCAATACATCTCAATAAAGCTAGATCAGAGAAACCAATACCATGTTTTTCTGAGGTAGGAAGTCAACTAGAAAATGGCATAAAATAATTTGTGAGTGACAAAAGTCTTGTATTTCTTGATTGGTGTGGTAGTTAAATGGGTTATTGTAAAAAACATACAATTGTAAAATTGTAAAGTTATTGTAAAAACTCACAAATAGCTTACACTTAATATACCTAAACTTTATGCAAACTACCCCTTAATTTAAATGTAAGATAAGGGAAAATGTGAGTGCAAAAGGTACACTGAGACTCCAGAGGTCACATTGCAAAAAGCCAATCGACAAAATATATTCAAGGAACTCAAAATTTGGTATTAAAATTGTGGAAGAAAAATCAAAGAAGCAAATTCTTCTGACAGTCCTAATGTCATGAGAACAGCAAGGACAAAAAAGCAACTTCCAAAAGCAAAAACTCAAAAATCGGTTGGCCAATCTGAGAGCATCAGCCAAAAACAGAAAAGTCTACAGCCTCCAATTAAGAGTTGAATACATTTTAATGACAACACAAGAGGGAGCCCTACTGTTACAAGGCAAGCAATACTATGTTATAGCAGCCTCCCCTTTTAAAAGTACCTAAAAATCAGTCTCACTGAAACATGAACCCAGAAAAAGAGCATGCTCAGATTCCATATAAAATTATTATTGAAAAAAAAGCATAACAGTATCCTTGTAGAAAATTACTCTGTGCTTATGTAGTGGAAACCAAGATGCCCAGTGCAAATTCTACTTCAAAGAAAGGACTTGTTGCCCCAGTGTTGGGTAGTCAGACTTCACAGTCTGTCTCTCTAAGCTTTTTGGCAGCAACATAGACACCTCACACAAATCACCACCCTTTCTGTAGCAGCCATATCCAAACAATGATTGACACAGATTTGTGAACTCCTGGCCATCTTGGCCCAACTCAGAACACCTTTGAAGAGCTCACCTTCAGACCAGCTGAGGCTAACACTGGGAATGCCTTCAGCTGGGCTTTTCTCCCTGCCCAATACACCCCCTTCATTCCCCAGTTGTTAATCCCAGGTATTTGTTAATACATATTCCACATGCCATTGTCTCTCAGAGTGTGATTCTCAGGGAATACAACCTTCAAAAGCCTGGAAGATATACTCACAAATAAGTGGAAACTAGCCAAACATTTCAAAATAAGTTAAAAGAAATTTAAGAAGCCATAGAATATGTGAAATAGCAACAAAGATCAGAATTCAAAATAATTCAGTTATGAGTGGTTGGAGAAAGAGTTTTGGGAATAGAGGAGCGTCTGGAAGCAGTTAGAAATGAAAGTATTAATAAAACCATTTCTGAGAATGTAAATTGGTGCAGCCACTGTGAAAAACAGTAGGGCAATTTCTCAAAAAAACTAAAAATAGAACTATCATATGACCCAGAAATTCTACTCCTGGGTAAAAGCTAAAAAAAAAAAAAATTCAAAAATGTATGTGCACCCCACTATTCATAGCAGTGTTATTAAAAATTGCCAAGATGTAGAAGCAACCTAAGGTTCCATCAACAGATGAATGGAAAGAAAAGTGATGTGGTGTGCATATATATGTATTAATATGTTGACAAAATTTTGCTATTTTCAGCAGCATGGATAGACTTGGAGTGTGTTATGCTAAGTGAAGTGTCAGATGTGTGTGTGTGCTTAGTAAGTTTGTCATGTCTGACTCTTTGTGACCCCACGAACTGTAGCCCTCCATGTTCTTCTATCCAAGGGCTTCTCCAGGCAAGAATACTGAAGTGAGTTGCATTTCCCTCCTCTAGGGAAATGTCAAACAGATAAATACAGACACTGCATTGTATCACTCATATGTAAAATCCAAAATACACAACAAACTAGTAAATAAAACAAAAAAGAAGTAGTCTCACAGATATAGTGAACGAACTAGTGGTTACCATTGGGGAGAGGAAAGGGGGGTGGGCAATACAAGGGTAGGGATTAAGAGGTACAAATTGTTACATAGAAAATAAATTGTAAGAATAGATTGTACAACAAGGGGGATATAATCAATATTTTATATTATTACTAAATGGAATATAACTATAAAATTGTGCTTCCCTGGTAGCTCAGATGGTAAACAATCTGCCTGCAATGGGGAAGACCTGGGTTCTATCCCTGGTTTGGAAAGATCCCCTGGAGGAGAGCAAGGCAACCCACTCCAGTATTCTTGCCTGGAGAATCCCCATGGACAGAAGAGCCTGGCAGGCTACAGATCATGGGGTCTCAAGGAGCTGGACACAAGTCAGTGACTAAGCACAGCACAGCAGATACTGTACAATATGGGGGAAGTTTCAAAAAGAAAAAGAAACTATCTCATACCTTGTTCAAATTTGGAGAAATAATAAGACTGAATAAACATGATAGACAAGGCCATACAGAGAAAGCAGATTATAAAGAGAGGGGGAAAAACAGGAGAAAACTATAAAAATAGTTCTAAAGCATACATTCTCTGTAGTTGTACCATTATAAAGTTTTGAACTAGAAAAATGCTAATGTATGATATTAGAAGTCACAAGTTTTGTCTCTGTTGGATAAGAGGGAGTGAGTAATGAGTGTGTAATATTCTATTTTTGACCCATTCATGTTCACTTTGTGATAATTTATCAATATGCCAACCATGATTTGTCAACTTTTCTATCAGTGTTTTTGTTTCCATAAAAAAGTGAACATAATGTACTGTTCTTTCATAAATATACTTCACATGAGTAAACTAATTATATTTTCTATTCTATGTACTTTTTACATTTCCTCTGAGAATGTGTGTGACAATGTATAGTGTGGGGAATATAGTCAATATTTATGTAGTATCTTTGTATGGTGTTATATAACTAGATTTATTGCGGTGAGCACTTTGAAATTTATAGAAACATTGAGTCACTATATTGTGTAACAGTAACTAATATAGTGTTGTAGAACATTTATACTTCAAAATCAAACAGACAGACAGACATACAAAAAGAGATCATATTTGTGGTTATCAGAGTTGTTGGATGGGAGGAGAGGCAACTGGAGGAAGATGGTAAAAAGGTAAAAATGTCAAATCACAAGATAATAAATATCAGAGACAATGTACATCATGATAATTACAATTAACACTTCTGTATGATATAACAGAAAGTTAAGAAAGTAAACTCTAAGATTTCACACTAAGATTCAATGTCTTTAATTTTGTATGTGTATGAAGTGATAGATGCTCATTAAGCTTATTATAATAACCATTTAATGGTCAACATAAGCCAAAGCATTATGCTGTATACATTAAACTTGTACATTCAGTTCAGTTCAGTTCAGTTGCTCAGTCATGTCTGACTCTTTGCGAACCCAAGAATCGCAGAACACCAGGCCTCCCTGTCCATCACTAACTCCGAGAGTTTACTCAAACTCATGCCCATCGAGTCGGTGATGCCATCCAGCCATCTCATCCTGTGTCGTCCCCTTCTCCTCCTGCCTCCAATCCCTCCCAGCATCAGGGTTTTTTCCAATGAGTCAAAGCTTCACATGAGGTGGCCAAAGTATTGGAGTTTCAGCTTCAGCATCAGTCCTTCCAATGGACACCCAGGACTGATTTCCTTTAAGGTGGACTGGTTGGATCTCCTTGCAGTCCAAGGGACTCTCAAGCGTCTTCACTGACGCTGATTTCCACAGTCTGACACTGTTTCCACAATCTCCCCATCTATTTTCCATGAAGTGATGGGACCAGATGCCTTGATGTTAGTTTTCTGAATGTTAAGCTTTAAGCCAACTTTTTAACTCTCCTCTTTCACTTTCATCAAGAGGCTTTTTAGTTCCTCTTCACTTTCTGCCATAAGGGTGGTGTCATCTGCATATCTGAGGTTATTGATATTTCTCCCGGCAATCTTGATTCCAGCTTGTGTGTCTTCCAGCCCACCATTTCTCATGATGTACTCTGCATATAAGTTAAATAAGCAGGGTGACAATATACAGCCTTGTTACTGTATGCCAATTATATCTCAATAGAAGGGAAAAAATTAATTTTAAGTATTAAGCAACTTTTATAGAATTTGATATTATTGAAACATCTAATCAGTGAACACATTTTTTAGAATAGAGAATGGAAAAGTTAGGTTTTTCTTTTCTTTTTTTCTAGCAATTCATTTTTGTTGCATTTTGCTGAAGTATTGGCTTGTGAGCAAATGAAATAAGTAAACTAACTCATCCTTCATGGCAGATGATTTGAGAAGCACTGACTGAGAAGCTGTTTCTTAGGAAGATGTTAAAGAAATCTTATTCTGAGAGACTCACTTGTGAGGAGGATTCCAAAAAGTTCTGTGCTGTGAACCGGTTCCTTTTGGTTTATTTTCCACCTTGTGCTGCTCTATTTTCAGCACTTACTCTTCTGCTTTTTTCTTTGATTCTGTAATTTTTTAATATCTCCTGTATTCTGTCCTTTCTTGTTTGACTTCTTAATAAATGCTTTTATGTTTCTTTCTTTTATCCTCTTCTCATAGTGCAATTTATTTATTTTTAATTTATTTATTTTTAATTGAAGGATAATTGCTTTACAGAATTTTGTTGTTTTCTGTCAAACTGCAACATAAATCAGCCATAGGTAAACATATACCCCCCTCCCTTTTGAACCTCCCTCCCATCTCCCTCCCCATCCCATTCCTCTAGGTTGATGCAGAGCCCCTGTTTGAGTTTCCTGAGTCATATAGCAAATTCCCACTGGCTATCTATTTTACATATGGTAATATAAGTTTCCATGTTATTCTTTCCATACATCTCACCCTCTCCTCCCCTTTCCCCATGTCCATAAGTCTATTCTCTGTGTCTGTTTCTCCATTGCTGACCTGCAAATAAATTCTTCAGTACCATTTTTCTAGATTCCGTATATATGAGTTAGTAGACAATATTTATCTTTCTCTTTGTGACTTACTTCACTCTGTATAATAGGCTCTAGTTTCATCCACCTCATTAGAACTGACTCAAATGTGTTCCTTTTTATGGCTGAGTTATATTCCATTGTATATATATGTACCACTACTTCTTTATCCATTCATCTGTTGATGGACATCTAGGTTGCTTCCATGTTCTACCTATTGCAAATAGTACTCCAGTGAACAATGTGATACATGTGTCTGTTTCAATTTGGTTTCCTCAGGGTATATGCCTAGGAGTGAGATTGCTGGGTCATATGGTGATTTTATTCATAGTTTTCTAAAGAATCTCCGTACTGTCTTCCATAGTGGCTGTATTAATTTACATTACCACCTCAGTGCAAGAGTGTTCCCTTTTCTTCACATCCTTTCTAGCATTTATTGTTTGTTTTGTAGACCTTTTTATGATGGCCATTCTGACGGGTGTGAGGTGATATTTCATTGTAGTTTTTATTTGCATTTCTCTAATAAAGAGTGATGTTGAGCATCATTTCATGTGTTTGTTAGCCATCTGTATGTCTTCTTTGGAGACATATCTGTTCAGATCTTCTGCCCACTTTTTGATTGGGTTGTTTGTTTTTCTGGTATTGAGTTATATGAGCTGATTGTATATTTTGGAAATTAATCCTTTGTCAGTTGTTTCATTTGTTATTATTTACTCCCATTCTGAGGGTTGTCTTTTTACTTTGCTTATAGTTTCCTTTGCTGTGCAAAAGCTTTTAAATTTAGTCAGGTCCCATTTGTTTACTTTTGTTTTTATTTCCGTTACTCTCAGAGGTGGGTCATAGAGGATCTTGCTTTGATTTATGTCATCAAGTGGAAAACCTATGCTTTCCTCTAAGAGTTTTATAACTTCTGGTCTTGCATTTAGCTCTTTATTCCATTTTCAGTTTATATTTATGTATGGTGTTAAAGTGTTCTAATTTGTTCTTTTACATGTAGTTATTCAGTTTTCCCAGAAACATTTATTGAAGAGACTGTTTTTGCCCCATTGTATATTCTTGCCTCCTTTGTCAAAAATAAGGTACCCATACATGTGTGGGTTTATTTGGGGGCTTTCTATCATGTTCCATTGGTCTATACTTCTGTTTTTGTGCCAGTACCATGCTGTCTTGATGACTGCAGCTTTGCAGTATAACCTGAAGTTAGGAAGATTGATTCCACCAGCTCCGTTCTTTCTCAAGACTGCTTTGGCTATTCAGGGTCTTTTGTGTTTCCGTATGAATTGTGATTCCCCACCCCCCACCCCCAATTCTGTGAAAAATGCCACAGGTAATTTGATAGGGATCACATTGAATCCACAGATTGCATTTGGTAGTATAGTCATTTTCACAGTATTGATTCTTCCTACCTGGAAACATTAAATATCCCACAATCTGTCTATGCGGTCTTTGATTTCTTTCATCAGTGTCATGATTTTCTGTGTACAGCTCTTTTGTCTCCTTAGGTAAGTTTATTCCTAGATATTTTATTCTTCTTCTTCTTCTTTTTTTTTTTTTTTTTCATTTATTTTTATTAGTTGGAGGCTAATTACTTCACAACATTTCAGTGGGTTTTGCCATACATTGACATGAATCAGCCACGGAGTTACATGTATTCCCCATCTAGATCCCCCCTCCCACCTCTCTCTCCACCCCATCCCTCTGGGTCTTCCCAGTGCACCAGGCCCGAGCACTTGTTTCATGCATCCCACCTGGGCTGGTGATGTGTTTCACTATAGATAATATACATGCTCTTCTTTCGAAACATCCCACCCTCGCCGTCTCCCACAGAGTCCAAAAGTCTGTTCTGTACATCTGTGTCTCTTTTTCTGTTTTGCATATAGGGTTATCATTACCATCTTTCTAAATTCCATATATATGTGTTAGTATGCTGTAATGATCTTTATCTTTCTGGCTTACTTCACTCTGTATAATGGGCTCCAGTTTCATCTATCTCATTAGAACTGATTCAACTGAATTCTTTTTAATGGCTGAGTAATATTCCATGGTGTATATGTACCACAGCTTCCTTATCCATTCGTCTGCTGATGGGCATCTAGGTTGCTTCCATGTCCTGGCTATTATAAACAGTGCTGTGATGAACATTGGGGTGCACGTGTCTCTTTCAGTTCTGGTTTCCTCAGTGTGTATGCCCAGGAGTGGGATTGCTGGGTCATATGGCAGTTCTATTTCCAGTTTTTTAAGGAATCTCCACACTGTTTTCCATAGTGGCTGTACTAGTTTGCATTCCCACCAACAGTGTAAGAGGGTTCCCTTTTCTCTACACCCTCTCCAGCATTTATTGCTTGTAGACTTTTGGATAGCAGCCATCCTGACTGGCGTGTAATGGTACCTCATTGTGGTTTTGATTTGCATTTCTCTAATAATGAGTGATGTGGAGCATCTTTTCATGTGTTTGTTAGCCATCTATATGTCTTCTTTGGAGAAATGTCTGTTTAGTTCTTTGGCCCATTTTTTGATTGGGTCATTTATTTTTCTGGAATTGAGCTTCAGGATTTGCTTGTATATTTTTGAGATTAATCCTCTGTCTGTTGCTTCATTTGCTATTATTTTCTTCCATTCTGAGGGCTGTCTTTTCACCTTGCTTATAGTTTCCTTTGTTGTGCAAAAGCTTTTAAGTTTCATTAGGTCCCATTTGTTTATTTTTGCTTTTATTTCCAATATTCTGGGAGGTGGGTCATAGAGGATCCTGCTGTGATTTATGTCAGAGAGTGTTTTGCCTATGTTCTCCTCTAGGAGTTTTATAGTTTCTGGTCTTACATTTAGATCTTTAATCCATTTTGAGTTTATTTTTGTGTATGGTGTTAGAAAGTGTTCTAGTTTCATTCTTTTACAAGTGGTTGACCAATTTTCCCAGCACCACTTGTTAAAGAGGTTGTCTTTTTTCTATTGTATATCCTTGCCTTCTTTGTCAAAGATAAGGTGTCCATAGGTTCTTGGATTTATCTCTGGGCTTTCTATTCTGTTCCATTGATCTATATTTCTGTCTTTGTGCCAGTACCATACTGTCTTGATGACTGTGGCTTTGTAGTAGAGTCTGAAGTCAGGCAGGTTGATTCCTCCAGTTCCATTCTTCTTTCTCAAGATTACTTTGGCTATTCGAGGTTTTTTGTATTTCCATACAAATTGTGAAATTATTTGTTCTAGTTCTGTGAAAAATTCTGTTGGTAGCTTGATAGGGATTGCATTGAATCTATAGATTGCTTTGGGTAGAATAGCCATTTTGACAATATTGATTCTTCCAATCCATGAACACGGTATGTTTCTCCATCTGTTTGTGTCCTCTTTGATTTCTTTCATCAGTGTTTTATAGTTTTCTATGTATAGGTCTTTTGTTTCTTTAGGTAGATATACTTCTAAGTATTTTATTCTTTTTGTTGCAATGGTGAATGGTATTGTTGCCTTAATTTCTCTTTCTGTTTTTTCATTGTTAGTATATAGGAATGCAAGGGATTTCTGTGTGTTAATTTTATATCCTGCAACTTTACTATATTCATTGATTAGCTCTAATAACTTTCTGGAAGAGTCTTTAGGGTTTTCTATGTAGAGGATCATGTTATCTGCAAACAGCGAGAATTTCACTTCTTCTTTTCCTATCTGGATTCCTTTTACTTCTTTTTCTGCTGTGATTGCTGTGGCCAAAACTTCCAAAACTATGTTGAATAGTAGTGGTGAGAGTGGGCAACCTTGTCTTGTTCTTGATTTCAGGGGAAATGCTTTCAATTTTTCACCATTGAGGGTAATGCTTGCTGTGGGTTTGTCATACATAGCTTTTATTATGTTGAGGTATGTTCCTTCTATTCCAGCTTTCTGGAGAGTTTTAATCATAAATGGGTGTTGAATTTTGTCAAAGTCTTTCTCTGCATCTATTGAGATAATCATATGGTTTTTATCTTTCAATTTGTTAATGTGGTTTATTACATTGATTGATATTAAAGAATCCTTGAATTCCTGGGATAAAGCCCACTTGGTCATGGTGTATGATTTTTTTTTTTTAATATGTTGTTGGATTCTGTTTGCTAGAATTTTGTTAAGGATTTTTGCATCTATGTTCATCAGTGATATTGGCCTGTAGTTTTCTTTTTTTGTGGCATCTTTGTCTGGTTTTGGAATTAGGGTGATGGTGGCCTCATAGAATGAGTTTGGAAGTTTACCTTCTGCAATTTTCTGGAAGAGTTTGAGTAAGATAGGTGTTAGCTCTTCTCTAAATTTTTGGTAGAATTCAGCTGTGAAGCCATCTGGTCCTGGGCTTTTGTTTGCTGGAAGATTTCTGATTACAGTTTCGATTTCCTTGCTTGTGATGGGTCTGTTAAGATCTATTTCTTCCTGGTTCAGTTTTGGAAAGTTATACTTTTCTAAGAATTTGTCCATTTCTTCCAAGTTGTCCATTTTATTAGCATAGAGCTGCTGGTAGTAGTCTCTTATGATCCTTTGTATTTCAGTGTTGTCTGTTGTGATCTCTCCATTTTCATTTCTAATTTTGTTAATTTGGTTCTTCTCTCTTTGTTTCTTAATGAGTCTTGCTAATGGTTTGTCAATTTTATTTATTTTTTCAAAAAACCAGCTTTTAGCTGTGTTGATTTTTGCTATGGTCTCTTTAGTTTCTTTTGCATTTATTTCTGCCCTAATTTTTAAGATTTCTTTCCTTCTGCTAACCCTGGGGTTCTTCATTTCTTCCTTCTCTAATTGCTTTAGGTGTAGAGTTAGGTTATTTATTTGGCTTTTTTCTTGTTTCTTGTTGTAAGCCTGTAATGCTATGAACCTTCCCCTTAGCACTGCTTTTACAGTGTCCCATAGGTTTTGGGTTGTTGTGTTTTCATTTTCATTCATTTCTATGCATATTTTGATTTCTTTTTTGATTTCTTCTATGATTTGTTGGTTATTCAGAAGCGTGTTATTTAGCCTCCAGGTGTTTGAATTTTTAACAATTTTTTTCCTGTAATTGAGATCTAATCTTACTGCACTGTGGTCAGAAAAGATGACTGGAATGATTTCATTTTTTTTTAGTTTTCCAAGACCAGATTTATGGCCCAGGACGTCATTTATTCTGGAGAAGGTTCCATGTGCACTTGAGAAAAAGGTGAAGTTGATTGTTTTGGGGTGAAATGTCCTATAGATATCAATTAGGTCTAGCTGGTCCATTGTGTCATTTAAGGTTTGTGTTTCCTTGTTAATTTTCTGTTCAGTTGATCTATCCATAGTTGTGAGTGGGGTATTAAAGTCTCCCACTATTATTGTGTTACTATTAATTTCCTCTTTCATACTCGTTAGTGTTTGCCGTACATATTGCGGTGCTCCTATGTTGGGTGCATATATATTTATAATTGTTATATCTTTTTCTTGGATTGATCCTTTGATCATTATGTAGTGTCCTTCTTTGTCTCTTTTCACATCCTTTATTTGAAAGTCTATTTTATCTGATATGAGTATTGCGACTCCTGCTTTCTTTTGGTCTCCGTTTGCGTGAAATATTTTTTTCCAGCCCTTCACTTTTAGTCTGTATGTGTCTCTTGTTTTGAGGTGGGTCTCTTGTAGACAGCATATATAGGGGTCTTGTTTTTGTATCCATTCAGCCAATCTTTGTCTTTTGGTTGGGGCATTCAACCCATTTACATTTAAGGTAATTATTGATAGGTGTGGTCCTGTTGCCATTTACTTTGTTGTTTTGGGTTCATGTTTATACAACCTTTCTACATTTCCTGTCTAGAGAAGATCCTTTAGCATTTGTTGAAGAGCTGGTTTGGTGGTGCTGAATTCTCTCAGCTTTTGCTTGTCTGTAAAGCTTTTGAATTCTCCTTCATATCTGAATGAGATCCTTGCTGGGTACAGTAATCTAGGTTGTAGGTTATTCTCTTTCATTACTTTCAGGACGTCCTGCCATTCCCTTCTGGCCTGGAGGGTTTCTATTGATAGATCAGCTGTTATCCTTATGGGAATCCCTTTGTGTGTTATTTGTTGTTTCTCCCTTACTGCTTTTAATATTTGTTCTTTGTGTTTGATCTTTGTTAATTTGATTAATATGTGTCTTGGGGTGTTTTGCCTTGGGTTTATCCTGTTTGGGACTCTCTGGGTTTCTTGGACTTGGGTGGCTATTTCCTTCCCCATTTTAGGGAAGTTTTCAGCTATTATCTCCTCGAGTATTTTCTCATGGCCTTTCTTTTTGTCTTCTCCTTCTGGGACTCCTATGATTCGAATGTTGGGGGTTTCACATTGTCCCAGAGGTCCCTGAGGTTGTCCTCATTTATTTTGATCTTTTTTTCTTTTTTCCTCTCTGCTTCATTTATTTCCACCATTTTATCTTCTACCTCACTTATCCTATCTTCTGTCTCCATTATTCTACTCTTGGTTCCCTCCAGAGTGTTTTTTATCTCATTTATTGCATTATTCAGTTTTAATTGACTCTTTTTTATTTCTTCTAGGTCTTTATTAAACATTTCTTGCATCTTTTCAATCTTTGTCTCCAGGCTATTTATCTGTAACTCCATTTTGTTTTCAAGATTTTGGGTCATTTTTATTATCATTATTCTAAATTCTTTTTCAGGTAGATTCCCTATCTCCTCCTCTTTTGTTTGACTTGGTGGGCATTTTTCATGTTCCTTTACTTGTTGGGTATTTCTCTGCCTTTTCATCTTGTTTAGATTGCTGTGTCTGGAGTGGGCTTTCTGTATTCTGGAGGTCTGTGGTTCCTTTTTATTGTGGAGGTTTCACCCAGTGGGTGGGGTTGGACGATTGGCTTGTCAAGGTCTCCTGGTTAGGGAAGCTTGTGTCGGTGTTCTGGTGCATGGAACTGGATTTCTTTTCTCTGGAGAGCAATGGATTGCCCAGTAATGAGTTTTGAGATGGATCTATGTGTTAGGTGTGACCTTGGGCAGCCTGTATGTTGACGTTCAGGGCTATGTTCCTGTGTTTCTGGAGAATTTGTGTGGTATGTCTTGCTCTAAAACTTATTGGCTCTTGGTTGGTGGTTGGTTTCAGTGTAGGTATGGAGGCTTTTGGATGGTCTCTTATTACTTAAAGTTCCATGTAGTCAGGAGTTTTCTGGTGTTCTTAGGTTTTGGGCTTAAGTCTCCTGCCTCTGGATTTCAGTTTTATTCTTCCAGTAGTCTCAGGACTTCTCCAACTATACAGCACTGATAAGAAAACTTCTGGGTTAATGGTGAAAAGATTCTCCCCCGTTAGGGACACCCAGAGAGTTCACAGAGTTACATGAAGAAGAGGAGAGGGAGGAGGGAGATAGAGATGAGCAGGAGGAGAAAAAGGGGGACTCAAGAGGAGAGAGACAGATCTACGCAGTTGTTTGTTCCCAGAGTGTTCTCCGTAGCCCAGACACCCACAAAGATTCACAGAATTGGATTGGGAAGAGAAGGGGAAAGGAGGAAATAGAGGTGTTCTGAGGTAGAAAATGGAGAGTCAAGATTGGGAGAGAATAATCAACACACTCCTGAATAAAAATGGGAACTGAATATTGGATTCTTAAATGTCCACAATTTATATCATATACTGAAAAACAAAGATTAAAAGTCTAGAGTAGAGGTTAGACTCTTAAAAATACTATATTAAAAACAAAAACCAAAACACACAAAAAAATTTTAGAAATATATATGAAGTTTGGTTTAAAAATAGGGTTTCTCTTTTCTTTTTTTTTTGGTAAGGTTATAGTGTAATGAAAATGAAAATTAAGGGGTAGTAGAGGAGTAATAGGGGACTTTACAAGGAAATAAGAGAAAAAGAAAAGTAGAAAATAGAAGAGAAAAAGGAAAAAAAAAGAAAAAAAAAAGAAAAAAAATTTTTCCTAATTAAAAAAATCGTAAAAATCTATGAAAATGAAAGTTAAGGAGTAATGGGGGAGTAATAGGGAATTTTAAAAGAAAATAAAAGAGAAAAAAGAAAAAAGAAAAAAAAATTTTTTCTTACTTAAAAAAAAAAAAAAAGTAAAAATATATCTAGGAATTTCTCTGGAGCTGCTGTGGTCAGTGTGGGTTCGGTTCAGTTTCAGATAGCTCCTCGTTCCAGCTTACAGTTCTCAATATCTACAGGCCCCTTCCAGTGTAGTCGGTGTTATCTACAGGGATTTTGATCTGTTGCACCGGTCCCTTCTGAAGCGGTTCCCTTTGTTTATTTGGGTTCTGTTTGCCGGTCTCTTCAGGGCCTAATTTCTGCCCTGACACAGGCGGGCGGAGGTGGTCTCATATTCAGGTTGCTAGTTCCGTCGCGCTGCGGAGAGAGGCTGGTGCTGTGGAGAGGGACTGGTGCTGCTTTCCCCTCTATGCTGCTCAGGCTCCCAGCTGTTCTATATGGGGCGTGCCCTGCGCTGCGCGGTTCCAGCCCTCAGGTGTTCCACTAAAGCACGGAACAAAAAGCCGCGCCTGCGTTTTGTGTCTTCCCGGTCCGAGTGGCTCAGGCAGCCAGGAGCTTGATGGGCGCACTCTCCCTGGGTGCGGCGCACCTTCTCCCTTCCGCGGTCCCAGTCTCAGTTTCCGCCTGCGCCAGTCGGGTGCGTGCGCCTTCTGCCCTCTGCGTCCCCAGCCCCAGTCCCCGCCTGCGCTGGTTGGGTGCCTGCACCCTGTGTCTCCCCGCGACCTTCCTGCGGATGTAGCCCATCCAGAATCTCAGGAGGTGTTTGATTAGAAACTGGAGGCCTGTTTGCAGTGTGGTAGGGGATGCGGTCCTTGGGGCCGAGCCTGCCCCTTTCCCCTCCCCCCTGCCTCCTGCCTCTGGCAGGGCTGGGCTGGTCCGCAGCCGGCTAGCTCCTCTGGACTTGCTTGGTCCCTTTGTTCTGTGAACGGCCAGCAGTGTGTTCCGGCCGGTTAATTTTCTCTCTCTCTCTTTTGCTACCCCACAGTTTAAGTTGGTAAGTCACAAAAGCTCCCTCCGATTGTCCTCAGGGCACTCAGGCCCGGTCCTTACCCTAAGCAATGCTGCCCACTCCTCTCCGTTCCGTCCCCACTTACTGGTGGCAGATGCGGGTGTCTGGGGTACTTTTCTGCTGGGAGTTGCTTTTAGGCATGTAATCTGTGGGTTTTATTTATTGTTCCCCTCCCAGTCAGTTTGCCCTCCGAGATTGAAAAACTTCCCCCAGACCCGCCAGTGCAAGGGTTTCCTGGTGTTTGGAAACTTTCTCTATTAAGACTCCCTTCCTGGGATGGATCTCCGTCCTTAGCTCTTTTGTCTCTCTTTTTATCTTTTATATTTTGTCCTACCTCCTTTCGGAGACAATGGGTTGCTTTTCTGGGCGCCTGATGACCTCAGCTAGCGATCAGAAGTTGTTTTGTGAAGTTTGCTCTGCGTTCAGTTATTCTTTTGATGAATTTGTAGGAGAGAAAGTGGTCTCCCCATCCTATTCCCCCGCCATCTTGGCTCCTCCTCTATTCCTAGATATTTTATTCTTTTTGTTGCAATGGTGAATGGGATTGATTCCTTAATTTCTCTTCCTGATTTTTCATTTTTAGCATATAGAAATGCAAGTGATTTCTGTGTATTGATTTTGTATCCTGTGACTTTGTTAAATTCACTGATTAGCTCTAGCAATTTCCTGATACTGTCTTTAGGGTTTTCTATGTACAGTATCATGTCATCTGCAAACACTGAGAGCTTCACTTCTTCTTTTCCTATCTGGATTCCTTTTATTTCTTTTTCATCTCTTATTGCTGTAGCTGGGACTTCCAAAACTATGTTGAATAATAGTGGTGAAAGTGGACACGCTTGTCTTGTTCCTGATCTTAGGGTGAATGCTTTTGGTTTGTCACCATAGAGAGTAATGTTTGCTGTAGGTTCATCATATATGACCCTTACTATGTTGAGGTAGGTCCCTTCAATGCCCATTTTTTGAAAAGTTTTAATCATAAATGGATGCTGAATTTTGTCAAAGGCCTTTTCTGCATCTATTGAGATTATTGTATGCTTTTTCTCTTTCAATTTGTTAATATGGTATATCACATTGATTAGTTCATTTATATTGAAGAATCCTTGTATCCCTGAAATAAACCCAACTTTATCATGGTGTATGAGCTTTTTAATGTGTTCTTGAATTCTGTTTGCTAAAATTTTGTTGAGGATTTTTGCATCAGTGATATTGGCCTGCAGTTTGCTTTTTTTGTGTTGTCTTTGTCTGGTTTTGGTATCAGGGTGATGGTAGCCTTGTAGAATGAGTTTGGAAGTATTCTTTTGCTTGTAGATTTTTTGATGATGACCATTCTGACCAGTGTGAGATGATACCTCATTGTAGTTTTGATTTGTATTTCTCTAATAATGAGTGATACTGATAATCTTTTGATTTGTTTATTGGTAAATTGTATGCATTCTTTGGGGAAATGTCTTTTTAAGTCTTCTGTCCATTTCTTGATTGGACTGCTTGTTTTCTGATATTAAACTATAACAGCTACTTATATATTTTGGAGACTAATCCTTTGTCAGTTGCTTTGTTTGCAATTATATTCTTTCATCCTGAGGGTTGTCTTTTCACCTTGTTTATAGTTTCCTTTGCTGTGCAATAGTTTTTAAATTTAATTAGCCCCCATTTGTTTATTTTTATCTATATAACTCAAGGAGGTGGGTCAAAGAGGATCTTGCTGTGATTTATAACAGAGAGGGTACTGCCTAAGTTTTCTTTTAGGAACTTTATAGTTTCAGGACTTACATTGAAGTATTTAATCCATTTTGAGTTTAGTTTCATGTACAGTGTTAGGAAGTGTTCTAGTTTCATTCTTTTCATATGTAGCTCTCCAGTTTACCTAGCACCATTTATTGATTAGGCTGTCTTTTCTCCATTGTATTTCCTTTGTCAAAGATAAGGCATGCCTAGGTGTGTGTATTTATCTCTTGGCTTTTTATCTTATTCTATTAATCTATATTTTTTGTTGTTGTTTTTAACAGTACCATACTATCTTGATTAATATAGCTTTGCAATACAGTCTGAAATCAGGAAGGTTGATTCTTTCTGTTCCATTTTTCTCTCTCATGATTGCTTTGCCTATTTGGGGTCTTTTTTGTTTCCATACAAATTGTGAATTTTTTTTTTTAAATCTAGTTCTGTGAAAAATATCATTGGCAGTTTTATAGGGGTTGCACTGAATCTGTAGATTGCTTTGGGGGAAATACTCATTTTCACAATATTGATTTTTCCACTCCAAGAACATGATATATCTCTACTTCTGTTTGTGTCATCTTTGATCTCTTTCATCAGTGTTTTATAGTTTTCCACATACCTGTCTTTTGTCTCTTTGGGTAGGTTTATTCCTACATATTTTTTTTTTGTTGTTGTTGTAGTGAATGGGATTGTTTCTTTAATTTCTGTTTCTCACTTTTTATTATTAGTGTATAGGAGTGTAAGGGATTTATGTGTATTAATTTATTGACTTTATTATATGCATTGATTAGTGCTAGTAATTTTCTGGTGGCCTCTTTAGGGTTTTCTATGTAGTGAATCATGTCATCAGAAAACAGTGAGAGTTTTAACACTTTTTTTCCAATCTGGATTCCTTTTATTTCCTTTTCTCCTCTGATTACTATGTCTCAGTTCAGTTCAGTCACTCAGTCATGCCCAACTCTTTGAGACCCCATGAACTGCAGCACACCAGGTTTCCCTGTCCATCACCAATTCGTGGAGTTTGCTCAAACTCATGTCCACTGAGTCGGTGATGCCATCCAACAATCTCATCCACTGTCATCCCCTTCTCCTCCTGTCTTCAGTTTTTCCAGAATAAAAGTCTTTTCCAATGAGTCAGTTCTTCACATCAAGTGGCCAAAATAATGGAGTTTCAGCTTCAGCATCAGTCCTTCTAATGAACATTCATGACTGATTTCCTTTAGGATTCATTGCTTTGATCGCCTTGCTGTCCAAGCAACTCTCAAGAGTCTTCTACAACATCACAGTTCTAAAGCATCAATTCTTCAGTTCTCAGCTTTCCTTATGGCCCAGCTCTCACATCCATACATGACTACTGAAAAAAAAAACCATAGCTCTGACGAGATGGACCATTGTTGGCAAAGTAATGTCCTTGCTTCTTAATATGCTGTCGAGGTTTGTTATAACGTGACTTCCAAAAGAGCAAGTATCTTTTAATTTCATGGTGCAATCACCATCTGCAGTAATTTTGGAGCCAAAGAAAATAAAGTCTATCACTGTTTCCTTTGTTTACCCATCTATTTGGCATGAAGTGATGGAACTGAATGCCATGATCTTAGTTTTCTGAATGTTGAATTTTAAGTCATTATATTTTTCACTCTCCTCTTTCACTTTCATCAAGAGGATCCTTAGCTCCTGTTTCCTTTCTGCCATGGGGTGGTGTCATCTGCATATCTATTCAGTTCAGGTCAGTTCAGTCGCTCAGTCACGCCCAACTCTATGAGACCCATGGACTGAAACACTCCAGGCTTCCCCGCCCATCACCAACTCCCAGAGTTTGCTCAAAATTATGTCCATAGAATTGCTGATGCCATCCAACCATCTCACCGTATGTTGTCCCCTTCTCCTCCAACCCTCAATCTTGTCCAGCATCAGGGGCTTTTCTAATGAGTCAGTTCTTGGCATCAGGTAGCCAAAGTATTGGAGTTTAAACTTCAGCATCAGTTTTTCCAATGAATAGTCAGGACTGATTTCCCCTAGGATTTGTGGGTTGGATCTCTTTGCAGTCCAAGGGACTCTCAAGAGTCTTCTCTAACACCACAACTCAAAAGCATCCATTCTTTGGTGCTCAGATTTATTGTCCAACTCTCACATCCATACATGACTACTGGGAAAACCATAGCTTTGTCTAGATGGACCTTTGTCAGCAAAGTAATGTTTCTGCTTTTAAGCTAGATGCTGTCTAGATTTGTCATAGCTTTTCTTCCAAGGAGCAAGTGTCTTTTAATTTCATGGCTTCAGTCACCATCTGCAGTGATTTTGGAGCCCCCCAAAATAAAGTCTCTCACTGTTTACATTGTTTCCCCATCTATTTGCCATGAAGTGATGGGATCAGATGCCATAATCTTAGTTTTCTGAAGTTGAGCATTAAGCCAACATTTTTGCTCTCCTCTTTCACTTTCATCAAGAGGCTCTTTAGTTCTTCACTTTCTGCCATAAGGATGGTGTCATCTGCATATCTGAGGTTATTGATATTTCTCCCAGTAATCTTGATTCCAGTTTGTGCTTCATCCAGCCTGGCATTTCACATAACATATGCTGCATATAAGTTAAATAAGCAGGGTGACAATATACAGCCTTGATGTTCTCTTTTCCTGATTTAGAACCAGTCTGTTGTTCCATGTCCAGCTCTAACTGTTGCTTCTTGACCTGCATACAAATTTCTCAGGAAGCAGATAAGGTGGTCTGGTATTTCTATCTCTTTAAGAAATTTTCACAGTGTGTTGTGACCCATAGAGTCAAAGGCTTTGGCATAGTCAATAAAGCAGATGTTTTTCTGGAACTCTGTTGCTATTTTGATGGTCCAGTGGATGTTGGCAATTTGATCTCTGGTTCCTCTGCCTTTTCTAAAACAGTCTGAACACTTGGAAGTTCACAGTTCATGTACCGTTGAAGCCTGGCTTGAAGAATTTTGAGCATTACTTTGCTAACATGTGAGATGAGTGCAATTGTGTGGTTGTTTGAACATTCTTTGGCATTGCCTTCCTTTGGGATTGGAATGTAAATTGATCTTTTCCAGTCCTGTGGCCATTGCTGTTTTCCAAATTAGCTGGCATATTGAGTGCAGAATTTTCACAGCGTCATCTTTTAGGAAATAGTTCAGCTGGAATCCTATCACCTTCACCAGCTTTGTTCGTAGTGATGCTTCCTAAGGCCTAACTGACTTTGCAGTCTAGGATGTCTGGTGTGATTAATCACACCATCATTGTTATCTGGGCCTTAAGATGTTTCTTGTATAGTTCTTCTATGTATTCTTGCCACCTCCTCTTAATATCTTCTGCTTCTGTTAGGTCCATACGGTTTCTGTTCGTTATTGTGCCCATCTTTACATGAGATGTTCCCTTGGTATCTCTAATTTTCTTGAAGAGATCTCTAGTCTTTCCCATTCTATTGTTTTCCTCTATTTCTTTGCACTGATCACTGAGGAAGGCTTTCATATCTCTCCTTGTTGTTCTTTGGAAATGTGCATTCAGATGCTTTTGTCTTTCCTTTTCTCCTTTGCCTTCACTACTTTTCTTTTCTCAGCTATTTGTAAGGTCTCCTCAGACAGCCATTTGGCCTTTTTTTCATTTCTTTTTGTTTGGGATGGTATTGGTCACCATCTCCTGTGCAATGCCATGAACTTCTGTCCATAGTTCTTCAGGCACACTATCAGATCTAATCCCTTGAATCTATTTGTCTCTGTCACTGTATAATCTTAAGGGATTTGATTTAGATCATACCTGAATGGTCTAGTGGTTTTCCCTACTCTTTTTCAATTTAAGTCTGAATTTTGCAGTAAGAAGTTCATGATCTGAGATAGTCAGCTCCTCATTTTGTCTTTGCTGGCTGTATAGAGATTCTCCATTTTCAGCTGCAATGAATATGATCAACCTGATTTCAGTATTGACCATCTGTTGATGTCCACAGGACTTTCAAAAATATGTTGAATAATAGTAGTGAGATTGTGTACCCTTGTATTATTCCTGATCTTAGAGGAAATGCTTTAAAGTTTTTCACTGTTCAGAATAGTGTGTGCTGTAGGCTTGTCATATATGACTTTTACCATATTGATGGTATGCCCACTTTCTGGAGAGTTTTTATTGTAAATAGGTTTCAAATTTTGTCAAAAGCTTTCTATGCACTATTGAGATTATTAAATGGCTTTTATCTCTCAATTTGTTAGTATGATGTATCACATTCTTTGATTTATATACTGAAGAATCTTCACATCCCTAGGATAAAGTCCACTTGATCATGATATGTGATCCTTTTATTGCATGTTGGATTGTTTGCAAGAATTCTGTTGAGCATTTTTGTATCTATGTTGATCAATGATATTAGCTTGTAATTTTCTTTTTTTGGAGGTATCCTTCTGCAGTTTTGGTATCAGGGTAATGGTGGCCCTGTAGAATTGATTTTGATGTTTTTCTCCCTCTGCAAATTTTCTGGAGAGTTTGAGCCATGTCGGTATTAGTTCTTCTCAGAATGTTTGGTAGAATCTCCTGTGAAGCCATCTGGCCGTGGACATTTTTTTTGGAAGATTTTGATCAGTTTCAATTTCAGTGCTTGTGATGGTCTGTTCATACTTTCTATTTCTTTCTGGATCAGTCTTGGAATGCTATACTTTTCTAAGAATTTGTCCATTTCTTCCAAGCTATTCATTTTATTGGCATATAGTTGCTCAAAGTAGTCTCTTTTAATCATTTGTATTTCTGTGTTGTCTGCTGAAACTTACCCTTATTTTATTTCTAATTTTATTGGCTTGAGTCTTATTTTTTTTTCTTGATGAATCTGGCTAATGGTCTGTCAATTTTGTTTATCCTCTCAAAGAACCAGCTTTTAGATTTATTAATCCTTGCTATTGTCTCCTTCATTTCTTTTTAATTTATTTCTGCTTTATGGTTTCTGAACCCAGGTCTGCTGCACTACAGGCAGAACCTTCACTGTCTGAACCTCCAGGAAGGTTCAATGAGGTGCATCTGGTCCAAGCTATCATTTAAAGCTTGTTTTTCCTTATTAATTTTCTGTCTGGATTATCTATCCATTGGTATGAGTGGGATGTTAAAGTCCCCCACTATTATCATGTTATTGTCAATTTCCCCTTAATGGTTGTTAGCATTTGCCTTATGTATTGAGGTTCTCCTGTTTTAGGTGCATATATAATTATAATTGTTATATCTTCTTCTTGGATTGATCCCTTGGTCATTATGTAGTGTCCTTCCTTGTCTCTTGTAATGGTATTTTTCAAAAGTCTGTTTTATTTAATATGAGTATTGCTATTCGCACTTTTTTTGATTTCTGTTTGCATGGAATACTTTTATCCAGCCCCTCACTTTCACTTTGTATTTGTCCCTCAGTCTGAATGGGGTCTCAAGTACACAGCATATATAGGGGTCTTGTTTTTGTATTCATTCAGCGTGTTTTTTGACTGGATCATTTAGTCTATTTAAATTTATGGGAAATTATTAATATCTACATGTGATTAGATTGGTTAGTTTTTTGTGATGGTGGTTTTCAGTCTATCTGCCCTCTGAAGGAGAAGGATAAGAGGCTTATGAAAGCTTCCTGATGGGGTATGAAGACCTACAAGACTTTCTAGAATTAACACACATAAAAAGATGTCCTTTTCATTATAGGGGACTGGCATGCAAAAGTAAGAAGTCAAGAAACACCTGCAATAACAGGGAAATTTGGCCTTAGAGTACACGATGAAGCAGGCAAAGGCTAATAGAACTCTGTCAAGAGAATGCACTGGTCATAGCAAATACCCTCTTCCAACAACACAAGAGAAGACTCTACACATGAACATCACCAGATGGTCAACACCGAAATCAGATTGATTATATTCTTTGCAGCCAAAGATGGAGAAGCTCTATACAGGCAGCAAAAACAAGACTGGGTGCTGACTGTGGCTCAGATCATGAACTCCTTATTGCCAAATTTAGACTTAAGTTGAAGAAAGTAGGGAAAACCATTAGAACATTCAGGTATGACCTAAATAAAAGCCCTAACGATTATACAGTGGAAGTGAAAAATAGTTTTAAGGGACTAGATCTGATAGACAGAGTGCCTGATGAACTATGGATTGAGGTCATGACATTGTATAGGAGACAGGGAGCAAGACCATCCTCAAGAAAAATAAATGTAAAAAAGCAAAATGGTTGTCTAAGGAGGCCTTACAAGTAACTGTGAAAAGAAGAGAAGCCAAAAGCAAAATACAAAAGGAAAGATATACCCATTTAAATGGGTTCCAAAGAATAACAAGGAGAGATAAGAAAGCCTTCCTCAGTGATCAGTGCAAGGAAATAGAGGAAAACAATAGAATGGGAAAGACTAGAAATCTCTTCAAGAAAATTAGAGATACCAAGAGAATATTTCATGCAAAGATGGGCTCAATAAAGGACAGAATTGGTATGGACCTAACAGAAGCAGAAGATATTAAGAAGAGGTGGCAAGAATACACAGAAGAACTGTACAAAAAAGATCTTTACGACCTAGATAATCACGATGGTTGTGATCACTCACCTAGAGCCAGACATCTGGGAATGCAATGTCAAGTGGCCCTTAGGAAGCATCACTACAAACAAAGCTAGTGAAGGTGATGGAATTCCAGTTGAGCCATTTCAAGTACTAAAAGATGATGCTGTGAAAGGGCTGCACTCAATATGTCAGCAAAACTGGAAAACTCAGCAGTGGCCATAGGACTGGAAAAGGTCAGTTTTCATTCCAATCCCTAAGAAAGGCAATGTCAAAGGATGTTTAAACTACCACACAATTGCACTCATCTCACATGTTAGCAAAGTAATGCTCAAAATTCTCCAAGCCTGGCTTCAGCAATACGGGAACCGTGAACTTCCAGATGTTCAAGCTAGCTTTAGAGAAGGCAGAGGAATCAGAGATCAAATTGCCAACATCTGTTGGATCATTGAAAAAGGAAAGATTTCCAGAAAACCTCTATTTCTGCTTTGTTGACTATGCCAAACCCTTTGACTCTGTGGATCACAATAAACTGTGGAAAATTCTGAAAGAGATGGGAATACCAGACCACCTGACCTGCCTCTTGAGAAACCTGTATGCAGGTCAGGAAGCAACAGTTAGAGCTGGACATGGAACAACAGATTGTTTCCAAATAGCAAAAGCAGTATGGCAAAGCTGTATATTGTCACCCTGCTTATTTAACTTATATGCATAGTACATCATGAGAAACGCTGGGCTGGATGAAGCACAAGCTGGAATCAAGATTGCCAGGAGAAATATCAATAACTTCAGATACGCAGATGACACCATCCTTATGGCAGAAAATGAAGAAGAACTAAAGAGTCTCTTGATAAAAGTGAAAGAGGAGAGTGAAAATGTTGGCTTAAAGCTCAACATTCAGAAAGCAAAGATCATGACATCTGGTCCCATCACTTCATGGGATATAGATGGAGAAACAGTGCAAACAGTGTCAGACTTTATTTGAGGTGGCGGGGCTCCAAAATCACTGCAGATGGTGACTGCAGCCCTGAAATAAAAAGATGCTTACTCTTTGGAAGAAAAGTTATGACCAAACTAGATGGCATATTAAACAGCAGAGACATTACTTTGCCAACAACGCTCCGTCTAGTCATGGCTGTGGTTTTTCCAGTAGTCATGTATGGATGTGAGAGTTGGACTATCAAGAAAGCTGAGTGCTGAAGAATTGATGCTTTTGAACTGTGGTGTTGGAGAAGACTCTTGAGAGTCCCTTGGACAACAAGGAGATCCAACCAGTCCATCCTAAAGGAAATCAGTCCTGGGTGTTCATTGGAAGGACTGTCACTGTAGCTGAAACTCCAACACTTTGGCCACCTAATGAGAAGAGCTGACTCATTTGAAAAGACCCTGATGCTGGGAAAGACTGAAGGCAGCAGGAGAAGGGGACGGCAGAGGATGAGATGGCTGGATGACATCACCGACTCAATGGACATGAATTTGAGTAAACTCTGGGAGTTGGTGATGGACAGGGAGGCCTTGCATGCTGCAGTCACAAAGAGTTGGACACAGCTGAACGACTGAACTGAACTGATAGATATATACAATCCTGTTACCATTTACTTTATCATTTTGGCTTTGTTTTTGCAGGTTTTTCTTTCTCTTGTGTTTCCTATCTAAAGAAGTTACTTTTGCATGTGTTATAGTGTTTGTTTTGTGGTGCTAAATTCTCTTAACTTTTGCTTATCTGCAAAGCTTTTGATTTCTCCTTTGAATCTGTAGGATATCCTGTTGAATAGAGGAATCTTGGTTGTAGATTTTTTTTTCTTTCATCACGTTTAGTATATCCTTATACTCCTTTCTGGACTGCAGAATTTCTGTTGAAAGATTAGCTGTTAGCCTTATGGGGATCTCCTTATAAGTTATTTATTGCTTTTCCCTTGCTGCTTTCAATATTTTTCCTTTACTTTTAATTTTTGTTAGTTTGATTAATACATGTCTTGGCATGTTTCCCCTTGGGTTTATCTTGTATGAGACTCTTGGTCTTCCTGGAGCTGAATAGTTATTTCCTTTCTTATGTTAGAAAATTTTTCAGCTATAATCTCCTCAAGTAATTTTTCATACACTTTCTTTTCCTTTTCTTCTTCTGAGACCACTATAATTTGAATGTTGGAGCACTTAATGTTGTTCCACTGTTAGTTGCTCCATTGTGCTTCTTTTGGTCCCATGGAGTATAGCCCACCAGCTCCTCTGTCCAGAGAATTCTCCAGAGATCTCTGAGAGTGTCCTAATTTCTTTTAATTCTTTTTTCTTTATTCTGCTCTGTTTCAGTTATTTCCACCATTCTATCTTGCAGCTTCGTTACCCATTCTTCTGCCTCAGTTATTCTGCTATTGCTTCCCTCCAGTTTATTTTTATCTCAGTTATTGTATTGTTCATTGCTGATTGTCTATTCTCTATTTTTTCTAGGTCCTTGTTAAACATTTTTTGTATCTTCTTAATCCTTGCCTCCATTCTATTTATTTATACCTTCATTTTATTTCCAAGATTTTGGATTTTCTTAACTATCATTACTCTGAATTCTTTTCCAGGTAGACTGCCTGTCTTCTTCATTTATTTGGTCCTGTGGACTTTTACTATATTCCTTCACCTGCTGCTTGTTTCTCTGTCTTTTCATTTTGCTTAAGTTACTGTATTTGGGGTCCTCTATCTGCAGGCTGGAAGGCCATAGTTCCTCTTAATCATGGCGTCTGCCCCTTGTGGGTGGGGTTGCACCAGTACCTTTTGAACGTTTTCTGGTGGGAAGGACTGGTGCCTGTGTTCTGGCGGGTGGCACTGAATCTTGTCTCTCTGAAGGGTAATGCTGTATCCAGTGGTTTGTTTTGGGATGCCTGTGGATTTTGTATGGTTTTGAATAGGCTGTCTACTAATAGGAAGGATTGTGTTCCTATTTTACTGATGGTTTGGCATGAGGGGTCTGGCACTGCTTGCTGGCCTTTGGATGGGGCCTGGTCTTAGTGTTGAGATGGAGACCTTTGGGAGAGCTCTTGCCAATTAATGTTCCATGGTATTGGGGGTTCTCTGGTGGCCCAATGTCCTGGACTCGGGTCTCCCACCTCAGAGGTTCAGGCCCAACCCCCTACTCTAGCAGTTAGACTCCACAAGCCACCCAGCACAGAAGATAAAGAGAAAGATATATCAGAGGGGGGAAAAAAGGGGGGAAAAAAAGTCACATAAACAAACAAAACAAAAAAGAACAGACAGATGAAACCCCAAAGCAAATGGTGAAAGCAACACTCAACAGACAAGAACACCCAAAGAAACTTATACACTCACAAAGAGGAAAGAAGAGAGGAAAAAAGAGTAAAAACAGAAACCAGAGAAGAAGACAGCAATCAAGCCAATCATCAAACCTATAAGCGAAAATGAATACTAAAAACTAGTCTAGCGAATATACAAAATCAAAAACATGGGAAAATGCAATATAACTAGAGAGTACTATAAAAATAGGATAGGAAAGATAAATTTTTGTAAGAAAAAGCTTTTTATAAAGGAAAAACGTAAGTTAAAAGTAAAAATGAATGGAATAATAATTTAAAAAAGAACAATAGAATACAAAAAACAAAAACAAAAACAAAAAAAACATGAAATATGTATAGCGATAGAGTGGTAGTGAGAAGAGTATTCTTCTGTGTCCTCCATTGTCCTCACCACACATTGAGCATGAGCCAATCTGCCTACTCAGGAAGTCCTCTAGTATGTCTAGGAAGGTTTCTGGGCCTGCTGTGGGTGTTGTGAGGTCAGCTCAGACTCATATCTGGCCTTACTCCAGATTGCACTTGCTTCCAATGTCCACAATTGTTCCCAAAGTCCACAGCACCAGGCTAATTAAGGGGTAAGTTTTCTGTACCTTTAGCTGCAGGAGTAACTTACTCTATCCTGTGGTCACACAGCCCCTGGTGTGAGCAGCTTTGATTTTTTGTCCTCCCTCTGCTTGTAGGCTTCCCTCCAATGTCTGCTCCCTACCCAGACAAGAAAGGGTGAAAGTGACAGCTTATGAGGGCTTATTTGCCCCTTCACCCTGGGGAGATGAAGGGATACATTAGACACAATTGGGATGTGCTATGGTGGAAGGAAAGTTATGACCAACCTAGATAGCATATTAAAAAGCAGAGACATTATTTTGCCAACAAAGGTCTATCTGGTCAAGGCTATGGTTTTTCCAGTAGTCATGTATGGATGTGAGAGTTGAACTGTGAAGAAAGCTGAGTGCTGAAAAATTGATGCTTTTAAACTGTGGTGTTGGAGAAGACTCTTGAGAGTCCCTTGGACTGCAAGGAGATCCAACCAGTCCATCCTAAAGGAGATCAGTTCTGGGTGTTCATTGGAAGGACTGATGCTGAGGCTGAAACTCCAATACTTTGGCCACCTCATGCAAAGAGTTGACTCATTGGAAAAGACCCTGAAGCTGGGAGGGATTGGGGGCAGGAGGAGAAGAGGATGACAGAGAATGAGATGGCTAGATGGCATCACCGAATCGATGGGCATGAGTTTGAGTAAACTCTAGGAGTTGGTGATGGACAGGGAGGCCTGGTGTGCTGCGATTCATGGGGTCGCAAAGAGTCAGACACGACTGAGCGACTGAACTGAACTGAATGGTGCCTGCTGCAGCCAAGGCCTGTAGGAAATTGCTACAGTTCAAGCTGGTTTGTGTGCTCCTCTAGGGGAGTTGGCCCCTAGTTGTGTGTTCCTCAACAGAGCCAAGCTGCATAGGTTCCCAGGGATGTGTGGGGAATGACCTGTTCCTGCTAATGGCTTGATGGCAGCTGCTACTTCTGGGTTTGGAACCACAGAGCCATTTCTTCCCCCACCTCTGGAACTTGCCCTGGCTTTGGAAGTGACCATTTGACCTGCATTCACCTCTTTGGGATCTCAAACTGCAATCGCAGGTAGTCCCGCCTCTAGCACTCATGGCAGCTTTGGCAGTCTATCTCTGAGGTTGCAGTCCACACCACTGCTCATCCCACCTACGGCACTTGCAAAGGCAGGGTCCTGTGATCTGTGAGGGTGTGAAGGGATGTGGTCCCTGTGACAATGATCTCTTGCCTCTCTGGCAGGCTCAGGCTTTTCTCTGGACTCCCTCAGCTGTGTTAAATTAGCCCCTTCACCTTCATGGCAGTCAACCCCAGTCGTCTCCCTGAAGTCCAACCCCTGAAGCCCAACCCCCGAAGCCTGAGCCTCAGCACCCAGTCCCTGTTAGGCATGATGGGCGTACAAACAGCATCTCTGCTGGGAAGTGCTGGCCAACAACAATCCCTGTGATAAATTGTCTCCATTTTGCCTTCCAAGCACCTGTTGCTGTATTCTCCTCAGAGGTTCCAGAGTTTCCCCTTTCCCCACCCATGAGAGGGTTTCCAAGTGTGAGGAAACTTTCCTCCTTCATGGAGCCCTCTCCGAGGCACAGGTCTTATTCCAAATCCTTTGTCTCTTTGTTTTCTTATATATTTTGCCCTACTTCATTCTGTGGAGATTAGTTTGCCTTTTTGAAAGTCTGGGGTCTTCTGCCAACTTTCAGAAAGTGATCTGAAGGAGTTGTTTCACATGCAGATGTATTTTTGATATAGCACATTCCCTACTTCCTAAAGAGTAGTTCAAATGGCTGGTCAGAAAAGACACCTAGAAATATAATTTTTGGAGACTCTGAAAGAAACAGAAGGTCATGCAGAGATGTGTAAAGTCTTAGACTGGCTCTTAAGTCTTAAGAGTCTTAAGTTATATCCAGCTTTGCATTTTACTTATGCTTGCTTTCATCTTATCCATTAGATACAAACAAAAACCCTGGAAAGTATAAAAGGAAAATTATATTATCCCTATATTCTATATACAAAGTTTAGATTTGGGGAACAACCATAGTTTTCTTAGTCATGACCTAAATAGTTTTCTAATTACTAGTACAGTAACTTTTCCCCCAATCAGATGTTCCTCCTATATCCACACTATATTCAGGCCTCAGCAACTCATTTTCAGCTGGGCATAATCTTAAACAAAGGAGACAATCAGAGATTTGTGGCTAGCAAGCCAAACATAGGGTAAGAGATAATGACTGTTAAGATCCTTTTGAGAACTATCTCTGGAGGAAGAGGAGTAGGAGAGTTGCCTTTATTGACAGTTGCCTTGATAAGGAAACTTTTGCCCTTAATTCAGCACAAGCCTTGAGATGAACATACTACTAAGTTTGTTTTACATAAGAACACTACAGCCTCACAATGTCAAAAATCTCATCCAAGGCCACAGAGTTATACAGATGAATAGACTAGAAACTTTCATGACTTAAACATTAGTGATACGTTTGATCCAAATGTGTGTGTACTATTAAAAAAGAAATTAGTTATAAAGTCTTAACAGAATTATAAAATCTTAACCTAGCCTTCTCAATCATTTTCCTAATAGCCAGCTGTACATCTTTGTTCCTTAGGCTATATACCATAGGGTTCAACAGTGGGGTGATGACTGTATAGGTTACTGTCACCAGCCTGTCTTTTCCTGATGTATATTTGGCTGAGGGTCGCAGGTAGACAAAGGAAGCACAGCCATAGTGGACAATGACCACAATGAGATGGGAGGCACAGGTGGAGAATGCTTTTCGTTTGCCTTCAGCTGATGAGATCTTCAGGATAGCAGAGGTGATAAATCCATAAGAGATGCAGATGAAGATCAAGGGCACAACAAGGACCAAGACCCCACCAATGAAGATGACCAGTTCATTAATGTAGGTTTCCGCGTAAGCGAGGCGGATGACTGGTGAAATGTCACAAAAATAATGGTTGACCTTGTTGGAGCCACAGAAAGGGAGGCTAAAGACCAAAGTTGTTCCCAGTAGAGATATTAGGAAACCACTGACAATACAAGTCACTGCCAGTTGCCCACATACCCTCCAGCTCATGAGAACGGAGTAGTGCAAAGGCTGACAGATGGCAGCATAGCGATCATAGCCCATCACTCCCAGAAGCAGGCAATTGGTGACAGCAAAACCAAGAAAGAAGTACATCTGTGAAGCACAACTCACAAAGGACAGTGTCCTGAGCACAGAGAGCAGATTGATAAGCATCTTGGGCAGAATGACAATTGTGTAGAAAGTTTCAGAGGTAGAAAGGACACATAGAAAGAAGTACATGGGTGTGTGGAGGCTGTGATCCAAGCAGATGACTGAGATGATGGTGATGTTTCCACTCAAGATAATCAAATAGAGGCAGAGAAAGACCACAAAGAGGACAAGCTGCAATTCCCCAAGGCTGGAGAAACCCAGCAGGAAGAACTCAGTAACACAGGAGGAATTGGCCATGGAGAATTGATCCCATGGAATAAAGTCAATATGATCAAGTCCAGAGTCCTCTGAAACTAAGAAATCAGGGAGATTTAACCTTCATAAAGTCACCAGTCTGGTATAAAAGAGAAACAACAGGAATGGGAGAGAAAAAAGGAAACCAAGATAAAATAATAAAGCATTTTACAATAAACTAAGCAAAATTTATCCTAAATTAACATGTGCCCACATTGCTAATTTTCTGCCAATGATTTTAGCAGAGAATTCAGGGACAAGTGTTCAAATGAAATGGATAGACATTTGCTCAAAAGAAGTCTATTCTTCTGGCGCCTAAGAAATAAGGTGGCGGCGGCGTGTGAATGGAGGCCTCGGCCCCGGGCCGGGCGCGGCGGGGCTGGCGGCGGGCCCGGGCCGCGGGGTCCCCGCTCTCCCGGGCCGCGGTGGTCCTGGTGGTCTCCGCGCTGGTGCTCTGGGCGCCCCCGTCAGTTGGATATTTGGATCGATTACCAAGAAATGCTAACTTGCCCCAAGATTCAGTGAAAATAGTGGGATCACCAAATATTCCAGTGAAAGTATATGTTATGCTCCATCAAAAGAGTCCACATGTGTTATGTGTAACCCAGCGTCTGCGGAATTCCGAACTGATAGACCCATCATTCCAGTGGCATGGGCCTAAAGGAAAAATCATTTCAGAAAACAGCACTGCACAAATCACCTCCACAGGAAGCCTTGTATTCCAGAACTTTGAGGAAAGCATGAGTGGTGTTTATACATGTTTTCTGGAGTATAAACCTACTGTGGAAGAAGTCATTAAAAATCTCCAACTGAAATATGTTGTATATGCTTATCGTGAGCCGCATTATTATTACCAGTTCACAGCTCGATATCATGCAGCTCCTTGTAACAGTATCTATAATATTTCTTTTGAGAAGAAACTTCTTCAGATTTTAAGCAAACTTGTTCTTGACCTTTCATGTGAAGTTTCCTTACTCAAGTCTGAATGTCATCGTGTTAAAATGCAAAGGGCTGGTTTGCAAAATGAATTGTTTTTTACATTTTCAGTTTCATCTCTAGACACTGAAAAAGGACCCAAGCCATGTGCAGACCATAGTTGTGAATCTTCCAAAAGACTATCTAAGGCTAAAAATCTCATAGAGCGGTTTTTTAATCAACAAGTGGAAGTTTTGGGCAGACGTGCAGAGCCATTGCCTGAGATATACTATATTGAAGGTACCCTCCAAATGGTTTGGATTAATCGCTGCTTCCCAGGGTATGGAATGAATATCCTGAAACACCCACGATGTCCTGAGTGCTGTGTAATCTGCAGCCCTGGATCTTATAACTCCCGTGATGGAATTCACTGCCTTCAGTGCAATAGCAGCCTGGTGTTTGGAGCAAAAGCATGTTTATAGGCCATCATTTTGAGCTCGACGATGGTTTGTCAAACACAAAAGTTTATTTTTGAAGTATTAATATATAATAAATCACTATTATGCCAAAAAAAAAAAAAAAGAAATATAGTCCCTGCTTATAGACTTATATAATCTCTGCTTAGTTTGTTGATAATCTAATCCTCAAAAAACTTTTATTTACATTAATTTTGATTTTAAGTGGTCATAATTTTATCCATATTATTGATACATATATTCCACAGGGAATACCAGCAATGTATGAAGATCTACATCCCACCTGATTTTAATGGTTTCTTCATCTAGGTCAGTCAGTAATCATTGATTTGTCTTTTTGTTGCTTGTCCTTAAAAAACAGAATTCTCTTTCATTACTAACAACATACTCCATTTCCATGCAGTTAATAGCCAGGACATGGAAGCAACCTAGATGCCCATCAGCAGATGAATGGATAAGGAAGCTGTGGTACATATACACCATGGAATACTACTCAGCCATTAAAAAGAATTCATTTGAATCAGTCCTAATGAGATGGATGAAACTGGAGCCCCTTATACAGAGTGAAGTAAGCCAGAAAGATAAAGAACATTACAGCATACTAACACATATATATGGAATTTAGAAAGATGGTAACGATAACCCTATATGCAAAACAGAAAAAGAGACACAGAAATACAGAACAGACTTTTGAACTCTGTGGGAGAATGTGAGGGTGGGATATTTCAAAAGAACAGCATGTATACTATTTATGGTGAAACAGATCACCAGCCCAGGTGGGATGCATGAGACAAGTGCTGGGCCTGGTGCACTGGGAAGACCCAGAGGAATCGGGTGGAGAGGGAGGTGGGAGGGGGGATCGGGATGGGGAATACATGTAAGTCTATGGCTGATTCATATCAATGTATGACCAAAAAAAATAAATTAAAAAAAAAAAAAAAAAAACTACAGCTACTGTTTTAGAATTAGTGTATGGTTCCCCTACAAACTCTAGCATTAGTTTTTTTTTTTTTTTCAACATTCACTGTTTTCCCACTTGGTTATATATCTTATTCTTGATATACTTGACTTGGAAACCCAACAGACTGTTCCCAGGCTCCATCTCTGAAGTCTTGAGCAGGGAGGCTCAGATACTTTCCCTGATGACTCTGACACAGTTCTTATTGCTGGTACTAGATTATGTGTTTTTATTTGGAACATTCTTATCCTTTCCAGCTTATCACCCAAATCTGTTCCTTTGCCTGACTTCTATATCTCAATAAGAAGTTTCCAAAGCTTCTTAGTCATCCAAGCTGTATACTTATGGGGCATATTAAAACATATGAAAATTCTCACCCTCCACATCGGATCTGTTTTTTCTTGTGTGTGTGTGTGTGTGTGTGTGTGTGTGTGTGTGTGTGTGTGTAACACGTCTATGATACATTTTCCCCCCATTTTTCCAGAAATTAACCCTTAATCTGCATTATTACAAGAACATTTTGAATGGACTCTGAGGAGTCTGTCTCTTCCCATTCTATCACCTTCATAATAGCAGTAGAGTTGTCTTTTTATAGGGCGAAATCTATACTATTAACAAAACTAAATGGTCTTCAATTATTTATAAAGTTAAAATAATTATATTCTGTCTTTCTACTGTTTCCAAACATACCTTTCCTCTCATAACTGTCAATATACATATTCCTTCAGATGAACTTTAGCATAGAGAAAATTTGAATAATCATTTCCTTTTACATACTACCCCCTACATCTGGAAATAGTGCATATTTGAAGTGAAGTTGGTCAGTCGTGTCCAACCCTTCCTACCCCATGGACTGTAGCCTACCAGACTCCTACACCCATGGAATTTTCCTGGCAAGAGTACTGGAGTGGGTTGCCGTTTCCTTCTCCAGGGGATCTTCCTGACCCAGGGATCGAACCTGGGTCTCATGCACTGCAGGAAGACTCTTTATCATCTGAGCCATCAGGGGAGTGAATATTTATTGTCATTTTATTCCTCTTCTTTTAATTGGACAACTCGCTTTAAGTTCTCAAAGTGGCATGTACGCATTGATCCTTCCTACAACTTCTTAATTTTGCTATATTATTTTATCTGGGCTTTAGCAATCATTAAAATCATATTGGCTTTGCCATTAGTATTTTAAGCTTATCTCTAGTTCCACAAATTATAACTTTCCAGAGACAGAAATTGCATACCCACACATGACATACTGTCTAGTATATAGCAGTACTCGAAAACTTGTTGAGGAAACAAAGTGACCAATAACAATAACCTCAGTTTCTCTTCTAAATTACTTTGGAAAACTCCCAGGTAGATGGCATTTGATTTCAGGGATTTTCTAAACTTGTTCCCTTGCTATTAATCTAGTATACAATGTTAACCTTCTGCTTCAACATTTCATGATGAAAAATCTCTCTAACATTGTTCTCTAAATGCAGAGACTAATGCTTCATTAAAAATTGCTGTCATCCCCCAAACTATAATTCTGCTGTATGTTATATATGATCATTATTAAGAGAGTAAATTGGCTTCCCAGGTGGTGCAATGGTAAAGAATCCACCTGTCAATGCAATAGAGCCAAGAGATGCACATTCAATCTCTGGGTCAGGGAAGATCCCTGGAGCAGGAAGTGGCAATCCACTCTTGGATTCTTGCCTGGAGAATTCCATGGACTGCAGAGCCTGGTGGGCTACTGCCCATGGGATCACAAAGAGTCAGACACAACTAAGCAATTGAGCATGCACACACAAGAAATTAAACCCTTAGAGTTCTCATCACAAGAAAAATATATAATTATTAATATTTTTCTCTAGTTCTTTAAGTTTTTACCTATTTGAGATGATGGTAGTTCATTAAACTTGTGATAAACATTTCAAGATGTATGTAAATCAGATTATTATGCCATATATCTTATGCTTATATAGTATTGTATGTCAATCATATTTCAGTAAAACTAGAAGAAGAAGTGCTGCTTTTTCATTTTCTTTCTGGTTATTGGGTAGTTTTCCCCATTGTCTCACTAATTAAACTTTTAATTTTAATAGCACTTTATTATTGGTCAACCCACTCCAGTATTTTTGCCTGGGAAATCCCATGGACAGAGGAGTCTAGCAGGCTATAGTCCATGGGGTCACAAGAGAGTCAGAAGCTACTTAGAAACTAAACAACAATAATTGATCTCAAAGTACTCTACAAACAATAAAATGTCTACGTTTTTGTTCTTTTGCTTAGGCAAAGCTCTGGTAAAATTTTGAAATGGGACTTTTGAATTACCTCGTCTGTTGTTTGTTTCTGTTGGTTTTAGTCATTAAGTCTTGTCTCTTTTGCAACCACATGGACTGTAGTTCACCAGGTTCCTCCATCCATGGGATTTCCCAGGCAAGCATACTGGTATGGGTTGCCATTTCCTTCTCCAGGGGAACTTCCCAACCTAGGGATCGAACCCACATCTCCTGCATTGACCACCATGGAAGCCTTATCTGTAAACTTTATAAATAAGAAGTACACACTGTGCTTTTGACCAGAACAAATACTCCTGTATTATTCCTCCTTGGATATAATCTCTACCTTTCCAACTTCCTGGTCTCCTTTCTTTAACTATTTTCTCTTTTATAGGATCATCTTCAGAAAGAACAGTGACTAGCTATTCAAAGAAAGACAGAGCTTCTGAAAGGAAGGAAAATCCACATTATTCAATGGCTATTCCATTACCCTCCCTGCCAACTGCTGCAACATATCACATAATTTTTCAAACTCATCCTCAGAACTTGTGTGGTAACTGAAGTTGGAAAAGAAATTTACTTTGGAAAATGTTGGCTGTACTTAACCCAGTCTGGGATATTGTACATAATATTGGTATTTGGTAAACAGGAAAAATGCTTTAAATATAGTTATTGATTTATTCATTTGACAAATATTTACGGAGTTTCTGTAAAATGTCAGGTACTATCAGGAACTGTGGGTAAATAAAAGAAGAAATGACAAGTTCCTTGGTTACAAGTAGCTTATAGTCTATTGGAGATAAGACATTTACACAAAGTAGAACATGAAGCACCATGAAATGAATATGGGAATTCTGTGGGGGGGGGGAAGTTTTGCTATTTACAGAGTCTGGGATCTGAGATAGCTGCATGGCAGAGAGATGACAGTTGAAATGAGTTAGGGAATTTATTTTGAATTTGGACGTGAAGACTTGGACAAGAAAGAAAATAAAGGCCCTTCAGATCACTGCACTACATTACATATTTTACAAAAGAACCATAGAGGGGCTGCTGCCATAGTCCTTGGGGTATGCAGGCAAACAAGTGGTATTGCTGGGTTTGGTTTTGTTTTTTAATTTGGAGAGGGGGATATTTTGTGTTCAAAGAAACCTCGGGAAAAAATGAAAAGATGGAAAAGAACGTATAGGATAATTAAACTGCCTTCTCAAAAAGTGGAAAAAGAAAGCTGATTTTTCATTATTTTGTTTCATTGCCTACACAGTAAAGCCAATTTCTTAAGTTGACTAAAAAGGCAACAATTTTATCATCTATCAACATTTGCAATCTAAATCTTAATAACATAGAACTGGCATTAAAATGCACAGTTTTCTACACATGATTTTCTATTTCAAGACTTCATAGAAAGGGAGAGAGGGAAATCTCAGCCTTGAATATCTTTTAATTTTCATCTGTGGCCCACTCATTCCTCAAGCTTTTTACAGGCACCAGTTATTGAAATTTCTCTAATCTGTTTAGGGAGAATTTGTTGTTTCTAGTGTATCTAAAGCTTAGGATATTTAGAGGTTGTTTCATGTATCTTTATTTTCTCCTGATTGTCTCTCCAATAGACTAGACAATCTCAAGGATAAATTCCACAACATATGCCTTGTATATCATCAAAGCATAATCTATATTTAAATATATGGAATATGTGAAATACAAAGACTTGATGAATAAATAGTTCATTAATGAATTATTGATAGTAATGATCTCAGTTAGCTTACTTTAGAGCAGCTTGGCCCCCTTTGTACGTACCATCATGTGCCTCCTAGGTAAAATTACTTTGTGTTTCCATATGTTCCATATTCCATTTAAATTTGTCATCTTTCTTTCTTATATTGCATGAAATATGAAAAATTTCATGAAAAAATTCAAAACTTATCCTGCAGCCCTACCTTCTTCTTACTGTGGTCTTTATTTTTAGCCTTACATTTTTCAGCATCCAACTGCCGTGTTGATAATTTGATCACTTTTTCTATTTTCCAATACTAACAACTAGGGGGAAACAGATCAGTAGCTCCATGGAAAAGCCTACAGTTTAAAAATTTGACATAAAAATAAATGATGAGGTTGTCACTTGTCTTCTCAATAAGAAAATAAAAGTCCCTAAATAAAAATAAAATGTTTAGAGTCTAATGCCCAGTGATATCCTGATGTCTTTACTCTCAGACACATCTTGGAATCTTTTATGAAACTTTCTGGTGAAATTTGCCAAAATTATCTTCCCTATCATAATGTCCCAGGGCCCTTCTTCCATTTTCTACAAACTCTAGACCAATATAAGAGAGTTATATACATTGTTCAACACAAAAATTTCACCTGTACCTTGGATAGTTTAGGTGTGTCCTCAATGAGTATGACAATGGTCTTTCCTTTTTACATCAGCAATGATCTCAATTCTTTGTTTATTATTGAGATCGCTATCTCCATAGGGAGCTAATTACCACATTCTGTCCAATACTTGTCCATAATATCCCCGGTTAGCAAGTAGAACTATAGCAATACACTATGAGAATTAGTTGGTCGAAGACAAGGCCCTTTCTAACACATTGTGGAGATTACTTGGTTTCCTCTTAGAAATTCTCTGGGGACTTATTAGAGTGTTAAAGGTTTTCTTGGTCTTATTTGTTAAAACAGACATAGTAGAACTACTTCCTGTGAGTATTCCTACCTAATGGTTAAATTTTTGCACTCAATCTGGCAAAAAAATATTCACTTTATAGTCTCATTTCTGAAAGTTAGAAGAGGAAGAAAGACACAAAGAATAGAGAACATAATATAGAGTATCAGAGGCAACATAAGTCTTTCAGACACATGGGAGACTGATTTTTTTCCTGGAATATAATGTGACCATGATTGATATTTGTTCAATAAACAAAGAAAGAAAATTTGGGTTGTAGAGTAAAATGTCACAGTGCCCTGTTACAGGTGTTAGCTGAGACTTCTCCCTTAGTAGGATTACCTTCTAATTTCATATTGCATATTTACTCCCTCTGCCAGTGAGTCCATATACTTTGGACTAGAAATGGGAAAATATTGTACTAGATACTCAAAGATGTCTCTCTTAGGGACTCATGTGACCCAATCTTGTATAAGTTACATCAGAGATGCTACAGGGATGGAAAAGGAGGAGGAAATTCCAAGGTATTAAATAAGAATTTGATGACTAGGATTTAGTGAATTTACTGTCTTTCAGTTATGTCATAGATTGGGACCATGGCTAGAGTTTCAGGAAATCCGTTAGTGAAAAAATTCATTGGCAGTCTATACCTTTCCACTGAATCTGGGTAGGCCAAATGACTACTTAAATCAATAGATTATAGCAAATGTGACGGTATAGTGGTTTACAAACTTTGATCTCTAGAGTCTGACAGTTTCTACTTCCTAACTCGGAATATCAACTTTTGTTCCCTAGACAGCACTTTTTAAATTGAAACATAGTTGATGTTAGGTTAGCTTCAAGTATACAACATAGTGATTCAATTTTGTCATGGATTATACTCCCTTTATGATTATTGTAAAATATTGGCTCTATTCCCTCTGTTTACAATATATATTGCTGACTCAGATGGTGAAGAATCTGCCCACAATGCAGGAGACATGGGTTTGATCCCTGGGTCTGATCCCTGGGTCAGGAAAATCCCCTGGAGAAGTGAATGTCAACTCACTCTAGTATTTTTGCCTGGATAATTTCATGGACAGAGGAGCCTAGCAAGCTGCAGTCCATGGGGTCGCAGAGTTGGACAAAACTGAGCAACTGACTCACACACACACAACATATACACACACACACACACACACACTGGCAGTTTATTTGTTTTATACATAGTAAATTGAATCTCTTAATCTTCTATCTCCATCTTTCCCATTACACCTTCCCTGCTCCATTGGTATCTACTGGATTGTTCACTGTATCTGTGAATTCTTTTTCTTTTTTTTTTTTAGAATCTGCATATAAATATAGCATACAATATTTGTCTTTGTCTGTCTAATTTCATTAAGTATAATGCCTTCCAAGTTCATTCAAATCATTGCAAATGGCAAAATTTCATTCTTTTCATGACTAACATTCCATTGTATATGTGTGTGTATATATGTGTATATATTCACTCAGTAACAGTGAATCTCTAGAGAGAAAGAGACAGAGAGAGAGAGAGAGATTCTGTACCTTGGCTATTATAAATAAAGCTACTATGAAAATTAGGGTACATGTAACTAGTACAGCCGCTATGGAGAACAGTGTGGAGATTTCTTAAAAAACTGGAAATAGAACTGCCATATGACCCAGCAATTCCCACTTCTGGGCATACACACTGAGGAAACCAGATCTGAAAGAGACACGTGCACCCCAATGTTCATCGCAGCACTGTTTATAATAGCCAGGACATGGAAGCAACCTAGATGCCCATCAGCAGATGAATGGATAAGGAAGCTGTGGTACATATACACCATGGAATATTACTCAGCCATTAAAAAGAATTCATTTGAACCAGTTCTAATGAGATGGATGAAACTGGAGCCCCTTATACAGAGTGAAGTAAGCCAGAAAGATAAAGAACATTACAGCATACTAACACATATATATGGAATTTAGAAAGATGGTAACGACAACCCTATATGCAAAACAGAAAAAGAGACACAGAAGTACAGAACAGACTTTTGAACTCTGTGGGAGAAGATGAGGGTGGGATGTTGCGAAAGAACAGCATGTATATTATCTATGGTGAAACAGGTCACCAGCCCAGGTGGGATGCATGAGACAAGTACTCGGGCCTGGTGCACTGGGAAGACCCAGAGGAATCGGGTGGAGAGGGAGGTGGGAGGGGGGATCTGGATGGGGAATATGTGTAAATCTATTGCTGATTCATGTCAATGTATGACAAAACCCACTGAAAAAATAAATAAATAAATTTTTTAAAAAAAGAAAGAAAGAAAAAAAAAAAAGAAAATTAGGGTGCATGTATCTTTTTTAAGTACTGTTTTCATTTACTTTAGATATATGTCGAGTGGAATTGCTAGATCGTGTGGTAGTTCTATTTTAATTTTTTTTTTTTTTATGAAACCCAATAGTGTTTTCCATAGTGGCTGTACCAGTTTAGACTCTCATAAACAGTGTGCTAGGTTTCTCTTTTTCCCTTATACTTGCCAACATTTGTTATTCATAGACTTTTTGATGATATTAATTCTGACATCATGGTTTTTATTGCATTTCTTTATTAGTGATATTGAGCATACTTTCATGTGTCTCTCATCTGTATGTCTTCTTTGGAAAACTGTCTACTCAGATCTTCTACTCATTTTTTAATCTTTTTTTTATATTGAGTTGTATGAGCTGTTTATATATTTTGAATATTAAGCCATTACCGGTCACATCATTTGCATATATTTTCTCCTATTCAGCAGGGAAAACATTTTGTCACTGGTTTCCCTTTCTGTGCAAAATTTTTTTTATGTTTAATTGGGTCCACTTGCTTATTTTCGTTTTTGTTCTGTATGGGGTAGGAGACATAAAAAAAAATTGCTATGATTTCTGTCAAATCATATTCTGCTTATATTTTTTTATCAATTAGAGGATAATTGCTTTTGAATATTGTGTTGGCCTCTGCCACACATCAACATGAGTCAGCCACAGGCATACATGTTTTCTCCCTCCTGAAACCCCTCCTCTTTCCCACCACATCCCACCCCTCTAGCTTGTCACAGAGCACTGAGCTGAGCTCACCGTGTTACACAGTAAATTCCCATTTGCTATCTATTTTATATACGGTAATGTATATGTTTCCATGGTATTCTCTCAATTCATCCTACCTTTTCTTTCCCCCACTGTGCCCACGAGTCTGTTCTCTATGTCTACACCTCCATTACTATCCTGCAAATAGGTTCATCAATACTATCTTTCTAGATTCTATACACATGTGTTAAAATGCAATATTTGTCTTTCTCCTTCTGACTTATTTCCTTCTCTATAATAGGCTCAGATTCATCCACCTCATTAGGACCGATTTGAATGCATTTGTTTTATTGCTAGGTAATATTCCATTGTATATGTGTACCACAGTTTCTGTATCCATTCATCTGTTGATGGAGATCTAGGTTGCTTCCATGTCCTAGCTATTGCAAAAAGTGGTGTGAAAACATTGGGGTACATGTGTCTCTCAATTATGGTTTTCTCAGGTTATGTGCCCAGTAGTGAGACTGTTGAGTCATATGGTAGCTCTGTTTATTTAATTTATCTGCAGAGTGCATCATGCAAAATGTGGGGCTAGATGAAGCACAAACTGGGTCAAGATTGTTGGGAGAAATATCAACAACCTCAGATATGCAGATGATACCACATTAACGGCAGAAAACAAAGAGAAACTAAAGAGCCTCCTGATGAATGTAAAAGAGGAGAGTGAAAAAACTGGCTTAAAACTCAGCATTTAAAAAACAAAAATAGTAGCATCTGGTCCCATCACTTCATGACAAATGGATGAGAAAGCAATAGAAGCAGTGACAGATTTCATTTTCTTGGGTTTCAAAGTCACTACAGTGACTGTAGCCATGGAATTAAAAGACACTTGCTCCTTGAAGGAAAAGCTATGCAAACCTATACAGCATATTAAAAAACAGAGACATCACTTTGCTGACAGAAGTCCCTGTGATTAAAGCTATGGCTTTTCCAGTAATCATGTATGGATGTGAGAGCTATACCATAAAGAAGGCTGAGTGCTGAAGATTTGATACTTTCAAATTGTGGTGCTGGAGAATACTCTTGAGCGTCCTTTAGACAACAAGGAGATCAAACCAGTCAAACCTAACAGAAATCAGTCCTGAATATTCATTGGAAGGACTCATGCTGAAGCTAAAGCTCCTATACTTTGGCCATCTGACGGGAAGAAGTGACTCATTGGGAAAGACCCTCATGCTGGGAAAGATTGAGAGCAAGAGGAGAGGGCAAAGAGGATGAAATGGTTGGTTGGCATCATTGATTCGATGGGCATGAGTTTGGGCAAACTCAGGGAGATAGTGAAGGACAGGGAAGCCTGGAATGCTGCAGTTCATAGGGTCACAAAGAGTCAGACATGACTTAGTGACTGAACAACAGCAAATGGTAGTTCTATTCCTAGTTTTTTGAAGTCTCTCCATACTGTTCTCCACAGTGGCTGTATCAATTTACATTTCCATCAACAGTGCAAAAGGGTTTGCTTTTCTCCACACCCTCTCCAGCATTTGTTGTTTGTAGCTTTTTTTAAATGACGACCGTTCTGACCAGTGTAAAGTGATACTTCATTGTAGTTTTGATTTGTATCTCTCTAATAATGAGCGATGTTGAGCATCTTCTCATGTGTTTGTTGGCCATCTGTTTGTCTTCTTTGGAAAAATGTCTGTTTAGGTCTTCCAAACTTTTCTTAATTGGGCTGTTTGTTTTTCAACCCAATTAATGAGCTCAAGTAGTTCACTGAGAGGCATAAGTTACTTGAACATTTTGAAGATTAATCCTGCCAGTTGTTTAGTTTGCAATTATGTTCTCCCATTCTGAGAGCTGTCTTTTAATCTTTAATTTTTCCTTTGCTTTGTGAAAGCTTTTACATTTGATTAAGTCTCACTTGTTTATTTTTGTTTTTATTTCCATTACTCTAGAAGGTGAGTTAAAGAGGATCTTGCTGTGATGTACTGCCTATGTTTTCCCCTAAGGGCTCTATAGTTTCTGGCCTTACATTTAAAGCTTTAATCCATTTTGAGTTTATTTTTCTGTATGGTGTCAGAAAGTGTTCTGGTTTCATTGATTTACAGTTTGCTTTTTGTTCCCTGTAGAACAGAAGGAGGTAGGAGATAGAGCCAAAAAAAAAAAAAATTGCTACGATTTCTGTAAAAGCATGTCCTAATTTTTTTTCTAGAAGTTTTATAGCTTCCAGTCTTACATTTAACTTTTTAATCAATTTTTAATTTATTTTTGTGTGGTTTAAGAAAATGTTCTAATCTTTTCCTTTAACATGTAGTTAGTTTTCCACTTCTCTCAAAACTATTAATTGAAGAGACTGTCTTTTCTCCAGTGCATATTCTTGCTTTGTTTGTTATAGATTAACTGATCATAGGTATATGGGTATATTTCAAAACAGCATGTACTGTTTTGATGACTATAACTTTGTAATATGATCTAAAGTCAGGAGTGTGATACCTCCAGCTTTGTTCTTTTATTTCAACATTGCTTTGGCTATTGAGGGTCTTTTACGGTTCTACATAAATTTTAGGATTATTTGTTCTACTTCTGTAAAAATATTTTGGTAAGAATTGTACTGACTCTGTATATTGCTTTCAGTAGAAAGGACATTTTAACAATATTAGTTCTTCTAATCTGTAAACACAGGATATATTTTCATTTCTTTGTATCATCTTCAATTGCCTTCATTGTTTTACAGTATTCAAAGTACAAGTCTTTCACATCGTGGTTAAATTTATTTCTAGGTATTTTATTCTTTTTGATGTGATTTTAAATGTAATTGTTTCATTGCTTTTCCCTTCTGACAGTTCATTATTGGTGTATATAAAAACAACAGATTTCAGTGAATTAATCTTGTATCCTGCACCTTTACTAAATTTATTAGGTCTAATATTTTTGTGGAGACTTTAGCATTTCCTATATTTAGTATCATGTCAACTGCAGATAGTGACAATTTACCTCTTATCTTCTAATTTGGATGACTTTTATTTCTTGTTATTGTTTGCTGTGGCTACAACTTTCAACATTATGTTAAATAGAAGTGTTAAGAATGGATACCCTTGTCTTGTTCCTGACTTTAGAGGAAAAGCTTTCAGCTTTTCACCATTGAATATCATGTTAGCTGTGGGTTTGTTATAAATGGGATTTATTATGTTAAGATATACTCTGTCTATAACAATGTTGATGAGAGTTTTTATCATGAATAAAAAATTTTTTCCAGGGCGTCTGGGCTGCGGGCGGCGCCGGCCGTCTCCCGCGCTCCCCCTCGCGGAGGCCGGGCGTCCATGAAAAAAAAAAAAAGAAAAAAAAAAATTTTTTTTTCCAGTTCTTTTTCTGCATCTACTGAGATCATCATGTGATTTTTGTCCTTTAGTTTTGTTAACATGGTGTATAACATTGAAGAATTTGCAGATATTGAACCATCCTTGTATCTCTGGAATAAATCCCACTTGATCAAGGTGTATGAGTCAGTTTATATATTTTTGAATTAAGTTTACTAAATTTTGTTGGGAAATTTTGTCTCTACATTCATCAGAGATATTGGCCTATAATTTTCTTTGTTTCTGGTTTTGGTATTAGGATAATGGGGGGTCTTGAATAATATATAAAATTGGGGGTATTTCCACCTCTTCAATTTGAGGGAATAATTTGATAATAAACATTAGTTCTTCTTTATGTGTTTGATAGAATTTGCCCTGTGAATTTATCCTGTCCTGGATTTCTATTTGCTGGGAGGTTTTGTTTCTTTATAAAGTTATAAATTTAATTTTATTTCTAGTGGTAAGTTTGTTTAGACTGTATATTTCTTTCTGAGTCAGTATTAAGAATTGTATATTTCTAGAAATTCATCCAGTTCTTTTAGGTTAGCACATTTGATGGCATATAATTGTTTGTAGTAGTCTCATGAAGTTTTTTCATATCTCTGTGCTATTGGTTGCTATTTCTCTTATTCCATCTTTGATTTTGTTTATTTTGATCTTATCTCTTTTTAGTTATTGAACTTGGTGTGTGAATTCTTTGTAATCTTTAAAAAAAAACAGGTTTTTGTTTCATTTATCTTTTTTATTGTTTTTTGGTCTCTAATTTATTTTCTCTCTTCTCTTTATTTTCCCTCATTCTACTGACTGACTATGGCTTTGCTTGTTCTTCTTTTTCTAATTCCTTTAAATGGCATGTTACATAGTTTATTTGATATTTATATTCTTTCTTGAGGTAGGTCTTTATCACTATAAACTTTCCTCTTAAAATTGCTTTTGTTACATCTCTTAAATTTTGGAAGGCATGCTTTATTTTCATTTGCCTTGAGATAGTTCTGAGTTCTTGTTTGAAGAAAAAAAAAATTTTTCATTGACCTATTGGTTTTTCAGTAACATGTTGTTTTGTCTCTGCATGTTTTTGTTTTTTTCTCATTTTTCTTACCATAATTTACTTCCAGTATCATACTGTTGTGACAAGAAAAAAATGCTTGGTATAATTTCTGCTCCCTTAAATTTGTTAAGACTTGTTTTGTTGTAGTATTTTATCTATCCTGGAGAATGCTCCCTGTGCACTTGGGGCGGGGGGAGACTATATGTATATACTGACATTTTTGCATAAAACAGCCTGTATACTTCTATAATATTCAATTGATTTAGCATAAATAAGGGCATGGGCTGATGCTATCCAAGCACCAGTCAGAATTCTGGGCCACTTCTGACCCTCTGCTCCCATGGAGGCCAATAATGGCTGCCAGCACTCAGTTTGAATGTTGTGCTTATCTGAGCAGACTCTGTTCCCTGAAACTGTGGGCTCTCCCCTAGTGTGGAGCTGTGTCACAGAAAAAGAGGGACCAGAAAAGGGCTAGAGTGAGCACTGGGGTGACTGTGGAAAGCTGGCCACAGTTCTGGGCAGTTTCAATCTATTTCTTCTACCTTGTTTGGTGTGTAAGCAAGCATGTGCATGTGCTTCATGAGTAGGGCCTAGGTTCTACAACCCTGCTGTCAGTCCCACTGCTTTTCAAAACAGCTAATGGACCTAGGCTTTCTGGTGTCAGACCTCAGGAAAGTGGCAAGCAATATATGATTTCAACTGCTTACTCTAAGTCTGTGTAATTTCCCTCCTTTCCTCTGTCCCCTCTCAGAGATGCATGGCCCAACCTGATCATTCTCTTCCCTTCCAACCCAACCCTGTATGGCTCTTTCTTATAGTCTTAGTTATATAAGAGTCTTTCTGCTAGTCTACAGTTTGTTTTCACTGTGAATTGTTCCACGTGAACCTGTATTTTTAATGCATGGGTGGAGCACAGTGAAATTGCTGTCCTCCTACTATGTCATCTCCTTTTTAAATTTTTATTTATTCATTCCATTTTTAATTGGATGATAACTGCTTTACAATGTTCTGTTGGTTTCTGCCATAAAACATGGATCAGTCATAACTATATATATATATATATGTATGTATGTATGTTAGTTACGCACATATATACCCCCTCCCTTTTGAACCTCCCTCTCACTTCCCCATCCCACCCCCTCTAGGTCAATACAAAGTGCCAGGTTTGGCCCCCTGTGTTACAGAGCAGCTTCCCAATGGTGGTTCAGATGGCTAAGAACCTGCTTGCAATGCAGGAGACCTGGGTTCAGTCCCTGAGTCAAGGTCCCCAGAGAAGAGAATGGATATCCAGTCCAGTATTCTTGTCTAGAGAATTCCATGGAGAGAAGACCCTGGTGGGCTATGGTCCATGGGGTTGCAAGGAGTTGGACATGACTGAATGACTAACATATTAGTTATCTTTTATGCATGATGGTGTATATATTTCAATGCTACTTTCTCAGTTCATCCCACACGCTTCTTGCCCCTCTGTGTCCAAGTCTATTCTCTTTGTCTGTGTATCCATTCCTTCCCTACAAATAGGTTTATCAATACCATTTTTTAAGGTTTCATATATATATGTATATGCATTAATACACTACATTTGTTTTCTTTGACTTACTTCACTCTGTATAACAGACTTTAGGTTCATCCACCTCACTACCAATGACTGAATTTTCACTCCTTTTTATGGCTAATATTCTGTTGTATAAATGTACCACAACTTTGTCATCTCTTCATCTGTCTATGGACATCTAGGTTGCTTCCATGTACTGGCTATTGTAAATAGTGCTGTGACGAACATTGGAGTACTTGCGTCTTTTTTGATTATGGTTTCTCATTGCCAATATCTGTTGGATCATTGAAAAACCAAGAGAGTTCCAGAAAAACATCTATTTCTGCATTGTCGACTATGCCAAAGCCTTTGACTCTGTGGATCACAATAAACTGTGGAAAATTCTGAAAGAGATGGGAATACCAGATCAGCTGACTTGCCTCTTCAGAAACCTGTATGCAGGTCAGGAAGCAACAGTTAAAACTGGACATGGAACAACAGACTGGTTCCAAATAGTAAAAGCAGTACGGCAAAGCTGTATATTGTCACCCTGCTTATTTAACTTATATGCATAGTACATCATGAGAAACGCTGGGCTGGAAGAAGCACAAGTTGGAATCAAGATTGCCGGGAGAAATATCAATAACCTCAGATATGCAGATGACACCACCCTTATGGCAGAGAGTGAAGAGAAATTGAAAAGCTTCTTGATGAAAGTGAAAGAAGAGAGTGAAAAAGTTGGCTTAAAGTTTAACATTCAGAAAACTAAGATCATGGCATCTGGTCCCATCCCCTCATGGGAAATAGATGGGGAGACAGTGGAAACCGTGTCAGACTTTATTTTGGGGGGCTCCAAAATCACTGCAGATGGTGCCTGCAGCCCTGAAATTAAAAGACGCTTACTCCTTGGAAGGAAAGTTATGGCCAACCTAGATAGCATATTAAAAAGCAGAGACATTACTTTGCCAACAAAGGTCCGTCTGGTCAACGCTGTGGTTTTTCCAGTAGTCATGTATGGATGTGAGATTTGGACTGTGAAGAAAGCTGAGCACCAAAAAATTGATGCTTTTGAACTGTGGTGTTGGAGAAGACTCTTGAGAGTCCCTTGGACTGCAACGAGATCCAACCAGTCCATCCTAAAGGAGGTGAGTCCTGGGTGTTCATTGGAAGGACTGATGCTGAAGCTGAAACTCCAGTACTTTGGCCACCTCATGAAAAGAGTTGACTCATTGGAAAAGACCCTGGTACTGGGAGGGATTGTGGGCAGGAGGAGAAGGGGAAAAGAGAGGATGAGATGGTTGGATGGCATCACCGACTCGATAGACATAGGTTTGAGTAAACTCTGGGAGTTGGTGATGGACAGGGAGGCCTGGCGTGCTGCAATTCATGGGGTCGCAAAGAGTCGGACACGACTGAGTGACTGAACTGAACTGAATAATTAGTGATGTTGAGCATCTTTTCATGTGTTATTTTGGCCATCTGTATGTCCTCTTTGAAGAAATATCTGTCTAGGTCTTCTGCCCATTTTTTGATTGGGTTCTTTCTTTTTCTGATATCGAGCTACATGAACTGCTTATATATTTTGGAGATTAATCTTTTGTAAGTTCCTTTGTTTGCAATTATTTTCTACCATTCTGAGGGTTGTTTTTTCATCTTGTTTATTGTTTCCTTTGCTGTACAAAAGCTTTGAATTTTAATTAGGCCCCATTTGTTATTTTCATTACTCCTGGAGTTGGGTCAAAGGGGATCTTGCTGAGATTTATGTCAAAAAGTGTACTGTCCATGTTTTCCTCTAAGACCTTGATAGTTTCTGGCCTTACATTTAGGTCTTTAATCCATTTTGAGTTTTTTTTTGTGTGTGTGTGTATAGTGTTAGGAAGTGTTCTAATTTCATTCTTTCACACTTAGCAGTCCATTTTTCTCAGCACCATTTATTGAAGAGGCTCTTCATTGTAAACTCTTGCCTCCTTTTGTTAAAGATAAGTTTCTCATAGGTGCATGGGTTTATCTCTGGGCTTTCTACTACTCTGCCATCTTGATCTCCTTCTCTAGGCACCATGTTTTGAGCAAGCCCAAGCAGCCTTATAAAATCCTTGTGGTAAGAAACCAAGACTAAACAGCCCCAGATTTCCACACAATCAGCATTTAACATGAACTATCCAGCCACATAAGTGAGCAGTTTTGTAAAGGACCCTTCAGCTTTAGTTGGGCCAACCAAGGTGACCTCACCAAGAGTAGATACAAGTTGTTACATGAAGGCCTGCCAAGTGGATTTGTTTGTAAAATAAGTAACTGTTATCTTAGCTCAACTTCTGGCTAGTTTGTTAAATGGTAATAAATAACTAAAACAGAATTTGTTATCTAAAGTCAAGGTGATATTATAACTTAAAAATATGGCATTGAGTTTGCAGCTGATGGTGGGAAAATCTGTAATTTCTTTACGTATGTGTCACTGAAAGGTAGAAGAACCTTGAGGCAGCCGGTGGCAAGCAGCTGAAGGGCAGAGAGAAAGTGGTTATATAGTTTGGGACAAAACAAGGTTCCCAGGTGGCTCAGTGATAAATGCCAAGCAGGAGACACCGATCTGATCCCTGGGTCATGAAGATCCGCTGGAGAGGAAATGGCAACCTACTCCAGTATTCTTGCATGTGATATCCCATGGACAAAGGAGCTTGGAAGGCTCAGTCCATGCGGTTGCAGAGAGTCAGAAACAACAATCAAACAACCAAAGGGGAGCATTTATGTGCTTTCTTGGAAAGTTTGCATTGTTATAGCTTGGAATACAGAAAAAAAAATTTAGTTAAACTCATGAGAAATTTCTAGGAAGGTGAAAGAAAGTGCCAGGCTTGAAAATAAAACTTTTCCTCATACTATCCCTAATCTCTCCAGCAAAGATTCTGAGAACAAGAAATGGCTTCAAGGCAAAAATCAAATTCAAGGTACTTCAGGAAACTATTGCCGCAGAGTAAAGACCTCAAGATTGTCACTGTAAGACTGTAAGATTTTCTGTTAGAGTTGAGAAATACTGAAGCCTATGCCCAGTGAGTTTTAACTTTTAATCCCACATTATCTGAAATAGAAATTTGTGATAATTGCCTTCTTCACAGGAATCCAAATGCATGGTTTATTCTTTGAGTGATGTTATTCATATTAAGAATGGATTTATGCATATGCCTTCATGCTACCTTACTCCATCCCTTTGTGAACAAAGGCATACTTTGCTGTAATGACCAAAAAAGTGTGGTCAAGGAGTCTATTGAACAGGGCTATTCAAGCTATTGAACAGGGCTAAGCAAAATTACTCTGATTAAAAAAAACAAAATTCTGGGATTTTGCTGGCTTAGATTTTCCACCCTTCTGCTGAAGGAAAAAATCCTTTATATTTCATCTCAGAATCATTTCAATGAAAGAATATTGACGAAAACCAAGAAGTGTTGACAATGATGTATTTAAAATCTGTGGTTTTCAGGAAATTCAGATTCATTATATTAAACATGACTTTGTCTACACTGTTCCTCATATAATGCCTGGAACCAAAGGGATGTTTGTACAATAGCCTTGCCTATTCTACCATCTTTTGCTGCCAAACCTGCTCAGCTACCTTCATGTCCTGTCTTGGTGAATGTCAGCTCATCCACATAGGCCACCATGCACCTAGAAGTGGTTCCATTGCTCCTTTTTATTATTATTCCAGAGAAGAAGCAGCACATGAGATACCATGGCAGAACACAGAATAGTCTCACTTTGAGGACCAGTAAATAATACACTAACTTCAAAGTTCATGATGAGGCACATCTGAGAAATGGATAGTAATAATGTTAGAAATAATAATGCCACAGAAGCAGGCAGGGATTAGGTTACAAACCCTTGCTAACAGGGCATTCTTGACATCATCTTCTATGGAAAGTGAAGTCACTGAAAGAATTTTCCGTGGATTTTCTGGTCATTAGAAAACTCATGCTCTTCACCCTATTAATATTAACTCAACTCCTTTGTTTAGATTACTTGAGATACTTCAACAATTATTCAGTGTTAGTAGCTGCCTTGAAGAGAATAGATAGGTATAGCGTTCAGGGTATAAATTTGGGGGCTATGATAGGATAATATTAAAATAGCATAAATATACATAGGAAGGAAACTCCGTAATAAGGTTCCAATCTCCAACAAGGAAAGGACAGAACAATCCCAAGTAAAGGTAAAGCCATTTCAATATGTAGATTGAGCTGGGAGTGGAAGAATCAGGAAACAAAAAGGGCACTAAAGTCTGTGGTAGAATGAAAGGGACCAAGGTTACCTGTTGTCTTCAGGAAAGGGAGAACTGATAACAGGAGGGGTAAGAATAGATAGTTATCTTTTCTTCTGTTCTTTGAACTAGATAGCTTGGGTGCATCTTTGCTCTCATTAACTGATATATTTGTTTTTGAATGATTAATCTTTACAAGAGTGAAATAAAATGAAATTTATTCTAGAAATGAATTATATTTTCATGTCTGCATGGCCTTCTTAGAATATTACTCATGGCAGATAACCAGAATATCTTAACTTCTTTGAGTCCCATTCTTTTCATATGAAAAATGTCTTTTCAGCACATTCTACATTTAAATAAAAAAATATCTGAAAGCACATTTTACTTGGCATATAAAAGGCTTACAATTAACTGAAGAGTTTAAAAAAAACTAGCTCTAATGAGATAGATGAAACTGGAGCCCATTATACAGAGTGAAGAAAGCCAGAAAGATAAAGACCAATACAGTATATTAATGCATATATATGGAATTTAAAAAGATGGTAATGATAACCCTATATGCAAAACAGAAAAAGAGACACAGATGTACAGAACAGACTTTTAGACTCTGTGGGAGAAGGCAAGGGTGGGATGTTCTGAGAGAATAGCATTGAAACAAGTATACTATCAAGGATGAAACAGATCACCAGCCCAGGTTGGATGCATGAGACAGGTGCTCAGGGCTGGTGCACTGGGAAGACCCAGAGGGATGGGATGGGGAGGGAGGTGGGAGGGGGGATCGGGAAGGAGAACACATGTAAATCCATGGCTGATTCATGTCAATGTATGGCAAAAACCACTACAATATTGTAAAGCAATTAGCCTCCAACTAATAAAAATAAATGGGGGAAGAAAAAACAAAACCAGCTCTTTAATTAACAGGGTATGACATCTGAACCATTGCTTTTCGAAGAGCTGATTTGAATTCCTTATTTCTTAGACTGTAAATCATTGGATTGAACAATGGAGTGAGGATTGTATAAGACACAGATATTAGGGCATCTTGACTTGAAGAGTAATTGGATTTGGGCCTTAAGTAGATGAAAGAGGCACAACCATAATGCACAGTTACCACAATGAGATGGGAGGCACAGGTAGAGAAGGCCTTGTATCTTCCAACAGAGGATGGGATTTTTAGAATGGCAGAAATGATATGGACATAGGAGACCAGGATAAGTAACAGGGGAATAGTCAAGACAAACACACCAAGCATGAATATGACCAACTGACTGAGACGAGAGTGGTGAGATGCCAGCTTGAGGACAGGAGAGATATCACAGAAGAAGTGATGGAGCTGATTGGAGGAGTGGAATGGCAGGTGAAATACCAGAGAGGTGGTGACCAGTGACACAGAGAAGCCACAGGCACAGGCAGCAGCCACAAGTCCCAAACACATCCCAAAACCCATGAGCACTGTGTAGCGCAGAGGGTTACAGATGGCCACATAGCGATCATAACCCATGGCTGCCAGCAGAAAGGAGTGAGAGCAACCTAGAAAGAGGAAGGAAAACATCTGGATGGCACAGCCCAGAAAGGAGATGGTCTTCTTCTGGGCCAGCAGGTCAACCAGCATCTTGGGTACAATGACGAAGGTATAACAAGTCTCAAAACAGGAGAGTACAGCAAGGAAGAAGTACATGGGGGTGTGGAGGGCTCTGTCCAGCACAATGGTGGAAATGATGATGGCATTGGTACCCAGGGTGAACAGGTAGACGAGCAGGAAGACAGCAAAGAGCAGCCACTGCAGCCCAGCCAGAGAGGAGAAGCCGAGGAAGACAAATTCTCTCAACAAGGTCTCATTGACCCACTCCATGGTCACTGCAATACAGGAGAGCTAGAGCCAGAGGCCAGAATTCAGAGATGGAGAAGTGCATGGGGAGCTCAGCACAAAGTCTGAGGGTGGCAGGCATCTCCAGATGTTTGACGGAACTCATTGATTCCCTTCAAAAAATACCTGCCAAAATAAGAATTAAGGCTAAATGTGGGACAGAGTAACTGACAAACAATTAACAGACTTTTTGCCAAGACCAAGAACATGTTATCTCTCTAGCTAAGAACTGAGGAATTATCTGAAATTATTTTTCCCTTGTGCTTTACTTATGAACTACTGTGTTTTTCTTGCTCACTACAAGCTAAAGGAAAGCAGCTCTCCAAAAGTGAAAAACGTGTTAAACTTCAGCTATCTGAGCTTGATCAGAAATTAGAATAAAGAATGAGATGTTTAGGCACAGTATGTGAACTTTAGATAAGCAACCACAAAATGGGAAGGGACAGGAAGAATTAGATGATCTCTGAGCAAAAGTGTGGGAGGGATTTGTATCATTGACAGCTTGTTATAAGATATGCAGTAAGACTATCATATACCTTATGTCAGTTACTCATCATGCCAATTTTATGTCAAATTTTGTGTCAATAGACAAAACAATATGAAAAAGAAAGAAAAAAGTTTACAGACCAATTAGGAACATTGCCGGCAGTTCCACAAACTAGAGCACTGAGCCAAGAGTGGAACAGAAGACAACATAAATTTAAAGAAAAGTTTATGCTTTTTTTGGAAAAGAATCATCAGACTGTTTAAAAGAATCTCATGTACTTTGTGGCATTCTAAACACACTTCACTTTCCCCATTCTGAGATGCCTCAGAAAAATAGAGCTTTTCAAAAATGTCATACAGAGTGACAGAGAATGAGACAATTGGACAGTTTTCCAGGATTACATCTCCTAATCAAATCATAGGTTTTATATATTTTTCATATCATTATGACAATAAGATTCATTTTTAATATTCTGTTACTACATCCAGTTTGCAAACTGCTATTTTAAAGTCATTCTTAGGGCTTATATCAAATAATTTTATCAAGGGTGTATTTCCCAACTGTCAAAGCCTAAGAAGCAAACAGAATGCTTTTTGGGTACAAAATCATTTAGCATTTTATTGGTTGTAACCAGCCTTCATTTATGCAGTTTTCAGTATATTTAAACTTTTACATCATTTTGTGTTGAGGAATTACTTGTATCTACTACCAGAAATTTTTGTTTTTGCCTTTTTTATGACAATAGCAAATCTTGACTTTTTAGACCTTAAGTTAGGTAATTGGAAATTTCTGAAAAGATAAGTTTTTTTCTTTCTCAATTACTGTAAATTGATCATAAACTTAGTAAATGTAATTACTTGAAGTTCATATTAAGATATATATGCTGATTTTAAACTCCCTTAACACAAATGACAGCTATTTTTTTTTCATTCTGTAACTGTAGAGGTATTTTTATTACATATAAATACAGATAATGTAAATATCATGCACATCGCCATTATATACATATATATGGATCTGTATACTTAAATATATAATACATATATGTTTTGTACATGAAGAAATTGCAAACCAGTGAGGCAGTTTCTCTGTATAATATCCTATCTGGGTAGAGAGATTTCTGTCTCTTTTGAAACACTGAGGAAAATCTCAATTTATGATCACTGCTTATCATTTTCTTATCATTTTCCCAAGATTTTTCTGGATCTACTGTCAACTAATCCATATCTAATTCTAACTATATTCTCATGCCACTGAGTATAAATGATAGAGTAGACCAAAGAAGTTAGAACTATCGGATACTGAAGGAGCACCTGTTATCTATCCAATACCAAAAAAAAAAAAAAAACTATCATTTATCACTCAGACTCATAAGGGCAGCTGATTTCAATTAGGTGACATTTTTTATACTATAAGTATAACTCTATGTCCTAAATGAGTTACGTGATTGATATATTTGCCCTTTTCATGATGTACGGAGACCCCCTGGCAAAGTATATCCTAGAAGGCAGGCCCCTCTGCCCAAGAAAACATCAAAGGTCACTACAGTGTGTTATATCAGCACTAGGGATAGAAAGATATAAGAGTAGAAGATTAAAAAGACCTTCCAGCTGAAAACCCACAGGCTGTAAAATTAAGGTTAAAGATGCCTCAACTGGAGATCTATATTTCAGGTATAGTTTTGTGTGACTTTGCCAAAGTACTTAACATGTATATTCAGTTTCTTTATTTTTAAAATTAAATGTAACCAGGCAATAACTGTAATAAACATAAAGTACTTAAACAGAGCCTCTTAAAATAATATCCTGTAGAAGTTTTGACTTAAGCTAAGAGTTGATTACTGACCCTCAAGAGGCATTTCACCTGAGAAAGTGCAAAACTCTCTAGTTAGATGATCCCTAAACTCTGCCCCACACCTTGGGCTTCCCTGGTGGCTCAGAGGTTAAAGTGCCCGCCCGCAATGCAGGAGACCTGGGTTCAATCCCTGGGTCGGGAAGATTCCCTGGAGAAGGAAATGGCAACCCACTCCAGTATTCTTGCCTGGAGAATCCCATGGACAGAGGAGCCTGGTGGGCTACAGTCCGTGGGGCTGCAAAGAGTTGGACACGACTGAGTGACTGCCAGGCCAAACTCCCCTTATGCTATTTTAGAACCTAGGGATGGAATTCAGGTTATGATCCTTAAAGATGACATTTCTGCATTTATTTTTGTAACTCTTTAGATGCTTCAAGGAATTTTTATATAATTTAGAATTAAATACTAACCCAATAATCTAGGGTACTGGGTACCTCAAAAAGGGGTAAATCTATAATTTTTCAGATGCAAAAATTTGATATTTTCAAATACTTAGGGAACATATTAATCAATCAATTAACCAAGAGAAATCATGTACACAGCCTCAGATGCTAAAGAAATGGAATTTTTGTATTCTTAGATACACATGAAAATCCTGAATTGTCTTACTAAAATGGAGCTTAAGTATCAGGTTTCAATTATAGCTAAAAACATATCCATAAGTACACAGCAAATAGAGAAGTGTAGGTTCAGTAAGTATGTGTTTCACTTAGTTCATGAGGCAACCAGTTTAAAAAAAAAAAAAAGAAAAGAAAAGAAAAGGAGATCTAGCTGGGAGCAAAACTGACCCAGTCTGACCATTAAGGAAAAATTGAAGAACTATGTGAACCAACTCCAGTCACTCTTGGTACCTGGAGTTAAAAGCAGACCCTGGTTTTCCTTCTTAAGCCTGTCACTTGCCAGAATTGCAGTGGGAAGAGGTGTTGACAATACTACAACTCACCAAGATTTAGAGCCCACAAAGCCCCAGACTAGCTAGGTCAATATTTCTCACTGCTCAATAAATACCTACATTGCTCTCCTCCTTTCAGCTGACAGAAGCAGCTATTCAGGATCTAGGACCCCTTGACAAGTGGATGCTAAGCCAAAGATCAGAACTTGAAGAAATATCAGGAGAAGAGTGTGAACCTGCCTTGAGACAGAAGCTCTCCTCTGTATCAACAGAGCTAGCCTCCCCTGTTCATAAGGACTCTCAGCATCTCCAGGCAAAGTCTTTATCTTTAGAAATTCTGGTGACCAACATGGGGTATGGTTATTAGAAGTATATGCTGTGATTGTTGGACTCCTGAGGCTTGATCTATTGCCTTGGAGACATTGTCCTGGGGTTTATTAGAAGTTAAGGTCATTATGGAAAAATAATGTCACAAGGTAGCTTTAGCTGAGGAACCTGGGGAGTAGGAGCCACAAGGATAATTGGCCCATGCCTTCACTGGAAGTTGAGTCCATCTGTTAGGGATTCTGAAGAGAAATCACCACAATTAAGCCTGTAATGCAAAGACCAAGTGGAAATTTTTCATTGAATTTTAAGTCAGGAAACTAGTATGTTTTTCCAGTGAGTCTTGGCTTTATTTATGAGTCAAAAGAAGGTATAACTGCAAATTTATCTTCTCAGGTCCTTGTTCATAGAAATTCTAAGTAGCAACATAGGAGTGTTCTGCAAAAATCTAAATTTTTGACAAGTGTCTTGTTAAAATCTAGTTGAGCATTATCATTAAATTTCTTGTTATTTTAAAAATTTTTACTACTATAACTAGATATATATAGTTGTCAATTTCATCCAAGCTAATCCAAAATCAATATAATTCTAATCCAAACTCCAGCACAAATTGTGAAAGCAACCTAACAATACAAATTTATAAAGTTTACATGGAATAATAAGATACTTTTGAAAAAGGACAAGTGATATAGAGGTTCACTTTTCCTAATAGTCAGATGCCTTAGTGATAAAAAGAGCTTGCTTCTAGAATAGGAAGAGTTAAATATTACAAAGAGGCAGAAAGGAGATCTCTGAAATTGATCTATGTATATTTGGAAAATTTGTCTTTGACTAATTACCTCACAAATCAGTAAGACCATTGTAATTAGTAAATAATACTGAGAAACCAGACTTTCTCTATGTACACATCACTTAGAAATAGGTGTCATAATATAAAATTAAATGGTTTACTGAAGGCTCAGGCAAAGCACCACCTGTGTGACAACACATGATGCAACCCCATAGGTCTACTCAAAGCAGTGTATACTCTGAACTAGCAAACAATGTATTGTGACTATTCTCCAACAAGAATATGTTAAGTCTGGGAAACAATGTAATGGGGGGGTGGGGTGGAAATGATTCTTTTCATTATTACCTCTAGTGACTTACATAATATCGTGCTTCATAGTTTAGAGGTGTTCTTTTTCCAAGGAGTGTTGCTTCTATCAGGAAACACAAAGACAGAAGTTGAAACTTGACCTTGGTTACTTGAGTCTACTTTGTCCTATTTACAAATCACCCACAAATGGAAAGGAGATTTTTACACTAGTTAGGACATTGATCCTACTTTTTATAATTACTACATATTTGATTTTATTTTTCTGAAAATTTTTTGCTTAACACAAAAGTTTAAATGTAAATTATAGATCTGCAATATGCATAGACCATAAATGGATGGATTTAGTTCTCTGCTTTCTATTCAATTCCTCTGGTCTATGTGTTTGATTTTGCCAATAGCATACCATTTTGAATACTGTAGCTTTGTAATATATTTTTAAATCTTAAAGAGTGAGGCCTCAAGCTTTGTTCTTCAAGATTGCTTTGGCTATTCAATGTCCTTTGTGGGTCTATACTTAATTTCAAGGTTTTATTTTCCTATTTCTTTAAAAAAATGTCTATGGGATTTTCAAAGGAATTGAACTTAGTTTGTAGATCACATTGGGTAGTACAGACATTTAAACAATATCAATACTTTCAGCCTGTGAATGCTGCATGTCTTTCCACTTATCTGTTGGTTAGATGTCTTTTATGTTTCTTCATTCATTTCCTTCTTCAGCATTTTACAATTACCAGTGTACAAGTTTTTCACCTCTTTGGCTAAGTTAATTCCTAAATATTTTATTCTGTCTGTTGCTATTATGAATGGGGTTATTTTCTTAATTTCCTTTTTGGATAATTTATTGACAATGTATAGAAACATACTTGGTTTTATGTTGATTATGTTTCTTGCTACTTTACTAAATTTGTTTATTAGTTTCAATACACATTTTCTGATTGAATTGTTAAGAGTTTTCTATGTATATGGTTGCATCATCTGCAAATAGAAATACTTTTACTTTTCTCATTCTGATTTGGTTGCCTTTTATTTCTTATCCTTGTCTAATTGTTCTGACTAGGATTTCTAGTACTATGCTGAATAGGAGTGATGAAAGTGGGAATCCTTTCCACTGTACCCAATCTTAGATAACAAGCTTTAAATTTTCTTTCATTGACTATTATTTAGCTGTGGGCTTTTTATATACCAAGTTTACTGTGTCAAAGTAAATTCTATAACTATTTGGAAAGAGTTTTAATCATGATTGGATGTTGAACTTTGTCAAATACTTTTTCTACATATATTGATTTGATGATGCTTTTTATTTCATTAATGTGATAAAGAACATTGATTGATTTGTATATCTTCAACCACCCTTGTATCTTAAGAATAAAATATAATAAATGTAATGTTCTCTTGTGTTTACTTTCCTAGTATTTTGTTGAGGATTTTTCCATCTATGCTCTTTAGGGATGTTGGCTTGTAGTTTTTCTGTTGTCTTTATCTGGTATTGGTATCAGGATGATGTTAGCCTCATTATTTAAATTTGAAAGTGTTCCTTCCTCTTCTATTTTTTGGAAGTGTTTAATAAGGGTGTGTATCAATTCTTCTTTGCAGGCTTGGTAAAATTAGCTCACAAAACCATCTGATCTTGGGTTCTTCTTTATTGAGAGATTTTTGAGTACTGATTAATATCTTTACCTGTTATTTGTCTACTTAAACTTTCTGTTTCTTCTTGATACAGTTTTTAGTAGATTAATGTTTCTATAAATTTATTCATTTCTTCTAAATTACCCAATTTAGAGGTACACAATTGGTGATAATATTCCTTTATTATCCTTTTAACATTCTGAGGCATACATTATAATGTCTCCTCTTTTGTTTCTTTTATTTTATATGAGTCTTCTCTTTTTTCCTACTTAATTTAGCTAAGACTTTGTCAATTTTATTTTTTAAAAAAACCAGCTTTTAGTTTTATTGATTTTTATGTCTTTTTCCTTAGTCTATATTTGATTGATTTCTTAAGTTCATTATTTTACTCCTTTCATTAGCTTTGGGTTAACGTGTCAATTAAGCAAATCATTTTCTTCTTCCATAAAATGGCAGGATTGCATGAGATAAGCTTAAAATCACTTATTGATTTAATGTGCTTTGTATGAATCTTCTGTGCAAATCATAGTACAAAGAATGAGAACAACTTACAGAAATAAACTTATTCAGATATCATTGACTCGGAATATTTTAAAACTTACGTCACTGCTTCTCATGCCTCCTGCTTTCCCCTCCTTCCTTTATTAGTGTGCTTAACTTGTTACTAATTTTTTCATATCAGTATCATTAGCCTTGTACAGAAATGCATTTGTGGTTTCCATGGAAGCCTCACTTTTGCCGTATTCTTTCTTTTCTGGATGTAAGGATGTCTGAGTTCAATTCCCAGTGCCTGTTGGTGAGGTAGAACCAGAATATAACCACCAAGTCCATCCATATAGGCTTCTCAAAGCTGTACATCTGCAGATCCTTCTCTTCTTCTTTTTCTCCTGGTCTACCTGACCACTCTAATGGCCAAAGCCACCATCATGATTGTCATTCCTTTGGATCAGGCTTTCTACACTCCTATGCACTTCTTTTTCTTTGTCTTCTCCTGCTCTGAAACCTGTTGCGTCTTGCTCATTGTACCAAAATGCTGACCAGCTGCTTTCCACAATACTATTTCTTTCTCAGAATATAGTTACTTCCCTGTTCTATTTCTTTGTGGGCTTGGCATATACCAACTGTTTTGTAAATGCTGTGATGGGCTATGATCACTATACTGCCATCTGCAACCCTCTCAACTACACACTCATTGTAAGCTGTGCCACCTGCATGTTGGTTTCAGCCTCAAGCTTCTGTGGTTTCCTGATCTCTGTGGTTGTCAACACCTTGGTGTTTAGTGTACCCTTCTGTGCCTCCGGTCGGATCAACCACTTCTTCTGTAGCATTTCCCCAGTCATAAAACTGGGCTGCACAGACACCAATCTGAAGGAGATGGTTTCTTCTTTCTCAGCATTCTGGCATTGCTGGTTCCCTTAGTGCTGACCTTCATCTCCTATGTCTTCGCTGTTTCCACCAACCTCAAGATCTCTCTGTAAGGAGGTGTAAAGCCTTTACCACGTGGTCCTCCCACCCATAGTGGTCATTGTCCACTATGGTTGTGCTTCATTTATCTCTTGAGGTTCACATCCCTGTACTCCTCATACACCGGCTTGTGGCAGTGACCTATATAGTGATCACCTCTCTACTCAAACTTGCCTACACATTGAGGAATAAGGAAGTGAAGACTGCTCTGAAAAGGTTCTTACTAGTACTCATTTCCCAAAATGATATGTGTGAGTTGATAAGTTGGCAAATTTATATTCATGAAAGTGTCCTGGGTGGAACTTCAATTTGATAGACAAATAAACCTTTTTTGTCAAAAAAAAAAAAAAAGAAAGATAGAAAGAAAGACTTAAATCTACCTGAATCTTTTTTATTGGAAAGTCATTATGAGTGGATTGGACAAGATGGTGGAGTAGGAAGACTCTGAACTTAACACCTTCCATGGGCACACCAAAATTACACTATTTATAATCTCATCAGTTACAACTATTGATGAGAAAGACTGGAAAACTAGCAGAAAAGATCTTCTACAACTAAAGATATAAAGAATGAACCACAACCACAAGAAGAATCACAACTGATGACCTGAGTGTGCAACTCACAAACAGATTATTATTACAATCACAGAGATTCTCCATAAGAAGTAAGAAGCCTGAGCTGAACCCCAAATCGGGGGCCTTACAAGAGAATGATGACCTCAAGAATGTTTGGCTTTGAAAGCCAGCAGAGCTTACTTTCAGGAAATTCAGAGGGTTGTACAAAATAGAGACTCCACTCTTAAATCCATAGTGATGGTTCATATAAACCAGAGATCTGAGTGGGCTGAGAATAGATAAACTTACATTTTTCACTTAGGCTATTAGGCTGATATTTAAATGTGTGATGTGGTCACATTGTTTTGTAGATCTTTTATTCTGCCTAGATAGCCAATGATTATTTATGATTTAACCAATATGATCAATACTTCTACTTGAAGTACTGTTGGAAATCATATCCTTTAGATGTTTTATATCTGAGAACAATAAGACTAAATTATGTATGTTTTGAATTAGCTAGTATGAATCTTGTTGTTTAATTTTAAGATTAAATTTAATACATATGTTGGTTCACTGTATACATTTCTATGTAATGGCTCCTCTCAAATTCACCTTATTAAGATATTATTATTTACTTTTTATTCTAATGTCTTATATTTTTACACAATAATGCTTGCCTTAATAGGACATACTCTAAGTCATCTTCAATCTGTCATGGAATGCAATCAGGTCTTATAATTTAAGATTCTTTGGGTTGCAAATATAAGATAATCCAACTCAAACTGGCATTAGCAAAAAATATAACACGGTTCATGTAAGCTTGAAAAGTCCAGTGCTACTGTGGTTCTGGCACCACATTTGATACAGAGTTCAAACAGTCATCCTGAGTTATCTGGATGCATCTCATAGATCTGCTTCTTCATTCTTGGCTCCATTTTTTTAAGCCTAAACTCAGCAGTCTCTGACAATTTTAGCTCACAAAATCTAGTCCAGAGGAAGAAATAATTCACTTCTTTGGATGTAAAAACAAAAGTTGGGAGACTGAATCTTGTTGATCCTCATTGAACAGATTTGGATCACATTCTCATCTTGAATCAAACACTACAGAAAAAATCCAATGTCCTGACTGACTTAGTAAACATTACCTGCTCCTCCTGAAATTTCAGGATGAAGCAATTTGATGAACATAATAACAACATTTAAAATATAATAAAATTGGGATATTACTCAAAGTAATGGGAGTGTCCATTTGTATTTCTTTCTGGAAAAACCTCTACTCAGCTTCTTTACCCAATTTTAATCAAAATTTTTGGTTTTTTGTTTTTTTGCTATTAAATTGTATGAGTTCCTTATATATTTTGGATATTAGTCTTTTACCAGATACATTGTTTGCAAAACTATTTTTGCATTTCACAGACTGTCTTTTTAATTTATTGATTGTTTCTTTGCTGTGCAGAAGTTGTTTTACCTGAATCTACTTACTTATTTTTGCTTTTGTTCCATGTATTTTTGGGGGCATATTAACAAACCCTGCAATGGCAAACGTTAAGAAGCTTTTTCTCTGTTTTTTCTTACAAGAATTTTTTAACTTCAGGCCTTATGTTTAAGTTTTTAATCTATTTTGAGTTCATCTTTATGTATGGTGTAGGGAAAAGGTCCTATTTTATTATTTTGCATGTTGCTATCCAGTGTTTCCTAGAACCATTAATAGAGGCTATGCTTTCCCCAATTTGAAAACAATACAAATAGTCAAAGGTATATAAAAAATACTCAAAATCATTAACCATCAGGGATATGCAAGCTATAACCATAGTGAGCTATCATCTCACATCTGTTAGAATGACCTTTATCAATGAAAAGATAATACATTGGCAAGGATGTGGAGAAAGGGAACTCTGGTCCACTGGTGATGGAAATACAAATTGATACAGCTGTTAGGAAAAACAGCATGGAAGTTCTTTTAAAATTCAAAATAAAACTACCATGTGATCTAGATATCCCACTTTTGAGGCACTTATCGAAAGGAATTGAAATTAGAATCACAAAGCAATACTTGAATTCACATGTTAATTGCAGCACCATTCACAATAGCAAAGATATGAAAACAACCTAATGGTATGTATTGACGAAAATAGATAAAGAAAAAAATGTGGTATATATAGAGAGAGAGCACAATATTATTCAGCCTTAAAAAAAAAAGGAAAGCCTAACATTTGCCACAACGTGGGTGAATTTCAAGAGCATTATGCTAAGAGAAATAAGCCAGACACAGAAAGACAAATATTGCATGGTCTCCTTATGTGTGGAATCTGAAATAGTTAAACTCATAGAAGCAGACAACAGGATGATGGGAATAAAGGAAATGTGGAGATGTCGGTTAAAGGCTACAAAATTTCAATTAGCAAGATAACTGGAGATGTACTATACAGTGTAGTACTTTGAGATAACAGTAATGTATCCTTAAAATTTGCTTAGAGGATAGGCCTTATGTCTTCTTATCACAATTAATAATAAATGATAATAAAGTTAGCTAGAGAAAATTTGGGGAGGTCATGAATATGTCTATGGTTTTGATGGTGGTGATTGTTTCATGGATATATATATTGTTGTTTGTTGCTCAGTTGTGTCCGACTCTTTGTGACCCCATGGACTGCAGCACACCAGGCTTCCCTGTCCTTCACCATCTCCTGGAGCTTGCTCAAACTCATGTCCATTGAGTTAGTGATGCCATCCAACCATCTCATCCTCTGTCATTCCCTTCTCCTCCTGCCTCCAATCTTTCCCGAGATTAGGGTCTTTTCTAATGGGTCAGTGCTTCCCATCAGGTGGCCAAAGTATCGGAGCTTCAGGTTAAGCATCAATCCCACCAATGTATATTCAGAATTGATTTCCTTTAGGATTGATTGGTTTGCTCTCCTTGTAGTCCAAGGGACTCTCAAGAGTCTTCTCCAACACCACAGTTCAAAAACATCAATTCTTTGGTGCTTAGCCTTCTTTATGTTATAACTCTCACATCCATACATGACTGCTGGAAAAACCATAGCTTTGACTAGATGGACATTTGTCAGCAAAGTAATATGTCTGCTTTTTAATATGCTGTCTAGGTTGGTCATAGCTTTTCTTCCAAGGAGCAAATGTCTTTTAATTTCATGGCTGCAGTCAACATCTGCAGTGATTTTGAAGCTGAAAAAATTAAGTCTGCCACTATTTCCACTGTTTCCCCTTCTATTTGCTATGAAGGGATGGGGCTGGATGCCATGATCTTCATTTTTTGAATGTTGAGTTTTAAGCCAACTTTTTCACTCTCCTCTTTCACTGTCATCAAGAGGCTCTTAGTTCTTCGCTTTCTGCTATAAGGGTGGTGTCATTTGCATATCAGAAGTTATTGATATTTCTCCCAGCAATCTTATTCCAGCTTGTGTTTCATCCAGCCTGGCATTTCTCATGATGTACTCTGTATAGAAGTTAAATAAGCAGGGTGACAATATACAGCCTTGATGTACTCCTTTCCCGATTTGAAACCAGTGCCTTTTTCCATGTCTGGTTCTACTGGTTGCTTCTTGTTCTGCATACAGTTTCCACAGGAGGCAGGTAAGGTTGTCTGGTCATGGGTGTATACTTATATGAAATTCATCGAGTTGTTTATATTAAATATGTACAGCTTTTCCCATCTCTATCATACCTTAATCAAAAAAAATAACCTTTAAAAAAGTAAAAAAAAAAAAAAACTACTTTCATTTGGAGTAAATGATGGACAGCAATAACAACAACACCGATGCTTGGCATTCAGAATCAGATATCTAAAATTTCACTTTTCTTTCTTCTTTTGGGACATTATTTCTCTATCTCACTTATTTTTTGTTATTCCTTTGTTTTCATGTGTGTTCTCAATATCATTATTTCTCAATTTATCAGATAGTTGATGAGTTCTTACTATGCATCAAGCCATTGTTAGGGGATTTTAACATTTATTGACATTTTTTTAATTGACGTTGCTTTTGAAATCAATCATTTCTAGCTTAGCCACAGGCAAGTGGAAACCAGAAATTTTGGAAACTGGAAAATACATGATGATATTTTTGTTTAAACTAAAAGGTCATTCATATAATTGGGATAATGCTCCCTGTGACCATTTATTCACCCAACATTCAGCACACCTTTAGTGTCTCCTATGTGTAAGAGTATGCTATATTAGTTTCTGGATAATGGAATAAAGAGGCAGAGAAAATGAACTCAGTGGTTAATGGTGAAATTAATCTCCTTTTGACTTTTCCTGACCTGGGCCTTTACTGTAAAACATTGCTCAGTTGGTCCTCTCAGCCTGACAGAAAAATATATTCCCAATTATAAGTGCAAAAGCACATTTTACACTGAACAAACATGCTTTATAATGTACCCATCATCATGAATTACACCTTTCCAATCCTTTGGCAACATAAAATTGAGAAATCAATTTAAAATAGCCAATTTTTGAAAATTGCTGCATCTGAGAGTGGCTTAGAGCCTTCCACTCCCCAAGCCCTAATGCTTGAGTACAATTTGGAGCAATTGGGCATTTGATAACTTGCCTCTATTTTCCACAATCAATTCAGCTGTTTAATTAAACCCAGTGCAACGTCTCCATGGCAATGACTCTGGCATCAGGAGACCCACAGAGAAACCTCCGATTGCCAATATATGAAAGTGCCAACAGTTCTGTGGTCACTGTTAGATATGACTTGTGGTCTTTGGTCAGTTGGCACAAAATGTCAAGAAGAAACTAGTTACATCTGATTTGGCTCTGGGTCTAAGTCCCCAGACCATTATCATATCTCTACCCCTGAGTAGAGATTAGTAGCCTCTGCCCTGTTTTGATCTTTTTCCCATTTCCCATTTCAACTGGATTCTAGCTCCTGTAGTCACTGTGCCTCTGGCTTTTCTTACAGAGCGGGAGAGGCAAATGGGGACCCATCTATGAATAACAGACAACACAGTGGACTGAGCACCTCCAGCAATGAGCAACTGGACAATGGACAGGGAATAAAAGTAAACATCTATCCCCAGCAGGACTGGGCTTTCTCAGCTCAGGTAAGAGACAGAGAAGGGTGAGGGGCCCACACTGGTGCAGTGACTGTGAAAGACAGAGATAGCCATACCCAGGAATGCGGACTCCAAATAATGTTAATCAGGATTAATGACATTTTAAAATGAACTTTTATAGAACTATGCATATAAGTTTTATACATATTTTAAATTAATTGTCTCATTGCTCTTCCTAAATTTACATAGACACAGTCTTGGTTCTGATTTAATTCAAAAGTACACTTAACAACATGTTATTCAAAAAACTTTTGTTTCATTTTAGTAAGAACAACAAACACGAGATCTACCCTCTTAGTAAATGTTTAAGTATATAATAACAACATGTTAGCTATAGGTACAATATTATACAGCAGATCTCTAGAACACATTCATCTCACATGACTGAAACTTAACACCAATGAGCAGCCACTTTCTCTCTCTCTTCCTTGCCTCAGGCCCTGGCAGTCTCTACTCGACTTTCTCTTTCTGTGAATTTGACTATTTTAGGTAACATTTGCAAATGGAATTTGTCCTTCTGTGTCTGGTTTATTTCACTTAGCATGGCACTAGTGGTAAAGAACCTGTCTGCCAATGCAGGAGACATAAGAGACGTGGACTGGATTCAATCCCTGGGTCAAGAAGGTCCCCTGGAGGAGGAAAAGGCAACCCACTCCAGTATTCTTGCCTGGAGAATTCCATGGACAGAGGAGCCTGACGGGCCACAGTCCATTGGGTCACAAAGAGTCAGACATGAATGAGCAATTAAACATTTTCACTTTGTCACAGCTATACATAACATTTATGACCCCAGTTTTCTGGAGATCCTCTTGAGGAAGAAACAAGGACAAAAATGCAATATGCCTTCCTCAGTCCTAGGAATGGAAATCATCTTTATCTTATATACCCTTCCTGAAATCAATGGAGTATACCAAGCAATATGAGAGAAATATTCTCAAAACTGTCTCCCCTTTTTTACTCTAAATTACAATTATAAAACTAATATTTATGTAATATTTAAGCTTTGCAATGATATTCTCTTATTCATTTTGAACAAACCTTGAAAATTAGGTTAGCTGGTATCAGAATGAACCCTATTATAATAAAAGGGAGAGGAAAATACTTCAGACATATTGAAGTCTTATATAGCTAACACACAGTGGGGTTGGGACTTGAGCCTTTAACAAAATTGTAACAAGAATCCTTTTTTCCTTTCTTTTTTTTTTTTTTAATGCTATACATTTATTAAAAACATCAAAAGTTTAAAAAGACTAAACATATTGGTAAGGATATGGAAGAACTGGAAGTCCCAAACTCTTCTGGTAGGAATACAGAAAGGAAACAACTATCTTAGATCACAGTATGTGCAGATGAGCTCAGTCGTGGCCAACTCTTTGAGACCCCATAAACTTTAGATCACCAGGCTCTTCTGTCCATGGAATTTTCCAGGCAAGAATACAGGAGTGAGTTGCCATTTCCTTCCCTAGGGAGGAATCCTTTTGTTAAAATACCATCCTATGTAAGGAGGTGACAGAATACTATTTTTTCCTTTCTCACCAATACACACGCGTGCACATGCGCACACTCTCACACACACAGACACACATACACACACACATTCTACTCCTATGCCAGTCAGAATATTCATAGTCTGATGCTTGTTCCACTAGCTGTGTGAATTTGAAAGGAGTCTCCAAACACTTTGATTCTCAAATTATTCTCTGTTATAGTGAAGAAGTCAAAAGTAATACCTACCTCATGAGGTCATGATGAGGACCAAATGAGAGACCAAATATAACAGTATTTTCACCTTTTCTGCATTAGGAAAAACATGTGATAAATGATAGTTCATGTTACATTTCTATATAATGGATCTAAATTTTGTTTGACAAGCTGATACCAAAATTATTTCCTATTTTTTCTCCCTGGAAACATTAAAAGCGATACAAATGGACTAATATTTGGGATGATGATCCCCAAAGAAGTTAACTGAATAGGGTTTTTTTCTTTGTTTTTGAGTTTGTGACCTCAATGTGACAGTTTTGGTGAAGAAAGAAAAGGAAGAAAAAGAGAAGAAAGAAGTGTCTCTCAGTTCACAGAACTGTGTAAATTTAGGTATTTCCTTTGTAAAAAGGATGTATCTCTACGCTTGACAACAAAATGACAGGTATTTGTTCAATTCTGAAGCACTAATCAACATTAAGGAAAACTAGTCAGCTACATCACAAGGTTTACATAAAGAGTGACACTGACAGTCCATATTTTTTATCAAAATATGTATAGGCAATATTTAAATGCTATTTGCTCTTCAAAGATTTCCATGAAGTTGCTTGTTTTTTCTCAAGATTTTCAAGATATCTTGCTTTTTCCTTGATGATATTTATGACAGTATGTCTTACAATATGGCTAACTATTTTATTATCTCTTCCTTGAAAAAGGAAAATTTATTTTATTCATATTTATAACTAATGCTTAAATATAGTAAAAATTATAAAATCATAAAATATGGATATTATTAAGTAATCTACTCTAATCTTTCAGTTCAGTTCAGTTCAGTCACTCAGTCATGTCTGACTCTTTGCAACCCCATGGACTGCAGAATACCAGGCCTCCTTGTCCATCACCAACTCCCAGAGTTTACTCAAACTAATGTCCATTGAGTCAGTGATGCCATCCAATCATCTCATCCTCTGTCATCCCGTTCTCCTCCCGTCTTCAATCTTTCCCACATCAGGGTCTTTTCAAATGAGTCAGTACTTCACATCAAGTGGCCAAAATATTGGAGTTTCAGCTTCAGCATCAGTCCTTCCAATGAACATTCAGGACTGATTTCCTTTAGGATGGACTGTTTGGATCTCCTTGCAGTCCAAGGGACTTTCAAGCATATTCTCCAACACCACAGTTCAAAAGCATCAGTTTTTCAGGACTCAGATTTCTTTATATTTCAACTCTCACATCCATTCGTGACTACTAGAAAAACCATAGCTTTGACTAGATGGACCTTTGTTGGCAAAGTAATGTCTCTGCTTTTTAATAAGCTGTCTAGTTTGGTCATAACTTTTCTTCCAAGGAACAAGCGTCTTTTAATTTCATGACTGCAGTCATCATCTGCAGTGATTTTGGAGCCCCCAAAAATAAATTATGTCACTGTTTCCACTGTTTCCTCATCTATTTGCCATAAAGTGATGGGACCAGATGCCTTGATCTTCTTTTTCTGAGTGTTGAGTTTTAAGCCAACTTATTCACTCTCTTCTTTCACTTTCATCAAGAGACTCTTTAGTTCTTCTTTGCTTTCTGTTATAAGGGTGGGGTCATCTGCATATCTGAGATTATTGATATTTCTGCTAGGAATCTTGATTCCAGCCTGTGCTTCATCTCTTATTTTTAAGAACTCAATAAAGGTCTTCCCTGGTGTCTCAGATGGTAAAGAACCTGTCTGCAATGCAGGAGACCTGGGTTCAGTCTCTAGGTCAGGAAGATCCCCTGGAGAAAGGAATGGTTACCCACTCCAGCATTCCTGCCTGGAGAATGCCATGGACAGAGATTACTGGTGGGCTACAGTCCATAAGGTCTCAAAGAGTTAGACACAACTGAGTGACTAACAGTTTCATGTTTTCATTTTCAAAGAGCTGATTTTGATTTCTAAATATGTAGACTAAAACATACATAAAGTATGCATCATTGATTTATAGAGCATCCACAATGAGAAACTTCTAAATTGTTATTCGTATGTGACTAAGTCTGACTATGCAATACAATTTTATCTTCTAAACTTATCCTATATACCTCCACCCTCCAAAATAGGAACTTTGGGAAACCTCCTATGCTCTCTGCAAGGTGTAGATAACCTGCCTGTGTGATTCAGACTACAGAGAACCAAATACCAAAGAACTTGCTTGGAACTTCAAGATCAGTCACCTTGCCTCCCTTCCAGTGCAGAACAGGACTCCAGTAAGACCAAGTTACTTTTAATCAAGCTTGGAGAACTCAGAGGAATGGCAATCTCTCTTAAATCCCCTCTGCACCCCTGAAAAAGTACAGAAAAGCAGCTACAACAACTTGCCAAGAATTAAATAAATGCTCATATTATCCTTGATGAAAATATTTCTAATTCCCAAAGAACAACAAAAAAGTGATTAGATGGAGTTATTTATTAAGCACTATGTATTGAATGCCTCTTTTGTAATACATGGTTCCAATTAATTTTCTCTATAACCCTGAAAGGCAAGAATTTCTTTTCTCATCACACAAATGAGAAAGTGGGACTTAGAGAATTTATGATCTTACTACAAGAACATGCCAGAATCAGGATTAAAGCTTATATCAATCTAAATTCAAAATTCATTTTATTCCTACAGTACTCAATTTTACATGTGTTTGCAAGGATAAAATTTAAGATTATATTTGTATAAATGTATGCAGATGGTGATTGCAGCCATGAGATTAAAAGACACTTACTCCTTGGAAGGAAACTTATGACCAAACTAGATAGCATATTAAAAAGCAGAGATATTACTTTGCCAACAAAGGTCTGTCTAGTCAAGGGTATGGTTTTTCCAGTGGTCATGCATGGATGTGAGAGTTGGACTGTGAAGAAAGCTGAGTGCCAAAGAATTGATGCTTTTGAACTATGGTGTTGGAGAAGACTCCTGAGAGTCCCTTGGACTGCCAGGAGATCCAACCAGTCCATACTAAAGGAGATCAGTCCTGGGTGTTCATTGGAAGGACTGATGCTGAAGCTGAAACTCCAATACTTTGGCCACCTCACGAAAAGAGTTGACTTATTGGAAAAGACGCTGATGTTGGGAGGGATTGGGGGCAGGAGGAGAAGGGGATGACAGAGGATGAGATGGTTGGATGGCATCACTGACTCGATGAACTTGAGTTTGAGTAAACTCTGGGAGTTGGTGATAGACGGGGAGGCCTGGCGTGCTGTGATTCATGAGGTCACAGAGTTGGACACGACTGAGCAACTGAACTGAACTAATTCATAGTCCTGAGAATTGAGGATCCAGGAATTAGAAAGATAATAGTAATTATTTAGTAATAAATGTACCTTCTAAGCAGTAAAAATCATTGTGTTAGGCACTGAACAAAGAATCAGGGGGATAAATGGAGGAAGAAAAGATGTGTGCATTTCATAAGGTTTGAGTTGGGGAGATGGGACAGTATAACTATAGAAGCAGAGAACATCAGGGACAGCACAACACTTTTCTCCAGAAATCAGGAGATGTCACTGGGTTTCCTGAAACCTTTATACATCTGTATAAAAGAAATGTCAAGAAAATTTTCCTATGATGTTAAAAATTTAGGGGAAACTCAAAGTTGGATGCAAGCTTTGAATAATTTTAGATGCTTCTTTATGTCTTACAAAAACCAGGAAGGGGAATAATGAGTAAACTCAAAACCTGAGAATACATGTTCTATGATCATCAGTTTCTTGGGATTCTTCTATTTTCCAGGGATTTTTCTTGGCACTGTCTTCCCTCTCAGATTGTCTCCTGATGATGTGTCTTCCATGGAGTGTGTCAATGAGACCTTGGTAACAGAGTTTGTCTTCCTTGGCTTCTCCTCTCTGGCTGGGCTGCAGCGGCTGCTCTTTGCTGTCTTCCTGCTCGTCTACCTGTTCACCCTGGGTACCAATGCCATCATCATCTCCACCATTGTGCTGGACAGAGCCCTCCACACCCCCATGTACTTCTTCCTTGCTGTACTCTCCTGTTTTGAGACTTGTTATACCTTCGTCATTGTACCCAAGATGCTGGTTGACCTGCTGGCCCAGAAGAAGGCCATCTCCTTTCTGGGCTGTGCCATCCAGATGTTTTCCTTCCTCTTTCTAGGTTGCTCTCACTCCTTTCTGCTGGCAGCCATGGGTTATGATCGCTACGTGGCCATCTGTAACCCTCTGCGCTACACAGTGCTCATGGGGCATGGGGTGTGTTTGGGACTTGTGGCTGCTGCCTGTGCCTGTGGCTTTATTGTTGCACAGATCATCACATCCTTGGTATTTCACCTGCCCTTTCACTCCTCCAACCAACTACACCACTTCTTCTGTGACATCTCTCCTGTTCTGAAGGTAGCATCTTACCATACCCACTTTAGTCAGATTGTCATTATCATGCTCTGCGCATTGGTCCTGGTTATCCCCCTGCTGTTGATTTTGGTATCTTATGTTCGCATCATCTCTGCCATACTCCACTTTCCTTCCACATTAGGCAGGTACAAAGCTTTTTCCACCTGTGCTTCTCACCTCATTATTGTCATCGTCCACTATGGCTGTGCCTCCTTTATCTACTTAAGGCTTAAATCCTACTATTCCTCAAGCCAGGATGTTCTCATATCAGTATCCTACACAATCCTAACTCCATTGTTCAATCCTATGATTTACAGTTTGAGAAATAAAGAGTTCAAATCGGCTCTTCAAAGAGTTGTGGGAAGAACAATTTGTTTATCATGACATTAATCTAGATTCTGCATTTTTAAGTATGTGGGGAAAAATTTCCTGAGTAAAACTGATCAAGCAATGAGCAGTGTTCAAGAACAGAGATATTTCTCAGTTATTTCTAAATATAAAAATTAAAAAAAAAATAGTATCTTGTCATGGTCACATAAATTATTGCCTACTGAAGTCCTTTTGATTGACAGAAAAATACTGGATGGCTATTGTAGGAAAATATATATAGATTCAGAATTCCATACTCTTGCAAACACTATTACCCAATCTCAGCCAGATTGTAAGTGTACAAAATACTGTACAATGTTAACTCTCTGGTTTAGCAACCCAGAAAAATCCTTCTCTTTATTGCTCCCTTTTCCAGATGTTAGTATAGTCAGCTCACAATTTTTATTACTTTATTGTTTTTTCCAAATCTTAATTTTTTATTCTATTCTCCAATAAATATTAACCTATAGATGGAAAACATTGTTTGCATTTATAAAGCAGAGTGAGTAAACAAAATCATCAAATAATATTCAGTCTTTATAAAGAACAAACACCCCGCAATATCTTTGGCTTAGCTTAGGACACAATTTTTAAATGAGATGGCATTTGTAAAGTTACAATTTTTAGTGCATAAGTGATAGCCGATTAATGTTCAAATAAGAAAGTTTTGCAAAAAGTTAACCATTTCTATGTTTCTAATGTATTGAGAGCTGTTTTTAATTTATTTTTTTTATGCACCAGTACAAATCTGAATTTAGTTAGAATTCCTTAAAGATATTCACAAGGACACTGGTTAAAGAGAAGACCTAAAATCACACAGACTGGGCAAGAAAAGCAGGCTAAGTTTAACCATTTCATTAAATAGAAAAGTCTGTGTAAAGAGCAAACAGCATCTGTCTCATGAAGCTTGGGGATCTTCATGTGCACTTCAGGCCAGATTTTGAGTTGAACATTTTACATATGTTCTTACAGAAGTGAGCTCCTCAGAGAAAGCTGCCTCCTCGCTTTATATATTTTTTCCAAGATTGACTTGTAAATAAAGGTCTTCTGACAGAATCATTCCATTTCTTATTATTTTCTTGCACAAGATTCCTCAATCAATGTTATATACTCTCAGGGATTGCAGGAAGAGGGTAGAAACTGGAATGTTTTATTCACAAGCCCTGGTTTAATGTGGGATGCTGAACTTGTCTGCTAAGAATGCAAGCCTACTGCATTTCTCTGAAGCTTGAAACTTCCTGAAGGAGGGGCCTGAAGATCCTAGCGCATGCCAAGTCACTTCAGTCATGTCCAAGTCTTTGTGATGGCATGGACTGTAGCACACCAGGCTCCTCTGTCCGTGGGATTCTCCAGACAAGAATACTGGCGTGGTTGTCATTTCCTCCTCCAGGGGATCTTCTCAACCCAGGGATCAAAGTCTCCTAAACTGACCAGCGGGTTCTTTACCACTAGCGCCACCTATGAAGCCCCAGAGACCAAAGCAAATTTAATTTGGCCATCAAGTCATCTTTTCTTTAGTCCCACTGCTCAGCCCAGACTTCCAGCCTACCAAGTTGTCTCATGAAAAGCAAATAAACTGATAACCTCTAATGTGAATCAGTTTAAAATGTGTTAACTGCTCAATATGTACTTATGTGCTTCTGTTTAAGAATGTCACCTTATTTGAACATTAGAGCAGACCTAGGAAGTATATGTTATAATCTACTTGTTACAGATCAGAAAACTGACTCTCAGAAAATTAAAATGCCTTTCCTGTTAGTGAGTAGAATTAATACTGATCCCACATCACTCACTTCCTGTTTTAATGCTCCTACAATGCTCTTGCATGACCCTTTGTGAAGATTATGACTTTCTTAATAGAGTTTAGAATGCACAAGTATTCATCTTCAATACAAGATTAAAAAAAAAAAAAAAAACAACTGTAGACTCACTAACATCCGTCTAAAAAATATACTGAGAAGTGTGATGTAAATGGCCTTTATATCATATGGTGTAGTTAATCCCTATCCTACTGTAATACGGTGTTGAAGGAGGAGGAACAAGAAAGCCTCCCACCTATTGCTTTGCTCGTTTCCAAGACTTCTGGATACCATCATTTTGAGTCAGAGAGCATAACACTCACAAGTAAGAAGGATCACTGTGTGTGAAGAGGTCATGTATATTAGAATGATTCTCCTTTTGGCAGCTTATTCTTCCTTTTTTTTTTCCCTATGTGACCATAAAATTAATTTGGCCTTGAGCCTCTGCTCATGGGTTAGAACTAAACATCTTGCCCTCCTTCCTCTTTCCATGGACAAATGAACAAAGTCCCTCTCCCTCTCACACAACCTTGATCCATGGTTAATGTTAGCTCCCCTCTTTATTCATACCTAACTTGCAGGAAAGAGGTAAGATCTTTGAATTTGGGATTGGCTTGAGTGAGAAAGGAAAGCCCCTTCAGCCTCCAAACTAGGTCATGTATTTCAGCTGAGCTTACAGAGAAATCTGCACTTAAGTTTCAGGTATAAATTCAGCCAATAATAATAAATTGGTTTGTTTATTCTCTCCGCCTGTGGCTGACCTAACAGACATAGCTGTGACGCAGCAGTAATTCCGCTATTACTTAGGTGGAGCTCATGCACGCATAAGGCACAAAGGGGCCCATGACCAAGCGAGTACCTCGGTGCCACTTATTCGCAGTGCTGTAAGTGACCTCAGCTACATAAACCTTGCGATGCGCATGTGCAGTGCTATAAGTGATCTCAACTGTTACATTACAAAACGTGGGGCAAGAGTGAGAGGCCGCGGGGTGAGAGCGCCTGGAGAGGCCATCTTGGCTAATTTGCTCTTTCCCTACACTCCACCCCTTCAGGATTCCTCATCCCACAGTGCAGGTTCCACCCTCTGCAGAATCCTCCCAGTGCACAATGCCGCCACCTGAACCCGCATCCTGCAGCAACAGTAGAGACTAAAACAAACAGTCACATCCCCAACACAAAGAAAAACCCAACGCCAGGGATCACCTGGAGCTCATGCCTCAGTCTCCGCCCTCACAGTGACAGAAGAGACACCCACCGCACGTGGAGTGCCCTTATATCCATGGCCAACTCCAGTCCACCCCCATCCCTGCAAATTGCAGAAAAGCCTCCACAGGGGCAACTCCAACCCTGAGGAGTTTTTATTATTAGGGACCTGCAAAACCCCTGTAGGCACCGGGCCCACCCCTTCAAGGAGGGGATTTTTGTGGCATTCACAGCCTACCCACAAGATACCAAATGCTTTCATATTGTTCTAAAACTGCAAGAGAATCAGAGGTTAGTAGAACACCATGGGACACAGCCTTCACAGTACATTGTTCTAAACCTACATCACAGGACACAGCCTAAATCTACATCACAGGACACAGCCTTTACAGTACAATGTTCTACATAGGACACAGCCTTTGCAGTATATCTCCACACAAATCAGTCCACATTTGCATCCGCATAACCCAGATGGTACCCTTGCCCGCTCAGGCCCTCTTCGGGGTCTTCACACTTTCAAAATAGTCTTGCATGCCATCCTTCTACTTTTCTCAGTAAAGACCCACAAAAGCCTCAACAGGTGCCAAGCCCACCCCTGTGCCCCAGAGTTGCAAAGCCAAGCTGCCAAGGTTTTCCCTTGCATTTGCCGAAATTGCTTACCCAAGTCAACCAATTCCACCTGAGTATATGGTCAATTCATCATGAACTCAGTCACATCGGGGTCCCCTGAAGGATGCCCCTGCCAGGCTATAGGCTGTTCATGCTTCATTTTTCACTGTACCATAGGCCTTGCTGCCAAGCAGGAACCCACGTTCTCATAATGTTCATCATCACTGTCACTTACCGCCTCACTGCTTGAGATGCTGGACTCTTCAGGCCCACGGGGTTCTTGCTCTAACGACAGGATAGAGAGAGAAGAGAGAGAGAAGTCGCTCAGTCATGTCCGACTCTTTGCGATCCCATGAACTGTAGCCTACCAGGCTCCTCCATCCATGGGATTTTCCAGGCAAGAATACTAGAGTGTGTTGCCATCTCCTTCTCCAGGGGATCTTCCCAACCCAGGATCGAACCCAGATCTCCCGCATTGCAAGCAAACGCTTTACCATCTGAGCCATCAGGGAAGCTTTGTATGCCAGGATACGTTGCTCTAGTTCTTCCAAGCATCTCTGCACATTTCTCCCTGGCATGGCATTATGTAGAGCACTATCCATATTCTCCTTCGGGGCAGTCAGAAAGATCCACCCCACAGTGTCAGCAGCAGTCCATACTGCCTTGTTTGGGAAATGGGAACTCACTACTTCTAACGCCTTTTCAGTATTATCCGGTGACCTGTCAACTGCCTCCCAATCTTCCAATGGAGCCCACACCTAGAGGATCACAGCCACAAGGTACCACATACTGTGTGCGGCCAGTGGCTTCCTCCTTCCAGAAGAGCCTGAGGCTTCCCTACCTGCTGGGTATCCTGCCAGCTACACCAGTTGTATTGCTGATCCTGCTTGTGAAGCCAATTGTCTCTTTGTATCTCACTGTGCACACTGTTTGCTGAACCAAGGGTAGGCAAGGCTCAAGCTAAGAGACTGGAAGAAGTCTTGAGGAGCTGTAGGAACTGCAGACACATTTATTCTCTCCTGGCAACAGCCATAGCATAACCTAACACAACAACCTCTCTTGGCTGGCACAGCAGAATTCTCTCTTGGCTGGCACAGCAGAATTCTCTCTTGGCTGATGCAGAAACTGTAGCAGTAGACACTATATTCTCTCCTCTTGTGACTGACCCAATGGACACAGCCATGACACAGCAGTAATTCCACCACTGTTTAGGTGGAGCTGGTATATGCATACCACAAAAAGTAGCCCGTGACCAAGCGAGTGTCTCGTGGCACACACGTGCAGTGCTCTGGGTGATCTCAGCTATTACATCATAAGACATGGGGCAAGAGCAAGAGACCGTGGGGCTAGTGAGCCTGACCACACCATCGTGGCTAATTTGCTCTTTCCCCACATATCCTATGCATATATCTCTTTTGCATACACTGCAGGAAAATCCTAAATCGAGGATGAATTAGGGAATTTCTGTGATCTCGGCCAGATTATAATATGCATGCATGTGTCCTAAGTCACTTCAGTTGTGTCCAACTATCTGCAACCCCATGGACTGGAGCCCACCAGACTCCTCTGTCCTTGAATTCTCCAGGCAAGAATACTGGAGTGGGTTGCCATGCCCTCCTCCAGAAGATCTTCCAGACCCAGGGATCAAATCTGCATCTCCTAGGCCTCCTGCATCAGCAAGTGGGTTCTTTACAACTGGCACCAACTAGGAAGCCACATGATATAATACAGTTGCATGTAAATTGGATTTGTAGCTTATCAGGCTGGCCCTGTATGTTGAACTGATTTTCTAAAACACTCTTTACCATTGAACAGTTGAATCAATTATGATTCAATAAAATGTAACTTTAAAGATATCAACCTAAGTTATACATAGAGGAGTGAATTACAGTTGACAGCAGTTGAATAACACCACATAGACATTTACATTGAGAAAGATAAATAAGTTTGTGCCTAGCAAACACAATGATTCTCCTGCTTTGAGGATGTATACTCCATATAAGTCAGTGAAAGACACACAGATTTTTGTTTCCCTAATCAGTGATATAAAACAAACTTAAATGGGAAGGTATTTTGGGGAGAATGGATACACATATATGTATAGTTGAATCCCTTTACTGTCCACCTAAAACTACCACAACATTGTTAATTGGCTATACTCCTATACAAAATAAAAAGTTTTTATTTTTTTTTTAGAAAGAGTATTATTTTATTTTATATTCTGCTCAAGAAGTGTCATTTTTAATTATAACTAGTAAAACATTGGAGAAGGCAATGGCAACCCACTCCAGTACTTTTTTTTTTTTTTTTCATATATTTTTATTAGTTGGAGGCTAATTACTTCACAACATTGCAGTGGGTTTTGTCATACATTGACATGAATCAGCCATGGAGTTACATGTATTCCCCATCCTGATCCCCCCTCCCACCTCCCTCTCCACCCGATCCCTCTGGGTATTCCCAGTGCACCAGGCCCGAGCACTTGTCTCATGAATCCCACCTGGGCTGATGATCTGTTTCACTATAGATAATATACATGCTGTTCTCTCGACACATCCCACCCTCACCTTCTCCCACAGAGTTCAAAAGTCTGTTCTGTACTTCTGTGTCTCTTTTTCTGTTTTGCATATAGGGTTATCATTACCATCTTTCTAAATTCCATATATATGTGTTAGTATGCTGTAATGTTCTTTATCTTTCTGGCTTACTTCACTCTGTATAATGGGCTCCAGTTTCATCCATCTCATTAGAACTGATTCAAATGAATTCTTTTTAACGGCTGAGTAATATTCCATGGTGTATATGTACCACAGCTTCCTTATCCATTCATCTGCTGATGGGCATCTAGGTTGCTTCCATGTCCTGGCTATTGTAAACAGTGCTGCGATGAACATTGAGGTGCACGTGTGTCTTTCAGATCTGGTTTCCTCAGTGTGTGCCCAGAAGTGGTATTGCTGGGTTATATGGCAGTTCTAAAGTTTTTAAAAAATAAAGGAAACTTAGCTTTCACAAAGATTGAGAATTGATTGGTTGATTGGGTAGAAATATTGAGAGCAAATTTCAGTGTATTATTGTTTTCTAAATTCCTGACTGCCTTTTTGCCTTTTCTGATGAGTTTAATGAGCTACTAATAGTTTCATACATTTTGAGAAAACCAGCCATTGTAAAATAAAAGATTCAGTCTACTTGAACTAGCTTAGTTATGTACAATTCTCCCAGACATCCTTCGTTTGAGAAGATAATTTCTTGGAAAAGCACACATGTACACTTTTATATGTGTAGAGCCATCCTCTTCCTACCTCGCTTGTAATTAAGATGTGACTGTGTCACAACAGGACATTGAGACAAGTGACCAGAAATACAGTCAGTGAAAGGGCTTCCCAGGTGGCGCTAGTGGTAAAGAACCCGCCTGCCAACTCAGGAGATGGAAGAGGAGACACCAGTTCCATCCCTGAGTCAAGAAGACCCCCTGGAGGAGGGCACAGCAACCCACTCCAGCATTCTTGCCTGGGGAATCCCATGGACAGAGGAGACTCTTAGGCTGCAGTCCATACGGTCACACAGAGTTGGACACAATTGAAGCAACTCAGCATGCAAACACATATAACTTGTAGGAAGAAGGTGACCAGCTCATGTTAAAAACAGGGTTCTAAAAATCCCCATTTTCCAGCAAAATATCCCGCATCCTTTCTGTACTAACTAACTCAACTCTCATGCATTAACTGAAACTCGTTCAATGCTTGTGAAGTAATTTCCTATACTTCTTCCAACCTTCCCCCCTCAAAATCTTCTATACTTTCTCAGATAACTTTCCAACCATTTCATTTATCTTGCACTTTCCGCTATGGAAAATCTTTTCAAGCCTGATTTCAGTTTTTGCATATATCAGTTTTTAAACCTATGCCCCAACCAAGAAAGTTGCTCATTTTCCCTGATGAATATTTATTAGTAAGATGAAAGAAAAAAAAAAAAAAACTTGTATCAAAACATAATGTCATAATCATTCCAGGAGATTTGATAACACAGCTACAGAGCAAGTGTATCTATCTGGGCTTGGCAAGTGATGAAAGAGACATCATTGGTAACAATCAGTGGTTCAACAGCTCAGAAGGAATTTGTAGAAGTGAACTCTACAGAGAGCGATCTGGGGGATTAGGAAGATGTGATAGAAGCTCTGTGTGCGCCCACAGGAAAATTTAGGTGTAAATCCCTGAACAGCTTGCAAATGAAAGAAAAGGGTTAGTTCTGGGATATATGAGTTCCTTTGGAAGTTCAACATAGATCTGTGTGAAAGGATTAAAGGAAAGTATTTGCAAAATACAGAATTTTAATTGTTTACCTTGCAAAGCATCTAAAAAAAAATTTCATAATTTCTAGTTGAGACCTATTAAAATGAACCTGCAAAGAAACTTTTTTGAGGGATACAGAATAAAACTTGGATAAATATAGAGATACTGTATACCAGGAGAGGGTGCCTCAACTTTGAAGACACACCAGTAGTCCTAATTTCATCTTTAAATTCAAATTAATGCCACTCAAATATTAATTGTTGGATAATATGATAAATATTCCCAAGTTTCAAGCACAATATTAATCATAAATCCCCCCAAGTCACCTTTATACACATATATGCATGAATGCTAAGTCGCTTCAGTCATGTCTGAGTCTTTGTGACTCTGTGGACTGTAGCCCACCAGGCTCCTCTGTCCATGGGATTGTCCAGGCAAGAATACTGGAGTGGGTTGCCATGCCCTCCTCCAGGAATACACATATATAGAGGAATATATATGTCTGTAAGTGTGTATGAATTGTTACTTTAAAATTTTTGAGATAAGCTAAGTAAGGATTTTTAGCTCTTACCACATTTGTAAACACTGGATATAGTAGAGATTACATAAATTATTTTATCACACTGCAGGTAAATACATGGCAAAGAAACCACTCTTACCCCTTTCCTAGAGCTCATTTGAATTTTCACTCCAGCGGTATGTCCAGTACCACTGTCCCCACTGCCTCCTGCTGTGATTAAGGCACTAACATTGCCCAACAATCGTGGAGACTATTTCCCATATCTTGTTACACGCACTCCTGGACACCATGACCCCCTTCCCATGCAATAACATAGAAGTCAGTTCTGAGGATGACCTCATAAACCAACCAGCACCCCTGCTTCCCCCTCACTGCCCACACTGTTTGGGGTCATACAAAGTGAGAATTTGCAAGGAAAGAGGACACATTTAATGCATGACCTCTTTGACCTAGAAAATTACTAAGCAAATTACTTTCTTAGTTTGGGCCATGGACTATTCATTGTAAAATAAGGATATGGGTGTCTTCTGCTCTATTGATCTACGTCTTCATTTAAAGTAGGTAAAGATGAGATTATTTTGAACAGTATTGAGTAAAGTAGAAAGATGAACAGTTGTGTCATAATTATCTGGTAGTAATTGATCTTCCTGGGTCACTAAACTGCTCCTAAAATCTCTGTTCCTATTGGTCTCTCCACTACTAAATTGATGATGCATGAGCATCATCATGAGCTCTCAACCTAAGAAAATTTCAGATCAAATTCTTCTCTTCCTCAAAGCTTCAAAAGTTCACAATTTACAACCAACAAAATAGACATTTTGTGCTGGTCTTAAGATCCTCCATGAACTGTCCTCAAATTCTTCTCTCCTCACACCTGCTCCTCCAACCAAGTTCCTAAATATGCAAAATATATTTATGCCACATGTTCTGTATTAGTTAGCTAAGGCTGTTCTATCAAACTATCACAGACCTGGCTAGTTAAATAACGATTCATTTTTTCACAGTCTGAAAACTAGAAATCCAATTCAAAATGTCATCAGGTTGGTTTATTCTGTGGCCTCTCTCCTTAACTTGTGTTTAGCTATCTTCTCCCTATGTCTTCAGTCATCTTTCCTCTGTAATTCTGTATTTAAACTTCCTCTCCTTATAGAGATGCCAGTCATACTGGATTAAGGTCTACTCTAATTACCTAATTTTAGCTTCATTGCCTATTTAAAAACCTTGTTTTTCCCAAACAGTCATATTCTGAGGTATCAGTGGTTATGACTTCACCATGTGAATTTCAGAGGGACATAATCCAACCCATAACACAATTCTTTATTTTGAAATGCCCCAGGAATGGATGGGATGAATTGACAGAGTAGCATTAAAGCATGTACATTACTGTATGTAAAATTAGATAGTTAGTGGGAATTTGCTGTGTGAACAGGGTGCTCATATCCAGTGCTCTGTGACATCATAGAGGCATAGGGGTGGGAGGGAGGTTCAAGATGGAAGGGACATACATATACCTATGGCTGATTCATGTTGATGTATGGCAGAAACCAACACAATAAAGCAATTGTCTTCCAATTAAAAGCAAATAAATTTTAAAAAAATTTAAAAAGAGGCTATGAGATTTATATATTAAATATATTTTAATAAAAAGTTTCTTGTTGATCGATGACGACACCCTCTCATGCATTCAAAAAAAAAAAAAAAAGAAAAAAAAAAGTTTCTTGTTAAAAAAATGTCCCCCATTTCTATTAAACTAATAACTAATTTTATTTTTTTAGATGCAGTGAAAAACAATACCCTTTGCTCTCTGTTCCAACAGCAAATTTCTTAGTGGTTACTTAGTACATTTTTATTTAAAATATATTCAGTTATTCAAAAATAAATGTCAAACTATCTAAATAACATATGCTCCTCAGAATAAAAAAAGTATCAATATGTAGCAAAGATCCTGAAATGTCCTCTCTTCCTCAACTTTATTTCCTTGAATTTCCACTCTTTATAGTAAAACTGATTATGAATATATACACACATGCACACACAAAAATGCATTACTTAGAGAGAGAAATGTGATAGATGACAGATAGGTACATATATAATCTATTATCAATCTTTAAATTATTCTACAAATATTTATGAATCTTTTTCAAGTCTGTGTTTATGACTGAATCAGATTTTTTTAACTGAGATAATTCACATACTATAATAGTTCAGTTCAGTTCAGTCGCTCAGTCATGTCTGACTCTTTGCGACCTCATGGACTGCAGCACGCCAGGCCTCCCTGTCCATCACCAACTCCAAGAGCTTACTCAAACTCATGTCCATCGATTCAGTGATACCATCTGACCATCTCATCCTCTGTCGTCCCCTTCTCCTCCTGCCCTCAATCTTTCCCAGCATTAGGGTCTTTTCAAATGAGTCAGTTCTTTGCATCAGGTGGTCAAAGTATTGGAGTTTCAGCTTCAGCATCAGTCCTTCCAATGAACACCCAGGACTGATCTCCCTTAGGATGGACTGGTTGGATCTCCTTGCAGTCCAAGGGACTCTCAGGAGTCTTCTCCAACACCACAGTTCAAAAGCATCAATTTTTCAGGACTCAGCTTTCTTTATAGTCCAACTCTCACACCCATAAATGACTACTGGAAAAACCATAGCTTTGACTAGACAGACCTTTGTTGGCAAACTAATGTCTCTGCTTTTTAATAAGGTGTCTAGGTTGGCCATAACTTTCCTCCCAAGGAGTAAGTGTATTTTAATTTCATGGCTGCAATCACAATCTGCGGTGATTTTGGAGCCCACAAAAATAAAGTCTGACACTGTATCCACTGTTTCCCCATCTATTTGCCATGAAGTGATGGGACCAGATGCCATGATCTTCATTTTCTGAATGTTGAGTTTTAAGCCAACTTTTTCACTCTCCTCTTTCACTTTCATCAAGAGGCTTTTTAGTTCTTCTTCACTTTCTTCCATAAGGGTGGTGCCCTCTGCATATCTGAGGTTATTGATATTTCTCCCGGCAATCTTGGTTCCAGCTTGTGCTTCTTCCAGCCCAGCGTTTCTCATGATGTGCTCTACATATAAGTTAAATAAGCAGGGTGACAATATACAGCCTTGACATACTCCTTTTCCTATTTGGAACCAGTCTGCATTATTAGAATGTGAAGTGATATGTCATTGTGGTTTTGATTTGCATTTCCTCAATCACTACTGCTATTGACTTCTTATTTTTTTCTATGTGTAACTAGTGATTTGCATGTATTCTTTGAAAACAGCCTACTTAACTCTTTCACACATTTTAAAAATTGTGATATTTCCTTTCTCACACTGATAGCAACATACCTTGGCTTGCATAAAACCTCTATCCTTTTACTCCCTGCCTTTTAAGTTTTAATGTCAAAGTTAATGCTTTTGTATTTTATATTCATGAAGAAATTATAGTAGTCATACTCATTCTAATTCTCTTCTCCTTTAGCCTTTATATAACAGTTGAATGGTTAACACATCATATTACAAAATTCAAAATTTCTAAATCTGATATTTACATTTTCCATTGTGCTGTATATTTTCATGTATTTTCTTTTTTTTTTTTTCCTCTGTAATTCTTTATTAAAAATACTGCTGTACACATAGAGACTGAAAACAGGATTAAAGATGAAATAACCCAGATAGGGGTCATGACATTAGAACTTAACACACTGGTGCTTTTCAGGGAAGCAGTTGACATCCAAATCACAGAACCGAGGTCGAAGGCAAAAACACAAAGGTGCCCTCAAACATATTTACAATGAGTAAACACACGGACAGAATGGAAAGCAGGTACAGAGGCTGAACGGCGACGTCACATGATTCAGGGTTGTCCTTGCTGTGCTTCTATGTCTCATGTATTTTCATTTTACTAATTATCACACTTTCAATTCAACTTTTGTTCAGTCTCTAAATCATGTCTGATCTTTGCGACCCAATGAACTGCAGCACGCCAGGCTTCCCTATCCTTCACCAAGTTTGCTCAAACTCACGTTCATTGAGTCAGTGATGACATTCAATCATCTCATCCTCTGTTGCCCCTTCTTCTCTTGCCTTCAAATTTCCCCAGTATCAGGGTCTTTTCCAATGAGTTAGCTCTTCACATCAGGTGGCCAAAGTATTGGAGCTTCAGCTTCAGCATCAGTCTTTCCAATGAATATTCAGGTTTGATTTCCTTTAGGATTGACTGATTTGATTACCTTGCAGTCAGTCCAAGGGACTCTCAAGAGTCTTCAGCACCACAGTTCAAAAGCAGCAATTCTTTGATGTTCAGTCTTCTTTATGGTCCAACTCTTACATCTGTACATGACTACTGGAAAAATCATAGCTTTGATTGTACAGACATTTGTCAGCAAGGTGGTGTCTCTGCTTTTTAATGCTGTCTAGGTTTGTCGTAGCTTTTCTTCCAAGGAGCAAGCATCTTTTAATTTCATGGCTGCAGTCACAATTTGCAGTGGTTTTGGAGTCCAAGAAAATAAAATCTGTCACTGTTTCTAATTTTTCCACATTTATTTGCCATGAAGTGATGGGACCAGATGTCATGATCTTTGTTTTCTGAATGTTGAGTTTTGAGTCAGCTTTTACACTCTGTTTTTTCACTTTCATCAAGAGGCTCTTTAATTACACTTCACTTTCTATCATTAAAGTGGTATCATCTGCATATCTGAGGTTATTGATATTCCTCTCAGCAATCTTGATTCCAGCTTGTGAATCATCCAGCCTAGCATTCTGTATGATACACTCTGAATATAAGTTAAATAAGCTGGGTGACAATATATAGGTTTGACATACCCCTCCCAATTTAGAACCAGTCCATTGTTCCATGTCTGGTTCTAACTGCTTCTCTTCCTGCATACAGGTTTCTCAAGAGACAGGTAAGGTGGTCTGGTATTCCCATCTCTTAAAGAATTTTCCAGAGTTTGTTGTGATTCACACAAAGGCTTTAGTGTAATCAATGAAGCAGAACTAGAATTTTTTTTTTTTTTTCATTTTCTTGGTTTTTCTGTGATCCAGTGGATGCTGGCAATTTGTTCTCTGGTTCCTCTGCCTTTTCTAAATCCAACTTGTACATCTGGAAGTTCTCAGTTCATGTACTGTTGAAGCCTAGCTTGAAAGATTTTGAGTATTACCTTGCTAGTATGTGAAATGAGTACAGTTGTATGGTAATTTGAACATTCTTTGGCATCACCTTTCTTCAGCTTAAAGAACTCCTTTCAATATTTCAAAATTTTTGTAAGGGAGATCTAGTGATGATTTATGAACTCCACCAGCTTCTATTTATTTGGTAAAATCTTTATTTCACCTTTATTTCTGAAGAATAACCCTAACAAATAGAGTAATCTTGGCTGGCTTTCTTTCTTTCTTTCTTTCTTTTTTTTTTAAATTCAGCACATTGAACATACCATCTTGCCCTCTTCTGGTCAGTAGTTTCTTCTGAGAAATCTGCTGATAGACTAATGGGTATTATTTTATAGGTTGAAATCTTTATTTTCTTCTTGCTTTTTGGATTCTCTCTGTGCTTTTGATTTTTTTTGAAGTTTATTTAATGTGTCTTAGAGAACAACATTTTGAATTGAAATAATGAGGGGATGTAGCTTCATGAACTTGGGTGTCTAAGTCTCTCATAAGACTTGAGAAGATCTCAACTATTATTTATTTAAATAAACTTTTTCCTCTTCCTCATATTCTCTTTCTAGAAATCCAATGATTCTGATATTTGTTCTCTTGATGCATCATGTAGGCTTTCTTTGGTCTTTCATACTTTTTTTGGTTCTCTGATTGACTTTTTTCAAAATTCTTATTCTCTTACTCACTGAGTCCATCTTCTGTTTGATCAGCTCTGCTGTTGATGTCCTTTATTGCCTTTTAATTTCATTCACTAAATTCCTAAGCACCAGAATTTCTGTAAGTTATTTTGAATTATTTATTGGACAAATCACATATCTCTGTACCTTTGGGCTCAGTTACTAGAGGATTACTGTGATCATTTGATCAAGTCATGTTTCCTTGACTCTTTGCGTATCTTGAAATTGTACATTGCTGCTTTGGCACTTGAAGGAGTTGACACCTCCGCATTCCTTACTGTCTTCAGGTAGAAGGTACATTTGTTGGTCCTACTTATACATAGGACTTGCCTGACCTTGCATGGGAACATCTGCTCCATGCTTCCTCATGTAGCAGAATTCTTTTAACAGCTTTGTTGAGATATAATTCATGTACCATAAAAGTCAATCATTTAAAGAGTACAATCCAATGGCTTTTAGTATGTCCACATAGTTATATACCCATCACTACAATCAGTTCTAGAACATTTTATTAGCCTAAGAAATTAATCCACACCTTTAGCCTACATGCCCCCATCTTCCCACCCAACTCTCTTCCCTAGGCAATTACTAACCTATTTTCTGTTTATAAATTTGCCTATTATGGACATGTCATATTAATGGAATCATATATGATGTGGTCTACATGACTGGCTTTTTTCACTTAGTGTGTTTTCAAGGTTCATCCAATATTGTAGTTTGTATCATCCGTTGTGTTGTATGTAGCAGAATTCTTAATTTTGCATCTTCTCTTGATCTTTTAGCACATCTGATCAGATATGGGAAAACTCTTTCATTTTCCTGAAGGTGGTGCTATAGCCCAACTTCATGCTTTCTCCCTTGCCCAAAGATTCTGTTTTCTGCTTGCCTTCTCTGTCTACGAGGGCTCACTCTCACAGTCATTTCGGGATCGTTCAAAAGGAGCTGGCTGAAAAGCCAGGGGAGATTTGGGCTTGGTACTTGGGTATTTGGGGTACCCACGGGCCTGTTAGTGGAGATCTTCAAGCGAGGTTTCCAAAAGCTTGCAGGTGGATTTGCTGCTAGAGTCTTGAATACAGTCAACAGAAACCAGATCCCTTAAATGCCCTCTCATATTTGTATCTGCCTTTCCTGATCCCCTCTCCCCGTCTAGTCATGAAAGTCTTGCCTGTCCCCTGGGTGCTCTAGGAGAGAAAACCTTTCCTCCAGCAGCATCCCACACAGCTGGGGAACCTGGGCACTCAGTCATTTCACTCCCATTTTCCTCAGGAGAGTTGTTGCCAGCTAGTTCAGTTCCAAGCTGTGACGCCTAGAGGAGGGGTGGCACTGAAAAATGTCTTCTTACATATTCAGCGCAACTATTTTGTGGGGTTTTGTTCTGTTTTGTTTTGCTTTTTTGCTTCAACAGAGTGCTAGCATCTTTCCTCTGTAAACCAGGACTTCTACAAAGGCTCTTTTATCCTCGGCTATATGCCCAAGTCAGTGCTTTGCAGGTGCTCCCCATCTGCAACAAAGAGGGGCCAAAACCAATCCACAGACACCTGTGAGTTCCACAACCCATGATAAGGTTTATCTACCTGTTATCCAGTGCACAGGTGGGAAAAACTCTCCCTGGATCCTTTGGTGTGGATCCCCCAGCTCCCTGAGAGATACTTTTGTTCACGGATGTATACTGAATATTAGCTGATGAAAGGTGACAAGAAAGAGGGACAATTTATGCAGTCATAATGTTCTTCTTCACTTCTTTTATGTATTTGCTTGAATGGCCCCTTCTTAATGAGATCTTCTTGTACACCCTGTTAAAATCATCATCACTAATACCTCTGCTCCCTTGCCTTCCTTTTCCCCCATGGAACACATGATCTTCTAACATATAATTTACTAATATATCCCGCTTATTGTTTATGTTTCATTTCTCTGCAATAGAGTATAAATGCCATGAAGGCAAGATTCTTTATTTTTGCTTGCTAATGTATCCTATAACTAAAATAGTGTCTAACACTTAGTAAGTGTTCAGGACATATTAATTGATTTTATTAAAAATGGATAGTTTTGGAATCATAGAAAGAAAAAATGTCTTCTTATATGCAAACTAACATGTACATGCTTGAAAGTCAAGCATAATTTTTTGTTTTGCTATTTTATTTTTAATTGATTTGTATTGGAGTACATAGTTTACTCACAATGCTGTATTACACACACACACACACACACACACACACACACATATATATATATATATATACACACACACACACTATTTTTGCAGTCAAATTTAATGGAGATCTATTAATTTCATTTGTTTAGCATCCCACTTTTAGGGAATTTTGTTTGACTGTATGTACACCAATCAGAGAAAGGAATTACAGAAAGTTATCGTTTTGACCACTAGTTTGGACTTGTTACCTCACTCAGGCAAACCATTTTCTTTAACCTGGGACAAAAAACATGAGTAGAGAGAGAGGGCAGAAAATCATTGAATGACTTCCCTACAGAGATGGTTTATAAGAGCCTATGAATAAAATTTTGCAGCTTCTAATTCCTTCAAAAACTCTGATCATCAAATCTTTCTTCATATACATGAGCAGTCCACAAACCTTCCAAATACTATCATTTTGTTTACTTAAGTTCATTAGATGTGGTGTGAAGAACTGTTTAAGAATATGAGATTTTGCACTCATTGCAAGTTAAGAAGATAGATAGTTAATTTCTGGCAATAAACAGAGTATCAAAATTTCTGTTGACCCTCTGTCCCCACAGGGAAATGTACATAGAGCAGTATGTGTTACAAGAGAGGGACCCAGAGCATAGGTGACCTGGGCAGGCCTAACTTTGCATTCAACTTGATTAAACTTCAGGGAGGCTTCTTCCTGACTCTAGACCCTTGATCTCCCTTTTCTTAGAGCATATGCTTTAGAAAACATGCAGTTGTAAATTATTTTTCTGTTCTGATATATACACATTTTAAAATTCTCTAGTCGGTTTAACAACCCAGAAATGTCTTTCTCAAGGACCTGGGAGCATCCATTTGAAATATGATCATTAAGGACGACATTGTTCTTAATATCCCATTTTTCATGGAATGAAAGGAATCCAACATTGGTGAGTACCTGCTACAAGCACAAAATTGCATCCTGTAATAAAGCTATGAGATGTTTACTTTTCGTTTTGATAAAATCAGGTAGTAAACACAGATGGTATAAGGTACTCCAGTACTTTTCCATTACCTTGTCTCAGCCACTGAAAATGTTATCCCTGTTGGTTGTGGCAGAGTTGCCAAATTCAGACTTATAGTATTTTCTCCATTACCAAAATAATCTTGAATGAAATCTTCCTTGTCTGTTTGACACAGTTTTTTACTTGACACAATTTTTGGCACAATTTTTGACTTGACATAAAGAATAAGCAAAAAGCACACTTGTCTCCAGGGCTTCCTTGGTGACTCAATGATAAAGAATCTGCCCGCAGGGCAAGAGCTGCAAGATCAGACATGGGTTCAGTCCTTGGACTGGGAAGATCCCCTGCAGGAGGGCATGGCAACCTATTCCAGAATTCTTGCCTAGAGAATCCCATGGACAGAGGAGCATGGAGCGCTACAGTCCACAAGGTTGCAAAGAGTCAGACAGGACTGAAGCGACTTAGCAAGGCACACTTGACTCCAAAGAAAAACAATTTCTCTCTCTTCTAGAAACACCAAGAAAAAGATGAGTTAAATTTAAAAGTCATTCAGGAGGTCCACACATGAAGAGGATAACAAAAAATTAAACCCATAAACAGGATAGATAAAAACTTTAAAAAATCACTTTAGTGTCAGACTGCTGTACACAAAACTCACCCACATTTTATGAAAGTTGATCAAGGCATTAAGTGTAAAGTCTACTGGAGTTTTCTATTTAATTGCTGCAACTTCTGGACATATAGAATTTGAGTTCCTAACGTCTGCATACTCTGTAGTAGATGAGTATATCTATGAGTAGAAGCAAGAATGCCAATTAATCTATCCTGTCATTATTTTCAAATTACAAAACATAAAATCTGTGCCAGAAGGATATAAATAATTTCTCAAACAGGTAAAAAGGAACATTGTAATGTTCAAATGTATAATGTATAAAGATTAAATGGTAATATAGAGTGAAATGATTTAGGTAAGGTTGGCCATGAGCAAAGACTCTCAATGAATTGGGTCTGTGAATGGATTTAGATATGCTGCTAACTCCTTAAATTGTAAATAAGTCTTCCCCCACTTGTATTCATGAGGCTAATTTCATGTTTGGATATTGCTTTCAAAACTACTGTCTGTTGCAATGTGTGGACTAGAATGATTAATTTGTTCACTCTGGCCATAACACTGATCAGGTCAAATATATGATTATTTTTACAGTCAGCAACATTCTAAACTCAATAAACCTCAAAGAAACATATTATTCTAAAAGAAAAGTAGCCATTAGTGTCACATAATTAACTCTATCTGAACTTTTCTATATTGCAATTGAGTTACAAAAGCTGAGAGAAGAAAATGTGCCAACTATTCTCAAAAAACAGAAATGCTCAGTTAAAAAGATATGGAAATACATTCTTTGTCAGAGAGCTATATTTATTACAGAATCTGAAATATAATAACATATCAATCAAACAATTTTAGGGATCCTTTCTTCCCCAACACTTTTCTAATAGCAACTTGAACGTCCTTGTTCCTTAGACTGTATACCATGGGGTTTAATAATGGAGTGACAATAGTGTATGTCACTGTTACCAACCTGTCCTTGTTGGACACATAGTTTGCTGTTGGTCTCAAGTAGATATAGGAAGCGCAACCATAGTGAATAATGACAACAGTGAGATGAGACGCACAGGTGGAAAAGGCTTTCCGTCTGCCTTCAGCAGAGGGAATCTTTAAGATAGTCTTCAGAATGCAGAGATAAGAAACACAAATGAATAAAAATGGGACCATGAGTACAAGAACACCACAGATGAATATGACAAATTCGTGAGCATCTGTATTTGTGCAAGCCAGACGAATAACTGGTGAGATGTCACAGAAGTAATGGTTGACTTTGTTGGCACTACAGAAAGGGAGGCTGAAAACTAAATATACTACTGTTAGTGAGGCCAGGAACCCACCAATCCCACAGAGGGCTCCCAACTTTCCACACACCTGCCAACTCATAAGGATAGGGTAATGTAGAGGGTGACAGATGGCGGCATAACGATCATAACCCATAACTCCCAATAGCAAGCAATTGGTAATAGCAAAACCAAGGAAGAAGAACATTTGGATGGCGCAACAGTTGAAGGAGATTGTCCTGGCCACAGAAAAAAGATTGATGAGCATCTTGGGTAGGATGACAAAGGTATAGCAGGTCTCTGATGTTGAGAGAATGCCAAGGAAGAAGTACATTGGTGTGTGGAGGCTTTTGTCCAGGCGGATGACACTAACAATAGTGACATTGCCACTGAGAATGACTAAGTACAGAAAAAGGAAAACCGCAAAGAGAACAGGCTGAATGTCACCAAGACTTGAAAAACCCAGTAAAAGGAACTCGGTGACCATGGTGAGGTTTTCTGCCAAGACCTGAAAACAAAAGGGAAGTAAATGCATTCAGGTACATAAACATACAAATCTAGGGTATGCAGGCTTATACTCCTTTCTTGAGATGTTGGAAAGATCTTGCCTTTTCTAGTTCCAAGCAGCCTCTGGTTCATTGTCCCCCTCTTCCTTCTTCAAACCCAGGAAAATTATATCTCTTTTACCAACTCTGATATTGCCTTTCACTTTTAAGAACACTGTGTTTACATGGTCAAGCCCAAATAATATAAACTAATCTCTCTAGCTAAAGGTCACAGGATTAGCAAACTTAATTTTATCTCCAGCCTTAATTCTCCTTTTTCTTGTAACCTAACTTATTTGCATGTTTCTGGGATTGATACGTGGACATCTTTGAAACGGCATAACTCTGCCTCCTACAAGTAGGAACACACCATACAAAATGCAAAAATGAAGCAAAGAAAATAAATCCTTTTTAATGGCATAGAACAACTAGTATTTAATTTAACAAAAAGAGGAGCAACATCTATGCACAGAAAACCATCAAACATTGCTGAGAAAAACGAAAGATCCAAATAAATGAAAAGACAACCATGTTCATGGATTAGAAAATCCAACATTATTATGAGACAATTATGAGCACAGTGATCCATATATTCATCATTGACTAAAAAATTGGCAAGGCAATCACAAAATAAATATGAAAAGGAACTAGAATAACCAAAATAATTGTGAAAATGAAGGGCAAAGATGGGAGATTTATACTTTCTGACTGCAAACTTTACCTTAATGATGGAGTAGTTAAGAAAGCATGGTACTGGCATATAGATACACATATAGATAATGGTTAGAATTGAGAGTCTAGATATATACACTTCAAAGGGTACCATTGTGAAAATGAAGAGAACATCATACAGAAAAAAATGCATTCACAAAGCATGTATCTGATAAGGGATTTGCATCCAGAATATATATATAACTCTTATAATTAAAATAAGAGAAGGATGCAGTTTAAAAATGGGCAAACTGTTTTCAATACACATTTCATCCAAGCGTATCAGTGGCTAGGAGGTATATGAAGATACATTCAGCATCACTTGCCGTTAGGGAAATGCAAATTAAAACCACAATGTGATTACTGTTCTTATGCACTAGGATGACTATAACGAAAGTGATAGATACTAAGAGGTGCTGGTAAGGAGACAGAGAGGCTGAAACCTTCACGTTTTGCTGATGGAAGTATAATATTATGCAGTCACTTTTGAAAAGAGTTTCACAGTTTCTTCTAATGGTAAATATAAACTTAGCTAATGACATAGCAATTTTATTCTCAGGAATATAACAGAGGGAAGTGAATACTATCCACATAAATATTTTTAGTGAATGTTCTTAGTATTATTGATAATAGCCAAAAAGAGAAAACTATTCAATTTATTGCATCCTAATTTATGAATAAATAAATTTATGCACAAACAAAATCTGATATACCCACAAAACTGACTATTATATTCAGTAGTAAAAGGAAGAACTGTGGTGCATACCACAGCATAAATATTTTCAAAAATATTATGCTACATGATAATAGTCAAGTACAAAAGACTACACACTGGAAATTCTGTTTATATAAAATGTGTAGGAAAGGAAAATATATATCAGCAGAAAGATTAGTTGTAACCTTGGGATGGGGACAGGATGAAATTTGGCTGCAAACAGGTAAGAGGTTATCTTTTGGGATGATGAATATGTCCTAAAACTTTATTGTGGTGATGACCACACAACTCTATTAATTTGTACAAATAAAATGTGTGAGTGAATTTCATGGTATATTAAGCTATTTTTAAAAGATTATTTTAAAGGAAATTGATATATTGGTGATTTAATTTTTTATATGTATATTTATTTTAATTACTAAATGGAAACATTTGGAACATTAGGACCCATTTAATTTTCATTATATGAGTCCTTCTCTGGGATGTTTCAGTATTTCTGAAACATATTATAGATCTTCAAAAAAATTTTAAGTAATTTTAAACATAAATTGTTTACATTTCTAGCAACTTAAGATTTACCATGATAGTAAATTACCATGCTCAATTCTATCTCCAAACCACAATTAATATAACAATAAATATACAGTAAAAAAAAAAGTAAAGAAGACTGTATACTTGCAATAGATGAGTGGGAGAGAGGTTCTACTGCGTTCAATACAGAGGGATTGAGTTTGATTGTGAATTATGACTATTTAACATGTTCTCCCCTTTGAACAATCACAATACAGACATTCATTCAAGAAAAATAAAAATACATTCTCCAGCTGATTCAAACCAATAATACCAAAAGACTCACTGTCTGTATTTATAAACATGATAACTATATTCTTAAGTAACCAGAATTGCTCCTACCACCTTTCATTTTCTTTTCCCTTACCCTTTACTTCCTTAATAAATAGAAAAAATATTGTACAAGTCTCCAATTAATATAATTTTCAAAAAATTATTGTGGCTATGTCAAGAAAAAAATGCAAAAAATTTAAAAGATCAGGAAAAATGTATTATTTGATGGAAAAATTTGAAAAACTAAGCTCAAAACTAAAAGCAGTATATCAGAGATAGTAAATAACCAAAAATTTGACTGTATAAAATACAATATATATTGTCAACAAAAGCAGAATCAGAAATAGTAGAAAACAAATGATAAATTAAAAATTACAAAAATCATTTCAAAATATTAATATTAATAAAAATGTATTATATACTGATAGAGGAAATAAACTTCTGGTGTAGAAAATGGATTTAATATATGATTTATGAAAAAGAAATAACATGTATCAAGTATATAAAAATTAGTTTCACATCATTTGTAGAGCAAGTTAAACTGAAAGATCATTTACACTCACCAAATTATCAATAGTGATGTGGATTATATGATTAGTAAAAGTGTTAATGCTACTATATTTAAAAATAAACCTTAATTTTATGGAAAGAAGTTCATCAAAATGTATCAAGGCCCTTGATATATTAATTTATTTTTCTTCAATAATTCTGTTTGAAATCTACCAAAGATAGAATTTGATGTTTCTTCATCTGAAAAAATGGCAAATGTGAGACTTAAATGTATGTGTAAATAAGTATGTGGAAAGTATGTAGAAAGTGCTTAAAATATCCTGTACTACATAAGAAGCATGCTACAGGTGGTGTGATTTTCTTTGACTATCACATTTTTGTTGTTGCTGTTTGGGGGCTTTTTTGTTTATTTTGCTGGGATCTTTCCTCACCAGACAAATAAATTGTTCAAAGACAGTGATTTTGAAACTTTATGCCTATCTCATCTCTGAGGTTACAGAATCAAGTTAATGGTCAACCCCAGCAGTTTTAATATACCAACAGTATAGATGAGAGAAATTAATGAAATTATACAATGTATGAGTGACCTTTCTTTAGAGTGAATCTTCTGTTTTAGGCTGTGTGTGTACATGTGCACCTGCATGATAGGTGGGAATTAAAACTTTACAGGGAAAACCATGAACATAGAATATACAATACAAGGGGCTGATAGCTTTGTTGGAAAACAAAGTTGTTTTATTTTTTTTTTACCTTTTCAGGCCCCTTTCTTTCCATATCTGGTGTTTTTTACAGGCCTGATTTTTCTCTAGAGGCAGAAGAGAAATCTGAAGAGAATCAGTGCTTCTGAAAATGAAAAAAATATATACATGTATCCATCATACTCTTTACTTTCAATATAATTTGCCTTCCCTCTCTCATAGTAGGACCCAATGAGGGAAATTCGGGGGAAAAAATCATTCAAGACAGGAACCTATAGATTTTTGCTTCCACTGCTTTTGACTTGAGAATACCAACTGGAACTGAATATCTTCAAGAGTTATTTGGGCAGCAAGAATATAGGGTCCTGAGTATGGGAAGCAAGGTATTACAGAGGGAGAGAAATCTTGAACAAGGTGGCAAGAAATAGGAGAATAAACAGGGAAAGTGAGTATTGAAACAGTTCAGCTGGGAAATGGTGAATGCAGAGAAATTAAATATTTTACCAAGTACCTCTTACCCAAAACTTTATAATGACGTTTCCAATCCTTGGCAAAAATGGGGGGAAGGAAAAAAAAATGGGGGGAAGGACTACTGATAAATTCGGTTCTCACTACATTTCAAATTTGTCTCTTCCATCTCCCAGATTTTATCCAATATTTTTAATCATATGGACACTGGGCATGCAGTGAGCCATGCTGTATCACATCAATGCCTTTTTCAGTTTTGGGCAGATCCTCTGAACTCTCAGGAAAAAGGAAAACACTTCTCTCAAGTTTCATTCCCATAGCACTTCTTTCAATTTAAAAAATATTTCTTGAGTGTACAGTAAGTCACAGTCACTGTATTAGATATTTGGAATACATCTGAATAAAAGGTAAATAAAAGTGAATAAAAAGATTCCAGCCCTTATTAAACATATATTCTAGAACATCTCACATTTTAGGTAGTTGTAGATAGTGACCTCACTTGTTCAGGAAAAATCAAGTTCTTAGAAAGCAGACTCCACGTTGTTGTTCACGTGACTAAGTTCGTGTGCCCAGCAACACGTATTCACATGCATCCCTCTAACCCCATCAGCATCAGAGTTTCTAGAAAATATCAAAAGTTCAAAGTATATGTGACAGAATCAATGATTAAGCAAAATGAGATATGAATGAATCATCACCATGGATTTATATATATTTGTCAAGCAGCTGGTAAAAATATTAAATGAGCAAAGAAGCTGGAATAAAATTTATATCATGAAGAAAGCACTGGATATGAAGTAAAAAAGCACAAATATTTTTCATATTTCAACATTTTCTTTGAGAAATAAGTAAAGTTTCCTAAATCTCTGAAACTTAAAATATTATGAGAATTAATGAACTTTAAGTATAGCCCAGAATTACACATAAGAAGCCCTAATTATTTCCTTCTTTCTGAAGTCCTATACGTCCTATAAACATTCTGCAATATTGCTAATGTTTTCTTTTCTCTCAACCTCAACATTATCTTGTCTACCCATTCAGCAACTTCCCCTATAACCACTCCCCAATCCTTATCTATCGTGTATAAAAAGACCATACTTTTAAAAAAAAACACTCCACATTTCTGAACTGAACATAAGATAAAAAGCACAAGGAGCTATTATCTAGGAACCAGGAAAGTTATATTCTGTATTCTATTTATGAAATAAGGAAGCCCAAGTCATAAACATGAAAGAACATAAACATGTTCTTCAAATGTGAGTCCTGGGCTTCAGTGGAATGTGGTTGTCTTGTTTTTCATCAAGGTCTTTAAGAAAACGTCCAGATAATTTGCTGCAAACAACCATTTCCATATTCCCATACAGATCTTCCTCCCATTCTCTCAAAATTGTTTAAACCAGTAACAAGTAACAAGACTCACCACCACACTCCCAAGAACAATATCCATTGTGCTCCAGCTGAATAGCCCTAACCCAGCTACAGCCTTGGTTAGTATTATTAATAGGCATTTTTCTGACTGTCAGCACTAGCATATATGCCTCATTTGATAATTTCACTACTCAGCACCCTAGGGAGTAATTACCACTTCACTCCTAAAACAGGTCCTTCCTTCCCTCAGTGGGGAACTGTGATCCACGGGGAAGATGGACCTTGAGGCTCTCTTGCCAAAACATGAACCATGCAATGGTCCAGGAGAATGTGTCAGTCTCTTATTTGAGACTCCTTAGTATGGTGGTTCATTAGAAATTTGGAGGCTGCTGGACATGTTAGCAGAAAAGACCTGAAACTCCCACCCACACACTTATTTTTCATCCTTTGGTAGGAAGGAAGAATTTCCTAAGCTTTCCCATCTTGCCTTCTTGCCTTTTCCTCAAAGATGAGGCATATTGTATTGAGTTGTATGACATATATATATATATATATATGTATATATATATATATGATATTAATCCCTAGTCTGTTATTATAGCCCCTTTCAACCAACCCCTTTGCTTGAAAAAAAAAAAAAAAAAAGCCATTTCCCTTTTCTTGTTCTTTGGATTGGCCTATGGCCCACCATAGTTTCCATATCCCAAATTACAATTGCTCTGGCTATTTTTGTGTGTGTGATGAAGTTAGCATCTCAGTAAGTTAGTAAATGGTTTAAGGGCAATACACTATGCATTTAATAGTAAATTCTGCATTAATTCAAAATATATTCAATTCTGAATATTCATTAGAGGGACTGATGCTGAGGCTGAAGCTCCAATACTTGGGCCATCTGAGGCAGAGCTGACTCACTGGAAAAGACCCTGATTCTGAGAAAGACTGAAGGCAGGGGGTGAGGCAGGGAAGGGGATGACAAAGGATGAGATGATTGGATGGCATCACTGACTCAACTGGAATCAGTTTGAGCAAGCTCCAGGAGATGGTGAAGAACAAGTAAGCCTGACATGCTGCAGTCCTTGGGACCCTGAAGAGTTGGACAAGACTGAGTGACTGAACAACAACAACAGAATACTGAAAATCTAGTAAACTATCCGACTGTGGAGAGGATAAGTGTTTCTACCCCTATATCATACCCTCAGGATAAACAGACACCAGAAAATATACTTGGTGTAAATAGTCGCTGTCGAAAAAAAATTTAGTGAATGATCCATATTTGAGGGCTTCCCTGATAGCTCAATTGGTAAAGAATCAACCTGCAATGCAGGAGACCCTGGTTTGATTCCTGGGTTGGGAAGATCCCCTGGAGAAGGGAAAGTCCACCCACTCCAGTGTTCTGGCCTGGAGAATACCATGGACTGTATAGTCCAGCCAGGTCAGCTCAGTCTCTCAGTTGTGTCCAACTCTTTGTGACCCCATGGACTGCAGCACACCAGACTTCCCTGTCTATCACCAACTCCTGGAGCTTACTCAAATTCATGGCCACCTAGTCAGTGATGCCATCCAACCATCTGTCCTCTGTTGTCCCCTTCTCCTCCTGCCTTCAATCTTTCCCAGCAACAGGGTCTTTGTAAATGAGTCAGTTCTTCACATCAGGTGGCCAAAGTATTGGAATTTCAGCTCCAGTATCACACATTCTAATGAATATTCGGGACAGATTTCCTTTAGGATTGACAGGGTGGATCTCTTGTAGTCCAAGGGACTCTCAAGAGTCTTCTCCAACACCACAGTTCAAAAACATCAATTCTTTGGCACTCAGCTTTCTTTATACTCCAACTCTCATGTCCATACATGACTACTGGAAAAACCATAGCTTTGACTAGACAGACTTCTGTTGGCAAAGTAATGTCTCCGCTTTTAAATATGCTATCTAGATTGGTCATAGCTTTTCTTCCAAGGAGCAAGCACCTTTTAATTTCGTGGCTGCAGTCACCATCTGCAGTGATTTGGAAGTCCAAAACAGTAAAGTCTCTCACTGTTTCCATTGCTTCCCCATCTTTTTTCCAGAAAGTGATGGGACCATATGACATGATCTTAGTTTTTGAATGTTGAGTTTTAAACCAACTTTCAATCTCTTCTTTCATTATCATCAAGAGGCTCTTTAGTTCTTCTTCACTTTGTGCCTTGAGGATGGTGTCATCTGCATATGTAAGGTTATTGATATTTCTCCTGGCAGTCTTGACTCCAGCTTGTGCTTCATCCAGCCTGACATTTTGCATAAAGTACTCTGCATAGAAGTTAAATAAGCGGGGTGACAATATACAGCCTTGACGGACCCCTTTCCTGATTTGCAACCAGTCTGTTGTTCCATGTCCAGTTTTAACTTTTTCTTCCTTGACCTGCATACAGATTTCTCACGAGGCAGATAAGGTGGTCTGGTATTTCCATCTTTTGAAGAATTTTCCACAGTGTGTTGTGATCCACAAGTAAAAGGCTTTGGTGTAGTCAGTAAAGCAGAATTAGATGTTTTTCTGGAACTCTCTTGTTTTTCCAATAATCCAGCAGATGTTGGCAATTTGATTTCTGGTTCTTCTACCTTTTATAAATTCAGCTTGAATGTCTGGAAGTTCACAGTTCATGTACTGTTGAAGCCTGGCTTGGAGAATTTTGAGCATTACTTTGCTAGCATGTGAGATAATTGCAATTGTGAAGTAGTTTGAGCATTATTTGGCATTGCCTTTCTTTGGAATTGGAATGAAAACTGACCTTTTCCAGTCCTGTAGTCACTGGTGAGTTTACCAAATTTGCTGGCATATTGAGTGCAGCACTTTCACAGCATCATCTTTTAGGATTTGAAATAGTTCAACTGTAATTCCATCACCTCCACTAGCTTTTTGTTTGTAGTGATGCATCCTAAGGCCCAATTGACTCTGCATTCCAGGATGTCTGGCTCTAGGTGAGTGATCACACCATCGTGATTGTCTGGGTCGTGAAGATCTTTTTCGTTTAGTTCTTCTGTGTATTCTTGCCACCTCTTCTTAATATCTTCTGCTTCTGTTAGGTCCATACCATTTCTGTCCTTTATCAAGCCCATCTTTGCATGAAATATTCCCTTGGTATTTCTAATTTTCTTGAAGTGATCTCCAGTCTTTCCCATTCTATTGTTTTCCTCTATTTCTCTGCACTGATCACTGAGGAAGGCTTTCTTATCTCTCCTAGCTATTCTTTGGAACTCTGCATTCAAATGGGTATATTTTTCCATTTTCTCCTTTGCCTTTCCTTTCTCTTCTTTTCTCAGCTATTTGTAAGTCCTCCTCAGACAAACAATTTGATTTTTTTGCATTTCTTTTTCTTTGGGTTGATATTGGTCACCATCTCCTGTACAATGTCATGAATCTCTGTCCATAGTTCTTCAGGCACTCTGTCAGATCTAATACCTTGAATCTATTTCTCACTTCCATTGTATAATCATAGGGATTTGATTTAGGTCATACCTGAATGGTCTAGTGGTTTTCCTTACTTTCTTCAATTTAAGTCTGCATTTTGCAATAAGGAGTTCATGATCTGAGCCACAGTCAGCACCCGGTCTTGTTTTTGCTGACTGTATAGAACTTCTCCATCTTCGGCTGCAAAGAATATAATCAATCTGATTTCGATGTTGGCCATCTGGTCATATCCATGTGTAGAGTCTTCTCTTGTGTTGTTGGAAGAGGATGTTTGCTATGACCAGTGCATTCTCTTGGCAAAACTCTATTAGCCTTTGCCCTGCTTCATTTTGTAATCCAATGCCAAATTTGGCTGTTACTCCAGGTATCTCTTGATTTCCTACTTTTGCATTCAGGTGACCTATAGTGAAAAGGACATCTTTTTTGTGTTTTAGTTCTAGAAGGTCTTGTAGGTCTTCATAGAACCGTTTAACTTCAGCTTCTTCAGCATTACTGGTTGGGGCATAGACTTGGATTATCATGATATTGAATGGTTTGCCTTGGAAACGAACAGAGATCATTCTGTCATTTTTGAGATTGCATCCAAGTACTGCATTTCAGAATCTTTTGTTGACTATGAGAGCTACTTCATTTCTTCTAAGGGATTCTTCCCCACAGTAGTAGATATAATGGTCATCTGAGTTAAAGTCACCCATTCTAGTCCAGTTTAGTTCATTGATTCTTAAAAAGTCAGTGTTCACTCTTGCCATCTCCTGTTTGACCACTTCCAATTTACTTTGATGCATGGACCTAACACTCCAGGTTCCTATACAATATTGTTCTTTACAGCATCAAATTTTACTTCCATCATCAGTCACATCCACAGCTGGTTGTTGTTTTTCTTTGGCTCTGTCCCCTCATTCTTTCTGGAATTATATTCTCCACTGATCTTCAGTAGCATATTGGGCCTCTACTGACCTGGGGAGTTCATCTCTCAGTGTCCTATCTTTTTGCCTTTTCATATTTTTCATGGGGATCTCAAGGCAAGAATACTGAAGTGGTTTGCCATTCCCTTCTCCAGTGGACCACTTTTTGTCAGAACTCTCCACCGTGACCTGTCCGTCTTGGGTGGCCCTACACGGCATGGCTCATAGTTTCATTGCCTTATACAAGGCTGTGGCCCATGTGATCAGTTTGATTAGTTTTCTGTGATTGTGGTTTTCATTTTGTCTGCCCTTTGATGGTTAAGGATAACAGATTTATGGAAGCTTCCTGATGGGAAAGACTGACAGAGGGGAAAACTGGGTCTTGTTCTCATGGGTGGGGCCAATGCTTTATAATCCAATTTTCTGTTGATGGGAGGGCTGTGTTCCCTCCCTGTTTTTTGACTAGAAGCCAAACTATGGTGGAGCTAATGAAGATAATGGCGACCTCCTTCAAAAGGTCCTATGCATGCACTCCTGCACTAGTGCCCCCAACCCTGCAGCAGGCCACTGCTGACCCACGCCTCTGCCAAAGATGCCTGGATACACACGGGCCTGCCTGAGTCAGTCCTTGTGGGGTCACTGCACCTTCCTCCTGGGTCCTGGTGCACAAGGTTCTGCTTGTGCCCTCCAAGTGTCTGTTTCCCCATCTTGTGTAAGCTCTGGCGGATCTATGGTTGGTTAAAGGTGACCTCCTCCAAGAGGCTTATGCCACACCCAAGTCTGCTGCACCCAGAGCCCCTGCGGATGCGACAGGCCACTGCTGACCCGTACCTCCACAGGAGACACACAAATACTCAAAGGTAGGACTGGCTCAGTCTCTGTGGGGCCTCCTGGTTCACACAAGGGTTTGTTTCAGCCCTCTGAGCATCTCTGGCAGGTACAGGGTTTGATTCTGAATGTGATTTCGCACCCCGCCCCCCCCCCCCCCCCCACCGTCTTGCTGGGGCTTCTCCTTTGCCCTTGGACATGGAGTATCTTTTTTGGTGGGATCCAACACTCTCCATCGACGGTTGTTCACCAGCAAATTGCAATTTTGGAGTTCTCACAGGAGAAGATGAGTGCACTCCTTCTATTCTGCCATCTTACAAGCAACCCACTGTATAGTCCCTGGGGTCGCAAAGAGTCGGATACAACTGGGTAACTTTCACCTAAGCATCTACATAGAAGGGAAACTCAATATTTGGACACCTCTGGGGGGGGGGGGGGAATTCCACTGGAAATCAGGATAATATAAAAGCAGCTTTGATAAGAAGAAGTTTAAATCAATTGATTAATTGATAATTAATCAATTATCAATCAATGCATCCAGAAAAAGACTTAGAAGTTATAATCACTATATTTTCTATAAGAAAGAACCTATATTTCAGAACCAGAATGTAGACTATATGTTACCTCTTCTTGCCACCCTCTTACATATGGCAACCTTGCCTCCAGTATAGCCCTGGCTTCCCCCCTCATGTGGGCAGTAGCTATTAACCACTACTCCCCCAGTCTAAATCTTTGGACTTTTATCTATTATTCAATTAATTATGTGTTCAGTAGACCAGATCAGTGTAGCTATTTCAATCTCTTTTTCCATTTATATTAAGCACTAAAATATAACTTAGCATCCCCAGCTTCTTTCTATTCTTCTTCAAGGCTATATTGTTTGCCTTGATCTGCATCCCTCCCACAGAAAGCTTCAGTTCTTTATGTCACAATTTTATACAACAGTTATAAAGTTATATTCAATTTGAATATAAAATGTCAAATTTTCTTATCACTCACTATACACAAAGGTATTTCCCTTCTTAAATTTTATGGAAAAAATAGATTCCCTTATATATATATATTATCTGTATTTCCCTGAAACCTCTAGAGTAATGCAGACAGAATGTTGAGAAGGCTGTTCCTACCTAGAAAAGAGGAAAATAATTATTTTCATGTTTTATTCTATTTATATAAGTCTAGGCTTTTACTAATATGATATTTTTATAAAATGTACAAGAAGTTATTGACAAATTAAGTAGTTATTAAAAGATAATAAACATTGGAAAGTGGTGATATCATGGCTTATATAGTATAAAATTCTAACTGAATAAAATCATAAGTAAGCACCACTTATAGTTTCATAATAATATCATTTCAAACAAACCTAAAACTAAGTTTGTGATACTTGTACAATGAACTAGCTGGGAACCAGGGTTTTTCTTCTTCCCTGCAAAAATGATTGCATTCAAATTCTGTTTCTTATGGAATCAGTATGGGGTTGCCATATAAAATACAGGATACCAAGTTAATTTTACATTCAAGTAAACAAAACTGGCAGTTTTAGTATAAGAATGCCCTAAATATTGCATGGGACAATCTTAGACTAAAAAATTGTACTTGTAGTTTATCTGGAATTCAGATATACCTGAGCATCATTCTCTGTTCATATTTGTTAAATCTTGTAACTCTAGACTACTGATTTTCTCCTAGTGCAGGAAAGAGTAGAAAACTCAAGTTCCCATGGGCCCATATGGGAAGCTGTCTTTCCTGTAATTACTTGTTCCACAAATTCAATCAAATAGCATGTGCATTCTACCATTAATGAGAATTCTGTCATTAATTTCCATCAATAGTGTGAGTATGATGAGTGAAGTTACTCAGTCATGCCCGACTCTTTGCGACCCCATGGACTGTAGCCTACCAGGTTCCTTCGTCCATGGGATTTTCCAAGCAAGAGTACTGGAGTGGGTTGCCATTTCCTTCTCTGAGGGATCTTCCTGACCCAGGGATTGAACCCAGGTCTCCTGCATTGCAGGCAGAAGCTTTACCGTCTAAGCCACCAGGGAAGTTAGTGTGAATATATATGTCTCAATTATGGAATCAATTAAACACTCCATGACTGTGACTCCAGTATTTAATTCTGACATGATTGTATCCACATGTTATAATGGAGAACTTAGTAAAGACTTAGTAAAGATGCTCAGAGCCTGAAAAGAAGGGGATGATATTTCTCGCAAATGAAAACAGCAAGACAGTGGGGGTAGCAGCACTCCTATCAAACAAAGTAGACTTTGTACTCCTTGAAAAAGTTTAGAGCCAAATTAACCCTCAAACAGAAAGGAAAAGAAAGAGTATCTTAATTGCTGACCCACAACTATGCATACCCTTTCTTAAAACATGGGTGTTTACTTAATTTATTGCATGCATCACAGTAAGATGAACACATCTCTCACTGAAATAGCACAATCCTGATTCATATGCACAGCTATGATCCTTAGAAACATTGTTTACACTTGTGTCTCTACATAGCATATTATACGTACTGCAGTGTGGGAAACAGGCATTCACTTCAATAACACTGCTACTGCTGCTGCTAAGTCGCTTCAGTTGTGTTTGACGTTATGCGACCCCATAGACCCCCCCACCAGGCTCCTCTGTCCCTGGGATTCCCCAGGCAAGAATACTGGAGTGGGTTGCCATTTCTTTCCCCAGTGCATGAAAGCGAAAAGTGAAGGTAAAGTCGCTCAGTCGTTTCTGACTCTTCGGGACCCCATGGACTGTAGCCTACCAGGCTCCTCCGCCCATGGGATTCTCCAGGCAAGAATACTGGAGTGGGTTGCCATTTCCTTCTCCATCAATAACACTACTCTGATGAAAACAATAAGCACTTTTAGAAACACCTTTAATGCATGTGTCATTTTTTTTTTTAACTCTGATTAAAAAAAGAAAAGAAAAAAAAACGCATTCAATAAAATCTAACTTTTGGTAAAGAATAATTCAGTGGTAAAGAATCACCTGCCAGTGCAGGAGACGAGGGTTTGATCCCTGGGTCAGGAAGATCCTGTGAAGAAGGAAATGGAAACTCCCTCCAGTATTCTTCCTGGGACATCCCATGGACAGAGGAGCCTGCTGGGCTACAGTCCATGGGGTCATAAAGAGTCAGACACGATTTAGCAACTAAACAACAATAGTTTTGTTAACTATAAGCACAATATTATACAGCAGATCCCTCCCTAGAAATTTCTGATCTTGCAAAACTGAAACTTTCTGCTCATTGAACAGAATCTTCCCATTTCCCCCACCCTCTAGCACCTGATAGTCACGATCTTATTTTCTGTTTCTATGAATTTGAGTATTTTTAGATATCTCATATAAGTGAAATCATGCAGTATTTGTCCTTATTTTGCTGGTTTATTTCACTTAGCACAGTGTCCTCCAAGTTCATCAGGGTCCTTCCTTTCTAGATGATCTATTTATTGCTGGAGGTGGGGTACTGAAGTCTCCTACTATCATCAGTTGCTGTGTGATTCTGCTTTCATATATTAATAATTGTTTGATATATTTAGGTGCTTCAATGTTAAGTACATAAATATCTACAACAGTTATATTCTCTTGATGAATTTTCCAACCTATTATATAAAGACCTTCTTTATCTCCTGTTCCAATTTTCTTTGTTTAAAATATCTTTTGTCTGAAATAAGAAATAGCAACTTCTGCTCATTCTTTCAAAGATTTTATTTATTTAACCTCAACTGTCATATTTATTGGTATACTTATTCACAATATTTCCTCATCCTTTTTTAAAAAATCTTCATGGATAATGGAAATGCCTGCTCTTTCATTCCAGATATTCATAATTTGCATATTCTCTCTATCAATTTGACTGGATGTTTATCTGTGTTATTTATCTTTTGAACTATCTTTTGATTTAATTGATTTATATAACTCTTCACATTTTTATCCATTCACTTTTACACTTTTCTTTATTTCCTTTTTTCAACTTCACTGGATTTAATATGTTCTTTCTTTCTATTTTCTTAAGGTGACAGTTTAAATCATTAATTTTAGATGCTCCTCCTTTCTAATAAATATTTAAGCTATAAATTTTCCTTTATGCACTGTTAGCTGCATGCTGCAAATCTGCATATGTGTCTTTTCATTTTGCTTAATTCAAAATATTGTCCAATCTTTATTTCAACTTTTCTTTGAACCATGAATGGTTTAGAAGTACTTCTTATTGCCAAATATATGATCATTTTCTCTCTTTCTCTTTTTTTTCTTGTTGTTAGGGAACTTTAACAGAAATCGTCTTGTTCAGGCTTCAGAGACAAGAGAACAAAGCATGTCTCTGACCTTGCATATGGCCTGCCTGTCCTGACTACATGCCTGCTGAGAGTGAAAGCAGAGTGGTCCCATAGATAAGACAGGGGATGGGTCTTGGAATTGTTGAGCCCCTGGAGGGGGTTGGTCCAACCACACCTGGGGCTTAACAACATTTCAAGATTTTCACGATGTCAACTAAAAAAATATGTACCACTTGAGAGTTGTGATTAAGTTTTATTTGGAGCACAATGAGGACTGCAGCCTGGGAGGCAGCATCTCACATAGCTCTGAGAGACTGCTCCAAAGCGGCAATGGGGGAAAGACAATGTATAAGGTTTTGGTGAAGGGGGAGTTCAATACCACGAAGCACTCATTTTACAAAAGGTTTTTTGTTAGTCATGAGGCCTGATATTACCATGAAAGGATTTAGTGCTTCTCTAGATATGAGGAGATGCAAGGATGGAGATCATAAAATCTGTTACTAAAAATATCCAGCTATCTAAAGACCCATCCCACGAGATCCCCTGGAGCAGAGAGCCTCACTCCACCCTGAAATCCCTCAGGGGTTGTTGAAGGTCAACAGCTATATTAGCATGGGGTTTAATCTCCATAGAGATAGATGACAAATGCCTTTGTTGTTCTACAAACTGGCAATGCTCTTGGTAAGTGTCAATTTGTAGTTGACGAAGACAGAACAAACAGCATTGTTAAAAAAAAAATTTTTTTTTTTTAACTTAAAACCAGTCACTCCTAGGAAGCCCTGGAAGTGATGCACTACCTGGGACTTTTTCCCAACTGGGACTCCAGATTGCTATTACATGGGGACTTCCCAGTGCTGTTTGAGTCTGGATGTCGTCTACCCAATTTGGTGATGTGTTAATATGTACTGTCAGACTTCCCGGATGGATCAGACAGTAAGGAATCTGCCTGCAATGCAGGAGACCTGGATTCGATCCCTGGGTCAGGAAAACAACCTGGAGAAGAAAATGAGAACCCACTCCAGTATTCTTGCGGGGGGAATTCTGTAAATTCATGAACAGAAGAGTCTGGCAGGCTGCGGGGAGCGGCCTGAATCAAAAGGCTGACTCTGGGAGCTGCCTTGATCCTCAAGGGTCTGTTCGCAGACATAGCTCTCTGTCCCGCCACCCCTCTCTGGAATTTATTATCTAAGTTAAATCTTAACAGAACATTAGCAAGCCTTGAAGGCACACATGACGCAGATGGATAAGCCTTTCTCGACCACCCTTAAGATAAACGGGATGCCCTTTTTATCCCTTGACGTTATCAGAGAGTTCTGGTGATTGTTATCTCAAAGTGATGTTTATGGAAAAATATTTTCTCTTCTTATGATTCTCTTCTTGGTTTAGTATAAATGTAACCCTGAGAAATAAAGAGTCATCGCTGACTGCAGCGATCCTCTCGACCCCATCTGTTCTGTGTCTTTATTTCTTAGCCTAAAGGAACGCATCGTGTTGCTCGCTGAAATCTTCCGGCTGGCCTGGCAGCAGGCTATCATCCATGGGGTCGCAAAGCATCAGACAGGACTGAGTGACTAACATCCTTAAATAATAAGTAATTTGTACTGTAACTCTTTACTGTTTCTATTTCTCTTTTTGTTTAACGGTCGTATATTGAAAGCAAGTTAGATAATTCCTCAGTAAATATCGAAATTGCTTATTTGTGTATAATAAGTAATTTCTTTTGTTAATGAATCCTTTGAACTTGAAACAAAAGTTAAAACTTTTGGCAAAACACTTTAATTGAACTGTAATCACAGAACATTTTTCATATGATTTTCAATCATTATGAATACACAAAAATTTGTTTAATGGTCCAGAATTTGGTTTTTCTTGGTGAGTGTTCCTTGTGCTCTTGAAAAGAATATGCTTTCTGCTATTGCTGGATGGAATGTATATGCCAACCAGGTCAAGTCTGTTGATAGTGTGGTTAAATCTTTCAGACGTCACACTCTTCTTATCTCCTTTCTGTAATCCTCTTGCATCTTATAAGAACATTTGGCACCCAGTCATAAGTAACAGCTAAATTATCTGAGCTTAACCCAGTATCTTGTCACTAAAGAGAAGTATATGGTTTCTTCACCACCACAGAAATATCACGTGCTCATGGATCATATTTATACTCTCAGAAAGGACTTTTGATTTTTGGTTTTTATGTGTTTGTCTTGGTAATATAAAGCTACTATACCAGATGGCCTTATTTTTTAAATAAGTAAAGCGTGTCAGAGAGCTGTATTTCTAAAACAAAAGCAAGATGAAGACAATGAGTGTTTCTTTTATTGCAGGTGTTTACTTTTAACATAATGTAATTTGGAGAATCTCCCCTCCAAAATTCGACATTAAACATCCCCCCACAATGTTTTCAAAGTAAGCGCATTCTATATATAGGTCCACATTTCTGGCGTAGGTCACTTCAGACACTTAATAATTGCAGGCAGACTAATTTAAAGAGGTAACTATTATGTTTTCAGCTTCAGGTTGATAGAAAATTTCTCATGAACTTGCAATTAATTTGAAGACTGCTGCTTGCAATTGAAAGTTTAATTCAGACTCTAAAATTCATTCCCTGAGACACACTTGGGAGAAGGAAATGGCAACCCACTCCAGTGTTCTTGCCTGGAGAATCCCAGGGACTGAGGAGCCTGGTGGGCTGCCGTCTATGGGATCGCACAGAGTCGGACACCACTGAAGCAACTTAGCAGCAGCAGCAGACCCAGTTACTGACATCGCCTTAATTCCATCACAGGTAATGCAGCTATTGACAAAATTTCAGGCAAGTTTCAAAAAAGTGTGAAGGTAAAATCCATGGAAAGTAACTCTTGTTTGTCTTGATACATACTGGCTTCTTTTTTGTTTCAATGATTCATTGTGTAACTTCTTACTTAGGTTACATTGTGCAGCCAGGGTTACTTTTCTTTCCTTCCTGTAGTTCAGTCCTTTCTCAGTGTACACAGTAATCACTGAAAATGTCTTTTTATTGACCCCTTACATTCATTCTCTACATCAGACCCAGTTAACTTTCCAAAATGAAAACATTATATTTCATCATTACCAAAAACTCTCCTCAGTGTCAAAAAAAATAAAATAAAATATCCCCGATGTAAGAGATGAATGAACAGGTCTTACATTTATTTGTACACCATAATATACATATAATATTTAGGCTAAAAGTAAGACTGGTTTCTTTAAAACTCTAAGAGGAAAACAATAAGCAAAACACTCTTTGACAAAATCATAGCAATATTTTTTTCAAGCCGTCTCACTGAGTAATGGAAATAAAAACAAAAATAAACAAATGGGACCTAATGAAATTCAAAAGCTTTTGCACAACAAAGAAAACTATAAACAAAAATGAAAAGACAGAATACAGATTTGGAGAATATATTTGCAAACAATGTGACTGACAAGGGGTTAGCTGATTTACAATATAAAAAATAAATTAAATTAATATTTTAAAATAGGAAGACCAAAGAGACATTTCTCCAAAGAAGACATGCAGAGGGGCAAGAGGCGTATGAAAAGGTGTTCAGCATCACTGATTATTAGAGAAGTGCAGATCAAAACTGCAATGAACTATCACCTCACACCAGTTAGAATGATCAACATCAAAATATCTGGAAAAGGTAAATGGTGGACAGAGTGTGGAGAAAAGGGAACCCTCCTACACTGTTAATGGTACAGCCACTATGGAAAACAGTAGGAAAGTTTCTTAAACAACTAAAAATAGAGTTCCGTTGTGAAGTAATTAGCCTCCAACTAATAAAAAAATTAAAAAAAATAAAAATAAAAATAGAGTTCCATATGGCTCAGAAATCCCACTCTTGGGCATATATACAAAGAAAACCATGGTTCAGAAGAATGTACACACTCCAATGTTCACTGCAGCACTGTTTACAATAGCCAAGACATGGAAGCAACTTAAATGCCCATCAACAGATGAAAGCATAAAGAAGATGTGGTATATACAATGGAATGTTGCTCATCCATTAATAAGAATGAAAATGCCATCTGTAGCGACATGGATGGGACATATTATACTAAGTGAAGTAAGAAAGAAAGGTAAATATCATACGATATCATTTATATGCAGAATCTATTAAAAATGGTACCCATGAACTTATTTACAAAGCAGAAACAGACTCACAGACTTAGATAATGAATTTATGATTACCAGGGGGCAAAGGTTGGAGGGAGGAATAGATTGGAAGTTTGGGATTGACATGTACACACAGCCAAATTTAAAATAAAAACCCTTTTTTTGAAAAATAAATAAATACTTTTTTACTTTAACTTAAAAAAAGAGAAAGAAATGGATGAACTGGGTCATCAGCTTTTTTTTTACAGCTTGGCTGGAGAGACATCCCCTGGCAATGATTAAAATCAGAACTAGTGTCCTTTCAGATCTCTGTTTTACACAATTTTATGCTTTCATGTTTGTTGTTGGGGAGGAAGTGAAAACATGTTATTTCAACTTTAGACAAAGTTATATCTCTATCATTTGCTTCATTTTTATTTTTTTAATTCTGATCTAATGTATAACTGGCATCCCAGATCATCCTCGTACAGATGTCTTGTATAAAAAAAGGACTTGGGCATGATGTTTCTATGAAACTGTGGAATGAAATTTCATGAAATGAAATTTCGTGAAATGAAATTTATCACTCTAATTCTTCACAGTCTCTTAAACTTGCACTTTTTAATGATTTCATCACATTGCTGATTTACTTGCTTGCACAGTGGTAAATTTTAACACATGCTTAAGTTTTTTTTTTTTTTTTGCTAAAATATATAACATATTTTATTTTATTTTTTTTTTTTTATATCACCTGGGAAGCCCTTTACTTGAATTCAAAAGCCAGTATTTGTTTAAAAGAGTAAAATACATGTTTCACATTTCAAATTCAAGATTTTATTCACTGTGTATAAAATTAATGAAGTAAGAGTAAGGATATTTGCCTTCTAAAAATAATTCAATGTTATGTAAATTTTTAGACCTTTTATGATATATACTTAGTTTAATTTTTAAAAAAGTAAATTGTGTAAGACAGATTTGTTTTTGCAGTTCTGAAATGCACAATTTCTTATGAGATTTATTATGAGATCACATGTAAAAAATGCAACATGACATGCAAAGTCCTATATGTTCCACTCCTTATTTCCAGTCTTTTGTATGACCATGCCCATCTCCTTATAATCTATATAATCTATGTCTCTTGTTCTCAATCTCTCTGAGGTAAAAGATCAATTTCCCCCAAAATTTATTATGTACCAAAGATTTTGGAAAATATAATGGAAGTGAGTAATTTCAAACTCAAAATAAAAAAGAAATACAAGAACTTTTCTTGCTTTATTATTATATTAATGTACATGAAATTGCTGTTGAAGTGTGAAATAAAAGTTTCTAAATATTTATTCTCCGTTTTCATACTTATTTTGCTGCAGACACGTGACAAATATTCCCTAGTCTCCTTCCGTTCCTTGGCATTGCTCTGTGTTTCAGATAATTCCAAATGAAACTGCATAACTCAGATTGGAACTTGAACCCATGATCTTTTAACTGAGATCACACTTGGTCTCAGGTCTTAATGAAGCTCTGTTGCAGGGAAGAGCCATTTATCACTCCATTTATCACACTTGGGTCAGTTTCTTTGACTTTAACTTTTGCTTGTCATTGCTTTTGTTTTTATGAAAGTGAAAGTGAAGTCACTCATAGTCGTGTCCGACTCTTTGTGACCCCTTAGGACTGTAGCCTACCAGACTCCTCCATCCATGGGATTCTCCGGGCAAGAATACTGGAGTGGGTTGCCATTTCCTTTGCCAGGGGATCTTCCCGACCCAGGGATCGAACCCTGGTATCCGGCATTGCAGGCAGACGCTTTAACCTCTGAGCCACCAGGGAACATAATAGGGAACCCTGCCCTTCCGCCTGACTGTTAAATTAAGTGCCTTTGTTCAACTCACAGGGAGATAACTTGACTCTGCCCACCTGTGACCACTTGCAAGAAAGAAGAGATTAACACATCCCCTCCCTGAGATTGGCCAATCCAGGAGAGATTTGCAAGATAATGACTTTTTTACTTTACTCCTTCAGCCCCTCCCCTATTCTTTTTTATGAAAGGATCTGGCAGCCAGACCCCAAGGAGATGGTTTTTTTGAGAAATTTGTCTGCCATCTTCTCAGTCAACCTGCTTTCTGAATAAAGTATTCTTTGTCTCCAATCTATTGACCTAGTGTGCAGAAGCAGAGAGAGCTTAGACTCAGTAACAACTCAGGTTCTTGGCGTCTCATTGAAGAAAGAATTCAGTGAGGGACAAAATGATAGATAAGAGGTGGATTTATTTAGACAGAAACAGACTGCATAGAGTGTGGGTCATGTCAAAGGGTGAAAGTAACCCCAGCGTATGGGATTGTCAGTTTTAATAGGAGCAAGTAATTTCATAGGCCAAGGAGTGGGAGGAGTATTCCAGCTATTTTGGGAAAGGGGTGTGAATTTCTATAAATTGGACTACTGCACACTTTTTGATCTTTATAGTTGACCTTGAAACTCTCATGGCAACTATTGCATTATTTAGCATGTTACAGTGATCCTATACTGAGGCTAAAGACAGAGAAAGTTGACTATCTGCCATCTTGGACCTTGTTCAGTTGCTAAGTCATGTCCAACTCTTTGCAACCTCATAGACTGCAACACCCCAGGCTCCTCTGTCCTCCACTAACTCCCAGAGTTTGCCCAAATCCATGTCCATTGAGTTGGTGACACTAACTATCCCATCCTCTGTTGTCCCCTTCCCCTTTTGCCTTCAGTCTTTCCCAGCATGAGGATCTTTTCCAATGAGTCAGCTCTTCGTATCAGGTGGCCAAAGTACTGGAGTTTCACCTCAGCATCAGCCCTTCCAGTGAATATACTGGGTTGATTTCCTTTAGGATTGACCTTTTTGATCTCCTTGCAGTCCACTGCTTCCACTTTTTCCCCTTCTATTTGCCATAAAGTGATTGGAGCAGATGCCATTTTGTTACCTTTTTGAATGTTGAGTTTCAAGCCAACTTTTTCACTCTCCTCTTTCACCCTTGTAAAGAGGCTGTTTAGTTCCTCTTCACTTTCTGCCACTAGAGTGGTATCATCTGCATATCTGAGATTGCTATTTCTCCCAGCAATCTTGACTTCAGCTTGTGATTCATCAAGCCCAGCATATCGCATGATGTTTTGCATGTAAGTTAAATAAGCAGAGTGACAATATATAGTCTTGGTCCTATTTGATTTTCATCAGTTTATGTCATGTCCTTGGGTTATGTCACTATTTTAAAGGTCATACCCTGCCCTCTTCCCTCCTGTTTCATAAATATTTAGAATTCCCACAACATTCAAAACTGAAATATTGTCTGTGCCTTCACCTCCTCAGTTTGAAGTCCAATGAGGCCTTTGTGTGTGGATGAGAAAACTCATTAAAATTTTTACTGGCTTAAAGCCATTTCAATAATAACATGAATACATTCAAATATCAAACCCTCACAATCCTTCTATATGTAGGCATTAAGTAAACAACTAATTGCAAAGCCTAGAATATGTGAAGTTGAAAAAAAATCGATGAAATACTAGGAAGGCAATCCCTAGTGGAAAACTTAATGGGACTTTATAAAAATTATATTTATTTGTGTATTTCTCTTTTTAAAAAAATGGTAGTATTTTTATTTTTGTTTATATATCTTCCAAAATAAAAATAGAGTTAGAAAATGGTTTAAAGCTAAAAATATGAATAAGGGTAAGAATTAAAGTAATGAAGATTAAGCCGAGTATATTTAGGAATAAAATTCTGATCATTTTACCCCAAAATTTGTAGGCTTTATCTTTTTAATTTTTTAAAATATCATGTCTTCCCAGAAATTATATGTATATTTTTATAATTTGTGAGGAACTTAATTACCTGAACTATTATACTATCATTGTAATATATTTACTTAGTAGGTAAATTGAAAGTGAAAGTGTCAGTTGCACAGTCGTTTCTGACCCTTTGTGACCCCATGGAGTATAGCCTGCCAGGTTTCTCTGCCCATGGGATTCTCCAGGAAAGAATACTGGAGTGGGTTGCCATTCCCTTCCTCATGGGATCTTCCCAACCCAGGTATCTAACCCTGGTCTCCTACATTGCAGAAAGATTCTTTTCCATCTGAGCCACCAAGCCACCAGGTAAGCATTAGTAAAATTTATATATTGTGGGATTTATTACAGTTATTAAACAAAAGACCTTAGTATTTAATACAGTTAGTAGAGACATCTAAAATACATGTCTCTTAGGATATAAACCTTAATTTGCTTAGCTAGTTCTCTTTTTAAAAATATTTGAGTAATTCATCATGTTGGAATATACTTCTGAACTTTATTTGTGGTTGCTTATTGTGTGTGCTCACCTGTAATGATTAATTGTTGACTCCTTTTCCACCTGTTTACTGTGTAGATGATTACTGCTGGTAAACAATGCTTCCTATATTTGATTCAATGTGTACTTTATCTGTGATTACATAACTTATTATCTTCTCTGTTTAGTTTTATCTGCTTGCACAAAGAGCCATGCACACAAAATGAAACAATGTTTAACAGAAAGTGTGTATATATGTAACACCTATTAAAATCAGTAAAAATTGAATATTTACACATCTTTTGCTTTGTAATGGAATACGTTTATTTAATTTTGGGGAAATCATTGTTGTTCTTCAACTGAAGAGTATGGTAGCCTAGATTCTTCTTGACACAAAATGAAAGCAATTACCTCTCCTAAAGGAATTTTCCTTTTTTCTCTAAATGTAGAATCTGGGTTCTGGGACAATATAATATTTTAGTGGAGGTAAAGGTGCTGCTACTAGTGCTTGGGGGCACTTTTAATAATGACCGAGTTTGAGAATACTTTTTAGGTATTTTAACTGGTTGAGTTCTATTTAAGTTTATGTGAATCCTCTACAATTTATAGAATTTCATTTGTTAATATTATGTAAATAGCTAATTTGGCTGGTCAAATGAAATTAAAGGAAAAGTCATTAAGAGATTCTTTATGAAATCTCAAGAGAAGTGAGAGAGTCATTTCCTAGGCAGGTTGATAAGAAGTCCAGGGGTCCCCAGGAAGGAAGTGTCTGGAATTCTCAAGGAGAAAGAAAGGACAAACTTTTTTTCCCCCTCTACATTCCTTAGGATTATATAACAATAAAGTATCCTGCTTGAGGACAGCCTCTGGAAAAAATCTTCTGGCTAATCCTGTTATCTTAAAATGTAAATTATGAGAGTAGGTCTAGCGAGGTCTTTACAACCTTCAGACATCCTTTTGATTCATTGTAATAACTAATTGGAGAGTATATAACTCCATTGCTAACATTAGCAAGGGGGTACTCTTTCTGCCCGCTTCTGATGTCTATGTCAGAAGCTTTCTCTGTCCCTTTTTTACTTTAATAAAACTCTATTGCACAAAAGCTCTGAACGATCAAGCCTCGTCTCTGGCCCCGGATTGAATCCTTCTCCTCTGGAGGCCAAGAATCCCGGCGTCTTTTGGTGGTTCAGCAACAACCTTTCATCTTGGGGTCTCATCGCGATCCTTCAGGACAAGGTAAGGATGTTTGGAGCTCTAGTTCTTTGTTCTCCTAGCGAACACATTTTCTGCTGTACTTTATCAACTCTACAGTGTGCTTGTGTGAATGAATGGCATGCCCTGTGTGAAGCAAGTGAGGAGACCTGCTCTGTGGTTCTACAGCGATCTCATACGGCTTATGGCAGAAACCTGTCGGGGGTTTATATAAGTACTAATGTAATCTGCTGGATCATAAACTTTCAAGGGACTCGTGATCTATGCTGTTACGGTGTTCTATGACTTAGGTCCCAAACTTGGATTAGTAGTCAGGAAGTGCCTAGCCTCGCTAGGAATCGAAAGTAAGGAAGTCAGATGGAGCTCTAGCTACAAGAGCATCTCTGAGGTTAAAGCTTACTCAGATTGGAACTGCAATGGTTTTTTTTTTCCTTTGGTAACGCTGGCTCTTAGTGGACCAGAGGAGGCTCTTATACTAGTGTGGTGATGCTTGGAAGGAATATCTCAGTTTTATGTTCGTACCAGTCTTAATTGTGGTTGGGAATATACTCAGGGTCGTGCACGGGCACTCATGTGACGAATGTTTCCCCCAGCGGTCTTAGCTTGGGAGGCATTGCGGAAGGTTACTCTGATTGCACCCCCGGTGTCATCAGAGGCAAACAAGGTTTTAATGGTTAGGAGTTGGCCATCAGCCAAGGATGCTATCAGGTCTACCCCGGTACATCCCCACTCCGTCTCAGTGGTAGAACACGGAGGGATGTGTATGGCGCCTGCTCCGGTAAGGGACAGACTACACCCCCATCTAGAGCAGGGAGGGATACCTCTGGTAGAAAACAGCGCTGGTCATTTTTTTTTTTTTTTTCCTCTCTCTTACAGATGGGGGCTAACAATTCCAGCCTCACTCCTTTGAACTGTAACCTGAAAAACTGGGATAGATTTGATCCCCAGGGTTTAAAGAAGACACAACTGGTCTTCCTATGTGATACTGCATGGCCACAGTACCCCCTGGAGGACGGTGAATGGTGGCCAGTTGGAGGGTCTCTTAAGCATAATACTGTTTTACAATTAGGACGGTTCTGTAGAAAACAAGGGAAATGGGTAGAAGTAGCATATGTGTCTCCCTTTTCCTCTCTGCGAAATACGCCAGACTTATGTCCTAGGGGTATAGATTTGGGTGTGAAACCTTCAGCTCCCTCCTGTCCTCCTACTTTGCCCCTGTACCTGGGACTCCAAACTGGGCAAACTGGAAGTCAGAGAACAGCCCCCCCCCCCCCCCCCAAAAAAAAAAGGTTGTCTTGGTCTCAGTAAAAACCCAAACTGAGATTCAAACTGCCCAGTAGAGGTCCAAACAACTCCTGTCTCAGTACGACCTCAGACTACTCTGGTTTCAAAAGAAACTCAGATCATCGAAGTAAGAGATGAGATGGAGGACAGGAGACAAAGAGATAAAATAAAGCAGGTTTCTCAAAAAAAAAAAAAAAAAAAGCAGGTTTCTCCAATATATCACTGGGATCATATGTGCAGAGCAACCAGAGAGACTGAGGAACAGCCAACAAGCGATTGCCTCTTCATGAAGAACGCACCAGGAGAAATAATCAGTCTATGAGAGTTAATAAGCCCTTTTCCTATCAAGAAATACAAAGAATCAAGGAGTACCTGGGAGACTATTTAGAAGACCCAGAAAAATATATTAGAGCTTTTAAAGGTGTTACTCTGCTTTATGACCTTATTTGGAAGGATGTGATGTATATCTTGGGACAAACACTGACTCCCAACTCAAAAAGTCGAGTTTTGGGAAAAGCGGTTGCTTATGGAGATGAATGGCTTGGTAATGAATCAGTAGGGAAGAGGGAGGACGAGATAGCCACCCTTCCTACTGGGAATCAGGCGGTCCCAATTACAGAACCAGATTGGGACTACAACACAGCTAAAGGAAGATGGGATCAGAGTCACTGTGTCAGATGTATTCTTGAAGGACACAGGCAAGCACGCGATAAGCCTTTAAACTATGCCAAATTGGCAAACATAGAACAGGAGAAGAAGGAAACTCCTGGTAAATTCCTAGCTAGACTGACAGAAGCCCTTCACAGATTCACTGAGATTGATATTGAAAGTGAAGAGGGAACAGTGATTTTAAAAGATATATTTCTCACTCAGTCGGCTACAGATATCCGCTGTAAGCTATTAAAATAGGCGTATGGACCACATCAGTCTTTAGGTACTCTGCTACAATTGGTTCAGACTGTCTATTATGGTAGGGAATATGAGGAAAAGGAAGAAAGGCAGAAAAGGACAAAGGAACAGGCAGAAACCTTCTCAATGGCTATGAAAACCATTTTTAAACAGCCTGAGAAAAATGCCCAGAGGGACCCAGGTGAAAAGGGATGGACTTGCTATTACTGTGGAAAGGAGGAGCACCTCAAGCGGGATTGCCCTCAGGCATCTAAGCCGCCCCCAGCTCCATGTCCGGTCTGCAAAGGACCACACTGGAAGAGAGACTGCCCCAGAGGCGTAGGTTTTAGGGGTCAGACTCTTAAGACAATCAGGACTGAAGGTGCTCAGGGGTCCCCACACAAGCTCCTGTCCTAATTACACCTGAGAAACCCCGTGTAGTAATAACTGTGGGGGGCCAATACGTCGATTTCCTTTTAGATACTGGGGCAACTTTCTCTGTGCTTACTGAACCCCCTGGCCCACTTTCTTCTGGATCTGCTTCCATAGTGGGACTGTCTGGATGAGCCAAAAGGTTATTCTTTAAGCTGTAACTGGGGCTTTGATATTTTCACATGAGTTTCTGATCGTGCCAGAATCACCCTCACCCCTTTTGGGAAGGGATATACTGAGCAAGATCCATACCTCTGTTTCCATGAATATGGAGCCCTCTCTTTCTCTCCCTTTAATTGAACAAAATGTGAATCTTAGAGTATGGGCTGATGGAAAATCTGTGGGTCGAGCACAAAATGCTATTCCTGTAGTTGTCAAGCTCAAAGACTAGCACTAATTTCCACGTGAGAAGCAGTATCCACTGAAACCTGAGGTTAAGGAAGGGTTAAAACCCATCATTGAGAATGTAACGGAGCAGGCACTATTACTTCCCTGGGATAGTCCATGCAACACTCCTATTTTGGGTATAAGAAAATCAAATGGTAAATGGAGACTAGTAAAAGATTTACAAATAATAAATGAGGCTGTAGTTCCTTTACACTCTGTGGAACCTAATCCTTACACTCTATTGTCTGAAATTCCTGAGCGAGCCAAATATTTCTAAATAATTGATTTAAAAGATATTTTCTATTCAGTGCCTTTGGCGGAGGAAAGTAAATTTATATTTGCCTTTGAAGACCCTACACAGCCAGCTTCTCAGTTAACCTGGACAGTTTTGCCCCAGGGATTTTGTGATAGTCCTCATTTATTTGGACAAAGTTTGTTACTGGATCTACAAAACTTTAATAGCTCTGAAGCGGTGGTGTTACAATATGTAAATGATGTTTTGCTCTGTGCTGAGACAGAGGAAGCTTGTTCACAAGCCTCAGAAGGTTTCTTAAACTTTCTGGCAGGCTGCGGTTACAAGGCATCAAGAGAAAAGGCTCAGCTTTGTCAACAATCTGTATATCTGGGCTTAATCATATCAGAAGGGACTAGGGCCATAGGCCCCCAGAGGATTAAACCTATACTAAATCATCCCCTATCTTTGACTTTAAGGTCATTGAGGGGATTTGAGGGAATCATGGGCTACTGTCACATTTGGATTCTGGGTTATGGGGAACTTGCCTGTCCTTTATTTAAACTTATAGCTGAGACTCAGCAGGCCCAAACCGACAAACTGGTTTGGTCTCCAGATACTCAAAAGGCTTTTAAGGTTCTTCAGGCTGCTCTCCTTCAAGTTTCCACTTTGAGCTTGCCCACAGGGTCAGAATTTAATTTGTTTGTCACTGAAAGAAAGAGTATGGCCTTGGGAGTTTTGACCCAGCCCCGAGGGCCTCACCAGCAACCTATTGCTTATCTAAGCAGAGAATTAGATGTAATTTCATGAGGGTGACTCCACTGTCTAAGAGTAATTGGGGCAATGGCTTTATTAACTCCTGAAGCTTTAAAAAAAAATAATGGACGAAATCTTACTGCACTGACATCTCATGATGTGAGTGGAATCTTAAATTCTAAGGTTAATACTTGGGTGACAGACAGTAGACTTCTTAAATATCAGTCATTGTTGCTAGAAGGACCAGTAACTAAGCTTAAAGTTTGTGGAATTTAAATCCTGCCACTTTCCTTCCTGAGAAGGAAAATGAAATACCTGGTCACTACTGTTACCAATTTCTAACTTCAAACTATGCAGCTCAGGAAGATCTAATGGATACCCCATTAGACAATCCTGACATGGAAATATTTACAGTTCTTTTGTTTGGGATGGAAAGCGTAAAGCAGGTTACGCTGTGGTGACTGCTGAACAGGTTTTAGGGGCAAAATCTCTCCCCCAGGGAACCAGTGCTCAGTTAGTGGAGCTTGTGGCTCTGACCCGAGCTCTAGAGTTAAGCAAAGGGCAGTGGGTAAATATCTACCCTGATTCTAAGTGTGCTTATTTGACTTTACATGCTTATGCTGCAATATGGAAAGAAAGACAGTTTAAAACAGCAACAGGAGAACCTATTAAACATTTCAGAGAGATTGAGAGACTTTTAACTGCTATCTGTTGTCCAAAAGAAGTAGCTGTTATGCATTGCAAAGGGCACAGCAGGGATGGGAGTAAAGTAGCTGAAGGAATCAGCTGGCTGACTGTCAAGCCACAAAAGTGGCACTTTATGAAACACCTTCACTATAGACACCTTTGATCTGTACAGGTCCTGTGGAACAGGAAAAACACAAAGTACTGAGGAAGAATTAGAAAGATATGAGAAAAGAGGAGTAAAGATTACTGATAAAGGATGGTTACAGTCTGAATTCCTGAAAATGCTCAATGGAAAATTCTTAAGGGTTTACACTAGAGTTTTCATTTGGGTGCAGAGAGTACTTACCAGATGGCTTCTCATTTGTTGAAGGTAAAAATGTAATGAAAACTTTAAGGAATATTATCAAAAGGTGTGAGGCTTGTCAGAAAAATAACCCAAAGACTGGAAAACTAGCAAAATCTGGATTACAACGAAGTGGAAAATATCCTGGAGAGGACTGGGAGGTTGATTTTACTCATATGCCAAAAGCTAATGGATATTCTTGCTTACAAGTTTGGGTGGATACTTTTACTGGATGGATTGAGGCTTTTCCCTGTCATAGTGAACAGGCTACGGAGGTTATAAAGATTTTAATCCATGAAATTATCCCAAGGTTTGGACTGCCACGGAGGCTTCAGAGTGACAATGGCTGCACCTTTAAAGCTGCTGTAACTCAGGGGGTATCTAAAACTCTAGGAATAGAGTATCACTTATACTGTTCCTGGAGACCCCAGTCCTCAGGAAAGGTTGAAAAGGCTAATGACATTATCAAAAGACATCTGTGCAAATTAACTCAGGAGACTCAGGACAACTGGATTAAAGTTCTACCCATAGCTTTAATGAGGGCCTAGACTGTCCCCAAAAAGGAGGGACTGTCCCCCTTTGAATGTATTTATGGAAGGCCTTTCTTACGCACAGACATTGTAATAGACGCTGAAACCTTGGAATTAACTAATTATGTAACTCAGCTCTCAGCTTTTCAACAGGCATTAACGGAACTCCAGGAGATGACTCCTGACCCATCCTCTGAGTCAAGCAAGCCTCTGTTTGAGCCAGGAACCGAGGTCCTCATAAAAACATTGGGATCCAGGGGCCAATCCCTCGAGCCCCTCTGGGAAGGCCCTTACCAGGTTATTCTTTCTTCTCTCACAGCTGTCAAAGTGCCAGAAATTGATTCATGGGTACATCACACTCGAGTTAAGAGGTGGCACCCTGACCAGAACTAAGTGACTTCATTTTATGTCTTTACTTTCTATGCTCTGACTTTGTACTTTTCAGATGGGACTGATAATCTATGTGAGCCTACTTCTGCTGACTCCAAAAATCCTGAGTCTTTCATTTGATCCTCAAGACAATGCCTTCCTGTCCTGGGCTCATTCCTACACTGCATTGCACAATCAGTCTAACTGCTGGGTCTTCGGAATGCTCCCATCTTCATCAGTGGAAGGCTTTCCATGGTGGACATCTCCACTTCAAAGAAAATACTTCCTCCAAGTCTGCAAATAACTTCAACAACAACCACATGTGATGTCTGTTAAACTGATAACATCTAACAAGCCTAAGATGGACTGATGTAATTATGGACATAATATGACTTTTAATTTTGATTTTAACTTGTTTTAATGACTATTTTACTTTACATTTGTAACTGTAAAACAGGGTTTTTTTCTAACTGCCTGAAAGCTTTTAAGTTACAAATGGTTGTCCAAGCTCCTATGAGTGCCACAGCCTCTTCCAACCATTACTTGGGGCCCCTGGATCAGAGATCCTCAATATGATGGTTAGGAGAATATGTTGGCTCAACAATTTAGGGACCCACACCCCTCAACAGCAAGAAGTAGTTATGGAATGAAAACTATGCCCCTTTCCCTTGGCAATATAATTATCCTAAAAGAAAAGTGGGAGGGGGGTAATGAGAGAGTCACTTCCTAGGCAGGTTGATAAGAAGTCCGCCGGGGTCCCCAAGGAGAGAGGGGTCTGGAATTCTCAAGGAGTAAGAAAGGACAAACTTTTTTTTCTGTCTACATTCCTTAGGATTATATAACAATAATGTAAACTGCTTGAGGACAGTCTCTGGAAAAAACCTTCTGGTGAATCCTGTTATCTTAAAATGTAAATTATGGGAATAGGTCTAGTGAGGTCTTTACAACCTCCAGACATTCTTTTGATTCATTGTAATAACTAATTGGAGAGTATGTAGCTTCATTGCTAACACTAGCAAGGGGGTACTCTTTCTGCCCCCTTCTGATGCCTATGTCAGAAGCTTTCTCTGTTCCTTTTACACTTTAATAAAACTCTATTGCATAAAAGCTCTGAGCAATCAAGCCTTGTCTCTGGCCCTGGATTGAATTCTTCTCCTCCAGAGGCCAAGAATCCTGGCGTCTTTTCGTGGTTCAGCAACAACCTTTCCAGAAGCATAACAGCCAGAACTCTAACAGGCTTTGGGAGATTAAACATAAGCAAAGCAGCTTCTGGAATTGGATATCAAATGAGATTCAGAACTGAAAAATGAAACATATCTCATGCCTTTTTGGAGTATCCCTCCAAAAGACACTTGAGGCTTGTTTAAACGCATTTAAGAGAAACGGGAAGAATATATCATCTCACATTGTGTACCAGTAGCAGTGGAAGCTATGAAGCTACTTGAAGCAACCTTGTGAGCAGTGGACAGTTGGCAAGTGGAAGCAAAAACTGGAGTAAAAAAAACAATTTAGATGTAGTGTGGTAACTGATGATGAAAATCTGGTTTGTGAAAATAGGTGAGGCGTAATTTAGTAAGGCTAACTTTGTACCCAATAAACAGATCAGTGTCAATGCAATTTGGTTATAGATTCAATTGTGCCAAGTTTTACGGTCATTCAGTGGTGAGACCATGTTATCAGCTGTATTTTAGAACTTTTCTTTTACCTAACGAGCACTACACACTAATTCAAAATTCCTCAATGACTTTCAATGCCTGTACAATGGCCTGTAAGTCACCTGTATGGTCCAATTCAAACTCAATGCCTCATCACCTACTGTGTTTCTGAGAGGGTAACAGGCAGGAAGCCCAGGGGTCTCCAAACCGAGGAAATAGGCTGCAAGTGTCAGACATTTTTTTCTCTCTCTCTTAAGTGGCAGGAGGAAATAAACTACAAATGTTACATTTCCCCTTCTCTTTACAAATTTAAAAAGTGATTTCTCTTAAAATTCTGTGTTGTGATGATGATACCTGGCTCCATTTGAACTTAACTTTTCTCAAAGCTTGAGATAACCAAAGCATTTTTCTTTTGGAAATGTTTGTCTTAAGCTATATATGTTTTTACCCTAGACTCTTTCTTCAAGTCAGTACCCCTTAAGACTCAGAACTGATAAGGGCTTAACAAATCATATATTTCACTCATACATTGTTCTCCTAATCTATGTTAATGAAACTACATATTTACTTGGAAACCTGGCTCTCTTCAAGATTCATGTCAATAGTTTTATTGTCCGGGGTGACTCACCTAGTGCCAATTTTGAGGGGCCTGGTGCCACTCTGAGTTTTGGGACACCTCCTTTCTCTAGTTAACAGCTTGCTGATAGGTATATAGCATCCGGCTAAAGACTAGCAGGGGGGCACTCTTTCTGCCCCCTTCTGATGTCTATACCAGAAGCTTTATCTCTTTTATACTTTAATAAAACTATATTGCACAAAAGCTCTGAGCGATCAAGCCTTGTCACTGGCCCCAGATTGAATTCCTCTCCTCCAGAGGCCAAGAATCCTGGCATCTTTCATGGCTCATCAACAACCTTTCACTCCCCACCACTTACCCCAATCTAGTTTTGCTGAAGTTCTTACAGATTTTAGAACACAGTCAGTATAATGCTATTAACCTTTTATTTTCAGTTGCTTTGCTTGGAATACTCTTCTCCCAGATACTGCACAATATATTCTTGTTCTTGTTTTAGGTCTCTTCTCAAAAATCATCCTCTCAGAATGGTTCATTCTGTTCGCCATCTCTTAAACAATATCTCGCCTTTCTCTTTGATCCACTTCTCCTGATTCTGTTCTTAATTATAACATATGTCATTACCTTATATATGATATTTTTTTATTGATTTGTTGTCTGTCTTCCCTGTCCTCTACTAACATGCAAGTGCTGTGTGTAAGGGTATTTTATTCTTGTGTCTCTGCTGTATATCACTACCCATCATAGCATCTATCACATGGTAGATGTCCTGTAATTATTTGCTCAGTGTGTAACATAGTGCTGAAAGCTTGGATTTGGAAGCAAAACTTCCCCAATACTACTAGTTGTGTGACCTATGTCTCTTCTTATATTATGGGAATGACCATATCTACCTCAGAACTATTATACAAACCACATGAATTAATTCACATAAAGTGAGTAAAGTATATGTGAGCTACAGAAGGCTTCATGTAAACGTTGTTTACTATTCAGTCAGCTTTAATCATAAATCAGTATTTCTCTAATTGGCTATAATAACTAAACTGATGCTCAATATGTGGCCATCATATTACAGATAGTGGGATCATTGATTTTCATTACATTTTTGGAAGTAGTGCTGAGAATTGAAACAGGACCATGGAAAGGGAAATGGGCATTGAAGAGACAAAATAAGATTCACCTCTGCTTTTAAACCATGAGTCAACTACAACCAGTATGACTAAAGTAATTATTATAGTCACATAGCTTAGTATCAGAAGGAAGGAATATCCACCTAGTTGGAAATTAAACAAGGGAGTCAATCAATCTATAAAGTGCTCTTTCTTCTACCACAGTTAATGCTTCTCATTTCACAGTGGTGGGGCCTTAGAATTTTCATGTCTTTTCTAGAGCCCTCATTTCAATTGCTCCTGAGTCTATGTCTCTGCTCTGCCCCATTCTTCCCTTTTTCACCAAATCACTAGGTCTTTCTTTCTTTTCTCTCTAGTACTTCCAATCCCCACTTGCATTTTTTGAAATTTAACTGCTGTAATCCTCCACCCTCAAATTGCCAGCATCTGTTGGATCATCAGTAAAGCAAGACAGTTCCAGAAAAACATCTACTTCACCTTATTGACTATGCCAAAGACTCTGATTGTGTGGATCACAACAAACTGGAAAATTCTTCAAAAGATGGGAATACCAGACCACCTGACCTGCCTCCTGAGAAATCTGAATGCAGGTCAAGAAGCAACAGTTAGAACTGGACATGGAACAACAGACTGGTTGCAAATCAGGAAAGGGGTATGTCAAGGCTGTATATTGTCACCCTGCTTATTTAACTTCTATACAGAGTACATCCTGCAAAATGCCAGGCTGGATGAAGCACGAGCTGGAATCAAGATTCCTGGGAGAAATATCAATAACCTCAGATACACAGATGACACCACCCTTATGGCAGAAAAGCAAAGAAGAACTAAAGAGCCTCTTGATGATAGTGAAAGAGGAGAGTGAAAAAGTAGGCTTGAAACTCAGCATTCAAAAAATGAAGATCATGGCATCTGGTCCCATCACTTCATGGCAAATAGATGGGGAAACGGTGGAAACAGTGAGAGACTTTATTTTTGGGGCTTCAAAATCATTGTAGATGGTGGCTTCAGCCATGAAATTAAAAGATGCTTGCTCCTTAGAAGAAAAACTATGACCAATTTAGACAGCATATTAAAAAGCAGAGACATGACTTTGCCAGCAAAGGTTCTTCTAGTCAAAACTATGGTTTTTCCAGTAGTCATGTATGGATGTGATGGTTGGACTACAGAGAAAGCTGAGCATGGAAGAATCAATGCTTTTGAACTGTGGTGTTGCAGAAGACTCTTGAGAGACCCTTGGACTGAACGGAGATCAAATCAGTCAATCCTAAAGGAAATCAGCCTTCAATGTTCATTGGGAGGACTGATACTGAAGCCGAAGCTCCAATACTTTGGCCACCAGATGTGAAGATCTGACTCATTTGAAAAGACCTTGATGCTGGGAAAGATTGAAGGTGGTAGAAAGGGATGACAGAAGATGAGATGAGTGGATGACATCACCTACTTGATGGACATGAGATTGAACAGGCTCCGGGAGTTGGTGATGGACAGGGAAGCCTGTCGTGCTGCAGTCCCTGGGGTCACAAAGAGTTGGACATGACTGAGTGACTGAACTGAACTGATGCTCCACCCTTCTTTACTTAAGCTCCTCATTCATTAGTTCTTGGACTATGAGAAGACTATCACCTCCCAGCTGAGTCCCAGTTCTTTCTCAACCCGTGAAAGCTGTGAAGTCGCTTCAGTCGTGTCTGACTCTTTGTGACTCTAGGGGCTGTATACTGCCAGACTCCTCTATCCATGAGATTCTCCATGCAAAAATACTGGAGTGGGTTGTGGTTCCCTACTCCAAGGAATCTTCCCAACCCAGCAATCAAATCTGAGTCTCTTAATTCTCCTACATTGGCAGGTGGGTTCTTTGCCACTAGCGCCACCTGGGAAGCCCAGTGTCATGGGCTTCTAGGCTGCTGTGTTTCACTCACAACACAGGACATCTGCCTCCCAAGCCACCACATCCAGGGTTACTCAGAGGTACGATATCTTGTCAGCACTGGGCACAACGTCACTTTCCTGAGCACTAGGTTGCCTCTGCTCACCCCTCATCTACATCACCCACACAGCTGTTGGGTAGAATCCTGAGACTTGGAACATCAGGAGCAGACAGCCAGGCCCCAGGACTAGTGTCGCTGGGCACCCAAGCCTTTGGCTTCACCAGAGAGGAGAAAAGGATGAGAAGTGGAGTTTAGAAGGATACCCTAGGCCATGGACTTCCCAGGTGACACTAGTGGTAAAGGACTCTCCAGTGCCGGAGAGATAAGAGATGCAGTTTTGATCCCTGGGTCAGGAAGATGCCCTCTTCAGGGGAATGGCAACCCACTCCAGTATTTCTTGCCCATAGAAAATTCCATGGACAGAGGAGCTTGTTGGGCTACAGACCATGGGGCCCCAAAGAAAGGGACACCACTGAGCGACTGAGCACACACACAACAATAGGTTATAACTCAGTGACTTTGGGTCTCTTAGCAGTTTGAATAATCATTTCTTTCTCTTTCCTTGGAAACAATCTTAAACCCACAAATCTCATTCTCTAGCTTTTTTATTATGTGTTTCAAAAGAATGATAAAGTGTGGAAGACTTAAATGCAAAAAACACTCAGAATAGGAGGGGAGAGTTGGGTTCACCTTGTCGTTCCAGGTCTGACTTCCTTGTTTCAAGGAGGCATGCCAGAAACTGAAGGCAAATGTCATTGAGAAGGTTTTTCAAGAGTTCTTTAATAATTAAGTAACGGCTGAGTGCCCTACACACACTTTGGACTCAACTCCTTGCTCCTGCAGGAATTTTCTTGGAAACTCAAAAGTCTGGTCTTTGACATGCTCCATTTAAAAAACTTTCTGAGGCCTCCTTGAAGTGCATTAAACAGCTGAATGGTACCTGGAGCTTGAAGGGGTCTGTGGGTAGACAAGGAAGAGAGAATCAATAAGAAAAAAGTTACAGGGAAGGCAAGTAAACAACCTAATAAGTAAAGGGAGTCAAGGCAGGTAAAACTTGCTGGAGTATCACATGGAAGACTGGACCATTATATAATCACATGTACCAAGGCCACAGAAAATGAATGATGCCCAAGACACCATCCCAGCAGTTATTCTGCAACTTGCAGCCAGCCTGAGCCCTGAGTGTGCATCCAGTTTTGGTTGGCAAAGTTGGAGATCTGGAGTACATGGAAGGAGAGGAACTCTTCTGCAGTCAGATGATGGGATCCTAGAACCTAGGGAGTTGAGAGAAGGTACAACTGGAGGAGGGGCTTTCCTGTTGGCTCAGTAGTAAAAAATCTGCCTGCAATGCAAGAAACTTGGCTTCAATCCCTGGGTTGGGAAGTTCCTCTGGAGGAGGGCATGGCAACCCACTCCAGTACTCTTGCCTGGAGAATTCCATGAACAAAAGAGCCTGGCAGGCTACGGTTCATAGGGCCGCACAGAGTTGGACAAAACTAAAGTGACTAAGGAGCAACAGCAACATATAACTGGATGAACATGGCCCCACATATGAGAGGATTTATAGAGATGGTTACACAGGTTACACATATTCCCAAACCCTCTCCCCCTGGGCCAGAATCCTCTCCCCAAAATAGAGAGATTAACTGAGATTACACCAAGGATACTTTGCCTGGAACTAGTCTGGTTTGCAGATTCCTAGGGCGTCCTATAGGTGCATTACTCCCTTCCCCCAGGTCCTCCCCAGAACCTCCCCACCCTGCAGTGCCCAGCCACAGGTGTCTTTCCACCTGGGATCAGCTTACCCAGTGTTCTTACCCCATGGCAGAGAAGTCCCTTGACAAACAGAGGCAACAGGAGCAGCACTGAAGCTCTGTTAGGTGAAGGAAGCCTCCACAGGCAAGCTCCCCTCAGGACTCAGACATGGTTCCTCTCTCAACCCTCTTGCCCTCTCTTCTGACTTCCCTAGGCACACCAACACACAAACCTCTCCCTCTGCCCACTTCCCTGCCAGAGAAACCCTATAGATTCCAACAGTCATAGGCCTCCCACATGATCTCTTACTTGCTCTCCATTTCTTTCACTATCTGGTTTCCAGATTTTCTTCTGCTCCTGTCTGAAACCTCCTGATCCCTATTTCACTGAGGTGTTAGTCACTCAGTTGTGCCCAATTCTTTGTGATCCCATGGACCATAGCCCACCAACCTCTTCTATCCATGGAATTCTCCAGGCAAGAGTACTGGAGTGGGTTGCCATTTCCTTTACCAGGGCATCTTCCCAACCCAGGGATTAAACCTGGGTCTCCTGCATTGCAGGCAGATTCTTTACCATCTGAGCCACCAGGGAAGCCCTCTATTGCACCCAGTCCTGGCTTATGACAATGTCTGTGGTTTGTGCCCTGGTTGGAATACTTAGTGTCTTTTTGCCTTAGAGACATCATGTCCACACTTGGTTTCTCAGTGTCCTCATCTGTGAAAAATGATGGAAGGTGATCAGTGATGCCCAATGGCCTTTCCTGCAGCTTCCCCACCCCTTATACCTCTGTGGTCTCCTCCTCTTGTGTGCCATCTGGCTCCCTTTTCCCTTCTTCTTGGTCTTCTCTGTCTTTCTCTACTGACTCATTACTTTTCCACTCCTTTCACTTATCCTGCTTGTTCTCCAGTCTCTTAGAGTGTGCACAGGAGAATTAACTGTTGAGTCAAGTCTTTACTTTTGTTTCTTTTATTGATGCTTGCTATGACAACCTGAAGGCAGTTGAAACATCATTCCATTGTTTGGCTTACATCTATTCATTCAATTGACATTAGTTACGGCCTACTTGGTGCTGAGAAATTTGCCAGACACTAAGATTTCAGAGACAGAGTTTCTTTGGAGGAAACAAAACAAAATCTAACCTAAAAGTTCAACTTATTCTACATACAGAACTTAAAAATTAATTATCAGAAGTATTTAAAAAGTTCTGCATTCCATCTCATCTTGGTATTACTTCTGAATTCCATGACCAAATAAATAAATAATGAAAAAACAAAACCCCTAAAAGTTTTAGACAAAATTATGGGTTCTTACAAAAGATGAGAAGACACTTGCTTCAAATACCTCTAGTGCAATGTTGTTGAGAAATATTCAGGCTTTTGAGGTACTGACATCATCCTAGGCAAATTTTATTCTCCATTGAGGGCAAAGTAATCCATATTTGAACATCCAGAAACTAAAAGAATGTACCATGTAACACCCTTTATGAAACAAATTATCTGAATAAAACCAAAAATTAGCCTGAATAAAGACCCCAAGAAATGTTGCAAACCATTTTGGAATAAAATTATTTGAAAAATAAATTGTTAACTTTAAACAGTTGTTTAAAATGAGCTTGTAAAATTTCTACTTGCTTCAAAACTGGAACAATGCAGAGAAGACTATCATGAACCCTGTGCAAGAATGACATGCACATTCATGAAGTTTCATATTTTTAAACTAAAGAGGGAAGCTTATAGAAATACAATCTTACCTAAAGAAACAAGAAAAATTTCAAGCAACTTACCCTTAAACCTAAAGCAACTAGAGAAAGAAGAACAATAAAACTTAAAATTAGTAGAAGGAGAGAAATCGAAAGTTGAAAGTAGAACAAAATAGAGTTCCAGAAAACAATAGTGAAGATCAATGAAACTTAAAAGCTGATTCTTTGAGAAGATAAACAAAACTGATAAACCTTTAGTGAGACTCACCAAGGGGTGTTGCGGGTGGGGGAGAGGAGGAAGTGAGGTCAAATCAATAAAATTAGAAATGAAAAAAGAAGTTACAATGGACACCACAGAAATGCAAAAGATCATAAGAGACTACTACAAGCAACTACATGTCAATAAACAAGAAAACATAGAAGAAATGAACAAATTATTAGAAAAGTACAACCTTCCAAGACAGAACTGGTAAGAAATAGAAAATATGAACAATTCAGTAATGAGTACTAAAACTGAAACTATGAACGAAAACTCCCAACAAACAAAACTCCAGGATAAGAGAGTATCACAGTTGAATTCTATCAAACATTTAGAAAAGAGTTAACACTATCCTTTCAAATCTTTCCAAAAATTGCAGAGAAAGGAACACTCCCAAGCTCATTCTATGAGGCCACTATAACTCTGATACCAAAACCAGACAAAGATATCAGCAAAAGAAAAGGACATGCCAATATCATAAATAAACATAGAAGAAAAAATCCTCAACAAAATACTACAGACTGACTCCAAAAACATGTTAAAAGGATTGCACACTCTAATCAAATGGGATTTAATCAGGGATCCAAGGATTTTTTCAACATATGAAAATCAATCAATGTGATACATCATATTAGCAAACTGAAGAATGAAAACCATATGATCATCTCAATCAGTTCAGTTCAGTTGCTGTTATGTTCAACTCTTTGTGACCCCATGGACTGCTGCACGCCGGGCTTCCCTGTCCATCACCAAATCCTGCAGCTTGCTCAATCTCAAATCCATCGAGTCAGTGATGCCATCCAACCATCTCATCTTCTGTTGTCCCCTTCTCTTCCAGTCCTCAATCTTTCCTAACATCAGGGTCTTTGTCAATGAATCAGAACTTCACATCAAGTAGCCAAAGTTTTGGAGTTTTGGCTTCAGTATCAGTCCTCCCAATGAATATTCAGGACTGATATCCTTTAGGATTGGCTGGTTTGATCTCCTTGCAGTCAAAGGGACTCTCAAGAGTCTTCTCCAACACCACAGTTCAAAAGCTTCAGTTCTTCAGCATTCAGCTTTCTTTATAGTCCAACTCTCACATCCATACATGACTACTGGAAAAACCATAACTTTGACTAGATGGACCTTTGTTGGTCAAGTAATGTCTCTGCTTTTTAATATGCTGTCTAGGTTAGCCATAACTTTTCTGCTAAGGAGCAAGTATCTTTTAATTTCATGGCTGCAGCCACCATCTGCAGTAATTTTGGAGCCAAAATAAATAAATAAATAAATAAAGTGTCACTGTTTCCATTGTTTCCCCATCTATTTGCCATGAAGTGATGGGACCAGATGCCATGATCTTCATTTTTTGAATGCTGAATTTTAAGCCTACTTTTTCACTCTCCTCTTTCACTATCATCAAGAGACTTTTCAGTTCTTCTTTGCTTTTCTGCCATAAAGGTGGTGTCATCTGTGTATCTGGGGTTATTGATATTTCTCCTGGCAATCTTGATTCCAGCTTATGCTTCACCCAGCCCGGCATTTTGCATTATGTACTCTGCATAGAAGTTAAATAAGCAGGGTGACAATATACAGCCTTGACATACCCCTTTCCCGATTTGCAACCAGTCTGTTGTTCCATGTCCGGTTCTAACTGTTGCTTCTTGACCTGCATTCAGATTTCTCAGGAGGCAGGTCAGGTGGTCTGGTATTCCCATCTCTTGAAGAATTTTCCAGTTTGTTGTGATCCATAAGTCAAAGGCTTTGGCGTAGTCAAGAAAGCAGAAGTAGGTGTTTTTCTGGAACTCTCTTGCTCTTTTGATGATCCAGTGGATGCTGGAAATTTGATCTCTGCTTCCTCTGCCTTTTCTACATCCAACTTGAACATCTGAAAGTTCACAGTTCACATACTGCTGAAGGCTGGTTTGGAGAATTTTGAGCATTACTTTGTTAGAGTGTGAGATGAATGCAAATGTAAGGTAGTCTGAGCATTCTTTGGCATTGCCTTTCTTTGAGATTGGAATGAAAACTGACATTTTCCAGTCCTGTGGTCACTGCTGAGTTAACCAAATTTGCTGGCATATTGAGTGCAGCACTTTAACAGCATCATCTTTTAGGATTTGAAATGGCTCAACTGGAATTCCATCACATCCACTAGCTTTGTTCATGGTGATGCTTCCTAAGGCCCACTTGACTTCACATTCCAGGATGTCTGGCTCAAGGTGAGTGATCACACCATTGTGGTTATTTGGGTCATGAAGATCTCTTTTGTATAGTTCTTCTGTGTATTCTTGCCACCTCTTCTTAATCTCTTCTGCTTCTGTTAGGTCTATACCATTTCTGTCCTTTATTAAGTCCATCTTTGCATGAAATGTTCCCTTGGTATCTCTAATTTTCTTGAAGAGATTTCTAGTCTTTCTTTCCATCATCTCAATAGATGCAAAAAAAGCTTTTGACAAAATTCAATTACCCATTTACATTAAAACTCTAGAGAAAGTAGACATAGTGGGGACACACATCAGCATAATAAAGATCGTATATGACAAGTTGACAGCAGACATCATTCTCAACATGAAAAACTGAAAACATTTCCTCTAAGATCAGGAATAAAGCAAGGATATCTACTCTTGCCATTTTTATTCAACATAATTTGGAAGTCCTAGTGACAGAAATAAGAAAAAAGTAAGAAACAGGAATCCAAACTGGAAAAAAAGTAAAACCATCACTGCAGATGACAAGACACTGTACATGGAAAATCCTAAAGATGCTGTCAGAAGACTACTAGAGCCCATCAATGTATCTGAAAACGTTTCAGGTTACAAAATTGGTACACAGAGATCTCTTGCATTCCTATACACTAACAATAAAAAGATCAGAAATTGAAATTAAGAAAACAGTTTAAACCATCTCATCAAAAAGAATAAAATGCCTAGGAATAAGCCTATCTAATGAGGCAAAAGACCTGTAATCAGAAAACTATAAGATACAGATAAAATAATTCAAAGATAACAAATGGAGAAATGCATCAAGGTTATTGAATTGGAGAAATCAATATTGTCTAAATGACTATACTACCCAAAGTAATATACAGATTCAGTGCAATCTCTATCAAAATACCAATGGCACCGAATGTTCACAGAACTAGAACAAAAAATCTTAAAATTTAATATGGATACACAAAAGACCCAAAATATCTGAAACAATCTTGACAAAGAAAAATAAAGCTGGAGGAATAAGGTTACCTCTCTTCAGACTATACTACAAAACTATAATTGTCAAAACAGTATGATGCTGGCACAGAAAACAGAAATATAGATCAATGGAAAACCCAAAGAAAAACCCACCTACCTATGGTTACCTAATGTAAGCAAAATAAGGCAATCTCCTCAGTAAGTGGTGATGAAAAAAATTGGACAGTCGTATGTTAAAGAATGAAGTTAGAACACTTCCTAAAATCATAAACAAAAATAAACTCAAAATGGGTTAAAGGCCTAAATGTAAGCCCATATACTATAAAATCTTAGAGGAAAGCATAGGCAGGGTACTCTCTGCCACAAATCACAGCAAGATCTTTTTTCAGTCACCTCTTAGAATAATGAAAATAAAAACAAATGAAGCAAAAGAGATCTAATTAAACTCAAAAGCTTTTATACAGTAAAGACAGTCATAAACAAAATGAAAAGATAAGTTATAGAATATGAGAAAATAGTTGCAAATGAAGTAACTGACAAGGGATTAATCTCCAAAATATACAAACATCTCATGCAGTACAATATAAAAAAATAAAAGCAACCCATCAAAAGATGGGCAGAATACCTAAAGAAATATTTCTCCAAAGAAGACATACAAATGGCCAAAAAACTCATGAAAAAAATACCCAACATCACTAATTAGACAGATTCAAATCCAAACTACAATGAGGTATCACCTCATGCCAATCAGAATGATCACCATCAAAAAAAATCTACAAAAAACAAGTGCTGATGAGGTGTGGAGAAAAGGGAACCCTGCTACAGTGTTGGTAGTAATGTAAATTGGTACAGCCACGCTGGAGAAGAGTATGAAGTTTCCTTAAAAAAAAAAACTAAAAATAGAACTACCATACAATCCAGGAATCCTTGGGCATATATCTGGAGAAAATCTAAATTCAAAAAGACACATGCATCTTAGTGTTTATTGCAACACTATGCACAATAGCCAGGACATAGAAGCAACCTAACTATCCATCAATAGAGGAATGGATAAAGAAGATGTGGTACATATACACAGTGGAATATTACTCAGGAAAAAAAAATGATTCCATTTGCAGCGACAGACATGGATGGGCATAGAGACTGTCATACTGAATGAAGTAAGTTCAAGACAGTAAAACAACCACATCGAGACTCTGGAAATGAAGCAAAGGCATATCACAAATTAAGAAGTGGGGTACGCGCAGTGACGAGTCTAACCTGAGCTTCTCCCATCTTCTTTCCATGTGGAGTACCTTCAGTGTTGTTCTACTAGGGAAGGAAAAGCCATGAAAATCAGAAGCTTCCCTGCTGGAAGTGGCTAATTTGATTTAGAGAGAAGCAGGGAAAACAGCCAAACCCAAGGGCATCATTGAAATAATACAAACTCAAAGGAAAACAAACAAAAAAGGTGAACTTCCCAGTTTTCCTGAAGGTTTAACACTGGATAGAGAAGCAGACCAGCAGACCAACCAGAACATTTGAGGAAGAGCTTATAAAAAGGACAACCATAGTGGTTGTGGATAATCTGCCACATATCCCTTCTTGTCTGGAAGGATGCACACAGGAGCAAAGCTGCATGCACACTCACAGGAAACCAGAAAGAAGCAGCCCTAGCTTTCTGCAGGTCCGTGGATGAAGATGAGGTTTGTGCACATGCTGTAAGAGAAACAGAAAGTAGACGGAAAGTGAAAACTAAGGCTGACTTGCAAACTTTCTGAAATGTGAGTACTCTCCCAACTCAAACAAAGATCTATTGGCAAAGGATAGAAGCTTAATTGACTCAACATGTTTGAGCACTACTTTATTAAACTATGCTCACACAAGAGTGATCCCTAAGAAATCAGGCTGAAAAAGAAAAAAACTACAAAAAAAAAAAAAAAAAAATTAGCAGAGACTCCTGTGGCTGCATACTATGGAAGAAGAGTCAGACTGACAGGTTAGACCAGCCAAGTCACTAAAGAAACATACAAAGAAGGAAACAACAACAGCAGTAACATAAGGAGATCAGAATCAGCACGTCATCTATAATATCCATTTTTTCAACAACAAAAAAAGCAGGTATAAAAAGAAAGAGGGAACTGTGACTATCCACAGGGAGAAAGGAAATGAATACAAACTGCCTTTGATGTTGCTCAAGGGTTAGATATAACTGACATAAATAGAAATCCTCAAAGCTGGAAGGTAATGAACATTAAAAACATTTGATTAACAATGCTCATTTTTAAAAATTAAAGTATGACAATAATGATGCATCAAATAGAAAGTATCTTTAAAGAAATGGAAAATATCGGAAAAAAAACTAAGTGGAAATTCTCGAATTGAAAGTAAAATAAATTCCTGATAAGACACAAGATAAATATATCAATTTCATATATATTTATAAAATCAATTTTATTTATGTGTCCCAACAACAAATAATCAAAAATGAAATTGGGAAAGCAATTTCATTCATGAAAGTCTTAAAAGCAATAAAATCTATAAGAAAAAGTTTACCAAAGGAAATGCAAGATATGTACATTGAAAACTAAAGGAGATTCTTGAAATTCATAACCTAAATATTAATAAACAGGGAAACATTTCATACATTCACAGTAGAATCAAAAAATAATGAGAAAAAGAAACAAAGTTAACAAAAATGTAACATCCGTATTCATTTTGCCTCTGTTGTGTTGGTCAAAAATTTTGTTTGGATTTTTCCATAGCATTGTATGGAAAAGCTCACATGAACTTTTTGACCAACCCAATACATATGTCATAAATAGCTCTTCTTGTTTTCCCTGCCAATGAAGCATTCTTCTGTTGATACTGTTTTGTTTTTGCTGAATATCATTTTGGATAAATGGGATTCAATGGAAAATTTTATTTTAGTATTATATTGATTTAGTATGTTGATATTTTGTCCAGAAATATTGCTGAATTATGTTCCTTTTAAGATAATTTCACTATTGTTTAATTTTCCTGTAGAGAAAATCATATTTTATGAAAATAAAGCCTTTTATGTCTTTTTTAAAATATTTACGCACTGGACTAGAATGTGCCACTTTAGTACCACTTTGAAGAGCAAAGGCAATAGCAGAGACCACTGTCTTTTCTCTAATTGCAATGGTGTGTGTGTGTGTCAGTCGCTCGATTGTGCCCGACTCTTTGCGACCCCATGGACTGTAGCCGGCCAGGCTCCTCTGTCCATGAAATTCTCCAGGCACGAATACTGGAGTGGGTTGCCAGTTCCTGCTGCGGAGGATCTTCCCGACCCAGGCTTGAACCCGGGTCTCCTGCATTGCAGGCGGTTGCTTTATCATCTGAGCTACTAGGGAAGCAAAGGTGACTTCAGTAAATCTTTTCAGATGCACCCTCAGCTGTTTAACTCTCCTGACAATGGACAGCAATGCATGTATATACAAGATGAATAAAAGGAACGAGGTTCTCTGATCTCTGCAACAACACTCCTCTTACCTTAGATAAACTAAAGGATGACAAATTGCCACAGGCTCATCATGGAAATCTGAAAGGTGTGTTTGCATTTCTCTCTCTTTTCTCTTCCATGTCTCCTCCTCTTTTGTTTAAATATCCCTGAGAAAATTTTGCAGTGTAAACTGAGGAGGAAGATGTGCCTGAAGGCTTTGCTAGGAACAGAATAAAGATTGGCTCATTCTCCTGTGTGAATTGTAATGATAAATCTTCATTTTTTTGCTACTATGAATAACTACCATAGGTTGGTTATAGATAAACTAAACAATACAAAGGAAGTTTTCTTTAATTCCAAAATAAGTAAGATTTTTTTTTCATCAATGAATATTTAATTTTATTGAGAGTTTTATTTGGCAAGTAGTGAAATGATCAGATGTTTCATTTTTGCCCCTTTAATCTGTTAATATAGATGAGCACATAAATGGATTTTCTAATTTTAAGTTGCTCTTGTACTCCTGGTAAAAATGCTATTGGTATATCTAAGTTTTCTTCAATTCCTAAGTGAAATTGAATGATAGCTACTGGGTGTTCAGTTTATCTGTTTACTTTGTCTTTAAGTGTTGGGTTGCTGAGCTTTTCATGTTGTGATATTCTAACCTCATAAAATGACTTCAGTTGTTTTCCATTATTTTGTATAACTTGAAACTGGGCATCATTAAGTGCCTAAAGTCTTTTGGATTTGTGAGCAAGTTTACCACCAGTTTCAATTTTTATGGCAACTGATATCCTTAAAATTTATTTTTCTTCTGAGTCTTATTTGACTCATTTATAATTTTCGATAAAACTTTCCATCTCACTTTTATTTCAAATGACCTGAATGAGGTTGTACATAGTTTTCTCTTATTTTCAATCTTAATTATATCCATTAGCACCCACTTATTAAACCCCAGTGTTCTTTATTTGTGCAGTATCTTTTTTTTATCATTCCTTCTAGTTTACTTTTATATTTTATTTTTTTCAGAAAAGCTGTCTGTTTCTAAGTTTGTAGTTTCTATCATAATATGTTTTAATTTCTATTTTAATGATACAGTCTTTATACTTATTTCCTTTCTTCCTCATATTTTGATTCATCTTATGGTTCTTTTACTTGTTTCCTGAGTGTATGTCTAAGTTACATATTTTCAATATTTCTTTTTCTCTACAAATACATTTTAAGCTATAAAATGATTATAATTCTACTTGGTTTCATAACACCATTGTGGATTATAGACAAGGATAGATATTGCAAAGAATACATACTACCCTACAAAAAATGTATAGTCAAAAGATTCAAAACATACTACAAGTAAGTGTACTACCTTGAAAAATTTTCAAATCATTTATAAATAAAATTAAGCAAAAAAAAAGTTAGAGAGGAAAATAATTTGATTATTACACAAGAAACACTATTACATAGGTGAAAATAACCAAGCGTCAGTTTTCAATTTTGAGGTTACTGAAACTGCAAGCCTCAGCAATGAAATAACTGAGCAAGGCAGGAAGAAATTTCTGATAACAACCCCAAAATAATTAATAAAATCATAAAAGACTTACTGTAAATTCAAACCATGCAGAAGATAAATTCTAAAGGAAAAATCCCTAACTGTAGTTTTAATTTTTTGATACATAGTATGGTATGACTACTTCCTCCTTGCTCCACAAAATTTCATTTGAGCCTAACCAGTTTTGACTAAGGGGCTTCCCAGGTAGCTTTAGTGGTAAAGAACTCACCTGCCAATGCAGGTGACTCTAGAGATGTGGGTTCAGTCTCTGGATCAGGAAGATCCCCTGGCGGAAGGCATGGCAACCCACTCCAATATTCTTGTCTGGAGAATCCCTCGGGCAGAGGCACCTGGCAGGCTACAGTCCATAGGGTCACACAGAGTTGGACACGACTGAAGCGACTTAGTATGCACACATTAATTTAGACCAAAAGCACTTACTGTTTGTGACCAGTCTCTTGTAAGAAGAAATCCCCCCTCCTCTGCTGCACTCTGGGGCTGTCCCACAATTACAGTCACAGATCCCTATTTTGTTAACCTTGCCATAACTGAAGATTGACTGGAAACATGTTACAAGAAGGTGTAGCTTTAGACAATGTAATCATCCTAAGTATGTTGGGGGGAAATCACCTAGAACTGATTTTTGAAAACATTTGTATAAATATAGAGAAGTGTTCAATTTGCTACTATTGAAAACTCTGTAATCATCAGATGACCTTCCTGTATTTCCTCCAAAGAAGTCTGAGTTACAATTTAATGATATTAAATTAAGCAGTGCCAATTTAATAAAATGTTAACCGAAGGTATAAAGTAACATCAATTCCTATTATTACTACAAACATTCAATAGTCAACCAACAGAAACTCATCTTTCTATTTGAACATGTTGTTCTTTCTTCAAAAGTGCAGGAAAAAGGAGAGAAGGTATCCAGGCTGTCCAATATGATCACACGGTTGGACTGTTTCTAACTTCATTCACCTTTTTAGCAGTTCTTTAACCTTCCAAGTCCACCCACACAGCCAACTCTTTCCTGTAGCTGATTTTAAGGAGATTTATATATTTCAACTCTTTTCCTTCCAAATCTATTTCTAAAGTTCAGTGGCATTTTCTCTCTGAGATCTCATTCTTTTTCAAGGAGATTTCCATTTAGATAACAATTTCACTCATGTGAATTTATGAAGCCAGGGTTGTTCCAGGTAGCCACAGTGGCAGGGTGCAGAAAGGTCTCTTTCTGTTCTAATCCAGGTTGCTCTTATCATTTCCCTTACATATTGTTGGATTATCTTCAGAATCTCCAAAATCTTAAACAATTATTTCTAAGAGCACCTTTGTGATGCTTCCATGATCTTACCAATGAGTACATTTAGCACCTACTTTTTGAAAACCTGTGAACAAGTTTCCTGGCAATACCTCCTGTGGTCTCAGTCATTGAGTGTCATGGGCCCTTATAGTCATAGCTAAACTGACCTGAAATGAGTCCACATGCTCAAAAGTAGTATACAGTATGCTCTGAGGCCTTCAAAGTGCTACTAAATGAAAATTCATATCTTTCTCCTCACTTGTGATGTATCTCAAGGTTTTGAGTTATGCTAACTACATTTTAGAATAGTGTTATATAACAAAATTATCTGCATGATGGAAATATTCTATTCTGTGATTTAATGGCACAATGTTTAGTTTAGTTTAATTTTGGAAAGAACGATCCTAGTGTTTAAACTGAAAATAATAGCTTTTCAGTTCTATCCACATGTCTATGGCTTTTTGTGTTTTAAATTTGTCCAGCTCACAGATAAGCTGAACTTTTCCCTCATGTCTGAATCCTGTAGACATTGTTGAGCCCAGGCTGAACACATTTACATGCTGCCTACAATGATTCATTTAAAGAGTCTGAAATCTCCATCACAGCGCCCTATGCTTCTTTACCTAACTACCCAGTCCATGATAGCTTTATTCTATGGCTAAATGTTACTATTTCCTAATTCTTTGCACTGTTTCGAAGTACAGCAGAAGGTGAAGTGGCCATTGCATAGGCTGACTTCTCATTAGCCTGGGTACCTTTTCTTTAAGAATCTCCAGACAGGATAGCTGACTCTTCTTAACAGGCTCATGGAGGTTTTTGAGGGAAAATATTTGAATAGAATATTTAATACTTTATATTTTTAATTCATATTAATTCAGCTCTTCCATGTATTTCTAATTTAAATTTTTCTTTCACTTCTACCCCATGGAATTTCTTTTTTGCTCTTCTTAGTTTAACCATAATATGTAGACCCACAGAGTAAGTCTTAGTTCATGTGGCACACACTTGTGTAGGCCTTCTTAACAGTTCATATACTTTATTAAATTTGGAAATGGCAACCCACTCCAGTACTATTGCTTGGAAAATGCCATGGATGTAGGAGCCTGGTAGGCTGCAGCCCATGGGTTCACAAAGAGTTGAACATGACTGACCGACTTTACTCACTCACTCACTCACTTTAGTAGGATTTAAAATTTTTTTTTCCCATAATAATTTTAGGTTTAAAGAAAAGGTGTGAGATAGTTAGGAAAATTCTGCCATTTCCCATAATATTAACACCCTACATAACGCTGGTAAATTTGCCAAAACTAATAAATTAACATTTGTACCTTATCATTAAAGTACAAATTTGTTCAGACTTCACCAGTTTTACCACTATTTTCCCACTATTCTCTACAAGCCATTCCACACGAATACTGTAAAGACTCCTTTTTCAAATGGCTCATGCCTCCAAGACAAGGTCCTGCCTTTACTGGTGAAAAGTAGAATAAGACGGTAGGAATGAAAAGGTGAAATTTTGCCTCCTATTGCTCCAAGTTCCTAATAATAGTTTCCTGTATTTAACAACACATATCCTAAAATTATACCCCTAAAGCATAGAAAACACACACCTTGAATCTAGAGGTAAGATTTCTGCAGACCTGAGGGCAACAAAGATCCGTCCACCGAAATACAGGTCAGTTGTTCAAGTGAGCTGTTATCTAATTGCTGCCTGAGGGCTGCTCCCGTGTGCAATCTTATACAGTCTGAGTGGTGGTCACCATACCTGAGGATGCTAAACCAGGCAGAGGAACCTGAAGCAAACGAGTAGGCCATGATATTGCTGTTTTTTCTTTTTTTTTTTTTTTTTAATGCTTTAATATTAACCAAACAATGCATCTAAAAAAGACAAGAATACTTTGATTTACTTGTTTATGCATTTGCTCATTTATTGAGCAAGCCTTCTGCTTGCACCCATAACAGTCCTTTACTGTCTTTTCACCAATGAAATTGTCGTCCCCTATCCAATCTTATCCAAAACCTGGGAATAAGTTTGTGGATCATTTTGGCACAGAAACCTGATTGGCTTAATTTTGTTTAGGATTCATGGATTCTTGAAGTTGTAAAGAATCTTAAACTTGATTTGTAAGAAACATTTCTCCAGCAAAAATTTACCTGCCTCTCCAGTCATTTGGACACAGAAAGACAAGCTTCTGAAACAGACTGATTGGCAAACCCATTGTATTTTTGCCTTATTGGCCCTTCCATCCACACCACATGTTTTTGGATTTCATTTTTTCTGATGTTATTTTTATAGATTTACTGCTTTTTTGCTGTTGTCTATTTTTAGGTGGCTCCTGTGGTAAGGAATCCAACTGCCAGTGCAAGAGACCCCAGAGATACAGGTTCAGTCCTCGGACTGGGAAGATCGCCTGGAGGAGGAAATGGCAACCCACTCCAGTATTCTTGTCTGAAAAATCACATGAACAGAGGAGTCTGGTAGGCTACAGTCCACAGGGCCACACAGAGTCAGACATGACTAAAGCAACTTAGCACACACACATGAACGGACTGAACACACACATCCCATCTTTTTTTAAAACTAGATTTTGCAGTAGAGCTGATTTACAGTGTTGTGTTTAATTTCTGCTCTACAGCAAAGTGACTCAGCTATACATATGTATACATTCTTTCCATTATGGTTTACCACAGGATATTCAATAGAGTTCTCTGTATTATGCAGTAAGAAATTGTTATCTATTCATCCTATATGTATTAGTTTAGGTCTGTTAATTCCATATTCCCTGTATCTTTTAAGAGTCATATAATAAGATTCATCTAATTCTTGTATCTGAATATAGCAGATGTATGTCCAGAAATATCTGGATTTCAAACTCTAAGTGCCAAGTTATATTTTATTGTTTTTCTTGCATCCATTGCTGAGGGCTCCCCTGATAGCTCAGTTGGTAAAGAATCTGCCTGCAATGCAGGAGAACCCAGTTTGATTCCTGAGTCAGAAAGATCCGCTGGAGAAGGAATAAGCTACCCACTTCAGTATTCTTGGGCTTCCCTTGTGGCTCAGCTGGTAAAGAATCTGCCTTCAATGGAGGATACCTAGGTTCTTTCCCTGGGTTGGGAAGAACCCTGGAAAAGGGAAAGGCTACCCACTATAATAGTCTGGCCTGGAGAATTCCATGGAGAATTCCATACAGCACAAACAGTTGGACACAACTGAGAAACTTTCAATGAAACAATAAATTCAATTGTTGAGGAAACAACTATCATTCTATTTATTATTATTTGTAGGCAACTTTTTCTCTCCAAAGATTTTCATCTTTTATTTTCCATTCTTTGTTTTTTGGAAGTATAATTGACATATAAAGTTTTATGACTTTAAAGTGTAGAATTCAGTGATTTGGTGTTTTTACACATTATGAAATGATCAACATAATAAATCTAGCTCCCATTCATCACCATCTGAAGTTATTACAATATTATTGATTATATTCCCTATCCTGTGTATTATACCCCCAATGACTTTATCCATTCACCTATCAGTGAAAGTTAAATCAATGGCTTCCCTAGTGGCTCAGTTGGTAAAGAATCTGCCTGCAATGCGGGAGACCTGGGTTCGATCCTTGAGTTGGGAAGATCCCCTGGAGAAGGAAATGGCTACCCACTCTAGTATTCTGGCCTGGATAATTCCATGGACTGTATAGTACATGCAGTGGCAATGAGTCAAACATGACTGAGCAACTTTCACTTTCAAATCTTGGCTTGTGTAAGTAATGCTGTAATAAACATTGGTGTGAATATATCTTTTCACATTACTGTTTTCATTTTCTTCAGGTAAGTACCAAGAAGTGGGTTCCTGGATCCTATGGTAGTTCTATTTTTGAACAACTTCCATACTGCTTTCCATAGTGGCTGCACAGATTTACATTCTTATCAACAGAGAAAGAATTTTTCCCTCTACATCGTTACCAACATTTGCTTTATTTTGGTTTGGTTTTTGTCTTTTTAATAATAGCCATTCTAAGAGTTGTAAGATGATATCTCGTGGGTTTTGATTTGCCTTTCTGTAATGATTAGAGATGTTGAGCACTGTTTCATGTGCCTGTTAACCAGAAATGAAAATGTCTGTTCAAGTTTTCTGCCCATTTTACAGTCATATTGGTTTTTATTTTGTTGTATGTGTTCTTTCTATATTATGGATATTAACCCCTTATCAGATATATGATTTGATAATATCTTATCCAGTTAAGTAGGTTGTTTCTTTATTTTGTTTTGTTGATAGTCTCCTTCACTTGTCCAAAAGCTTTTTAGTGTGATGTAGTCTTCTTTATTTTTGTTTTTATTGAGGAGATAGATTTTAAAAAATGCTGCTAAGATCTATGTCAAAGACCTGACTCCTGATGCTCTCTTCTAAGAGCTTTATGGTTTCAGTTTTTACATTCACATCTTTATGGGCTTTCTGTACCTTTGTACCTTTGATTTATCTGTCTGTTCTTGTGCAAGTACCATACTATTTGATTACATAGCTTTGTAGTATGGTCTGAAGTCAAGATGCATGATACCTTCAGTTTTGTTCTTCTTTCTGAAGTTTGCCTTTGCTATTCAGAACTTTTTGTGATTTCATACAATTTTTTTTTTCAGTACTATTTATTCCAGTTCTGTGGAAAATGGTATTGGCATTTAACAGAGATTGCATTGAATCTATAAATTGCTCTGGGTAGTTTGAACGTTTTAATGCTGTTAATTCTTCTAATCCATATACAAGTTATTCTTTTTTTTTTTCCATTTATAGGCATGCACACATGCTAAGTCACTTCAGTCGTATCTTTGCAACTCTATGGACTGTAGCCTGCCAGGCTCCTCTGTCCATGGAATTCTCCAGAGAAGAATACTGGAGTGGGTTGCCATGCCCTCCTCCAGGGGATCTTCCTAGCCCAGGGATCAAACCCATGTCTGTTGCGTCTCCTGCATTGGCAGGCAAGCTCTTTATCAGCAGCACCACCTAGGAAGCCCATGTATAAGCATACTTTGCTTTATTACGCTTTGCCTTTGTTGTGCTTCCAGATACTGTGTTCTTTACACATTGAAAATCTGTGGCCACTCTGCACAGCACAATGCTATCAGCATCATTTTTCTAACATTTTCTCACTTCGTTTCTGGGTCACATTTATTAATTCTCAAATGTTTCAAGCTCTCTGACTCTGATAGCAAAAAGGTTATGACTTGCTGAAGGCTCAGAGAATAGTTATCAATTTTTAGGAACAAAGTGTCTTAAATTAAGATATGTACATTTTTTTAACAAATAATGCTACGGCATATTTAATAGATTACCACATAGTATAAACATAACTATTACATGGACTGGAAAACAAACAAAAAAAATTACGTCACTGGCTTTATTGCTGTATTTGTTTTATTGAGGTGTTCTAGAACTGAACTTGCAGTGTCTCCTGGGTATGCTTCTATTTGTTCATATTTTTGTAGTTGGAAAAGATGTTTAAAGGATTTCAGTTATTTTAAATTTATTGAGACTTGTTTTGTGGCCTAACATGTAACCATTATGGGGAACACCCAGGTGTACTTGAAAAGAGTATATTTTCTGATTTTGGATGGAGTGTCCTGTGTATATGTATTAACTCCATCTAGCTAAAATGTCATATAAAGTCAGTGTTCCCTTACTGATTTTCTGTCTAGATGATTTATTCATCACTTTAAGTTGAGTATTAAATCCTATACTATTATTTGTTAATGTCAATTTCTCTTTTTTGGTCTGTCAAAGGTGCTCTATACATTTAGGTATTCTTATACTTGGTATATAAATGTTTACAAGTATTTGATTGTCTTGGAGGATTGATCCCTTTATCATTATGTAATACCCCCCTTTTTTTTAATACCCTTTTTTGTCTCTTACTATAACTTTTGTTTTAAAGTGTATTTGTCTGATGTAGCTATTGCTACCCTGGCTTTTTAAACATTTTTACTTTATATTGTAGTATAGTTAATTAGCAATGTTGTACTAGCTTCAGGTTGCTGTACATCATTTTCACGAAATATCTTTTTCCATCCCTCATTTTCAGCCTATGTGTGTCTTTAAAGTCAAAGTAAATCTTGTAGGTAGTATATATCTGCATCATTTTCTTTTTAACCCAATATGCAACCCTAAGTCTTTTGATTGGAGCATTTGATAGGTATCTTTATGACCATTGCATTGAACTCTTTGTCTAGCAAATCACTTATCTCCATTTTTCTCTTTCTGAGGTGTCTGTTTTATTTGTTTAGAACATATTCCTTTGTCTTTTCATTTTGACCAACTATCGACACTTTTTCTATATATTAGGTAGATCAACTGTGTCTCCTGGTCTTGAAGGAGAGGCCTTCTTTAGCAAGGCTTCTGTGGGAAGAGCAGTCCGGTCTGGTCACAGAACCAGGCACCCCAAAGCTGCACTCTGTGTGGTCTGTGGGTGTCCACCAGTTGTGATGTGGTGTGGTTTCTGTAGATGGGCTGGTGGCAAGAGCTGTCCTTGATGCGGCTGGCTGTGCAGCATAGCTATCACTGCTTTGGGTGCACCAGTAGGCAGTGCTGGCCCAGCAGGGCACGAGTTGCCCAGGAGGAGCACCTGTCCTGTCCTAAGCCTTCCACTACGTGCAATGGGGCAGGAGCCACTTTCGACAGGTACAGGTTCTGGCTCAGGCTGCCTGTTTGGTGTGTTAAGACAGGAGCTACTTCGGAGGGGCTCCAGAGCTAGCCACGGCTGCCTTCTGGGTGTGATAGGGTGGGAACCCCGGTAGAAAATCACTAGCTGGGTAGGTGTATTGGACAGTGTGGATTCACAAGAAAATGCTTGGACCTATGGTGATTCATGTTGAGGTTCGACAGGAAACAGCAAAATTCTGTAAAACAATTATCCTTCAATAAAAAATAAATACTTTTTTTTAAAGCTCAAAAAAAAACAAAAACAAAAAAAATTCTAGGACCAGGTGAAGAGTGCTAGCAAGGTTGGCCACAAATGTCAGAAAGGCACCCACCAGAGTTAGGTCAAGTAGATAAAGAGAGAATTTTCTAAAATGGTGCCAACTAGCACTTTGGCTCCCAGTTATTGCTGTTCAGTTGCTCAGTCACATCTGACTCTTTGTGAGCCCATGGACTGTAGCATGCCAGGATTCCCTGTCCTTCACTAATTCCCAGAATTTGCTCAAATTCATGCCCATAGAGTCAGTGATGTCATCCAGCTATTTCATCCCCTGCCACCCCCTTCTCCTCCTGCCCTCAATCTTTCCCACCATCAGGATCTTTTCCAGTGAGTTGGCTCTTTGCATCAGGTGGTCAAAATATTGGAGCTTTAGCTTCAACATCAGTCCTTCCATTGAATATTCAGGGTTGAATTCCTTTAGGATTGACTGGTTTTATCTCTGCAGTTAAGGGACTTTTAAGAGTCTTCTCCAGCACCATCAATTCTTTGGCTCTCAGCTTTCTTTATAGTCCAACTTTCACATGCATACATGATTACTGGAAAAAATATAGTTTTGACTATACGGACCTTTGTCTAAAATGATGTCTCTGCTTTTTAATACATTGTCTAACTCTGTCATAACTTTTCTTCCAAAGAATGAGTGTCTTTTAATTTCTTGGCTGTAGTCACCATCTGTAGCAGTTTGGAGCCCAAGAGAATAAAGTCTGTCATTGTTTCCATTGTTTCCCCATCTATTTGCCATGAAGTGATGGGTCAGATGCCATGATCTTCATTTTTTTAATGCTGAGTTTTAAGCCAGTTTCTTCACTCTCCTCTTTCAACTTTATCAAGAGGCTTTTTAGTTCCTCTTTGATTTCTGCCATGAGGGTGGTGTGCATATCTGAGGCTATTTCTCTCAGCAATCTTAATTCCAGCTTGTGTTTCCTCCAGCCTGGCATTTTGCATGATATACTCCACATATAAGTTAAATAAGCAGGGTGAAAATATACAACCTTGACATACACCTTCACCAGTTTGGAACCAGTCCATTGTTCCATGTCTGGTTCTAACTGTTGTTTCTTGACCTGCATACAGATTTCTTGCAGGCAGATAAGGTGGTCTGGTATTCCCATCTCTTTAAGAATTTTCCACAATTTGTGGTGATCTACACAGTCAAAGGCTTTAGTATAGTCAGTGAAACAGAAGTTTTTCTGGAACCCCCTTGCTTTTTCTATGATCCAACGAATGTTGGTTATTTGATCTCTGATATGACTGCCTTTTTGAAATTCAGCTTGAACATCTGGAAATTATTGGTTCATATACTGCTAAAACCTAGCTTGCAGGATTTTGAGCATTACATTGCTTGCAGGATTTTGAGTATTGCATTGCTAGCAGTGAAATGAGTGCAATTGTGCAGTAGTTTGAACATCCTTTGGCATTGCTCTTCTTTGGGATTAGAATGAAAACTGACCTTTTCCTGTCCTGTGGCCACTGCTGAGCTTTCCAAATTTGTTGGCATATTGAGTGCAGCATTTTAACAGCTTCATCTTTTAGGATTTGAAATAGTTCAACTGGGATTCCATCACATCCACTAGCTGCCTTCATAGTAATGCTTCCCAAGGCCCATTTGATTTCACACTCCAGGATGTCTGACTCTAGCTGAGTGATCACATTATCATGGTTATCCAGTCCCCAGGGAAAAGGTCCTGCACCTTTGACATTCACCCTAAAATTAGTCAATGAATCTCCTTCTTTTATGGCCCAGGCACATTTTAATGTGCTGACTCTGTGCCAAGACCAGAGTAAGTGAGTTTGTGTGCAAGGTCCTTAAGAGGTGAGTCTCTGTTTGCTATACCCCTCCTGCTTTCCTGGATGTAAGTTTCACTGGTTTGCAAAGCCAAATATTGAGGAGGCTAAGTCTTCCTGGTGCAGGTCCCCAGGACTGAGGTGCTCAACATGGAGTTCCAAACCCTCTCTTCTCAGGGAGGACCTCTGTTTGTGATATCAACTCCATTTACGGATTGCTGTGTGAGGGTTGTGGCTCTTGACTAGACTGCATCTTGCCCCTTCTATCCTGGACCTGTTCTTTTTCTTTCATTTGTATCCTTAGTTGAGGAAGAGATGTTCTACTAATCTTTAGGTAGTTCACAGAGAGATTGCTCTAAATGTACTCATAGTTTTCATGTGTGGGGGAGGAAGTGAGCTCAGGATTTTCTTACTGCCATCTTCATTCTGACCCCTTTTCCATTCTTTTCTCATGGAACATTTTGTAATTGGACTCAGAAATTTCACATTATAGTGCAAATATCTCACAATTGCTTACTTATTTCTATTGAGGTGAAACATGACCCATAAAGTGACCGTTTTAAAGCGCACAATTCAGTGGAACTTAGAACCACACAATACCGTGCAGCCACCAGCTCTAACAACATAAAACATTTGTGAAAGTGAAAATCGCTCAGTTGTGTCCGAATCTTTGCAACCCCATGGACTATACAGTCCGTGGAATTATCCAGGCCAGAATACTGAAGTGGGTAAGCTGTTCCCTTCTCCAGGGGATCTTCCCAACTCAGGGATTGAACCCAGGTCTCCTGCATTGCATGCAGATTCTTTACCAGCTGAGCCACCAGAGAAGCCCATAAAACATTTTTATTACCCCCTGAAAAAGAGCTCACATTCATTAGGCAGTCACCACTTATTTCTCCTTTACCCCAGAGCCCTATTAAGTAATAATTTTCTTTCTGCATCTATGGATTTATCAGTTCTATATATTCCATACATATGGAATGAGACTGTATATGTATTTTTGTATCTGGCTTCTTTCATTTAGCATGTTCTTGAGGTACATTCACTTAGTATCAGATATCATGCTTCCATTCCTTTTTAGGGTTGAATAACATTCCATTGCAGGTATATATACCATATTTTGTTTATCCACTTATTCATTAATGGACACTTGGATTATTTCTTCCTACTCATCATTGTGAATGGTGCTACTATGAGCATACTTGTACAAATATTTGTTTGAAAATCTGTTTTCCATTTTTAGGGGGACGTATCTAGAGGGGGAACTCCTGGGTCAAATAGTTAATATTTAACTTTTTGAGGAACTACCAAACTGTGTTCAATAGCAGCTGTATTATTCTACATTTCTACCAGCAATGTATGAGGATTGAAACTTCAAGTAGATGATAGATGGATAGATGATAGATAGACAGATAGGCAGATGACACCCACCTGGAGGGTAGAAAGTGAAGAACTAAAGAGCCTCTTGATGAAATTGAAAGAGGAGAGTGAAAAAGCTGGCTTAAAACTCAACATTCAAAAAATGAAGATCATGTCATATGGTCCCATTACTTCATGACAAATAGATATGGAAACAGTGACAGACTTTATTTTCTTGGGCTCCAAAATCACGGCAGATGGTGACTGGAGCCATGAAATTAAGACACTTGCTCCTTGGAAGAAAAGCTGTGACTAACCTAGTCAGCATATTAAAAAGCAGAGACGTTACTTTGCCAATGAAGGTCTGTATGGTTTTTTCAGTAGTCATGTATGGTTGTGAGAGTTGAACTATAAAGAAAGCTGAGCTCCAAAGAATTGATGCTTTTGAACTGTGATGTTGGAAAATATCCTTGAAAGTCCCTTGAACTGAAAAGAGGTCCAACCAGTCCATCCTGAAGGAAATCAGTCCTGAATATTCATTGGAAGGACTGATGCAGAAGCTGAAGCTCCAATACTTTGGCCACTTGATGCTAAGAATTGACTCATTGGAAAAGACCCTGATGCTGGAAAGACTGAAGGCAGGAGAAGGGGATGACAGAGGCTGAGATAGTTGGGTGTCCTCACTAACTCAATGGACATGAGTTTGAGGAAGATCCCAGAAACTGGTGATGGACAGGAAAGCCTGGCATGCTACAGTTCATGGGGTCGCAAAGAGTTGGACATGACTGAGTGACTGAACTAAACTGAACTGAGATAGATAAGACATTAGAAGTTGTTGTTGTTGTTGGTTAGTCACCAAATCCTGTCTGACTCTTTTGTGACTCCATCGACTATAACCTGCCAGGCTCCTCTGTCCATGGGATTTCCCAGGCAAGAATACTGGGATTTCCCGCAAGTATAGAATAGGTTGCCATTTTCTTCTCCAGGGGTCCTTCCTGACCCAGGGGTCAAACCTGGGTCCCCTGCATTGAAGGAGGTTTCCTTAAGCTGAACCACCAGGGAAGTCCATATGAGAAGTAAAAATGAAAAAGTTTTTAAAAAAATATATTTTAACATAAGAAAAATAAACAGTATTAAAATATATCTTTAAGTTAAAGTTCAAAAGCTACAATGATAATAGGGGCTTTGTAGCCTTGAAGCTTTTAAAATATTTTTGCAATTCCTCTGACTTAATAGTAGGCAACTGTATTTTCATATCTGCTTCCAAATATAATCTAATGCAATATTATATGTCAGATAGTGTCTTGAAAGCAATGAACACTAAAATAATATTTTGGTATTGTTATAAGAATAGCTTTTAACCCATGGATCCTCTGAATGGGTGTCAGAAATCTGCAGATATCCAAAAACACACTCTGAAAACAATTCACCTACATCTAGTACTTCTTAAAGCAGTATGTAAGGGTAACATACCTTCTTTCTAAATTAGAATTTTTCTAAAAAGATACATTCTCCTGAATAAGTATCTCATTACCCTGAGATAACCAAAGGCAGAATAAGTACTTGATTCTTACCGTGTATTTACCAATGTACAAGAGAATACGTAGTTTATATAGGTTCCTGGGTGACCAATGGGTTAGTTTCCTCATTATTGAAAATTCATGAATTTCAGCATGTTGGAAATGTTTGAATCTGTCCTAACCATTGTTTCTCTTGAGACTTAAAATGATGGGATCCTTTTCAAGCCAGTTGTGTATGAATCCGTTCAACATACATTTATCACTGAGCTTCCACTTAACCTTCTGGCATGACAAAATTGTTACAGACCCTTGTAGACAAAATTGTTACAGACCCTTCCTGCTCTGAACTAGAAATTATCTGTTTCTCCAAAGTGCTCTGGTTCCTTTTGGTGGAAAATATTATATGGAAGCCACAACCTTGCCTTTGTTTCTGGGTTTTTTAAGTGGTCAGAATGTCTTTTTCTTCCTATTAATGAGTTTATATTTATACCTTCAAGTTTAGAGCTACAGAGGTTTACTCATCTATCTCACATCAACTTGCCTTCTCCTACACAGAAAATCCTGGTTCCCAATGAATCAGCGCAATTGTGTACTCACCTAATCCTACTGTACACTATATACTATCCAGCTGTCCCATTATACAGTATATCTCAGTAGCCTATACACGCATGATAGTCTTAGACTAACAAAAAAACAAATACCTCCAACAATATGATTATTGAAAACAATTTAAGATTTGTTTTCTATCCTTAGGTTATATATTTTGGGGATAAAAAAATTGAACTTTAGAGCAGCTTGAAACAGTACTTAACTTGTGGTATGTTATTGGCTTAATAAGTGATTATGTTCCTTGCTGCCATTTGCTCTCAATTTTTAGAAACTGAAACTCCTGTTTGATATATTTATAATACTGCAAAATGTCTACATGGAGCAAAGCACCCTGAATGTCAGAGTAAGGAGCTCAAGAAAGTCTTTTTCCAAATATTGATGATAATACTGGACAAAATTTTCAAAATCCCTCCCTCTTGAGCCTCTCTCTCCCCTCGCACTCCCCTCAACTAGGTTATCACAAAGCACCAGGCTTGACTCCCTGTGTTACACAGCATCTCCCAGTAGCTATATATTTTCCTCATGGTAGTGTCTATATGGTAATGCTGCTCTCCCCTTGCTCCCCACACCCTGCTGTGTCCACATGTCTGTTTTCTACATCTACATCTCTATTCCTGCCCTGCAAATGGGTTCATCTGCACCATTTTTCTAGATTCCACCATTTTTCTAGATTCCATATGTATGCATTAACTTGCTATGTTTGTTTTACTCTTTCTGACTTACTTCACTCTTTTTAACAGGCTCTAGGTTCATCTACCTCACTACGACTGACTCGAATTCTTTCCTTTTTATTTCTGAGTAATATTTCACTTGCAATGAGATCTATTTTCTTTAAGGAGACATCAGTGGCTACAAACTGCAAGGCAGCCAAAATTGACAGAATTAGCCCAAGCATGTAAATAAAGAAACAAACAAAAAATAACATGAATCAAATAGAAACAATAATGGTGACTTTATTAAAAGAACCTCAAACTAGAAACAAACCAATAGTCAAACAGTGGATGGATAACACATACACACACACACACACACACACACACACACACACACACACACATACACACACACACACACACATATAATTTCATGTATGAATATCGCATTCATACATAAAATTCTATTGAGCATATTGAACAATAAAAAAGGATAGACTACTAGTGCACTGATAAGCAACATAGATGACACAACCATAAGCTAGGTGGGAAAAAATGACAGCTACAAAGAGCATATGCAGTTTGTTCCATTTTAATAAAATTATAGAAAGGACAAATCTAAACAACTAGCATAAGACATGGTAGTAGCCGCAATAATACATAGTTGGTAATGGTTTAAGTGCAAATAGGTTTGAGGAGTATTGGGGTAATGGAAATGTTTCATATCTTGATTGTGATCATGTTTACATAGGTTTATATATTTTTCAAAATAATGGGCATGTACATTGAAAATAGATGTATTTTATTGTATATAAATTATCCACCCATTAAATTAATTCAGTTTTTAAAATGAAGCAGAAAAAAAAAAAATGTGACCAGTAAAAAGGACACAGGTTAAGAAAGTAAACTTTGTAACTTCAAGAAAGTAGGGATAACCTTGGTTGTTTCCTCCCCCACCAGTTTATAAGTTGAATGACTGTCTCATATTCAGGGCTTAACAAATATTACTTGATTAGTGAATGAAATCTTCCCTGGTGGCTCAGATGGTAAAGAATCTGCCTGCAATGCAGGAGACCTAGATTAAATCCCTGGGTTGGGAAGATCCCCTGGAGAAGGAAATGGCAACCACTCCAATATTTTTGCCTGGAGAATCCCATGGTCAGGGGAGCTTGGTGGGCCACAAAGGCCAAAACTCTGTGGGGTCACAAAGAGTTAAATGCGACTCAGTGACTTACACTCACGCAGTGAGTGAAACTTAAAGGAACCAACATCTAGGCAAGGTTACCTCAGAACCACTCTCTGGGGGACTTGTCTTCCATAAACATCCTTTGTTTTGATCCTATCTTAGTCCCTCTTGCTCTTACCTTAACCATTCAGTGATACATTTGGCCCACTGCCCTTCATACATGGCCTGCCCTCTTTCTCTCCTTGTGTTTAGAATATGTTTGAAAGAGCCGACTAAATGTATGTAGAAAATAAGTGTGACAAAGGGCAAAGTTACAAGAGTTCACATAGAAAGTGAGGTAGCTAAAGAAGTATGGAATTTCTTGCCCACATTAAAAAAGAAAAAAAAAAAAACATTTAAACAAGAAGGGGACCATCAGAGTTTCAAATAACAACAATAATGTCAGGAATGAATATAATGAGAAGTCTGTCAATGTGACAGCAAATCCAACTTGGATAAGGTTTGTTTTGGTTTGATTTTCATTGAGCATTTTGCATGTAATAAAGTCAACTTTGTCATGACCATTGTCCCAAAGGAGCTTAAATATTAGAAGATGTACAAAGACCTAAGTAGCTGTAATTCAGGGAAAGAAGTATTGTATACTTGTAGCAGAGCACAGTTGAAGTACTATCTGAATTCAGACCAGGGAGAGACTCCTTCCTACTTATAGATCAGGGAAGCCTTCTGGAGGATATGGCATCAGAAATAGGCTTTGAAGGTTGAGTACTATTAAGAAAATAGAGATTCAAAGGAATGTATTCCATGCAGAGTTACAGAAATTAAATTAGCAATCATTAACAAATTATTATAAAGTAGAAGCAGAAAAAATAAGTAAATGGAGAAGAGAAAGAGTGACATCACTATGTCGTCCTAGGCTTCTGGGCTGTTGGGTTCCCATTCAGATTGGTAAGACATGGTGAAGAATCTCATGGGATGTCTTGATATGAACTGTGAAACAAGAGAAATGGTGAGAAATTCTAAATAAGATGGAAATAGTGATTGAGGAAGGGGGAAATGTCAAGGGAAGAAAGCTAAGAGAAGTAAAAATGAAATGGAATATAAAATAAGAAATTGGAAAGAGAGGAGGAAATATAAAAAACTCACCAGTGCTTCCTAACCCATAATGCAAGGATCATCAAAACCATTAGGGGCACTATCACTGCCAATGATATCAAGTTCATGGAAAGATGATGCCCTGTGAATATTAGAGAGACACCTAGATTTTATAATAAACCCACTGCCAATTTTGCTCCATCTATTGATTTGCCAACCTTAGCATAGGAACCAGGCATGCGTGCATGCTTAGTCAATTCAGTCGTGTCTGACTCTCTGCAACCCAATGGACCACTGCCCGCCAGGCTCCTCTGTCCACGGGATTCTCCAGGCAAGACTACTGGAGTGGGTTGCCATTTCCTTCTCCAGGGATAAAGTAGGAAGTGAGTGAAGTGAAGTCACTCAGTCATGTCCGACTCTTTGCGACCCCATGGACTGTAGCCTACCAGGCTCCTCCATCCATGGGATTTTCCAGACAAGAGTACTGAAGTGGGTTGCCATTTCCTTCTCCAGAACTAGGCGTAAGTCCCATCAATTATCTTATTTAGTCACTTTATTCTAATACTTGCTTGGGAAGGATTCTTCATCTCCCCACAAATCTCTTGTATCTGAGTGTCCCTCATATTCTATTTTTGCATTTCTGAAATCACCTCTATTAATTCCTTCTTAATATCTCTCTCACTTAGTTCTGGCATCATGAAACTTTCTTCTGACCTGACTTCTAGACTCAAGAATCATCTTTGCACACTTAAAAATTCCATCTTACTTACCCCAGCAGAGAAAGATGTTCTGGCAAGAAAAGTCAGTTGCCTCCTCAGCATCCACATGCATGATCACGTGAAGATCCAATCAAAGTTGGGCAGAACATCACCCTGATGAGTTCCTGGCTGCTCCTGTTCACCCCGCATCCACGTCACCAAAACAGGCTTTGGGTAGAAGCCAGAGACATGGCAAGCTAGCAACACCTGACTTCACCCAAGGATGGGGCTACTGGTCAGTCAAGCCTCTGGTGTCACTGGAAAAGGCATTAAAAATATTCATATGAGGACTCTAACAGACAGTTTAGGGACAAAACTCCACATTAATATTAAAGTTCCTCTAGGAACTTTTGCCCAGCAACCTGTATCCCTCTTAAACTGCCCCTTCCTAATTTTGAAAGGAATGGTGGAAAGGAGCAAGACTTATATAGAAAGATCTTAGAAAAGGGTGCTGTACCTACCTTGCCTCTGGGGATACATCTTCCCTGCATCAAGGACACCCAAGAGAAATCAGGGACAGATGTTGCTGATGAGTTTATGCACTGTTTCCTTGATGCCTTCATACTGATTGATTAGATCACAGACACTCTTACCCTCTGGATATAATACCCATGACATGTTTTGGAAACTCAAGAAATCGGATCCTTGATAAGCTGCCTGAAAAAACCCTTTTGTGGTTTTCCTATAATGCAGCTCACAGCCAACTTTCACCTGTAGTTCAAAGGGATCTGGGAAGAGGGAGGAAGAAGAAAGAGAGATCAATGAAGAAAATGAGAGGAACTACATGGGAACCTGAGACTGTATTTAAAAAGTGGAGATGGTTTTATAAGTGCATAAGGGTGAGTCAATGAAATATTCAGTCAGGAACAAGGAAGAGAATTGGTGGAATTGGGAAAAGGGCATAAGGGAGAAATGCCAAGAACTGAGGGTTTGATTTGAATAAGTTGGAGGGTAAATGATAAGTGAGGTTCATGGTATAGGTTGGGGGAGGGTGAAGAGGAACTCATGTGAGGAAGGTGAGAGTACAACATTCCTAGGTGCATGAAATGAATCATGGTTTTTGGACTATGGACGTAGACTTAAGCTGAGTGGGAGAAGAGATCACATTTTAAGGGAGTCAGGCACAGAGTGGGCCAGTTGTATACCTCTGGATTTTAAGCCATAGAAGGGAGAACACTGAAGAAAGATAAAAAAGCACAAGAAAAACAGAAGTCTGGAGGAAGCAAGAGTGTAGGAAATCTTGAATAGTCAACATCTGGAGTAACCCCCGAGAGATTTAAACATGAAGATTTTTATGGTGGAATAGAAAAAGAAATGGTCCAGAAAAGTGTCTGTTTATAGGAAGAGAACCCTTAATTGAATGGATTGAACTTAACGTTCAAATTTCAGTTGACTGACATAATCTTGAATCTCCCAAATTAATCCAATCAAATAGACACAGAATAACAGCTCCAGGTCTATCATCTCCTCATTGCTGAAGTTGTCCTTTGACCAGGGGTACAGAAAAATTACTGCACCTTGTTTCACTCCCCCAGCTGCGGGTCTGCAACTCATCCAGCCAACCAGAGCCCTGATTCTGTGATCCTGAATGGTTGGCAAAGGATGAGATCTGGATAAGATAGAATGAGATGTAGTCCTGGACTCCTGTGATGGTAGATGGTCAGGTAGTTTAAGGAAAAGTGAGGCAAACAGAAAGGATAGAAGATGGAGATTCAACCAGTTAAAAGGGAGAGAGAAAAGTTACAATTAGCCTAAAGATGATATTTTCCTGACCCAGGGCCCCAAGCTCTCCACCTTCCTTTGAAAGAATAAACTGGATCTAGAGACAGGAATGCTCAGATTGCAAACACTCTGGTACCCTTATAATCCAGATCCATCTTGGAATGGTCCACTACACTTTAACCACATCCACTTGATTAATGACAGACAGACATTCTTACCATCTACATTGTCCCTGGATGAGAGGAGAAAAGCTAGCAAAGCAAGGTGCAGAAAGAGCATACCATTTGCAGATGCTTCCCTCTCTCTGTTCTCAGGAAACCTCCCCATTGTATCTCCACTCTAACTTCCTTCTTCTATCAACTGGAAGTTCTCCCCACCAATCACTGACTATAATAAAATTGCTGTTTCACTCAACCTTGGGCCTCCTACTCAATCTCTCATCTCACCTCAAGCTCTGGCCTGAGATTATTCTCTGCTGCCTGAATTCCAGCCATTCTCCTTACTACTAGTCTTCATTCTGTGTTCTTTCACTCAACTGCTGTGGACAAAGTTATATGTGACACTGAAAGGTTATGTCCCCTCTCTGGAACGATCATCTTATCTTTCAAATGAAGAACAGAAACTGCACTGTTTCCCCAGGTTCTGCCTGTTTTAACAGATCACATTTCTTCCAGTTTCTCCACTCAATTCTGTTTAAGTTCCATCATGTTTCTTCTTCTAGGCATCAATTCTACCCTTCTCCTTTCAAAAAACCTCAAAGTATTCTCTTTTCCATTCACTTCTTTTTCTTCCACATTTCTCATTTATTTTAATTTTTACTGACTTATTTATAAACGTAATCTCATGGATGGAGGAGCCTGGTGGACTACAGTGCATGGGGTCACAAAGAGTCGGACATGACTGAGCGACTTCACTTTCCTTTCTTTTTTATAAATTGCAAAACATAATTTCTCAGATCTTCTATGCTTTCACCATACAATTGTATACAGTTTTCCATTATGCTTAGAGTTGACATTGTAGCCACCCAGAGTGTATTCTACCATGAAACATATAAAGAATAAGGCTTCCTCTTTCTGATTTCACTTCAATCCGTATAACATACTCTAAGTCCATCCATGACTTTACAAATGACCAAATATCGTTCATTTTTATGACTGAGAAATACTCCATTGAATGTATGCACCACATCTTCTTTATCCATTTGCAGAGCAGGAATAGAGATGCAGATGTTGAGACTGAACATATGGACATAGGGTGGGGAAGGGGTTAGGATGAGTTGGGAGGTGTGATTGACATATATACATTATTATGGCTAAAATCGATAGCTAGTAGGAACCTGCTATATAGCATGGGGAGCTCAGCTTGGCGCCCTGTGGTGACCTCGAGTGTTGGGAAGTGTGGATAATATTATATATATATATGCAAACAGCTGATTCAATTGGTTGTAGAGCAGAAACTAACACAACATTGTAAAGCAGCTATACTCCAATTTAAAAAATAAAAAAGAAGAAGAAGCCTTTCTATGGAGTTTAATTCATATGCTCACTCACAAAAAGATCACTCAACAAATGTTTAGTACCAAGCGTTTTAGTAGGTACAAGAATGTACACAGATGGACAATGCATTCATGCCTATTAAGGAACTTTAAACTACAGAAGTGTATAAAACCAAAATTAAAACTTATTGTTATGACTGTCATTTGATTGGCTAGAATTCCAGAAACAAGCTTATTCAGAACAATAGTTTTGTGGTTTTAGGAACCTATAGCTGATACAATGCTATGTTTTCATTAAACTTTCCCCCAGGGCCTAGAGAAAAAACATAATTCTCCCACTCTTTTGGAATTGGGTCAGGACCATGTGACTGATTCTGGTCAATAGGATGTGCTGTGCTAGAGATGTAAGCCTTTTCTAGGCCCTACCACATAAACTGTTACATCTGATCATTTTGCCATGCAGTGCCAGCCTGAAGATCATCTGTCCCATGTGGAAGAGATACAAGCAAGGAACAGCTTTCTGGTCTCCATGGAGTTTGCCAGAATGAAAACTATATTTTGCTGTGTTTAGCCTCTAAGGTTCTCAAGTTTACAACGGCAATACAATCTAATTATGCTTGTCAATATTATACAACCCAGTAACTATTATCCTTTCCTACCTCCTTAATTCAAATCCAAATGAGATAAACATATAGAGCATTTGAAATATGGATCAAATTGTCACCTTCACTTCTGATAAATCTTCTAGATGATTTCCGTTAACTGTATAATCCAAGTAATGTTGCTGACATTGAAAACCGAATGAGGTAGACTGCTTTACTCCTATAAATGGATTATTTGTGTCCCCCCTGAACTCACATGTTGAAACCCCCATCCCCAAGGTGGTTATACTTGGAGATGATGACACTACAAAAGTAATTAGAGCTAAATGAGGTCTTAGGAGTGGGGTCTCATATGAAAAGACACAGAGTGAGTTCACTTACTGAGTAAAGGTCATTTGATGACATATCAAGGAGGTGGCTATCTATAAGCAAGCCAGAAAGAGAACCTTCACAAGAAATCAAGTTCTCTTGTATTGCTAGTCTCAAGAACTGTGAGAAAGTTTGTCTGTGGTTGAAGCCACCCAGACTGTGTGTTTTCCTCTGCAGCCCAGGCAGACTAATACACTTACCTGGTCCAAGAAGTGCTAGAAAACCTCTAAGCAACCCCTCCCCAAGGGTCTGGTCAAGTCAAGGGATGGAGGAGGAGACTGGAACTGACACTTGTGGGAGCAGCTTGACTCCAGAGGCAAAGGGCAGGAAGAAGCTGTTGAGACATATCGCAAACCCAGTTTCTCTCCTAGACTCACCAATGAGCTAATTCTATTTCCTATTTTCACAGCAAAGAATATGACTGAGAAAAGAAACAAAAAATATTAAAGGAATTCTCCAGAGGAATTAGAGGGTATCATCCAGTTCCATGACAATAATACTCATTCAATCATCCAAACAGAAAATTAGTAATGCACACTCTTTGCAAACCTATCTCTCCTGACTGACTACTCACAGTAACTGCATTTCTCTCCATAATCTGTAAAATCTGCCTCTTTATCTCTAACCCCACCATCATTTAGTCTTGCTTTCATCATGTGTGACTCAGGTCATTGCCATAATCCCTTATCTGGACAATGCAATCCAAATCCTGTCCCTATATGTTCAGCACTCAGGTTCACAGTTGCTATGTAAAATGCGCACCTAATCTTGTCAAACTCATAAGTAAAATATTTCCATTGCCTTCATGAAAAATAATCCAAACTCCTACATATGCCAGTATTATACACAAAGGCTCATATTTTAATATATCATTCCCCAAGGAAAAGGTTGGAGGAAGTGGAAAAAGTAGGATTTGTGAGAAGGGAAACAGACTATGTGAACCAGTGAACAATTGTGAACAGAGATCCAAGAGCCTGAAAATCTGCAATAGGGAGGGAAAGAGGTGGTTATACATGCCCTCTAGATACACATGATCCCCAAAGAATAACCTGAGATGGCTGGAACCTCTTCTGATTAGAATCCAGCTTGGCTGAGGGTCCTCCCTTCCCTGGGGGGCCCAGTGCTCTGCCTTTGTCACCAACCTTCCCCAGACTCCCTCTTCTCGCCCTATTGATGCTCAGGTTATAGATGTGCTCACGCTCACCTTTGCCTGGGCTCTTACCTGGCCCTCACAGAACTCATGTCAGCAAGTGGTTTCCCCCTAGAGATCACTGTCCTCAGCACTCACTGTTGTGTGCCCATCCCACAGGGTCACACTCTACTCCATCATCCCCTCTCTGCCAGCAGAAACCTCACCCTCTGCCCACTTCCCTGCTCAAGAAACCCCGCTATTTCTCAGAACCACATGCCTTTCCCTGAACTTTCATTTCCCCATCAGCACTTCTTCATGTGATTCTCTCCCCTTCCTGGCTCCCAGCAGCAGTCTCTGTGTCTGTCCTGGGTCCTCCTTCCTCTCACATCTGCAGCAGTGGGAAGAGTCCCACCCTGAGATCCAGGATAAACCCCTTACTAGAATTCATTGATTACTGCCTTGGGTCTCAGTTTCTCCCACAGTAAAATGATTGGACTAAAATAATTTGATATTCTCCAATTCCATTTCAATTTTAACATTCTTTGACTTGGTCTGTGTTCATATTCATTTTTATTTACATAGTCTTTTCCCTCTCAGCCTCCTGGTCCTCATTTCTTACTTAATTATGACTCCATGATGTTCTCTATTTACCTTTAATCTGAATCCCCAGGGTCCCCTCTCTATTTTATCAACACTCCTCCCTAATCTTCCTATCCATTCTTTCTAAGCACTGCTCACCACCTCAGTTAAATTTTAAAGCCTAGAGTATTTCCATATCACTTGACCCTTCAATTTACATGCTTAAATATATGCATGACAAGTAAGATGCTTTTTTTTTTTTTTTTTTGCAAGATTGAAGCCAGGAAAGAACAACAACAAAAACAAAAATCTACTATAAAAATGTAGATATTCTGGATAAACTATAATTTTATAAATTATTTATTTATACAAGCATATGCTCACCTCATAAGATTAAGGAAATTGTCCAGAAAACAATCAAATGAGACATTGAGAATTGGATCTTGAAATGAATACTGACACTTGGACTTCCCAAGGTGTTGTCAAGGGTTGATTCCCAAGGGGTTTGGCTATAATAGCCATACAGATGATGAGGTAAAGTCTTGAGACCTCCAAAAAAGATACAAGTTGGGTATGAGACTTTCTATTACATCCTCAGTAAGACTGGACCAGATAAAAAATTCACCCTACTAAACAGGAAGATAAAAAGAAATCTTGTGGTTACCTTATGCTCTGGCTAGAAATTCTTAAAATTATTCTTAGATAAAACATGATTGCAGGTTTTTCTTCACATGAATTTAATGCTGAATAATATTCACTCAATTTGGAATGCCCAACCCAGGAAATTATTATTAATAAGTGGTTCTAGGCAAAAAAGGATGACTAGGCAGCGTGCAGAGAATTTTTACAACAGTGAAAATTCTCTTTACAATATCAAATGAAGGCTATATTTATCCAAACCCATGCAATATACAACTCCAAGAGTGAATTCTGGGGTAAGCTACGGACTTTGGGTGATTATGATGTGTCAATGTAGATTATCCTTGGTAAAAAAAAAAAAAAAGTGCCATATGGAAAGTAATGTTGATGATGGTAAGGATATGACTATGTGGGGGCAAACTGTATACTCTCAATTTTCTTGTAAGCCTAAAAAGTGCTCTAAAACATAGTCTTAAAACAAATTTTAAAATTTACATTGGTAGTAGTAAATCATGAAACCGAAAAAGAGTTCTTCTAAACAATCAATAAAAAGGAAAAACAAATCTGATCAATTTATGCTAGAGACAGACTGGATGATCTTTTCATGTTCCTGGAGAAAATGATGTAACAAATTGTTATCATAAGAGGCAATCAAAAAGCATGCAGCTAAACATGTAGGGGATATAATATTAGAGGTATGTCTATGTTAATTTCAAAATGATCTTATTTTTCTGGATAATATATTTCTGGTATTTGTCAACTTTAAAAAAAACTGAAGTTTACTGTCATTTCTCTCATGTTTTTTAAATATTAACTATCTTACAACAATAACAAAGAAATGGCTCTAAGCTGGTCACTTGGCAGAAGCAAAAAAAGAACAAGGAAAATTCTAGGGGTCCACAAATAATGCAGACTTCTTTTGTCTAATATAGTCAATGCTTGCTTTGCACACTTTCAATATACACAAATTTTAGTTACCAGGGTTTATTTAAATAACACCAATTCCCCAACAGTATGGTTCAAATTTCAGTTGCCACAATATATTAAGTGTAAGTAAAGTACAAAACTACTAATTTTTAGTTACACGAATCACTATGGAAATAACAAGCATGCAATCAATAACTAATGATATCACTGACAAATCACAACCCTTCACAGACTTTGTCATTGACTGTTATTTTTTTCCATGAACAGACATCAAAGGGTATACTTGATTGTCTCCTTGTATTTCAACATCCCCTACATAAATTCTGAGACATTTTAAAAGAATAATAATTTTTAAAAAAGAAATTGACCAACAAAGATAAAAATGAAAATGCTGGAAGTGAGATTTGAACTGAACGTAAATGAAGTCATTGAAGAAATAGCTGACCTGAGGAATATGGATATTGCCACTGGTTGAGAAATTATAGACATGAATCTAGATAGAGGAACTTATCAACATAAATGAGGAGAATGGTTGTTATAAAATTGATGAAGTTGTCTCAAATGAAGTTATGCCTGCAGAAGACTTCACTTTTAAGGAAATTTCAGATACTTCCCAAAACTGAAAACAAGTATAAAATGTTGGAACCTGATTCAAATTTAGAAAGAATTATGAAAATTCACCAAGGCGTAGAAAAAATACTTTATAAATTATGGTAAGAATAAGGCAAGCAGGGGTCAAACCACTGCTGGTAAATTTTTATGAAGAATTAAAACACTCATTCTGGATGTTAAGTTTGTAACACTATAGACATTACTTTGCCAACAAAGGTCCGTCTAGTCAAGGCTATGGCTTTATCAGTGGTCATGTATGGATGTGAGAGTTGTACTATAAAGAAAGCTGAGCGCCGAAGAATTGTGAACTGTGGTGTTGGAGAAGACTCTTGAGAGTCCCTTGGGCTGCAAGGAGATCCAACCAGTCCATCCTAAAGGAGATCAGTCCTGGGTGTTCATTGGAAGGACTGATGCTGAAGCTGAAACTCCAATACTTTGGCCACCTCATGCGAGGAGCTGACTCATTTGAAAAGACGCTGATGCTGGGAAAGATTGACGGCAGGAAGAGAAGGGAACAACAGAGGGTGAGATCGTTGGATGGCATCACTGATTCAATGGACATGAATTTGGTAGGCTCCAGGAGTTGGTGATTGACAGGGAGACCTGGCGTGCTGTGGTTCATGGGGTCGCAAAGAGTTGGACACGACTGAGCGACTGAACTGAACTGAAACTCTCCTCTTAGAAATTCTTTTGTTGTGTCCCATAGATTTTATGTCATCACGTTCTTATTTTCCTCTGTCTTTAGAAACTTTTTGAATTTCGTTTTTATTTCATTGGTTGTTTAGATGCGTTTTGTTTAGTATCCACGTGCTTGTGTTTTTGTAGGGATTCTTTTTGTAGTTGATTTCTAACCTCTTAGCATTGTGATCAATTATTTTTATAGCAATCAGAAAAGATCCTTGATATGATTTCAGTTTTCTTAGCTTTACTGAGGTTTGTTTCATGGCCCAGCATGTGATCAGTCCTGGAGAATGTTCCTTGTGCTCTTGAGAAGAAAGTGTATTCTGCTTCTTTTGGATGGAATGTTCAATAAATATCAGTAGAGTCTTTCTATTCTAATATGCCCTTTAAGACCTGTATCTCTGGAATTGAGCTGCAGGAGTTGCTTGTATATTTTTGAGATTAATCCTTTGTCTGTTTCTTCATTTGCTATTATTTTCTCCCATTCTGAGGGCTGTCTTTTCACCTTGCTTATAGTTTCCTTTTGTGTGCAAAAGCTTTTAAGTTTCATTAGGTCCCATTTGTTTAGTTTTGCTTTTATTTCCAATATTCTGGGAGGTGGGTCATAGAGGATCTTGCTGTGATTTATGTCGGAGAGTGTTTTGCCTATGTTCTCCTCGAGGAGTTTTATAGTTTCTGGTCTTAAATTTAGATCTTAATCCATTTTGAGTTTATTTTTGTGTATGGTGTTAGAAAATGTTCTAGTTTCATTCTTTTACAAGTGGTTGACCAATTTTCCGAGCACCATTTGTTAAAGAGGTTGTCTTTTCCCATTGTATATTCTTGCCTCCTTTGTCAAAGATAAGGTGTCCATAGGTACTTGCATTTATCTCTGGTCTTTCTATTTTGTTCCACTGATCTATATTTCTGTCTTTGTGCCAGTACCATACTGTCTTGATGATTGTGGCTTTGTAGTAGAGCCTGAAGTCAGGCAGGTTGATTCCTCCAGTTCCATTCTTCTTTCTCAAGATTGCTTTGGCTATTCGAAGTTTATTTTTATTTCCATACAAATTGTGAAATTCTTTGTTCTAGTTCTGTGAAGAATACCGTTGGTAGCTTGATAGGAATCTATAGATTGCTTTGGGTAGTATACTCATTTTCACAATATTGATTCTTCCAATCCATGAACACAGTATATTTCTCCATCTATTTGTGTCCTCTTTGATTTCTTTCATCAGGGTTTTATAGTTTTCTATGTATAGGTCTTTCATTTCTTTAGGTAGATATACTCCTAAGTATTTTATTCTTTTTGTTGCAATGGTGAATGATGTTGTTTCCTTAATTTCTCTTTCTATTTTCTCATTGTTAGTGTATAGGAATGCAGGGGATTTCTGTGTGTTAATTTTATATCCTGCAACTTTGCTATATTCATTGACCAGCTCTAGTAATTTTCTGGTAGAGTTTTTAGGGTTTTCTATGTAGAGGATCATGTCATCTGCAAACAGCGAGAGTTTCATTTCTTCTTTTCCTATCTGGATTCCTTTTACTTCTTTTTCTGCTCTGATTGCTGTGGCCAAAACTTCCAACACTATGTTGAATAGTAGTGGTGAGAGTGGGCACCCTTGTCTTGTTCCTGATTTTAGGGGAAATGCTTTCAATTTTTCACCATTGAGGATAATGTTTGCTGTGGGTTTGTCATATATAAGTTTTATTATGCTGAGGTATGTTCCTTCTATTCCTGCTTTCTGGAGAGTTTTTATCATAAATGGATGTTGAATTTTGTCAAAGGCTTTTTCTGCATCTATTGAGATAATCATATGGTTTTTATCTTTCAATTTGTTAATGTGGTGTATTACATTGATTGATTTGCGGATATTAAAGAATCCTTGCATTCCTGGAATAAAGCCCACTTGGTCATGATGTATGATCTTTTTAATATGTTGTTGGATTCTGTTTGCTAGAATTTTGTTAAGGATTTTTGCATCTATGTTCATCAGTGATATTGGCCTGTAGTTTTCTTTTTTTGTGTGGCATCTTTGGTTTTGGAATTAGAGTGATGGTGGCCTCATAGAATGAGTTTGGAAGTTTGCCTTCTTCTGCAATTTTCTGAAGGAATTTGAGTAAGATAGGTGTTAATTCTTCTCTAAAGTTTTGATAGAATTCAGCTGTGAAGTCATCTGGTCCTGGACTTTTGTTTGCTGGAAGATTTCTGATTACAGTTTTGATTTCCTTGCTTGTGATGGGTCTGTTAAGATCTTCTATTTCTTCCTGAAAAACAAATGACCCAATCAAAAAATGGGCCAAAGAAGACATACAGATGGCTAACAAACATATGAAAAGATGCTCAACATCACTCATTATCAGAGAAATGCAAATCAAAACCTCAATGAGGTACCATTATACACCAGTCAGAATGGCTGCTATTCAAAAGTCTACAAGCAATAAATGCTGGAGAGGGTGTGGAGAAAAGGGAACCCTCTTACACTGTTGGTGGGAATGCAAACTAGTACAGCCACTATGGAGAACAGTGTGGAGAGTTCTTAAAAAACTGGAAATAGAACTGCCATATGACCCGGCAATCCCACTTCTGGGCATACACCCCGAGGAAACCAGATCTGAAAGAGACACGTGCACCGCAATGTTCATCGTGGCACTGTTTATAATAGCCAGGACATGGAAGCAACCTAGATGCCCATCAGCAGACGAATGGATAAGGAAGTTGTGGTACATATACACTGTGGAATATTACTCAGCCATTAAAAAGAATTCATTTGAATCAGTTCTAATGAGATGGATGAAACTGGAGCTCATTATACAGAATGAAGTAAGCCAGAAAGATAAACACCAATACAGTATACTAACACATATATACAGAATTTAAAAATATGGTAACAATAACCCTATATGCAAAACAGAAAGAGACACAGATGTACAGAACAGACTTTGAGATTCTGTGGGAGAAGGCGAGGGTGGGATGTTCTGAGAGAACAGCATTGAAACAAGTATACTATCAAGGGTGAAACAGATCACCAGCCCAGGTGGGATGCATGAGACAAGTGCTCAGAGCTGGTGCACTGGGAAGCCCAGAGGGATGGGATGAAGAGGGAGGCGGGAGAGGGGATCGGGATAGGGAACACATGTAAATCCATGGCTGATTCATGTCAATGTACAGCAAAAACCACTACAATATTGTAAAGTAATTAGCCTCCAACTAATAAAAATAAATGAAACAACAACAACAAAACCTGTGTCTCCTTTCTCTCTGGATGCTCTGTCTATTAATGTACAAAGGGTGTTAATGTCACCCACTATTACTGTGTTACTGTCAATTTCTCCTTTTAAGTCTGTTAATATTTGCCTCATACATTGCAGTACACCTATGCTGGGTAGATATGTATTTGCAATTGTTATTTCTTCTTCTTGGATAGATTCCTTGATCATTAGGCAGTGTCATTCTTTGTTTTTTGTAATAGTCTTTATTTTAAAGTCTATTTTATCTAAGTCTATTTTATCTAAGCTACTCCAGCTTTCTTTTGATATCCATTTACATGGAATATCTTTTTCCATCCCCTCACTTTCAGTCAGTTTATGTCTCTAGATCTGAAGTGGGTCTCTTGTTTTTGTATCCATTAAGCCAGTCTATGAATTTTTGTTGAAGTATTTAATCCATTTATATTTAAAATGACTATTAATAAGTATGTTTTTATTGCCTGTTTGATGACTGTTTTGTATTTGTTTTTGTAGGTCTTTTTTCTACCTTACTCTTTAGTTCTCTTTTCTTGCAATTTGATGACTATCTTTAGTGTTGCATTTGGATTCCTTTTTCTTTTTTGTGTTTATCTGTTATAGATTTTTGACTTGTAGTTATCATGAGGTTTTGACATAGTAGCCTCATAGCCCCCCATTTATTTTATGTACACACACACACATACACACACAGTTGTTTTAAGTTGCTGATCTCTTAATTTCAAGTGCATTTCAAATATCCTGCATTTGTACTCTCCCTTCTCACAGTTACTGGTTTAAATATTTGTGTGTAGATGATTTTCTATCTTTACTGTATGTTTGCCTTTTCCAGTGAGGTTTCCCATTTCATAACTATTTTGTTTCTAATTGTGACCTTTTCTTTTCTGCTTATAGAAGTTATTTTAGCATTTGTTGTAAAGCTTGTTTGGTGGTGCCAAATTCTTTTAGATTTTGTATGTATGCTTTTTGTATGCTTTTACTTTCTGTGTAAAATCTGAATGAGAGTCTTATTGTATAGAGTATTTTTATTTGTAGGATATTCCTCCTTCCATCTCATTTTGTCTAAATTTCTACTTGCATTTTGATGTCTGTGGAAGGCTAGTTATGTTTCTTGACCTTGGAGAAATGGCCTTCTATAGCAGATGCATTTTATGTTCCATAAGTACACAACCCTCTCATCATCCAAGGGCCAGGCACCAGCTGATGCCAAGGAAAGTTCTCATCTGTGTTCTCAGAACTTGGTTCTACAGGTTGCTGGTTTGTAGGGATTTTGTTTCTGATGTCTGCCCTACAGTATGTGAGGCTGGTCTAGATACTTTTGCAGGTTTCCTGATGTAGGGACTGGTGCCTACCCATTGGTGAATAGAGCTGAGTCTTTATCCTCTGGTGGGCAAGGCTGCATCAAGCAGCAAGGATAGAAGTGCCATGCGCTCAGGAAGTCTTTAAGCAGCCTGTCTGCTGATGGATGAAGCTGTGTTTCTGTCATGTTGGTTATTTGGCCTGAGACATCTCAGCAATGGAACCTACAGGTTGTTGGGTGTGGCAAAGTCTTAATGCCAAAATGGTGGCTTCCAGGAAAGCTCACAGATGAATATTCTTCAGTAGCTCCACCACCAGTGTCCTTGTCCCCACACTGGGCCACAGCTGCCCCCACCTCCCCATGAGATCCTCTAAAACCAGTTGGCAAGTCTGGCCTGGGTCCCTATAAAGTCACTGCTTTTTCCCTTGGGTCCTGGTATGCATGAGACCTTGCATGTGCCCTTCAAGAGTAAAGTTTCTGTTTCCCCCAGTCCTATGGAGCGCCTGCATTCAAGCCCCACTGGCCTTCAAAACCAAATCCTCTGGAGCTAAGGCCAGATCCCCAGGTTGGACATCCTGATGTGGGACTTAACACTCTCTCTCCTGCAGGAGAACTTCTGTGATATAATTATTCTCCAGTTTGTAGGTTTTCTACCTGGGGAGCATGGCATTTGATTATGTCACAAGGATGCCCTCCTTACCATTTTGTTGGGTTTCTTCTTTTACGTCTTTGGATATAGAATGTCTTTTTGGTACGTTCAGCAGTCTTTTTTACTGATGGTTGTTCAGCAGTTAGTTGTGATTTTGGTGTGCTCCTGACAGGAGATGAACTCAAGGTCCTTTTACTCTGCCATCTTGTTAAGGTCCCACTGAGAGGGTGATGTTTACATTGACCATTAAATGTTGAATGTAAGTTCCAGAATAGATCTTGGTAAATAGAAGGCAGCCTGGGTAGGGAAATCAGGATCAGTAAAGCACTGAGACATGAAAACATAGCGAGACTAAGGATGATCTTTCATATATTAATTTATTTTTCATTTTCACAATAATTTTTTTCTCTATAGTTACAACAAAGGTTCCAGAAGCCTTTGTTAATTATTTCCTGCATTGAACTTATTCCTCTAAACTACAGGTATCAACCTTCCATCTTATTTAAAATGAGTGAGAATATATGATAAAATTTTACCCCAACTTTCTATGTATATTATAGATCTTCTTTGGTTTTTGTTTGTAAGCTAAATCTCTCTGGTAGATTAAATGTAGAAAAATTACTTTTTGTACTTTGGATTTATCTCAGTGAAATGAATTATTAATTTTTTCACTCTATCATTTTCCTAGAAGTTCACTGTGATTTCTTTTTTCAAATTAATTAATTTTTTTAATTGGAGGATAATTATTTTACAATACTATGGTGGTTTTTGCCATACATAGACATGAATCAGCCATGGATAAACATGTAAATATCAATTTCATATAAATTTCAGATGATGATTGCATTTGCTTCCTTGCCTTAGAAAATTTCTAGATAAAAATGAACTTATATACAGATAACATGGGTGCTATTGTCAAAATTTTTCTTTACTCTTAGCAAAAAATAAATAATGCATATATGTCAATACAATGAAGAAAAGTAAAGAGTTATAAGTAAACATTTCATAAACCAAAAGTATCAACTTTAAATTGATATTTAGCTAACATCCTGGATTAGTTAGGATCAAGTTTGACTCCAAGTAACAGAAAATTAAAACGGAAAACAAATCTTTAAAAATATATAAAATAGATATTCAAAAAACAAAAATTTCTTTCTCTTGTGAAAAGACTATAAGTAGGCAATTCAGGTTTGTTATGTCATTTCATTGTCATGGACTTGGTTCCAGTTTCCTCTTTCGCTTTGAGGTGTTTGTTTGTGTTTTTTTTTTTTTTTTTGCTTTGTTTTGTTTTGTCCTTTGCCATGCTTGATCCTCACTCCAAAGGCAATCCTAATCTCTGAAATGGATGCCAGAGGTCCATCCATCAAACCCATGTTATGCTGACAATAAAGAGAAAGGCAAAAGCTGAACACACCCACCACCTCCCAATACTTCAGATCCCTTTGCAAAAGTTGTCAAATCACATTGATTTGAGAGCTCAGTAACATAACCACAACCAGTTAAAAGGGTGCTAAGAGATGTAATTTTATTCTGCCCAGCTAATGATTAAGCAGTTGATTAATTCTGGAGGAAGTGTAAAATAGATTTCAAGAAAAAATCAGTGGTCTTTGCCATATGGCAGCATTTGGCAATTCAACTGTCAATTTAGGGACATAAGTCAACAGTTTCACTTAAATAGGTCATCTGGATTTGGTCACTTTTTCAAAGACCATGGATGTTTTACTTAGAACACTTTAGATCAAAATTAGGGCTCATCCTCATTTTAAATATTTCCCTTTCTCAAGTTCTGTCTAGTATTCTCTCTGAAGTGGAATTGGCCATGCATTGGGAATGGACAGAGTTGTAGGTAGGCCAACAAATGCCTTTGTATTAGAGCAGAACCAAATTATATCTTGAGAAGAATCTTGGTCCTTGCTACAGGTATTACCAGCCTCCTGGGAGCACTTGAGATTCAAACAACAGGCCATGAGTGATCTCCAAAAGTTACAAGAAGTTTTCAATTGCAAATTCCAACTACAACTCCACTGATTAGAGTCACTACTCTGCATTTATCAGATTATATAAAACTGTCATACATACGGTATAGGTTAGAGTAACAATCTAAAAGTCTCTGTTGCTGAAAAAGATTCAAATTAGTTCAACATAAACAATATTTATGGGAGACTTAGAGTCTACTCATTTCTGTCGATTATGTAAGATCTGCTATTGAATTTTCCAGAGCATCAAAGAACTGCACAGGTGAACCAGATCCTATGTGCTGCATAGAGTTATTTTCCCCATTTTTGAAAAATATATTTTAGACTGACATGCTCACCCTACTTTGAGACTACAAGCCACCAGGCCTGTGAACCTCATGAAATTTACTGAAAGAACTTTCCTAAGAACATTGTTCCCTGAACCAAACAGTTTCTTCTCTATGGAAACTGATGAAAGAAATTTCCCTGGGGCCTCAGGACCAGGAAGAGCTGTCTTTACTGAACAACATATTTGTCTGTTTCTTCTAGACTCTGTGACTGTGTAATTGATCAGTCTTACTCATCTTATAGTCCTCTAATAATCCATGACCCATCCAGCCTGTGCATAGGGTGTCATGACACTTTCTTTTATAAGATAATCCTTCTTGGGGTTAGCGTGTTTTACTGGCCACATATTCCCTTGGATTTTATTTCCATATTATTGTTGATATACTTTTAATATTATGTGCATGTTTTACAAGCAATTTTTAATTATTTTTAGAGCTAACAAATTACTGTGAATTTAAGTAGTATTATGATTTGGAGGCCTTCTGAAAATTTCAGTATTAAGTAGCTGAAAAAAACTTTGTTTTAATTTCTACTGCCACCAAGTGGTAAAATATAGAAATGTATCCCTATCTAGAACCTTAGTGAAAGCGTGAAAGTGCTAGTTGCTTAGTCATGTCCTACTCTTTGCCACCCCACGGACTCTAGCCTTCCAGGCTCCTCTGTTCATGAAGTTCTCCAGGCAAGGGTACTGGCATGGGTATCCATTCATTCCACCAGGGGATCTTCCCAACCCAGGGATCAAACCCAGGTCTCCAGCATTGGCAGGTGAATTCTTTATCATCTGAGCTACCAAGGAAGCCCCATTTATAGACTTTAATGATTGCAAAAACCTTAGCATTTTAAATCAGATAGTCTTGAGGTTGCAGATCAATACATTTCTTAGATATAAAAGTATTTTATTGCATAGTTTGCCATAAAACTAACAATATTGCATAGTTTTGTGTTTTTTCCCTATTAAGATACTGCCTACTATGAAACCCATTATCCTAACTCAAAATCTGGTGCTGGAGAGGACTCTTGAGAGATCCCTGACCAGCAAGGAGATCAAACCAGTAAATTGTAAAGGAAATCAAGCCTCAATATTCATTGGAAGGACTGATGCTGAACCTGAAGCTCCAACACTTTGGCCACCTGATGCAAACAGCCCACTCATTGGAAAAGATCCTGGCTCTGGAAAAGATTGAAGGCAAAAGGAGAGGAGGGAAACAGATAATGAGATGGTTGAATGGCATCACCAACTCAATGTACATGAGTTTGAGCAAACTCTGGGAGATGGTGAAGGACAGGGAGGCCTGGCATGCTGCAGTTCATGGGGTTACAAAGAGTCAGACACAACTTAACTGAACAGCAAATCCAAATTCAGCCTCTATTTTATACAGCATCATTAAGCATTTTCCAACTGTTGTTTTGTTGTGTTGTATTTTGCCTTTAGAATCATTAGTGCTTTGTTGAATTATTCTCCATTTATGGCTCATGGATATCATTTTGATATCATTTCATGGATATCATTTTTTTGGTCTGAGCAGACTTCCTCTATAAATGACTTGATTGGTTGACTTATCCCCATTCTCTTCTCTTCCCCACATTCTTACTATATTATCCTTCTGTTTCTATATGTTATTATAAAATGCGATGCTGTTTCTGATGAAAGTAATTGTAAACAACACGACCAGGTAGGAAAACATACCATGTTTATTGCTTGGAAGAATTAATATTGGTAAAATAACCACACTACCCAAAGCACTGCATAATTTCAATGCAATCTCTGTAAAGTACCAATGGCATTTTTTCATGAAACTAGAACAAATAATTTAAAGTATGAAAACACACAAGACCTCAAAGAGCCGAGACAGTCGTGACAAAGAGCTGGAGGTATTTATGTACCTTGATTTCAGTGAAGTGAAAGTGAAAGTATCAGTCACTCAGTCTTGTCCAGCTCTTTGCAACCACATGGACTACATGTAGCCTGCCAGGCTCCTCTGTCCTTGGGATTCTTTAGGCAAGAACACTGGAGTGGGTTGCCATTTCCTTCTCCAGAGGAACTTCCCAATCCAGGGATTGAACCCCGATCTCCTACATTGCAGGCAGATTCTTTACTGTCTGATTCACCATGGAAGCCCTCTTGACTTCAGAATACATTTCAAAGCTATGGTAATCAAAACAATATGATATTGACACAAAAAGAGACACATAGATCAATGGCACAGAATAGAGACCCCAGAATTAAACCCATGGTCAAATAATCTACTACAAAGGAAGCAAGAATATACAATAAAGAAAAGGCAGTCTCTATAATAACTGGTGCTTGGAAAGCTGGATAAATGTAAAAAAATGGAATTAGAATATTGTCTCACATCATACACAAAAATATAATGGAATAAGACCTAAATATGAGACCAAAACCTATAAAACTCCTAGAAGAAAAACAGGCTGAACACTCTGACATAAACTGCAGCAATACTTCCTTTGTTTCCTAAGACAATGGAATCTAAAGCAAAAATAAACAGACAGGACCTAATTAAACAAAAGTTTTTGCACAGAACAGGAAACCATGGATAAAATGAAAAGACAACCTACCCTAAATGGGAGCATTTATTTGCAAATGACATGACCCAGTAAGGGGTTAATCAGAATACATAAACAGTTCATACAACTCAGTATCATTAAAATAAACAACCCAATTTACAAAAAAATAGGAAGAAGACCTAAATAGATATTTTTCCCCAAAAGACATACAAACTAGCAAGGCAAAAATTTTCAGCTCAGAACACAGTGGTGATCTTTCTCTCCCCCACTACTTTATGCTCAATTTGTTCCTGATGCAAGATAACTGTTTAATAATTATTTGTTGAACTGATTAATGAATCCTAAAATAATTGAAGTCTCTCCATGGATATTTCAACTCACAGTGCCAATTTGGCTCATTAGTCATAAAGAGTATATCTTCACTATTCACCAGTTCTGCATGTGCTTATTTACCTGTCTGCTAAAATTTATTTTTAATGCTCAAATAAATACTCACAATGCTTTCACAGTCATTCATGGACGTGTGCAGAGTGGTACAAAATACCACCTGCCTCACAAGTTCCCAGATGAGAAAGGTGACTCCCTGAATTTTTATTGCAGTTCTCAAACTGTAAAAATATTCTTTCCACCATCTACTTAGGCCAAATTTCCTGTGTATCTGTGCACTTTGATGGTGATGTTGCTGTTTAAAATAGTCTTAAGGCAAAGTGTTGAAGTGTTGTCTGGTGTTCCTAAGCACAGAAAGATTGGACATGTCTTATGAAGAAAACACACATGTAGATAAAGTTTTGTTCAAGTGTGCCTTGTAGGATTGTGAGCCGTGAGTTCAGTGTTAATGAATCAACAGTGCAGTAAATCCAGGAAAACAGAAGGAAATTTACCGATTTATAAGTGGAGCCACTCCAGAAAGTGTTAAAGTGTTAAAGTAATATCTACAATGTTGTGATGAAGCTACTGAAGAGATGGGGAAAGAGCTAGATTTGTGGATTCATAAGGTGTGACTGGTTTTTGTTTGTTTCCTTTTTCTTTGTTTTTAAAAGTATAGTGGACAGCACAGTGGTATGGCTGAAAGTCAAAGATATTTATGATAGTGTTACCCAGGACCAAGAAAAGATTAAAAACTTCTTGGCTGGTATTTTATAATTAAGAAATACTGTATATAATTAATAGATTATTTTGAAATATATATATATATATATATATATATATATGCAGAATCACACATAAAGCTATGTATTTATTAGTTGACAAAAAATGTTGTGACCAGAAGTTCACTGGAACCAAACCTTGCATTTGCCCTAGAAGCAATGGCTCAATTTTCACTAAATCAGCACTTCCTGTAAATTTAACACAACATCATGAATAACAAGAACATGTTTTATGTAATCTCCTAGTCTTGATCTCACTTCAGTCCTGAGGATCAATACTCTTGTTCTTTTTGCTTGACTTTTCTTTCCTCTTCAGGGAAATACTCCCACCACTATCTCTCTGGCATCACTCATATAAGTGCTCCTGGAATTTAAAGGCAACTATGAACCCCTTCTGATTTTGTTAAAATGCAAATTATGACTCATGAAGTCTAAGAAGAGATCCAAGACCCAATATTTATAACAATTTCCAAGATGATAATTCTGCTTCTCATCCATGAACCACCCTGAAAAATAAGGGTCTATATTCTGCCTTCCTCTTTCTGTTTAGAATACTTGGAGCAACACTTCATCCCAATAGGTCTCTAGAGTTAAATAATTAGAATTGTCAGAGGCAAAACTCTGTTTCTCCTCAGGAGCTCAGAGAAATCACTAAGGAACTAGAAAATTGTGAAATTTCTTGGTCAAGTGAGGAGTACTTTAGTCAGAAGAGCATCAAATGTCTCAACTACTACAAAGATAGCAGGAAGGAAAACGATGTTTAAAAGGCTATAAAATTGAAATAAATTTAACACAGATTTTTACTGAGAACATATCACACACAGGTAAGACATTTTGCCAAGGACACACATAGTAAAATATGTGAACTTTGTTCTCAAGAGCTTAAAAATTAGAAGGGGGAAAGAGAACTAGACAGTGGCCACAAAGGATCTGAAGTGAGGAGGAGATTTAGCAAAGTCCAGTTAAATGTTGCTGGGAACTCAGACGAGGCAGAGACAGCTTCCACTGGTGAATCAGGAAAGGCCCTTTGGATGAAGGGGCATCTGAAATAAGCCTGATGACCCACTCACATTTGAATACGTGAGGGATCCTAGGACTGTAATCCATTCAGAATTTAAATTATGAATTTTTCAGTCTCAAACCTAGGTTAGAACAGCAAATCCTGCAAAATTACATTTGTTATTGCTTATATTAACAACTGATCATTCAGCAGAAAAAAGCAGCATCTAAAGAAGTTGTACAAAGAGTGGAAAGGCCGTCATCACCGAGTTCTATTTAGATGTGTCCTGGGTTCCTGGGCTGCTGGGATCTCATTCCAGAGGGAAAAGTGTGTTTGAAGGTTTACAGCAAGTCCTGATGAGAACAGAGATTGAAGTCATTCTACATGAGGTGGAGGTGAGAAATGAGGGGCAAGAAGGAAAGGGGCTGGGAGGAGAATGAGAAGAGAGAGAAACAGGTGGGCAGGCAAGTGGGAACTGTGGGGGAGGCAGGACACAAACAACTCACCAGCTTTTCCTAAGCCAAAATGCAAGAGCTGCCAGGAGGACCAGGGGCACGATCGCTGCCAAGATGATCCAGCCATTGGAGCTGCGATGATCTGTGGAGGGGGGTGTACACAAGGGTGTCCTCCCAAACCCACCCACTGTCTTGCTGCATTTCCATGCTTTTCCTTTGTTATTCAAATATCTGCCTCAACAATCTCCTCCCTCCTTGTTTCTTCTCTTATCCCTCCTCAGAGTGACTCTATCGAAACTTATCATATTCTTATACCTGCAGGACTCTCATTTTTAACTCTTGTATTTCTTATTTTTATTCCTTTTGGGTGTGGAGTCTCTAGAATCCCCAATTTTTCACCTGGCTCTCCTGCTCTGCCTGAGGACCACCTATTCCCAGTCCAGCGGGGCCCCAGTTCTTCCTCACCCCAGTAGAGGATGATGTCCTGGCCTCCTAGACTGCTGTGTCTCACCCGGCAGCTCAGGCCGGATGCCTCACTGGCTTCCACATCCAAGGAAACCTGAAGATACCACGTCCCATCAGCGTTAGGTAAGACGTCACTTCTCTGAGTGCCCTGTTGCTCCTGCTCACCCCGCATCCACATCACCCAAATGGGCTTTGGGTAGAAGCCAGAGGCGTGACAAACCAGCATCAGACGGCCAGGGCCAGGGCTGGGGCCAGGGGACAGCCAGGCCTCCGGTCGTACTGCAGAGGACAGGGAAGATCGTCAGATGAGGACTCTAGTACAGACTCAGAGGTTCAGAGCTTCATGTCAGTTTAATGGACATACTTTTCCCACCGGTAGCGGTCGTCACCCATTAACCCCTCCCCCACTTGGCTCCTTGTTAGCAAGATGAGAAGGTGTGATTTTAGAACAGAAAATTTGTGGAGGAAGGGTGCAGAACTGACCTTGTCTCTGGAGATATGTCTTTCCTGCATCAAGAAGACTCAAGAGGAAACGTGGGCAGGTGTCACTGATCAGCTTGTGTATTATTTCCAGTGTGCCTTGGTATAAATTGAATAGTAAGCAGACAAACTTAGCCGTATCTCCACCCTCTGGAGAGGGTATCCATACATTTTTCTGGAAGCTTAGGAAGTCTGATCCTTGATAACCAACTCGCACAAAGCCTACTGAGGCATCTCTGATGTGCATCTCACAGCCACCTGTCACCTGCAGTTCAAAGGGATCTGGGGAAGAAAAGTTCTAAATTAGAAGAAAGAAGGAGTAAATAAGATAAAATAAAATGAGTTTAATTAAAAGATGATAGAAGCATAAGGGAGGATTTTAGAAAATTTGAGGGAATAGAGCAAAATTTTGTTTGATTGGAGGTTCAGAGATTGGGAACTAGTAGTAGTTGGAGATGCAGAAAGAGGTGAATGCCATGAGGGGCAAAGTATTTGAAGAAGGCATTGTAAACTATGCAGGTAAAAAAATAAGGAAGGATTTAGTGTGAGAGATTTGGGATTATAATAATGTAGGGTGAGTAGAATGCTGTAGGTTACACTGAATATACAGACTGATCGCTAAAGCAATTGAATGGGTGATAAAATCACACTTCAAGAAGTGAGTTAAGGAATGAGGAAGATGAGAGTGTCTGGTAAGGCTCAGAATTGATGGAGGCTGCTTATTAGAGAAATAAGAAACTCACTGAGACACACACACATACACACACCATAACTTGCACCATATCCCCAATACCCACTGAGGGAACTGAACTTACATTCAAGCTTCCATTGACTGGCATGGTTGTAAAGTGCCTGGCCAAGTCTAATGAAGAATGTATGAAGTATTTTTTCCACTTCTATCAACTCCTCATCACTGAAGTTGCCTTTGGACCAAGGATGCAGGTAAATGACTGTGTCAGAGTTGTTTTCCCAGGCATGAGTCTGCAACTCATTCAACCAAGCTGAGCCCAGATTTTGTGTAAGGAATCGGCTATAAAATGATGAGATCCGAATGATTTGGAAAGTGACTGGCTCCTGGAAGTCTGGGAAAAGAACAAAGAGAATGAGAAGGGGCATTGGGAAGGAGAGAGAGCACAGAAAGAAAGGTGCCAAAGAGAGGAAACTCAGAATTTAGGGGAAAAGCAAGACACCTCAGCAAACGTTTGGCTGCCCCAGGGACCCATACATAATAGATAGCCCTCAAAAGGGCACATGGACCTGGAGTCAGTGATACTGGAATGAAATTAGGCTGATGTTCTCAGTCTCTAGGTTGGGGAAGCCACTCCATACACACATGCATACCACACATTCACACACACAAGCTCAAACAGGTGGATGTGCCTGCCTGCCTGCATGCACATGCACACGCGCACACACACACGTCTTTTTGAACAGAATTCTTACCATTCTTACTGTCACCCCATGGGAGAAGAGTCAGGAGCAATGAAATTTGCAGAAACAGCATCTCATTTGCAGATGTTCTTTCTCTCAGAAATGTGAGTCTTTGATTTCTGTTCTAAACAAACCTACCCCACAATGCCTCTATTCTGACTTCCTTCTCTTGCCAACAGACAAAACTTCCCTTTAGTCAACATCTGAAAAAAGAAAAATCTGCTCCTTCCCTAAACCCTGGGCCACCTCCTCAGATACTCATTTCCCTCCCAGTTCTGATTGTCCTCTCTGACTTCCAGCTTCTCTTCCTGTCACCAGATTCTATCCTGTTCACCTTCCTCTAGCCTAACTGCTACGGACCAAGTTTTATATGGCACTGAAAAGCCAATGAATATAAGTCACTTTCCCCCTCTTTCATATAATAAAACCAAGAAACTAAATGTTTTCCTAGTGACCTATCTAATGTTCTCATGCCCCTGCTCTTCTCTGACATACAGTCCTTCTTTTGCCTTTTTGAATATCTTCTCAACTGTTCTCTTCCTCTTTCTTACCCTCACCCCACCTCATTCACATCTCTGACTTCTTATTGGTTGCTTTATTAGCTTTTTCAGAATTCCTTATGATTGCTTTGAAAAACAGTATAAACTGACACCAATTCTCCATCATACTTAGGGAAGAATCAAGTATGTAGACAGTAAACAATCAATGATTTGGGGCTAGCTAGGGGCTAGGTTGTAGGAGACAAAGAAGTGTAGCAGTTGTATTCTTAGGGCAGTGAAACTAAACTAAAATATACTGTCACGGTGGATGCATGTCATTACATATTTGTTCAAACCCATTGAGCATACACCATTGTTGTACTTTGGTGATAATGACGTAAATTATGAATTTTGGCTGATAATGAAGTGTCAGTGTAGGTTCATCAACTGTAACAAATGTATCAGTCTGATGGGGGATGTTGATGGTCGGGGAGGCAGTGCACGGGTCAAGGCAGGAGCTATATGGTAGCCTGTGGTTTCTACTCAATTTTACTGTGAACCTAAAACTGCTTTACACATTGTTTTTTAAAAAAAATGTTTTCTGGTATTTAAAGTCAATTAAGTATGTATTTTCAATAGAACATACAGGAAGACCAGAACTTATAAGCAGTACTGTGAGATGAAAAACGATCACACTGTGATAAGGATTCTTGTAGTCTCACGTTTCTAAAGGAGAAGATAGACATTTAATATTAACTGAACCTCCTCACTGTACCAGGCTTTGATCAGGGAACTTTGTTATGCACCCTGATTTTTCCAAATAACTCATTAAGTTTAGTATGCAATAATTGAGGTCCCATATGTTTCTAGATATGATCTCCTCTTAGATTATGACTAAAAGAAATGCTCCGATCTGCTTGCCCCTAGTCAGAAAACTTTAGACTCTCAAAGATAACTAAAGAGTTGAGTCAGTTTCAGAAGTGTTTCTGACCACTTTTAAGCAGTTCAGTCTGTGAGTGATTGCAGGACTTTTGAAGAGACACAGAACTTCTTCAACGAACTATTTTTCTTATCGATTTAGGAGTCATCTCTTTGATCCTATTAGGTACTAGATGTGCAAAGATAATGCTGATAATAATAAAAACCAGCAAAGTTGGGTTTTACTCTTATAGCACCTCTTATCTGCCAGCAGAAAGTATCTCTATTCTCTCAATAACCTTAAAGTAGGTATTATTAACTTTTTCAGTTTTAAAAATGAAGGGAAAAGGGGTTTGCTAAACTGAACTGAATTTTACAACTTCTGATTTGTGGAATTGGAATTTAAACCCAAGGTTTTCTGACTGCATATTCTTCTATAGTATTATCAACACTAAAAATTGCACTTGAGGTTCTAACTTTTCAGTACACTCAGAGTCATGAGACATAAGTAGTATACATGTCTACGGGGATGAGAAAAGCAGAGATGAATGCATAGGCAGGTGATCAGAACTGATCTTTTTTTTTTTTTTTTTTCCTTAAGAGGAAATGTTGTTCTTCCTAAAAAGGAAATGATATGTTTTAAATGTTCTGAAAGAGCAAATAAGTGTGACAATACAGAATACACCCCTCTTCTTTTGGAGATGAGCTGTCTCTTGGGGCATATAATGATCTTACTCTCCCTTTGCTTTTTTCATACTCAACAGACTTTTTCCCCTTAAGTACAAGTAAAGAAACTACATTCTTATTTCTTGATGCTGTTATCCTGGATATCAGAACAAAAAACAAATCATTTATCATACTTCACAAAATTACAGATCAAAGAAATCAATCATAAAATTGGATTTTTAATCATAAAATTAAATATCCATATTTTATATATATATAATATATTTTAAAAATTTTGGCTAGTATTTTCACTGTAAACACTTTTTCTGCAAGTAGTTTCACCACACAGCAAGTTGTTCATACACCAATTTGGGCATTAAAGATAAAAAATTATAATTCACCGCAGTCTTCAATAACATTAATTATCAATTCTTTAGCTAATTTATATACAATGGCTTGTTCTTTAGTGCGGTGTTTACCAAATGTATCAAGCAACATTTGAAGTTGGAAGCAAAATAAGAATAAGATTTCTCCTGTCTCAAAAAAAATAACCATATGATTCCTGATGAATACGGTTCTTGAAAATGGTGATTATTTTTTGCTATTTTATAGTGGAGAACATAATGTAGACAGAATTTTGGTGTCTGGCACAGAATCTAGCTGAGATAATTTGGTGAAATATTAGGACTGGACATATGATGGAAAATTTAAATAAAATCTAGATATATGCTTCCAACTATGTACACTACATATATTGATAAGAAACAGCTGCATCCCTCCTGTTTGTTATACTTCCAGGGAAATTGAAAGTGACTTATGGCAGACTTTTTTTTTTATATCATAAACAACTTGCATCCACTATTAGATCCTGAGTCCTTAATATTGACTTTGAGAAAGGAAACATCACTGCTTCCTCTAAGATATACCCTAATACAACTATAAGTATGAAGCTACACCAGTTTGTTTTCAGATATTTTTGTATTTTTACTCTTCACAATGAAATATTTTTACAATTTTATTAATTTTTCATATTTAATTATCTTCTTTTTATCTTTTTCACTATGTCCTTTTCTTATGGCAAAACTGCCTGTGGCAAAGATTCTTCTGGCAAGAATACCTAGAATCTAAAAAATATATACAGCTCAGGAAAGGTGCGTAACCCACTTTGGGTCAGAGTTAGTTAGTGGCAGAACCTCGATTAAAGCTCAGGCCTCCTGACTCCCACTCTACATCCACAGGGTCTCCTATGAACATAGGGAATAGATGCCCTTCTGCATGGCTCAAGCAAAACTGCGAGGCTGGTACCTCCCACAGGCCTGGGGAAAGGATTCCCAAGAGAACCGTTTTCTAGAGGTGCTTTTTTTGCATCCTGTTCTGCATTCTCATGTTCCCAATTAGTATTAATTGAGGGAGGCATGAAGAGAAAACTGGGGCCTCCCAGAAGCTCCCTGCTCCTCAACTCAGGCAGAGAGAGACCCCTGCAGAGAAAATGATAATCACTGAAGTTTGATAATCACTAAAGCTGAGGTTCTGCTTTATTAAGTAGGCACAGCCTCTCCTGGGAACAGTTCCCTAGACCCACCCTTTGGTTTCCCCAGCTCAACTAAACAGCTTGTTGGACTTCTTGTTAACAAACATGTTAGTGCATTGCTCTGTTCCCCTGAGTTGCTCAGAAGAAAAGTTTTGTGGAAGGATTTCCTTAGCTGCATAGATCTGACTCTCATGCTTCCCTATGGAATATCTTGGTATTCCAGGTCCTTCAAACAAGGTGTTGGGACAGTAATAATTCAGTGGTGAACTAAAGCTCCTCCACTTGAGCAAAGGGAGCTGGAAAGATAAGCCTGGGCTAACTAAGGAAATGGAAATTCAGTATCACTGCCTGAGATCTAAGTGAGAAGGAGGAGAAAAATCTGACTTGTTTTAGACACACTGCTCAAAGATTTCCAGGCTTATCTTGCACTGTCAGCCCTCTAAGCAGAGGTGTCCATGCAGTCTGGACTCCTCTCCATATACAGAATTCCTACAGACCCCGTATCATGGTACAGCTCTTTCATATTCACTAAGCACTATCACCCTTCAGCAGCACCTCCCCACTGAGGCAAGATAAGACAGGATACATGTTATTATTCTCTGTTTTCCAAGTAGGAGCCCGGTGTTCTAAGAGCCTGCCTGAAGCAGAGACTGACTTCACTGGTCGGGGGATTTCTAGTCCTTACCAGTGGTGGGTGAAATGACATTCAATACTGCTTTATGCTTCAGCCCAATGAGACAAAACATCAGTGATTTATTGGGTTGGCCAAAAAGTTCATTTAATATTTTTCCATAAGATGTTACAGGAAGACCCAAATGAACATTTTGTTCAACACAACAATTTGATATGCTTATGTTTACCACCAACAAATTAGTAGCAATAACAATAATACTATTTATTGAATGTCCACTATACTGAGTATGTAAATTTACATTTCTGAGGAGACTGAGGGTCCCACTAGCCTGAGATCACAGCAAAAATGATGGATCTAGTGTTTGCACATAGGTGCAGAGGAGGGAAGGGGACATTTTATATAAAGGACTAATATAGGATAGGTAGGGACAATGGGTTCAATAATTAGTATTCATCTAGAATAGTTGGAGAGAAAGGCATACAAGAAGAGATAAATGGGAGACATAGTTAGAGATCATAGGCTTAGAAAATGTTAGAATTCACCATTATTCTGATTTTACCTTCATTGAGTGTGGCTTTTGGATCTACTAAGAGATTCAGCCTTGGACTCTTAAAGTACCCAGTTTCTACGTGAAACAGAGCAGAAACAGAAGATTCATTACTATATCAGGGAATCTCAGACTCCATCCCAATTTCACCATCTGCTCTGCCCCTCACCATTGGTAGAAGTTTTTAGTTAAGTTACACTGTTCTTCAGTCCTTGGTTCCTGGTCCTCAATCCGTATGCTGACTAGTCTTGTTGACTCTTTTGATGAGGGTACTGAATTATACTACCTGTTCAGAATACAGCCTTGTCTATGTTTGATGCAGGTAAGCTGGTATCCTGGAATGAGGAATGCTCTTTCCTTTTTCACATTAGTCCAGCAATTTCTGTATAGTCCTAGCAAGAAGCAGACCCAGCGTTCTTGAAATATCAAAGAAGACACCAAGAAATCATCTCTAATCCTATATTTTCAAACAAACATATAGCATTAGAATATGTTTACTATTCTAGATGGATACTAATTGTTGAACCCATTGTCCCTACCTATCCTATATTAGTCCTTTATATAAAATGTCCCCTTCCTTCCCCCGCACCTATGTACAAACACAAGATCCATCATTTTTGCTGTGATCTCAGGCTAGTGGGATCCTCAGTCTCCTCAGAAATGTAAATTTATATACTCACTATAGTGGGCATTCAATAGATAGCATTATTGCTATTACTACTAATTTGTTGGTAGTAAACATATGGTAGATATATAGAATCTGCCGTATATAAAGCAAAGTAGAAAACAGGCTGAAACAGAAAGTGGAAATGGGGACACCCAAAGCCCTGGCCACTCCCTGTGCAGTGTTTTTACCCTGTCTCCGCAACAAGTTCCTCTGCTGAGATGACTCAGTTCTGCTTTCTCACTTTTTCACATGAGGGAACTAAGGACAACGGAGATGACATGAGCTACCAAAGGTGAACAGCTCATCAGGGATGAAGACAAGACCAGAGCTTGCAAACACAGGCCATTCTATGGGTCAGGAATTTTTTTTTTTTTTTATAAAAATGTTTCTAATTGTTCGTATGTAAAAATGAAATTAGAAAAGTTCCTGAACATGAATTCAACTGCAGATCCACTCTAGTGAGCTGGGTGACCTTGACAAGACTTCCTCAACCTTCTTCTGTCCTTCTGCCAAATGAGAGTGGGGAGTGAGTAACTAACCACATTCCTTCCTGCTTAGCAAGTTTTGTTGCATGATTGCAACTCTTCTCAAATAAAGCAGAATCTGAACTAGATTCAGATGGAAAAGATCTGAATATCCAGCACAGAAAGGAAAAGATTTTGGTCCAAATTTCAGTTTTTCTACTTTTTGACTATATAATCCTGGACAGGAAAAGACAGTAACTTCTCTCTGACCTCAAATTTGTCTTTTAAAAAAATCTGCAAGAAAGAGTCCTAAAGGTTAGATGAAATAACACATGTTGAATGTTCAACACTTAGTTTAGGCAGAGTCTGAGCAGTTTAGTGGTTAAAACATGGAATTGCTCCCTGTCTGATTGGGAATATTAATTCTAAAACTCTTGCTGTGGGACCTTACCCACCACACTTAACTTCCCAGTGACTCAGTTTCCTAATCTGTACAATAAGGGGAATAATAGAACCTTAAGCACTATATAAATGTTAACTCAGGGCTTCCCTCATAACTCAGTTGGTAAAGAATCTGCCTGCAATGCAGAAGACCCAGGTTTGATCCCTGGGTCAGGAAGATTGCCTGGAGAAGAAAATGGCAACCCACTGCAATATCTTGCCTGGAGAATTCCATGGACAGAGGATCCTGGAAGGCTACAGTCCATGGGGTTGCAAGAGTCGGACACGACTGAGCCACTAAACCACCACCACCAAACGTTAACTCATTGTCACTTCAAACATTTCTCATATAAATTTCTGCAGTGGGAATTTCTTTTCTTGAGAATGCTTAGTTTAACACGCCTCACAAACAATTCAAGTAAAACATCTCTTTTTGACCTAATTGTGCAAAATCAGCTTTGCATGAGGTAAGGAGTGCTCCCAGCTTTCATGAAGTCTACACTATTCCCCTAAATTAAAAATTCAGTACTCACTTCCACTGGCCTGCTAAGTCTACTACTTTTTTTAAGATGAGAAAATATCTTTTGTTGAGGTATACTGGACATAAAATATTATATTAGTTTCAGGTATACATCATAATGGGCTTCCCTGGTGGCTCAGATGGTAAACAATCCACCTGTAATGCGGGAAACCTGGGTTCATTCCCTAGATTGGAAAGATCCTCTGGAGGAGGGCATAGCAACCCACTCCAATATTCTTGCTTGGAGAATCCCCACGGGCAGAGGAGCCTGGGCTACAGTCCACAGGGTTGCACAGATCAGACATGATTAAGCAACTAAGCCTAGCACAGTATATACCATAATGATTTGACCTTTTTGTGTTAAGTGAAATGATCACCACAGTAAGACTAATTACACCCATTAGTATATGAGAAAATGTATTTATGTTGTTGTTTAGTCACAAATTCACATCCTTCAGCTTCAGCATCAGCTTCAGTTCTTCCAATGAATATTCAGGGTTGATTTCCTTTAGGATTGACTGGTTTGATCTCCTTGCAGTCCAAAGGAATCTCAAGAGTCTTCTGCAGCACCACAGTTTGAAAGCATCAGTTTTCAGCACTCAGCCTTCTTTATGGACCAGCTCTCACATCTGTACATGACTACTGACAACACCATAGCTTTGAGTATACAGACTTTTGTTTGTAAAGTGATGTCTCTGTTTTTTAATACGCTGCCTAGGTTTGCCGTAGCTTTCCTTTCAAGGAGCAAACACCTTTAATTTCATGGCTGCAGTCACTGTCTGCAGTAATTTTGGAACCCAGGAAAGTAAAATCTGTCCCTGCTTCCACTTTTTCCCCTTCTATTTGCATGAAGTGGTGGGATCTGATGCCATGATCTTAGTTTTTTGAATGTTGAGTTTCAGGTCAGCTGTGGGGAAATTAACAAGATGGCCCCAGTCAGTCTCTCTGGCACCACACTCTCAATGGCATCTCACCTCATTTTCTGTAACCAATGATTCCACGTGGTTATATAACAGCTGAGATCACTTATAGCAATGTGCATGCAGGTCAGGAGGTACTCACTTGGCCATGGGCTACTTTTGTTCTGTAAGTATATATAAGCTTCACCTAGAAAAGTTCTTCCAGATATTCTTGAACTTCAGGATGTTCAAACTGGATTTAGAAAAGGCAGAGGAAAGAGAGATCAAATTGCCAACATCCGTTGGATCATAGAAGAAGCAAGAGAATTCAGAAAAACATCTATTTCTACTTCATTGACTATGCTAAAGCCTTTGATTGTGTGGATCACAACAAGATGCGGAAAATTCTTAAAGAGATGGGAATACCAGACCACCTTACCTCCCTCCTGAGAAATCTGTATGGAGGTTAAGAAGCAACAGTTAGAACCGGACATGAAACAACGGACTGGTTCCAAATCAGGAAAGGAGTATATGAAGGCTGTATGTTGTCATCCTGCTTATTTACTTCTATGCAGAGTACATCATGAATAATGCTGGGCTGGATGAAGCACAAGCTGGAATCAAGATTGCCAAGAAAAATATCAATAACCTCAGATATGCAGATGACACACCCTTATGGCAGAAAGCAAAGAGGAACCAAACAACCTCTTGATGAAGGTGAAAGAGGAGAGTGAAAAGGCTGGCTTAAAATTTAACATTCAAGAAACTAAGATCATGGCATCTGGTCCCATCACTTCATGGCAAATAGAAGGGGAAACAGTGACAAACTTGGAAATAGTGACAGACTTTATTTTCTTGGGCTCCAAAATCACTGCAGATGGTGCCTGCAGCCATAAAATTAAATGACGCTTGCTCCTTGGAAGAAAAGCTACGACCAATCTAGATAGCATATTAAAAAGCAGATACATTACTTTGCCAACAAAGCTCTGTATAGTCAAAACTGTGGTTTTTCCAGTAGTCATGTATGGATGTGAGAGTTGGACCATAAAGAAGGCTAAGCCCTGAAGAATTGATGCTCTTGAAATGTGGTGTTGGCAAAGACTTTTGAGAGTCTCTTGGATTGCAAGGAGAATGAACCAGTCAATCCTAAAGGAAACCAATCCTGAATATTCATTGGAAGTATTGATGCTAAAGCTGAAGCTCCAATACTTTGGCCACCTGATGAGAAGAGCCTACTCTTTCAAAAAGAGACTGATGCTGGGAAAGATTGAAGGCAGGAGGAGAAGGGCACCACAGAGGATGAGGTGGTTGGATGGCATCAATGACTCAGTGGACATGAGTTTGAGCAAGCTCTGGGTGATGGTTAAGGACAGGGAAGGCTGGCATGCTACATTCCATGTGGTTGCAAAGAGTCGTACATGACTGAGAGACTGAACAATAAGGAAAAACACTGAAGGTCTGTGCTGTATTATGTTATGTAGCTGCAGCTACGATTGCTGTCCCAGCCAGGAGAGAATAAACGTGTTGCAGTTCCTATGGCTCCTCGCATTTTCTTCCAGCCTCTTAACTTGCACCTTGCCTACCATGGGTTCAGCGAACTGTGTGCACAGTAGACACATCGAGACAACTAGCACTGTGAACAGGATCAGCAATACACCAGCTTTTTTGCTCTCTCTTTCACTCTCAATAAGAGGCCACCTAGTCCCTCTTCACTTTCTGCCATTAGTGTGGTATCATCTGCACATCTTCCATTGTTGATATTCCTCCTGGCAATCTTGATTCCAGCTTGTGATTCATCCAACCTGGCATTCTGCATGATGTACTCTGCATATAAGTTAAATAAGCAGGGTGACAATATACAGCCTTGACGTACTCCTTCTCCAGTTTTGAACCAGTCCTTTCTTCCATGCCCAGTTCTAATTGTTACTTACTGACCAGCATACCTGTTTCTCAGGATACAGGTGAGATGGTCTGGAACTCCCATGTCTTTAAGAATTTTCCACAGTTTGTTGTGATCCACACAGTCAAAGGCTTTAGTATAGTCAATGAAGCAGAAGTAGATATTTTTCTGGAACTCCCTTGCTTTTTCTATGATCAAATGGATGTTAGTAAATTGATCTCTGGTTCCTCTGTCTCTTTGAAACCCAGCTTGTACATCTGCAAGTTCTTGTTTCATGTACTGCTGAAGCCTAGCTTGAAGGATTTTGAGCATAACCTTGCAAGCAGTGAAATGAGCACAATTGTACAGTAGTTTGAACACTCTTTGGCCTTGCCCTTCTTTGGGATTGGGATGGAAACTGACATTTCCCAGTCCTGCGTCCATTGCTGAGTTTTCCAATTTTGTTGATATGTTGAGTGTAGCATTTTAGCAGCATCATCTTTTAGAATTTTAAATAACTAAAATTCTATTTAATTTCTATGGAATTCCATCACCTCCACTAGTTATGTTCATAGTAATGCTTCCTGAGGACCACTTGACTTCACACTTCAGGATGTCTGGCTCTAGGTGAGTGACAATTTTGTGATTATCCAGGTCATTAAAGGACTTCCCTCATAGTTCATTTGGTATAGAATCCACATGCACTGGAGGAGACCCTGGTTTGATTCCTGGGTTGGGAAGATCAACTGGAGAAGGGAAAGGCTACCCACCCCAGGATTCTTGGGTTTCCCTTGTGGCTTAGCTTGTAAAGAATCTACCTGCAATGCAGGAGACCTGGGTTCAATCCCTGGATTGGGAAGATCCCCTGGAGAAGGGAAAGGCTACCCACTCCAGTACTGGCCTGGAGAATTCCATGGACTGCATAGTGCATGGGGTTGCAAAGAGTCAGACATGACTGAGTGACTTTCACTTTCAAGATTTTCTTGTATAGATCTAAATCCCTTCTCTTCTATTAAATCATAACAATTTCTGTCCTTTATCATTCCCATCCTTTCATGAAAGTTTCCCTTGATATCTCCAATTTTCTTGAAGAAATCTCTAGTCTTTCCTGTTCTATTATTTTTCTCTATTTCTTTTCTTTGTTCATTTAAGAAAGCCTTCTTATCTCTCCTTGTTATTCTCTGGAACTCTGCACTTAGTTGGGTATTTCTTTCCCTTTCTCCCTTGTCTTTTGCATCTTGTCTTTCTTTCCTCAGCTATTTGTAAAACCTTCCCAGACAATCACTTTGCCTTCTTGCACTTCTTTTAATTTGAGATGGTTTTGGTCACTGTGTCTTGTACAATGTTACAAACCTCTGTCCACAGTTCTTCAGGCAATCCATCAGATCTAATCCCTTGACTCTATACATCATCTAGACTGTACAGTATAAGAGATTTGATTTAGGTCATACCTGCTGATACTGGGAAAGATTGAGGGCAGGAGGAGAAGGGGATGACAGAGGATGAGGTGGTTGGATGGCATCACCTACTCGATGAACATGGGTTTGGGTGAACTCCGGGAGTTGGTGATGGACAAGGGGGTCTGGCGTTCATGGGTCTCAAAGAGTCAGACACGACTGAGCGAATGAACTGAACTGAACTGAACTGAATGGTCTGTTGGTTCTCCCTACTTCCTTCAATTTAAGCCTGAATTTTTCATTAAGGAGCTCATGATCTGAGCCACAGCCAGCTTCAGGTTTGCTTATATATTTATAAGTAATATTTTATGTCACTATGGTGCAGCCACAATAGTTAGATGTGTCTTTTTTTTTTTACTTTTTTTAAAAAATTATTTTATATTGGAGCTGTTAATTAACAGTATTGTGTTAGTTTTTAGTGTACAGCAAGGTGAGTCAGTTATGTATTTACATATATTTCTTCTTTTTCAAATTGTTTTCCTATTTAGGTTATTATGGAGTAGTGAACAGAGAATTCCTTGTGCTACATAGTAGGTCCTTGGTGGTTATCTACTTTAAATAGAGTAGTGCGTGCATTCGGCCTGGTGGGCTGCCGTCTATGGGGTCGCACAGAGTCGGACACGACTGAAGGGACTTAGCGGCAGCAGTGTGTGCATTTCAGTCCCAAACTCCAACACGTTTCTTTCCCCACCCCTTGCCACTTGTCATTCTCTAAGACCATGAGTCTACATCTGTTTTGTAAATAAGTGTCTTGCATCATTTTTTTTAGATTCCACATATGAGCACCATCACATTATATTGTTTTTGTCTAGTTTACTTCACTTAATATGAAAATATCTCAGCCCATCCATGTTGCTACAAATAGCACTATTTCACACTTTTTTAAATGGCTGAACACTTCATCATTGCATAAATAAGCCACATCATCTTTATCCAATCATCTGTCAGTGAACATTTAAGTAACTTCCACCTCAGTTGTTGTAAATAGTGCTGAATTAGCAATAGGGTGCATGTATCTTTTCAAATTATGTTTTTCTTCTGAGAAAATATACAGAAGTAGGATTGCAGAACTGTATGGTAGCTCTATTTTTAGTTTTTATAGAACCTCCATGCTGTTTTCCATAGTAGCTGTACCAGTTTACATTCTCACCAACACATAGGATAACTTCTTTTTCTCCACATCCTACTCAGCATTTATTATTTGTGGACTATTGGATGATGGTCACTCTGACTGGTGAGGTGATACATACCTCACTGTAGTTTTTATTTGAATTTATCTAGCAATTCAAATAATTTCCCATTATTAGTAATGCTGAGTGTCTTTTCATGTGTTGTTTGGCCAGTCCATACACTGTATGCCTTCTTTGGAGAAAAGTCTATTCAGATCTTCTGTCCATTCTTCAAATGGGTTGTTTGTGTCTTTGGTATTAAGCTGTATGAGTTATTTGCATAGTTTGGAGATTAAACCCTGTGGGTCACATCACTTGCAAATATTTTCTCCCATTATGTAGGTTGTCTTTTCATTTTGTTTATGGAGCTTTTTTGCTGTGCAAAAACTTTTAAGCTTAATTAAGTCCCTTTTGTTTATCTTTGTCTTTATTTACATGTCTCTAGGTGACAGATCTAAGAAGATACCGCTGCAATTTACAGCACAGTGTTCTGCCTATGTTGTCCTCTTTGAGTTTTATATTATCTAGTCTTATGTTCAGGTCTTTAATACATTTTGAGTTTATTTTTTGTGGCTAGAGAATGCTCTAATTTCATTTTTTTTTTTTTTTTACATGTAGCTGCCAAGTTTTTCCAGCAAAACTTATTAAAGAGACTGTCTTTTCTCCATTATATGTCTTGCCTCCTTTGTTGCAGGTTAATTGACCATGGGTGCATAGGTTTATTTCTGGACTTTCCACCTTGTTTAATTGATCTATATGATTTTGTGCCAGTACCATACAGTTTTGATGACTGTAACCTTGTAGTATAGTCTGAAGTCAGGGTGGCTGATCCCTCCAGCTCCTTTTTTATTTCTTAAGATTGTTTTGGCTATTCAAGGTCTTCTGTGTTTCCCTACAAACTTAATATTTTTTGTTCTAGTTCTGTGAATAATCCATTGGTAATTTGATAGGGATTGCATTGAATCTGTAGATTGCCTTGGATAGTATAGTTATTTCAACAATATTTATTATTCAAATCTAAGAACACGGTATAACTTTCTATCTGTTTGTGTCATCTTTGATTTCTTTCATCAGCGTCATACAGTTCTTGAAGTACAGGTCTTTTGTCACCTTAGGTAGGTTTATTCCTAAGCGTTTTATTCTTTTTGATATGATGGTAAACGGGATTCCTAAATTTCTCTCTCTCTTCTCTTTTTTTTTTTTTTTTTCTCTCTCTCTTCTCTTGTTGTCAGCATACAGGAACGCTAGAAATTTATATGCATTAATTTTGTGTCCTGCAATTTCACCAAATTTTTTGATGAGTTTTAATACTTTTCTGGTAGTGTTTTTAGAATTTTCTATTTATAGTATGTCATCTGCAAAGTGACAGTTTTGCTTCTTCTTTTCACTTTGGATTCCCTTTACTTCTTTTTCTTCACTGATTGCCAAGACTAGGAGTTCAACAACTACATTGAGTAAAAGTGGTGAGAGTGGAATTCCTTGCCTTGTTCCTGATCTTAGAGGAAATGCTTTCAGCTTGTCACTGTTGAGTATGATGTTATAGTACTCAAGCTATAGGCTTATCATATCTGGCCTTTACTATGCTGAGGTATGTTGCCTCTGTGCCCAGTTCCTGAAAAAGCTTTTTTTTTCTTTAAATCATAAATAGGTGGTGGGTTTTGTCAAAGCTCTTTCTGCATCTATTGAGATGCCATGATATTTTAAAATTTTTTAAAAATGTTAGTTATCTATTTTTCACAGTGCTGGGTCTTCATTGCTGCATGAGAGCTTTCTTTAGTCGTGGTGAGTGAAGGCTACTCTCTAGTTGCAGTGTGTGGGCTTCTTACTGCAGTGGCTTCTCTTGTTGCAGAACATGGGGTCTAGACGTGTGGGCTCAATTGTTGTGGTGCATGGGCTCAGTAGTTGTAGCTAGTGGGCTCTAGAGCAAGGGCTCAGTATTTGTGGCACATGGGTTTAGTTGCATGTGGAATCTTCCTGGACCAGGAATTGAACCCATGTCACCTGCTTTGTCAGGAGGATTCTTAACCACTAGAAAACCAGGGAAGTACAATCATAATTTTAATTCCTCAGTTTGTTAATGTGGGGATTTCCCTTGTGGCTCAGCTAGTAAAGAATCCACCTGCAGTGCGGGAGATCTGGGTTCGATCCCTGAGTTGGGATCCCAAGGAGAAGGGAAAGGCTACACACCCTGGTATCCTGGCCTGGAGAATTTCATGGACTGTATAGTCCATGGGGTTACAAAGAGTCAGACACGACTGAATGACTTTCACTTCACTTTTGTTAATGTGGTGTATCACACTGATTTAGAGTTATTGATGAATATATGCATCCCTTGGATGATTCCTATTTGATCATAGTGTCTGATTCTTTTAATATATTGTCAAATTTGGCTTGCTAGCATTTTGTGGAGAATTTTTGCATCTGTGGTTATTAATGATGGTGGTGGTTGTTTAGTCACTAAGTTGTGTCAAACTCTTATGACCCCATGGACCATAGCCTGCCAGGCTTCTCGGTCCAGGGGATTTTCCAGGCAAGAACTGGAGTGGGTTGCCATTTCCTTCTCCAGGGTTATTATTAATGATATTGGCCTATGATTTCCTTTTTTTGTGGTATATGTGTCTGGTTTTGATATCAGAGTGATTGTTGCCACAGAATGAATTTAGGAGTGTTCCTTCCTCTTAGATTTTTCAAAACAGCTTTAGAAGAATAGATGTTAACTCCTTTCTATATGTCTTACAGAATTTTCCTATGAAACCATCTGATCCTGGACTTTTTTCCATTGGATGTTTTTAAATCACTGTTTCAATTTAAGTACTTGTGATTTGTCTTTTCATATTTTCTATTTCATCCTGTTTGGGTCTTGGAAGGTTTATCTTCCTAAGAATTTGTCCATTTCTTCCAGGTGGACAATTTGTTGGCTATAGATGCTTGTGATAATATAGTAGTCTCTTTGTATTGTATTGTATAATCCTTTGTATTTCTGTGGTATCCACTGTAACTTATCCTTTTCATGACTAACATTGATTTGAGTCCTCTCCATTTTCTTGATAAGTCCAGGTAAAAGTTCATTAATTTTGTTTATCTTTTCAAAGAACTGACTTAGTTTCATTAATCTTTTCTATTGTTTTCTTCATCTATATTTCATTTATTTCTGCTCTAATCTTTATAATTTATTTCCTTCTGCTAACTTAGGGTTTGGTTTGTTCTTCTTTCTCCAGGTACCTTAGGAGTAAGGTTAACTTGTTTATTTGGGATTTTTCTGAGATAAGGTAAGATTGTATTGCTATAACCTTCCCTCTTCAGTATCAGTATCAGTTCATTCGCTCAGTCGTGTCCGACTCTTTGCAACCCCATGAACCGCAGCACGCCAGGCCTCCCTGTTCATCACCAACTCCCAGAGTTTACACAAACTCATGTCCATTGAGTCCATGATGCCATCTAACCATCTCATTCTCTGTCGTCCCCTTCTCCTCCTGCCTTCAATCTTTCCCAACATCAGGGTCTTTTCAAATGAGTCAGCTCTTTGCATCAGGTGACCAAAATATTGGAGTTTTAGCTTCAACATCAGTCCTTCCAGTGAACACCCAGGACTGATTTCCTCTAGGATGGACTAGTTGGATCTCCCTGCAGTCCAAGGGACTCTCAAGAGTCTTCTTCAACACCACAGTTCAAACGCATCAATTCTTTGACATTCAGCTTTCTTTATAGTCCAACTCTCACATCCATACATGACCACTGGAAAAACCATAGCCTTGACTAGATGGACCTTTGTTGACAAAGCAATGTCTCTGCCTTTTAATATGCTGTCTAGGTTGGTCATAACTTTCCTTCCAAGGATTAAGTGTCTTTTAATTTTATGGCTGCAATCACCATCTGCAGTGATTTTGGAGCCCAAAAAAATAACGTCAGCCACTGTTTCCCCATCTATTTGCCATGAAGTGATGGGACTGGATGCCATGATCTTAGTTTTCTGAATGTTGAGCTTTAAGCCAACTTTTTCACTCTCTTTTTTCACTTTGATCTAGAGGCTCTTTAGTTCTTCTTCACTTTTTATCATAAGGGTAGTGTCATCTGCGTATCTGAGGTTATTGATATTTATCCCAGCAATCCTGATTCCAGCTTGTGCTTCCTCCAGCCCAGCATTTCTCATGATGTACTCTGCATATAAGTTAAATAAGCAGGGTGACAATATACAGTCTTGACAGATTCATTTTCCTATTTGGAACCAGTCTGCTGTTCCTTGTCCAGTTCTAACTGTTGCTTCCTTACCTGCATACAGGTTTCTGAAGAGGCAGGTCAGGTGGTCTGGTATTCCCATCTCTTTCAGAATTTTCCACAGTTTATTGTGATCCACACAGTCAAAGACTTAGACCTAGTCAATAAAGCAGGAATAGATGTTTTTCTGGAACTCTCTTGCTTTTTCGATGATCCAGGGAATGTTGGCAATTTGATCTCTGGTTCCTCTGCCTTTTCTAAAGCCAGCTTGAACATCTGAAAGTTCACGGTTCACGTATTGCTGAAGCCTGGCTTGGAGAATTTTGAGCATTACTTTACTAGCGTGTGAGATGAGTTCAATTGTGAGGTAGTTTGAGCATTCTTTGTCATTGCTGTCCTTTGAGATCGGAATGAAAGCTGACCTCTTCCCTTTTAGAACTGTCTTTTCTGCATCCTGGAAGTTTTGCATTGTCATGATTTTGATTTTATCTGTCTCTAGGTACTTCTCTTTTAATTTCCTCTTTGATTTCTTCGGTGATCCATTGGATGTTTAGTGGCCAACTGTTTAGCCTCCATGTGCATGTGTGTTTTACAGTATTTCTCTTTGTAGCTGATTTCTAATCTCATCTCGGAGTGTTGTGGTCAGAAAAAAATGCTTGATATGATTTAAATTTTCTTAAATTTATGAAGGCTTGCTTTCTGGCCCATCATGTGATCATTCCTGGAGAATGTTCCATGTGAAATTGAGAAAAATGTATATTCAGCTGCTTTTGGAGCAGAGTACATCATGAGAAATGCTGGGCTGGATGAAGCACAAGCTGGAATCAAGATTGCTGGGAGAAATATCACCCTTATGGCAGAAAGCAAAGAACTAAAGAGCCTCTTGATGAAAGCTCAACATTCAGAAAATTAAGATCATGGCATCTGATCCCATCACTTCATGGCAAATAGATGGAGAAGCAGTGGAAACAGTAAGAAACTTTATTTATTTTTTTGAGGGGGAGGGGGGCGGTGGGTGGGATCCAAAATCACTGCAGATGGTGATTGCAGCCATGAAATTAAAAGGTACTTACTCCTTGGAGGGAAAGTATGACCAACCTTATCAGCACATTAAAAAGCAGAGACATTACTTTGCCAACAAAGGTCCATCTAGTCAAGGCTATGGTTTTTCCAGTGGTCATGTATGGATGCGAGAGTTGGACTATAAAAAAAGCTGAATGCCGAAGAATTGATGCTTTTGAACTGTGGTGTTGGAGACGACTCTTGAGAGTCCCTTGGACTGCAAGGAGATCCAACCAGTCCATTCTAAAGGAGATCAGTCCTGGGTGTTCATTGGAGGGATTGATGTTGAAGCTGAACTTTGGCCACCTGATGCAAAGAGCTGACTCATTTGAAAAGACTCTGATGCTGGGAAAGATTGGGGGCAGGAGGAGAAGGGGACAACAGAGGATGAGATGGTTGGATGGCATCACCGACTCAATGGACATGAGTTTGGGTGGACTCCGGGAGTTGGTGTTGGACAGGGAGGGCTGGTGTGCTGCGATTCATGGGGTTGCAAAGAGTCGGACACGACTGAGCGACTGAACTGAACTGAACTTGGATGCAGTGCTCTATAAATATCAATGAAGTCCATTTGGTTTAAAGTGTCATTTAAGGCCTGTGTTTCCTTACTGTTTTTCTGTCTGGTTGATTTGTCCATTGATGAATCCAGTGTGTTAATATTCCTACTACACTTAGTTGTTTTTCTGCAGTTTTATATTGATTCTTCATCTGGGACATGTTCCTCTGCTGTCTGTCTCATTTTGTGTAATTTTCTATGATTAGTTTCTTTCAGCAGGCTGCAGGGTTGTAGTTCTTCTAGATTCTGCTGCCTGTTCTCTGGTGAATGAGGTTGTCTATGAGGTGTATGCAGGTTTCTTGGTGGGAGGAATGTACCCACTCATTGTTGGTGGAGATAGGTCTTGTCCTTATTGTAGGCAGGGCCATGCCTGGGGTTATGCTTGTTATCAGGCAGCAGTTTATTCAGGAATACTTTAAGCCGCCTGTCTACTGCTGGGTGTGTTCCTGCCTCTTGGTTGTTTGGTCTGAGGCATCCCAGCGCCGGAGCTTACAAGCTGTTGGTTGGGGTCAGGTCTTATTGAAAAAATGGCAGCCTCCTGGAAAGCCCATGGCAATGAACGCTCAACAGAATATCTGCTGCCAGTGTTCCTGCTCTCACAGTGGGCCACAGCTGCCCCTCATCTCTACAGGACACCCTCCAATACTAAATGGGAATTTTGGCCTAGTTTCTTATGAAGCTACTGCTTTATTCCCTGGGTCCTGGTGGGTAAAAGACCCTCTGTGCATCCTCCAAGAGTATAGTTTCTGTTTCCTCCAGTTCTGCAGAATTTCTGCAGTCAATCCCCACTGTCCTTCAAGGCCAGATTCTCTGGGGACGCCTCTTTCTGTTGCCAGGCCCTCAGGCTATGAAGCTCAACATGGGGTTCAGAACCTTCATTTCCATGGAATAACTTCTTTGGTATACTTATTTTCCAGTTTGTGGGTCATCCACCCGGTATGATAAGATTTGATTTTATCATGATTGCACCCCTCCTACCATCTCTCTGTGGCTTCTTCTTTGTCTTTGGATATAGTGCTAATCAGAAAAAGAGCTGAATTCTTGCAGGAATTTTTTTTTAAAGATGAAGCTCACTTCTTAAGTGCTCAATGTATGACTCTTAAAATGTGCATTTATGCAAAGTGAGTTATCTTTTACCATAGAAAGCTGTATGGAATTTGCAAAAATTCTAGTTGTCCAGAGGACACAATGTTCCTGAGATTGAATTCTAGAGCCCTATGATCAGGGTAACAGAGTTGAGAAAAGTTGTTTGAGAAATACTGCTACTCTGATTTGCTTTCCTGTGCCCAACATTCTACCCCAGAAGGACTTCTGCTGAGTGCTAGTCATACCCAGCAACCCCAGGGAACCCAGCAAGGAGCCCCTGGGAAGCCAACATTTCTAGGAACAAAAGTTATTTGTAGGGGAGTGCACTAGAGATAAAAGGACACTGAAAAAAAGAAGCTATAAGACTTAATGGCACCTGAAGTCAGGTAATGGTCAGGTATGGTGTAGCACAGATGAGAGGAGCTGAAGAAGAGGCCTAAGAGAGGACTTTGACCTTTCCTATGTGAGACCTGTTAAATGTAGGAAGAAAGCTCTTGGGACATTAGCATAGATCTCCTTTCTCCATCCTCATCCCTAAAATATTTTTCAGTAACTTTAGAAGACCACAGACTACTAGGACTATAAGGGGCTATACAGGACATCTATTCAAAATTCATTTTAGATGAGAACAAGTTGAGGTAAAGACAGGAGCGATGGCCAGGCTCAATTTTCATTTTGAGTTAGTGGCAAAGCAAGTTTAGAAAGCCAGTTCCCAAAAAGAAAATGTTTTTTGTTATAGTATTGCCCTTCCATACCAACGCAGAGAGCCCTGACTTCATCAATTCACACAAACAGGCACATACACACTTTAGAGACTTCCAAGTACATAAGTCCTTCTGGGACTATTTACTCAGAATGCACTGTGCCTACTGTGGTGCCCTATCATTCTGGACTTTGAGGGATTCTTCCCAGAGTGTTCACATTTCTTTCTTCTCTCACCTCTTCCTCCTTCAGCCCATATAACATTCAGCCTTTACAGCATTCCTGAATTCCAGAGAGGCTCTATGAAGGAACTTACCTGTCATATTTCAGAAATATATGTCTCCTTTTCCCATAGTTAAAAACAACTGATTATTGGATACAGGGGATACGGTATAGGTGGATGATTTAAAGTCACAGGACATTTCATTTGGACTATAAGAAGAGCATGAAAACTTTCTTATCTCTTTTGATTCCTTGTGGTGTATGTGAAAAATACCTGGGGTCTAAGATGCTGGTGTCACATTCTGCACAACCAAAGCGGTGCTGGGCTGTAAATCAGGAAACTTGGACTCCACTCCAACTCTGTTAGCAATGGACTGTGATGTTATGCAAACCACTTCTGCCTTCTGGTCTGCAGTTCCTCTTTTAAAAAGAAAGATGACTTAGTTTGATAATATGCAAGTTTCAGGATCATACATTCTATACTTTTGAATTTGGCAAAATTTCTGAAGAAAAAGAATATTGAAGTGGTTCATCTCACTTTTTCCATCCTTCCTAAGAATCATGGTTTATGTCATCCACATGTGGACTTCTAGATTTTCTTCTTTGCTGATTTCACTACCACGGGACTCCTGTGAGCTCTTTCATTCTTGGGGACACCCAGTGCATCTGTCTGCTCATCCTGGCAAGGAACTTGTTTATCACTGTCCTGGTTCAGGCAGATTCTAGATTAGCCATGCCCATGTACTTCTTCATCAGTATGCTCTCCTCCTTGAAAATCTGATATGTCAGTAAGAAGACATATCTACAACCATGCACTTATGAGCAGAAAGGTACAGATATGACTACCACTTGGGTGGCTAGCTTCTCAACTATGCTTATGCCAGCCAGTCACATAATCAATCTACCTTCTTGTTTGAAAGAGAGGTATGAAATACAGAGTTACCAGATTTAAAATATCCAGTTTCAGCAACAACAATATCAAATACAAGACATGCAAAGAAGTATAAAGTTTGACCTACACAGAAAAAAAGTAGTAACTAGAAATTGTTTCTTAAAAATCATGACTATAGAGCTTCATAGACAAATATTTTAAATTATATATTATAAATATGCTTAAGAATTAAAGGAATTCATGATAATGGCTTTGATATAAAATATCAAAAAATGAGATTAGAATTATTTTTTAAAACTAAGTCAAAACTCTGAAGTTAAATAATCCAATAACTGACATGAAAAATTCACTTAGGACTCACAACAGTATATTTGAGTTGGCAGAAGAATCAATAAATTCAAAGATAAGCCAATTGAGAGTATCCAGTATGAGGAATGGAGATAAAAATATAATAAATAAAATAATAATAAATAAACTTAATAAATAATAATAAATAATAAATAAACCACTCCAGAGATCCCTGTGACATTATCAAGAATAGTACTAAATATTAACAATGAGAGTCTCAGAAGGAGAGGAAAGAGAGAAGGGGGAGAAAAAGATATTTGGAGAAATAAAGCCGAAAGCATTTCAAATTTGAAGAAATACATTAATCAATATATTCAGGAAGCTAAACAAATTCCAAGTAAGATAAACTCGAAGAGATTCATATCTAAACATATGATAATCAAACTATCAAGAGCCAAAAGACAGAATCTTATAAAGCGGGAAGAAAGAAGCAAATCATTGCATACAATGGATCCTCAATAAGATTAAAAGCTTATTTACTATCAAAAACCATGGGGATTAGAAAGCAGTTGGATGATATACAAAGTGTTGACAGGAAAGGATTTCCAACCAACGATTCTACCTTGCTTATACTTCACCAACTAAGGATTTCTGCCTTATTTATACTTCAAAGTAACTTTTCAAACAAAGGAATTTTTTCATAGATGAATAAAGATTGAGACAAATTGTCCCTAGAAAGGCTGAACTACAAGAAATACTAAAGATTAGAGAAAATTAATTAAATTAATGAAATAGAGAGCAGAAACCCAACAAACTTGAAAAAAAAAAAAGTAAATCCTTTAAAAGTGTCAACAAAATTGACAAATTTTTAGTTAGATTGGCAAAGAAAAAAGAGAAAATATCAAATTACTAAAATCAGGAATGGAAAGTGGAACTTTACTATTGACCTTAAGAAATTAAAAAGAATTGTAAGGAAATACTTTAAAATTTTTATGTCAACAAATTATATGACCTATACATGAAGTGGACAAATTCCTAGAAAAATGCAAATTGCTAAAATAGATTTAAGAAAAATAGCACATATGAATAGACCTAAAACAACAATAACAAAAAAGTGAATTACTAATCAAAAATCTACCCACAAAGTAAAAAAAAAAAAGCGGGGGCGGGGGGGGCTTAGAATGTTTAATGGTGAATTCTACTAAATGCCCAAAGAATTAGTATGAAACTTTCACAAACTTTTTTAAAAAGTGAAAATGAAGGAAATACTTTTCAATTCATTGTATGAGGTCAGTATTATGTTAATGTCAAAACCAGGAAAAGACATGACAAGTAAACTATAAAACAGCATTTATCCTTGTGCATATGGACACAAGCACAAAATTTCCCAAATATTAGCAAAACAAATGCAGCAGTGTATAAGGATTATACATCATGATCAAGTGCAATTTAACCCAGGAATGTAAGATAGCCTTACATATGAAATTCAATCAATGTAATACACTATATTAATAAAAGATAAAACTTCAAGATAAACTCAATAGATGCAGGAAAAATAAATAAATGAAATCAGCTTATTGTTCTCAGGTCATGACCTGTAAAAGGTCAATTTTCATTCCAATCCCAAAGGAAGGCAAAGCAAAAGAATGCTCAGACTACCACTCAATTACACTCATCTCACACGCTAGCAAAATAATGTTCAAAATTCTCCAAGTCAGACTTCAACAGTACGTGAACCGTGAACTTCCAGATGTTCAAGATGGATTTAGAAAAAGCAAAGGAAGCAGAGATCAAATTGGCAACATCCATTGGATCATCAAAAAGCAAGAGAGTTATAGAAAAACATCTACTTCTGCTTTATTGACTATGCCAAAGACTTTGATGTAGGGATCACAGCAAGATGTGGAAAATTCTTAAAAAGATGGGAATACCAGATCACCTCACCTGCCTCCTGAGAAATCTGTATGCAGGTCAAGAAGCAACAGAACTGTTCATGGAACAACAGACTGGTTACAAATTGGGAAAGGAGTACGCAAGGCTATATAATGTCACCCTGCCTATTTAACTTATATGTAGAGTGCATCATGGGAAATGTCAGGCTGGATGAAGCACAAGCTGGACTCAACATTGCTGGGAGAAATATCAACCTGAGATACACAGATGACACCACCCTTATGTCAGAAAATGAAGAACTAAAGAGCCTCTTGAAAGTGAAAGAGAAGTGCGAAAAAGTTGGCTTAAAACTCAACATTCAAAAAATGAATATCATGGCATCTGGTCCCATCACTTCATGGCAAATAGATGGGGAAACAATGGAAACAGTGAGAGACTTTATTTTTGGGGACCCCAAAATCCTAAAGATGGTGACTATAGTCATGAAATTATAACATGCTTGTTCCTTAGAAGAAAAGCTATGACCAACCTAGACAGCATAATAAAAAGCAGAGACATTACTTTGCTGACAAAGTTCCATCTGGTCAAAGCTATGGTTTTTCCAGGGGTCATGTATGGATGTGAGAGTTGGACTATAAAGAAAACTGAGCACCGAAGAACTGATGCTTTTGAACTGTGCTGTTGGAGAAGACTCTTGAGAAGTCCCTTGCACTGCAAGATCAAGCCAGTCAATCCTAAAGGAAATGAATCTTAAATATTCATTGGGTCTTCCCAGTGCACCAGGCCCGAGCACTTGTCTCATGCATCCAACCTGGGTTGGTGATCTGTTTCACCCTACATAATATATACGTTTCGATGCTGTTCTCTCAAAACATCCCACCCTCGCCTTCTCCCACAGAGTCCAAACGTCTGTTCTATACATCTGTGTCTCTTTTTCTGTTTTGCATATAAGGTTATCGTTACCATCTTTCTAAATTCCATATATATAATAAAAATAAATGGAAAAAAAATAAAAATAAGAATCAGAAAAAAATATATATTCATTGGAAGGACTGATGCTGAAACTGAGACTCCAATACTTTGGCCACCTCATGCAATAAACTGACTCATTGGAAAAGACCCTGATGTTGGGAAAGATTGAAGGCAGGAAGATAAGGGGATGACAGAGGATGGAATGGTGGGATGGCATCATGGACTCAAGGGACATGAGTTTGAGCAAGCTCAGGGAGGTGGTGATGGACAAGGAATCCTGGCGTGCTGCAGTCCATGGGGTCACAAAATGTTGGACATGACTGAGTGACTGAACTGACTGACTGTTCTCAGGTACAGTAGTTCATACATTTCTAGGCCCTAAAAGAGCTTACTCTAATCATAAATTTGAATTCTAAACCCTCTTTTGCTCCTTTGCAGTGGGCATCTAACTTCTCAAGCATTCTTTACTGTCTACTCAACAAGCAATCAAACTAGTCCCATTCATTGTATTTTTAAATTTTAGATAATATATAGTTTCATCTCTGTAAGTTACACTTGGGTCTCTTTTCTATCATCTGTTAATCACTTCATCATGCTTACATTTTTCTCTACTTTCTTGATCATACAGAACATATTTGTAAGGAGTATTTCAATGTTCTTTACTAATTCTCTCATCACTGTCATTTTTAAATATATTTCTACTGAATAATTTTCTCCTACATTAGATTGTATTTATCCTGCACCTTTAAATGCCTTTCAACTTTTATTTAGGTGTCAGAAATTGTAGATTTCATGTGTTTTGTACTTTATTCTGGTGTGCTGTTGTTTTACTGGTTCAATCTTTTCAAGCATTTATAAAAATGTTTTAAGATGCTCCAGAGCAGCCTTTAGGCTAGTGCTGCTTTATTATGATTACTAAGGGAAAGTCTTTCCACTCTGGCTGCTAGAAGCACACTCTTTCTGTGTGAACTCTAGAAAGTATTTATTACTTTTGCAAGAGGTTAATTTCTTCTAATGGAAGTGCAGATTGGTATTCTGCCAAAGACTTCATGGAATCCCTTTGCTGATATGTAGAGCTCACTCATTATGCAAATTCCCTTCTAGTTCACTTCTCTGAAAATATCCCCTTCATCCTCCATGAACTCCAGTCTCTGTCTCGCTAACTCAGTGAGACTGCCTCATATTCCCTCTCTGTCAAAAATTTTAATAAGTAAAGTTCTAACATTTAGTACTTAAAATATTTAAAAAATATTTTCATCTCACCCCATCATGATCACAGAACATCCCTGGGGCTCTTGCCACATCCCCTACCAAGGCAGTGGTGGCCAGCATACTACAAGGGAAGCCATGGAACAGCCTGGACTGTGAATCTAGCCCCTTTAGCTCTGGCCCAGACTCCCACCAAGACAGCAATTACCATCACTCCACAGGAGAAGCAGCCCCACTCCTCTGGCTGCAGCCCACACTTCAACAAGGTAATCACCATCATGCTGTGGAAGAAAGCATTGCCTACATCAGGCTCTGAAATTAGCATTGCTAGCTCTAGTTCTACCTTCCATCAAGGTGGTGGCCATTAGTATAGCCTGGCAGAAGCCACAACCTCTGTTTGCTTCAGATACAACTTTCCCACCAAAGCTACTAGGCACACACAGACTGCATAATGAGATTCCCACACAAGGACTACCTGCATAGGTATGTCCAGGATAGGTTACTGCTTCATCTGATTTCATAGAGATAATGAAATTCAAGCAAAATGAAAAGACAATATGTTTCAAATGAAAGAATAAAATGAAAACTCAGGGAGAAAAACTGTAATGAAATGAAGATAAGTAATTTACCTGATAAAAGTGTCAAAGCAATGTTCATAAAGATATTCACTAAACTTAGTAAAAGAACACAGTGAGAATGTCATCAAAGAATTAGAACGTATAAAAAAGAAACAAACAGAGCTGAAGAATACAATAACTGAAATTTTAAAACACTAGAAGGGTGACTTCCTTGGTGGTACAGTGGCTAAGATTTCACACTCCCAATGACGTAGCCCTGGGTTTGATCCCTGCTCAGCAACTAGATCTCACATACCACAAGAAAAAGATTCCTCATGCCATGACAAAGATTGAATATCCCATGAGCTGCAATTAAGAGCCATTGCAACCAAGTAAATAAATAAATATCTTTTCCTAAAAAAAAAAAAGAGCCATTTGTTTAATTTGACATTGTTGTTCAGTTGCTAAGCCATGTCTAACTCTTTGCAACCCCATGAACTGTAGCATGCCAAGCTTCCCTGTCCTTCACTATCTACTGGAGTTTGCTCAAACTCAAGTCCATTGAGTCAGTGAGGCCATCTAACCATCTCACCCTCTACCACCCACTTCTCCTCTTGCCCTCAGTCTTTCCCAGCATCAGGGTCTTTTCCAACAGGTGAGCTGTTCACATCAGGTGGCCTAATATCAGAGCTTCAGCTTCAGCATCAGCATCAGTTCTTCCAATGAATATTCTGGGTTGATTTCCTTCAGGACTGACTAGTTTGATCTCCTTGTAGTCCAAGGGACTCTCAAGAATCTTCTCCAGTACCACAGTTCAAAAGTATCAATTCTCTGACACTTAGGCCTCTTTATGGTCCAACTCTCCCATCTGTACATGACTACTGGAAAAACCATAGCTTTGACTATACAGACCTTTGTCAACAAAGTAATGTTTCTGTTTTTTAATATGCTGTCTAGGTTCATCACAGCTTTTATTCCAAGGAAAAAGCATCTTTTAATTTCACGAGTGCAGTCACCATCTGCAGTGATTTGGAGCCCTCCAAAATAAAATCTGTCACTGCTTCCACTTTTCCTCCATCTATAAATTGGTGAATAAATATTTGATTTTTTAGATGGTATCTGTAAAAGTCATTAGGTAAGCTCATGGAAGTAAAGGTGGCATTTTAAGCTTTGAAAAGAGAAATCTGGAGAGATTCAGACCACAACCTACCAGATCACATTGCATAATTATAATTGTATTACCCACATATTAATCTATCACACAACTAAAAAGTTGTAAAACATGAATGCTCATGAATGCTTGTACCATAGACTATTATTGTTGTTGCTCTGGCTTTTCACAATCCTTTATGCATTGCTCAAAGGCTAATGAAAGAAACAAACAAAAGCAAAACAAACAAACAAAAAAACACTAGGATATCCTCTGAGAAATGTAATTTATTTACTTCCTCAGTTTGCATCTCTGAAGTTTATGCAGTTCATAGTTTATTTGTTCACAGAATGCTAGGATTGTGAGATCTAAAGACAGCAGAAATTCTGTAAGGAAAGACATCTCAATTATACACTCACTTCTGTTATTTCATTGCTTATTAGACTCTTCTAATATACCATTGTATATTAATATAGTTTATGTTTAATAGTTTAATGTGAGAATAGTTTAATGTGAATTTTGAAAAAAGACATCAAATGAACTAAATGTTGGAAGCTCATTTTTTGTAGAAAGTTACTGGTATCTGCCCTTTCTTTTCCAATAATCTAGGCAAGATTTTCTTTAAAAGATCAATCTTTCAAAGATGGTTGACAGAGAGCTGCTAGGGAAGTCACATGACAGAGAGGGAGGCTGGTATAACTGAGATCTTGAAGAATGACAGCAAAGAGCAGATTTAAGGACTGAAGGAAAGTTGTGGAGTATTCAGATGCAGGTCACAAGGGTTTTACTCTGCTTCTTCCTAACTTCATAGAGATGAAAAGATCTCCAGTCAAGTATCTAGCTCAAGGGTGGGGATAGGATTAAAATCTTGTAAATAACTTAATTGAGGATTTAGCTAATCCCCCAGTTATTCTTTCTTGCAATTCTCTGTTGGACTGACTCAAGATAGATGAGAGAGTTTGTGGAGTTAAGAGAAAAACAATTAAATGCCTGTTCTACATGTGCATACCACTGATTTCATATCCTGTATTTGAAATGAGGTTGAAAGTTTAGTTCTGTATTGCTGAACTCAGCTAATATAGTTTTTAGATCTTCAAGCTTTTTGGAATTCTTCCTCTTTGGTGAGATGTGGAAAAATTCATCCTCTCTACTCTCCCTCATGAGTCATAAATGACTCAAAACAGTGAGTTCAGAGAGGATGCAGACACTTAACATAAGTTCTTCTCCCACTTGACTCTTGGAGATCTTGTCAGTGGATCCTGGCTGAGATGTACCTGTTGGCAGTCCCCAGCAGTTGTCCTCAGAGTAGCAGAAACTTCCAAATGAGATAATTACTGACTCAGAGTCTTTATTTCCAGCTATACCATTTTCAGAAGCTACCAACAAGGATTTGATAGCAGCTACCGCTGCTTCTAGCAATTTTCAAATGTGCACAACAGTCCCTCCTAATAGCTGCTGAATCCCTGGGTTTCTTGCACATGTAGTCTACTCAGTGCTTCTTCCTAAACAAACATTTCTTCACAGGGTGCTGGCGAAGTCCTCAGCCTTGTTGTTGCATAACCCTTTAAAGAAACCTGGCTTAAATACCATTGAGATTTTGGAATAGGAATAAATCTGAAAAATACTGCAATTACATTTGTTGACATAACTGTTGTAGACTTAAGAGCTGCCTTTCATCTCATTTTCATCCATTTGAAGATACTTTTCCATGATGTTTAACTGAGTGATTCCTTTTTATTAGAGTTTAACTCATGTCTCCAGTAAACTTAGTATGAAAAGTATTCCATTTCAAATATTTGGTTTATGTGTGTGTTAGTAGCTCAGTCGTATCCGACTCTTTGCAAACCCATGAACTGTAGCCCGCCAGGCTTCTCTGTCCGTGTAATTCTTCAGGCAAGAATACTGGAATGGATTGCCATTCCCTTCTCCAATTTGGTTCATGCATGGAAGTAAATAGTCCTGGATATCCTTTAATTCCATATTTAGAGAAAAATATACAGTTTGAATTTAAATTGAGACACTTGGTGTCTAGGCAAGTTTCCATAAATGCCATGTTGACTTCATTCCCAAACCACTAGGTCCACACTACTCTAAAAGTGGCTTTCTTGGATTTTCCAGTATAATCAGGCACCACCCCAAATATGCCTTAAGAACAATATGAAGCATAGGTTTCAGTTATATTTTCCAGCAATTCCTATAGGGAGTCAATGCCAATTTTGATATTTACATTCTTTAAGATTCTATGGGAAGAAAATTCTCAGGTGTCTTCATCCCCATTGCTCCTGTCTCTACCCTCACAGTGGGAGGAAGAGAACAAAAAATACTGCATTGTATTAAAGTAAAGAAAAAAGATATTTTGTGAAAAAAGATAATGTATATCATAGGTAGAGTTAAAAGCACTTTAAAAAACTGGTAGTGTTTTTCAGGTGCTAAGTCATGTCCAACTCTGCAACTCCAAAGAAGCACAGCAGGCTTCCCTGTCCTTCACCATCTCCTGGAGTTTGCTCAAATTCATGTCAGCTGAGTCAGTAATGCTGTCTGACCCTCTCATCCTCTGCCGCCCACTTCTCCTTTTGTTTTCAATGTTTCCCAGCGTCAGAGTTTTTTCCAGTCAACTCGTCACATCAAGCAACCAAAGTATTGGTGCTCCAATGATTATTCAGAGCTGATTTCCTTTAGGGTTGATTGGTTTGATCTCCCTGCAGTCCAATCTTAATTCACTAAAATTATTAGTGAATTTTAATAATACATTAAAAATACAGGATCTCAAAAAATATTTCTGATATGTAATTTAAGAAACACTTCTGAATTGAAAAAGAAATGTGTATATTTGATATAATGAAAGCAGATGTTAGAAGATATTTAAACTTCAAAGTTACTGTGTAATATAAAAATTAACAAAATATTACTGCAAACCACTGGGCCTTGGGGTGCCCAGATATTTGATCATATATTATTCTGCTTGAGTCTGTGAGGGTGTTTCTGAATGAGATTAACATTTGAGTTGATAGACTGAGAAAAGTAGATTACCCTTCCCAATGAAGGTCAGCCTCATCTGATCCTTTGGGGTGAAGAGAGCCTGAGTGAGACAGCATTCTCTCCCTCTGCCTATTTTTCAGCTGGCACATTAGTCATCTCCTGCCTTGGGGGTTGGACATGGCCTGGAACTCGCATCATCAGCTCTCCTGGTTATCGGGTCTTTGGATTTGTACTGAAATTGTATCATTGGCTCTCCTGGGGCTGTCCCGGTGGCTCAGTGGTAAAGAATCTGCCTGCCAAATGCAGGAGATGCAGGAGACTTGAGATCCATCCCTGAGTCTAGAAGATTCCCCTGGAGTAGGAAATGAGTGAAAGTGAAAGTGAAGTCTCTCAGTTGTGTCCAACTCTTTGCGACCCCATGGACTGTAGCCTACCTAGTATTCTTGCCTGGAAAATATCATGAACAGAGGAGCCTGGTGGGCTGCAATCCACGGGGTCACAAAGAGTCAGGCATAACCGACTGAGTACACATATACCATTGACTCTCTTGTTTCTCCAGGTTGCCAGCTGAAGAATTTGAGGCTTCTCAGCCTCCATAACTGTGTGAGTCAAGTTCTTGCAATAAATCTCTCTCTCTCCAATATACTGAATAATATTTATATTATTACTGAAGCATAGATGATTTACAGTATTGCTTTAATTTCTACTGTAAAAGTGAATCAATTACACATATACATATGAATGAGGAATGAGTGTTAGTCACTCAGTCATGGCTGACTCTTTGTGGCCATTCCCTTCTCCAGGGGATCTTCCCTGACCCAGGGATTGAACCTAGGTCTCCAGCATTGCAGTTAGATTCTTTACTGCCTCAATTACCAGGGAAGCCCCTACATATACATATACCCACTCTTTCTAAGGTTCTTTTCCCATATAGTATGGGAATACAGAGTATTCCCAATACAGAGTATTGAGTAGAGTTCCCTATGCTATATAGTAGGTCTTTAACAGATATCTATTTTGTAAATAGCAGTGTGTATATGTCAACCTCAACCTTCCAATTCATCCTCACTCCTCCTTTCTGCCCTGGTAGCCATAAGTTTGTTTTTACAACTGTGACTATTTCCATTTTGTAAATAAGTTCATTTTGCCATTTTTTTAGATTCCACATATAAAAACATGTGATATGATATTTGTCTTTCTCTGACTTATTTCATTCAGTATGACAATCTCTAGATCCACTCATGTTGCTGCAAATAGAATTGTTTCTTTTTATGGCTGAGTGATGGAGAAGGCAATGGCACCCCACTCCAGTACTCTTGCCTGGAAAATCCCATGGATGGAGGAGCCTGGTAGGCTGCAGTCCATGGGGTCGCAAAGAATCGGACATGACTGATCGACTTCACTTTCACTTTTCACTTTTATGCATTGGAGAAGGAAATGGCAACTCACTCCAGTGTTCTTGCCTGGAGAATGCCAGGGATGGGGTCGCACAGAGTCGGACACGACTGAAGTGACTTAGTGGTAGCATGGCTGAGTGGTATTCCATTGTATATACTTGCCACATCTTCATTATCCATTCCTCTGTTGATGGACATTTAGATTGTTTCCATGTCCTGACTGTTGTAGATAGTGTTCCAATGAATACTGGGATACAGGGATCTTTTCAAATTATGGTTTTCTCATGATACGTGCCCAGGACTGGGATTTTTGGATCTTATGGCAACTCTATTTTTAATCTCTTTAGGAACCTCCATTCTGTTCTCCATAGTGGCTGTACTAATTTGCAATCCCACCAATAGTGTAGGAGGTTCCCTTTTCTCCATGATCCCTCTAGAATTTATTGCTTGTAGATTTTTTTTGATGATGACCATTCCAATCTGTGTAAGCTGATACCTCTTTGTAGTTTTGATTTGCATTTCTCTAATAATTACTGATGTTGACAGGTTAAAGACTTAAATGTCAGGCTGGATATTATCAATATAAAATTCTTAGAGAAAAACAGGCAAAACACTCTCTGACAAACTTCAGCAAGATCTTTATTGACCCACCTCCTAGGGTAATAAAAATAAACAAATGGGACCTAATTAAATTTAAAGCTTTTGTACAGCAAAGGAAACTATAAACAAAATCAAAAAACAGCTCAAAGAATGGGAGAAAATATTTGCAAACTAAGCAACTGACAAGGGATTAATCTCCAAAATATGCAGTTCATGAAGCTCAATATCAAATAAATAAATAAATGAACAATCCAATTTAAAAAATGACTGAAAAATCTGAATAGCCTGCTAGGCTTCTCTAGATAGATTTTTCCAAAGAAGACGTACAGATGAGCAAGAGGTCCATATATTCTATTTTTTCCTTTGCTCTGGAGAACATGGACCAATGCACAAAACATACTCTGCACATAAATGATAGCTAGAAATGGAAATAATAAAGAAAAACTCTTAAAAACTGTATTATTAAAAAAAAACTGTGATGTGTGGGTTTCAAGTGAAAACAGCATAATAGTCTTGCATAAGAAAAAGAATCTATTATCTTAAATAACTGGGAAGTTCAAGACAAATCTGATAAGATATGATTCAAATCAGAGACTTGCATTATATCATTATGCTGAGTCTTGACTCAGAGGTCACCTCTGAAAGACATCCTCATTTGTAATTTACTTTTTTCTCTTTGACATATATCACAATTTTATGTGCATTTATGATTACATTTTTCCTTTACATATCTGTATTTTTGTCTCCATTGGGATTTTTTTCCTGCTTTGCTAAATGTTTTGGAACCATCACTAGGCTGTTACCTGATAAATAATAGACATTCAATAAATATTTATTGGATGAGTAAATAAATCTTTTTCTCTTTCTTTCTTTTGATTTAGTTTCACCCTTTGTGCTAAGTTTATTTCTCTGTAAGCTGTCTATCCAAATAACAGGAAAAAGGGACATGAAATTATTAAATCTCTGCTTCTAATGATGCAATTCAAAAGGCTAAGAGATTCTCAGTCTCACAGTCCTATATTTGGAATTTCATCACGATTCTTTCCAGATAGAATAAAAGTTGGAGCAGTGTGTGATTGATTTCACAGGTCTTTTTGCTCAACCTATGGCAAGGCGTGGAGGAGGTAGTGCTTGTACCTTGACTGAAATATTTGAAATGGTTTGAGGATAAATCATGTTTCACTGTACTGCAAAAAGTGAGGGGAAAAAAAAAAAGTTAAATTGGATTCAGTGCCTAAAAAGGGAAAGGAATTCATCACTCCCATACGTGAACATACATCAGAGCATCAAATGATGAGCTGCAGGCAAATTGTGAATCATAGACTATAACACCATCAGGGGTTCAATTTATCTGTTTTCTTAGCTCTTGTTTCTCATCTGTTTGTTTTTCTTCATGGTTGTAAAATGGAAAGCAGCACTGAGGTCACCTTTCTTTTATCTTATTTATACAGTGAAGTAAAATAACAGAAATCTGGATGTTGAGAGTTTGTTATAATAGTTAGACTCTGTCTCTGCTTCTATGTTTAGTAAGTATTGAAAGAAATCTGTAAAAAATGGTGATACCAGCAGTAGCAAAAACAGTAGTGTTTCCTTATCGTAAGGGTTTTAGCAACTGTCATGGATTCTTGAAATAATTTATTCCATGACAGAGTCTCAATTCTTTCAAGCTTTCCAAAACTTTGTAGACACACAACTTATTGACTCATATATTCTTCTTAAAACACTTACTTAACTTTGAACTCCCTGCATTAGTTTCTAACTGAATCATGATTCAGTAGTAATTACAAAAATATTTTGATTGCAAAGATACTCTACTCTTCAAAAGACACTGGTAGAGAATTAAAGGAAAAGCACAACATGGTGAAAATATTTCCATAATTTCTATGTGACAAATAATTATATCTAAAAAATATTAAACATTCCTATAATTCAATAAGAAGATAAATGATCCAATCTAAAAATTGGAAAGGCATTCCAATTAGGAAATGGATAAAAGATTCGATGAGGCACTCAGCTAAAGAAAATAAAAAGAAGGCCAATATACAGACAAATATTCAGCACTTTTGTCAAGGATATTCCAATTACAACCACAATTGGATACCATTAGGAAGCTACCTGATGAATGGAATTAAGACTGACAAGTTTTGTTGAGAGTACTAAGCAACTGGTACACCTCATACATAGCTGTTGAGAGTGTAATACAGTAAAGCTACTTTGCCTAATTGTGTGGCAATCACTTAACGTATATTTGGAATATAATTCAGGAATCCTATATTTAGATATTTGCTTAATAGGATGAAAAATATCCTCCTACAATTATGTAAAAATGTGTGCACAAATGTTTGTAGAGCTCTATTCCTAAGAGTCAAAAATTGGGGAAGAAAAATAAATGTCCATCATTAGGTGATATGATAAACAAATTATGGTATATTTACACAATGGCAATGAAATGAAAAGGATGAAATACTATGTCACAGCTGGCATGGAAAAATTTTTTAAATATGCTGAGTAAAATAAGCCAAAGAGCAACAAATACATACCATGATTCTATTCGTATGAAATTCAAGTATTGTTAAGGTTTTAGTGACAGAAAGCAATCACTGATTTCCTAGGGCTGGTGATGGTGTAGGAGACTGATAGGGAAGGGACATGAAGGAAAATTTGGGTGTGATGAAAGTGGTTTATATTTTTATTATGGTGGCAGTCACGAGTGTACATTTTTGTCAAAAGCATCAAACTATGTACTTCAACTTGGTATGCTTATTGTGCTAAATTATACTTCAATATATTTGGTTAGGAGATGAAACATAAACAAATGAATATCATATCAGAAATAAAAATTAAGGGCATAAAACTTCTAAACACAAATGTAAGTGAAGTTTTCTTTTATCTTGGTTTAAGAAATTGTTTCTTAGACAAGACACAAAAAGCATTAAACATAGAAGAGGGGGAAAATGTAAATTTAAGCAAAATTAAAAGCTCACTCTCATTAGAAGACACTACTGAGAAATAGACATGCAAACTACAAACCTGGGAACAATATTCACAATACATATCTTAAAAACAATTTTAAGCTATTCAATACATCCTAAAAGCTACTGGAGTTCAACAATTTAAAAACAGGTTTGTTAAAATGGGCAGAAGACTAGAACAATTCAGTTGACAGTTATCTGGTCAGTTGCTCGGTTGTGTCCAACTCTTTGCAACCCCATGGACTTCAGCCTGCTAGGCTCCTCTGTCCACGGAATTTTCCAGGCAAGACTACTGACATGGGTTGCCATTTCCTACTCCAGGGGATCTTCCTGATCAAGGGATGGAACACACATTTCCTGTGTCTCCTGCTTTGACAGGCAGATCTTTACCACTAATGCCACCTGGGAAACTCCTGAAAGATACATGAATAGCCAATAAAAAATAATAATAGTCCAACATAATTTGATATCAGGTTAATACAAGATATGACTAAGTAAGATACTACTACTTACCTCAATAGGATGACTAACATAAAAAAAAAACTGGTAGTACCAGTAGTTGGAAAACATATGAAGCAACTGATGAAGTTTTATTTGGCACACTCACTTTAGAAAGCATTTGGGCAACATCGTCTAGAGTTAAATATGTCTACCTAGACATGTAAGAGAGAGGAGTGGTAATTTCATATCCGCAAAGGTCTTTGACAAAATATGTTCATGGCAGGTTTATTCATAATAACAAACAATTGGCAACAAATTAAATGCATATCAACAGGTAAATGAGTAAACGTATTTTTCCTTTGTTAGAGAATCCTACAAAGCAATAAAAAGAACAAAGTATTGTGACTATATATATGTATATATCCTATGTATATATAATTTATATACATAATGGAATACTATTCAGTGATAATAAAGAAAGAAACCACTTTTTGTAACAACCTGAATGGACCCTGAATATACTATATTGAGTAAAATGGGTCAGACAAGGAAAGAAAAATACTATATGATCTCACTTTTATGTGGAATCTAAAAAGCTGAATGCATAGAAATAGAGAGTGGAATGGGAAACACTAGTCAAAGAGTACAACTATTCAGTTATGAGAAGATAAATAACTTCTGGGGATATAATGCACAAAATGGTGACTATAGTTAACAACTGTATTGTACACTTGAAAATTGCTGAGAAAGTGTGTCTTAAATGTTCTCAACACACACACACACACACACACACACACACATACTCACAAAGGTTATTGCATGAGATAATGGAAGTGTTAACTGACTTTAGTATGGTAATCATTTCATAATATGTAAGTGTTCCAAATTATCATTTTGTACATAATAAACTTACATATCTCGTATGTCAATATACTTCAATACAGGTGGGAAAAAAGTCAACACTGTGTTATCTCAAGGTAGGGAATCAACTAGAAAGTGGCATAAAACAATCTGTGGGTGACAAAATTGCTTTATTTCTTGAGTGCTATGATGGTTAAATGGGTGAATGCATTTGTAGAAACTCACAAATAACTTGCACTTAGAATATCTTAATTTTATTTATGTAAATTATTTTTAATTTAAAAGTAAGATGAAGAAAAATGTAAACAAAAAAGGCAAATTGAGACCTTCCCCCCAAGGCAACGTTATAAAAAGCAAATCAACAAAATATATTCAAGGAGCTCAAAGTACGTCATTAAAAATTGTGCAAGAGAAAGGAAAGAAAAAGAACAACTTTTTTTGACAGTCCTAATACCAGGAGAGCAAAACAGAAAAAAACAACAACCGAAGGTAACAGCTTAAAAATCAATTGACCAATCCGAGAAAATCAGCTAAAAAAGGAAAAGCATGCAGTTTCCAGTTAAGAGTTGAATACACCCCTCTAGATCATCACAGAGCACCTGGCTGGTCTTCCTGTATTATAGAGCAACTTCTCATCCACAATCTATTTTACACATGGTAATGTATATAGATCTATGCTATTTTCTCCATTCGTCTAGAGGGATGAGACAGGGGGAAAGGAGGGAGCCTCAACAGGGAGGTGATATATGACTGATTTGCTTTGTTGTGTGGCAGAAACCATCATAACTTTGTAAAGTAATTTTCTCTAATTAAAAAATAAATTGAAAAAAATAGTTAAATACATCCTAATGACAACACAAGAGGGAGCCCTATGGTTACAAAACCAGGAATACCAGCCTTCCCTTTTAAGAGTACAAGAAAATCAGTTTCACAGAAACATGAAACATGAAAGACTATGTTCAGATCCCATATAAAGTTATTACAGGAAAAAGGCCAAGCAAAACAACGTTGCTACAGGAAATAACTGTGCCTTTGTAGTGAAAACCAAGCTGCACTGTGCAGATTCTATTTCAAATAAAGGGTTTGTTGCCCCAGCTGATGGCAAGGCTTCAGCTGTCTGCCTCTCCAGGCTTTTTGACAGCAACATAGACACCTCAACCAAATAACCATCCTTTCTGTAGCAGGCACCCTCAAACATTGATTATCACAGTTTTACTCGGGCATATTGGCCCAACCCAGGACACCTCTACAGAGCTCACCATCAGATCAGTTGATACTGACACTAGGAATGCCTTTAGCTTGGCTTCTCTCCCTGCCCAGTACATTCCCCTCATTGCACAGGTGTTAATTCCAAGCACTTTTAAATACATATTCTACATTCCAAGGGCTCTTAGAGTATGCTTCCCAGGGAACACAACCTGCAAAAGCCTGAAAGATGTACTCATAAAATAGGTGAAAACTAACCAATTATTTCAAAATAAGCTAAAAAAAAAGTGATAAAAGATGTGAAATAACAACAAAGGTCAGAATTCTAAATAATTTTGTTATGCATGGTTGGAAAAACATACATTTGTGGAAATAGGAACATTAGGAAGCACCTAGAAATGAAAGAAAAACCATTTATTTCATCAATGAATCTAAACCTGGAGGAAAACAAGACTGAATAATCATGCTGGAAATAGTAGATGTGAATAGAGTGAAAAAAATAGAGAAAAAGATAAAAATAATTCTAGAGACTATAGTTTCTAGAATACTATTGTTACAAAGTTTGTGACCAGGCAAATGCTAATGCCGATATTAAAAGCTACAGTGCTTTTTTCTGTTGGAGAATAAGGAAAGAGTAATGAGGTGTTAGTAATACTGTACTTTTGACCCATTTATGTTCACTTGGCGATAATTTATTGACATACAAATCACTATTTGTACACTTTTCTGCCAAGGTGTTTTGTTTCCATAAAAAAGCAATTATAATGTTCTTTCATGAATATGGTTTATTTTAAATGAGGATATTAATGTTAATATTTCTTTTCTATGCATTTCCTATTTTTTTTTCTTTCTTTCTGAGAACTGTTTGTTTTTATGTTTTGATAAAGTCTTCTTCAAATGTATGGCAACCCTTGGTTGTTCACATGCATTCCAGATTAAGGCAATAAAAAGTGCGATTAGAAGCTCTCTGTATATGGGTGTTCCTTGTGAACTGATGGTAACGTTTCTCTGCCTGAAACATTACCCATTTAGTTGAGGTAGCCTCTAACTTCCAGGCACCTCCTGCAGAAAAATATTCTTCTGTTTCTTAATGGAACTGTTTAAGACTGGCTGTCAATCTCCTGGGATTTGAGCATGGGAAACAATCTGGGGATGCTCCAGGTTACAAGAGCACTCACATCCAAGCTTCTATGTTCAGTATGAACTGAAGTGAAGTTGCTCAGTCGTGTCCGACTCTTTGCGACCCCATGGACTGCAGCCTACCAGGCCCCTCCCATGGGATTTTCCAGGCAAGAGTACTGGAGTGGGTAGCCATTCACTTCCGGGAATTTCCTGACCCAGGGAACAAACCGCATCTCCAGCACTGTAGGCAGGTTCTTTACGGTCTGGGTCAGCAGGAGACTTTACACCAATCTTACTCATTCTGTGTCCTCTGAGAATCTCAGTTCTGAGGATGATGGTCAGACACAGTTCTGTGCTGTGAATTCGTTGCTTTTAGTTGATTTTGTACATTCTGTCAGTCTATTTTCAGCACTCTCTCTTCTCCTTGGAACTCTTTTTTTTTTTTTTTCCTTCTATATATTTCTTTAATATCTTCTGTGTGTTATCCTTTTCTGTTTGACTTCTTTATGAGTATATGTGTATATATATACATATATATATTATTCCTGCTATAATTTTGGTAAGTTTAGGGGTAGAATGGAGAAGGCAATGGCAACCCACTCCAGTACTCTTGCCTGGAAAATCCCATGGACAGAGGAGCCTGGTAGCCTGCAGTCCATGGGGTCACTAGGAGTCGGACACAACTGAGCGTCTTCACTTTCACTTTTCACTTTCATGCATTGGAGAAGGAAGTGGCAACCCCCTCCAGTGTTCTTGCCTGGAGAATCCCAGGGACGGGGGAGCCTGGTGGGCTGCCGTCTATGTGGTCGCACAGAGTCGGACACGACTGAAGCGACTTAGCAGCAGCAGCAGCAGCATGTGGAGAGGACTGCACATAAGGAGCTGAATGTGTCTGAAATTCAGGTCACATGAGTGATGGGAAAGGATCAGATTATCATCATAGCTGTCTCAAACACATATTAACCAAGATTAACCCTACTGGGTGACACAAGAGACAGAAAGTACAAAAATCACAAAGAGACAAATGTCAGGTTAATTGTGGGGAAATGACAATGAGAGCTGAAAACAACAGGAATGTACATTTTGTGATACCCATTCAGGGCAGGCTGGTTTCCCTGGAGATATTGATGACAGGAATTTCCAGACAGGTGAGAGGTAAGATGAGATAAATACCCAAGGTGTTCACTGTCTTATACATTCAGATGGCAAATTTGAAACTAGGAGCTCTTCTTAATAATTTAGTGTAAAAGACCACAGAGACATCTTTTCAGCCTGAGGCAGGATTAGCTGGCTAGTATTTCTTATTCATGTATATGACGTATCTTTTAATTGCATAAGTAGTGGTTCAAAGGAGTGATCAAAAAAGGCATTGAGAAACACCATTTTTTGAGAGTCGAGGAAATAAAGGGTCATTGGAGAAATGTATAAAGCCTTGTTTAATATGTTAATAGAGGCTTATAGTCTATGCAGCTTTACATATTACTTATGCTTTTAAAAAAAATCTTATCCACTAGATGCAGAAAAAAAAAACTTAGGTAAAAAAAGAAAATCATATTATCCCTATTTTTTGTATTTTTAGATTCAGAGAACAACTGTAGCTATATGAAAGTCATGACCTAACCAGTGTCAACCTAAAATCTTCTAATTATTAGTACAGTAACATTTTACCACATCAAGTCACACTCCTAGATCCAAAGTGCCTTCTGGCCCAAGCACCTCATTATAATCTGGACGCAATCTTTAACAAAAAAAAAAGCCATCAAGATTTTTGGCATACAAGCCAAACATAGGGCAAGAGATAATGGCTATTAAGACAGTTTTGAGAACCATCAATCTGGGAAAAGAAGAATAGGAAAGTTATGTTAAAGTGACAGACACTTTGCTATCTCCCTAAATCTTTGCAACAACCTTGAGATAAACATATTACCAAGACTGCTTTACATAAAAGAACATTAAGGCCCCACAATATCAAGCAACTCATCCAAGGCTATACAGTTACACAGATAAATAGATTAGAAACTTTTATGACTTAAACATTTAGTGATACCTTTGTCCCAAATGTGTGTGTACTGTTTGAAAAATGTTGTAATTATAAAGTCTTAATAGAAAACCCCTTCTTCACAATCATTTTCCGAATAGCTAGCTGTACATCTTTGTTTCTGAGGCTGTATACCACAGGGTTCAACAGTGGGGTGATGATGGTGTAGGTCACTGTCACCAGCCTGTCTTTGCCTGATGTATTAATATGTTTGGCTGAGGGTCTCAGGTAGACAAAAGAAGCACAGCCATAGTGGATGATGACCACAATGAGATGGGAGGCACAGGTGGAAAATGCTTTTCGCTTGCCTTCAACTGATGGTATCTTCAAGATAGTAGAGACAATAAATCCATAAGAGATGCAGATGAAGATCAAGGGCACAATAAGCGCTAAGACTCCACAGATAAAGATGACGAGTTCATTAATGTAACTTCCAGCATAGGCAAGATGAATGACTGGTGAAATATCACAAAAGTAATGGTTGACCTTGTTGGAGCCACAGAAAGGGAGGCTAAAGACCAAAGTTGTTCCCAGTAGAGATATTAGGAAACCACTGACAATACAAGTTGATGTTAGCTGCCCACATACCCTCCAGCTCATGAGAATGGGGTAGTGCAAAGGCTGACAGATGGCAGCATAGCGATCATAGCCCATCACTCCCAGAAGCAGGCAATTGGTGACAGCAAAACCAAGAAAGAAGTACATCTGTGAAGCACAACTCACAAAGGACAGTGTCCTGAGCACAGAGAGCAGATTGATAAGCATCTTGGGCAGGATGGCAATTGTGTAGAAGATCTCAGAGGTAGAAAGGACACATAAAAAGAAGTACATGGGTGTGTGGAGGCTGTGATCCAAGCAGATGACTGAGATGATGGTGATGTTTCCACTCAAGATGATCAAATAGAGGCAGAGAAAGACCACAAAGAGGACAAGCTGCAATTCCCCAAGGCTGGAGAAACCCAGCAGGAGGAACTCAGTAACACAGGAGGAATTAGCCATGGAGAGTTGCTCCTACAGAATAAAGTCAATATGATCAAGTCCATAGACCATTGGAGGTGAGAAATCAAGGAGACTTACCCTTCATAAAGTAGCCATTCTGGATATGAAAGAGAAACAACAGGATTGTAAAGTAGCCAAATATCCTAAATTAATATGCACCCACAGTGATAACTTTCTGCTAATGATTTTAGCAGTGAACCTGGGGACACATGTTTACATATAATGTATAGATGCTTGCTCAAATAAAGCCTATTCCTCAGTCTTCGAAGACTTACATAGTCCCAACTTGCAAACACATATAGTCTCTGTTTAGGTCTTTTATTTATTTATTTTTTTGATAATTTAATTCTTAAATGTTCTTTTTCTGTAATAATTATTATTTCAAGTGATCATCATTTCATTCATATTACTGATACAAGTATTGTATAAACAATAGCACCAATATCTGAAAATCTACTTCCCATTTGTTTTTAATACATTCCTCATCTAGGGCAATATCTATTGAACTGTTTTGTGTTGCTTGTCCTTAGAGTTTCCTTTCATTGCTAATCACATACCCCATTTTCATGCAGTTTTCACTAAAATTAATTTGGATTAGAACTACAGATGCTGTCTTGAAACTAGTTTTATGATTTTGCTACTTACTCTTATAAGACATTAAGCTTGATTCCCTCTTACAGAAAATGAGTGGCTAGAATAATTAAGTTTTGCTTCAGTATTCATTGGTTGCCCACTTGGTAATATATCTTATCCTTGATACACCTGACTTGAAAACCCAACAGTCTATTGTTCCCAGTTCTGTCTATGAATTCCTGAGCAGGGAGACTCAGATACATCCCCTAAGGCTTCTGATACAGTTCTTATTGTTGGTACTAGACTATATATATTTTTAATTAAAACATTCTTATCCACTCCTACTTCACACTTAAATCTGTTCCTTTATCTGTATTCTCTATCTCAACAAAACTTTTCAAAATCTTCTGTTGTAAATTTCTGAGGAATATTTAAACACTTAAAAATTCTCATCCTCCAATTTGTTTTGATCTGCAGTACTTCTAAGATCCATTTCTTCCCCTCTGTCAGAAATCAGCTCTTACCTGAACTATTACCCAGAGCATTATGAATGGGCTCCCAGGATTCCACCTGGTCTCACTCTAAGCCAGCTTCCACAAAGCAATACAGTTTTCTTTCAATAGGACAAATTCTATCTTATTAATAAGCTCAATAATTCACAATTATCAATAAAGTTAGAGCAACTGTATTTTGTCTTTCATATTTTCTCAAATTTACCTTTCCACTCATAGCTTCCAACACATATTCTTTTACCTTATCATTGAGAAAATGCATTTAGGCATTGAGAATACTTGAACAGTTATGTCACTTTTCGTATCATCCCCTACATCTGGAAACAGTCTGTGCTTTATATTTATTGTTTCCCTTCTTTTCTTTTGAGGAACTTCCTTAAATTCCCATTTAAATAACACATGCTCATTGATCCTTCCTCCAACTTCCTAATCATGTTTTATAGCTTTCTCTACGTTTCCTTAGCAATCACTAGAATCTTACTTCCTTTGCCACTAGTATTATATATTTATGTTTATCTCCAAATATAATAACTTGCCTGAGACAGAAAATGCATCTCAACACTTACCATGGTGTCTAGTATATACCAGTTACTTGAAAATTTGTTGAAACAACACATGACCAATGATTCCAGTTTCTTTTCTAAATTATTTCAAAACTCAAAAGGTAGATAGCATTTGATTTCATAGATTTTCTATACTTGTTCCACTGATATTAATTTACCGTACAATATTAACTTTTTGCTTCAAAAATTTTGGATAAAAAATCTAACATAGTTATCTAAATGCAGACACAAAACATACATTAAAAATTGTTGTCGTCTCATTTTCTTTTCTAATTACCAAGTGATTTTCTTCATTATCTGCTTAACCAAACTTCTCCATTTTAATTTTAAAAGCACTTTATTGATGGCTTTAAAGTATTTTAAGGGCTTCCCTTGTGGCTCAGCTCGTAAAGAATCCACCTGCAATGCGGGAGACCTGGGTTTGATCCCTGGCTTGGGAAGATCCCCTGGAGAAGGGAAAGTCTACCCACTCCAGTATTCTGGCCAGGAAAATTCCATGGACTGTATAGTCCAAAGGGTCACAAAGAGTTGGACATGACTGAGCGACTTCCACTTCAAAGTCTTTTAAGAATAACACTATTTCCATTATTATTTGATCTTCTGCATAGACAAATATTTAGCAAAATTTTGAAATAGGACCAAAATCAAAAGCTTAAGGTCTTCTTTTGATATCTTTGAATTGCCTTATCTGTAAACTTTATAAGAAATACATACTGTGCTTTTGACCAGAACAAAGACTCTTCTATTATTCTGCCTAAGATACCTTAAATCTGTTCCTACATGAGTCAGTTCTCTACATTTTCAATTTCCTGGTTTCTTTGCTTTGAGTATTTTCTCTTTCATAGGATCATCCTCAGAAAGAACAGTGACTAGTTACTGAAAGCAAGATGGAGTTTCTAAGAAGAAAGCCACACGACATTACTCAATGGCTATTTCATGACACTCTCCTGCCAACCTCTGCAATATGTCATCTACTTTTTCAAACTCATCCTGGGGACCTATGTGGAAATTGAAGTTTGAGAATAAATTTATTATGGAAAATTTTGGATATACTTAACCTGCTCTAAGATTCTGCCTTAAAGACTTGGCTAATAGAAGATAGTGTTTTAATCTTGGAAAGGAAGATATTATAGATTCCCCACCCCCACAAAAAAAAAGCTTTTGAAAAGATGAAAAGAGGGGAAAAGAAAAGGAAAATAGGGTAATTAAGCAGTTTTCACAAGTGAAAAAAGTAAATTGATCTCATATTATCTTGCTCCATCACTCTTTGACACCTGCAAGATAAAGTTAATACTCTTACTTTGGTTGAAAAGATAAGTAATTCTCCTCCACATCTACATTTATAACCTTATCCTTTAAATATACATCACACTGGAATTGCACTGACATACTTACAGTTTTCCATGTATGCCATCACATTTCAAGATGTCATGCTGAGAGAGAGAGAGATCTCAGACTCCAGTTTCCTTTTGCCTTCATCTGTGACCCACTCGTTCTTTACACTTTTTAAAAGCCAGTAGTTATTGAACTTTCTCTAACCTGTCTAGGGAGGGTTTATTGTACCTTGTATATTTAAAGATTGTTTCATGTGTCTTCACCAAATACTCAACATGTTATATCCAAATTATTTTTTCTCCAATAGATTTGACAGACTCAAGAATAAAGACTACAACTTTTCCCTATGTATCCTCAAAACAGAGCCCAACGAAAAAGGACCTACTGTATAGCACAGGGAGCTATGTTTACCACTCTGTAATAACCTAAACGGGAAAAGAATTTGAAAAAAAAGAGATATATGTCTATGGATAATTGAATCACTTTGCTATACACCTGAAACTAACACAACATTGTTAATCAATGATACTACAATGTAAAATTAAAAGTAAAAACAAAACAAAAATATCAGAGTTCAATGTTCAAATAAATTAAATATATGGAATATAAGGGCTTGATGAGCAAAGAAATGAAACAGTCCATAAATGAATTAGTAGTGATTTCAGTTAGTACTCTTGACATCACCTTGGTCCCCTTTGCAAAGCCATTGCCTCCTAAGTGAAAATACTTTCTGTGTTTTTCATATAGTTCATAGTCTGCTTAAATTTTTGTTTTCTTTCTTTCTAATACCGCATCCCTATATTTTCTTTCATTCAGCTACCCTTTCTATCATTTGATCACCTTTCTATTTTCCACTATTAATAACTGGGGGAAAATATCACTGACTCCAAAGAAACACCAACAATTTTTGTATTGGTTGTACATGTAAATGACTAGATTGTCACTGTTATTCTCAATAAAAATTCAAAAAAAAAATTCACATTCCTTCAAATCAGAGTTTATTGCCCAGTGACATGCAGGTGTCTTCATTCTCAGACATATCTCCAAAACATCAATGATTTCTGGGTAAAATTTGCCAAAATTACCTTCCCTGTCATAATGCCCCGAAGTTTTCCTTCCACTTTGTATAAACTCTTTGAACCAGTATAAAGTATACCTGACACAGAAAAAATGTCATGTTACCTTATTCATGGGAAGTTTAGCTATTTCCTCAATATGTATGACCAATGGTCTTTCCTTTTTACATTAACCATGACCTCAAAACTTTGGTTCTTATTGAGATCTCCATCCTCCTAGGGATCTAATTACCACACTGTGCCCAGTTCTTGTCATAATTTCCCCAATTAGTAAGTAGAACTATGGTAATACACTAGGAAAATTAGTTGGTCATAGAAAAGACCTTCTCTAATATACCATGGAGATTAGTTGGTTTCCTCCTGGAAATTCTCTGGGGACTTAGAGAGGTGAAGGTCTTCTTGGTCATAATTGTTAAAACAGATAGAACTACCTTCTTTGAGTTCCCCTACCTAATGACTAATTTTTTCTCAGTTTGGAAAAAAATATCCTTTTCATATTCTCATTTCTGAAATTTAGAAGAGAGGAAGAAAGGTACAAAGAATACAGGACAAGATATTAGAGTGGCAGAGGCAGCATAAGTTTTTTGGACACATGAGAAACTCCTTTTTTCCTGGAATATAATGTGAGCATGATAAATATTTCTGTAATGAAAAGAAAATAGAGCAACCTAAATGTCCATCAGCAGACAAATGGATAAGGAAGTTGTGGTACATATACACAATGGAATATTATTCATCTGTAAAAAAGAATGCATTTGAGTCAGTTCTAATGAGGTGGATGAAACTGGAGCCTATTATACAGAGTGAAGTAAGTCAGAAAGAGAAACACCAATACAGTATATTAACACATATATATGGAATTTAGAAAGATGGCAATGACGACCCTATATGCAAGACAGCAAAAAAGACACAGACATAAAGAACAGACTTTTGGACTATGCGAAAGAAGGTGGGGGTGGGGCTATTTAAGATAATAACATTGAAGCATGCATATTACCATGTGTAAAATAGATGACCAGTGCAAGTTTGATGCATGAAGCAGGGTACTCAAAGCCGGTGCTCTGGAAAAACCCAGAGGGATGGGGTGGAGATGGAGGTGGGGGGGGGACACATGTACACACATAGCTGACTCATGTCAATGTATGGCAAAAACCACCACAATATTGTAAAGCAATTAGTCTCCAATTAAAATAAATAAATTGAAAAACAATGTGTGGGTTGTGGAGTAAAATGTGATAGTGCATGTTATAGATTTTAGCTGAGACTTATCCTTTAGAAAAACTTCCTTTTAACTTCAGAATGCATATTTATTCCCTCTGCCAGTGAACCCAGACTCATGAACTACAAATGAGGCAAGCACCAGACATCCGTGGAAGTCTCTCTGAGAGGTTCATGTAAACTGCTCTGGTATAAGTTATAGCAGAGAAGCCACAGAGATGGAACAGTAGGAAATACCTTCAGGTATTCAGTAAGAACTTAATGAATAGAACTTGGTGGCTCACTCTACTTCAGTTATGTCAGAGATTGTGACCATGGCTAGATCTTTAGGAAATGCTTTGCTAAGAAGATTGATCAATAGACTTTATCTTTCTCTAGACATACAAAAGATTAAATATAGCCACATATTTATCTATTTATTTTACAGTTCTCACCTGGAGAGATGCTGCATTGCCTATTTCTCCTGAATCTACATAGGCTGAATGATTACTTTGATATGCATATTGCAGCAAAAGTGAAGTTACAATGGTTTATAAACTCTGAGCTCTAGACTCTGGAGCTTCCTACTTCAGCTTCCTATTTCCTACAAAACAACTTCCTACTGTCTTATGAAACATCCATTTTTGTACCCTAGCCACCTTGTTCTGAGGAAGTCCAAGCAGCACTTGGAGAATCCACATGATAACAAACCAAGGCTTTCAGTCAACAACCTCAGATAAGCACACAGTCAACAGTTAGCATAAACTAACCAGCCACATACATGAACAATTGTGTGAATGGATCTTTCAACCCTAGTTAAGCCACCCAAGGTGACCTCACAAAGAGTAGATACCAGCTGTCCCCAGGGAGCCTTGCCAAAACTAGATTTATATGCAAAATAAGTAAGTGTTGCTGTTTTAACAGCAAAAGTTCTCAGTAATTTACTATGCAGGAAAAAAAAAAAAAAAGATCAGAATTTGATATCGAAAGGTAGGGTGCTGATGTAATAAAAACTTTAAAAATGTGGCATTGAGTTTGAAACAGGAGATTCTGTAAAGGCTTAAGAAATCTGTCACTGAAAGGTGGAAGAGACTTGAGGCAACTCTTGGTAAGTATTTGAAAGACAGAGAATTGCTCCCATACTCTGGTAAAAAGGGGATATGAATATGCTTTGTTGAAAAGTTGGTTACCATCTTTCTAAATTCCATATATATGTGTTAGTATGCTGTAATGTTCTTTATCTTTCTGGCTTACTTCACTCTGTATAAGGGGCTCCAGTTTCATCCATCTCATTAGGACTGGTTCAAATGAATTCTTTTTGACGGCTGAGTAAAATTCCATGGTGTATATGTACCACAGCTTCCTTATCCATTCATCTGCTGATGGGCATCTAGGTTGCTTCCATGATGGTAACGATAACCCTATATGCAAAACAGAAAAAGAGACACAGAAATACAGAACAGACTTTTGAACTCTGTGGGAGAAGGTGAGGGTGGGATGTTTCAAAAGAACAACATGTATACTATCTATGGTGAAACAGATCACCAGCCCAGGTGGGATGCATGAGACAAGTGCTCTGGCCTGGTGCACTGGGAAGACCCAGAGGAATCGGGTGGAGAGGGAGATGGGAGGGGGGATCGGGATGGGGAATAAGTGTAAATCTATTGCTGATTCATGTCAATGTATGACAAAACCCACTGAAATGTTGTGAAGTAATTAGCCTCCAACTAATAAAAAAATTAAAAAAATATATATATATATAATTAATTAAGAACTACAAAAACAAAAAAAAAACAAAAAAAACAACAAAAAAAAAAAGAAAAGTTGGATGACTCATAGCTCAGTAAACATAAAAAATACTTTGTGAACTCATGGAACCTCCTTTGGTAAATTGGTAGGAAGATTATAGAAAGTGAAAATCTATGATAAAACATAAGAAGGAAGAAATTAAAAAAAGAAGGTGCCGTTAAGTTTCTGAGAAGAATTTAGAGAAACTCTAGAGAATCCAGAACTCACTGGGATTGAAAAATAAAGTTGTTTCTCATCCCATCCCCAAAATCTTCCAGCAAAGTTTCTCACAGTAATAAACGGCCTCAGAAAAAAGATCAAATTCAAAGTGCTTCAGGAGACTATCATCCCAGGGTAAAGATCTGAAGAATATCTCTGTAAGACTCTTTGTTATAATTTAGAAACATTAAAGTCTATGCCAATTAAGGTTTCCAACTATCTGAAGGACATAAATCCTCTAAATTAATGGATTTGTTTTAACAATCTTAATAGAAACATCATCTTCATACATAGTCCAAAATGAAGAAAGAAATGTGAGTTTGACTTTAATGAAATTAATTTTATGAACAGAAACAAAAAATACCCCACCCCTTTTTTTTTTAAGGAATTGTATTACTTTTTGCTAAGATTGAGGGAGAGAGACAATAAAAATGGAAACAGATATTAGGACCCCCAACCTTTTATACAGAGTAGTGAGACTGAGAAAACTACCCACCTGAAAATATTGGTTGTCTTATGATAAGGAAGAATGATCAGAGAATGGGAAAAAGACACCTCAGGTTAGAACAAAGAGATGTAGAGAATCATTCTCAGGACACAGACTAGGTCCTAATCAAGGTCAACATGTGCACAGTTGGATTTCAGGATTCTTACTGACCAGTGACCACTATGTGCTTCATTCCTTTCTTTTTCAAAAGGGAGTGTCTGTTGCAATTATCCTATGCTTATCTTACCATAGTATTTTAGGTGTATCAGGAGCAGATGACCTGCATCTTTAATTCCCTTAAAACTTTAAATCAGAAAAAACTTCAATTAAAGCAGCTCGTACCTGGATGGATTTGATTTAGATCACAAGACCCTGGACCTTGAGAGAACTAACCAGATGCTGTAGTTGGTTAAGAGCTTGACTGGCCTTGGGAAGCAGGTAAACATATTTTGCAATGGTAAGGATGTAAACATGGTGTGGTAAAAGGGAAGACTGTAAAATTAAAGATAGCCACAAATATGTTGAGCCTTTCTCCAATGAGAAGTGTGGTCTATGTCTCTTTCCCTTGAATATCACAATTATGTCTGCTTATGGCTTCCCAGGTGGTGTTGTGGTAAAGAACCCACCCGCCAATGCAGGAGAAGTAAGAAACACAGGATCAATCCCTGGGTCAGGGAGATCCCCTGGAGGAGGGCACAGAAATCCACTCCAGTATTCTTGCTTGGAGAATCCCATGGACAGAGGAAACTGGAGAGTTATGATCCATAGGATCGCAAAGAGTCAGACATGACTGAAGTGACTTACCACAGCACACATGGTCCCTATAACGACAGCTTGACCAATGAAATATGCCATAATGGTGCTATGTCTTAAAAGACTGCCAGTTCCCACTTCTTGAATTTTAGGATATTTACTCTTTGAATCCAGTTACCAGGCTGTGAGAAATTGCGAGGAACTCCATGAAGAGGGCCAAAATGAGAAAAATGAGGCTCCCAATCTACAGTCTTAGATCACCTCCTGATCATCTATCAGCAGCATCTTGTCAGCCATGAATGAACCACATCTTAGAAGTGGGCCCTTCCATGTAGTCAAGCCGCTTAATTGATTGTATGGAACAGAAACAAGGCATCCTCAAACTCTCCCCAAAATAGAGATTTATGAGCAAAATAAATGATTATTGTTGTTTTTAATCACTAAGTTTGGGAGGGGGGATTCATATTAGTACACTTTCATGTGTAGTTTTAAGTGTTCCATTTAGCTAGATAAAGCAGACAATTATTGAAACATAATTGAGAGACATTTATCAGTAATCTACATGCTGCATACTGTATCAAGGAAATAGATAATGATGAGAAAATTTAATATATGGGTATGACAAAGTACTTCCTCCCATATTCTGACAATCTGGTAGAGGAGATAAGATATAAACATAACTACCTAAACAATTCATAACATAGTAAGAGTCATAAGAGAGGCCTAAATTACTATGGCATTTTGAAGAAAGGAAATAAATATCTTATGAAATAGGTAAAAATAAAATGGTACTTTGTTAAGGATAGGACTATATATGGGTAAAAGGAGATAATAGCCCTTTTGACTAAGAAATTCTTTATTTTCTAGGTTATCACAGACCCCGTCTCCATGAAGATTCCACTTTAGAAATACTAAATGGAGGGGTCAGATGTCCACAGGTTTACCTTTTATTGTAGTTTTATGTAATTAAAAAGTACAATATGAATGTAATTAATACATAACTAGTGTGCAAGAGTGACCAAGGTGGCCCTTCTTCCACCATTGCAAAGTATTTTTATGAAAGAAAAATTATGCCCCTAATTATATTATCATATTATATTATAAGGGGTTAATAGTATATATAAATAGCCCATACAACTCAACATCAAAAAACAAACAAAATATGCATATATTAAAATATGGGCATAAGAATTGAATAGACTCTTTTTTTTTTCCAAGGAAGCCATGAAGATAGACAAGAGGTGCATGAAAAATGCTCAACACCACTAATCACAAGGGAAATGTAAATGAAAAACACAATGAAATATTACATCACACCTGTCAGAATGTCTGTTATCAAAACAACTAACAAATGCTGGTGAGGATGCAGAGAAAAGGGATCCCTCATACACTGTTGGTGGGAATATAAATTGGTATAACCACTGTGGAAAACAGTATAGAGGTTTTTCAAAAAGTTAAAACCAGAACTACCATATGACCCAGCAATTCCACTCTTGGGTGTACACCCTGAAGATACAAAACCACTAACTCAATAAGACACAGGGACCCCAATGCTCACTGCATAACTATTTACAATAGCCAAAATATAAAAGCAACTTAAATGTTAATTTATAGATGAACATTGAGATATATGCAATGGAATATTACTCAGCCATAAAAAACAAATATTATCATTTGCAGCAACATGGACCTATTTTGTTAAATAACATAAGGACAGAGAAAAACAAATACTTGATTTCACTTACATGAGGAAACTAAAAAGTAAAATAAACAAACAAAACAGAAAACAGAATCACATATACTGAACAAACTGGTGGTCTCCAAAGGTGAGGCAGGAGAATAGACATACAAAATAGGTAAAGGGGATTCAGTTCTGTTCAGTTGCTCAGTCATATCCAACTCTTTGCGACCCCATGGACTGCAGCACACCAGGCTTCTCTGTTTACCACCAACTCCTGGAGCTTGCTCAGACTAGTGTATATTAATAAAATAAATGTCACAGGAATGTCATGTACACATAAAAATATAGTCAATACTGTAACATGTTTGTGCAGTGATAGATGATAACTGGACTGATTTTGGTGGTTATTTCCTAAAGTATATTGAATCACTGTGTTGTACACCTGAAGTGAATATAATTTTGTATGTTAATTATAACAACAACAATAACAAAGAGGAATTGAGAAACTATTGCCAGACACCTTGCCAGACAAACTATTGCCAAAGTAATATACAGGAGGATTTTCCCAAATGTAATGGCCAGCATTACATTTGAGAGGTATACAAATGAGCCTATTTTATTTCAGCTTTTATATTTATTTTAATTGCATTAGGAAATTTGAGTATATCAAACCTTGTGATTAAATATTAATGCAAAGATTTAGCTAAAGTTGGCATGTACATTTAAAAGAAAGTCAATTTGAACAAAAATGCTGGATGAGTAAAAATATTATTAAATTAAATTAAAATACTTATAAAATATAAGATGACAAGATATATAAGTTATTATTTACAGATATGAAGCATGGGGTTCAGATAGGGTACAGTACTTGCCCACAGACACAGCTTTCAGGGCAAGACAACAAATTATCTTTTCAAACATTCAGTTCTATATTGTTTGAAATAGAAATCTGTGAGTCTCTTCCTTTACAGGAATCTCAGTGCATAGTTTATTGAGTGATATTTTTTAATATTCAGATTGAAGTTATATAGATTCCTTCATGATACCTCACTCCATCCTTTTATGAACAAAAGCATCATTTGATTAAATGACTGGACAGATTTGGTTAAGAACATAGTTTCTAACAGAAGTAAGCTAAATTATTGCCATGGAAATAAAATAGGAATTAGGAGTATTTCTGTGTTTGACTCTTATCTTGCTCCTGAAGGAAAAGTTTTCTTCAGCTCAGAGTAGTGTCAATGAAAAAATAGAGGAGAAAGCCAAAGTCCAATACACAGATGAAGAGTCCTAGACTGACATTCTGGTCATTGCAATGAAGCCTCCAAGTGAGCATTGGCCCCTACTATTGGCACTAGATTCATTCTGTAAAGTGTTGTCTGGAGGGTATGGAAGCCTCTTGTAATCCTGCCTCTCTACCACATTTAAAGAACTATGTTCAAGGGAGATCAAGAACAAGTGAGTCAAAGCCTTATAAGATGCGAGGAGAACCAGACTAAGAATAATTAAAGGCCTGTGTTAATTTTAGCTGTTCTGCTTACCACTGTTTTGAAGTTCTTGAAGTGATTCAAAGGAGACAGGATGAGACTGTGGAAATGAAGAAGGAATATGACTGAAAAACTCATAACCCACAAAATTGGTAGGATTTAGCAGCTGAGCCAAAGTGTGGTGTAGAAAGAAAAAAACAAAAAGAGTCATGAAGTCAGTTTCAAGTGCTTGGCTGCCTGAGTGGATGAGATGAGCTGACATTCACCAAGACAGGACATGAAGATGGCTGAGCAATCTTGACAGCAAAAGATGGAAGGATGGACAAGGAAATTCATAATATAAACATCTCTTTTGTTCCAGGCATTATACGAAGAACAGTGTTGACAAGGTTGTGTTTGATGTAAAATCTGGGCCTTCAGGAAATCCAAATTCATTGTACAGAGAGATAAAGAAAATGTACTATGTTGACCTCTTTGTCTGCCTCCAACTCTCCTAGCCCTTTCTTGCTTCAGAGTTTTTGTATATGTTGTCCCTTAAATCTGAAAGAATCTACGCAAATAATCCATTTTACCTGGTGACTCCTACTTATCCTTCAAATTATAAGTTACCCATCAATTTCTCAGAGAAATCATCTCCACACCCTTCAATCTGAATTATATTTATTTTATTATCTACCCTGCCCCCCAACATGTACAGTGTTTCTTTAAAAAGGACAGTTCAAAAAAAAAAAAAAGGACAGTTCAACCTGTGGTAAATTATTTTCCCCTGAATTTACCTCTTTAATGAGACTGTTTCAAACCAGAATATAGTTCTAGAGGGCAAAGACCGCACATATTTATTTATTGTTGATTTCTAGAAGCTAAAATAGTATCTGGTAATATTAAGCAATGAATAAACATTTGTTGAAATAATAAAAGGTATAATAAAAATAGATCTTGATGACTGTAAGAACACAAGGCAGAGTCTACTATCCAGGGAAGATTGAAATAAGGAAGCAAGGAAGGCTTTAGAGAGAAAGTGAGAGATCAGCTCAGACTATCTTGAAATAAGCAATTTACATAGAGTAGAGGAGCTGTTCCACAGAACGGAAGGAGCCCATGAGGAAACAGAGCAGAATACAGAATGACACTTGGAGGACAATCAAATAGGGCCCAACTAGACACATATGAGAAATGGATAGTAATCATGTTAGAAGCAAATATGTCAGAGAGATCGGCAGAGACTAGGTGATAAATTCTTGCTAACAAAGGATTCTTGGCTTTATCTTGTAGGGCAAGGGAAGTCATTGAGGATATTTTCATGGATTTTCTGGTCATTAGGGCCTTCTAGATCTTTATAGTATTAACATTGGCTCAACCCTTTTTTCTTAGATTACCTGAGATATGCAATTATGCGATCTTAGTAGGTTCCTGGAAGAGAAGCAATAGATATGATGTGCAGGGAATGAATGTGGCAGAAAGACAGGAAGGATATGCATACACATAGGAAGGAGACTCCATAGGGAGGTTCCAAACTCAAACAAAGGAAGACCAAAACAATCTCATGGAAAAGCAAAGACATTTCAATATGTAGGTTGAGGTGGGTGGATCATGACCTGAAAAGGATTACTAGGGTTTTCTCAAGCATGGACAGTACCAAAATTGCCTTAGTTTCTTCATGAAAGGCAGAACCGAGAGTAGGGGGGCGAGAGAGTAGTAAGATTATCTTCTACTGCTCCAAGGAACTGGACAGTGTTGTTTTAAAAAATAAAATAAAACAGACAATTTTTAATTATTTTAGCAAAATTATTTGGGAATAATGGAGAATTGCCATTTGAGACAAGCCTGCTTTAGCAAAAGCCATAGGCAAGTTCAACAGGTAAAAAATGAAAGTTAAAGGTTACTTTATAGAGAAAAGTGAGGGAATTGAGAAGAGTTGTTTTGAATGAAAGTCAGTTGAAGCAAAGTGAGAGTTTAGGACAGTGCAGAATTTCCCTTTGCCTGTATTGTTTCTGGGAGAGGAGAATTCTTCCTGTTGAGGTCTGTTATTGATGTCTTCCTGGTGAGGGTTGTAATGAAGTCAAGTTGCAGTGTGCAAGGTCTCTCTCTGGCCTTCTGACTCCCTTTTAAGTGAGGTATCCTTTATTTTGTTTCACAACAGCTTGGGTGTATATTTGCTCTTATCAGTTGATATAATTGTTTTTGAACAGTCAATTTATTTCACAGCTGTGAAATACAATGAAATTTGTTCTAGAAATGAGTAATTGTTTCCCACATCAGTATAACCTTCTTAAAGTATCACTGATGGCAGAAAGTCAAAATATTTTAACGTCTTTGAGCCTCATTCTCTGAATAAGAAAAGATTTGCATGTTACAGTGTGCTCTACCCTTGAGAAAAATGTGAAAGTACACATCTTACTTGACACATAAAAAGTGTACAGTTAACTGAATAGCTAAAATTTGGCTCCTTAATTAATAGAATATGAAGTATGGATCATTGCTCTTTGAAGGGCTGATTTGAATTCCTTATTTCTTAGACTGTAAATCATTGGGTTGAACAAGGGTGTGAGGATGGTATAAGATACAGATATCAGGGTGTCTTGACTTGAAGAGTAATTGGATTTGGGCCTTAAGTAGATGAAAGAGGCACAACCATAATGAACAGTTACCACAATGAGATGGGAGGCACAGGTAGAGAAGGCCTTGTATCTTCCAACAGAGGATGGGATTTTTAGAATGGCAGAAATGATGAGGACATAGGAGACCAGGATAAGTAACAGTGGAATAACCAAGACAAACACACCAAGCACAAATATCACCAACTGATTGAGATAAGAGTGGTGAGATGCCAGCTTGAGGACTGGAGAGACGTCACAGAAGAAGTGATGGAGCTGATTGGAGGAGTGGAATGGCAGCTGAAATATCATGGAGGTGGTGACCAGTGAGATTATGAAGCCACAGGCACAGGCAGCAGCCACAAGTCCCACACACACCCCAAAACCCATGAGCACTGTGTAGCGCAGAGGGTTACAGATGGCTACATAGCGATCATAACCCATGGCTGCCAGCAGAAAGGAGTGAGAGCAAATGAGGAAGAGGAAGGAAAACATCTGGATGGCGCAGCCCAGGAAGGAGATGGTCTTCTTCTGGGCTAGCAGGTCCACCAGCATCTTGGGTACAATGACGAAGGTGTAGCAAGTCTCAGAGCAGGAGAGGACACCAAGGAAGAAGTACATGGGGGTGTGGAGGGCTCTGTCCAGCACAATGGTGGAAACGATGATGGCATTGGTGCCCAGCATGAACAAGTACACAAGCAGGAAGACAGCAAAGAGCAGCCGCTGCAGCCCAGCCAGAGAGGAGAAGCCGAGGAAGACAAACTCCGTCACTAAGGTCTCATTGGCCCACTCCATGGTCACTGCTATACAGGAGAGCTAGAGCCACAGGCCAGGATCCAGGGATGGAGAAAGGCATGGGGAACTCAGCACGAAGTCTGTAGGTGGCAGGCATCTCCAGATGTTTGATGGAACTCATTCATTCCCTCCAAAATAGCCTGCCAAAATAAGAATTAAGGCTAAATATGGAACAGACTAACTAATAACAAATGAGTAGACTTTTCTCAAGGCTATGAATGCATTCTCTCCAGGGAAGGATTAAAGATTTGCCTAACAGTTTTCTCTTGTATCTTACTTATGGATTATTGTGGTTTTCTTGCTCACCACAAGCCCAAGAAAGTCAACCCTTCAAAAGTGAAAAATACGGTTAACTTCAGCTATCTGAACTTGATCAGAATATGGAATAAAAGAATGAGCAGTGTTCAGAAACAGTATGTGAACTTCAGTTTATCAACCATAAAATGGGAAGGAAGAAGAATTAGATGATCTCTAAGCAAAAGTGTGGAGGGATCTGTACTTACTGACAACTTATTACATGCTAAAATATAATGGTAAAAATAGCATATACATTTTGTTAACTATTAATTACAATTTTATGTCAGCATCCAAAGCAATAAGAAAATAGAAGAAAGGCCTTTAATGTTGTTTCTAACAACAAGAAGAGACGAATTAGAAACACTTCCGGAAATTCTGAAACTAGAGCAGTGGGCAAGGATGGAACAGAAAATAACATTAGTTTAAACAAATATTCTTTTTTTTTTTTTTCCAGAGAAAGAATAGTCATCAGGGTGGTTAAAAAAAAAAGAAAAATCAATACATTGACTTTGTGGCATTTTGTACCACACTTCGTTTCTCCATTCTAGTAATAGGTGCCTCAGAGAAAGAGAAATAGAGTTTTGCAAAATGGCCATGAAGTTGTCACAGAGAGGTATAATTGGGCAGTTTTCTGAGTTCCAGCCCCTGACATAAATCATAGGCTTTATTTAATTTGTATCTTGCTATGTCAATAATGTTCCTTTTGAATAATCTGACTACTAAACATAGTTTGCAAACTGCTAGAAAAGATTATTTCTAAAGTCATTCTTATATCAGATAATTTCTTCATGGATGTGTTTACCACTGTCCAAGCCTAAGAAGTAAGAAAGTATTCCCTGGATGCAAAATCATCTAGCATTTATTGACTATACCCAGTCTTTGTGTATGTACTTTTAGTATATTTATATACTTATGCATCATTTTGTGCTGAAGAATTATTTGCATCTGCTCTCAGAAGTTTTTTTCAATATTTCTAGTCAATAGTAAATGTTAGCTTTCTAAACACTAAGTAAAGTGATTAAAAATTTCTGAAACACCTATTACTAGAATTTGCAGAATATAATTTTGCTCTTTCTTAAGTCACTAGAAACTGGTCCTAAAATTAGCAGGTATAACTATTGTTTTCATGAAATTAGTATTAGGATATTCACATACACTAGTTTTAAAGCTCTTTAACACAAACAATTGGAATTTTCAGTGACTGCCACTTTAAAGCTAACTGTAAAGATATTTCTATTACATATAAATGCAAAGGGCAAATACCACTAGTGCCACCTGGGAAGATTATATCCTCAATATGTACACATATATATACATAATGAGCATCTGTTTTCTATATAGAGAAAAGTAAACTGATGAAATAGTTTCTCTACCTCCACCTGGACAAATGGACTTCCATTCATTTCAAAACATTGATGGAAATATAAATTTACAGTCATTGCTTATCCTTGTTTTATCAATTTCCCAAAATTTTCTGAATCTTCTTTCAACTAATTCACATGTAAACCCACTGTAGCCTCACTTCACTGAGTATGAATTGCAGACTGTAGAAGTTAGAATTACCTGATTCTTAAAGAGTGTCTATATTTCAGTTCCGTTCAGTCCCTCAGTCGATCTATATTTACCCAATACCATTAAACACAGCTGTTAGGATTATTTGTCCCTCAGACCCGTGAAGGTAGCTGATTTCAGTTAGGTGAATTTTCCATACTATTATTAGTAATATAACCCCACAGTCTAAATGAGTTGTGTGATTGATGTATTTGTCCTTTTCATGGCATGGTGCATGCAGACCCAATGGCATGGTATATATGAGAAGGCATCAAAGACCACTACAGTGTGTTATATCTGTATTAGGGATAGAAAATTATAAAGAGCAGAAGAATAAAAAGATCTTCCAGCCAAATACTTATAGGCTATAAAATTAAGTTAAAAGATCCCTCAGTTTGGAGTGAGAAGATCTATATTTTAGGTCTAGCATTGTGTGACTTTGGGCAAAATTCTAAACTTGGATATCAATCTCCTTATTTTAAAATTAAAAGTGAAAGTGGGAGTCTTTCAGTTGTGTCCAACTCTTTGCAACCTCATGGACTAGTCCATGGAATTCTTCAGGCCAGAATTCTGGAGTGGGTAGCCTTTTCCTTTCTCCAAGGGGTCTTCCCAACCCGGGACTCCCACACTGCAATCAGATTCTTTACCAGCTGAGCCAGAAGGGAAGCCCAAGAATACTGAAGTGGGTAGCCTATCCCTTCTCCAGTGGATCTTCCTGACTCAGGAATTGAACCGCAGTCTCCTGCATTGCAGGCAGATTCTTTACCAACTGAGCTATCTAGGAAGCCCTTGAAAGAGACAGGGGAATAACTATAATAAACTGCCAGGATGCATGGAAAGTATTTAAACAGAGGGTTCTACAGAATATCCTACAGAAAGAAATTTGACTTAGGGTAGCAGATGAGTATTGGCCTTTAATAGCTTTTTCAACTCATGGACTCCAAGATTCTTTAGTTAGATGACCTTGAAAGTCCCCTTATAATATTCTAGAGCTTACAGATAGAATTCAGGTTATGATCCTTAGAGCTGACACTTTCCCACCTTACTTTCTGACTCCTTAGATACTCCTCAGGGATTTATGTAATTTAGATTTAAAAGTGACTCAATACTTGAGGTTACTGTGTACATTAAAAAAAAAAAAAAACAGCAAATTCACAAATTTTTCAGGTGTAAAATATTTTGAGACTTTCAAATATATATCTTATGGAAGGCATTAATTAACTGAGATAAATTTAGTCAGCCTCAGATAATAAAGAAGTTGAATTTTCATATTCTTAAGTACACATGAATATCCTGAATTTGACATTTTAAAATGGAGTTTAAGTAGAGTTTTCAATTATAGCTTAAAATATACAACAATGAGTAGACAGCAGAAAGAATATCAATTAAGTATTTGTTTCATTTAATCCATGAGTCAACCAACCTTTTAAAAAAATAAGAATGGAAAATCTACTGGGAGCATAAATGATCCAGTATAATAGTCATGAAGAAAAACTCAGAGAACTATGCCCAATCATTCTTAGTACCTGGAATTAAAAGCAGCTCCTGGTTCTCCTTCTTAACCCTGCCACTTATCAGAATTGCAGTGAGGTCCAGTGTCCATAACACTACTCTTGGCCAAGGTCTAGACCCCACAAAGTCCTTAGACTAACCAGATCAATATTCTCACTGCTCAGCAAGTACTTACTAATACATCTCCTTTCAACTCAGTTAGAAACAGCTGTTCAGTATCTGGAATCCCAGGAAAGTAGAATCTAAGTCAAAGACTAGAACCTGAGGAAATAGCAGAAGAGAGTGACTCTGCCTTGAGACAGAAGTTCTCTGCATCAAAAGTAGCATCAGCTATCTATCAGGAATATATTTGTCCAGCCAAAGTCACAATCTTGAGAAGTTCTGGTTCTTACAATGTTTAGAATCACTGGGATGTGATTATTAGAAGCATATACTCTGATTATTGGCCTCCTGAGGCTTGATCTACTGCCCTGAAGACCTTGTCTTGGGGTTAATTAGAAGCCAACTTTATTTTGGAAAAATAATGTTGCCAATTTCTCAAAGGAACCCTTAGTTGAGAAACCTGGGGAGCAGGAGCCTTGAATGTAATGAGTTCACATCTGCATTGAATATTCAGTACATCTGTGAAAGATTATGAAAAAGAAATCACTGCAACTTAGTCTGTAATGCAGCATACCATGGACATCTTTTCATTGAATTTTAAGTTAGTATATTGGCTTATTTATCCATGGACTTTGACCTTTAGTGTGTATATGAATCAAAGGAGGCCTTATTTACAAGTTTATCTTATCAGGTTCATGTCCATAGAAATTCTAATCAGGAGCATTGGAGTGTTTTTCAGAAGCCTGAGTTTTAGCAAATACCTTAAATATAGTTGAGAATATCATTAAATTGTTATCTTATCTATTGTTTTTACTAGAATGAATAAAGCTGTCAGTTTTATTAGAGCTAATCCATAAAGTCCATGTGTGCATGTTGAGTCACTCAGTCCTATTGGACTCTTTGGGACCCCATGGACTATAGTCCACGAGGGTCCTCTGTTCAGGGATTTCCCAGGTAAGAATACTAGAGCGGGTAGCCAGTCTTTTCTCCAGGAGGTCTTCCTGACCCAGGGATTGAACCCACGTCTCTTATATCTCCTGCATTAGGTTCTTTACAGCTAGTGCCACCTGGGAAGCCCCATAAAGTCCATATATTCTATAAAATCAAAACCAAATGGAGAACAACTTTGAATATTCCTTGATCAAAACCAGTTAATTTATGCAAAGCTTAATTTAGCATATTTTTGCAAGACTAACTTGACCTGGGTCATTTCTTGTTTATGTCTCTTGAATTCATAATCAAAACCTAAACTGTTTCCCCGAGGTTGATATGACCACTGATTAATTTCCTATCATTTAAGAAAAATTTAATATTTTAACAGACCACTTTGAATAATAAAAAATACTGCCTTCTCACTTAATAAGCTGCTTTATGACAATATTACCCTGAGCCTTTTTTTTTTTTTTTGGTGGTTTGAGTGTTTCTGGTTAACTGTCTTTGTGTTGTGTGCACAATAAACTTTTACTAATTACTGCTTCAGTGTTTCATTGGTTTTACTTCCATTATTTATGGGAACAATATAAATCACTATATAAATTGAGAAGGCAAACTAAAAGTCAAATTTCTAAAGTTTACATGAAAAAAATAACATAATTTTTAAAAGGAAAAGTAAATAAGGGCTTATTCTTCCCAGTAGTAAGATGCCTTAGCAATAAAAAGAGTACACTACTGGAACAGAAAGAGATGAATAGCATAAATAGATGGAAAGGAGGGCTCAGAAATCAATCTAATGTATTTGGGAACCTTGTCATTGACAAAAGCGAACTAATAAGTCAGTGAAAAAGAAAACTATGGTTATTTATAAATGATACTAGGAACCTTGAGGCGGGCATGGCAACCCACTCCAGTATCCTTGCCTGTGGACAGATGAGGCTGGAGGCTGGACAGATGAGGCTGTGGACATCTCCCCATGGACAGATGAGGCTGGAGGGCTACAGTCCATAGGGTCACACAGATTTGGACATAACTGAAGCAACTTAGCTAGCACACATGGGGAACCTTACTACCTCTGTGTACGATATCTTAGAAGGAAGTGTCCTGATGGAACAATGTAATACCTCACTGAAGATTTAGTTATAGCACCAAATATGTGACAATATGTGATGGAACCCCATATATTTAATTAAAGCAGCATGTATTCTTAACTAGCAAAGAAAAACTGTGCCCAGCCACCAATTATGATATATGTCTGAGCATCAGTGTGAGAGGAAAGGACATAATTCCTTCCATTATTGGATCACAGGAAGTCAAATCAGTCAATTCTATGGGAAGTCAACCCTGAGTATTCATTGAAACAACTGATGATGAATCTGAAGCTCCAATACTTTGGCAACCTGATAGGAAGAGCAGACTCTTTGGAAAAGACCTTGATTCTGGGAAAGACTGAAGACAAAAAGAGAAGGGAACAGCAAGAGGATGAGATGGTTAGACAGCAACACCGACTCAATGACCATGAATTTAGCAAACTTGAGCTTTGTAGTTTAGAGGTGTTATTTCCAAAAAGGAGTTTGTTGTTGTTGTTGCTATTCAGTCACTGTCCTCTCCAATTCTTAGCAACTTCGTGAACTGTAGCTTGTCAAACTCCTCTGTCCTTCATTTTCTCTGGAGTTTGCTTACTCCTTGGAAGAAAATTTATGACCAACCTAGACAGCATATTAAAAAGCAGAGACATTACTTTGCCAACAAAGGTCCATCTAGTCAAGGCTAGGGTTTTTTCAGTAGTCATGTATGGATGTGAGAGTTGGACTGTGAAGAAAGCTGAGTGCCAAAGAATTGATGCTTTTGAACCGTGGTGTTGTAGAAGACTCTTGAGAGTCCCTTGGATTGCAAGAAGATCCAACCAGTCCATCCTAAAGGAGATCAGTCCTGGGTGTTCATTGGAAGGACTGATGTTGAAGCTGAAACTCCAATACTTTGGCCACCTGATATGAAGAGCTGACTCACTTGAAAAGACCCTGATGCTGGTAAAGATTGAGGGCAGGAGGAGAAGGGGACAACAGAGGATGAGATGGTTGGATGTCATCACCAACTCCATGGACATGAGTTTAAGTAAACTCTGGGAGTTGGTGATGGACAGGGAAGCCTGGGGTGCTGCGATTCATGGGGTCACAAAGAGTTGGACATGACTGTGTGACTGAACTGAACTGAAAGCAGAAGTAGATGTTTTTCTGGAATGATTGCTTTTTCAATGATCCAGGAGATGTTGGCAATTTGATTTTTGGATCCTCTGCCTTTTCTAAACCCAGCTTGAACATCTGGAAGTTCACAGTTCATGTACTCTTGAAGCCTGTCTTGGAGAATTTTGAGCATTACTTTGCTAGCATGAGATATGAGTACAATTGTGCAGTAGTTTGAACATTCTTTGTTTCATATTATGTCCAGTTTAAAAAGAGGTGCTCAGTCATGCACCTATGATTACCTTATCATGACAAAGAAAGTAAGAATCTACAACATAGAAAAGCCAGTCTCTTCAATAAGTAGTGTTGGAACTGGACAGCAACATGCAAAAGCATGAAATTAAAACACTCCCTAATACCACATATAAAAATAAACTAAAAATGTGCATACATACAGGATCTAGAAAAATGGTACTGAAGAATTTATTTACAGGGCAACAGTGAAGAAACAGACATAGAGAATAGACTTATGGACATGAGGAGAGGGGAGGAGAGGGTCAGATGTATATCTTTGCATACATGGAAAGAGTAACATGGAAACTTACATTACCATATGTAAAACAGCCCACGGGAATTTGCTGTATTGCTCAGGAAACTCAAACAGGGGCTCTGCTTGACATCGTGAGAAAATATTTGTAAATGAAGAGAAATATTTGCAAATGAATATTTGTAAATGAAGTAACTGGCAAAGAATTAATCTCCAAAATATACCAACTGCCCATGCAGCTCAATGTAAAAAAAAAAAAAAAAAAATCAAGCAAACCAGTCAAAAATGAGCAGAAGACCTAAATAGACATTTCTCCAAATAAGACCTACAGATGACCAACAACCACGTGAAAAGATTTTCAACATCACTGATTATTAGAGGAATGCAAATCAATCTAGATGGTTAGATGCGGAAGGAGATGGGAGGGAGGTTCAAAAGGGAGGGGATATATGTATACCTATGGCTGATTCATGTTGAGCTTTGACAGAAAACAGCAAAATTCTGTAAAGCAATTATTCTTCAATAAAAAATAAATTTAGAAAAATTTTAAAAATAAACAAATAAATTCAAAATGGATTAAAGACCTAAATGTGAAGCCAAACACTATAAAACTCCTAGAGGAAAACATAGGCAGAACACTCTGACATAAACTGTAGCAAGATCTTGTTTGACCCTACTTCTAGAATAATGAAAATAAAAACAAATTCAACAAATGAGACCTCATGAAACTAAATAGCTTTTTCACAGCAAAAATCAAAAGATAACCTTCAGAATGGGAGATAATATTTGTAAATGAAGCAACTGGCAAGGAATTAATCTCCAAAATATAACAACAGCCCATGCAGCTCAATGTAAAAAAAAAAAAAAAAAAAAAAAGCAAACCAGTCAAAAATGAGCAGAAAACCTAAATAGACATTTCTCCAAATAAGACCTACAGATGACCAACAAACACATGAAAAGGTTTTCATCATCACTGATTACTAGAGGAATACAAATCAAAGCTGCAAAGATTAGAGGAATGCAAATCAAAGCCTCACACCAGTCAGAATGGCCATCATCAAAAAATCTATAAAACAATAAATACTGGAGAGAGTGTGGAGAAAAGGCAACCTCCTACACTTTTAGTGGGAATGTAAATGTGTGTAGCCACTATGGAGAACAATATAGACGTTCTTTAAGAAACTAAAAATGGAATTACCATATGACCCAGTAATCACACCCCTGGGCATATACTTGGAGAAAATCATAGTTTAAAAAGATACATGCACCCCAGTGTTCATTGCAGCACTGTTTCCAATCGTCAGGACATGAAGGCAGCCTAAATGTCCATCATAAAAGGAAGAGGTAAAGAAGACATGGTACATATATACAATGGAACACTGTTGTTTTTGTTTCAGTCCCTAAATTGTGTCCAATTCTGTAGACCACCAGGCACCTCTGTCCATAGGATTTCCCAGGCAAGTATACTGGAGTGGGTTGCCATTTCCTTCTCCAGAGGATCTTCCCAACCTAGAGCTCAAACCTGTGTCTCCTGCATTGACAGGCAGGTTTTTTTTGTTTGTTTGTTTGTTTGTTTTTCTTACCACTGAGCCCCTTGGAAAGCCTACAGTGGAAAATTGCTAAGCCATAAAAGGGAACAAAATTGTGCCACTTGCAAAGACATGGATGGACCTAGAGACTGCCATACAGAGTGCCATACAGAGTGCCATACAGAGTGCCATAAAGAGAAAAGCAATATATTAATAGTATAATATTGCTTATATGTGGAACCCAGATAAATGGTCCAAATGAATTAATTTGCCAAGCAGAAATAGAGACACAGATGTAGAGAACGAAAGTATGGATACTAAAGTGGGGGTGAGATTAATTGGGAAATTGGGATTGACATATATATATCCAGTTCAGTTCAGTAGCTCAGTCATGTCCGACTCTGCGACCCCATGAATCGCAGCACGCCAGGCCTCCTTGTCCACCACCACCTCCCGGACTTTACTCAAACTCATGTCCATCGAGTCGGTGATGCCATCCAACCATCTCATCCTCTGTCATCCCCTTCTCCTCCTGCCTTCAATCCCTCCCAGCATCAGGGTCTTTTCCAGTGAGTCAACTCTTCGCGTGAGGTGGCCAAAGTATTGGAGTGTCAGCTTCAACATCAGTCCTTCCAATGAACACCCAGGACTGATCTCCTTTAGGATGGACCGATTGGAACTCCTTGCAGTCCAAGGGACTCTCAAGAGTCTTCTCAAGCACCATAGTTCAAAAGCATCAATTCTTCAGCACTCAGCTTTCTTCACAGTCCAACTCTGACATCCATACATGACTACTGGAAAAACCATAGCCTTGACTAGACGGACCTTTGCTGGCAAAGTAATGTCTCTGCTTTTTAATATGCTTTCTAGGTTAGTCACAACTTTCCTTCCAAGCCGTAAGTGCCTTAATTTCATGGCTGCAATCACCATCTGCAGTGATTTGGGAGCCCCCCAAAATAAAGTCTGACACTGTTTTCACTGTTTCCCCATCCATTTGCCATGAAGTGATAGGACCAGATGCCATGATCTTAGTTTTCTGAATGTTGAGCTTTAAGCCAACATTTTCACTCTCCTCTTTCACTTTCATCAAGAGGCTCTTTAGTTCTTCTTCACTTTCTGCCATAAGGGTAGTGTCATCTGCATATCTGAGGTTATTGATATTTCTCCCGGCAATCTTGATTCCAGCTTGTGCTTCTTCCAGCCCAGCGTTTCTCATGATGTACTCTGCATATAAGTTAAATAAGCAGGGTGACAGTATACAGCCTTGATGTACTGCTTTTCCTATTGGGAACCAGTCTGTTGTTCCATGCCCAGTTCTAACTGTTGCTTCCTGGTCTGCATACAGGTTTCTCAAGAGGCAGGTCAATATATTAATATGTGTAAAATAGATAACTAGTGAGAACCTACTGTATAGCACAGGGAACTCTATTCAATCCTCTGTGGTGACTTAAATGGGAAGGAAATCCAAAAAACCGGGGGATATATGCATATGTATAGCTGATTCACTTTGTTGTACAGAAGAAACTAACACAACATTATAAAGTAACTATACTCCAATAAAAATTAATAACAATAAATAAAATGAAGTGCTCAGGCCTGAAGATGATTTTGATATAGGAGTAAGACATAATGAGGGAAAAAATATTTTACTAGCAATTGCAAGATTTTAGGTGATTAAGTCACAACTTTTAAAAAGTTATAGCTTTTCTCTAAATCTAAACTTTAAAATATAGAAAACCTGGATAATATAATTTTTTATTTTGCTTTTTTATTTTGCAGGGGTTTTGTTTGCATCTAATGGATAACATAAAAGAAAGCATGTGTGAATGTAAGTGAAAGTGAAAGTGAAGTCCTGTCCAACTCTTTGCGACTCCACGGGCTGTAGCCTAAAAGGCTTCTCCATCCATGGGATTTTCCAGGCAAGAAGCTGCACAGAATCTAAGACTCATATTAATCAAGACTTTGCGCATCTCTGCAAGGACCTTTTATTTCTTTAATCCACCAAATATGTTGTTTCTCAATGCCTTTTTCACCACTCCTTTGAGCCACTCCTTTGAACCACTCCTTATATATTACAGAAGACATGCTACATAAATATAGAGGAAATAATAACCACCCTGTCTTGCCTCAGGATGAGGAAGATGTCTAGACAGCTTTCCACACTAAATTTATTAAGAAGAACTCCCAGTTTCAAATCTGTCGTCTGAGTGTATAAAGGACTTGGGTGTTCATCTCGTCCAGCTTCTCACCTGTACAGAAATTGCTTCATCAGTATCTCCAAGATAAAACAGCTTTCCCTGGCAGGTATCACAAAAAGCACATTCCTGCTGTTTTTTACTATCATTAGTATTGAATTAGTCAAAAAGTTTATTCAGTTTTAAGTAAAAATTAAAAACGCATTCTTCATTTTCACCAAAAACTGTATTGAACAACATACTCATTTACGAATGAACTTTTTGGCCAACCCAATATCGCTCCTCATTTTAGTTGATACTCGCCTCTGATTTTCTGTTCCTGTGTCATGCAGTAGTTCTGATCTTGGCTCACAGGTGTTTGAGACAATTATGATTAATAATCTGATCCTTTCCCTTTACTCCTCTAACTTGAATTTCGGACATTTCAGCTTTTTGTGTGCAGTGTTCTACTTATCAGTATTCTTTTTAAAACTTAATAATACTGGAGCCCATATTTCATGTATGACCTCAACTTTCAGGGTAAAAGGTAACCATATTCTTTCTTGTTAACTTTATTTAGATTTTCAAATCAAAGTATATAAAATCTTCAATAAGGCTCTCACATTTTTTAATTACTATCTCTATTCTTATTTCTGTCTTCTATTTTTTAGCTTTTGGATTAAGTCTTTTCATGTTATTTTATTATTACTAGTAGCATAATTGTCATTTTACTGACTACATTTCTCTCTAAGTACAATATTGGCTATCTCCATTTTTTGTTCTCTTGTTTTTTTTTTTTTTTTCCATTTTTTCCTAATGAGCTTGCAAATGTCATTTATTATTTTTTAGGAATGGAATATTTATTTATTATAGACACTTCCTTGTTGATATTTAAATAACTTCTTTAATTTATATAGCTTTCGTGTTAGTGAGAGAATGTGATTGATGTAAGTTCTATTATTAGAATTTATTTAATTTTTATTATTGGTGTCTTCCAAATTACTCCTGGTGAAGTATTTGCATTTATGTATTTTAGTATGCATATCATTTTAATTCTACTAATGTAGCTATTTTAGTGAGCAGTATCATTATTTGTTTTATATTTGTGACCTGTAATGATTCAGTAGTGCTGAATCCAAATACTTCACTATATATATTACAAATAAGCATTTCATTATATTTCTAGAAATATTGACTCAATTTTCTTATGGAATCTGTTTTTGTATTCTAAATAAATCTTTTGGGATTCCATATATATCCTATCACCAAAACAGTAGCAGAGATATAAAAATAAAAGCATTCATCAAGAAGGTTAAAAGTAAAGGATAGCATATAGTAGATATCAACAAAAGTATAGATATCATTGTCTTCAAAGTCATTATGCTAAGTTAAAGTAGCCAAGTGCATAAGGCTACACTGTAAACTTCATTTATATGAATTTTCCAGAATAGGAAACTCTATACAGGCAGAAAGCAGATTAGACCATAGGCTAGGGACAGAACATAATTTGATTGGAAACGGATAAGAAATGTCTTCTGGCAATGATTAAAAATGCCCTAAAACTGGACTGTGGTGGTAATTAGACAATTCTTCAACTTTAACAATCAAAATGCATGAATATTTGATATATTAAGCTATTTTTTAATTATTATAGAGAAAATTCATAGAAATCATGCTGATTTTTTTTTTCTATATGTGTCTATTTTAATAACTAACTAGAGGACTTGGGGTCAAGAGGATCCATTTAATATTCATTATTTTAGTCCTTCTTTAGGATCTTTCAGTGTTTCTGAAACACACTAGATCTGTTTTATTTTGGTAAAAATAATTATTAACTATTTCCATTTTCAATCTGATGACTTAGAGCTGGCCATACTAGTAATGCCTTATTCTATATTCAGCTCTCACTTTTGATACAGCCATGTTGTTCAGCCAATGTTGTGGCCAATTCTTTGCAACCTCATGGACTGTAGTGCTCCAGGCTTCCTTGCCTTCACTGTTTCCCAGAGTTTGCTCAAGCTCATGTCCATTGAGTGTGTGATGCCATCCAACCATAAATATATATCAAAAAAAGAAGATTATTTACCAAAGTGTAGAAGTGGAAGATGGGTTCTACCAAATTCAGTACAGATGGATTGTGTTAGATGGCAAATTATACCTATTTATTTCACTTGTTTCCCTCTTTGGACAGCTACAATATAGACATGCAAGAAAGATAAGAAGACTGACTTATCAATGGCTTCAAACTGATGAGACCGTGGCTCATTATCTTATCTGTACATACAGAATAACTACTTTCTGAAGTGACCAAAATTGTCCTTAGCACTTTTCTTTTTCACACCCATTACCTATTATAATCTCTGTTTATAAATTCATGTGGGATTCCCCATACCTAGAACAAAACATGGTAGAGTAATTAAATTCTATGGTAGAATAATTAAATTCTGATAACTAAACTGCATATAGAAAAAACATTGCATACACATCATGGGAGAATGAAAATCAGTATAAATTGGGGTCAGAAACTTGCAATAGTGTGTTTGTGGGGTTGTTTTTTTTTTTTTTTTTTTGTCCTGTAGTAAAGAACCAAAAAAAAAAAAAAAAAATACTTTCCATTTTCTAGCAAAAATAAATAAAAACTTAACAAAGAGGGAAATAAGAATATATTTTAGCCATGTAAAAGTCCATTATGTAAAATTATCTTAGATCACATTTATTATATTTACTGCATAACTAAACCTCCCCTAAAGTTTTAATAGGCAGAAAAAAAAAAAAGAACCTTTTAAATTCCTTTTCTTTTATTCAATGTGATAACAAGCATTTGTCTCTGAGAAATATATCTTTGATATTATATATGCATATGTATAGTTGATCATACCTCAGCTTAATTAAGGTCATATAAGACAAACCCACAGCAATTATTCTCAACAGCAAAAAACTGAAAGCATATCCTATAAGACTGGAACAAGACAAGGGTGCTCACTCTTGCCATTATTATTATTCAACAAAGTTTTGGAAGTCCCAGCCACAGAAATCAGAGAAGAAAATAAATAAAGGAATCCAGATTGGAAAGGAAGAAGTAAAATTCTCATTGTTTCAGAGGGCACAATGCTATACATAGAAAACCTTAAAGATGGCACCAGAAAATTGTTAAAGCTAATCAGTGAATGAAACTAAGCCATGCCGTGTGGGGCCACCCAAGATGGATGGGTCATGGTGGAGAGGTCTGACAGAATGTGGTCCACTGGAGAAGGGAATGGCAAACCACTTCAGTATTCTTGCCTTGAGAACCCCATGAACAGTATGAGAAGGCAAAAGGATAGGATACTGAAAGAGAAACTCCCCAGGTCAGTAGGTGCCCAATATGCTACTGGAGATCAGTGGAGAAATAACTCCAGAAAGAATGAAGAGATGGAGCCAAAGCAAAAACAACACCCAGTTGTGGATGTGACTGGTGGTAGAAGCAAGGTCCAATGCTGTAAAGAGCAATATTGCTTAGGAACCTGGAATGTTAGGTCCACAAATCAAGGCAGTTTGGAAGTACTCAAACAGGAGACGGCAAGAGTGAAAGTCGACATTCTAGGAATCAGCCAATTATGGACTGGAATGGGTGAATGTAACTCAGATGACCATTATATCTACTACTGTGGGCAGGAATCCCTTAGAAGAAATGGAGTAGCCATCATAATCAACAAAAGAGTCCAAAATGCAGTACTTGGATGCAATCTCAAAAACGACAGAATGATCTCTGTTCATTTCCAAGGCAAACCATTCAATATCATGGTAATCCAAGTCTATGCCCTGAACAGTAATGCTAAAGAAGCTGAAGTTGAACGGTTTTATGAAGACCTACAAGACCTTTTAGAACTAAGACCCAAAAAAGATGTTCTTTTCATTATAGGGGACTGGAATGCAAAAGTAGAAAGTCAAGAAACACCTGGAGTAACAGGCAAATTTGGCCTTGGAGTATAGAATGAAGCAGGGCAAAGGCTAATAGAGTTTTACCAAAAGAACACACTGGTCATAGCAAACACCCTCTTCCAACAACCCAAGAGAAGACTCTACACATGGACATCACCAGATGGTCAACACTGAAATCCGATTGATTATATTCTTTGCAGCCAAAGATGGAGAAGCTCTATACAGGCAGCAAAAACAAGACCAGCTGACTGTGGCTCAGATCATGAACTCCTTATTGCCAAATTCAGACTTAAACTGAAGAAAGTGAGGAAAATCACTAGACCATTCAGGTATGACCGAAATCAAATCCCTTATGATTATACAGTAGAAGTGAGAAATAGATTTAAGGGACTAGATCTGATAAACAGAGTGCCTGATGAACTATGGATGGAGGTTCATGACATTATACAGGAGACAGGGATCAAGACCATCCCCAAAAAAAAGAAATGCAAAAAAGCAAAATGGCTGTCTGAGGAGGCCTTACAAATAGCTGTGGAAAGAAGAGAAGTGAAAAGCAAAGGAGAAAAGGAAAGATATGCCCATTTGAATGCAGAGTTCCAAAGAATAACAAGGAGAAATAAGAAAGCCTTCCTCAGCGATCAATGCAAAGATATAGAAGAAAACAATAGAATGGGAAAGACTAGAGATCTCTTCTAGAAAATTAGAGATGCCAAGGGAATATTTCATGCAAAGATGGGCTCAATAAAGGATGGAAATGATATGGACCCAAAAGAAACAGAAGATATTGAGACGAGGTGGCAAGAATACATAGAACTGTACAAAAAAGATCTTCACGACCCAGATAATCACGATGGTGTGATCACTCACCTAGAGCCAGACATCCTGGAATGTGAAGTCAACTGGGCCTTAGGAAGCATCACTATGAATAAAGCTAGTGGAGGTGATGAAATTCCAGTTGAACTGAACTATTTCAAATCCTAAAAGATAATGCTGTGAAAGTGCTGCACTCAATATGCCAGTAAATTTGGAAAACTCAGCAGTAGCCACAGGGCTGGAAAAGGTCAGTTTTCATTCTAATCCCAAAGAAATACAATGCCAAAAAATGCTCAAACTACTGCACAATTTCACTCATCTCACATGCTAGTAAAGTGATGCTCAAAATTTCCCAAGCCAGGCTTCAGCAATACATGAACTGTGAACGTCTAGATGTTCAAGCTGGTTTTAGAAAAGGCAGAGGAACCAGAGATCAAATTGCCAACATCGGCGAGATGGTCAAAAAAGCAAGAGAGTTCCAGAAAAAAAACATCTATTTCTGCTTTATTGATTATGCCAAAGCCTTTCACTGTTTGGATCACAATAAACTGTGGAAAATTCTGAAAGAGATGGGAATACCAGACCACCTGACCTGCCTCTTGAGAAACCTGTATGCAGATCAGAAAGCAATAGTTAGAACCGGACATGGAACAACAGACTGGTTCCAAATAGGAAAAGAAGTACGTCAAGGCTGTATATCATCACCCTACTTATTTACCTTATATGCAGAGTACATCATGATAAATGCCGGGTTGGAAGAAGCACAAGGTGGAATCAAGATTGCTGGGAGAAATATCAATAACCTCAGATATGCAGATGACACTACCCTTATAGCAGAAAGTGAAGAAGAACTAAAAACCCTCTTGATGAAAGTGAAAGAGGAGAGTGAAAAATTTGGCTTAAAACTCAACATTCAGAAAACTAAGATCATGGCATCCAGTGCCATCACTTCATGGCAAATAGATGGGGAAACAGTGGAAACAGTGGCTGACTTTATTTTTCTAGGCCCCAAAATCACTGCAGATGGTGATTGCAGCCATGAAATTAAAAGATGCTTACTCCTTGAAGGAAAGTTATGACCAACCTAGACAGCATATTAAAAAGTAGAGACATTACTTTGCCAACGAAGGTCCATCTAGTCAAGGCTATGGTTTTCCCAGTGGTCATGTATGGATGTGAGAATTGGACTGTGAAGAAAGTAGAGCACTAAAGAATTGATGCTTTTGAACTGTGGTGTTGGAGAAGACTCTTGAGAGTCCCTTGGACTGCAAGGAGATCCAACCAGTCCATCTTAAAGGAGATCAGTCCTGGGTGTTCATTGGAAGGACTGATGTTGAAGCTGAAGCTCCAATACTTTGGCCACCTCATGCAAAGAGTTGACTCATTGGAAAAGACCCTGATGCTCTGAGGGTTTGGGAGCAGGAGGAGAAGGGGACAGAGGAGGAGAAGACGATGAGATGGCTGTATGGCATCACAGACTCAATGGACATGAGTCTGAGTAAATTCCAGGAGTTGGTTATGGACAGGAAGGCCTGACGTGCTGTGATTCATGGGGTGGCAAAGAGTCGGATGTGACTAAGCGACTAAACTGAAATGAACTGATGTAGGAAAAATGAACTGAATATGAAAAAGAGAGAGAGAGAGAGAGAGTGTGTGTGTGTGTGTATACTTAGTCACTCAATTGTGTCTGAATCTTTGAGACCCCATAAACTATATATAGCCTGCCAGACTCCTTGTTCATGGGATTCTCCAGGAAAGAATACTGGAGTGGGTAGCCATTCCCTTCTCCAGGGATCTTCCTCCTGGAGGAGGGCATGGAAACCCACTGTAATATTCTTGCCTGGAGAATCCCCAAGGAGAGAGGAGCCTGGCGGGCTTCAGTCCATGAGGCAGCAAAGAGTCAGACACAACTGAGTGACTAAGCACAACACAGTGCATATATAAATACATATATATGAATCAATTTGGTATGCACTTGAAATTAACACTACTTGTAAATCAACTATACTTCAATTTAAAAATGAGGTTTCTTCAGAATTCCCCAGCAGTCCAGTGGGTAGGACTCCATTCTCTCACTGCCGAGGGCCTTTGTTCAATCCCAGTTGGGGAATTAAAATCCTCCAACCTGTATAGTGAAGTCAAAAAACATATCTTTTTTTTTTTTTTTTAATTTTTTTATTAGTTGGAGGCTAATTACTTCACAACATTGAATCAGCCATAGATTTACACTTATTCCCCATCCTTTCCTTTATTTTATTTCACAATTTGAATGTATCTTTACTCACCTCTTTTTTGATGTATATGTTTTTGAGTAATCAAACTTTATAGCAGTGAAATATAACAAAATTTGTTCTTTAACTGAGTGATTCTTTCCCTCACCTGCATAGACCTCTTAGAGTATCACTGATGGTAGAAAGCCAAAATATCTTAACTTCTCTGAGCCTCATTCTCCTAATATGCAAAATATCCTTATGGTAGTGTGTTCTACACTCAATTAAGAAACTATGTGAAAGTGCACATATTATCTGTCACATGAAAGGCATACGATTAACTGAACGGTGAAAACTTGGCTCTTTAACTAACACGACATGAAGTTTGGGCCATTGTTCTTTGAAGAGCTGATTTGAATTCCTTATTTCTCAGGCTGTAAATCATTGGGTTGAACAAGGGTGTAAGGATGGTATAAGACACAGATATCAGGGTGTCTTGACTTGAAGAGTAATTGGATTTGGGCCTTAAGTAGATGAAAGAAGCACAACCATAATGAACAGTTATCACAATGAGATGAGAGGCACATGTAGAGAAGGTTTTGTATCTTCCAACAGAGGATGGGATTTTTAGAATGGCAGAGATGATGCGGATGTAGGAGACCAGGATAAGTAACAGTGGAATAACCAAGACAAACACACCAAGCACAAATATGACCAACTGACTGAGATAAGAGTGGTGAGATGCCAGCTTGAGGACTGGAGAGACGTCACAGAAGAAGTGATGGAGCTGATTGGAGGAGTGGAATGGCAGGTGAAATACCAGAGAGGTGGTGACCAGTGAGACAGAGAAGCCACAGGCACAGGCAGCAGCCACAAGTCCCACACACACCCCAAAACCCATGAGCACTGTGTAGCGCAGAGGGTTACAGATGGCCACATAGCGATCATAACCCATGGCTGCCAGCAGAAAGGAATGAGAGCAAATGAGAAAGAGGAAGGAAAACATCTGGATGGCGCAGCCCAGGAAGGAGATGGTCTTCTTCTGGGCTAGCAGGTCCACCAGCATCTTGGGTACAATGACGAAGGTGTAGCAAGTCTCAGAGCAGGAGAAGACACCAAGGAAGAAGTACATGGGGGTGTGGAGGGCTCTGTCCAGCACAATGGTGGAAACGATGATGGCATTGGTGCCCAGCATGAACAAGTACACAAGCAGGAAGACAGCAAAGAGCAGCCGCTGCAGCCCAGCCAGAGAGGAGAAGCCAAGGAAGACAAACTCTGTCACTAAGGTCTCATTGGCCCACTCCATGGTCATGGCTATACAGGAGAGCTAGAGCCAGAGGTCAGGATCCAGGGATGGAGAAAGGCATGCGGAAGTCAGTACAAAGTCTGCAGGTGGCAGGCATCTCCAGATGTTTGATGGAACTCATTCATTCCCTCCAAAATAGCCTGCCAAAATAAGAATTAAGGCTAAATATGGAACAGAATAATTGACAATCTAGGAGCAGACTTTCCCCAAGGCTATAAACATGTTATCTATAAAAGAAAGGAATCGGAATTACCTGATTTTTTTTCCTTGTGTCTTAATTACAAATTATTGGTTTGTTTTTTTTTTTTTTTTGCTCACTACAAGCCCAAGGAAGCCAACTCTCCAAAAGTGAAAAATATGGATGGTTAAGTTTAGCTATTTGAACTTGATCAGACTATGGAATAAAGAATGAGTAGTGTTCAGACAGCATGAGCCAAGGATGGAACAGATAACATTAGTTTAAGCAAATATTATTTTTCAGGAAAAGGAGTGTCACTAAGTTGGTTAAAAAAAAAACAGAGAGACTTCTTAACTGTGGCATTTTGCAACACTCTTCACTTTTCCTATTATGCACATGATTGTGCTAATTCACTTCAAGCATGTCCAACTCTTTGAGACCCTATGAACTGTAGACCCCAGGCTTCTCTATCCATGGGATTCTTCAGGCAAGAATACTTGAGTGGGTTGCCATGCCCTTCTCCAGTGAATCCTCTCAACCCAGGGATCGAACCCATATCTCTTATATCTCCTGCACTGGCAGGCAGATTCCTTTACCACTAGTGCCACCTGGGAAGCCCATTATAGGTGCCTCGAAGAAACACAGAAAAATAGAATGTTGCAAAAATGGCCAAGAACTTGTTACAGAGTGTGAGAGAGAATGGGAAATTTGATCAGTTTTCCAAATTTCAACCCTTGCCATATATCATAGGTTATATCTTTTATATATTGATATGTCAATAAGATTCCTTTTGAATATTCTGCTACTAAACACAGTTTGCAAACTACTAGAAAGGGTTATTTGTAAATTTATTTTTAGGTCTTATATCAGAAAGTTTTTCCCAGGTGTATTTCCCACTGACCAAGCCTAAGAAGTAAGAAAGTATTCTCTGTATGCAAAATAACCTAGCATGTATTGGTTGTGTCTAGTGCTTATTTATAAACTTTTCATGGTATTTGTATGCTTTTACATCACTTTTTATTGAAGAAATATTTGCATCTGCTACCACGATTTTGTGTGTGTGTGTGTGTTTTCCTAGTCAATACAAAAGACCCTAGGTTAAATGATTGGAAATTTCTGAATTTCATTGTATGTATTGTTAGAATCTGAAGGTAATAAGTTTTGTACTTTCTTAATTACTAGAAACTGGTCCTAAGCTTAGTAGGTATAAATATTCATTTATTTGAAGTTAGTATTAAAATACTCACATACACTCGTTTTAAAGCTCTTTAACACAAATAATAGAAATTTTTTCATCCTGTAACCAAAAAAAAAATATTTCTGTTATATATAAGTATAAAGAATGTGTATACTATGTTCATCCCCAGTATATACACATATCCGTGTATACTAATTATATTATCAAGAAACACAAACTAATGAGACAGTTTCCCTATAGAATGCTTCTATCTTTACAAATGAATTTCCATCTATTCCAAGACACTGAGGGGAATCTCAGTGGTGATCATTGTTTATCCTTGTCATATCACTTTCCCAAGATCTTTCTGGATCTCCTTTCAACTGCTGTTGCTGCTGCTAAGTCGCTTCAGTCGTGTCCAACGCTGTGCGACCCCATAGACTGCAGCCCACCAGGCTCCGCCGTCCCTGGGATTCTCCAGGCAAGAACACTGGAGTGGGTTGCCATTTCCTTCTCCAATGCATGAAAGTGAAAAGTGAAAGTGATGTCGCTCAGTCGTGTCCGACTCCTAGCAACCCCATGGACTGCAGCCTACCAGGCTCCTCCGTCCATGGGATTTTCCAGGCAAGAGTACTGGAGTGGGGTGCCATAGCCTTCTCCCTCCTTTCAACCAATCTATGTCTAATCCCCATTATGAATCATAAGTAGACCCCAGAAGTTAGAATGACCTGATTCTGAAATAATGCCTGTTACCGACCCAATATCCCCCCTCCACCCCGCCACGAGAAAAACCTGGACTACTTGTCCCTCAGATTCATGAAGACAACTGATTTCAGTTAAGTGGATTTTTATATACTGTTAATATAATCCCATAATCTAAACGAGTTATGTGATTGATATATTTGCCTTTTCATGGTGTATGGAGACCCACTGGCACAGTGTATCTGAGAAGGCAGGCCCCCGTGCTCAAGAAGACATCAAAGACCACCACCGTGTGTTATATCAGTACTAGGGATAGAAAGATATACAAGCAGAAGAATAAAAAGATCATCCAGCCAAATACCTGCTGGCTATAAGATTAAGGTAAAAGATCCCTTAATTTGGATTAAGATCTACATTTCCAGTCTAGTTTTGTGTGACTTTGGACAAAGTTCTTGGATATTCAGTCTCTTTATCTTAAAATTAAAGAGAAAAAAAAATTAAAGAGAACAGGGCAATAACTAATAAACAATTAGGGTGCATAGAATGTACTTAAGCAGAGGCTCCTTGCATGATATTACACAGAAGGAGATTTTATTTAGCCTAGCAGTTGAGTACTGACCCTTAACAGTCTTTTCAACTCATAGATTCCAAGATCCTCCAGTAGATGACTCTGCAAGTCCCCTTATAATATTCTAGAGGCTATAGATGGAATTCAGGTTATGATCCTTGAAGATGACATTTCCCCACCTTTACTTTTCTAAGCCCTTAGATACTCCACAGGGATTTTATGTAGTTTAGATTTAAATAGTGATTCAATATTTGAGGATAGTGTGTACCTCAAAAGAGAGAAAATCTATATATTTTTTAGATGCAATACTTTTGAGGTATTCAAATATTTATCTTTAGGGAAAGTATCAGTCAATTAACTGAGAGAAATTATAGACAGTCTCAGATAGCAAAGAAGTGAATTTTTATATTCTTAAGTACACATGAACATCCTGAATTTGCCTTACTAAAATGAAATTTAAGTTTCAGTTTTCAATTATAGCTAAAGTCATACATCCATGAGTAGACAGAAGAAAGAGAACTTCAGATTTGATAAGTGTTATTTCATTTGATCCATGTCAATCATACTAAAACACAAAAGAAAGGAAAACAGAGAGGAAGAAATGAAAGAAAGAAAGAGGAAGAGAGAGAAAAGAGAGACAGAGAAGGGAAGGAAGGAAACAAAGAAGGAAGTGGGAAAGAAAGAAGGAAAATCTAGTGGGAACAAAAATGATCCAGAATAATCATCAAGAAAAATTTAGAAAACCATACAGACCATGCTCCATCACTGTTAGGACCTCAGTTAAGAGCAGACCCTGGTTCTCCTTCTTAACCCTGCCACTTGCCAGAACTGCAGTGGGGGAGGTGCTCATAAGCACTACCCCTCTCCAAGATCTAAACCCCACAAAGCCCCAGACTAACTAGATCAGTATTCCCACTCTTGAGCAAGTACCTACACTGCTCTCCTGCTTTCAATTCAGACAGAAGCAGCTAGTCAGTATCTGGAGTCCTTAGGAAAGGAGATTCTTAAGCCAGAGACCAGAACCTGCGAAAAGAATAGCAAAAGAGAGTGAATCTGCCTTGAGACAGAAACTCTCCTCTATGTCAAGAGAAGTAATCTCCTGTATCTAACAGGAAGCTGTTTGTCCAGCCAGAGTCACAATCTTGAGAAGTTCTGGTTCATACAATTCTTAGAACCACACAGGATGTGGTTATTAGAAGCATGTGCTATGATCACTGGACTCCTGAGGCCTGATCTACTGCCCTGAGGACTTTTCATTAAGGTTAATTAGAAGTCAAACTTATGCTAAAAAAAACAATGTTGCCAGTTTCTCAAAGATACCCTCAGTGAAGAAACTGGGGAGCAGCAGCCATGAACATAATTAGCCCACATCAGAATTAGATGTTCAGTCTATCTGTGATGGATTCTGAAAAAAAAAAAAAAGAGAGAGAAAATCACTGCAATCTGATCTATAGTGCTGAAGACCAAGTGGACATTTTTCATAGAATTTTAAATCAGAATATTAGCATATTTATCCAGCGATTCTCAAATCTAGTGTTTATAAGAATCAAAGGAGGGCTTAATTACAAATTCATCTTTTCATATTCTTATTCATAAATATTCTAGTCAGGAATATTGGGATGATCCACAAAAATCTAAATTTTTAACAAGTAGTTTTGTATTTAGTTGAGCATTATCATTAATGCTTGCTATCTTACAAATAAAGCTTAAAGTTTAAAATAAATGAAATGTGTGGATAAAAAAATAATTATATTAACCTTCTGTAGGTTTAACTTAATAATATCATAAAATAAATTTTCCCAACTTAAATGTATATAGAATGAGTTTTGACAAATGCATATATCCAAGCAACAACCACCCCATAAGGTTACAGAACATTTCTTCAACCCAAAAGAGTTTCCTCAGTTTCACTGAGTCCTGGCACAAGAGAAATAGTAACCTTGCTTTCTGTTGATACAGTTTGCTCTTTTCTAAAATTTAATATAAATGGAAACAAGCAGATTACTCAGTTTTGTCTCATTTTTTTCACCTACTATGTTTTGGAGACATACTGTTCCATGAGTATTCCATTTTTTGTTAATTAATATGGTTGTTGGTTAAAGTATCCCATTTATTAATCATCACAATTTATTCACCTGTTGACCAGTTGAAAGACATTTAGATTACTTCCAGTTTAAGGCTAATAGGAGGAAAATGCCTATGAATATTAGTTTCTATGTCCTCATGTAGACGTATATGTTCATTTATGTTTGGTGAGTACCCATGAGTAGAGAGGCTTTTTAGTTGTTTATAAACTGCCAAACCATTTTCAGAGAGGTTTCATAATTAATTCCCATCAGCAATGTATGCCTATATCAGTGTTTTCACATTCCAGCCAACTCTTGGTGTAATCAGTCTTTTAAATTTCTTAAATGTGATATTTTACTTCACTTTTATCGTGTGTTTTTCTTGAATATTAATTATGTTGATCATTTTTCATGTGTTTCTGGCTATTTGTACATCTTGTTTTGTGAGTATGTATTCAAATATTTTACTATGTGTTAATTTTTGTTTGTTTTTCTTTTTTGTCTTTGTATTCAGACATTGTGATCTGAATACAAGTCCTTTATTAGATATATATTTTGCAAATATTTACTCCTGCTATATGGTTTATTTTTCTATTTTATTAATCATGCTTTTTTTTTTATCGGACACAGCTTTACACTTCCGTGACCGTTTCCGCCCTACAGCAAAGTAAATCAGCTATTCGTATATGTGCGTTAGTCGCTCAGTTGTGTCCAACTCTTTGTGACCTCATGGACTGTAACCTGCCATACCCCTCTGTTCATGTAATTCTCCAGGCAAAATTACTGGAGTGGGTATCCATGCCCTTCTCCAGAGGACTGTCCCAGCCCAGGGGTCAAACCCAGGTCTCCTGTACTGCCGGTGGATTCTTTACCATCTGACCACCAGGGAAGCCTGTGTATGTCCCGTTTTGGGGGTCTCCTCCCCATTTAGGTCACCACAGGGCATGGATTAGAGTCCCCTGTGCTATACAGCGGTTCTCATTAGTTGTCTGTTTCATATGTGGTACCTAGACTGTTACATGCCCATCCCATTCTCCCAATTCATCCCATCACCTATCCCCCTTTGGCATCTGTATGCTTGTCTCTATTTCCGAACCTCTGTTTCTGCTTTGCAAATAAAATCATGCCTTTTTTCAACAGTTTTAATAAAATATAATCTTCATACCATAAAATATACACTTTTGAAGTGTACAGTTCAGTGGTTTTTAACATATTCACAGACATGAATATGGACATATACGTCCATATGAATATATATGTCCATATAAATATGGACATATATGTCCAACCATCAACTTTATGTAACTGCAGGCTTGCAGATGTTTTAATATTGATATAGTCTAAATTATCATTATTTTTGTTATTATTCTTTTTTACTTTATCCTGTCTAATATATGTCTACTTCAAGCTGCAGACTATCTCCTATGCTTTATTATGAAATGTATGTTTTGACATTTTTATGCACACTCAATATTTCCTTGTATGGTATGTTGAAGTAACTTTTCAGTCCTCATTTAAATTCCTTGACAACTTCATTGAAAATGTATTGACCTTATATTTATAGTACTATTTTCTTTGTTTACATTCTGTTGCATTGACTCATGTGTTTATACTGTTTCATTTTTAATATAAAAGCATAAATTGAAGATTAACAGTCACCCATATTCCTTACTGCCCTAGAGATAACCATTGTTACCATTTTGATGATTTTCTCCCAGTGTCTGCATATCTCTTTAACTGAAGTATAACTGAACTACTACATTCGTTCCAGATGTACAACATAGTGAGTTGGTATTTCTATAGGGTACAAAATAGCCACTATATTATGTCTAGTTACTGTCACCATATAAAGATATTACAGTATAAATAACTATATTCCCTATGCTGTATATTTCATCCCATGACTCGTTTCTTTTGTTACTAGAAATTTGCACTTCTTGATCTCTGTCGCTTATGCCAATTCTCAATTCTTGTGCCAGTACAGTTGGTCAACATTGTGATACAGTATGCATTAAAATCTGAGTCATCTATTTCTAAATTGTGCTTATATAGAGTAAATGTTTTATCTATTCTAAATTATTTTGCTTATTCTATGTGGTTTGAATTGCCATGTAAATTTTAGAATCAACTTGTCAATTTCTAGGGAAAAGCATGCTGGGGTTTGTATTGCACTTGTGTTTAACAATAAATCTAACTGATGTTAATTGCTCTGTTAACAACTTTGAGTTTCTTAATTTACAGTCATATTATAATTTCACATTTATTTCATTTATTTCTGTCTCCTTTGCTTTTCTTCAGTAACTTTTTTTTTTTTTTTTTTTAGTATTTACCATACCTACGTATTTCATGATTTTGATGACATTTTATTGATATATTGCTATTGTAATAAATATCAGTTTCCACTTTTTTGCTGGTATTGTGAAGAAATACAGTTCTGTTTCACATATCAGCTTATGACCTTGTATTCCTTGCATATCTTACAACCTCACTAAATTCATTTACCAGGTTTTTTTAACTAAAAAATTTTACTAGCTTTTTACTTTGATTGTTTTGGATTTTTCTATTTAAATAACCACATTTTTTGGTGAATAGTTTTACTAATTTTCTAACATGATTGCCTTTTATTTGTTTTCCTTACTGTATTGCATTGGCTAATTTTCTCAGTACAACACTGAACTGAAGGTACAAAAGTAGACATCCTTGATTTATTTTGAGTGGAGAAATCACTTAAATTATGTGTTTAATGGCCCAGGAAGTGTTCTGCCTATGCAAATGGCTTTGAAAGAAAAATAGTGTTTTGTTGTATATGATGTTTTATAAATATGAATTATATGATGTTTGGTGTTATTGTTTAGGCCATATAACTTTTATTATCTTCTTTTCTACTTTTTTTTTTTTATCAATTACAGAAAAAAAACGTTTGAAATCTTTATCTGCAATTTTGGAATTTGCTTTTTTTTGTCATCACTTTTTTCTTCCTGGAATTTGAATCTCTCTTATAAATATGCATATTCAGTTTAACCATTAGAATTTTTACTCATTTTTTTAATCATTAAAAAGTAGTCAACCTTTACTTCTGTTAATATTCTTAAATCTGAAATACACTTTGTCTGATGTTAAAATAGTCCCTTGGCTTTCTAATTAGAATTTTTATGCTTTTTCTCTGAACTACTACAGTTATATGTACATTTATATTTCAAATGATTTTCTTTATAATTGAAATCTTACTTTTTTTATCAAAGTCTGTTCATCTCTGTCTTTTAATTGATGTGTTTAGATAATTAAAAATTGATATGTTTTATTTTATTTTTTGGTTTAAGTGTATCACTCTGCTTTCTGATATCTATTTGTTCTACTAGATCTTTGATCCATGTTTTCTCTTTTTCTTGACTTTCATTTGGCTAACAGAATGTTTTTAGTATTCTGTTTTATCTTTTAAATTTTTTTTAGCAATATCTTTGTTTAATTTTTGTTTTTTTTCCCCTAAAATATGTATTTTATTACAGCAAGTCTTCCAAACATAATGTAAAGTCAGTACACTTTACATATATAAGATTCCTTTTACAACACTGTACATTCATTTCTCCTTTTGAGTTGTATGCTATTTTTCATATATTGTATTTCTAAACATTATAACTTCATATTATATTGCCATTTTGTATTTCATTTTATTTTTTACATATTTGGCTGGCTTTAAAAAATGTTATATTAAAAAATAGCTTTTATATTTACTGAAATGTTTGCCATTTCCAGAACTTGGCATTACTTCAAATAGAACCCAGGTTTTTGGTTGCCAATCATTTTATTTCAATTTTAAGAAAGCCCTATAGAATCCTCATTGATAAATTCTAATGACTAAAAATTATCTTATCTTTTGCTTTCTTTTTTTAATATACTCTTTTTTATTGACATATAATTGATTTACAAAGTTGTGTTAGTTTCAGGTGTACAGAAAATTGATCCAAGCAAATATATACATTTATTCTTGTTCAGACTCTTTTTCCATATAGTTTATTACAGAATATTTAGTAGAGCTCCCTGTGCCATATAGTAAGTGGGTCCTTATTGATCATCTATTTTACAAACAGCAGTGTATGTGTATTAATGCCAGGCTCCTCCACCTGCCCCACCCACCCCCTGCATTTCCCTTTGGTAACCATTAGTTTGTTTTTGAAATCTGTGAGTCTGTTTCTGTTTTGTAAATAAGTTCATTTATATCATTTTTTTCAGTTAGATTCCCCATATGAGTGATATCATATGATAAGTGTCTTTCTTTCTCTGATTTACTTTACTTAGTATGATAATCTCTAGGCCCATCCATGTTGCTGCAAATGTCATTATTTCATTATTTTTTTATGGCCCAGATGTATTCCATTGTAGGGCTTCCCAGGTGGCTCAGTGGTAAAGAATCCACCTACCAAGCAGGAGACTTAAGTTCGATCCCTGGGTCGGGAAGATCTCCTGAAGAAGCAAATGGCAACCCACGCCGGTATGCTTGCCTAGGAAATCCCATGCACAGAGGAGCCTGATGGGCTGTAGTCCACGGGATGGCAAAGGGTCAGGTACAAATTAACAACTAAACAACAACGACAGTATTCCACTGCATATGTGCATACCACATCTTCGATATGCACTCATCTGTTGATGGACATTTAGGTTACTTCCATGTTTTGGCTATTGTAAATAGTTCATATTGCTATGAACTTTGGGGTGCATGCATCTTTTTGAATTAGTTTTTGTCTTTTCTAAATATATGCCCAGGAGTGGGATTGCTAGATCATATGGTACCTCTTTATTTAGTTTTTTTTTTCTTTTTTTTTAAGGAATCTCCATACTGTTTTTTCTTTTTTTTTTAAGGAATCTCCATACTGTTCTCCATAATGCCTGCACCTATTTACATTCCCACCAGTGTAGGAGAGTTCCCTTTTCTCCACACTCTCTCTGACATTTATTATTTGTAGACTTTTTGATGATGGTCATTCTGACTGCTATGAGTTGATACCTTATCATAGTTTTAATTTGCATGTCTCTAATAAATAGAAATGTTGAGCATTTTTTCATGTGCCTATTGGCCATTTGCAGGTCTCCTTTGGAGAAATGTCTGTTTAGGTCTTCTGTTTATTTTTTGATTGGGTTGCTTTTTATTTGTTTGTTTGTTTTGTATTTGATATTGAGCTATGTGAACTGTTTGTATATTTAGAAATTAAGCCCTTGTTAGTTGCATCATTTGCAAATATTCTCTTGTAGTTTGTAGTTTGTCTTTTCACTTGCTTATGGTTCTTTGCTCTGTGGAGCTTTTAAGCTTAATTAGGCTCCATTAGTTTAATTTTCTTTTTATTATTTTCATTATTGTAAGGAGGTCAATCAAAAAAGCTCTTGCTGCAGTTTATATCAAAGAGTGTTCTGTTCATCTTTTCCTCTAGGAGTTTTACAGTATTCAGTTTATAGTTAAATATTTAATCCATTTCGAGTTTATTTTGTATATGGTATTAGATAATGTTCTAATTTTATTTCTTTAAGTGTAGTTATCCAGTTTTCCCAACACCACTTATTGAAGAGACTGTCTTCTTTCCATTGTATATTCTTGCCTTCTTTATAAAAGATTAATTGACCTTAGATGTATATGCTTATTCCTGGACTCTCCATTGTGTTCCATTGATCCATATCTGTTTTTGTGACATTGACCAGTTTTATTTGGTCCTTGTCCTTCTTACTGACCTGCTGTTGTTGTTGTTCAGTTGCTAAGTCATGTCTGACTCTTTGTGATCCCATGAACTGTAGCACACCAGTTTTCTCTGTCCATCACTATCTCCCTGAGTTTGCACAAACTCGTGTGCATTGAGTCAGTGATGCCATCCAACCATCTCACCCTCTGTCACCCCCTTCTCCTCTTGTCCTCAACTTTTCCCCAGCATCATGGTCTTTTCCAATGAGACAGTTCTTTGCATCAGGTGGCCAAAGTACTGGAGCTTCAGCTTCAGCATCAGCCTTTCCAATGAATATTCAGGATTGATTTCCTTTAGGGTTGACTGATTTGATCTCCTTGCTGTCCAAGAGATTCTCAAGAGTCTTCTCTAGCATCACAGTTTGAAAGAGTCAATTCTTTGGTGTTCAGCCTTCTTAACAGTCCAACTCTCACATCCATAACATGACTACTGGAAAAATGAAAACTTTGATGGTACAGACCTTTGTCACCAAAGTGATGTCTCTGCTTTTCAAAACTCTGTCTTAAAATAGAGAGCCCAGAGATCCACACACCTATGGGTACCTTATTTTTGACATAGGAAGCAAGAATATACAATGGGGCAAAGATAGCCTTTTCAATAATTGGTGCTGGGAAAACTAGACAGCTACATGTAAAAGAATGAAATTAGAACACTTTCTAACACCATACACAAATATAAATTCAAAATGGATTAAAGACCTAAGTGTCAGGAAAACATAGGCAGAATACTCAGTGACATAAATCAAAGTAAGATCCTCTTTGTCCCATCTCCTAAAGCAGTGGAAATAAAAACAAAAATAAACAACTGGGACCTAATTAAACTTAAACACTTTTGCATAGCAAAGGAAACTATAAACAAGGTGAAAAGACAACCTTAAGAATGGGAGAAAATAATAGCAAATGAAACAACTGACAAAGGATTAATTTCCAAAATAAACAAGCAGCTCATACAACTCAATACCAGGAAGCAAACAACCCAATCAAAAAGTGGGAAAAAGACCTAAACAGACATTTCTCCAAAGACATACAGATGGCTAACAAGCACATGAAAAGATGCTCAACATCGCTCACTATTAGAGAAATACACATCAAAACTAAAATGAGATATCACCTCACACCATCAAAAAGTCTACAAACAATAAATGCTGGAAAGGATGTGGAAAAAAGGGAACCCTCTCCCACTATTGGTGGGGATATAAATTGGTACAGCCACTATGGCAGATGATATGGAGATTCCTTAAATAAAACTAGGAATAAAGCCACAATATGGTGCATCATGAGAAATGCTGGGCTGGAAGAAGCACAAGCTGGAATCAAGATTGCCAGGGAGAAATATCAATAAACTCAGATGTGCAGATGACCCCACCCTTATGGCAGAAAGTGAAGAAGAACTAAAGAGCTTCTTGATGAAAGTGAAAGATGAGAGTAAAAAAGTTGACTTAAAGCTCAACATTCAGAAAACCAAGATCATGGTATCCGGTCCCGTCACTTCATGGCAAATAGATGGGAAAACATTGGAAACAATGGCAGACTTTATTTTGGAGGGCTCCAAAATCACTGAAGATGGTGATTTCAGTGAAATGAAAAGATGCTTACTCCTTGGAAGGAAAGTTATGACCAACCTAGACAGCATATTAAAAAGCAGAGACATTACTTTGCCAACAAATGTCTGTCTAGTCAAGGCTATGGTTTTTCCAGTAGTCATGTATGAATGTGAGAGTTGGACTATAAAGAAAGCTGAGTGCTGAAGAATTGATGCTTTTGAACTGTGGTGTTGTAGAAGACTCTTGAGAGGCCCTTGGACTGCAAGGAGATCCAACCAGTCCATCCTAAAGGAGATCAGTCCTGGGTGTTCATTGGAAGGAGTGATGTTGAAGCTGAAACTCCAATACTTTGGCTACCTGATGCGAAGAGCTGACTCATTTGAAAAGACCCTAATTCTGGTAAAGATTGAGGGCAGGAGGAGAAGGGGACGACCGAGGATGAGATGGTTGGATGGCATCACCAACTCAATGGACATGAGTTTGGGTAAACTCTAAGAAGTTGCTGATGGACAGGGAGACCTGGCATGCTACGATTCATGGGGTCGCAAAGAGTCAGACACAACCAAGCGACTGAACTGAACTGAATGACCCAGCAATCCTATGACTAGACACATACCCTGAGGAAACCAAAATTGAAAAAAAAAAAAAAACACATGTACCCCAATGCTCATTACAACACTATTTACAATAGCTAGAACATGGAAGCAACCTAGATGTCCATCGACAGATGAATGGAAAAAGAAGTTGTGGTACATATAGACAATGGAATATTAGTCATAAAAAGGAATGCATTTGAGTCAGGTCTAATAAGGTGGATGAACCTACAGCCTATTATACAGAGTGAAGTAAATCAGAAAGAGAAACATCATACACTAATGCATACATATGAAATCTAGAAAGATGGTACTGATGAATTCTTTTGCAGGGAAGCAATGGAGAAACAGACATAGAGAATAGACTTATGGACATGGAGGTGGAGGGGAGGAAGGAGAGGGTGAGATGTAGGGAGAGAGTAACATGGAAACTTACATTACCATATGTAAAATAGATAGCCATTGGGAATTTGCTATATGACTCAGGGAACTCAAACAGGGGCTCAATAACAACATAGAGGGGTGGGATGGGGAGGGAGGTGGGAGGGAGGTTCAAGAAGGAGGGGACATATGTATACCTATGACAGATTCATGTTGATATTTTGCAGAAAACAGCAAAATTTTGTAAAGCAATTTTCCTTCAATCAAAAAATAAATTGTTTAAAAAAAAAAAAAAAAAACACTTTCTAGGTTTGACATAGCTATTCTCCCAAGGAGAATCTTTTAATTTTAATTTTGTGGATGCAGTCACCATCCACATTCACTTTGGAGCCCACAAAAATGAAATCTGACACTGTTTCCGAATTTTCCCCATTTATTTACCATGAAGTGATAAGACTTTATACTGTTCTTTATATATTCTGGATACAAGAAATCCTCTGTCTGATATGTGTTCCTAATATTCTCTCCCAATCTGTAATTGGCCATTTCATATTCTTAATGGTGTCTTTCAAAAAGTAAAATATGTTACTGTCAATATTTTGATAAAATCTAATCTATTTTTATTTTTCTGTTTTGGTTTGCACTTCTGTGTTCTTTCTAAGAAAACTTGGCTACATTAGCATCACAAACAATTTCTTTTAGAAGTTTCATCATTTTAATGTTTATACTTAGGTATATAATCCCTTCTGAGTTAATTTCCTATATGAAAAGTTCTACATTTATTTCTTTACATGAGTATATCTATTCTCTGGCATTATTCAATGAAAAGATTTTTCTTTCTTCATTGAATTGTCTCACACCTTTGTTGAAAATCAATTGAGCACATATATGTAGATTGAGACTTACTTTTAAGTTTTATTAAAACAGATAGTGGCATTTACTGATATCTAGCTTATCCTTATGACTAAGGCATGTTTTTTGCTTCTTTGTTGACCATCCCAAGTTTTCTATGATGTTTTTTGAATCTAGCTAGTTGGATCTTAAACATCTCCCAAATGCAAGTGAGTTATAGGAACTGTGTAACTTAGACTCCTCATAGGTCATTGTTTAGTCTTGTAGAGTTTCATATTATGCCTAAGCATTTCAGTATGCAACTCATTATGAAAAGGTACCCATATGGGTATTTCTGAAAGTCTTCCTCTAAATTGACCCAACACCTAGGCATTTTGCTCCACAAAGTACAGCTGCTTTAGCCTCCCAAAACTCATTTCACTCTCCTTAGCTCAGCAGTACTGCTGTGCATTTCTTGGATTCTTTCTGTAAAATGGAAATAGTATTACCTTGGGTTTCCCAAGTGGTGCAGTGGTCAGAGATCTGCCTGCGAATGCACGAGACACAAAAGACATGGGTTCAATCTCTGCGTCGGGAAGATTCCCTGGAATAGGAAATGGCAACCCACTCCAGTGTTCTTGCCTGAAAAATTTCATGGGTAGAGGAGGCTGGTGGGCTACAGTCCGTGGGGTCGCAAAGAGTCGGACGTGAGTGACTGAGCACACATTATCTTACCTGATGAGGTTATTATAGACAAGCTAATGAATGGATAATGATGGCTACTTAATGAATGTTCAAAAAACTACTAGTATTAGATTTGCAGTATGAAAAATGAATAGAAAGAAAGGCTTAGTGTTATAGCCCTGCAGCCCTGTAGAGCTCAATTTAAATAATTCTTGCTCCTTAATATCTATCTCTTTCTCCACAAAAGTCAGATAAACAGTGGAACAACAAGATTTCATCTTTTTATTAGCCCATATCACACATACATCAATTGAGAACCTTATAGTTCTCATAATTAGAAATTAAAACAAGAAATCCATGATTTCTTCTCTCTTTACATAGAACAAAACTCTTGAATTCTTCAGGAAGAAGAATATTCCTGGAAGGAATAGATATCTAAGGGCAGTTTGACAAGTCTGAGACACACTGTTTTTGCTACTGGATGTGAAAATCATGCTACCCCTTATTAATGTTACAGCACCTTGTAATTACCCTGTCTTAGCCCTCTTTGTCTTCTCGAATGTTTTTTTTTCTCTCCATCTTCCTCTCTAAACAGTAAGTTATTTTCAGACAGAAGACAGTATACTGTTTTAAACTTTCTAAGAATAAGGAAATCACCTGAAATAATTACAAAATATCCACAGGCTCCATGTCAAATATTTCTAATTCAGAGTATCCTGAACAGAACCCAGCAATAGGCATCTTCACATGCATTTCAGAAGGCTCCGGTCTATGTGGTCCAAAAACTACTGTTATCATGTTCTATGCCATCCTTATCTTTGTGAAATCTTCCTTGTCAAAACAATTATCAAGTGCCTGGAATATCATCAATATTTAAAACATACTGATTTAATAAATGAATTAGTGGATGTATAGATGAATGTCACATTGAAAAATGTATTTAAGAGATGAATCTAGCAGATAGTGACCTGTAGAAAAATCATTTGTGCTCTCTTAGAATGCAGACATAACTAAGATACATAAAGCAGGAGAGATAGAGAAAATGTCTGGCTTATTCTATTAGAAATCTTGAAGGAGAAAGAGGAGACTACATGAAATTTTTAAAAAATGGCATTTACTTAATTCTTCAAAAGAGTCCATCTATATCCATGATTAAGGGAGTGACAGCTTATTAGCAAGGGAAAACTTGAGTCAAAATAAGTTATATATGAAAAAAAACATAGTATTCAAACTATATATCTCCTATATGAATCAAGTAAAGTAAATAATTTATTTGATTTATTTTTAAAAGTTATATTAATGCCTAGAATCCAAAGGAGTAACTCCCTTGAAGGCATTTATCCCCTGGAGTACCCTAACTCTATAAGACCCAAGGATTTGCTGGAGCTTCTACCATCAGGAACACAGAGAAGCTAAGACTGCATCTGTCCAGTTAGCTCTAGCTCAGCTAGCAAGCAGAGCTTTCTTTCATCTTTAAAGGCTAATCTTAGCACCTAGATTTTTCCCCAATCAGTTCTGGAAAAATATACTGCATGATGTTCTCACAAATTTCTCCATTTCTTTCTTCCTTTATACTTTGATGGGATATACAGGATAAAGAAAACTGAGATTGTGCCAGAACTCTGTAAGTGCTTCATTTTTATTATAGTTGTAGGACAACTCTTTTCTTTTAGCAATATCATCTTTCCATCAAACTGTACAAATATATTGGGAATCAAAGAAAGATTCAAAGGCAGAAGGACTGGTGAGAACCATGCACAAATGCAGTGGGTCATAGGGTCAGGATCCAGAGAGAAACACAGGGACAGAGACCATATGTGGAAGGCAGAGATCCAGCTGAAGAAAGTACAATCTGGATATGGAGAAAGACCAAAGTTAGAAAAATATTTTAAAATATAAAACAAAAATGGGCTTCCCTGGTAATTCAGCTGGCAAATAATCCTCCTGCAATGCAGGAGACCCCAGTTTAATTCCTAGGACAGGAAGATCCCCTGGAGAAGGGATAGGCTACCCATTCCAATATTCTTGGGCTTCCCTGGTGGCTCAGATGGTAAAGAATCTGCCTGCAGTATGGGAGACCTGGGTTCGATCCCTGGGTTGGGAAGATCCCCTGGAGGAGATCATGGCAACCCATTCTTGTATTCTTGCCTGGAGAATCCCCATAGAAGAGCCTGGCAGGTTGCAACCATGGGGTTGCAAAGAGTTGGACATGACTGAGCAACTAAGCACATATGCACACAAAACAAAAATATTCCTAAAATGACTTAAGGTAGGAAAAATAATAAGGAAATGCCTGAAGAGCAGGACAGATATATACTTTAGCAAAAAGGGAAAAAATGTATCTGCTGTATTGAAAGTGGAAGAATAAAAGTTAGGAGTAAATGGAAGTGTGAAAAATGCTGCTTGTGTGAGGATCACAGGGAATAAAGAAGATACTGATCAATTTTCTACTCCAGTGGTGCATAAGCACACAGTACAAAAGAAATATTGAAAATATTATAAACAGGATTCTGGTTAATTAGAAGATACAGTCTTACAGTGGGTAGTTTAGGATATTTGGGATACAATCTCACCTCTGTTGTTAAGTGGCTGTGCAACCTAGATCTTCACATTTTACTTTTTTGGGACTCCATTTCTTTATAACATGAAGGGATTGAACTAGATACTAAGAGCTAACACATCAAATACTAATGTCATTTAGAAACATAGCTGTGAACATTTGGTACTCACAAAAATGTTTTGTTTCTGGTATTATTATTACTGCCATTTCAGATGAAAACCTGAGGCACTTGAAAGCAATTTCTACAAAGTCACAAATGTAGTAGGTGGCAGAGGCATGTTCCCAGTCTAGGCAGTCGAGCTCCAAAGCCTACACACTTCTAGCCTCACTATGCTTACATTCCAGCAAATGATCCCAGAGCAAGCTGACAGAGAAGTAATTGCACACAGTAATCAAATCTCAGAACTACTCAGCAAAGCCTGTTAGGAGAGAAATATTAACATGGGGTTTTGAAGGGCTGATGAACATTAATTGCGTTGGCTAAAGAATTGTGAGAAAAGAAAAGCAATTTTTTGTCAGCAAAGATAGAAATTTATGATGTGTGATGACTGTAGACTAGCTAAAGAGTGATAAAATTATAAAATCTGATAAAATGACCTGAGATAGTGATTAGAACAGAGAATTTGAGATAATCATGGGGAAATAAGAAAATTAAGAAATTAAGAAGAAAACAAGACCCATAAAGGGATATGATAATTTTATTCCAATAACAAGAAGGCTGTCATTTTTTTTTTTTTTTTTGAATGATGAATTTTCTTGTATCTTCAAAGAACAAATCAAGACCAAAGAGTGGAAATTTTAAGGAGCCATAGTTCATCTCAGGGTAAGGAGACTCTGGCCAATTAAGCCATCTGTCAAGAAAACAGTCTGCTTTGTGAGGTAATAGACTTCTTATAACTGGAACTTGACTACTGTGATTGGACAACACATATTTATATTAAAAAGTTTATAGACTTAGGTGCAGATTAGGAAAGAAGACTTCTGTTCAGTTCAGTTCAGTTGCTCAGTCGTGTCTGCCTCTTTGCGACCCCATGAACCGCAGCACACCAGGCCTCCCTGTCCATCACCAACTGCCAGAGTCTACCCAAACCCATGTCCATTGAGTCGGTGATGCCATCCAACCACCTCATCCTCTGTTGTCCCCTTCTCCTCCTGCCCTCAATCTTTCCCAGCATCAGGCTCTTTTCAAATGAGTCGCTAGTGTAAAGGTTTTAGAATTATGTTATTTCTGAATCAAATCACATGTCTCCCACAGAAAATGGTGACCTTTTTTTTTCTGAGAACATTAAGGAGGCGTTTTCAGAGATTGAAGCAGTGGTCAAGAAAGTCAAGTTGTCAGCCCAAGAATTGAGATGCTCTGAGCATGACTTGAGCTTTAGCTAGATTCTTAATCCCAAATTACCATGCACACAGGACAAGAGAAACCCCAATATATGAGGTCATTCTAAGCCCATCTCAAAGGTTTCACAACTAATCATGAGCAAATAAATCTCAACACTTTGGTATATGTAAGCAAGCAGTATTTGTCTCAAGTATATGAGGGACTAGAGAGATGACTTTTCAATTGTTTTTTCTAGTTCATACTTTCACAAAATTACCTTGAAGATAGGTGATTTCCAGGACTCACTCTTATGTGGGTTAAGCAAATGGTTTAATCTTTTTGAAATTCAGTTTACATAAACTCACAGGCTTAGACGAGATGACTTTAAGATCACCTCTTGATTTAGCACATTATGTATGCACATACATTGGCACATTCTATGCCAATAAGAAGACAGAGAAATGGAAACAACTTTCAAAAATGAAAATGATGTCTTCAGATATCATTGAATTGGGAATTTCCTTATGCCACTACTCCTCAAGCCTACTGCTTTCCCCTCACCCCTTGATCAATGTGCTTAACTTGTTTGTTACTCATTTTTTCAGATTAGTATTGTCAATTTTGTACAGAAACACAGACATGGTCTATTTCGGGGCATTCACTTTTGTCAAATTCTTTCTATTGCCGGTTGCAGAATGTCTGAGTCTGATTTGCAGTGACCAATGAAAAGGCAGAACCAGAGCATGATCACCGAGTTCATCCTTATAGGCTTCTCAAACCTAGGGGATCTGCAGATCCTTCTCTTCTTTATCTTCCTTCTGGTCTACTTGATGACTCTGATGGCCAATGCCACCATCATGACAGTCATTCGTCTGGATCAGACTTTGCACACCCCTATGTACTTCTTTCTCTTTGTCCTCTCCTGTTCTGAAACCTGCTACACCTTGGTCATTGTACCAAAAATGTTGGCCAACCTGCTTTCCACGGCTCCAACTATTTCATTATCTGGGTGTGTGGCCCAGCTCTATTTCTTTGTGGGCTTGGCTTGTACCAACTGTTTCCTAATTGCTGTAATGGGCTATGATCGCTATGTTGCCATCTGCAACCCTCTCAACTATACACTCATTGTCAGCAGAGCCACCTGCACACAACTGGTTTTAGCCTCAAGTTTCTGTGGTTTCCTGATCTCTGTGGTTGTCAACGTCCTGGTGTTTAGTGTACCCTTTTGTGCCTCCAATCGGATCAACCACTTCTTCTGTGACATTTCCCCTGTCATAAAACTGGGCTGCACAGACACCAACCTGAAGGAGATGGTTATCTTCTTCCTCAGCATTCTGGTATTGCTGGTTCCCTTAGTACTGATCTTCATCTCCTACGTCTTCATCGTTTCCACCATCCTCAAGATCTCCTCAGTAGAGGGACAGTGTAAGGCCTTCGCCACCTGTGCCTCCCACCTCACAGTGGTCATTGTCCACTATGGTTGTGCTTCCTTTATCTACTTAAGGCCCACATCCCTGTACTCCTCAGATAAGGATCGGCTTGTGGCAGTGACCTATACTGTGATTACCCCACTACTTAACCCTCTTGTCTATACACTGAGAAATAAAGAAGTAAAGACAGCTCTGAAAAAGGTTCTTAGTAGGTACTTGCTTTCCAAAACTGTATGAGTTGATAAATCAGGAAAATTATATTCATGAAAGTATCCAGGATAGGATGCCAATAAACATAGTTTTTGTTTAAAAAAGAAAACAAGAAAGGTTTTGTGTTATTTTTATTGGAAAGACCTTTCTTTTTGCCCTCTATTCACTGTAGAGGTTGTACCATTTGGTCTCCAGAAAGTTATGTGAATGTGGCAACTTTCAAAGACTCAATCCATGTTATTATTGGACATTTAAAATGTCAGTTTTCTCAGATCAACACTACAAATACTGCATTATTTTTCTGAGAATGTCCAGTCTGTTAATATTCTTCCTACACTGAAGGAAACAATAGAGAATGTTGTTTAAATGTCTGAATGCTTCCATATATTTTTTGAGGTAAAAGAAATATTTACAATAAAAAATTATAGACAAAAAGAATAATTCATTTATGGATAGATGAGAGATCAAAGTTCCATGAGGCTGATGGTAAAGCAGAACACACGGATTTTGGAATCATAAAGACCTAGGTTTGAATATTGATTTGAATCACTGTCCAGCCAAATGCCATGGGTCAGACTTAACCTCTCTCACGGTCAGTTATTCCCTATGTAACATGACACCTTCTCATTTGGGCATGGTAAGAACTAAAGGAGTTAATAGATGCAAAGCAATTTGGTGCTCTTCTGACAGAAAGCATTAAAAATTGCTAGCTTTTTCCCACTTCCTTTCATTTTCCTTTCTTTATTCCCTAAACTAGGATTGCAATAATGTCAGTTGGAGTGTGAAATTGAGTTGACCATCCAAGAGTTCTTTTATGAATCTGCCAATATGAGCAAAGCATTAAATTGGGTATTATAGGAAAAGAGTAATAAACTATGGTTCCCTCTCTCTTTCATGCTTTGCTATAAGAAATAACCAAACGGTAATCACCTATACAGGAAGATTACACTTATTTGCATGACTATATTTTGTGGGGGTTTTTAAAGATGTGTCTCAATAAAGCAACATAATTTTATATGAACCTAATTTCTTAAGTGTTCATTTCTCAGCCTTCCAATTGAGCAACATGTAGTAGGAGTTCTTACTTGGGTATGTGGAGGGGGGTAAAAGTTGAAGTGTCACATAACATAGATCTAAAAATAAGTTTCCTGGGTGAGCATATACCTATAACTTAAGTTCTATAAAATGGAAATAAATAAAACATTGTTTACATAAGAATTAAATCAGTAAATGCCTTATGGTATATACAGCTTGTCTTTTTATGACTGGCTTACTTCACTTAGGGAAGGGAGAGTTATTACTTACTGGTTACCATCTCAGATTTGAAAAATGGAAGCATTCTGGAGATCTGTTTTATAACAATGTGAGTACAGTTCATACTACTGAATTACACACATAAAAGTGGATAAGATAGCAAATTTTATGTTATGTTTTTCTTACAATAAAAATAGGTCTTGTTATGTGTCAGCAGGTTATGTTATGGTTTGCTGTTCCAAGCTGAGCTCAACATGGTAACTCTGCTTCGTTTCACATTCATTGGATTTGACCATTTTGAATTGGTCGGAATTAGATTTGCATCAGCTATTTTCATTCTAGTTACCAGGTCTAAAAGACTGGGAGAGATCATCTCATGCTGGTAGTAGAAAACCTGCAATGCATTTTTAAAATTAATTTATCTATTTTAATTGGAGGCCAATTACCTTACAATATTGTAGTGGTTTTTACCATACATTGACATGAATCAGCCATGTACATGGTGTACATGGTGTTCCCCATCCTGATCTACCCCCATCTCCCTCCCCACCCTATCCCTCAGGGTCATCCCACTGCACCAGCCCTGAGCACCCTGTCTCATGCATCAAACCTGGACTGGCAATCTATTTCACATATTGTAATATACATGTTTCAATGCTATTGTCTCAAATCATCCCACCCTCACCTTCTCCCACAGAGTCCAAAAGTCTGTTCTTTACATCTAGTCTCTATTACTGTCTCGCATGTAGGGACATTGTTACCATCTTTCTAAATTCCATATATATGCATTAATATACTGTATTGGTGTTTTTCTTTCTGACTTATTTCACTCTGTATGATAGATTCCAGTTTTCATCCACCTCAATAAAACTGACTCAAATGCATTCTTTTTAATAGCTGAGTAATATTCCATTGTGTATATGTACCACTGCTTTCTTATCCATTCATCTGCTGATGGACATCTAGGTTGCTTACATGTCCTGGCTATTGTAAACAGTGCTGCGATGAACATTGGGGTACATGTTTGTCTTTCAATTCTGGTTTCCTCGGTGTGTATGCCCAGCAGTGAGATTGCTGAGTCATATAGCAGTTCTATTTTCAATTTTTTAAGGACTCTCCACACTATTCTCCATAGTGGCTGTACTATTTTGCATTCCCACCTACAGTGTAAGAGGGTTCCCTTTTCTCTGCATCCTCTCCAGCATTTATTGAAAAAACCTGCAATGCATTTTTTGACCAGGTGGCTCAGATGGTAAAGAATCTGTCTGTAGTGCAGGAGACCTGGGTTCAATCCTTGGGTCTGGAAGGTCCCCTGGAAAAGGGAAAGGCTTCCACTTCAGTATTCTTGCCTGGATAATTCCATGGACAGAGGAGCCTGGTAGGCTACAGTCCATGGGGTCTCAAAGAGTCAGACACAACTGAATGACTAACAATATTTTGAAATTGGCAAACTATCCCTCTGCCTGTATTTCATTGGCTAACATAAATCCCAGTCAGTTCAGTTCAGTTGCTCAGTCATGTCTGACTCTTTGCGACCCCATGGACTGCAGCACACCAGGTCTCCCTGTCCATTACCAAATGCCGGAGTCTACCCAAACCCATGTCCATTGAGTCGGTGATGCCGTCCAATCATCTCATCCTCTGTCATCCCCTTCTCCTCCCACCTTCAATCTTTCCCAGCATCAGGGTCTTTTCTAATGAGTCAGCTCTTCACATCAGGTGGTCACAGTATTGGAGCTTAGCTTCAACATCAGTCCTTCCAATGAACATTCAGGACTGATTTCCTTTAGGATGGACTGGTTGAATCTCCTTGAAGTCCAAGGGAATCTCAAGAGTCTTCTCCAACATCACAGTTCAAAAGCATCCATTTTTCAGTCCTCAGTTATTTTTATGATCCAAATCTCACATCCATACATGACTACTGATAAAACCATAGCTTTGACTAGATGGACCTTTGATGGCAAAGTAATGCCTCTGCTTTTTGATATGCTATCTAGGTTGGTCATAGATTTTCTGCCAAGGAGCAGGTGTCTTTTAATTTCATGGCTTCAGTCACCATCTGCAACGATTTTGGAGCCCAGGAAAAGAAAGTCTGTCATTGTTTCCATTGTTTTCCCATTTATTTGCCATGAAGTGATGGGACCAGATGCCATGATCTTTGTTTTTTGAATGTTGAGTTTTAAGCCAGCTTTTCACTCTACTCTTTCACTTTCATCAAGAAGCTTTTTAGTTCCTCTTCAGTTTCTACCATAAGCATGGTGGCATCTGCATATCTGAGGTTACTAATATTTCTCCAGGCAGTCTTGATTCCAGCTATGCTTCATCCAGCCTTGCATTTTGCATGATGCACTCTGCATATAAGTTAAATAAGCAGGGTGACAATATACAACTTTGATGTACTACTCTCAAAATTTGTAACCAATCCATTTTTCCATGTCCGGTTCTAACTGTTGCTTCTTGACCTGCATACAGATTTCTCAGGAGGCAGATAAGGTGTCTGGTATTCCCATCTCTTTAAGAATTTTCCACAGTTTGTTGTGATCCACGCAGCCACAGGCTTTGGTGTAGTCAATAAAACAGTAGCTGTTTCTTTGGAACTCTCTTGATTTTTCTAGATCCAATGGATGTTGGCAATTTGATCTCTGGTTCCTCTGCCTTTTCTAAATTCAGCTTGAACATATGGAAGTTCTTGTTTCACATACTGTTGGAGCCTCACTTGAAGGATTTTGAGCATTACTTTGCTAGCATGTGAGATGAGTGCAATTGTGTTGTAGTTTGAACATTCTTTGGAACTACCTTTCTTTGGGATTGGAATGAAAACTTACCTTTTCCAATCCTGTGGCCACTGAAGTTTTCCAAATTTGCTGGCATATTGAGTGCAACACTCACAGCATCATCTTTTAGGATTTAAAATAGCTCAACTGGAATTTCATCATCTCCACTAGCTTTGCTCATAATGATGCTTCCTAAGGCCCACTTGACTTCACATTCCAGGATGTCTGGCTCTAGGTGAATGATCACACCACCGTGGTTATCTGGGTCATTAAGATCATTTTTATGTAGTTTTTCTGTGTATTCTTGCCACCTCTTCTTAATCTCTCTACTTCTTTTAGGTCCATACCATTTCTGTCCTTTAGGTAGTTCCATCTTTGCATGAAATGTTCCCTTGATATCTCTAATTTTCTTGAAGAGATCTCTGGTCTTTCCCATTCTATTGTTTTCCTCATTTCTTTGCATTGATCACTGAGGAAGTCTTCTTTATCTCTCCTTGCTATTCTTTGGAACTCTGCACTCAGGTGGATATATCTTTCCTTTTCTCCTTTGCCTCTAGCTTCTCTTCTTTTTTCAGGTATTGTCTCCTTGGAAGACCATTTTGCCTTTTTGCTTTTCTTTTTCTTGGCATTAAATCCCAATACCAAGCCCAAAGTTCTGTGGTTGAGAATTACACTCTGCATCTAAAAGGTGCAACTGCAAAGTCACAGAGCAGAAGACTTAGAAAGGGAAAAAGAGCTCTTGCTTAAAATTTAATCTACAACAATGATCTATGACCCAGCAAGTCCACTGCTGTGTATACTAGATTAAAAAGAGCCATATGCTGCCAAATTTGCTGGGGTTGGGTAGTATCAGTTTTCTAACTTTTTTCCTATCTCAATATGTTTTTAAATGAAGATTTAACTTTTCTTCAAATGTGGTGAGGACAACATATCAGGAAGCAATTGCCATTGGAAAGACAGTTAATTGCACACAGTTCCCAAGAGAAGATGGGACATGCCATGCTTAGGACAAGAGAACAGTGTAAGAGCCTGAAAAAGCAGACAAGTAGGCTTCCCAGATGGCTCAGCAGGTAGAGAATCCAGTTGCAATGCAGGAGACACAGATTCTGTCCCTGGATCAGGTAGATGCCTTAGAGAAGGAAATGGCAACCAACTCTAGTATTCTTGCCTGGAAAATCCCATGGACAGAGGAGCCTGAGAGACTACAGTCCATGGGATTCACAAAGAACACATTAACTCATTAGGGGCTATGGGCTCTGGATTGATTAGTTTGCATATGAAAGACTTGCTCTAAGCAATGTCCCTTGTTATCTCCAGGAACTGGAAAATTCTAACCCTAGTTAGGAAGAGCAGTCCCTCCTTGATAATTGAGGCTCCAAAAGGCCATCAAGGCTGATCAAAGGAGTCAAAACATCTGACACAGAACCGAGAAAATATAGTTAATATGCAGTATTCTGTTAGTATTCTAGGTCTTTTGCCTTTGCATATTAACTTTACAATCAGTCTTGATATCCCACAGAATAACTTGCTGGAATTTGGACTGGGATTGCATTAAATCTACAGATCACTTTGAGAAGAACTGACATCTTAACAAAATTCAGCCTTCCTATCCACATAGACTATTTCTTCATGTATTGAGATTGTCAACTACAAACTGGCACTTGCCAAGAGCATTGCCAGCACCCGAACAACAAGGGCATTTGCCATCTGCCTCTGCGGAGACTGAATCCTGTGTTGCTATAGCTGTTGCCCTTAACACCCCTGAGGGAGTTCAGAGTGAAGTGAGGCACTCTGTTCTTCAGGGAATCTTGTGGAACAGGTCTTTAGATATTTTCAGGAACTGATTCCATGATCCCAATCTTTGAATCTCTTGATATCTAGAAAAGCACTAAATCCCTTCATCAGCTCCTCATGACTAGCAGAAAATCTTTTGTAAAATGAGTGCTTAACTGCAATGAACTACCCTGAACTACCCCTTCCCCAAAATCGTATACTTATCTTTCTCCACTGCATTTTTGGAGCAATCTCTCAGATCTAGCTGAGGTGCTGTCTCCAGGGCTGCAATCCTCATTTTGCACCAAATAAAACTTAACTCATAACTCTCAAGTTGTGCCTCTTTTTTTTTTTAGTTGACAAGATCTTTAATATCTTTCACTAGTATTTTATAATTGTCCTCATAAAGGTCTTGTACATATTTTGTAATTTATCCTTAAGCATTTCTCTTTTTTTGCTGCTAATATAAATGGTATGTATTTTTAATTTCAAATTCCAATTGTCTATTGCTGGTATACAGAGGAAAGTGAACTTTTGTATACCAATGATATGTCTTACAACCTTGCTATAATCACTTTTTAGTTTCAGGAGGGTTTTATGTTTTTGTTTTTGGTTTGTTGTGGGGTTTTTTGACTGTTTTTTGCTTATTCTTGAGAGTTTCTTTGTAGGCCATCATGTCATCTAGGAAGAGAGACAATTTTATTTCTTCTTTCTTTTGATGTTTTCCTACTGTTTTTATTTTTATAATTTCTATATTGCTATTTTCCAGAAGCTGAATCTGGGTTTGTATCTGACAGATTCTTAGAGGCACTACCAATTTAGATGCTCTATACATTAAATCCAGAGTTTGAGGTTTCTTGAGTTAAGTGATGATGCAATTTTGAGATGCAAATCAGAATGAGGGCCTACCAATTACGGTCTAGCATAAGTGAATCTATTTTCACCACCGCAACTATATCTCCTGTCAGCCATGCGACAACTCCCATCAAAACCTCCCACAGTGAGCTAAAAGATGGGCTTAATTCTGTTTTATGTTTATCTTAAAGTGTCCTCTCTCAGAGTACCAGCTTAAAGTAGATCTACTGTTTGACTCCCTATTTTGGTGGGTCTTGGACCTTAATTTCTCTCTGCCTCATCCTGTGATTCCCTCACGTCACTAGCTGGATTTGTAATTCCATCCAGATAAATAAATGTCTTCGGTGTAAAAGACATTTTTAGTACTTCATTTCTCTCAGGATTCTTGCTTTCTCTCAGATTATGACCTGGAAGTTCCTACAATGCTTTCAGCTGATAAATATGCATTAAGGAAATTTTTAAAATATTCCCCAGAAATTTCAATTGTTTTCAGGAAGAGCATTTGTTTAAATAACCAGAGTAGTCAATAGAAGAAATAGAAATTCTCAGCAATCCTCTTCAATCTTTTTTCTTTGAATATCCTAGGTTTAGTCATTCAGTAGTTTCTACTTAGCTTTCTTATTCTCAGTGTTTTTATTCATAACTCATCAGTCAAATCTTAGCCCTAGTTATATTCAAGAAGATCTTCACTGTGAGGTGCTCATCTTCCTAGCTTTGCTGTCTCTTCACTGGTACATGCTTCATAATGCCCCTTATTACACACAGTTATGCAACCCTGCTACATCAGATGGATTGGTGTAATTTATTTATCTTTGTATCATTGTAATTTCCAAAGCACAGAACTCAATGAATGGTCACTGAATAAAAGTCATTCCCTTATAATAATTCCTAAGGAATTATTATAAATCCAGTTGTTTGACTTTTTATTCAGTATATGCCTTTTCCAGTAGTCATGTACAGATCTGAGAGTTGGACCTTAGAGAAGGCTGAGCACTATAGAATTGATGCTTTTGAATTGTAGTGCTGGAGAAGACTCTTGAGAGTCCCTTAGACAGCAAGGAGATCAAACCAGTCAATCCTAAATAAATCAATCCTGAATATTCATTCTAAAGAATGATGCTGAAGCTGAAGCTCCAATACTTTGGTCACCTGATGCAAAGAGCCAACTCATTGGAAAAGTCCTTGATGTTGGGAAAGATTGAGGGCAGGAGGAGAAGGGGATGACAGAGGATGAGATGGTTGGATGGCATAACTGACTCAACAGACATGCATTTGAGCAAACTCCAGAAGATAGTGAAGGACAGGGAAGCATGCCCTCCTGCACTCCATGGGGTTGCAAAACATCAGACATGATTTAGTGACTGAACAACAAACTGGGCATAGAAGCAAGGCAGAGCCTACCAGTGTAATCCCCCAAAGTGCCAAACACACCTACATCACCAGCCCCTGCCTTCATGTCTTATGCTTTATCAAATCAATCTTCAAGTAAACCTGCAGGTTGGTGAACTTGGTTTCTCTTGGCATAATCAGTGTTTTGTAATCTTTCTATCTGAAAGCAACTCCCTTATGCCAAAAGAATTCTTATTTACATTTTTCATCCTTTGCCTAGATAGAATTTTTTTTCAATCTATATTGTTCTCTTCTGATATTAGATAAGATGTTCTTGTCCAAGTTTAGTCATTTATCTTTTGCCTTAGCTCTCCTTGTCTCAAAGGGCTCCAGTTCTTAGAATCCCAGAAGGCTATAAATACTCTCCAACCTAATTACAGACTCTGAATTGACATATGAATAGAGACTGGACTAATTTCAGCTTCTTATTTAAAACTTTAAAAGGTTAAGACATCTAAGTGTCCAAATAAACCCATTATGAAATGTTTCAGCACATTTTTTCTCAATCATTTACTCCTTTAGGACAGATGACGTTATTTTTACAAGTAAACTTCTGCTGCTGCCTCTTTCCACGTTCAAAAGACCTACAAGACTGTGAGTCCTCAAAATCAAACTCATATGTCAACTTCCTTGATCATTTGAATATAAGTGGGTAAGTGTATTCTATCAGTTACTACCTGAAGAAGAGACCATTTTCCACCAAGGATTTCAGATTTGAATGCATTTGCATCATAGTTTTTAGTATTATGAAAAAGATTCTATACCAGAGTCAATTTGTATATGCTATTTTTCTTAAAATAAAACAAGCTTTTTACTCCTATTGAGTCTGCATATACACATAAGTGAAACACATGTACACATATACCATGCCCTATATGAAATTTGAAAACTGAGAGATCAAGCAACAAAAGTAACTAGGGGGCAGGAAAGCTCATCAGCATAGGTTTATTTTTAAAAAATAACTTAGGGAATAATAAAAATATTATGAATGGTATGGATTATAGTCAAATAGCAAAGAACATATTCTAGGTAAAAATCATAGTAGATGAGAAAACTAATGGAGAATTAAAGGGGAAACTAAGGGAGAATTTAAGAATGCCATTATTTGTTATTATGTTTTGTTTAGAGTCTATTATATGTCCCAAACTGTGGTGGAGGCAGCAAATCATTTGGGATATATTGTTATGGGTCCCTTTCCCCCAAAGAAACAATCTACAGAGGAATAGGATATAGATGAATGGATGATAGATAGATAGATAGATAGAAAATAAGAGGTACAGATTAATTCTAAAAATGTAAAAGACAGTATCTAACCCATACTCCATACTAGTATGATTTTAAGATCTCTAAGTGTTATGAAGAGAAAGAGCATCTATGTGGATTCTGGTAGCCAGAGAAGGTATGTTGAACATGGGACATGACAGGGATTTGGATATAGAAAACAACAGTCTATATAAGTATATGAAACAGCATGAGAGAAATATAAAAGCAGTACCATGATTGGGGCCAAGAGTGAAGGCTTCCTTAAATATAACTAAATTCTTATTTGAATCACTGAAAGAGAAGCTGGTGATTTAGCAGGAAATTGAGAGCAGTTTGATTTGCAAAACTGTGATAAAATTAAGCAACATCTTCTTGTTTTTTCCCATCTTTGAATCTTTGAGTGTATTTACCATATCTTTGACTTACCAATCTTCTTATTCCCCTTTTTTTTTCATGCTCCTAATCTAAGGCATAGAAATAATAGATTTCGAGTATAAAATTTGATAATTTAAGAACATTAGGGAATTAAAATTGAACTATTCAAGAAAATTCAGAAATGGTAAAATGAGTTTTTCTTGAACAAACAGCGTGAGATCATGCTTTAGTCTCTTGGAAAAAGTGTGGGGCATATACTATTCTGGCAAGGTAAAGAGTAGATGGCATAAAATGTGATAGGAAGGAAGTAGTTTAAATGTTAGAAGACATACAGTGATATATGTCAATTATATCTTAATAAAACTGGGAAAAAGAATTTTGAAAATACATAAAAAGTAAATGCAAGGAAATAAAACTACCCATGATTGCCCTACTTCTGGAAATAACAGGCAATATTTTAATTCCTTCCAACATTCATCTCAGTATACCTATGTGTGTTTTTATATATGAGAGATGGTATAGAAATAAAATGTGATTCTACTTTAAAATACAAGTTAGAAGACTTGGATTCTGGTACTGACTCTGCTACTTCAGCATATTATTTATTATTCTATTGAGGTTAAAAAAAATGTAGCCCATGATAAACTAGAAACAGTACTACATACTAGGAATTCAGCTATTAATAAAAATATTGCCCCTGCCTATTATAACCTAGAGAGAGCGAAACATATAAGGAGATGAGCTCAACTCCCTACACATAATGCAGAGATGAAAATGTTCACAGGTCAGTCTGCTCAGGAGAGGGTATTTAGTGCCCCTGCATTAGCTGCAGATAAGAGACAAAACACCTGTGCTATCTACTGGGTTGCGAAGATCAAACTGATGTAGCTTACATAAAACATCTTGTTTTCTGCCATGTCTGATGAAAAGGAAAAGGGTTACATCAGCAGGAATGTGGAGCTCTCTAACTGAAGGAACCATGGCAGGATGAATAGTGAATGTACCGAGTGTCACTTCAAACAACTTGTATTTTATAGCCATTAAAGTAGCTAACAAGTTTGATGATGTTGAGTGCTGCAGGTAGCAAATCTGATCTCCTGAAATTTTGAACCTGACTCTCTAAATTGAAAATGACTCAGGGTCTGAATGACTTCGGCCACAAGATAATGTGAAACCCCTGAGATGGTCTCTTCTCTTTTCCTTCACCCTAACACTTTTTGGCTATTGAAGATTCAAGGTGCATTCTTGTTGCTCCCTTCCATTATCCTAGCCTCAGTCTTCCTACTGACTCTATATGTTGTCTATGCTAGTTTGATTATGATGGATACTGAGCATCAAGGTAGCTGCACTGGTAGAAAAATGAAAAAAAAATTGATAGAGAATAAAAAATAGATTAAGAGTTTTGAATATGAAAACTTAAGAACAGAAATATTTTCAAAATTGTAACAGAGATAGTGCAGTATCAAGAATAGGAGATATGGAAACCAAAGGATACATGTAAACAATGCAAATGACATAAGCCCATGGATGAGGGTATCCACCAAAGTTGCCTAAGAATTTTCTTTTTGTCATCTCAAAAGCCCAGAGTACCATAGTGCCTAGCAAGTTAGAAATAAAGATGAAATTAAAATGGATTTTTGTTATTTTATCACAAAATAGATGTTGATCATATTTTGCAATAAAATTTACACGTGATAACAACCTCTCCCTAAATGAAATCACTTATTATTAAATTATACTGTATACAATTAAGTGAAGGAAATGTTTAGTAAGTTCCTGATTTTTTTTTTCTTTCAACAGGCAATTACAACTACTTCCTTTGATGTTTTAACTGAACTATGAACCGGTAGAAAATTTTCAAGGGTGTGATATGGAGAGAGAGTTGGAGAGATGGTGCATTTCCAGAGGCAAATCTGCCACCAGGAAGTGGCTGATCAGTCTCTAAAAACAAAAGTGCCATAAATAGCCTCATTCATAAGATAATATTACTAATGAATTTACTAATCACAGAATGAGAAATCCCCCGTTTTCTTCAATCACCACTCCTATCCCAACTCCTCTAACATGCCTTCTGACATATCGAATGATGACTTGGATTGTCTGACTGTTCTCAAATAAGAATTGTTGCTGAACTTTAAAAAAATATTAATCCTTAAGCTTGCATTTATTATTGTAGCTGCTCACTGGTTGTATTTGGTCACTGACTTGTGCTTTCCTACCTGCCCCCACCCCAGCAGGCCATCTACTGTGACTGCCAATTACCAGAGGACAGGCATATCAAGCTACCAAGAATCTTCTGGGCAAACAGATGTTATAAATGGCATGCTGAGTTCAGAGATGTGAAAGCTTCTAAAGCAATTGTTTTAAAATAATAGCATTATTTTTGGAAGTAGCAAGTTTTTCTTGTGTTTGGATAGTAGCTAAAAGAGATGGAAATATTCTAGCCTACATAAAAATGAAGTAAATTTAGGATCATCAAATTTAAGAAACTTATTGTTAAATATTTAGAAAATATATCAGAAAGCAAACACAATCAGCTCTAATCTTATTATAAATATGACTTTGTGTCTTGCTTTTTCTTTTATTATACTAGGAGAATTTTCTAATGTTCTTATATACTCTTTGGTAATATCACATGGTTGCTTCTTTCAATCTTCGTATATTTCTATAATATAGCTAATCATTCTCCTATTTTGGAGAGTTAATATTTTTAAATTATCAAAAGGAATATCTACATTTAGACAGGTTGAGAGAAAGATCTTTCAATACTCTGGGTCTGAAAATGTAATTCTTAAAGGGAAGGCATTGGGGGAATATTCTTTGTACAGAGACACTTATCATTTTCTCTCTCCAAAATCATTCACCAAAGGAAGTTATTCAGATGCAAGGTTTCAATAGAACCACTGTGGTTACCCAGTTCATCCTGGTGGGGTTTTCTAGCCTGGAGAAGCTCCAACTGCTACTTTTTGTCATCTTCCTTCTTTTGTACTTGACAATCCTAATGGCCAATGGAACCATCATGACTATTATCTGCTTCAGCAGGACTTTACACACTCCCATGTATGGTTTCCTATTCATTCTTTCCTTTTCTGAGTCCTGCTACACTTTCGTCATCATCCCTCAGCTGCTGGTCCACCTGCTTTCGGCCACCAAGACTATCTCTTTCATAGCCTGTGCCACCCAGCTCTTCTTCTTCCTTGGCTTTGCATGTACCAACTGCTTTCTCATTGCTGTGATGGGATATGATCGCTATGTGGCAATTTGCCACCCTCTGAGGTACACACTCATCATGAACAAAAGGCTAGGTTTGGGGTTGGTATCTCTGTCAACAGTCACAGGTTTCTTTATTGCTTTGGTGGCCACCAACCTCATATGTGGCATGCATTTTTGTGGCCCAAACAGGGTCAACCACTATTTCTGTGACATGGCACCAGTTATTAAGTTAGCCTGCACAGACACCCATGTGAAAGAACTAGCTCTGTTCAGCCTCAGCATCCTGGTAATCATGGTGCCTTTTCTGCTAATTCTCATATCCTATGGCTTCATCGTTAACACCATCCTGAAGATCCCCTCGGCTGAGGGCAAGAGGAAAGCATTTGCCACCTGTGCCTCGCACCTCACTGTGGTCTTTGTCCACTATGGCTGTGCCTCCATCGCATACCTTCGGCCCAAATCCAAGTCTGCTTCAGACAAAGACCAGTTGGTGGCGGTGACCTACACTGTTGTTACTCCCCTGCTTAACCCTCTTGTCTACAGTCTCAGGAACCAGGAGGTGAAGACTGCCCTGAAAAGGGTTCTGGGGATGCCTGTGGCAACCAAGCGATCCAACAAAAAATTGCAACGTTAACTAGGCAAGTCATAGAAGAAGTCAAAGGCATGACATTTTCATAGTCCTTTCATCAGTTCAATCATGATTTGGATAGTATTTCCAACGACTAAGACCACTGTTGGCTCTTTCTTTTCTCCTATTTCAGAAGATCTACAAATCAATCTACATGCTAAATTATCTGATGCCTGTTCCTTTTTGTAAAGATGCATGTGGCAAAAAGAGAAAAGCATAATATTTTTTTCAAGGGAAAACACAAAACTCAAAATGAAAGTTGGCTAAGGATAGTTTGTCTAGTTGGATAGAGAGAATGGGATGTGAAGTTATTAGAAGCATCCTATCTAGGACCCCAGCACTTACCATATAGCACCATGTACCAGGTTCTATGAAAAGTAGAAAAATCAAGATTAATAAACTGATAATTTATGGAGGTGTAAAAGTGAGTAGGTAGAAAGATAAAAATGAAAATAAAATGATGAGTCAGATCTATTAAAAGAATTTGAATAAAGAATCATGTATACCAAAAGGACAAATATTTATTTCTTTTGAAAAAAAAATGGAGTAAACAACTTGAGAAGAAAGGAAAGGAAACTTGAACTAGATTTTAAATGAGGAACAAGATTTCAATCCAAAGAAAATGGATTTTTCAGTGAGAAAAACATTGGTTGATGTTATCAGAGTTGTAGATTTTCTTCAAAATTTAATACTAGAATTTTATTCTGTTAGTTAGAAATTAAATATATTCCACTTTTGTTTGTAGTTTTCCTTTGTTTTCATAGTGATTCCTTTTTTCAGTGGATTAATTTTTTTTTTAATTGAACTTAAGCAAAAATAACATCTTTATATTTGCTAGTACAGAGGAACATAATGCTATGAAGAGGCAGAAATGGCCCTAATATTTCAGTTAACCAACTCTACAATGGTCATAATGCAAAACTTACATGTATCTAATATTTTATTGTAACATTTGAACAGCAAATACTAAACAATTGATTTTAAATTTCAACTCTATTATTTTCAAGCCATGTGATTTGAAATAAGACATTTAAAACTATGGAAACTGATGTGCCCTAAATTTTTTCATCTGGGCAACTGAGATTTTTTTGAGTGAATATGTGAATTATCTAATGAGAACACTGTTTCTGGTTGGGAGAATCAATTGCTATGAATTAGACCCTTTATCTAGCCGATAGTAGAATAAAAATATCCTAATTTGTTAAAATTATTGTGCATCACACAGAGGAAAAGCTATGCCAATGCTAATTATGTGATTGTGAAAATTATAAACAAATAAGGAAAATGTTCTTACAATGCAAGTTAACCAGCATCCTCTATCCCTCTATAAGACATGCTGACTGATTCCCATGGCACAGTAAACACTCACGCCTAATAGATTAGTTTCTAGTGCACCTGCTGCATATTTCAGCTCTTACAAGTTAAATCACATATGTTTGTTCTCAAGACCATCTATGATGGTTGTATTCATTATAGTACTTACTCGACTTGAGAAATATAATTTTGTACCATGTAGTCTGGGGAAAAATGATGCAAAAAAGGATTATCTATTTCTAATACAAGGTTGAATGTTTTGGAAAGATTACATATGAGGAAAAAAATCACAGACTAAAACAAAATCATAAAAATCTAGAATCGTTATTTAGATTTTAGATTATTTTGCAAGTGTCTCTAAGTTCTGTTCATCTTTAAATTCATCAGAATTTTTGTAATAAACTATGGGCCATCTTATACTAGAAGTGCTCTGAAGAACTCCAACCATGTAGTCTACTAATTAAATACCTTAACCCTAAATGAAAATATTTAAAAATATTTGTATATTTAAGAATTTTGAATTGAAATTTTAAAATATTTAAGATTAAATTCAACAGTTGAGATGGGAGACATGTACATAAAAACTACCAAACATGGTTGAAAATTTAAATAAGATTTTAATAAATGAAGAGGTATCTATGTTATGGGTTGGAACACTCAATACCATTAACTCAGAGCTAACTCTGAGCAAATAGATCTATAGATTTGGGATAATTCCTATCAACTCCCAGAAGATTTTTCTATAAAATTTGACAGACTAACCGTAAAATGTATATAGAAAGGAATAAAGATAGCCAAAATAATTGTGGGGAATAAAATAAAATGTATAATATATGCTTTCTGACTTCAAAGCTTAATCTAAATATTCAGTAATCTAGAAGGTATCATACTTGTCTATAGTTAGACATATAGACAACGGGTAGAATTGAGAGTCAAAAAATATACACTTCAAAAGGCACCATTATGAAAACATAAAAGAACATCACACATAGAGGAAAATATATTTGCAAAACATATCAGATGGGCTTTGTATCCAAAATAAACAAATAATGCTTACAATTAAGTAATAAGAGAAACATGGCGTTTAAAAAGTGGGTGAAGACTTTCAGTAGCGCACCTGAGTACTTCAATCGTGTCTGACTCTTTGCAACTCTATGGGCTGCAGCCCTCCAGGCTCCTCTCCGTGGGATTCTCTAGGCAAGAACACTGGAGTGGTTTGCCAAGCCCTACTCCAAGGGATCTTCCCAACCCAGGGATCGAACACATTCCCTTATGTCTCTTACATTGGCAGGCAGATTCTTTACCACTAGCGCCACCTGGGAAGCCCAACTTTTGGTAGATGTTTCATCAAACAATATTAGTAGATAATAGATATATGAAAATGCATTTAAGATCATTAGTCACTCAGTTGTGTCCAACTCTTTGTGACCCCATGGACTGTAGCCTGCCAGGCTCTGTCCACAGAATTTCCCAGCAAGGACACTGGAATGTGTTGCCATTTCCTTCTCTAAGGGATCTTCCTGACACAAGGATCAAACCTTAGTCTCCTGTATCGGCAGGTGTATTCTTTACTACTGAGCCACCAGACAGACACTAAAAGATGCTGGTAGGGATGTAGAGAGACTGAAACCCTCACATATTGGTGTGGGAGTGTAAAATTATGCATATTTTTGTAAACAGTTTGACAGCTTTGTCTACTGGTAAGAATAAACTTACCAAATGACATTTCTAGGAATACACCAAAGATGAGTGAATACTATCTACACAAACACTTTTATATAAAGGTTCATAATAGCATTACTCATAATGGCTAAGATAAGGAAATGGTCTATCAATTTATAAATAAATTTATGGATAAACAAAATCAGGTATGGCCATAAAACTGTATACTATTCAGCAATAAAAAGAAATGAAATATGGTGCCTACTACAAAAGAAATTGCCTCCAAAAACATTATGCTAAATGTTCATTGGAAGGACTGATGCTGAAGTTGAAACTCCAATACTTTGGCCACCTCATAAGAAAAGTTGACTCATTGGAAAAGACCCTGATGCTGGGAGGGGTTGGGGGCAAGAGGAGAAGGGGACGACAGAGGATGAGATGGCTGGATGGCATCACCAACTTGATGGACATGAGTGTGAGTAAACTCTGGGAGTTGGTGATGACAGGGAGGCCTGGCGTGCTGCAATTCATGGGGTCACAAAGAGTTGGACATGACTGAGCCACTGAACTGAACTGAACTGAAGTAAAAGTAGGCAAGTACAAAGGACTACCATATCTGTAAAAAATGCCCAGGAAAGAGAACTCTGTATCAACAGAAAGTGGATTAGTGGGGTGGGATGGGAATAAGAGGGGATTTGACTGCAAATATGCTAATAATCAGATAACCACAATGGTGTGGTCATTCACCTAGATTAGAGCCAGACATCCTGGAGTGTAAAGTGGGCCCTAGGAAGTATTACTATGGACAAAGCTGGTGGAGGTGATGGAGCTATTTAAGAACATAAAGGAAGATGCTGTTAAAGTGCTGCACTCAATACGCCAGCAAATTTGGAAAACTCAGCAGTGGCCACAGGCTGGGAAAGGTCAGTTTTCATTCCAATCCCAAAGAAAGGAAATGCCAAAGAATGTTCAAATTACCATGCAATCGTACTCATTTCACATGCTCAAAACATTATGCTCAAATCCTTCAAGCTAGGGTTCAGGAGTATGTGAACTGTGAACTTCCAGATGTACAAACTGCCTTTAGAAAAGGTAAAGGTACCAGAGATCAAGTTGCCAACATCCACTGGATCACAGAAAATTCCAAAAAGACATCTACTTCTGCTTCATGCTACATTGACTATGCTAAAGCCTTTGACTCTGTGGATCACAAAAAACTGGAAAATTCTTAAAGAGATGGAAATACCAGACCACCTTACCTGCCTCCTGAGAAACCCCTATGCTGGTCAAGAAATAACAGTTAGAACTGGACCTGGAACAATGGACTGGTTCAAAATTTGGAAAGGAGTACATCAAGGCTGTATATTGTCACCTTGCTTATTTAACTTATATACAGAGTACATCATGCAAAATGCAGGGCTGAATGAAGCACAAGCTGGAATCAAGATTGCCAAGGGAAATATCAACAACCTCAGATAGATCTCCTGGAGGAGGAAATGGCAACCCACTCCAGTACTCTTGCCTAGAAAATTCCATGGATTGAGGAGCCTGGTGGACTACAGTCCATGGGGTCTCAAAGAGTCAGACATGACTGAGCAACTTCACAACTTCACAGATATGCAGATGACACCATCCTTACGGCAGAAAGCAAAAAGCAACTAAAGAGCCTCTTGATGAAGGTGAAAGAGGAGAGGGGAAAAACCTTGCTTAAAACTCAACATTCACATTTGGTCTCATCACTTCATGGCAAATGTGTATCTGTTAGCTACTAAGTTGTGTCCGATCCTTTGTGACCCCATGGACTGTAGCCCAGCAGGCTCCTCTCTCCATGGTATTCTCCAGGCAAGAATAGTGGATTGGTTTGCCATTTCCTTCTCCAAGGGATCTTCCTGACCCAGGGATCAAACCCAGTTCTCCTTCATTGCAGGCAGATTCTTTACCATCTAAGCTATAAGGAAGTCCCTTTCATGGCAATAGATTGGGGAAAAGTGGTAACAGTGACAGGTTTTATTTTCTTGGGCCCAAAGTTACTGTGGATGGAGAACGTAGCCACAAAATTAAAAGAGGCTTGCTCCTTGGAATTTCTTCCAAGCTATGGCAAACCTATACAGCATATTTAAAAACAGAGACATCACTTTGCTGACAAAGGTTCATGTAGTCAAAGCTGTGGTTTTTTCAGTAAGCTCCAATAATTTGGCCACCTGATGTGAAGACTTGAGTCAACTCATTAGAAAAGACCTTGATGCTGGGAAAAATTGAAGGCAGGAGGAGAAGGGGATGACAGAGGATGAGATTGTTGGATGGCATCATCACCGACTCAATGGACAGGAGTTTGAGCAACCTCCAGGAGATGGTGAAGGATAGAGAAGCCTGGAGTGCTGAAGTCCATGGGGTCACAACAAGTCAAGAGTCACACACAAATGAAAACTGAACAACAACAACAAATATACAGAAAAACTATTTTCTTCAGTGACCAGAATCATCCCTTCTACCATTTTTTTTCTCTTCATTTACTCATCTTCATCTGTATTTATAGATACTTGTACAGTTCCTGTGCTTAATTTAAAACATGATCTGTTGAAAGAGTAGTTGAATTCTTACACATAAACTGCCTTTAGAAAAAACATTGCATATGAATTATGAGATATGAAAATCAAGACAAATTGGAGAGGGGTTGCAATAGTATTTTCTGTTGTAAGAAAGAAAGAAAAATACATACATAAGGTATCTTTGATTTTATAGTCTAGCAAGAGTAAATAAACATAAATACTTGATAATTGGGGAAAACAAGAATTTTTTTTTAATTTATTTATTTTTTAATTGAAGGATAATTGCTTTACAGAATTTTGTTGTTGTCTGTCAGACACCAACATGAGTCAGCCACATGTGTATATGTGTCCCCTCCCTCCCATTTCCCTCTCCATCCTACTCCTCTAGGCTGATACAGAGCCCGTTTGAGTTCCCTGAGACATAGAGAAAATTTCCATTGGCTATCTACTTTACATATGGTAATGTAAGTTTCCATGTTACTCTCTCCATACAGCTCATCCTCTCCTCCCATCTCCCTGTGTCCATAAGTCTGTTCTATATATCTGTTTCTCTATTGCTGCCTTGCAAATAAATTCATCAGTACCATCTTTCTAGATTATATATATATATATGTGTATATATATATATATGTATGTATGTATATATATAATATATATGCATTAGTATATGATATTTATCTTTATTTCTCTTACTTATTTCACTCTGTATAATAGGCTGTGGGTTCACCCACCTCTTTAGACCCAAATGCATTCCTTTATGTGACTTAGTAATATTCCATTGTGTATATTTACCACTACTTCTTTATCCATTCATCTGTTGATGAACATCTAGATTGTTTCCATGTTCTACCTATTGCAGATAGTGCTGCAATGAACACTGGGGTACATGTGTCTTTTTCAAATTTGGTTTCCTCAGGGTATATGCCCAGGAGTGGAATTTCTGGGTCATATGGTGGTTTTATTCCTAGTTTTTTAAAGAATCTCCATACTGTCTTCCATAGTAACTTTATCAATTTACTTTCCCAACAACATTGCAAAAGGGTTCCCTTTTCTCCACACCCTTTCCAGCATTTATTGTTTGTAGACTTTTTCAGGGTGGCCACTCTGACCAGTGTGAGGTGATATCTCATTGTAGTTTTTATTTGCATTTCTCTAATAATGAGCAATGTTGAGCATCTTTTCATGCGTTTGTTATCTGCCTGTATGTCTTCTCTGGAGAAATGTCTGTTTAGGCCTTTTTCCCACTTTTTGATTGGGTTGTTTGTTTTTCTGTTATTGAGTTGTTTGGGCTGCTTGTATATTTTGGAAATTAATCCTTTGTCAATTGTTTGATTTGCCATTATTTTCTCCCATTCTGAGGGTTCTCTTTTCACCTTTTTCATAATTTTCTTTGCAGGGAAAAAGCTTTAAAGTTTAATCAGGTCCCGGTTATTTACTTTTGCTTTTATTTCCATAACTCTAGGAGGTGGGTCATAGGGGATCTTGCTTTGATTTAATGTCACTGGGTGTTTTGCCTATGTTTTCCTCTAAGAGTTTTATAGTTTCTGGTCTTACATTAGGTCTATAATCCATTTTGAGTTTATCTTTGTGTATGGTGTTCTAATTTTATTATTTTACATATAGCTGTCCAGTTTTCCCAGTTCCAATTATTGAAGAGCCTATCTTTGCCCCATTGCATATTCTTGCTTCCTTTGTCAAAAATAAGATACCCATAGGTGTGTGAGTTTATTTCTTGGCTTTCTATCTTGTTCAATTGGTCTATCTTTCTATTTTTATGCCAGTACCATATTGTCTTGATAACTGTAACTTTGTAGTGTAATCTGAAGTCAGGAAGGTTGATTCCACCAGCTCCATTCTTCTTTCTCAAGACTGCTTTGACTATTCAGGGTCTTTTGTGTTTCCATACGTATTGTGAATTTTTTTGTTCTCGTTCTGTGAAAAATGCCATTGGTAATTTGATAGGGATCACATTGAATCTGTAGATTGCACTTGGTAGTATATCATTTTCACAATATTGATTCTTCCTACCCAGGAACATGGAATCTCTCTCCATCTGTTTGTGTCATCTTTGATTTCTTTCATCAGTGTCTTATAATTTTCTGTATATAGTTCTTTTGTCTTCTTGGGTAGGTTTATTCCTATATATTTTATTCTTTTCATTGCAATTGTCAATGGAATTGACTCCTTAATTTCTCTTTCTGACTTTTCATTATTAGTATATAGAAAGCAAGTGATTTCTTTGTATTGATTTTGTATCCTGCAACTTTGCTAAATTCACTGATTAGCTCTAGTAATTTTCTGATAGTATCTTTAGGGTTTTCCCAGGTGAAGCTATCTGGTCCTAGGCTTTTGTTTTTTGGGAGATTTTTTATCACAATTTCGATGTTAGTGCTTGTAATTGCGTTGTTCATAAGTTCTATTTCTTCCTGGTTCAGTCTTGGAAGATTGAACTTTTCTGAAAATCTGTCCATTTCTTCCAGATTATCCATTTTATTGCCACATAGTTGCTCATAATAGTCTCTTATAATCCTTTGTATTTCTGCATTGTCTATTGCAACATCTCCTTTTTTATTTTTAATTTTGTTGATTTGATTCTTCTCTTTTTTTTCTTGATGAGTCTGGCTAAAGGTTTCTCCATTTTGTTTGTCTTCTCAAAGAACCAGCTTTTTGTTTTATTAATCTTTACTATTGTTTCTTTCATTTACTTTTCATTTATTTCTGCTCTGATCATTATAGTTTATTTCTTTCTGTTAAGTTTGGGGATTTTTTTTGTTCTTTATCCAGTTTTGTTTTTTGGGTTTTTGGGGGGAGGGGTGTAAAATTATTATGCTTATTTTTTTTGGGGGGGGGGTTTGAGGGGGTGTAAAATTATTATGCTTATTCAACATTTTTCTAAAACAAGAATATTTTTAGTCATACAGAGTCCCATTAAGTAAAATTATCTTAAATTACAATTATTTTACTTAATCTATACCAACCTCCTCCCAAGTTCTAAAATATAGAAACAAAAATCATTGAGTCTTTTTTTTTAATTCAATATGCTAACATTCATCTGGGGGAAATCTATTTTTGATCAAGGATTAGGAAAAAGGAAAAAAAGTGGTATAAAACACATTGGAATGTAACAGAGTAAACTTAAAGACTTGAAAAAAATCAAATCATGAATGTATTTCATAAATTTCAGTAAATGACATCTCTAAAACAAAATATGACAAAAGAAAATAACAAAAACAGCCTCAAACAGAATAAAATTATAGCAAAACTAACCAACATTAATTAAGTGTAATAAAGCAAAATGGAGAAATACTTTAAAAGAATTATACAGAAAGTGATATACATAGAAGAATGACAATGCAGATCCAGTATGCATAGTAGGGAGTCTCTATAAAACAAATTCAATTATTTAAAACTGCTAAGAAATTTTCCCTGAAATAAAACATCTGCATCTATACATTGAAATAATCTGTCATACTTTGACTGTATTCATAGTCATGAAAAAAATACTGATCATTAACAATAAAAAGAAAATTATGTGGAAATCATATTTCTTGGCAGCAACACAAAATGATGATGAAAACGTGGAGATTGTGAACAAATTGAAGGAAGGAATGTTTCAAGGAGGAATTTCTTATACAGCCATTCTAAATTCTTATTCTAGAGATTTGGGAAAATAGTTGTAAACATGGTAAACTAACAAACACTGCAGGAATCTGAAAACCAGTAGATTTTTTTGATGAAGCCATTAGTTGAAGAGATCCATTCACCATGATATGTCTGGTAGGTCTTTTGGCCAAAAGACTAGTGGTGGACATAGAATACATACATCTAACAATAGATCCAAGCAGTGTGCAAATGATATGTACCTGAAAAAGAAACACATTAATAAATAAGAGAATGAAGAGAGAAATGGTGAAGAAGGTAAAGTTTACTTATTTCTGCATAAATGATGTGATGTTCAATAATTATCACTTAAAACTGATCAAACAAATAGTGAAAGGCTAAGAAAAAGAGACTAAGATTTAAAAAACTATATATATATATATATCACTCTCAAAGCAGAATTTAATTCTATGCATTATATGATACATCTATAACAAAATGATGCAAAAAGTCAAAAAAGTGAAGAGAAGGGAAATTACACCCAGTACAAGCAAATAAAAAAAGCAAGGATTATGTTCTTGATATTTGACAACTTAAAATTAGGGCCAAGAACATCAGGTTAACAACAACAAAAACAATGACAAAAGACATTTCCAATGCTAAAAGTTGCAATTCACAATGAAATCATGATAGATATGAATTTAGGTGCCCCCAAACACAGGTGCAAATGAGAAAAGATTTACAAGGAGAAACAGATACACTAATAATGGGTAACTTTAATAAACCATTATGATGAAAACAGATCAACAAGAAATATATAAACTATTTAGGAAATATAAACAGAAAATTTATTAAAGTATATCTTATAGTTACTTACTGAACTTTGTATTATAATAAAAGAATATGTTCTTTTTTTCAAGTCACACAACATACTTATAAAAATTGGCTATTTATTAAGTTAAAAAAAAAGGCCAAACAATGTCATAGTACAAACTTACTTCCTAACATGAATATAAACTACTAATGGATGACAAAGAGTCAGACACGACTAAGCAATTAAACAACAAAAATTGATGATAGCAAAATGCCTCCCCCATCTGACAATTTTATAATACTATTAAATAATTGTTGGATCAAAGGAGAAATACAAAATAAAATAAGTTTTATAAAGTAATATCAACTATATTCTATATGTTATAAATTTAAAGCACTGGTTAGAGAAAAATCCACACCTGTCTAAACTAAATTTTGAAAATAAAAGTTTTAACAAAATGTCATAAATATTGTAAAGCAAAATATTTTCAAAATATTGATAAAATATTTTATGCTTATTCATCACTGAGGTTATAGATTCAAGTTAGTGTTCAACATCAGCAGTATTAAAATCCAGACAGAGTAGATTAGAGATGAGAGAAATGGAGAAGACCTTGGAAAAAGTACACAGTGTGTGAGTGACCCTTCTTTAAAGTGAACCTTCTGTTTCAGTTTGATTGTGTACATGTGCACCTGCATGTTAGATGGGAATTAAATTCTATTTCTTACTCTATTTTGCAAGTATATCTGTGAATGTTAGATATACAACACAATAAGCTAACAGTTTTGTTGGATATATATATCCATGGCACACTTTTATTTTCATTATTTCTTGCCTTTCCTGTCTCATAGTTTGGCCTGAAAGGGGAAATTAGAAGAGTCAAGTTCATTCAAGGCTGGAATATGTATACTTTTGCTTCCACTGCCTTGACCTGAGAAAGTCAATTGGAAGCAATGATTTTCAAGAGTTATTTGGGCAGTAAAGGATATAAGATCCTGAGAATGGAAAGCATGACATTGTAGATACAAAGAACAACTTAGACAAAGTGACAAGAAATAGAATAAATAGTAAAGTGAGTACTGAATCAGTTCCTGGGGGATTAATGAACACGGAGACATCATACTTTTCATTAAAGCAAGTACCTTTTCACCTAAAACATTATAATGATCCATGCAAATTTTATAAAATCCCAAACTAGTTATCAAAAATTAAATAAGGGAGCTAAGGATACTTTGGTTTCTCACTACACTCCAAATTCATCTCTATAATCTCCCAGATTTTATCTCAATATTTTAATTATATGAAGTGTTCTGTAATTTATTGAGCAAGCAGTAAACACCACTTTTTGGAGTAGATCCTTTGATCTCCTAGAAAAAAAAAGAAACCATTTGCTCTCAAGTCTCATTCCCATAACACTATTTTCAATTCAACAAATATTTATTGGGTACATACTGTGTCACAACCACCATGTTAGGTGTTTGGGATATATCAATGAATAAAACAAAGATTTGTGTCCTCATAAAGCCCACTCTAGAATTTGTCAAATTTTAGATAATTCTACAAAATAATCTCCCTTGCCCAGAACAATTCAAGCTCTTAGAAGGCAGAGCTATGTTATTGTTCAGCTGACAAAATTTTCTGTACCAGGTATCATATATTCACATGCACCCCTCTAACCCTGTCACCCTCAGAATTCCAAGTAAATGACAAATACTCCAAATCTATGTGAGAAAATCAATGATTATACAAATTAATACATGAATTAATCATTGCAACTGATTTATATGTGAGTGTGTTAAGTTGCTTCAGTCATGTCCAAATCTTTGTGATCCTATGGACTGTAACCCGACAGGCTCCTCTGTCCATGGGATTCTCCAGGCAAGAATACTGGAGTGGATTGCCATTTCCTCCTCCAGGGCATCTTCCTGACCCAGGGATCAAACCCACATCTCTTATGTCTCCTGCATTGTCAGGCTGGTTCTTTGACCACTAGTACCCTCTGGAAAGCACAAGGTAGGTGGTAAAGTTATTAAATGAGCAAAGAAGCAAGGGAAAGATTTATATTGTGAAGAAAACACTAGATATGGAGTAAAAACAGCACAAATCCACATTCTTATCTCAGGTTATTTCTGTATCTCATACTTTGAGATTATCTCATACTTATTTATTTAAGTAATAATTAAATCTTCTTATATCTTAATTTTCTTTTCTGAAATTGGGGCTATTATGAGAGTTAATTGACAGCAAAGTAACCCCCTCCCATGGGCCTCCCTTGTAGTTCTTCACTTGTTGTCCTTTGGTTGGAGACAAGAATGACCTGTGCTTATCCATCCTGCATGCTAGCTTTGGCTTCACTGAAGAGGAGTATGTTTTGAGAAATGACAGAGCAATGGATTGGTATATGTACAGCACTTTCTATACTAGGACACTTGAAAAACTTTCTCTAGATATCAGAATAATGTAAAAACAGCTTTGTCAAGAAGAGGCTTAAACTGACTATCAATCAATTCATTCAGATAAAGACATGAAAGCTATGTTCAGTGTGTTTCTACCATAAATTCTACATCAGAAGAAATTCTCTAGAGAACAAAGCAGTAACTATGGGAATAAATTGAAAAGACTTAAAACAAGGAACTAGATCTGATAGAGTGCCTGATGAACTATGGATGGAGGTTCATGATATTGTACAGAGGACAGGAATCAAGACCATCCCCAAGAAAAAGAAATGCAAAAAAGCAAAATGGCTGTCTGAAGAGGCCTTACAAATAGCTATGAAAAGACTGGAAGTGAAAAGCAAAGGAGAAAAAGAAAGATATACCCATTTGAATGCAGAGTTCCAAAGAATAGCAAGGAGAGATAAGAAAGCCTTCCTCAATGATCAATGCAAAGATATAGAGGAAAACAATAGAATGGGAAAGACTAGAGATCTCTTCAAGAAAATTAGAGATACCAAGGGAACTATCCATGCAAAGATGTGCTCAATAAAGGACAGAAATGGTAGGGACCTAACAAAAGCAGAAGATATTAAGAAGAGGTGGCAAGAAGACACAGAAGAACTGTACAAAAAAGATCTTCACGACCCAAATAATCACGATGGTGTGATCACTCACGTAGAGCCAGACATCCTGGAATGTGAAGTCAACTGGGCCTTAGGAAGCATCACTATAAACAAAGCTAGTGGATGTGATGGAATTCCAGTTGAGCTATTTCAAATCCTGAAAGATGATGCTGTGAAAGTGCTGCACTCAATAAGCCAGCAAATATGGAAAACTCAGAAGTGGCCACAGGACTGGAAAAGGTCGGTTTGCATTCCAATCCCTAAGAAAGGCAATCCCAAAGAATGCTCAAACTACCACACAATTGCACTGATCTCACATGCTAGTAAAGTAATGCTCAAAATTCTCCAAGCCAGGCTTCAGCAATACGTGAACCATGAACTTCCAGATGTTCAAGCTGGTTTTAGAAAAAGCAGAGAAACCAGAGATCAAATTGCCAACATCTGTTGAATCGTAGAAAAAGCAAGAGTTCCACCAAAAAAACACCTATTTCTGCTTTATTGACTATGCCAAAGCCTTTGACTGTGTGGATCACAACAAACTGTGGAAAATTCTGAAAGAAATGGGCATACCAGACCACCTGATCTGCCTCTCGAGAAATCTGTATGCAGGTCAGGAAGCAACAGTTAGAACTGGACATGGAACAACAGATTGGTTCCAAACAGGAAAAGGAGTACGTCAAGGCTGTGTGTTGTCACCCTACTTATTTAACTTATATACAGAGTACATCATGAGAAACGCTGGGCTGGAGGAAGCACAAGCTGTGATCAAGATTGCCGGGAGAAATATCAATAACCTCAGATATGCAGATGACACCACCCTTATGGCAGAAAGTGAAGAGGAACTAAAGAGCCTCTTGATGAAAGTGAAAGAGGAGAGTGAAAAAGTTGGCTTAAAGCTCATCATTCAGAAAACTAAGATCATGGCATCCAGTCCCATCACTTCATGGGAAATAGATGGTGAAACAGTGGAAACAGTGGCAGACTTTATTTTTTGGGCTCCAAAATCACTGCAGATGTTGATTGTAGCCATGAAATTAAAAGACGCTTACTCCTTGGAAGGAAAGTTATGACCAACCTAGATAGCATATTAAAAAGCAGAGACATTACTTTGCCAACAAAGGTCCATCTAGTCAAGGCGATAGTTTTTTCAGTAGTCATGTATGGATGTGAGCGTTGGACTGTGAAGAAAGCTGAGCGCCGAAGAATTGATGCTTTTGAACTGTGGAGTTGGAGAAGACTCTTGAGAGTCCCTTGGACTGCAAGGAAATCCAACCAGTCCATCCTAAAGGAGATGAGTCCTGGGTGTTCATTGGAAGGACTGATGTTGTGGCTGAAACTCCAATACTTTGGCCACCTGATGCAAAGAGCTGACATTGGAAAAGACCCTGATGCTGGGAAAGATTGAAGGCAGGAGGAGAAGGGGATGACAGAGGGTGAGATGGTTGGATGGCATCACTGACTCAATGGACATGGGTTTGGGTGGACTCCGGGGGTTGGTGATGGACAGGGAGGCCTGGCGTGCTGCAGTCCATGGGGTTGCAAAGAGTCGGACATGACTGAGCAACTGAACTGAACTGAAAACAAGGAAACAACACAAGATCCATCTTTGCATTCAGTGAACAGCAAAGCAAGGACGTGACTGTAGGTAACAAAAAAGTCAGCTGTGTTTCCTTCTCAAGTACATTTGTGGCAAATAGAGATGCAGTAGTCAGATACAATGGGAAGTTCTACAGAAATGGAAACTCTGAACTTGAAAGTAGATGCAAACAGAGAAAGAAATAAAGGTACAGATACAATGACTGGTGATTAACAATGCTGAAATTTTTGGTAGGCATTGATTTCTCAATGAAAACTTGTGCGGAAGAAAGATCAGTATAAAGGGACTAGTCCAGAGACTCAAGAGAGTTTCAGAAATAAACTCCTCAAAATCATTTGCCGGTATTAGAGCTCTATCTTTGATGTTGAAAAATCTGATATTGGAAACAAGAATATAGGTTATATGTAATATTTTCTTCTCTAGATTACTCCATTCTCTTACACAAAGGCAACCTTGCCTCCAGCATAGCCCTGGCTTCCCCTCCATCTTCTCTCATGTGGGCAGTAGCTACTAACCACTACTCTCCACATCTGAGTCTTAGGATTTTTATCTACTATTCAGTTAATTATGTGATCCACCTATAATCTCAGTAGACTAGATCAACAAAGCTATTTTGATCTTTTTTATCCATTGATATTAAGAACAAAAATATGATTTAGCATCCCCAGGGTCTTCCCTACCCTTTTTCAAAACTAAAAAGTTTTACTTTGATCTGCATCTTACACAAACTATGCAAAACTCTAGGTTTTTGTTTTGTTTTTTTTTTAATGTCATAGCTTTATAGGATAGCTATAAAGTTCTAGGCAATTTGAACGTAAGACCAAGTTTTCCTGCCACTCGCTGTACACAAAGATATTTTTTTTCTTTAATTTTATGGAAACATAGATTTATTTCCAGATAAAATGAGATTGTTTAAATTTTGAGAGCACAAAGATTCAAGACTGTGTTCTAAAAACTCCAAGTAAAACCTGATAGTTCTTAAAGAAGCACTAAAAATTATTATTTCCTTATGTGTATTTTCCTGAAACCTCTAGAGCTGTATACACTGAACATTGAGAAGACTGGAAAAGAGGCAAACAATTATTTTCATGTTTTATTCTAATATTTAGATAATTGTAATTTTATTAATATGGTATTTTTATAAAATTTGCAATTATTAAATTACTGAAGTAATTAGTAAAATACAATAAATATATCTACTAAGAAAAAAAATACAGCAGCAGTAATGTCATAGCTTGTGTAGCATAAAACAATAAAGAAAGCTGAGCGCCGAAGAATTGATGCTTTTGAACTGTGGTGTTGGAGAAGTCTTTGAGAGTCCCTTGGACTGCAAGGAGATCCAACCAGTCCATCCTAAAGCAGATCAGTCCTGGGTGTTCAATGGAAGGACCGATGTTGAGGCTGAAACTCCAATACTTTGGCCACCTCATACGAAGGGCTGACTCATTGGAAAAGACCCTGATGCTGGGAGAGATTGGGGGCAGGAGGAGAAGGGGATGACAGAGGATGAGATGGTTGGATGGCATCATCGACTCAATTGACATGAGTTTGGGTGGACTCCAGAGGTTGGTGATGGACAGGGCCCGCTGCAGTTCATGGGGTCACAAAGAGTCGGATACGTCTGAGCAACTGAACTGAGCTGAACTGAAAACAGGATAAGTCATAAGTAAGCAGCTCTTATGGTATCATTATAATCCTGTTTCAAATGAACTTAGAATTCAGTTTGTGAAGCCCAGACAATGAACTTGTTAGGAGCCATAGTTATTCTTTCTTCTAGCAAAAATGACTACCTTTGTATCCTAATTCTTGTGGAATTAGTCTGCAGTTGCCAGATAAACAACAAGATGCCCCAGTAAATTTTAAATTTGAATAAACATAAATAATGACTTTAAGAGTTCCCAAAATATGATGTGGGATATTCCAAAAAATTTATTTGTTCTTTATTGGGAATTCAAATATAATCGTGAATCCAGACATGAATGGTGCTTTCATGCCTGCTGAATCTTCTAATTCTCAACCAAAACTCTTGGTTTACTGCCGTGTTTAGTTGCTCAGTCATGTCCAACTCTTTGCGATCCCATGGGCTGTAGCCCACCAGGCTCCTCAGTCCAAGGGGATTCTCCAGGCAAGAATACTGAAGCGGGTTGCCATGCCCTCCTCCAGGAGATTTTCCCAACCCAGGGATCAAACCCAGATCTCCCTCATTGCAGGCAGATTCTTTACCATCTGAGCTACCAAGGAAATACCTCTTGGTTTACTCCCTGAGCATAAAAGGGCTGGAAATTCAAGTTTCCATGAGCTCATTTTTGGGAAGCTGGCTTTCCTATAATTATTGCTGTCCAATCGCTAAGTTGTGTCCTACTCTTTGTGACCCCATGGACTGTAACCTGCCAGGCTCCTCTGTCCAGAGATTTCCCAGACAAGAATACTGGAGTGAGTTGTCATTTCCTTCTCCAGGAGATCTTTCCCACTCAGGAGTCAAACCCAGGTCTCCTACAAGGGCAGGCAAATTCTTTACTGCTGAGCCACCAGGGAAGCCCTTTCTATAATTAGTTCCCATCTAACCTCAGATAGTCAAACATTCAAATAGTCAGTGCATTCTACCACCAGTGAGGATGCTGCTATTCATTTCCATTATGATGTGAGTGCATGAGTCAATTAAGGAATCAATTAAACACTACAAGACTGTGGTTCCAATACTAAATTCTGATATGATTGTATCCATTATATTGTATTAGATAATTGAAGAGAGCACAAATAAATAATTTATGAGAACTCAACATAAAATTCTATTTCATTAATAATAATTACTCTCACCTCAAATGAAAATATCCCAGCAAATAAACTGTCTAGTTCAGACTCCGGCTACACAGTATGCTGCTATTGCTGTGCTTAGTCACTCAGTCGTGTCCAGCTCTTTGCGACCCTATGGACAGTAGCCCACCAGGCTCTTCTGTCCACGGGGATTCTTCAGGCAAGAATACTGGAGTGGGTTGCCATTTCTTTCTCCAGAGGATCTTCCCAACCCAGGTATCAAACCCAGGTCTCCCACATTGCAGGAGGACTCTTTACGGTCTGAGCCACCAGAGAAGCCCATGCACCATGGAGTACAGGTTTAATTCCCTAATGCTATGAGTAAGGCCCAATGGCCTAAGAGTGCCAGAGTTTATTTGGTTTTGTCTTTGTGACCAAATAGATTTTAGAAAGAAATGACCCTTCCATCCTCTCAATCACAGGTTCCTTTTCTAAAACTTATTTTCAGCACTCAAAAAATCCCTAGCTGAGTCCTATTAGTTGTCCTCTTGGATGGTCAGCCTCCCCTACTTTTAAATATATATACATGTATATGTGTATGTATGTATGTATACACACACACACACACACACACACACACACACAGAGTCATCTTACTTAGTGTTAAAACAGGTGTCTCTAACATCCAGGCTATGAATGCCATACAGGTCCATAGCCTCTTAAGAACCAGGCCACACAGCAGGAGGTGAGTAGCAGGCAAGCAAGCAAAGCTTCATCTATATTTATAGCTGCTCCCTGAAGCTATGATCACCACCTGAGCTCAACTCCCTGTTAGGTCAGTGGCGATGTTAGATTCTCATAGGAGCTTAAACCCTACTGTGAAGTGTACATGTGAGCGATCTAGGTTCAGGAAAACAAGCTCAGGGTTCCCACTGATTCCACATCATGGTGAGTTGTGTAATTATTTCATTACATACTACAAAATAATAATAATAGAACTATTGTGCACAATAAATGCAATGTGCTTTTGAGTCATCCCAAAACCATCCCCACCTCCCTTCCCCAGGTCTGTAGAAAAATTGTCTTCCACAAAACCAGTCTGGTACAAAAAAGGTTGTGGACTGTTGTGTTAAAATATTAAACAAGTGTTATAGATCAGTTGGGCTTCCCATGTGGCTCAGTGGGTAAAAAATCCACCTGCAATTCAGAGACACAGAAGACCTGGGTCAGGAAGGGCCCCTGAAGGAGGGCATGGCAACTCACTCCAGTGTTCTTGCCTGGAGAATCCCAAGAGCAGAGGAGCCTGGCAGGATGTAGGTTGCAAAGAGTCGGGCACAACTGAAGTGACCCAGCAGCGGCAACAGCAGCGTTATAAATCAGTTGCCACAAAAAAATAAAAATAATGTTTTCTCCTTTATGTACGTGCTCCCCTCATGAACTAATCTACTCATCTGGTCATTTTGTGATTAATAGCAGAAAAAAAAAAGATAAAATATTAAGCATATTTGTGAATAGTAATAAAATATTTTGCAAATTCCATTGGTTCTCACTAAAAATTACTCTGTAGTCAAGTTTCACACATTGGTATCAAATAAATCTTTATACTCAAAAACCATTTATGATCAAATTTACTCAAAAAAGAAAAGGAAAATATATCAACTCTTGATCCACAGCCATTGGTATTCTTTTTTTTAAAAAAAAAAATATGTCTTCACTTGGTTTATTACATATATCACAATATAATGAATACATCCGTCACTGAAATAGCACAGTCCTGATTCATATGCACAGGTACGACTCTTAGAAGCATCTTTTACACTTGTGTCTCTACACAGTGTATTATATGCACCGCAGTGGGGTGAACACATGCATTCACTGCAGTAACACTACTCTGAAGCAGCAAGCAATATGTCCTTTGAGAGACATGTTTTATGATGAGTCCTTTTTAAAAATTTTGATAAGAAATACATACTATGAAGTCTAGCCCTGTGACAGATTTTTAAGTGTATTAAGAGTTAAGGGAACAACAGATCCCTAGAAATTTTTTATCTTGTATAACTGAAGCTTTGTGCCCATTGAACAGAAACTTTCCACTTTAAGTCAGAAGCTCCAACCCCTGACTGCTTTCCTACTTTATGTTCTTATGAGTTCCATTTCTCCCATCGGTCATTTCCAACACAATAATTTCAGGCAGATTAAGAGAGGTAGCTATTATGTTTTCAGCTTAAGTTGATAGGAAACATCACATAAACTAAAAATTCACTTGGAAGAATGCTCCATATAACTGAAAGATTAATTCAAACACTAAGAAGTCATAGAAATAACTCTTCTTTGTCTAGATACAGACCGATTTTTTCCCCCAATTATGTGTCATTTAACTTCTCACTTAGGTTAAATTGTGCAGCCAGGATGAATCTTCTGTCCTTGTTATAATTCAGTCCTTTCTCAATTTACATAGTAATCACTGAAAATGTCTCTTTATTGACCTCTTAAATTCACTGTCTACATTAAACCCAGTTATGCATGTCTAATATGACAATATTATAGCTCATTCCTACCAAAAACTCCTCTCGGTGTCAAAAAATAAGACATCCCTAAAGTACGAAATGAGTGAACTGGGCCATTAGCTTTGTTTACAGATTGACAAGGGGAAATTCCCTGGCAATGTTGAAAATTAGAGCTGGTGTCAACAATGTTAATTGTTGAGGAGTGAAAATGTTATTTCAACTTTAGACAAAGTTGTACCTCATTTGTTTCATTTTTTTTTTCTTTTGACTTAATGTCTGCACCTGGCATCATAGAGTTTAAATATGAACCTGTTGATATATATTTTTATGGTCCAATGAGGCTACTGTGTATCAGTGGGAAACTCTTTAGAATTTTTACTGGCTTAAAGTCATTTCAATAATGGCATGAATATATTCAAACATTCAGCCCTCACAACCCTTCTATGTGTTAGGCATTAAATAGACAACTAATTATAAAGCCTTGAATATGTAAAATGTAAAAAATCAAATACTAGGAAGGCAAATCCTAGATGAAAACTTAATGGGAATTTATATGAATAAGGATACGGATTAAAGTAATAAAGATTCAGCTGAGTATATCTGAGAATGTAAACAGATAAGGTAGGAGGACTCAGAAAAAGAGAACCAGGCAAGGCTTCCTTGATATTAGAGAAGACATTTTGACCTAAGCTATTTTATGATCTAAGCCTGGCCACAATTCTGGCCCTTGAACAGGTCTCCATAATAATGATCTTAAGGGAACTAAAGAACAAAATGTAAATGGGCAAGAGAATAACAATAGCAAGGATAACACATCAGTTGTAAAGATTCCCAGTTTGTTTCTGTTTTGCAGAATTTAAACCCCATTGAACACTCAACCACCAAATCAAACCTAAGAGATGATAATACTGACCTGTTCTGATTCTTCTGACTTCAATCAACTAAAGTATGAGCTCCGTCAACCACCCAAATCCATTTATGAATGTACATGTACCCTTAGCTTAAAACTTCCCCTGATTTTGTTGTTCAGGGAGATGCTGCTTTGGGAAAGATCCCTGGTGTTCTTCTTACTTCCTGAAAGTAATGAAAACTTCCTCCTCCCAATCTTCATTTTGTTTGTGTCTTTTGGCTCAACACCCACCAAGAGGCAAACCCAGTGTTTCAAGTGACAAGAAAAAAATTCTAATTATTGTACCATGGAATTTTTAAACTTTTGTATCTTTTTCTAAATTTTTTAAGCACCATGTCTTTCTAGAAACCATCACTTTTTAACTTTTGAGAATCTGACATTGCTTGAGCAATTATACTATCACTATGATGTATTTATTTTGTTACTATTAGTAAAAAAAGTTTATATTATGGCATTCACTACAGTTATTATACTGTAGTTATTATACAAAAATTCTTAGTATTTAATATAATTAGTAGAGATATCAGAATATATTTCTCAGAATATTTAATTTGCATAGTTAATTCTTCTTTCTAAAATACTTGGCTAATGCATTTAGTATGCCACTGTCTAGGTGGTGTATTAAAAAGCAGAAACATTACTTTGCTGACAAAGACACATTTGTCAAAGCTATGGTTTTTCCAGTAGTCATGTATGGTTGTGAGAGTTGGACTATAAAGAAAGCTGAGCACTGAAGAACTGATGCTTTTGAACTGTGGTGTTGGAGAATACTCTTGAGAGTCCCTTGGACAGCAAGGAGATGTAACCAGTCCATCCTAAAGGAAATCAGTCATGAATATTCACTGGAAGGGCTGATACTGAAGCTGAAACTCCAATACTTTGGCCAACTGATGAGAAGAACTGACTCATTGGGAAAGACCCTGATGCTGGGAAAGATTAAAGGAGGGAGGAGAAGAGGAAGACAGAGGATGAAATGGTTGGATGGCATCACCGATGTGATGGACATTAGTTTGAGTAGGCTTCCGGGGTTGGTGATGGACAGGGAGGGCTGACATGCTGCAGTCCATGGAGTCGCTAAGGGTCAGACACGACTGAGCAACTGAACTGAACTGAGGTTTGCCATAGCTTTTCTTCCAAGGAGCAAGCATCCTTTAATTTCATGGCTGCTGTCACCATCTGCAGTGATTTTGGAGCCCAAGAAAATAGTCTGTCACTGATTCCATTGTCTCCCCATCAATTTGCCATGAAGTGATGGGGCCAGAGGCCGTGATCTTAGTATTTTGAATGTTGAGTTTTAAGCCAGCTTTTTCACTCTGCAGTATAACTATCATATGACCCAGCAATTCCATTCCTCGGTATATATATATAAAAAAAAAACAACCCACTAATTTAAAAGATACATGTAGCCCAATGTTCATAGCAGCATCATTTACAATTGTCAAGGTATGGAAGCAACCTAACTGTCAAACAACAGATGAATGGAGAAAGATGTGGTACATAAACACAATGGAATACTACTCAATCATAAAAAAGAATGAAATTTTGCCATTTGCAGGAACATGGACTTAAAGGGTATTATGCTAAGTGAAATATTGGACAGAGAAAGACAAACACTGTGAGACACCACTATGTAGAATCTAAAAAACACAACAAACTAGTGAATATAACAAGAAAGAAGCAGGTTCACAGATAGTGAGAACTACCAGCTGGTGGCTGGATATCTGTAGGGGGAGGGCGGGAAGGTGGGCAACATGAGGGTGGGGAAGTGGGAGGTACAAACCACTGAGTGTAAGATAGATTCAAGGATGTGTTGTACAAGAGGAATATAGCCAATATTTTGTGATAACTATAAATGGAAAATAACCTTTAAAAATTATATAAAGAAATCAAATTAAGGCATCATCAGCCCTGCACTCCCCCTGGAGAAAGAAAAATGAATAAAAGAGTAGTAAGTAAGTCATGTCTCTGAATGGAGCATCCCTGCAAAAGGTACCTAAGATTGTGCAAATGCTTATGGAAGCTATGATGCTCCTGCAAGCAACCTTGTGGGTAGCAGACTGTTGACAAGTGGAAGCATAAACTAGAGAGAAAAAACAAGATGCTACTTTGTAATTGATGCTGAAAGACTGCTCTGTGTGCATAGGTGAGGTGCACTTTTAGTAAGACTAAGTCTGCACCCAGTAAGCAGATGAGGATCACTGCAATTTGGCTATAGATAAAATTGTGCTCCATTTTATAGCCAGCTAATGATGAGAGTAGGCTTCCCTGGTGGCTCAGCGGTAAAGAATCTGCATGTAATGCAGGAAACATGAGTTCATCCTTGGGTCAGGAAGAGTCCCTGGAGAAGCAAATGGCAACTCACTCCAGTATTCTTGCCTAGCAAACCTCAAGGACTGAGGAGCCTAGCGGGCTACAGTCCATGGGGTCACAAAAGAGTCGGACATGACAGGAACTAAACGACAACAATGGTGAGACCAGACAGTATTTGTGTTTAAGGACCCATGTCCTTTTGCCTAACAAGTGCTACACATTAATTCAAAACTCTCCAATGACTTTCAATGGCAGTGTTATGATTCATAGGCCAATTCAGTGGCCTCATCTTCTACCATGTTCCTCATCACTTACTCCAGTACAGTTGTGCTGGATTTAGAACAGTTCCCATGTGTAATGCTGTTCTTATTTGTATTCCCTTTCCTTGGGATGTTCTTCCCATAAATACTACATGACTTGTTTCTTGTTCTTGATTTGGGTCTCTCCTCAAAAGCCATCTTCTTGAGTGCCACATTCTGTCCATCATCTTTAAAATAATAAGCATTTTTCCCTTTGATCCCCTTCCCTCAATTCATTTCTTAAATATAGCATATGTCACGACTTCACATATAATTCTTTTATTTATTTGTTGTCTGTCTCCCCTGCCCTCTACCATGTAAGTTCTATGTGTAAGGGTATTTTACTCTTGGATCTCTGCTGTATATCACTACATATCATAGTATCTATCATATGGTAGATGCCCCTAATTATTTGTTGAGTCTGCAGTGTAGTTCTTAAATCATAGATTTTGAAGCAAAACTACCTGTAATACTTATTAGTTATGTGGCCTATGTATCCTATGGGCCTATGTATCCCTATGAGGTTTCCCTTATGGCTCAACTGGAAAAGAATCTGCCTGCAATGAGGGAGACCTGGGTTTGATCCCTTGGTTGGGATGATTCCCCTGGAGAAGGGAAAGGCTACCCCCTCCAGTATTCTGGCCTGGAGAATTCCAGGGACTGTATAGTCCATGGGGTCACAAAGAGTCAGACACGACCAAGCAACTTGAGTCACTTATGTGTTCTCATCTATAAAATGGCAATAATAGTACCTAGCTCAGGATTGTTCTGAGAACTCCATGAGTTAATATGTATAAAGTTCGTAGAAGAGTGTTTAACCTACTACAGGCTCCACTTAAGTGTATTCTATCATCCAGTCAGCTTTAACCATAAAATGGGTACTTTTCTCATAGACTGTAGTAGTTGACCTAATGCTCAAGTTATGGTCATCCCATTATAGATAATGGAGAAGGCAATGGCAACCCACTCCAGTACTCTTGCCTGGAAAATCCCATGGACAGAGGAGCCTGGTAGGCTGCAGTCCAAGAGGTCGCTAAGGTTCAGACATGACTGAGCGACTTCATTTTCACTTTTCACTTTCATGCATTGGAGAAGGAAATGGCAACCCACTCCAGTGTTCTTGCCTGGAGAATCCCAGGGACAGGGGAGCCTGGTGGGCTGCCCTCTATGGAGTCACACAGAGTCAGCCATGACTGGAGCGATTTAGCAGCAGCGGCAGCAGCATTATAAATAATGGGGTCTTAATCATAAATGAGTGTTGAATTTTGTCAAAGGCTTTCTCTGCATCTATTGAGATAATCATATGGTTTTTATCTTTCAGTTTGTTAATGTGGTGTATTACATTGATTGATTTGTGGATATTAAAGAATCCTTGCGTTCCTGGGATAAAGCCCACTTGGTCATGGTGTATGATTTTTTTAATATGTTGTTGGATTCTGTTTGCTAGAATTTTGTTAAGGATTTTTGCATCTATGTTCATCAGTGATATTGGCCTGTAGTTTTCTTTTTTTGTGGCATCTTTGTCTGGTTTTGGAATTAGGGTGATGGTGGCCTCATAGAATGAGTTTGGAAGCTTACCTTCATCTGCAATTTTCTGGAAGAGTTTGAGTAAGATAGGTGTTAGCTCTTCTCTAAATTTTTGGTAGAACTCAGCTGTGAAGCCATCTGGTCCTGGGCTTTTGTTTGCTGGAAGATTTTTGATGACAGTTTCGATTTCCTTGCTTGTGATGGGTCTGTTAAGATCTTCTATTTCTTCCTGGTTCAGTTTTGGAAAGTTATACTTTTCTAAGAATTTGTCCATTTCTTCCAAGTTGTCCATTTTATTGGCATAGAGCTGCTGGTAGTAGTCTCTTATGATCCTTTGTATTTCAGTGTTGTCTGTTGTGATCTCTCCATTTTCATTTCTAATTTTGTTAATTTGGTTCTTCTCTCTTTATTTCTTAATGAGTCTTGCTAATGGTTTGTCAATTTTGTTTATTTTTTCAAAAAACCAGCTTTTAGCTTTGTTGATTTTTGCTATGGTCTCTTTAGTTTCTTTTGCATTTATTTCTGCCCTGATTTTTAAGATTTCTTTCCTTCTGCTAACCCTGGGGTTCTTCATTTCTTCCTTCTCTAATTGCTTTAGGTGTAGAGTTAGGTTATTTATTTGGCTTTTTTCTTGTTTCTTGATGTAAGCCTGTAATGCTATGAACCTTCCCCTTAGCACTGCTTTTACAGTGTCCCATAGGTTTTGGGTTGTTGTGTTTTCATTTTCATTCATTTCTATGCATATTCTGATTTCTTTTTTGATTTCTTCTATGATTTGTTGGTTATTCAGAAGCGTGTTATTTAGCCTCCATATGTTTGGATTTTTAACAATTTTTTCCCTGTAATTGAGATCTAATCTTACTGCACTGTGGTCAGAAAAGATGACTGGAATGATTTCATTTTTTTTTAATTTTCCAAGACCAGATTTATGGCCCAGGATGTGATCTATTCTGGAGAAGGTTCCGTGTGCACTTGAGAAAAAGGTGAAGTTGATTGTTTTGGGGTGAAATGTCCTATAGATATCAATTAGGTCTAGCTGGTCCATTGTGTCATTTAAGGTTTGTGTTTCCTTGTTAATTTTCTGTTTAGTTGATCTATCCATAGTTGTGAGTGGGGTATTAAAGTCTCCCACTATTATTGTGTTACTATTAATTTCCTCTTTCATACTCGTTAGTGTTTGCCGTACATATTGCGGTGCTCCTATGTTGGGTGCATATATATTTATAATTGTTGTATCTTCTTCTGGGATTGATCCTTTGATCATTATGTAGTGTCCTTCTTTGTCTCTTTTCACATCTTTTCACAGGAATAGAAGGAACATACCTCAACATAATAAAAGCTATATATGACAAACCCACAGCAAGCATCACCCTCAATGGTGAAAAATTGAAAGCATTTCCCCTGAAATCAGGAACAAGACAAGGGTGCCCACTCTCACCACTACGATTCAACATAGTGTTGGAAGTTTTGGCCACAGCAATCAGAGCAGAAAAAGAAGTAAAAGGAATCCAGATAGGAAAAGAAGAAGTGAAACTCTCACTGTTTGCAGATGACATGATCCTCTACATAGAAAACCCTAAAGACTTTACCAGAAAATTACTACAGCTAATCAATGAATACAGTAAAGTTGCAGGATATAAAATTAACACACAGAAATCCCTTGCATTCTATATACTATATACTAACAATGAAAAAACAGAAAGAGAAATTAAGGCAACAATACTATTCACCATTGCAACAAAAAGAATAAAATATTAGGAGTATATCTACCTAAAGAAACAAAGGACCTATACATAGAAAACTATAAAACACTGATGAAAGAAATCAAAGAGGACACAAACAGATGGAGAAACATACCGTGTTCATGGATTGGAAGAATCAATATTGTCAAAATGGCTATTCTACCCAAAGCAATCTATAGATTCAATGCAATCCCTATCAAGCTACCAATGGTATTTTTCACAGAACTAGACCAAAGAATTTCACAATTTGTATGGAAATACAAAAAAACCTCGAATAGCCAAAGTAATCTTGAGAAAGAAGAATGGAACTGGAGGAATCAACCTGCCTGACTTCAGACTCTACTACAAAGCCACAGTCATCAAGACAGTATGGTACTGGCACAAAGACAGAAATATAGATCAATGGAACAGAATAGAAAGCCCAGAGATAAATCCACAAACCTATGGACACCTTATCTTTGACAAAGGAGGCAAGGATATACAATGGAAAAAAGACAACCTCTTTAACAAATGGTGCTGGGAAAACTGGTCAACCACTTGTAAAAGAATGAAACTAGAACACTTTCTAACACTATACACAAAAATAAACTCAAAATGGATTAAAGATCCAAATGTAAGACCAGAAACTATAAAACTCCTAGAGGAGAACATAGGCAAAACACTCTCCGACATAAATCACAGCAAGATCCTCTATGACCCACCTCCCAGAATATTGGAAATAAAAGCAGAACTAAACAAATGGGACCTAATGAAACTTAAAAGCTTTTGCACTACAAAGGAAACTATAAGTAAGGTGAAAAGACAGCCCTCAGATTGGGAGAAAATAATAGCAAATGAAGAAACAGACAAAGGATTAATCTCAAAAATATACAAGCAACTCTTGAAGCTCAATTCCAGAAAAATAAATGACCCAATCAAAAAATGGGCCAAAGAACTAAACAGACATTTCTCCAAAGAAGACATACAGATGGCTAACAAACACATGAAAAGATGCTCAACATCACTCATTATTAGAGAAATGCAAATCAAAACCACAATGAGGTGACATTACACGCCAGTCAGGAAGGCTGCTATCCAAAAGTCTACAAGCAATAAATGCTGGAGAGGGTGTGGAGAAAAGGGAACACTCTTACACTGTTGGTGGGAATGCAAACTAGTACAGCCACTATGGAAAACAGTGTGGAGATTTCTTAAAAAACTGGAAATAGAACTGCCATATGACCCAGCAATCCCACTTCTGGGCATACACACTGAGGAAACCAGATCTGAAAGAGACACGTGCACCCCAATGTTCATCACAGCACTGTTTATAATAGCCAGGACATGGAAGCAACCTAGATGCCCATCAGCAGATGAATGGATAAGGAAGCTGTGGTACACATACACAATGGAATATTACTCAGCCATTAAAAAGAATTCATTTGAATCAGTCCTAAGGAGATGGATGAAACTGGAGCCCCTTATACAGAGTGAAGTAAGCCAGAAAGATAAAGAACATTACAGCATACTAACACATATATATGGAATTTAGAAAGATGGTAACGACAACCCTATATGCAAAACAGAAAAAGAGACACAGAAATACAGAACAGACTTTTGAACTCTGTGGGAGAATGTGAGGGTGGGATATTTCAAAAGAACAGCATGTATACTATCTGTGGTGAAACAGATCACCAGCCCAGGTGGGATGCATGAGACAAGTGCTCGGGCCTGGTGCACTGGGAAGACCCAGAGGAATCGGGTGGAGAGGGAGGTGGGAGGGGGGATCGGGATGGGGAATACGTGTAAATCTATGGCTGATTCATGTCAATGTATGACAAAACCCACTGAAATGTTGTGAAGTAATTAGCCTCCAAGTAATAAAAAAAAAAAAAATCTAAACTATCATAAAAAAAAAAAAAAATGCAAAACTGCCATCTTATCACCTTCCAGGAATCACCCTGTACATTAAGTTTTAATTGCAATTATTATATCTCTCATTTTTATGTTTTAAAAGTTTTTAATCAACTTTCTGAAACATCATTTACATATAATAAAATATAATACAATGTGCCTATTTTACATGTATAGTTTGATGAGTTTGGCAAATAAATACACCTGTGTAACTTGAAAAAAAAAAAATAATGGGGTCATTGACTTGAATTACATTTTTGGCAGTGGTGTTCACATTTGGCTCAGGATTATGGAATAGGGAATAGAACATAGGGAACTTATAAAGTAGGCTTTGGAGACTGGCTATTCAGGAAGAATGATGAAGCAAAGAGAAGAAATTTGTGATCTTGAGAAACTAGTAAAATGATGAGATTACAGAAGAAAATAAGAAAAGAAAAATGATTGGTGAAGAAAATTTGTAAGCTAGTTTTAAATCTCTAAAGGTAAATCCCAAGTCCCTAAGATCTACAGTAGATGCTGTCTGTGGGTTACGTGAAGAGACTTTTAACAATACCTCTACCCTTGAGCACAGGCTCCCAAGCAGGTGCTGTGTGAATATCTTTTTTCATCTGCAAGTGATAAAACTGAAGGCCTGGATCCCTGTTTCAGTTTATGTTGCTCCACTTACTCACATCTTTAACATCCTCAGCTTACTTCATTCGTTAGGCGGAAGATTTCAGATAAACCTTCTCCAAGCCCATGATTTGTCAAGAGCATATGGTCACAGTGTTTTTCTGACTTTGGACCCCAGCATATTCTGATTCATTCAGTCCTACAGCAGCCTGCCTCCAACAATTAATGTTATTCCTAGAGAAATTTACCAATTACCAAGAACAACACCTACATCTCTTTTTCCAAACCCATCTCCTATTGCTTCTACCACATTTGTATACACAATAGAATACAGTAAGGTCCTGGTTTTCACTGTCAGCAAAACAGGTTACCTCCTTGGTCTTATAGCTTGCAGGAATGGAAAGTATTATCCTTAATTGTGGAAAAACCCACCCCAGGGTCTAGAACATTAAGTCCAATCTTCCAGGGTTCCATCCAGAATGATATGGTAACAGAAAGAACTAGATGACATCTCCAAGTGATCAAGTGATACATTTTGCTTTTAAATACTAGATCCTCACCCAGGAGCTCAGATTAAATTACCCAGCCCAAAAGTTTATACTACAGTGATGACACAGAACTTTTCTGGCAATCTCATGAACCAATATTTTAAACTTTCCCAAATCCTGTTGAGCTGGTATTTCTGGCAATGTGAGCATATGTTCACCTCTCAGGGCTCTTTTTGAACCCATCTATGCCAGTTTTATTGATGGGTGCATATGTGCAGGCATCCTAGATCCATTTTCTTCTGGAGGTATATCTTGTGCCTCACCCAAATTTATGCCCACTTCTCAACTATAGTACTTTGTTGAAAGTAGAATTAGAATGCAATCTTGTGTTCAAGAACCCAGAGTTTCCTGAAAGTCACTAAATACAACTTTCATCCTTCCCTAAGAGATTTACTGGGGATCATTAAAACTTAGCAACAGCAGAGAAATCCAGAGTAGCACATTATGGTGAACTGGACTTGTCACTCACAGTACGAAGGACTCTGACAAGGTTTTCCAAGATCTCCTCCCTCATTCCTAAGATCTTATCTGTGGCTTGAGATCTTGACACATTATAAAGACAATAACTTGAAGAAAAGAGAGAGATGACAACCGCTATTTTACCATCTTTGTACAATGTCAATGATTCACCAAAAAAAAAAAAAAAAGAACAAAGATTCACTTACATCTTTCAGTGACACTAGAACTGCACTTCAGAAACATATTAGTACCTGAAAATCTATGGCTAATCAGATAGAGACTGCAGACTTTAAGATCTCTTCTAGCTAGTCAAAGCTTATATCACTTGTTGATTCAACAAAAATATTTTTTAATCATCCCCTTTATATCAGGCTACTTATACCCAATCTAGGCACTAGCATACAAATTTCATTAACACAGATAAAATTTATGATGTCACAGTGCTTAAATTTCCGATGAAAATGACACTTAATGCATAAAAATAAATGAGATAATTTTTACTAATTCAGTATTGGAGCAGGATGTGACTGAGGTGGTATGTGCTACTTTACCTAAACTTTTAAGGAAAGACCTCTCTATAACACTTGAGTTTAGAGCTGAAAAGTGTCCCAAAATAATCCATGTAAGATCTGACTGAAGAATGGTCCAGGTGGAGGGGAAAATATGCATAATTGTGCCGTAAGCCAAAGGAATTTTGGTATTAATAAAAGACAGAAAGAAGTCTAGTGTCAAAGAAGCATAATATCCAGTAGGGGAAAGATTAGATATACTTAAACTGCACACCTGAGATAGTTAGATACTGAAAGTTTCCTACCTGAGCATCTTCATTTTGATGGAGAAGGACCTGCTACCAGGGGATGGAACCTCATTATTTATTGCTCCAAAAGTCTGTTAAAATTCTGCCTTCCTCTCTGAAATCTGGTGGCTGCCTCTAGATAGGCTGTCTGTATACCTTCTGCATTCAGAAGGTGACGAACTCTCAATACGGAAAGGACGGACCTCAACATGCTGTTCATGTGTAAGAGTACAGATTGGATAAGTGAATGATCCCAAGGGACACTTGGGAATGCCCTATATCGAGTATTAAGTTCCCACTAAAATACCTATACAATCTGCTCGATTACTCCATCCGAGGGACGATGTCAACTGGACATCAGTATGAACACTACACCTTAATAGCTTTCTGCCCTCCAACAGGCTCATCAAATGAATCTCAATTAAAGCAGCTGGATAATTTTAAAATCCACATTAAAAATTAAGGGGGCAATAAAGTATATGTAATAATAATAACAATAAGTCAAAATGCTGAAGAAAATAAACGTCACTAGGAAGGCATCTGATCAATGTATCCCTTCCTTGCTTGGCTTTGTCCATAAAAATAATCCTTAGTCTCCCTGTTCTCTTCCTAACTTCCCCAAATATGAATGTATCCCCTGAATATGTGTATCCACAAAGACACATATAGTAATACACAATCTCAGAGAAGTAGGAATGTCAGCCCAACCCCACTATCTCTTTGACAAGAGAAAATCTCATGTGTTATTATTTTCTTTAAATATCTCTGAAGATGCATGAACACCATGACAGCTATGAAGTCTGAAACACTTAGCTGCCCCTTTCACCTTTGATGGGAGACAGAGAAAGAATTTTAATAAGAACATAGCCAAATGATGCAGAGATGCCAAAGAGGAAAGGGATTAAGACAATTTATTTGACAATACATTTATTTCAGTCAGTATTTATTGAGAAAGATCTCTTTCAGGACAAACCAGCTACATAATTTGTGAGGCCAGTATAAAATGAAACTGCAGGACCTCCTTCAAAATGAACATGATTTTGAGATGGCAACAACTGCACAGGTTACCTGCCCACAATCTGCCATGAACCAGGTGAGGCTTTTGATCATGGACACAAATAAAAACACATAAATCTTGCTTTCAAGCAAATGAGAGAAAAACACAAAAATTTTAAAATTACTGTTTGGAGTAGGAAGAGATGAGTGTATTTAGGAAGAACAGTCCAATTTGGGGTATAAAGAAGAGCTTTCCCCTGGACAATCCAGGGAAGTTCTTAAGAAAGAGGCATCTGAATTAAAATTTAAAGTGGTGTACATGTGGCTGAAGTAGAAAAGATATTTTGGAAGATGGGAGGGAAAAAAAACAGATTTCCAAAAGGGTGCGGGTCTCTGACAGAACAAACCGCTTTAGCAAAATCATGCTTAGTTTAGAGCTATGAATTATGTTTAAACAAAACCAGAAAGGGATTTTATGTGGAAGGTAAAACTAATGACACTAGAGTTGATTTAGTCTGGCTTTCCATTTCTTTAAGAGTCTGTTTTTGATCCATGATTCATGTGCCAAGCAGAGCTGATGTCCTAAATTCCTGGGGTCTTTGGTTTTGGCTCCTGTGGGAAAGGCAGGGTGGGAGATAGAGAAGACATCCTGATTTGAGCTGTGGGAGGAAAAGAAGATCTCGGTCAGATAAGGGAAATCAGAGAAAGGAGAAAGGGAGGAAAAAAGAACACAGAGGAAAGAAGAATAAGCTGATAAGAAGCTGAAGAGACAAAACAAGACAAGACTCACCTCTGCTTTTTAAATGATGAATCAACTATAACCAACATGACCAGGGTAACTATTACAATTAAGCAGATCAATATTGAGAAGAAGGAGTATCCACCTAGGTGAGGATAAAATAAGCAAATCAATCTATAAAATGTTCTTTCTTCTACCACAGTTAATGCTTCTCATTTCACAGTGGTGGGACCTCCCCAGAGTTTTACTCTGCCTTTTCTAGAGTCCTCATTTCAATTCCTCCTGAGTCTGTGTCTCTGGTCTGTCCACTTTTTCTCTCTTTCATCAAATCTCTGGGTCCTTCTTTTTTTTCTCTCTAGTACTTCTAATCCTCTTCTTGCATTTTCTTAAAATCTAACTGCTGTCATGCTGCACCCTTCTTTCCACGGATTCCCCCACCTGTATCCTCTTGTGCATAGCATTTCTGGCCATTTTTCTAAGTCCCTCACTCATTAGCTGTTTTTACTATGAGAAGACTATCACCTCCCATCAGGCCCCAGTTCTCACTCACCCCAGTGGATGACGATGTCCTGGCCTCCTAGGCTACTGTGCTTCACTCGGCAACTCAGGCCAGCCGCCTCCCCAGCCGCCACATCCAGGGTTACTCGGAGATACCAGGTCCCATCAGCATTGGGCAGGTCATCACCTCGCCGAGACCCTGGGTGCTTCTGTTTGCCCCTCATCCACATCACCCATACGGGCTTTGGATGAAAGCCAGAGACATGGCACACCAACAAAAGACGGCCAGGCCCGGGACTGGGGCCTTTGGACACCCAAGCCTGTGGCTTCACTACAGAGGAAAGAGGAGGAGAAATGGAATTTAGGAGAGCACCCTAGGCTACAGCTTAGTGACTTAAGGTTCCTTAAGTAGTTTGAGTAATCACTCCTTTCTCTTTTCTAGGAAATAATTCTAAATCCAAACATCTCACCCTCTAGCTTCTTATTATGTGTTTCAAAAGGTTGATAAAGAGTAGAAAACTCAAATACCTGGTGTGGAAGCACCAGGAATCGGAGGGGAGAAAGAGTTGGGCTCACCTTGTCTTTCCAGTTCTGACTTCCCTGCTTTAAGGATTCCTGCCAGAAACCGAGGGCAGGTGTCACTGAGAAGCCTTTGTACAACTTCTTTAATAACTCGGTAGTGGTTGAGCACCTTACAGACATTCTCAGCTCGACTTCCTGCTCCTGGAGATGGCTTCCAGGAATTTTCTTGGAAACTCAGGAAATCTAATCCTTGATATGCTCCATTTAAGAAGGTTTCCAAAGCCTTCCCAGTATGAATTAAACATCCAAATGATACCTGGAGCTCAAAGGGGTCTGTGGGTAGATAAGGAAGAGAGAATCAATATGGAAAGAATTACAGGGAAGGAAAGTAAAGAACCTAGAGATTTAAAGGAAGGAAAACTTGCTGGGGGATCACATGGAAGGCCAGAGTTGGGACAGGAAAAGGGGAGGAAGTTTGTGGAAAGAAAATTTTGAGATAACAAAAGTATTTTGAAATAATTGCGGGGAAGGGCTAGGCAGAAGGCTGTTAGAGAAATAGAGGACATAGCCTGGAAGAGCAGACTGGAGAGTGGTGAGGTACAGGCAGAACCTTGTAAACACGGAAGAAAAGAGGGCAGAGTCTTGGTTGGGAAGGGCTGACTCTGAGGCCAGGGTGCTGGGCAGAAGATCAAGAACAGACAGTTATTCGAGGTCTAGAACATGATGGTATTTTCAGAGGTGTGAGAGCTATGTGTACTGAGGTGGGAGAAGTAGAGTGGGGGTGGTGGTGAAGGGTGCAGCAGAGGGACAGTGCGGAAGAAGAGACAAGGAACAATGTCAGTGTCCATCTATCCTTTGAAAGATGGTCAGAGCCTTCTGGCAAATATTATCTTGGAATAAGGAACTCACATTCAAACTGAAACTGACTGGCATAGGCCTGCACTTCCCGTGGGAAACTGTGGAAGTACAGCTGCAAGAGTGCCTGGATGTTCTTCAGCTCCTCCTTGCTGAAGTTACCCTGGGACCAGGGCCTCAGAAAGCGGATGGTGGCCAAGACACTATCCCAGCCATGAGTCTGCAGGTCGCCCAGCCAGCCAGAGCCCTGGGTGTATGTCCAGCTGTGATTGGCAAAGGAGGAGATCTGTATCACGCGGAAGGAGGGGGATTCTTCTGCAGCCAGATGATGGGGTCCTGGAACCTGAGGACCTGAGAGAGGGAGTGAAAGCATGGGGAAAGCTGGCCCCATAGAGGAGAGGATGCATGGAGATGGTTACACAGGTTGCACGTATTCCCATAGCCTCTGCCCCTGGGCCAGCATCCTCTCCCCAGAATCAGGCAGATTAACTGAGACTATGACAAAGAATACTTTGCTTGGAACTAACCTTGTGCGCAGACTCCAAGGGTATCCTGTAGGTGCATTACTCCCTTCCCCTGGGTCCTCCCCAGAACCTCTCCACCCTGCAGTGCCCAGCCAAGGGTATCTTTCCACTTGGGATCATCTTACCCACTGTGCTTGTGCCATGGCCAAGAAGTCCTTTGAACAGCAGAGGCAGCAGAAGCAGCATTGAAGTTTTGTTAGTTGAAGGATGCCTGCACAGCCAAGCTGCCCTCAGAACTCAGACACGGTTCCCCTCTCTACCCTCTCGCCCTCTCATCTGACTTCCCTTGGCACACCAACACGCAAACCTCTGCCTCTGCCGACTTCCCTGCTAGAGAAACCCTACAGCCTCTGGCAGTCACGGGCCTCCCACACAGTATCACTTCCCCTCCACTTCTCCCACTAGCTGGCTTCCTGATTTTCTTCTGCTCGTGCCTATGCCTTCCTGACCCCCTCTACTGCATCCATTCCTGGCTTCTGAAGTCTACTGTCTGTGATTTGGCTGGAATACTTAGCATCTTTTAGCCTTGGAGAAATCAAGTCCATCCTCAGCTTCTCAATGTCTTCCTCTATGAGAAGTGCTGGAAGGTGATCAGTGATGCCCAGTGGCCTTTTCAGCAGTCTCCTCGCCCCTCATCCTTCTGTGGTCTCCTCCTCCTGTATGCCACTTGGCTACCTTTCCCCTCCTTCTTGGTCTCCCCTGTTTTTCTCTCCTAACCAACTGCTTTCCCTCTGGAATCAACACTCACTCCTCTCACTTGTCCTGCCTGTTCTACCTGTCATCTCAGTCCCCTTCTGTCCCTTCATTCTGCTCTGCTCAAAATCATTGCCAGAAACACTAGACACTTTGAGTGTAGCTTTTAGTCTACAGGCAAACCTCATTCATAATCCACAATGAAAAAGAAGCAGTGACAATACAGATTATCAGATAATATATAGAAAAGGCACTTTTGCTCAGTTTTCCTGGTCAGACTAGTTGTCACTGTTGAAGGGTCTATGACTGAGTTTAATCTGGAAATGGTGAGCTGGGAGGCAGGTGGATTTCCAGTCATGTTGTGTGAGTGGGTCTGTGGGAAGTATCCAGGGGCCTTGAAACCCATCCTTACCCCAAATGAGTTGAGTGTATCTACAGATGGTGGGCAAGCTTGGCTCTGGGTATGAAGGGTGGGCATGGCCTGGGGGCACTGGTGTCCCCTTTGGTGGTTGTTGACAAGAGAAGAGCTTTATTGGAGGCAGGGAATTTACTCTAAGGGACTGTAGTATGCATGGGAGAATCGATTACTGAGTTGAGTCTGTATTTTGGTTCCTTGCATTGACATTTGCTACGGCAGCCTGAAAGCAGTTGAAACATCTTTCCTCTGTTTGGCCATTCATCTGACATTTAATTAGTGCCCACTTGGTGCCAAACAAATTTGCCAGACACTTAGGTTCAGAGAAGAAATTTCTTCAGAGAAAAGAAAACAAAACCCAACTAAAATGTCTACTTTTACTATAAAGCTTACTGAATAGTGATCATAATTGTGGAAAAAAATCCACACTCAGTCTCATCCTAGTATTGTTCCTGAATTCCAAAGACAAAAAACAAAAAAATTTTCACAGTTTCAGACACATACTGGCTATTTAAAAAGAAGAGAATGGCACAGGCTTCAGACTCCTCATGTGCGATGCTATGGGGAAATATTTCAGAACTCTGAGGTAATGAGATAATTCTAAATTACTTTATTCAGGCAAATTATCATTCCCCCATGAAGGCAAAGTTAAGCCATATTTCAACCCTCAGGAAGTCAAACAATATACCACACAACTGCCTTTATGAAACTGAGTAAAACCAAAAATCTGCCTCAAAGTCGAACGATAAAGAAGGCTGAGCACCTGGTGCACTGGGAAGACCCAGAGGAATCGGGTGGAGAGGGAGGTGGGAGGGGGGATCGGGATGGGGAATACGTGTAAATCTATGGCTGATTCATATCAATGTATGACAAAACCCACTGAAATGTTGTGAATTAATTAGCCTCCAACTAATAAATATATATATATATAAAAAAAAAAAAAAAAAAGAAGGCTGAGCACCGAAGAGCTGATGCTTTCAAACTGTGGTGTTGGAGAAGACTCTCTAGAGAGTTACTTGGAAAGCAAGATCAAACCAGTCAATCCTAAAGGAAATCAACCCTGAATATTGATTGGAAAGACTGATGTTGAAGCTGAATCTTCAATACTTTGGCTACCTGATGCAAAAAAGGCAACTCATTGGAAAAGACCCTGATGGTGGGAAAGACTGAGGGCAAGAGGAAAAGAAGGTAACAGAGGATGAGATGGTTGGATGGCATCATCGACACAATGGCCATGAATTCGAGCAAATTCCAGGAGATAGTGAAGGACAGGGAAAACTGACATGCTGCAGTCCATAAGATCACAGAGTCAGGCACAACTTAGAGACTGGGCAGCAACAACAACAAAGAACCCAATAAATGATGCAAGAATATGATATGAAATGATTTTTAAGAGCTTCCCTAGTGGCTCAGGGGTAAAGAATCCACCTGCCAACGCAAGAGACACAGATTGGAGTCTTGGTCATGGAAGATCCCCTCCTGCCATGAAGGAATCAAGCCTGTGTGCCAAAACTATTGAGCATGTGCTCCAGAGCCCAGAAGCCACAACTTCTGAGCCCATGTGCCACAAATACTGAACGTCGGCTGCCCTAGAGTCAGTGCTCTCCAATAAGAGGAGCCACTGCAGTGAGAAGCCTATGCACCAACTACAGAATAGCCCCTACTTGCTGCAATTAGAGAAAAGCCCACACAGCAATCAAGACCCAGCACAGTCAAAAAAACACACATAAATAAAATTACTTTTAAGTTATTTTTAAAATATATAGTTACATCTAAATAAGTGTTTAAAATGAACTTGTAAAATTTAACACATTTGTTTACTATTTCAGAAAAAGTAATAATATTCAAGGAATTAAATTCCATTTTAATTCATCAAAACCTGAGAAGGGAAATGAAAAGAAAGGAGAGAAACAAGGATTACTGTACTTCAAATTATATTTTATTTATCATAAGAGCACAATATAAAATAAAAAATCTAGAAAAATCATTTCAATCATGTTTATAGAAAACTGCATTAAATTAAGGTGGCAGAGAGCACTTTAGCTCAGATCTCTAAAGGAATTAAAATATTTTAAAATGCATGTTTATAAAAGATGAATGAATCCATTATCATGTTGGAAAATAACAAGTACTGAATAACTTGTTGAAATAACTTGAAATAACTTGAATAACTTGAAAATAACAAATACTGAAGAGAAATTTTAAAGTCCTTCTAAAATGAAAGCAAATGAAATGGTTCAAAATCCACAGACCAAAACATATGCAGAAGCAAAATAATACTAATATAAGAGGATGCCTGCAAAAACTATAAGTATAAATGAAAATGTAAAAAATTTTAACTAAGATTATTTACTACCCCTCATTTTACTGACTTTCAGGCTACAAGACGTTTTGTCATATGACAATAATCCAAGAACTTCTCTCTTAGCAGAATGACATGTTTACCCGGGGAGACAATCTAGACTGAAAACAGGCAACAGGCACTCTATTTACAGGAGAAGTAGATCAGGGATTTAGTGCCTTGCTGCCTTAGACCTAAGGCAAATATCACCGCCTTTGTTCTTGCTACAAACTGAAGAATCAGTTGCGTCATGGGCACAGAAAAGCAGAGGAGGTCAGGGGTATATTTTGAGTAGCAGCCTCCCAGTTCTACAGAAAGCTCACGTAGATTTAAAACATTTATTTTCAACTCTATCTGAAAAAATTAAAGAATAAGATCCTAATTCTTTTAGCTAAAGAATAATGAAAGGAGTAATGGCCTGAGCACAAGTAAATAAAGCACATTAGAAAGTTAGTGCTAAAACAGGTGGAAGATGCCTAGGAACTTATAGGAGAAAAGTGGGCTTTAGAACTTAAGGGTCGGAGAAAAGAGACAAAACGGGAGATGTTAGTAAACCCTGATTCTCTAAGTCTTACTGAAGAACTGTCTCATTTTTCAAGCAACTGAAGGATTTTAAACATTTTGTGGTTAAAATGCCTTTTAGGAAAATTCTCTAAATCGCAAAGAGATTCACTGGAGATTGTACTAGAGAATGATGAGACCGTGATGGCCGATGACTTTAGTGACCTGGACAAAGGTAGTACAGTGAGAATGGAGAAAAATGGAAATAGCAAAGATATCTTGCAGGTCATCATGAATAGTCAAACAAAGTGTGGCCAGGAGGAGAGAAACAGGGCCATTCATGAAGGCAGGCAGCACAAGTCTGGGAAGGATGACATGGAGGTGCACAGTTCAGACTGGTTCCTGTTAGATTAAGTCTCCAGATGGAGGTACTCGGGGGTTTCATGATACATGGACTGTTGCAAGGGGGTACTACGGATGACACAGAACCTGCCAAGAACATGATGTTGAGGGCCAAAATCTACCAAAATTCCATAGGCCTTATCTGCCTATCGAAACAAATGAAAAATATGGAGACAGATTTCCTCTATTTTTGGAGAAAATCGAAAGGTGAGTTTTATTTTCAGCCAATGGAGAGGGGTACACAGTAGATTCATGCCTCAAGAACTGTGTCTTCCCCCCATGAGGAGTCAGGGCTTTATACAAGGCAAGGCTCTCAGTCAGGAGTAGGCGATGAGGAACAAAGGTGCTAGGATCTTGATTTCTTCCTCTTGCCTTGTTTCAAAGACTGGCATCAGTAACCCAGTAATTGAGTGTGGCTGTTCAATGGCTCTGAGGCCGACTTTCTGATATGTAACTACAAAGGGGAAGGGTAGTAAGGATAAACACCAGAGACAGGATGTATTTAGCATAGAGTCAAAAGAAAAAATGTGAGTTGTAGCTCCTGCAGAGTTAGGGGGCAGAAAAGCAAACTTAGTGACAGACATTCAGAGTCAGGAGGGAGAAAAGCAAACTTAGTTACAAACGTGCAGTGTCAGGAGCAGTTAACATAAAAAACTAGGAATGTTCAGGTTTGCTTACTATTCTCTACATCTTCTTTGTTCTCAGGAAAGCGAAAGAAAAACTCATTCTTCTTTTTTTTTCCTTTTCACTGTAACAATCAATTCAGTTCAGTTGCTCAGTTGTGTCTGACTCTTTGCCACCCATGGACTGCAGCATGCCAGGCCTCCCTGTCCATCACCAGCTCCTGGAGTTTACCCAAACTCGTGTACTTTGGGCCAGTGATATCATCCAACTATCTCATCCTCTGTTGTCCCCTTCTCCTCCCACCTTCAATCTTTCCCAGCATCAGGGTCTTTTCAAATGAGTCAGCTCTTTGCATCAAGAGGCCAAAGTATTGGAGTTTTAGCTTCAGCATCAGTCCTTCCAATGAATATTCAGGACTGATTTCCTTTAGGATGGACTGGTTGGATCTCCTTGCTGTCCAAGGAACTCTCAAGAGTCTTCTCCAATGCCACAGTTCAAAAGCATCAATTCCTCGGCACTCAGCTTTCTTTATAGTCCAACTCTCACATCCATACATGACCACTGGAAAAACCATAGCTTTGACTAGACTGACTTTTGTTGGCAAAGTAATGTCTCTGCTTTCTAATATGCTGTCTAGGTGGGTCATAACTTTCCTTCCAAGGAGTAAGTGTCTTTTAATTTCATGGCTGCAGTCACCATCTGCAGTGATTTTGGAACCCAAAGAAATAAAGTCTGCCACTGTTTCCACTGTTTCCTCATCTATTTGCCATGAAGTGATGGGACCAGATGCCATGATCTTAAGTTTCTGAATGTTGAGTTTTAAGCCAACTTTTTCACTCTCCTCTTTCACTTTCATCAAGGGGCTCTTTAGTTCTTCTTCACTTTCTGCCATAAGGGTGGTGTCATCTGCATATCTGAGGTTATTGATATTTCTCCCAGCAATCTTGATTCCAGCTTGTGCTTCCTCCAGCCCAGTGTTTCTCATGATGTACTCTGCATATGTTAAACAAGCAGAGTGACAATATACAGCCTTGACATACTCCTTTCCCTATTTGGATCCAGTCTGTTGTTCCATGTCCAGCTCTAACTGTTGCTTCCTGACCTACAACACTGCAACAATGGTACCATAGAAAGAAGTGTAGATGGCATGTAAATTTGTCCCTCGCTTTCAAATTATATTTTTAGGTTAAATTAATAAATATCTGTGTCATAGAAAATGTTCAGGTCTCTTGAACATGTTCATTTATTCATTCTTTTCTTGACTCATTAAATATTTATTGAGAACTTAACTATATATCAAGCATTTCACAAAGAGCTAAGAAGGGGAAGGGAAAGGAAGAAGGAATATAATTCTTGTCTTGGTGAGGTTTACTGTGAATACAAGTGAATATATAAACACAGTAGTCATAAACACTGAATTAGAAGTACACAATGCTATGATGAGAAATGACAAGAAAAACGGACAAAGAGAGATCAAGGAAAGATTCTCAGAAAATAACAACACACCTGAGTTCTGGGGGAACAGAGGCATTAGCCTGGAAAAGAGACCACAGTCCATGCAAAGACCTGGTATATGTACCAGGGACTATATCCCATCTGAGAAACTAAAACAGCCACAATTCACATGTATTTCACAATACATGATTTCTCAAATATCATTAGAATTCTCTTCTATATTTCAAGTATAACTTTTCCTGAAAGAAAGTGACGTCGCTCAGTCGTGTCCAACTCTTTGCGACCCCATGGACTGTAGCCTACCATGTTCCTCCATCCATGGGATTTTCCAGGCAAGAATACTGGAGTGCGTTGCCATTTCCTTCTCCAGGAGATCTTCCCAACCCAGGGATTGAACCTGGGTCTCCCGTATTGTAGGCAGATGCTTTACCGTCAATGGAAAAAAAAAAACAAAACACTTGGACATGATTATGCACTGAATCCCATAGTGTACACTAGTAAAATTTGTACCAGATTTACATCTAGGTAACATAGTCAAAGGGTTCTTCATCTGGTAATCATTCATAGTAGCCTACAGCATCTGCAAGTCTCAAATAGTAATGAAGGTGTCAGAGCACATTGTTCTATTCATTTATGAAGTACCAGATGTGCTGGACAGCCAACACTTTCAGAATGGTGAGCTGTTGTGTTACATCTGGGTAACATAGGGACTTCCTCCCTCACCCTCACCATCTTAAGCAGCTGTGAACTAAAGCACACTTATGCTACACCCACCACCACTCAGGAGACCGCCAAAGCTCTTTTTCTTTAATTGAAGTGTAGTTGATTTACAATGCTTTGCTCATTTCTGCAGTAGAGTTGACGCTCTTTTAAACATTCAGCCAGGCTTCTGCTGAAGTTTTTTGCTTCTGTACATGACACTAAACCCTTAAATAAGTGGGAATATTCAGAAAGCATCCTCTAATACCATGAATACTAAGAGGTGCTGCAACAGTTTTGACACCCTAATTTCTCTAGCATGGGGAACTTCCAGAATGGTGGAGTGATGATCTTGGCTAACTCTCTTCCCCCTCCAAAAAAATGATAAAACTGGTCAATATTTTACATTGAGTCTCTGGAAATGGATCAAAGGTATACAACAAATTGAAAAGTGTTGAGAAAAACTCTTGAACTTGGAGTAAGCACAGTGCAGTTCTACTAGGGCAGGGAAGTCCATGAAAATGAGAAGCTTCCCTGTTGAAGGTGGCTAACTTGATTTAGAGAGAAGTAGGGAGATCACCCAAAACCAGGGGCATCACTAAACTAGCAAACTCGAAAGAAAAGAGATGTGAAAGTTTAACTTCCCAGTTGGCCTGAAAGTATAACACAGGATGGAGCAACAAATCTGCAGGCCAGCCAGAAAATGTAAAAAGAAACCTATGAGTATGATATGACTAATCTGCCACATATCCCTGGCAGTCTGGAAGGACGCACATGTCTGCAACACTGAATTATGGTTAAAAAGACCAGAAACAACCAACTTTAACATTCTGCAGGTCCCTAGATGAAGATGAGGCTTGTACGGGTGCTGTGAGAAGAAACAAAAAAGACAGGAAGGAAGGAGGGAAGAAAGAAAAAAAGTTAGCAGACACCTGTGACTGAATACTGTGGGAGAGTTAGACTGTACGGATTAGCCCACCCCGGCAAGTCATTAAACAAACACATGAAGAAACAAAGAGCCACAGGAACAAACAGTAACATGGGGCAATCAGAAGCCACATACCATCTATTAATATAATTTCCATTTTTCAACGACAAAAAAAGGAAGCATGAAAAAAAGAGGGAAGAGTGACTATACACAGGGGAAAGAAAGAAATCAATAGAAATTGTCTTTCATGCTGCTCTAGTGTTAGACATAGCAGAAAAACTTCAAAGCTGTAAAACAATGAACATTAGATAAGTTTACATTTAAATAAATAAGTTTAAAGACCATGTTTAAGAATTAAGGAGAGTATGACAAAAATGATGCAACAAATAGAGAATATCCTTAAAAAGAATTTTTTTTAAAGTAAATCAAAAATTTGAAGCTGTATAATAAATTCCTAGCAGGACAAAATGTAAATATACCAAAATCAATTATATTTCTATATGCTAACAATAAAGAATCCAAAAATGAAATTAAGGAAGCAATTTCACTTACAAAAGGCTCAACAGAATAAAATACAGAGGAACAAATTTTAATAAAAGAAATACAAGTCATGTACACTGAAAATTGAAAAGGAAAAATTAATACTCTAAAGGAGAAACATTTCATGCATTCTCAGTAGCATCAAAAAATAATAAGTAATAAGTAAAATGAATGTTTAAATCTCATAAATTTTTGTTTCCAAATATATTTGCTACATGTTGGTTATAGTGAAACTAAACCATGTAAAGGAAGCCCTTTTTTATTCCAAAACTGGTAAGATTTTTTTTGTCAATATATGTTTAATTTTATTGAGGGTTTCATCAGACATATAGTGAGATGATATAGGCAATCACATTAATGGATTTTCTCGTGTTATTCTTACATTCTAGTAAAAACTCTACATGTAGTATCTAAATTTACTTAAACTCCTGAGTGAAATTGGATAATAGCTATGGGATGTTTGGTTTATTGGTTTGCTTTGGTTTTTTGTTTTCTTTGTTTATCTTCAAGTCTTCTTGTCAATTTGCCAGTTTTTTGTGTTGTAATATTCTAGCCTCATGAAATGACTTCAAGTTTTGTTTTCCATTATTTTATATATCTTAAAACTGATCATTATTAAGAGCCTGAAGCTTTATAGATTAGCCAGTTTTGCCATCAATGTCAATGCTTATGGTAACTAGTACACTTAAGGGGTCTCTTTCTCTTGAGTCTTATTTGAAATCATTTATAATTTTCAACAAAAATTTCCATCTCATTCTGACTTCAAATGACCTGAAATGAAGTTAAACATAGCTTTCTCTTATTTTCGCTCTTAGTTGTATACAGTAATACCCACTTATTAAATCCCAGTGCTCTTCATTTGTGTATTATCTTGCTTATCATTCCTTCCTGAGTTTATTTTCATATTATTATTTAACAACAACAAAAAAAAGGTGTCTGAGTCTCATTTGGTAGTTTCTATTATGTTTTAATTTCTATTTTAATGATACAACCTTTATACTGACTTCCTTTCTTCTTCACTTTTCAATTTATTTTATGGTTCTTTTACTTGTTTCCTGAATGAATGTCTAGATCATTTATTTTGAATATTTCTTCTTCTCTACAGATACTCTTAAAGCAATATATTGCTCTGTAAATGTACCATTATGGTCCATAGACATACAAAGGTACTAAAGAGAATACATACTACCCTACAAAAAACAATATATAGCCAAAAAATTCAAATGATATATACCAAACATACTGCAAGTAATTGTACTAATTTGAACTTTAGAACTTTAGAATCATTTACAAAATGAAATAAAGCAAAAATGTAGGAGAAGAAAATCATTTTACTATTCCACAAGAAATCATGCTGTTACATGGGTGAGATAACCACATACTAGTTTCAATTTTGAGGTTACTGAAGCCACAAGTCCCAATAATGAACTGAGCAAAGCAGGAAGAAATTTCTGATAACAACCCCACGCAATGAACAAAACCACAAGATTTCTTCTAAAATAAAATCATGCAGAAGATAAATTCCAAAAAACAGATATTTAGCTAACTTTAAATTTTTGGCACATAATATGGTACCACCAATACTGGTATCATTGATGCAGTGAACATGAACTCGGGCAAATTTTGGGAGATGGTGAGGGACAGGGAGGACTGGCAAGCTGCCATCCATGGGGAAGCAAAGAGTTGCACATGACTAGGCGGGTGAACAACAACAAATGGTATGATTATTTCCTCCTTGGCTGCTTACTGTTTGCAGTCAGGCCTCTTTTCAGAAGAAATTCCCCCTCCTCTGCTTCACAGAAGAGGGGGAATATTCCCCTGGGGCTGTCCCACAATCACAGTCACAGATCCCCTTTTGTTAACCTTCTTGCCAAGCCTAAAAATTCACTGAAAATAAATGACAAATTGTCACCATAGACAAAAGAATCTTCCTGCGTAAGACAATGATGGGGAGAAACCACCTAGAATGAATTTAAAATGGTATTTTTTAACACATTTATATGACCGTAAGGAGGTATTCAATCTGCTGCTATTGAAGACTCTGTAATCATCAGGTGACCTTCCTATATTTCCTCTGAAGAAGTCTGATTTACAACTTTAACAGTATTAGAATAAACATTGCCAGTTTAAGAAAATGTTAACAAAATGTATAAAGTAACATCAACTCCCATTATAGCTACAAGCATTCAATAGCCAACCAACCACTGTATAATAAAATATCTTTCAGTCTGATGGTGTTGCTCTTTCTTCAAAGGTACAGGAAACAGGAGAGAAAGTGCTCAGACTGTCCAATATGATCACACAGTTTGAGCCATTTCTAAACTTCATTCTTCTACTAACCAGTTATCTAATCTTCCAAATCTGCCCACATAGTCAGCTCCTTCTTATGGTTGATTTTCAAGATGTTTATACATCCCAGCTCTTTTCCTTTCAAATCTAATTCTAAAGTTCAGTGGTGTTTTCTCTCTGAGGTCTAATTATTTTTCAAGGAGATTTCTATTTAGATAATGATCCCATTCATGTGAATTTAAGAAGCCAATGCTATCCTAGATAGTTTCAGTAACAGGGTGCAAAATGGTCTCTTGGCCATTCTAATTCACCTTGTTCTTATCATTGCCCTTACCTCTTATTGGATTACCTTCAGATTCCCCACAATCTTAAGGATTTTTTTTTCTAACAACACCTTTGTGATTCTTCCATGAAGTTATCAATGTGTTCATCCAGCTTTCACCTTTTGAAAACCTGTGCAACTTCTCAGCCCTGTCTTCCATGTCCTAGGACACAGAGTGACATTGGCCATTACAGTCATGACTATTGATATGAACTGGTTCCACATGCCCCAAAACGTACAGTATGCTCTGAAGCCCTCAAAGTGCTAATTACAAATGGAAATCCATGCCTTTCTCCTCACTTTTGCTTTCATTTTTCTTATGTATCTTAAGGAGTATTGAGTTTTCAGCTACGCTAACCACATCTGCTAAAGTGTGATTCAATATACCAGCAAATTTGAAAAATCCAGCACCACAGGACTAAATCTGTATTATTGGAAATAATAATCTGGATTATTATTTTTATTATAAATAAAAAAATCTGGATTGGAAAATCTAGACCATAGGACTAGAAAAGTCCAGTTTTCATCCCAGTCCCAAAGAAGGGCAATGTCAAAGAATGCTCAAACTACCATCAGTTGCACTCATTTCACATGTTAGCAAAGCAATACTCAAAATGCTTCAAGTTAGGCTTCAACTGTATGTGAAATGAGAACTTTCAGATGTACAAGCTGGCTTTAGAAAAGGCAGAGGAATCAGAAATAAAATTGCCAACATCTGTTGGATCATGGAAAAAGCTTGAAAATTCCAGAAAAACATCTACCTCTCCTTCATTGACCACACTAAAGCCTTTGACTGTGTAGATCACAATAAACTATGGAAAATTCTTAAAAAGATAGGAATACCAGACCACCTTACCTGCCTCCTGAGAAACTTGTATGCAGGTCAGGAAGCAACAGTTAGGACCTTACATGAAACAATGGACTGGTTCCAAATTGGGAAAGGAGTACATCAAGGCTGTATATTGTCACCCTGCTTATTTAACTTATATGCAGAGTACACCATGCAAAATGCCAGCTGGATAACTCACAAACTGAAATCGAGATTGTCAGGAGAAACATCAGTCACCTCACATGTGCAGATGACACCACTGTTATGGCAGATAGTAAAGAGGAACCAAAGAGCCTCTTGATGACGGTGAGAGAGGAGAGTGCAAAAGCTGGCTAAAAACTCGATTCAGAAAACGAAGATCGTGGCATCTGGTCTAACCACTTCACGGCAAAGAGATGGGGAAACAATGGAAACAGTGACAGACTTTATTTTCTTGGGCTCCAAAATGACTGTGGATGGTGACTGCAGCCATGAAATTAAGACACTTGATTCTTCGGAAGAAAAGTAATGACAAACCTAGACAGTGTATTTAAAAGAAGAGACATTACTTTGCCTGTAAAGGTCCATATAGTCAAAGCTACGGTTTTTCAATAGTCATCTATGGATGTGATATTGAATGGTTTGCCTTGGAAACGAACATAAATCATTCTGTCACTTTTGAGACTGCATTTAAGTACTGCATTTCAAACTCTTTTGTTGACTATGAGGGCTGCTCCATTTCTTCTGAGGGATTCTTGCCCATAGTAGTAAATATAATGATTATCTAAATTAAATTTGCCCATTCCAGTCTATTTTGGTTCACGGATTCCTAAAACATCTCCTGTTTGACCACTTCCAATTTACTTTGATTCATGGACCCAACATTCCAGGTTCCTATACAATATTGCTGTTTACAGCATCAGATTTTATTTCCATCATCAATCACATCCACAACTGGGTGTTGTTTTTGCTTTGGCTCCGTCTCTTCATTCTTTCTGGAGTTATTTCTCCACTGATCTCCAGTAGCATATTAGGCACCTAACCAACCTGGGGAATTTATCTTTCAATGTCATATCTTTTTTTCTTTTCATAGGGTTCATGGGGTTCTGAAGGCAAGAATACTGAAATGACTTTCCATTCCCTTCTCCAGTAGACCATGTTTTGTCAGAACTCTCCACTATGACCCGTCAGTCTTGGGTGGCCCTATATGGCATGCCTCATAGAAAAGCTATGACCAACCTAGACAGCATATTAAAAAACAGAGCCATTACTTTGCCAACAAACGTCCATCTAGTCAAAGCTAGTTTTTCCAGTAGTCATGTATGGATGTGAGTGTTGGACTATAAAGAAAGCTGAGCACCAAAGCATTGATGCTTTTGAACTGTGGTGTTGGAGAAGACTCTTGAGAGTTCTTTGGACTGCAAGGAGATCCAACCAGTCCATCCTAAAGGAAATCAGTCCTGAATATTCATTGGAAGGACTGATGCTGAAGCTGAAACTCCAATACTTTGGCCACCTGATGTGAAGAACTGACTCATTGGAACATACCCTGATGCTGGGAAGGATTAAAGGCAAGAGGAGAAGGGTGAGATTGTTGGATGCCATCACCAACTCGATGGATATGAGCTTGAGCAAGCTCCAGGCATTGGTGATGGACATGGAAGCCTGGCTGCTGCAGCCCATGGAGTCACAAAGAGTCGGACACAACTGAGTGACCAAACTGAACTGATCTATGGATATGAGAGTTGGACAATAAAAAAGGCTAAATGCCAAAGAATTGATGCCTTTTGAACTGTGGTACTGGAGAAGACTCTTGAGAGTTCCTTGGACTGCAAGGAGATCAAACCAGTCAATTCTAAAAGAAATCAGTCCTGAATATTCATCGGAAGGACTGATACTGAAACTGAAGCTGCAGTACTTTGGCCACCTAATTCGAAGAGCCAGCTCTTTGGGAAAGACCCTGATGCTGGGGAAGATTGAAGGCAGAGGGTGAGATGGTTGGATGGCATCACTGACTCAATAGACATAAGTTTGTGCAAACTCCCAGAGATGGTGAAGAATAGGGAAGCCTGGCTGCTGCAGCCCATGGACTCGCAAAGAATTGGACACAGGTGAGCGACTGAACAAAAACAACCACATCTTAGAGTAGTGCTGTCTAACAAAACTAGCTGTATGGTGGAAATTTTCTGTTCTCAATGTCTAGTATAGCAATTTAATTTAAGAAACAACAGTCTAAACTGAGCAGTTTAAACTGAAAAAAATAACTTTTTATTTTTATCTATATCTCTATGGTTTTCTGTGGTTCAAATGTGTCTAACCCACAAACCACTCAGACCTTCTCTTCATGTCTGATTCTTGGTTCAGCCCAGGCTGGAACCCCTGACACATTTGATTACTGACTGCAGTGCTTCATTTAGGGAGTCTGGAGGATCCATGTCCACAACACACTACCCTCCTCCATCCATACTACTCAGGCCATGACAGCTCATATTCTATGGCTAAGATGACTGTTTCTTAATTCTTTGCACTATTTTGAAATACAGCAGAAGGTGAATTGGCCACTGTGTAGGCTGGTTTCTCACTAGCCTGAGTACATTTTCTCTGAGCATCTCCTGCCAGAGTAGTTGATACTTCTTTGGTTCATGGAGGCTTTTTTTTTTTTTTTTTTTCATTTATTTTTATTAGTTGAAGGCTAATGACTTCACAATATTGTAGTGGTTTTTGCCATATATTGACATGAATCAGCCATGGATTTACATGTGTTCCCCATCCTGATCCCCCCTCCTGCCTCCCTCTCCATCCCATCCCTCTGGGTCTTCCCAGTGCACCAGCCCTGAGCACTTGTCTCATGCATCCAACCAGGGCTGGTGGTCTGTTTCACCCTTGATAGTATACTTGTTTCAATGCTGTTCTCTCAGAACATCCCACCCTCGACTTCTCCCACAGAATCCCAAAGTCTGTTCTGTACATCTGTGTCTCTTTTTCTGTTTTGCATATTGGGTTATTGTTACCATCTTTTTAAATTCCATATATATGCATTAGTATACTGTATTGGTCTTTATCTTTCTGGCTTACTTCACTCTGTATAATGGGCTCCAGTTTCATCCATCTCATTAGAACTGATTCAAATGAATTCTTTTTAATGGCTGAGTAATATTCCATGGTGTATTATGTACCATAGCTTCCTTATCCATTCATCTGCTGATGGGCATCTAGGTTGTTTCCATGTCCTGGCTATTATAAACAGTGCTGCGATGAACATTGGGGTGCATGTGTCTCTTTCAGATCTAGTTTCCTTGGTATGTATGCCCAGGAGTGGGATTGCTGGGTCATATGGCAGTTCTATTTCCAGTTTTTTAAGGAATCTCCACACTGTTCTCCATAGTGTCTGTACTAGTTTGCATTCCCACCAACAGTGTAAGAGTGTTCCCTTTTCTCCACACCCTCTCCAGCATTTATTGCTTGTAGACTTTTGGATAGCAGCCATCCTGACTGGCATGTGATGGTACCTCGTTGTAGTTTTGATTGGCATTTCTCTGATAATGAGTGATGTTGAGCATCTTTTCATGTGTTTGTTAGCCATCTGTATGTCTTCTTTGGAGAAATGTTTGTTTAGTTCTTTGGCCCATTTTTTGATTGGGTCATTTATTTTTCTGGAATTGAGCTTCAAGAGTTGCTTGTATATTTTTGAGATTAATCCTTTGTCTGTTGCTTTGTTTGCTATTATTTTCTCCCATTCTGAGGGCTGTCTTTTCACCTCGCTTATAGTTTCTTTTGTTGTGCAAAAGCTTTTAAGTTTCATTAGGTCCCATTTGTTTATTTTTGCTTTTATTTCCAATATTCTGGGAGGTGGGTCATAGAGGATCTTGCTGTGATTTATGTTGGAGAGTGTTTTGCCTATGTTCTCCTCTGTGAGTTTTATAGTTTCTGGTCTGACATTTAGATCTTTAATCCATTTTGAGTTTATTTTTGTGTATGGTGTTAGAAGGTATTCTAGTTTCATTCTTTTACAAGTGGTTGACCAGTTTTCCCAGCACCACCTGTTAAAGAGGTTGTCTTTTTCCCATTGTATATCCTTGCCTCCTTTGTCGAAGATAAGGTGTCCATAGGTTCATGGATTTATCTCTGGGCTTTCTATTCTGTTCCATTGATTTATATTTCTGTCTTTGTCCCAGTACCATACTGTCTTGATGACTGTGGCTTTGTAGTAGAGCCTGAAGTCAGGCAGGTTAATTCCTCCAGTTCCATTCTTCTTTCTCAAGATTACTTTGGCTATTCAAGGTTTTTTGTATTTCCATACAAATTGTGAAATTATTTGTTCTAGTTCTGTGAAAAATACCGTTGGTATCTTGATAGGGATTGCATTGAATCTATAGATTGCTTTGGGTAGAATAGCCATTTTGAAATATTGATTCTTCCAATCCATGAACACGGTATGTTTCTCCATCTGTTTGTGTCCTCTTTGATTTCTTTCATCAGTGTTTTATAGTTTTCTATGTATAGGTCTTTTGTTTCTTTAGGTAGATATACTCCTAAGTATTTTTATTCTTTTTGTTGCAATGGTGAATGGTATTGTTTCCTTAATTTCTCTTTCTGTTTTTTCATTGTTAGTATATAGGAATGCAAGGGATTTTTGTGTGTTAATTTTATATCCTGCAACTTTACTGTATTCATTGATTAGCTGTAGTAATTTTCTGGTAGAGTCTTTAGGGTTTTCTATGTAGAGGATCATGTCATCTGCAAACAGTGAGAGTTTCACTTCTTCTTTTCCTATCTGGATTCCTTTTATTTCTTTTTCTGCTCTGATTGCTGTGGCCAACACTTCCAAAACTATGTTGAATCGTAGTGGTGAGAGTGGACACCCTTGTCCTGTTCCTGATTTCAGGGGAAATGCTTTCAATTTTTCACCATTGATGGTGATGCTTGCTGTGGGTTTGTCATATATAGCTTTTATTTTGTTGAGATATGTTCCTTCTATGCCTGCTTTCGGAGAGTTTTTATCATAAATGAGTGTTGAATTTTGCCAAAGGCTTTTTCTGCATCTATTGAGATAATCATATGGTTTTTATCTTTCAATTTGTTAATGTGGTGTATTACATTGATTGATTTGTGGATATTAAAGAATCCTTGCGTTCCTGGGATAAAGCCCACTTGTTCATGATGTATGATCTTTTTAATATGTTGTTGGATTCTGTTTGCTAGAATTTTGTTAAGGATTTTTACATCTATGTTCATCAGTGATATTGGCCTGTAGTTTTCTTTTTTTGTGGCATCCTTGTCTGGTTTTGGTATTAGGGTGTTGGTGGCCTCATAAAATGAGTTTGGAAGTTTGCCTTCTTCTGCAATTTTCTGGAAGAGTTTGAGTAAGATGGGTGTTAGTGCTTCTCTAAATTTTTGATAGAATTCAGCTGTGAAGCCATCTGGTCCTGGGCTTTTGTTCGCTGGAAGATTTCTGATTACAGTTTCAATATCCGTGCTTGTGATGGGTCTGTTAAGATCTTCTATTTCTTCCTGGTTCAGTTTTGGAAAGTTATACTTTTCTAAGAATTCGTCCATTTCTTCCAAGTTGTCCATTTTACTGGCATAGAGCTGCTGGTAGTAGTCTCTTATGATCCTTTGTATTTCAGAGTTGTCTGTTGTGATCTCTCCATTTTCATTTCTAATTTTGTTGATTTGGTTCTTCTCCCTTTGTTTCTTGATGAGTCTGGCTAACGGCTTGTCAATTTTACTTACCTTTTCAAAAAACCAACTTTTAGCTTTGTTGATTTTTGTTATGGTCTCTTTAGTTTCTTTTGCATTTATTTCTGCCCTAATTTTTAAGATTTCTTTCCTTCTACTAACCCTGGGGTTCTTCATTTCTTCCTTCTCTAGTTGCTTTAAGTGTAGAGTTAGGTTATTTATTTGACTTTTTTCTTGTTTCTTGAGGTAAGCCTGTATTGCTATGAACCTTCCCCTTAGCACTGTGTCCCATAGGTTTTGGGTTGTTGTGTTTTCATTTTCATTTGTTTCTATGCATAGTTTGATTTCTTTTTTGACTTCTTCTATGATTTGTTGGTTATTCAGAAGTGTGTTATTTAGCCTCCATATGTTGGAATGTTTAATAGTTTTTTTCCTGTAATTGAAATCTAATCTTACTGCATTGTGGTCAGAAACAATGACTGGAATGATTTCAATTTTTTGAATTTACCAAGGCTAGATTTATGGCCCAGGATGTGATCTATTCTGGAGAAGGTTCCATGTGCACTTGAGAAAAAGGTGAAATTGATTGTTTTGGGGTGAAATGTCCTATAGATATCAATTAGGTCTAGCTGGACCATTGTGTCATTTAAAGTTTGTGTTTCCTTGTTAATTTTCTGTTTAGTTGATCCTTCCATAGGTTTGAATGGGGTATTAAAGTCTCCCACTATTATTGTGTTATTGTTAATTTCCCCCTTCATTCTTGTTAGCATTTGCCTTACATATTTCAGTGCTCCTATGTTGGGTGCATATATATTTATAATTGTTATATCTTCTTCTTGGATTGATCCTTTGATCATTATGTAGTGTCCTTTGTCTCTTTTCACAGCCTTTATTTTGAAGTCTATTTTATCTGATATAAGTATTGTGACTCCTGCTTTCTTTTGGTCTCCATTTGCGTGGAATATTTTTTTCCAGCCCTTCACTTTCAGTCTGTATGTGTCCCTTGTTTTGAGGTGGGTCTCTTGTAGACAGCATATATAGGGGTCTTGCTTTTGTATCCATTCAGCCAGTCTTTGTCTTTTGGTTGGGGCATTCAACCCATTTACACTTAAGGTAATTATTGATAAGAATGGTCCTGTTGCCATTTGCTTTGTTGTTTTGGGTTCACGTTCGTACAACATTTCTGTGTTTCCTGTCTAGAGAAGATCCTTTAGCATTTGTTGAAGAGCTGGTTTGGTGGTGCTGAATTCTCTCAGCTTTTGCTTGTCTGTAAAGCTTTTAAATTCTCCTTCATATCTGAATGAAATCCTTGCTGGGTACAGTAATCTGGGTTGTAGGTTATTCTCTTTCATAACTTTAAGTATGTCCTGTCATTCCCTTCTGGCCTGAAGAGTTTCTATTGAAAGATCAGCTGTTATCCTTATGGGAATCCTCTTGTGAGTTATTTGTTGTTTCTCCCTTTCTGCTTTTAATATGTGTTCTTTGTGTTTGATCTTTGTTACTTTGACTAATATGTGTCTTGGGGTGTTTTGCCTTGGGTTTATCCTGTTTGGGACTCTCTGGGTTTCTTGGACTTGGGTGGCTATTTCCTTCCCCATTTTGGGGAAGTTTTCAGCTATTTTCTCCTCGAATATCTTCTCATGGCCTTTCTTTTTGTCTTCTCCTTCTGGGACTCCTATGAGTCGAATGTTGGGGCATTTCACATTGTCCCAGAGGTCCCTGAGGTTGTCCTCATTTCTTTTAATTCTTTTTTCTTTTGTCCTCTCTGCTTAATTTATTTCCACCATTTTATCTTCTACCTCACTTATCCTATCTTCTGCCTCCATTATTCTACTGTTGGTTCCCTCCAGAGTGTTTTTGATCTCATTTATCGCATTATTCATTTTTAATTGACTCTTTTTTATTTCTTCTAGGTCCTTGTTAAACATTTCTTGCATCTTCTCAATCCTTGTCTCCAGGTTATTTATCTGTAACTCTATTTTGTTTTCAAGATTTTGGATCATTTTTATTATCATTATTCTAAATTCTTTTTCAGGTAGATTCCCTATTTCCTCCTCTTTTGTTTGGGTTTGTGGGCATTTTTCATGTTCCTTTACCTGCTGGGTATTTCTCTGCCTTTTCATCTTATTTAGATTGCTGGGTTTGGGGTGGCCTTTTTGTATTCTGGTAGTCTGTGGTTCCTGTTTATTGTGGAGGTTTCTCCCAGTGGGTGGGGCTGGGTGTTTGGCTTGTCGAGGTTTGCTGGTTAGAGAAGCTTGTGTCGGTGTTCTGGTGGGTGGAGCTGGATTTCTTCTCTCTGGAGTGCAATGGAGTGTCCAGTAGTGAGTTTTGAGATGGGTCTATGGGTTTGGTGTGACTTTGGGCAGCCTGTATATTGACGCTCAGGGCTATGTTCATGTGTTGCTGGAGAATTTGCATAGTATGTCTTGCTCTGGAACTTATTGGCTATTGGGTGGTGGTTGATTTCAGTGTAGGTATGGAGGCTTTTGGATGATCTCTTATTAATTAATGTTCCCTGTAGCCAAGAGTTCTCTGGTGTTCTCGGGTTTTAGGCTTAAGCCTCTTACCTCTGGGTTTCAGTCTTATTCTTTCAGTAGCCTCAAGACTTCTCCCTCCATCCAGCACTGATAATAAAACTTCTAGGTTAATGGTGAAAAGATTCTCCACAGTGAGGGACACCCAGAGAGGTTCACAGAGTTACATGAAGAAGAGGAGAGGGAGGAAGGAGATAGAGGTGAGCAGGAGGAGAAAAGGGGGGATTCAAGAGAGGAGAGACAGATCTAGGCAGAACTCTGTTCCCTAAGTGTTCTCTGCAGCCCAGACACCCACAGAGATTCACAGAATTGGATTGAGAAGAGAAGGGGGAGGGAGGAAATATAGGTGATCTGGGGGAGAAAAAGTAGAATCAAAAGGGGGAGAGAGTGATCAAACCAGTAATCACACTCCTGAGTAAAAATGGGTACTGAAGGTGGAATTCTTAAATGTCCAAAATTGATATCAAATACTGAAAAACAAAAATTTAAAATCTAGAGTAGAGGTTAGACTCTTAAAAATACAATAGTAAAAAGCCACAAAAACACAAAAAAAAATTTAAGAAATATATATGGAATTCGCTTTAAAAATAGGGTCCTTTTTTTTTTTTTTTTTTGGCCAGGTTATAGTGGGTTATAAAAATGAAAATTAAGGAGTAATAGAGGAGTAATAGAGGACTTAAAAAAAAAGAAAAAGTAAAAGCAAAAAAAGAAAGAGAAAAAATTTTTAATTAAAAATTAAAAAAAATAGTAGTAAAAATATATCTAGGAATTTCTCTGGAGCTGTTGCGGGCAGTGTGGGTTTGGTTCAGTTTAAGATAGCTCCTTGTTCGAGCTTACACCTCTCGCTATCTATAGGCCCCTTCCAGTGTAGTCGGTGTTACCTACAGGGATTTTAACCTGTTGCACCGGTCACTTCTGAAGTGGTTCCCTTTGTTCCTTTGGCTTCTGTTTGCAGGTCTCTTCAGTGTCTAATTTCCGCCCTGAACCACATGGGCGGAGGTGGTCTCTTGTTTAGTTTTGCTTGTTCAGTCGTGCTGTGGGCAGGGAGGGGCGCTGCAGACAAGTGTCGCTGGCCTGTGTGGGGAGCACTCGCGGTTTTCCGGCCACACTGGGCTTGCCCCCGCTTGGGGCGGGTGTGCTTGCTTTCCTCCTCTACACTGCTCAGGCTCCAGGCTGCTCTCCAGGGAGTGGGCCCTGCATTGCGTGGACTTCCCAGCCCTAAGCCTCTCAGATTCAGGTTTTAGGATATTCCACAAAAGCACAGACTCAGTTGGGCCTGCGTTTTGTGCCTTCCCTGTTCGGAGCAGCTCAGACAGCCAGGAGCTTGACGGGCGCACTCTCCCTGGGTGCGGTGTGCCTTATTCCCTCCGTGGTCCCAGCCTCAGTTTCTGTGCGCACAGGTCCTGTGCGCCTTGTGTCAGTTCTGGGGAGCTGGTCTCTAGCTGCGACCCTCCCGGCGGATGTCGACCATCCAGAATCTCAGGAAGTCTTTGGTTAGAAGCTGTAAACCTGTTTGCAGTTTGGTAGGGGGTGCTGTCTCTGGGGCCACATTTGCCCCTTTCCCCTCCCCCCTGCCTCCTGCCTCCGGCGGGGGGTGGGCTGGTCCGCCACCGGCTAGCTCTTCTCTGGTATTTGCTCAGTCCTTCGTTCTGGGAACCAGTGGGTAGTGCCTAAGTTTAGGGCTTTTCCCAACTTAACTCTTTCTCTCTTGCTATCCCATAGTTTAAGTTGCTGTCTCATGTTAGCTCCCTCCGATTGCTCTCAGGGCATTCGGGCCCAGTCCTTATCCTAAGCACTACCACCAGCTCTTCTCCATTCCGCCCCCACTTGCTGGTAGCAGATGCGAGCGTCTGGGATACTTTTCTGCTGGGAGTTGCTTTTAGACATGTAATCTGTGGGTTTTATTTATTTTTCCTCCCAGTAAGGTTGCCCTCCGAGATTCAAAAACTTCCCCCAGACCCGCCAGTGAGAGGGTTTCCTGGTGTTTGGGAACTTCCTCTATTAAGACTCCCTTCCCAGGACGGATCTCTGTCCTTAACTCTATTGTCTCTCTTTTTTCTTTTATATTTTGCCCTACCTCCCTTCGAAGACAATGGGCTGCTTTTCTGGGTGTCTGATGTCCTCTGCTAGCAATCAGAAGTTGTTTTGTGGAGTTTGCTCAGCGTTGAAATGTTCTTTCGATGAATTTGTCTGGGAGAAAGTGGTCTCCTCATCCTATTCCTCTGCCATCTTAGTTCCCTCTCTCATGAAGGCTTTTGATGAAAAATATTTGAAGAGAAGATTTAATAATAGACTTCACCTTTTACATTTTTCATTCCTGTTAAATCAACATCTTGTCCATGTATTTCTAATTTAAATTTTTATTTCACTGTTCATACTCCAGGAAATGGTTTTTTTAGTTGTTCTTAGTTTATATCATAGAGTGTAGACCCTGAGAGCAAGTGCTATTTCTTGTGGCAAGTGCTTGTGTAAACCTTCTTACCAGTTCATATACTTTATGAACTTTGGATACTTATTTTAGTTTTATTATTTGTTTTTTTTTTTTTTTTTTTGGACTTCTTATCTAGGATATCACACTGCATTTAATTATCGGGTCTCTTTAGGCTTCTCCAATCTGTGACAGCTTCTCCAACTTCCCTTGTTTTCAAGACCTGAACTATTTTGAAGAGCACTGGGCATATATTTTGTAGAATTTTCCCACTTTGGATTGTCTGATATTTTCTCATAATTAGTTTGGGGTTGCAAGTTTAAGGGAAGAATACAACAGTTGTGACAATCCCTTCTCATCACATCATATTGGGGCACATGATAGTAGCATGATTTATGACTGGCAATGATAATCCAGATCACTCGACTAATGCTGTGTCTGCCAGGTTTTGCCACCCAGATTACTACTTTACCTTTCACACTCTATGAACTGGAAATGAGAAACTAACTAAGTTCAGCCCACAAGGGCAGAGAATCAAACTTCACATCCTAGAAGGGGAGTTCCTACACATATAGTCTGAGATTTTTCTGTAAGGAAGACTTACCTTTTGCCCTGGGGAAAGGTAACCACATCATTGATCACTTGCTAACTTTTTCTTGTAAATCAGCTCTCCAAGTTGAGGCCACTTAAAACATGATCAGAAAGGACACATGCCCCCCAGTGCTTATTGTAGCACTGTTTACAATAGCCAAGACACAGAACCAACCTAAATGTCCATTGACAAAGATATATTATGAAAACACTAGCCAAAAGGAAACTGGCTTACTAAGTTATACTTAGTTATGGTTATACTGGTTATACTAAGTTATGACAAAGTAGCCATAGAGACAAGGAAGCATTATAAGGTATAAAGAAGGAAATGCATCACAAAAATAGCTATAACATTTCAAACATTTACACATCTAAGAAATATATTTTCAAAATTATAAAGCAAAACCTGATTTTTAAATTTTTTTTTTAAGTTTAAGAATGATGGTGAGTTCTTTTAATATTCTTGTAAGTAAAATATAAATGCCAAATCTACAAGTATGTATAAGTTTTGAACAACACAATTAATTAATAAGACAATTGATATATTTATTTTTTAATTTACCAACAGAAAAATATGTATACTTTTTATGTACATATGAAACATTTATTCAGATGAATGGATAAAAAATGAGGTATATCTATACAGTGAAACATTATTCAGTCTTTATGAAGAAGGAAATTTGCAACAGCATGAATAAACCTAGAAGGCATTATGTTTAGTAAAAGAAACTAGTCACAAAAGGACAATTACTGTATGATTCCACTTACATGAAGTATCTAAAATAGTCAAATCCAAAGAAGCAGGGAATCAGATCGCAGTTGCCAGGGACAGAAGAGAGAAAAGGGAAATTGACTTCTAATGGTATATAAAATTTCTATTATGCAAGATGGTTGATTTCTAGAGATCCACTGTATAATATAATGCCCATTGTTAACAGTATACTATTGTGAATTTTAAAATATGCTAAGAGCATAGATCTCATGTTAACTGTTCTTACCAAACAAAAACATACACAGAGGAACACAGGAAATATTTGAAAGTGAAGGATATATTTAGTACCCTGGTTGTGGTGATGATATCATGGATGCAGGCATATGTCCAAACTCATCAAGACATCTACTTTTAATTTTTAATATATCAGCTATACCTTAATAAAGCTAAATGTATGACATGTTTTCTTTTTTCCATGAAGCAATGGGAATAAATTTCAAATGTTTAAAATCATCCAAAATGTTTTCTGACAAGTGGAATTAAACTAAAAAATCAATGATAAAAAATGTAACCAAAAATCCTTCCATGTCTGGAAATTCAGAAATACAAATTTTAAATAACTAGTGTGTCCAAGTGGTCATTAGAAAATGTATTGAAATGATAAAGACAATATGGCACATCACACTTTCTAATAAGTAGCAAAAGCCATGCTCAAAGCAAATTTTTAGCCTTAAAAGCATATATAAGAAAATAATGGCTGAATGTAAATTAACATCTACATCAAGAAATTAGTAATATAATGCAATGTTTTGATTCATAATAAAAAGCATATATTTGGAACTGGTCCTCATTTCTGACACAGAATTCCTAGGAACCTTGGAATTTCCTAAATGTTGACAATAATCATGTCATATTTTGTTAGTTAATGAGGTAATTTCAGAAAGCCCCTAGAAAACCTAAAGATGAAGGGAGTTATCGGTGGAAAAAACCATGTGATTAGAGGGTTGGAACTTTCAGTCTCACACCTTGACATCTGGAGAGAGAAGAGGGACTAGAGATTGAATTAATCCTGATAGCAAATGATTTGATCAATTTTGCCTATGTAGCTTCCATAAAAACCCAAAAGAATGATGTTTGGGATTTCCCTGGTGACTCAGCTGGTAAATTACCCGCCTGAAACGCTGGAGACCTGGGTTCCCTCCCTGGGTTGGGAAGATCCCCTGGAGGAAACCATGGCAACCCACTCCAGTATTCTTGCCTGGAGAATCCCCTGGCAGGCTACATTCACAGGGTTGCAGTAGGGTCTGACATGACTGAATGACTAAGCACAGCACATGGTGTTTGGAGGGCTTTCAGTTTGGTAAAAATGTTGAAATACCGGAGATTAGCATGCTTGAAAGAGCAAGGAAGCTCCACAACCTCAACCTATATCTTTCCCTATGTATCTTCCATTTTGCTGTTACTGTTCTTTTGTAATATGTAATTTAATAAGTAAATGTCTGAATTCTGTGGGCCGCTCTAGGAAATTAATCAAATCTAAGAAATCTAAGAATTATGTCATGGAAACATGTTAATAGACATTAACATGACAAAAAGATATCATGCACAAGCCAATGGTAAATTAAAAATTTGAACAACTTGGACAAAGTTTTTTTTATTTATTTTATTGCAGTATAGTTGACTTACAATGTTAAAATATGCTGTATAGCAAAGTGATTCAGTTATACATTTATATATACATTCTTTTTTATATTTTTTTACATCATGGTTTATCATAGTATACTGAATACAGTTCCTTGTGCTATGGGCATTGTTGTTTATTCATTCTATATTTTAGTGTGCATCCAATAATCCCAAAGTCCCAATCCATTCCTCCTCCATCCCACACACCCCCACCCCCCACCCAGGCTTGGAAAATACAAGTTTGTCCTCTATGTCTTTGAATGTGTTTCTGTTTCATAGATAGGTTCATTTGTGTCATATTTTGTGGGGAGCGGCTTGAAAGAGCTGACTCTGGGAGCTGCCTTGATTGATTCTCAAGGGTCTGTTCACGGACATAGCTCTCTGTCCCACCACCTCTCTGGAATTTATTATCCAAGTTAAATCTTAACAGAACATTAGTAAGCCTTGAATGCACACATGGCGCAGATAGATAGCTTTGCACGACTGCCCTTAAGATAAATAGGATGCCTTTCTTATCTCTTGGCGCCATGAGAGAGCTCTGGTGATTGTTATCTTGAAGAGGATGTACATGGGGAAGAATTTTCTTTGGGATGCCTCCTTCTTGGTTTAGTATAAATGAAGCTTAGAAGAATAAAGAATCATCGCTGACTGCAGTGATCCTCTCGACCCCATCTGTTCTGTGTCTTTGTTTCTTAGCCTAAAGGAACGCATTGCGCTGCTCGTTGAAATCTTCCGGCTGGCCCGGCAATATCTGAGATTCCATATATAAAAGTAATATCATATATTTGCCTCTCTTTCTGAATTACTTCACTTAATAGGATAATTCCCTAGGTTCATCCATGTTGCTGCAAATGGCATAATTTCATTATTTTTTACAACTGAATAGTATTCCACTGTATATATGTACCATATGTGTGCATGCTCAGTCATTTCAGGTGTGTATAACCCTTTGCAACCCCATGAACTGGAGCATGCCTATCTCCTCTGTCCATGCAATTCTCCAGCAAGAATACTGGAATGAGTTGCCATGCTTTCTTTCAGAAGTTATTCCCAGTCCAGGGATTGAATCCACGTCTCCTGTGTCTCCTTCATTGTAGGCAGATTCTTTACCTGGTGCCGGGAGCCAGCACATGAGATCCCACCCATGACAAGGTCATGAGGAGGAGACCTGACAAGCAAGACAGATCAGGACTTCAGGGATTTCGAAAAGCTGCCCCGTCGCTCACCTTAAAGATGATCTCTGTCTTTCTGATGCTTGCTATATTAGACTACTCCCTAATTTCTGTGACACAGGTAGAAGGCCTTCCCCGATCTCTCTCCAAACAGAATCAACTTAGAACTTTAATTAATATGTCCGCTGTAAGGCATAGTTCCGGCGAGGCAGAAAAGGAAAGACGACCTCAACAGAAGTAGGTTACCTTTATTCAGGCAAGGAGGGGCGACAGTCGGCCTAACGACCAGGCTGAGCACCGAAAGGGATCAGGGAGGCTTCATACTTATAGGGAGGTTTATGGAAGCGATAAGGGAAATGTCAATCAGGCGGGATATTTTGAGTATTCTTTTGTGGAGATGACACTTGTAGTTGGGCAGGGGGTGATAAGTCTTCTGGGCGGGTGTAGGGGGTGGTAGGTTTCCGGACAGGGAGTGATAAGTCCCAGATAGATGCAACTGGCCTGGAGCATCAGGATGGAACTAAAGTTATGCTTTGTTTTCTCCGAAGTCAGATGATTCAGCAAGGGGCCTTTGAGACTGTTGTTCTCTTTTCTAGGCCCAAAAGACTCCTTCATCCGCCGGACGGTGGTATCCTATAAGATTATCCAGGATGAAAGGAGTGTTTCAATTTAGACCCCTTTGCTGACATTCTAGCCTGCTTGGCAAATGCGTACTAATGCACGTGACTGCTCACCACACCTTAGTCATAAACAGCATAAAGAACCTGATCACATAAAGGCCCTAATAGGTACAGAGCCCTTTGGGTGTGAGGAAGCCCTATTAGAGAAAATAAAATATTATTCTAAAAGTGGTTATAGTTAAAGATTTAGAAAAGTAAGGGTTTAGAATTGTTAATTTTAACCAGGAATGCTAAACAGGGGCTGCCTCCCCGGAGCTGCAGAGTCTTTGTGTGGTAAACCTTTTAGATAAATTTAACTGATAGCTTCTGCAAAAGGACTGACCTTTGTGTTCATTAAAGAATAAATTAGGGAAAACAGCTTTGCATTCACCTAGGTCATAAAAAGTCAATAGGCCCCAAGGCCAGAAGATAATGTTCAAGACCCTCATAAACAAAGAAGCATGCAGAAAACACCCTGGTTTCGTGAAGAACAAGCTGATGTAATGTTAAACTATCTTCCCCTTAGAAATGTACTAATTTAGGGTATAAAAGCCATGGTAAAAAATAAAGCATTGCCAGACTCTGCCAGATCCTGCTGCACCCACCCCCCCACCCACCCCCCCACCCCCGGTCTGGTCTGTCTCTCTCTATATATATATCTCTCTCTCTCCCCCCCTCGCAGACTTGGCCCTATGAAGGCTGGTCTCACGTCTCTCTCTCTCGCCGATACCGTTCATCCTGAGGGTATCCCCTGGATTCTGCCGAGGGAAGTCCATGGCAACTCTATTTTAGTTGTTTTGAGGAACCTCCATACCGTTCTAAATAGTGACTGTACCAATTTATATGCCCATCAAAAATGTATGAAGGTTCAATTTTCTCTACACTCTTCTTCTCCAGCATTTGTTATTTGTGTTTTTGCTGTGTTTTTTTTTTTTTTTTAATGATAGCAGTTCCAATGAGTGTGAAATGGTACCTCATCACAGTTGTGATTTGCATTTCTCTAATTATTAACAATTTTCAGCATCTTTCCATATGCTTGTAGGCCATCTGTAGGTACAAATCCTTTTAAAACATACCTTGCCAAAGTTGACACAAAAAAGAAATAGACAATTTGAAAAAATAGTTTTATTTTTTTAAAATTAGCTGTGAAACTCAATTTGTATGGAAATACAAAAAACCTCGAATAGCCAAAGTAATCTTGAGAAAGAAGAATGGAACTGGAGGAATTAACCTGCCTGACTTCAGGCTCTACTACAAAGCCATAGTCATCAAGACAGTATGGTACTGGGACAAAGACAGAAATATAGATCAGTGGAACAGAATAGAAAGCCCAGAGATAAATCCACAAACCTATGGACACCTTATCTTTGACAAAGGAGGCAAGGATATATAATGGAAAAAAGACAATCTCTTTAATAGGTGGTGCTGGGAAAACTGGTCAACCACTTGTAAAAGAATGAAACTAGAACACCTTCTAACACCATACACAAAAATAAACTCAAAATGGATTAAAGATCTAAATGTAAGACCAGAAACTATAAAACTCACAGAGGAGAACATAGGCAAAACACTCTCCAACATAAATCACAGCAAGATCCTCTATGACCCACCTCCCAGAATATTGGAAATAAAAGCAAAAATAAACAAATGGGACCTAATGAAACTTAAAAGCTTTTGCACAACAAAAGAAACTATAAGCGAGGTGAAAAGACAGCCCTCAGAATGGGAGAAAATAATAGCAAACAAAGCAACAGACAAAGGATTAATCTCAAAAATACACAAGTAACTCCTGCAGCTTAATTCCAGAAAAATAAATGACCCAATCAAAAAATGGGCCAAAGAACTAAACAAACATTTCTCCAAAGAAGACATACAGATGGCTAACAAACACATGAAAAGATGCTCAACATCACTCATTATCAGAGAAATGCCAATCAAAACTACAACGAGGTACCATCACACGCCAGTCAGGATGGCTGCTATCCAAAAGTCTACAAGCAATAAATGCTGGAGAGGGTGTGGAGAAAAGGGAACCCTCTTACACTGTTGGTGGGAATACAAACTAGTACAGACACTATGGAGAACAGTGTGGAGATTCCTTAAAAAACTGGAAATAGAACTGCCATATGACCCAGCAATCCCACTCCTGGGCATACATACCAAGGAAACTAGATCTGAAAGAGACACATGCACCCCAATGTTCATCGCAGCACTGTTTATAATTGCCAGGACATGGAAGCAACCTAGATGCCCATCAGCAGATGAATGGATAAGGAAGCTATGGTACATATACACAATGGAATATTACTTAGCCAATAAAAAGAATTCATTTGAATCAGTTCTAATGAGATGGATGAAACTGGAGCCCATTATACAGAGTGAAGTAAGCCAGAAAGATAAAGACCAATACAGTATACTAATGCATATATATGGAATTTAAAAAGATGGTAACAAAAAAAAAAAAAAAGATGGTAACAATAACCCAATATGCAAAACAGAAAAAGAGACACAGATGTACAGAACAGACTTTGGGATTCTGTGGGAGAAGTCGAGGGTGGGATGTTCTGAGAGAACAGCATTGAAACAAGTATACTATCAAGGGTGAAACAGACCACCAGCCCTGGTTGGATGCATGAGACAAGTGCTCAGGGCTGGTGCACTGGGAAGACCCAGAGGGATGGGATGGAGAGGGAGGCAGGAGGGGGGATCAGGATGGGGAACACATGTAAATCCATGGCTGATTCACATCAATGCATGGCAAAAACCACTACAATATTGTATATTGTAACATTGTAATATTGTATATTGTAAACCACTATAATATTGCAAAGTCATTAGCCTTCAACTAATAAAAATAAATGAAAAATAAAATAAAATTAGCTGTGAAACTTAAAACTCTTCCTCCAAAAATTTTTTTAAAATATGAAAAGAAATAAAAAACAGAAACTTTCCTGGAGGAAACAGAGGAAAGATGTCTCAATTTATAAGGCAAAAAACCCTCAATGAAATAATTATTGAGAAAATTATAAGACTTTTTAAAAACTAAATATTGTGAATAAAATATTAGCAAACTGAATCCACTTAATATATTACAAACAAAAACATGCTTTTGTTTTGCCATTTGAGAATCAATAGTGTGATTCATGGTGTTAAAAGTAAAAGAAATATATATAAAATTTAAAAAAAGTAAAAGAAAGATATAAACAATTTGTTATCTCAAGAAATGAAGAATAAGCCCCTAGCCATTCATAATATAAAAACAAAAAACATTTAGCAACTTTGAAAGAAAGCATTCTTAATCTGATAAAAAAGTATACATGAAATATTATAGAAATTATCATAACTAATATTAACTCTTGAGTAATTCTTATCTAAGTAAAATGAGGAGAATGCCAGCTGTCAGTTCTATTCATCAGTGTACTGACATTCATAACAAATACAACTGGGCAAGAAAATTCAATAAAAGATAGCAGGAGGATTGAAAGAAGCAATAGGAATTTTCTTATTTAAAGTTGTCATAAGAGTATGCACAGAAAATCAAAAAGGATCCACAGATAAAATATTAAACTTAATAAGTTAATTTAACACAGATATTGGCAACAAAGGCAAAATGTTTTTTTAATATTTCAGTATATTAATAAAAAACATCACACAAACACATACAAAGCCCTTGTATTTTAAGACTTAAGACCTATTTCTGAAAGTCACTCATCCAGAGATCATAATTAAACTCATGAATAAATTAACATTTTCCAAGGTAACATTTTTAGAGGAAAGTCATAAGTTCAAGAAGCCACCTTTGAGGAAGGATGACATGGGGAAAGGAGGAGAATGAGAAGAGTAAAGAAAACAGAGGAAAGGTATAAAAAGGATACGACAGTTGTTGCAAAACATCAGAAAGCAGAATAATATCAGAACTTTTAAGCAAATAAAACTCTAACTTAGTTGTTTTACAAAGAAAAATAAAATACCTTGTGCTCATTAACTAAAATATCCAGAGGTAGATCAGTCTACTGATCTGCTCTTTGGTTTTGTCATTATTCTGTTCTATTTGAGAATTTCATTCCTGGGCCAGCTTTACCCATGGAACAAAATTCTGTACCAACTTTGAGCTTTGAAGGCATCATACCATCCAGATGAAGAGAGTTCCTCCTTTTTCAAACACCAAATATAGCTATTGGCTTCCATGAGGTTGGATCACCAATTATTCCAACCAAGTATTGCAGGAGGAGGTGAATGCTGTTCATTATCTCAGACCTTGGTTCTCATCTGGGGTCAATTTTGCCCCCTAGGGACATTTGGAAATATCTGAAAATATATTTGGTTATTATAACTGGGAAGGTGCTAATGGCATCTAGTGAGTAGAGGTCAATGATAACTGCTAAAAATCCTACAGTCCACTGAACAAGCTTCTATATCAAAGAATTATTCAGCCCAAAGTGTCAGTAGTTTAGGGCTTGAGAAATCTTTAAACAAGAGATTCTTAAACTTAAGAGTACATCCAAATAACCCAAAAAGCCTATTAGGAAACAGAATTCTGGTCCCCATTCCAGGATTTTTTGTTTCAGTAGGTTTTGAGAATGGGAGCCTCGAAATGTCTTCTTCTAACAAGCTCACAGGTGCTACTGCTGCAGCTGATTCATAGTCCACACTCCAAGAAACACACTAATGAGGGCCCTGGCCTTAGCCTTTTATACTTCATAAAACAGCATACCTACCCTGTAAAAGTGGTTAAAGTTGGAGTTTAACGCATCCTGGAGAAATAACCAGCTATGCTAATAGAGAGGAGGAAAAAATATGTTTTTAGTCTTTCTTTACCCTGCCCAAATCCTAAAGTCCACATCGTCCTAAAATATTCAGGTGGCAGAACTGCTTCCAGTACTCCTGGTTTCTCCAAAACGTCTGCTTTATCTGACCTCCTTTCCCAAGTCCTTCAAAAAATATACTCATATTCTATACCATCTGCTGTTTTCATTAAAATGAGTTTGGATTTTTTAAAACGGAGTATCAGAACTTCCTTGGTAGTCCACCGGTAAGACTCCATGCTTCCAATGCAGGGGGCACGTGTTACATCCATGAAAGGAACTAAGATCCTCCATGCCAGGTGGTATGGCCAAAAAAAAAAAAAAAAGAAGAAGGAGTTTCTATAAAACTATGAAATAGGAAAACAAAAGAAAAAGAATAAATGTAAACAAAAGTCAGAGATAAAACTGACATGATAAAGATATCAAAGTCCCTAAGAGAAAGAAAAGTCCTCTTGACTCATTTGCTTGAATATTTAACAACCTACCTGCACCATTACCCCTTACACATCCTGCCTGCCATTCATTCTCACTAAATAAAGATGAACAAGATATTTCTCTGGTGAATTTTTATAGGCAAACTATAGTTACAGTATGGGCACAAGTAGTTTTATTCAGAAGTGTTCAGGGTAGAAATAAGGAGAGTATGATATATTTTAGTAAGAGGAAAATCCAGAATATTAACTAAAGAGGAAAAAAAGAAGGAGATGATTTTGAAAAAAAGACTGTTAATGTGGCAACCAAAGCAGATTATTTTACTGAACAAACACATACATAAGAGATCTTGCCTAGGATTCACTTAGAGCAAGCCTTTCAAAGAACTTTCTTTCAAAGAACTCATAGGAAGGAAAAGAAGAACATAAAGAACTGCAATGTTCTGGGTAAAGAGTAAAGTAGATCTCTGCATGACATCAGTCAAGGGATGGTTACTTCTACTGTAGGACTAAGGAAGGCTTCCTGGATGAAGAAGGAGCTCAGCTTCTCCAGGATAGAAAATCATCCAAGCAGATACAGTGAAATTAAGTTAAAATGCTGGGCATCTCTGCAAATACGATTATCTTGGCATAATTGCAGTTAGCTCACTTTGACAAATGATATTTCAGTAGAAGGAGTGAAAAAAATGTTGTAAAATAAGAAGTCAAATAAGACCCAGAGGGATGGGATGGGGAGGGAGGCGGGAGGGGGGATCGGGATGGGGAACACATGTAAATCCATGGCTGATTCATGTCAATGTATGGCAAAAATCACTACAATATTGTAAAGTAATTAGCCTCCAACTAATAAAAATAAATGAAAAAAATAAAATAAAAAAATAAAATAAGAAGTCAAAGGGATGTCACCATTTAGTCCTATACACCACATTTATTCTGAGATACATTCTTTCTCACACTTCACATCTGTGAAATCTACTAGTAATATTGTCTCACAATGTACATTTTTTAATCATTTTCCATCAGTGCATAAATTATGATTTATCTAAAGCTTATCAGAACACTGATTTGATCAAATATGATGGTTATTTGATGACCATATAATGAGATTGACTCCGGGGCCGTCAACCTGAGTTTCTGGGCTCTTGGGTAATTGCTCCAAATGAGAAAGGAGACCTGGTGAAGGCTCACAGGATAGTCTGATATGACCTGTTAAGAACACAAGCAGTTGGAAAGAGGACAAATTACGACATTGTTTATATGCGAAATCTAAAAAATGATACAAGTAAACTTATTTACAAAGTAGAAATAGAGTTACAGTTTTATACAATAATCTTATGGTTCCTAGGGGAGAGGAAGTGAGGGATGAATTGGAAGATTGGAATTGACGTATACACACAAATATATATAAAACAGAAAATTAACAGGGGACCCACTGTGTATCACAGGGAATTCTACTCAATACTCTGTAATAATCTATGTGGGAACAGAATCTAAAAAGAGTGGATATATGTATAACTGATTCATTTTGCTATACAACAGAAAGTAATACAATATTTAAATCAACTATATTCCAACAAAAAAAATTTTTTAATTAAATAAAAAGAACAGAAGCAAACAAAATTACTCTACATAACAGATATTTGTATAGCTATGTTCATGGAAGTGGTATTCACAACAGCCAAAAAGTCAAATCAAGTCAAGCTTCCGTTGGCAGATGAATAGATAAAATTTCTTATACAGTCTTAAAAAGGAAAGAAATTCTAATATGTGTTGCTACATGAATGAACCATGAGGACACTAAGCTGCATGGAATAAGGCAGTCACAAAAAGAAAAATAGTGATGATTACACTTATAAGGATTACTTAAAGTAGTCAGATTTCTGTAGACAGAAAGTAAAATGAAGATTGCCAAGGGATGGAAGAGCAATGAATGAGGAATGGGACTTCATGGGCATAGACATTCAGTTTTTTAAAATGAAAAGAGTTCTAGATATTGCTTGTGTACAATTGTGAATGAACTCAATCCTACTAAACTGTATGTTTAAAATAACTACTTAGGTAATTTTTATGTCATGTATAATTTACCATTACTTTAAAAAAATAGATTTACATAAAAACGTGAGTTGGGAAGAAAGGGGAAAAGTTCTGATGGAAATGTTGAGACTAGAATGATGTAGTAACTAAGTGGAGGGAAAGAGTGACAGAATGGACAGAAAGGAAAGGTTAAAAATGAAAACTCACCAGCGCCTCCAAAACCATAATGCAAGACATATCAAAAGGATCAAGGAGGGCACTATTATTGCCACAAATATCAGGCCAATATACAGGGGGTGTCCTGGCAATATGGAGAGGACACAAGAATGTCATGTCAAACCCATTCACTAGTTCTCCTGGCCTTCCTGCCCACCTGAGTGTCAGCACCACCGTTACCTGCTTATGGACGTCTCTGGTTCCCTTTCTCTTATTCCCAGATGTCATGTAGTCACAGCCACGCTTAGTCTCTCCTTGCCCCATCCCACCCAGTCTGTAGTCCTTCATCCTTACCTATTCTATAGCTTAGATCATTATTTTCATTCCCTCAGCACTGTAGTCCCAGAAATAAACCTCAGCTTCTCTCTCTCTCTGCCTCTTCCTTCCTACCTCTCCCTCTGTCGCTCTCTCTCTCCCTCCATCTCTTTCTATCCCTCCATCTCTCCATATCTCACCCATCAAATCCCTCCCCTTCCTGTGTCCCCCGCTTTGGGCTTGAGGACCACCTCCTCCCATCCCCAGCTGGGCTCCACTTCCTCCTCACCCCAGTACAGGATGATGTCCTGGTCTCCCAGGCTGCTGTGCTTCACTCGGCAGCTCAGGCCAGCCGCCTCCCCAGCCGCCACATCCAGGGTTACTCGCAGATGCCACGTCCAGTCTGCGTTGGGCATGACGTCTCCTTGCTGAGTGCCAGGCTGCTCCTGCTCGCCCCTCAGCCACGTCACCCGCACGGGTTTTGGGTAGAATCCTGAGACATGGCAGACCAGCCGCAGGTGGCCAGGCCGGGGAGGGGGGCCACTGGACAGCCAGGCCTCCGGCTTCACTGGGGTTGGAAGGGGTAGAAAGAGTATCAAGTTAGGTCTCTAATCTCTAGTATACAGAGTCAGAAACCCACAAGTGTGGACCTTGACCTCTTCCATTTCTTTGGAAACTAAATAATGAATTGATTAAACCCCTCTCTTCATAGGCATCTCCTACTCTCAAATTTAAAGAAGGTGGTGGGAGGTGAATAGGAAAGTCTTGGGGAGGGAACAGGATTAACCTTGCCTCTGCAGTTCCGCCTTCCCTGCATCGAGGACACCCAGGAGATATCGGGGGCAGGTTTCTGAGAGGAGCGTGTCTATGATACCCCAGATGCCTTGGTACTGAGTAATGAGTACGCAAAACCACTGCGCCTTGCTGCCTCCCTCTGGCTCAGGCACGCATGAATGATTCTTGATGCTCATGAAATCCAGTCCTTCAAAACCTGCTCTCAAGAAGCTTTGTATGGCCTTCCCAGAATGCAGCTCACAACCTGCTGTACCTTGAATCACAAAGGGGTCTATAAAAAAAGAAAACAGAGACCTATTTATTTTAAAACACACAGGAAAGAAAGAGATGGTTAAAGGACATGGGACTTTGGATTTGGATGGAGAGAAAGGTCAAAGATATGAAATGATGACCCAAAAATCAATTGCTGTACTCAGAGACTTTTCAGAAAGACGAGCATTCCGGAGAGGTATGCATATTGTAAGTGGTGGAGATGGGCTCTTGTAAGGAAGTTGGGTGGGCAAGAGGGGAGAAGAGGAGCAATGTGTGATGGAGTCAGGAGTGCAGCACTCCAGGGAAAAGGGGAGAGTTACACTGAGAGAAGAGATCAGGCAACAGTTGCTTGAGCAATGGATTGGAGAAGTCACACTTTAGTTCACTCAGGCACAAGGTAGGAAAAGGAACCTTTTCCTTGGGATCTGAGAGAAGCCAGCTATGCAGAAACAAACCAGGAGATGGCTACAAAAGAGGGATTTCATCCGTCACAGAAGAGTGCAAGAAACAAGAAGAATCGGGGATACCTGGTGGAGGTATGGAGTCAGGATTGGAGACTACTCTGGAGGGGTATAGGCATGCACTTGGGTAAAAAGGGAAGGAGAAGACATGATCAGAGGGAGAACCAAGAAAGAGAAACGTCATCGTGAATCTCCCCAGTTCAGAGGACTGTACTCACATTCAAACTGGAGTTCACTTGCAATATCCTGCACTTCCCGAGTGAACTCAATGAAGTAGACTCGGAATAGTTCCTCCAGCTCAGCCACCTCCTCATCACTGAAGTTGCCCTTCGACCAGGGCTTCAGGAAGATGGCAGTGCCAGAGTCACTGTCCCAGCCATGAATCTGCAAATCGTCCAACCAGCCTGAGCCTTGATTTTGAGTCCAGGTGCTGTTGGCAAAGGTTGAAATCTGGTTGAGACGGAAGGAGGTTGGCCCCTGTAATGCTGTGGTGATGGAAGGATAAGAAGAGTGAGGACAAAAAGAGAATTAGGATGGAAAAGAACCCAGAGTCTGAATAACAACATAGAGGCTTAAACATTTCTGGCTCCAACCCCAACCTCCAGAATGGGGGAGAGGGCGGGAGACAGGAGAGCCCAGACCCTTATTGCTGGTGCAACATGTTTTTATCCAGAGCCCCTGACCTGGGCTGGGAACAGTGAGAGTTACTCTTACCATGCTCATTGTCACCACCTGGGACAGTAGCTGCTAGAAATAGAAGTGGCAGAAGCAGCATTTCAATGGGAAGTAGAACTTCTGACTCTCAGAATTGGCATTTGATCTCTAATTCAGCAAACTTTCTTCTCGCTACCCTTATAATAACTTCCTCTCTCTTCCAACTGACAAATCTCTGACCTACATTGCACATCACAGAAAAACTTTCCTCCCACGCATTTGGGCTCCCACCCTGCCTCTCATTTCCACTCTAGTCCTTCACTTGGAGATTTTATTTTAATGTCTCTGACTTTCAGCTATTCTCCTTGATCTCAGTTTCCTTCATATTTATTACCTTGGGAAAACTACCACGTGATGTTGAAAGGTTATTTCACCTCCCCAATCCTTTATTTCCACATCTGTGAAATAAGAGGGTAATATTAGACAATTGCTCAGCTTCCACTCTGTTTTAATCTAGAAGAGTTACTTTGGTTTATCCATCCAATTCAACCGCCCTCCCTACAGCCCATCTCCTCTGGCACCTTGTCATTACCTCTTGCAAGTATCTAAATGATCCCTCTTTCTTATCACATCTCTCTTGCCTCATCTAACCTTACACTCTCCTTTGTGTGTTAGTGTGTGTGTTTCTGTGTGTCTGTGTGAATATGTATATGTTTGTGTGTCAACAATCATTTACATGCAGGAAACTCATCTAAAACACTTCTTTTTGCCAGGATTCAAATTCCAGGATTAAATTTGATATATACTGCAGTTGATAATCTAAGCAAAATTGTCTTATACCATAGTAATTTTTGAGATCAAAATTATATTTACTATTAAAACCTAGCAGGACACTGTGATATCCAGTTGAGCACAAAAGCTTTTCTGTCTCTTGTTCCTTGATTATAGGAAATAGGCTTCATGTGGCCTCCTTTCTGTTCCCTGAGTTTCAACAGGTAGATTCAAATAGTTACTAATAAGGGAAAGTAAAAGATGCTTTCTCCTTGAAAGAAAAGGTATGAGAAACCTAGACAGTGTATTAAAAACCAAAGACATCGCTTTGCCGACAAAGGTCCCTATAGTCAAAGCTATGATCTTTCTAGTAGTCATGTACAGATATGAGATTTGGACCATAAAGAAGGCTGAGTGCTGAAGAATTTCTGGTTTTGAATTGTGGTGCTGGAGAAGACTCTTGAGAGTCTCTCGGACTGCAAGGAGATCAAACCAGGTGATTGTAAAGGAAATCAACCTTGAATATACATTGAAAGGACTGATGCTGAAACTAAAGCTTTGGCCACCTGATATGAAGATCCAACACGTTGGGAAAGACCCTGATGCTGAGAAATTTTGAAAGCAAAAGGAGAAGGGGGTAACAGAGAATGAGATGGTTAGATAGCATCACTGACTCAGTGGACATGAATCTGAACAAGCTCTAGGAGATAGTGGAGGATAGAGGAGTCTGGCATGCTGAAGTCCATGGGGTCACAAAGAGTTAGACAAGACTTAGAAACTGAACAACAACATCAATCAGGGAAGGGATGGAATGCAGAAAGAAGAAGCAATCAAGAAACATTAGAGCAGCCTTTGGAAGAGATCCTCTTCAAAGAGGCTACAAAGCAATCTTGGAGTTCATCTTCAGGAAATAAGGCCATCACCACAGATGGAAGATGGTTACTGCAGTCTGAACACAAGATTCTGGAAACACTATCCTGTTACCTCACCCCCAGACAGAGGAAAGTCACACACCCTGACATCCTCCCCCAAAATTTTGCCTATAAAATCTTTTTCCCCAAACCATCATAGAGTTTGACATTTTTGAGTACTAGCCACTGATTCTCTTTGCCTGGCCTTGTTTAAACCTTGCTCTGCTTCAAACTCTTACATTTGTCCTATTTTGCTTCAGACACATGAACTTGTGTTTGGTAACAATCTTGGTGAGCCATCCCGGACTCTGTGCCCATGTATCTCAACGGTCCCTCTTTCTTGTCTCATCCCTCTTGCCTCATCTCTCTAAGCTCACATTTTCCATTCTTTGTGTGAGTGTGTGTGTATTAGTGTGTGTGTGTGTGTGTGTGTGTGTGTGTGTGTGTGTGTTGATAATCATGTGCATGCCGATATTTAAATCACTGCCCTATCTGGCCCAAATCTCAGAATTAAATGTGATAAATATCACAGTTTGTAATATGAGTAAGATTGTCAGAAACCATGTTGAAAATGACATTTACTACTGAAACTGAGCAGGATGTTGATACCCTCCTGGGCACAAAAGCCTTCCTGTCCCCTGTCCCTTCTTTGTAGGAAATACACTTCATTCAGCCTCTTTTACCTTCCTGAGTTCTAAAAGGCAGATTCAAACAGTTGCTAATCAGGGAAGGGAGGGAATGCAGAAAAAAAAAGAAAAAAGCAATCAAGAAACAATAGGGCAGCCTTGGGGGAGGGTCCAGGTTCTTCTTCAAAGAATGGACATAACAAAATCTTTGAGTTCTTCCACAGGAAATTAGGCTACCAACTCAAGTGGAGGATGGCAACTTCAGACTGAGCCTAAGATTCTGGAACATCACCTTGTTACCTCATCACCAAGCAGAAGAAAGTCACACATCCTCCAACCCTGCCCCCAAATTTTGCTTATAAAAACTTTTCCCCAAAACTACCATGGAGTTTGGGATTTCTGAGCATAAGCCACCTGCTCTCCTTGCTCGGCCTTGCAAAAACCTTCCTCTGCTCCAGAGTCTGGTTCAGTTTGTTTGGCCTCACTGTGCCTCAGGCACCTGGACTTATGTGCAGCAACATTTTTGGTGAGGCAGCCAGGAGTCTGTGCCCATGGCAGGTCAACCAGAAGTAGCCCCTTCCCTGAATCCCTAGCAGATGTTGGGGCTCACTTTGCTCAGAAAACTGGAAGAGACTCTCTATGATAGGTACCAGTCACCTCACAACAAAGGCTGTTTGGATTCAAGAAACATCTGAAACTACAGTCCATGTTCAGTGTCACATGAGGTTAAGTTGCTCCAGCTAGCACTGGGAAATCCCTCCACTTCATCTGAGCTACATCCCTTACAGGAGCTGAGCCACTTAGGTCTCCCTGAGAGCCACTCTGGGTATATTCTTTTTCAATAACTGGGCCAATCTATTTGAGCTCTCCATCTGGGCATGGAAGTAGACTTCTGAGACTACATGTCCTCTGATTTTCTGTATGTATGACAGTAGCTTATTTGTTACCATGTTTGCTGTGTGTGTGTGTGTGTGTGTGTGTGTGAGTATTTGCACTGGCCAGCTGAGATGAGTTTGTTTAGTAACGGAGTTCTTTGTTGCATTGGGCTTCACCTGTGTCAGAGCATTGGTTGGGATTTTCCCTTTTGGACTAGCGTTGGTCATACATTCATTCAGCTTTGTCTCTGATGGGGCATTCATTGGGAATATCCCTTTCAGGGACTAGAGAACTGAAACTCTCAGAGACCTTTCTGCATTGCTTTGATTTGTTATTTGGCTGTGAATAATTTAGTGTGGGTGATTAGAGCTCTGTTTCATCTTGTAGGATATTCTTGCAAAAATCAAAGAGATCTTCAGCTATGCTCCCAGGAAAAGGAGTTGGTATTTCTCTCCCTTTGTACCTTGATGTAAATGTTGTACCAGAGCTCTCAGGAACATTTATGCAGACCATCTCTAATTCCTAAGACTCAAGGGAAAAAATGAAAGAGTGCAGGGAGGGTTTTTATAACTCAGGCAGAAAAGCTATGAGATCTCTGGCTTCATGTGAAAATTAACTCATAACCGAGCTCTAGTTAATGAACTTAAAAGTGAGCACTTGCAAATTCAATGCCTCTAAATATTTAGAAAATTGACGAGGATGAATTCAGATCCATGGGCTCTGGGAAGTATTCTGTACTAAATCAGTTCTTGTACAGAAACCTGCTTAAACTTGTTGGTTTGATTAATATAGTCATATCTTTAAAGTCATTGATGTTAAGTATCAGATTAGCCAAAAAGTTCCTTCATTTTTTAAGTAAAACTAAGAGACACATTAGATCTTTATTGAACAACATATTCATTTTGTTCCACTACCATCTGCCATTTTCCAGGCAACTTCATAGTTCCACTTCCTAAAACTTTTATCTTTTTAAATAAAGAACTGTTCTAGGTGCCTTTTACAGTCTTTCACGGAATTGAATTTTTCCATTAGAAGAATTTTGTAAAGATCAAAATAAATGGAAATCTGAAGGTACAGTGTCTGTTGAATAGAGAGGATAAATCAGCACTTCCCAGGCAAGCTGTAACAGGTTTTGCCTGGTCATTAAAGAAACAAGCTGTCTTGTGTTATCCTGATGGGCGATTATGTGTTTCCTGTTAACTAATTCCGGGTGCTTTTTGTAGAGTGTTGCTTTCAATTGATATAACTGGGATTATTACTTGTTGTAATTAATTGTTTGGTTTTCTAGAAGCAGTTCATAGTAGAGGACTCCCTGCCAATCCCACCAGATACACAGCATCACTTACTTTGGATGAAGAACAGCTTTGTTGATGCTGGTGGATCAATACCCTGGTCCCATACACTTTTGTGTTCCACATTATTGTACAGTATTCATTTTTCATCACCCATCACAGTTTGTTTTAAAAACAAAATATTTTCATTGCTGCAACATAGAGAATCACATGCAGAAACACAGTCAAGAATTTTCTTTCACTTAACTGATGTGGAATACAAATGTCAAAGCAATTAACATAGCCAAGCTGACCCAAATGATTTTCAGAGCTTCACTTGGATATTTTGAGTATGCTGGCTATCTCCCAAGTTGAATAGCATTTATTGTCCTAAATTAATGTCTCCATTTGATCACTATCTACTTCAAATGGTCTACCAAACTGTGGAGCATTATCCAATGAAAAATCTCCAACACGAAACTTTGTAAACCACTTTTGACACATTCAGTCAGTCACAGAAACTTATCCATATACTGCACAAATCTTTCTCTTTTTTTCAGTTATATCTTTACCTTTCTTGAAGTAATAAAGCATAATATGACCAAAAAAACATTGCTTTTTTCCCCCATCTTTAATATTCAATGACTACACAAAAATTTACCAATTTTAATAAGATTTTTTAATGTACACTGATATGACTGATTGTGATATACTGTCACATTACAATCTAGCAAAATTGTTTCAAATGAAGTTAAAGATAACTAAGTGCTATCTGAGCCATCTTATTGACAAAAACAAATGACTATTTGGCCAACCCAGTATAATTCTGCTGTTGTACCTAGATTTTTTAGACCTTATATCTGTTGCAAACATATCAGAAAGAAAGATAACCTGTTATGGTGATACTGGCTTCCCTGGTGGCTCAGATGGTAAAGCGTCTGCCTACAATGTGGGAGACCCAGGTTTGATTCCTGGGTCAGGAAGATCCTCTGGGGAAGGAAATGGCAATCCACTCCAGTACTCTTGCCTGCAGAATCCCATGGACAGAGGAGCTTGGTAGGCTATAGTGCATGGAGTTGCAAAGAGTCGGACACGACTGAGCTACTTCACTTTTTTTCTTTCTTTCTATGATGATATCGTGAGTGCATGCTAAGCTGCTTCAGTCATGTCTGACTCGTTATGACCCCATGGACTGGAACCCACCAGGCTCCTCTGTCCACAGGATTCTCCAGGCAAGAATACTGGAGTGGGTTGCCGTGCCCTCCTCCAGGGGATCTTCCCGACCTAGGGAGCAAATCTGCATCTCTTACATCTAGTACCACTAGCACCACCTGAGAAGCTCTATGATGATACTAAATCAATGAAAATGATGCAAGAGCTTCTAGATAAACTCTATAAGAATAATTATGTTTTGGAATGTCTATCTAAAATAACCTCTCCACATATTTTGTAACTTGAAATTTTGGAGTTGTGTGGTAAGGTAAGTATTTTAAGAACTGAGTCTTAGTCATACATGAGCCATGTACCCATGTACCTATGTCATGTTGCATGGGATGCCATGTATCATGGGGATCAGGAAGGACACTCCATCAAAGTTTACCCATTTTTAGCAGGCCAGTCAAAAGAAAATGTTTCAGAGCCCTGGTCAAGAACTTAGATTTGGACAAGAGAGATGATGGTAAATAGGCATGACTTGCTGTATAAAGATGGTTTGGAGCTCAAAGAAGAAAGGCTCTTATTGTTGTTGTAAAAGACAGGTAAGTGGTATGAGGACAGCAAGGAATTTTACTGTCCAGGAGTTTATTAACTAGCTAGATCACTCTCAAATAAAATAAGATACTGAAACATTAATTATCAAAAATTGATTTCTCCTTGAAGAGAAAATAAGGGACTATTGATGTATATGTTTGGTGTCATCCTGAGATATTCTCTATAAGAAAGCACATGTTTCAGAAACTACTGTTGGTATTTATGCTTAGTAATCTACAGACTGTTAATGTGAGAGATCATAATTGCTTACTTCTTAGTACTACTCACTGCAAAGTTGAGGAATCTAATTTAAACATTTATTTTTTTTTTTAATTTAAACATTTAAATAAAGGTATTAAATAAGGGAAACACTTCAGTATGTGAGGAAAGTTTAATTCATGTATTCAATAAAAGAAGGTATGAGGAATGGAATTACATTACATTTGGTTAAAGGGGAAAAGGACAGTTTTGTTATACTGTATGAGGTTATACTGTATAAGTAAATACTATTAACACAGATATTCTAAAAACTACATGAAACTCCTAAAAAATCTGCAGTGTCCTGATAATATGTTACCAGTCATGATTCTGCTTGTTATAGTCAAGTATCTTTATGGATTGCATTGCAATCATGTATTTAATTGTGGCTTTTAAATCTCTCTATCATTTAATGACAATTGCTATACTCTGATGCTTGTTGTCAAAGTGCTTCATCTTCAAGAAGGAAGGAAATTCTACAAGTACATGTTTTGAATAAATTTTAAATTATATTACAAAACTAGGCAAGAAACTAAAGAATCCTGATGGAAAACCTGGTAGCTTTATAAAATGCTAAAGAAAGGATTAGTCTTCCCAGGTGGCACTAGTAGTAAAGGACCTGCCTGCCAATGCAGGAGTAATAAGAGACATGGTTTCAATCCCTGAGACAGGAAGATCCCCTGGAGAAGGGCGTGGCAACCCACTCCAGTATTCATGCCTGGAGAATACCATGGATAGAGGTGTCTGGTGGACTGCAGTCCACAGGGTCACAAAGAGTTTGACACAACTGAAGAGACTTAGCAATGAAAGTATTAGTTATTGAGTGAACTGGTAAATATGGCTACAAGGTTCATGACTTTTTGTCTGAAGTATTAATCATGTTGATCTAAGTGTTCAAGATATAGGGAAGCCCTTCCTCTCAAGCTATTATGACTTACAGCAATTGGGTAAATTACCACTTCTATGGGTAGAATTGAAATGTTATTCTTTTCTCTCCATCTGGTCCCTCCAGAAACTGGACAATTGTGTTCTGAGAAACCTTTTCAAATGAATGGGAAGGACTACTGTGGGCATGTGCAGGAATCCTGCTATTTGGGGAAACTCTAGTAGAGAGAAATCCATCAAGGAATAATCTGATGGCAGGACTTTGGTATGGATTTTCTGACCATGAGAGGTCTTTTGGGGAATTCAGTCTGAGACTCCTGAGGAGTTCCACCACAGCCAGTGTGCAAGAGCTTGTGTGGCTGATAGAAATAGACCAGACTTATTTGAGAAACAAATTAGTGTTGATTTAGTTGTGTTTGATGGAGATGAAGATAATTGGAAGAAAAATATTACGTTTCAATATATATTAAATCCCAGTTCTGTTAAAGTTCTTGTGGTAACCACACTTTTGCCCTAATACTCAGAAGAAAAAGAAAACTACCTAGTAGCTTTATCACAGAGTATTGAAACAGAGCAGGATCCTATGGTCCTCCCCCCACCCCCGCCCCCGCCACCACCACCCATGTCCTCCACATGCCTTTGGTCTGTAGAATGAGTTTAAACAGAGAAGTGATAAAATGCAGAAGCAAAGGGAAACAGTTCAAGGAGACTAAAGAGTGATACACTGGTCATTAAGCATAGTCAGGGACATTTAGTTCTTCTTCATGGGTTATAGATAATATTCTGAGCCATATCCTTTGAGCTGTCTTATGGATACTGAAGTCCTCACTTGGTGGAAGAAGTTAACTACATGATGACCAGACTGTAACTATGACAAAAGTTGCCACAATTTTGAGAATTGACCTCAAGGAAATAGGACAAACCAACACTGGAACTGAAGATTAACTGTAGTTAAAACAATCCAAGTGATGCTGGTCAGACCATCACATGACAAATTTCAAGATGACTTTGAAATCAGAGCTAATCATGCTGTTTCTACATATGGCTCTCACCTTCTGCCTATAAAGCTCTTTCCCACTGAGTTTTCAGTGAGAAGACTGGCTTTTGGACAGAACTCTGCCATGCCCCCAGTTGCTGGCATCTGAAATACAGCAAATTCTTTTTTCCATCAATTGTGCCACTTTCTTGACTTTTGAATGGTGAGCAAGATGGACTCGACTTTCAGTAACAGCATAAATAACTATGTATGACATTGTGGGTTTTTTTTTTTTTTTTAATTCTATTGCTAAAAACACATGTACAATCCTTGTGTAACAAATGCATATAATAGATAAAATTTATAGTTTCAAAAATGTTTACCTATGAACATATCTCTGAGTTTCTTCACAATATCTTATCAGTTTCCTCCTAATGTGAATAACTAGGTAAATATAAAGGAGGCTTAGCACCAAGGAACATGGACTACACCTAAGAAAAAAGGCTGACTCACTCTGGCATTGAAGGATGGATATTTTGATCATCAATGTTTTCAATTGAAAGTCATGCAATTAAAAAAGGACAAGATGGGAAAATCTGTGTATATTAAAGTATGGGGAAATCATTTTGGGTTATTCATGGCTTAATTTAACCTTTATTGACCAAAGCGGCCTGTTTTGTGAACTTTCAGACAGGTATTGTACATCTGCTTTGGTCGCTAAGGAGAGAAATGCATTTGAGGTCAAAATAGAGAAACTGTGGTTCAGACATACAATGTAATATTAGGTGGTCATTTTGGATGTGATTTCAGACATGGTCCTGTATTGCTGAGTTTTCTGAGCTGTGTTGGACTAGGGGTTACCACTAGCCATCCTCAAAGCAGTGTCTGCTGGCAGCTGATAGCTGCTACGCGATGTGCTGAAGATTTCTTCTTGTAACAATTATGCTTTTAAATAATAAGTCTGTAGATCAAATGTAAACAGGAAAAAAAGAAAACATGTGTGGTGGCCAATAATTTCTACTGTGTATATGCTAATACCACATTAAAAGTTAAAATCTACTTAGATAAAAGACTGGTTATGTCTCCCTAAGGTGCTGGATACAGACAAGACTTTGTCTTCTTAAGGTGCTGGCTACGACTAGGTTTTAAATTTATTCTCCTGAATTCCTCTGGGAATGAGATCTGTTTTACTTATTAAAGTTACTTCGAATGGGTCTGTTACACCAAAATGCTGGACAAAGGGATAGATGCTTAGTCATACCAGACTCAGATTCAGGACCTGAAACGTGGGAATATTTCTAACTCAGTGTCCATTCCCCAAATTGAGGCAAGACTATGCCCCATTTTAGCAGGAAGTACCCAGAGTGGCTCTATTCCCAGTTCCCCAAAAGATTTGAGGAAATTTGAAAGACAAGAGAGAACAGAAACCAAGTCTTCCTACACCTGAGTTTTCTGTTGCTTTTATTAGTAACCCCTATACCAATATGACCTGCCTCTTGAGAAACCTGTGTGCAGGTCAGGAAGCAACAGTTAGAACTGGACATGGAACCAACAGACTGGTTCCAAATAGGAAAAGGAGCACGTCAAGGCTGAATATTGTCACCCTGCTTATTTAACTTATATGCAGAGTACATCATGAGAAACACTGGTCTGGAAGAAGCACAGGCTGTAATCAGGATTGCCGGGAGAAATATCAATAACCTCAGATATGCAGATGACACCACCCTTATGGAAGAAAGTGAAGAGGAACTAAAAGCCTCTTGATGAAACTGAAGGAGGACAGTGAAAAGGTTGGCTTAAAGCTTAACATTCAGAAAACTAAGATCATGGCATTTGGTCCCATCACCTCATGGAAAATAGATGGGGAGGCAGTGGAAACAGTGTCAGACTTTATTTTTGGGGGCTCCAAAATCACTGCAGATGGTGACTGCAGCCATGAAATTAAAAGACGCTTACTCCTTGGAAGGGAAGTTATGACCAACTTATATAGCATATTAAAAAGCAGAGACATTACTTTCCCAACAAAGGTCCATCTGGTCATGACTATGGTTTTTCCAGTGGTCATGTATGGATGTGAGAGTTGGACTGTGAAGAAAGCTGAGCACCGAAGAATTGATGCTTTTGAACTGTGGTGTTGGAGAAGACTCTTGAGACCCTTGGACTGCAAGGAGATCCAACCAGTCCTTCCTGAAGGAGATAAGTCCTGGGTGTTCATTGGAAGGACTGATGCTGAGGCTGAAACTCCAATACTTTGGCCACCTCATGAGAAGAGTTGACTCATTGGAAAACACCCTGATGCTGGGAGGGATTGGAGGCAGGAGGAGAAGGGGACGACAGAGGATGAGATGGCTGGATGGCATCACCGACTCGATGGGCATGAGTTTGAGTAAACTCCGGGGGTTGGTGATGGACAGGGAGGCCTGGCGTGCTGCAATTCATGGGGTCACAAAGAGTCGGACACGACTGAGCGACTGAACTGACTGACTGACTGATACCAATATGGTATTTCCTTTCTTGCCCAACACATGGTCTCCTCAACATTGAGAAGGAGGAAAGAAAAGGGGGTATTGAAACTAAGCAGAATTTATGAGGTCATCCTGGGTGTGAAAATCTATCTGTCCCAAAGTCTATCTATCTTTCTTGTCATACTAATTACATTTTTTCAGCTCCTTGACCCTCTCTCAGTTCCAAAAAGTAGATTCAAACAGTTGCTAATTAGGGAAAAGAAAGAATGCAGAAACAGAGGTGCAATTAAGAAACAATAGTACAGACTTAGGGAGGAGTCCTGATTCCTCCTCAAGGAATATACATAACAATATCTTTGAATTCTTCTGAAGGAAATAAGGCCCCACCTAGGTCGTTGTCATCATCGTTCAGTCCCTAAGGTGTGTCCCAATTCTTTTTGATCTCATGAACTGCAGCACGCCAGGCTTCCGTGTTCTTCATTATCTCCTGGAGTTTGCTCAAATTCATGTCCATTGAGTCAGTGATGCCATCCAACCATCTCATCCTCTTCTACTCTCTTCTCCCTTTGCTTTCTGTCTTTCCTAGAATCAGAGTCTTTCCCAATGAGTCAGTGGCCAAGGTACTCGAGTTTCAGCTTTAGCATCAATCCTTCCAATGAGTCTTCAGGGTTGATTCCCTTTAAGTTCACAGGCTTGATATCCTTGCAGTTTCAGTGACTCTCAAGAGTCTTCTCCAGCACCATAATTCGAAAGCATCAATTCTTCAGCGTTCAACCTTCTTTATAGTCCAACTCTCACATCTGTACATGACTACTGAAAAAAACTGTGTCTTTGGCTATACAGACCTTTGTCGGCAAAGGTCTCTGCTTTTAAATATACTGTCTAAGACTGTCATAGTTTTTCTTCCAAGGAGCAAGTGTCTTTAATTTCATGGCTGCAGCCACCATCTACAGTGATTCTGGAGCCCAAAAAAATAAAATCTGCCACTGGAATTTCTTGGTTCACATACTGCTGAAGTCTTGCTTGAAGGATTTTTAACATTACCTTGCTAGCATGTGAAATGAGCTCAATTGTTTGGCATTTTGAGAATTGTTTGGCATTGTCTTTCTTCTCCACCTAGATGGAGAATGTAACTTCAGGTTGAGCACAAAATTCCTAGAAAACTGCCCTTGTTGAAATTGTTTACCTCAGATTGGGACTTGAACCCATATTCTGAGACTGAAACCCAGCCAAAACCCATGGTACCTGATTTCATGACCTAATGAAGCTCAGATTCATCACAGAAAGAATTCAGTGAAAGACAAAGTGATAGGTAAGAAGTGGATTTATTCAGGTTCTGAGAGGAGCACACTGCACAGACAAGTGTGGAGAATCACAGAGGGCAAGTATAGCCGCAAAATGTGCCATGGTTAGTTTTTACAGGCTGGCTAATTTCATTTGCTAATGAATGGGAGGGTTATTCCATCTATTGTGGGGAAGGAGTGGAGATTTCCAGGAATTGGGCAATGGCCGACTCCTTGGTCTTTTGACAGTGCCTTGGAACTGTCATGGCCCCTCTGAGTGTCATTTAGCTTGCTGATTGAGGATCAAGGTGTAGTCTTGTCTGTCACTTTGGTCCCATTTGATTCTAATTGGTTTATGTTGTGTCCTTGGGCGATGTCTTTCTTTCAAAAGTTGTGCCCTGCCACTTTCTCTCCTAGTATAGTACCACCACCACCAACCAATCTGAAGAGAGTCACAGACCCCTCTCCCAATTTTTGCCAATAAAAAATTTCCCCCAAAACTGTGAGCTAGTTTGGGGGTCTTAAGCATGAACCACCTGTTCCTATTGCTTGGCCATGCATAAATCTTTCTCTCCTCCATACTCTGACATTTCTGTTTCTTTGGCCTCCTTGTGCATCAGGCATGGATTTGTGCTCTGTAACACTGCTGGTATATGACTTCTTTTCAGTAGCTCTTGATCTTTCAATCTACAGATCTTGGCACAGAGTTCCTAAAGCCTTGGAATTTCCTAAGTGTTGAAAACAATCAAGATACCTTTTTCTAGTTATTGAAATGACTTTAGAAAGCCCTATATAACCTAAGAACGGGCACTGATTGTTAGTGGACACAATTACATGACGGAAGGGTTGGAACTTTCAGTCTTTCCCTTGACATCCAGGGAGAGAATAGAGACTAAAGTTATATTGAACTTATAGTCAATGATTTTATCAATTTGCCTCTATAATGAAATCTCCATAGAAACCCAAAAGGGTGGTTTAGAGAGCTTTCAGTTTGGTGAACACAGCGAGATATAGGAGAGTAGCATACTTGGAGTGGCATAGAAGGACCAACACATTACCACATGTCTTACCCGATCCATCTGGCTGTTACTATCTTTTATAATAGGTGATCTAATAAGCACGTGTTTCTCTCAGTTTTGTGAGCTACTCTAGAAATTCAGTCAAATCTAAGAGAAGGTCAAAGCTTTGGTTTTTCTAGTAGTCATGTATGGATGTTAGATTTGGACTATAAAGAAAGTTGAGCGTCGAAGAATTGATGTTTTTGAACTGTGGTGTTGGAGAAGACTCTTGAGAGTCCCTTGGACTGCAAGGGGATCCAACCAGTCCATCCTAAAGGAGATCAGTCCTGGGTGTTCATTGGAAGGACTGATGCTGAAGCTGAAACTCCAATACTTTGGCCATCTCATGCAAAGAACTGACTCATTTGAAAAGACCCTGATGCTGGGAAAGATTGAAGGCAAGAGGAAATGGGGACAACAGAGGATGAGATGGTTGGATGGCGTCATCGACATAATGAACATGAGTTTGAATAAGCTCCAGGAGTTGGTGATGGACAGGGAGGCCTGGCATACTGCAGTCCATGGGGTCGCAGAGTCGGACACAACTGAAAGACTGAACTGAACTGAACTGAAGAAGAAGGTCATGGGAACATCCAATCTATTGTGACTGATAAGTTTGATTGCCCCCCACCACAAAACCTGTAGGTCTTGAAATCGAGTGGGATTCTGTAGGAATCATGGGTATGGAGGCCTTTCTGCTCCCCCATTTCCTGAAGGCAAGATTCCAGCCATTATGACTTTCCCTGAGATCCAAAGGGTGGATTTGAACAGTTGCTGGTCAGGGGAGGGGCAGTCAAGAAATCACTGGATACAAGATTAAAGAGACCAGAGAAGCTCATCAAGATCCCTGTTGTTCAGTCATGCACTCCTTTCCTACTCTTTGCAACCCATGTGTTGCAGCCTGGCAGAACACAGACCAGAACCTGCCCCATGACTCAAGGGTGCAGCAAACTTCGCCTTCGTGATTGTCCTAGTAGGCATGCCAAAGGGACATACTTACTGCAGGGCGTGCTCTCTGCTCTGCTTCACTGCCTACCCCTGCATCCATACCCATGGAAACAAAGCAAGATATTCCTGACCAAGAGCAGAGCCTTGGCTAATCAAATTCCCCAGTATCAGTTCAGTTCAGTTCAGTCGCTCAGTTGTGTCCGACTCTTTGCAACCCCATGAATCGCAGCACGCCAGGCCTCCCTGTCCATCACAAACTCCCGGTGTTTACTCAAACTCATGTCCATCCAGACGGTGATGCCATCCAGCCATCTCATCCTCTGTCGTCCCCTTCTCCTCCTGCCTCCAATCCCTCCCAGCATCAGGGTGTTTTCCAATGAGTCAACTCTTTGCATGAGGTGGCCAAAGTATTGGAGTTTCAGCCTCAGCATCAGTCCTTCCAATGAACACCCAGGACTTATCTCCTTCAGGAAGGACTGGTTGGATCTCCTTGCAGTCCAAGGGACTCTCAAGAGTCTTCTCCAACACCACAGTTCAAAAGCATCAATTTTTCGGTACTCAGCTTTCCTCATAGTCCAACTCTCACATCCATACATGACCACTGGAAAAACCATAGCCTTGACTAGACAGACCTTTGTTGGCAAAGTAATGTCTCTGCTTTTTAATATGCTGTCTAGGTTGGTCATAACTTTCCTTCCAAGGAGTAAGCATATTTTCATTTCATGGCTGCAGTCACAATCTGCAGTGATTTTGGAGGCCAAAAACATAAAGTCTGACACTGCTTCCACTGTTTCTCCATCTATTTCCCATGAAGTGATGGGACCAGATGCCATGATCTTAGTTTTCTAAACTCCCCAGTATAGCTATTCCCTAATGATCTCATGTGACTTCTGCCAATAGGAGTCATTTTGTCTTCCTGCCATGGATAGCAGGAAGGCCCCCTGACTCCCTGCTTGCCAAATTATATGTGTCTGCCTTTTCATTACATGCTCACCCCCATTTCAGGTCTTTCTCACCCGCTGTGGTGGGTGTGGCACCCATGGACTACAGGATGTCAGGTTTCCCTGAACTTCAACGTCTCCCTGAGTTTGCTCAAACTCATGTCCATTGAGCCAGTGATGTCATTCAACCATCTCATGCTCTGTCTTTCCCTTCTCCTCAAGTCTTAAACCTTTCCTAGCATCAGGGTTTTTTCTATTGAATCAGTTCTTCACATTAGATGGCCAGAGTATTGGAGCTTCAGCGTCAGCATCCTTTGAATATTAAGGGTTGATTTCCTTTAGGATTAATTGGCTTGATCTCCTTGCAGTCCAAGGGACTCTCAAGAGTCTTCACCAACACCGCAGTTTGAAAGCATCAGTTCTTCAGCACTCAGCTTTCTTTATGGTCCAGCTCTCATATCCATACATGACTACTGGAAAAACCATACCTTTGACTATACAGACCCTTGTCAGCGAAGTAACGTCTCTGCTTTTTAATATGCTGTTTAGGTTTGTCATAGCTTTTCTTCCAAGGAGCAAGCATCTTTTAATTTCATGGCTGCAACAATCATACACAGTGATTTTGGAGACCAAGAAAATAAAGTCTGTCACTGTTTCCATTGTTTCACCATCTATTTGCTATGAAGTGATGGAATTGGACGCCATGATCTTTGTTTTTTGAATGTAGAGTTTTAAGCCAGCTTTCTCACTCTCCTCTTTCACTTTCATCAAGAGGCTCTTTAGATCCTCTTTGCTTTCTGCCATTAATGTGGTGTCATCTGCCTATCTGAGGTTATTGATATTTTTTCTGGCAATCTTGATTACAGCTTGAACTTCATTCAGCCCAGCATTTCACATGATGTACTCTACATACAAGTTAAATAAGCAGGGTGACAATATGCAACCTTGATGCAATCCGTTCCCAATTTGGAACCAGTCTATTTTCTCATGTCCAGTTCTAACTGTTGTTTCTTGACTTGCATACAGGTTTCTCAGGAGGCAGATAAGGTGATCTGGTACCACCATCTCTTGAAAAAATTTTCAGTTTGTTGTGATCCACACAAAGGCTTTAGCATAGTCAGTGAAGCAGAAGTTAGACAGTTTTCTGGAATTCCCTTGCTTTTTCTATGATTCAATGTGTTGACAATTTGATCTATGATTCCTCTACCTTTTCTAAATCTAGTTTGTACACCTGGAAATTCTCAGTTCATGTACTTTTGGAGCCTAGCTTGAAGATTTTTACTATTACCTTGCTAGTATGTGAAATGAGTGCAATTGTGCAGTAGTTTGAACATTCTTTGGCATTGCCTTTCATTGGTATTGGAAAGAAAAATGACCTTTCCCAGTCTTGTGGCCACTGCTGAGTTTTCCAAATTTGCTGGCATATTGAATGCAGCCCTTTCGCAGCATCATGTTTTAGGATTTGAAGTAGCTCAGCTGGAATTCCATCACCTCTACTAGCTTTGTTCATAGTGATGCTTCCTAAGGCCCAGTTAACTTCACACTCCAGGATGTCTGGCTCTAGGTGAGTGATCACACCATCATGATTGTCCAGGTCATTAAGATATTTTTTGTATAGTTCTTCTGTGTATTCTTGCCACCTCTTCTGAATATCTTCTGCTTCTCCTAGTCCCTTACTGCTTCTGTCCTTTATTTTGCCCATCTTTGCATGAAATTGTCCCTTGAAATCTCTAATTTTCTTGAAGAGATCTCTAGTCTTTCCTATTCTATTGCTTTCCTTTATTTCTCTGCATTGTTCACTTAGGAAAGCTTTCTCATCTCTCTTTGCCATCTTTGGAACTCTGTCTTCAGATGGGTATGTCTTTAGGAGGCTGAAAACATGAAACATGAGAAGAGATTAAGGGAGTTTAAGCCATGCTCACACCTTAATCTTCCCAAAGACTCTATGTTTGACACACTGTTATAAAACCCTCTTCAAGGTCTCTGAGTTGAGACACACAGATTCTGAAGACAGAAGCCCAATATGTCTCCCTTTGCCTGGAAAAGCTGTCCTTTTCTATTCACCCAAAGCTCTGTCTTCGAGATTCCTTCACCAGTATATTGAGAAGCTGAGCTTTCAATAACAGTCTGAACACTGAACCTGGGGAATCTGATGTTATCTCCAGATATATGGTGTCAGAATTGGGCTGAGTTATAAGCTGGCCAGAAGTGTTGTTTGTTAGATGTATGGAAAACCCCCTACTTCACACACTGGATCCAGGTGCTCAGAATCCTTGTATCACAATAGAATAAATAGAAAGAGAATAGAAGGAAGGACATGATAAAGAAAATGATATGATCACAGAAAAAAGAAAGTAAAAACTTAGTTTTTGAAAAATTTATAAAATTGATAATCTCCTGTAAATTTCAGAAAGAGAACAGACAGAGAACACCAATTTCTAAGATCCAGTTTTTTAAAAAGCAGGGACATATGTAGTTATGAACCCCATAGACATTAATATGATTTTTAAAAAAGAAGGTATTACGCACAACTCAATAGTAAATTAGAAATCTGAAAAATTGGACAAATTTTGTTAAGTCAAAATTTAGCAAACTTGACACAAAGAGAAACAGACAATTTGAAAAGAGCTATTTTTATTTCTAAAAACTGTTAAATTTAAAACTCCCTCCTCAAAAATAAGAAAATAAAAATTTCCAACATAAACCATCACTGCTTAATTTTACCAAGTACTTATTTTTTTTACTTTATTAAAAAATTTATATTTATACAAATTTATATAAATGTGTATATATATTATATATTTACATATATAATAAATATATATAAATTTATAATATATATAAAGTTATATATTATATATATATTTATATAAATTTAAATTTATATATATTTATTTCACATGTATATTTTTGTCTCCCCGCCATTTCCACCTGTCTGACCACCACTACTACTATTCCTATCATAACATTCCATACATACTTAAAACCAAGCAAAGGGTGGAGTTCCATCTTTAAAAACTAAACAGGCATTTTGGACAACACATTCTTGGCAATGAAACATGGACAACATTTATCAGACACGGTAGGGAAAGTTCTCATTCTGCATTATAAAAAGGACAGCCAAATATCAACTGTGACAGAAATGAAATAAGATGGAAAATTTTTAACAAACTGTTTAAACTATTTTCTTAAAGAGACTTCCTCCACTGCCAGAGATCTTGAATAGCCTCCTGGTCAGTCATCCAGAACCAATTCTTCACATAATTGATAAACTTGGCTTCCACTTTGGGAGGGGACCACCTTTTTCTATACTTGCTTGCATTTTTGCTTTAACGTCTTCTACAGAGCTAGGTCCTCTCAGTGTTTTAGGTGTTTTTTCCTGTTTTTTGAAGGATTCTTGACCTGTTTTTTGAAGGATCTTGGTGTTGATGGTTTTGAGTCTTTTCCATTTTGGTTCGATTTTTGTGCGTTTTTGGCTGGAGTTCTCATACACATTTCTTTACTGGAGCTTTTTCTTCAACTTCCTCATCAAAATCATCATCATCATCGTCTTCATCATCATCATCGTGATCTTCAACATCATCGTCATCTTCATCAGCAGCAAGCTTTACTTTTTTCTGGGGAACCTTGCTACCACTTCCAGGGGCAGAATGCTTTCCAGATATAGAAGGAGTTTCACATCCTCCTCCTCTTCATCTTCTGACTCTGCCTCTTCCTCCACAGCTACTAAGTGCTGTCCACTGATACGCACAGGCCCTGAACCACACTTCAACCGTAAGACCACAGGTGGTGTAATTTCAAAGCCCCCAAGAGGAACCATTGGCTGCATAGACATTTTCAAAGTTGCCAGTGTTACTTTAATTGGACTGCCTTCATAATTCATCGCCTCTGCTTCAACAATGTGTAACTCATCCTTTGCTCCAGCCCCTAAACTGACCGTTCTTAAAGATAACTGGTGCTCATTTTCATTATTATCCACCTTGAAGTGATAATCTCTGTCAGCCTTTAGTTCACAACTGAAAAGATAGTTCTGGGGCCTCAAGGGGCTCATGTCCATGTCCATTGAATCCTCCATGGGTTGGAGGCATGCACTTATGTGGGAGAGAAGCCGGACAGAATTAAACGACTACTGTTCGAACGAGCAGCCGCACAGGATGGAATCACACCAGGGACCAAGTATTTATTTTAAAAATAGATATATCACAGAAACTTTCTCTGAGAATAAAAAGATAGGAAAGATTTCTTGACTATTTTATGAGGCAAAAAACTCTCAATACCAATACTTGACAAAGAAATTTTAAGACTAGAAAAACATTATAAATAAAACATTAGAAAATTGGATCCACATAATACATTATAAGCGAGTTACATAAACAAAATTTTGTTTTACCATTTGACAATTTAAGTGTAACTCAAAACATTAAAAACAGAAAAGATATAAAACATTTTGTCATCTCAAGAAATTCAGAATAAGCTCTTAATGAAATTCAATAGTCATCCATAATAAAAATGATAATTAAAAAGTTAATAACTTTGAAAGAAAGTGTTCTTAATCTGAAAAAAAAATTATCCATGATACACTTAGAGCAATTACCATACCTAATATTGTTGTTTTTCAGTCACTCGGTCGTGTCTGACTCTTTTCGACTGCATGGACTGCAGCACTCCAGGCTTCCCTGTCCTTGACTATTTCCAGGAGTTTGCTCAAACTCATGTCCATTGAATTAGTGATGACATCCAACCATCTCATCCTCTGTCATCCCCTTCTCCTCTTGCCCTCAATCTTTCCAGCATCAGGGTCTTTTCCAAAGAGTTGGCTCTTTACATCAGGTGGCCAAAGTATTGAACTTCAGCTTCAGCATCAGTCCTTTCAATTAATTTCAGGGTTGATACCCAATATTAATTGTTGGAATATTCTTACCCAGTAAAAGTAAAAAGATAGGAATGCCATCTGTCAATTCTATGCACTGGTTCAGAGTCAATGCCATTGGACAAGAAAATGCAATAAAAGGTAGCAAGAAGGCTGAAAAAAATTGAGAATTTTCATATTTAAAGCTATTATGCGAGTATGAATAGAAAATCCAAAAGGATTTACAGATAAAATATTATATTTAATAAGTTAGTTTAACATGCACACTGGAACCTAGGACAAAATATTTTAACATATTTCTATATATTAGCAAAAATCAAGCTAACACATACACATGCACAAAAACTCTCATATAAAAAAGAGTTGAAGAGCTCTTGTATTGTGAGACTTAAGATTTATTTTTGAAAGTGTTTCATCTACAGGTCATAGTTAAAGTCATGAGTAAATTAACATTTTCCAAAGTAAGGAAACTTAGGGGAGAAAACACAAGTCAAAAAAACTATCTTTAAGAGATGATGACTTGATGGAAGGAGGAGAAATAAGAGGAGTGAAGAAAACAGAGAAAAGCCATAAAAAGAATATGAAAAAGCTATTACAAGACATCAGAAAGCAAAATCATACCTGAATTTTTAAGCAAGTAAAAATTCTAGCTCAGCTTTAAAAGGAAAAATGAAATTGTTGTGCTCATATAACTAAAATATCCAGAGGTAGGTCAGTCTCCAGATTTGCTCTTTGGCTCTGTCTATCCTGTTCTATTTTTGAACTTCATTCCTAGTCCAGCTTTAACTACACAACAAAATTCTACAGCAACTTTGAGCTTAGAATGAATTATACCATCCAGATGAAGAGTCCTTCTTTTTTCAACCACTGAATATAAACTATAGACTTCAGTCAGGTTAGAGTACCAATTATTACAACTAAATGATGAAAGGTGAAGTGAAATGCTGTATATTACCTTAGACCTGAGCTCTTATCTGGGGTCCGTTTACTATCCAGGGACATTCGGAAATGTTTGAAGATCTATTTGGTTATTATAACTCAGGGAGAAACTACTGACATCTAGTGACAGAGGCCAGTTCATTTCAGTTCAGTCAATCAGTTGTGTCCAACTCTTTGTTACCCCGTGGACTGCAGCATGCCAGGATTCCCTGTCCATCATCAACTCCTGGAGTTTGCTCAAACTCATGTCCATCAAGTTGGTGATGCCATCCAACCATCTCATCCTCTGTCGTCCCCTTCTCCTCCTGCCTTCAATCTTTCCCAGTATTGGGTCTTTTCCAATGAGTCAGTTCTTCACATCAGGTGGCCAAATTACTGGGGCTTCAGCTTCAGCATCAGTCCTTCCAATGCTGCTAAAATTCCTACAAGTGCATTGAACAACTCTCCACAACAAAGAATTATTCAGCCCCAAGTATTAGTAGTCTAGGGCTTGAAAAATCTTTAGACAGGATGTTCTTAAAATTAAATGTGCATTCAAATAACCTAAAAGGCTTATGAAAACACAGCATTATAGTTCCTATTACAGGATTTTTTTTTTCAATAGGTTTAGTGTTGAGCTTGAAAATTTCTTCTTCTAACAAGCTCACAGGTACTACTGCTACTGCTGGTTCATAATCCACTCCCCCAAGAAACACAGACTAATCAGGGTCCTGGCCTTAGCTGAGGGTGCAGTGAAGCATAAAACAGCTTGCCTACCCTGTAAGATGCTGCTGCTAAGTCACTTCAGTCGTGTCCGACTCTGTGCGATCCCTTAGACGGCAACCCACCAGGCTCCGCCGTCCCTGGGATTCTCCAGGCAAGAATACAGGAATGGGCTGCCATTTCGTTCTCCAATGCATGAAAGTGAAAAGTGAAAGTGAAAGTGAAGTCACTCAGTTGTGTCCGACTCTTTGAGACCCCATGGACTGCAGCCCACCAGGCTCCTCTGCCCATGGGATTTTCCAGGCAAGAGTGCTGGAGTGGGTTGCCATTGCCTTCTCCGACTCTGTAAGATGAGGTAGTGTTTAATGCATGCTGGAGAAATAACCAGATGTACTGATGGATCAGAGAAAAAAAAAAAATATGTCATTTGAAAAGTCATTTCCTACCCTGCCCAAATCATGACATCTGTATTGTCCTAGCATGATGAGGTTGCAGAACTGCTTCCAGTAACCCTGGCTTCTCCAAAACTTCCAGTTGCTCTAACCTCCCTTCCTAAATCTTACAAAAAATGTACTCAGAATCTCTTCTCCCCTTTCCTGTTGTATTTATTAAATAAGCTTAGATTTTTAAAGTGAAGTTTCTAGGAAATTGTAAAATAAGCAAAAGGATGAACAAACATAAGTAAAAGTCAAAAATATGACTCGATATCAAAGATATCACAGATATCAAAAATAGCACAGATATCAAAGTCCCTGAGAGCAATAAAAACCTCTTGACTCTTTGCTTAAATAGTTAACAACCATCTGCACCAATACCCCTCACCCATTCCAACTCACATTGAGAAATATGAACCTTTTCTGACAAATAAATCTTTACGTGTAAACTACACTTATTGTATGGGCACAAGTGATTTTCTCCAGAGGAGTTCAGAGCAGAAACAAGGAAAGCGTGTTATTCTTGGCTATGTGGAAATATTTTAGTAAGAGGAAAATATAGAATATCAACTAAAGAGGGGGAAAAAAAAAGAAGGAAAGGTGACTTGAGGGAAAAGACCCTTATTGAAGCAATTATATCAACTCAGATTATGTTACTAAACAAATACATAAGCAAGTTAAAGATCTTGCCTAGAACCCACCTAGAATAAGCCCCTCTCTAAAGGAACTTATAAGTAGAAGGAAAAGAAAAACAAAAAGAACTGCAGTGTTGTGGATACAGAATACTGTGGACCTGAGCATGATATCAGTCAAGGGAGGGTTATTTCCACTGTATCATTAAAGAAGGCTTCCTGGAGAAAGAAACTTCTTTGCTGACCCTCATGGTTAGAAAATCATGACAGAGACGAAGAAATTATGTTAAAAATGCTCAGCATCTCTGAAAATATAATTATCTTGGCATAATAATAGTTAGCTCACTTTGACAAATGGTATTACAGCAGAAACAGAAAAAAATTTTTCAAGTAAGAAGCGAAAGAGATGTCACCATAAAAGTTGTGTACATCATTTCATTTATTACAAGGTATATCCTTTTCCACATTTCACATCCAAGAAATCTGAGCAGATCCTAATATTAATATTGTCTTATAATATATAAACAACTTTAATTCTGTTTCTGATCTTACAATCTGTAGGAACTCTGATTTGATCAGATGATTATTTGATGAAATATGATGAAATTGACTACTAGGCTGACCACTTGAGTTTCTGGGTTCCTGGGTACTTGTTCCAAATGGAAAAGGAGACGGTGAGGGGCTCACAAGATAGTCTGATATGACCTGTTAAGAGCACAAGCAAAAAATCACTCTGCATAAGAGATATTTCACACCATGTTCATAGCCAGCACTATTCACAAGAGCCAAAAGGTGGAATCAAACCATCTGTCCATAGGAAAATTAATTTATAATCTAAAACGCATTACACAGTCTTAAGAAGGAAAGAAATTCTAATATGTGCCACCACATGAATGAATTATGAAGACATAATGCTAAGTGAAATAAGCCAGTCACAAAAAAACAACACCGATGATTCCACTTTTAAGAGGTTCAAGATTCATACAGAGATTAATATAGAGAGAAACTAGAACAGTGGTAGCCAGAGCATGAGGAGTGTAGTTTAACTGGCATAGGACTTTAAGTTTTTCAAGATTAAAAGAGTTCTATGTTTTGGTTGCACGAAGTGTCAAGGTACTTAATACTACTAAACTGTACATTTAGAAATGACTAATGTGGTAAATTTTATGTCATATATATTTTACCACATTTTTTAAAAAATAGATTTACACAAAGATGGGAGTTGGAAAGAAATGGGAAATGATCTGGTGGAAATATTGAGGCTAAAGTGATAGATAAAATGGAGGGAAAGAGTGAGAGGATGGACAGAAAAGTAAAACTGAATAAAAACTCACCAGCGCCTCCAAAACCACAATGCAAGACATATCAAAAGGATGATTACCACCATTATTACCGCAAGTATCAAGCCAATGGAGGTGGAGTGTCCTGGCAATTGAGAGAGGACACAGGGATATCACTTCAAACCCATTCTCTATTTCTCTTGGCCTTCTTGCCCACTTGAGTGTTAGCACCTCCATTACCCGCTTCTGACACATGGGCATCTCTGATTCCCTCTCTTATATTCCTAGAAGGCTTATACTCACAGGCACATTTTATGTCTCTCTCTTGTCCCATCCCATCTCTAGTCTGCATTCTTCTTTCTTACCTTTTCTATACCTTAGATTAGCTAATTTCATTCCTCTGATACCATTGTCCCAGAAATAAACCTCAACCTGACTCTCTGTCTCTGTCTTAATCTCTCTATTTTCTCTCCCACTCTCTCCCTCCCTCTCTCATTCATTAAATCCCTTACCTTCTGCAGGCCCCCGCTCTGTGCTTGAGGACCACCTCCTCCCATCCCCAGCTGGGCTCCACTTCCTCCTCACCCCAGTACAGGATGATGTCCTGGTCTCCCAGGCTGCTGTGCCTCACTCGGCAGCTCAGGCCAGCCGCCTCCCCAGCCGCCACATCCAGGGTTACCCGGAGATACCACGTCCAGTCTGCGTTGGGCATGACGTCTCCTTGCTGAGTGCCAGGCTCCTCCTGCTCGCCCCTCACCCACGTCACCCGCACGGGTTTTGGGTAGAATCCTGAGACGTGGCAGACCAGCCGCAGGCGGCCAGGCCGGGGAGGGGGGCCACTGGACAGCCAGGCCTCAGGCTTCACTGGGGTAGGAAGGGGTAGTAAGAACGTCAGATTACGACTCTAATCCAGAGCATAGAGACTTGGAAACTCACAAGTTTGGATAGTGACCTCTTCCATTTCTTTGGAAACCAAATAATTTGATAATGAAAACACTCTCCTTTTAGGTACCTCCCACTTTTTGAATTTAAAGAAGGTGATGAAAGGTGAAACAGAAAAGCCTTGGGGAGAGAACAGGACTAACCTTGCCTCTGCAGTTCTGCTTTCCCTGCATCAAGGACACTCAGGAGATACCGAGGGCAGGTTTCTAAGAGGAGCTTGGCTACAGTATCACAGATGGCTTGGTACTGAATGATGAGTGCACAGAAACGCTGGGCCTTGCTGCCGCCCTCTGGGGCAGGCGCACATGAATCATTCTTGATGCTCACGAAATCCAGGCCTCCTAAAGCTCCTTGCAAGAAGCTTCTTGTGGCCTTACCAGTATGCAGCTCACAGCCTGCTATGCCCTGGATCACAAAGGGGTCTGGACAGAAAGAAAACAGAGACAAAGTTATTTTAAAAGCACACAAGAAAGAAAGAAATGGAAAAAGGACATGGGACTTTAGATTTTGATGGAAAGCTCTGAGATGTGAAATGACTCAAAAAAAAAAAAATGCCATATTCAGAGACTTTTCAGAAAAAAGCATTTGGGAGAGTTACACATGTTGTAAATGGTGGAAATGTGCTCTTATAAGGAATAGGTGGTCAAGAGGGGGGTCAGAAGTATAGCTTTCCAGCCTGAAGGGGAGAGTTACACTGAGAGAAAGGATCAGGCACAAGATGCTTGAGGAGACAGATTGGAAGGATTCATTCACTCAGCAACAGGGTAGGTAAAGTGAGGACTTGTTACTTGGGATGTGAGAAAAGCAAGTTATGCACAAACAAACCAGGAAATGTTCACAAAGGAGGAATTTCATCTATGGCAGAAGAGTTCAAAGAATAGGAAAAATCTGGGATACCAGGTAGAGGTTTGGAGTCAGGGTTGGAGACTACTCTAGAGAGGTATATACATGCAGAAAGCGTCCCCAGTTCAGAGGATTGTACTCACATTCCAACTGGAATTCACTGACATGGTCCTGCACTTCTCGAATAAATCCAATGAGGTAGACTCGGAATAGTTCCTCCAGCTCAGCCACCTCCTCATCACTGAAGTTGCCCTTCGACCAGGGCTTCAGGAAAATGGCAGTGCCTGAGTCACTGTCCCAGCCATGAATCTGCAAATCGTCCAACCAGCCTGAGCCGAGATTTTGAGCCCAAGTGCTGTTGGCAAATGTCGAAATCTGGATGACATGGAAGGAGGTTGGCCCCTGGAATGCTGTGGTGGTGGAAGGATAGGAAAAGTGAGGCAAAAGAGAATTAGGATAAAATGAAAAAGAACACAGAGTCTGAACAACATAGAGCCTGAAACAGTTCCCTGCCCCAAGTCTTCTTGCTCCATCCCCAGCCTCCAGAATGGAGCAGAGAGCCAGAGACAGGAAAGCCCAGACACTTAGTGGTAAGTGCAGCATGTTTTTATCCAGAAGCCCTATGTTTCCACCTATGCTAGAAACAGCCAGAGTTACTCTTACCATCCTCATTGTCACCACCTGGGACAATAACTGCTAGCAACAGAAGTGGCAGAAGCAGCATTTCAATGGGAAGTAGAGCTTCTGACGCTCAGAATTGGTATTTGATCTCTAATTTCAGCAAACCTTTTTCTCAGTACTTTATAGTGACTTCCTCTCTCCCTCAACTGACAAATCTCTTCTGCACACACATTGCTCATCACTGAAAAACTGCTTCCCACGGCTCTGGGCTTTCACTCTGTCTCTCATTTCCTCTCCAGCTCATGACTTGTAGATTTCGTTTTCACCTCTGGGGTCCAAATGATCTCCTTGATCTCAGTTTCCTTCATATTTATTACCTTGGAAAAGTCACCATGCAATGTTGAAAGGTTATTTCACCTCCCTGATTCTTTATTTTCACATCTGTTAAAAAGAAACAATAATATTAAACAACTGATCAGCCTCCATTCTGTTTTTTAAATATTTTTTATTTATGGCTGTGCCGAGTTTTCTTTGCTACATGCGGACTTTCTCCACTTGTGGTGAGTGGAGGCTACCCTCTAGTTGCAGTACACAGGCTTCTCACTGCTGTATCTTCTCTTGTTGCTGAGCACAGGCTCTTTGGCTTGTGGGCTTCAGCAGTTGTGCATCAGAGGCTCTAGACCGTGAGCACAGTAGTTGTGATATATATGCTTAGTTGCTCCAGGACGTGTGGGATCTTCCCAGAGCAGGGATGGAACCTGTATCCCCTGCATTGGCAGGCAGATTCTTAACCACTGGACCACCCAGGCAAGTCCCCAGTCTTTTTTAATCTAGAATTCCTTTAGTTTATCCACCCAACCTGAACTCTGTGTCCATGGCCACTCTCCTCTAGCACTTTACCATTACCTCTTCCCAGTGTTCTCAATGGATCCTCTTTTTCATCCCATCCCTATTGCCTCATCTCTCTAATCTCACATTCTCCTTACTATATGTGTGTGTATGTGTTTGTGTATGTGTGTGTGTGCTGACAATCATTTACATGTACGAAAATCATTTAAAACTCTTCTTTATCATGTTTGATTCTGGAACCCATGTCTCAGAATTAAATATGATAAACACAGCAGTCTCAGTCCCTGGTTTGGTAAGATTCCCTAGAGAGGGAAATGGCAACTCACTCCAGTATTCTTGCTTGGAGAATCCCATGGACAGAGGAGGCTGGTGGGCTACAGTAGATAGGATTGCAAAGAGTCAAGCAGAAGTGAAGCCACTGAGCACAAGTACATCAGAAATATACCTAAAAATGGGACAATTGTCAAAAAGCATCTGCTGAACACTACCAGACACTTAAAACAAAAGTCCCCCACAACCAGGTATGATTAAAGAAAGAAAAAAAGAAAAGAGGAACCAAAAAAGGGACCAGCAAGCCTGATGCAATGCTGAATATGAAATCAAGGGAGGTCCCTACACTCAGGGGGAAAAAAAAAAAAAAAAAAAAAGCCCTCAAGGTGGAAAAATCAACTGGGACAGAAAAGGACCCTCCAGGATCAAAGAACACAGCGGATGATCTGTGGAAAGCAGGACAAAATAAGTTAAACCTCACACATGATCTACACCACACTGCTGGACATTCCAGCCTGAATCATGAGTTGTCTGTTGCAAAGACGGACCGGTTGCTAGAAAGTGAGGTTGGGAGTATAGACCCAGGGAGGGGACAGATACTAGCTAAAAAAAGACAGCCTGAAGGGACAGGAGTAAGGAGCTCCACAACTGGGAAAGTCTGTGGACAAAGCCCCAGACACCACAGAAGCACAATATCATTGTTGAGTGGTACACTAGGGATATAACTGCCATTACAACCCCTTCCACCACCTGCCAATCTCTTTGGCATCCATGGGTGCTGAGAGGGGCCTCCTTCTGAGTGGCCCCTGCCCACCCCTCGGGCCAGGGTCTCTAATTGCTGAGAGGGATCCAGAGGTCTGAGAAACCCCATTCCAAAGCCTTCTTGGGAGTCAATCATGGACACTGCCTGAGAAAAGAATCCACTGATACTGTCAGGGACTGAGTGCTAAAGCATGGGGTTGAGAAAACTGATCAAGGGAGAACACTGTTGGCTGTGTGGATACAGCAGAGGTGACAGGAGGATGGGGATGCATGGCTAAGAATCCCCTAGAGGAAGTGAGATCTGCCTGGAAAGAGATGCACCACTGTAGAGGGGCACACACGGAGGACAGTGCTGGCACCATCCCCACATGCCAGCTCCTACCTCCATGGGCACTGGGAGGGACTTCCACCAGAGCAAGCCACCACAAGTGGTTACAATCCTGTCTGAGTGAGTAATTGTGCCCCAAGCAGCTGTTGCTTTCCCTCCCTCTCACCTGGACAGGGAACAAGTGTCTGAGGGCAGCAGACATGCAGAAATGGAGTCAAAACCCATGCTTAGCCACATGGGCAGTGTGACTTAGGAAGAGCAATGGAAATCTTTTGGTACAGTTTCACAAAATCTCTGAGATAAGCTCGGTAAATCCTGTATATGAGGAATACCTGAATAGATGTGAGTATTCTCACAATCGAAACCAGTCTAGCCTTCATAGCAGTGGACTTAGGGAGCAAATACATGCAGGAATTGGGCCAGATCAGAGTCTAAACTGGCCCCACAGTGCCCACAGCCGGTCCAGAGAACTACCTAGAGTCATTGAAAGGATTCCTGGGGAGGCAGGGATTGATTTTGGACCACTGTGGGAGCAAGATCCCTGATAGCTTGAATTCCCAGGAAAACACTCTTATTAGTACTATTCTTTTTTGCATTTGTTTCATTTTGTTCTCTTGTTGCTGTTGTTGCTTTTATTGTTTTTTATCTTTTATTCTAACTTTTTATTTTATTTTACTATGTATATTTTATTATTTTTATTTAACTTTTTTTTATTTTTTACTTTGTTGGTTTTTTCCCTGCTTTTCCTGCCAATATCACAGATGAAAATACAGACAAAAATTCTCAATAAAATACTAGCAAACTCAATTCAGTAACACATTAAAAGTATCAGAAACCATGATCAAGTAAAATTTATGTCAGGGATGCATGGATTTTTCAATACACAAAATCAACCAATGTGATAAACTGTATTAACAAATTGAAGAATAAAAGCCATATGATCCTCTAAACAGATGCATAAAAAAAGTTTCAACAAAATTCAATACCCATTTATGATTTAAAAACAAAAAACTCTCTAGAAAATGAGGGTAAAGGGAAACTACATCAATAATAAAGTCTATATATGACAAATCCACACCAAATATTATTCTCAATGGTGAAAAACCAAAAGCATTTCCTCTAAGATCAGGAATAAGACAAGGGTGTTCACTCTCACCATTATTATTCAACATAGTCATGGAAGTCCTAGCCATGGCAATCAGAGAGGAAAAAGAAATAAAACGAATCTAAATTGGAAAAGATGAAGTAAAAGAGTCATCATTTGTAGATAACAAAATACTGTACATGGAAAAACCTAAATATTCCACCAGAAAACCACTAGGACTAATCAATGAACTTAGTAATGTTGGAGGATACAAAATAAACATACAGAAATTTCTTGCATTCCTATATGCTAATAACAAAGGATCAGGAAAAAAAAAAATCAAGGAAACAATTTCATTCACCACTGCAAAAAAAAAGAAAAAAAAAAAAAGAAGAATGAAAATCCTAGGACTAAACCTACCTAAGGAAGTAAAAGACCTGTATGCTGAAAACTATAATACACTGATGAAAAAAATCAAGACAATAATAAGAGACAGAGAGATATATGATGTGCTTGGATTAGAAGAATCAATATTGTGAAAATGACTATACTACCCAATAGCAATCTACAGATTTAATATAGTCCTTATCAAATTACCAGTGGCATTTTTCAGAGTAGACCAAAATGTTTTCAATTTGTGTGGAAACACAAAAAAAACCCTGAATAGCCAAACAATCTTGAGAAAGAAAAAAAAAAAGGAAACGAAGAATCAGGCTTCCCAACTTCAGGTAATATAAAGTTACAGTAAACAAGACAGTATGGTACTGGCACAAAAACAGAAATATGTATCAATTAAATAGATAGAAAGCCCAGAGATAAACTATGCACCCATGGTCACTTAATCTATGACCAAAAAAGGCAAGACTGCAGTGGAAAAAAGACAGTTTTTTAGTTAAGTGGTGCTGGGAAAACTAAACAACTATATGTAAAAGAATGAAATATAACACTTATTAATACCATACATAAAAATAAACTCAAAATGGAGTAGAGACCTAAATGCAAAACCAGAAACTATACAATTCTTAGAGGAAAACACAGGCAGAACAGCCTCAGACATAAATCACAGCAAGATCTTTGGCCCACCTCCTATAGTAATGGAAATAAAAGCAAAAATAAATAAATAGGACCTAATTAAACGTAAAAGCTTTTGCACAACAAAGGAAACTATAAACAAGATAAAAAGACAGTTCTAAGAATGGGAGAAAATAATTGCAGATGGAGTAACTGACAAAGGATGAATCTTCAAAATATAAAAGCAGTTCTTGCAGCTCAATATCAGAAAAACAAACAACCCAATCAAAAAATGGGCAGAAGGCCTAAACAGACATTTCTCCAAAGAAGATATACTGATGGCCAACAAAAACATGAAAAAAATTCTCAATGTGGCTCATTATTAGAGAAATGCAAATCAGTACTACAATGAGGTATCACCTCAAACTGATCAGGATGGCCATCATCAAAAAAATCTACAGACAATAAATCCTGGAGAGGATGTGGAGAAAAGGGACCCACTTGCACTGTTGGTGGGAATGTAAATTGATACAGCCACTATGGAGTACAGTATGGAGATTCTTTTTTTTTTTTTTTTTTCCCATTTATTTTTATTAGTTGGAGGCTAATTACTTCACAACATTTCAGTGGGTTTTGTCATACATTGATATGAATCAGCCATGGGGTTACATGTATTCCCCATCCCGATCCCCCCTCCCACCTCCCTCCCCACCCGATTCCTCTGGGTCTTCCCAGTGCACCAGGCCCGAGCACTTGTCTCATGCATCCCACCTGGGCTGGTGATCTGTTTCACCATAGATAATATACATGCTGTTCTTTTGAAACATCCCACCCTCTCTTTCTCCCACAGAGTCCAAAAGTCTGTTCTGTACATCTGTGTCTCTTTTTGTTTTGCATATAGGGTTATCATTACCATCTTTCTAAATTCCATATATATGTGTTAGTATGCTGTAATGTTCTTTATCTTTCTGGCTTACTTCACTCTGTATAATGGGCTCCAGTTTCATCCATCTCATTAGAACTGATTCAAATGAATTCTTTTTAACAGCTGAGTAATATTCCACGGTGTATATGTGCCACAGCTTCCTTATCCATGCATCTGCTGATGGGCATCTAGGTTGCTTCCATGTCCTGGCTATTAGAAACAGTGCTGCAATGAACATTGGGGTGCACGTGTCTCTTTCAGATCTGATTTCCTCGGTGTGTATGCCCAGAAGTGGTATTGCTGGGTCATATGGCAGTTCTATTTCCAGTTTTTTAAGAAATCTCAGTATGGAGATTCTTAAAAAAATCTAGGAACTACCATAGGATCCAGCAATTCTACTACTGGGCATATACCCTGAGAAAACCATAATTTAAAAAGACACATGTACCCCACTGTTTATTGCAGCACTATTTACAATAGCCAGGGCATGGAAGTAACCTAAATGCAGTTAAACTGAGTCTGTTATACAGAACAAAGTAAGTCAGAAAAAGAAAAACAAATATCATATATTAACACATATATATATGGATTCTAGAAAAATGATGCACCAATTTGCAGGGCAGGAATAGAGACCCAGACATGGAGAACAGACAGACTTGTGGAAACAGCAGGGGAAGGGCAGTGTGGGATGAATTGAGAGAGTAGGATTGAAGCATATACATATCACCATATGTAAAATAGATAGCTAGTGGAAAGTTGGTGTGCAACACAGGGAGCTCGCCCAGAGCTTTCTGACAACCCTGGGCGGGTGGGAGGGCATATATGTATACTTATGGCTTATTCCTGTTTTTGTACAAAACCAATACAATAGTGTAAGCAATTACCCTCCAATTAAAAATACATTAAGAAAAAGAATGGAAGAAAATGTTTACAAAATAAGCAATTGACTTCCCAGAGCGGTTGATGGTTGAAAGGCGATAATGTGGACCCGAGCTCAGTTCTGGGACAGTCTCTCAAGGGCCGGGCGGGGAAGGCGAGAGAGGTACCCGGGGCCTGTCTCCCCACCTCATCGGAGCCCTGAACCCCCAGCCCTGTCTCCTTTGCTGTGACACTGTGTACCCATCTATGGGACCGGAGACCGCGCCTCGCGTTTGCCAGGCTCCGCGGAGACCGCACGTTTGTGCAGGCCTCTGCCCGAGCTCCGTCGCCAAGGGCCCTGAGGACCGCGGCCTGGGCCTTTTTCGAACATTTGACGTCATGTTTTTGCTGTTGTTTGAGGTCATTTTATCGCGAGGTTTGGAGTTTGACACAACGCCGGAGGTGACCCTGCCCTGGTCTCCCGCCTCTCGGGGCCCCATTCCAGCCACTGTGTCCTGTGGCAGTGGCAGGTGCGGCAGCACTGATGAACCCGGCGCAGGGCTGTGTGACCTTTGAGGATGTGTTCCTGTACTTTTGGGAGAAGTGGGAGCTGCTCGAAGAAGCTCAGAGACTCCTGGACCCTGATGTGATGCTGGAGAACTTTGCACTTGTGTCATCGCCGGGACTTGTGGTTTCCAGGTCTCATGGAGCTACCCATCTGCAGCCGGAGGAGAGCCCGGGGTGTCTGAGGAGGTAGCCACTACTCCAGTCATAGCAGAGAAGACCTGGAGGAGGCCTGACCTGGTCGTTGGCCCGGAGCAGCAGGTGAGCCGGCCACAGATGAGAACTCCCCAGGCTGAGCCTTCCATCCACACGGCTCACCCCTGCGACATGTGTGGTGAAAGACAGTCTTGAAAGACAGTTTGGCCTGGCTGAGCCGCCGGGAACTCCCAGCAGGTGAATCATGGGGAGAGACTTCCGATGTAGTGTAAACCTCGACCGGATGCAGAAGTGGTGGAATGGAGCCTTCAGAAGAGAAAATACAGGCTTCGTTTGTAAAGTGCTGCGGATCATGTGTATCTGAGACGGCCTTCACTTGCAGGGAGAGTGGAAAGAACTTCTGTGCCAGCACCCGGCCAGTCACCATGGGCAAAAGCCACGCGGGCATGTCGGGAGCTTTTTCTCTGCTGTCATGGCTAACAGGTCCTTTTGGGTATTGGGTACCCATTGAGCCAGAAAGCATAACTGAGGCCATCTGCTTCCCAGCAGCCCTTGTCAGAAGGAATGTTGCTCCAGGGTCAGTTGACTCTGGGACTTTGGGTTGGAGCAAACTAGGAATCAGAAATGCAGGAAAAGACCTTGAGCCCAGAGACAATTTCCCACAAGGAGAGTCTCCACAGGAGGATAAACTGTGAACACAGTGATATGAGGACAGGTGACAGTATGCACTCCAGCAATTATTCTCACAATCCTCCAGAAGATACTTTTCATAAACAGAACTCACATGCACCAGGGAAAGCATCCATGATCTACATAGAGAAGAATCTCTGCAAGTGGAAGAAATGTGTGGAAGGCTTCAACAAACATTGATGTGCCTTTCTCATGAGGGTGGGCCCGAGTCAGCACGTGAGGATTTATGCTCAGCAGAACCACATGAGTAGTCAGGCTCATGCAGCAACAGCACATTCACACTGTGAAGTCTTATGAAAGCAAAGAATACGGGAAAGTGTCTTGTGTCTGCTCTGCTTTTGTCCCAAGTAACATTTCCCACTCCAAAGACAGTCATACTTTGAGTGCAAAGTATGTGGGTATACCTTTTGTGACAGCTGTGTTTTCACTCATCATGTGAGGGTTCTCACAGGAGAGGTTCTCACAGGAGTGCATGTGCGGTGTACCTTCACTGCACCAAGTGAATGAAAAGCCTTCACTCACCCTTATTTGTCTGGCCTAATAGGATCCACGCTGGAGAAAAACCCTTTGAGTGTTAAGAATATCAGAGAGCCTTTCATTATAGCTCCTCCCTGATTCCACATGGGAAGGCTCACATGAAGGAGAAACCCCATGAATCCAGTGCATGTGGACAGGCCCTCTGCCTTCATTCATCCCTTACCAAGCCCCAGAGTGTTCATACTGGGGAGAAACTCTGTGAGCATAAGAAATGGGTGAAAGCCTTTTACAAGTGAACTTGTCTCAGGCACTCTCAGAGAACTCATACTGGAGAAAGACCTTTTGAATGTAACTTCTGGGGAAAATCTTCTGAACAGAGGAAGCATCTTACCCTGAGGAATTATACCAAAGAGAAATAAGTGTCCATATGCTGTGAGAAAACCTTCTGAGGCCAGTCATCACTTATTGTCATCAGAAAAAGCATATAGGAAATGGATCCATCCTAGGACATTGCATCTGAGAATTTATAAAGGAGAGAGAACCAGTGACTACTGTGCAATTTTGAAGATCTTCAACCATAGCTCTACCCTTACTAAACACTGAAAAAGCAACCACAAGCATATTTAAAAAATAAAACAAGGGAGAAAGAAAAATATAAGTATATGTAACAGGCAAAGAAATGTATTTATGACTTTTTTTCTGGTTTTCCTGAGAAACCTATGACAGTTTATTGGCTGTTTTTGTTCTTGTTGTTGTTGGGTGGCAGGGGAGGTGCTTGAGAGATAAACACCTGAATTAATATGAACTGTGTGCTATACCACACCAGGAAAGCTGGAAGCTTGAGAACAATTCTTCAAATGTTACTTGTTACAAAACATCGTCTTAGGTGACGCCTTGATTTATGAAGCCTTTTAAACTTAAATTAGGATATAAAATGTTGTCTAAAATTATAATCTAAAAACATAAGGACACACCTATGAATAGGTACATTTTACTTTACTACTTAAAACTGTTTAAGGCTTCATTTTTATTTTATTTATCCATTAATTATTGACATATAATTGACATATAACAGTGTGTACATTTAAGATGTACAACATATTTATCTGATACATTTATACTGTAATATGATTGCCATTGTTGCATTAGTTAGCCTCTGTTGTGCCACAGAATTATCATCTCTTCTAGTGGTGGGAACAAATAAGAATATCATCCCTTGGCAAGTTTAATGTTTGTAATATAGTTTTGTTGTCTGTAATCCCTGTACTTTATATTAGAGCCCTAGGAATTATTTGTCTACGAGTTGTAAGAATATACCCCTGAACATCATCTCTCCCATCCCCTGACCCCATCCCTGGCCTTTGGTACCATCACTGTAATGTTTTCCAGTTCAGTTTTTGGTTTTGTTTTGCATTTTCCACATGTAAGTGATGTTATACAATATTTGACATGTATCACTTAGCATAAGGTCCTCAAGGCCCATCTGCATTGCTGAAAATGGCAGGGTTTCCTTTTTATCAGTGCTGAGTAGTATTCCATTGTTGATATATATAGGTTTTTATTCATTTATCCATTGATGAACATTTTGGTTGTTTCCACATCTTCACTATTGTGAACTATCATAAACATGGAAGTGCTTATTAAAAAAAAAAGAAGCAATTGACAAAGAATTACTCTCCAAAAGATACAAGCAACTCATGCAGCTCAATATAGTAAAAAAACAAACAACACAATTAAAAACTGGACAGAAGACCTAAATAGACATTTCTCCAAAGAAGACATACAGATGGCCAACAAACACATGAAAATATGCTCCACATAAAGGGGTTATTAGAGAAATGCAAATCAAAACTGTGATGAAGTATCACCTCACACTGGTCAATATGGCCATCATCAAAAATTCTACAACAATAAATGCTGGAGAGGTGTAGAGAAAAGTGAACCCTTATGGACTGTTGGTGGGAGTGTAAATTGGTACGGCCACTATGGAAAACAGTATGGAGGGTCCCTAAAAAACTAAAAACAGAACCATGATATGACCCAGCAATCCCACTCCTAGGCATATATCCAGAGAGACCATAACTCAGAAAGATTCATTCACTCTCGGTGTTCATAGCAACACTGTTTACAATAGCCAGGACATGGAGGCAGTTTAAATGTCCATCAAAAGAGGAATGGATTAAGAAGATATGAGGGCTTTCATGGTGGCTCCTGGTAAAGAATCCACCTGTCAATCCAGGACACATGGGTTCAATCTCTGGTCAAGAAAATCCCGCATGCTGCAGAGCAACTAAGCTCATGGGCCACAACTGTTGAGCTTGTGTTCTGGAGCCTGAGAGCTGCAATTACTGAGCCCACATGCTGCAAACACTGAAACCCACACACACTGAGGCCTGTGCTCTGCAACAAGAGAAGCCACTGCAATGAGTAACCCCCGTTACTGCAACTAGAGGAGAGCCCCCACAGCAGTGAAGACCTAACATAGTCAAAAAAATTAATAAATGAAGTAAAACAGAATCAGAAAAATAAATATCATTATGAACACATACATGTGGAAGTTAGAAAAGTGGTAAAGATGAACATGTTTGCAAAGCAGAAATAGAGACACAGATGTAAAGAACAAATGTATGGATAGCAAGGAGGAAAGTGGGTGGGAGCAACTGAGACATTGGGATTCACACATATACACTGTTATTACTGTGTATAAAATAGATAACTAATGAAAACCTACTGTATAGCACAGGGAAATCTAATTAATGCATTGTGGTGACCTGAATGGACAGCAATGTCCTAAAGGGAGGGAATACATGTATATGTATGTTGTTTCATGTTGCTGTGCAATAATGACTAACACAACATTCTATAGCAACCATACTCCAACTTTTAAAAAACAGAAATGGAACAAACTTGGAGATTCCTGGCTTCTCCTCAAGGAATATACATAACGATATCTTTGAGAGCACTAGCAGAAAATAAGACCACCACACCTGATGAGGATGCCAACATAGGCTGAGTAAAAGATTCGGATACATCACCCTGTTACCTCACCACCAAAAAGAAGAAAAGTCTCACACCCTGCAGTCCTCCCCACAAATTTTGCCTATAAAAACATTTCCCTCAAAACCACAAAGAAGTTTGGGATTCTTGAGTACATCACCCATTCTTCTTGCTTGGCGTTGTATAAACCTATCTCTGCTTCAAACTCTGATGTTCAGGATTGTTTGACTTCGTTGTGCCTTAGGCACATGAACTTGTGTTCAGTAACAATTTTGACAAGTCATCCAGAACTCTGTACCTAGAGCAGGTGAGACAGAAGTAGCCCATTTCCTGAGTTCCCAGCAGCTGTTGGGGCTCATTTTGCTCCAGGCATCTGGAGGAATGTCCCTGACAGTGGAAGTAACCCCACAGCACAAGACTGTTTGAAGCCAAGAATTGTCTGGAGCTAGAGTCCACATTCAGTGTAACTTGAGGCTAAGTTGCTTCATCTTGGACAGGCTGGGAAATCCCTCCATTCCATATAGGCAACTTCCCTTGCAGGAACTGAGCCACTCAGGTCTCCCTGAGAGCCACTCTGAGTGTCTTTTCTATTAAAAACTGGGCCAGTCTATTTGGAGGCCTCCATCTGGGAACAAAAGTGGAATTTTTAGATTATATCTCCTCTGATTTTCTATCTATATGACCACAGCTTATTTGTTACCATATTTGTTTGTATGTGTGTGTGTCAGTACTTGCATTGGCCAGTTGGGATGTCTTTGGTGAGTAACAGTTCTCCCTATTACACTGGGCTTCACTTGAGTCAGAGCACTGGTTGGGGGTTTTCCTTTTATGACTAGCCTTGGTCATTCATTCAGCTTCATCTCTGATGGGGCATTTGTTTTTCTGGGGCTAGGAAATGGCAATCCTAGGAAAACTCTCTGCATTGCATTGGTATGCTGTTTGGCTATGAATAATTAAGTGTGAGTGATCAGAGCTCTCTGTTCCAGCTTGTGGTTCCCCAAGGATATCTTTGCAAAAAATGAGGGGATCTACAGCTCCGCTCCCATGAGAAAGAATTGGTATTTCTATCCCCCTATGCCTTGATATAAATGTTCTATCAAGGGTCTCAGGAACACATCTTATCTAGGCTATCTCTAATTCCTAACACTAAAAGTAAAAAAAGAAAGAAGGACAGAATGGGGAGGCTTTTTTAAACTCAAGCAGAAAAGCTGTGAGATCTCTGGTTTTGTCTTCACATGAAAAGTAACTTGCAAATGAGTTCTAGTTAATGGACTAAAAGTAAGTGCATACAAATTAAAAACCTCTACATATTTAGAAAATTGATCAGGATGACTTTTAGGTCGATATGATCTCGGAAATATTCCATACTGAATCAACATCTGGTAGAAAAACTAGCTTAAGTTTGCTGCTTTGATTAATATAGACATGTCTTTAGAGTCATTGCTATTAAATGTAATACTGTTGTTGTACCTAGTTTTATTAGAGATCAAACAAAACTTTATATAATTTGCAAATATATCAGCAAGGAAAATAACCTGATATGATGAAAATGGTTGTGGTTTAGTCACTAAGTCATGTCCAACATTTGTGATCCTATGGACATAGTTCATCAGGATCCTTTGTCCATGGGATTTTCCAGGCAAGACTAGTGAAGTGAGGTGTCATTTCCTTCTCCAGGATCTTCCTGACCCAGGGATCAAACCTACATCTCATGCATTGACAGGCAGATTCTTTACCACTAGTGCCACCTGGGAAGCCCCATGATAAAAATGTTGTTTTTCAGTCACCAAATCATGTCCAGTTCTTTGTGACCCCATGGACTGAAGCACGCCAGGCTTCCCTCTCCCTCATCACCTTCTGCGGCTCACCCAAGTTCATGAAGTTAATGCAAATGAGATTAGAGTGCTTCTAGGTAAACTCCATAGAAATAAATTATGTTTTGGAAATGTCTATCTAAAATAATCTCTCCAGATATTTGATAACTTGAAATTTTAGAATTCGGTAGTAAGGTAAGAATGTTGAGAAGTTATGTCTCAGTCCTAGAAGAACCATGGGATGCCATGTACTATGAATACCAGGGAGGATGCTCTACCAAAGTTAGACCATTTTTGGCAGGCCAGTCAACCCTGAATGCTGCAGGACTCTGATTGGGAACCTAGATATGGACCAGAGAAATGATAATACTAGGCATGACTTGCTATATAAAGAGGGTACAGAAATTTAGAGACAAGGAAGCGATATTGTTGGTGTAAAAGACAACGTAAATGGTATGAGAACAGGAAGGAATTTTACTGTCTGGGTTGCTTCTGGACCCACATAGATTAAATGATGTAAGTTTATTGAATAGATAGAGCACTCAAATAAAATAAGTTACTGAAATATTAACTAACAAATATTGTTTTCCTTTTGAAGAAAAAATAAGGGACTATTAATGAATATGTTTGGTGCCACCTCTATAAGAAAGCATATGTTTTCAGAAATTACTGTTGCATTTACATTTAGCAATCTACAAAATGCTCGCAGGAAAGACAGTTCATAACTGCTTCTTAGTTTTCACTAGGAAGTTCAGGAATCTACTTAAACATGCAATTAAAGGTAGTAAATAGGGGAAACTTTGTAATAGGCCAGGAAAATTAGATTCATGTTTTCAATAAAAGAAGGCACAAGGAATGGAATGACATTTAGTTAAAGGGAAAAAAAGGACAATTTTTTCTTAGAGCTGATTGTTTCTGAATGGAAAAGAGCCAAAGTGATAAGGACCAAAGTGATATGGATAAATCTGTAGAAGGTTTGTGAAAGGAAACACTGAGAAGAGTTGTCCTTGATCAGGATTCGCTAAGATTGGATTGAATTTAGTTGGGTAAATGGATTTTGTTGGGATTGGGCTTAGGCAAGACTGAATTTGGTTTCTCTGTTAAGAGAATAGTTTTCTTGTACTGCTTCTTTTGATGACAGATTGTATGAGTTTTTCTGTCTTTAAATGATTTGTATTTGCCTTTGAAATCCTTTCACTTTAATTAAGTGAATAAGTATAGTTTGACATATGCTAAATTTTGACCTCCAACTAACATTGAGATGCTTCAGAGGAATTCTGAGGCATCTCAGTGAAATACTGTATTAACCAGGAAAATCTGGTAAATTAAATCATATGGGAAGCATGGTCAAGGAATGATGAGCCTTCTTAGATTATACTGCATGGATAAGTATTATTAATACAGATATTCTAAAAATTACATGAAATTTGTAAAAAGTTGTTATGCCCTCATAAAATGTTAACAATCATAATTGATTATTGTAATCAAATATCTTTACCAGTTACATTGTAATTAGGCATTTAACTGTGGACTTAAGTCTTTCTGTCATTTAAAGAAAGATATTGTTGCACTCTGATGCTTTTGTCAAAGTGCTTCATCTTGAAGTAGACTCATAGAAAGGAATTTTGACAGCTACAAGTCTCTGATAAATTTCAGATTATACCACTGAACTAGGTAAAAAATTAAAGAATCCTGGGGAAACCTGGTGGCTGCATAAAAGTTAATAAAAGAATTAGTTACTGAGTGAACTGAAGAATATGATCATAATGTTTATGGGGTATTTTGTCTGGAATATTGTTGCTTTTGATCTGTGTTTTCCAGATAAAAGAAAGCCCTTCCCCTCAAGCTACTATGACTTACAGCAATTAAGTAAACTAGACCTCTATGGGTAGAATTGAAATATTGTTCTTTTCTCTCTGCCTGGTCCCTCCAGAAATTGTAGCGTGTTGGGTTCTGAGCAGTTTATCTGGTGAATGTGGAAGACTATCTTCTGGCCTGTGGGAGACTCTTGCTGTCTTAGGAATTCAGTCTGAGACGCCTGAGGAGTTCCACAACATCCAGTGTGGAGGAGCCTATGTGGTCAATAGACTGGACTAACTTTGGAAATAAATTAGTCTCTATTTGGCCCTGTTTGATGGAGATAAGTGCAATTAGAGACAAAAATATTGTTTCACTACATATTAAATTCTAGTTTTGTTGAAGTTACTATATTAAGCACTCTTTTACCCTAATAGTCAGAAGAAAAAAAAAAAAGTTATCTACTAGAGTTATCACAGAATATAGCTACTCATGATGTATAATATTGCTTGCTTTAAGTCTGTTGCTAAAAGCACATGTATAATGCTTATGTGACAATGGATGTATACAAATGGGTATAATGGTATATATAAAATATATATATATAATATGTATATAAAAACATATATATATAAATATTTCTGAGCTTGTTATCTGATCAGTTTCCAAAATGTGAATAACTAAATATAAAGGAAATCTAGCACAAAGAGACATAATCTACACCTGGGGCAAGTAGTTGAATCACCTCAGCCTCGACAAATGCATATTTTGATCATCAACATTTTCTACTGAAAGACCTGTAATCAAAAGGGAAAATGATGGGGAAATCTGCACAGACTGAAGTAAGGGGAATTAGTCTGTCTTATACAATGCTTAACTTAAACTTTACTGACCAAACTGTCCTGTTTTGTGGCCTTTCAGATATGCATTGTACATTCACTTCGGTCACTGAAGAGAAAAATACATGTGAAAGTCAAAAAGAAAGTAATTAGTTCAGACATCCAAGGTAATACTAGGTGGTCATTGTGGATGTGATTTCAGATATGTTACTGTATTGTTGAGTTTTCTGAACTGTGTCAAACTTTGGATTTCCACTAGCCATTCTCAAAACAGTGTCTGCTGGCAGCTGGTAGCTGCAATTTTATGTCTTCAAGGTTTCTCCTGTATCAAATTTTTAGACAATAAGATTCTATAGATTGCTGCTGGCCAAAATCTTGGCCTTCTCTGCCCACTGAAGGCTGAATAAAAAATAGAGACAGAGTTTGGAGGAAATACAAAGGTGGCTTTAATTTTAAGCTGGCAGAGAGGGGAACACAGTAGGCTGGCTCATGCCTCAAGAGCTGTGCCCACCTCCATGAGGAGCCTAGGGGATTATATAAGATGTGAGTTTGCAGCCAGGAGTCAGTGATGAGGAACAAAGGTCTTAGGATCTTGATTTCTTTCTCTTGTCTCATTTCAAAGACAATCATAGTCTAGCATAAGTAATCCAGTAATTTAGTCTGGCAGTTCAGTGGTTCAGCAGTCTTCTTTCTGATATGTAAAAAAGAACCATAAGAGGAAGAGTGTTGTAAAGGTAAGCACCAATACAGGTATATTTAGTCTAGCTGCTGCTGCTGCTGCTAAGTCACTTCAGTCGTGTCTGACTCTGTGTGACCCCATAGACAGAAGCCCACCAGGCTCCTCCGTCCCTGGGATTCTCCAGGCAAGAATTTAGTCTAGAGTCAAAGGGAAGTAAGTGTGAAGTGTAGCTCCTGCAGAGTTTGACAGCAGAAAAGCAAACAAACTTAGTTACAGACATTCAGAGTTAGGAGCAGTTAAAGTAAAGAAAACTAGGAATGTTCAGCCCTGCTCACTGTTCTCTTTATCTTCTTTGTTCTCAGGAAAGGGAAAGAAAATAACTCATTCCTCTTTTTTTCTTCTTTTTACTGCAATAAGATCAGATGTTAGCAGAGAAAAAAGAGATGTGTAGTGACCAGTAGGTCTTATTCAGTCAGTTTGGTTCAGTATCTCAGTCATGTCCAACTCTTTGTGACCCCACGGACTGCAGCACGTCAGGCTTCCCTGTCCATCACCAACTCCCAGAGCTAACTCAAACTCATGTCCATCGAGTTGGTGATGCCATCCAACCATCTCATCCTCTGTTGTCCCCTTCTCCTCCTGCCTGCAATCTTTCCCAGTATTAGGGTCTTTTCAAATGAGTCAGCTCTTCGCATCAGGTGGCCAAAGTATTGGAGCTTCAGCTTCAGCATCAGTCCTTCCAATGAATATTCAGGACTGATTTCCTTTAGGACTGACTGGTTTGATTTCCTTGCAGTCCAAGGGACTCTCAAGAGTCTTCTCCAACATCACAGTTCAAAAGCATCAATTCTTTGATACTCATTTTTCTTTATGGTCCAGCTCTCACATCCATACATGAACATTGGAAAAACCATAGCTTTGACTATATGGACCTTTGTCGGCAAAGTAATGTCTCTGCTTTTTAATATGCTCTCTAGGTTGGTCATAACTTTTCTCCTAAGGAGCAAGCGTCTTTCAATTTCATGGCTGCAGTCACTAACTGCAGTGATTTTGGAGCCCCCCAAAATAAAGTCTGTCACTGTTTCCATTGTTTCCCCATCTATTTGCCATGAAGTGATGAGACCAGATGTCATGATCTTAGTTCTTTGAACTTTGAGTTTTAAGCCACGTTTTTCACTCCCCTCTTTCACTTTCATCAAGATAGCTCTTATTGTGTATTTATTAATATTAGTACCATATCAGAAATAAAAAGCTACTTATGTAACCAGGAAAGGTTAATTTTTAACTCATGCTGGATCTGCTTCTGTGACTTTAACCCTCATCTTGCTGTTTTTGTTATTGTAGTCATACATAACGGCCTGCCTCAGGGAAATAGCCTGAGTCCACCCACCTGTGAAGGACTGTAAGGAAGTGACACTAACACATCCCCCTGCCTGAAGCTCAGCATTCTAAAGGAGGACATTTACAATTGAATAGTCTTTTTACTTTGTTTTCTCACCTTCCACCCCATTTTTGATCCATAAAAGAACCTGGCATCCAGGCCTCTGACAAGATATTTATTTTGATGTACTAGCTTGCCATCTTCTCAGTCAGCTGGCTCCCAAATAAAATTCCTTCCTTCTCTCAATGCCCTGTCTTAGATTTATTGGCCTATCTGTCTGATGAGCAGAGCGAGCATTGATGGTAGAGCTTAGATAAAAGACTGGCTACAAGTCTCCCCAAGATGCTAGGTCCAGACTAAGTTTCATGTTTATTCTCTTGAATTCCTTACGTAATGACATCTGTTTTCTCTATTAAAGTCAGTTTTAACTGAATCTGTTGCACCAAAATGGCAGGCTAAGGGATAGAGGGGTAATCATATCAGATGCAGATCCAGGACTTGGAACTCATGAATATTTCTAATTTGGTGTCCATTCCCCAAACTGGGGCAGGACTATGTCCCATTTCAGTAGGAAGTACCCAGAGTGGTTCTCCTCTCATTCCCTGAAAGATATAGGGAAGGTTGAAAGACAAGGGGAAATTGAAACCCAGTACCCCTAAACCTGAGATCCTCTGCTGAGTTGATGATTATCCTCTATACTCAATATGTTATTCCTTTTCTTAGCTAGCACCTGTTCTCAAGATTGAGAAATTTAAAAAAAAAAAAAAAAAAAAAATGAGGGAGGGATTGAAACAAAGCAGGATCTTATGAGACCATCCTGGGCATGAAAGCCTTTCTGTCCCCCATTTCTTGTTTGTAGGAATTACTTCTTAAACAGTTGCTAATCAGGGAAAGGAGGGAAAGAAGAAGCAAAGGAGGAGCAATCAAGAAACAACAGGGTGACCTTGGGGAAGGGTCCTGGTTCCTGCTCAAGCAATAATATACTAGTATCTTTGAGTTCTTCCACAGGAAATAAAACCCCCATCCCAGGGGGAGTATAGCAACTTCAGACTAAGCAGATGACTCTTGGAATACCACCCTGTACTTCACCACCAATCAATCAGAATAAAGTCACACCCTGCAGCCCTTACCCCAAATATTGCATATGAAACCTTTTCCTCCAAAATCATCCAGATGTTTGGAATTTTGAGCATGAGACTCCCATTCTGTTTGTTTGGCCCTGCATAAACCTTTCTCTCCTCCAAAATGTGATGTTTCAGCTTGCCTAACCTCACTGTACTTTGGGCACACAAATTTGTGTTCTATAGCACTACTGCTGTATGACCTTCTTTTCAGTAGCGCTTGACCTTTGGAGTGACCACTTCTGGCACAGAGTTCTTCAAACCTTTGGAATTTCCTAAGTGTTGAAAATAATCAAGCTATTGTCTGTTAATTAACCAAGTGACCTTGGAAACCACCTCCATAACCCTACTAAATAACCTTGAATTGAATTCTATAACTGATATTTGCCTATGTAGTGAAGTCTCCATAAACAACCCCTAAGAATGATGTTTGGAGAGCTTTCAATTTGATAAACACGTTGAGATACAGGAGAATAGCAGGCTTAAAGTGGTGCAGAAACGCCACTACCTTACTGCATGTCTTATCTAATGCATCTCTTCCACCTGGCTGTTACTGTCCTTCTATAATAGGTGATCTAATAGGTAAATATTTTTCTGAGTTCCGTGAGATACTCTAAAAAAATAATCAAATCTAAAAAGAAGGTCATGCAAGAATTTCAAGAAGGCTTTGATGGCAGCTGGTGCCTCTCTATGCATCAGCCTTGGGCTTCTCTGCTTGTCCGAGGTTTTAAAAGGGTGGAGGGCAGAAGTTGGTACACCCCTCACAGAGGAAGACTTTGGATAGCAGACACAGCAAAAAGACCCTCTCCACAAGAAGTCTCAGAACTCCAGACTACTTATCTCTTCCTCCGTGGGAAAGATGTGGAATTTCTCAATGACTATCCCTCAGGCTGTCTTCTGGGCTGTGTGGACCTAATTGACTGCTTGTCCCAGAAGCAGTTTAAGGATCAGTATTCAGACATGAGTCAAGAAGAATCTGAATCTCCATTTGTTTTCATCTGCACAAATCCCCAGGAAATGATTGTGAAGTTTCCTACTAAAGGAAATCCAAAAATCTGGAAACTGGATTCCAAAATCCATCAAGGAGCAAAGAAGGGGTTAATGAAGCAGAATAAAGCTGGCTGACCCAGGAAAAAAGGAACTCTACAGCATAGTGGAGTTCTGTGTACTAAAATCGCTGTCCACTGGTCTTTTGAAATTGAAGCAGTAACAAACGAAGGACTTGGCATCAGGGTTTACTCTCTCTCAGAATTTAAACTCATCAAAATATTTTTCTTAATGAGATTCTTACTGTATGTAGTGGGTCAAAAATCTTTGGAAACAGTATTTATAAAAACTTATTTAAAAAAATAAAAATAAAAAGAAGGTCAAGGAAACCTCCAATCTATTTGTGATTGGTAAGTCGGATTGCCCTCCACAGTCTTGTAGGTCTGAATCTTTAACCTGGGGAATCTGACAGTATCTTCAGGTAGATAATGTCAGAATTGAATTGAATTACAGGACCCTTAGCTATTCTGTTGTAGCCATGCGTTCCAAGAAACAAACTCACTCAGAAGGACAATGTAGATAGTGGAGTGCAGTTTATTACACTGGCGAGCCCAAGGCAGAGTCTTCTCTTAGCCAAGGACCCCGACCAGTTTTTGTAAAAGCCTTATATACCCTAAATGTACATGCACAAACCCACCTCCCCAAATCCCCTGACAATCAAAGTTAACCCATGATTCATATGCCCTAAGCCTAAGTAGTTAACAGTGGACAATTATCAATAGGCCTGTGGTCATAATAAGCATAATAGAATGTATGATCTATTCAGTTACACAGAAAATTAGGGTATTCTTTTAGCAAAGGAAGAGCCCTGGGGTTTTCCAGTTGGTATGTCATTCCTATAGATACTGGGCATATAGCTCAAAGTCCACAGTCCAGCCCAAGCTGGAGTCCTACTTTCAAGATAGGGCCTGTTCTGTTTCCTCCTTCAATTCCAAAGTGTTGCTTGTTGGATGTGTGGAGAAACCGTCTCACTCATATACTGGAATTGAGTGATCAGAATCCTTGAATCACAACAGAATAAATGCAAAAAGAGTAGAAGGAAGGAGATAATAAAGAAAATGATATGATCATAGAAATAACCCTCACATTGAGACTCCCCGCATGATCAAGTGGTCAAGAATCCACCTTGAAATGCAGGGGATGTGGGTTAGATCCATGTTGGGGAATAAGATCCCACATTCTGTGGAGTAACTAGGCCTATGTGCTGCAACTACTGAGCCCATGTGCCACATGACACAACTAGCAAATAAATAAAAATACTAAAAAAGGAAAAAAGAAAGAATCAACAAACCAAAATGTAATTATTGAAATAATGTATAAAATTGGTAATCTCAATTATCAAAGAAGAGAGAGAACCAATTTTTAATTTCTGGTTTTAAAAAGGGGGATACAAAATTGTGAATTCTATCCATATTAACATGATAAAAAGAAGATATTATGTGGAAGCCAACAATAAGTTAGAAATTTGAACAACTGAGACAAATCCTTTAAAACCTAAATTACCAAAGAAGACACAAAGAGAAATAGATGATTTGAAAAGAGCTATTTTTATTTTTAAAAATTATCTGTGAAATTACAAACTCCCTCCCCTCTGAAAAATTTCCAACACCTGAGTCTTCACTACTGAATTTTACTGACTACTCATGTAAAAAATAAAAATATAATAGAAACTATCCATGAGAACAAAAACAGGACAGAATTCTTAACATGATTTAGGAGGGAAAAAATCTTCAACTTACCAAAGAAACTATAAGACTTAAAAAAGCATTATGAACAAAATGAAATATAATTTTCCACATAATACATTATGAACAAGACAGATAAGTTGCAAAAACAGAATTTTGTTTTACCAAATAAGAATCAATAAGTGTACTCACGACATCAAAAGGAAAAAAAAAAATGTAAGATGTTTTGTCATTTCATTATAAACCCTAATGAAATTGAACAGTCATCCATAGTAATAATGATAATAAAAAATTTAACAACTTTGAAAGTGATAAATCTGATTTAAAGTATAAATAAACACAGCAATTATCATGGCTAATATTATCTCTTGAATTATTCTTATTCAATACAAGTGGAAAGATAAGGATGCCAGCTGTCAATTCTATGCATCAGTGTACTGGTCTTTATAACAAGTGCCATTGGGCAAGAACATGCAATAAAAGATAGTGTGAGGATTGAAAAGAAACAACTGAAATTTTCACATTTAAACCTGTCATAAGAGTATACATCAAGATTCCAAAGGGACATACAGATTAAGGATTAAACTTATTAAGTTAATTTAATGCAGATACTGGAAACAGGACAAAATATTTTTAACATATTCCCATATATTAGCAAAAATTCACACAAACACATACATAGGCACACAAACTCTCAAATAAAAAGAGTTGAGGAGCCCTTATATTCTGAGACTGAAGATCTGTTACAGAAAGCCAATCATCCAGAGGTCATAAAGTCATGAATAAATTAAAGTTTTCCAAGGTAAGGACACTTAGAGGAAAATCACAAGTCCAAGAAACCACCTTTAAGGAATGTGATTGGCAGAGGGAGGAGAATAAGAAGAATAAGGAAAACAAAGATAAAGAATAAAAAGGACATGAAAAAGCTGTTGCAAGGCATCAGAAAGCAGAGTAATATCAGAATTTTTAAGCAAGTAAATATTCTAACTCAGTCCTTTTAAAAGGAAAATGAAATCTATTGTGCTCATATAACTAAAATATCCAGAGATAGGTTGGTCTCCAGATCTGGTCTTTGACGCTGTCATCATTCTGTTCTATTTGTGAACTTCATTCCTGGGCCAGTTTACCTATGGAACAAAATTCAATAGCAACTTTGAGATTTGAGGAAATCATACCATCCAGATGAAGAGTCCCTTCTCCCTCAACCAGCAAATGTGCTTCTTTTAAATGGGATCACCAATTATTCCAGCTAAGTGATGATGGGGGAGATGAAATTCTGTATATGGTCTCAAACCTTAGTTTTCATCTGGAATCAGTCTTGCACCCTAGGAACATTTGGAAATGTCTTAAGATATATTTGGTTATTATAACTGGGGAGGTGCTACTGGCATCCAGTGAGTAGAGGGCAGGGGTGCTGCTAAAATCCTACTGTTTATTGAACTCCATAACAAAGAATTATCCAGCCCCAAATGTCAATAGCTCAAAGCATAAGACATCTTTAGACAAGAGGTTCTTAAAATTAAATGTGCATTAGAATAACCTAACAGGCTTATTAAAATACAGCATTCTAGTTTTCTTTCCAGGATTTTCTGATTCGCTAGGTCTAGAGTGGGGCCTGAAAATGTTTTTATCTAACAATCTCACAGGTTCTACTGCTGCTTGTGGTCCATACCTCACACTCCAAGAAGTACAGCAATCAGAACCCTGGCCTTAGCTGAGACTGTAGTGAAGCACAGGTAAGTATGCATACCCTATAAGATGATTTGGAGTTTAACGCATCCTAGAGAAATAACAAGCTGTGCTAATTTATAACAGGGGAAAAAAAATATGCTTTCATTCATTTCCTACCATGACCAAATCCTAAAATCTATTTTGTCCTAGCATAATTGGGTGGCAGAACTGCTTCCAATACCTATGGCTCTCAAATTCTCCCCTCCTCCACTTCCCTACTGTTTTAATTAAATGAGTTTTGACATTTTTTAATGAGGCTTCTAGAAAACTATGGAATAAGCAAAACAATCAATAAACATAAACAAAGGTCAATGATATAACTGACTTGTTAAAGCAAAGATATCAAAGTTTCTGAGAGCAAGTAAAGCCCTCTTGACGCTTTGCTTGAATATTCCACAACCCATTTGCACTATTACCCCTCAACCATCCTGCCTCTCACTCATTCTAACTGGAAAATGAGAAACAGGATCCTTTCTTGATTAATCTTTATATGCAAACTGCAGTTTTAGTATGGACAGAGCCAGTTTCCTCCAACGGAGTTCAAGGCAGAAACAAGGAGGCACAGCAATTTTTTCCTATATGTGAATATTTTAGTAGAAAGATTTAGAAGAAAATAGAGAATATGAGCTCAAGAGGAAAAAAAGTAAAGAGATGATTTTGGGGGGAAGAAAAGACTAATAATGTGGCAGTTATAGCAACTCAGATTATTTTACTAAAGAAAAACAAGAGATCTTGCCAGGGATCCACAGAGAGCAAGCTCTTCTCTCAAGGAACTGATACAGAGAAAGAAAAGAAAAACAAAAAGAACTGCCATGTTCTGGATACAGAGTAAAGTGGATCTCTGCAGGATACCAGTTGAGGGAGGGTCTCCTTTCACTGTAGCACTAAGGAAGGCTTTCTGGAGAAACAAGCTACTCAGCTAACCCTCATGGTTAGAAAATCATCCAAACAAAGAGAGTGGAATTATGTTTAAAATGCTCAGCAGCTCTGCAAATACAATTATCTCAGCATAATCATAGTTAGTTCATTTTAACAAATCACATTTTAGCAGAAACAAACAGACAAAAAATTTAAATAAGAAGTCAAAGTGATAGCACCATGAAGTCATGTACATCATTTCATTTATTTCAAGGAATATTCTTTCTTACATATCACATCTACAAAATCTCAATGGATCCTACTATTGATATTGTTTCTAAAAACAATTTTCATTTATGTTTCTGCTAGTGCATAAATTATGATTCATCTTAAAGCTTACAAGAACACTGATTTAATCAAATGTGATGATTATTTGTTGAAATATGATTAAATTGAAACCTAGGATGACAACTTGAGTTTCTGAGTTCCTGGACATTTATTCCAAATGGAAAAGGAGACATGGTCAGGGCTCACGAGATATTCTGACATGACCTGTTAAGAACACAAGCAAAAAATTGCTCTTCTTTTTTTTTTTTTCACTGTCTTGCATTTATTCACACAAAGGAGTAAGAATCGGTACAAATAATAAACATTGCTTTAAATACAAATAAATAGCTCTGGTTTCTAAAGGAAACAACTCTAGATAATCCAAAGTTAGGTATTTTCTAAGTTCCTATTAAAAATAGAAGACTATTTTATTTTGCATTAAGTCCTATTCCACCATAACTCTTCGAGGACCTCAAGGGTAAACGGTGAATTCTATATTCTTAGAGAAGTCACCAGAAAAATGGGAGATAATGCTCCCACCTCCCTGAACTATCCCCCAAACAGAAGGAGAGTTACTTGCATCTTACACTGAGTTCATAAATGCAGGAAGAATAACATTGAAAGATATCTGAAAAGTTTTGCCTTGGGAGAGGTGATAGGAATTTCTCTGAACCACTTCTGTGAATTATAACACTTCGCTATGCTGAAGTTTTGGTTCAAATGTCTTAAATTCATTTCTGCTCATAGGAAGACTTAAACTCCTACAATGAGAGCCTTCTCTTGCTGGGAATAATGACAGTAAACAGTTGCAATCACTAAGAGTGGCACCTTGAGTAACAAAATGATTTACATGCTAAAGAAGCAGTGGTGCTGCCCAGCGAAACAGTCTATCCACCCAGCACCAAAATGACCAACCAACACTGCTGACAGGAACAGACTCTCAGATCGGTTGTTTTTCTTCCTCTGTTGTTATGTTCAAAATGTTCAAAGTGGCAAAAAATATCTGAGGTGAAGTAGGTTCTACAAGTGAAGAATTGTTTAAAAGTCATGCAATCTTTCAAGCCTTTATAAACCACATAAAACATGAGGTCATTACAATCTTGGTGCCAGAGCAGTGTCTGCCCACTGACTTTCCGTGTCCACTGTGTGTCCCCATCGCACCCCACACAAGACAATTTCTTCTACTCAGACCCCTACACAATTATTAATAAAGGTATAAGTTTGATAGAGAATCAATATAGCAATGTTTAAGTTTTCAAAGATATCTGCTTTTCTATTTAGATTGACCATGATATAATTCCAAACAGAACATTCTCATGCTATTAAAAACAATCTCATGCAATAAATGCAACTTTAAAAGTCCCACACTAAAAATGACATTTGGTATTATAGAAGGCAGGATTATTTAGATTTTTTTAAAAAATGATCACGATAGAATACAAGTTGGATTTTCAAACAGGACTTCCGCTGTGGTACAAAATGCTAAATTTTGGTCTACAGTTTTGTCGACGCAAACACTTTTTAAAGATATACACCATGTTTTCCTAATTGGGATTTTGAAACAATAAGCATAATTCTTAAACAGATTACCACAACATTTGCTCAAAGAACCAGCTCTTTTTGCCAAGAACTTTTTCTTTTCAGTCCAGTTGGAGGGATTTCCATAGAAAATTCTGGAACAGCAGTTTCAAGCATGATTCAAAATTTCTTACTTCCCTCCCTTGTTTTTTTTACTTTTTCTTTATGTTGTAAAGACAACTGAGCACAGAAAAATGTGTTTTTTTTTTTTTTTAAAGACAGCTCTTAATAAATTAAGTTTCCTGATTTGAATGATAACGTTCTTTGTGTTTGCCCTTCTTTCTGGCACACTATATAATGTTTCTGGAGTTACAAATCCAAACAAACGAGCCAACTAGAGCATCCCAGCATTCAAGTCACAGTTTTGGATAAAATCCTATTTATTCTGGATGATGCTCAATTCCACACATACTTCAGGGAAGAAACATCCATAAGAAGGACATCCAAAAATGTTATGTTACCAAACGCTAACATGTGACTGTGTTCTGTCGGGCAGTACTGTTCACAGCTACAAGTACAAAGGCAGAGGGTCTCAGGTGTGGAGAGCAGTCATTCAGAACCATCATCTTCGAGATTTCCAAGCTGTTCGAGAATAAGGAGTAGTCCTTTTTTTATCTGGTGGCTTGAAGTAGGAATAAACAGGCGCTGCTGGATACTCTGCATCAGGATTTTCTGCCATCATTTTCAGCTTTGCTTCGATGGCTTTGATCTTTGCAGTGACACTTAGGTTAGACTGCGCAGGCTCAGTGCTTGAGGACGGCTCAAGACTAATTGGAAGGATCTTATCATTCTTGTTATGATCGTATCTCTTTGCAGGCAGGTCTGTTAAGACTACAGTGCAGGAGGAAGAGAATCAACTTTGTGGATTGCTCCAGTGCAAACGCATGCTTCACCTGTGCTGGCTTCACTTGAGCATGTGCCCAGCGCACCACCAGCTTCTTAAACAGGGCCAGCTTGCCATTGAGACACTGGATGGCCTGTTCTGCTTCCTGCTTAGTCTCAAAGTTGACGAAACAGTACCCTCGAGGCTGTCCCTCCAGAGCACCTGACTTGTGGAAGAGGAAGTCGAACTGCTTCACCGTGCCAAACTTCTGCAGCAGCCTGAGGAGATGGTATTCTGTGATTTTGGGGTCCAAGTTGCCAATCCATAACCGGTGCCCTTCCTGTAGGGAGCCCTCTGAAAGGATGGATGCATTCTCCAGGGGAAGAGTTTTGGTTTCTGCTTTCATCAATCCCTATGAAATACTCGCGATCTCGGCGTCGTCCCCTCTGTTCATGCCCCGTAGCAGGTCCCGACTCCGCGGCCCGACGGCCCTCTCAAGGCGTATACGCCTCAACGCCGCCTAAATTGCTCTTCTTGAGAGATATTTGTACACCACGTTCACAGTAGCGTTATACACAATAGCCGAAAGGTGGAATCAACCCTAAAGTCTATTGAGAGAAGAGCTGGTAAACAAAACAGCCATTTATTTTTTTTATTTATTTTTTTTTGGGGGGGGGTTTTGTCATACATTGATATGAATCAGCCATAGATTTACACGTATTCCCCACCCCGATCCCCCCTCCCACCTCCCTCTCTACCCGATTCCTCTGGGTCTTCCCAGTGCACCAGGCCGGAGCACTTGTCTCATGCATCCCACCTGGGCTGGTGATCTGTTTCACCATAGATAGTATACATGCTGTTCTTTTGAAACATCCCACCCTCGCCTTCTCCCACAGAGTTCAAAATTCAAAAGTCTGTTCTGTATTTCTGTGTCTCTTTTTCTGTTTTGCATATAGGGTTATCGTTACCATCTTTCTAAATTCCTTATATATGTGTTAGTATGCTGTAATGTTCTTTATCTTTCTGGCTTACTTCACTCTGTATAAGGGGCTCCAGTTTCATCCATCTCATTAGGACTGATTCAAATGAATTCTTTTTAACGGCTGAGTAATATTCCATGGTGTATATGTACCACAGCTTCCTTATCCATTCATCTGCTGATGGGCATCTAGGTTGCTTCCATGTCCTGGCTATTATAAACAGTGCTGCGATGAACATTGGGGTGCACGTGTCTCTTTCAGATCTAGTTTCCTCAGTGTGTATGCCCAGAAGTGGGATTGCTGGGTCATATGGCAGTTCTATTTCCAGTTTTTTAAGGAATCTCCACACTGTTCTCCATAGCGGCTGTACTAGTTTGCATTCCCACCAACAGTGTAAGAGGGTTCCCTTTTCTCCACACCCTCTCCAGCATTTATTGCTTGTAGACTTTTGGATAGCAGCCATCCTGACTGGCGTGTAATGGTACCTCATTGTGGTTTTGATTTGCATTTCTCTAATAATGAGTGATGTTGAGCACCTTTTCATGTGTTTGTTAGCCATCTGTATGTCTTCTTTGGAGAAATGTCTGTTTAGTTCTTTGGCCCATTTTTTGATTGGGTCATTTATTTTTCTGGAATTGAGCTGCAGGAGTTGCTTGTTTATTTTTGAGATTAATCCTTTGTCTGTTTCTTCATTTGCTATTATTTTCTCCCAATCTGAGGGCTGTCTTTTCACCTTACTTATAGTTTCCTTTGTAGTGCAAAAGTTTAAGTTTCATTAGGTCCCATTTGTTTAGTTTTGCTTTTATTTCCAATATTCTGGGAGGTGGGTCATAGAGGATCTTGCTGTGATTTATGTCGGAGAGTGTTTTGCCTATGTTCTCCTCTAGGAGTTTTATAGTTTCTGGTCTGACATTTAGATCCTTAATCCATTTTGAGTTTATTTTTGTGTATGGTGTTAGAAAGTGTTCTAGTTTCATTCTTTTACAAGTGGTTGACCAGTTTTCCCAGCACCACTTGTGAAAGAGGTTGTCTTTTTTCCATTGTATATCCTTGCCTCCTTTGTCAAAGATAAGGTGTCCATAGGTTCGTGGATTTATCTCTGGGCTTTCTGTTCTGTTCCATTGATCTATATTTCTGTCTTTGTGCCAGTACCATACTGTCTTGATGACTGTGGCTTTGTAGTAGAGTCTGAAGTCAGGCAGGTTGATTCCTCCCGTTCCATTCTTCTTTCTCAAGATTACTTTGGCTATTCAAGGTTTTTTGTATTTCCATACAAATTGTGAAATTCTTTGGTCTAGTTCTATGAAAAATACCGTTGGTAGCTTGATAGGGATTGCATTGAATCTATAGATTGCTTTGGGTAGAATAGCCATTTTGAAAATATTGATTCTTCCAATCCATGAACACGGTATGTTTCTCCATCTGTTTGTGTCCTCTTTGATTTCTTTCATCAGTGTTTTATAGTTTTCTATGTATAGGTCTTTTGTTTCTTTAGGTAGATATACTCCTAAGTATTTTATTCTTTTTGTTGCAATGGTGAATGGTATTGTTTTCTTAATTTCTCTTTCTGTTTTTTCATTGTTAGTATATAGTATATAGGAATGCAAGGGATTTCTGTGTGTTAATTTTATATCCTGCAACTTTACTATATTCATTGATTAGCTCTAGTAATTTTCTGGTAGAGTCTTTAGGGCAAAACAGCCATTTAAAGGAAAGAAATTCCAACACAGTCCACCACATGAATGAATTATGAAGATATAATGTTAAGTAGAATAAGCCATTAGCAAAAAACACAAATGATTTCAATTCTATGAGGTACCACGGGCAGATAGATTCATATAGACAGAAAGTAGAATGGTGGTTGCCAGGGCCTGAGGGAGCAAGGATTGGGGAATGTGATTTAATGGAAGAGACTTTTAGTTTTTCAAGATGAAAAGAGTTTTAGAGATTGGATGCATAAAACATGTATGTACTTAATAAAATTAAACTACACATTTTAAAAAATGGCTAATGCAGTAAGTTTTATGTCGTATATATTTTATTGCTATTTTTTTTTAGTTAGATTTACCTACAAATGGGAATTGGAGAAGAAAGGAAAATGATCTAGTGGAAATATTGAGACTAAAGGGACATAATACTAATAGATAAAATGGAGGGAAAGAGTAAAAGGATGGACAGAAAAGAAAGATTAAAAAATGAAAATTCACCAGCACCTCTAAACCATAATGTAAGACATATCAAAAGGATCAAGGAACGCAATATTATTGCCACAAGTATCAAGCCAATGGAAGTGGGGCACCCTGGCAGTTGGGAGAAGACAAAAAGAATGTCACTTCAAACCCCTTCTCTAGTTCTCCAGGCCTTCTTGCCCACCTGAATGTCAACACAACCATTACCTATTCTAAAGCATGGGCATCTCTGGTTCCCTTTCTCATATTCCCAGAGGTCTCATACTCAAAACTACCCTTAGTCTCTCCTTCTTGCCACATCCCACCCAGACTACAGTCTTTCATTCTTATCTATTGTGCAGTTTAAATCAGCTATTTTCATACCTCTGGCACTGTAGTCCTAGAAATAAATCTCAAACTCTGTCTCTCTCTCTGTCTCCCTAAATCTCTCTATCCTCCCTGTCTTTCCTTTCTCCATGCCTGTCTTCCTCCCTCTATCCTTCTCTCATCCATCAAACCCTTTCCCTTCCTGTGTCCCCCTCTCTGTTCTTGAGGACCACCTCCTCCTCTCCCCAGCTGGGCTCCACTTCCTCCTCACCCCAGTACAGGATGACGTCCTGGTCTCCCAGGCTGCTGTGCTTCACTTGGCAGCTCAGGCCAGCCGCCTCCCCAGCCGCCACATCCAGGGTTACTCACAGATACCACGTCCAGTCTGCGTTGGGCATGATGTCTCCTTGCTGAGTGCCAGGCTGCTCCTGCTCGTCCCTCACCCACGTCACCCACACGGGTTTTGGGTAGAATCCTGAGACGTGGCAGACCAGCCGCAGGTGGCCAGGCCAGGGAGGGGGGCCACTGGACAGCCTGGCCTCAAGCTTCACTGGTGTAGGAAGCAGCAGTAAGAATGTCCGATTATGACTCTAATGCAGAGCATAGGAACTCAGAAATCCACAAATTTGGACAGTTAGCTCTTCCACTTCCATGGGAACCAAATCATTTATTGATTAACCCCTCTCTGCTTAGGTACTTCCCACTTTTGAATTTAAAGGAAGTGGTGGAAGGTGCAATAGAAAAGTCTTGGAGAGAGAACAAGACTAACCTTGCCTCTGCAGTTCTGCCTTTCCTGCACTGAGGACACCAAGGATATCAAGGACAGATTTCTGACATGAGCTTCTCAGTGATACTGGAGATGCCTGGATATTGAGTCATGAGTGCACAAAGCTTCTGCCTCCTGCTGCCGCTGTCTGTTGCAGGCACAAGGGAATGATTCTGGATCCTCACAAAATCCAGTCCTCCTAAAGCTCCTCTCAAAGAGCTTCCTATGGTCTTCCCAGAATGCAGCCCGCAGCTTTCTATAACCTGGGTCACAAAGGAGTCTGTGTAAAGGAAAACAGAAGTGAACTTATTAAAATGCAAACAACGAAGAGAAGGATGGGGAAAAGGCATAGGACTTTAGTTTTCAGAGGCGAGAAAGGTCTGATGTAAAATGATAACTCAAAAACCAATTGCAGTATTCAGGACTTTTCAGAAAGAATAGCACTGGGGAGAGGTATGTATATCATAAATGGTACAGTTAGGCTCTCTTAAGGATGTACAGTAGGCAGGAGGGGAGAAGAGGGGCAACATGTGATGCAGTCAGAAGTGCAGCATTCCATGGTGTAGGGAATGGTTACATGTAGAGAAGGGATTGGGCAGCAGATGCTTGAAGACACTGATTAGAGTAGGAGGTCACACTTTACATCACTCAAGCACAGAGTAGAAAAAGGAGGCTCTTCCTTGGAGTTTTAGAGAAGCAAGTTACATGCAAGCAAACCAGGAAATGGCTACAAAGGAGGAACTTCATGCATCACACAAGAATGCAAGAAATAGGAAGAATCTGCGAGACTGGGTGGACATGTAGAGTCAGAGCTGGAGACTATTCTAGACAAGTGTGTACATGCAGTTGGATAAAGAGGGGAAAGGAGAGTAGTAGTCTGAACCAAGGGAGAGAAGAGTCATTGAGAGTGTCTTCAGGTCAGAGGACTGTACTCACATTCCAACGAGAATTCACTAATGTGGTCCTGCACTTCCTGAGTGAATCTGATGAAATAGACTCGAAACAGGTCCTCCAACTGTCATCTCCTCATGACTAAAGTTGCTTTTGGACCAGGGCTTCAGGAAAATGGCAGTGACGAGTCACTCTCCCAGCCATGAATTTGCAAGTCACCCAACCAGCCTGCGTCTTGATTTGAACCCAGGTGCTTTGGGCATATGTCAAAATCTGGTTGAGATAGAACGCGGTTGGCTCCTGGAACATTGTGCCAGTAGAAGGATAAGAAGAGTGAGGGAAAATGTAGAATCAGGATAGAATGAAAATGAACCCAGAGTCTGAACAACAATATAGAGCTTGAAACAGTTTCCTGCCCCCAAAGCTTCTGGCTCCATCCCCAGCCTCCAGAATAGGGGAGAGGGCTGGAGACAGCAGAGCCCAGACCCTTCATGGTAGGTGCAGCAGGCTTTTATGCAAAACCCCTGCACCTGTGCTGGGAGCAGCCAGAGTTACTCTTACCACCCTCATTGTCACCACCTGGGATAATAAACACTAGTAACAGAAGTGGTAACAGCATTTCACTGGGAAGTAGAATATCTAACTCTCAGAGCTGGTGTTTAATCTCTAATTTCAGGACACCTTTTCCTCAGAATTCTAAAGTGACTTCCTCTTTTCCCTAACTGGCAAATCTCTGACCCACACTGCACACCACAGAAAAACTATACCTCCCACTGCTCTCTACACTCCCACGTTGTCTCTCATTTCCACTCCTTGGCCTCAGCCTCCTTTATAGTTACTATCTTGGAAAAGCTCCCATGTGATGTTGAAAAGTTTTTTCACCTTCCCAGTCTTTTATTTTCACATCCATTAAATAGGAGGCTGTTGACGGGTGGGGCTGTGTTCCCTCCCTGCTATTTACCTGGGCCCAAACTATGGTGGAGGTAATGAAGATGATGGCAACCTCCTTCAAAAGGTCCCATGCATGCACTGCTACACTCAGCACCCCCAACACTGCAGCAGGCCACTGCCGACCCATGCCTCCACCAGAGTCTCCTGGTCACTTACGGGCAAGTCTGGGTCAGTCTCTTGTGGCCTCATTGCTCCTTTCTCCTGGGTCCTGGTGCACACAAGGCTCTCTTTGTGTCCTCCAAGAGTCTGTTTCCCAGTCCTTCAGACTTAGATTGAAGAAAGACTTCAGTCCTCCAGACTTAGATTGAAGAAAGTAGGGAAAACTGCTAGACCATTGAGGTATGACCTAAATCAAATCCCTTAACAATTACACAGTGGAAGTGAGAGATAGATTCAAGGGATTAGATCTGATAGACCGAATGCCTGAAGCAATATGGGTGGAGGTTCATGACAGGGTACAGGAGGCAGGGATCAAGACCATCCCCAAGAAAAAGAAATGCAAAAAGGCAAAATGGTTGCCACAGCTATTTCACAAATAGCTGTGAAAAAAAGAGAAGCAAAAGACAAGGGAGAAAAGGAAAGATATACCCATTTGAATGCAGAGTTCCAAAGAATAGCAAGGAGAAATAAGAAAGTCTTCCTCGGTGATCAATGCAAAGAAGTAGAGGAAAACAATAGAACGGGAAAGACTAGAGATCTCATCAAGAAAATTAGAGATACCAAGGGAACATTTCATGCAAAGATGAGAACAATAAAGGACATAAATGGTATGGACCTAAAGAAGAAGAAGAGATTAAGAAGAGCTGGCAACAATACACAGAAGAACTACACAAGAAAGATCATTATGACCCAGATAGCCATGATGGTGTGATCACCCACCTAGGCAGACATTCTGCAATGTGAAGTCAAATGGGCTTTAGGAAGCATCACTATGAACAAAGCTAGTGGAGGTAATGGAATTCCAGCTGGGCTATTTCAAATCCTAAAAGATGATGCTGTGAAAGTGCTGCAGTCAATATGCCAGCAAATGTGGAAAACTCAGCAGTGGCAACAGAACTGGAAAACGTCAGTTTTAATTCCAATTCCAAAGAAGGGCAATGCCAAAGAATGCTTACATGCTAGTAAAGTAATGCTCCAAATTCTCCATGCTTCAACAGTATGTGAACCATGAACTTCCAATGTTCAAGCTGGATTTAGAAAAGGCAGAGGAACCAGAGATCAAATTGTCAACATCTGTTGGATCATCAAAAAAGTAAGAGAGTTCCAGAAAAACATCTACTCTGCTTTATTGACTACGCCGAAGTCTTTGACTTTGTGGGTCACAACAAACTATGGAAAATTCTTAAAGAGATGGGAATACCAGACCACCTGATTTGCCTCTTGAGAAATCTGTATGTAGGTCAGGAAGCAACAGTTAAAACTGGACATGGAACAATAGACTGGTTCGAAATTGGGAAAGGAGTACATCAGTTTGTATATTGTCACCCTGCTTATTTAACTTATATGCGGAATACACCATGAGAAATGCTGAGCTGGATGAAGCACTAGCTGGAATCAAGATTGCCAAGAGAAATATCAATAGCTGCAGATATGCAGATGACACCACCCTTATGACAGAAAGTGAAGAAGAGCTAAAGCGCCTCTTGATGAAAGTGAAAGAAGAGAATGAAAAAGTTGGCTTAAAATTCAACATTCAGAAAGCTAAAATCATGGCATCTGGCCCCATCACTTCATGGCAAATAGATGGGGAAACAGTGGAAACACTGACAGACTTTATTTTGGGGGGGTCCAAAATCACTGCAAATGGTGACTGCAGCCATGAAATTGAAAGACGCTTGCTCGTGGGAAGAAAAGTTATGACCAACCTAGACAGCATATTAAAAAGCAGAGACATTACTTTGCCAAAAAATGTCTGTCTAGTCAAGGCTATGGTTTTTCCAGTAGTCATGTTTGGATATGAGAGTTGGACTATAAAGAAAGTTGAGTGCCAAAGAATTGATGCTTTTGAACTGTGGTGTTGGAGAAGACTCTTGAGAGTCCCTTGGACTGCAAGGAGATCCAACCAATCCATCCTAAAGGAAATCAGTCCTGAATATTCATTGGAAGGACTGATGCTGATGCTGAAACTCCGATACTTTGGCCACCTGATGTGAAGAACTGACTCATTTGAAAAGACGCTGATGCTGGAAAAGATTGAAGGTGGGAGGAGAAGGGAAGGACAATCAAGGATGAGATGATTGGATGGCATCACTGACTCAATGGACATGAGCTTGAGTAAACTCCAGGATTTGATGATAGACCGGGAAGCCTGGCATGCTGCAGTCCATGGGGTCACAAGGAGTTGGACACAACTGAGCGACTGAATTGAATTAAAATAGGAGGCTAATATTAAACAATTGCTCAGCTTCCAGTCTGTTTTAATATAAAAGAATTCCTTTGGTTTGTCCACCTATCTCATTCTCCCTCCCCACTGCCTTTTATCCCCCAGAACTTTGTCATTTCCTCTTCCCAATGTCTCACTTGGCCCTCTTCCTTATCTCATTCTTCTTACCTGGACTCTTTAATTCCACATTATGGTTTCTGAGAGTGGGTGTGTGTTGATCATACAACTTTTCTATATTTGATTCTGGAACCCAAATCCCAGAATTAAATATGATAGATAGTTTATATTTTGAGCAAAATTCTCTTACACCATAGGAATTTTTGAGGTTGAAAATTATATTTGCTACTGGTATATGACCTTCCCTTCAGTCGCTCTTCACCTCTAGCATTTTCAGTAACCAATCTTCATGAGACAAGTAAACAGGAGTTTTGATATGTGCTGCTTTATCCAAGTCAAAGATAGCTTTTTTTAGTAGGCTCATTAGCAGTAGAACTTCCTTCTCCTTTTGTAATATCTCATAATCTCTATCTACATTTTTCCCTTTCCTATCAACAAATAAAGTATTGCTAGGTGAGAAAGGAACCAGGCATTTTTTTGCCAAAAGTTCAGCAATGTTTGTCCTAAAATGTGATTTTTTTATATTCTCTTTATATGCCTTTGGCAAGTTTTAACAATATATTTAGCATTAACTGTGGCAATGTTTGGACTCCAATCACTATGTTAGTTTTAAGGATAATTATTGGTTTTCTCCATTAAGAAAAAAATATTCCAATTGCAGATATATATCATCTAGCAGTGGAGAAGGAAATGGCAACCCACGCCAGTGTTCTTGCCTGGAGAATCCCAGGGACAGGAGAGCCTGGTGGGCTGCTGTCTATGGGGTCGCACAGAGTTGGACACGACTGAAGCAACTTAGCAGCAGCAGCATCTAGCAGAAGTGTGGTAGTAAAACATTTTAAGTGTAAGAAGAGGTTTTCACTGATGATATTTGCTACATGGATAATAAGGACAAAATAAGTAATGTAACATTCTTTATTCCTGGAAATAAATCAAATAGACTTCATCCTTCAATACTCAAAGTCCCTTAAGCGAGGCTTCAACAGCACATGAACCAAGCGCTCGCAGATGTGCAAGCTGGATATAGAAAAGGCAGAGGAACCACAGATCAAATTGCTAACATCTGTTGGATCATAGATTACAGAAAAAAAAAACAAGGAAAATCTAGAAAAACATCTACTTCTGCTTTATTGACTACACTAAAGCCTTTGACTGCATGGAGCAGAACAAACTGTGGAAAATTCTTCAAGAGATGGGAATACCAGGCCATCTTACCTGCCTCCTGAGAAACCTGTATGCAGGTCAAGAAGCAACAGTTAGATACAGACTTGGAAAAACAAACTGGTTCAAAATTGGGAAAGGACTGCATCAAGGATGTATATTGTCAACCTGCTTATTTGATGTCTATGTGGAGTACATCATGTGAAATGCTGGGCTGGATAAAGTTCAACCTGGAAACAAGGTTGCCAGGAAAAATATCAATAACTACAGATAAGCAGATGATACGACTCTAATGGCAGAAAGTGAAGAGAACTAAAACGCCTCTTGATGAGGATGAAAGAGGAGAGTGAAAAGGCTGGCCCAAAACTCAGTATTGTAAAACTAAAATCATGGCAACCAGTCCCATCACTTAATGGCAAATTGTGCCACGGTTCATTCATTCAGTTGTGTCTGACTCTTTGCAACCCCATGGACTGCAGTATGCCAGGCTTCCCTGTCCTTTACCATTTCCTAGAGCTTTCTCAAACTCATGTCCATTGAGTTGGGGATGCCATCTGAACATCGCATCCTCTGTCACCCCCTTCTCCTCCTGCCCTCAATCTTTACCAGCATTGGAGTTTTTTCTAAAGAGTCAGCTCTTCATATTAGGTAGCCACAGTATTGGAGCTTCAGCTTCAGCAACAGTCCTTCCAACGAAATTCAGGATTGATTTCCTTTAAGATTGACTGGTTTGATCTCCTTGCTGTACAAGAGACTTTCAAGACTCTTCTCCAAGAGCACAGTTCAAAAGCATCAATTCTACAGCACTCAATCTTCTTTATGGTTCAACTCTCACATTCAAATATGACTTCTGAAAAATCATAGCTTTGACTCTATGGATCTTTCTTGCTAAAGTAATGTCTCTGCTTCTTAATACATTGTATAGGTTTGTCATAGCTTATCTTCCAAGGAGCAGGCGTCTTTTAATTTCATGGCTGCAGCCGCCATCTGCAGTGATTTTGGAGCCCCCCCAAATAAAGTCTGTCAGTGCTTCCACTGTTTCCCCATCTATTTGCCATGAAGTGATGGGACCAGATGCCATGATCTTAGTTTTCTGAATGTTGAACTTTAAGCCAACTTTTTCACTCTCCTCTGTCACTTTCATCAAGAGGCTCTTTAGTTCTTCACTTTCTGCCATAAGGGTGAGGTCATCTGCATATCTGAGGTTATTGATATTTCTCCCGGCAATCTTGATTCAAGCTTGTGCTTCATCCAGCCCAGCGTTTCTCATGATGTACTCTGCATATAAGTTAAATAAGCAGGTGACAATATACAACCTTGTCGCACTTTTCCCCAATTTTGAACCAGTTTTTTGCTATTTATCTGGTTCTACTGTTGCTTCTTGACCTGAATACAGGTTTCTCAGGAGGCAGGCCAGGTGGTCTGGTATTCCCATCTCTTTAAGAACTTTCACAGTTTGTTCTACTCCTCACAGTCAAAGGCTTTAGCATAGTTAATGGAGCAGAAGTAGGTATTTTTCTGGAATTCTCTTGCTTTTTCTACGATTCAACAGATGTTTGTAATTTGATCTCTGGTTCCTCTGCCTTTTCTAAATCCAGCTTTTACATTTGAAAGTTCTATGTCCACATGCTGTTGAAACCTAGCTTGGAGAATTTTGAGCATGACCTTGATAGCATGAGAAATGAGTGTAATTGTAAGTAATTTGAAATTCTTTGGAATTGCCCTTCTTTGGGATTGGAATGAAAACTGACCTTTTCCAGTCCTGTGGCCAGTGCTGATCTTTCCAGATTTGCTGGCATATTGAGTGCAGCACTTTCACAGCATCATCTTTTAGGATTTGAAATAGCTCAGCTGGAATTCCATCACCTCCACTAGCTTTGTTCGTAGTGATGTTTCCTAAAGCTCACTAGACTTCTCACCCCAGGATGTCTGGCTGTAGGTGACTGATCACACCTTTTGGTTATCCAGATCATTTTTGTATAGTTCTTCTGTTATTCTTGCCACTTTTCTTAATATCCGCTGCTTGTGTTAGGTCCATACCGTTTCTGTCCTTTATTGTGCCCATCTTTGCATGAAATGTTCCCTTGGTATTTTTATTTTCTTGAGGAGAACGCTAATCTTTCCCATTCTATTTTTTTCCTCTATTTCTTTGCATTGTTCACTTAGAAAGGTTTTCTTATCTCTCCTTGCTCTTCTTTAGAACTCTGCATTCAGATGGATATATCTTTCCTTTTCTCCTTTGCCTTTCACTTCTCTTCTTTTCTCAACTATTTGTAAGGCTTCCTCAGGCAACCATTTTGCCTTTTTGCATTTCTTTTTCTTGGGCATGGTTTTGATCACTGCCTCCTGTACAATGTTACAAACCTCCGTCCATAGTTCCTTAGGCACTCTATCTGTCAAATCTAATCCCTTGAATCTATTTCTCACTTTCACTGTATATAATCGTATGGGATTTGATTTAGGTCATACCTGAATGACCTAGTGATTTTCCCTACTTTCTTCAATTTAAGTCTGATTTTTGCAATGAGAAGTTCATGATCTGAGCCACAGTCAATTCCCGGTCTTGTTTTTGCAGACTGTATAGAGTTTCTCCATCTTTGGCTGCAAAGAATATAATCAATCTGATTTCAGTATTGACCATCTGATGATGTCCATGTTTAAAGTCATCCCTTGTGTTGTTGGAAGTGTTTCTTTGCTATGACCAGTGTGTTCTCTTGGCAAAACTCTGTTAGCCTTTGCCCTGCTTCATTTTGAACTCCAAAGCCAAACTTGCCTGTTACTCCAGGTATCTCTCGACTTCCTACTCTTGCATTCCAGTCTCCTATGATGAAAAGGACATATTTTTTGGTGCTAGTTCTAGAAGTTCTTGTAGGTCTTAGAACCATTCAACTTCAGTTTCTTTGGCATTAATTGTTGGGACATAGACCTGGATTACTGTGATACTGAATATTATGTCATTTTTGAGATTGCACCCATGTACTGCATTTCAGACTCTTTTGTTGACTATGAGGGCTACTCCATTTCATCTAAGGGATTCTTGTCCATATTCTTGCCCATTTGAATTAACTTAGCCCTTTCCAGTCCATTTTAGTTCACTGATTTCTAAAATATCAATGTTCACTCGCCATCTCCTTTTTGACCACTTCCAATTTATCTTGATTCATGGACCTAACATTCCAGGTTCCTATGCAGTATTGCTCTTTACAGCATCAGACTTTAATTTCACCACCAGACACATCCACAGCTGGACGTTTTTTTTCCCGCTTTTTCAGACTTTTCATTCCTTCTGGAGCTACTTCTCTGCTCTTCTCCAGTAGTATATTGGGCACCTACCGTCCTGTGGACTTCATCTTTCAATGTCATATCTTTTTGTCTTTTCATATTGTTCATGGGGTCCTCAAGACAAGAATGCTGAAGTGGTTTGCCATTCCCTTCTCCAGTGGACAACATTTTGTCAGAACTCTCCACCATGACCTGTCTGTCTTGGGTGGCCCTACATGGCATGCCTCATAGTTTCATTGAGTTAGACAAAACTGTGATCCATGTGATCAGTTTGGTTAGTTTTCTGTGATTGTGGTTTTCATTCTGCCCGCCCTCTGATGGATGAGGATAAAGGATTGTGGAAGCTTCCTGATGGGAGGTACTGACTGTGGTGAAAACTGGGTCTTGCTCTGATGGGCAAGGTCATGCTCAGTAAATCTTTAATCCAATTTTCTGCTGACAGGTGGGCCTAAGGCCAGACTATGGTGGGGGTAATGGCAACCTCCTCCAGGACTTACGCCAGCATGCCGCAGATCCCAGGACTATTGCACTCAGTGTCCCTGGCCTGGGGCAGGCCAGTGTCAACCCGCATTTCTGCCAGAGACTCCCGAGCACTCATAGGCAAGTCTGGTTCAGTCTCTTGAGGGGTCAGTGCTCTTTTCTCCTGGGTCCTGGTGCACACAATGGTTTGTTTGTGCCTTCCAAGAGTCTGTTTCCCCAGTCCTGTGGAAGTTCTGTAATCAAATTCCACTGGCCTTCAAAGGCATATTCCCTGGGAGTTCTTAGCCCCTCTGCCAGATCTCCAGGTTGGGAAATTTCTTGTGGGCCCCATAATTTTCACAGTGAGAAAGAACTGTCGTTAAATTTGTTATACCAGAACTCCTTTGGTTTTCCAGTTTGTGGGTTGCATGCTCAATTGCTCTATTCAGTTCAGTCACTCAGTCATGTTCAACTCTTTACAAACCCATGGACTGCAGCACGTCAGGCTTCCCTGTCCATCACCAACTCCCGGAGCTTGCTCAAACTCATGTCCACCAAGTCAGTGATATCATCCAACCGTCTCATCCTCTGTTGTCCCCTTCTCCTCCTGCCTTCACTCTTTCCCAGCATCAGGGTCTTTTCAAATGAGTCAGTTCTTTGCATCAGGTGGCCAAAGTATTGGAGCTTCAGCATCAGTCCTTCCAGTGAATGTTCAGGACTGATTTCCTTTAGGATTGACTGGTTTGATCTCCTTGCAGTTCAAGAAACTCTCAAGAGTCTTTTCTAACACCACAGTTCAAAAGCATCAATTCTTTGGTGCTCAGTTTCCTTTATGGTCCAGCTTTGACATCCTTACATGACTACTGGAAAAATCACAGCTTTGACTAGATGGACCTTTGTCAGCAAAGTAATGTTCTGCTTTTTAATATGCTGTCTAGGTTGATCACAGGTGTTCTTACAAGGAGCAAGTGTCTTAATTTCATGGCTGCAATCACCTTCTCCAGTGATTTTGGAGCCCAAGAAAATAAAGTCTCTCATTGTTTCTATTATTTCTCCATCTATTTGCCATGAAATAATGGGACTAGATGCCATGATCTTATTTTTCTGAATGTTGAGTTTTAAGCCAACTTTTTCACTCTCCTCTTTCACTTTCATCAAGAGGCTCTTTAGTTCCTCTTTAATTTCTGCCATAAGGCTGGTGTCATCTGTATATCTGAGGCTCTATAGTGGGGCTAATGGTGACCTCCTCCAAGAGGACTTATGCCACACACTGCAACTCCCAGGACTGCTGCTGCCAAAGTCCTTGTCACCACGACGGGCCACTACTTACCCTACTACCTCCACAGGAGACACTCAAATACTCAAAGGCAGGCCTGGTTCAGTCAGTTGTGCAGGTCACTGCTCCCTGCCCTATGTCCTGGTGTATACAAGGTTTCTTTTGCACTCTCCAAGTGTCTCTGGAGAGTATGAAGTTTGATTTTAAGTGCAATTGTGCCACTCTTACCATCTTGTTTCAGATTTTCCTTTGCCTTTGGATGTGGGGTATCTTTTTTGGGTGGGATCCAATATTCTATCTATGCTTTTTCAGCAGCTCATTGAAATTTTGGTGTTCTTGCCAGAGAAGATGAATGTGTGTCCTTCTACTCTGCCATCTTGAGGGTATGAGATGGCAAATAGAAAGGGAAATAGAAGTGAAAACAGTGAGACATTTTTTTGTGTGAGCTCCAAAATCACTGCATACTGTGACTGCAGCCATGAAATTAAAAGGCGCTTGCTCCTTTGAAGGAAAGCTATGACAAACTTGTACAGCATGTTAAAAAAAAAAAAGAGAGACATCACTTTGCCAATCAAAGTCCATGTAGTCAAATCTTCGGTTTTTCCAGTAGTCATGTACAGATATGAGTTGGACCACAAAGAAGATTGAGCACTGAAGAATTGATGCTTTTGAATTGTGGTGCTGGAGAAGACTCTTGAGAGTTCCTTGGACTGCAAGGAGATCAAGCTAGTCAATCATAAAGGATATCCACCCTGAATATTCATTAGAAGGGCCAATGTTGAATCTGATGCTCCAATAATTTGGCCACATAATGTGAAGAGCTGATGCATTGGAAAAAAAAAAAAACCCTGGTGCTGAGAAAGATTGAAGGCAAAAGGAGAAGAGGCAGCAGGGGTTGAGATGGTTAGATAACATCATCAACTCAGTGGACATGAATGTGAGCAAAATTCAGGAGATAACGAAGGAAAGGGAAGACTGGCATGCTGTAAAGTCCCTGGGATTACAAGGAGTCATACATGACTGAGTGACTGAACAACAACAAATCCTAGCCCCATTGTTTCTTGAGGCTCAAACTGTCCCAATTGTGACATGGGAGCCTTTTCACACCAGTCATTTGTGAATCCTTTCAACATACCCTTATCATTGAGCTTCCTTTTACCTTATGGCATGGCAAAGTTGTTCCAGACTCTTGAAGAATCTTTCTGTCCCAACTAGAAATCAGCCATTTCTTCAAGGTGCTTTGGTTCCTTTAGTATGAAAATATGTCAAAGCCATAATGTGAGCACTAAGTCTTGATTTTGGGGCTTTTTAAGTGGTCAGGACATTTTTTAAGTCTAAATATTATGATTTTTTTAATTATGCTTGCAATTCAAGTTTAAGATTACAGAGTTTAATATTACATCTATCTCACATCAACTTCTCTAAACAGAAATCTTGGTTCCAAGTGAATTAACACAACTATATAATCACCTAAACTATATACTATCCACCTGCCCCACTGTATACTACATTTCACTAACCTATACAAACATGATAGTCTTACAATAACAGTAGTAACTCTACCACCAGAAATAAGTTTTCGACAGGGATCCACTGAGAACAAGTCATTCTCTCAAGGAACTCATAAGTAGGAGGAAAAGAAAAAGAAAAGACACTGCAGTGTTCTGGGTACAGAGTAAAGTGGATCTCTGCATGATACCAGTCAAGGGAGAGTTACTTCCACTCTAACAGTAAGGAAGGCTATCTGGAGAAACAAGCTGCTCAGCTGACCCTCATAGTTAGAAAATCATCCAAATAAAGAGAGTGAAATTATGTTAAAAATGCTCAGCAACTCTGCAAATACAATTATCTCAGCATAACTGTAGTTAGTTCAATTTGAAAAATGATATTTCAGCAGAAGCGAAAAACAAAAGTTTTAAATAAGAAGTCAAAGGAATGTCACCATGAAGTTGTGTACATCATCTCATTTATTCCAAGGTATATTCTTTCTCACAAATCACATCTATGAAATCTGAGTGGATCCTGATAGTGATATTGTCTCATAATAACAATTTTCATTTATGTTTCTGCTAGGGTATAAATTACGATTTATCTTACAACCTACAGGAACAATGATTTGATCAAGTGTGATGATCATTTGATGAAATATGATGACTCCTAGACTGACAACTTGAGTTTCAGGGTTCCTGGATACTTATTCCAAATGGAAAAGAAGACATGGTCAGGGCTCACAAGATATTCTGATATGACCTGTTAAGAACACAAGCAAAAAAAATGCTCAACTTAAGAGATATTTGTACACTATGTTCATAGCAGCATTATTCACAACAGCTAAAATGTGAATTAACCCAAGTGTCTGTTGAGAGATGAATAGGTAAACAAAACAACATTTAAAAGGAAAGAAATTCTAACACAGGCCACCACATGAATGAATTATGAGGACATAATGCTAGATGGAATAAGCCATTCACAAAAAGACAAATGATTTCATTTCTATGAGGTACCTAGAGTAGACAGATTCATATAAACAGAAAGTAGAATGGTGGTTATCAGGGACTGAGGGAGAAAGGATTAGGGAAAGTCGTTTAATGGGCCTAGACTTCTAGTTTTTCAAGATGAAAAGAGTTCTAAGGATTGGCTGCATAAATGTGAATGTACTTAATACTACTAAACTATATGTGTAAAAAAAATTACTAATGCAGTAAATTGTCCATGATGTATTTTACTGCAATTTTTTAAAAATAAATTTACCTACAGATGGGAGTTGGGGACAAAAGGGAAATGTTCTAGCAGAAATTTTGAGACTAAAGAGATGTAATATTAATAGATAAAAAGGAGGGAAAGTGTAAAAGGATGGACAGAAGAAAAATAGATTAAAAAATGAAACCTCACCAGCGTCTCCAAAACCATATTGCAAGGATCATCAAAAGGATCAAGGAGGGTACTATTATTGCCACAAGTATCAAGCCAACAGATGTGGGGTGTCCTGGCAATTGGGAGAAGACAAAGGAATGTCACTTCAAACCCATTCTCTAGTTCTGCAGGCCTTCTTGCCCATCTGAGTGTCAACACCATCATTAACTGCTTCTGATGCATGGGCATCTCTGGTTCCCTTTCTCATATTCCCAGAGGTCTTATACTCACAGCCACCCTTAGTCTCCCCTTCTTGCTGAATCCCACCCAGACTACAATGGGACTACTACTACTGTAGCAGTGAAACTACTTCATTCTTTTCTATTGTACAGCTTAGATCAGCTATTTTCATACCTCTGGCATTGTAATCCTAGAAATAAATCTCAAACTCTGTCTCTCTGACTCTCTCTCTCTCTCTGTCACCCTGATTCTCTCTATCCTCCCTGCCTTTCCTCTCTCCAAGCCTGTCTTCCTCCCTCCATCCTTCTCTCATCCATCAAATCTCTCCCCTTCCTGTGTCCCCCTCTCTGTTCTTGAGGACCACCTCCTCCCATCCCCAGCTGGGCTCCACTTCCTCCTCACCCCAGTACAGGATGATGTCCTGGTCTCCCAGGCTGCTGTGCTTCACTCGGCAGCTCAGGCCAGCCGCCTCCGCAGCCGCCACATCCAGGGTTACCCGGAGATACCACGTCCAGTCTGCATTGGGCATGACATCTCCTTGCTGAGTGCCAGGCTCCTCCTGCTCGCCCCTCATCCACATCACCCGCACGGGTTTTGGGTAGAATCCTGAGACGTGGCAGACCAGCCACAGGCGGCCAGGCCGGGGAGGGGGGCCACTGGACAGCCAGGCCTCCGGCTTCACTGGGGTAGGAAGGGGTAGTAAGAACGTCAGATTATGACTCCAATTCAGAGGATAGGGACTCAGAAACCCACAGATTTGGACAGTTACCTCTTCCACTCCTATGGTCACCAAATGACTTATTGATTAATCATTTCTCTATTTAGGTACTTTTCACTTTTGAATTTAAAGAAAGTGGTGGGAGGAGAAATAGAAACATCTTGGGGAGAGCATAAGACTAACCTTGCCTCTGCAGTTCTGCCTTCCCTGCATCGAGGACACCCAGGAGATATCGAGGACAGGTTTCTGAGAGGAGCCTCTCGATGATATCAGAGATGCCTTGATACTGATTCATGAGTGCACAAAACTTCTGCCCCCTGCTGCCACTGTCTGATGCAGGCACACAGGAATGATTCTGGATCCTCACAAAGTCCAATCCCCCTAAAGCTCCTCTCAAAGAGCTTTCTATGGCCTCCCCAGAATGCAGCTCACAGCCTGCTGTGATCTGGATCACAAAGGGGTCTGTGTAAAGGAAAACAGACAAGTTATTAAAAAGCAAACAGGAAAGAAAGAGATGAGAAAAAGGCATAGGACTTTTTTATTTAGTGGTGACAAGTTGAGAGGTGAAATTATTGACATAAAACCAATTGCAGTATTCAGGACTTTTCAGAAAGAGCATTGGGGAGAGGTATGCATATCATCAACGGTGGGGTTAGGCTGTTTTAAGGATGTAGAGTGGGCAAGAGAGGAGAGGAGCAATGTGTGATGGAGTTGGAAGTGCAGCATTCCACAGTGTAGGGAATGGTTACATGTAGAGAAGGTAATCTGGCAGCAAGTGCTTGAGGACATCAAGTGGAGGAATAGAAAGTCACACTCAAGTTCACTCAGGCACAGAGTAGGAAAAGGAGGTTCTTCCTTGGGGTTTTAGAGAAGCAAGTTACATACACACAAACAAGAAATGACCACAAGAGTGGTCATGTACACAGAAAAGAGCAAGAAACAGGAAGAATCTGGGATACTGGGTGGAGGTTTGGAGTCTGGGTTGAAGGCTACTCTGGACAAGTGTGTACATCAGTTGGATAAAGAGGGGGGAAAGGGACCATCATCAGAGGGAGCAGTAACCTGAAACAAGAGAGAGAAAAGTCACTGAGAGTCTCTCCAGATCAGAGGACTGTACTCACATTCCAGCTGGAACTCATTGACTCGATCCTGCACTTCCCGAGTGAATCCAATGAGGTAGGCTCGGAAGAGGTCCTCCAGCTCAGTCATCTCCTCATTACTAAAGTTGCCCTTGGACCAGGGCTTTAGGAAAATTATAGTGCCTGAGTCACTCTCCCAGCCATGAATTTGCAAGTCACCCAACCAGCCTGAGCCTTGATTTTGAGCCCATGTGCTGTTGGCAAAGGTTGAAATCTGCATGAGATGGAAGGAGGCTGGCCCCTGGAACACTGTAGTGGTGGAAAGATAAGAAGAGTGAGGGGAAAATGTAGAATCAGGATAGAATGAAAAAGAACCCAGAGTCTGAACAACAATACAGAGCTTGAAACAGTTCCCTGCCCCCAAAGCTTCTGGCTCCATCCCCAGCCTCCAGAATAGGGTAGAGGGCTAGAGACAGCAGAGCCCAGACTCTTAGTGGTAGGTGCAGCATGCTTTCATCCAGAACCCCTGCACCTGTGCTGGGAGCAGCCAGAGTTATTCTTACCCTCGTTGTCACCACCTGGGAGGATAAGTCCAAGTAACAGAAGTGGTAGAAGCAGCATTTCACTGGGAAGTAGAACTTCTGACTCTTGGAGCTGGTATTTGAGCTCTAATTTCAGCAATTTTTTTTCAGTACTCTAAATTGACTTCCTCTCTTCCCCAACTGACAAATCTTTGACCCACATTACACATCTCAGAAAAACTGTGCCTCCCACAACTCTGAGCTCCCACTCCACCTCATTTCCATTCGTTGGTCTTAATCTCCTTTATACTTACTACCCTGGAAAAGCTCCCCTGTGATGCTGAAGAGTTATTTCACCTTCCCAATCCTTTATTTCCACATCTATTAAATAAGAGGGTAATACTAAACAATTGCTCAACTTCCAATCTCTTTTAATCTAGAAGTACTCCTTTGGTTTGTCCACCTATCTCATTCTCTCATTCGGCAAATACAACACTGACAGTGATGCAGCGGTAACAGAGAGGTAGGTCAGGTAGTCTTGGAGAGAATACCAGATAGATCAGTGTGAGAGGCCACAGCACCTTGGTGTACATTCACAGGGACCTCCTCTGAGAATGGAGATGCACCAGAGAAAGGGAGATTCTGAGAACTCCAGCCCCCATTTCAGGGAGTCAGACACCAGAAAAGTGAACCTATGCTCTCTATACCCTTTTTATCATCACCATTAGTATTTCCTGCTTGGCTAATACTTGGCTAAAGGTACTGACAGACTCACTGGGACACGAAGATGATGTCCAGGAAGTATGTCATTCAGAGCTCTATTTTTACTCCACACTAATACTATAAAGGCTCCTCTCTCAATGGCCCATGGTACCAAAGTGAAAACCTGAGTGGAAACAAATTATTTCAAAATCTCAATTACTCCAATCAAGAGGATCAGTAAACAAGATCTTGCCCTTATTGGTGAAAATTAGACTGAGGCGGTAGAGATAAAAAGGTGAAAATTTACCTCTGATTCCCTTAAGTTCCCTACAAAAATAAATACAAGTACCTTAAAGTCTACTCCAAAAGCAAGCAAGACACACACCTCAGGTCCAGAAGTAAGACTTCTAAGCCTGAGGACACCAAAGGACCTTCCACTGAAGTATGAGGCAGTTGCCCAGGTGAGCTGGTATCTGATGGTTGCTTGAGGACAGCTACTATGCAATCCTGTACAGTCTGAGTGCTGGTCACAGTATCTAAAGAGTATTAAAACTACATACACACGGAGTATGGATGTGAGAATTTCCTGAGCAGACAAAAATGTTTAAGCCATTTAAGAAAATTAAAAACAACTTATTTCACAAAAGTGAGTGACACTCAAGCTAGGTTTGTTTTGTAAATGGCTCTGACAATCATAAAAGAAACAGAAGTCAACTACTGAAAAATGGCAAGAGAAACTTATACTGTAGTAATCAATCATTGTAAAAATTAATAACTTCCTCATTTTTACTCTGTAAGTCATTCTGTAATTTCATGCCCCTGAACTTCACATCAATCTTTTAATTTGGAATCTCCCCATTTGTGGATTGTTTTTATATCCAAAATAAACTCTTACTAAATATTACTCACTGATTTGGTGGTTTTAATTTTCCCGTTTCTGGATTTGGGGCATGTTGATAAACTAAACAAAGGAAACTCAAGCAACTGTGTAGCCTGTATCATAACTTTTTGATTTTAATGTTGCAATTTAAACCATGTGCCAGAAGTTAACTTCTAGATGTCCAAGCTGAATTTAGAAAAGGTAGAGGAACCAGAGATCAAATTGTTAACATCTGCTAGAACATAGATAAAGGAAGGGAATTCCCAAAAAAAAAAAAAAAAAGTCTACTTCTGCATCACTGGGGGTTTCCCTTGTGGCTCAGCTGGCAAAGAATCCACCTGCAATGCTGGAGACGTGGGTTCAGTCCCTGGGTTGGGAGAATCCCCTGGAGAATGGAAGAGCTACCGTCTCCAGTATTTTGGTCTAGAGAATTCCATGGACTGTATAGTCCATGGGGTGGCAAAGGGTCGGACACGACTGAGAGACTTTCACTTTCTGCTTCATTGACTATGCTAAAGCCTTTGACTGTGTGGATCACAACAATTTTTTTGAAAATTCTTCAAGAGATGGTTTGAGAAACCTGTATTCAGGTCAAGAAGTAACAGTTAGAACCCGACAAGGAACAACAAACTGGTGAAAACTGGGAAAAGAGTACATCAAGGCTGTATATTGTCAACCTGCTTATTTAGCTTCTATGCAGAGTGCATCATGCAAAATGCCAGGCTGGATAAAGCACAAGCTGTAATCAAGATTGCTAGGAGAAATATCAATAACCTAAGATGTGCAGATGACACTACCCTTATGGAAAAAGCAAAGTGCAACTAAAGAGTCTCTTGATGAAAGTGAAATAGGAGAGTGAAAAAGCTGGCTTAAAACTCAATATTCAGAAAACTAAGATCATGGCAGCTGGTCCCATCATTTGGCAGTAAATAGATGGGGGGAAATGGAAACAGTGACAGATTTCATTTTCTTGGGCTTCAAAATCACTGTGGACAATGACTGCAGCCACAAAATTAAGACGCTTGCCCTTGGAAGAAAAGCAATGACAAGCCTAGACAGCATATTGAAAAGAAGAGACATCACCTTGACAACAAAGGTCTGTATTGTCAAAGTTATGGTTTTTCCAGTAGTCATGTACAGGTGTGAGATTTGGACCATGAAGAAAGCTGAGTGCCGAAGAATTGATGCTTTCAAACTCTGGTCCTGCAGAAGACTCTTGAGAATCCCTTGGACAGCAAAGAGATCAAACCAGTGTATCTTAAAGGAAACCAACATTGAATATTCATTGGAAGGACTGATGCTGAAGCTGAAGCTCCAATACTTTGGCCACCCGATGTGAAGAGTCGACTCATTGGAAAACACCCTGATGCTGAGAAAGATTGAGGGCAAGAGGAGAAAGGGGCAACACAGGATGAGATGACTGGATAGCATCACTGATTAAACGGACATGAGTTTGAGCAAACTCCAGATTTGTGATGAACAGGGAAGCCTGGTGTGCTGCAGTCCATGGGGTCACAAAGAGTCGGACAGGACTGAGAGACTGAACAACAACAATGTACGGATGTAAGAGTTGGACTGTTCAGAAGGTTGAGTGACAAACAATTGATGTTTTCTAACTGAAGGGCTGAATAAGACTCTTGAGAGTTCCTTGGACTGCAAGGAGATCAAACCAGTCAGTCTTAAAGTAAATCAACCCTGAATATTCATTGGATAGAATGATGATGAAGCTGAAGCTCCAGCACTTTGGTCACCTGATGCAAGGAGCTGATGAACTGGAAAAGACTCTGATGCTGGGAAAGATGGAAGGCAAAAGGGGAAGGGAGTGGCAGAGGCTGAGATGGTTAGATAGCTTCACTGATTCAATGGACATGAATTTGAGCATTCTCCAGGAGACAGTGAAGGACACTGAAGTGTGGCATGCTGCAGTCCGTGGGGTCACAAAGATTCAACATAACTTAGCTGTTAAACAACAACATCAAATCCTAGCCATTGTTTCTCTTGAGATTCAAACTGTCCCAATTATGACATGGGAGTTTTTTCAACCCAGTCGCATATGAATCCTTTTATCATACATTTATCATTGAACTTCCCTTTACCTTCTGGTATGGCAAAGTTGTTCCAGACTTGGAGAAACTTCCTGCTCCAAACTAGAAATCAGCCATTTCTCCGAGGTACTTTGGTTCCTTGTAGTGGGAAAATATTATGTGAAAGCCTTAATCTGAGTTCTAAGCCTTCATTTTAGGGTTTTTAAAGTGGCCAGGACCTTTTTTTAAGTCTTAATATTATGATTTTTTTATTTATACTTGCAATTCAAGTTTAAAACTACAGAGTTTTACTCATTTACTCACATCAACTTTTCCACATAGAAAAATTCTAGTTTCCTGTGAATCAACACAATTATGTACTCACTTAAACCCACTATATGCTATATTCCATACTATCCACCTGTCTCACTATACACCATATCTCACTAGCCTATACACACAAGATAGCTTTAGAATAACAATAAAAACACTACACACAAAAATATGATTTGGGCCAGAGATCCAGGAAGAGCAAGCTCTTCTCTCAAGGAACTTATAAGCAGAAAGAAAAGAAAAACAATAAGAACTGTAGTGTTCTGGGTATGAGTAAAGTGGATCTATGCAAGACACCAGTCAAGGGAGGTACTTCCACCGTAGCACTAAGGAAGGCTTTCTGGGGAAACAAGCTGCTCAGCTAGCCATTATAGTTAGAAAATCATCCAGGCCAAGATGGAGAAAGTTTGTTAAAAGTGCTCAGCAGCTCTGCAAATACAATTATCTCAGCATAATTACAGTTAGTTCAATTTGAAAAATGATATTTCAGCAGAAGCAAAAAAAAAAAAGTCTTAAATAAGAAATCAAAAGAATGTCACCATGAAGTTGTGTACATCATTTCATTTATTCCAAGGTATATTCTTTCTCACAAATTACATCTATGAAATCTGAGTGGATCCTGCTAGTGATATTGTCTCAAAATAACAACTTTCATTTATGTTTCTGCTAGGGTATAAATTATGATTTATCTTACAACCTACAACAACAATGATCTGATCAAATGTGATGATTCTTTGATGAAATATGATGAGATTGACTCCTAGGCTGACAAGTTGAGTTTCAGGGTTCCTGGATACTTATTCCAAATGGAAAAGGAGACATTCAGGGCTCATGAGATATTCTGATATGACTTGTTAAGAACACAAGCAAAAAATTGCTCTTCTTAAGTGATATTTGTATACTATGTTCATAGCAGCCTTATTCACAATAGGCAAAAGGTGACTGTTGAATTAACCCAAGTGTCTGTTGAGAGATGAACAGGTAAACAAAACATTTAAAAGGAAAGAAATTCTAATACAGATCACCCCATGAATGAACTATGAGGACATAATGCTAAATGTAATAACCATTCACAAAAATGCAAATGATTCCACTTCTAGAGGTACCTAGAGTATAGAGGTTCATATAGACAGAGAGTAGAAAGGTGGTTGCCAGGGTCTGAGGGAGCAAGGATTGGGGAAAGTGGTTTAATGGGCCTAGACTTTTAGTTTTTCAAGATGAAAAGAGTTCTAGAGACTGGCTGCATAAAATGTAAATGTACTTAGGACTACTAAACTATATGTGTAAAAATGGCTAATGCAGTAAATTTTCCATGATGTAATTTACTGCAATTTTTAAAAAATAAATTTACCTATAGATGGGAGTTGGGGAAAGTTTCCAGTGGAAATATTGAGGCTAAAAGGGCATAATGTTAATAGATAAAATGGAGGGAAAGAGTAAAAGGATGGACAAAAAAGAAAGATTAAAAAATGAAAACTCACCGGCTTCTCCAAAACCATATGGCCAGACATATCAAAAGGATCAAGGAGGGCACTATTATTGCCACAAGTATCAAGCCAATGGATGCAAGGTGTCCTGGCAATTGGGAGAAGACAAAGGGATATCACTTCGAACCCATTCTCTAGTTCTCCAGGCCTTCTTGCCCACCGGAGTGTCAACACCCACTGTTGCCTGCTTTTGATGATTGGACATCTCTGATTCCCTTTCTCATATTCCCAGACGTCAAATTCTCACAGCCACCCTCAGTCTGTTCTTCTGGCCCCATCCCACCCAGTTTATAGTCCTTCATTCTTACCTATTGCCTGCCTCAGATCAGCTGTTTTCATACCTCTGGCACTGTAGTCCCAGAAATAAACCTCAAGCTCTGTCTCTCTTTCTTTGTCTCTCCCTTCCAACCTCTCCCTCTGTCACTCTTTCTCCCCCCCTCCCTCCATCTCTCTGTATCTCACCCATCAAATCCCTCCCCTTCCCCAGGCCCTCCCTCTGGGCTTGAGGACCACCTCCTCACATCCCCACTTCCTCCTCACCCCAGTACAGGATGATGTCCTGGTCTCCCAGGCTGCTGTGCCTCACTCAGCTCAGACCAGCCGCCTCCGCAGCCGCCACATCCAGGGTTACTCACAGATACCACGTCCAGTCGGCGTTGGGCATGACGTCTCCTTGCTGAGTGCCAGGCTGCTCCTGCTCGCCCCTCACCCATGTCACCCGCATGGGTTTTGGGTAGAATCCTGAGACATGGCAGACCAGCCGCAGGTGGCCAGGCCGGGGAGGGGGGCCACTGGACAGCCAGGCCTCCGGCTTCACTGGGGTAGGAAGCAGCAGTAAGAATGTCAGATTACGACTCTAATCCAGAGCATGGGGACTCAGAAACCCACAGATTTGGACAGTTGCCTCTTCCACTCCTATGGGAATCAGCTCATTTATTGATTAAACACCTCTCAACTTAGGTATTCTCCACTTTTGAATTTAAAGAAGGTGCTGGAAAAAAATAAAATAAAGAAGGTGCTGGGAGGTAAAATAGAAAAGTCTTGGGGAGAGAACAAGACTAACCTTGCTTCTGCAGTTCTGCCTTCCCTACATCGAGGACACCCAGCAGATATCAAGGACAGGTTTCTGAGAGGAGCCTCTCAATGATATCAGAGATGCCTGGATATTGAGTCATGAGTGCACAAAACTTCTGCCCCCTGCTGCCACTGGCTGGTGCACGTACAGAGGAATGATTCTGGATCCTCACAAAGTCCAGTCCTCCTAAAGCTCCTCTCAAAGAGCTTCCTATAGCCTCCCCAGAATGCAGCTCACAGCCTGCTTTGACTTGGATCACAAAGGGGTCTGTGTAAAGGAAAACAGAGACAAGTTATTAAAATGCAAACAATGAAGAAAAGGATGAGAAAAAGGCATAGGCCTTTGGATTTTAGTGGCAAGAAAGGTCTGAGATATGAAATTATAACTCAAAAACCAATTGCAGTATTCAGGACTTTTCAGGAAGAAGAGTATTGGTTAGAGGTATGCCTATCGTAAACAGTGGGAATGGGTTCTTTTAAGGATGTACAGTGGGCAAGACGAGAGAAGAGGAGCAATGTGTGATGGAGTCAGGAGGGCAGCATTCCAGGGTGAAGGGGAGGGTTATGCTGGGAGAGGAGATTAGGCAGCAGATGCTTGAGGATATGAACTGGAGGATGGGGAAGTCATACTTTAGTTCATTCAGGCACACAGTAGGAAAAGGAGTTTTTCCTAGGTTTTGAGCATGACAAGTGACATACACGCAAAACAGGAAATGGCTACAAAGCAGAAACATCATCTATTACACAAAAGTGCAAGAAACAGGAAGAATCTGGGATACTGGGTGGAGGTAAGGAGTCAGGGTTGGAGACCACTCTGGAGAGCTGTGTGCATGGAGTTGAGTAAAGAGGGAAGGAGTGGACCATGATCAGAGGGAATAGTAGCCTGACCAAGAAAGAGAAAAGTCATTGAGAGTCTCTCCAGGTCAGAGGACTGTGCTCACATTCCATCTGGAACTCACTGACATGGTCCTGCACAACCCGAGTGAATCCAATGAAGTAGACTCGGAATAGGTCCTGCAGTCCAGTCATCTCCTCATCACTAAAGTTCCCCCTGGACCAGGGCTTCAGGGAAACGGTAGTGCCCAAGTCACTCTTCCAGCCTTGAATTTGCAAATCATCCAACCAGCCTGAGCCTTGGTTTGGAGCCCAGGAGCTGTTGGCAAACGTCCAAGTATGGATGATATGGTAGGAGGCTGACCACTGGAACACTGTGTTGGTGGAAGGTTGAAAAGAATGAGAAAAAATGTAGAATCAGGATGGAATGAAAAAGAACCCAGAGTCTGAACAATATAGAGCCTGAAACAGTTCTCCCCACAAGGCTTCTGGCTCCATCCCCAGCCTCCAGAATGGAGGAGAGGGCTGGGGACATCAGAGCCCAGACCCTTAGCGGTAGGTGTGGCATGCTTTTTTTTTTTTTTTTTTTCCATTTATTTTTATTAGTTGTAGGTCAATTACTTTACAATATTGTAGTGGTTTTTGTCATACATTAACATGAATCAGCCATGGATTTACATGTATTCCCCATCCCGATCCCCCGTCCCACCTCCCTCTCCACCCATAATCTGAAGGACATGCTTTTATCCAGAAGCCCAGCACCTCTGCTGGGAGCAGCAAGAGTTACTCTTACCGTCTTCATTTTCACCACCTGGGAGGATAACCACTAGCAATAGAAGAGGTAGAAGCAGCATTTCACTGGGACGTAGAACTTCTGACTCTCAGAGCTGGTAATTTAATCTATTTCAGCAAACCTTTTTCTCAGTACTCTAAAGTGACTTCCTCTCTTCCCCAGCTGAAAAAATCTCTGACCCAAATTGCACATCTCAGAAAAACTGTACCTCCCACAGCTTTAGATTCCCACCCTGCCTCTCATTTCCATTCCTTGAACTCAGTCTCCTTTATACTTACTACCTTGGAAAAGCATTTTTCCAAGGTAGTAAATGATGATGAAAGGTTATTTCACCTTCCCAATTCTTATTTCCACAACTTTGAAATTAGAGGATAATATTAAACAATTGCTCAGCTTCTAGTCTCTTTAATCTAGAATACCTTTGGCTTCTCTGCCTATCTTGTTCTCCCTCTCCCTTGCCTTCTCACCCCTGGTATTTTGTCATTATCTCTTCCCAACATCTCAATGGCCCTTCTTTCTTACCTCATCCTTCTTACCTGGTTTTTTAATTCCACGTTAAATTTTCTGAGTGTGCATGTGTGTTAACAATCACTGTCTTTTTTATATTTCATTCTGGGACCTAAATCCCAGAATTAAATATAATAAATAGTTTCTATTCTGAGCAAAATTCTCTTATGCCACAGGAATTTTTGAGGCTGAAAATTACATTGGCCAATGGTATGTGACCTTCTTTTCAGTAGCTCTTCTCCTCTACTACTTTCAGTAACCAATCTTCATGAGACAAATAAAACTTCAGGAATTATGCCCCAGCTTCAGGCCAAGTCAAAATAACTTTTTGTAGTAGGCTCATTAACAGTAGAACTTCCTTCTCCTTTTGTAATATTTTATAATCTCCATCTATATTTTGGTCTTTCCTATTACCAAATAAAGCCTTGCTATGTCAGCAAGTAACTTGGCATTTTTTCACCAAAAGTTCAGAGATGTTTTTCTTAAAATGTCATATCCTATGTCCTCTTTATATACATTTGGCAAGTTTTAACAATACATTTACCATTCGCTGGAGAAATATTTGGACTGTAATCAATACACTGGCTCTCAGGATAATTCTTGGTTTTCTCCACTCAGGAAAAATATTCCGAATTTGTGGATATATATCATCTACATTTTGAGTGTAAGGAGAAGTTTTCACTAAGTTATCTTATTTACATAGATAAGAAGACACAAAATGAGTAATAAAACATTCTTTTTCCTGGAAATAAATCAAAATAGACCTCATCCAAGACTATCACTACCTAATTATAAAATCAAGAATAAAAAATTCCAAAGTAAGGAAGTTTGAACAATATTCCCAGAGTCCAGTACATGGTATAATCTAATTCACTTTTTGTGTGACAACCACAGACAACAGCATTCACACAACATTAACTGCCTGTACATCATGACATTGCATCATTGTTTGTTCTTTGTAAGCTTTGAGCTGGACACTCAAGATTCAGTTTATACAACATACTGGAGATTCACTGGCAAGAGCAAATTTTATGTATGGGCATAATGAGTAGGTAATTCTCTTATACAACAAATATAGCACTGACAGTGAGGTAGCTAACAGAGAGGTAGTGTAGGTAGTCTTAGAGAGAATACCAAATGGATCAGTGTGAGTGGCCACAGTACCTTGGTGTACATTCACAGAGAGACCTGCTCTGAGAATGGAGACACACCATAGAAAGGGAGATTCTGGGAGCTCCAGCCCCCATTTCAGGGAGTCAGACACTGGAAAAGTGAATGTGTGCTCGTGTCCTGTTGTTACCATCACCAAGATGCTTTGGTGACTTTCAATGGGAAAATAATATGTGGAAACCATAATCTGAGTCCTAAGCATTGGTTTGGGGGATTTTCAAGTGGCTAGGACCTTTTTCTAAAGTCTAAATATTATGATTTTTTAAAATTTATACCTGACTTAGCAGCAGCAGCAGCAGCAGCAATAAATATACTTTATACTTTTATGTATACTTCAAGTTTAAAACTACAGAGTTTTATCCATCCATCTCACATCAACTTTTCTTCTCCACAAAGAAAATCCTGGTTCCAGGGAATCGACACAATTATGTACTCACTTAATCTCACTATACACTATACTCTAAACTATCTACCTGTCCCACTGTACACTCTATCTCATTAGCCTATATACACATGATAGTCTTAGAATAACAATAAAAACCCTACCACCAAAAATATGATGTGGGGTAATTTAAGATTTGTTTTCTTACCCTACAGTGTATCCCTTGGAGACAAATACATTTTTATGCTTTAAATCACCCTGACTTCTGGTGTGTTACAAACTTTATAAGCAGTTATGCTCCTTGTTGCATTTTGCTTTAATTTTTAGGGAATTGAAACTCTTGTTTGTTCAATTTATCATGTTATTAAATGTCTATGGGGAGCAGGAAATCCTGAATGTCAGAGTTAGGAGCTCAGCAAATCCTTTCTCCAAATATTTTAATAATAGTTGGACAAAATTTTCAAAATAACCAATTTTAGATTTCTAGAAAATCACCAAAGATATGAAACAAAAGCTATTCAAAGAACTACCTGAACCTCAGCAAGAACAGTGGGAGGGGCAACTTAACATGGGTTGTTTCCATGCTTTCCTTGACTTCTGGATACAAATATTTGGCAACGTCTTTGAGCTCCAAACTTCTCCAAGAACCATACACAATTTAAGCCCCACCCAAATCACCCACAAGCACCAGATCTCATCTTTATTGAATCTTCTTGTCATTAGAAAGCACTTAGTTTGAGATTTTAGGAAGCTATAGCTGATATAATGCTACATGTTAGCCATATTTTTTGCCTAGTGACCTATTCTTAAAATGCCTCTGTTTTTCTCTCTTAAAGTTGACTCAAGGCCATGTTACTGAGTTCTGAGCAATGAAATGCAGTGTGCGAGAGATGTAGCTTTCTCCAGGCCTGACCATGTAGACAATGGCGGCTGATCATCTTGCCATGCAGTGCCAGCCTGGAGGTCACCTGTTCTAGATGGCAGATATGGGGAAAAGGGCTGTGTGTCCTACATGAGGTTTGCTTGCATGAGAAATATACTTAGTTGTCTTTATCCTCTAAGATTCTCAGGTTTATTTATAACTCCAACACAACTAGCTTTACTGGTTAATATTGTTACCAAACCAAACTTGGGTCCACTTGTCCAACTCTCAGTAAAATCAATCTACTGACATTGAGTGATGGTGAAGGAAAATACAGCATTTATTGAGAGGTGCCCAGCATGGGACCAAGCAAGGAGAATGGGCAACTCATGCTTGAAAGACCTGAACTCTCTGACAGCTTTCAAGGAAAGATTTTTTAAAGACTGAATGAGGGAGAAGGTCTCCAGGTGCATGATCAGCTTGTGTACACCCTTCTGATGGGTTGATGGTGAGATAACTGGGTGGTATTTCAGCAGTTAAAATGATCAACCTCTGGTTCCAACTAGTCTGGGATTTACCTGTTGGTGGTCAGCCTGCAGTTAACTTCTGCCACCTGACAAAGGTTTTAGCATCTGCAAAACAGCACAAGGATATGGTTTGGAATATTATCTATGTCCCTTGAGGAGGAATTAAAGGTTGTTGACTTTGTTTTATAGCTAAACTATAATATTATTTTGTCATGCTTGACTATTTTCCTTTGTTTCTGCATTTCTTCACTTCTCCAATTAAGTTTGCCCTTGGGAATTCAGAGACGGCCTAGGAAGCAAAAGCTTTTCTACAGACAAAAAGCAGAGAACACCGGTTTTGTTCCCAGAAAGGCCATGCAGGGTCCTGCTCAGTTACAATATTATAGAACCCAGTAACTAGTATTCTTTCCCTCCTCTTGAATTCAGAACCAAATGAGATACAGATATAGAGGATAAGATATGTGGATCAAATTGTCAATTTAATTTCTGATAGACTTTCTAGAGAATTTTCCTTAAGTGTGTAATCCAAGTAATCTTGCTGGCACTGAAAATTGAAGTGGCCTTACTCACTCTTATAAACTGTTTTTTTTCAAGCCCCAAAATCCATATGTTGAAGCCCTAACTTCCTGTGTGGCTATATTTAGAAATGAAGCCTCTAAGAAAGTATTGATAACTGAGGTTAAATAATGTCCTGCGTGTGGGAACTTTTAATAAGAGTCCCCAGAGAACCCTTGCCTTCTCTCTCCCTCTCTCTCTTTCCCTGTCTCTCTCTTTCTCCTATCCCCCACCCCCTGCTCACCACATGCACTGAGGAGAGGTCACATGAGGACATATCAAAAAGGTGGCTGTCTATAAGCAAGCCAAAAATTGAACCTTCACCAGACTTCTCAAGAACTGTGAAAAAATATGTCTGTGGTTTTATGTAACCCAGGTTGTGTGTTTTGCTGTGCAGCCTAGGCAGACTAATACACTCATCTAGTCCAGGCAATTCTGGAAAATCCCCAAGCACCCTCACCTGAGGGTCTGTTTCTAATCAAGTCGGGATGGAGGAGACACCAGAGCTGAGGCTTCTGAGAGCAGCTTGGCTCCAGAGGCAAAGAGCAGGAAGAAGCTGTTGAAACATATCACAAACCCAGTTTCTCTCCTGGAGTCACCAATGAGCTAATTCACTCTATTGTCATGGGAAAGAATAGGAATAAGAAAAAAAACAAAAATATTTAGGGAAAATAAGAAGGTATCAGCTCCACCCCCTGACATGATAATACCCATCCATTCATCCAAACGGAAACCTAGAAACCTTCATTTTTTTGAAAACTTATCTCTCCTTTACTCCTCACAGTCACCAGGGCATTTGTCTCCATAATCTAGAAAATACGCCCCTTCCTCTCTAACCTCACTGTCATTTAGTTCTGCTTTCATCACATGTGACCCAGGTCAAGGCCACAACCCCTTATCTGGACAATGCAATCCAAACCCTCTCTCTATCTTTTCAGCACTCTGGTCATCATTGCTACAAAAAAAAAGCAAACCACATCATGTCAAGTTCATGCTTTAAATAGCTCATTTACTTTCATAAAAAATAATCCAAACTCCTATATATGTCAGTTTTATACACAAAGATTCATATATTAATGTGTCACTACCCAACAAAAAGGGTTGAGGAGGTGAAAGGAGTGAGATGTGCAAGAAGGGAAACTGACAGACTATTTATATCAGGGAACATTTATGAACATATATCCAAGAATCTGAAATCTGTATGAAATGCAACAGGGAGAGAAGGAGGTGATTATATAATCTCTCTAGACACACATGATCCCCACAGAATAATCTGATATGGGTGGAACATCCTGATTAAATTCCAACCTGGGACTTCCCTGGTGGTTCAGTGGTTAAGAATTCACCTTGCAATGCAGGAGACATGGGTTCAATCCCTGGTCAGGGAACTAAGACCCCACATCCCACAGAGCAACTAAGCCCACACACCACAACTAGAGAGTCCATGCACAGCCACCAAATATCCCACACGATGCAATGAAGACCCACATGCCACAAGGAAGAATCGAGGTAGCCACATAAATAAATAAATATTAAAAAGAATGTGTCCTGGCTGAGGGTCCTTGCCCATCGTGGGGGATCCCAGTGCTTTTCCTCTGTCACCAGCCTTCCCCAGGCTCCCTCTTCTCGCCCCATTGTTGCCTAGACCACTGCTGTCCTCACGCTCACCTTTGCCTGGGCTCTTACCTGGCCCTCCACCAAACTCATGTCAGCGAGTGGTTCCCCCCTAGAGATCACTGTCCTCAGCCCTCCACTGTGGTATGCCCACCCCACAGGGTCACACTCTACTCCATCATCCCCTCTCTGCCAGCAGAAACCGCACCCTCTGCCCACTTCCCTGCTCAAGAAACCACACTGCCTTTCATCACACATCCCTTTTTCTGGTCTTTCATTTCCCCATCAGCACTTCTTCAAGTGATTCTCTCTCCCTTTGCTGGCTCCCAGCAGCAGTCTCTGCTTCTCTTCTGGGTCCTCCTGCCTATCACATCTACAGCAGTGGGAAGGGTACCACCCTGAGATTCAGGATAAACTTCTTATTTGAATACACTGATTATTGCCCAGGGTCTCAATTTCTCCCACTGTAAAATGACTGCACTAAAAGAATTTGACATTCTCCAATTCTGCTTCAACTCTAACATTTTTTGACTTGATTTGTATTTACATTTATTTTTATTTACATAGTCTTTTCTTTCTCTACCTCCTGGACCTCTTTTCTATGGTTCTATAATATTCTCTGTTTACCCTTAACCTGAGTCCCCTGGGTCTCTTTTCTCTTTTATCACCACTCTTCCCTATCCATTCATTCTAAGTGCTGCTCACCACCTTGGCTAAAGTTTGAAACCTAAAGTATATTGCCTTATAACTGGACCTTAAGTTTTCTTTGTGTAAATATATTAACAAAAGGCAAAATGTTTTTTTGTAATATAAAAGCCAAGAAATGAACAAGAAAAAACTACCACAAGACAGAGGTATATCAGGTAAGCTATAGCTTTGTAAATTATTAATACATGCATATGCTGACCTCACAAGATGAATAAAATCTTTAAGAAGGAACTCAAATAAGACAATGAAAATAAGAGTGGGGAATGGAAGCTGACACTTAGGCTCCCCAGGGCATTGTCGTGAGTTAGTTCCCAAGACTTATGTCTATAGTAGCCACAAAGGTGAGGAGATAGTGTCTTGAGATCATCCCCCTCCCAAAATGCAAGTTGTCATGGGACTTTTGGGGGCTTCCCTTAGGTCTAGTAGTAAAGAACCCTCCTGCCAATATACAAAACATAAGAGACGTGCGTTTGATCCCTGGGTTGGGAAGATCCTGGAGGAGGGCATGGCAACCCACTCCAGTATTCTTGCCTAGAGAATCCCATGGACAGAGGAATCTCATGGGCTACAGTCCATAAGGTCACAAAAAGTTGTACACAACTGAAGTAACTTAACTTGCACGAATACATGGGACTTTTTACTACACCCTCAGTGAAACTGGATTAGGAAGAAAGAAAATCCACCCATATGAACAGGGAAATAAAAAGAAAACTTATGGTTGCCTAATGCTCTACCTAGAAAATTTTTAAATTATTCTTATGAAAGTTCTTAATCACAGGTGCTAACATGAGTTTGGCATTGAAAATATCTACTTAATTTTTAATGCCCAATCTAAGAATTTAATATCTTCCCCACCCAGAGATTAAACCCATGTCTTTTACATCTCGTACATTGGCAGGCAGGTTATTTACCACTAGTGACACCTGGGAAGCCCATATGCCACTATACGCTTGTCCAAACCCACAGAATGCACAGGTGATGCTAGAGGTAAAGAACCTGCCTGCCAATACAGGAGATGTAAGAGATGTGGGTTCGACCTCTGGGTTGGGAAGATCCCCTGGAGGAGGGCATGGCAATCCTTTCCAGTTTTCTTGCCTGGAGAATCTCATGGACAGAGGGGCCTGGTGGGCTACAGTCCTTGGGTATGCAAAGAGTTGGACATGATTGAAGTGACTGAGCATGCACAGAATGCACAAAACCTTTTCTAAACAACCAATTAAAAAAGAAAATCAATTCTAATCAACTTATGCTAGACAACAGACTGAATTACCTTGCCATGCTCTCTACGTAAGATGATATTTTTTTTAATTTTCTTATTTCTTTGGATGATATATTACTTCTGGTGATTTTTTTCAGCTTTTTTAAAAAAACTGAAGTACAGCTTACATAAACCTGTATATAAATCACAGGCATATGATATAGTGATTCAGAATTTTTATATGTTATAATCCGTTTGTAGTTATTATAAGATATTGGCTATACTCTCTGTGTTGTACAATATATCCTTGTTTGTCAGCTTTTTCAAATAAAAAGTTATTGTCATTTCTGTTGTGTCTTTTAAGTGTTAAGTATCTCATAGCTAATTTTTTTCCATTTATTTTTATCAGTTAGAGGCTAATTACTTTACAATATTATAGTGGTTTTTGCCATACATTGACATGAATCAGCCATGGATTTACATGTATTCCCCATCCCGATCCCCCCCCCCCACTTCCCTCTCCACCCGATCCCTCTATACAAAGTGAAGTAAGCCAGAAAGATAAAGACCAATACAGTATACTAACACATATATATGGAATTTAGAAAGATGGTAACGATAACCCTATATGCAAAACAGAAAAAGAGACACAGATGTACACAGCTAATTTTTTAAAAGGTTTCAGACTGTTCACTTTGCAAAAGTACACACAGAACTGAATTCTAGGGATTCATGACCAACACAATCTTCTTTTTTTCTAATATATGCTGTCCTTGCTTTATGCAATTTCAATATATAAAGGTTTCGGGTACCATGGGTTATTTAAATAATGCCAAATCCCCCCAAAAATGGCTCAATTTCAGTTACCACAGTATATTAAATATGAATAATTGAATAAAGCACAAACTTTACTAGTAGCTCTTCATTCTATGAAAAACAGTGGAAATAAGAAATGTGCATTCAGTAACCAATGACATCAGTAATCAATCACAACACTTCTTTCAAAGCTTGTCAGTGACTGTTAATTCCATGCACAGCAAAATGTGTACAGTTGGCCCTTGAATAATGTGGTTTGAGCTACATGAGTCCACTTATAGGTGACTTTTTTTTTTCAGTTAATACAGTCTACAGTTCTACGTGATCAGAGGTCAGTTGAATCTGCACATGTAGAATTGTGGTTTTGGAGGGCCAACTGTGAAGTTATACATGGATTTTCAACTGCAGAAAGAGTTGGCCCCCTAACTCCTGATTGTTTTGGAGTCAACTGTACCTACATTACTTCCTTGTATTCCAATAATAAATCCATGTGACATTTAGATGGACAAAAATAGAAAAAAGGAATCAGCCAGCATAGATGAAAATGAAAATGCTAGAAGTGAGATTTGAATTGAATCTAAATGAAGCCATAGGAGATATAGCAGACCTGGGGAATGTTGATACTGCCACTGGTTGAGAAATTATAGATATGAACCTAAAGGAACTTATCAACATAAATGAGGAAAATAACTGTGACAAAAGGATGAAGGTGTCCCAGATTAAGTGATGCCTACAGAAAATTTCACATTTGAGGAACTCTCAATGTATCAAAAAGTCAGTGTTAATTGGAAACTGATCCATTCTTAGAAGGAATTATGAAATTCCACCAAGGCCTAGAAAAGATATTCCATATCTATAAGTGATATGATGAGAATAAGGCAAGCATGGCTAAAACTGCTCTAGATAAATACTTACAAGAAAATAAAACATTTAAATTCTGGACATTTCTATTGTTTTCAGTGTCGCTGTTGCTGTTCAATCATTCAGTCATGTCCAACTCTTTGAAACCCCATGGACTGCTGCATGCCAGGCTTCCCTGTCCTTCACTGTATCCCAGAGTCTGCTCAGACTCATGCTCACTGAGTCGGTGATGCCATCCAACCATCTCATCCTCCGTTGCCCTCTTCTCCTTTTCCCTTCAGTCTTTACCAGCATCAGGCTCTTTTTCAGTGAGTTGGCTCTTATCAGGTGGCCAAAGTACTGGAGCTTCAGCTTCAGCATCAGTACTTCCAATGAATATTGAGGGTTGATTTCCTTTAGGGCTAACCTTTGATCAAATCCTTTAGGATTTGACTTTCAAATCAAAAAGGATTTCCTTTTGATCTCCATTGTCCACGGGACTCTCAAGAATCTTCTCCAGCACCACACCCTTTTTCAGTGTTCTCACTATTTTTCTCTGTTTCAATGTTTTCAGTGACAATGTGCTAAAGTAATACTAGTGTTACTATTTTTTTCAACTTCTCTTTACAGTTGACCCTAGAACACCATGGTTTTAAACTATGTGAGTCCACTTTTACATGAATTTTTTTCAATAAATATGTACTACAACACTACACAATCCACAGATATTGAACCTCAGATATAGAGGGCCAGCCTCTGCACAGTTTTACACAGATTTCATGACCTCAACCCCCACATTGTTCAAGGATCAACTGTGTATTTATGACCAACAATAAGAAGATTTTGAATGCTTTGACAAAAAATTTTAGAGGTGATGGAATGATCCTAATTTTCCCATTGATAATTTAAGTCTTTTTGCTTGGTTTCACCTTGCCAAGATCATTTTTTAGAGTCCCACACAATCATGCAAAGAAAAAACTAACTTTACATTGTAAGATTTAGACTCAATATTTTAAAATTATAGTTTATTAACATTCATAATATCTTCTTTTTGACATATCATTTTATTTTTTCTTTAAAGAAACCCTTAATCCTCTGAAGTTTGGGAGGAATTAAGTACGTTGGATTAGGATTATAATATCATTCTCTTTATGGTATTAATTTACTAAATATAAAGCCAAACAACTACTAAGTCCATCAATTCAAGGGATATTTTTAGAAGTATACATTTGGCCTGTTTTCTACAACCCATAATTTTATCAATATCTTCAAAATTTCCAAAGAAGTATTGCGGATTACCACAAATTGAATTCTTAATCCTATGATGACATTAGCACCTCATCTTATATTTAACAATGATTTTAATTTTATATTTACTTATATTTTCAATACATTTCAGTGCCTTTTTGGAAACTTTTTGGTGATAGTACCATTCTTGTATGATATTTTTAAAGTTATATAAAAATAAGCTTTTACTATATATTTTGCTATCAAAATTTTAAAATTAATGTGCACAGATCAAAGTATATAGAATGCCATCAAATTTTTTTCAAGTATTTTAAGATGCTTGTCAATTATATTTTCCACACAGGGTGGTACTATCATATACCTGATGTTTCAAATCATTTTTGTCTGTATTCAGCTTTTGTAGCTATATATGATTTATATAATTCCTTTCCAGTCATCTCATGTACTAAGCCAGCTGTTCAACACACACACACAAAAATGCTTTATGTAGAAATATATGTATTTAGAAGTACATAAATCTAATAATTATGTTTTACCTGGCTCATATCTGAGATGATATCATCAAACCTTAGTGGAAAATATTTAGCATTTCTTACCTTATTTAAATTGCTTGATTCGGACTTCCCTGGTGCTCCAGTGGTTAAGACTCTGTGCTCCCAACGCAAGGGGCCTGGGTTCAATCCCTGGTCAGAGAACTAGATCCCACATGCCATAAACTGAGACCTAGTGCAGCCAAACAAATAAAGATTTAAAAAATAAACAAAAGTGCTTAATCTATAACATCTACCATAATTTCAACTAATGATTTCATATTTCATCCCCTAAATAATGTGTTACTATATTATTTGTTGTAAATGTTAGTCTTCTGCATAAATGTTCTATCATACTGATAGTGTTGGCATAATTTATGTAGTATCTGCCAAATGAAGGGAACACTAATACATTTTTTTGGACGGTGCTCTGAATGCTTGATTTTGTCCTGTCAAGCAGCTGATCATGCATATTATGTACTCATTTACAGCATGTCAATATTTTCAAAATAGTCATAGTCTCACAGCACTTATAGTTTCATAATTGATCATATTTCATTTTTAAATATTTATTATGTATCCAAACACTGTTAGGGAGTTTTAACTTCCTTTTGCTATTAGCATGATAACTCTGCTGATCATCTACTCATTTCCTTTATTAGATAATTTTTTCATCATTAAAAGATTTTCAGTATAAATTTTAAAATAATAATAAAGTAATACACATAATAAGGTTTTAGAAAACAGAATCTAGTTATTTTTCACCAATTTAAAAAATTGTGTCAACTGATGTTTCAGAACCTCCTATCTTTTCTTTTGAGATATATATATATATGCATGTGTGTATATATACAGTGAACGCTACTCAGCCATAAAAAGGAATAAAATAATGCTATTTGCAGCAACAGGGAAGGAACTAGAGATTACCATACTAAGTGAAGTAAGTCAGAAAGAGAAAATCAAACAGTGTATGATATCACTTACATGTGGAATCTAAAAATGACTCAAATGAATGTATCTACAAAGCAGAAACAGAATCATGGACATACAGAACAAACTGTAGCTGCCAAGGTGGAGAGATGGAGTGGGAGGTTGGAGTTAGCAGATATAAGCTTTTATATAGAGAGCTCTCCATTCTCTATATAAAACAAGGTCCTACCATATAGCACAGAGAACTATATTCAATATCCTATAATAAATATTTTTAATATTGCATATATATGTATAACTGAATCACCTTATTGTACAGCAATAATTAACACAACATTGTAAATCAACTACACCTCAATTTTAAAAAAAGAAGCAATTGCTTTTATTAAAAAAAAAAAAAACTCCTATCTTTTCTTAATCTTTTTACTGAGCATTCAAAAATGTACCCAATCATACAGTCCATTGATATATCACAAATAGAACACATCTATATTATGCAATTCAGATCAACAAGCAGAATATCACTAGCACCTAAGAAGACTCCATATTGCACTCCTTACTGCATCTCTCATTCCTAAACATAACCACTATTTTGACTTTTAGCATCATAATTAACTTTTTTATCCCACTGTAGTATCTTCTGCCTAAAGAATATACTTCAACATTTCCTTTTCTGATAACAAATTGCTTCAGTTTTTCTCTTGTCCAAAAATAAAAACAGTATTTACCTTCAGTTTTGATCGATAGTCTCATTGACTATAGAATTCTAGATTTTCAATTTCATTGTCTTAGAACTCTGAAAACAGTATTGTATGCAATTTTGGCCCCCCCACTGTTTTCTTTGAGAAGTCAGATGCTAGTTTGGTGATAGAAAACTAGTCTCTAGTCTCTGGCTATTATTAAAATATTCTCTTTGTTTTTAGTTTTCAGTAGTTTTACTGTGATGTACTTGGTATGATTATACACAGGAGGTGATGAAAAGATTCACAGGTTAGATCTGGTAGAGTGCTTAAAAAAGTTTGGATGGAACTTTGTAACATTGTACAGAGGCAGAGACCAAAACCATCCCAAAGAAAAAGAAATGCAAGAAGGCAAAGTGGTTGTCTGAGGAGGCTTTACAAATACCTGAGGAAAGAAGAGAAGTGAAAGGCAAGGGATACAGGGAAAGATATACTCAACTGAATGCAGAGTTCCAGAGAATAGCAAGCAGAGAAAGATAAGAAGGTCTTAAATGACCAATGCAAAAAATAGAGAAAAACAATAGAATGAGAAAGATTAGAGATCTCTTCAAGAAAATTGGAGATAACAAGGGAATGTTTCATGCAAGGATCGGCATGATAAAGGACAGAAACAATAAGGACCTAACAGAAGCAGAAGATATTAAGAAGCAGTGACAAGAATACACAGAAAAACTGTACAAAAAAGACCATAATGACCCAGGTAACAATGATGGTGTGATCACTCATCTACTGTCAGACATCCTGGAATGTGAAGTCAAGTGGGCCTTCGGAAGCATCACTATGAACAAAGCTAGTGGAGGTGATGGAATTCCAGCTGAGCTATTTCAAATCCTAAAAGATGATGCTGTGAAAGTGCTGCACTCAATATGTCAGCAAATTTGGAAAACTCAGCAGTGGCTACATGACTGGAAAAGGTCAGTTTTCATTCCAGTCCCAAAAAAAGGCAATGCCAAAGAAATCTGTATGCAGATCAAGAAGAAACAGTTGGAACTCGACATGGAACAATGGACTGGTTCAAAATTGGAAAAGGAGAGTGAAAAGGCTGTATATTGTCACCCTGCTTATTTAACTTCTATGCAGAGTACATCATGCAAAATGCCAGGCTGGATGAATCACAAGATGGAATAAAGATTTCCAGGGGAAATATCAACAACTTCAGATATGCAGATATCACTATAATGGCAGAAAATGAAGGGGAACTAAGGAGTCTCTAGATGAAAGTAAAAGAGGAGAGTGAGAAAGCTGGCTTAAAACTCAACTTTTAAAAAATTGAGATCATGGCATCTGGACCTATCTCTTCATGGCAAATAGAAGGGAAAAAAGTGGAAGCAGTGACAGATTTTATTTTCTTGAACTCCAAATCACTGCAGACAGTGAGTACAGCCACGAAATTAAAAAACACTTGTTCCTTGGAAGGAAAACTATAACAAATCTGGACAGTGTGTTGAAAAGCAGAGACATTACTCTGCCAACAAAGGTCCATATAGTCAAAGTCCATATGATTTTTCCAGTAGCCATGTAGAGATGTGAGAGTTGGACCATAAAGAAGACTGCTGAAGAATAGATGCTTTCAAACTGTGGTGCTGGAGAAGACTTGTGAGAGTTCCTTGGACTGCAAGGAGGTCAAAAACAGTTAATGCTAAAGGAAATCAACCCTGAATATTCATTGGAAGGACTGACGCTGAAGTTGAAGCTCTAACACTTTGGCCACCTGATGAGGAGCCAACTCATTGGAAAAGACCCTAAGGCTGGGAAAGATTGAGGGCAGGAGAAGGAGGTGACACAGAATGAGATGATTGGATAGCATCATCGACTCAACATGAACTCCAGGAGTTAGTGGAGGACAGAGGAGCCTAAACTACTACAATCCATGGGGTTGCAAACAGTTGGATATGACTTAGTGACTGACCAGCAACACTTGTTATGACCTTTTTGTTGTTGTTGTTCATTTTCTCCTCCTTCATTGTAATTCTTGATCCCATTTTTCTATTTTGGAGAGTTCTCACCCATTATTTCATCTCTACCATTTTCTCCATTCACTCTTCAGTCACTTTGTGACCAGCTATGCATATATTTGACCTTTATATGATATTTCCACAGCTGCATACTTTGTCTTTTCTGTCTTTTCTACACTTTGTTCCTTCAAAATTCATTCTAGATATATTCTTCTAATCTATCTTCCAGTTCACTAATTCCAACTTTAGTGAGGTCTTCAGTTCAGTTCAGTCGCTCAGTCGTGTCCGACTCTTTGCGACCCCATGAATCGCAGCACGCCAGGCCTCCCTGTCCATCACAAATTCCTGGAGTTTACTCAAACTCATGCCCATCGAGTCGGTGATGCCATCCAGCCATCTCATCCTCTGTCGCCCCCTTCTCCTCCTGCCCCCAATCCCTCCCAGCATCAGGGTCTTTTCCAATGAGTCAACTCTTCGCATGAGGTGACCAAAGTATTGGAGTTTCGGCTTCACCATCAGTCCTTCCAATGAACACCCAGAACTGATCTCCTTTAGCATGGACTGGTTGGATCTCCTTGCAGTCCAAGGGACTCTCAAGAGTCTTCTACAACACCACAGTTCAAAAGCATCAATTTTTCGGCACTCAGCTTTCTTCACAGTCCAACTCTTACATCCATACATGACCACTGGAAAAACCATAGCCTTGACCAGATGGACCTTTGTTGACAAAGTAATGTCTCTGCTTTTTAATATGCTGTCTAGGTTGGTCAAAACTTTCCTTCCAAGGAGTAAGCGTCTTTTAATTTCATGGCTGCAGTCACCATCTGCAGTGATTTTGGAGCCCAAAAAAATAAAGTCTGACACTGTTTCCACTGCCCCCCCATCTATTTCCCATGAGGTGATAGGACCAGATGCCATGATCTTAGTTTTCTGAATGTTGAGCTTTAAGCCAACTCTTTCACTCTCCTCTTTCACTTTCATCAAAAGGCTTTTTAGTTCCTCTTCACTTTCTGCCATAAGGGTGGTGTCATCTGTATATCTGAGGTTATTGATATTTCTCCCAGCAATCTTAATTCCAGCATGTGTTTCTTCCAGCCCAGCATTTCTCATGATGTACTCTGCATATAAATTAAATAAGCAGGGTGACAGTATACAGCCTTGACGTACTCCTTTTCCTGTTTGGAACCAGTCTGTTGTCCCACGTCCAGTTCTAACTGTTGCTTCCTGACTTGTATACAGATTTCTCAAGAGGCAGGTCAGGCGGTCTGGTATTCCCATCTCCTTCAGAATTTTCCACAGTTTATTGTAATCCACACAGTCGAAGGCTTTGGAGTAGTCAATAAAGCAGAAATAGATGTTTTTCTGGAACTCTCTTGCTTTTTCAATGATCCAGTGGATATTGGCAATTAATCTCTGGTTCCTCTGCCTTTTCTAAAATCAGCTTGAACATTTGGAAATTCTCGGTTCACGTATTGCTAAAGCCTGACTTGGAGAATTTTGAGCATTACTTTACTAGCGTGTGAGATGAGTGCAATTGTGCGGTAGTTTGAGCATTCTTTGGGATTGCCTTTCTTAGGGATTGGAATGAAAACTGACCTTTTCCAGTCCTGTAGCCACTGCTGAGTTTTCCAATATTGCTGGCATATTGAGTGCAGCACTTTCACAGCATCATCTTTCAGGATTCAAAATAGCTCAACAGGAATTCCATCACATCTACTAGCTTTGTTCATAGTGATGCTTTCTAAGGCCCACTTGACTTCACCTTCAGGATGTCTGGCTCTAGGTGAGTGATCACACCATTGTGATTATCTGGGTCATGAAGATCTTTTTTGTACAGTTCTTCTGTGTATTCTTGCCACCTCTTCTTAATATCTTCTGCTTCTGTTAGGTCCATACCATTTCTGGCCTTTATTAAGCCCATTTTTGCATGAAATATTCCCTTGGGATATTTAGAGATATCTAATTTTCTTGAAGAGATCTCTAGTCTTTCCCATTTTGTTGTTTTCCTCTATTTCTTTGCATTGATCGCTGAGGAAAGCTTTCTTATCTCTCCTGGCTATTCTTTGGAACTCTGCATTCAAATAGGATTATCTTTCCTTTTCTCCTTTGCTTTTTGCTTCTCTTCTTTTCACAGCCATTTGTAAGGTCTCCTCAGACAACCATTTTGCCTTTTTACATTTCTTTTCCATGGGGATGATCTTGATCCCTGTCTTCCGTACAATGTCACGAACCTCCGTCCATAGTTCATCAGGCTCTCTGTCTATCAGATCTAGTCCCTTAAATCTATTTCTCACTTCCACTGTACATTCATAAGGGATTTGATTTAGGTCATACCTGAATGATCTAGTGGTTATCCCTACTCTCTTCAGTTTAAGTGTGAATTTGGCAATAAGGAGTTCATGATCTGAGCCACAGTCAGCTCCTGGTCTTGTTTTTGCTGACTGTATAGAGCTTCTCCATCTTTGGCTGCAAAGAATATAATCAATCTGATTTCAGTGTTGACCATCTGGTGATGTCCATGTGTAGAGTCTTCTCTTGTGTTGTTGGAAGAGGGTGTTTGCTATAACCAGTGCATTCTCTTGGCAAAACTCTATTAACCTTTGCCCTGCTTCATTCCATACTCCAAGGCCAAATTTGCCTGTTACTCCAGGTGTTTCTTGACTTCCTACTTTTGCATTCCAGTCCCCTATAATGAAAAGGACATCTTGTTTGGGTCTTAGTTCTAAAAGGCCTTGTAGGTCTTCATAGAACTGTTCAACTTCAGCTTCTTCAGCAATACTGGTTGAGGCATAGGCTTGGATTACCGTGATATTGAATGGTTTGCCTTGGAAATGAACAGAGATCATTCTGTCGTTTTTGAGATTGATTCCAAGTACTGCATTTCGGATTATCTTGTTGACTATGATGGCTACTCCATTTTTCTAAGGGATTCCTGCTCACAGTAGTAGATATAATGGTCATCTGAGTGAAATTCACCCATTCCAGTCCATTTTAGTTCACTGATTCCTAGAATGTCAACATTCACTCTTGCCATCTCCTATTTGACCACTTCCAATTTGCCTTGATTCATGGACCTAACATTACAGGTTCCTATGCAATATTGCTCTTTACAGCATCGGACCTTGCTTCTATCGCCAGTCTTACCCACAACTGGGTATTGTTTTCACTTTGGCTCCATCTCTTCATTCTTTCTGGAGTTATTTCTCCACTGATCTCCAGTAGCATATTGGGCACCTACCGACCTGGGGAGTTTCTCTTTCAGTATCTTATCCTTTTGCCTTCTCATACTGTTCATGGGGTTCTCAAGGCAAGAATACTGAAGTGGTTTGCCATTCCCTTCTCCAGTGGACCACATTCTGTCAGACCTCTCCACCATGACCCATCCATCTTGGGTGGCCCCACATGGCATGGCTTACTTTCATTGAGTTAGACAAGACTGTGGTCCTGTGATCAAGTTGGCTAGTTTTCTGTGATTATGGTTTTAGTGTGTCTGCCCTCTGATGCCCTCTCGCAACACCTACCATCTTTCTTGGGTTTCTCTTACCTTGGACGTGCGGTGTCTCTTCACGGCTGCTCCAGCAAAGCGCAGCCGCTGCTCCTTACCTTGGACGAGGGGTATCTTCTCACGGCCGCCCCTCCTGACCTTGAACATGGAGTAGCTCCTTTTGGCCCTCCTGCGCCCATGCAGCAGCAGCTCCTGATATTATATTCATCAATTTTTTATCTACTATCATTTTATTTTTTTATTACAGAATTTTCATTTGCTTCTCTCTATATAACTTCCATTTAGCTTCCAAAACTCTCAATCTTGTTTTTATCTTCTTGAGTGTGTTAAGCCTAGTCATTTTAAAGTCTGGGCCTGATTACTTCGTTATCTAGGATGCTAGTAAGCTTGTATCTGTTCTCTGTTGCCTCTAAAAAAATTATTCATTTTGCCTTGTCTCTATGTTTCTTGGTGTTTGGGTTTTGGTTTTGTTTTAAATTTTGTTTTTTAGTGTTGATCATTTACATTTCAAAAATATACAGATAACTTGGGGCTTCAAAAAATGTTACCTTCCCCCAGAATCATTTGTGGTTATTGACAATACAAAATCACCTTATTAACTTCAGAAATTACAATAAGCTGAAATTTGGTTATAGTCTCTGCAAAGTTACGCTCCTTCTGATCTACACTGACTTCAGATGCAGCCCTTTAAGATTGTAACCCAAAGTTCAGGCCACGATACGTTTAAAGATTTGCAAGTCTGTTGAAAGCTTTGATGAGCTTCTCAGTGTGTTTTTTGTTTATTTTTTTCAGAAAGAAATGGAAAATTTTATTCAAGCCAAATTTGAGGATTATAATCCAGAAAAAGTTCACAGAAAGTTCTGAGAACTCTTTCACCCATTAGAAGTCAAGGCACAGTTACAGAAGATTTTGGGGACAAAAGAATGTGGATTAAATGATGTATTATTGACACTTTACACGATCCAGATCTAAGTGTCATCTTGGTGGGACATGTGACCCCTTACAAGATCAAAAAGGAATGAACACTTGCTGAATATTGTGGAGTAAAATGCATATTTTATGACAAGACAAGAGACATTTAAACATAAAAATTTGTCTCAGCCTTTTGGCCTCCTCTCTGCCTCCTACTGTGCATCGTATATCAGCATTATATATTGACCAAATATTGTCCATTGTCAGAAATACTTGTTCAACAACAAAAAGCAACATTCTCCTAACATCAATAAACAACTCCTTAAAATACAGCTTTTTCAGTGTTTTCAGCACCTCTTATGGAATCAGAAGATGCTCATAGTGGAAAAGCAGCCCAACTATAAGACTCATTCTGTGAATTTCTGTTTTCTCCTATATATTAAGTCAGTAATTTATTTCTCCTTTGTTAGTTCCTCAATGTCTTGAAGCAGATTTTATTTCACATTTTCTACTTGTCATTGACAAAAGAGTTGGTTCAAATTAGATAGTCCACCATTTCTAGAAGCAGAATGCCTCTGAAAAAAGTAAAAGTGTTAGTCACTTAGCCGCATCTGACTCTTTGTGACCCTATGCACTGTAGCCTGCCAGGCTCCTCTGTTCATGGAATTCTCCAGACAAGAATACTGGAGTGGGCAGCCATTCCCTTCTCCAGGGGATCTTCCTGACCCAGGGATAGAACCTAGGTTTCCTACAGGGAAGGCAGATTTTTACTGTCTGAGCCACCAGGGAAGCCTTTAAATTGTTTATTAATAAAACCTACCATCCTTCCATGTGTAAGCCTCAATTTCTGTCTCAGAAATCCAGGCAACAACAGAGCTGGAACAAACAAGTTGAGACTGTAGTGGGAAGTGACCCCTGAGCCTGTATATAAAATGTGTGAATTCAAGGTGAATTTCTTCACAAGCCTCCTTGACTGTGAAGCCAGTTCAAAATGACATAGTAAAAGAACGAAATTTAGGATATCTTATCTAAGCTCCCCACCTAGTCCAAACTGAAAACAAGGTCAAACACTGGTACCAATGTTTTAAAATAGCCTGTATCTAAGAGTCTCGGATTCCTTTAACAGATTCTTTGCCTCAGCCACTCCTCCAGAGGCAACCTAATTGAAGGCCATTGTTTATAGAATCTCATGCACATTTTCTTAAGATTTGCTTTGTGGCCTGTGTTTTCAACGCTGACTTTGTGAGGTCTGTGTGTTTATTTAAGGCTTAGCAAGTAAATCTCTACTTCCATAGAAAGGCACCCTTGCTCTAGCAGAGGTTGTGGAGCCACCAGTGTACCCCCTTCAAGATAAGCATGCATGTTCTCTCAGTCTCGGGGAGTGTTGGCTGCTGACAGCTCACAGACATGCTCCTCTCCAGGAACTGCCTTCACTGGAAGAGGTGGTTTGTCCAAGGGAACATCCCTTCCCTGGAGAGAGCACATATCAAATATGTGAGTAAAAAGTGCGTCACATTACCTAGCTTTAGGAAGTCTCTGAAGGGTCCTCCTAGCTCCAGAAGTCTCTGTGAGTTTGATGAAATCCTCTACTGAATCTTCAGCACAGTTCAGCCTCACCCTCTCCTTAGTCCTGCTGTGACTGAGAGCACCCCCAGCAAGCTCCTGCATGCACCTGAGTGTGTTTCCTCAGAAACTGATCTAGGACACTCATCTGTATGAAAAATAGCCACTTGACTTGGACAAAGCCATCGTAAGTAGCAGCATCCTAGCACAGTAACCCTCAAGTGAACACTAGAAGCAAAGTCCTTCTAGAGCCTGTCCAGGCCACAACAATAAAAAGGCTACACAGCATACAAAAATCTCTATGTTGGGAATGGCTAAAGAAAATGTATATATTTATATATATATATTCCATATATATAGTGGACTATTGCTCAGCCATTAGAAAAAAAAAAAGAGAGCAAAATAATATCATTTGTAGCAACAGGGATGGACCCAAGACTGTCATACTGAGTGAAATGTCAGACAGAGAGACAGCAGACAATGTTGCTTGTATATGAAATCTAAAAAATGGGAAAAGTGAACATATTTACAGGATGCAAATAGAGTCACAGATGTAGAAAACAAACTTATTGGCACCATGGGAAAGGGGAAGGAATAATCTGGGAGATTGGCATTGACATATACATATTGCTATATATAAAATATGATATGTATAAAATAGGTATAAAATAGATAAAATGGATAATAAAATAGATATATATTATATATATTTCAAATAAAATAGATAATCAATTATAAAATAGATAATTAATTAATTAGAATCTACTAAATAGCACAGGAACATACTCAATACTCTATAATGACCTATATGGGAAAAGCATCTAAAAAAGAGTGACTATATGTATACATATAACTGACTCACCTTGTATTACACCTGAAACTAACACAATATTGTAATCAAATATACTACAATAATATTTTTAATTAAAAATTTATTAAAAACTCCATGTTAAACCACATGAGCCACTGCATACTAGCAAGATCAAAACCTCATGTTGTCATTCCCTAATTTCTAAAGCCAAACGTTTCTCATACATTAATTTGTTCTCCATTTCCACAATGATTTTTTCCTCCATGCTTATCTTCTAACAAAGGCCCCAGTAACCTTCATTAATTCTCTTCTGAATTAAACTTACTATCCTAAACCATGGACATCCATTGACCCTCCATAAAATGAGTGAAAATGTGTGCTTAAACTTTATTCTAACTTTGTTTATAAGTTACAGAGTTTTCTTGGTTTTAAGTTGCAGCTCTTCTCTGAGTTCAACACAGAGAAGGTTTCTTTTTCTATTTTGGATTTATCTCTGTGAGATGAATTATGAAATATTTCTCTCTATCATTTTCCCAGAAGTTCATGCTGATATCTAACATGTTGCTTTTCATATAAATTTTGGAATGGCTAGTTGCATTTTCTCCTCTGCCTTAGAAAACATAGATAAAAATAAAATTAGATACAGGTAACATGGGTGTTATTGTGAAAAATTTAATTTAGCCTTAGCAAATTTTTTTAAAATCAAAGTTATCAACCTTTTTTTTTTTTTTTAAGACAGACAAAGACTTGTTTTATTGTATGAGTGATCTATGTAACTGCCAAGGCCACTGTGTACAGACAAGAAGGGTAGAACCTATTTCTTGGTCTCTTCCTCCTTGGACAGAACCTTGATTATTTCCTCCTTCTGGGCCTGGAGCCACTCTTCAAAGTCCTTTCTGATTCTCTAACCTTAGATCTGAAAGGCCTAAGCCTGGTGGGCCTGAAGCTTCTTATAAGTGTTGTCCACCTTCAGCTTATGGATATGTTCCATGAAAACACACTTGATTTTGAATACATTACCCTTCCCTTACAGGTAGAGGCTGTGATACATATGGCAGTCTTTATTCTTAGATTTGTGTATTTTCTGAGTAGTCTGTGTGCAATTCTCATCCTTCTCATCCTCTTCATCTAGGTTACCTTATTCAGCATTGGATACCCTTTCACATACCTAAGCCCATATGCCTACCCTTTCAATAGCCCAAGGTGTTTTTCCCAGCTTCAAGCCCAGAAATGAACAGTGACAGTGACAGGCTTCTGGATAGTCAGCCCATCTAGGATCAGCTTCTGGATCTGCTGTTGGGAGTTGGCATTGGATATTTCGTTAGTATCAGTGGGGTCCCACCAGCGCTTTTTCTTGCATTGGAGGACACTGAAGCCTGAGCATGATCGTGGATGTGGTCACAGTGGCAAAAGGAAAGCCAGCATTATCAACATTTCACTGATATTCAGGCAACATCCTGGATTAGTTAGGATCAAGTTCGGCTGTGACAGAAAATTCAGATTAACAAAATCTTTAAAAACATGTAGCTATATTTCTTGTGAAAAGGCTAGAAGTAGGCATCTCAGTGTTGTTATGACATTTCATTGTGCGGGGGACTTGGTTCCAGTTTCCTCTTTTGTTTGAGGGGCTTGGGGTTTTGCTTTTTTGTTTTCTTTAGGTCTTTATCATGCTTGGTCTTCATTCCAAAGGTCATCCTGATCTCTGAAATGATTCAAGAGGTTCTTTCATCAAATTCTCCTTTTAGTCAGCATAAGGAAAAAAGAATAAGCCAAGCACACTCACCCCACACTGCCTCAGTTCCACTTTGCGGTATCTGTACACTACATTGAACAGACCACAGGCACATGACCACAGCCACCTAAAATGTTACCTAAGAGGTGCAATCTTATTCTGCTGGCTATAAATGGGAGTTGATTCATTCTGGAGGAAGTACAAAATAGATTCTTGGAGACAATCACTAGTCTCTTCCACATAACCCCATTTGGCAATATCTCTCTATTTAGGTACATAAATGTATAGGTAGTAACTTGAATAGGTCATCTGGAAATATCATTGTTCAAAGACCGTGGATGTTTGTCTCAGGACAATTTATACCCAAATTAGGGCTCATACTCATTTTAAATATTTCTCTTCCTCAAGTCTTTGGCATTCTCTTTGAAGTGCAATTGGTTGCCTACTAGAGTTGGACAGAGTTGTAGCAAGGTCAAGAAAAGCCTCTGTATTAGAGCAGAACCAAATTATATTTCGAGAAGAATATTGGTCCTCACTACAGATGCTATCAGTCTCCTGGGAGCAAACCTGAGATTCAAATAACTATCCTGGAGTAAGTATCCAAAAGCCACAAAAATTTCCAATTGCAAATTCCATCTGTATCATTAATAATCCACTGATTATTAATGTTACTCCTCTGCATTTAACAGATAATATAAAACTGTCATACATAGGTGCATGTTAGAGTATATAACCTAAAAGTCTGCGCTGATAAAAAACATAATTCAAATTATTTCAACATAAACAATATTTATGGGAGACTTACAGTCTACTCACTCATGTAGGTTATGCAAACTTGCCATTGAGTTTTCCAGAACATCAGAGAGCTGCTCCCATGGACCAGATCCTGCATGTTGTGTAAAGATACTTTCCCCATTTTTTTTTTAGGCTGACATGATTACCCTACTTTAAGAAACTTAAACATACCTGTGAACCTCATGAAATTTACTCAAAGAATACTCCTTGAGAACATCTTTTACTATACCAAATAGTTTCTCCTCTATGAGAACTGGTGAGAGAAATTTCCTTGTGGCCTCAGGACGAAGAAAGGTGAGGAGGTTTTGTGCATGGTTTTGTAAGTAATTTTCAATTATTTTTAGATAAAAAAAGTTATTATGCATTTAAGCATGAGTTTGTGAGCTGTTTGGTGATGTGGGGGCCTTGAATGTGAAACAACTCTTAGTCACTCAGTCATGTCTGACTTGTTTTGACCCTGTGGACTGAAGCCTGCCAGGCTCCTCTGTCCATGGAATTCTCCAGGCAAGAATACTGGATTGAGTAGCCATTCCCTTCTCCAGGGAAATTTCATCATGCAGGGATCAAACCCAGATCTCCTGTATTTCAGGCAGATTCTTTACTCTCTGAGCCTAACACTTCTAATTTTTTAATAAGATGCTGAAGCTGTTTTAACCTCTATTGCCACCCAGTGGCAAAATATAGAAACTTATCTCTGTCTGTAGCTTTGCTGATTACAAAAACCTTGACATTTTCAAGCAGTGTTTTGATATTGCAGATATTTTGATTCTGTTCTTAGACATACAAGTACTTTACACAATATTATATATTTTTCCCTGAGAAGAAACTACTCATGGTGTAACCCATCATCCTAACTCTTTCATATTTTCCAATGTTTATTTTTCTGTGCTGTGTTTTGCCTTTGAAATCCTATGTACAGATTGTTGAGTTAATCATTCTCCTCCATTATGGCCCCATGCACATCATTTGTCCAACAGTCTTTCTCTGTGAAATATTTGATTCATCTGTTTATCCCCGTATCCTTCTCTTTCCCACATTCTAATATATAAATATGTTATCTTGTTAGGTATTCTTATAAAATGTATTATATTTGATATGTACAACTTTAATTTCCACAAATGACATTACACTGTGTTTACTTCAGCTATTAATATCATTTCATTCAGCGGTCTTTTAAAGATCTTCCCATATTTGCTCTGTGTTGAGTCTGTTGTTTCTACTTGCTACATAGAATCCCACAATAGAGATGAACATCTATCATGCTTCCAACACCTCACTACCATAAAAACTCTGTGATAAACATCTCTGCATATGTTTCCTCTTGGAGCTTGGCAAACATTTTCCATTACTCATAATCAGAAGTAGGATTTCAGGGTCAATGTGAACGTCATTAGACAAGTTATTTACCGCAAACTCTCCAGAATTATCTCATCACCACCAATTCATGGGAATTTCCACTTACTGGGTTGGCCAAAGTGTTCTTTCAGGTTTTCCATGACATTAAAAACCCAAACGAATGTTTTAGTCAACTCAATTATTTCACATCCCTGCAAACACTGGGCTGCTGCAGGTTTTTAATTTTGCAAATTAAATGGGATAAAATGAGCTCTTGACTTAATTTGCATTTCTGTAGCTATTAAAGTTCAACTGTAATTTCAACAAAAAGTATTATATGTGTTCTTTATTAATATAATTTATTCAGCACTCTTTAAAAAAGTTTCCCATATTATTATCTGTATATGTGTACAAAATTCATATATGCATTTTTTTTTTAATTTCAAATACTTCCCTCAAGTTTTTGCCCACAAATTTTGTTGGGTATATACGTTATTGAGGAGAATGTCTTATTTTTAGAAAGCAAAGTTCAACAATTTTTACTTTTAAATTAATCCTTTTTTGGGGGTGGGTGAAGAAACATCAATATACCTTGTGGTACAGAAGAAATAACATGCAAACAGCGGCACACTTACGTCGCCCCCACTCCTCCTGGACATGCCCATTCCTACCCCCAGGAAGTGGCAAACCCAGGACCACTGCCCAGCGGGACCTAAGTTAGTTACAGGCTCTGATAGGAACTAAGCCCTCAGGAGTCAAGGCTGGGAAGGAGAGACACCAGCTCTTAGGCCCCCTCAAGTGTCCACTAGTCATATATATGGCAAGGGAGGAACAACCCACCATAGGCCAGTTCTCCCAAAGCTCTAGAGTTTCAAGTTTGGAAATTTAATTTAAGAAATAATTCTGCACTAACAGTATGGCACTAATATTCTGCCATATTATATACTATTAGCTTTCTAGTATTATCTTTTGCATTTAAGACTTTATTCCATTGTGAATAAAACTTCACTCTTCTATTTCAAAAATGATTTAGACCTACACAGTCATTTATTCTTCCACATGATATAAAAAAAATGTTTATTAAGCACCTAGAAAAATTCACCTGGAATTTTAACTAGGAATTTACTGAAGTTATAGAATAATTTAAAGAAAATTGTAATTCCTTGTAATAATAACTTCTTCCATTTAATTTCTATTAATTGGAAATACTCTCATGATCTTTATAGTTTTTAGAATTTCTCTGCAAAATACTGTTATATTCTCTCTTTATCTGATTTTTAGCTATTTTATAGTTTTTGATGTTATTATAAATGGTAAAAAAAAGAAGTGAAGTTGCTCACTGATTCTTTGCAAACCCATGGACTGTAGCCTACCAGGCTTCTCCGTCCATGGATGGTACCTTATTGTATTTGTTTATTACTTATATTTTTTAAAGTTTGTTTATTTTTTAATATTTATTTTGTGTCTACATTCCTTGCTAAATTTGCATGTTAGCTCTAATGATTCACTTTTTATTCCATTAGTTTTATAGGTAGAAATTTTATCATCTGAAAGAATACCAATTCTCTGGAAATCCTTTCAGTTTATATTTGTTCAGTTTTAGATAATTCCTGAGCTCATTTTATTCACAATATTTTACTTACACACAACCATATAATCTTCAAATAATACTTTTTTATTTTAATTTTATTTATATTGAATTATAGTTGATGTACAATGTCATATAAGTAATAGATATACAATATAATGATTCACAATTTTAAAGGTTAAACTCCATTTATAAAATATACAAAATTTACACAATTACATTTATAAAATGTATAAACTCAATTTATGAAATGATGGCTATATTCTTTGTGTTTACAATATATCTTTGTAGCTTATTTTTTAATTTATTTTAAATGAAGCAAAGATGAATATTTTTAATGATAAAAGGTACAATTCATAAAGAAGATAAGCATCATAAACCATTAGACACCTTAACAACAAAGAAACAAAGATACATAAAGCAAAAATCAGAAGAAACATAAAGGAAAAGAAATATAATCATAGTGAGACACTAACATTTCTCTGAGAATATTTTATCAAGTGCAGAAAAAATAAGAATAGGAGCATCTTGAATGATATCATTAATAATTTAAATATAATAGATTCATATTTAATTAACTTATATTAATCATATCCTACACAAATATATTTAAAATTTTGCATCTCATATGTTGTTATTAGATGTACATAGGACATTTAGAAAAACTGGCAAAAAGATAAGCATTACTAAATTTCAAAAAAAATTTATTTGTGTGTATGTGATTCAGTTATACGTATACACATTTGTTATTTTTGAAATTATTTTCCATTATAGGTTATAACAAGATATTGACTATAGTTACCTGTGCCATACAATAAACCTTTGTTGCTTGTTGCATATCTATTTTTTAAACTAGAAATCTATCATTCTAATCATACTAAGTCAAACAAATGGAGTCAAAATGTTATTAATTTCTTAGGGAAAAATTCATAAGTTTTCTAAAATATATGTATTATACATATTCTTTCTATATATGCATACAAAAGCTTTTCTACTATGCTTGATAAAGGATTAAGAAAGAATACCAAAAAAAGAGAGAGAGAGAGAGAGATGTATAAATTGGAAAACATAAACTAAATGAAATGGGAGCACTGAATATGAAATTTAAAAAGTGAAACAAACTAGATAAAGGTAAAAGATCCTCATACAGTCCAGTTGCTTTTAAAAATGGCTGCTTACTAGAAACATATCTGGAGCTCTGGCCAAAAAAAAAAAAAAAAAAAGCCATACCTGGGCAATTGTATTTTTTTAAAAATTCCAAGATAATTCTGATATGCATCTGGATTTTGAAAAGTGATTACAGGTTTTTTTACTAAATGGTAGTTTTGGTGATATAGAATTCTATAATTTTTCTGTTGACCATGATACAATGGTATTAAGTGAGTAATAATTATATAATCATAATAGTAAAAGATGTTTATCAGTTTTCACAATCAATACCCAAACAAAACATAAAAGATAATTACAATTGAGAGCCAAAATGGAAACATGATTAGCTTAACAATATAAAATAATTAAGTACAATATGGGGGGTCAGGCAGAGTGATGTGGTAAGTGGAAATGCATACATGCACAGTTTTCATCTGCTCACCCAGTCTGTGTCTTTTGGTTGGTGCATTAAATCATTTACATTTAAGGTAATTATCAATATGTATGATCCTATTACCATTTTCTTAATTGTCTTGGGTTCATTTTCTGTAGGTAGGTCTTTTCCTTAAATTGTTTTCTACCTAGAGAAGTTCTTTTAGCATTTGTTGTAAAGCTGGTTTGGTGGTGCTGAATTCCCTTGACTTTTGCTTGTCTAGTAAACTTTTGACTTCTCTATCAAATCTGAGTGAGAGTCTTGCTAGGTAGAGTATTCTTGGTTGTAGGTTCTTCCATTTCATCACTTTAAATATGTCATGCCATTCCCTTCTGGCTTGTACAGTTTCTGTTGAGAAGTCAACTGACAGCCTGATGGGAGTTCCCTTGTATGTTATTTGTCATTTTTCCTTTGCTGCTTTTAATATTTTATCTCTGTCTTTCATTTTTGCCAAATATAGTTTGATTACTATATATCTGGGTATGTTCCTCCTTAGATTTATCCTGCGTGGGACTCTCTGTGCTTCCTGGACTTGGTCAATTATTTCCTTTACCATGTTAGAGAAGTTTTTCAGCTATTATCTCTTCAAGTATTCTCTCCGGTCCTTTCTCTCTCTCTCCTCCTTCTGGGATCCCTACAATGTGAATATTCATGCATTTAAGTTGTCCAAGAGGTCTCTAAGGTTGTCTTCATTACTTTTCATTCTTTTTTCTATATTCTGTTCTGCAGCAGTGATTTCTACCATTCTGTCCTCCAAGTCATTTATCTGTGCTTGTGCCTCAGTTATTCTGCTATGGATTCCTTCTAGTGTTTTATTCATCTCTGTTTATTCTTTAGTTCTTGTAGGTCTTTGATAAACATTTCTTGCATCTTCTCGATCCTGGCCTGCTTTCTTTCTCTGAGATCCTAAATCATATTCACTATCATTATTCTCCCCAGGTCGGTAGATGCCCAATATGCTACTGGAGATCAGTGGAGAAATAACTCCAGAAAGAATGAAGAGATGGAGCAAAAGCAAAAACAATACATAGTTGTGGCTGTGACAAGTGATGGAAGTAAAGTCTAATGCTGTAAAGAGCAATACTGCATAGGAACCTGGAATGTTAGGTCCATGAATCAAGGCAAATTGGAAGTGGTCAAACAGGAGACGGCAAGAGTGAACATCGACATTTTAGGAATCAGTGAACTAAAATGGACTGGAATGGGTGAATTTCACTCAGATGACCATTATATCTACTACTGTTGGCAAGAATCCCTTAAAAGGAATGGAATAGCCATCATAGTCAACAAAAGAGTCTGAAATGCAGTACTTGGATGCAATAAAAAAAAAAAAAAATAGAATGATTCTTGTTCGTTAGCAAGGCAAACCATTCAATATCACAGTAATCCAAGTCTATGCCCTGACCAGTAATGCTGAAGAAGCTGAAATTGAACAGTTCTAAGAAGACCTACAAGACCTTCTAGAACTAACACCCCAAAAAGATATGCTTTTCGTTATAGGGGATTGGAATGCAAATGTAGGAAGTCAAGAGACCTGGAGTAACAGGCAAATCTGACCTTGGAGTACAAAACAAAGCGGGTCAAAGGCTAATGGAGTTTTGCCAAGAGAACGCACTGGTCATAGCAAACACCCCTTTCCAACAACACAAGAGAAGACTCTACACATGGACATCACCAGATGGTCAAAACCAAAATCAGACTGATTATATTCTTTGCAATCAAGGATGGAGAAGCTCTATACAGTCAGCAAAAAGAAGACCAGGAGCTGACTGTGTCTTGGATCATGAGCTCCTTATTGCCAAATTCAGACTTAAATTGAAGAAAGTAGGGAAAACCACTAGACCATTCAGGTATGACCTGAATCAAATCCCTTACAACTATACAGTGGAAGTGAAAAATAGATTCAAAGGACTAGATCTGATAGACAGAGTGCCTGAAGAATTATGGACAGAGGTCCATGACATTGTACAGGAGGCAGTGATTGAGACCATCCCCAAGAAAAAGAAATGCAAAAAGGCAAAATGGTTGTCTGAGGAGGCCTTACAAACAGCTATGAAAAAAAGAGAAGCCAAAGGCAAAGGAGAAAAGGAAAGATATTCCAATTTGAATACAGAGTTCCAACGAACAGCAAGGAGAGATAAGAAAGCCTTCCTCAGTGATCAAAGAAAAGAAATAGAGGGAAACAATAGAATGGAAAAGACTAGAGATCTCTTCAAGAAAATTAGAGATACCAAGGGAACATTATATGCAAAGATGGGGAAAATAAAGGACAGAAAGGGTATGGACCTAACAGAAGCAGAAGATATTAAGAAGAGGTGGCAAGAATACACAGAAGTATTCAAAAAAGATCGTCATGACCCAAATAATTACAATGGTGTGATCACTCATCTAGAACCAGACATCCTGGAAAGCGAAGTCAAGTGGGCCTTAGGAAACATCACTGCAAACAAAGCTAGTGGAGGTGATGAAATTCCAGTTGAACTATTTCAAATACTAAAAGATGATGCTGTGAAAGTGCTGCACTCAATATGCCAGCAAATTTAGAAAACTCAGCAGTGGCCACGGGACTGGGAAAGGTCAGTTTTCATTCCAACCCCGAAGAAAGGCAATGCCAAAGAATGTTCAAACTGCCGCACAATTGCACTCATCTCACACTCTAGCAAAGTAATGCTCAAAATTCTCCAAGCCAGGATTCAACAATATGTGAACTGTGAACTTCCAGATGTTTAAGGTGGATTTAGAAAAGGCAGAGGAACAAGAGATCAAATTGCAAACATCTGCTGGATCATCAAAAAAGCAAGAGAGTTCCAAGAGAGTTGCTTTATTGACTATGTCAAAGCCTTTGACTGTGTGGATCACAACAAACTGTGGAAAATTCTTCAGGAGATGGGAATACCAGACCACCTGACCCTCCTCCTGAGAAATCGGTATGCAGCTCAAGAAGCAACATTAGAACTGGACATGGAACACATGACTGGTTCCAAACTGGGGAAGGAGTCCATAAAGGCTGTATATTGTCACCCTGCTTATTTAACTTAAATGCAGAGTACATCATGAGAAATGCTGAACTGAATGAAGCACAAGCTGAATTCAAGATTGCTGGGAGAAATATCAATAACCTCAGATAAGCAGATGACACCACCCTTAGTGGCAGAAAGTGAAGAAGAACTAAAGAGCCTCTTGATGAAAGTGAAAGAGGAGAGTGAAAAAGTTGGCTTAAAACTAAGCAGTCAGGAAACTAAGATCATGGCATCCGGTCCCATCACTTCATGACAAATAGATGGGGAAACAGTGGAAACAGTGGCTGACTTTATTTTTCTGGGCTCTAAAATCACTGCAGATGGTGTCTGGAGCCATGAAATTAAAAGATGCTTGCTTCTTGGAAGAAAAGCTATGACCAACCTGGACAGCATATTAAAAAGCAGAGACATTACTTTACCAACAAAGGTCCATCTTGTCAAAACTATGGTTTTTCCAGTAGTCATATATGGATGTGAGAGTTGGACTATAAAGAAAGCTGAGTGCTGAAGAATTGATGCTTTTGAACTATGGTGTTAGAGAAGACTCTTGAGAGTCCCTTGGGATTCAAAGAGACCCAACCAGTCAATCCTGAAAGACATCAACCCTGAACATTCATTGGAAGGGCTGATGCTGAAGCTGAAACTCCAGAACTTTGGCCACCAGATGAGAAGAGCCAACTCACTGAAAAAGACACTCATGCTGGTAAAGATTGAGGAGATAAGGAGAAGCAGCAGAGGATGAGATGGTTGGATGGCATCACCGACACAACCGACATGAATTTGAGTCAACTCCAGGAGTTGGCAGTGGACAAGGAAGCCTGGTGTGCTGCAGTCCATGGGGTGGCAAAGAGTCAGACATGACTGAGCAACTGAACTGAACTCATATTTATTCTGAATTCTTTTTTTCTGGTAGGTTGCCTATCTCCACTTCATTTAGTTGTTTTTCTGTAGTTTTATCTTGTCCCTTCACCTGGGATGTAACTTTCTGCTTTTTCATGCTGATTAACTTTCTGTAATGTGGTTTGTTTTTAGTTGCTGTGGGATTGTGGTTATTCATGCTTCTTCTGTCTGCCCTCTGATGGAGGAGGCTAAGAGGCTCTTATGCAAGCTTCCTGATGGGAGGGACTGGTGGTGAGAAACACTGGGTCTTGCTCTGATGGGAAGGGAAAGCTTTAATCAAATTATCTGCTGATGGGTGCGGTTGCACTCCTTCCCTGGTATTTTTTTCCCTAAGGTGACTGAGCCCTCAGTCTACAGGCTCTATGGTCAGGTTAATGGTGACCTCCAAGAGTGCTTATGCCATAAGAGACCTTCCCAGACAGCTGCTGCCAGTTCCCCCGTCTCTGTGGTGTGCCCCTGCTAACCCACACTTCTACAGGAGGCCCTCCAATACTAGCAGGTAGTCTTGCTCCAGTTTCCAGTGGAGTCACTGCTCCTTTCTTCTGAGACTTGGTGCACACAAGATTTTGTTTGTGCCCTCCAAGACTGAAGTCTGTTTCCCGCAGTCCTATGGAAGTCTTACAATAAGGAAATTCTGCTGTGCTTCAAAGTCAGATTCCCTGGGGATTCCCAGTCCCTTTATTGGGTCCTTCCCAGCCGTGGGGATCTGAACCTTCACAACAGTGGGAGAAGTTCTTTGGTATTATTGTTCTCCAGTTTGTGGGTCACCCACCCATTGGATATGGGATTTGGTTTTATTGTGATTGTGCCCATTCTACCATCTCACTGTGGCTTCTTCTTTGTCTTTGGACATGGGCTATCTGGCATCCTCCTCTCAATGGTTGTTCAACAGCTAGTTGTGACTTTGGTGCTCTCGCAGGAGATGAGTACATGTTCATCTACTCCATCATCTTGAATCAGAAGAAATAATACTTTTTGTTTAATTTCTCTTTTAAGTGAAAGTGAAGTCACTCAGTCGTCTCCGACTCTGCGACCCCGTGGACTGTAGCCCACCAGGTTCCTCCTTCCATGGGATTCTCCAGGCAAGAATATTGGAGTGGGTTGCCATTTCCCTCTCCAGGGGATCTTCCCCACCTAGGGATCGAACCCAGGTCTCCCGCATTGCAGGCAGATGCTTTAACCTCTGAGCCACTTACCTTGCTGGATTAACTAAGACTCTTAGTATTCTATTGAATGGTGAAGATTAAAGCAGCAGACAACTTGTATTTGGTTTTCACTGGAATGCTTTTAAACATTCACAGTTAAATTTACCTCATGTAGGCTATGTGTATTAATAGCTACATTTGACAATACAGTGGAAGTTTCCTTTCGTTCTGAATTAGTAGTGTTTTATCAGAATGGACATTTAAAGGTATCAAATGATTTTTTCTATAACTTTGGAGATGATTATATGGTTATATTTCCTTGATCTTTTAAAGAAAGGATTCTATCAAGCGATGTTCCTTGGTAAATAATTTTTCCATTCTCTGGATAAATGCCACTTCACCTGGTGCTGTTTTCTGTTTGCAAGTATTTTATTTGAGTCTATATAGAGATAGTTTCCAAGTAAATGTGCCTAAATGAGATTAGCTATTAGCTACTATTTTAATATTTGTTTGGAAAAAAAAACAAAAAATCTTGCTGGCTTTGATATAAAGAAAATATTGCCTCCTAAAATCAGTTGCAATCGTTTTCCATCTTTTTCTCTACCTAGAACAATGTGCATGAAGTACAATTACCTGCCATTTCCTATAGCCTGGATGTAGGACCTGCACAACTAGTAAAAACTTTAACTACTTGTTAATTTTCCTTAACAGTTACTTATATGTTCATATTTTCTCCCTTTACTGGGAGTTTTTAAAAATAAAAAATTATCTATAACAAACATGTTGATATAAATTATATACAGCATTTTCTTATTCTAACTTCTATATCACACGGTAATATGTCTACATTTCTAGAACTTATTACTCTTTTCATTAGCTCTGAGAGAGGTTTTAATATTTTTATTAATTTTCTCAAGGAGTCCTCCTTAAGTGTTGTGCCACCTTTATCAATTTTTGTTTTTCTTTTTTTTCACTTTTCTATGGTTAAATTTTTATTGATTGTGTTGCTATCAGTTCAGTTCAGTTCAGTTCAGTCGCTCAGTCATGTCCGACTCTTTGCCACCCCGTGAATCACAGCATACCAGGCCTCCCTGTCCATCACCAACTCCTGGAGTTTACTCAAACTCATGTCCATCAAGTCGGTAATGCCATCCAGCCATCTCATCCTCTGTCGTCCCCTTCTCCTCCTGCCCCCAAACTCTCCCAGCATCAGGGTCTTTTCCAATAAGTCAATTCTTCACATGAGGTGGCCAAAGTACTGGAGTTTCAGCTTCAGCATCAGTTCTTCCATTGAACACCTAGGACTGATCTCCTTTAGGATGGACTGGTTGGATCTCCTTGCTATAGCTTCCTCAATTAAAATCTTAGCTTATGTGCTTTTGGTCTGTCTTATTTACAAATAAATAACTTTAAATCTGTTAATCCTTCTATGTGTATCACTTTAAAATCATGTATGAACTTCTACATGAGCTTTTTCTTTTTTTCATGTAGAAAAAGATGTGTGCCCACCTATACACAAGCAATGCATGGTAATAAGACTGCAAAAACTAATCCTTAGTGACCACTGTTTAAAAATCCAGAAAAGCAGGAAGTAGAAAGGTACAAGTGCAGATGGTCCATCTCTAAGTCCCATATTAAACACTGAGGCACTGAGTATATGAATCACCACAGAAAACTGAACAAAGCATAAGTCAATCACTTCTGAAACTTACAGACCACAACAATTATCAGATTGACCAAAAATGTTTCTAGGTACCAAACTAGAGTCATACAGAAAGTGGATTTCAAAGCAAGAATGGCCAATACTAATTTCCTAGAAACATGGTATACATTGGTTTATCCTTCATTCTTGCTCAAATTCCTCCTAATCTGTTATTCCCACCAATGATGAAATATATTTTTGTGTGCAGCTTTGGCCAGGGATCTTTTAAGAAAAAATTCTCTTTCCTATGTTTCCCAGAATTGTAAATCCCTGCACTCACAAATTCTATTTAATCCTTCTTTGCAGCACTAATGTATTTCCTATAAACTTGCAGCTTACTGTCTACTTGATCAGTTAAGCTTTCTCACATGTGTGAATATAAAAAAGACTTTTTAAGATCACCACAGTTAAAAAAAATCAATAACTAAAGAATAATAAGCATAAATATTTATAAATGTGATGATGTGTGATGTGTTAAATCTTCTCTCATTTACAAGGCTGACTACAGCCATCTGGTCACATGTCTGGATTTCCTTTAAAAAAAAATAATAATCTTCTACATGCCATTAAGAAATTTAGAACAAAACTAAACTCTAATTAATAAAATACTAGCATACATTTTTACTATTCAACACAATTTCATGCTTTAATATCTCACCTTCCAACTTGTTCAAGCTATTTTCTAGGTAAGTGGGCCACAATAATTCAGAATTTTACATGTTTTCACAGTGGAGCCCATTTGTCATCCTTCACTTATTCACTTCTGTGGTCTGCCTACTAATTTGGACAATACAGTCAACTCTTCCCAGCTGTGAAATCCCAGGATTTTTTTTTTCAACTTCTATTTTCTTTCCAGTGTAATTACAAACCTGCCTCACATTTTTTAATTAATTTATTTATTTTAATGGGAAGATAAGCACTTTACAATATTGTAATGGTTTTTGCCATACACCAACATGAATCAGCCACGGGAGCACATGGGTCCCCCCATCCTGGACCCCCTTACCACCTCCCCCCACCACCCCATCCCTCTGAGTTGTCCCAGAGCACTGGCTTTTGAGTGCCCTGCTTCATACACCGAACTTGCACTGGTCATCTATTTTACATATGGTAATATACATGTTTCAGTGCTATTCTCTCAAATTGTCCCACTTTTGCCTTCTCCCACAGATTCCAAAAGTCTCTTCTTTACTTTGGTGACTCTTTTGGTGCCTTACATAAAGGACTGTCATTATCATCTTTCTAAACTCCATATGTATGCATTAATATACAGTATTTTTATTTCTTTTTCTGACTTACTTCACTCTGTATAATAGGCTCCAGTTTCATCCACCTCATTAGAACTGACTCAAATGCATTCTTTCTTATAACTGAGTAATGTTCCATTTTGTATATGTACCACAATTTCCTTATCATTCATCTGCCGATAGACATCTAGGTTGCTTCCATATCCTAGCTATTGTAAACTGCAACGAACACTGGGGTATATGTGTCTCTTTCATTTCTGGTTTCCTCAGTGTGCATGCTCAGCAGTAGAATTTCTAGGTCATATGGCAGTTCTATTTCCAGTTTTTTTTAAGGAATCCCCACGCTGTTCTCCATAGTGACTATACCAGTTTACATTCCCACCAACAGTATAAGAGTGTTCCCTTTTCTCCACACCCTCCCCATCATTTGTTTGTAGATTTTTTGATGGCAGCCACTCTGGTGGCATGAGATGATACTGGAATGGGTTGCCATTTCCTCCTCCAGGGTGAGACTTTTTGATGACGGCCATTCTGACTGGCATGAGATGATACTTCATCGTAGTTTTGATTTGCACTTCCCTAATAAAGAGTGATCTTTTCATGTGCTTATTAGCCATCTGTATATCTTCTTTGGAGAAATGTCTGTTTAGTTCTTTTGCCCACTTTTTGATTGGACTGTTCATTTTTCTGGTGTTGAGCTACCTGAGTTGCTTGTATATTTTGGAGATTAATTACTTGTCAGTTGTTCTGTTTACTATTATCTTCTTCCACTCTGAAGGCTACATTTCACCTTGCTTATAGTTTCCTTCATTGTGCAAAAGCTTTTAAGTTTAATTAGGTCCCATTTATTTATTTTTGCTTTTATTTCCATTATTCTGTGAGATGGGTCATAGAGGATCTTGATGTGATTTATGTGAGAGTGTTCTGCCTATGTTTTCCTCTAGGAGTTTTATAGCTTCTGGCCTTACATTTAGATCTTTAATCCATTTTGAGTTTATTTGTGTGTGTGGTGTTAAATAGTTTTCTAGTTTCATTCTTTTACAAGTGGTTGACCAGTTTGCCTGGCATCATTTGCTAAAGAGACTGTCTTTTCTCCATTGTATATTTTTGCCTCCTTTGTCAAAGATAAGGTGTCCATAGGTTCATGGATTTATCTCTGGGCTTTCTATTTTGTTCCATTGATCTATATTTCTGTCTTTGTGCCAGGACCAAACTGTCTTGATGACTGAGCTTTGTAGTATAATCTGAAGCCAGAAAGGTTGATTCCTCCAGCCCCATTCTTCTTTCTCAAGATTGCTTTGGGTATTTGATTTTTTTGTGTGTTTCCATACAAGTTGTGAAATTATTTGTTCTATTTCTGTGAAAAATACCATTGGTAGCTTGATAGGGATTGCATTGAATCTACAGATTGCTTTGGGTAGTATACTCATTTTCACTATATTGATGCTTCCAACCCACAGACATGGTATATTTCTCCATCTATTTGTGTCCTCTTTGATTTCTTTCATCAGTGTCTTATAGTTTTCTATATATAGGTCTTTTGTTTCTTTAGGTAAATTTATTCCTAAGTATTTTATTCTTGTCATTGCAATGATGAATGGGATTTTTTCCTTAATTTCTCTTTCTGTTTTTTCATTGTTACTGTATAAGAATGCAAGCGATTTCTGTGTATTAATTTTATATCCTGCAATTTTACTATAATTATTGATTAGCTCTAGTAATTTTCTGGTGGTATCATTAGGGTTTTCTATTTAGAGATTCATGTCATCTGCAAACAGCAAGCATTTTACTTCTTTTTTCCAATCTGGATTCCTTTTATTTCTTTTTCTTCTCTGACTGTTGTGGCTAGGACTTCCAAAGCTATGTTGAATAGTAGTGGTGAGACTGGGCACCCTTGTCTTATTCCTGATTTTAGAGGAAATGCTTTCAATTTTTCAGCATTGAGGATAATGTTTGCTGTAGGTTTGTCGTATATCTCTTTTATTATGTTGAGGTATGTTCCTTCTATGCCTGCTTTCTGGAGAGGTTTTATCATAAACGTGTGTTGAATTTTGTCAAAGGCTTTCTCTACACCTATTGAGACCATTATATGGTTTTTGTCTTTCATTTTGTTAATATGGTATATCACATTGATTGATTTCCAAGTATTGAAGAATCCTTGTATTCCTGGAATAAAGCCTATTTGGTCATGATGTATGATCTTTTTAATATGTTGTTGGATTCTGTTTGTTATAAGTTTGTTAAGGATTTTTGCATCTATGTTGATCAGTGATATTGGCCTGTAGTTTTCTTTTTTTTGTGGCATCTTTGTATCATTTTGGTATTAGGGTGATGGTGGCCTCATAGAATGAGTTTGGAAGTTTACCTTCTTCTGCAATTTTCTGGAAGAGTTTGAGTAGGATAGGTGTTAGCTCTTCTCTAAATTTTTGGTAGAATTCAGCTGTGAAGCCGTCTGGTCCTGGGCTTTTGTTTGTTGGAAGATTTCTAATTACAGTTCTGTGCTTGTGATAAGTCTTAAGATTTTCTATTTCTTCCTTGTTCAGTTTTGGAAAGTTATACTTTTCTAAGAATTTGTCCATTTTATTGGCATATAGTTGCTGATAGTAGTTCCTTATGATCCTCTGTATTTCTGTGTTGTCTGTTGTTTTTTCTCCATTTTCATTTCTAATTTTATTGATTTGATTCTTCTCCCTTTGTTTCTTGATGAGTCTGGCTAATGGTTTGTCTATTTTAGTTATCTTCTCAAAGAGCCAGCTTTTAGCTTTGTTGATTTTTGTTATGATCCCCCTTGCTTCTTTTTCATTTTTTCTGCCCTATTTTTATTTCTTTCCTTCTACTAACCCTGGGGTTCTTCATTTCTTCCTTTTCTAGTTGCTTTAGGTGTAGAGTTAGGTTATTTGTTTGGCTTTTCTCTTGTTTCTTGAGGTAGGCTTGTATTGCTATGAACCGTCCCCTTAGCACAGGTTTTACTGAGTCCCATAGGTCTTGGGTGGCTGTGCTTTCATTTTCATTCATTTCTATGCATATTTTGATTTCTTTTTTTATTGTGTGAGTTGCTGGTCATTCAGAAGCCTGTTTTTTAGCCTCCATATGTTTGTATTTTTAATAGTTTTTTTTTCCTGTAGTTGACATCTAATCTTACCACATTATGGTCAGAAAAGATGGTTGGAATGATTTCAATTTTTTTTTAATTTACCAAGGCTAGATTTATGGCCCAGGATGTGATCTATCCTGGAGAAGGTTCTGTGTGCACTTGAGGAAAAGGTGAAATTCATTGTTTTGGGGTGAGATGTCCTATAGATATCAATTAGGTCTAACTGGTCCATTGTATCATTTAAAGTTTGTGTTTCCTTGCTAATTTTCTGTTTAGTTGATCTATCCATAGCTGTGAGTGGGGTATTAAAGTCTTCCACTATTACTGTGTTACTGTTAATTTCCCCTTTCATACTTGTCAGCATTTGCCTTACATATTACGGTGCTCCTATGTTGGGTGCATATATATTTATAATTGTTGTATCTTCTTCTTGGATTGACCCTTTGATCGTTATGTAGTGTCCTTCTTTGTCTCTTTTCATGGCATATTTTTCAAAGTCTGTTTTATCTGATATGAGTATTGCTACTCCTGCTTTCTTTTGGTCTCCATTTGCATGAAATATCTTTTTCCAGCCCTTCATTTTCAGTCGTATCTGTCCCTTGTTTTGAGGTGGGTCTTTTGTAGGCAGCATATATAGGGGTCTTATTTTTTTATCCATTCAGCCAGACTTTGTCTTTTGGTTGGGTCATTCAACTCATTTACATTTAAGGTAATTATTGATAAGTATGATCCCATTGCCATTTACTTTGTTGTTTTGGGTTCGAGTTTATAAACTTTTTCTATGTTTCATGTCTAGAGAAGATCCTTTAGCATTTGTTGAAGGGCTGGTTTGGTGATACTGAATTCTCTCAGCTTTTGCTTGTCTGTAAAGCTTTTGATTTCTCCTTCATATTTGAATGAGATCCTTGCTGGGTACAGTAATCTGGGTTGTAGGTTTTTCTGTTTAATCACTTTAAGTATGTCCTGCCATTCCCTTGTGGCCTGAAGAATTTCTATTGAAAGATCAGCTGTTATCCTTATGGGAATCCCCTTGTTTGTTATTTGTTGTTTTTCCCTTGATGTTTTTCCCTTTAATATTTTTTCTCTCTGTTTGATTTTCATGAATTTGATTGATATGTGTCTTGGGGCATTTCGCCTTGGGTTTATCCTGTTTGGGACTCTCTGGGTTTCTTGGACTTGGGTGGCTATTTCCTTCCCCATTTTAGGGAAGTTTTCAACTATTATCTCCTCGAGTATTTTCTCAAGGCCTTTCTTTTTGTCTTTTTCTTCTGGGACTCCTGTGATTCGAATGTTGGGGCGTTTGAAATTGTCCCAGATGTCTCTGAGATTTTCTTCATTTCTTTTAATTCTTTTTTCTTTTTTCCTCTCTGCTTAATTTATTTCCACCATTCTATCTTCCACCTCACTTATCCTATCTTCTGCCTCAGTTATTCTACTGTTGATTCCCTCCAGAGTGTTTTTACCTCAGTTGTTGCATTATTCATTGATTGACTCTTTTTTATTTCTTCTAGGTCTTTGTTAAACATTTCTTGCATCTTCTCAGTCCTTGTCTCCAGATTATTTATCTGTAACTTCATTTTATTTTCCAGATTTTGGATCATTCTTACTATCATTATTCTGAATCCTTTTTCAGGTAGACTCCCCATCTCCTCCCCGTTTGTTTGGTTTGGTGGGCATTTATTGTGTTCCTTTACCTGCTGAATATTTCTCTGCCTTTTCATCTTGTTTAGATTGCTGTGTTTGTGGTGGCCTTTTTGTATGCTGAAAGTTTGTGGTCCCTCTTTATTGTGGAGGTTCCTCCCTGTGGATGGGGTGGACGAGTGGCTTGTCAAGGTTTCCTGGTTAGGGAAGTTTGTGTCGGTGTTCTGGTGGGTGGAGCTGGATCTCTTCTCTCTGGAGTGCAATGAAGTGCCCAGTAGTGAGTTTTGAGGTGTCTATGGGTTTTGTGTGACTTTAAGCAGCCGGTATATTAATGCTTGGGGCTATGTTCCTGCATTGCTGGAGAATTAGCTTGGTATGTTTTGCTCTGGAACTTGTTGGCTCTTGGGTGGAGCTTGGTTTCAGTGTAGGTATGGAGGCTTTTGGATGAGCCCTTGTCAATTAATGTTCCCTGGAGTCAGGAGTTTTCTGGTGTTCTCAAGTTTTGGATTTAAGCCTCCTGCCTCTGATTTTCAGTCTTATTCTTACAGTAACCTCAAGACTTCTACATCCATACTGCACTGATGGTAAAACATCTAGGTTAATGGAGAAAAGATTCTCCACAGTGCGGGACTCCCAGAGAGGTTTTCAGAGTTACATGGAGAAGAGAAGAGGGAGGAGGGAGATAGAAGTGACCAGAAGGAGAAGATGGGGAATCAAAAGGGAAGAGCACAATGTAGCCAGTAATCAATATCCTATGAGCTCTCCACAGCCTGAAACACCCAGAGAGGTTCACAGAATTACACAGAGAAGAGAAGAGGGAGACAGGAGATAGGGGTGACCAGGAGGAGAAGAGGGGGAGTCAAAAGGAGAGAGACAGATCTAGCCAGTAATCAGTTCCCTAAGTGTTCTCCACAGCCCAGAATACCCAAAGAGATTCACAGTGATGGGTAGAGAAGAGAAGGGGGAGGGAGGCGATAGAGGTGACCTGAGGGAGAAATAGGAGAGTCAAAAGGGGGAGAGAGCAATCAAGCCAGTAATCACACTCCTAAGTAAAAATGGGTACTGAAGATTGGATTCTTAAAGGTACAAAATTGATAACAAATACCAAAAAGCAAGATTAAAAATCTGGAGTAGAGGTTAGACTCTCAAAAATACATTATTAAAAACAGAAAACAAAATCATAAAAATTATTAAAAATATACATGAAATTTGCTTTAAAAATAGGGTCTTTTTTTGCAAGGTAATAGTAGGTTATAAAAATGAAAATTAAAGGAGTAATAAAGGGCTTAATTTTTTTTAATTAATGATAATAGTAAAACATATCTAGGAATTTCTCTGGAGCTGTTGCAGGCAGTGCAGGGTCAGTTCAGTTTCAGATAGTTCCCTGTTCCAGCTTATACTTCTCAAGATCTATAGGCCCCTTCCAGTGTAGTCGGTGCGAACTACAGGGTTTTAAGCTGTTGCACCTGTAGCTTCCAAAGCGGTTCCCTGCTTATTTCGGCTTCTTCTGTTTGCAAATCTCTTCAGCGTCTAATTTCCTCCCTGACACAAGGGGGCGAAGGTGGTCAGTTATTTAGGCTCACTTGTTCAGTCGTGCTGTGGGGAGGCAGGAACACTGCAAACATCACTGCTGAGTGTGGGGAGCGCTCACAGTGTCTTGGCCACGCTGGGTTTCCCCCTCCCCGCTCACGGCGTGTGTGCTTTCCCGGTCTACACTGCTCAGGCTCCAGGTTGCTCTGCAGGGGCACTGTCTAAAGCAGGCCCTGGATTGCGTGCACTTCCCAGGTCTAAGCCACTCAGGTTCAGGTTCTTGGGTACTCCACAAAGGCGCAAACTCAGTTGGGCTGCATTTTGTGCCCTTCCCAGGCCCGAGCAGCTCAGGCGACCAGGTACTTGGTGAGCACACTCTCCCCAGGTGTGGGGGGGAGGGGGGCATCTTATCACCTCCCTGGTCCCAGCCACTCGGTTTCCTGTGTGTGCAGCAGGAGCACCGTCTCAGGTGTGCCGTGTGTCTCCTCTGGGGAGCTGATCTCTGGCTGCAACCCTCCTGGCAGATGTCAACCATCTAGGATCCCAGGAAGACTTGGTTAGCAACTGGGAGCCTGCTCGCAGTTTGGTAGAGGATGCCATCTCTGGGGCCGAGATTGCCACGCACTGGCTCTGGCTGTTGCCTGCCTGCCTCTCTGCCTCCAGTGGGGGATGGGCCGGTCCCCAGCTGGCTAGCTCTCTTCTAGTATTCGCTCACTCCTTTGTTCTGTGAGCGAGCCCAGAAGTGCCTTAGGTTAGAGCTTTTCGCAGGAAAGTTCTCTCTCTCTCTTTTTTTTTTCTCTCTCTCTCTGTCTACCCCACGGTTTTGGTTGGTATCTCAGGTTAGCTCCCTCAGATTGTCCTTGGGGCATTTAGGTCTGATCCTTACCCTAAGCAATGCAGCCTGCGCCTCCCTGTTCAGCCCCCACTTGCTGGTGGCAGATGTGAGTGCCTGGGCTACTTCTCCACTGGGAGTTGTGGTTAGGCATGTAATCTGTGGGTTTTATTTATTTATTTTTTCCTCCCAATTATATTGCCCTCTGAAATTCCAAAACTCCCCACAGACCCACTGGTGAGAGGGTTTCGTGGTGTTTGGAAACTTCTCCTCCTTCACGACTCCCTCGACATGATGGATCTCCATCCCTAACTCATTTGTCTCTCTTTTTACCTTTTATATTTTGTCCTACTTCCTTTCGAAAACAATGGGCTGCCTTTCTGGGTGCCTGGTGTCCTCTGCCAGTGTTCAGAAGTTGTTTTGAGGAATTTGCTCAGTGTTCAAATGGTCTTTCAACGAATTTGTGGGATAGAAAGTGGTCTCCCTGTCCTATTCCTCCAACATCTTAGGACTGTTTCCCCAGATTGATTATATTCTTTGCAGTCAAAGATGGAGAAGCTCTATACAGTCAGCAAAAACAAGACTGGGAACTGACTGTGGCTCTGATCATGAACTCCTTATTGCCAAATTCCGACTTTAATTGAAAAAAGTAGGGAAAACCACTAGACCATTCAAGTATGCCCTAAATCAAACCCCTTAAGATTATACAATGAAAGTGAGAAATAGATTTAAAGGACTAGAGCTGATAGACAAATTACCTGATGAACTATGGATGGAGATTCACGACATTGTATAGGAGACAGGGATCAAGACCATCCCCAAGAAAAAGAAATACAAAAAGCAAAATGGCTGTCTGAGGAGGCCTTACAAATAGCTGTGAAAAGAAGAGAAGCAAAAAACAAAGGAGAAAAGGAAAGATATACCCATCTGAATGCAGAGTTACAAAGAATAGCAAGGAGAGACAAGAAAGCCGTCCTCGGTGATCAGTGCAAAGAAATAGAGGAAAACAATAGAATGGGAAAGACTAAAGATCTCTTCAAGAAAATTAGAGATACCAAGGAAACATTTCATGCAAAGAAGGTCACAATAAAGGACAGAAATAGTATGGACCTAACAGAAGCAGAAGATATTAAAAAGAGGTGGCAAGAATACACAGAACTGTACAAAAAAGATCTTCACAACCCAGATAACCATGATGGTGTGATCACTCACCTAGAGCCAGACATCCTGGAATGTGAAGTCAAGTGGGCCTTAGGAAGCCTCACTATGAACAAAGCTAGTGGATGTGATGAAATTCCAGTTGAGCTATTTCAAATCTTAAAAGATGATTCTGTGAAAGTGCTGCACTCAATATGCCAGCAAATTTGGAAAACTCAGCAGTGGCCACAGGATTAGAAAACATCAGTTTTCATTCCAAGCCCAGAGAAAGGCAGAGCCAAAGAATGCTCAAACTACCACACAATTGCACTCATGTAACATGCTAGTAAAATAATGCTCAAAATTCTCCAAGCCAGGCTTCAACAATACATAAACCGTGAATGTCCAGATGTTCAAACTGGTTTTAGAAAAGGCAGAGAAACCAGAGATCAAATTGCCAATATCCACTGGATCATTGAAAAAGCAAGAGAGTTCCAGAAAAACATCTATTTCTGCTTTATTGACTATGCCAAAGCCTTTGATTATGTGGATCACAACAAACTGTGGCAAATTCTGAAAAAGATGGGAATACCAGACCATCTGACTTGCCTCTTGAGAAATCTGTATGCAGATCAAGAAGCAACAATTAGAATTGGACATGGGACACATGACTGGTTCAAATAGGAAAAGGAATATGTCAATGCTATATATTGTCACCCTGCTTATTTAACTTATATGCAGAGTACATCATGAGAAATGCTGGGCTGGATGAAGCACAAGCTGGAATCAAGATTGCCAGGAGAAGTATCAATAACCTCAGATATGCAGATGACACCACCTTTATGGCAGAAAGTGAAGAACTAAAGAGCCTCTTGATGAAAGTGAAAGAGGAGAGTGAAAGAGTTGGCTTAAAGCTCAACATTCAGAAAACTAAAATCATGGCATCCGGTCCCATCAATTCATGGCAAATAGATGGGGAAACAATGGAAACAGTGGCAAACTTTACTTTCTTGGGCTCCAAAATCGCTGCAGATGGTGACTGCAGCCATGAAATTAAAAGACGCTTACTCCTTGGGAGAAAAGTTATGACCAACCTAGACAGCACATTAAAAAGCAGAAATGTTAACTTTGTCAACAAAGGTCCATCCAGTCAAGGCTATGGTTTTTCCAGTGGTCATGTATGGATGTGAGAGTTGGACTATAAATAAAGCTGAATGCTGAAGAATTGATGCTTTTGAACTGTGGTGTTGGAGAGGACTCTTCAGAATCCCTTGGACTGCAAGGAGATCCAACCAGTCCATCCTAAAGATCAGTCCTGAGTGTTCATTGGAAGGACTGATGTTGAAGCTGAAACTCCAATTCTTTGGCCACCTGAAGCAAAGAGCTGACTCATTTGAAAAGACCCTGATGCTGGGAAAGATTGAAGGTGGGAGGAGAAGGGGACGACAGAGGATGAGATGGTTGGATGGCATCACCGACTCAATGGACACGAGTTTGGGTGATGGACAGGGAGGCCTGACATGCTGCAATCCATGGGGTTGCAGGGAGTCAGACACGACTGAGCAACTGAACTGAACTCTAAATAACAATAACAATGAAAAGCAGATCAAAGAAACAATTTCCAACATGGAGTCAAAATCAGTTCTTCTCTGCAACAATTACCCCTTCTCTGCAAGTTACCCACTGTCAAAGTCCATTCCACAATCATGTGGAAAAAAGGGGTGATGACCATTCTGCTTTGTCAGATGGATCTTTCTGGGGGTGTTTGCCATTGAGGCCAATGTTCCAAATGTAGATTTGTCTTCTTTTTGTTCCTCTTTGGAAACTGTCTGCTTTACACCTGTAGACCTACTAGACCAAGTCCGTTCACTCAAGGCTTGATATTTTTAACAAGTTCTGCTACCTGTCCCTAAACCACTCTGAATAATTAGGGCCTACTTTCCACCTTCTTCTTTCTGTTTAAACACTTAGGGCAAAACTTTCACACCAATAGGCTTCCAGAGTTAGATAATAAGAATGTTCAGAGGCAAGTTTGGAGGTTCATCAAAAATTAAAATTAGACCTGCCTTATGATCTGGCAGTCCAACTCCTGGGCATGTACCCAGACAAAACTCTAATCCAAAAAGACACATGCACCTCTATGTTCAGAGTAGCACTACCTACAATAGCCAAGATATATAAACAAATTAATGTCCATCAACAGATGAATGTATAAAGATGTGGTACACGTATATAATGAAACACTACTCGACCATAAAAAGAGAATGAAATAATGCAATTTGCAGCAACATGGATGGCCCTACAGTTTATCATACTGAGTGAAGTAAGTCAGAAAGAGAAAGAGAAATACAATGTGAGATCTCTTCTGTGTGGAATCTGAACTATGACACAAATGAATTTATCTACAAAACAGAAACAGACTCTCAAGCATACAGAAGAGGTTTGTGATTGACGAGGGGGAGATAGAGTAGGGAGGGATGGATTGGGAGTTTGGGATTAGCAAATGCAAACTACTGTTTATAGAATGGATAAACAAGGTCTTGTCGCATATCACAGGGAACTATATTCACTAAACCATGATATAAGTGATATAATGATATAAACTGTATTCAGTAGACCATGATTCCATGTGACAAACCATTATGGAAAAGAATATGAAAAATAATATGAAATATATTAATATATATTAATTTATATATAATAATTAATATATTAATATAAATAAATAAAATGTATAATATGAAAAATATATTCCTTTTCATATTCATTTATATATTATTGTGTATATATGTATACATATGTGTATATATATATATATATATATATAAAACTGAATCACACTGCTCTAGAGCAGAAATTCACACAACATTGGAAATCAACAATACTTCAGTAAAACAAATTTTTTTTAAAAAGAGTGGTCAAAGGAAAATTGCATCTGTTTCAACTCAAAGAAATCACTAAATAACTAGGAAAGTGCAAAATTTCTTCCCCAAGTGAGATTTCTAACCAGACAAGCATCAGATACCTCAACACAACGCAGATGGCAGAAAGAAAAAGAGTTTTAGAAGACTGTAAATTTGGTGCAAATTCAACACAGACTTTTACTGAGAGCACAGTGCATGCAGGTAAGACAATTTGACAAGGATACAGATAGTAAAAAGACCTGGATGTTGCTCTCAAAAAGCTTAAAAATTAAAAGGGAAAAGGAACTTAAATAGCCACAACAAAAGGTCTAAAGTGAGGAAAAGATTAAGCAAAATCCAGTTAAATTGTGATGGCACTTTAGATGAGGCAGAGACAGCTCCCGCTTGAGAATCAGGGAAGGTCTTCTTCAAGAAGTGACATCTGAAATGATAAGCCTGATGGTCTATTCACATTTGAATGCATGAAGGGCCCTTGAACTTAATTCCATTCAGAATTTAAATTATGAATTTTAAAGCCTTATAACACAGGATAGAAAAATAATTCTGCAAAATTACATTTAGCTTATATTGATCATTAAGTAGAAATAAACAACAACCAAAACAGGTATACAAGGAGAGTGGAAAGGTTATCATCACTGTCCTATGTTTACATGTCTCCTGAGCTCTTGAGCTGCTGGGATCTCTTTCCAAAGGGAGAAGAGTGCTTGGGTGTTCACAGTGTGTCCTGATGAGAACAGAGATGGAAGCCATTCTACGTGGGAAGGAGGTGAGAAGGAAGGGGCTGGGAGGTGAGAAGGAAGGGGCTGGGAGGTGAGAAGGAAGGGGCTGGGAGGAGGAAAACTGAGAAAAGAGAGAGGAAAAAAGCAAGCAAGTGGAGACTGGGGGAAAGAGTAGGAAAAATGGACACAAAAACCCACCAGTGCTTCCTAAGTCAAAATGCAAGACCTGTTAGGAGTACCAGGGGCACAATCACGGCCAAGATGATCCAACCCACAGAGCAGTGATGATCTGTGGAGTGGGGTGCACACAAGGGTGTCCTCTCAAACCCGCCCACTGTTTTACTGCATTTCTGTGCTCTGCATTTGCTACTCAAGTATCTACCTCAACAATCTCCTTCTTCCCTATTTCCTCTCTTATCCCTCCTCAGAGATGACTCCATCTAACCTCCACACCTTCGTATATCTACGGGGCTCTCATTTTCAACTCCCATATTTCTTATTTTTATTCCTTTTGGGTCTGGGCTGCCTAGAATTCCCAATTTTTCACCTGGCTCTCCTGCTCTGCCTGAGGACCACCCCAGCGGGGCCCTAGTTCTTCCTCACCCCAGTAGAGGATGATGTCCTGGCCTCCTAGACTGCTGTGTCTCACCCAGCAGCTCAGGCCAGATGCCTCACTGGCTTCCACATCCAAGGAAACCTGAAGATACCACGTCCCATCAGCGTTAGGTAAGATGTCACTTCTCTGAGTGCCCTGTTGCTCCTGCTCACCCCGCATCCACATCACCCAAATGGGCTTTGGATAGAAGCCAGAGATATGACAAACCAGCATCAGATGGCCAGGGCTGGGGCTGGGGCCAGGGGACAGCCAGGCTTCTGGTTGTACTGCAGAGGACAGGGAAGGTCGTCAGATGAGGACTCTAGTACAGACTCAGAGGTTCAGAGCTTCATGTCAGTTTAGATGGACATACTTTTCCCACCGTTAGCAGTTGTCACCCATTAACCCCTCTCCCACTTGGCTGCTTGTTAGGAAGAGGAGAAGGTGTGATTTTAGAACAAAAAATTTGTGGAAGGAGGGTGCATCATCTCCGGAGATATGCCTTTCCTGCCTCTAGAAGACCCAAGAGGAAACATGAGCAGATGTCACTCAGCAGCTTATGTGTTTCCTGGGTGTGTCCATAAAGGCTGAAGTCTGCTGACCCACATGACTTGTCTGGAAGCTCAGCAGTTCTGATCCTTGATAACAAACCACACAAAGTCTATTGAGGCTTCACCAGCATGAAGCTCACAGCCTTCTGTTATCTGTATTTCAAAGGGATCTAGGGACAAGGAGTTACCAGAGAGAAGAGGACATTAAAAGGAAAAAGTGAATCAAAAGATGATGCAAGCAGAAAGAAGAAGTTTAGAAGATTTAAGGAAATGAAGCAAGATTGGCTTGATAAAAGTTCAAAGAAAAGGAAATTGGTGATAGTTGGAGATTGAGGAAGAGATGAATGACATGAGGAGAAAAGTGTTTGAAGAAGGCAATATAAAGGATGTGGATTTATTTTTCCATTTATTTTTATTAGTTGGGGGCTAATTACTTTACAATATTGTAGTGGTTTTTGCCATACATTGACATGAATCAGCCTTGGATTCACATGTATTCCCCATCCCGATCCCCCCTCCCCCCTCCCTCCCCACCCCATCCCTCTGGGTCTTCCCAGTGCACCAGCCCCGAGCACTTGTCTCATGCATCCAACCTGGGCTGGTGATCTGTTTCACCATAGATAATATACATGTTTTGATGCTGTTCTTCAAAACATCCCACCCTCACCTTCTCCCACAGAGTCCCAAAGTCTGTTCTGTACATCTGTGTCTCTTTTTCTGTTTTGCATATAGGGTTATCGTTACCATCTTTCTAAATTCCATATATATGCATTAGTATACTGTATTGGTCTTTATCTTTCTGGCTTACTTCACTCTATATAATGGGCTCCAGTTTCATCCATCTCATTAGAACTGATTCAAATGAATTATTTTTAATGGCTGAGTAATATTCCATGGTGTATATGTACCACAGCTTCCTTATCCATTCATCTGCTGATGGGCATCTAGGTTGCTTCCATGTCCTGGCTATTATAAACAGTGCTGCGATGAACATTGGGGTGCACGTGTCTCTTTCAGATCTGGTTTCCGCGGTGTGTATGCACAGGAGTGGGATTGCTGGGTCATATGGCAGTTCTATTTCCAGTTTTTTAAGGATGTGGATAATAGATAATAATATAATAAGGAAGGAGTGAGTGGAATGCAATAGGTTATATTGAGTGTGTAAATAGAGATTGCTGAAGAGATTGAATGGGGAAGAAAGTCACACTTTAAGAAGTCCATCATAGAGTGAGGAAACTGAAGGTATCTAGTCAGAGTCGAGTGAAAGGGGCTGTCACAGGTGACCACTGATGGAATATGATAAACCACAAGCCTGCAGTCAATAAGAGGGAAATGTATAAGTAAGTAGCAGGAGTCTTGAACATTATTGAAAGACAGGGTCTGGATTACACCCCTTGCCCAGCTGCTGTTCTATGGTAGGGTTCTATGGTAAGGTTCAGAATTGAGTGAAAATTGATTGGAGGATGTATATTAGAGAAATAAGAAACTCAGAGATACACACACACACACTTCTCACTGTATCCCCAATCCCTACTGAGGGAACTGAACTTACATTCAAGTTGCCATTGATTGGCATTGTTGTGAAATACCTGCAAAACTACAGCGAATCTCCTGTGAGATACACTTTGCAGTTCCATCAACTCCTCATTGTTGAAGTTGCCCTTGGGCCAAGGCCAAAGGAACATGACCGTGTGAGAGCTGCCTTTCCAGCCATGAGTCTGCAAGTCACCCAACTAAGCTGAGCCCAGATTTTGTACCCAGGAATGGTTGTAAAAAGGTAAAATCCAAATGAATTAGAAAGAGATTGGCTCCTGGAAGCCTGTGGGAAAAGAACAAAGAGAATGAGAAGGGACACTGGGAAGGAGAGAGAATGGAGAAAGAAAGGTACCAAAGAGGGGAAACTTGGTATATAATAGAAAAGGCAAGCCATAGATACCTCAGTGGACATTTGGCTGCCCCAGGGTCCCAAGAGTTAGTTATATGCAACCTTCAAGAGAGCACAGAGGAGTGGGATGTTCTGAGAGAACAGCAATGAAACAAGTATACTATCAAGGGTGAAACAGATCACCAGCCCAGGTTGGATGCATGAGACAAGTGCTCAGGGCTGGTGCACTGGGAAGACCCAGAGGGATGGGATGGTGAGGGAGGCGGGAGGGGGGATCGGGATGGGGAACACATGAATCCATGGCTGATTCATGTCAATGTATGGCAAAAACCACTGCAATATTGTAAAGTAATTAGCCTCCAACTAATAAAAATAAATGAAAAAAAAAGAGAGAGAGAGCACAGAGAACTGGAGTCAGGGATACTTAGATTGGAACTGAGCTGATAACTCTCAATCTCCATCTTGGGGAAACCATTACACATGCACACAAGCGCGTGTGTGCATGCACACACACACAAACACATCCCTTCCTGGATAAGAGCTCTTACCCTCTTCATTGTCACCACCTGGGAGGAGAGTAAGGAACAATGAAAGTTGCAGAAACAGCATCTCATTTGCAGATGTTCTTTCTCACAAAAAAGTAGGTCTTTGATTTCTGTTCTAAGCAAACCCACCCCAAAACACTTCTGTTCTGACTTCCTCTTTCTGCCAACAGCAAACCTTTCCTTTAGTCACTGACTGAAAAAAGAAAGCTTGCTCCTTCCCTAGGCTCTGAACCACATACTCAGATATTCATTTCCCTTCCAGTTCTGATACTCCTCTCTGGATTCCAGTTTCTCTCTTTGTCACCAACATCCATTCTGCTCACCTTTCTATATTTTAACTGCTATGGACCAAATCTTAAATGGTGTTGGAAAGTCAGTGCATTTGTAAGGCCTCTTTTCTCATTCATACAATAAACGAATGAAACTAAATGTCTTCTTAGCATCATGTCTAATACTCTCTTGTCCCTGTTCATTTCCATCAGTCTTTCTCTTACTTTTCTGAATATTTCCTCAAATATTCTCTTCCTCTTCCTCACCTTCACCCCACTTCACTCATATCTCTGACTTTTCTTGGTTCCTTTATTAGCTTTTTCAGAATCCCATATGAGTTCTCTGAGAAACAGTATAAACTGACACACATTCTTTATTATTCTTAGGGAATAGCCAGTAACCATCACAAAGACCACAGGAATATTGTAACATTCTGTTTGTTTCAAACAAATTCTCTGTTTGACCTGTATTGAAATATATTCACTCACCAAAGAATCACTTAGCATCTGCTTGAAACCAAGCATCTGTTACACCTGTGAATTGTGTTATGTAGTGGCTGAAAATACAATTACTTTATTCAATGACGTTTTAAATTTCTTGGGAGAAAAAACAACCCTGAATACACATCTGATGGACTGACGCTGAAGTTGAAGCTCCAAGACTTTGGCCACCTGATGCAAAGGGCTGATTCACTGGAAAAGACCTTGATGCTGGGAAAGATTGAAGGCAAAAGGAGAAGGGGTGACAGAGGATGAGATGATTAAGTAGCATCACCAACTCAATAGTCATGAGTTTGAGCAAATTCTGGGAAACAGTGAAGGACAGGAAGCCTGGTATGCTGTAGCCCACAGGTCCCAAAGTAAGACCTGATTTAGCAACTGAACAACAACAAAAAACCTTACTTGGTGAAATGAGAAACTTCAGGGTTTATTTTTTTGGACTAAAGTACATGCTAATAAGTATTATGTTTAAACAAAGGATCCTGCTGTAAATCTCTTATTAATGATGTAAAAATTAATAAACAAAAACCTCAATTAAATAAAGTCAGGAAACTCGAAGTGGGGATTCTCAGGCTTTCCAATGGCTCACCATGATTGCAGATGCCAAATTGCAATTCTCTGTTCTTCCTGAATAAACCCATCTTGTCTGGTGATAAATCGTCATCTATTTGTTTTAGGTCAACACATAATAAGAAACTAGTAATAATATGTGGGAAGTAAAGTGAATAGAATATTCTGGAGTTATTTATACAAGATTATCTTCTTATTGGTCTTCCCTGAATGTTCCATGCTTCCTTTATCATATGCTGCTCTCTGCTGGAAATGCTGATCTCCCTCATCCATGGTGTTTGTAATTGTCTAAAGTCTCTTAAATATTTGTTTATGCTACTTATCACCTGGATAGATGCATTTAGGCTATTTATTTTCTTATTTCTTGGTACATAACTAATCTGAAAGGTTATCTTGGGCTAATTCAAGGAAGAAAACTTTTTGGAAAATTAAGATTAGAAAATAGAAAGCTGGAAAGAGCTTCCCTTGAATACTTGTAGTATCTAAAAACTGGATAAGCAAAATCTCAACTTTTCTTGAAACCATCACAATACTGATCAGGACCACCAATTAACCCAAAACTTAAGGAAAGACAGATTCCTCCAAGGAAATAAGAAAAGAAAATCCTTGTTTATTTGGGACAGATGCCAGATGCTGCACAAGACAGTAAGAATAATTCAGCTAAAACCGTTAATAAATTCCTAAAGTCTAGTGTGAATATATAGAACCCTTAGGATCCACAGACAAGGGAAATTCACTTTTTTCCATGTACCTCATCAAGGGCTCCTGAAAGATTGGAATCAAGTATATAGACCAGAGAAATCCTTCCTCACAGTACAAGCCTGAGATCTGAGAAAGGTAGGAAGTCCCAACCGGATCTTTCCCCACTATCTCCCACACAGAAAAGGAGGGAGGCTGGGAGCATGGGAGGGGGAAGGGAAGAAAGTTCTATTGTCTTCAGAACACGGGTGAAGACACACAGCAGCTGGAGGAAGGAGGAAAATGGAGAAGGAACAATAAAAGAGCCTGTCCTCACCTATTAGAGATTCCATCCTGCTGAGAGCAATGTGGGAACACTTAGAAGGCCCAAGTCCCACAAGAATAAGACAGAGCCAGATTAAGATAATGCCCCTACTTCCTCTTCCAAGCAGGTGAGCGAGCAAGGAGTAGTAAGAACTTTCCACTGATGCAAGAAGGGCAACAGTGTGACCATAAATCTTCTTTAAGAACCTCACAAAGGAAGTATCCACTGATGCAAGAGAACAAAGGAAATAGCAATGCCTGCAAGCCTGCAAGAGAACCAGGAAAGGCATTTTTCCCCTGTTTTTTAAATATGAGGTCCCACATTTATATTTGGTGCTGGACTCCAAAATCGTGTAGCCACCAGTGCTTATACCATTCACTGTAGACTGGGGAAAAGCAGGAGGAGGCAGTTTGAGTTTGGGTGGGAAAAAGAGGAAGAAGAGTTAACTACCTGAGGAATGGAGGTTGAAAACAACAGGTTGAGAGCAGGGCAGAGAGACCAAGGACATTACAGATGGAGGAGGAAAGGAGGAAGCCCAGATGAGGAACAAGAAGAGGGGAGGAGGTAGGAACAAGAAGAAAGAGGAGGAGGGTGGCAGAGGCTGGGATGGGAGGAGGAAGGAGAGGAAGCTGACAGGGAGGAGCAGGAGGAGGATTGGAAAGAGAAGTGGAGCAGAGCCACTGATTCTTCAGCTCAGCTCCTGTGGGCAGCGTTGGTCCTAATCAGGGAGCAGGAAGCAGCTGGGACTTGAGTTGTGGCCCCACTGTGGACCTGCCGCTTCCCAGGGAGCTCCTCTCCTGAGCATACACTCAGCTATGGTGGATGAAGGACAGCTCTGAAGGAGGAGAAAGGATAGTGGTTTCTCAGGAGCTGACTGAGAAATACTGGGAAATGGGGGAGCTGAGAAAAAACAGAACTGGAAGCCAAAATCAAGGGCTGAGGTGGGGACAGGGGTGAGATGACTGTGACCAGAGGGGAAAAAAAGAAAGAAAAGAACTAAGAGATCTGCTCCCAGGACCAGCAAAACCTAGAATAGAAATCTGGGCATATTGGGATATACCTTGATTATAAATCAAGTTGGTGGGATATCCTAGGAGAGTCTGGTATTCTTCCCTGGGTCACCAGACCTCCCTGAGGATCCTTCTTGATTCACTGGTCAAGACTTAAGTCATTGGTACTTAGGCCACAAGCATTCTCATATTCTTTCTAGCAACTGTTTCTTGGTGCTCCTTCATACACCATCTCAGCTCTTTAATTCCGTCTCCTCAGGACCCAGGTGTGACCTCCCCTCCCTCAGGCTTATCCTACATCTCCTCCCCACCAAAAGAAACCTCAACTTCCCTGCTAGAGAAATTCACTGCCTCTGATAATGATGTGCCTTTTACTGGCCTCATTTTTCCCTCCCACTCTACTTCAAGATTCCCCTTCACTTTTCTGGCTTCATGCATCTGGTCTGTTTGCTTCTCACCCCTCACAGCAAATACTTTGCACTCCTTATGGCTCAGATGGTAATGAATCTGGTTTCAATTAGGGAGACCCCAGTTTGATCCCTGAGTCAGGAAGATCCCCTGGAGAAGGGAATGGCTGCCCACTCCAATATTCTTGCCTGGAGAATTCCATAGACAGAGGAACCTGGCCAGCTACAGTCCACAGGGTGGCAAAGAGTCAGACATGACTGAGTGACTGTCAATTCACAATTCAAAAGGAGCTTTGGACTGAGAGTAAGGTGAACTCCTGGATAGACTCTTGCTGGATATAGCAGTATACTGGAGTGATCATAGCATTCTGGTCTTAGTTTTCTTATCTGTAACATGATTAAGTGAAAAGAACTGAATATGTCCCAGCAACACTTTTGGCTTCAACATTTTTGTGCCTTACTAAAAAGCAGAGACATTACTTTGCCAACAAAGGTCTGTCTAGTCAAGGCTATGGTTTTTCCAGTGGTCATGTATGGATGTGAGAGTTGGACTATAAAGAAAGCTGAGCACCGAAGAATTCATGCTTTTGAACTGTGGTGTTGGAGAAGCCTCTTGAGAGTCCCTTGGACTGCAAGGAGATCCAACCAGTCCATCCTAAAGGAGATCAGTCCTGAGTATTCATTAGGAGGACTGATTTTGAAGCTGAAACTCCAATAGTTTGGCCACCTGATGCAAAGAGCTGACTCATTGGAAAAGACCCTGATGCTGGGAAAGATTGAAGGTGGGAGGAGAAGGGGACGACAGAGGGTGAGATGGTTGGATGGCATCACTGACTCAATGGACATGGGTTTGGGTGGACTCCAGGACTTGGTGATGGACAGGAAGGCCTGGTGTGCTGTGGTTCCTGGGGCCACAAAGGGTCGGACACAACTGAGCGACTGAAATGAATGGAACTGATGCTCCTGCATCTTCTGACCCGTGTGTTCTCCTCTTTCCCTACTCTGCATCTCCCTCCTCTCATTCTTCTGTGTCTTCCCTTCATTCTTCACTAAGTCTCTATCTCAACTCTTGGTTTTCCTCTCCATCTTTTCATAGTCCCTACCCTACAACCTAATCTCACCTTTCTTTCTGACTCATTTTCAAATCTAAAGCATTATTTTATCATGTGATTCTTGGATTCCAGTGTTCAGTTCAGTTCAATTCAGTCACTCAGTCATGTCCAACTCTTTGTGACCCCAGGGACTGCAGCACACCAGACCTCCCTGTCCATCACCAACACCCGGAGTTTATTCAAACTCATGTCCATTGAGATGGTGATGCCATCCAACCATCTCATCCTCTGTCATCACCTTCTCCTCCCACCTTTAAGCTTTCCCAGCACCAAGGTCTTTTCCAATGAGTCAGTTCTTCACATCAGGTGACCAAAGTATTGTAGCTTCAGTTTCAGGATGGACTGGTTGGATCTCCTTGCTGCCCAAGGGACTCTCAAGAGTCTTCTCCAGCACCACAGTTCAAAAGCATCAATTCTTCAGTGCTCAGCCTTCTTTATGGTCCAACTCCCATATCCTTACATGACTGCTGAAAAAACCATATCTTTGACTATATGGACATTTGTCACCAAAGTGATGTCTTTGTTTTTTAATGCACTGTCTAGGTTTGTCATATCTTTTCTTCCAAGGAGCAAGCATCTTAATTTAATGGCTGCAGTCACCATCTGCAGTGATTTTGGAACACAAAAAACAATAAATTCTGTCACTGTTTTCCCATCTATTTGCCATGAAGTGGTGGAACCAGATGCCATGATCTTAGTTTTCTGAATGTTGAGCTTTAAGGCAATTTTTTCAATCTCCTCTTTCACTTTCATCAAGACGCTCTTTAGTTCTTCTTCACTTTCTGCCATAAGGATGGTGTCATCTGCTTATCTGAGGTTATTGATATTTCTCCTGGCAATCTTGAATTCAGCTTGTGCTTCATTCAGTCCAGCATTTCTCATGATGTACTCTGCATTTAAGTTAAATAAGCAGGGTGACAATATACAGCCTTGATGGACTCCTTCCCCAATTTGGAACCAGTCATGTGTTCCATGTCCAGTTCTAACTGTGGCTTCTTGAGCTGCATACCGATTTCTCAGGAGGCAGGTCAGATAGTCTGGTATTCCCATCTCTCAAAGAATTTTCCACAGTTTGTTGTGATCCACACAGTCAAATGCTTTGGCACAGTCAATAAAATAGAAGTAGATGTTTTTTGGAACTCTCTTGCTTTTTCAATGATCCAGTGTATGTTTGCAATTTGATCTCTGGTTCCTCTGCCTTTTCTAAATCCAGCTTGAACATCTGAAAGTGCCATGTAGGGCCACCCAAGACAGACAAGTCATGGTGTAGAGTTCTGACAAAACGTGGTCCACAGGAGAAGGGAATGGCAAGCCATTTCAGTATTCTTGCCTTGAGAACCCCATGAACAGTGAAAGTGAAAGTGAAGTCACTCAGTTGTGTCCCACTCTTTGCAATCCCATGAACTGTAGCCTACCAGGCTTCTTTGTCCATGGGATTTTCCAGGCAAAAGTACAAGAGTGGGTTGCCATTTCCTTCTCCAGGGGAATCTTCCCATCCCAGGGATCGAACCTGGGCCTCCGCATTGCAGGCAGATGCTTTACCCTCTGAGCCACCAGGGAAGACCCCATGAACAGTAAGAAAAGGCAAAAAGATAGGACACTGAAAGATGAACTGCCCAGGTCGGTAGATGCCCAATGTGCTACTGGAGGTCAGTGGAGAAATAACTTCAGAAAGAATAAAGAGACGAAGCCAAAGCAAAAACAACACCCAGTTGTGGATGTGACAGGTATTGGAAGTAAAGTCCAGGGCTGTAAAGAACAATATTGCATAGGAACCTGGAATGTTAGGTCCACAAATCAAGGCAAATTGGAAGTGGTCAAACAGGAGATGGCAATAAATATCAACATTTTAGGAATCAGCAAACTAAAACGGACTGGAATGGGTGAATTTAACTCAAATGACCATTATATCTACTACTGTGGATTCCAGTGTATAAATACATAAAACACCATTATGGATTCTATTTCTGGAATGATGGCACACTACATAGCTCCAAAAGATCCAGAATTCAAGATAAAAAGTGTCTTTTAATTCTTTTTTAAATACATAACTGTATGCATGAAGAAATAAGGGAACCAAGCATAGAAGAAATGGAAACCCAGAGATGCAAACAGGAAATGATACTTGAGCATACAAGACAACATGTAGGTTCTGTAAAGATTTGGCTATTGTGGTTACTTGTATCAGGAAACAGGTCCTTAAGACCAGACAAATAAGGTGAAATTTGCAACTGAGTTTCCTGCTATACAGTCTTCTAAGTGACAAGATGGACTAGAAAGAATCTATTAATTAATCCAGGGAAGAAAGTTTGCCTGGCTGTGTATTCACTGAACATTGACTTGTTTGATTCTCATTCTGAGAATTGCTAATCACAAATCTGATACTAGAGATCAAAAATATTTCTCTTGTGTGATTCTAGAAAGCAAAATCCAATCAATTAAAACAAAATGTGGTTCCAAGTTTGTGCTATCTCTGTGACATTTGGTGGATTTTATTTTATTTTATTTTTGGCTGTGTCACTTGCAGGATCTTAGTTACTGGGCCAGGGATCAAACCTGAGCCCTGGGCTTGAAAGGGCCCAATCCTAACCACTAGACCATCAGAGGATTCCCAACATTTAATTTCCCCAATCCAAAATTACAGAACACAGAAAGAAATAATTCAGCAAAAGGAAAGTTGGTAGGCAAACAAATATAGATTAGATCTCTCAAGAAATCACACATAAAGGAAATTATATTAATATTTTAAAAGCTTAAAGATATGAAAATAAATAACTTCAGCAGAGAAAGAGACATCAAAAAATACCAGGCATATTAAACCTCTAAAAATAACTATTCTAAACACTATAATTAAAATATTGACACATGAATTCAGCAACCAATAGAAAAAGCAATTTTTAGTTATTTCTATATTGGGAAAGCTAAAGAATTTCCTGTATCACAGTGCAGAGGTAAAGAGCTGTTGAATATGAATGAAGAAGTTGAGAGTGATGAAGACTAGCATGAAATCCAGTATAAGTCTAATAGGAATTTCATTAGAGACAAAACAAGTAATGAGAAGAGGAAATGTTTAAAGAAACAATGGCTGAGAGTTTGTAGAATTAATGAAAAGGATAAATCTTTAGGTTCAGGAAAAAGAAAAGCTCCAAGGCATATTAATGAAGTTGACAAATAATGTTCATTTATACAGTGAAGAAAACAACTGAAAATTGTAGGCAACTTGAGAGTATAAATCCATTTAAGCAAAGTTTCTTTCTTTTAGATTTCAGTTATATCTTAGTAATTCAACTAGTATTTAATAAATACCAAAGGATGTGCTGAACACTAAGATGAGAAAGAGTGAAATACAGAAGGTCATACTCTAGAGAAAGAAATGTGTAAACCAACCATAAGTGTAGAGAGTGGTATTTCTCTTATGAGAGAAAGTCCAGGGATGGATGAACCTTATTAAATCCACTTTTTCTATATCTGAGCTGCTTACGTGTCCTGATCACTCAGAACCCACAACACTGCTGCAGTAATCATGTAGCCCGGAAGCAGTGACACTGTATATCCATGAGGATATTTTGGGTGGTTTTTAATTCAGAAATTGATGGAGATATCAAGAAGGTTTGAGGCTGAACCTACATGACGAGCACCTATACAACACCTCACCTGTGAGATATCAACTTTAACTCCTCCATAAGAACGGGATGAGAATCTTGAACAAAGAACATTCTCTTGGTCAGCTGCTTAATGGCTCTGACCTGTTTCAGCAATCACTACGTAAGAAAGATAAAAGCACATCTGTCAGGTGCCCTTTCTTGTACCAATTGCATTTAATACTTTTTCCCCTCATTTTATTCTGAGGACCCTTATATTCAGATAGAAAGCAGATGAAGACATCCTTTGCTATATATTTACTCAGAGTTCTCCTTAAGAGTATTCTCTACAAAAAAATATTTTAAGAAAACTTTGATTTTCCCCTAATATGTTCTGCAAGTGCTAAGTTTTTACCTATTATCCTGTAAGGCTTATTTGCTTATTTACTTGTCTACTTTGCTTAATACCTAATCGTCTAGAAGAAGACTCTGCCAACACTGGATGTACTTATTAGCTTGCTAGTGTTTCCATAAGAGGTACCACAGACTGGGTGATTTGAACAACAAATATTTATTTCTCACTGATCTAGAGGCCAGAAGTCCAAGGTCAAGGTGGCAGCAGGTTTGGTTCCTCCCACGGGCTCTCTCTTTTGTGTGTAGATGGCCATCTTCTCACATCAGTGTCCCCACATCATCTTTCCTCTATGCACACACATCCCTCTTGACTCTCTGCATGTCCAAATGTCCTATTCTTGTAAGGATACCATTCAGATTTGATTAGGGCCCACCCTAATGGCCTTGTCTTAATTTAATTGCCTTTGTAAAGGCCCTCCCTCCAAATACAGCTGTGTTCTGAAGCACTGGTTATTAGAGCTTCAACCGTGTTTAGAGAGACATGGTTCAGCCTTTAACACTGGATATATTCACTTTCAAAATCCTCTTCACTTTACCTCTTTCACTTTTCAAAGTCTTATTGACTTTCAAATGTAATTTTTAACAGAGGTCATAGATATACAGACTTCAGACACAGTTGCTATGGTTTCTGAAAGTAACCTTTAACTTCAAAAAGTTTTTAATTTTCTATTGCTTTCTTGTTCATAATTGTTGCCCCAGTGTTTATGTTTACATTCAAATAGTCAACTCTGTTTTCTAAAATGTAGAGATATGTCTGGCTTTTATTTATTAAGCCTAAAGATCAACATTATATTTTCCTTTCCTTTCACAAGATGCACTCAAAGAAGATGAGAAAAGTAGGAAGACTCACTCTAGTGGTTATCAAGATTTATTACAAACTAGAGTAACCAAGATTACTTTACTACATTGCACTGACAAAAGGATAGATTTATGCAACAAATGACCAAAATAAGGAGTCCAGAAAATACCTATAATACATATGGACACTTAAATTACAATACAACTGGTACTGCATGTAGTGTTATTAATAGATTAAATAACACTGAAAAATACAATTTTACCCCTATTTCACACTACACACAAAAATCAAGTCCAAGTATAGTGTACACATTTACATTTAGTAAAAAGGAAAACAGTTAAGCTTCTCAAAGATACAATAGTACAGTGATTTGCAAAGTCAAATCCTCAGACCAACAGAATCAGCATCATCTGGAAATTGTAAAAAAATTAATTCTTATGACTTTTCCCTGACCTAAAGAATTAGAAACTCTGGAGGTAGGTCCCAGTGAGTGACATGTGCTTTAAAAAGCCTTCCAGGTGATGCTCATATCCACTCGAGTTTGAACACCATAGATTAAGGAAAATATCTCATAATCTTGGGGTAAGGGTAAGTAATTTATAAGCGTAGAATAAAATAGCCATAAGAAAAAATATTAATGAATTGTATCCCATTAGCAAGAAATTCTTTTAATCAAACTTCAACTTTAAGAGAGTGAAAAGTAAATCAAGACATAGAAAATATTCCCAGTGCATATCCAACAAAGGAGTAGTATGCAAGGAATTATAAATAAGAAAAGAATGAATCCCCTCCCTATCACTACACACTGTCCCATACACACACACACATACACACACACACATAGCTAAAACCTTAAACTGGTACTTCACAAAACAGTGTATATAAATGGTTCAAAAGCATGTGAAAATATTTCAAGTACCATTAACCATCATGGAAACATGAACCAAAAAATTTGGATTCACTATACCCCCATTAGAAGGGTTAAAATGTAAAGGGTAAATACATTAAATATGAGTGACATTGTTAAGAAGATGAAAGGTAGATTGGTATAACCACTGAAAACTTGTTTGCCACTTATCTATTAAATGTGAAAAATACATATAAACTGTGCTCAGCAATTTCATTTGTATGTCTTTTTCCAAGAGAAATGGCTGTTTATATTTGCAAAAAGATATGTATACAAGTGTTCAAAGCAACAGTATTCAACACAACTAAAATCTGGAAACAATGAAAATGTCCATCCACAGTAGAACAGCTAAATGGTGGTACAGTCACACAATGGAATACTACACAGCAGTGGAAAATAACGAATTACTGCTATATGTTACAACATGAATAAATCTCACAAAAATAATGTCGACTGAAAGAAGGCAGACACAAAATAGGTCTTACAATATGACCCTAGTAACATGAAATTCAAAAACAAGTCTAAACTCTGGTCATAAAAGTTAGAATATTTGTTGTCTTTAAAAAGATATTGAATAAAAAATGGATGTTGACTGGGAAGTAGAAGCATGAGGGAGAAAAATTCTAGGGGCTGAAACTTTTCTATACCAGGGTAGTGAATTATGCTTAGATTCCCTCCAGAAAGCAGACCTAAATCTGGAGAGGAGAGACCATCAAAGTAAACTATAATGAAACAAGAAACATTGTATAAAACATGCTAGCCATAATGCTAAGATGAAGATGTGGAAAATGTGAGAAAGGAACGAGACTTGTGGATTCATGAGATGATGACCAGTTTTGGTCTGTGTGTATTTGGCTGGGTCAGGCCCTAGTTCTGGCATGCAGAGTCTTTTCATTGCAGCACCCAGTCTCTCTAGTTGTGGTGCATGGACTTAGTTGCTCCATGGCAGCTCAGTTCCCTGACCAGGGATGGGACACATGAAACCCATGTTCCCTGCATTGCAAAGCATATCCTCAAAAATCCATAAGAATGTGTTCTATTTTATCTCTTTGCCTTGATCTCACTTCAACCTCAGGATCAACATTCTTGCACTCTTTTCTTGATCATCTTCTTTTCTCTTCAGGGACACACTAGCACGACTACCCCTCAGATGTCACCCATATCAGTGCTTCTCAAATTTTAATGCATTTATAAACCCTGCTGATTTTGCTGACATACAAATTGTGTTTCAGGAAGTCTCAGCTGAGGTCCAAGATTCTATATGTCTAACAAGGTGATAACTCTGTTCCTTATCACTGAAACATTTTAGATAATATGAGTCTACATTCTGCCTTCTGCTTTGTATTTAGAATACTTATAAATCAATTTGTTCAATCGCTGTCATGTCCAATTCTTTGCGACCCCACGGACTGCAGCACGCCCAGGCTTCCCTGTCCTTCCCTGTCTCACTATTGTTCAAACTCATGTTCATTCACCCAGTGATGCCATCCATCCATCTCATCCTCTGTCATCCCCTTCTCCTCCTGCCCTCAGTCTTTCCCAGGATCAAGGTCTTTTCCAATGAGTACACTCTTCACATCAGGTGGCCAAAGTATGGTCGCTTCAGCTTCAGCATCAGTCCTTCCAGTGAACATTCAGGATGGATTTCCTTTAGGATTGACTGGTTTGATATCTTTGCTGTACAATGGACTCTCAATATAAAGAAATATTTTCACTCAAATTAATGTCTAGAGTTAAAAAATAAGAATGGTCAAATATAAAAACTGTGTTTCTCTTCAAGGGCTCAGAGAAATCACTAAAAACTAAAGTCACTAAGTGCAGTCTCTTGGCCAAGTGAAAAGACTTTTAACCAGAAGAGCATCAGATGTCTCAACTACTACAAAGATGACAGGAAGGAAAAATTTTTTAAAAGATCATAAATTCAGAATAAATTCAACCTAGATTTTTACTTACAGCATACTTACAGCATACATGCAGATAAGATATTTTGCCATAGATACAAATGGTAAAAAGACATGGACTTTGTTCTCAAGAAGCTTATAAAATAGAAGGGAAAGGGGAAATAAATAGCTACAACAAAGGGTCTAAAGTGAGGAGGATTTTTAAAAGTTCAGTTAAATTATAAAGGCAGTTCAGACGAGGCAGAGACAGCTCCCACTTGTGAATCAGGGAAGACCCTCTGAAGGAAGTAACATCTGAAATAAGCCTGATGATGCACTCACATTTGAATACGTGAAGGATCCTAGGACCTTATTCCATCCAGAATTTAAAACCCCCAACACAGGTTAGAATGACAAATTCTGCAAAAATATCATTTAGCTTAATTGACAACTGATCATTAAGCAAAAAAACACAACAACTAAAATATCTCTGTAAGGAGAGTGGAAAAGCCATCATCACTTAAGTCTGTTTAGATGTGTCCTGAGTTCCTGGGCAGCCAGGATCTCATTCCAAAGGGAGAGTAGAACTTGGGGATCCACGGCGTGTCCTAATGAGAACAGAGATGGAAATTACTCCACATGGAGTGGAGGTAAGAAATGACAGCTAAGAAGGAAGAGGGCTGGGAAGAGGAAAACTGATGAGAGAGAGAAGAAAAGGATGGACAGACAAGTGGGCACTTGAAAAAGGGCAGGAAGGTTGCACACGAAGAACTCACCAGTGCTTCCTAAGCCAAAATGCAAGACCTGCCATGAGGACCACGGTCACAATCACTGCCAAGGCGATCCAGCCCATGGAGCTGTGATGATCTGTGGGTGGGACACACACAGGTGTCCTCACAAACCCACCCACTGTTTTGCTGCATTTCTGTGCTCTTCCTTTGTTATTGGAGTGTCACCTCACCATCTCCTTCTTCCCTATTTCTTCTCTCATCCCTCCTTCATCTAACCTCAAGATTTCCCTATGTCTCTAGGGCTCTCATTTTCAACTCCCATATTTTTTATTTTATTTTTATTCCTTTTGGGTCTGGAGTCCCTAGAATCCCCAAATTTTTCATCTAGCTCTTCTGCTCTGCTAGAGAACAACCTACTCCATTTCCAGCGGGGCCCCAGTTCTTCCTCACCCCAGTAGAGGATGATGTCCTGGCCTCCTAGACTGCTGTGTCTCACCCGGCAGCTCAGGCCGGATGCCTCACTGGCTTCCACATCCAAGGAAACCTGAAGATACCACGTCCCATCAGCGTTAGGTAAGACGTCACTTCTCTGAGTGCCCTGTTGCTCCTGCTCACCCCGCATCCACATCACCCAAATGGGCTTTGGGTAGAAGCCAGAGGCGTGACAAACCAGCATCAGACGGCCAGGGCTGGGGCTGGGGCCAGGGGACAGCCAGGCCTCCGGTCGTACTGCAGAGGACAGGGAAGATCGTCAAATGAGGACTCTAAGGCAGACCCAGAAGTTCAGATTTTCACATCAATTTAGATTGACACACTTTTCCACATTGACCCTGGTCTGATTCCTGGATCAGGAAGATCCTCTAGAAAAGACATAGGCTACCCACTCCAGGATTCTTGGGCTTCCCTTGTGGCTCAGCTGGTAAAGAATCCACCTGCAATGCAGGAGACATGGGTTTAATCCCTGGGTTGGGAAAACTCCTGGAGAAGGGGAAAGGCTACCCACTCCAGTATTCTGGCCTGGAGAATTCCATGGACTGTAATAGACCATAGGGTTGCAAAGAATCAAATACAACTGAGCAACTTTCACTTTCCCATATCTATGATGGTCACTATCCCCTCCCCCTCTTAGTTCCTTGTTAGGAAATGAAAAGGTGTGACTTTAGAACAAAATATTAATGGAGAAGGGTGTGGGACTAACCTTGTCTCTGGAGATATGCCTTCCCAGCATCAAGAAGACCCAAGAGGAAACGTGGGCAGGTATCACTGAGCAGCTTGTGTATTATTTCATTGGTTCCTCCAAACAAACTGAATAGTCTTCTGAGGCCCTGAGCCATCTTTCCACCCTCTGGAGAGGACACCCATGACTTGTTCTGAAAGCTCAAGAAGTCTGATCCTTGATAAGCAATCCGCAGAAATCCTACTGGGGCTTTCCCAGCATGCAACTCACAGGCTTTTGCTGTCTGTACCTCAAAGGGATCTAGCAAAGAAAATTAGAGAAAAGAGGGCATAAAAAAGATAAAATTAATCAAAGGATGATGGAAACAGAAGGGAGAATTTCAGATGATTTGATGAAATGAAGCAAGATTGGTTTCATCAGATATCCAGAGAAAGGGGAATTATTGGCAGTTGGGAATATAAGAAGAGATGAATGACATAAGAAGAGGGTAAAATATTTAGAGAAGGCAGTGTAAGTTATGTGAGCAAGAGAATAAGGAAGGACTTCATGTGAGAAAGTGGGGGTTAAAATAACCCAGGATGAATGAAATGAAATAGATAACACTGAATATATAGACATAGATGCCTAGTTGGAAACTGCAGAAAGGAGCTGTTGCAAGTGACCAATGACACAAGATAATAAAGCACAAGCCTGCAGTCAATGAGAGAGGAGTCTGTAAATAGCAGAAGTCTTGAACCTTCTGAGAAATCAGGGTCTAGATTATACCCTCTGCTCAAAAGGATACAATTGCAATTCTATGGTGTAGAGAGTTAAGTTTCAGAATTGATTGGAGGCTGTTTCTTAGAGAAATAAACTCAGTAAAACCCACACACCCCCTACCATATCCCCAATCCCTGTTAAGGAAAATGAACTTACATTCAAATTGCCATTTCCTGGCATGTTTGTAAAATGCCTGAACAAATCTAATGAGGAGCTCGTGAAAAAAATGTTGCAGTTCCATCAACTCCTCATTGGTGAAGTTGCCCTTGGACCAAGGCCACAGGTAAATAAAAGTCCCAGAGTTGCTCTTCCAGCCATGAGTCTGCAACTCACCCAACCAGCCTGAGCCCAGACTTTGCACCCAAGAACTGTTGTGAAAGGATAAGGCACAGATGACTTGGAAGGAGACGGGCTCCTGAAAGCCTGTGGGAAAAGAACAAAGACAATGAGGAGGGGCACTGGGAAGGAGAAAGACTGGAGGATGAAAGGTACCAAAGAAAGGAAACTCAGAGTCCAGATGAAAGGTAAGATATCTCAGCAGCCACATGCCTGCCCCAGGGCCCTATGCGCTATGTATGCATATAATCTTCAAAAGAGCACAGGGGTCTGGAGTCAGGGATACTCAGAATGAAACTAAGCTGATACTCTCAATCTTCTGGTTTGGGAAACCACCCCATACGCACAGGCATGCACGCACACACACACACACATTCACACACACATATACTTACCTTCTGGAATAGAGTTCTTATTCTCTTCATTGTCTCCACTCACGAGGAGAGCCAGGAGCAATGGAAGCTGCAGAAACAGCATCTCATTTGCAGATTTTTTTTTTCTCTCAGAAAAGCTGGTCTTTGATTTCTGTTCTAAGCAAACCTACCACACAACACCTCTACTCTGACTTCCTTCTCCTACCAACGAACCTTCCCTTTATTCACTGTCTGAAAAAAAAAAAAAAAAAAAGCAACAACAATCTGCTCCTTCCCTAATCCCCAGACCGCCTACCCAAGTGCTCATTTCTCTTCCAGTTCCGACTCTCTTCTCTGGCTTCCAAGTTCTCTCCTTGTCACCAGCTTCCATCCTGTTCCTCTTCCCCAATCTAACTGTTATGGACCAAGTCTTATGTGGTATTGAAAAGTCAATGTACCAGTAAGGACTTTCTCAACCAAGAAATAAAAGCATGAAACTAAATGTCTTCCCAGCAACCTACTTAATGTTCTCATGCCACTGCTCTTTTCTGTTACTCTGTCTTCCTCTTGTGTTTTTTTTTTTAATGTTTCCTCAAATATTCTCTCCCCCTTTCTCACTCCCACCCACCTCATTCACACCTCTGAGTTCTCACTCATTGCTTTATTAGCTTTTTCAGGATCCCCTATGATTTCCCTGAGAAACAGTATAAACTGACACATATTCTTCTTTATTCTTAGGGAGCAGCCAGTAGCCATCACAGAGACCACAGGAGCATTGCAAAATAAAGAACAGCCTCCTCTGTTTGACTTGCATTGATATATATTCACTCATCAAACAGTCATGTAGCACCTGCCTGAGAACAAGCATTTGTTATATTTGTGAATCATGTTACACACAATGCAGTAAACTTATTCTAAGAGTTTTAGATTCCTTGGGGGATAAAACACTGAAACAAGAATTGTAAATCTTGCTGTGCTGAGACTTGTTATAATGTATAAACTCTAGATCAAAAAAAAAAAAGCATTCTTGAAACAACATTTTCCAAAATGGTGACCCTAAACTGTTTTGTTTACCCAACAGGATCTTGACTTCAGAGATTGTCCTGAGGTGTTACATCTATAGCCTGTGTGGGGGAAAAAAAATTTTAACTGAGTAAATTTGAAGGTCTAGCTTTAGTCAATGATTCATGAATTGGACAACATCCCATCTAGCAACTACAAAGGCACTCAGAGAAACAGCATAAATGGAAGGTTTTAATAAAAGGGGAAGGTCAGGTGAGCTATTTATCAAAAGAAAGGAAAAGATTATTTTAGACCAGGACATCTTCTTTTTGAGGGGAAGGGAATAGCGAGAATTTTATCATGTAGATTGCCTCTTCTTCCTCTGGAGGATGGAGAGGGCCTCACAGGCAGATTATCTCATTGGTGTTGATCAGAAAATTCCAAAATAGTTGATTAAGATTACATTTCTGGTGAAGGTTGGAAATGCAGTTAAGTCGGATATTGAATCTAGATTTGGCATCATGCACTTTAGCCAAGTGACTCCACTCTGGACCTGTGTTTTCTCTTCAACAACCCCTACTGTACTGGATCCCCAACATCTAACAGAGTGCCTGGCAAGTGGTAGGTGCTCAGTTAATAGTTTTGAGTGTTGGCATAATTTGATACGGGCATCAAATGATATTGTACGTTATAGTGATCTTCAACATAAAATTATTCAAGACATCAGAAAACATTACTTACCCTGCTTGATGAAGTGAAAAACTTTAGAGTTTTACTTCAGATTAAAGTATATACTAATAAGCACGAAGTTTACACAAAGGGTCCTGCTATAAATCTCTTATTAATGATGTAAAAAAATAATAAACAGAAACCTCAATTAAATAGAGTTGGGAGACCCACAGTGGGGGCTCTCAGGCTTTCACATGGGTCACCATGATTGCAGATGCCAAATTGCAAATCTCTGCTCATCCTGAATAAACCCATCTTGTTTGGGGATATATCTTGTCATCTACTCGTTTTAGGTCAACACATAATAAGAAGCCACTGAGAATATATAGGAAGTAAAGTTAATAGAATATAGTGAAGTCATTGATCCAAGATTCTTTTCTTACTGGTCGTCCCTGAATGCTTCATGCTTGCTTTATCATATGCTGCTCTCTGCTGGAAATGCTGATCTCCCTCATTCATGGTGTTTGTAACTGTCTAAAGTCTCTTAAATATTTGTTTATGCTACTTATAACCTGGATACATGTATTTAGGCTCTTTATTTTGCTATTTCTTGGTATATAAGCAAACAAAAATTATTTCAGGCTAATTCAAGGAAGAAATTTTTTTTGGAAAATTAAAGATTAGAAAATAAAAAGCTATAAAGAGCTTCACTTGAATATTTGTAATTTTTAAAAGCTGGATAAGCAAAACCACAACTTATCTTGAAATGATCACAGCACAGAAGTATCAGGGCCACCAATTAACCCAAACCTTAAGGAAAGACAGATTCCTGCAAGGAAATACAAGATGCAAATCCTTGCTTACTTGGGACAGATGTCAGATGCTACATAAGCCAGTGAGAACAATTCACATAAAACTGTTTATAAACTCCTGAGTTTATAAGCATGAGTATCCACACTGAGAGTTACAGATATGGGAAAGTCACTCAGTCATGTCTGACTCTTTGCCACGCAATGGATTACTAGGCTCCTCCATCCAGGGGATTTTCCAGGCAAGAATACTGGAGAGGGTTGCCATTTCCTTCTCCATACAGATAAGGGAAATTCACTTTTTTCCATGGACCTCACCAGGGTCTCCTGAAAGATTGCAATCAAGGATATAGGCCAGAGAAATCCTTCTTCATGGTACAAGACTGAGATCTGAGATAGGCAAGAAGTCCCAACCAGATCTTCTCCACTATCTCCCACACAGAAAAGGATGGAGGGTGTGGGTATGGGAGGGGAGGGCAGAAAGCTCTATTGTCTTCAGGACATAGGTGGAGACGCATAGCAGCTGGAGGTTCCATCCTGCTGAGAGCAAGGTGGAACACTTAGAAGGCCTAACCCCCATAACTGAAAGACTAGGCACCTGCCTAAGAATGAGACTGAGTCAGAATAAAAATAATGCTCCTACTCAGTCTCCCAACCAGATGAGCCAGCATGGAGTAGTAGGAACTTTCCACTGCTGCACAAGAGGCAACAGTGTGGCCATAAATGTTGAAGCACCTCACAAAGGAAACACCAAAGCGTGTGAGTGAAGCAGACATTAAGAAAAATTCTCTATCCACACTGAACAAAGTAATGCTAGAGGAATTTGAAGACTGTTAAAACAACAACAAAACACAAATCCAGTTAACACCTAATTGACAGAAATTACACTCTCAGTGTCTCACAAAAGTCCATTTCAAGACCAAAAAATTAAACAAAAACACTGTTTACTTCGGTGTCTCTTGCACACAATATGATTGCATTTTAACCAGGAGTTATTAAACACACACGAAAGAGTCATGAAAGTAAAGCAGCCAGGCAACTAAGATAGTCTGCACTTGCCGCAAGATTTCCTTTGCCCTAGAGACACTGACTCTAACCAACTAAAACAGACAAACAAACAAAAACAAACAAACAAAAAAAAAACACTAAACAAACATAGCTTGAAAGACAGAAAGAGAGACAGAGAAGGAAGTTGACTTCAAAAGAAAGGGAAAAGATTTATGTCTTAGAACCATTAAAAGCCCTTGTTCCCTGCTTTTTACATATGAGGCCCCACATTTACATTTTGTTCAGTTCAGTTCAGCTGTCGCTCAGTCGTGTCTGACTCTTTGCCACCCCATGGACTGCAGCACCAGGCCTCCCTGTCCAGCACCAACTCCCAGAGTTTACTCAAACTCGTGTCCATTGAGTCGGTGATGCCATCCAACCATCTCATCCTCTGTCACCCCCTTCTCCTCCTGCCCTCAATCTTTCCCAGCATCAGGGTCTTTTCCAGTGAGTCAGCTCTTCGCATCAGGTGGCCAAAGTATTGGAGTTTCAGCTTCAACATCAGTCCTTCCAATGAACACTCAGGACTGATTTCCTTTAGGATGGACTGGTTGGATATCCTTGCAGTCCAGGGGACTCTCAAGAATACTGGACCCCAAAACTGTGTAGCCACTAGTGCTTATACCCTTCACTGCAGACTGGGGAAAAGCATGGAGGAGGCAGTTTGAGTTTGGGTAGGTAGAAGAGAAACAAGAGTTAATTAACTGAGGAATGGAGACTGGGACCAACAGGTTAGGAGCTTGGCAGAGTCACTAGGGAACTTAACAGGTGGAGGAGGAGAGGAGGAAGTTAAAAGAGGAAGATGATGAAGGGAAGAGGAGGGAGGCAGAGGCTAAAAGTGACGGAGGAGGGAGAGGAAGCAGAACGGGAAGAGTGGGCAGAGGACTGGAAAGAGAAGTGGAGAAGAGCCACTGATTCTTCAACTCAACTTCTGTAGCAGAGTTGGTCCTAGTCAGTGGGCAGGAAGCAGCTGGTAATTGAGTTGTGGCCCCACCATGGATCTGCAGTTTCCCCGGCAGCTCCAATCCTGAGCATAAACTTGGCTATGGTGGATGAAGGACAGATCTGAAGGAGGAGAAAGGACAGGGGCTTCTCAGGAGCTGCCTAAGGAATTCTGAGAACTAGAGAAGCTGAAGAAAAGCAGAACCGGAGGTCAACTTGAAGGGCTAACGTGGGGCCAGAGGGAAGGTGACTGTAACCTGGGGGGTGGAAAAATGGGAGAAAATAAAGTGGTCATATAGGTCACTGATAACTATGTGCTCCCTGGACCAAGAAACCCCAGAGGAGAAAACCAGAATAGGTGAGATAAATCCTGATTAGAATTCAAGTTGACAGGATAGAAGGGAGTCAAGTATTCTTCCCTGGGTGATCAGACCTTCCCGGGTTCCTCCCTCTTGATTCATTGGTTCTTAGGCCATCAGAATTCTCCTGTTCTTTCTAACATCTCTTACTTAGTGCTCCTCCAAACACGGAAGACCATCACAACTCTTGAATTCCTTCTCCTCAGGACCCAGATGTGAACTTCTCTGCCCACAATGTCTCATAGGTTCATCTTACATCCTTCTCCCTGCCCAAAGAAACCCCAGCTTCCCTTCTAGAGAAATCCACTGCCTCTTATACCAATTTGTCTTTTACTGACCTCATTTTCCCTCCGACTCTGCATCAAGTTTTCCCTTGCCTCTTCTTCCTTCCAGCATTTGATCTGTGTGAGTCTCACCCACCCCACCCCCCGCCACAGAAAATATTTTCCCAAAAGGAGCTTTGGACTGAGGGTCAAGATGAACTCCTAAATGGATACCTGCTGGACACAGTGTATTGGAGAAATCATATCAGCATTCTGGGCTCAGTTTTCTTATCTGCAAAAATGACTGAGTGGAAAGAACTGAACATTTTCTAAGATGAAATTTGGCTCGGCGTCTTTGTTCCTCACTGTACCCCTGCTCTTTCCCACCTGTGTGTTCTCCTCTTTGCCCACTCTACTCCCTCCTTCTTCCTCACTCTTCCGTTTTCCTAGTCATTCTCCACGAAGCCCTTATCTCAGCCCCCAGTCCTCTTCTCCATCTTATTGTCCCTACCCATTCAATCTCATTACAGTTTTCCTTCCTAACTCACTTTCAAATCTAAAGCATTGTTTTATTTTATCATATGATTTTTAGATTTCTGTGTATAAGTACATGAAACACAGTTATGAATTCTTTTTTTCTTTTTGTTAGAAATATTTTTCAACAAATGCCGGTACTATTTTTTAAATTTTTATTTATTTGTTTATTTGACTGCACTGTCTTGGTTGCTTTGCATGGGCTTTCGCTAGTTGCAGCGGGTGGAGGCTACTCATTGTGGTGGTTTTTCTTCTCATGGAGTATGGGCTCTAGATGTGAAAGCTTCATAAGTTGCAGCGCACAGGCTCAGTGTTTGTGGCACATGATCTTGGTTGCTCCGTGGCATGTTGAAATCTTCCAGGACCAGGGATTGAATGGATGTCCCCTGCACTGGAAAGCAAATTCTTATACATTGTGTCACCAGGGAAGTCCACAGTTATGGATTCTATTTCTGGCAAGATGGCTGATTGTGTAACTTGAATAGACTAAGAAATTCAAGGTAAAAAATATCTTTTCATTCTTTTTTAAATACATAGCTGTGCTGTTGATGAAATAAGGGAATCAAACATAGAAAAAAAACAGAAATCCAGAGATACAGACAGGAAATGATGCTCGGGCATACAAGACATTCTGTGTATTCCCTAGGGGTTTGGCTATTGTGGTTACTTGGATCAGGAAGCAAGGACTTGGGACTTCCCTGGCAGTCCCATGGTTAAGACTCTGTGATCCCATGCATAGGAAATGAGTTTGATCCCTGGTGGGGAATTAAGATCTCACATGCTGCACAGATAGCCAAAAAATATAAAAGGAGACAAGGCCTTGAGACTTTGTCTCAAATAAAGGGAAATTTGAAATTAAGTTTCCTGCTATACACTGGTCTCAGTGACAGAATGGACTAACAAATATCTACCTAACTGTCGGAGAAGGAAGTGTGCTTGGCTGTGTATTCACTGAACATTGGCTCGTTTGCTTGCTTCTCATTCTGAGAATTACTAATCACGAGTCTGAGACTGGAACTCAAAAATATTCTCCTTGTGTGATCTTAGAATACACAAACTAAAAAATGAAAATAAAAGATGATTCCAAGTTTATGATATCTCTGTGACACTTGGTGAATGAAAATTCTGGGGTGCCTATCTGCTTGTGGGATCTTCGGTCCCAGGCCCAGGACTGAACCTGGACTATCGGCAGTGAAAGCACCAGTCCTAACCACCACACTACCAGGGAATTTCCAACACTAGGTAAAATTTGAAGCAAAGTTTGTTTTGAGAACACTCAACACAGTCTGTGAAAAATTCCTACACATAAAGCCTTTCCTAATATGAGTGCATAACCCAAAATTACAGCATATGGAGAGAAATAATTCAGCATTAAAGAAAGTAGACGACAAACAAATAAAGGCTAGATCCCTCAAGAAATCACACACTGACAAAATTGTATTTTTAAAGCTTAAAGATATGAAAAGAAACAACACCAGAAGAGAAAGAAACATCAAAAAACACCAGGAAGATTAAGCTTCTAGATATGAATATTCCAAATACTGTAATTTAAAACTTGATCCATGGATTAAGCAAAAAAAAACAGAGAAAGCAATTTTTGAATATTTCTAAATTGAGAGAGCTGAAGAATTTTTTATAGCACAAGACAGAGCTAAATAGCTGTTGAGTACAAACAAAAAAGTTAAGAGATATGAACACTAACATGAAATCCAACATAAGTCTAATAGGAAATTCATTAGGAGACAAAACAAATAATGAGCAGAGGAAATATTTGAAGAAACTGTGGCTGATAATTTTACAGAATCAATGAAAGGCATAAATCTTTAGATTCAGGAAAGACAAAATCTCCAAAGCAAATTAATAAATTTGAAAAACAATGTTTACTTTTCATAGTGAAGAAAGCAACACAGAGTTGTGGGCAGCTTACAATATAAATCAATTTAAACCAAAGTTCTTTCCTTTAGATTTCCATATGTCTTAATTCAATCAGTACTTAATAAATACCAAGGGACATGCTAAAAGATGAGAAATGGGAGAATACAGAAGCTCTAGAGAAAGAAACAAGTAAACCAACCATAAATGTAGAGAGTGTTTCCCTTGTGAGAGAAAGCACAGGGATGCAATGAGCTTCATTAAGTCCTCATTAAGTCATTTTATCTATATTTGTACTGCTTACATGGTCTTGTTCATTCAGGGCCCCAAATACTGGTTACAATAATCAAGTAGGAGCAGTGAGATTGTACATCCATGAGAATATTTCAAGTGGTTTTTAATTTGGAAACTGATGAAGATATCAAGATATTTGAGACTGGACCTATATAATGAGTGCCGTGTGTAACACCTGGCATGTTAGATATCAACTTCTAACTTCTATGTAAGAAGCTGATGAGAATCTTGGACAGTCAGGGAACATTTTTTTGACCATAGTGCTTACTGGATTTTACTTATTTCAGCAATCACTAGGTAATATGGATAACAGTTAACACTTTTATTAGGTGCCTATTCTTATACCAATTGCATTTAATACCCTTTTTTTCCATTTTATTTTTGAGGACACTTAAAATCAGATAGGGGACTTACCTGGTGGCTCAGATAGTAAAGAATTTGCCTACAGTGCAAGAGACCCAGGTTCAGTCCCTCGGTTGGGAAGACCCCCTGGAGAATGGAATGGCAGTCCACTTTAGTATTCTTGCCTGGAGAATTCCATGGACTGAAGAGCCTGGCGGGCTACTCTCCACGGGGTCACAAAGAGTTGGACACGACTGAGTGACTAACTCTTTCATAATCAGATGGATAGTAGGTGAAGATGTTTTTTGCTCCATGCTTACTCAGAATTCTCCTTAAGAGCATCCTCTGTAAAAACTATTTTAAGACAATGTTGATTTTCCCCTAATGTGTTCTGAAAATTCTAAGTTTTTAACTATTATTCTACAAAGTTTATGTGCTTGTTTACTTGTCTACTTTGCCTAATGACTAATCATCTAGAAGAAAAGTTTGCCAACACTGCATGTATTAGTTTGCTAGTGTTACCATAACAGTTACCACAGACTGGATGACTCAAACAACAAAAATTTCTTTCTCACTGAGCTAGAGGCCAGAAGTCCAAGGTCAAGGTGTCAGCAGGTTTGGTTTCTCCTGAGGTCTCTCTCTTCGCTTATAGATGGCCATCTTTTCACATCAGTGTCTTCACACCATCTTTTCTCTGTGCATGCACACCCCTTTTGACTGTGTATGTGCAAATGTCCTCTTCTTGTGAGGATACCATTCAGATTAGATTAGGGACCTCCCTAATAGCCTCATCTTCATTTAGTTACCTCCTTAAAAGGCCCTCTTTCCAAGTACAGCTGCATTATGAGACATTAGGCATTACAGCTTCAATGTACGAATTTTAGGAAGGCACAATTCAGCCCATAACACTGGATACATTCACTTTCAAAATCTTCTTCACTTTACTTCTTATTGACTTTCAAATGTGTTTTTTTAACAGAGGTGTCTTATAGATATCCAGACTTCAGAGACTGTTGGTATGGCTTAAGAAAGTAACCTGTAACTTCCAAAATGTCTATAACTCTGTACTGTTTCCTATTAATAATTGTTACCCCAGTATTTACATTTAAATAGACATCTCTGCTTTCTAAAATGTAGAAATAATTCTGAATTTTCATTTCTTTTTCTGACTTTTCTTCATTAAACATAAAGGAAAACAATACATTTTCTTTTTGAAATGTAGAAAGTAGAAAGTCACGCTATTGGTTATCAAGATTTATAATAAACCTAGAGTAATTAAGATTACTACATTGCATTGACATAAGGATAGACTTATAGAAAAAAGGATCAGAATAAGGGGTCCAAAGACAGACCTATGTATATACAGATGGGTTCCAAGGGATTGCAAAGAATCAGACATGACTTTATAACAGAACAATATATACATAGGGACACTTAAATTACACCATAATTAATACTTCATATAAGTGCTATTAATCAATAACTAACATTGAAAAATGCAATTTTACCTCTGTTTCACACCACACACAAAAATCAAGTCTAGGAATATTGTACTGTGTGCTCAGCCTTGCCCAACTGTCTGCGGCCTCGTGGACTGTAACCCACCAGGCTCCTCTGCCCATGCAATTTTCCAGGCAAGAATACTGGAGTGGGAGCCATTTCCTACTCCAAGGGATCTTTTCGACCCAGGGATCAAACCCACATCTCTTGTGTCTCCTGCATTGGCAGACAAATTCTTTACCACTAGCACTGCCACTAGCTTTGACTAGTCTGTCTAGTCAAAGCCATGGTTTTCCCAGTAGTCATGGATGAATGTGAGAGTTGGACCATAAAGAAAGCTGAGCACTAAAGAATTGATGTTTTTGACCTATGGTATTGGAGAAGACCCTTAAGAGTCTCTTGAACTGCAAGGAGATCAAACCAGTCAATCGTAAAGGATATCAGCCCTGAATATTCATTGGAAGGACTGATGCCGAAGCTGAATTCCAATACTTTGGCCATCTGATGTGAAGAACTGACTCATTGGAAAAGACCTTGATGCTGGGAAAGATTGAAGGCAGGAGGAGAAGAGGATGACAGAGGATGAGATGGTTGGATGGCATCACCGATTTAATGGACATGAGTTTGAGCAAGCTCTGGGAGATGGTGAAGGACAAGAAAGCCTGGTGGGCTGCAGTCCATGGGGTCGTAAAGTCAGACATGACTGAGCAACTGAACAACAGCAAAGAATTGTGAGATTAAATATTTCTTCCAATTCCTTTTTGTACAGAGCTGCATTCATGGTGAAATAAGGGAAATTCCATAGAGAACCAGACAAAGAAGAGATGAGGCAAACAGGAACTAGTACTTAGGCATATGAGACACTGTCTCCTGCACTAGTAGGCAGATTCTCTGAGCCACCAGGGAAACCAGGAAATTCTCTTTTCAAAGGTTAAAGATATTAAAAAAGGAATAATATGAGAAGAGAAAGAGACATTATCAAAAACAACCAAGCAGATTAAGCCTCTAGAAATAAACATTCTAAGCACTAAAATTTAAAACTCAATGCATATATTAAGCAACAAAAGAGAAAGCAATTTGCAAGTATTTGTAGATTGGGGGATCTGAAGAATTTCCTGTAATGCAATACAGAACTGCAATGCAGAACTAAAGAGCTGTTGAGTGTGAATTAAGAGATGTAAAGACTATAATGAAATCTAATATAAGCCCAATAGGAAGTTCACAGGAGAGAGAACACATAAGAAGAAGAGGAAATATTTGAAGAAATAATACCTGAGAATTTTCCAGAAATCATGTCACAAATCTTTAGATTCAGGAAAGACAAAAGTTACAAAGCAAATTAATAAAATGATGTTCATTTTTATAGTGAAAAAACATCTCAAAGCTCACACTTCAGAAAGAAACATGTAAACTAATCATAAATGTAGTGTTGTGAACCAACCATAAATGCAGAGAGTGATAATTCTCTTGTGAGAGAAAGTACAGGTACGCAATGAGTCTCATTAAATCCATTTTATCTATATTTGCATTTCTTACATGGCACTGCTCACTCAGAGCCCCAAAATATTGCCTGTAATAATCATGTAGGACTGAGACAGTGAGACTATCTATCCTTGAGAATACTTCAAGTGGTTTTTAATTCAGAAATTTATGAAGACAGTAAGATGATTTGAGGGGCTTCCCTGGGGGCTCAGTGGTAAAGAATACCCCTGCCAATGCAGGAGACTCGGGTTCCACCCCTGAGTCAGGAAGTTTCCTTGGGAAAGGAAAAGGCCACTCACTCCATTTCTTGCCTGGGAAATTTCATGGATAGAGGAGCCTGGCAGTCTATGTTCCACGGCGTTGCAAAGAGTCAGAAGTGATTTAGCAGCTAAACAGAAACAACAACAAAAAGATGATTTGAAACTGAATCTAAATAATGAGCACCACAATTAACACTGTTACTGGGTCCAAGCTCATATTGTTTGCCATATGACAGGCCAATAAATCAAGAGATGCCCTTGTTGGGGTAAGGCATAGCAACTTTATTCAGAAAGCTGGCAGACCAAGAAATACTGGACTCATGTCTCAAAGAACCATCTTGCTTGAGTTATAATTCAGACTTCTTTATACTAAAAGGGGAGGGAGTAAAGTCAAACATTTCCCAGTTCCTGTCAGCCTTGGTTGGGGGATGGAGAATGGGAAGTGAAATGTTAATTCCGTCCTTCCTGCATTCTTTCACGGGTGGGCCTGGTCAGGATGTTTCTTGTGATGTAAACAAAGTTATTTTACTTAATGCTCATAACCTGAAAGACGGGGTCCCCAGACATAGGTCATTTTGTGCAATTGAAGCTTATAGGTAGCATCCCTTTAGTGTTTCACTTTTAACAGAATACAAAGATTCTTCCCTATTAAAACTCCTGTGTATTATAGATTTACTTCCAATTCCATAACAAGAAGCTAATGAGATTCTTGGACAATTAGACAACAAACATTTTCTTGGCAATACTGCTTAATGGTTCTTACCTGTTTCAGCAATTACTAGATAATAAGGATAATAGTACCACATCTGTTAAGTGCCTCTTTGTTTACCAATTGTGTTCATACCCTTCTTCTTTCAGTGTATTTTCTGAGGACTTTTATAAGATAGAAAGGGGATGAAGTCATTCTTTGCTATACACTTGCTCAAAGTTTCCCTTAAGAGCATGCTACAAAAACGATTTTAAGAAGACTTTGATTTTCCCTAATACGGTCTGAAAATGTGCCAAAAACTTGGTTATTATCTTGGTTTCATTGTTATGTTTCTTTACTTGGTTACCTTGCTTAATGCCCAATCATCTAGAAGAAAACTTTACCAAGACTTGACCCATTACTTTGTTAGTGTTTCTGTAACAACTACCACTGGCTGGGTGACTCAGACAACAAAAATTTATTTCCCACTGATCTAGAGGCTAGAAGTCCAAGATCAAGGTGTCATCAGTTTGATTTCTCCTGAGGTCTCTCTCTTCAGCTGTAGATGGCCATCTTTTCACATCAATGTCCTCACACCAACTTTCCTCTGGGCATGCACATCGCTCTTGACTCTGTGTGTGCCCAAATTCCCTCTTCTCATAAGGATACCATTCAGATTCGATTAGGGACACCCTAACAGCCTCGTTTTACTTTAATCACCTTTTTAAAGGTTCTATCCAAATATAGCTGTGCTCTGAGATCCTGGGTATTAGGGATTCAAAATATGAATTTTACTGAGACATGATTCAGCCTATCACATTGGATATGTGTGTGTGTGTGTGCGCTCAGTCATGTCCAACTCTTTAAGACCCCATGGACTGTAGCCCACCAGGCTCCTCTGTTCATGGGATTTACCAGGCAAGAATATTGAAGTGGAATGCCATTTCCTTCTCCAGGGGATCTTTCTGACCCAGGAATAGAACCCACATCCCTTTGAAGAAGGAATTCATAGGGCCTGGACTCCATCTCAGGCCTGTCCGTGCTGGCCGTGCTCTGCTGCCTCTCCAGCGGACTCTGAACTCTCTGCTTAGTGCCTGTGGGGACGACAATGGAAGGATAAGACCCCCTCCAGACAGGGGAATCTTGAAGATCACATCCAGGCTACTCATTGCCTAAGAGGAAGCATACCATAATTACCCCTGTCTCCGGACAGGTCATAAACTTTTTTTCGTATCTATCAGGATGTAATCACAGGCTTATCGATTATTAACTGGTTGGAATGTAACTGCAGGCTTATTGACTATTGACTGTTTGGACACGTACACATGGGGTAGGTGGTGGGTTTAGACACGTACACATGGGGTAGGTGGTGGGTCTGGACACGTACGCATGGGGTATAAAAGATTTTCACAAATGCTGGACGGGGTCCTTGGCTAAGAGGAGACTCTGCCTTGGACCCGCCGGCGTATTAAACTGCACTCCACTATCTGCATTGTCCTTCTGAGTAAGTCTGTTTCCCGGAAAGCGTGGCTATAACACCTTGTGTCCCCTGCATTGACAGGCAGATTCTTTACTTCTGTGCCACCTGAGAAGCCCTTACATTGGATATATTTACTTTGAAAATATTGTTCACTTTACCCCTTTCACTTTGCAAAATCTTATTGGCTTTCAAATGTGTTTTTTAACAAAGGTACCCTATAGATACATAGACCTAAAAGACTATTGCTCTGGCTTATGAAAGTAAGCTTTAACTTCCAAAAAATCTATAATCCTCTATTGTTTTCTTGTTAATAATTGTTGCCTCAGTATTTACATCTAAATAGACAACTCTATTTTCTAAAATGTAGAAATAAGTCAGACTTTTCTTTATTAAGCCCAAAGATCAATATTATATTTTTCTACATCACTACATTTTGGAAAACAGAGATGTCTATTTAAATGTAAAGATCAACATTATATTTTCCCTGTCTTTTCACAAGGTACATTAAAAGAAAAGTAGAAAGAGTTACACTCTAGTGATTATCAAGATTTATTATAAACCTAGAATAATTAAGATTACTACATTGAACTGGCACAGGCAAAAATTATAGAAGAAAGGATCAAAATATCCTTTATTCTGAGCCATATTCAGACTCATGCATATACAAATGGACTCAAATTACAACACATTTGTACTGCATATCAGTGTTATTAAACAATCAACCAACATTGGAAAAAGTACAATTTGACCCTTACTTGTCCATATAGTCAAAGCTATGGCTTTTCTAGTAGTCGGGTACAGATATGAGAGCTGGACCATAAAGAAGAATTGATGCTGAAAAATTGATGCTTTTGAAGCTAAATGCTGGAGAAGACTCTTGAGAGAATCCTTTGGACTGCAAGATCAAACTAGTCAATCCTAAAGGAAATCAACACTGAATAATCATTGGGAGGACTGATGCTGAAACTGAAGCTCCAAGACTTTGGCCACCTGATGTGAAGAATTGACTCACTGGAAAAGACCCTGATGCTGGGAAAGATTGAGGGCAGGAGCAGAAGGGGGTGACAAGGGATGAGATAGTTGGATGGCATCATGACTCAATGGACATGAGTTTGAGAAAGCTCCAGGAGATAGTGAAGGGCAGGAAAGCCTGGCGTGTTGCAGTCCGTGGGGTGGCAGAGTCGGAGATGACTGAGAGACTGAAAAAAACAAAAACCCCCCTTTCACGCCACACAAAAAGCAAACCCATGTATACTGTAGACATAAATGTAAGAAGTAAAACAGTTAGGCTTCTCAAAATATAAGAATACAGTGGTTTGCAAAGTAGAATTCTCAAACCAGAAAAATAAGCATCTTCTGGAAGTCATAAGAAATGCAGATTCTTGGGCCTCTTCCTTGACCTACAGAATTAGAAACTCTGGAGGCGGTTTCCAAAAATATGTGTTTTAAAAAACCTTCCAGATGATGCTGATGCCCACCCAAGTTTGAGGACCGTAGATTAAGGCGAATATCTCAAGACCTTGGAGTAGGGATAAATAATTCTCAAGAGTCGAATAAAGTAGCCTTTATGAAAAATATCAGTAGACTGTATACCACTAGCAAGAAATCCTTTATATCATAATTCAACTTATAAGAGAGTGGAAAGTAAACCAAGACTGGTAGGAAATATTCTCAATGCCTATTCAACAAAGGAGAAGTATGCATAAATTATAAATAATTTCAATTCGATAAGAAAAATCCCCTCCCTACCACACCACACACACACACACACAGCTAAGACTTAAACTTGTCCTTCTCAAAAGAGTACATATAAGTGACTCAAAAACATATGAAAAGTTAAGTACCATTAATTAACAGGAGAAAATGAGCCAAAATAATAATTGAATGCTCTATACCTCCACCAGAAAGGTTAAAATTAAAATGATTAATAATATCAAATGTGAGTGAGGATGTGGCTAAGATGGGAGGTAGATTGAGATAAACACTATGAAAACCTGTTTGCCAGTGTCTATTAGATATAAAAAATATGCATAATTTCATTTACATGTATATTCCCAAAAGACATGAGCGTTTGTTAACAAACACATAAAAGAAATGTTCAAAACAGCATTGTTCAACATAGTTTAAATCTGAAAATAATTCAAATGTCTATCTACAGTAGAATGAATAAATTTTGGTATATTCACACACTAGTATAACATGTAGCAATGAAAGATAACGTTACTGCTGAATGTCACATCATGAATAAACCTCACAAAAATAATGTTGACACAAATAGGTCTTACTGTATGATTCTAGTAACAGGAAGTTCAAAAACAGAATCAAAATTAAACTCTGGACATAGAGATCAGAATATTTGTTGTTTTGAAAAGATGTTGACAGCAAGTGGTGCCATGAGGGGCTGAAAATATTCTTTATCAGGGCTGGGGGTTGTGTTTAAGTTCCTTCCAGAAAGCAGATCTAAAATAGGAAAGGTGAGAAAGTCAAAGGACACTGAAATGATGAAGGAAGCTTTATAGGTAAAACTTTACTTAGGGACATGATACCAGGTGTTAGGAGTGGGAGACTTGGCAAGTACAACAGGAGAGAAAGTCCAAACAACGGTGTATTATCAGAGTGGTCACCACTCTGGAAAACTGGGATCTGATCCCACTGGAAGCCTCTGAGGAATTCCACAGATTGTGGCTCAGTGCAGTAAGCCTGAGGGATACAAGGGTAGCACATATCCATGACCTGACTCATGTCCCCGAAGAGCCATGTTCCCCTGTGCACCAAGGAGTGTTAATTCCCCCACACTTGCAGTTTTGAGCATCTAAACATGATAAGCAGCTGCTCACAGATGTCCCAACCACATCATAAGAAAAGCCTTAGTGTAAAACTACAGACGATAGGCAGTGCAGATGACGTTAGGTTCTCTAACCAGTCGTCATCTTAGCAATGGCTGGGGAAAAAAAACTGGGCTGAGAAGATGTGAAGCATAAGAAGTGTCTGACACTATCTGATTTTTCTGAGCAAACAAAAAATATATTCACAAGATCAAACAATTTTTTTTATAGGAAAACTTCCAATACACCAGTCTGGTCAGTAACTGTTTATCTCCCAGTGACATCTAGTGGTGAAATATGAACATTCACAAGATTTCAGTTTACAGACTCTTTGTGACCCCATGGACTGTAGCCCACCAGGCTCCTCCATGGATTTTCCAGGCAAGAGGACTGGAGTGGGTTGCCATTTCCTTCTCCAAAAGGAAATTCCTCAGTAAATTCGATGTAGCCTAGTTTCACTCCAATCTGAATCAAAAGCTCAGCACCTGATGTAGACAGACACATGCAGTGACAGCTATTCATCTGTTGAGACACTTATTTTAATCCACCACTTCAAGAAGAGCAGGCAAACTCACTTTGGTACCTTGTAAGTAACTATCAGTACGTTAATGTGGGGAGCTTTGTAGTAAGACTTTGCTGTAAGTGGAGACTTTTATCTGACTTTGGGCTAATTCCCCCATATTTTTCCCATGGTTACAATCAGCCTTAAATGTGATCTCTACATTGCATTTGTGATCTAAAAAATCCTAATTTCTCCAGCTTTTGGGAGTCACTATAGTTAAATCTTCCAATTAAAATATCTATGAGAAAGTATACCAAGTAAATTTCTTTAAGCCAATTTAATTCCATTATTCTAAAATCACAGTTAAATAAATTATTATTTCCCAATTTTATTTATATATTTATTAGAAGCATATTCATTGGGATCAATTTTTCAGATGAAAAAAATTATACATGGTAAAAACTAATTGTAAAGTCAAATGTTAAATATTACCTGTAAAAGTATTGCTTTTATCAGGTTTTCTTTTTTTGTAGCCATTATTTCTACCAAAATGCTTTTATGACCTAGGAGACAGGATTGTTACTAGAGCCTGGGATGAGAAAAAGTCATACAGAGTTGGCCAATTTGATAGGAGCAATGATCTTTATCTGAGGGACAGAGCCAGTCCCAGCTAGGGCCACAAGTCAAATATATTTATAATACTAGTTTTAAGCTTCTTCTCTGTTAATTCCAATATCTGCATTTCTATGAATATGTTTCTTTGGTTTGTTTTTATGTGTCCCATTTTTATCACATATCTCACAATGCTTCGTGATATATTGGACATGGTTTACAGATAGCAGTGGAGATATAATTATACAAGTCTTTGCTTAACATTTATTTCCAAGAATGTGAAATCTCTTTCCAATATGTGACTATTAAAGAGGTGATTATTCATATAATCACTATGTGAATCATTTTCATATATCACTATGTGGCAAGTTAATTTTAGCCTAAGGAAGCAATTTTTAATATTGACTTCATTTCTTGTTAGCCTTCCTCCCAGTGCCAGAGCTGTCCAGGTCTAATCTCTTTGATCTTAGCAATACACCAATACTCAGCTCACATGCCACAACTACTGAAGCCCTCATGCTCTGGAGCCCTGGGGCTGATGGGAGTCAGATTTCAGTTTCATCGTTTTGAATCCATGGTAGAGAGCCCTTTTTTCTAGGCACCTAGTATATCCTCTAGTCTCGTGTACGCTCTAGACTAGGTCCACAATCACTGTCCTTTACCCAGCAAAACAGGAAGGGTAAGCCAGGGAGAAGTGTTAGTCCAAGTAAATTATCACTACATTTGAGAATCTTCAAGACTGCAGTCTCTCCAACATGTTCCCACTATTGTTAATCTTCTATCTCAGTCTTGGCAGGCTTTCTTCTCCAATGCTGCCTCCAGAAACTGCCATTTCTTAATAGTCATGGATAAAGAGCTCTTCTCTCTGAAAATCAGTCCATCTGGGGTTTTCTTATACCCATCTCTCTTCAATAGTTTCATAAATAAGTACACGTTTTATAATATCTAATTTTTTTGTGTTACCATGTGAACAAAGATTTTCTACACCCTCTCATATCCTAGTCAGAAAAGTGTTTATTGTATTTAAATTGTAACCAAATAGTGAAGGAAATTATAGTTTCTTTATCTATAACTTATCTGGTTCTTTCCATAATTATCTCCTCCTGGGTGAAAGGAAAAGAAAGAAGAAAAGAATGTAGTTCTGTTAAAACAGTGTGGGATCAGAAATTTCATTTTTCTGTCATGAGCCTAAGAGAGCCTATGATAAAAATATAAACCAGATGGGATATATCCTTTCCAGGCGGGTGATATTCAGCCAGCCAGTCAAGGCTAGTACCATGGCCCAGTTTGTCCGTAACCTCGCGGAGAAGGCCCCAGCGCTGGTCAACGCTGGTGTGACTTACTCAAAGCCTCGATTGGCCATGTTTTGGTACTATGCCAAGGTTGAGCTTGTTCCTCCAATCCCTGCTGAGATCCCTACAGCAATTCAGAGCTTGAAAAAAATTATCAACAGTGCTAAAACCGGTAGCTTCAAACAGCTCACTGTTAAGGAAGCTCTACTGAATGGTTTGGTGGCCACTGAGGTGTGGATGTGGTTTTATGTTGGCGAGATCATAGGCAAGCGTGGCATCATTGGCTATGATGTTTGAAGACCAATTTTTAACATGTGATTATATTTGCTTTATTATTCAAGTGTTCTTGGACCATGTGTGAGCAGACTGCTATTTGAATAAAATAAGACAATGTGTCAGAATCAGTGTTTTCTCTATCATACACTACACGGAGGTCACAATTTCTCTTGATATTAAGTTGGATTGCCTTTTGCTGTAATATATTAATACAACTCTAAATGCATGCCTTTGCTTAGCCTGCAATTGGAAAAGATATATATGAGTATACCAACCTGGTACCTGTATAAATGAGGTTAACTTTATTTTGAAGGCTTGAAACAAATGATATTAAACTTTATTTCTAGAAAAGCTGGGGAAAAGTCTTTGAGAAAATGAGAACTTGCTCCAGCAGGAGAAATAATAATACCATGTGCCAAGTATGATACAGTTAAATCACGTAGCATTAAGAATACAATTTGGACTGTTTTTCTTCGCAAAAATCAGAGAAAGGTCCCTTTGACAACATCTTTTTGTCAGTTTGAATATAGCCTCCCAAAAGAACAGCATGATGATAATCTGTGTATCTTTGTAACATCTTTAACATTAGGACAGAGTGAATGAGAGCAATAACATATTTTTCATCTGATTTTGATATTTGTTATATTATTGATCAGTCCAGTTTTTTTTTTTTTTGATCAGTCCAGTTTTTAAGGACCTATCTTTGCAAAAATAAAATATCCTATAGATATTTAACAGGGTTATGATTTAGCATTGTCCTTGGGTCTAAATAGTATATTATGTCCTGAAATAAATGCGTTATTGGTATCAGTAAAAAAAAAATATGTCTAACTCCTCTCCTTCAAATGGAAACAAGATGTGTAGAAAATGAAAAAATAAGCAAAAGACCACCAAAATTTTTAAAACAAATATTAACAGGGCTGAAGGGAAAATAGACAGCAATACAATAGTAGTAGGGAAAATTAGGTACTAGGAAGAAGCAAATAAATTTCTAGAAACATCCAACCTACCAAGACTGAATCATAAAAAATAGAATATCTGAACAGACCAATAACAACTGAGACTGAATCAGTAATCAAGAACCTCCACAAAAAAAAAAAAAAAAAAAAAAAAAACCCTCTGATAAATTCTACCAAAGATTTACAAAAGAATTAACACTAATTTTCTCCAACTCTTCTCAAGAATTGAAGAGGGAACACTTCCAAGCTCATTTTATGAAGCAACATTACTCTGACGCCAAAGGCAGACAAGGACACTACAAGAAAAGAAAGCTGCAGGCCAATATCTCTTATGAACACGGATACAAAATTCCTCAACAAAATAAGAACAAACAAAGTTCAATAGTGTGTTAAATTAACACTACACAGGGCTTCCCTGGTGACTCAGTGGTAAAGAATCTGCCTGCCAGTGCAGGAGAGGTGGGCTTGATCCCTGGTCCCAGAAGATCCCGCATGTAGGCCCGCACCACAACTATTGAGCCTGTGTTCTAAGACCGGCAAGCTGCAACTACTGAGCTCATGTGTTCCAACTATTGCAGCCCTCACACTCTGGAGCCCATGGCCCACAAAAGAGAAGTCATCGCAATAAAAAGCTGGGGCACCAAAACGAAGAGTGGCCCCCCACTAGCCACTACTAGAGAAAAGCCCAAGCAGCAACAAAGACCCAACACAGCCAAAAATAAATAAATAAAATTATTTTTTAAAAAAGAATATTACACCATGATCAAGTAGGATTTACTCCTGGAACACAAAGATGGCTCAACATACACAAGTCAACAAATGTGATACACAACATTAACAAAATAAAAATTGGAAATTGTATGATCATCTTAATAGATTCAGAAAAGGCCTTTGACAAAATTCAACAACCTTTCATGATAAGGAAAAAAAATTCAATAAATTAGATAAAGATGGAATATACCTCAACATAATAAAGGCAGTATATTATAAATCAACAGCTAAAATCATGCTCAATGTTGAAAAACTGAAAGCTTTTCCTCTGTGATTAGGTACAAGACAAAGATATATACTATTGCCATTTTAAGTCAACATAGTATCTGAAGTTTTCTGGCCAGAACACTTAGATAAGGAAAAATTTAAATTAGAAAAGAAGTAAAACTGTCTCTATTTGCAGATGACAATTTTATATATAGAAAACCCTAAAAACTCAACCAAAAAACTGGAACTAATAAATAAATTTAGTAAAATTGAAAGATACAAAAATCAATATACAAAATATCAGTTGCATTTCCAAATATTAACAATGAACTCTTGGAAAAGGAAATTAAGAAAACAATCCCATTTGCAATAACATTAAAAAGAATAAAATACTTGGGAATAAATTTAACCAAGGAGGTAAAAGATCAGTATATTCAGATCCATGAGACACTTGAGCCATGAACTGACACTCTGTCTTAAGTGGCCAGAACCGGCGGCTCCTCCCCTGGGGCAGAGCACACATTCAGTGCAGGGCATCCCTGACACATCAGGGACATCAGGATCCAGAATTGGAGGCTCTCTGGTGGACAAAATATTTTGAAAGCCAGGAGAAGAAGAAAAATTCTCAAAAGCAGATGAAGGAAGCTTTTGTCAGTGACCACAATGGAACAAGCATACTGGAAATCATTGAGGGCTTGGGCTTTCCTACTCTCCTTATCCTGGGCAGAGGGATCCTGATCATTTTCTCACAGCACTTATCTTTTTCTTCACACACTTGGAGAACTTGATTCTTCATTGACTTTGCTTTCTTGATCATTCCCCTGGTAACCATTTTGACCATTTTCTCTACATTTGTTCTCCTTGAGCATCTTGTAATTATCTTTGGGGCCGGGCTGATCTATAAAATATACTGCAAGAGAATTTGGTATGTCAGAATGCCTGTCTGGAAAATTCTTGAAAAATTCTTGAAAGTCAGTCTGGAATCAGAATACATTCCAAGCATCTCTTGTTTCCATGTAATTGACAGTACATTTAGTGCTCTTGCCATTTTGACTGTAGACTTCCCATGTTTTCCTAGAAGACTTCCCAAAATCAGGCTCTATGGGATAGGAGCAGTGGATTTTGGAATAGGGGGATTTCTCTTGAAGATTGCAATGATTTCTCCAAATATTAGAAGAAAATATACAAAGGGTCCAGATTTTATTTTACAAAGTCACTGTACTCTGGCCATTAGTCTTCCTAGGAATGGGATGATTAATTATTATAAGATCTGTAGGAATCTCAGGAACATTTAACTGAGTATGGAGTTCAATGGAACATTTCCTTTACCTTGATAGTTGTGAAATTGATAGCATCACTGCTTAGATTATTTTTCACCTAAATAAACCCTCGATTGTGGCCATCAGCTTTACTGTGTTATACCAACTAGCCTTGATTTTACCCCATTGAAGAGATTAATTTTGTATGGCACTGATGATGGTGGCACAGGGGTTGATTTACTAAATGCCAACAGAGAAAAAATTACCTCTACCTTGTGGTATATCACAGTACCCATGGCTAGTGTTCAAACAGGGTATATGAGCTTAAAAAAATAAATCACTTATCAAAGACTGGATAAAAGTAACATATAATCTGCTGACAGCTATCGGCCTCTTCATGTCACTTTACATAGTTCAGGTAAATGTAGAAGTAGCATCTTAAAGAATGGACAGCTTAGCCTTTTGTATGTGGGTAATTGCTTCTTACCTGATCCTCCTTAGTAGTTTAATACTGGGTGATATAATTTTGAGTTTTGCCAAATTTCCAATTAAGGGTACAGTATTACCATGTTCTTGGAAATTTATTCCATCACATGCTGCAAATAAAAAGCATTCAGAATATCTACTCTCTGAAGCTGAAAGAAAACCCACTCTTTGTTTAATCACAGCAATGAACAGAAACAAATTAATTTTTTCTTGCTGTCAAATGTAACAATGACAAAATCAACCTGTTAGTACATACATTACACAGAAGTACATTGTGGGCTTTATCTGCGCTCAACCTCTGTATGTTTATCAACTGCTTAATTAAACATGCACTACACTTGCAAGACAAGACTATAAAATCTTGGTGATCAATAGGGGTAGGATATGTTTTGAGCAATATTATTTTAATGAGGAAGAGAAAACATAAAATGTGAAGAAAATAGGACTTTTGGCAACTCAACGTTAACTATAATTTATTATAAAATTGTTTCATTACTGCTCTAACAGTAATGATGCTTAATATTTTAAATGTGTCTCAACACTATGTAAAACAAACCAATACAGAAGATACAAAGCTTTGTGACTTGTTAGAATATATAAATTCCAATATTTTCAAGAAACTGTTATGTTTATAGTTGTGACACTAGAAGATTAAAGGAGTGGGAAGGAGGATTTTTGCTTTCCATCTTATATTACCTACTATGAGTCTGTATTTTCATTGTATGAATCACTTTTATAATATTTACATTAAAAAAATCTCAATTGTGGAATTGTGAAAAAAATTATAAGACATTGGTAAAAGGAATTGGAGACAAAAATAAATGGGATGATAATCCATATTCATAGATTGGAAGAGTTAATAATGCTAAAATATCCATGCTACCCAAAATAATCAATAGATCTTGTGAAATCCCTATCAAAATTTCATTGGAATTTTCATAGGAATACAACAAACAATCCTAAAATTTATATAAAGCCACAAAACACTTTGAGTAGTCAAAGCAAACTTGAGAAAGAACAAAGCTGGAGCCATCACTCTTCCTGATTTCAAACTGCATTACAAAGTTTTAGTAATCAAAACAGTGTGACATTGGCATAAAAATGGACACATAGATCAGTGGAATAGAATAGAAATCCCAGTAGTAATCTCATGCATATATGGTTAATTAACTTTTGATGAAGGCACCAAGAATATACAACGTGGAAAGGATAGTCTCTTCAATAAATGGTGCTGGGATATCTACATGCAAAAGAATTAAACTAAGGCTTCTATATTACACTGCACATAAAAATCAACTCAAAATCGATTAAAGATTTGGATGTGAGACCTAAAACTATTAAAACCCCAGAATAAAATAGGGATAAGCTCCTTAACACTTGTATTGGCAATAATTTCTTTTAATATAATGCTGGTAAAAATATCAATAACTTCAGATATGTGGATGATATCGCTCTAATGGCAGAAAGTGAGGAGGGAATAAACAGCCTCTTGAGGGTGAAAGAGGAGAGTGAAAAAACTGGCTAAAAACTCAACATTCAAAAATTAAGATCATGGCATCTGGTACCATCACTTCATGGCAGATAGATGGGGAAAAAGTGGAAGCAGTGACAGATTTTATTTTCTTGGGCTCCAAATCACTGCATACAGTGACTACAGCTATGAATTAAAAACTCTTGCTCCTTGAAAGGAAAGCTATGGCAAATCTAGACAGTGTATTAAAAAGCAGAGACATCACTTTGCCAACAAAGGTCCATATTGTCAAAGCTATGGTTTTTCCAGTAGTCATGTGAGAGTTGGACCATTAAGAAGGCTGAGCACTGAAGAATTGATGTCTTTGAATTGTGGTGCTGAGAACACTCTTGAGAGTCCCTTGGACAGCAAGGAGATCAAATCAGTCAATCTTAAAGGAAATTCATCTGGTATATTCATTGGAAGGACTGATGCTGAAGCTAAAGCTCCAATATTTTGGCCCCCTAATGTGAAGAGCTAACTCACTGAACAAGATTCTGATGCTGGGAAAGACTGAAAACAAAAGGAGAAGAGGGTGGCAGAGGATGAGATAGCATCACCAACTCAATGGACATGATCTGAGCAAACTCTGAGAGATAGTGAAGGACAGGGAAACCTGGTATGCTGCAGCTCACGGGGTAGCAAAGAGTTGGACACAACTTAGTCAGTGAACAACACCAATAGTACCAAAAGCAAAGGCAATAAAAGCAAAAATAAACAACTGGGATGACATCAACTAGAAAGCTGCTAAGTAGCAAATGAAACCATCAACTAAATGAAAATACAGCCTGTGGAATGGGAGAAAATATTTGCAAAGGACATATTTAATAAGAAGTTACTATCCAAAATATACAAAGAACTCATACAACTCATAAGCAAAAATAATAATTAAAAATAGGCAAAGAATCTGAATATACATTTTTCCAAAGGAAATAGGTATTTTAAAAATTCCTCAACTTGACTTATCATCAAGAAAATGAAAATCTAAATTTTGTTTGACCACAGGGCCTGCAGTAACCTTAAGCCCATGAAAGTACATGTCCTGATTTGTAGCCCATAGAGTCACATGTAAATCCCTGATATGACTTCTCCAGCAATGCCTGGGATCAGCAGATCTCTTTGCTTGCTTCCTTCCTCTTTGTTGTTGTCCAGTCGCTCACTCATGTCCGACTCTTTACCACCCTGTGGACTACAGCACACCAGGCTTCCCTGTCCTTCACCATCCCCCGGAGTTTGCTCAAACTCATGTCCATTGAGTCGGTGATGCCATCCAACCATCTCATCCTCTGTCACCCGCTTCTCCTACCACCTTCAATCTTTCCCAGCATGAGGGTCTTTTCAAGTGACTCGGCTCTTTGCATCAGGTGACCAAAATATTTGAGATTCAACTTCAGCATCAGTCTTTCCAATGAATATTCAAGGTTGATTTCCTTTAAGATTGACTTGTTTGATCTCCTTGCAATCCAAGGGACTTTCAAGAGTCTTTTCCAACACCACAATTAGAACGTATCAATTCTTCAGCATTCAGCCTTTTTTATTGTCCAGCTTTCACATCCGTACATGACTACTGTAGAAACCTTCCTCTAGTTTTCCCCTTAATGTGACCCTGGAGGGGCTTTCCAGACTCCCACTCCTTTGGTTCTAGTTGACCAGTCAGCCTTAACCTGGGAACCCCAAAGCATGCCACTCAAAGACCCTAATAAAGGCATGTACCCCACATCTGTCTCTCTGTCTGCACTCTACTTTGACCTCCTGATGTGGTCCCTCTCAGGGATTAGGCTTGCCAAATACCTCCAGGACCTCTGAGTAGTAAACCTCTATTTCAATTTCTCTCCTGGTCTGTTGTTGAACTTCAGCTCACCTTATGCTCCACTTAACAAGGGCAAACTTGAAAAAGTCATAACAAAACACATATAATGGAACATATTCAGCTTTTAAAAAGAAGGAAATCCTTCCATTTGTGACAACATAGGTTAGCACAGAGAGCATCATGCTAAATAAGCCAGACAAAAATGAGACAAATACTGAATGGTATCACTCGTATGTGGAATGTTTTTTGTTTGTTTGTTTGTTTTTAAGTCAAGTTCAAGTTCAAAGAAAATAAAAAATAAATTTTTAAAGTCAAGTTCATAGCAAAAGTTATTAGCAAGAGAGTATAAAATGGTGGTTACCAATAACTATGGGATGGGGGAATGAGAAGTTGGTAAAAGGGTACAACCTTTGAGTTATAAGATAAATAAAGTCTAAGGATCTAAGGCAGTGTATCAACTAGAGTTGATAATGCAGTATTGCATAATTGAAATTTGCTAAGATAGTAGAACTTAGCTCTCTTACATAAAAAGATCAAAGTGTGAGGTGATGTACATGTTAATCAACTCAGTTGTGGGAAGACTTTCACAATATGTATGTACATCAAATCATCATGTTTTATACTTTAAATATATTATAATTTTGTCAAGCAAAGCTCAATGAACCTGAGAAAAGTTATTTGTGTCTGTATAAAACTCTACATCTAAAAATTAGGAAGTACATGGGCTTCTCAAGCATACAAGAATCAAATATATAAATGGCTATGTTCTAAGGCATAAAGTCCCAATACTTTTCAATGAACAGGTAACTTGTAAACTCTGTTCACATTCTCTGACCATACCATCACTAATCTAAAAGTTAATAACAAAAAAGTAAGTGCTTAAATTTCCATATACTTGGTTTATAAACCTACTTCTAGGGAATTTATTAGTCAAAAGAGAAAATATGCTGAAAATTTTTAAAAACTTAAGACCAAATAACAATAAAAATACCACACATCAAAACCTGTGAGATGTACAGTTTTACTGTCCAGTTTCTGGAGGCAGACTCTGTGTAAATTAGATTAATATTTTTCTTTTGTTGCTCAAGTCTTTTATATCTATGCTGATTTTTTTGCCTACTGTATTTACTAATAATTGTGAGAGTTGTATTGAAACCTCCCTTGAAAGTCCATCAATTTTTGAGTAAAGTGGAATTTCAAGAGAAATCTGTAGGCTTTAAAATGTTTGTATTGGAACAAGGAAACACTGAAATGTTGTGAGCTAAATGACTTTTTTAAGACGTTGCCAATTGCCTGGGCATGCTTTGGTTGTGGTAACAGAACCCGCAGATTTGCAGGTCCTGGACAGGAGGATGAGTGGGGGTCAGCCATGAGAACCCAGCTTGAGTGAAATTTCCTGAAAAAGGGGAGTGACTATGTATAATGGTCTGATTTTTGGATGGCAATGGCCTTCTTACTGTCAGCACGGAAAGGCAAAGATCTGAATTTCCAAGTCAGAGCCTGAATCCCAAAGGCAGAAAACAAGATCGTAGGGATTAGGTACAATAGCAATGAGCTGCTACCCTGGAGAGTAATCTGGGTACCAAACATCTTTACCTGTGCCATGATGAGCTGAATGTCATCACAAACAAAAATTTGGCTGATATGAAAGTCTGTACTGCGTGTTGCCTTGTTCCCATGTAATGAATGCATAAGCTTGTCATCCAGGCCAGTATAAAGAAAGTTATCTCCATGTCTGATAAATACAATGATAGTGATAAGACAACAGCTGTGAGGCTCATATTTAATATGGTTAGGTTCACATTCAGGAAATTCACACTGAAGCACAACAAGAGCGTTACTGGCTTTAACTCAATTAACAGCAGATGGAGCCAGAAGTTTCTGTGAGCCACATCTCATTAAATCTCCAGGAGAGTGGGATTACTCTCTGCTAAGAAACTCCTAATGCCTTTCTTCTTGAATTTACACACAACTTTTCAACAGTCAGTACAGCAAAAGTGCACATCTGAAAACTGTAAATCCTCACATCTTCCTGTCTCTCCTGTCACATGAAATCTACATCTGTTTAAACTACTGATTTAGGGTTTAAAATAAAGGTCTGTCATCTATGGATTGAATGAGGGTAACCTCCTCTTTTGTATCCTGGTTTCCTGGGATGCTGGTGGTTCTGCAGAAGGGCATCAGCTATCTGTCATTTGCTGCACATCAGCAAATGCTCTTCTCTGCTATGTGTGCTGGAAGGACAAATAAATGATTGTTATGCTCTCAGTGGGATGAACAGACACACCTACGTGAACATCTGGCCCAAATGAAGATAATAGGTAGTGTCCTTGGAGGAAACAATAGGGCCCACGTGACAGCAGCATTAAAGAAATTTGCTTTGGAGGGTTTAGGAAAGCACAGCTGCCCACCCAAAAACCTAGATGGAAAACACGTCTGTCCTGATAAGTGCTATGTCTTGGACATACATCTTACTATGCAGCAATTAGAAACAACAAATTAGATGTGCATATAGCAATAGAGACAAATCTTAAAACAATGTTTAGGAGAAAAAAGGTAAGAAAGGTGAGAGATAGAAAGATAAATAGAGATGACAGATAAACGCCATTTATGAATTTTTTTATTTTAATTTATTTATTTATTTAAATTGGAGGCTAATTACTTTACAGTATTGTAGTGGTTTCTGCCATACATTGACATGAATCAGCCTTGGGTGTACCTGTGACCCCGATCCTGAATCCCCCTCCCACCTCTCTCCCCATCCAATCCCTCAGGGTCGTCCCAGTGCACCGGCTCTGAGTGCCCTGTCTCGTGCGTCGAACCTGGACCGGTCATCTATTTCACATATGGTAATGTACATGTTTCAATGCTATTCTCTCAAATCATCCCACCCTCGCCTTCTCTAAAACACATGCGCACAGAACAATTCTTAAGGACATAAATTAACAAAAAGTTACCCATGAAACACTTGAAAATAGCTGCCTATCAATGAAATTGGGAATGGAAATGGCTAATGAGAATAAAGGCAATAAATCAGTCAAACAAAACAAAAATCCTTTCCCAGACCAAGCATGCTAATATGCCATCAACTAAGGAGTATAACTAATTCGACCATCTGTAACTGAAGTCCAACAGACAAATGCAAATCCATAATAAAAGAATTGCAAGGTGTCATAGAAGCCATGAATGAAAATTGCCATGTACACAGGATCTAGAATTTCTATGCTATCTGTGGTATGCAATAAATATGTGGAACCATGAAGGAAGTGCAAGTTGAGTGCAGATTCATAGTTTCATACTTCAAAGAAATATGAACAGAGAAACATTAAAATTAGATTTAAGGACTTTCAACTCAACTAGCTTAATTAAATTTTTAAAAATAGACTTCATTGTAATAACACTAGCAGCTGTGTCCTAAATAAATGGTTTTATTTTTTCAATTATATTCTTCTATGAAGTGTAATTTATCTTTTCAATACTCTAATGAAAATTTTCTAAATCTGCTAATTTGGTTTTCTTTCTTGGTGAAAGTAAGATAAATATGAATTCTGATCATATCGTAAATTTACCATCAGAATAGGTAAGAAAGGTTCACAAGTCCATCCATATCACCACCTAAGACTACCATTCAATCACTTATAGCCCACATTAATTGTAAACCATGAAGAATTTTTACCAAAACCAGGTATAATGAGGAATGTTCTTTATTCTCTTCGTACTTTGGATCATCTGCGCACTGGAGAGCTACAATTAACAGACAGATAGTTACCCTGTTCCAGGGGTCAGCAAGTCATAGCCCGTGGTCTTCTTCCAGCCTGTCACCTCTTTTTGAATGGCCCATAGACTAAGAACGGTTTCATGGCCCGTTGGCCAGCAGTGTCACCAGATAGTCTATTTGACGCTCCTTGGCCAGCCCAAGGTGCAAGACAATGGTATCCAGACCAGGGTGGGAGGATCGTGACTCGCCTGCAGGGCACTCCAGGGTCTTGAGTCCACAGCTTTCTAGCCTTTCTTGGGTTAAATGATATTCCTGGGAGATGACAGCTTGAAAAGGTTGAAGTTACTTGGCAGAATATTGCTGCTCCCCCATTTTTTAAGCTTTCTTATGGAGAATTGAACATACACAAAAAAGGCAGAATGGCATGATGAACTTAACTGGACTCACCTCCCTCCTCCCCTGGGCTTGGCCTGCCCCTCTATACCCTCATTCATGTTCTGAACCAAATCCAGCCATCTTATTCTTTTATCTATAGGTATTTTGAAGTGTATCACAATACCACAACCACACCTAAAACAATAAACAATTATCTGCTTCCATTACACATCCAGTGTGTTAAAATAATTTTTACACTTCTAGATGATTGAGGAAAAAAGAATAATATATCATAATTCATAAAAGTATATACAATGCATATTTTAATATTATAAATAAAGTTTTATTGGGATACAGGTGAACTTGTTCATTTCTTTCCTATGGCTGCTTTTGTGCCACAGAAGCAGGATTGAGCTATTGCAACGGAGACAATACAGCCCAAAAAGCTTGAAATATTTACTATCTGGCCCCATACAGAAAAAAAAAAAAAAATTGACAGTCTCTGGCCTATTCTATAATCTCAATCACTCCCAGCCTTGCAAGGAACTCTGCTTATGCTACAGCCCTGCCTAGAATTATATGACCTTATTTAGAGTAGGAGCAGACTAGTATCTGTGGTCACAAGCCACCCCCAGTGGAAGCCCTTGCTGATAAGGACCTTTATAGTGATGTCAGCTAAAGGCTGTGCAGCCACCGGAGGGAACAGCTGTCCAGGACACACTGTACTCGTGATTGGAAATGCTTTTTATTTTTTTAATTTTTGACTCAAGACAGTCAAGACTCTAGTCCACCCTTCTCACACATGTCCTGTGTCTAAAGATGGGCCAGGGCCATTTTGGCTACTAATAGTACAATGTTAACAATCTCTTCAACCTTCACATAATATTACAGCAGTATCTATATTTCCAGAATTTTTGAATACCATATAGAAGTGACGAATCTGTCTGAATATCCATATGATGATAGATTCTATAATATCAAAAACTTTGGGGATTCAACAGTTGCAGACACTTAACTGGCCCAACCCCATGTCTTGCTAAACACTAGGAAGCTCTGTTACTCCAGAAAGCACTTTAAAAGACTTCAGAGAGGAGAATTAGTGGTCTCTTGGCTAATCCTGGAAAATGAAGCATGATCTTAGCTGAAGCCCTTGGATGTGAGTTCACATCATGTTGGCACTGTTCTTAATATTCTGTGACTACGTAAGCTTTGTTGACTGAAAAAAATGTACAGTGTGAGAGTGCGTTGTGAGTTAAGTTTTATTTGTGGCAAAATGAGGACTATTGCCCAGTAGGCAGTATTTCAGATAGCTTTGACTGCTCCAAATAGGCAAGGAGTAAGGTGAGTATACATGTGATTTTGGTGAAGGGTGAATACAAGCAATCAAGCACATGTTTTTGCATAAAGTTGCTGCTAGTCACAAGTAGCAGTATCACCGTGAAAGATTTTAGTATTTTTCTAGATATGAGGAGATGCAATAACTGAACTCATAAAATCTTCTCCTGAAAATATCTATCTGAAGGCTTACTATGCCAGTTTTTCCCAGGACACAGAGTGCTTCTTTCTTGATCTCCACCCTGAACTCCTTTCCAAGTGTGTTGAAGGTCAGCAGCTTATGATATGATACTTGTAGAGGCAGAGGGAAAGGGCCAATTTGTAGTTGATGCTTTCTACCAATGAGCTCTTTTATGCCCTTTTATGCTCTCCATTCTACCATTCCCTTTACTCATTTAGTCTTTTTTAAAAATATTTATTTATTTGGCTTCCTGGAGGTGAATGGGCTTCTCCAGTTGTGGCATGCAGGCTCCAGATTGCAGGCTCAGTAATTGCAGCTTAGTTGCCCATCAGCATGTGAGATCTCAGTTCCCCAACCAGGAACTGAACCCTCACTCCCTGCATCAATGCAAGGCAGATTCTTAACCACTAGACCACCAGGGAGGCCACCACTCATTTAGTTTTAAGCATGTGACTTTTAATATTATCATGGGATATAGCTTTTAACAGCAAGAACATTTTTCTTATAGAGTCTCCTTCATGTGGCTGCATGATGAAATCAGTGATGAATGAGAAAACGTAAGTGTTTTAGGCAATAAGAGATTTCATTACAAGCAATGGAGTGTTACAAAACTGTTGGAAGGTGGAGAGAACAGTCTAGGCTGAGAATTGCAGAAATGACTCCCAGGATGTTTTCACTTGGACCAGGATTTCATTTAATCAGGTATGATAATGTGACAGATACAGAGACAATTGCCTCTGCTGGAAGAGATTATTACTTACAGTTCTCAAGAGAAGGGGGCATACCACGTTATGCGAGTCCACATCAGATAAAATCAAGAGCAGTCAGGAGAGAGAAGGAATAAGGGAACAGCATGGGCATTAGCCTCTATTGTGATTTCCAGAGGAAAGGCAAGGCAGGGCAAAGTAAATAGTTTAGAATTGGGTTATTTGAATAATTTCAGCAGGTTATGAGTTATAAATGGGCTTCCCTAGTGGCTCAGTGGTAACAAACTCTCTTGCCAATGCAAGAGACACAGGTTTAATCACTGGGTTGTGAAGATCCCCTGCAGAAGGAAAAGCAAACTCCTCTAGAATTCTTGCCTGGGAAGTCCCATTGACAGAGGATCCTGGCAGGCTATAGTCTGTGGGGGTCACAAAAAAATCAGATATGACTTAGCTACTAACAACAATAAAAACAAAATTTAAAAAAATGAGTTATAAGGGTGGTCTCCAGTTGTTTGGTGAGAGTTGGACCATAAAGAAGGCTGAGAGTCAAAGAACTGATGCTTTCAAATTATGGTGCTAGAGAAGACTCTTGAGAGCCCCTTAAAGAGCAAGAAGATCAAACCAGTCAATCCTAAAGGAAATCAACCCTGATTGGAAGGGCTGAAGCTGAAGCTCCAATATTTTGGTCACCTGTTGCAAAGAGCTGACTCATTGGAAAAGACCCTGATACTGAGAAAGATTGAAGGCAAAAGAAGGGGACAGCAGAGGATAAGATGGTTAGATAGCATCACCGACTCAATGGACATGAATCTGAGCGAAGTCTGGGAGATAGTGAAGGACAGGGAAGCCTGGCGTGCTGCAGTCCATGGAGTTCCAAAGAGCCAGACACGACTTAGTGACTGAGCAACAACAGCCAGTTGTTTGGTACCTGGTCTTGGGATGATTAAGGGTATGGGAAATATTGACTTTTATGTGAGAGTTAGTAATGGAGGTGGTTGGAATGTGCAATTTGGATTTGTTAACCTGCATATGAAATGTTTGCTTAAAGGAGAGTTTGCTATCTCAAGGAATTAGTTAGCCCAGGGAGAAGCAGTCTTTCCTTGGCAGGTAAGGACCTCAAGATCCCAAAGCATTATAAAATGTAGAAAATTTTAAAAACAAGATTAGCACACAGGACACTTTACAACTGAGTCACGGTGGTGATTAAGGGGAGGGATCTTTAATCTACTGAATTCAAATCCAAGTTCAATATGGTAGTGGTAATCCAGGGAAGCTGGAGTTAGATTCTTCTATCATTGCTAAACCACAGCTACTGTCTATGAACACAAAGGTCTGGAGAATGGAAACTGGAATACAGAAAAACCTGACATATCCACAACTCTATTTGCCAGTGAACAGAAATGAAATAGGAAAAGCTCTTTATTTATTCCTGACTTCCACAGGTCACATTAAGGGGAACTCCTCTTCCAGACAAGATGGAAAAACAAAAACCGTATTTATTCTGGCCTGACACAACTGAAAAAGTGGACAGGGGAGGGAGGTGGGAGGAGGGTATAAGAGGAAGAGGACATATGTATGCTTATGGCTGTTTCATGTTGATGTATGGCAAAAACCATCATAATATTGTAAAGTGATAATCTTACAATTAAAAATAAAATATAAAAAAGTGGGCAATCTATATGAAACAACAATGTTTGGACATTGACCATCAGGCAGCTCAGAGCAGCAATCTCTGAGAGAGAGGAATAAGCAAGGTGAGTCAGTTACCCCCAGTTCACTACTTAAAGAGAGCTTTTAAGTTGCATCCAGAGAAAGGGTACATATAGAGCCTGGCAATCTCCCTGAGTTGAGGATACAGAGTTAGGAATTCAGAAAGGCCAAGGGCTTCCCTTGTGGCTCAGCTGGTGATGAATCTGCCCTCAATGCAGGATACCTGGGTTTGATCCCTGGGTTGGAAAGATCCCCTTCTCCAGGGGATCTTTAGGTCCCCTGTATTCTGGCCTAAAGAACTCCATATGGACTCTACAGTCCATGTGGTTGCAACGGGGTGGTCATATTTCACAGGGCAGAGTTGCAGACAGGAAAAGATGCACAGAGAAGTCCACAGATTTGGAACCCCTCTTGTACTTCAGTACTTCTGCAGAAGGAAATAGCAACCCACTCCAGTATTCTTGCCTGGAAAATTCCGAGGACAGAGGAACCTTGGCAGGTTATCATCCATGGGGTTGCAAAGAGTCAGACACAACTTAGCAAATGAACAACAGTATTTCAGTAAAATGTTAAGATGGTATTTAAAGCAGTGAGTCAAAATTAACCCCAAAGTTTGCACTGATTCTACCTAACGCTTAAAATCAAACCTGTAAAGGATCATAAAATTTTCCAAGTAACTTAGTTTTAACCCAAAACAAAGTTCAAATGAAGTAAATAGAAAAAGGACATTAATGAACAAATCAATAAAATTGATAAAACTCTAGCCTGACTAATCAGTAAAAAAAGAAAAAAAAAAGAGGAAAGATACAAATTAATAATAACAGAAAGGAAAGTGATGACATAACTACAGACCTTAGAGATGCTAAAAGATCAATAATGGAATATTACAAATTACTTTATGCCATAAAATTTAACAACTCTGAAGAAATGAATAGACTCCTTGAAAAACATAGACCACCAAAGTTCACTTAAAATGAAAGAGATCAGCTGAATAAGTTTATTTCTATCAAAGAAAATTAAGATGCAAATGTAGATAAAAAAAAACCTTCCCACAAGTGTCATATGAGTACATCTAATTGGTAAAACCTAATTTACAATCTCTAGCTGCAAAAAAGTTTAAATGTAGTTTTTGCCTTTCTAGACTTTGCCATAAAATAAGGTATCAAAGAAAAATTTAGCAAGCCACTCTGCATTTTGGATAAAGTGGGTTTGTTTGTTTGTTTTGCTAGATTCAAATAATAGGGAAAACAAAAGAAAAAAAATAACATTTGTACCCCTCCCCAAAATATATGTATTTTCCTAACACTTCCCTGCTGGCTCAAGTGGTAAAGCGTCTGACTGCAATGCAGGGGACCTGGTTTCAATCCCTGGATCTGGAAGGTATCCTGGAGAAGGGAATGGCTGCTCATTCCTGCCTAGAGAATTCCATGAACAGGCTATGGTCCACAGAGTTACAAAGAGTCAGACATGAATGACCAACTTTCACTTTCACACTTTGAAAAACTCTTAAATGAACTGCAATTGATCATTGGATTTTGGAGCAAGGGAGCCAACACACACACCAGGGAAGCTAACAATGGGTCAGTGGGTTCCAGGAGGCTGAGGAACGGAGCTGCCCAAATAGTCCAAAGAGTTAGACACCAGGAGTGAAAAAGATGTGCTGCAATAGCAAGGGACAGCCATGTATTAAGATTTGAGTTGTTTAGGATAATGACCAAGAGGAAAATTATGCAAAATTTTGGGTAAAGTTATTATCAGATTTATATTCCGTTGTCTTATTTTATATAATACTATTTCATATTAACTTGTTATTGTTATCATAGTTCATCATACTATGTTACAAAAGATGTCATCAATTTAAGTACACCATTATTTTATGTACTACTAGGAAAGGAAAAACACTGCCAAATGAACACAGTATTTTTATCATTTCATATTCTAACTTTTATTTTTTATTTCTTTTAAATCTCACTATACATATATATTATTTATTCTTGTCAATAAACAAAAAAAATTAAGATAAAGGATTCTTAAAGCTTCATAAAGTTGTTTTAGCTCTTCCTAGTCAACTTTAATATATCCGATTTATTTTATTCATTAACTCCTTGTTGTTCTGTGAAAGTAAAAGTCGCTCAGTCATGTCCGACTCTTTTCGACCCTATGGGCTATACAGTAGCCTATATAGCTACTTGAAGTTAACAGAGACTCAGTTTTCTTCCACCTCATTGCTTTGTTACTTACTGTCAGGCTTCAACATGAAATGCTACACTGAAGTGGGTAGCATATCCCTTCTACAGCAGATTTTCCCAACCAGGGAATCGAACTGGGGTCTCTTGCATTACAGGCAGATTCTTTACCAACTGAGCTATCAGGGAAGCCATATGTTGCTCCATGGTTTGCCCTTAACAAAGGCTTCTAGGTGCCTCCCCAAATTCATTAATAACAAAACTGGATATTTAGCTAGGCACATTATCACCAAACTAAATACATGCCCCAGTTTCGCTTGAACATTTGGTTGGTGTGCTTCTGTGACTACTTACCAAGAAGCAGCAAAAGGGTCGTTGATGTGTCTTACTTTGAGAATTCACCTTAAAGTGGGGAGAAGGGAAGAGGTCTTTCCCTTCTTCCAGGAGGCTACGCAGAAACGTATCATGATAAAACAGTAGCATTTCACATTGAAGCCTGACAGTAAGTAGAGCAATGAGGTGGAAGAAGCCTGAGTTTCTGTTAACTTCATGTTAACCTTTGAGTGCCTACTTCTGGACTTCTATTATGTGAAAGAGAAATAAACTTTTACTTTGTTTCAGTTCCCATTATTTGAGCTGTTTATGCTTTAAGCAACTGTACCAAATCCTAACTCATGCTTGCTTCAGGTTTTTACCACAACAAAATACATATAAAGAGAAATAAACTTTTACTTTGTTTCAGCTCCCTTTATTTGAGTTGTTTATGCTTTAACCAAGTACACCTAATCCTAATTAATATTTGCTTCTGTTTTTTGCCGCAAAAATGCGTATATGCCTACCTGCCTATGAAAGAGCTACAACAATCATTCTTGAACATACAGCCTCACATTCTGATGCTCTTATTTTAATAAAATACAGTCTCAAGAGTAGAATTTCTGAATTTAGATCTGCAAATTTTTTATGTGAAGAGATTTTATCAAATAGCTTCGCAAAAGGCTGCTTTTAAAAATCGTATATGTAGTACCCTCTGTCATTGTCAGTCTGCTATGATAGAGTGGATATTTCACTTTTACTTTCATTTCCTTTTCCATGACTATTAATAAGGATGATTATCTTCTCTTGTTTATTAGCCACTTTAGAATTGCTCTTTATATTTATTCAGTCTTTGCCAATTTATTGCTTGAATGTTGAACATCTTCTCATAAACTTATACTTTTCTCAGTATTTATGTTAGCTAACATTACTTGTATTTTGCAGTTTAGATGTTCCTCCAACCTAAAATTGATTTATGTCATCTACTGCCATACAAAATTTTTATTTTTTAACATGTGTATATTTTATAGTTTCTGAATTCATATTTTGGTTTTAAAAAAATCTTCAAAATCTCAGTCTTTAATACATTTGGAATTTATTTATGCTTATTTTATGAGGTAGGGTTCCAAGATTATTTTTGGTAGATGAGTAGCCAGCCTGCTCATTATTTTTTCCAGTGATATAAAATAATAGCTCATATATTTCCATATAAACTGAGATCTATTTCTTACCTTTCTTTTCTACTTCATTATTCAACTGTTTGCTGATTTTATTACCCTAATATTATGCTGACAGAGAAGGTACAGTTCAGCCCCTTGGGTAACACAGGAGTTCACGGTTTGTTCAGGGCACAGCTGGTCTGCACTCACCAGACAAGCTGAAAGCCTTTCTCCAGACCCCAGGTGAGGGCAGGCAGACAGAGTGAGACTCAGCAGAAAGCCCTGGGCAGGAGATGAACTTAGCACCGGCCATGTGAGCATCCGAAGAGAGGATGGGGCACTGGGAGGGGCAGAAGCCTTCAGAGTGCTGGTTTCCATGGGAAGGTGACTGCCAGGCCGAAGCTGCAGTTGCTGAGTGTCCATGAGCTCTGGGCACGTGGCTGGGGCAGCACCCACAGGCTGCCTTCTCACCCACCCCACTGACCTGACCCGCAGCAGCTGGAAGCTACAGGAGAGCGCCTCCCGCCAACACTGTCTCTCCAGGGTCCTCTACTGAAAACGTGTTTAACATGGTGCTCACTCTGAAGAAGAAATGATTAGAGGAATTGCACCGATTGTCAGAGTCTAAGATGAAGCGTGACTTAAGGGTCAATAAATTGACTTTCAGCACAGCCCTCCATAAGGAGCGCAATATCCATAAAGAGAATAAACATTCTGAAATGAATTTGAAGGATTTTCTGAGATGTCTTGAACTGAGTATTTAAAGGAAGGAGACAAAATTTCCTGGAGAAATAAACATTTACTTCCAAAACAAATCAAAGTTGCTTAAAAATGAACCAGAGCAGGACGTTCAGGGTGGTCCAGAGGTTAACAATCTGCCTGTGAATGCAAGAGTAAGAGGTTCGTTCCAGAACATTCCACATGCCATGAGCAACTAAGCCCGTGCCCCAAACTACAAGCCCGAGCACCTAGAGCCGGTGGTCCCCAAGAAGAGAAGTCAGCGCAACGAGGAACCACCAACCACATTGAAGAGGAGATCCTGCTCCGCACAGCTGGAGAGAGCCTGCACACAGCAGAGAAGACCCAGTGCGACCAAAAAGCAAATTAATTCATTCATTAATTTATTTATTTAAACAATGAACCAGAGTTGTGGTAAATTCATGCTGAAGCATTCCGGAACAGATTTCAGAAAGGACATTAACACACATGCCTGAAAACAGTAGAAGACCAATGGGATTGTTCAGAAGCTAGACACTGCTCAAGGAAGCTAAGGGGAAGAGCATCCCCTGAGGTCAGCATGGTACCAAAAGCTGTTCACAGGCGCTACATTTTTACAAGCATTGTGGACTGTCACACATTTGTACACATTGCTTCCCATGGCATAGAAATGATTATCTATCTTTGTCCACTTGGCTACTGTAACAAAATACCATAGACTGGATGGCTTAAAAACAATAGAAAAATTTTTCTCACAATTCTGGAGGCTGAGAACTACCAGATCAACTGAGTCCACTTCCTGTTTCGTAGACAGCATATTTTTGCTGTGTCTTGCTTCTCACGTGGTGGAGGAGACAAACACCTTTTTAATGATTTATACTGGAGTATAGCCGATTGACAATGTTGTGTTAGTTTCAGGGGTACAGCAAAGTGGTTTAGTTATACATATACATATTATTCTTTTTGAGATCTTTTCCCATATAGATTATAACAGTGTATTGAGTAGAGTTCCTGGTGCTATATATAGATAAGGACCCTTTTTATAAGCTCACTAACCTCATTCATGAGAGCTCAGACCTCATGGTTTAATCTCCTCCAAAAGAACTCACCAACTAAAACCATCACCGTGGGTGTTTGGATCCCAACAGAGGACAGAGGACATAGACACTCAATTGGCAGCATGATCACAACAGACCTTAGTGTCTCCTTTTGGCACAGGAATGAAACAAGGCAACGGAGATCGTCGTCTCCTGATCAGTGCCCTTGTGGGTTCACCTCAGTGGGTCTCTACTTCCTGTTTCTATTTTCCCTCCCTCTAGGAGGCCTTCCCTAACTAACCTCAAGCCAACATTTCATTTAGCATTCTGAGGAATCTGTTGCATAGCAATGTACAGTACTTACAAACAGTGATTCTCTAACTTTAACTGAACATCAGAAATACCTGTGTGTGTGTGCCAAGACTTTCAGTCACATATGACTGTTTCAGACCCCATGGGCTGTAGCCCACCGGGATCTTCTGTCCAGTGAATTTTCTAGGCAAGAATACTGGAGTGAGCTGCCATCCCCTTCTCCAGGGGATCTTCCTGACCCAGGGATCAAACCCAAGTCTCCTGCATTGTAGGAAGACTCCTTACCATCTGAACGACCAAAGAAGGTTCTGAAATTCTCAGTGTACCATTCAGGACAAATTTTCTACATCACAGACACAAACTGGGAGGCCTAGGGTCATCCAGGAGAGGTGTATTTGGACTATCCCACATCCCAAAAAAAAGCTGATTGAAAACTCAACATTCAAAAAACTAAGATCATGGCATCCAGTCCCATTACTTCATCACAAATAGATGAGGAAACAATGGAAACAGCAACAGACTTTATTCTCTTGGGCTCCAAAATTGTGGTGATTTTGCACTGAATAATACTCACAAACACACAGTATTATGACAGACAGCACAGGGAGAGTGTTCAGACAAGCAACTCCCCAAGAACATGCTGAGCACATCTATTATTGGTAACTTATCTTGTAATCTTTAAGTATGAGCAGGAAAGCAAGACAGAGACTAGAATTCAGGGATCAAGGAGGCTTCCTCCTGGAGGTCAGGAGGTAATCATATAAGAGTTGTAGGAAAGGTCTTTGAAGAAAAGGGGGTTTGTTCTGTGCACAGAAAAGCATCTAGCTAATGCTGACGTATCAGTCAGAACGTCTAAATTAAGGGTGGGGGAAAGCAAGCAAGGAAGAGAGAATCAGTATTAAATTCCAGGAGATACTTCTAAGAAATCAGTAAAACATGGTTACCACACAAAATCACTGCAGATGGTGACTGCAGCCATGAAATCAAGATGCTTGCTCTTTGGAAGGAAAGCTATGACAAATCTAGACAGCGTATTAAAAAGTAAAGATGGTACTTGGCCAGCAGAGATCCGTCTAGTCAAAACTATGGCTTTTCCAGTAGTCATGTATGGATGTGAGAATTGGACCATAAAGAAGGGTTAAGTGCCAAAGTTTTTGAACTGTGGTGTTGGAGAAGATTCTTGAGAATCCCTTGGACTGCAAAGAGATCAAACCAGTCAATCCTAAAGGAAATCAACCCAAAATATTCATTGGAAGAACTGATGCTGAAGCTGAAGCTCCAATATTTGGCTGACTCATTAGAAAAAACCCTGATGGGAGGAAAGATTGAAGGTGAGAGAAGGGGAAGACAGAGCAGGAGATGGTTGGATGGCATCACTGACTCAATGGACATGAGTTTGAGTAAGCTCCAGATGATGGAGAAGGACAGGGAAGTCTGGTATGCTGAGCAACTGAACTGAACCGATGGGGTCACAAAGAGTCAGACACGACTGAGCAACTGAACAACACCCCAAATATTGTAAAGGTTTCTGTCAACACATTAATATAGACTTGTTCACATATAATGCTAGACTTCCGTTTTCCTTGAAAAAATCTGAGTTACAGCCAAGCCAGGGTCTTACTTTATACTTCACAAGAAACAGTTGGACTTGCTTCCTTGAAACACAAAAAGCATCTTCCAGTTGACTGCATATCCAGTATTCAAATAATGACCACACACAGTTACACTGCAGCCTTTAGCTGCTTGTCCCTGAGAGGTATCTGAGTGTGCACGTCTGTTTTTTACAGAACTACTTGGACATATACACTTGTAGTATACTAAAAGAAAAACAAACAAACTTAAATCCTCTTAGATAAAATGTTCAAAGTGTGTGACAAGAGCTGCCTGTTCTTGGCTTCTTCGAGGTAGCTCTCTTTCACCTTCAAATTCTGAGGGCTAAAGCTCTGAGATCCTGAAGTCCAGACAGACAGGTGTGGGGAGGAGAGTCACGAGATATCTTGATAGCGGCTGTGAGAGAAAGCAGACACCATTGAGGAAAAGGGAAGAGGAGAAAATGTGGGTAGAGGGGTTGAGGTTGGGAGGAGATGGAAAGGAGAGACTTACTGGTGCTTCCTAAACCAGAAGACCAAGCCTCCAATAAACAGAAGGACGAACACCACCAGTATTACCAGGACGACAATCAAGCCCCTGGAGACACGGTTCCCATCTGTGTGGGGGAACACAGGGTGTGTCTCAGTCTGGGAATCTGCTTCAGGTCCCCTACTGTAAGCACGTGTGAGCATGCCAGATGCTTATTTCTTGTCCTGTTTAATGTTCCTACTTGTATTTCTCTGAAGATTAGAGATGCCCCATCTTTTCTTGGGGTCTGGGCATCTATAATTCCGTTCACGTCAGCATATGCTCGTACACATATGGAGGCAGGCACTAGTGTCACAGCTAGTCCAAACCTGAGTCCAAATCCAGCTCTTCCGCTTTCTAATGATGAGACTCAGGGCAGTTTGACCTAGCTTAGCCTCAATTCTCATCTGTAACATGAAAACAACAGCACCTGCTCAAAGGAGAGTTGGGATGATTGTTCATACATACTCTGCAGTATGCAGAGTGTTCAGCTCACCCTGAGAAAGCACTCTACAAACCACACCTATCTTTGGTACCCTGCCTTTCAAAGTCCGCAGTTCCCTCTTCTGGGGAACAAATCTTCCTGGGATTCTGTACTTGCCACCTACTTCGGGATCTGTGGGGATTTTAGTCTCTTCTTTCTTGTATATTGAACACCTCGTATCAATCCTTTTTGACTTCAGATCTTTATTTGTCCACTTGGAGAATCCCCTCCTTCTATCACTCCTGGCTGGGGCGTCATTTCCCTCCCCTTCCACAGGCCATCCCTCTGGGCTTGAGGACCACCTCCTCCCATCCCCAGCTGGGCTCCACTTCCTCCTCACCCCAGTACAGGATGATGTCCTGGTCTCCCAGGCTGCTGTGCTTCACTCGGCAGCTCAGGCCAGGCGCCTCCGCAGCCTCCACATCCAGGGTTACTCGCAGGTACCAAGTCGAGTCGGCGTTGGGCATGACGTCTCCTTGCTGAGTGCCAGGCTCCTCCTGCTCGCCCCTCACCCACGTCACCCGCACGGGTTTTGGGTAGAATCCTGAGACGTGGCAGACCAGCCGCAGGTGGCCAGGCCGGGGAGGGGGGCCACTGGACAACCAGGCCTCCGGCTTCACTGTATTCAACACGAGAATGAGGGATCTTAAAGTGAGACTCCGCATCAGAGGCTCTGGACTTCACAGCAGGCTCATCAGTCCTACACTTCTACTTCTGGAGATTAACTCCCACCATTTCAATCCGTTAGTATTAGCTTCTCTGGGAAAGACTTCCCGGATCCTCATTCCCTTCCCTGATCCATTCTCCTGTAAATGTCCCTACTCTGTACTGGCAAAGCACCCTGTGTTCAGCTGTAACATATGTAGCATGTTTCTAAGTGGTAGTCACTCAGTCAAGTCCGACTCTGCAACCCCATAGACTGCAGCTCACCAGGCTCCTCTGTCCATGGATTTTTCAGGCAAGAATACTGGAGGGTGTTGGCATTTCCTCCTGCAGGGCATCTTCAAAACCCAGGGGTCAAACCCGGTCTCCTGCATTGCGGGCAGACTCTTTACCATCTGAGCCACCAGGACACTGCTTTAATTGTTCTTCTGCCTTCTCCTCTCCCTCCTCAAGTACAGATCCTGGTTGATCCGCAGGATTTATTTAATTCAATTCATGGACCCTAAAAGGTACCTAGTTAATGTCTGTGGAATGCTTACCCTCACACCTTATCCATCTCTTCCTCTTCCCATGATGCTTAAAGGGGTGTGAACCCCTGGAATGAAAACCCCAGATGGAGCCCCAGAGTGGAGTGGAGGTCAGGAGGTGACAAAAGCAGGCTGACCTTGCTTCTCCAGCTCGGACTTCCCCATCTGCAAGAGGCCTCTGACCAATTCTGGGCACACGTCATGGAGAAGCCAGTGCGCTGTTTCCTTGGTCCCTTGGTCCCGATTGAGCACATTGCAGATCATCTGGCTCCAAGAGGGGGAATCTGGGGCTGGCACCCAAGACATTCCTTGGAAACTCAGGACATCCTTTCCTTGAAATGCTGCACGTAAGAAGCTTTCGGAGGTGTTCCTCGGGAGTAATTCACATCCTCCAGATATCTGGATCTCAAGAGGATCTGAGGAGAGGAATGGAAAGAGATCAATGAAGAGCTTAGAAGACTGAAAGGAGTTGAAGAAATTGGTGTGAGGGTTATACTGGGGACCCCAAAGTTCATGTAAATGGGAATGGGAGACCTGCAGCGGGATGAACAAGGGGTATTTTGAGGACTCAAGCTGGGACCTCTCAGGCAGAAGTGGGACTCAAAAGGGAGACAGGAGACAATCACGGGGGGCCAGAACCTCCCGGTTGGGCTTCAGCATCCACTGTCTCCCCCTGGGCAGCTGTCCACGATCCCATCCCTCAGCTCACAGTCGCTGGGCAGAATTTTGACGAATTCCCAGACGTCCCTGGTGAAGCTGCTGCGATAAACCTGAAACGTATGCTGCAGCTGCTCCCACTGTTGGTCGCTGAATGTGCTCTGAGACCAAGGCTTCAGGAAGCCGACGGTGTCCGACTCATTGCGCCAAGTATAGAGCTGCAGCTCCCCCAGCCACCCGAGGCCGTCAGTGCGCGTCCAGCTGCGGTTGGCAAAGGAGGAGATCTGGAGGCAGCGGAAGGAGTAAGACGTTTGCGGCTCTGGAGACAATACAGATCGGAGGAACCGGGGGCACGGGAGGGAGAGCACAGAAGGGAGAAGGAAGAGCAACAGAAACAAACAAACAGCTAGGTTTGGGAAGAAAGGGTGATGTCTGCTGGCTCTGAATCGAGCTCGGTCTCCAGGGGCCAAGCAGCTGGACGCAGGGGGTAGCAGGTTCTCGGGCTGGTGGGTCAAGCTCCCGGCTTCCCGAGGTGTATCAGTCTGCGCCCGCCCGCCGCGAGCGTCGGCCGCTTTCCCCGCTCGCCTCCCTCTCGCCGCCCTCTGCCCGGGAGCCCCGGTTCCACTCATCCTCAAAACTCCCCCAAATCTGGGGAAGCCCCCAGAAGAACAGAGACAGCAAGCACCCCGCGTCTAGCTCTGCTCTGGGACCTCGAATCTCCGTCCCCAGCCCCTCCCCGTCCTTCCCCAACGCCCGCCCACACACCCCTGGTTTCCGGGGCTGCCAAAAGCCTGAACTTGACCCTGTGGCTGGCCAATTCTTAAGCCTGGAGGCAGGCAGGACTCCGGTTCTGGCTCTCAGGGGACTTGCTTCCAACCTCCTCCTGTCCAGGGATCCCTTTTTCATCTGCCAGATGGTCCCTCTCATTAGATATCTGAGCTGCAAAGAGCCCTGGTCACAGCCACTCACTTAAGTATGTTTCTCACAACCGGCTTCTCTAAATCTCTTTTTCCAACTTAGAGTTACAGATAGTATGTGGAAAACACTTTACAATTGCTATTTAAGTTTTAAAAACAGGACATAAAGTTGTATCTATGGTATAACGTCTACAATGTTTTTTAAAACAAAGTTTTTGAGTGGAAGGCAAGGAATGGATGTCTCTAGGCAAAGAGATTATGGAAGATTTTGTTTTACATTTTTTATTTTCCAAAATGTCTAGGAGTGCAGACATCACCTTAATGATAAAATAATAAGGGGCTTCTCTGGTGGTCCAGTGGTTAAGAATCCACCTTGCAATGCAGGGGTGTTGGTTGGATCCCTGGTCAGGGTGATCTCAGGGATCTCAGCCTGCAACAGCTCCCAGAAGGGCTGGGATTCCCAGCCAGAGACTGAGGTTGGGTTGCAGTGGTGAGAACACCAGAGCCTAGCCAGTAGACCAGTGGTCAGGGACAAGGGCCCAGGCCTTCAGCTTTGCAGGAAAGAATTCCCACAAAGAAAGAAAGTAGTGGAGCAAGTAAGGTATTTATTGAGAGGAAAACAGGACAGTACAAGAGGGAGAGGATGACTCAAGGAGAGGGAGCCTCTGAGTCGTGCCCTCCTGGCAGTTTGAATTACTTTGATAGTAAAGGGCATTTCTTCCAGTTTTCCTTCGGCTGATCAATTTAATTTGCCTGTTTCACAGTTCATATTTGGTATATTTCAAGATCCTCCCATGTATGCGCATGCATTGCTTAGCCAAGATGGGTTTTACTGAAAAGGCATCTGGGTAGAACATCCCTTGACATAACTCTCCTTTGGCCTCCAAGGAGCCTTTTCTGCCCATGTATGGTATGGGAGGTCTCCTGACTTTGAGAAATACATGCTCTGGGCAGAGCCCAGCATCTTCTCTTTTTGTCCTGCTGGTAGGGAAATTAAATAAAGAGTCTTAGTTAGGCTGTATATTGCCACCATTTTATTTAACTCATATAGCAGAGTACATCATGCAAAATTTTGGACTGGATAAAGCACAAGCTAGAATCAAGATTGCCAAGAGAAATATCAATAACCTCAGATATGCAGGTGACACCACACTTATGACAGAAAATGAAAAAGAACTGAAGAGCCTCTTGATGCAAGTGAAAGAGGAGAGAGAAAAGTTGGCTTCAACATTCAGAAAATTAAGATCATGGTAACTGGTCCCATCACTTCAGGACAAATAGATGGGGAAACAAAGGAAACAGTGACAGACTTTATTTTGGGGAGCTCCAAAATCATTGCAGATGGTGACTGCAGTCATGAAATTAATTTTTCCTTGGAAAAAAAAGCTATGACCAACCTAGACAGCATATTAAAAAGCAGAGACATTACTTTGCCAACAAAGGTCTGCCTAGTCAAACCTATGGTTTATCCAGAGGTCATGTATGGATGTGAGAGTTGTACTATAAAGAAAACTGAGCACGGAAGAATTGATGCTTTTGCACTCTGGTGTTGGAGAGGACTCTTGAGAGTCCCTTGGACTGCAAGGAGAACCAACCAGCCCATCCTAAAGGAAATCAGTCCTGAATATTTATTGGAAGGACTGATGTTAAAGGTGAAACTCCAATACTTGGCCACCTGATGTGAAGAACTGACTCACGTGAAAAGACCCTGATGCTGGGAAAGATTGAAGGTGGGAGGAGAAGGGGACAACAGAGGATGAGATGGTTGGATGGCATCACTGACTCAACGGACATGGGTTTGGGTGGATGCCGGGAGTTGGTGATGGACATGGAGGCCTGGTGTGCTGCGCTTCATGGGGTTTCAAAGAGTCAGACATGATTGAGCGACTGAACTGAACTGAACTGAAATTTGGTGACCTAAATAGGAAAGAAATCGAAAAAAGAGGGGATATGTGTATATCTATACTGATTCACTTCACTGTACATTAAAGACCAGCAAAGCATTGTAAAACAACTATACTGTAATAAATTTTTTAAAATAAACTTAAAATACTAAATGTCAAAAAAATAACGATAATAGGTTTATGTTTCTTCAAAAAGAAAAAAATAAACTTTGGGACTTCCATGGCAGTCCAGTGGTTAAGACTCAGTGCTTCAAATTCAAGGGGCTCAGGTTTGATTCTCTGGACCAGATGTCATGGACTAGAGTTTCAAATGCCATGCACTGAGGCCAAAAAATAACTAAATGTTATGACAACAAAGAACAGGAAGGGAGAAATGAAAATATCTTGTGCATAGTCCTAACAATATATATGGAGGGCATGCATGCGTGGTCAGTCGTATCCAACTATGCCACCCTATGCATTATAGCCCACCAGACTCCTCTTCTCATGGGACTTCCCAGGCAAGAATACTGGAGTGGGTTGCCATTTCTTACTCCAGGGTATCTTCTCAACCCAGGGATCGAACCCATATCTCCCACATCTCCTGCATTGGCAAGCAGATTCATTACCACCGAGCTACATGGGAACTGCATGTGGGAAGTAATATAATATTATTTAAAGGTAGCCAGCAATACATTGAAAACAATTGAAAATCCTAGGGAAATGCCTATAAAAGGTTTAAAAAGAGGCATCCCAGTAAGGCACTAGTGGATAAAAAATAGAATCCCAAAAAGGAAAATCTACAGATACAACAAGTGAAAGGCAAAGGAGAAAGGGAAAGTTATGCCCAACTAAATGCAGAGTTCCAAGGATAGCAAGGAGAGGTAAGAAAGTCTTCTTGAGTGAACATTGAAAAGAAAGAGGAGAACAATAGAACGGGTAAGACTAACAATTTCTTCAAGAAACTTGGAGATATCAAAGGAACATTTCATGCAAGGATGGGCGTGATACAGCAAAGAAATGGTAAGGACCTAACAGAAGCAGAAGGGAGTCAGAAGAGGTGGCAAGAACACACAGAAGAACTACACAAAAACGTTTCTTAATGACCTAGATAATGATGATGGTGTGGTCACTCACCTAGAGTCAGACATCCTAGAGTGTGAAGTCAACTGGGCCTTAGGAACCATTACTATGAACAAAACCAGTGGAGGTGATGGAATTCCAGCTGAGCTATTTCAAATCCTAAAAGATGACACTGTTAAAGTGTTGCACTCAATATGTCAGCAAATTTGGAAAACTCAGTAGTGCTCACAGGATTGGAAAAGGTCAGTTTTCATCCCAATCCCAAAGAAGGGCAATGACAAAGAATGTTCAAACTACTGTACAACTGCTTTCATTTCACATGCTACTTAGGTCATGCTCAAAACCCTTCAAGCTAGGTTTCAACAGCACAAAAACTGAGAACTTCCAGATGTTTAAGCTAGATTTAGAAAAGTCAGAGGAACCAGAGATCAAATGGCCAACAGTCATTGAATCATAGAGAGACCAAGGGAATTCCAAAAAAACACCTCCTTCTGCCTCACTGGCTATGATAAAGCCTTTGACTGTGTGGATCACAGTAAACTGTGGAAATTTCTGAAAGAGGTGATAATATCAGACCACTTAACCTGCCTCCTGAAAAACATGTATGAGGGTCAAGAAGCAACAGTTAGAACTGGACATGAAACAATGGACTTGTTCCAACCTGGGAAAGGAGTACATCAAGGCTGTATGTTGTTACCCTACTTATTTAACATCTATGCAAAGCACATGGGAAATGCTGAGTTGGATGAATCACAAGCTGGAATCAAGACTGCTGAGAGAAATATCAACAACCTCAGACATGCAGAAGATAGCACTCTAATGGCAGAAAACATAAAGACACTCAAGAGCCTGTTGATGAGAGTGAAAGACGAGAGTTAAAAAGCTGGCTTAAAACTCAAGATTCAAAACACGAGGATCATGGCATCCGGTCCCATCACTTCACGGCAAATAGAAAGGGAAAAAAGTGGAAACACTGGCAGATTTTATTTTCTTGGGCTCCAAAATCACTGTGGATGGTGACTGTAGCCACAAAATTAAAAGACACTTGCTCCTTGGAAGAAAAGCTGTGACAAACCTAAACAGCATGCTAAAAAGCAGAGATATCATGTTGCCAACAAAGGTCTGCCTAGTCAAAGCTATGGTTTTTCCAGAAATCATGTATGGATGTGAGTGTTGAACCATAAAGAAGTCTGAGTGCCAAAGAATTGATGCTTTGGAATTGCGGTGCTGGAGAAGACTGTTGAGAGTCCTTTGGAGTGCAAGGAGATCAAACCAGTCAATCCGGAAAGAAATTAATCCTGAACTAAAGTGAATTGGAAGATCTGATGCTGAAGCTAAAGCCTCAATACTCTGGCCAGGTGATGTGAAGAGCTGACTTATTGGGGGAAGACCTTGATGCTGGGAAAGATTGAGGTCAGGAGGAAAAAGAGGCAACAGAGGATGAGACAGTGAGATAACATCAGCTGATTTAATGGACATGAGTGTGACCAAACTCTGGGAGACAGTGAAAGCCAGGGAAGTCTGGCATGCCACAGTGCATGGGGTCTCAAAGAGCTGGACATGACATAGTGAATGAATAACAACCACAGATGGGACAAATAGAAAACAAATGGCAAGAAACTAGACATAACCCATGTCAAAAATTTAATCATTACCTTTAAATGTTCAAGACACTCTAGTCAACAAGCAGAAATTGTCATAATGAATTAAAATGCAAAACCCAACTATTTGCTACACACAGAAAACATACTTTAAGAATAAAGACACATGTAGGTTAAAAACAGAAACGTGAAGAAGACATACCAAGTAAACTCTAGTAATAAGAAAGTAAGAGTGACTATTTTAATGTCAGACAAAGTAGAATTCAGGATAAGGAATATCAGAAATAAAAGAGGGCATTTAATATTGGTAAAAATGTCAAATTCCCTGGAGATATAGCAGTTAAGACCCAGTGCTGTCACTGCTAAGGTTTGGATTCAATTCCTGGTCAAAAAACTAAGATACTGCAAATTGCTTGCCCCACCCCCCAAAAAAAGAAAAAAAAGTCAACTCATCAAGAAAACAATCTTAAATGTGTCTGCACCTAATAATAGAATTTCAAAATCCATAATCAAAACATACAGAAATGCAGGGGAAATAGATAAATTCCTAATTATAGTTGGAGATTTCACTGCAGATGGTGACCACAGCCATGAAATGAAAAGACGCTTGCTCCTTGGAAAAAAAAGCTATGACCAAGCTAGACACCATATTAAAAAGCAGAGACATTGCTTGACCAAAAAATATCCCTATAGTCAAAGCTATGCTTCTTCAGTACTTATGTATGAATATGAGAGTTGGACCATGAAGAAGGCTGGGTGTCAAAGAATTGATGCTTTTGAACTGTGGTATTAGAGAAGACTCTTGAGAGTCCCTTAGACTACAAGGAGGTCAAACCAATCAATCCTGAATATTCATTGGAAGAACAGATGATGAAGCTGAAACTCCAAGACTTTGGCCACATGATGTGAAGAGGTGACTCACTGGAAAAGACCCTGGGAAAGATAGAAGGCAGGAGGAGAAGAGGATGACAGAGAGTGAGATGGCTGGATGGTATCACTGACTCAATGGAGATGAGTTTGAGCAAGCTTTGGGAAATGGTGAAAGACAGGGAAGCCTGGTGTGCTGCAGTCCATGATGTTGCAAAGAGTCAGACAAAACTGAGCAACCGAACAACAACAATCTCAGTAACAGATCAGATAGAAAGTTAAAAAAATAATCTAGAAGATTTGAAGAACAATATCAACTAACAACCTAACTGACATTTATAGAACAGTCCATGCAACAACAGCAGACTACACATTCTTCTCAAATGCCCATAGAACATTCACCAAGATCGACACATACTGGGCCTAAAAAAAGTCTCAGCTGACTTGAAAGGATTGACATCACGTGGAGTGTGTTTTCTGACCAAAGGGAATCAAATGAAAAAATTAATAACTAAAAGGCACATGGAAAACCTCCAAATATTTGGAAATTAAACTACACACTTTTAAATAACCAATGGGTCAAAAAGTTAAATACGCTTACCATTCAACTCAGCAAGTCCATTCTTACGTATTTACCCAAAATAAATAAAAACCTAAGTCCACAAAAAGACATACACATCAGATCACAGCAGTCTTATTCTTAAGAATCCCAAAATTTTCATCAGTAGGTCAATGGATGGTCATGGTATGTTCAGACAAGAAAATACTGTACTACATAAAACTGAAAAGGAATTTACTACTGATACAAGCAATGATAGGGATGATTCTCAAAACAATAAGCACAATTCCATTTATATGAATTTCTCATGTTGGTGAAACAAATCTCTAGAGACAGAAAGCAGAGCAGTGGTTGCATGAGACCAAGGGTCTGAGGTACTGTTAACAAATCGGCAAGAAGGATTTTTGGAGGGCTGGAAAGTTTCTATGTGTTTTGGGAAGATGGAAAGGTGTACAAAGGTCATGTATTAAACAGGGAGCAAAGACAGGGAGGTGTTACTGGATAATCCTGATTTTCACAAGAGAAGAGGAAAGATGGTTCTGCAGGGAGAAAAGCAGGAACAAACACGGGGTAACACTGCCACAGAGATGATGCAATAACATCAGTAAAAGAAGAAGGCAAGTCTTGTGAAGATTCAGCCAGAGGAAGTAAAAGATGTTTCAGAGAATAAACACTTCCCCATCACTGTATCTCAGCTGAAAATGAGGTACGATAATGAACACAGAAGGCAAAGGAAGATCAGAGGGACAAGAGAATACAGGAGTGGGCGATGGGAATGGGAAGATTTATGTAACCTGAAGGTAGAGGCCGGTCCCAGGAAGAAGGCCGGGGGAGCCAGGGTTGAACCACTCAGTTCAGTTCAGTTCAGTCACTCAGTCATGTCCGACTCTTTACCATCCCAAGAACCGCAGCATGCCAGGCCTCCCTGTCCATCACCAACTCCCGGAGTTTACTCAAACTCACATCCATCGAGTTGGTGATGCCATCCACTCATCTCATCCTCTGTCATCCCCTTCTCCTCCTGCCTTCAATCTTTCCCAGCATCAGGGTCTTTTCCAATGAGCCAACTCTTCCCATCAGGTGGCCAAAGTACTGGAGTTTCAGCTTCAACATCAGTCCTTCCAATGAACACCCAGGGCTGACCTCCTTTAGGGTGGACTGGTTGGATCTCTTTGTAGTCCAAGGAACTTTCAAGTGTCTTCTCCAACACCACAGTTCTAAAGCATCAATTCTTCCGCACTCAGCTCTCTTGATAGTCCAACTCTCACATCCATACATGAACACTGGAAAAACCATAGCCTTGACTAGATGGACCTTTGTTGGCAAAATAATGTCTCTGCTTTTTAATATGCTGTCTAGGTTGGTCATAACTTTCCTTCCAAGGAGTAAGCATCTTTTAATTTCATGGCTGCATACACCATCTGAAGTGACTTTGGAGCCCAGAAAAATAAAGTCAGCCACTGTTTCCACTGTTTCCCAGTCTATTTGCCATGAAGTCATGGAACCAGATGGCATGATCTTAGTTTTCTGAATGTTGAGCTTTAAGGCAACTTTTTCACTCTCCTCTTTCACTTTCATCAAGAGTCTATTCAGTTCTTCTTCACTTTCGGCCATAAGAGTGGTGTCATCAGCACATCTGAGGTTATTGATATTTCTCCCGGAAGTCTTGATTACAGCTTGTGCTTCCTCCAGCCTGGCATTTCACATGATGTACTCTGCATATAAGTTAAATAGGCAGGGTGACAAGATACAGCCTTGACATACTCCTTTTCCTATTTAGAACCAGTCTGTTGGTCCATGTCCAGTTCTAACAGTTGCTTTCTGACATGCATACAGATTTCTCAGGAGGCAGGACAGGTGGTCTGGTATTCCCATCTCTTTCAGAATTTTCCACAGGTTATTGTGATCCACACAGTCAAGGGCTTTGGCACATTCAATAAGGTGGAAACATGTTTTTCTGGAACTCTCTTGCTGTTTTGATGATCCAGCAGATGTTGGCAATTTGATCTCTGGTTCCTCTGCCTTTTCTAAATCCAGCTTGAACATCTGGAAGTTCAAGGTTCACATATTGCTGAAGTCTGGCTTGGAGGATTTTGAGCATACTTTAATAGCACGTGAGATGAGTGCAATTGTGACGTACTCTGAGTAACTGCACAGCACAGATAGAAAATAATAAATCAACAGAAAGTTTGAGCCAGAACACGGGACAGTTAACACCTGTCCTGGTCAAACTATTCACCACACCCCTCTCACCTACAAGTCCCCGTGAATGAGACGAGCAGGTGCACTAAAAGTGGGGCAGCTAATGACTCCTGGGGATGGTTTTGCAGAGAATATGAAATCGGAGCTCTTGGAGGAAGAGCTAAACCACACAGCAAAGTGGGTCAACTCCATGCCATAGATTTATGAGCTAAAGAGAAGTCAAGAAATAGCTTAGGAAAGTTCAGATTTCCTGTGTATGGTCAAGAGTAGGCATATGTATGACCTGAGTTCAATTAGGAAATAGAAACCACACAGTGAGCTAAACAGATGAACTTTAATAGAATCATGAAACAATAATGGGAAAGATTAAGAAAATTCCACATGGAACTCTTGGGCTGAAGGAGAATATCTAGGCAGAATAAAGTTGGAAGGATTACCCCTCCCCAAGGCTGGAGTACTCATTGCAAGAGACTCTGATGCTGAGAAAGATGGAAGGCAAAAGGAGAAGGGGGCAGCAGAGGTTGAGATAGTTGGATGGCATCACCGACTCAATGGACATGAACTTGGACAAACTCCGGGATATAGTGAAGGTCTGCTGTGCTGCAGTCCATGAGGTCCCAAAAAAGTCAGACATGACTAAGAGAATGAACAAGAACAACAGGCTAGAGTATAGATCTCCTTGGAAAAGGTACAGTTCAGCCCCTTGGGTAACACAGGAGTTCACAGGTTTGTTCAGGGCACAGCTGGTCTGCACTCACCAAACAAGCTGAAAGCCTTTCTCCAGACCCCAGGCGAGGGCAGGCAGAGAGAGTGAGGCTCAGCAGAAAGCTCTGGGCAAGAGATGAACTTAGCACCGGCCATGTGAGCATCTGAAGAGAGGATGGGGCACTGGGAGGGGCAGAAGCCTTCAGAGTGCTGGTTTCCACGGGAAGGTGACTGCCAGGCCAAAGCTGCAAGGTTGCCGAGTATCCATGAGCTCTGGGCACGTGGCTGGGGCAGCACCCACAGGCTGCCTTCTCACCCACTCCACTGACCTAACCCGCTGCAGCTGGAAGCTACAGGAGAGCACCGCCCACCAACACGGCCTCTCCAGGGTCCTCTACTGAAAACGTGTTTAACATGGTGCTCACTCTGAAGAAGAAATGATTAGAGGAATTGCACCGATTGTCACAGTCTAAGATGAAGCGTGACTTAAGGGTCAATAAATTGACTTTCAGCACAGCCCTTAATAAGGAACACAATATCCATAAAGAGAATAAACATTCTGAAATGAATTCGAAGGATTTTATGACATATCTTGAACTGAGTATCTAAAGGAAGGAGACAAATTTTCCTGGAGAAATAAATATTTACTTCCAAAACAAACCAAAGTTGCTTAAAAATGAACCAGAGCCAGGACTTCGGGGTGGTTCAGTGGTGAAGAATCTGCCTGTGAATGCGAGGGTCAGAGGTTCATTCCAGAACATTCCACATGCCATGAGCAACTAAGCCCGTGCCCCAAACTACAAGCCCGAGCACCTAGAGCCCGTGATCCCCAAGAAGAGAAGTCAGCGCAACGAGGAACCACCACACCACATTGAAGAGGAGCTCCTGACGCACAGCTGGAGACAGCCTGCACACAGCAGAGAAGACCCAGTGCGGCCAAAAAGCAAACTTAATTAATTAATTCTTTATTTATTTAAAGCAATGAACCAGAGTTATGGTAAATTCATGCTGAATCATTCTGGAAAAGATTTCAGAAAGGACATTAACACACATGCCTGAAATCTGTAGAAGACCAACGGGATTGTTCAGAAGCTAGACACTGCTCAAGGAAGTAAAGCGGAAGACCATCCCCTGAGGTCAGCATAGTACCAAAAGCTGTTCACAGCTGCTACGTTTTTACAAGCACTGTGGACATTTGTACATTTGCTTCCCATGGCATTTATAAAATTATCTATCTTTGTCCACTTGGCTACTATAACAAAATACCATAAACTGGGTGACTTAAAAACAGTAGAACATTTTTCTGGAGGCTGAGAACTACCAGATCAACTGAGTCCACATCCTGGTTCCGTAGACAGCATATTCTTGCTGTGTCTTGCTTCTCAAGTGGTGGAGGAGACAAACACCTTTTGAATGATTTGTACTTGGAGTCACCCTGCTTTTTTAATTTATGTGCAGAGTACATCATGAGATACGCTGGTCTGCAAAAGCACAAGTTGGAGTCAAGATTGCCGGGAGAAATATCAATAACCTCAGATATGCAGATGACACCACCCTTATGGCAGAGAGTGAAGAGGAACTAAAAAGCCTCTTGATGAAAGTGAAAGAGCAGAGTGAAAACGTCGGCTTAAAGCTCAACACTCAGAAAACTAAGATCATGGCATCTGGTCCCATCACCTCATGGGAAATAGATGGGGAGACAGTGGAAAGAGTGTCATGTGTTATTTTTTTAGGCTCCAAAATCATTGCAGATGCTGACTGCAGCCATGAAATTAAAAGATGCTTACTCCTTGGAAGGAAAGTTATGACCAACCTGGATAGCATATTAAAAAGCAGACGCATTACTTTGCCAACAAAAGTCCGTATGTTCAAGGCTATGGTTTTTCCAGTGGTCATGTATGGATGTGAGAGTTGGACTGTGAAGAAAGCTGAGTGCCGAAAAATTGATGCTTTTGAACTGTGGTGTTGTAGAAGACTCTTGAGAGTCCCTTGGACTGCAAGGAAATCCAACCAGCCCATCCTAAAGGAGATCAGTCCTGGGTATTGATTGGAAGGACTGATGCTGAGGCTGAAACTCCAGTATTTAGTCACCTCATGCGAACAGTTGACTCATTGGAAAAGACCCTGATGCTGGGAGGGATTGGGGGCAGGAGGAGAAGGGGTCGACAGAGGATGAGATGGCTGGATGGCATCACCGACTCAATGGGCATGAGTTTGAGTAAACTCTAGGAGTTTGTGATGGACAGGGAGGCCTGGCGTGCTGCGATTCATGGGGTCGCAAAGAGTCGGACACGACTGAGTGACTGAACTGAACTGATAGCCGATTTACAATGTTGCATTAGTTTCAGGGGTACAGCAAAGTGATTTAGTTATACATATACATATTATTCTTTTTGAGATCTTTTCCCATATGGATTACAACAGTGTACTGAGTAGAGTTCCCTGTGCTATATATAGATAAGGACCCTTTTTATAAGGTCACGAATCCCATTCATGAGAGCTCAGACCTCATGGTTTAATCTTCTCCAAAAGAACTCACCATGTAAAACCATCACCGTGGGTATTCAGTTTTCAACAGAGGACAGAGGACATACACATTCAATCGGCAGCATGATCACAACAGACATTAGTGTCTCCTTTTGGCACAGGAATGAAGTGAGTCAGAGGAGATCCTTGTCTCCTTGTGGGTTCCCCTCAGTGGATCTCTACTTCCTGTTTCCATTTCCCCTCCCTCTAGGAGGCCTTCCCTAACTAACCTCAAGCCAACATTTCATTTAGCATTCTGGGGAATCTGTTGCATAGCAATGTACAGTACTTACAAACAGTGATTCTCTAACTTTAACTGAACATCAGAAATATCTGTGTGTGTGAGCCAAGACTTTCAGTCACGCACGACTGTTTCTGACCCCATGGACTGTAGCCCACTAGGATTTTCTAGCCAATGAATTTTCCAGGCAAGAATACTGGAGCAGGTTGCCATTTCCTACTCCAAGGGATCTTCCTGACTCAGGGATCGAACCCACGTCTCTTGTACCTCATGCATTGGCAGGCAGATTCTTTACCACTGACCACCTGTGAAGCCCCCAGAATCACCTGAGGGCTTGTAAAACACAGATGACTGGGCCCCACTCCTATGATTTCTCATTTAGTAGGACTTATTGGCAGGCAGTGGCCAAACATAATTTGCAACTTTCCAGGTAATGTCACTTACAGGGTAGGAAACCAGTTTGGAAAGCATGGATTTAGAAAATAGCTGCATTTCCACACACATCCTAGGTTTTATCTGCAAGTCCAACACAGAAGATGCCAAATCTTCATTTTCTCCAGCAAAGACTTCAGAAGCTTAGTCGTTTTTTCCTGGATGTTCAAGGGCCTTGAGTGCCACTCGACTACTTCCCTGGTAGCTAACAGATGATTTAATCTTGACCTTCAAATTTCCTCACATTGAGAAGGGCTGCTGTTCCTCTGCCTTTCCTGCTTCTTATATCTCGGCTGAGAATAGAGCAGATAGCTAGGCCATCCGCTAGCACTCATGCCTGCCCAAATGGATTCAGCCCAGCTCATGTATAGTCTCATTTAATGGCTGTAAGTGGGAGAATCTGTCTCTGTCCACTCTGAAAAAAATAACTGGCCATGTGAGAGAAATATCACTATGAAAAAGTAGCCTTTTCAACATTATATACCCACACTATGATGTCTCCTTTTTAAATCAAGTTACATGAAGTGAAAAATTTGAGACGTCTCTGTTTCCTACAACCTAGCTTTCTTTTAAAATGTCGCTCTTTGTACATTCAGGTTCAAAATAGAAACTAGGTTCTGAAAGTGAACGTGAAAGCATTACTTGCTCAGTCATGACCAACTCTATGCCATTCCATGGATTGTCTCCTTTGTCCATGGGGTTCTCCAGGCAAGAATACTGGAGTGAGCTGCCATCCCCTTCTCCAGGGGATCTTCCTGACCCAGGGATCAAACCCAGGTCTCCTGCATTGTAGGAAGACTCCTTACCATCTGAACGACCAAAGAAGGTTCTGAAATTCTCAGTGTACCATTCAGGACAAATTTTCTACATCACAGACACAAACTGGGAGGCCTAGGGCCATCCAGCAGAGGTGTATTTGGACTATCCCACACCCCCAAAAAATGCTGATTGAAAACTCAACATTCAAAAAACTAAGATCATGGCATCCAGTCCCATTACTTCATCACAAATAGATGAGGAAACAATGGAAACAGCGACAGACTTTATTCTCTTGGGCTCCAAAACTGTGGTGGCCTCACACTGAATAATACAAACACACAGTATTATGACAGACAGCACAGGAAGAGCGTTCAGACAAGCAACTCCCCAAGAACGTGCTGAGCACATATTTTATTGGTAACTTATCTTGTAATCTTTAAGTATGAGCAGGAAAGCAAGACAGAGACTAGAATTCAGGGATCAAGGAGGCTTTCTCCTGGAGGTCAGGAGGTAATCATATAAGACTAGTAGGAAAGGTCTTTGAAGATAAGCAGGTTTGTTCTGTGTACAGAACAGCATCTAGCTAATGCTGACGTGTCACTCAGAATGTCTAAATTAAGGGTGGGGGAGAGCAAGCAAGGAAGAGAAAATGAGTATTAAATTCCAGGAGGTATTTCTGAGAAATCAGTAAAACATGGTTCCCACACAAAATCACTACAGATGGTGACTGCAGCCATGAAATCAAGATGCTGGCTCTTTGGAAGGAAAGCTATGACAAACCTAGAGAGCATATTAAAAAGTAAAGACGGTACTTGGCCAGCAGAGATCCATCTAGTCAAAGCTATGGTTTTTCCAGTAGTTATGTGTGGATGTGAGAGTTGGACCTTAAAGAACGGTAAGTGCCGAAGAATTGATGTTTTTGAACGGTGGTGGTGGAAAAGACTCTTGAGAGTCCCTTGGACTGCAAAGAGATCAAACCAATCAATCCTAAAGGAAATCAACCCAAAATATTCATTGGAAGAACTGATGCTGAAGCTGAAGCTCCAGTATTTGGCTGCCTCATTACAAAAAACCCTAATGTGAGGAAAGATTGAAGTCAGGAGAAGGGGACAACAGAGCAGGAGATGGTTGGATGGCATCACTGACTCAATGGACATGAGTTTGAGTAAGCTCCAGATGATGGAGAAGGACAGGGAAGCCTGGTATGCCGAGCAACTGAACTGAACTGATGGGGTCACAAAGAATCAGACACAACTGAGCAACTGAACAACACCCCAAATATTGCAAAGGTTTCTCTCTCTGCTTCTTCAAGGTAGATCTTTCACCTTCAAATTCTGAGGGCTAAAGCCCAGAGATCCTGAAGTCCAGACAGATAGGTGTGGGGAGGAGAGTCACGGGATATCCTGATAGCGGCTGTGAGAGAAAGCAGACACCATTAAGGAAAAGGGAAGAGGAGAAAATGTGGGTAGAGGGGTTGAGGTTGGGAGGAGATGGAAAGGAGAGACTTACCGGTACTTCCTAAACCAGAAGACGAAACCTCCAACAACCAGAAGGACAAACACCACCAGTATTACCAGGACGACAATCAAGCCCGTGGAGGCAGGGTTCCCATCTGTGTGGGGGAACACAGGGTGTGTCTCAGTCTGGGAATCTGCTTCAGGTCCCCTACTGTAAGCACGTGTGAGCATGCCAGATGCTTATTTCTTGTCCTATCTAATGTGCCCACTTGTATTCCTGTGAAGTTAATAGACACCCCATCTTTTCTTGGGGTCTGGGCATCTATAATTCCGTTCACGTCAGCATATGCTCGTACACATATGGAGGCAGGCACTAGTGTCACAGCTAGTCCAAACCTGAGTCCAAATCCAGCTCTTCCGCTTTCTAATGATGAGACTCAGGGCAGTTTGACCTAGCTTAACCTCAATTCTCATCTGTAACACGAAACAACAGCACCTGCTCAAAGGAGAGTGGGGATGATTGTTCACACATACTCTGCGGTATGCAGAGTGTTCAGCTCACACTGAGAAAGCACTCTATAAACCACACCTATCTTTGGTACCCTGCCTTTCAAAGTCCGCAGTTCCCTCTTCTGGGGAACAAATCTTCCTGGGATTCTGTACTTGCCACCTACTTCGGGATCTGTGGGGATTTTAGCCTCTTCTTTCTTTTATATGGAACACCTTGTCTCAATCCTTTTTGAGTTCAGATCTTTATTCCTCCACTTGGAGAATCCCCTCCTTCTATCACTCCTGGCTGGGGCGTCATTTCCCTCCCCTTCCACAGGCCATCCCTCTGGGCTTGAGGACCACCTCCTCCCATCCTCAGCTGGGCTCCACTTCCTCCTCACCCCAGTACAGGATGATGTCCTGGTCTCCCAGGCTGCTGTGCTTCACTCGGCAGCTCAGGCCAGCCGCCTCCGCAGCCTCCACATCCAGGGTTACTCGCAGATACCAAGTCGAGTCAGCGTTGGGCATGACGTCTCCTTGCTGAGTGCCAGGCTCCTCCTGCTCGCCCCTCACCCACGTCACCCGCACGGGTTTTGGGTAGAATCCTGAGACGTGGCAGACCAGCCGCAGGCGGCCAGGCCGGGGAGGGGTCCCACTGGATAGCCAGGCCTCCGGCTTCACTGTATTCAACACGAGAATGAGGGATCTTAAAGTGAGACTCCGCATCAGAGGCTCTGGACTTCACAGCAGGCTCATCAGTCCTACATTTCTACCTCTCAAGATGAATACCCACCATTTCTTTCCACTTGTATTAGCTTTTCCAGGAAAGCCTTCCCTGATCCTCATTCCCTTCCCTGATCCATTCTCCTGTAAATGCCCCTACTCTGTACTCGCAAAGCACCCTGTGTTCAGCTGTAACATATGTAGCATGTTTCTAAGTGGTAGTCACTCAGTCATGCCCAAGTCTTTGCAAGCCCATGGACTGTATCGCATCAGGCTCCTCTGTCTACGAGATTTTTCAGGCAAGAGTGCTGGAGGGGGTTGCCACTTCCTTCTCCAGGGCATCGTCACAACCCAGGGATCAAACCTAATGCAGATCTCCTGCACTGTGGGCAAACTGTACCATCTGAGCCACCAGGGCACTGCTTTAACTGTTCTTCTGCCTTCTCCTCTCCCTCCTCAAGTACAGATCCTGATTGATCCGCAGGGTTTCTTTATTTCAATTCATGGAACCCAAAAAGTACCTAGTTAATGTCTGTGGAATGCTTAAATACCCTGATACCTGATCCATCTCCTCCTCTTCCCGTGATGCTTAAAGGGGTGTGAACCCTGAAATGAAAACCCCAGATGGAGCCCCAGAGTGGAGTGGAGGTCAGGAGATGACAAAAGCAGGCTGACCTTGCTTCTCCAGCTCGGACTTCCCCGTCTGCAACAGGCCTCTGACCAATTCGGGCCAGACGTCATGGAGGAGCCAGTGCACTGTTTCCTTGGTCCCTTGGTCCCGATTGAGCACCTTGCAGAACTCCTGGAGCCAAGGGGGGGCATCTGGGGCTGGCACCCAAGACATTCCTTGGAAACTCAGGACATCCTTTCCTTGAGATGCTGCACGTAAGTAGCTTTTGGAGGTGTTCCTCGGAAGTAACTCACATCCTAAAGATATCTGGATCTCAAGAGGATCTGAGGAGAGGAATGGAAAGAGATCAATGAACAGCTTAAAAGACCGAAAGGAGTTGAAGAAATTGGTGTGAGGGTTATACTGGGGACCCCAAAGTTCATGTAAATGGGAATGGGTGACCTGCAGCGGGATGAACAAGGGGTATTTTGAGGACTCAAGCTGGGACCTCTCAGGCAGAAGTGGGACTCAAAAGGGAGAGAGGAGACAATCACGGGGGGCCAGAACCTCCCGGTTGGGCTTCAGCATCCACTGTCTCCCCCTGGGCAGCTGTCCACGATCCCATCCCTCAGCTCACAGTCGCTGGGAATTTTGACGAATTCCCAGACGTCCCTGGTGAAGCTTCTGCGATAAACCTGAAACGTATGCTGCAGCTGCTCCCAATGCTGCTCGCTGAATGTGCCCTGAGACCAAGGCTTCAGGAAGCCGACGGTGTCCGACTCATTGCGCCAAGTATAGAGCTGCAGCTCCCCCAGCCACGCGAGGAAGTCAGTGCGCGTCCAGCTGCGGTTGGCAAAGGAGGAGATCTGGAGGCCGCGGAAGGAGTAAGACGTTTGCGGCTCTGGAGACAATACAGATCGGAGGAACCGGGGGCACGGGAGGGAGAGCACAGAAGGGAGAAGGAAGAGCAACAGAAACAAACAAACAGCTAGGTTTGGGAAGAAAGGGTGATGTCTGCTGGCTCTGAATCGAGCTCGGTCTCCAGGGGCCAAGCAGCTGGACGCAGGGGGTAGCAGGTTCTCGGGCTGGTGGGTCAAGCTCCCGGCTTCCCGAGGTGTATCAGTCTGCGCCCGCCCGCCGCGAGCGTCGGCCGCTTTCCCCGCTCGCCTCCCTCTCGCCGCCCTCTGCCCGGGAGCCCCGGTTCCACCCATCCTCAAAACTCCCCCAAATCTGGGGAAGCCCCCAGAAGAACAGAGACAGCAAGCACCCCGCGTCTAGCTCTGCTCTGGGACCTCGAATCTCCGTCCCCAGCCCCTCCCCGTCCTTCCCCAACGCCCGCCCACACACCCCTGGTTTCCGGGGCTGCCAAAAGCCTGAACTTGACCCTGTGGCTGGCCAATTCTTAAGCCTGGAGGCAGGTAGGACTCCGGTTCTGGCTCTCAGGGGACTTGCTTCCAACCTCCTCCTGTCCAGGGATCCCTTTTTCATCTGCCAGATGGTCCCTCTCATTAGGTATCTGAGCTGCAAAGAGCCCTGGTCACAGCCACTCACTTAAGTATGTTTCTCACAACCGGCTTCTCTAAATCTCTTTTTCCAACTTAGAGTTACAGATAGTATGTGGAAAACACTTTACAACTGCTATTTAAGTTTTAAAAACAGGACATAAAGTTGTATCTATGGTATAACGTCTACAATGTGTTTTAAAACAAAGTTCTTCAGTGGAAGGCAAGCAATGGATGTCTCTAGGCAAAGAGATTATGGAAGATTTTGTTTTACATTTTTTATTTTCCAAAATGTCTAGGAGTGCAGACATCACCTTAATGATAAAATAATAAGGGACTTCTCTGGTGGTCCAGTGGTTAAGAATCCACCTTGCAATGCAGGGGTGTTGGTTGGATCCCTGGTCAGGGTGATCTCAGGGATCTCAGCCTGCAACAGCTCCCAGAAGGGCTGGGGTTCCCAGCCAGAGACTGAGGTTGGGTTGCAGTGGTGAGAACACCAGAGCCTAGCCAGTAGACCAGTGGTCAGGGACAAGGGCCCTGGCCTTCAGCTTTGCAGGAAAGAATTCCCACAAAGAAAAAAAGTAGTGGAGCAAGTATGGTATTTACTGAGAGGAAAACAGGACAGTACAAGAGGGAGAGGATGACTCAAGGAGAGGGAGCCTCTGAGTCGCACCCTCCTGGCAGTTTGAATTACTTTGATAGTAAAAGACATTTCTTCCAGTTTTCCTTCAGCCGGTCAATTTAATTTGCCTGTTTCACAGTTCATATTTGGTATACTTCAACATCCTCCCATGTATGCGCATGCATTGCTTAGCCAAGATGGATTTTACTGAAAAGGCATCTGGGTAGAACATCCCTTGACATAACTCTCCTTTGGCCTCCACGGAGCCTTTTCTGCACATGTGTGGTATGGGAGGTCTCCTGACTTTGAGAAATACGTGCTTTGGGCAGAGCCCAGCATCTTCTCTTTTTGTCCTGCTGGTAGGGAAATTAAATAAAGAGTCTTAGTTAGGCGGTATATTGCCACCCAGCTTATTTAACTCATATAGCAGAGTACATCATGCAAAATTTTGAACTGGATGAAGCACAAGCTAGAATCAAGATTGCCAAGAGAAATATCAATAACCTCAGATATGCAGGTGACACCATACTTATGACAGAAAATGAAAAAGAACTGAAGAGCCTCTTGATGCAAGTGAAAGAGGAGAGAGAAAAGTTGGCTTCAACATTCAGAAAATTAAGATCATGGTAACTGGTCCCATCACTTCAGGGCAAATAGATGGGGAAACAAAGGAAACAGTGACAGACTTTATTTTGGGGAGCTCCAAAATCATTGCAGATGGTGACTGCAGTCATGAAATTAATTTTTCCTTGGAAAAAAAAGCTATGACCAACCTAGACAGCATATTAAAAAGCAGAGACATTACTTTGCCAACAAAGGTCTGTCTAGTCAAACCTATGGTTTATCCAGTGGTCATGTATGGATGTGAGAGTTGGACTATAAAGAAAACTGAGCATGGAAGAATTGATGCTTTTGCACTCTGGTGTTGGAGAGGACTCTTGAGAGTCCCTTGGACTGCAAGGAGAACCAACCAGTCCATCCTAAAGGAAATCAGTCCTGAATATTTATTGGAAGGACTGATGCTAAAGGTGAAACTCCAATACTTGGCCACCTGATGTGAAGAACTCACTCACGTGAAAAGACCCTGATGCTGGGAAAGATTGAAGGTGTGAGGAGACGGGGACAACAGAGGATGAGATGGTTGGATGGCATCACTGACTCAATGGACATGGGTTTGGGTGGATGCCGGGAGTTGGTGATGGACATGGAGGCCTGGTGTGCTGCGCTTCATGGGGTTTCAAAGAGTCAGACATGATTGAACGACTGAACTGAACTGAACTGAAATTTGGTGACCTAAATAGGAAAGAAATCGAAAAAAGAGGGGATATGTGTATATCTATACTGATTCACTTCACTGTACATTAAAGACCAGCAAAGCATTGTAAAACAACTATACTGTAATAAATTTTTTTAAAATAAACTTAAAATACTAAATGTCAAAAAAATAATGATAATAGGTTTATGTTTCTTCAAAAAGAAAAAAATAAACTTTGGGACTTCCATGGCGGTCCAGTGGTTAAGACTCAGTGCTTCAAATTCAAGGGGCTCAGGTTTGATTCTCTGGACCAGATGTCATGGACTAGAATTCCAAATGCCATGCACCGAGGCCAAAAAATAACTAAATGTTATGACAACAAAGAACAGGAAGGGAGAAATGAAAATATCTTGTGCATAGTCCTTACAATATATATGGAGGGCACGAATGCATGCTCAGTCGTATCCAACTATGCCACCCTATGCATTATAGCCCACCAGACTCCTCTTCTCATGGGACTTCCCAGGCAAGAATACTTGAGTGGGTTGCCATTTCTTACTCCAGGGTATCTTCTCAACCCAGGGATCGAACACATATCTCCCACATCTCCTGCATTGGCAAGCAGATTCATTACCACCGAGCTACATGGGAACTGCATGTGGGAAGTAATATAATATTATTTAAAGGTAGCCAGCAATACATTGAAAACAATTAAAAATCCTAGGGAAATGCCTATAAAAGGTTTAAAAAGAGGCATCCCAGTAAGGCACTAGTGGATAAAAAATAGAATCCTAAAAAGGAAAATCTACAGATGCAACAAGTGAAAGGCAAAGGAGGAAGGGAAAGTTATGTCCAACTAAATGCAGAGTCCCAAGGATAGCAAGGAAAGGTAAGAAAGTCTTCTTGAGTGAACAATGCAAAGAAATAGAGGAGAACAATAGAACGGGTAAGACTAACAATTTCTTCAAGAAACTTGGAGATATCAAAGGAACATTTCATGCAAGGATGGGCATGATACAGCAAAGAAATGGTAAGGACCTAACAGAAGCAGAAGGGAGTCAGAAGAGGTGGCAAGAACACACAGAAGAACTACACAAAAACATTTCTTAATGACCCAGATAATGATGATGGTGTGCTCACTCACCTAGAGTCAGACCTCCTGGAGTGTGAAGTCAAGTGGGCCTTAGGAACCATTACTATGAACAAAGCCAGTGGAGATGATGGAATTCCAGGTGAGCTATTTCAAACCCTAAAAGATGACGCTATTAAAGTGTTGCACTCAATATGTCAGCAAATTTGGAAAACTCAGTAGTGCTCACAGGATTGGAAAAGGTCAGTTTTCATCCCAATCCCAAAGAAGGGCAATGACAAAGAATGTTCAAACTACTGTACAACTGCTTTCATTTCACATGCTATTAGGTCATGCTCAAAACCCTTCAAGCTAGGTTTCAACAGCACAAAAACTGAGAACTTCCAGATGTTTAAGCTAGATTTAGAAAAGTCAGAGGAACCAGAGATCAAATGGCCAACATTCATTGAATCATAGAGAGACCAAGGGAATTCCAAAAAAAACTTCTTCACTGACTATGATAAAGCCTTTGACTGTGTGGATCACAGTAAACTGTGGAAATTTCTGAAAGAGGTGGTAATACCAGACCACTTAACCCGCCTCCTGAAAAACATGTATGAGGGTCAAGAAGCAACAGTTAGAACTGGACATGAAACAATGGACTTGTTCCAAATTGGGAAAGGAGTACATCAAGGCTGTACGTTGTCACCCTACTTATTTAACATCTATGCAAAGCACATGGGAAATGCTGAGTTGGATGAATCACAAGCTGGAATCAAGACTGCTGAGAGAAATAACAACCTCAGACATGCAGAAGATAGCACTCTAATGGCAGAAAACATAAAGACACTCAAGAGCCTGTTGATGAGAGTGAAAGATGAGAGTTAAAAAGCTGGCTTAAAACTCAAGATTCAAAACACGAGGATCATGGCATCCGGTCCCATCACTTCACGGCAAATAGAAAGGGAAAAAAGTGGAAAGGTGGCAGATTTTATTTCCTTGGGCTCCAAAATCACTCTGGATGGTGACTGTAGCCACAAAATTAAAAGACACTTGCTCCTTGGAAGAAAAGCTGTGACAAACATAAACAGCATGTTAAAAAGCAGAGATATCATGTTGCCAACAAAGGTCTGCCTAGTCAAAGATATGGTTTTCCCCGAAATCATGTATGGATGTGAGAATTGAGCCATAAAGAAGGCTGAGTGCCAAAGAATTGATGCTTTGGAATTGCGGTGCTGGAGAACACTGTTGAGAGTCCTTTGGAATGCAAGGAGATCAAACCAGTCAATCCTGAAAGAAATTAATCCTGAACTAAAGTGAATTGGAAGATCTGATGCTGAAGCTAAAGCCTCAATACTCTGGCCACGTGATGTGAAGAGCTGACTTATTGGGGGAAGACCTTGATGCTGGGAAAGATTGAGGGCAGGAGGAGAAAGAGGCAACAGAGGATGAGACAGTGAGATAGCATCAGCTGATTTAATGGACATGAGTGTGACCAAACTCTGGGAGACAGTGAAAGCCAGGGAAGTCTGGGATGCCACAGTGCATGGGGTCTCAAAGAGTTGGACATGACATAGTGAATGAATAACAACCACAGATGGGACAAATAGAAAACAAATGGCCTGAAACTAGACATAACCCATGTCAAAAATTTAATCATTACCTTTAAATGGTCGAGACACTCTAGTCAACAAGCAGAAATTGTCATAATGAATTAAAATGCAAAACCCAACTATTTGCTACACACAGAAAACATACTTTAAGAATAAAGACACATATAGGTTAAAAACCAAAACGTGAAGAAGACATACCAAGTAAACTCTAGTAATAAAAAAGTAAGAGTGACTATTTTAATGTCAGACAAAGTAGAATTCAGGATAAGGAATATCAGAAATAAAAGAGGGCATTTAATATTGGTAAAAGTGTCAATCATGAGAATTCCCTGGAGATCTAGCAGTTAAGACCCAGTGCTGTCACTGCTAAGGTTTGGATTCAATCACTGGTCAGAAAACTAAGATCCTGCAAATTGCTTGCCCCCCCCCCGCACCCCCCCCCCAAAAAAAAAGTCAACTCATCAAGAAAACAATCTTAAATGTGTCTGCACCTAATAATAGAATTTCAAAATCCATAATCAAAAGCATACAGAAATGCAGGGGAAAGAGATAAATTCCTAATTATAGTTGGAGATTTCACTGCAGATGGTGACCACAGCCATGAAATTAAAAGACGCTTGCTCCTTGGAAAAAAAGCTATGACCAAGCTAGACACCATATTAAAAAGCAGAGACATTGCTTGACCAAAAAATATCCCTAAAGTCAAAGCTATGCTTCTTCAGTACTTATGTATGAATATGAGAGTTGGACCATAAAGAAGGCTGGGTGCCAAAGAATTGATGCTTTTGAACTGTGGTATTAGAGAAGACTCTTGAGAGTCCTTTAGACTACAAGGAGGTCAAACCAATCAAACCTGAATATTCATTGGAAGAACAGATGCTGAAGCTGAAACTCCAAGACTTTGGCCACATGATGTGAAGAGGTGACTCACTGGAAAAGACCCTGGGAAACATAGAAGGCAGGAGGAGAAGAGGATGACAGAGAGTGAGATGGCTGGATGGTATCACTGACTCAATGGACATGAGTTTGAGCAAGCTCTGGGAAATGGTGAAGGACAGGGAAGCCTGGCGTGCTGCAGTCCATGAGGTTGCAAAGAGTCAGACAAAACTGAGCAACCGAACAACAACAATCTCAGTAACAGATCAGATAGAAAGTTAAAAAAAGAATCTAGAAGATTTGAAGAACAATATCAACTAACAACCTAACTGACATTTATAGAACAGTCCATGCAACAACAGCAGACTACACATTCTTCTCAAATGCCCATACAACATTCACCAAGATCGACACATACTGGGCCTAAAAAAAGTCTCAGCTGACTTGAAAGGATTGACATCACGTGGAGTGTGTTTTCTGACCAAAGGAAATCAAATGAAAAAATTAATAACTAAAAGGCACATGGAAAACCTCCAAATATTTGGAAATTAAACAACACACTTTTAAATAACCAATGGGTCAAAAAGTTAAATACGCTTACCATTCAACTCAGCAAGTCCATTCTTATGTATTTACCCAAAATAAATAAAAACCTAAGTCCACAAAAAGACATACACATCGGATCACAGCAGTCTTATTCTTAAGAATCCCAAAATTTTCATCAGTAGGTCAATGGATGGTCATGATATGTTCAGACAAGAAAATACTGTACTACATAAAACTGAAAAGGAATTTACTACTGATACAAGCAATGATAGGGATGATTTGCAAAACAATAAGCACAATTCCATTTATATGAATTTCTCAGGTTGGTGAAACAAATCTCTAGAGACAGAAAGCAGAGCAGTGGTTGCATGAGACCAAGGGTCTGAGGTACTGTTAACAAAGTGACAAGAAGGATTTTTGGAGGGCTGGAAAGTTTCTATGTGTTTTGGGAAGATGGAAAGGTGTACAAAGGTCATGTATTAAACAGGGAGCAGAGACAGGGAGGTGTTACTGGATAATCCTGATTTTCACAAGAGAAGAGGAAAGATGGTTCTGCAGGGAGAAAAGCAGGAACAAACATGGGGGAACACTGTAACAGAGATGATGCAATAACATCAGTAAAAGAAGAAGGCAAGTCTTGTGAAGATTCAGCCAGAGGAAGTAAAAGATGTTTCAGAGAATAAACACTTCCCCATCACTATATCTCAGCTGGAAATGAGGGACGATAATGAACACAGGAGGCAAAGGAAGATCAGAGGGACAAGAGAATACAGGAGTGGGCGATGGGAGTGGGAAGATTTCTGTAACCTGAAGGTAGAGGCCGGTTCCAAGAAGAAGACCGGAAGAGCCAGGGTTGAACCACTCAGTTCAGTTCAGTTCAGTCACTCAGTCATGTCCGACTCTTTACCATCCCAAGAACCGCAGCATGCCAGGCCTCCCTGTCCATCACCAACTCCCGGAGTTTACTCAATCTCACGTCCATCGAGTTGGTGATGCCATCCACTCATCTCATCCTCTGTCATCCCCTTCTCCTCCTGCCTTCAATCTTTCCCAGCATCAGGGTCTTTTCCAATGAGTCAACACTTTGCATCAGGTGGCCAAACTATTGGAGTTTCAGCTTCAACATCAGTCCTTCCAATGAACACCCAGGGCTGACTGCCTTTAGGATGGACTGGTTGGATCTCTTTGCAGTCCAAGGAACTCTCAAGTGTCTTCTCCAACACCACAGTTCTAAAGCATCAATTCTTCCGCACTCAGCTCTCTTGATAGTCCAACTCTCACATCCATACATGAACACTGGAAAAACCATAGCCTTGACTAGATGGACCTCTGTTGGCAAAGTAATGTCTCTGCTTTTTAATATGCTGTCTAGGTTGGTCATAACTTTCTCCGCCCCCACCCCCGCCCGGTCCTTCCCCAACGCCCGCCCACACACCCCTTGTTTCCGGGGCTGCCAAAAGCCTGAACTTGACCCTGTGGCTGGCCAATTCTTAAGCCTGGAGGCAGGCAGGACTCCGGTTCTGGCTCTCAGGGGACTTGCTTCCAACCTCCTCCTGTCCAAGGATCCCTTTTTCATCTGCCAGATGGTCCCTCTCATTAGGTATCTGAGCTGCAAAGAGCCCTGGTCACAGCCACTCACTTAAGTATGTTTCTCACAACCAGCTTCTCTAAATCTCTTTTTCCAACTTAGAGTTACAGATAGTATGTGGAAAACACTTTACAACTGCTATTTAAGTTTTAGAAACAGGACCTAAAGTTGATCTGTGGTATGACATCTACCATGTTTTTTAAAACAAAGTTTTTGAGTGGGAGGCAAGCAATGGATGTCTCTAGGCAAAGAGATTATGGAAGATTTTAATTTCTTTTACATTTTTTATTTTCCAAAATGTCTAGGAGTGCAGACATCACCTTAATGATAAAATAATAAGGGACTTCTCTGGTGGTCCAGTGGTTAAGAATCCACCTTGCAATGCAGGGGTGTTGGTTGGATCCCTGGTCAGGGTGATCTCAGGGATCTCAGCCTGCAACAGCTCCCAGAAGGGCTGGGGTTCCCAGCCAGAGACTGAGGTTGGGTTGCAGTGGTGAGAACACCAGAGCCTAGCCAGTAGACCAGTGGTCAGGGACAAGGGCCCTGGCCTTCAGCTTTGCAGGAAAGAATTCCCACAAAGAAAGAAAGTAGTGGAGCAAGTATGGTATTTACTGAGAGGAAAACAGGACAGTACAAGAGGGAGAGGATGACTCAAGGAGAGGGAGCCTCTGAGTCCCACCCTCCTGGCAGTTTGAATTACTTTGATAGTAAAGGGCATTTCTTCCAGTTTTCCTTTGGCCAATCAATTTAATTTGCCTCTTTCACAGTCCATATTTGGTATATTTCAAGATCCTCCCATGTGTGTGCATGCATCTCTTAGCCAAGATGGATTTTACTGAAAAGGCATCTGCATAGAACATCCCTTGACATAACTCTCCTTTGGCCTCCAAGGAGCCTTTTCTGCACATGTATGGTCTGGGAGGTCTCCTGACTTTGAGAAATATGTCCTCTGGGCAGGACCCAGCATCCTCTCTTAATTATCCTGCTGTTGCGGAAGTTTAATAAATAGTCTTAGTTAGGCTGTATATTGTCACCCAGCTTATTTAACTTATACGCAGAGTACACCATGCAAAATTTTGGACTGGATGAAGCACAAGCTGGAATCAAGATTGCCAGGAGAAATATCAATAATCTCAGATATGCAGATGACACCATACTTCTGCCAGAAAGAGAAGAAGAACTGAAGAACCTCTTGATGCAAGTGAAAGAGGAGAGTGAAACGTTGGCTTCAACACTCAGAAAACTAAGCTCACGGTAACTGGTCCCATCACTTCAGAGCAAATAGATGGGGAAACAAAGGAAACAGTGACAGACTTTATTTTGGGGAGCTCCAAAATCATTGCAGATGGTGACTGCAGTCATGAAATTAATTTTTCCTTGGAAGAAAAGCTATGACCAACTTAGGCAACATATTAAAAAGCAGAGACATTACTTTGCCAACAAAGGTCCATCTGGTCAAAGCTATGGTTTTTCCATTAGTCATGTATGGATATGACAGTTGGACTATAATGAAAGCTGACAGCCCAAGAATTGGTGCTTTTGCACTCTGGGGTTGGAGTAGACTCTTGAGAATCCCTTGGACTGCAAGGAGAATGAACCAATCCATCCTAAAGGAAATCAGTCCTGAATATTTTTTGGAAGGATTGATGCTGAAGGTGAAACTCCAATCCTTTGGCCACCTGATGTGAAGAACTGACTCATGTGAAAAGCCCCTGATGCTGGGAAAGATTGAAGGTGGGAGGAGAAGGTGGTGACAGAGGATGAGATGGTTAGATGGCATCACTGACTCAATGGACATGGGTTTGGGTGGATGCCAGGAGTTGGTGCTGGACATGGAGGCCTGGCGTGCTGCATTCATGGGGTTGCAAAGAGTCGGACACGATTGAGCAACTGAACTGAACTGAAATTTGGTGACCTAAATGGGAAAGAAATCCAAAAATGAGGGGATATATGGGTGTCTATAGCTGATTCACTTCACTGTACATTAAAAACTAACACAGCATTGAAAAACAACTCTACAGTAATAAATTTTTTTTCATAAACTTAAAATACTAAATGCCAAAAAAATAAAAATAATAGGTTTATGTTTCTACAAAAAAGAAAAAAATAAACTTTGGGACTTCCATGGCAGTGCAGTGGTTAAGACTCAGTGCTTCAAATTCAAGGGGCTCAGGTTTGATTCTCTGGACCAGATTTCATGGACTAGAGTTTCAATGCCATGCACCGAGGCCAAAAAATAACTAAATGTTATGACAACAAAGAACAGGAAGGGAGAAATGAAAATATCTTGTGCATAGTCCTTACAATATATATGAAGGGCACGCATGAATGGTCAGTCGTGTCCAACTCTGTGACCCTATGCATTGTAGCCCACCAGACTCCTCTTCTCATGGGACTTCCCAGGCAAGAATACTTGAGTGGGTTGCCATTTCTTCTCCAGGGGATCTTCTCAACCCAGGGATCGAACACATATCTCCCACATCTCCTGCATTGGCAAGCAGATTCTTTACCACTGAGCCACCTGGGAACTGCATATGGGAAGCAACATAATATTATTTAAAGGTAGCCAGCAATACATTGAAAACAAACATAATCCTAGGGAAATACCTTTAAAAAGTTTTAAAAAGAGGCATCCCAGTAAGGCACTAGTGGATAAAAAATAGAATCCTAAAAAGGAAAATCTACAGATGCAACAAGTGAAAGGCAAAGGAGAAAGGGAAAGTTATGTCCAACTAAATGCAGAGTTCCAAGGATAGCAAGGAGAGGTAAGAAAGTCTTCCTGAGTGAACATTGAAAAGAAATAGAGGAGAACAATAGAATGGGTAAGACTAACAATTTCTTCAAGAAACTTGGAGATATCAAAGGAACATTTCATGCAAGGATGGGCATGATACAGCAAAGAAATGGTAAGGACCTAACAGAAGCAGAAGGGAGTCAGAAGAGGTGGCAAGAACACACAGAAGAACTACACAAAAACGTTTCTTAATGACCCAGATAATGGTGATGGTGTGGTCACTCACCTAGAGTCAGACCTCCTGGAGTGTGAAGTCAAGTGGGCCTTAGGAACCATTACTATGAACAAAGCCAGTGGAGATGATGGAATTCCAGGTGAGCTATTTCAAACCCTAAAAGATGACGCTGTTAAAGTGTTGCACTCAATATGTCAGCAAATTTGGAAAACTCAGTAGTGCTCACAGGACTGGAAAAGGTCAGTTTTCATCCCAATCCCAAAGAAGGGCAATGACAAAGAATGTTCAAACTACTGTACAACTGCTTTCATTTCACATGCTATTAGGTCATGCTCAAAACCCTTCAAGCTAGGTTTCAACAGCACAAAAACTGAGAACTTCCAGATGTTTAAGCTAGATTTAGAAAAGTCAGAGGAACCAGAGATCAAATGGCCAACATTCATTGAATCATAGAGAGACCAAGGGAATTCCAAAAAAACACCTCCTTCTGCTTCACTGACTATGATAAAGACTTTGACTGTGTGGATCACAGTAAACTGTGGAAAAAAATCCTGAAAGAGGTGATAATACCAGACGACTTAACCTGCCTCCTGAGAAACATGTATGAGGGTCAAGAAGCAACAGTTAGAACTGGACATGAAACAATCGACTGGTTTCAAATTGGGAAAGGACTACATCAAGGCTGTACATTGTCACCCTACTTATTTAACATCTATGCAAAGCACATGGGAAATGCTGAGTTGGATGAATCACAAGCTGGAATCAAGACTGCTGAGAGAAATATCAACAACCTCAGACATGCAGAAGATAGCACTCTAATGGCAGAAAACATAAAGACACTCAAGAGCCTGTTGATGAGAGTGAAAGATGAGAGTTAAAAAGCTGGCTTAAAACTCAAGATTCAAAACACGAGGATCATGGCATCCGGTCCCATCACTTCACGGCAAATAGAAGGGGAAAAAGTGGAAACAGTGGCAGATTTTATTTCCTTGGGCTCCAAAATCACTCTGGATGGTGACTGTAGCCACAAAATTAAAAGACACTTGCTCCTTGGAAGAAAAGCTGTGACAAACATAAACAGCATGCTAAAAAGCAGAGATATCACGTTGCCAACAAAGCTCTGCCTAGTCAAAGCTATGGTTTTTCCAGAAATCATGTATGGATGTGAGTGTTGAACCATAAAGAAGGCTGAGTGCCAAAGAATTGATGCTTTGGAATTGCGGTGCTGGAGAACACTGTTGAGAGTCCTTTGGAATGCAAGAAGATCAAAACAATCAATCCTGAATTATCCTGAAGGAAATTAATCCTGAACTAAACTGAATTGGAAGATCTGATGCTGAAACTAAAGCCCCAATACTCTGGCCATGTGAAGTGAAGAGCTGACTTATTGGGGAAGACCTTGATGCTGGGAAAGATTGAGGTCAGGAGGAGAAAGAGGCAACAGAGGATGAGACAGTAGGATAGCATCAGCTGATTTAATGGACATGAGTTTGACCAAACTCTGGGAGACAGTAAAAGCCAGAGAAGTCTGGCATGCCACAGTCCACGGGGTCTCAAAGAGTTGGACATGACATAGTGAATGAATAACAACCACAGATGGGACAAATAGAAAACAAATGGCCTGAAACTAGACTCAACCCATGTCAAAAATGTAATCATTACCTTTAAATGGTCAAGACACTCTAGTCAACAAGCAGAAATTGTCATAATGAATTAAAATGCAAAACCCAACTATTTGCTACACACAGAAAACATACTTTAAGAATAAAGACACATGTAGGTTAAAAACAGAAACTGGAAGAAGACATACCAAGTAAACTCTAGTAATAAAAATGTAAGAGTGACCATTTTAATGTCAGACAAAGTAGAATTCAGGATAAGGAATATCAGCAATCAAAGAGGCATTTAATAATAGTAAAAGTGTCAATCATGAGAATTCCCTGGAGATCTAGCAGTTAAGACCCAGTGGTGTCACTGCTAAGGTTTGGATTCAATCCCTGGTCAGAAAACTAAGATCCTGCAAGCTGCTTGTCCAAAAAAAAAAAAAAGTCAACTCATCAAGAAAACAATCTTAAATGTGTCTGCACCTAATAATAGAATTTCAAAATCCATAATCAAAAGTGTACAGAAATGCAGGGGAAATAGATAAATCCCTAATTATAGTTGGAGATTTCACTGCAGATGGTGACCACAGCCATGAAATTAAAAGACGCTTGCTCCTTGGAAGAAAAGCTATGACCAACCTAGACAGCAATTGAAAAAGCAGAGACATTACTTGGCCAACAAAGGTCCATATAGTCAAAGCTATGTTTCTTCCTGTAGTTATGTATGAATATGAGAGTTGGACCATAGAGAAGGCTGGGTGTCAAAGAATTGAAGCTTTTGAACTGTGGTATTAGAGAAGATTCTTGAGAGTCCGTTCGACTACAAGGAGGTCAAACCGATCAATCCTGAATATTCATTGGAAGAACAGATGCTGAAGCTGAAACTCCAAGACTTTGGCCACATGATGTGAAGAGGTGACTCACTGGAAAAGACCCTGGGAAACATAGAAGGCAGGAGGAGAAGAGGATGACAGAGAATGAGATGGCTGGATGGTATCACTGACTCAATGGACATGAGTTTGAGCAAGCTCTGGGAAATGGTGAAGGACAGGGAAGCCTGGCGTGCTGCAGTCCATGAGGTTGCAAATAGTCAGACAAAACTGAGCGACTGAACAACAACAATCTCAGTAACAGATCAGATAGAAAGTTAAAAAAAATAAATAAATCTAGAAGATTTGAAGAACAATATCAACTAACAACCTAACTGACATTTATAGAACAGTCCATGCAACAACAGCAGACTACACATTCTTCCCAGATGCCCATACAACATTCACCAAGATCGACACATACTGGGCCTAAAAAAAGTCTCAGCTGACTTGAAAGGATTGACATCACGTGGAGTGTGTTTTCTGACCAAAGGGAATCAAATGAAAAAATTAATAACTAAAAGGCACATGGAAAACCTCCAAATATTTGGAAATTAAACAACACACTTTTAAATAACCAATGGGTCAAAAAGTTAAATACGCTTACCATTCAACTCAGCAAGTCCATTCTTATGTATTTACCCAAAATAAATAAAAACCTAAGTCCACAAAAAGACATACACATCGGATCACAGCAGTCTTATTCCTAAGAATCCCAAAATTTTCATCAGTAGGTCAATGGATGGTCATGGTATGTTCAGACAAGAAAATACTGTACTACATAAAACTGAAAAGGAATTTACTACTGATACAAGCAATGATAGGGATGATTTGCAAAACAATAAGCACAATTCCATTTATATGAATTTCTCAGGTTGGTGAAACAAATCTCTAGAGACAGAAAGCAGAACAGTGGTTGCATGAGACCAAGGGTCTGAGGTACTGTTAACAAAGCGACAAGAAGGATTTTTGGAGGGCTGGAAAGTTTCTATGTGTTTTGGGAAGATGGAAAGGTGTACAAAGGTCATGTATAAACTGGAGAGCGAAGACAAGGGAGTTGTTACTGAATAATCCTGATTTTCACAAGAAAAGAGGAAAGATGGTTCTGCAGGGTGAAAAGCAGGACCAACATGGGGGAACACTGCCACAGAGATGATGCAATAACGTCAGTAAAAGAAGTAGGCTAGTCTTGTGAAGATTCAGCCAGAGGAAGTAAAAGATGTTTCAGAGAATAAACACTTCACCATCACTGTATCTCAGCTGAAAATGAGGGATGATAATGAACACAGAAGGCAAAGGAAGATCAGAGGGACAAGAGAATACAGGAGTGGGCGATGGGAGTGGGAAGATTTCTGTAACCTGAAGGTAGAGGCCGGTCCCAGGAAGAAGGCCAGGGGAGCCAGGGTTGAACCACTCAGATCAGTTCAGTTTGATCACTCAGTCGTGTCCAACTCTTTGCTATCCCAAGAACTGCAGCACGCCAGGCCTCCCTGTCCATCACCAACTACCGGAGTTTACTCTAGCTCATGTCCATCGAGTTGGTGATGCCATCCAGCCATCTCATCCTCTGTCGTCCACTTCTCCTCCTGCCTTCAATCTTTCCCAGCATCAAGGTCTTTTCCAATGAGTCAACACTTTGCATCAGGTGGCCAAACTATTGGAGTTTCAGCTTCAACATCAGTCCTTCCAATGAACACCCAGGGCTGACTGCCTTTAGGATGGACTGGTTGGATCTCCTTGCAGTCCAAGGAACTCTCAAGTGTCTTCTCCAACACCACAGTTCTAAAGCATCAATTCTTCCGCACTCAGCTCTCTCTATAGTCCAACTCTCACATCCATACATGAACAATGGAAAAACCATAGCCTTGACTAGATGGACCTTTGTTGACAAAGTAATGTCTCTGCTTTTTAATATGCTGTCTAGGTTGGTCATAACTTTCCTTCCAAGGAGTAAGCATCTTTTAATTTCATGGCTGCAATCACCATCTGCAGTGATTTTGGAGCCCAGAAAAATAAAGTCAACCACTGTTTCCACTGATTCCCCAACTATTTGCCATGAAGTCATGGAACCAGATGGCATGATCTTAGTTTTCTGAATGTTTAGCTTTGAGCCAACTTTTTCACTCTCCTCTTTCACTTCCATCAAGAGTCTATTCAGTTCTTCTTCAATTTCTGCCATAAGGGTGGTGTCATCGGCATATCTGAGGTTATTGATATTTCTCCCGGAAGTCTTGATTACAGCTTGTGCTTCATCCAGCCTGGCATCACATGATGCACTCTGCATATAAGTTAAATAGGCAGGTTGACAATATACAGCCTTGACATACTCCTTTTCCTCTTTGGAACCAGTCTGTTGGTCCATGTCCAGTTCTAAGTGTTGCTTCCTGACATGCATACAGATTTCTCAAGAAGCAAGTCAGATGGTCTGGTATTCCCATCTCTTCAAGAATTTTCCACAGTTTATTGTGATCCATACAGTCAAGGGCTTTGGCATATTCAATAATGTGGAAGCAGATGTTTTTCTGGAACTCTCTTGCTCTTTCAATGATCCAGTGGATGTAGGCAATTTGATCTCTGGTTCCTCTGCCTTTTCTAAATCCAGCTTGAACATCTGGAAGTTCAAGGTTCACATATTGCTGAAGTCTGGCTTGGAGAATTTTGAGCATACTTTAATAGCATGTGAGATGAGTGCAACTGTGTGGTAGTTTGAGCAACTGCACAGCACAGATAGAAAATAATAAATCAACAGAAAGTTTGAGCCAGAACACAGGACAGTTAACACCTGTCCTGGTCAAACTATTCACCACACCCCTCTCAACTACAAGTCCCTGTGAATGAGACGAGCAGGTGCACTAAAAGTGGGGCAGCTAATGACTCCTGGGGATGGCTTTGCAGAGAACATGAAATCGGAGCTCTTGGAGGAAGAGCTAAACCACACAGCAAAGTGGGTCAACTCCATGCCATAGACTTATGAGCTAAAGAGAAGTAAAGAAATAGCTTAGGGAAGTTCAGATTTCCTGTGTATGGTCGAGAGTAGGCATATGTATGACCTGAGTTCAATTAGGAAATAGAAATTGCACAGTGAGCTAAACAGATGTACTTTAATACAATTAAATAGATGAACTTAGAATTTAATAGATGAATTTTAATTTAATACAATTATGAAACAATAATCGGAAAGATTAAGAAAACTCCACATGGAACTCTAGGGCTGAAGGAGAAAGTCTAAGGCGGAATATAGTTGGAAGGATTACCCCTCCCCAAGGCTGGAGTACTCATTGCAAAAGACCCTGATGCTGGGAAAGATGGAAGGCAAAAGGAGAAGGGGGCAGCAGAGGTTGAGATGGTTGGATGGCATCACCGACTCAATGGACATGAACTTGGACAAACTCCGGGATATAGTGAGGGTCTGCTGTGCTGCAGTCCATGAGGTCCCAAAAGAGTCAGACATGACTAAGAGAATGAACAAGAACAACAGGCTAGAGTATAGATCTCCCTGGAGAAGGTGCAGTTCAGCCCCATGGGTAACAGAGGAGTTCACAGGTTTGTTCAGGGCACAGCTGGTCTGCACTCACCAGACAAGCTGAAAGCCTTTCTCCAGACCCCAGGTGAGGGCAGGCAGACAGAGTGGGACTCAGCAGAAAGCTCTGGGCAGGAGATGAACTTAGCACCGGCCTTGTGAGTATCCAAGGAGAGGATGGGGCACTGGGAGGGGTAGAAGCCTTCAGAGTGCTGGTATCCATGGGAAGTTAACTGCCAGGCTGAAGCTGCAGTTGCTGAGTGTCCATGAGCTCTGGGCACGTGGCTGGGGCAGCACCCACAGGCTGCCTTCTCACCCACTCCACTGACCTGACCCGCTGCAGTTGGAAGCTACAGGAGAGCGCCTCCCGCCAACATTACCTCTCCAGGGTCCTCTACTGAAAACGTGTTTAACATGGTGCTCACTCTGAAAAAATGATTAGAGGAATTTCACCGATTGTCAGAGTCTAAAATGAAGTGTGACTTAAGGGTCAATAAATTGACTTTCAGCACAGCCCTTAATAAGGAACACAATATCCATAAAGAGAATAAACATTATGAAATGAATTCAAAGGATTTTCTGAGATGTCTTGAACTGAGTATTTAAAGGAAGGAGACAAAATTTCCTGGAGAAATAAACATTTACTTCCAAAACAAATCAAAGTTGCTTAAAAATGAACCAGAGCAGGACGTCCAGGGTGGTCCAGTGGTAAAGAATCTGCCTGTGAATGTCAGGATCAGAGGTTCATTCCAGGAAGATTCCACTAGCCATGGAGCAACTAAGCCCGTGCCCCAAACTACAAGCCCAAGCACCTAGAGCCCGTGGTCCCCAAGAAGAGAAGCCAGCGCAATGAGGAACCTCCGAACCACATTGAAGAGGAGATCCTGCTCCACACAGCTGGAGAGAGCCTGCACACAGCAGAGAAGACCCAGTGCGGCCAAAAAGCAAATTAATTAATTAATTTATTTATTTAAAACAATGAACCAGAGTTATGGTAAATTCATGCTGAAGCATTCTGGAAAAGATTTCAGAAAGGACATTAACACACATTCCTGAAATCTGTAGAAGACCAATGGGATTGTTCAAAATCTAGACATTGCTCAAGGAAGCTAAGTGGAAGAGCATCCCCTGAGGTCAACATGGTACCATAAGCTGTTTACAGGCGTTACATTTTTACAAGCATTGTGGACTGTCACACATTTGTACACATTGCTTCCCATGGCATTTCTAAGATTATCTATCTTTGTCCACTTGGCTACTATAACAAAATACCATAGATTGGGTGGCTTAAAAACAAGAGAAATTTTTTTTTCTATAATTGAGGCTGAGAACTACCAGATCAACTGAGTCCACTTCCCGGTTCCTAGACAGCATATTCTTGCTGTGTCTTGCTTCTCACGTGGTGGAGGAGACAAACACCTTTTTAATGATTTATACTGGAGTATAGCCGATTGACAATGTTGCGTTAGTTTCAGGGGTACAGCAAAGTGATTTAGTTATACATATACATATTATTCTTTTTGAGATCTTTTCCCATACATATGACAACAGTGTATTGAGTAGAGTTCCCTGTGCTATATATAGACAAGGACACTTTTATAATCCCATTCATGAGAGCTCAGACCTCATGGTTTAATCTCCTCCCAAAGAACTCACCATCTAAAGCCATCACCTTGGGTATTCGGTTTTCAACAGAGGACAGAGGACACAGACACTCAATCTGCAGCGTGATCACAACAGACATTAGAGTCCCCTTTTGGCACAGGAATGAAGTGACTCAGAGGAGATCCTTGTCTCCTGATCAGTGCCCTTGTGGGTTCACTTCAGTGGGTCTCTACTTCCAGCTTCCATTTCCCCTCCCTCTTGGAGGCCTTCCCTAACTAACCTCAAGCCAACATTTCATTTAGCATTCTGAGGAATCAGTTGCATAGCAATGTACAGTACTTATAAACAGGGATTCTCTAACTTAAACTGAACATCAGAATTACCTGTATGTGTGTGTGTGCATGTGCCAAGTCTTTCAGTCATGTATGACTCTTTCATATCCCATGGACGGTAGCCCATCAGATATAAGGCAAGAATACTGGAGCTGGTTGCCATTTCCTTCTCCAGGCGATCTTCCTGACCCAGGGATCGAACCCACGTCTCTTGTACCTCCTGCATTGGCAGGCAGATTCTTTACCACTCACCACCTGTGAAGCTCCCAGAATCACCTGAGGGCTTGTAAAACACAGATGACTGGGCCCCACTCCTATGATTTCTCATTTAGTAGGACTCATTGGCAGGGGGTGCCCAACATAATTTACAACTTTCCAGGTGATGTGACTTACAGATTAGGAAACCAGTTTGGAAACCATGGATTTAGAAACTAGCTACATTTCCACACACATTCTAGGTTTTATCTGCAAGTCCAACACAGAAGATGCCAAATCTTCATTTTCTCAAGCAAAGACTTCAAAAGCTTAGTCTTTTTTTCTGGATGTTCAAGGGCCTTGAGTGCCAAGTGACTACTTCCCTGGTAGCTAACAGAGGATTTTATCTTGACCTTCAAATTTCTTCACATTGGGAAGGGCTGCTGTTCCTCTGCCTTTCCTGCTTCTTATATCTCGGCTGAGAATAGAGCAGGCAGCTGGGCCATCCGCCAGCGCTCATGCCTGCCCAAATGGATTCAGCCCAGCTTATGTATAGTCTCATTTAATGGCTGTAAGTGGGAGAATCTGTCTCTGTCCACTCTGAAAAAAATAACTGGCCATGTGAGAGAAATATCACTATGAAAAAGTAGCCTTTTCAACATTATATACCCACACTATGATGTCTCCTTTTTTAATCAAGTTACATGAAGTAAAAAATTTGAGACATCTCTGTTTCCTACAACCTAACTTTCTTTTAAAATGTCTCTCTTGGTAAATTCAGGTTCAAAATAGAAACTAGGTTCTGAAAGTGAACGTGAAAGCATTACTTGCTCAGTCATGACCAACTCTATGCCATTCCATGGATTGTCGCCTTTGTCCATGGGGTTCTCCAGGCAAGAATACTGGAGTGAGCTGCCATCCCCTTCTCCAGGGGATCTTCCTGACCCAGGGATCAAACCCAGGTCTCCTGCATTGTAGGAAGACTCCTTACCACCTGAACGACCAGAGTAGGTTCTGAAATTCTCAGTGTATCATTCAGGACAAACTTTTGATGTCACAGACACAAACTGGGAGGCCTAGGTTCATCCAGCAGAGGTGTATTTGGACTATCCCACATCCCAAAAAAACGCTGATTGAAAACTCAACATTCAAAAAACTAAGATCATGGCATCCAGTCCCATGACTTCATCACAAATAGATAAGGAAACAATGGAAACAGCAACAGACTTTATTCTCTTGGGCTCCAAAACTGTGGTGGCTTCGCACTGAATAATACAAACACACAGTATTATGACAGACAGCACAGGAAGAGCGTTCAGACAAGCAACTCCCCAAGATCGTGCTGAGCACATATTTTATTGGTAACTTATCTTGTAATCTTTAAGTATGAGCAGGAAAGCAAGACAGAGACTAGAATTCAGGGATCAAGGAGGCTTCCTCCTGGAGGTCAGGAGGTAATCATATAAGACATGTAGGAAAGGTCTTTGAAGATAAGGGGGTTTGTTCTGTGTACAGAACAGCATCCAGCTAATGCTGACATGTCAGTCAGAATGTCTAAATTAAGGGTGGGGGAGAGCAAGCAAGGAAGAGAAAATGAGTATTAAATTCCAGGAGGTATTTCTGAGAAATCAGTAAAACATGGTTCCCACACAAAACCACTGCAGGTGGTGACTGCAGCCATGAAATCAAGATGCTGGCTCTTTGGAAGGAAAGCTATGACAAATCTAGACAGCGTATTAAAAAGTAAAGACGGTACTTGGCCAACAGAGGTTCGTCTAGTTAAAGCTATGGTTTCTCCAGTAGTCATGTATGGATGTGAGAGTTGGACCATAAAGAAGGGTAAGTGCCAGAGAATTGATGTTTTTGAATGGTGGCGGTGGAGAAGACTCTTGAGAGTCCCTTGGACTGCAAAGAGATCAAACCAGTCAATCCTAAAGGAAATCAACCCAAAATATTCATTGGAAGAACTGATGCTGAATTGAAGCTCCAGTATTTGGCTGACTCATTAGAAAAATCCCTGATGAGAGGAAAGACTGAAGGCAGGAGAAGGGGATGACAGAGCAGGAGATGGTTGGATGGCATCACTGACTCAATGGACATGAGTTTGAGTAAGCTCCAGATGATGGAGAAGGATAGGGAAGCCTGGTATGCTGAGCAGCTGAACTGAAATGATGGGGTCACGAAGAGTCAGACACGACTGAGCAACTGAACAACACCCCAAATATTGCAAAGGTTTCTCTCTCTGCTTCTTCAAGGTAGCTCTCTTTCACCTTCAAATTCTGAGGGCTAAAGCCCAGAGATCCTGAAGTCCAGACAGATAGATGTGGGGAGGAGAGTCACGAGATATCCTGATAGCAGCTGTGAGAGAAAGCAGACACCATTAAGGAAAAGGGAAGAGGAGAAAATGTGGGTAGAGGGGTTGAGGTTGGGAGGAGATGGAAAGGAGAGACTTACCGGTGCTTCCTAAACCAGAAGACTAAGCCTCCAACAATCAGAAGGACGAACACCACCAGGATTACCAGGATGACAATCAAGCCCCTGGAGACACGGTTCCCATCTGTGTGGGGGAACATAGGGTGTGTCTCAGTCTGGGAATCTGCATCAGGTCCCCTACTGTAAGCACGTGTGAGCATGCCAGATGCTTATTTCTTGTCCTATCTAATGTGCCCACTTGTATTCCTGTGAAGTTAATCGACACCCCATCTTTTCTTGGGGTCTGGGCATCTATAATTCCATTCAGTTCAGCATATGCTCGTACACATATGGAGGCAGGCACTAGTGTCACAGCTAGTCCAAACCTGAGTCCAAATCCAGCTCTTCCGCTTTCTAATGATGAGACTCAGGGCAGTTTGACCGAGCTTAGCCTCAATTCTCATCTGTAACATGAAACAACAGCACCTGCTCAAAGGAGAGTGGGGATGATTGTTCACACATACTCTGCGGTATGCGGAGTATTCAGCTCACACTGAGAAAGCACTCTATAAACCACACCTATCTTTGGTACCCTGCCTTTCAAAGTCCCCAGTTCCCTCTTCTGGGGAACAAATCTTCCTGGGATTCTGTACTTGCCACCTACTTTGGGATCTGTGGTGATTTTAGTCTCTTCTTTCTTGTATGTGGAACACCTTGTCTCAATCCTTTTTGAGTTCAGATCTTTATTCCTCCACTTGGAGAACCCCCTCCTTCTGTCACTCCTGGCTGGGGTGTCATTTCCCTCCCCTTCTCCAAGCCCTCCCTCTGGGCTTGAGGACCACCTCCTCCCATCCCCAGCTGGGCTCCACTTCCTCCTCACCCCAGTTCAGGATGATGTCCTGGTCTCCCAGGCTGCTGTGCTTCACTCGGCAGCTCAGGCCAGCCGCCTCCGCAGCCTCCACATCCAGGGTTACTCGCAGATACCAAGTCGAGTCGGCGTTGGGCATGACGTCTCCTTGCTGAGTGCCAGGCTCCTCCTGCTCGCCCCTCACCCACGTCACCCACACGGGTTTTGGGTAGAATCCTGAGACGTGGCAGACCAGCCGCAGGCGGCCAGCCCGGGGACGGGGGCCACTGGACAGCCAGGCCTCTGGCTTCACTGTATTCAACACGAGAATGAGGGATCTTAAAGTGAGACTCCGCATCAGAGGCTCTGGACTTCACAGCAGACTCATCAGTCCTACATTTCTACTTTTGGAGTTGAACTCCCACCATTTCAACCCGTTTGTATTAGCTTCTCCAGGAAAGCCTTCCCCGATCCTCATTCCCTTCCCTGATCCATTCTCCTGTAAATGCCCCTACTCTGTAATCCCAGAGCACCCTGTGTTCAGCTGTAACATATGTAGCATGTTTCTCAGTGGTAGTCACTCAGTCATGCCCAACTCTGCAACCCCATGGACTGTTGCCCACCAGGCTCCTCTGTCCATGGATTTTTCAGGCAAGAATACTGGAGGGTGTTGGCATTTCCTCCTGCAGGGCATCTTCAAAACCCAGGGGTCAAACCCGGTCCCCTGCATTGTGGGCAGACCATCTGAGCCACCAGGACACTGCTTTAACTGTTCATCTGCCTTCTCTCCTCTCCCTCCTCAAGTACAGATCCTGATTGATCCCCAGGGTTTCTTTAATTCTATTCATGGACCCTAAAAGGTACCTAGTTAATGTCTGTGGAATGCTTAAATACCCTCACACCTTATCCATCTCCTCCTCTTCCCGTGATGCTTAAAGGGGTGTGAACCCCTGGAATGAAAACCCCAGATGGAGCCCCAGAGTGGAGTGGAGGGCAGGAGGTGACAAAAGTAGGCTGACCTTGCTTCTCCAGCTCGGACTTCCCCATCTGCAACAGGCCTCTGAGCAACTCGGGGCAGATGTCATGGAGGAGCCAGTGCACTGTTTCCTTGGTCCCTTGGTCCCGATTGAGCACATTGCAGATCATCTGGATCCAAGGGGGGGCATCTGGGGCTGGCACCCAAGACATTCCTTGGAAACTCAGGACATCCTTTCCTTGAAATGCAGCATGTAAGAAGGTTTCTGAGGTGTTCCTTGGGAGCAAATTACATCCTGCAGATCCCTGGAACTCAAGAGGATCTGAAGAGAGGAATAGAAAGAGAAAAATGAAGAGCTTAGGAGACTGAAAGGAGTTGAAGAAATTGGTGTGAGGGTTATACTGGGGACCCCAAAGTTCATGTAAATGGGAATGGGTGACCTGCAGCAGAATGAACAAGGGGTATTTTGAGGACTCAAGCTGGGACCTCTCAGGCAGAAGTGGGACTCAAAAGGGAGAGAGGAGACAATCACGGGGGGCCAGAACCTCCCGGTTGGGCTTCAGCATCCACTGTCTCCCCCTGGGCAGCTGTCCACGATCCCATCCCTCAGCTCACAGTCGCGGTGCAGCATTTCGACGAATTGCCAGACGTCCCTGGTGAAGCAACAGCGATAAACCTGAAACTTTTGCTGCAGCTGCTCCCACTGTTGGTCGCTGAATGTGCCCTGAGACCAAGGCTTCAGGAGGCCGACGGTGTCCGACTCATTGCGCCAAGTATAGAGCTGCAGCTCCCCCAGCCACGCGAGGAAGTCCGTGCGCGTCCAGCTGCGGTTGGCAAAGGAGGAGATCTGGAGGCCGCGGAAGGAGTAAGACGTTTGCGGCTCTGGAGACAATACAGATCGGAGGAACCGGGGGCACGGGAGGGAGAGCGCAGAAGGGAGAAGGAAGAGCAACAGAAACAAACAAACAGCTAGGTTTGGGAAGAAAGGGTGATGTCTGCTGGCTCTGAATCGAGCTCGGTCTCCAGGGGCCAAGCAGCTGGACTCAGGGGGTAGCAGGTTCTCGGGCTGGTGGGTCAAGCTCCCGGCTTCCCGAGGTGTATCAGTCTGCGCCCGCCCGCCGCGAGCGTCGGCCGCTTTCCCCGCTCGCCTCCCTCTCGCCGCCCTCTGCCCGGGAGCCCCGGTTCCACTCATCCTCAAAACTCCTCCAAATCTGGGGAAGCCCCCAGAAGAACAGAGACAGCAAGCACCCCGCGTCTAGCTCTGCTCTGGGAGCTCGAATCTCCGTCCCCACCCCCTCCCCGTCTATCCCCAACGCCCGCCCACACACCCCTGGTTTCCGGGGCTGCCAAAAGCCTGAACTTGACCCTGTGGCTGGCCAATTCTTAAGCCTGGAGGCAGGCAGGACTCCTGTTCTGGCTCTCAGGGGACTTGCTTCCAACCTCCTCCTGTCCAGGGATCCCTTTTTCATCTGCCAGATGGTCCCTCTCATTAGATATCTGAGCTGCAAAGAGCCCTGGTCACAGCCACTCACTTAAGTATGTTTCTCACAACCAGCTTCTCTAAATCTCTTTTTCCAACTTAGAGTTACAGATAGTATGTGGAAAACACTTTATAACTGCTATTTAAGTTTTAAAAACAGGACATAAAGTTGTATCTGTGGTATAACGTCTACAATGTGTTTTAAAACAAAGTTTTTGAGTGGGAGGCAAGCAATGGATGTCTCTAGGCAAAGAGATTATGGAAGATTTTGTTTTACATTTTTGGTTTTCCAAAATGTCTAGGAGTGCAGACATCACCTTAATGATAAAATAATAAGGGACTTCTCTGGTGGTCCAGTGGTTAAGAATCCACCTTGCAATGCAGGGGTGTTGGTTGGATCCCTGGTCAGGGTGATCTCAGGGATCTCAGCCTGCAACAGCTCCCAGAAGGGCTGGGGTTCCCAGCCAGAGACTGAGGTTGGGTTGCAGTGGTGAGAACACCAGAGCCTAGCCAGTAGACCAGTGGTCAGGGACAAGGGCCCTGGCCTTCAGCTTTGCAGGAAAGAATTCCCACAAAGAAAGAAAGTAGTGGAGCAAGTAAGGTATTTATTGAGAGGAAAACAGGACAGTACAAGAGGGAGAGGATGACTCAAGGAGAGGGAGCCTCTGAGTCGCACCCTCCTGGCAGTTTGAATTACTTTGATAGTAAAAGACATTTCTTCCAGTTTTCCTTCAGCTGATCAATTTAATTTGCCTGTTTCACAGTTCATATTTGGTATACTTCAACATCCTCCCATGTATGCGCATGCATTGCTTAGCCAAGATGGATTTTACTGAAAAGGCATCTGGGTAGAACATCCCTTGACATAACTCTCCTTTGGCCTCCACGGAGCCTTTTCTGCACAAGTATGGTCTGGGAGGTCTCCTGACTTTGAGAAATACGTGCTCTGGGCAGAGCCCAGCATCTTCTCTTTTTGTCCTGCTGGTAGGGAAATTAAATAGAGTCTTAGTTAGGCTGTATATTGCCACCCAGCTTATTTAACTCATATAGCAGAGTACATCATGCAAAATTTTGGACTGGATGAAGCACAAGCTAGAATCAATCATAATGAATTAAAATGCAAAACCCAACTATTTGCTACACACAGAAAACATACTTTAAGAATAAAGACACATACAGGTTAAAAACAGAAACATGAAGAAGACATACCAAGTAAACTCTAGTAATAAAAAAGTAAGAGTGACTATTTTAATGTCAGACAAAGTAGAATTCAGGATAAGGAATATCAGAAATAAAAGAGGGCATTTAATATTGGTAAAAATGTCAAACATGAGAATTCCCTGGAGATCTAGCAGTTAAGACCCAGTGCTGTCACTGCTAAGGTTTGGATTCAATCACTGGTCAGAAAACTAAGATCCTGCAAACTGCTTGCCCTCCCACCCAAAAAAAAGAAAACAAAAGTCAACTCATCAAGAAAACAATCTTAAATGTGTCTGCACCTAATAATAGAATTTCAAAATCCATAATCAAAAGTGTACAGAAATGCAGGGGAAAGAGATAAATTCCTAATTATAGTTGGAGATTTCACTGCAGATGGTGACCACAGCCATGAAATTAAAAGACGCTTGCTCCTTGGAAAAAAAGCTATGACCAACCTAGACAGCAATTGAAAAAGCAGAGACATTACTTGGCCAACAAAGGTCCATATAGTCAAAGCTATGTTTCTTCAGTACTTATGTATGAATATGAGAGTTGGACCATAAAGAAGGCTGGGTGCCAAAGAATTGATGCTTTTGAACTGTGGTATTAGAGAAGACTCTTGAGAGTCCCTTAGACTACAAGGAGGTCAAAGCAATCAATCCTGAATATTCATTGGAAGAACAGATGCTGAAGCTGAAACTCCAAGACTTTGGCCACATGATGTGAAGAGGTGACTCACTGGAAAAGACCCTGGGAAACATAGAAGGCAGGAGGAGAAGAGGATGACAGAGAGTGAGATGGCTGGATGGTATCACTGACTCAATGGACATGAGTTTGAGCAAGCTCTGGGAAATGGTGAAAGACTGGGAAGCCTGGCGTGCTGCAGTCCATGAGGTTGCAAAGAGTCAGACAAAACTGAGCGACTGAACAACAACAATCTCAGTAACAGATCAGATAGAAAGTTAAAAAAAAAATCTAGAAGATTTGAATAACAATATCAACTAACAACCTAACTGATATTTATAGAACAGTCCATGCAACAACAGCAGACTACACATTCTTCTCAAATGCACATAGAACATTCACCAAGATCGACACATACTGGGCCTAAAAAAAGTCTCAGCTGACTTGAAAGGATTGACATCACGTGGAGTGTGTTTTCTGACCAAAGGGAATCAAATGAAAAAATTAATAACTAAAAGGCACATGGAAAACCTCCAAATATTTGGAAATTAAACAACACACTTTTAAATAACCAATGGGTCAAAAAGTTAAATACGCTTACCATTCAACTCAGCAAGTCCATTCTTATGTATTTACCCAAAATAAATAAAAACCTAAGTCCACAAAAAGACATACACATCGGATCACAGCAGTCTTATTCTTAAGAATCCCAAAATTTTCATCAGTAGGTCAATGGATGGTCATGGTATGTTCAGACAAGAAAATACTGTACTACATAAAACTGAAAAGGAATTTACTACTGATACAAGCAATGATAGGAATCATTCTCAAAACAATAAGCACAATTCCATTTATATGAATTTCTCAGGTTGGTGAAACAAATCTCTAGAGACAGAAAGCAGAGCAGTGGTTGCATGAGACCAAGGGTCTGAGGTACTGTTAACAAAGAGACAAGAAGGATTTTTGGAGGGCTGGAAAGTTTCTATGTTTTGGGGAAAGATGGAAAGCTGTACAAAGGCCATGTGTAAACCGGAGAGGGAAGACAAGGGAAGTGTGACTGAATAATCCTGATTTTCACAAGAAAAGAGGAAAGATGGTTCTGCAGGGTGAAAAGCAGGAACCAACATGGGGGAACACTGCCACAGAGATGATGCAATAACGTCAGTAAAAGAAGTAGGCAAGTCTTGTGAAGATTCAGCCAGAGGAAGTAAAAGATGTTTCAGAGAATAAACACTTCCCCATCACTGTATCTCAGCTGAAAATGAGGTACGATAATGAACACAGAAGGCAAAGGAAGATCAGAGGGACAAGAGAATACAGGAGTGGGCGATGGGAGTGGGAAGATTTATGTAACCTGAAGGTAGAGGCCGGTTCCAGGAAGAAGACCGGAAGAGCCAGGGTTGAACCACTCAGTTCAGTTCAGTTCAGTCACTCAGTCATGTCCGACTCTTTACCATCCCAAGAACCGCAGCATGCCAGGCCTCCCTGTCCATCACCAACTCCCGGAGTTTACTCAAACTCACATCCATCGAGTTGGTGATGCCATCCACTCATCTCATCCTCTGTCATCCCCTTCTCCTGCCTTCAATCTTTCCCAGCATCAGGGTCTTTTCCAATGAGCCAACTCTTCCCATCAGGTGGCCAAAGTATTGGAGTTTCAGCTTCAACATCAGTCCTTCCAATGAACACCCAGGGCTGACCTCCTTTAGGATGGACTGGTTGGATCTCTTTGCAGTCCAAGGAACTTTCAAGTGCCTTCTCCAACACCACAGTTCTAAAGCATCAATTCTTCTGCACTCAGCTCTCTTGATAGTCCAACTCTCACATCCATACATGAACAATGGAAAAACCATAGCCTTGACTAGATGGACCTTTGTTGGCAAAGTAATGTCTCTGCTTTTTAATATGCTGTCTAGGTTGGTCATAACTTTCCTTCCAAGGAGTAAGCATCTTTTAATTTCATGGCTGCATACACCATCTGCAGTGATTTTGGAGCTCAGAAAAATAAAGTCAGCCACTGTTTCCACTGTTTCCCAGTCTATTTGCCATGAAGTCATGGGACCAGATGGCATGATCTTAGTTTTCTGAATGTTAAGCTTTAAGCCAACTTTTTCACTCTCCTCTTTCACTTTCATCAAGAGTCTATTCAGTTCTTCTTCACTTTCTGCCATAAGAGTGCTGTCATCAGTACATCTGAAGTTATTGATATTTCTCCCGGAAATCTTAATTCCAGCTTGTGCTTCATCCAGCCTGGCATTTCACATGATGTACTCTGCATACAAGTTAAATAGGCAGGGTGACAAGATACAGCCTTGACATACTCCTTCTCCTATTTAGAACCAGTCTGTTGTTCCATGTCCAGTTCTAACAGTTGCTTTCTGACATGGCTACAGATTTCTCAGGAGGCAGGACAGGTGGTCTAGTATTCCCATCTCTTTCAGAATTTTCCACAGGTTATTGTGATCCACACAGTCAAAGGCTTTGGCACATTCAATAAGGTGGAAACATGTTTTTCTGGAACTCTCTTGCTGTTTTGATGATCCAGCAGATGTTGGCAATTTGATCTCTGGTTCCCCTGCCTTTTCTAAATCCAGCTTGAACATCTGGAAGCTCAAGGTTCACATATTGCTGAAGTCTGGCTTGGAGGATTTTGAGCATACTTTAATAGCACGTGAGATGAGTGCAATTGTGACATAGTCTGAGTAACTGCACAGCACAGATAGAAAATAATAAATCAACAGAAAGTTTGAGCCAGAACATGGGACAGTTAACACCTGTCCTGGTCAAACTATTCACCACACCCCTCTCAACTACAAGTCCCTGTGAATGAGACGAGCAGGTGCACTAAAAGTGGGGCAGCTAATGACTCCTGGGGATGGTTTTGCAGAGAACATGAAATTGGAGCTCTTGGAGGAAGAGCTAAACCACACAGCAAAGTGGGTCAACTCCATGCCATAGACTTATGAGCTAAAGAAAAGTCAAGAAATAGCTTAGGAAAGTTCAGATTTCCTGTGTATGGTCAAGAGTAGGCATATGTATGACCTGAGTTCAATTAGGAAATAGAAATTACACAGTGAGCTAAACAGATGAACTTTAATAGAATCATGAAACAATAATGGGAAAGATTAAGAAAACTCCACATGGAACTCTAGGGCTGAAGGAGAATATCTAAGGCAGAATAAAGTTGGAAGGATTACCCCTCCCCAAGGCTGGAGTACTCATTGCAAGAGACCCTGATGCTGGGAAAAATGGAAGGCGAAATGAGAAGGGGGCAGCAGAGGTTGAGATGGTTGGATGGCATCACTGACTCAATGGACATGAACTTGGACAAACTCCGGGATATAGTGAGGGTCTGCTGTGCTGCAGTCCATGAGGTCCCAAAAGAGTCAGACATGACTAAGAGAATGAACAAGAACAACAGGCTAGAGTATAGATCTCCTTGGAAAAGGTACAGTTCAGCCCCATGGGTAACACAGGAGTTCACAGGTTTGTTCAGGGTACAGCTGGTCTGCACTCACCAGACAAGCTGAAAGCCTTTCTCCAGAGCTCAGGTGAGGGCACGCAGAGAGAGTGGGACTCAGCAGAAAACTCTGGGCAGGAGATGAACTTAGCACCGGCCATGTGAGTATCTGAAGAGAGGATGGGGCACTGGGAGGGGCAGAAGCCTTCAGAGTGCTGGTTTCCATGGGAAGGTGACTGCCAGGCCAAAGCTGCAAGGTTGCCGAGTATCCATGAGCTCTGGGCATGTGGCTAGGGCAGCACCCACAGGCTGCCTTCTCACCCACTCCACTGACCTGACCCGCTGCAGCTGGAAGCTACAGGAGAGCGCCTCCCGCCAACATTACCTCTCCAGGGTCCTCTACTGAAAACGTGTTTAACATGGTGCTCACTCTGAAGAAGAAATGATTAGAGGAATTGGACTAATTGTCACAGTCTAAGATGCAGCGTGACTTAAGGGTCAATAAATTGACTTTCAGCACAGCTCTCCATAAGGAGCACAATATCCATAAAGAGAATAAACATTCTGAAATGAATTCGAAGGATTTTCTGACATATCTTGAACTGAGTATCTAAAGGAAGGAGACAAATTTTCCTGGAGAAATAAATATTTACTTCCAAAACAAACCAAAGTTGCTTAAAAATGAACCAGAGCAGGACGTCCAGGGTGGTCCAGTGGTAAAGAATCTGCCTGTGAATGCGAGGGTCAGAGGTTCATTCCAGAACATTCCACATGCCATGAGCAACTAAGCCCGTGCCCCAAACTACAAGCCCGAGCACCTAGAGCCCATGATCCCCAAGAAGAGAAGCCAGCGCAATGAGGAACCACCACACCACATTGAAGAGGAGCTCCTGACGCACAGCTGGAGACAGCCTGCACACAGCAGAGAAGACCCAGTGCGGCCAAAAAGCAAACTTAATTAATTAATTCTTTATTTATTTAAAGCAATGAACCAGAGTTATGGTAAATTCATGCTGAATCATTCTGGAAAAGATTTCAGAAAGGACATTAACACACATGCCTGAAATCTGTAGAAGACCAATGGGATTGTTCAGAAGCTAGACACTGCTCAAGGAAGTAAAGCGGAAGACCATCCCCTGAGGTCAGCATAGTACCAAAAGCTGTTCACAGGTGCTACATTTTTACAAGCACTGTGGACATTTGTACATATTGCTTCCCACAGCATTTATAAAATTATCTATCTTTGTCCACTTGGCTACTATAACAAAATATCATAAACTGGGTGGCTTAAAAACAGTAGAACATTTTTCTGGAGGCTGAGAACTACCAGATCAACTGAGTCCACATCCTGGTTCTGTAGACAGCATATTCTTGCTGTGTCTTGCTTCTCAAGTGGTGGAGGAGACAAACACCTTTTGAATGATTTGTACTTGGAGTCACCCTGCTTTTTTAATTTATGTGCAGAGTACATCATGAGATACGCTGGTCTGCAAAAGCACAAGTTGGAGTCAAGATTGCCGGGAGAAATATCAATAACCTCAGATATGCAGATGACACCACCCTTATGGCAGAGAGTGAAGAGGAACTAAAAAGCCTCTTGATGAAAGTGAAAGAGCAGAGTGAAACCGTCGGCTTAAAGCTCAACACTCAGAAAACTAAGACCATGGCATCTGGTCCCATCACCTCATGGGAAATAGATGGGGAGACAGTGGAAACAGTGTCATGTTTTATTTTTTTAGGTTCCAAAATCAAGGCAGATGCCAACTGCAGCCATGAAATTAAAAGATGCTTACTCCTTGGAAGGAAAGTTATGACCAACCTGGATAGCATATTAAAAAGCAGACGCATTACTTTGCCAACAAAAGTCCGTATGGTCAAGGCTATGGTTTTTCCAGTGGTCATGTATGGATGTAAGAGTTGGACTGTGAAGAAAGCTGAGTGCCGAAAAATTGATGCTTTTGAACTGTGGTGTTGTAGAAGACTCTTGAGAGTCCCTTGGACTGCAAGGAAATCCAACCAGCCCATCCTAAAGGAGATCAGTCCTGGGTATTGATTGGAAGGACTGATGCTGAGGCTGAAACTCTAGTACTTTAGTCACCTCATGCAAAGAGTTGACTCATTGGAAAAGACCCTGATGCTGGGAGGGATTGGGGGCAGGAGGAGAAGGGGTCGACAGAGGATGAGATGGCTGGATGGCATCACCGACTCAATGGGTATGAGTTTGAGTAAACTCCGGGAGTTTGTGATGGACAGGGAGGCCTGGCGTGCTGCGATTCGTGGGGTCGCAAAGAGTCGGACACGACTGAGTGACTGAACTGAACTGATAGCCGATTTACAATGTTGCATTAGTTTCAGGGGTACAGCAAAGTGATTTAGTTATACATATACATATTATTCTTTTTGAGATCTTTTCCCATATAGATTACAACAGTGTACTGAGTAGAGTTCCCTGTGCTATATATAGATAAGGACCCTTTTTATAAGGTCACAAATCCCATTCATGAGAGCTCAGACCTCATGGTTTAATCTCCTCCAAAAGAACTCACCATGTAAAACCATCACCGTGGGTATTCAGTTTTCAACAGAGGATAGAGGACATACACATTCAATCGGCAGCATGATCACAACAGACATTAGTGTCTCCTTTTGGCACAGGAATGAAGTGAGTCAGAGGAGATCCTTGTCTCCTTGTGGGTTCCCCTCAGTGGATCTCTACTTCCTGTTTCCATTTCCCCTCCCTCTAGGAGGCCTTCCCTAACTAACCTCAAGCCAACATTTCATTTAGCATTCTGGGGAATCTGTTGCATAGCAATGTACAGTATTTACAAACAGTGATTCTCTAACTTTAACTGAACATCAGAAATACCTGTGTGTGTGAGCCAACACTTTTAGTCACGCACGACTGTTTCTGACCCCATGGACTGTAGCCCACCAGGATTTTCTAGCCAATGAATTTTCCAGGCAAGAATACTGGAGCAGGTTGCCATTTCCTATTCCAAGGAATCTTCCTGACTCAGGGATCGAACCCACGTCTCTTGTACCTCATGCATTGGCAGGCAGATTCTTTACCACTGACCACCTGTGAAGCCCCCAGAATCACCTGAGGGCTTGTAAAACACAGATGACTGGGCCCCACTCCTATGATTTCTCATTTAGTAGGACTCATTGGCAGGGGGTGGCCCAACATAATTTGCAACTTTCCAGGTAATGTCACTTACAGGGTAGGAAACCAGTTTGGAAACCATGGATTTAGAAAATTGCTGCATTTCCACACACATCCTAGGTTTTATCTGCAAGTCCAACACAGAAGATGCCAAATCTTCATTTTCTCCAGCAAAGACTTCAGAAGCTTAGTCGTTTTTTCCTGGATGTTCAAGGGCCTTGAGTGCTACTCGACTACTTCCCTGGTAGCTAACAGATGATTTAATCTTGACCTTCAAATTTCCTCACATTGAGAAGGGCTGCTGTTCCTCTGCCTTTCCTGCTTCTTATATCTCGGCTGAGAATAGAGCAGATAGCTAGGCCATCCGCTAGCACTCATGCCTGCCCAAATGGATTCAGCCCAGCTCATGTATAGTCTCATTTAATGGCTGTAAGTGGGAGAATCTGTCTCTGTCCACTCTGAAAAAAATAACTGGCCATGTGAGAGAAATATCACTATGAAAAAGTAGCCTTTTCAACATTATATACCCACACTATGATGTCTCCTTCTTTAATCAAGTTACATGAAGTAAAAAATTTGAGACACCTCTGTTTTCTACAACCGAACTTTCTTTTAAAATGTCTCTCTTGGTAAATTCAGGTTCAAAATAGAAACTAGGTTCTGAAAGTGAACGTGAAAGCATTACTTGCTCAGTCATGACCAACTCTATGCCATTCCATGGATTGTCGCCTTTGTCCATGGGGTTCTCCAGGCAAGAATACTGGAGTGAGCTGCCATCCCCTTCTCCAGGGGATCTTCCTGACCCAGGGATCAAACCCAGGTCTCCTGCATTGTAGGAAGACTCCTTACCATCTAAACGACCAGAGAAGGTTCTGAAATTCTCAGTGTATCATTCAGGACAAATTTTCTACATCACAGACACAAACTGGGAGGCCTAGGGCCATCCAGCAGAGGTGTATTTGGACTATCCCACATCCCCAAAAAATGCTGATTGAAAACTCAACATTCAAAAAACTAAGATCATGGCATCCAGTCCCATTACTTCATCACAAATAGATGAGGAAACAATGGAAACAGCAACAGACTTTATTCTCTTGGGCTCCAAAACTGTGGTGGCCTCACACTGAATAATACAAACACACAGTATTATGACAGACAGCACAGGAAGAGCGTTCAGACAAGCAACTCCCCAAGAACGTGCTGAGCACATATTTTATTGGTAACTTATCTTGTAATCTTTAAGTATGAGCAGGAAAGCAAGACAGAGACTAGAATTCAGGGATCAAGGAGGCTTCCTCCTGGAGGTCTGGGGGTAATCATATAAGAGTCGTAGGAAAGGTCTTTGAAGATAAGGGGGTTTGTTCTGTGTACAGAACGGCACCTAGCTAATGCTGACATGTCAGTCAGAATGTCTAAATTAAGGGTGGGGGAGAGCAAGCAAGGAAGAGAAAATGAGTATTAAATTCCAGGAGGTATTTCTGAGAAATCAGTAAAACATGGTTCCCACACAAAATCACTGCAGATGGTGACTGCAGCCATGAAATCAAGATGCTTGCTCTTTGGAAGGAAAGCTATGACAAACCTAGACAGTGTATTAAAAAGTAAAGACGGGTCTTCCCAGTGCACCAGGCCTGAGCACTTGTCTCATGCATCCCACCTGGGCTGGTGATCTGTTTCACCATAGATAATATACATGCTGTTCTTTCGAAACATCCCACCCTCACCTTCTCCCACAGAGTTCAAAAGTCTGTTCTGTACTTCTGTGTCTCTTTTTCTGTTTTGCATATAGGGTTATCGTTACCATCTTTCTAAATTCCATATATATGTGTTAGTATGCTGTAATGTTCTTTATCTTTCTGGCTTACTTCACTCTGTATAATGGGCTCCAGTTTCATCCATCTCATTAGAACTGATTCAAATGAATTCTTTTTAATGGCTGAGTAATATTCCATGTGGAGAGGGAGGTGGGAGGGGGGATCGGGATGGGGAATACGTGTAACTCTATGGCTGATTCATATCAATGAATGACAAAACCCACTGAAATGTTGTGAAGTAATTAGCCTCCAACTAATTTAAAAAAATAAAAACAAAATAAATAAATAAATAAAATAAAATTGAAAAAAAAAAAAAAGTAAACAGTATTTGGCCAGCAGAGGTCCGTCTAGTCAAAGCTATGGTTTTTCCAGTAGTCATGTATGGATGTGAGAGTTGGACCATAAAGAACGGCAAGTGCCAAAGAATTGATGATTTTGAACGGTGGTGTTGGAAAACACTCTTGAGAGTCCCTTGGACTGCAAAGAAATCAAACCAGTCAATCCTAAAGGAAATCAACCCAAAATATTCATTGGAAGAACTGATGCTGAAGCCGAAGCTCCAGTATTTGCCTGACTCATTAGAAAAAAACCCTGATGCGAGGAAAGATTGAAGGCAGAAGACGGGGACGACAGAGCAGGAAATGGTTGGATGGCATCACTGACTCAATGGACATGAGTTTGAGTAAGCTCCAGAAGATGGAGAAGGATAGGGAAGCCTGGTATGCTGAGCAACTGAACTGAACTGATGGGGTCACAAAGAATCAGACACAACTGAGCAACTGAACAACACCCCAAATATTGCAAAGGTTTCTCTCTCTGCTTCTTCAAGGTAGCTCTCTTTCACCTTCAAATTCTGAGGGCTAAAGCCCAGAGATCCTGAAGTCCAGACAGATAGATGTGGGGAGGAGAGTCACGAGATATCCTGATAGCGGCTGTGAGAGAAAGCAGACACCATTAAGGAAAAGGGAAGAGGAGAAAATGTGGGTAGAGGGGTTGAGGTTGGGAGGAGATGGAAAGGAGAGACTTACCGGTGCTTCCTAAACCAGAAGACTAAGCCTCCAACAACCAGAAGGACAAACACCACCAGGATTACCAGGACGACAGTCAAGCCCCTGGAGACACGGTTCCCATCTGTGTGGGGGAACACAGGGTGTGTCTCAGTCTGGGAATCTGCATCAGGTCCCCTACTGTAAGCACGTGTGAGCATGCCAGATGCTTATTTCTTGTCCTATCTAATGTGCCCACTTGTATTCTTGTGAAGTTAATCGACACCCCATCTTTTCTTGGGGTCTGGGCATCTATAATTCCATTCAGTTCAGCATATGCTCGTACACATATGGAGGCAGGCACTAGTGTCACAGCTAGTCCAAACCTGAGTCCAAATCCAGCTCTTCCGCTTTCTAATGATGAGACTCAGGGCAGTTTGACCTAGCTTAGCCTCAATTCTCATCTGTAACATAAAACAACAGCACCTGCTCAAAGGAGAGTGGGGATGATTGTTCACACATACTCTGCGGTATGCGGAGTATTCAGCTCACACTGAGAAAGCACTCTATAAACCACACCTATCTTTGGTACCCTGCCTTTCAAAGTCCCCAGTTCCCTCTTCTGGGGAACAAATCTTCCTGGGATTCTGTACTTGCCACCTACTTCGGGATCTGTGGGGATTTTAGCCTCTTCTTTCTTGTATGTGGAACACCTTGTCTCAATCCTTTTTGAGTTCAGATCTTTATTCCTCCACTTGGAGAATCCCCTCCTTCTATCACTCCTGGCTGGGGTGTCATTTGCCTCCCCTTCCGCAGGACCTCCCTCTGGGCTTGAGGACCACCTCCTCCCGTTCCCACATCCTTCTCACCCCAGTACAGGATGATGTCCTGGTCTCCCAGGCTGCTGTGCTTCACTCGGCAGCTCAGGCCAGCCGCCTCCGCAGCCTCCACATCCAGGGTTACTCGCAGATACCAAGTCGAGTCGGCGTTGGGCATGACGTCTCCTTGCTGAGTGCCAGGCTCCTCCTGCTCGCCCCTCACCCACGTCACCCACACGGGTTTTGGGTAGAATCCTGAGACGTGGCAGACCAGCCGCAGGCGGCCAGCCCGGGGAGGGGGGCCACTGGACAGCCAGGCCTCTGGCTTCACTGTATTCAACACGAGAATGAGGGATCTTAAAGTGAGACTCCGCATCAGAGGCTCTGGACTTCAAAGCAGGCTCATCAGTCCTACATTTCTACTTTTGGAGTTGAACTCCCACCATTTCAATCCGTTTGTATTAGCTTCTCTGGGAAAGACTTCCCGGATCCCGATTCTGTTCCCTGATCCATTCTCCTGTAAATGCCCCTACTCTGTACTCGCAAAGCACCCTGTGTTCAGCTGTAACATATGTAGCATGTTTCTAAGTGGTAGTCACTCAGTCATGCCCGACTCTTTGCAACCCCATGGACTAGAGCCCACCAGGCTCCTCTGTCTACGGGATTTTTCAGGCAAGAGTGCTGGAGGGGGTTGCCATTTCCTTCTCCAGGGCATCGTCACAACCCAGGGATCAAACCTAATGCAGATCTCCTGCACTGTAGGCAAACTGTGCCATCTGAGCCAACAGGACACGGCTTTAACTGTTCAGCTGCCTTCTCCTCTCCCTCCTCAAGTACAGATCCTGATTGATCCCCAGGGTTTCCTTAATTCAATTCATGGAACCCAAAAAGTACCTAGTTAATGTCTGTGGAATGCTTAAATACCCTCACACCTTATCCATCCCCTCCTCTTCCCGTGATGCTTAAAGGGGTGTGAACCCTGGAATGAAAACCCCAGATGGAGCCCCAGAGTGGAGTGGAGGGCAAGAGGTGACAAAAGCAGGCTGACCTTGCCTCTCCAGCTCGGACTTCCCCATCTGCAAGAGGCCTCTGACCAATTCGGGCCAGACGTCATGGAGGAGCCAGTGCACTGTTTCCTTGGTCCCTTGGTCCCGATTGAGCACCTTGCAGAGATCCTGGCTCCAAGGGGGGGCATCTGGGGCTGGCACCCAAGACATTCCTTGGAAACTCAGGACATCCTTTCCTTGAGATGCTGCACGAAAGTAGCTTTCAGAGGTGTTCCTCGGAAGTAACTCACATCCTAAAGATATCTGGATCTCAAGAGGATCTGAGGAGAGGAATGGAAAGAGATCAATGAAGAGCTTAGAAGACTGAAAGGAATTAAAGAAATTGGTGTGAGGGTTATACTGGGGACCCCAAAGTTCATGTAAATGGGAATGGGTGACCTGCAGTGGGATGAACAAGGTATTTTGAGGACTCAAGTTGGGACCTCTCAGGCAGAAGTGGGACTCAAAAGGGAGAGAGGAGACAATCACGGGGGGCCAGAACCTCCCGGTTGGGCTTCAGCATCCACTGTCTCCCCCTGGGCAGGTGTCCACGATCCCATCCCTCAGCTCACAGTCGCGGTGCAGCATTTCGACGAATTCCCAGATGTCCCTGGTGAAGCTCCTGCGATAAACCTGAAACGTATGCTGCAGCTGCTCCCACTGCTGCTCGCTGAATGTGCCCTGAGACCAAGGCTTCAGGAGGCCGACGGTGTCCGACTCATTGCGCCAAGTATAGAGCTGCAGCTCCCCCAGCCACGCGAGGAAGTCCGTGCGAGTCCAGCTGCGGTTGGCAAAGGAGGAGATCTGGAGGCAGCGGAAGGAGTAAGACGTTTGCGGCTCTGGAGACAATACAGATCGGAGGAACCGGGGGCACGGGAGGGAGAGCACAGGAGGGAGAAGGAAGAGCAACAGAAACAAACAAACAGCTAGGTTTGGGAAGAAAGGGTGATGTCTGCTGGCTCTGAATCGAGCTCGGTCTCCAGGGGCCAAGCAGCTGGAGGCAGGGGGTAGCAGGTTCTCGGGCTGGTGGATCAAGCTCCCGGCTTCCCGAGGTGTATCAGTCTGCCCCCGCCCGCCGCGAGCGTCGGCCGCTTTCCCCGCTCGCCTCCCTCTCGCCGCCCTCTGCCCGGGAGCCCCGGTTCCACTCATCCTCAAAACTCCTCCAAATCTGGGGAAGCCCCCAGAAGAACAGAGACAGCAAGCACCCCGCGTCTAGCTCTGCTCTGGGAGCTCGAATCTCCGTCCCCACCCCCTCCCCGTCTATCCCCAACGCCCGCCCACACACCCCTGGTTTCCGGGGCTGCCAAAAGCCTGAACTTGACCCTGTGGCTGGCCAATTCTTAAGCCTGGAGGCAGGCAGGACTCTGGTTCTGGCTCTCAGGGGACTTGCTTCCAACCTCCTCCTGTCCAGGGATCCCTTTTTCATCTGCCAGATGGTCCCTCTCATTAGATATCTGAGCTGCAAAGAGCCCTGGTCACAGCCACTCACTTAAGTATGTTTCTCACAACCGGCTTCTCTAAATCTCTTTTTCCAACTTAGAGTTACAGATAGTATGTGGAAAACACTTTACAACTGCTATTTAAGTTTTAAAAACAAGATATAAATTTTTATCTATGGTACGACGTTTACCATGTTTTTGAAACAAAGTTTTTGAGTGGGAAGCAAGGAATGGATGTCTCTAGGCAAAGAGATTATGGAAGATTTTAATTTCTTTTACACTTTTTATTTTCCAAAATGTCTAGGAGTGCAGACATCACCTTAATGATAAAATAATAAGGGACTTCTCTGGTGGTCCAGTGGTTAAGAATCCACCTTGCAATGCAGGGGTGTTGGTTGGATCCCTGGTCAGGGTGATCTCAGGGATCTCAGCCTGCAACAGCTCCCAGAAGGGCTGGGGTTCCCAGCCAGAGACTGAGGTTGGGTTGCAGTGGTGAGAACACCAGAGCCTAGCCAGTAGACCAGTGGTCAGGGACAAGGGCCCTGGCCTTCAGCTTTGCAGGAAAGAATTCCCACAAAGAAAGAAAGTAGTGGAGCGAGTAAGGTATTTATTGAGAGGAAAGCAGGACAGTACAAGAGGGAGAGGATGACTCAGTGAGAGGGAGACTCTGAGTCGCACCCTCCTGGCAGTTTGAATTACTTTGATAGTAAAGGGCATTTCTTCCAGTTTTCCTTTGGCCAATCAATTTAATTTGCCTCTTTCACAGTCCATATTTGGTATATTTCAAGATCCTCCCATGTGTGTGCATGCATCACTTAGCCAAGATGGATTTTACTGAAAAGGCATCTGGGTAGAACATCCCTTGACATAACTCTTCTTTGGCCTCCAAGGAGCCTTTTCTGCACATGTATGGTCTGGGAGGTCTCCTGACTTTGAGAAATATGTGCTCTGGGCAGGGCCCAGCATCCTCTCTTAATTGACCTGCTGATAGGGAAATTAAATAAATTATCTTAGTTAGGTGGTATATTGTCACCCGGGTTATTTACCTTATGTGCAGAGTACATCATGAGAAATGCTGGACTGGATAGAGCACAAGCTGGGATCAAGATTGCCAAGAGAAATATCAATAACCTCAGATATGCAGGTGATACCACACTTCTGCCAGAAATTGAAGAAGAACTGAAGAACCTCGATGCAAGTGAAAGAGGAGAGTGAAACGTTGGCTTCAACACTCAGAAAACTAAGATCATGGTAACTGATCCCATCACTTCAGAGCAAATAGATGGGGAAACAAAGGAAACAGTGACAGACTTTATTTTGGGGAGCTCCAAAATCATTGCACATGGTGACTGCAGTCATGAAATTAATTTTTCCTTGGAAGAAAAGCTATGACCAACCTAGACAGCATATTAAAAAGCAGAGACATTACTTTGCCAACAAAGGTCTGTCTAGTCAAACCTATGGTTTATCCAGTGATCATGTATGGATGTGAGAGTTGGACTATAATGAAAGCTGACAGCCCAAGAATTGGTGCTTTTGCACTCTGGGGTTGGAGTAGACTCTTGAGAATCCCTTGGACTGCAAGGAGAATGAACCAATCCATCCTAAAGGAAATCAGTCCTGAATATTTTTTGGAAGGATTGATGCTGAAGGTGAAACTCCAATCCTTTGGCCACCTAATGCGAAGAACTGACTCATGTGAAAAGCCCCTGATGCTGGGAAAGATTGAAGGTGGGAGGAGACGGAGACAACATAGGATGAAATGGTTGGATGGCATCACCAACTCAATGGACATGGGTTTGGGCAGATGCCAGGAGTTGGTGATGGATTGGGAGACCTGGCATGCTGCGGTTCATGGGGTTGCAAAGAGTTGGACATGACTGAGCAACTGAACTGAACTGAACTGAAATTTGGTGAACTAAATAGGAAAGAAATCCAAAAAAGGGGGGATATGTGTGTATCTATAGCTGATTCACTTCACTGTACATTAAAGACCAGCAAAGCATTGTAAAACAACTATACTGTAATAAATTTTTTAAAATAAACTTAAAATACTAAATGTCAAAAAATAACGATAATAGGTTTATGTTTCTTCAAAAAGAAAAAAATAAACTTTGGGACTTCCATGGCGGTCCAGTGGTTAAGACTCAGTGCTTCAAATTCAAGGGGCTCAGGTTTGATTCTCTGGACCAGATGTCATGGACTAGAATTCCAAATGCCATGCACCGAGGCCAAAAAATAATTAAATGTTAGGACAACAAAGAACAGGAAGGGAGAAGTGAAAATATCTTGTACATAGTCCTTAAAACATATATGAAGGGCACACATGCATGCTCAGTCGTGTCCAACTTTGCGACCCTATGCATTATAGCCCACAAGACTCCTCTTCTCATGGAATTTCCCAGGCAAGAATACTGGAGTGGGCTGCCATTTCTTACTCCAGGGAATCTTCTCAACCGAGGGATGGAACCCATATCTCCCACATCTCCTGCATTGAGAACAGATTCTTTACCACTGAGCCACCTGGGAACTGCGTAAGGGAAGTAACATAATATTACTTAAAGGTACCCAGCAATACATTGAAAACAATTGAAAATCCTAGGGAAATACCTTTAAAAAGTTTTAAAAAGAGGCATCCCTGTAAGGCACTAGTGGATAAAATACAGAATCCTAAAAAGAAAAATCTACAGATGCAACAAGTGAAAGGCAAAGGAGAAAGGGAAAGTTATGCCCAACTAAATGCAGAGTTCCAAGGATAGCAAGGAGAGGTAAGAAAGTCTTCCTGAGTGAACAATGCAAAGAAATAGAGGAGAACAATAGAAGGGGTAAGACTAACAATTTCTTCAAGAAACTTGGAGATATCAAAGGAACATTTCATGCAAGGATGGGCGTGATACAGCAAAGAAATGGTAAGGACCTAACAGAAGCAGAAGGGAGTCAGAAGAGGTGGCAAGAACACACAGAAGAACTACACAAAAATGTTTCTTAATGACCCAGATAATGATGATGGTGTGCTCACTCACCTAGAGTCAGATATCCTGGAGTGTGAAGTCAACTGGGCCTTAGGAACCATTACTATGAACAAAACCAGTGGAGGTGAAAGAATTCCAGCTGAGCTATTTCAAATCCTAAAAGATGACACTGTTAAAGTGTTGCACTCAATATGTCAGCCAATTTGGAAAACTCAGTAGTGCTCACAGGACTGGAAAAGGTCAGTTTTCATCCCAATCCCAAAGAAGGGCAATGACAGAGAATGTTCAAACTACTGTACAACTGCTTTCATTTCACATGCTATTAGGTCATGCTCAAAACCCTTCAAGCTAGGTTTCAACAGCACAAAAACTGAGAACTTCCAGATGTTTAAGCTAGATTTCGAAAAGTCAGAGGAACCAGAGATCAAATGGCCAACATTCATTGAATCATAGAGAGACCAAGGGAATTCCAAAAAAAAACTTCTTCACTGACTATGATAAAGACTTTGACTGTGTGGATCACAGTAAACTGTGGAAATTTCTGAAAGAGGTGGTAATACCAGACCACTTAACCTGCCTCGTGAAAAACATGTATGAGGGTCAAGAAGCAACAGTTAGAACTGGACATGAAACAATGGACTTGTTCCAAATTGGGAAAGGAGTACATCAAGGCTGTACGTTGTCACCCTACTTATTTAACATCTATGCAAAGCACATGGGAAATGCTGAGCTGGATGAATCACAAGCTGGAATCAAGACTGCTGAGAGAAATATCAACAACCTCAGACATGCAGAAGATAGCACTCTAATGGCAGAAAACATAAAGACACTCAAGAGCCTGTTGATGAGAGTGAAAGACGAGAGTTAAAAAGCTGGCTTAAAACTCAAGATTCAAAAAACGAGGATCATGGCATCCGGTCCCATCAGTTCATGGCAAATAGAAGGGGGAAAAGTGGAAACAGTGGCAGATTTTATTTTCTTGGGCTCCAAAATCACTGTGGATGGTGACTGTAGCCACAAAATTAAAAGACACTTGCTTCTTGGAAGAAAAGCTGTGACAAACCTAAACAGCATGCTAAAAAGCAGAGATATCATGTTGTCAACAAAGGTCTGCCTAGTCAAAGCTACGGTTTTCCCAGAAATCATGTATGGATGTAAGAGTTGAACCATAAAGAAGGCTGAGTGCCAAAGAATTGATGCTTTGGAATTGCGGTGCTGGAGAAGACTGTTGAGAGTCCTTTGGAGTCCAAGGAGATCAAATCAATCAAACCTGAAGGAAGTTAATCCTGAACTAAACCGTATCAGAAGATCTGATGCTGAAACTAAAGCCCCAGTACTCTGGCCACCTGATGTGAAGAGCTGACATATTTGAGAAGACTGATGCTGGGAAAGATTGAGGTCAGGAGGAGAAAGAGGCAACAGAGGATGAGACAGTAGGATACCATCAGCTGATTCAATGGACATGAGTTTGAGCAACTTCTGGGAGACAGTGAAAGCCAGGGAAGTCTGGCATGCCACAGTCCACGGGGTCTCAAAGAGCTGGACATGACATAGTGAATGAATAACAACCACAGATGGGACAAATAGAAAACAAATGGTAAGAAACTAGACATAATCCATTTCAAAAATTTAATCATTACCTTTAAATAGTCAAAACACTCTAGTCAACAGGCAGGAATTGTCATAATGAATTAAAAAACAAAACCCAACCATTTGCTAGACACAGAAAACTCACTGTAAGAATAAAGACACATGTAGGTTGAAAACAGAAACTGGAAGAAGACATACCAAGTAAACTCTAGTAATAAGAAAGTAAGAGTGACTATTTTAATGTCAGACAAAGTAGAATTCAGGATAAGGAATATCAGAAATAAAAGAGGTATTTAATAATGGTAAAAGTGTCAATCATGAAAAATTCCCTAGAGATCTAGCAGTTAAGACCCAGTGCTGTCACAGCTAAGGTTTGGATTCAATCCCTGGTCAGAGAACTAAGATCCTGCAAGCTGCTTGGCCAAAAAAAAAAAAAAAAAGTCAACTCATCAAGAAAACAATCTTAAATGTGTCTGCACCTAATAATAGAATTTCAAAATCCATAATCAAAAGTGTACAGAAATGCAGGGGAAATAGATAAATCCCTAATTATAGTTGGAGATTTCACTGCAGATGGTGACCACAGCCATGAAATTAAAAGACGCTTGCTCCTTGGAAAAAAAGCTATGACCAACCTAGACAGCAATTGAAAAAGCAGAGACTTTACTTGGCCAACAAAGGTCCATAGAGTCAAAGCTATGTTTCTTCCTGTAGTTATGTATGAATATGAGAGTTGGACCATAAAGAAGGCTGGGTGTCAAAGAATTGATGCTTTTGAACTGTGGTATTAGAGAAGACTCTTGAGAGTCCGTTCGACTACAAGGAGGTCAAACCAATCAATCCTGAATATTCATTGGAAGAACAGATGCTGAAGCTGAAACTCCAAGACTTTGGCCATGTGATGTGAAGAGGTGACTCACTGGAAAAGACCCTGGGAAACATAGAAGGCAGGAGGAGAAGAGGATGACAGAGAGTGAGATGGCTGGATGGTATAACTGACTCAATGGACATGAGTTTGAGCAAGCTCTGGGAAATGGTGAAGGACAGGGAAGCCTGGTGTGCTGCAGTCTATGAGGTTGCAAAGAGTCAGACAAAACTGAGCGACTGAACAACAACAATCTCAGTAACAGATCAGATAGAAAGTTAAAAAAAAAATAAATCTAGAAGATTTGAAGAACAATATCAACTAACAACCTAACTGACATTTATAGAACAGTCCATGCAACAACAGCAGACTACACATTCTTCCCAGATGCACATAGAACATTCACCAAGATTGACACATACTGGGCCTAAAAAAAGTCTCAGCTGACTTGAAAGGATTGACATCACGTGGAGTGTGTTTTCAGACCAAAGGGAATCAAATGAAAAAATAATAACTAAAAGGCACATGGAAAACCTCCAAATATTTGGAAATTAAACAACACACTTTTAAATAACCAATGGGTCAAAAAGTTAAATACGCTTACCATTCAACTCAGCAAGTCCATTCTTATGTATTTACCCAAAATAAATAAAAACCTAAGTCCACAAAAAGATATACACATCGGATCACAGCAGTCTTATTCCTAAGAATCCCAAAATTTTCATCAGTAGGTCAATGGATGGTCATGGTATGTTCAGACAAGAAAATACTGTACTACATAAAACTGAAAAGGAATTTACTACTGATACAAGCAATGATAGGAATCATTCTCAAAACAATAAGCACAATTCCATTTATATGAATTTCTCAGGTTGGTGAAACAAATCTCTAGAGACAGAAAGCAGAGCAGTGGTTGCATGAGACCAAGGGTCTGAGGTACTGTTAACAAAGCGACAAGAAGGATTTTTGGAGGGCTGGAATGTTTCTATGTGTTTTGGGAAGATGGAAAGGTGTACAAAGGTCATGTATAAACTGGAGAGCGAAGACAAGGGAGTTGTGACTGAATAATCCTGATTTTCACAAGAAAAGAGGAAAGATGGTTCTGCAGGGTGAAAAGCAGGAACAAACATGGGGGAACACTGCCACAGAGATGATGCAATAACGTCAGTAAAAGAAGTAGGAAAGTCTTGTGAAGATTCAGCCAGAGGAAGTAAAAGATGTTTCAGAGAATAAACACTTCCCCATCACTGTATCTCAGCTGAAAATGAGGTACGATAATGAACACAGAAGGCAAAGGAAGATCAGAGGGACAAGAGAATACAGGAGTGGGCGATGGGAGTGGGAAGATTTCTGTAACCTGAAGGTAGAGGCCGGTCCCAGGAAGAAGACCGGAAGAGCCAGGGTTGAACCACTCAGATCAGTTCAGTTTGATCACTCAGTCGTGTCCGACTCTTTGCTATCCCAAGAACTGCAGCACGCCAGGCCTCCCTGTCCATCACCAACTCCCGGAGTTTACTCTAGCTCATGTCCATCGAGTTGGTGATGCCATCCAGCCATCTCATCCTCTGTCATCCCCTTCTCCTCCTGCCTTCAATCTTTCCCAGCATCAGGGTCTTTTCCAATGAGTCAACACTTTGCATCAGGTGGCCAAACTATTGGAGTTTCAGCTTCAACATCAGTCCTTCCAGTGAACACCCAGGGCTGACCTCCTTTAGGATGGACTGGTTGGATCTCCTTGCAGTCCAAGGAACTTTCAAGTGTCTTCTCCAACACCACAGTTCTAAAGCATCAATTCTTCTGCACTCAGCTCTCTTGATAGTCCAACTCTCACATCCATACATGAACAATGGAAAAACCATAGCCTTGACTAGATGGACCTTTGTTGGCAAAGTAATGTCTCTGCTTTTTAATATGCTGTCTAGGTTGGTCATAACTTTCCTTCCAAGGAGTAAGCATCTTTTAATTTCATGGCTGCAATCACCATCTGCAGTGATTTTGGAGCCCAGAAAAATAAAGTCAACCACTGTTTCCACTGATTCCCCAACTATTTGCCATGAAGTCATGGAACCAGATGGCATGATCTTAGTTTTCTGAATGTTTAGCTTTGAGCCAACTTTTTCACTCTCCTCTTCACTTCCATCAAGAGTCTATTCAGTTCCTCTTCAATTTCTGCCATAAGGGTGGTGTCATCGGCATATCTGAGGTTATTGATATTTCTCCCGGAAGTCTTGATTACAGCTTGTGCTTCATCCAGCCTGGCATCACATGATGCACTCTGCATATAAGTTAAATAGGCAGGTTGACAATATACAGCCTTGACATACTCCTTTTCCTCTTTGGAACCAGTCTGTTGTTCCATGTCCAGTTCTAACTGTTGCTTCCTGACATGCCTACAGATTTCTCAAGAAGCAAGTCAGATGGTCTGGTATTCCCATATCTTCAAGAATTTTCCACAGTTTATTGTGATCCATACAGTCAAGGGCTTTGGCATATTCAATAATGTGGAAGCAGATGTTTTTCTGGAACTCTCTTGCTCTTTCAATGATCCAGTGGATGTAGGCAATTTGATCTCTGGTTCCTCTGCCTTTTCTAAATCCAGCTTGAACATCTGGAAGTTCAAGGTTCACATATTGCTGAAGTCTGGCTTGGAGAATTTTGAGCATACTTTAATAGCATGTGAGATGAGTGCAACTGTGTGGTAGTTTGAGAAACTGCACAGCACAGATAGAAAATAATAAATCAACAGAAAGTTTGAGCCAGAACACAGGACAGTTAACACCTGTCCTGGTCAAACTATTCACCACACCCCTCTCAACTACAAGTCCCTGTGAATGAGACGAGCAGGTGCACTAAAAGTGGGGCAGCTAATGACTCCTGGGGATGGTTTTGCAGAGAACATGAAATTGGAGCTCTTGGAGGAAGAGCTAAACCACACAGCAAAGTGGGTCAACTCCATGCCATAGACTTATGAGCAAAAGAAAAGTCGAGAAATAGCTCAGGAAAGTTCAGATTTCCTGTGTATGGTCAAGAGTAGGCATATGTATGACCTGAGTTCAATTAGGAAATAGAAATTACACAGTGAGCTAAACAGATGTACTTTAATACAATTAAATAGATGAACTTAGAATTTAATAGATGAACTTTAATTTAATAGAATTATGAAACAAAATGGGAAAGATTAAGAAAACTCCACATGGAACTCTAGGGCTGAAGGAGAAAGTCTAAGGCGGAATATAGTTGGAAGGATTATCCCTCCCCAAGGCTGGAGTACTCATTGCAAAAGACCCTGATGCTGGGAAAGATGGAAGGCAAAAGGAGAAGGGGGCAGCAGAGGTTGAGATGGTTGGATGGCATCACTGACTCAATGGACATGAACTTGGACAAACTCCGGGATATAGTGAGGGTCTGCTGTGCTGCAGTCCATGAGGTCCCAAAAGAGTCAGACATGACTAAGAGAATGAACAAGAACAACAGGCTAGAGTATAGATCTCCTTGGAGAAGGTACAGTTCAGCCCCTTGGGTAACACAGGAGTTCAGAGGTTTGCTCAGGGCACAGCTGGTCTGCACTCACCAGACAAGCTGAAAGCCTTTCTCCAGACCCCAGGTGAGGGCACGCAGACAGAGTGAGACTCAGCAGAAAGCTCTGGGCACGAGATGAACTTAGCACCAGCCTTGTGAGTATCCAAGGAGAGGATGGGGCACTGGGAGGGGTAGAAGCCTTCAGAGTGCTGGTATCCATGGGAAGTTAACTGCCAGGCCGAAGCTGCAAGGTTGCCGAGTATCCATGAGCTCTGGGCATGTGGCTAGGGCAGCACCCACAGGCTGCCTTCTCACCCACTCCACTGACCTGACCCGCTGCAGCTGGAAGCTACAGGAGAGGGCCTCCCGCCAACACTGCCTCTCCAGGGTCCTCTACTGAAAACGTGTTTAACATGGTGCTCACTCTGAAGAAATGATTAGAGGAATTTCACCGATTGTCAGAGTCTAAAATGAAGTGTGACTTAAAGGTCAATAAATTGACTTTCAGCACAGCCCTTAATAAGGAACACAATATCCATAAAGAGAATAAACATTATGAAATGAATTCAAAGGATTTTCTGAGATGTCTTGAACTGAGTATTTAAAGGAAGGAGACAAAATTTCCTGGAGAAATAAACATTTACTTCCAAAACAAACCAAAGTTGCTTAAAAATGAACCAGAGCAGGACGTCCAGGGTGGTCCAGTGGTAAAGAATCTGCCTGTGAATGTGAGGATCAGAGGTTCATTCCAGGAAGATTCCACTAGCCATGGAGCAACTAAGCCCATGCCCCAAACTACAAGCCCAAGCACCTAGAGCCCGTGGTCCCCAAGAAGAGAAGCCAGCGCAATGAGGAACCTCCGAACCACATTGAAGAGGAGATCCTGCTCCGCACAGCTGGAGAGAGCCTGCACACAGCAGAGAAGACCCAGTGCGGCCAAAAAGCAAATTAATTAATTAATTTATTTACTTAAAACAATGAACCAGAGTTATGGTAAATTCATGCTGAAGCATTCTGGAAAAGATTTCAGAAAGGACATTAACACACATGCCTGAAAACTATAGAAGACCAATGGGATTGTTCAAAATCTAGACACTGCTCAAGGAAGCTAAGTGGAAGAGCATCCCCTGAGGTCAGCATGGTACCATAAACTGTTTACAGGCGTTACATTTTTACAAGCATTGTGGACTGTCACACATTTGTACACATTGCTTCCCATGGCATTTCTAAGATTATCTATCTTTGTCCACTTGGCTACTGTAACAAAATACCATAGATTGGGTGGCTTAGAAACAAGAGAAATTTTTTTTCTATAATTGAGGCTGAGAACTACCAGATCAACTGAGTCCACTTCCTGGTTCGTAGACAGCATATTCTTGCTGTGTCTTGCTTCTCAAGTGGTGGAGGAGACAAACACCTTTTTAATGATTTATACTGGAGTATAGCCGATTGACAATGTTGCGTTAGTTTCAGGGGTACAGCAAAGTGATTTAGGTATACATATACATATTATTCTTTTTGAGATCTTTTCCCATACATATGACAACAGTGTATTGAGTAGAGTTCCCTGTGCTATATATAGACAAGGACACTTTTATAATCCCATTCATGAGAGCTCAGACCTCATGGTTTAATCTCCTCCCAAAGAACTCACCATCTAAAGCCATCACCTTGGGTATTCGGTTTTCAACAGAGGACAGAGGACACAGACACTCAATCTGCAGCGTGATCACAACAGACCTTAGAGTCCCCTTTTGGCACAGGAATGAAGTGACTCAGAGGAGATCCTTGTCTCCTGATCAGTGCCCTTGTGGGTTCACCTCAGTGGGTCTCTACTTCCAGCTTCCATTTCCCCTCCCTCTTGGAGGCCTTCCCTAACTAACCGCAAACCAACATTTCATTTAGCATTCTGAGGAATCTGTTGCATAGCAATGTACAGTACGTATAAACAGGGATTCTCTAACTTAAACTGAACATCAGAATTACCTGTATGTGTGTGTGTGCATGTGCCAAGTCTTTCAGTCATGTATGACTGTTTCATATCCCATGGACGGTAGCCCATCAGATATAAGGCAAGAATACTGGAGCTGGTTGCCATTTCCTTCTCCAGGCGATCTTCCTGACCCAGGGATCGAACCCACGTCTCTTGTACCTCCTGCATTGGCAGGCAGATTCTTTACCACTCACCACCTGTGAAGCTCCCAGAATCACCTGAGGGCTTGTAAAACACAGATGACTGGGCCCCACTCCTATGATTTCTCATTTAGTAGGACTCATTGGCAGGGGGTGCCCAACATAATTTACAACTTTCCAGGTGATATGACTTACAGATTAGGAAACCAGTTTGGAAACCATGGATTTAGAAACTAGCTACATTTCCACACACATTCTAGGTTTTATCTGCAAGTCCAACACAGAAGATGCCAAATCTTCATTTTCTCCAGCAAAGACTTCAAAAGCTTAGTCTTTTTTTCGGGATGTTCAAGGGCCTTGAGTGCCACTCGACTACTTCCCTGGTAGCTAACAGAGGATTTTATCTTGACCTTCAAATTTCTTCACATTGGGAAGGGCTGCTGGTCCTCTGCCTTTCCTGCTTCTTATATCTCGGCTGAGAATAGAGCAGGCAGCTGGGCCATCCGCCAGCGCTCATGCCTGCCCAAATGGATTCAGCCCAGCTTATGTATAGTCTCATTTAATAGCTGTAAGTGGGAGAATCTGTCTCTGTCCACTCTGAAAAAAATAACTGGCCATGTGAGAGAAATATCACTATAAAAAAGTAGCCTTTTCAACATTATATACCCACACTATGATGTCTCCTTTTTTAATCAAGTTACATGAAGTAAAAAAACTTGACATACCTCTGTTTCCTACAACCTAACTATCTTTTAAAATGTCTCTCTTGGTAAATTCAGGTTCAAAATAGAAACTAGGTTCTGAAAGTGAATGTGAAAGCATTACTTGCTCAGTCATGACCAACTCTATGCCATTCCATGGATTGTCGCCTTTGTCCATGGGGTTCTCCAGGCAAGAATACTGGAGTGAGCTGCCATCCCATTCTCCAGGGGATCTTCCTGACTCAGGGATCAAACCCAGGTTTCCTGCATTGTAGGAAGACTCCTTACCACCTGAACGACCAGAGTAGGTTCTGAAATTCTCAGTGTATCATTCAGGACAAATTTTCTACATCACAGACACAAACTGGGAGGCCTAGGGCCATCCAGCAGAGGTGTATTTGGACTATCCCACATCCCAAAAAAACGCTGATTGAAAACTCAACATTCAAAAAACTAAGATCATGGCATCCAGTCCCATTACTTCATCACAAATAGATGAGGAAACAATGGAAACAGCGACAGACTTTATTCTCTTGGGCTCCAAAACTGTGGTGGCTTCGCACTGAATAATACAAACACACAGTATTATGACAGACAGCACAGGAAGAGCGTTCAGACAAGCAACTCCCCAAGAACGTGCTGAGCACATATTTTATTGGTAACTTATCTTGTAATCTTTAAGTATGAGCAGGAAAGCAAGACAGAGACTAGAATTCAGGGATCAAGGAGGTTTCCTCCTGGAGGTCTGGAGGTAATCATATAAGACATGTAGGAAAGGTCTTTGAAGATAAGGGGGTTTGTTCTGTGCACAGAACAGCATCCAGCTAATGCTGACATGCCAGTCAGAATGTCTAAATTAAGGGTGGGGGAGAGCAAGCAAGGAAGAGAGAATGAGTATTAAATTCCAGGAGGTATTTCTGAGAAATCAGTAAAACATGGTTCCCACACAAAACCACTGCAGGTGGTGACTGCAGCCATGAAATCAAGATGCTGGCTCTTTGGAAGGAAAGCTATGACAAACCTAGACAGCATATTAAAAAGTAAAGACGGTACTTGGCCAACAGAGGTTCGTCTAGTTAAAGCTATGGTTTCTCCAGGAGTCATGTATGGATGTGACAGTTGGACCATAAAGAAGGGTAAGTGCCAGAGAATTGATGTTTTTGAACGGTGGTGGTGGAGAAGACTCTTGAGAGTCCCTTGGACTGCAAAGAGATCAAACCAGTCATTCCTAAAGGAAATCAACCCAAAATATTCATTGGAAGAACTGATGCTGAAGCTGAAGCTCCAGTATTTGGCTGACTCATTAGAAAAATCCCTGATGAGAGGAAAGATTGAAGGCAGGAGAAGGGGATGACAGAGCAGGAGATGGTTGGATGGCATCACTGACTCAATGGACATGAGTTTGAGTAAGCTCCAGAAGATGGAGAAGGATAGGGAAGCCTGGTATGCTGAGCAGCTGAACTGAAATGATGGGGTCACGAAGAGTCAGACACGACTGAGCAACTGAACAACACCCCAAATATTGCAAAGGTTTCTCTCTCTGCTTCTTCAAGGTAGCTCTCTTTCACCTTCAAATTCTGAGGGCTAAAGCCCAGAGATCCTGAAGTCCAGACAGATAGGTGTGGGGAGGAGAGTCATGGGATATCCTGATAGCGGCTGTGAGAGAAAGCAGACACCATTAAGGAAAAGGGAAGAGGAGAAAATGTGGGTAGAGGGGTTGAGGTTGGGAGGAGATGGAAAGGAGAGACTTACCGGTACTTCCTAAACCAGAAGACGAAACCTCCAACAACCAGAAGGACAAACACCACCAGTATTACCAGGACGACAATCAAGCCCCTGGAGACACGGTTCCCATCTGTGTGGGGGAACACAGGGTGTGTCTCAGTCTGGGAATCTGCATCAGGTCCCCTACTGTAAGCACGTGTGAGCATGCCAGATGCTTATTTCTTGTCCTATCTAATGTGCCCACTTGTATTCCTGTGAAGTTAATAGACACCCCATCTTTTCTTGGGGTCTGGGCATCTATAATTCCGTTCACGTCAGCATATGCTCGTACACATATGGAGGCAGGCACTAGTGTCACAGCTAGTCCAAACCTGAGTCCAAATCCAGCTCTTCCGCTTTCTAATGATGAGACTCAGGGCAGTTTGACCGAGCTTAGCCTCAATTCTCATCTGTAACATGAAAACAACAGCACCTGCTCAAAGGAGAGTGGGGATGATTGTTCACACATACTCTGCGGTATGCAGAGTGTTCAGCTCACACCGAGAAAGCACTCTATAAACCACACCTATCTTTGGTACCCTGCCTTTCAAAGTCCGCAGTTCCCTCTTCTGGGGAACAAATCTTCCTGGGATTCTGTACTTGCCACCTACTTCGGGATCTGTGGTGATTTTAGCCTCTTCTTTCTTTTATATGGAACACCTTGTCTCAATCCTTTTTGAGTTCAGATCTTTATTCCTCCACTTGGAGAATCCCCTCCTTCTATCACTCCTGGCTGGGGTGTCATTTGCCTCCCCTTCCGCAGGACCTCCCTCTGGGCTTGAGGACCACCTCCTCCCGTTCCCACATCCTCCTCACCCCAGTTCAGGATGATGTCCTGGTCTCCCAGGCTGCTGTGCTTCACTCGGCAGCTCAGGCCAGCCGCCTCCGCAGCCTCCACATCCAGGGTTACTCGCAGATACCAAGTCGAGTCGGCGTTGGGCATGACGTCTCCTTGCTGAGTGCCAGGCTCCTCCTGCTCGCCCCTCACCCACGTCACCCGCACGGGTTTTGGGTAGAATCCTGAGACGTGGCAGACCAGCCGCAGGTGGCCAGGCCGGGGAGGGGGGCCACTGGACAGCCAGGCCTCCGGCTTCACTGTATTCAACACGAGAATAAGGGATCTTAAAGTGAGACTCCGCCTCAGAGGCTCTGGACTTTACAGCAGGCTCATCAGTCCTACATTTCTACTTCTGGAGATGAACTCCCACCATTTCAATCCGTTTGTATTAGCTTCTCCAGGAAAGCCTTCCCCGATCCTCATTCCCTTCCCTGATCCATTCTCCTGTAAATACCCCTACTCTGTAATCCCAGAGCACCCTGTGTTCAGCTGTAACATATATAGCATGTTTCTAAGTGGTAGTCAATCAGTCATGCCCAACTCTGCAACCCCATGGACTGTAGCCCACCAGGCTCCTCTGTTCATATATTTTTCAGGCAAGAATACTGGAGGGTGTTGGCATTTCCTCCTGCAGGGCATCTTCAAAACCCAGGGGTCAAACCCGGTCCCCTGCATTGCGGGCAGACCATCTGAGCCACCAGGACACTGCTTTAACTGTTCATCTGCCTTCTCTCCTCTCCCTCCTCAAGTACAGATCCTGATTGATCCCCAGGGTTTCTTTAATTCTATTCATGGACCCCAAAAGGTACCTAGTTAATGTCTGTGGAATGCTTAAATACCCTCACACCTGATCCATCTCCTCCTCTTCCCGTGATGCTTAAAGGGGTGTGAACCCCTGGAATGAAAACCCCAGATGGAGCCCCAGAGTGGAGTGGAGGGCAGAAGGTGACAAAAGTAGGCTGACCTTGCTTCTCCAGCTCGGACTTCCCCATCTGCAAGAGGCCTCTGAGCAACTCGGGGCAGATGTCATGGAGGAGCCAGTGCACTGTTTCCTTGGTCCCTTGGTCCCCATTTATCACCTTGCAGAGGTCCTCGATCCAAGGGGGGGCATCTGGGGCTGGCACCCAAGACATTCCTTGGAAACTCAGGACATCCTTTCCTTGAAATGCAGCATGTAAGAAGGTTTCTGAGGTGTTCCTCGGGAGCAAATTACATCCTGCAGATCCCTGGATCTCAAGAGGATCTGAAGAGAGGAATAGAAAGAGATCAATGAAGAGCTTAGAAGACTGAAAGGAGTTGAAGAAATTGGTGTGAGGGTTATACTGGGGACCCCAAAGTTCATGTAAATGGGAATGGGAGACCTGCAGCAGAATGAACAAGGGGTATTTTGAGGACTCAAGCTGGGACCTCTCAGGCAGAAGTGGGACTCAAAAGGGAGAGAGGAGACAATCACGGGGGGCCAGAACCTCCCGGTTGGGCTTCAGCATCCACTGTCTCCCCCTGGGCAGCTGTCCACGATCCCATCCCTAGGCTCACAGTCGCGGTGCAGCATTTTGACGAATTCCCAGACGTCCCTGGTGAAGCTGCTGCGATAAACCTGAAACGTATGCTGCAGCTGCTCCCACTGTTGGTCGCTGAATGTGCCCTGAGACCAAGGCTTCAGGAGGCCGACGGTGTCCGACTCATTGCGCCAAGTATAGAGCTGCAGCTCCCCCAGCCACGCGAGGAAGTCCGTGCGCGTCCAGCTGCGGTTGGCAAAGGAGGAGATCTGGAGGCCGCGGAAGGAGTAAGACGTTTGCGGCTCCGGAGACAATACAGATCGGAGGAACCGGGGGCACGGGAGGGAGAGCACAGAAGGGAGAAGGAAGAGCAACAGAAACAAACAAACAGCTAGGTTTGGGAAGAAAGGGTGATGTCTGCTGGCTCTGAATCGAGCTCGGTCTCCAGGGGCCAAGCAGCTGGAGGCAGGGGGTAGCAGGTTCTCGGGCTGGTGGGTCAAGCTCCCGGCTTCCCGAGGTGTATCAGTCTGCGCCCGCCCGCCGCGAGCGTCGGCCGCTTTCCCCGCTCGCCTCCCTCTCGCCGCCCTCTGCCCAGGAGCCCCGGTGCCATTCATCCTCAAAACTCCTCCAAATCTGGGGAAGCCCCCAGAAGAACAGAAACAGCAAGCACCCCGCGTCCTAGCTCTGCTCTGGGACCTCGAATCTCCGCCCCCACCCCCGCCCGGTCCTGGTCCTTCCCCAACGCCCGCCCACACACCCCTGGTTTCCGGGAAACCAGGCTTTCTGCGGAAAGCCTGAACTTGACCCTGTGGCTGGCCAATTCTTAAGCCTGGAGGCAGGCAGGACTCTGGTTCTGGCTCTCTGGGGACTTGCTTCCAACCTCCTCCTGTCCAGGGATCCCTTTTTCATCTGCCAGATGGTCCCTCTCATTAAATATCTGAGCTGCAAAGAGCCCTGGTCACAGCCACTCACTTAAGTATCATGTTTCTCACAACCGGCTTTTTCCAAGGTAGAGTTACAGATAGTATGTGGAAAACACTTTACAACTGCTATTTAAGTTTTAAAAACAGGACATAAAGTTGTATCTGTGGTATGACATCTACCATGTTTTTTAAAACAAAGTTTTTGAGTGGGAGGCAACCAATGGATGTCTCTAGGCAAAGAGATTATGGAAGATTTTCTTTTACATTTTTGGTTTTCCAAAATGTCTAGGAGTGCAGACATCACCTTAATGATAAAATAATAAGGGACTTCTCTGGTGGTCCAGTGGTTAAGAATCCACCTTGCAATGCAGGGGTGTTGGTTGGATCCCTGGTCAGGGTGATCTCAGGGATCTCAGCCTGCAACAGCTCCCAGAAGGGCTGGGGTTCCCAGCCAGAGACTGAGGTTGGGTTGCAGTGGTGAGAACACCAGAGCCTAGCCAGTAGACCAGTGGTCAGGGACAAGGGCCCTGGCCTTCAGCTTTGCAGGAAAGAATTCCCACAAAGAAAGAAAGTAGTGGAGCAAGTAAGGTATTTATTGAGAGGAAAACAGGACAGTACAAGAGGGAGAGGATGACTCAAGGAGAGGGAGCCTCTGAGTCCCACCCTCCTGGCAGTTTGAATTACTTTGATAGTAAAGGGCATTTCTTCCAGTTTTCCTTCAGCTGATCAATTTAATTTGCCTCTTTCACAGTCCATATTTGGTATATTTCAAGATCCTCCCATGTGTGTGCATGCATTTCTTAGCCAAGATGGATTTTACTGAAAAGGCATCTGGGTAGAACATCCCTTGACATAACTCTCCTTTGGCCTCCAAGGAGCCTTTTCTGCACATGTATGGTCTGGGAGGTCTCCTGACTTTGAGAAATACGTGCTCTGGGCAGGGCCCAGCATCCTCTCTTAATTGACCTGCTGATAGGGAAATTAAATAAATTATCTTAGTTAGGTGGTATATTGTCACCCGGGTTATTTACCTTATGTGCAGAGTACATCATGAGAAATGCTGGACTGGATAGAGCACAAGCTGGGATCAAGATTGCCAAGAGAAATATCAATAACCTCATATATGCATGTGACACCACACTTCTGCCAGACAGTGAAGAAGAACTGAAGAACCTCTTGATGCAAGTGAAAGAGGAGAGTGAAACATTGGCTTCAACACTCAGAAAACTAAGATCATGGTAACTGATCCCATCACTTCAGAGCAAATAGATGGGGAAACAAAGGAAACAGTGACAGACTTTATTTTGGGGAGCTCCAAAATCAGCAGATGGTGACTGCAGTCATGAAATTAATTTTTCCTTGGAAGAAAAGCTATGACCAACCTAGACAGCATATTAAAAAGCAGAGACATTACTTTGCCAACAAAGGTCCATCTAGTTAAAGCTATGGTTTTTCCTGTAGCGATGTATGGATATGAGAGTCGGACTATAAAGAAAGCTGAGGGCCGAAGAATTGATGATTTTGCACTGTGGTGTTGGAGAAGAGTCTTGAGAGTCCCTTGGACTGCAAGGAGATCCAACCAGTCCATCCTAAAGGAAATCAGTCCTGAATATTCACTGGAAGGACTGATGCTGAAGGTGAAACTCCCACACTTTGGCCACCTGATGCGAAGAACTGACTCATTTGAAAAGACCCTGATGCTGGGAAAGATTGAAGGTGGGAGGAGAAGGGGACAACAGAGGATGAGATGGTTGGATGACATCACCGACTCGATGGACATGAGTTTGAGTAAACTCCAGGAGCTGATGTTGGACACGGAGGCCTGGCGTGCTGCAGTCCACGCAGTTCCGAAGAGTCGGACACAACTGACCGACTGAACTGAACTGAGTCAGGCTTCAAAGACAAAGCAGAGCAGGCCTCTGACCTTGCTTCTAACCTGCCTGGACACTACCCTAACTACGGGTGTCTGGAAGTGCCTGGAAGTGCCTGCAGTGAGTGCAAGTCTTGCAGCAGGGTAGATAAGATGGGGGAGTAATCTTGAGATTGTTGAGCTCCTGAGGGGGCCTGGCCAATCAAGCCCCAGGCTTAACAACAATTCCAAGTTTTACGTGACAGAACAAACAGCATTAACATGAAACCAGAGCTGCACTTTGCTTACAGATTGATGATGATATCAGTTTGTGTCCTGGGATTATAAGCAGGAACCCTGAACTGCAATCTTTGAAGTCTCACCCATGGAGGGAACTCTTTGCCTGGGACCTTTTCCCAATTGGGACTCCAGATGTGCTGTGTCATGGGACTTCCCAGTGCTGTTTGAGTCTGGATGTTGGTCAAAACCCAGTTTGGTGATGTATCCTCTGCTGTTTCTATTTCTCTTTTCTCTTAATTTTAGTATATTGAAAGTAAGCTAGATAATTCTCTGATAAATATTTGTATTACTTATTTGTATATAAAGAGTGGCTGATTTTGCTAACAAATTCTTTGAACCTGAGATGAAAGTGAAAACTTTTGGCAAAACACCTGCTATTCTTGTCTTGGAGTTTCAATTCACAAGGAATGAATCTCCAATCGCTTTACCCTGGAAGGCAGGGGGAGGTCATCTACCCCCTCCCACAGGGGGACAAACCCTCATGCCACAACTGCTGAATGAATCACACAAGCTCTGGAGCCCACAAGAGGCAACTAGAGAATCCTTGCACTGCAGTGAAAGATCCCACATCACAACAAAGACCCAGTGTGCTGCAAGTAGGATCCGATGCACAGGGCCAAATAAATAAATAAAATATTAACATAAGCCCAGATTTTCTCAGCTCTATATTGACAAGATTGGACTGGGTTGACTAAAAATTTTCAAGCTTTAATATCCCAAGATCTTTCCATCTCACCGTCCCCATCCCCAACCTCTCTTTCCTCCTGTCATGGTCCCTGAATCCACTCCTCCAATCTCTCCGTCTTCCCTGCCTCCTTCTCGGAGACTCTCTTCCTCCCATCCCATCTCCCACCTGGTCTCTGCCTGCTTATTTTCTCCTCTGCCTCTTCACTTATTCACTCTCCAAATATGAGCTTCTGTTCTAAAGAACAGAGACAAGATTATGATGTGTTCCTGAGCAGCCAGCTCTCCAGTTATCATGCTGAAAATAAGAGCAATGAGACTTAGCGGTTCAGAACTTCAGATCACAGTGAAAAAGAGAGTCCCCTCTTTGGTGAGTCAGAACCAGGACAGCACCTGCACTTCCTGCCCCCTTCTTTTATCCAGTCCATCACAACTCTCCTCTCTTTTACCTCTTTTGAAATATCCCTTGCATGTGCCCACTTGTCTACATTTCCACCTCCACCACCATCCATTCTTTTGCCTCATCTTCTGAAATAGCTTCCTCAGGATACAAGATTGTATGCAGTCTGACCTTGGTCTGCCTTTCAGCGTCCTCTCTCACTGTCGTCTCACTAATTTTGACCTTAACCCAGCTGACATGCTTTCAGTTCCTCTAATACGCAAAACCTCTTCCTGCCCAAGGTCTTTGCACAAATAGTTCTCTCTGCTTGGAAGGCTCTTAGCCCCCTTCTCCCCACACCCCTTTACAATGCCTAGTTCTTTCCTTCCTGCTCAAATCTCAGCTGGAAGGTTTTCTTCTCAGGGGAGTTCTCCAGGCCTCCCAGGCTGTGAACAAAGGCAGAGGAACCAGGGTGGCCCTGCCCGCACTCCTCGTGCACCAGCTAGCTTTGTAAACCTTTCCTCCCAGTACAGACCAGAGCTTGTAATTATAGAAGTGTTCACATGTCTGTCTCTTGATCCACTTTTTCCTTAATCCACTAGAGAGTGGCCAGAATTCAAAGATCGTGTTTTCTTCCCATTCTGCCAACCTTAACATTTCCATCTTCCCTCACTCTGCCATAGTAAGAACCCTAGAGAGAACAGACTCCTGCTCCTACTTCTGCTGGCATCTTGGAGCTAGCCTTTCCCAGCCTCTCTTATGATGCTTAATGTTGTCCCAAAACTGTTTGCAATAAAGTGGAAAAATTATTTCTGTTATTTGAAGTAAGAGGCCAAGTGATTAAATCTGGGTACAAAATTGTCCAAATAGTGGATAGAAGCCTGGAGGGGAGGGAAACTATGAAGCTGGAAGTGAAAGGAAAAATGGTTATATATGAATCATGAAACAATATCCAACTTTGCATTCTTGAAATTTCCAACCTCCCTTTTAGAATTTGCGCAGTTCTATTTAGTTTATCTGTATCTTAAAATTTGCAAGTGCTATAATACTTTCAGACATAAATATAAGAACTCTTTTTTATCAACAACAACAACAAAAGCAGACAGCATGGCATTCAGTAGTTAGGATTGGAAATAAATATATTTTTCCAAAAGTCAGTTGAGTCAGGTAGTTTTTAGCTATTCCAGGTTTCAGTGCTTTCCTCTGGGAAGAGACTCATGGAATCATGGAAGAACATTTTGGGGGCAAGACTTACCCTCACATACTAGAGGTCAGAAAACCAGAGCATAGCGAGGTGGTGATTTACTCGGGTCCTCAAAATCAGCCCATGGTAGGGAGAAGTCAGCCATAGTACCTTTCATGTTGCCCAGGAACTGGCTGCAATCCATGCACCTAAATTAGTCATGTCTCTGATTTCTAGAGTGTTTCTGGCTCCCTAAGAACTTTCATGTATACCATTTTGTTTAATCCCAGTAACAACTGTGAGAAACAGGGATCACTATTCTTATTTTGTCAATGAAGAAAGCAAGTCAAAGAGAGAATGATGCAACACACAATAATGATTCAGAGTCTGCCCTAGAACTCAGTCTTCTAACTCCTGGTTCTTTGTCTCTTATGGTTGCTTTCTGAGGTTGCATCTCCTATTCTAAGGATATGGTTAAGTGATATGACGGATGTGGTTTCTGCTAAGAGAGTCTGTGAAACAGATCACCAGCCCAGGTTGGATGCATGAGACAAGTGCTCAGGCCTGGTGCACTGGGAAGACCCAGAGGGATCAGGTAGAGAGGGAGGTGGGAGGGGGGATCAGGATGGGGAATACATGTAAATCCATGGCTGATTCATGTCAATGTGTGACAAAACCCACTACAATATTGTAAAGTAATTAGCCTCCAACTAATAAAAATAAATGAAAAAAAAAAAAAAGAGAGAGAGAGGGAGTCTGTGATCCAAGGTCATCACAGCTAGAGAATGGAATAGGGATTTCTTGGATGGAAGTGAGGTTGCCCTAGAATTCAAGAATCAAAGATGATTTGACTGAAAATAGTTACAAATATAATTAGTTATGGATTAAGTAATCAGAAGCCCAAGTATCATGAAGGCTTTGTGAGATCCTTCCTTCACCTCCCCACCCCAACCCCTTCCCAGTGAGATATATAATAGGAACTTCCTGCCTGCTGTTGATTTTACCACACTGTTTCCTTCAAGGTCAGCTCTCTTTCTCTGATGTATCCTGATTGGTTCTGATCACCACATGTTGATTTCCTTATTCCTCTTTTTACTCCTGAAAGTAGTTTTTTATTCTCTTTTTACTCTTAGCATTACTGTTCAGTAGGCTGGCTTGGTTCAAGTTTCTGAATAATATTTCCCCACTGATCTCAATAGTACTTTCATTTACTCTTACTGATTTATGTGAATCACATGCACATGTCATGATCTGAAACTGACTCATTTATTTTGCTTGTTTGTTTTCAGGATCTGTTTCCCCTGTCTTTCTCAGTACTGTATCCCCACTGGGTACACCGCAGACTAGAACACTGTAGATACTCAATAAATATCTGTTAAGTTAAAAAAAAAGAATTGCCAAGCACATTTTCTAGGTCTACAGCTATTCTAGGTACTTTACAGTCATTATCTTACTTAATCCTGGTATCCACAAGATATCTTACTGGTTTCATTCACCTAGAAAAGCCTTGGGACAGTTTTCCACAGATATCCACAAGATATCTTACTGGTTTCATTCACCTAGAATAGTCCCTGGGACAGTTTTTAAGCACTCAAGTTTTTTTCCAAAAAAAATGAAGGTAAGTAGTATTAATCCACATTTTATTTCTGGGGGAAAATTGAATTTTTTTTTTTCATTTTAGGCATGTTTCTTTTATTTATTTATTTATTTTTATTAGTTGGAGGCTAATTATTTTACAATATTGTAGTGGGTTTTGCCATACATTGACATGAATCAGCTATGGATTTACATGTGTTCCCCATCCCGATCTCCCTCCCACCTCCCTCCCCATCCCATCCCTCTGGGTCTTCCCAGTGCACCAGCCCTGAGCACCTGTCTCATGCATCCAACCTGGGCTGGCGATCTGTTTCACCCTTGATAGTATACTTGTTTCGATGCTATTCGCTCAGAACATCCCATCCCCGCCTTCTCCCACAGAGTCCCAAAGTCTGTTCTGTACATCTGTGTCTCTTTTTCTGTTTTGTATATTGGGTTATCGTTACCATCTTTTTAAATTCCATATATATGCATTAGTATACTGTATTGGTCTTTATCTTTCTGGCTTACTTCACTCTGTATAATGGGCTCCAGTTTCATCCATCTCATTAGAACTGATTCAAATGAATTCTTTTTAATGGCTGAGTAATATTACATGGTGTATATGTACCATAGCTTCCTTATCCATTCGTCTGCTGATGGGCATCTAGGTTGCTTCCATGTCCTGGCAATTATAAACAGTGCTGTGATGAACATTGGGGTGCATGTGTCTCTTTCAGATCTAGTTTCCTTGGTGTGTATGCCCAGGAGTGGGATTGCTGGGTCATATGGCAGTTCTATTTCCAGTTTTTAAGGAATCTGCACACTGTTCTCCATAGTGGCTGTACTAGTTTGCATTCCCACCAACAGTGTAAGAGGGTTCCCTTTTCTCTGCACCCTCTCCAGCATTTATTGCTTGTAGACTTTTGGATAGCAGCCATCCTGATTGGCGTGAAATGGTACCTCATTGTGGTTTTGATTTGCATTTCTCTGATAATGAGTGATGTTGAGCACTTTTTCATGTGTTTGTTAGCCATCTGTATGTCTTCTTTGGAGAAATGTCTGTTTAGTTCTTTGGCCCATTTTTTGATTGGGTCATTTATTTTTCTGGGATTGAGCTGCAGGAGTTTCTTGTATATTTTTGAGATTAATCCTTTGTCTGTTGCTTCGTTTGCTATTATTTTCTCCCATTTTGAGGGCTGTTTTTTCACCTTGCTTATCGTTTCCTTTGTTGGAAGCACAGAGATTTTAAATAGCTTCTCATCAGCTTGTAAATATTGACTGTATGAGTCTAACTTAAATGTCTTCCCAAATGTCATGTTCTTTGCACTGTGCTATTTATCTTCCTTCATATTGCCCCCAGGAATCATCTGAGTATGCTGGGGGTGGGAGAGTGGTTAAGGTGGAAAAAGTAATCTAGAGTGAGGGAGAACCAGGAGCTTCAGGACTAAAGATACTTGGGAAACGTGCTCTCAAGAGAGAATCAACCTAAAGTATATGTAGATAGAGTATTACTGACTGAAGAAAAACGCACAACCTAACACATGTTTTATGGACTTTAGTGAGAACTATAGCCCAGGAGACAGCCTCTCAAATAGCTCTGAGGAACTGCTCGGAAGAGGTAAGAAGTCAGGATATATAGGAGTTTTGCTCAAAAATAATTAATCAAACATCAAAGATAACTGCTAATTACAAAAAACAGACATCTAGAGCTAGTGATTTTAGTGCTTCCCATGTGTGGGAAGATGCAGGAATCTAGACACTCTGAAATTATTCATTAGATACGCATCTTAACTATGTGGGGCCAGGATTCTGGTCTTTTTCATCCTGAATTCCCCTGAGGGTGCACCACTGGGGGATGGGGGGGAGGGTCTGCAATAATCGATGGCTCAATGGCAGGCAATATTGTTGTTTGCTGGAAAAGCAGACTTTTTTTGTTGCAGTTTGAGGGTGATTGTGCACTATGTGTAGGTGAAAGAAAGAAAGACAGAGACACAGGGATAGAGAATACTGTGAGGGAGAATGGAATGGAATGTAAGAATGAAACTGCATCGTCCATTACATAATATTCGGGCTAACATAGCAGCAGTGTATCCAGCAAGCATCACTAGAGAAGGTAGAAGCCTTGGGAGTTGCAGACATTCCCAAGTTGGATATACTCTGTGTTCATAGAGAAGAATTGTGCACTATATGTTATGGTCATGTTGCAGAGTCAAAGAATCTAAAAATGAGATTCAAAGATTTCCATGCCAGGTCTGTAAATCGACAGCGCGTAGATACCATGCACAGGATCCTACTTGCACAGTAAATTGAAATAAGCATCATGCAGCTAGCCGGAACAGCTCCGTTAGGAGAGCGTTAGACTGAAATAAGCATCATGTATATCAGACAGCAATCCAGATCTAGGTCTGACCTAGCAATTCCTCTCCTGAGTCCCTATATAAATGCATGCCTGTGATCTCAGAAAAGCAGCAGAGAGCACGGACTTGAAACAAAATCTTAATCCTCTGCCCAGGAATTAGACCTGAGCAGCCTGGGTGAAAACCGGAAATCCTAACCACTAGTCTACCAGGGGCTGGAGGCTAGAATCAGAGTTCCCCTGGCTCTTGCCCCCATTGAAAAATGAATTTCTCAAGGAGACAAAAACTGTAAAAACAGGTTCGTAGTTTATTATTAGAGGCACAGTACAACAAGTGGAAGAGCACACAGAGAAGCAATTTAAGACAGAAGCCAAGGCAGAGATACACAGCTGGAGAGAAAGGGTATGCAGTGTCTCCTTTGCCTCAAGGATGGGAAATACTTGTGACTTACTGATCTTTTACTCAACAAAGTTTAGCCCTTCTCTGTCTCTGCCATGCTGTTTGCTATCTTAAGTGTCCACAGAAAACAATGCCAAGCTCCTATTGTTATTTTCATCCCAAAGTTGGAAGAGGAGGTTGATTGTAAATATCTAGCCTAGAGACCATTTTCCTCCTTACTCAGGAAATGTAAATAGGAGGCTAGATGTGAATGCCAAGACTGGAGCTCATCTACCTCCTGCCTCACCTGGGTATACCATGAGACATGATCATAGTGTTAGGGGAAGCACGCTGAGTGAAACCGCCCACCCTTGGCCAGGCACCATAGTAACCATTTGCATGAGTTGTTTTATGACAGGAGGTCCTGGTAAGGAACAGGGAACTAATAAGCCACCACCAACCAGAAGAGTTCCGGAAAGGTCAAAAGGAGACACCACCTGTCCGACCACCTCCCAGAATCCTTCTCTCTGGCATCCATCTTGGCTGAACAAGGCCTGCACCACCAGGAAGGACTCTGAGTCAGAATGATTGACTAAGGACAACCTGGAAACTAATCCCATCACCATAAAACCCATGTGGCAGAGCAGTTCTCCTGGGTTCTCTTACCCTCCTGCTCTCCACCCAGGCGCCCTTTCCCAATAAAATCTCTTGCTTTGTCAGCGCATATGTCTCCTCAGACAATTCATTTCCGAGTGTTAGACAAGAGCCCAGTTTTGGGCCCTGGAAGGGGTCCCCTTTCCTGCAACAAATGGAGACCCTGGTGAGGACTCTTCTTCGCTGAGACTGACATCCTGACCACTCGAGGTACTCAGGGGCCAGCTTGCCTGCCAACGGACCAGACCCAGCAGCCGCAACTGGGATCCTTTTGTCCCTGGTCTCCTCCTGACGCGGACAACTGACCAAAGTGCCCAGACCGGATAAGGAACAAGAGACTTTACTAACTTCTCTCCCCTTCCCTCTCTCTTTCCTCTCCTTAATGTTAGGAAAAACGCCGCGGGAGGAAAAAAGCCACCTCTAAGGACCGGTGGTAAAGGCCTTTTATTAAGCGTCGCTCTCGAGCAGAACTCCCGGGGGCTGGTGAGTGAGGAGACAAAGGGAGTCTGCAAGGTATGAGGGGTGGGGAGGGGTTTTATAGTCCGGGCCGGCATCCAGGCCAGGTCTTTTCATATAAGGAAGAAAGCGCAGGCTACAGCAGTGCTCAGTGTCCGAGGGCTCTATGTTGGTACCTGATTGGACAAGGCTGCAGGGGGCCAGCCCCTGGAAGTTTAGCCAGCTTCCGGAATTTGCCTTGCAGCACTTTCCCGGGGGCATGCCCCGACCTTTCACTTAACCCTTTGTATCCTTCCCCATTTTTTCTAGCCCCCCAGTCCTGGACGCAGGAATCTGATCTAAGGGCCCAGCCTGAGCTGAGGATTGGAGACTGATCACCTCCTCTTGGCAGAGAACTTGAATTCTGGGCCGAGTTCCAGTCCTCCCTTCTCTGGAGGCCCAGGGTAAAGTCCCATAACACCTGGGTATCTGCAGGTGGCAGGAGACGTCTGTAAGGCCATCCCTTTTGCCCCCCTCCTGCCTCCTCCCCCTTCTTCTTTTAACTTGGCTTCCTTTCCTCCCTTTGAAATCTTTGAAGACCTGAGATATTTTCATTTACTCTGTTAGTACTTGGATCTGAAGTTCTGTGTCTCTAAAGAAGGCTTTCTGAGAGACTACATTCTTGTATTTAAGGGAGTGTCTGATGAGGACTGCCAGGTTTTTATGTGTGTTTTAACTCTGTGTTCTGTGTTGTGATTTTTGATGACCATTTTGCTTTGTCTGGTCACCATTTGGTTTATACCTGCTGCCATTTGATTTTCTTTCCCTGTGCCTTGAGACCAGGGCTTTCAGGAACACTTATCCAGACCATCTCTAACTCCTGAGACTGAGGGAAAAGGGGAAAAAGGCTTTAAATTTTTTATTTATTTTAACATTTTTTAATAAACCAGTAAATTTTATATTGTAATATTTAATTCATGACTAAACTTAGAAAATGAAGCTAGATCTTGCACTGTGTCTGTCTAAATATGTCTTGGTGTGTCTTTGTCTCTGGGTAATATTTTTGAGGTTAATTTGTAAATGAGCTCTATTTAATTGGCTTAAAGAAAGGTAAGCACTTACAGATCAAATAATTCTAAATTAACAATAAATTCCAGGTTCAGGTGAACTGGAAAATATTCAGTATTAAATACCTGATATTAATGTTTGTTTGTTGACTTATCTAATATAGACATGTCTTAGAGTAATTAACATTAAGTAGAATATTTTCATTGTACCTAGGTTTAATATAAGTTAAATATATCTGTTACAAGTTTGTCAACAAGGAAATTACCTCGAGTGAAGAAACTTCTAAAAAAATGTAAATGAGATATGAGCTTTTATATGAACTCTATTAAGAATAATTATTCTTTAGAAATATCTGTCTAAAATAGTCTCTCCAGATTGGTGTAACTTGAATTTCTAAGGGTGGTGCTAAGTGTTGGAAGTCTATTGAATAGTTAGGTCACTTCCAAATAAAATAAAATTTTGCAACATTTACTGCTAAACACTAATTTCCTTTTACAGAGAAACTAAAGAGATTTGGGACTATAAATGAATAATGTTTGGTGCCATTCTAAAATGTTTTAAGAAAGCAAGGGTTTTAGAGATTATCACTGGTATTTATGCTCACCAATCTATAAAATGCTAATATAAAAGTTAGCTCTTGGTTGCTAAAGGAAAGTAGGAAGTGTGCTTTCAGTAAAAAAAAAAAGTATGAAAAAATACTAAAAAGAGTTATGCATGATCAGGATTTTATAAAATTGGATTACAATTAGTTAGATAAATGGATTTTGTTAGGAATGACACAGCCACAAGAAAACTCGTTAGAGCCAACTAGGTCCAAGATGGCAGAGCTGACTTTCACTAGACCTTGATCCTTGGTATTTACACCCATTGTGACATATCACCAAGCTAAATGATACCCATCAACATTGACTAAATCTGACAAAATGTTCTAAACACTTTTAATTGATCTTTTTGATAAAACTTCCTAAATCAAATTCTTTTGAAGTTCCTTTGACCTCTAGCTAACTATGGGATGCTTGAGAGGACCCCTGAAACATCCCCAAAGAGACATATTAAACTGCGTTTATTTGGTTCATTAAATTGGATGAAAAATATTACCAAATGAGTAATAAATTCACTCATGTTATAATGTATGGTAAAATTACTAATACAGATATCCTAGAAATTATATAGAGTTCTAACATTTTCATATCTCCTGGTATTCTAATGAAAAACCTGATGACTTCACAAAAGTTAACAAAGGACTGCATAAACCAGCGAATATGCCTATAACTTTTATGGTTTCTGTCAGGCGAGTGTATGCTCCTCGGTTCTTTGTCTCATCACAACAAAGATTGGGAGTGACGAACATTAAAGCCCCTTCGGCAGGTCACAGCTCTCAGGTCTTGGACAGACCATGTTATAGCTCTCAGGTCTCCAACGGACCATGTTATAACTCTTAGAGAAATCAGTGTTACAGCTCACTGTTACAGCTCTACTTTATTTAGAAGATAGCAGGAAAATCCATCTTCGAACCGTGAGGGCACGTCGGTCCAAAGACATGAAGACAAGAGCACCCCATCATGCGGGAGAGAGAGAGAGAGCCCTTTGGCTCCTCTTTTTATGTTTTTTTCTTCCCCCTGGGCCTGTCCTATGCAAATTGGGCTTAGGCAGGAGCGCTGTTCTACCTGAAGTCCTCACTTTGGTTCTCGGACCTTCCTTTGACCTTCCTCTGTTCTATTTTCACAGGCTTTTCCCTTCCTTGTCTTTTAGCCTCCGCCATTTTGGACTCCTTTTCCCTATTCTAACTACCTAGCATTCCCCCCTCAAGAGATGGGAGGCCCAATTCTTTGGGGATAGGGGCATCGAGGTCTTTCTGGCTACTTCCTGCTGAACTGGGATGTGAGGGGTATTGGGCCTCCCCCTCTTGCTAGTCTCAGGCCTCAGAGTTCTCATAGCGGTGTCCATTTTAAGGGTGAGTGATATTTTCCATAGTCGGCTGTAGTTTTGTATCTTTGTTGAACTGGCACTGCATGTTGTAGCTTGTTGACCTGAGCAGAGACAAAACAGGTTAGACAATTGATAATGCATGAAACAATCATAAACAGCATCAGTATGGTGTAACAAGGACTAGTAGGGGCATTAGCCAATTCTAAATTCACATTGCCAGGATGGCTCAAGTCCCTCCTTGTTCAGGGATCAGAAGATCTATCTCCTGTCTGTTTTGGAGTACAATCTCTGTCAACCTGTGTTGGCTCTTCAGAGCTATTCTGAGAAATCTTATCCCCCAAAACCAGATTTTGGGAGTGTTCATTAGAATGGCACTCATTTGTAGTTCTGAATAGGTATCTGAGAGCTCCCAGGGGCTCACAGGTGTATTGAGTGTCCTCTTCTGTTTTCTTCCATGGCTGGATTCATGAGTAGTGAATCCAGGAGTCATGTCCTGGTACCTTGACTGCTGTGGGAGTAGAAAGTATTACAGGGTAGGGGCCCTTCCATGTGGGCTGGAGTTGACCCTTTGAGGACCCATCTTTCCAGACTTTAACTAGGACTTGAGTCCCTGGAGCATATAGTGGTGAGTCCTTAGAGTCTTTTGGGCCCTGGTTCATACCCCACAAGTGTATATCCTGTTGGAATTGCCCAATGGCCATGGTATAAGACTGAAGGGTCTGAACCTCTGGATCTAAGAAGAGGTCATTGACATAAACAAAAGGTCTCCCATATAGTAGCATCTCATAAGGACTAAAACCAACCTGTTCCTTAGGGGCAATATGGGTGCGGAGGAAAGCTATTGGTAAAGCCTCCTTCCATCCCAGGGAGGTCTCCTGGGTTATTTTTTTTATTGCTGATTTTAAGAATTGGTTGGCTCTTTCTACTTTTTCTGAAGACTGAGGCCTCCAGGCACAATGAAGATAATAAGTAATGCCCAATGCTTTAGAGACCCTTTGGGTGACCTTAGAAGTAAATGATGTCCCATTGTCACTTTGTAATGACCTGGGCAGACCAAATCTTGGAATGATTTCATGGAATAGTTTTTTTACTGCCTCCTCAGCCTTCTCAGTCTGGGTGGGAAAGCCTTCAATCCATCCTGTGAATGTATCTATCATGACTAATAGATATTTATACCCTTGAGAAATTGGCATCTGGGTGAAGTCCATCTGCCAGTCCTCTCCTGGATAGGTCCCACGTCATTGGATGCGCTGGGCCAGCTGGGGTCTTCGAGCTCCTTGGGGGTTGTTTAACTGACAAGTGGGACAAGAGGAGACCACTTGTCTTATAGTTGTTGGAAGGCCTGTTACTCTGAAGAATCTTTGTAGTGACTTTTGGAGGGCCTTTTCTCCTAAATGAGTGGTGGCATGTATGGAGTTAACCAACTTCCATTGGAGGTTCCCAGGCAGAAAAAGGAGTCCCTCCTTTTGGAACCACTCCATATGATCTTCTTGAAAGCTCTCACTCTTAGTTTTAAGAGTCTCACCTTCAGTATATGACGGAGTTTCTGGCAAATTAGTCTGTGTAACTAGGGTGGCAACCCCTATTAGGTCATGGTTCTGTAATGCTTCTCTCTTAGCTGCCTGATCAACTGCTTGGTTCCCTCATGCCACTTCAGTGCTCCCTTTTTGGTGTCCTTTACAGTGGGAGACTGAAACCTCAGTGGGCAGATGGACTGCCTCTAGGAGTCTAAGGATTTGATCACCATATTTGATTGGGGACTCTCGGGTAGTCAAGTGGCCCCTTTCTTTCCAAATAACTGCTTGTGCATGTAGCACCAGAAAGGCATACTTGGAGTCAGTGTAAATGGCTATTCTTTTTCCTTTTCCCAGCTCTAAAGCTTGAGTCAGGGCTGTGACCTCAGCTAATTGGGCTGAAGTACCTAGTGACAGAGGCTTAGCCTCTATGGTCTCAAAATTGGAGACTACTGCATATCCAGCTCTTCTTTTTCCAAGAAGAAAGCTGCTTCCATCAGTGTACCAGATTTCCTCAGGGTTGGTCAGAGGATCTTCTGACAGTTCCTCTCGGGGTTTTGTCCAGTGGTCCAAGGTTTCTAGACCAGAGTGAAAGGGGAGAGAGCCCTTGGGAGTAGGCAGGAGGGTGGCTGGGTTAAGAACCTCACAAGGGGATATAGTGAGGCCTGGATTTTCCATCAGCATCACTTGATATCTGAGGATTCTTTGATCAGACATCCATAAATGGCCTTTCCCATTTAGGAGTTGTTTTACTTGGTGGCTGGTAAAAATAGTTAGTTTGCCCCCAAAGAAGAGTTTTAAAGCATCTTCTATCATGATTGCAATAGCTGCAAGATTTCGAAGGCAAGGGGCGGGCAGCCTTGGGTGGTTGAACCGAGTCTCTTGGATAAGTAAACTACAGGCTGGGGCTCAGATCCCAACCTTTGAGTTAACACTCCCACGGCTATTCCCTCTCTTTCATGGACATAAAATTGGAATGCTTTTTCTGGGTCTGGCAGCCTCAAGGCAGGTACCTGAGCTAAGGCCTGTTTTAGTGTAGCCTCTGCCTTCTTTTGAGGAGTTCCCCCACGTCAGTGGGATTGAATCATCTCATCCCTTTAAGCTTTCATATAAGGGCTGGGCAATTAGACCATAGTTGGTTATACAGATTCTACAATACCCAGTTAGCCCCAGGAAAGCTCACAATTGTTTTCGAGTCGTGGGGGAGGGCAACTGGAGGATTCCTTGTACCCGATCAGAAGACAGCCTCCTAGACCTGTGTGTAATCTGAACTCCCAGGTAAGTGACTTTTGTCTCGACCATCTGTGCCTTAGCACGGGAGACCTTATATCCCCTTTCTGCCAAAAAGTTTAGAACCTGAATTGCATGTTGTTGGGCATTTTCCTCATCTGGAGAACAGATTAGTAGGTCATCTACATATTGTAATATTTTCCCATTAGGTCCCAGGTCCAGATCTAGGAGATCCCGGCTAAGGGCCTGTCCAAACAAGTGGGGGCTATCTCTGAACCCCTGAGGTAATACTGTCCAAGTCATCTGTTGGTGTTTTTCTCCTGCGGCCTCCCACTCAAAGGCAAAAAGATATTAGGATTCCTTAGCCAGTGGTACGCAAAAAAATGCATCTTTGAGATCCAATACTGTAAACCACTTCGCACTGGGTGGGATTTCTCCCAAGATTACATAGAGATTGGGTACTGTGGGATAGAGAGGGACTACAGCTTCATTTATGATCCGGAGATCTTGAACCATTCGCCAGGTTCCGTCCTTTTTCTTTACTGAGAGGATTGGGGTGTTACATGGTGAACTGGTGGGGACCAGTAGCCCACAAGCAAGGAATTTATTTATTAAAGGCTGTAGTCCCTCCTGAGCCTCTCTTCTGAGGGGATATTGTTTCCAGTTAGGAAACCGAGTGGGATCTCGGAGGAAAATGATGACCGGTTCAGCTTGGTGGGCTCGTCCAGGAATTCCCTGGTCCCACACCTGGGAGTTAATTTGGTCTTCCCATAGTGTTTGGTCCCTCTCTATTGGAGAAGGTGTAATGGGTTCTTCAGTAGTAACCAGGAGCTGTAGAGCTCTAGGGGCTGAAAAGCTTCCCATCACAAGGGTGGTCCCCAGTTTAGTGAGTTTGTCTCTTCCCATTAAGGGAGTAGGACACTCAGAGATCACCAGGAACTGGTGGGAAAATATTTGTCCATCCCAGCAACAAAGAAGTGCTTGGGTGAATCTTCTAGTAGTTGCTTTTCCTGTAGCACCCAAAATGGTACAGGTTTGGGAAGAGAAGGCTCCGGAGTAGGAGATCAAGACAGAGTAGGTAGCCCCTGTGTCAACCAAGAAATTCTCGGACCTACCTGCCACATCCAGTTTCACCCTTGACTCCAGCCCCGTGATGGTTATCTGTGACAGGCGGGCTGGCTGGAGCAGGCCGCTTCAGTCCTCTTGAACCATCGTGAGGCAAGTCTTGGCACTTGACCTTGAGGCTCTCGGGTCCCAAGGGCAGAGTGCCGCCCAATGTCCCAGTTGATGGCATTTGTGGCAAGCCATTCTAGGAGACTTGTCACGGTTAGGACACTCTTTGGCCCAATGCCCCGCCTGTCTACAGATTAGATATTTGCCTCGTGCCTTGTCATTCAAGGAATCAGGGTGTGCCATGGGGCTTCCCTGGAGGGCACACAGCATCTGGACATGCCTTGTCTCTTTCTTTCTCTCTCTCTCCTGGGCCTTGGCCTCCTTCTCCTGTTTGGTGGCTTTCTGGATCATCTCATCTAAAAAAGCAACAGGGTCCTGCTGCAGTAGCTGTTGAAACTTAATTCTGATATCTGATGCACATTGGGACAGGAATTTGTCCTTTAAAATCACCTGTCCCTCATAAGAGCCTAAGTCCAGATTGGTAAACTTTTGGAGGGCCTCTTTTAGCCTTTCCAGAAAGGCAATGGGGTTCTCATTAGGCTCCTGAGTTATTGCTGAGACTGGGCACAGTCCCACAAATCATAGGCTTCCTTCTGTTTCCATGGGTGGACTTCCTTAGGGGTGAGTCTTTCTGAAGCTTATTCTACCCAGAACTGTAGCAACCTGAGAGCCAGGCATCCACGGGTCAGGGTGCAGATCCCCAGGCAGGCTGAGGCGTGACAGCCTCCTGAGATCGAATCCCTGGGCAGGTCGAGGCATGACGGCCTCCCGAGAATTGGGCCCCTGGGCAGGTCGAGGCATGACAACCTCCTGGGATCCTTGGGACTAGCGGATCCCCGAGCAGGTTGAGGCATGACAACCTTTCGAGGACCAGATCCCCAGGCAGGTCAAGGCGTGATGACCTCCTGGGAACCCCGGCCTGGAGTTTGGGCGTCCCCAAGATCTCCAGTGTGACCAGTGCTAGGTAGGATTAAGAGGTTGGATATTATACAGTACTTCCCTCCCAAGGCCAGCTATTTTCTGGTTGTCCCTCTAGAAGATTGTAGAGGCAACATTGTGGGCCCAGATGGGGCTGAGGAAAGGAGCATGAAACAGGAAGGAAGGGGGGGCAAGAGCACAACCTTTGAAAGAATGACATAGCACAAGGGCATAACATAAACCGATTAAAATCAATTGGGTCCAACATGACCAGTCAAATTCAAGTAAACCTTAATCCCCAATCTGTAAGCCAAAAGACACACCCAGAGGTGGCAGAACAGCTCTTAAGGCACTGTCAAAAAATAGAGGAGTGGGTGGTTCCCCAATGGCTGGGATGATCCTCTCACTCATTAACATATGAATTAACCCCCTGGCAAAACTTAGTCAGGCCACATTCCATGGCCCGAGCCCTTGCCCTCGGCAAAGGCCCACACTCTGAAGCAAGGCTTCTCTCTGTATCCTAACAAATCCACCTTACTTTTTGGCCAGGCTTGAGTCCTGGGATACAGCTGAAGGACAGGAGGAAAAAGCAGTGGTAAAAAGGTGCCAAGGAATCCCCTTCATAGTCTGCCAGAAAACTTGCTAAATTCCTGACCTGTGCTCACAGTTTTCATTGGCCTGATTCTTGGCACAGAGAAGAGTAAGGACAGAAGAACCCCCACCGGCTTGGGTAACCGCTACTGGGGCCCAGCCCATAGTGCCTTTGGGACATACCAAAGGGTAGCCTCTCCAGAGTCCCTCAGTTGCGCCCACTGCCACCTGCCTGTTTGCGGGGGGGTTCAAGGAAACAAGAAATGAGAGACTGTAAAGGAATTAAGATTTTGGTAGGCATGTCCCTCCCGCCATAAGAGTGAGGACCTCCTACCTTAACCGGAGGTCTTCTGGAATCTGTGGCTGAGCCGCGTGAGCTTTCTGCTGAGTTCATTTTTCAGTGTCCTGATTTCCAGCACGATGGGCCTTCCCCTGCACTGGGTTTTCTTCACGTTCCGCTTCTACTGCAGGAGCTTTGCTGAGTTGGGCTCCTGCTGCGCTTCGCCTCTTCTGTGTGGAGGTTGTTTCAGCCAGGTTAAATCCGAGTCACGGCACCATAGATGTCAGGCGAGTGTATGCTCCTTGGTTCTTTGTCTCGTCACAACAAAGATTGGTAGTGATGAACATTAAAACCCCTTCGGCAGGTCACAGCTCTCGGGTCTTGGGCAGATCGTGTTATAGCTCTCAGGTCTCGAACGGACCGTGTTATAGCTTTTAGAGAAATCAGTGTTACAGCTCACTGTTACAGCTCTACTTTATTTAGAAGATAGCAGGAAAATCCATCTTGGAGCCGTGAGGTCACGTCGATCAAAACACACAAAGAGAAGAGCACCCCATCGTGTGGGAGAGAGAGAGAGAGCCCTTTGGCTCCTCTTTTTATATGTTTTTTTTTCTTCCCCCTGGGCCTATCCTATGCAAATTGGGCTTAGGCAGGAGCGCTGTTCTACCTGAAGTCCTCACTCCGGTCCTCGGGCCTTCCTTTGTCCTTCCTCTGTTCTATTTTCGCGGGCTTTTCCCTTTCTGTCTTTTAGCCACCGCCATTTTGGACTCCTTTTCCCTATTCTAACTACCTAACAGTTTCTATATGAAAAATTATAGGTTTGAATCTTGTGTTTTCTGGGAGTAGGGAAAACCTTCCTCTCAAACTAATTATGAAAATAATTTGATAAAATTATACCTTATAAACAAAACAATTTTATTTTCTATCTGACTCCTCCAGAAATTTTCAACTCTTAGGTTTCCAGTAAGTTTTTCACATAAGCTAGGAAGGTTATCTCACTAACAGGTACAAAAATCTCAAGGGATTTTTGAGACTTTAAAAAGGGGAGAATTCACCTAGATTTTTTAGGCAAAATCTGTGATAAGCCTTTGGTGTGAGTTTCCCAGCCCTGTTTTATTTTAAAAGTTCAGTCTGAGAGTCTATAAATGTTTCAGCAAAATAAAAAAATCTATGATCAATTATGGTTATATAAATCATCAGACCAAAATTAGTGAGAACAGACCTATTTTGCAAACAAGCTAGCCTTAATTAGGTTATATTTGATAAAAATGAGAGTAATTTTAGGAAGGAAAAGATGTTTCAATAAATGTTAAATCCCTGTTTGTTAGTGGAGGTCTACCAATGGAGGTAGTAAGACTCATTTCTTGGATAGTTCTTTGCTGTTATGTGATATTAATGTAAAATTTAATTGAATTCTTAAAGAACACCCTAAGTTTGTTTCTGAAGCTTATCTCAGTAATCTATCTTTGGATAAAGATCAGATGCCTCATGACCTGCAACCAGGACTGGAAAAAGACATAATTTAAGGGACTGTCTCCAGCCTGGATGGAAGGACTTTTTTATCAGGTACTCTTAACTAGCTCATGCACAATGAAACTGAAGGGAAATTAACTCTTAGATAATCCCCACTTCCAAAGGCCCCTACACTGGACTGGTCTATACAGAAGACAGATGACCTGATCTCACCTTAAAATGATGCTCAAACAGGAGAAACTACACTACACCAGGATGAGAAGACAATGACATCAGAGGTAGACAGCTTGCCCAAGATGCTGGACCTGATTTGTATGATCATTTATGTTTTCTTGACTTCTTGGATCTTTGCATATAAATCAAATGTTTTTCTATCATAGGCCTGATCCTATGCTAGGTTTAGAAATCAATCCATCCAACCTGGGCTGGCGATCTGTTTCACCCTTGATAGTATACTTGTTTCAATGCTATTCTCTCATGACATCCCACCCTCGCCTTCTCCCACAGAGTCCAAAAGTTTGTTCTATACATCTGTGTCTCTTTTTCTGTTTTGTGTATAGGGTTATCATTGCTATCTTTTTTAATTCCATATATATGCATTAGTATACTGTATTGGTGTTTATCTTTTTGGCTTACTTCACGCTGTATAATGGGCTCCAGTTTCATCCATCTCATTAGAACTGATTCAAATTGTTGGATTTGTGGCCAATTACCTGTGTCTAGCTCTGGGTTACCTTGGTAAATTTCTCTACTACAAGACTCTAACTGGTTGGCCCTGAGAAAATTTACTTCAAAAAAAAAAAAAAATATATATATATATATAGTCATATTCAGGTCATTGTGGTATTACTATATGGGATCCCCTCACCAGGCCAATTAATAATGCCTGCTCTGACTCTGCCCATAAATTTGAGCCTTTTTCTATTACTCAAGCTCAATCAGAGCAACAAGGAAAGTTTCAGCAAAGGAGAAAAAAATCTCCCACAATTATGGGATGGATTTATATAGATAACACCAGGCTGTGGTAATTTAGGTTTAAAGTCTCCTCTGTGTTGGAAACAATTAAATCATACTAAGGATAATCAGTCTAGTAACACTAGAAAACTGGGCTATGTGCCTTATAGATGGTAGTGCCAATGTATAATTTCCCTGGAAGATAAAGATTCTACAGATGTAGACTAAGTCAGATGACCTGAGATATACTGGGCTACATCTAATGGAAGCTCTTAAGTCTTACTTGTGACTTTACTAATACTGCTGGCTATGTCATTTGTATTTCACCTGTTTTACAAAACTGCTGTTTCTTACACTGCCAAATGTGTGTCTGAGGCCTCTAATAGAGATCAATGATGGTAACAGTGTAACTCCAGATATGGGAAGAAGCAACAAGAGGGAATACTTTCCTGGACCAAGAGGCTAGTAAGACAGGTGGTCCAGTGAATTTTGGATATTGTTTTATGGCCTAGTCCAGTAATAGCACATTGAGTGGCCTGTCAACAAAATCTTTGCCAAACCTGAGAATGGATATCCTCAGCACCATGGGATGAAGTGGTCATGAAATGCCCCCCTCAAAATCATGGTCAAGTTTATGAGCAAAAACGGGCTCTGGCAACTGAAGACTGACACTTGCCATCTACATCTACAGAGATTAAATCATGACCACTGCAATTGCTGACTTTCAACGCCCCTGAAAGGAGTTCAGGGTGAAAATCAGGAATGAGGCAGTCTATGCTCTGGGCAAAACTGGCAGAACAGGCCTTCAGACAGTTAGATCTTTTCAGGAGAAGATTTTATGAGTTCCAATTCTTGCATCTTCTCATATCTAGAAAAACACTGACGTCATTAATGGTGACATCTGCTTTGGCTATTAAGGAAAATTTTACAATTAAATGTCAAAATAGAGTAACTATGATTCAGACATCCTGGGAAATAACTAGGTGATACTATGGGTGTAATTTCAGAGTAGACGTTATATTGCTAAACACTTGAGTTTTCTGAGTCGTGTCAGGTTTAAATGCCACCATTCTCAAAACAATGTCTGCTGGAAGCTAGTAACTGCAATCTTACTTTTTATAAAACTAGTCAACTGACTACCTGGCTAAAAGTCTCCCCGAATTGCCAGGTCCAGACTGGGTTTCAGGCCTATCCTTCTAAAAAGAAATGAGATTTATTTTGTCTATTAAAATTTCAGTTATCCCTCCTCCAGCTACTAATTGGGTCTGTTACAACAAAATGGCAGACCAAGAGATTGAGATTTTAATCATACAAGGCTCAGAGCTAGGACTTGGAACTCAGGAATACTTCCAATTCAGTGTCTATTCTCAAAGCTGAGTCAGTCCTTTGCCCCATTTTGACTGGAAGTTATCACAGTCATAGTTGCCTTGTTCCTTAAATTAAAACTGAGCAGGACTCTGTGGGGCCTGGAGTACCAATCTGTTGTGTGTTCTCCATTTTTTATCTGTAGGATATAGGCTTCATTCAGCCTCCTTGACCTTCCCTGAGTTCCAAAGGGTGGATTCAAACAAATGCTAATCAGGGAAGGGAGGGGATACAGAAACAGAGGAGAAACAATAAAATGGTGGTACAGCCTTGAGATAGGGTCCTAGTTCCTACTCAAAGAAATATGCATAACAATGTCTTTGAGTTCTACAGAACTGGAGCCCCCACACAGGTGGAGGATGGTAACTTCAGACTAAACACAAGATTCCTGGAGCACAGCTCTGTTGCTTCACCACCAACCAATCAAAAAAAAAAGTCACAAACCCTGCAGCCCTCACCCCAAATGTTGCCTCCTGTTTCTGGGAACCAGTGATGACCATCCTGTTAGGTTTCCTGTTTGGCCCCTTTCTATTTCATCTCTGAAAGGAGCCAACAGTTTCAAACTAAATTGCTGTTATTACAAGGGTGAATGCTGATTTCAGGCAAAAAAAAATACCTTGACTTAGATCAGGTAGAGAGAGACTTCTGCTCTGCCAGGCACGCCTAAGCCCATGCACAGCAGGAAGAAGTTACAGAAGAAAGAGACCTCCGCCCCAATTCCCAAAAAGTATCTTGAGTATGAAGTCTCTCAGGGGGAAGCTGTTAGGGGAAGCACGCTGATTGAAACCGCCCACCCTTGGCCAGGCGCCATAGTAACCATTTGCATGAGTTGTTTTACCACGGGAGGTCCTGGTAAGGAACAGGGAACTAATAAGCCTCCACCAACCAGAAGAGTTCGGGAAAGGTCAAAAGGAGACACCACCTGTCCGACCACCTCCCAGAATCCTTCTCTCTGGCATCCATCTTGGCTGAACAAGGCCTGCACCACCAGGAAGGACTCTGAGTCAGAATGATTGACTAAAGACAACCTGAAAACTAATCCCATCACCATAAAACCCAAGACTGAGAGCCATGTGACAGAGCAGTTCTCCTGGTTCTCTTACCCTCCTGTTCTCCACCCGGGCACCCTTTCTCAATAAAATCTCTTGCTTTGTCAGCACATGTGTCTCCTCAGACAATTCATTTCCGAGTGTTAGACAAGAGCCCAGTTTTGGGCCCTGGAAGGGGTCCCCCTTCCTGCAACAATAGCAGTATTGTTTGTAATGATCCCAAACTGAAAATGTGTTCGTTGAACAACTCAAGTGCATTTACACTTCTTTACATGGACCATAGCCTGCCAGGCTCCTCTGTCCATGAGATTCTCCAGGCAAGAATATTAGAGCCGGTTGCCATTTCCTTCTCCAAAGGATCTTCCCTACCATGGGATCGAACCCCGGTCTCCTGCTTGGCAGGCGGATTCTTTACCACTGCACCACCTGGGAAGCCCTTTGTAATGACCCCAAACTGAAAATGTGTTAAAGTATTGACACAGAGTGGATGTACTTCTTTAGATGGAACCTTTACATTTTTCTTTATTTTGGAATAATCTTTTTGATGGATCCTTCTCCATTATCTTGCTGTTTTCTTCTAGACTTTCAAATGGCTATGTGTTGGAGTTTCTTATTCTCACCTCTATATCTCTATGGCTCATTTTTATGCTTTTCTCCCTTTTAATTTCTCTTAGTGCATTCTGGGTAATTTCTTTAGAGCTACCTTCTATTTCACTAACTTTACCTTCAATCATCTCTGTTCTGCTATTTAATTTGTACATTGACTTGTTAATATTGGAGACTAATTTCTCAGTTCTCAGAGATTTACTTGATTTATTTTAATCCTGTTCTTTTCATTGTGCTATCTTCTTTTTATTATGGTTTCTGTTCCTTCTTTTAGCTTATTAAACATTTTGAGCATACTTATTTTATTATCTTGTACATTATTTTATTATCTTTAATTATTGGGATGTGAGTTTTCTTTTATGTCTACTGATTCTTTTACTAATGTGATTTGTATTTATTGTGTCCTCATTGCCATGGAGGGTTTTTTTAAAGTAATGTTTTATATATTTTTCCCCACAGAAGTTCTATCTGACCTAGATTAAAGGAAAAAATCCATATAGAACTATTTTGCATTTGCTCTGTCAAGGTCCCAGGAATGTTAATGGTCCCAGGTCAGTTCTTGTGTTAATTCTTAGCATATAGTTCACACTCTATGCAAACAACAAAATATCAAGGCCTCAAACCAGTGCATAACACAAGCTTGGGGTTTTAATTTCTCCAGGATATTTTTTTTTTTTTCTTATTATATCCACAGACCTAGTAAGTTTTTTCATCACTTCTCAGGACCAGTGGGCAGGGTTTTCTTGCCCATTAGTCATAAGCTTTTCATCTGTTAAAGGATACAGCTTTATTCACGGGACCTCTTTTGCAGAGCCCCACCTCCCACTGGTCCAAAGGCAAAGTGTTTGATCCCCATACGGGCAAAAGAAACCCAGCCCCCAGCACCTAGGAATAAGCAGTTCAGTTAAATTGCTCAGTCGTGTCCAACTCTTTGCAACCCCATGAACTGCAGCACGCCAGGCCTCCCTGTCCCAGAGCCCACCCAAACTCATGTCCATTAAGTCGGTGATGCCATCCATCCATCTCATCCTCTGTCGTTCCCTTCTCTTCCTGCCCTCAATCTTTCCCAGCATCAGGGTCTTTTCAAGTGAGTCAGCTCTTTGCATCAACTGGCCAAAGGATTGGAGTTTCAGCTTCAACATCAGTCCCACCAATGAACACTCAGGACCGATATCCTTTGGATGGACTGGTTGGATTTTCTTGCAGTCCAAGGGACTCTCAGGAGCCTTCTCCAACACCACAGTTCAAAAGCATCAATTCTTCGGTGCTCAGCTTTCTTTATAGTCCAACTCTCACATCCATACATGACCACTGGAAAAATCATAGCCTTGACTAGACGGACCTTTGTTGGCAAAGTAATGTCTCTGCTTTTTAATATGCTAACTAGGTTGGTCGTAACTTTCCTTCCAAGGAGTAAGCGTCTTTTAATTTCATGGCTGCAATCACCATCTGCAGTGATTTTGAAGCCACCCAAAATAAAGTCTCTCACTGTTTCCACTGTTTCCCCATCTATTTGCCATGGCCAGGACACAGATGAGCTGCCACCCTGTCACTTCACTCTTACTATTACGGATTTAACATTTCTCTTTGTTACAGGCAGGCTTGAGCTTGACTACATAGTCTATAATCTTTAGGTTACATTTCACTCAGCATTTAAAGTCTTTGAAGTATGTTGAGATGAGTGAGCAGTCTCTTACTTTACTCTGCCTTGTTACCAGAAATGGCCCACTATGATGTTTGATATTACTCTGAGCACGCTTGCTGGGAGCCAGCACACGAGATCCCAGCCGTGACAAGGTCATGAGGGAGAAAGCCTGAAAGGCAAGGCGGATCAGGTTTTCAGGGATTCCGAAAAGCTGCCCCCAGCGCTCACCTTAAAGATGATCTCTGTTTTTCTGATGCTTGCTTCAATAGACTACTCCCTAATTTCTGTGACACAGGCAGAAGGCCTTCCTCGATCTCTTCCCAAATAAGAATCAATTTAGAACTTTAATCAATAAGCTTCTGGGGTGGTTGTATTTTATGAGATTATCCAGGGTGAAAGGAGTGTTTTAATTTAAACTCCTTTGCTGGTATTTTAGTTTGTTTGGCAAATGCATTTATGCCCTTGGTACTAATATGCATGATTGCTTATAATACCCTAATCATAAAATAACATAAAGAACCTGATTATATAAAAGCCCTAGTAGACATAGAGCCTTTTTGAGGGGTGAAGGAGTCCTATTAGAAAACATAAGAAAAATTATTCTAAAGGTGGTTGTTGGGTTGATGTTTGCTTGCTGTGTTTTGCTTGCTGTGTTTTTGCTTTCAATGTGCTAAGGTTGTGTTATAGAAACCATTGTTAATATAGTTAAAGATCTAGAAAAATAAGAGCTTAGCCCTAGTGTGGTAACAATGAAATGGTTGTTAATTATTAGCCAGGAGTGCTAGGCAGGTGCTGCCTCAACAAAGTCGCAGAATAAGTGTGGGGTAAACTCCTTAGATAAACTCAACTGACAACTTCTGCAGAAGGATTAACTTTTGTGTTAACAAGGATATACTTCTACTCTGTACTGTTGCCCTATGAGACTGCTACCTTTCAGTTAAGGTCACCACAGAAACGGAAAATAGGTTTACATTCACCTGACCTGCATAAAATGTTAATGGGCCCCAAGGCCAGAAGATAATGTGCTAAGATTTACTATAGAATTAGAAAGCAGAAAACATCCTGCTCTTCCTAAAAAACAAACTGATGTAATACTAATCATGTGGAAGCATGAGTAAGCATCTTGTACCTTGGAAACGTTCTGAGTGAGGGTATAAAAACTGTTGTCAAAAAGTAAAATACAGACTTCGCCCTGTCAAGGCTGGTCTCACGTGTCTTCTCTCACCAACGCCGTTCATCCTGAGGGTACCCCCTGGATCCTGCCGAGGCTGGACCCCGGCACACCCTGACAAGAGAGGAGTTTTTACGATTGCATCTTGTCCTGAAGAGGTCATTCAAAATGGGAAGGGTCTGAAATTATCAAAATGAAAAACAATCTAGGGGACTGTGGATCTCTAGCCAATGTTTAAAGATTTATCATAAGAAAATGAAAATTCACTCAGTTCTCAGTTGCCTTGGGGGTGGCATTAGGTCCAGTGTATGAAAGTTACCAGAAGAAAAAATTTAGATCAATGTAAGAATGAGCAAATTTCATAGTTGTTAAAATCATCCAATAAGGATAGTGTCATTTTGAATTTGCTTTTGCCATAAATATACAGTCTAGATTTTATTTTTGCTGGAGGACTGAAAACTGCATATTAATAAATTAAGAATAATCTGGGTTTTGGGTTTTTGTTTTTGTTTTTTTTTTTTTAGATGAATTCTGCCAATAAAGATGTTCGTACTGGACTTTGCTGGCCATCTGCCAAATACACTGAATATGTTGAAGATATTTTGAGCATTTTGTTTTCCAGTCTCTCAGTCAGGTCCATCTCTTTGTGATCCCATGGGCTGCAGCACATCAGGTGTCCCTGTCCTTCACCATCTCCCAGAGCTTGCTCAAACTCATGTCCATTGAGTCAGTGATATCATCCAACCATCTCACCCTCTGTCATCCCCTTCTCCTGATTTCAATCTTTCCCAGCATCTGGGTCTTTTCCAATGAGTCAGTTCTTTGCATCAGGGGGCCAAAGTATTGGAACTTCAGCTTCAGCATTCGTCCTTCCTGTGAATATTCAGGGTTCCTTTAGAATTGACTGGTTTGATCTCCTTGCAGTCCAAGGGACTCTCAAGAGTCTTCTCCAACATCACAGTTCAAAAGCATCAATTCTTTGGCACTCAGCATTCTTTATGGTCCAACTCTCATATCCATTGGGCTTTCCTTGTGGCTCAGCTGGTAAAGAATCTGCCTGCAATGAGGGAGGCCTGGGTTCAATCCCTGGGTTGGGAAGATCCTCTGGAGAAGAGAAAGTCTACCTGTGAGGCTGTCACGGCTAACGCCATGGCAGGCAGCCTAGATTAGGAGTAGGCCTGGTTTCCCAGGGTAACATAATAATCAGGCCTCCTAGAGCCAGCCAATCAACATATGCCTAGCCAGAGAAAAGGGAACCTATCAGGGGAAAGCTGAAAGCCCCACGTTGGGCCAACAAAAATTACCTTGCAACTGTGTAACCAATCTGCTTGCGCCAACTACCCACTGTGTAACCAATCCGATTGCGCCAACTACCTGCTGCTTATTTTGACCTAATAAATACCCGAGAGAACTGGGGCTTGGGGCCTTTCGTCCTCACACACCTGGTGAGGGCGGGAGGCCCTGGCTCGAGTCAGTAATAAATTCCCCTATTGCGAGTTGCATTGTTTCGAGGAGTCTTCTTTCCCGACCGGGGACTCGGACTACGGGCAGAACACTACCCACTCCAGTATTCTGGCCTGGATAATTCCATGGGCTGTATAGTCCATGGGATCGCAAAGAGTCACACAAGACTGAGCAAATTTCACTCACATCCATACAGGACTATTGGAAAAATCATAGCTTTGACTAGGCAGACCTTAGTCAGCAAAGTAATGTCTCTTCTTTTTAATACGCTGTCTAGGTTGGTCATAGCTTTTCTTCTAAGGAGCAAGCATCTTTTAATTTCATGGCTGCAGTCACCATCTTCAGTGATTTTGGAGTCCCCCAAAGTAAAGTCTGTTGCTGTTTCCACTGTTTCCCCATCTATTTGCCATGAAGTGATGGGACTGGAGGCTATGACCCTTGTTTTTTGAATGCTGAGTTTTAAGCCAGCTTTTTCACTCTCCTCTTTCACCTTCATCAAGAGGCTCTTTTGTTCCTCTTCTATTTCTGCCATAAGGGTAGTGTCATCTGCATATCTGAGGTTATTGATATTTCTCCTGGCAATCTTGATTCCATCTTGTGCTTCATCCAGCCCAGCATTTCACATGATGTACTCTGAATAGAAGTTAAATAAATAGGGTGACAATATACAGACAGGCTTGAGGTATTTCTTTCTCAATTTGAAATCAGTCCATTGTTCCATGCCCTGTTCTATCTGTTGCTTCTTGACCTGCATACAGGTTTCTCAGGAGGCAGGAAAGGTGGTCTGGTATTCCCATCTCTTTAAGAATTTTCCAGTTTGTTCTGATCCACGCAGTCAAAGGACTTGGCATAGTCAATGAATAAGAAGTGTTCATCTGTCCATGGGATTCTCCAGGCAAGAATATTGAAGTGGATAGTCATTTCTTTCTCCAAGAGATCTTCCTGACCTAGGGATTGAACCTGAGTCTCCAGCATTGCTGACAGATTCTTTACTGTCTGAGCCACCGGGGAACACTTTTGTGAGCATGGGGTCTTGTAATTACAAGGTCCTTTGGTTTTGTGACAAAATTCTAATCCTGTGACCTCAATTTTCATTGTCTGTGATTCAATTAGCCTGGATATCTAAGCTTATAGCTTAGACATATTAAGAAGTCATTAACCACCAGTAAAATTGAACAAGGCTCATAGAGTACCAGAAGATATCTTAAAACATACTATTGACCAGAGAGCTATTAATATGTCTTTTGTTACCCAAACGTTATTGACTGGGAGACATACAAACACGTTTTTAGAGAGTGATGCAATTAACATCACCGTGAGAGTTGTTAGAGCTTAAAATTGATTGAGGGTTCATTAAGAAATTTATGGTTGTCATTATCACTCATATTTTGTTCCATTAGGCTTTTGTTTCAACCTTGTGCATATTATAAACACAAAATTTTTGAAAATGATGCATCATGAAATTTTGAGTGAAGAAGAATTTTTCAGTGAATATTATGCAGATACTTTCTTTGATCATTCGAGAGATATATACACTAGTGTCCCAGAAGGTGATAGTTCTTCAAAATATAGTTCTGATTCAGACAATATGTTGGTCTGATTCAGACCAACAAAAAGACAAAAAAAGAAAAATCTTAGTGATAAATTCTGACACAGAAAGTGAAAATGAAATGGTGCTGGAAAATGCTCCTTGCTTTTATAGAAGAGTGGATTGAAGAAAACATTTCACAAAAATTAGATGACTTTACAGTTATGTCAGGTAAAACTATTGAATGTAATAACCTGCAAAGTGCTTTAGGGAAGGTGACATGTCAACCAAGGTTCAAAGCAATGAATGAAATGAATTTAGGGAAGTGAAATAACAGAATTAATTTTTGGCTGGACAATATAAATATCCATAAATTGCAGACATTAGTTTCTGCAACAATCCACTGGTCAACAGTGAGTTAATGGCTGCTTTCTCACAGTTCTGGACTTTGACTTCAAAGGAGCAACTATTCTTTTCTCATGGTTCCTCCCTGACTCACAATTCACAAAGCAGATGCCTTTGAAAAGTAAGCATGATGTAACAGACACATCGCTACAACTGGCATCAGTTATTTCTTTTAATACATGTTGCCAGTATCTCTTGAATCTTCCATTATTCTCATTTCCTTCTCCCCCACCCCATCTTTCTCCTTCCCCCACCTTCCCCCCCTTCTCTCTTTCTGGCTGCTGTGCATCTTCACCCACACACAGCAGAATCATCTCCTTCCTTTCCTACTTCCTTCTCCCTTCCTCTTTCCTATCCATCATTTCATCCCTCCCTTGCACTTCAGCTCCTGAGACAGTTATTCTCCCACATTCCAAATGTAAATGTGCCTGTAATATTCTAGGGATTCAGAGCACTATCCAGGAGCATTTTTTAAAAAGCTTTTTGTGCTTTTGCCACGACTGCTCTGGCCATAACCCTTTTGGTCAGTTTCTGTTTTATTCAGCGTAGGCGTTAGGGAAGGTGACATGTCAACCAAAGTTCAAAGCAATGAGTGAAACCAGTTTAGGGAAGTGAAGTAGCCTCTTCCTAATGCTTTAACTGCAAATATTTCTTGAGCAGTTTCTACACACCATCACTACAGTAAGCATTTTATGTGTTTTTTTTTTTTTCTCTTTTGAATTTCACAACAGCCTGATAAATTAGTTACTCTTTTTTAATCACCTTGTACAGTTAGAAGTGCAGAGTAACTTGCTAAAAGTTGTACAGTTTGAGATAGCACAGATGGGATTTGAGCCCAGAGTCAGGTTCTTAACTACTCAAGAATTCAGTCTTGACCAGAGGTGGATGAAGTGACTCCTTTGTCTTATCCACTGCTATGCTTGAAGTGGTTTGTGCATTCAGAGCAAGGCCGGATATCCCTGCATTCATTAATGTGCTTTTCAGCCCATGTTGTGTAATGACACTAAGAGAAATTAGGCAGCAAGATCTGATTAGCTTTCCCTATATCACCTTTGGGCTTCCTTGGGAGCTCAACTCGTAAAGAATTCACCTGCAATGCGGGAGACCTGGGTTGCATCCCTGGGTTTGGAAGATTCCCTGGAGGAGGGCATGGTAACTCACTCCAGTGTTCTTGCCTGGAGAATCCTCACTGACCAGGAGCCTGGCTGGCTACAGTCCAACGGGGTCACAAAGAGTCAAACGCCACTGAGCCACTGAGCACAGCACAGATCACTTTTAAAAACAGAAACACAGAGAACTAAGGAAGTCTAAAGAGTCAAAATCCAACTTCTCCATCTTGTGGGAAAGTCATTTAACATCTCTGAGCCTCAGGTTCCTCATTTGTGAAGGGAGTATCTTATGTGAGTTTATGTTGGAGATTAGATAAAGTGTTTACATTTCTGCACATAGTAGATACTTGGTATCTTTTAGTTGAGTCTTCATCCAATTTCTTGTAGTAACACACTCCCTCCCTCAACATGGGCAGACCCATTCCAGGTAATTCCAAATCATCCACCAATTCTAATGTTTAATTCAGAAATGCCTCTCACCACCACCTCTCACCCCCTCAGTCTCAGCTAACGGACAGTTGCTTTTCCTGTAGACTCGTGTGTGTGCCCCTTTTATAGCTCTCATCACACAAACACTGTCTACCTAGGAGGCTCCCAAACTAGTCTTGTGAATTCAAGTCTTCTCTTTCAAAAATGCCAACTGTGAACCCAACACACTTTTCTTTTTGTGTTATAATACTTTATTCTTTTAGAGTGGTTTTAGGTTTAAAGCAAAACTGAGAGAAAAGTAAAGTGATTTCTGATAACCTACTACCCCCCACACATGCATAGCCATTATCAACATCCCCCATAAGAGTGATAGATTTCTTACAACTGATGAAACTGCTCTGACACATCATTATAGCTCAAAGTCCATAGTTTACCTTGGGGTTACTCCTGTTGTTACACAGTCTACGGATTTGTACAAATGTATAGAGGCATGAATACATCATTATGTTATCATACAGAGTATTTTCTAAAACTCTTTTGTGCTTTGCCTATTCCTCCCTCCCCCCACTTCCAACCCCTAGTAATCACTGATCTTTTTAATGTCTGCTTAATTTTGCCTTTTCAGAATGTCACATAATTGGAATCACACAGCAGGTAACCTTTCCAAATTGGCTTCCTTCACTTAGCAATGTGCATTTAAGCCAAGTCTTTTCATGGCTTGATAACCCATTTCTTTTTCATGCTATATAATATTCCACCATCTGGATGTACCACAGTTTACATATCCATTCACCTACTGAAGGACATCTTTATTGTTTTCAAGCTTTGGCAATTACAAATAAAGCTGCCATAATGATCTGTGTGCAGGGTTTTGTGTGGGCATATGTTTTTAGCTCCTTTGGGTAAATTTCAAGGAGCACAGCTGCTGGATCATAGGGTAAGAGTATGTCTAATTTTGAAAAGAACTGCCAAACTGTCCTCCAAAGTGGCTATGCCATTTTGCATTCCCACCAGCAATGAACGAGGATATCTCCTGTTCCATATACTGGCCAGCACCTGGTGCTATCAGTGTTCCAGATTTTGGCCATTCTACTAGGTATGTAGACATATTTTGTTTTCAGTGGTAATATGAAAGGAGTTGCCTGGATGAGTCAATTGCTATCACATGCTTCTCATCCAGTCTGCAAGAATTCAGAGGGCAAATATTTGTTTGCTCTTCCCAGATTTCCTCTAAAACCATGTTTTGCAAGCTAGAATGAAAAGTTCATTAAAACCTGTGAAATTAATTGAGTCACTACAAGCATTTCTGTTTTAATGAAATAGACTAGAGTGGGGTGTGTATATATATATATATATATATATATATATATATATATATATATATATATATATAAAACAGAAACTATCAGAGTGAATCAAAAATAGCAAAAGTAAATCTTGTCTTATGAAATAATTTGTACTAGGACAAGATGCAAAACTTTTTTTAGTGAGAATCCCAGGCAAAAGTTTGAAAGTCATCTGCAGAAAAGACTAGGTGTCAAGAAAAGGAACCATAATGGAGTAATGGGGCTTTCCTGGTGGGTCAGTGGTAAAGAATCCACTTGCCAGTGCAGGTGGTATGGGTTTGATCCCTGGGTTGGGAAGATCTCCTGGAGAAGGAAATGATGACCCACACTAGTATTCTTGCCTGGGAAATCCCATAGGTAGATCTTATTATATATAAACTACAATTGTTAGTATTTGGGGGCCAGGATTATATTAAATTCTTTACATGCACTTTTCATATGGATCCTTACAACATTCCTATAAATTAAGCATTGTCCCTGTTGCCTAACTGTCCCATTGCTACCAGTTTGCCACATACCTATACTTTGTTATAAAAGAATAAAATAAAAAAGCATAGAAGTCATGACTATAAGATCTTTGTAAGATTCTGGATTCTTCGTAACTTTCCCATAGGTCCTTGTAATGAATAGGAATAAACTCATGGAAATAAAAAACTAGAAGGCTCACTGTTGTCTCTTGGAGTAGAAAGAAACGGAGAAATTGCATTAATCTTACCCATTTGGGAGCCAGACTTCCTGGGAAAAAATGGTCATGGGATATACTAGTATATTTGGTAGTTATATATATATATATATAATAGTAATCAGAGACACAGTAATCAGCACAAGAAAAGTAGGCTGGATGGCTGCACCATGGGGCTATTAAAGGAAGGAATACATCAGCCTGTCCCCCATCCTGAGAAAAATCCCTGAGGATTCTAGAAAGTTCCTTGTGACTCTCTATTGACTTATTTAATGACTCATTTCTATTTAAAGTAACACTGCCTCCTTCGGGGTCCTTTTTCTTTCTCAAGTTATTTTAAAAATGCCCCAGACTTACTCTGCTCAATCTTGTGGCAGCCTGGATGGTAGTTTGGAGGAGAACGGATACATGGACATGTATGGCTGAGCCCCTTCCCCGTTCACCTGAAACTATCACAACATTGTTCATAGGCTCTACCCCAATAATAGAGTAGGAAATGACACCCCACTCCAGTATCCTTGCCTAGAAAATTCCATGGGCAGAGGAGCTTGTGGGCTACAGTCCATGGGGCTGCAGAGTCAGACACAACTGAGCAACTGAGCAAACATACCCTAAAACAAAATAAAAACCTTTTTAAAAAATATCTCAAGCTGGGATTCTTCTTGGTCTTAAACTTTAATCACTTGAGTCCCAACTTTTCTTAGTATCCCTCTTCACAGACTGAAAAGTTATAATCTTAAATGCAGATCCTGCTTTCCTTCTCTCCCTGGCTCTGTCATCCCCTGATCTGTTTAAGCAGGGTTTGCCCAAGAATAGAACTATGTTTATTATTTGGCTTTCAAGTTGTGGTATTCCTAATGATTCCTGGCACTGTTTCAGCTGCAGCAACATAAAATCAAGCATTTTCAGAAAGTCAGCTATAATAAATCTGAAATCTATTCATTTCCCTTTTATGTGGCTGGTCATTTTGAATATAACCAGTGAACCTCTGCATTCCTCCAACTCTAAAATTTTATGATTGTATAGATTATGGCTATAATCTTGTCTGTGTATAATTAGCTCTGGGAGAATTTTTCTTTTAATGTAAAGTTTTCTGTTCTTCAATTTTTATTAGTAGAACTTCAAATATCATTTTTAGGATGTCTAGTATTAGCAATAGTTTTCACTATTTTTTCCTAATTTTACCACTTTTATATTTCTCCATTTAAAGGCTTATTGAACACTTTGTAACATACAAATTTTTTCAAGATTTTTCTTCTGTTTTGAACTCCTTACTTCACTTGTGATGAACAGCTGACATGACACCAGTGCCTTCTGTGCCATGACTTCCCCAATGCATCTTTTGCTAGCTCCATCAGAGGAGAAAGATTATATTCTGAAAATCTTGTGTTCTTCTGTCTATGGCCATACCACCCTGAACGTGCCTGATCTTGTCTGAAAATCTTGTGTTCTTCTGACCACTGGGAGAACCCAAAATCTACTTTTCTCCATTCAAAAAAACTGTGCGTTTACCCCCACTCTATATTTGGTGTCTCTAAACAGCTCCCTTACTATGATATAACTAGCCATCAATATTTTGGATTCAATCTTTTATTTAGCAGTCTTTGATAGACAATTCTTGTTTAACTTATTTAACCTGATTATTTATCACATGATGAGTACATCTTGTGAAATGCTGAGCTGGATGAAGCGCAAGCTGGAACCAAGATTGCCAGGAGAAATATCAATAACCTCAGATATGCAGATGACACCACGCTTATGGCAGAAAGCAAAGAAGAACTAAAGAGGCTCTTGATGAAAGTGAAAGAGGAGAGTGAAAAAGCTGGCTTAAAACTCAACATTAAGAAAACTAAAATCATGGCATCTGGTCCCATCACTTCATCTCGAATAGATGGGGACACAATGGAAGCAGTGACAGACTTTAAGGGCTCCAAAATCACTGCAGATGGTGACTGCAGCCATGAAATTAAAAGATGCTTGCTCCTTGGAATGAAAGCTATGATCAACCTAGATAGCATATTAAAAAGCAGAGACATTACTTTGCCAACAAAGTTCCATATAGTCAAAGCTATGGTTTTTCCATTAGTCATGTATGGATGTGAGAGTTGGACTATAAAGAAAGTTGAGCACCAAAGAATTGATGCTTTTGAACTGTGGTGTTGGAGAAGACTCTTGAGAGTCCCTTGGACAGCATGGAGATCAAACCAGTAAATCTTAAAGGAAATCAGTCCTGAATATTCATTGGAAGGACTGATGCTGAAGCTGAAACTCCAACACTTTGGCCACCTGATGCAGAGAACTGACTCATTGGAAAAGACCCTGATGCTGGGAAAGATTGAAGGCAGGAGAAGGGGATGACAGAGGATGAGATGGTTGGATGGCATCACCAACTCAATGGACATGAGTTTGAGCAAGCTCTGGGTGTTAGTGATGGACAGGGAGGCCTGGCGTGTGCTGCAGTACTTGGGGTCACAAAGAGTTGGACATGACTGAGTGACTGAACTGAACTGATAGACAATTCTGTTTAAGCCTTTAATGAAACAAAAATCTATATAAAATAAGTTATCTGGACATGGAGAATTGGGTAAATTTTTTTCAATAAATATTTAATGATCACTGGGTAGACCCTTAGTTCCATTTCCCACCAAACAAGGCTCTTAAGTGAGGTTCTTCTCCACCCCTAGATACCGACTCCCCTCCACCTTGACATCCTAAATCACCCTCATAGCTCTCATTTTAACTCCCTCCTGCTCCTCACCATTTTTTTTTTTAACTCTCCACCATAGAATCCCAACAACAGTCAGACAAGCCCTCATCCAACCTAGATAGCCTTGCCTACTCTTGGCGCTATAATTGTTTTCACTGAACACATCTCTCCTCATTAGAAATTAAGGTCCATGAAGGTGTTATTTTTTTTTATCAGTTTTTTTTTTTCACTGCTCTATATCCCAGCATTCAAGACAGCATCTGGAATTTTGATTTGAAAAATTAGATGAAGGACTTCCCTAGTGGTCCAGTGGTTATGACTCTGTGCTTCCACTGTAGGGGGCATGGGATATAAACCTTAGTTAGGGAACTAAGATCCCACATGCCACATGGTGTGGCCAAACAAGAAAATTAATTGAATGGAATTACTTGCTGGTATTTAAAAACAAGTGCACCTCATTGACCAAAAGGTATATCCCCAGAAAATTTAGTAAAAAATGACTGAAAGAATATCAAATGTTGTTTCACACTGTCTCATGTTGCTATTATGAATTTCAGATTGATCTTGAGTTGCAAGGTTTCATTTTCTCTTTAGGTTATGCTGCTTTATAGTTTCTCTGCCAAGTTGCTAATGGTCTGGAAGCAAACATTCATATTTAGAGGAAAAAAATGTATAAAAGAACTTAGTGGCTTATTCACTATAGAAAAAGTGGAGAATTATCACCTAATATAATTGTTTGGTAACTACCTGATACTTTAAGCTTTTTAATGTCTGGTTAAACTTATGAGAAGTTAAAATGATCATAACAAAGGAAGTCAACACTCCCATTCAAGGCACAAATTAGTAAAATAGATATATGGGCAAAATATGTATAAAGAATCATCTTTCTGCTTTTTTCAAAGCTACATATAAATATTAAAAACCAGATTTGCATTATACATGTAAACTGTAAAAATGGAGGCACATATTCCATATTAAAAAAAAGCGTTAAGCCTGTGTTTTAAAATTTCTGGTTACCAACCTAAAAGCTGCAGTAGATTCAGGAGAAACAGTCTATAAGAAGCTATGACAGGGTAAAAAATTTACTGTCTAATTCAGGTCATGAGCCACAGGAGGACATTAGCAGGGTACCTGTTGTCTGGTTGTTTAGCTTTATTGTGCTACAAATGTGAGGAGCTGAGGAAACCGTGATGCTTAAGAGAACCTAGAAGACCACACTGGAAACCCTTGTCTTATTAGTACAAGTTCATGCACCCAATGTACAGTGAGTCCAAAAAAACCTGAACTTTGGAGTTTAGAGAAGAGAAAGGTTTATTTCAGGGCCATGCAAGGAGACGCGTGGCTCACCCACTAAAAGGCCGCAAGCTCCCCTAAGCATTTTGGTAAAGCATATTTAAAATCCAGGTGAGGGAGGGAGGTTGCAGGGTATGCAGTCAGCTCAAACACAATTCTCTGACTGGCTGGAGGTGCGGTAAAAGGATGGTGTCACAGGGGCTAACATCATCAGTCCTTAGGCACCAGGAGGCCTGGGCCTGTGCGCTCATGGTCATCACGTAGTTAACATCTTCCATTTGTTGGGGTGTGGAAGTCATCTGTAAAGCAATTCAAGAAATGTGCATCAAATAAAGTTTTCTAGGTACTTCAGAGAAGAGCTAAAGCAGAGGCTGTGGGGGGAAGGCCTGTCCTGGGAAGGCCCCACAGGGTCCTGTTGGGTTACAGTTCCAACACCAAGTCTAACTTGTTCCGGCTGTGTCAACTTGGACAAGGCTCTTCACATCCTTGAATCCCAATTTCCTCATCTAAAAAGCAGGGACAATTAATGTCTCCTCACAGAGTTGTGATGCTTCTTTGGTTTCACCATAATGGTGCATGTATTTGGTTTATTATCATCAACTACACAAAAGTACCTAACATGCCCACAGCCAAGTTCCTGCTTCCTGCCCCTCCCCAGACCCACCCTATGCCAGTTTTCTCATCTCAATCAATGTCACTTTGGTTCTTATAAAAACAAAAAACTTTGGAATCACCATTTGACATATTTCTTTTTTCCAGCCCATCAGGAAACCCATCCATTTAACCTTTAAATATATATCCAACATCTTACCACTTCTCACCACCACCAATACAACTACTCTGGTCCATATTACATTTCTCTTTTACACTGGGACTGTTGCAGTAGTCGCTTCACTGGTCTCTCCCTGCCTCAGTTTTGCAACCTATACTTCTTAATTTAGCCAGGAAAAGCCTTTTAAAGAATGTCAGATCACAGTGCCTATCTGCTCAGAACTCTCCAAGGGCTCTGATTTCACTCAGAGTAGAATCCAGAGCCTGAACCCTACAAGAGCCTGGTCCCCTGCCATATTTCTCTGGCTCAAATTCTTTTCTTTTCCTTCTTTTTCCCTTAATTTGTGCATTGGGTTTAAAAAAAAAAAAAATTACTTATTTGGCTGCACCAGGTCCTAGTTGTAGCATGTGAGATCAATTCTCTGACTAGGGATCAAACCTGGACTCCCTACATTGGAAGCACAAAGTCTTAGCCACTGGACCACCCTTGCTCAACTTCCTTCCTCTTTTCTCTTCACTCACTTGACAATAGTCACACGTGGGTCTCATTGTTGTTCCACAAAACCACTAATCAAATTCTCACTTCAAGACGTTTGGCACTGTTTCTCACTGCCTGGAATGCTCATCCCCCTGTTAGAAAACCGAATGCAGTAAATATGAAATTTAATTGACTTTATTCAATGGTTCATGAATCATGCAGCATCCAATCTAGAAAACAGAAAGGTACTCCAAGGAGTTGTACAAAATGGAAGGTTTCTACAGACAGAAAAAAGGGAGGATGAGGAAATTATTGGCAAAAGAAAAAACTGCTTCAGTTCAGTTCCCTCCCCTCTTTTGCGGGGAGGGAAGGTCAGTAGTCTTTTTATGCAGATTACTTCATGTCAACTTACAGAAAAATGCACAACATGAGAATTGTGAGTTTCAGTTTTATTCAAGATCTTACTGATGATGATAACCAAAAGCTAGGGAGACAGTATCTCAGTGGCTCTGAAGAAATTGCTCCCAAAAGGGAGGAGAGGAGACAGTATATACATGTATACATGATTTTTGACTGGGCTTCCCAGGTACCTCAAGTGGTAAAGAATCTGCCTGCCAATGAAGGAGACATGAGTTAGATTCCTGGGTTAGGAACACCCTGGAAGTGGAAATGGCAACTCACTCCAGTATTCTTGCCTGGGAAATCCCGTGGACAGAGAAGTCTGACGGGCTACAGTCCACAGGGTTGCAAAAGAGTGGGACACGACTTTGTGCACACACACACATGATTTTTGACTAGAGAATATGTGTAGTCAGTCAGGCATCTTGGTAACAGACAAAATCTAGGCACAAAGACCAGCTATCCAAAATTAGCAATTCTAATATTTTTTCTATGCATATGTCAATGAAAATTCAATTTACCATCAGGTTAAGAAGAAAAGAAGAAATCTTATTCAAGCCAAACTGAGGATCATAGCCTGGAAGACAGATGCTCAGAAGTTCTGAGGAACTGTTCCACCCATTAGAAGTCAAAGGCATGGTCATATACATTTTTGTGCACCAAAATGACATTCAGATATTTACATAATATATACAGTCCAGGTAAGTGCATACAGAGCAAGTAGTAAGTCACTCCAACTCCCTCCAACAAAGTTGGGAAATAATGTTATTCTTTTAAGTGCTTACATCGCTAGCATCAGAGAGGGGAAAAATGATCTTTGCTGTTGAGCAGGCACTCTCATCTTGGAAGAGGCCTGGTTAACGTGTAAGGCAGGTGCTCAGTGCACTTTAGAGAGGAAGGGAGCAGACACAAACACACACAGAGAGAATTTTATGTTCGAATTTTCTTGCCCTGCCTTAAAATACAGATTTTATTTCATCATACTGGAAAATGCAAGAATCTGGGTTCACTAAAATTCTTTCTAGAATATACATCTATCTAAGGAGGCTGCTTGTCCAAAGCACAGAGGACCTCATTCTGTTATTGTCTTAATTTCCTCTCAAAGGAAATCCTGAGATTGAAAGGGTTTCCTTTGAGAGGAAATTAAGACACTGCACTGTTGGTCAGTGACTTAACAGGGTTACAACTAAATCCTTGTAGAATTGGTGGTGAGCAACATTCTTTGCTATTCTTTGTTCATACTCACCAGTATTGATCAGGAAATTTCAGATTATATTTAAAGGTAGCATACCTGGTAAAGGTTGAAGCTGCAATTAAGTCTTGGTTTGCTGCCATGAGAACAAAGGACTTCGTTTGAGGTCTGCTGTTTCTTTAACACCCCAGATATCAGCATTATTAACATCACATTACTTGAAGTGCCATCTCCTTCCTGCCACTCCTCCTCTCTGTAGGTTTTTCTCCCTACACTGCTTTATTTTTCTTCATAATATGTATAATTAGCTGATGCCATGTTATATATTTACTTACTTAGCTGTTCATTGTCTGCCACTCAGCATAAGAATGTAAGCAAGCAACTTGAGTTCATGAAATTTGCTAAGTTCACTCTTGTTCACCTAGCATCCAGAACATTACAAAGCATGTTTCAAGCAGTCAGTAAAATATTTGTTGGAATAACTTATTGAATGAAATGTTAGATTTTTTTTCCCTTGACCAGTCATAAATAATAGTTGAAGGTTGAAAATAAAGGCTTTCACTTTGTGAAATGTGAAATAAGATAGAGCCACTTATGTCAAGGGATTTTAAAATGCAGCCAAGAGGTCATTAAGGTGGTGAACGTTATGCACATTCTCAGAAGGTAGGAGGAACTATAAACTTTTGAACTGAGCCAAACCACAAATATTCCAAGGACTCTGCAAGAACACCTGCAACTTGTCACACAAATGAAATTTTACCTCCCTATAGTGATAATCTTGGCAAGCAATCATGTTTAAACAAGACTAACTTTGCCTCCAACTCTTGTAAGGCAAATTTTCCTTTTCGGCCTTTAAAATCCTCTGGCTTTTATTCCTCAGCAGGACACTGTTTGGGTTGCTACCTGAATCTATGTGTTCTGAATTGCAATTCTTTGTTCCCAAATACATGTTCTCTGCTTGATTATTGCCTCCCATCTTTATTTGGGTTCACAACTTTAATTAAGTGTGAAAAATTAACAAACAGATTCTTCAATTAAATAGAGTCAGGAGACCAGAAGGGGAAGCTTTCAGGCCCCTCAAGGATAACAAGAGTCCCACAGGAAGAGGAAAGATTCCCTCTTTTTTCCTGGCAAGGACTCAACCAATGAAAAGCCATTGACTCTATTTACTTTGGCTCTCCCAGCTTTCTGTTCCCTCTATAAAAGCATTCTCTTTCCCTACCTGCCCATGGGTTACAGACTCCAAACTGCATTTCTCTGCTGATCCCAAATAAACACATTTCACCAGAGAAATATCTGGCAGTCTACTCTTTTACATGTGAGCACACTTAATTGTGTCTAACACTTTGCAGCCCCATGAACTGTACCCTGCCAGGCTCCTCTGTCCACAGGATTTCCAGGTAAGAATATTGGGGTGGATTTCCATTTCCTTCACCAAGGGATCTTCCCAACCCAGGTATTGAATCCATATTTCCTGCATTGGCAAGTAGATTCTTTACCACTGAACCACCTTCAATTCCCTCTGACTCTAGCTCCAGGTAATTAGTAACGGAACTTAACTGAACTGTAGGCCACCTTGCTGGTAACAGAGCTGGAGGTGTTGGAAAGACATCATGTTTTGATCAATATGAGAGAAAAACCACACATATGCATTGTAATATAATGTATTACTGAATGCAAGAAAGGCATGGTCATGAGGGTAAGTGCTTACATAAATTTGAGGGATTTGGGTATAGTTTCCAGACCTAGCCAATGGTTCTTGGAAGATATCTATGTCCTAACCCTAAGAATGTGTGATTATTTTAGGTTACATGGCAAAGAGGAATTAAAGTTGCAGATAAAATTAAAGTTGCTAATCAGCTCAGTTCAGTTCAGGCTCCTCTGTCCATGCAAGAATACTGGAGTGGGTTGCCGTACCCTGTCCAGGGGATCTTCCCGACCCAAGGATCTAACCTAAAGTCTCTTATGTCTCCTGCATCGGCAAGTGGATTTTTTACCACTAGTGACACCTGGGAAGCCCTCAGAAGTCTAAAATATGTCATCTGATGGATGCTGTGGTAGATCTGCTTTAGAGAATGAGTTAATAGTATCTCCTATTAAAGTCTCATTTCAGCCAAGCTTTTAGAAAACTTGCAGTTGGAGAACTTCTAGATCTGCTTATTATGTCCTTCAAAGCATGATGTGTGCTTTATTGTACTTCTCTTAAAAAGAAATGGTTAATGAGAGCTGAAGTTTAGCAGTTGAAAGTGAACAGGATAATTGAAAGTTAACCAGACATCATTTTGGTTTTCTTACTTTGTTCTGAATTCTTCAGAAGAGAAATGCTGGATTTTCCTAATAACCAATATTTGAGACATATTATTCTTTAATTTTTTTCTCAGGTCTAGTTGCAGAATATTTTGTAGCATACTGAAATAGTATGAGAAAGTTCAGTAAATGCTGCACAGCATCCAAACTGAAAAAAAATCAGCAACAGGAAGACAGTGAACAATAGAGAAGGCTTCTCAACAAGAAAATTGTGTCAGTAATTTCCCCTAAGATGTTCTTGTCCAGAAGAAATGTTCTCAGAGGAATAGGTTGTGAATATGCAGTGACTTTGGGCACCCCAGATGGTGCTAGTGGTAAAGAACCTTCCTGCCAAAGTTGGAGATGAAGGAGATGTGGGTTCCATTCCTGGCTCAGAAAGATTCCCTGGAGGAGGGCATGGCAACCCACTCCAGTATTCTTGCCTGGAGAATTCCATGGATGAAGCAGCCTGACTGGCTACAGTCCACGGGGTCACAAAGAGTCGGACACTACCGACACAATGCAGGCTGCATGCATACATGAGGTGAGCTTGGGAAGAACTTCATTGGGCATGCTGTCCTTGGAGAATGTACTAGAAGAGAAATCCCGTGTGTGTGTGTGTGTGTGTGTGTGTGTGCAAGCAAGCATGCACCCAGTGTGGTAGTGCTTCCTTCAGAGCTTTCATTTCATCCAGCACTAGAGTTCTCATTAGTGGAAAAGCCTTAAGTGTACTGAGTTTGAGAAAAAGTGTTGCCACATTCCACCTTGGTAAGTACTGGAGAGACCTGTACTCTAAAAACAGAGACAGTTTTCATTTGAGTCTCAGATCTCACAATCTCTGATTGTGTATCAGAGAACACTTTTTTTTTTTTTTTTTTTGCCATCTTTCAGGGAGAAGGCAACCTGGCAGAAACACTAAAAAAAAGTACTGAAGAGAAAAAAACACTTTCTCAGGCCATTGAGAAGAATAATTGCAAATTCTCTGCTGATATCAGCTAGTTTACAAAAAAAAAAGGGGGGGGATGGGGGTCAGTTTGGCCAGGACTCTAGGTGTTTGTTCTGTTTGAGCTAAAGAAATTGGTCAACCATGGAAATCCCTGTCAGTATCTCCTCCCCACATACCCTTACCACTGTTACTCACTCAGCTTCCACTACTTGGCCAAAACATCAGCCTTGTCACTTTTTCAGAGTTACACTCCCCTTTCCTTCTTTTCTTTCTTTTGGCCATGCCCATAGCATGTGGGACCAGGGGTCGATCCTCCACAGCGGAAGCATGGAGTCTTAAACACCAGACAACCAGGAAAGTCCCCTGCTCTCCTTTCCAAGTTCTCATATCTGCATGGACTATATTTGTGATTGTAATACCATGACCTCCACTTGCTTCAACCTCTAGTTGTTTTACCCAACTCTTTGATGAGCTGGACTTCCCTGGTGAATCAGATGGTAAAGAATCTATATGCAACACAGGAGACCTGGATTCCATCCCTGGGTAGGGAGGATCCCTTGGAGAAGGGAATGGCTACCCACTCCAGTATTCTTGCCTGGAGAATTCCATGGACAGGGGAGCCTGGTTGGCTACAGTCCATGGGGTCACAATCAGACACAACTGAGTGACCAACACATTTGATCAGCTCCTTTGTTCTCTTGCCTTGGATTCAGGAGCTAGAATTTAGATTCTTTATCACTATGTATAATGTTCCTCACTATGCATTTCATTTTCACTTGAAATCAAATCCTTTATGACTATACAGTGGAAGTGAGAAATAGATTTAAGGGACTAGATCTGACAGACAGAGTGCCTGAGAAACTATGGATGGAGGTCCATGACATTGTACACAAGACAGGAATCAAGACCATCCCCAAGAAAAAGAAATGCAAACAAGCAAAATGGCTGTCTGAGGAGGCCTTGCAAATAGCATGAAAAGAAGGGAAGCAAAAAGCAAAGGAGAAAAGGAAAGATATACCCATTTGAATGCAGAGTTCCAAAGAATAGCAAGAAGAGATAAGAAAGCCTTCCTCAGTGATCAGTACAAAGAAATAGAGGAAAACAATAGAATGGGAAAGACTAGAGATCTCTTCAAGAAAATTCGAGATACAAAGGGAACATTTTATGCAAAGATGGGCTCAATAAAGGACAGAAATGGTAGAGACCTAAGAGAAGCAGAAGATATTAAGAAGAGGTGGCAAGAATACACAGAACTATACAAAAAAGTTTTTCACGACCCAGATAATCATGATGGTATGATCACTCACCTAGAGCCAGACATCCTGGAATGTGAAGTCAAGTGGGCCTTAGGAAGTATCGCTACAAACAAAGCTAGTGGAGGTGATGGAATTCCAGTTGAGCTATTTCAAATCCTGAAAGATGATGCTGTTAAAGTGCTGCACTCAATATGCCAGCAAATTTGAAAAACTCAGCCGTAGCCACAGGACTGGAAAGGTTCAGTTTTCATTCTAATCCCAAAGAAAGGCAATCCCAAAGAATGCTCAAACTACTGCACAATTGCACTCATCTCACACGCTAGTAAAGTAATGCTCAACATTCTCCAAGCCAGGCTTCAGCAATACGTGAACCGTGAACTTCCAGATGTTCAAGCTCATTTTAGAAAAGGCAGAGGAAGCAGAGATCAAATTGCCAACATCCATTGGATCATCAAAAAAGCAAGAGAGTTCCAGAAAAACATCTATTTCTGCTTTATTGACTACGCCAAAGCCTTTGAATGTGCGGATCACAATAAACTGTGGAAAATTCTGAAAGAGATGGGAATGCCAGACCACCTGACCTGCCTCTTCAGAAACCTGTATGCAGGTCAGGAAGCAACAGTTAGAACTGGACATGGAACAACAGATTGGTTCCAAATAGGAAAAGGAGTATGTCAAGTCTGTATATTGTCACCCTGATTATTTAACTTATATGCAGAGTACATCACGAGAAATGCTGGGTTGGAGGAAACACGAGCTGGAATCAAGATTGCCGGGAGAAATATCAATAACCTCAGATATGCAGATGACACCACCCTTATGGCAGAAAGTGAAGAAGAACTAAAGAGCCTCTTGATGAAAGTGAAAGAGGAGAGTGAAAATGTTGGCTTCAAGTTTAACATTCAGAAAACTAAGATCATGGCATCCGGTCCCATCACTTTGTTAGATAGTTAGAATAGAAAACAGGAGTCCAAAATGGCAATGGCTAAAAGACAAGGAAGGGAAAAGCCCATGAAAATAGAACAAACGAAGGTCAAAGGAAGGTCCGAGGACCAGAGTGAAGACCTCAGGCAGAACAAACAGCACTCCTGGCTAGCCCAATTTGCACAGGGCAGGCCCAGGTGGAGGAAAAAAACATAAAAGGAGGAGCCAAAGCACTCTCCCCCCGCCCCCCACCCAGCGTGGGTGAGCTCTTTCTCTCTCTCTCTCCCGCCCGCTGGCACACTCCTCCACTCTCTTCTATTCGCGCCTTTGGGTTGGCATGCCCTCATGCTTCAAGAATGGATCCTCCTGCTATCTTCTAAATAAAATAGAGCTGTAACACTGATTTCTCTAAGAGCTTTAACACAGTTTGTCCAAGACCCAAGAACTGTGACATGCAGAGGGCTTTAATGTCCATCGCTCCAAATCTTTGTTGTGATGAGACAGAACTGAAGAGCATACACTCCCCTGACAACTTCATGGCAAATAGATGGGGAAACAGTGGAAACAGTGAGAGACTTTCTTTTTCTGGGCTCCAAAATCACTGCAGATGGTGATTGCAGCCATGAAATTAAAAGACGCTTACCCCTTGGAAGAAAAGTTACGACCAACCTAGACAGCATATTAAAAAGCAGAGGCATTACTTTGCCAACAAAGGTCCTTCTAGTCAAGGCTATGGTTTTTCCAGTGGTCATGTATGGATGTGAGAGTTGGACTATAAAGAAAGCTGAGCACCAAAGAATTGATGCTTTTGAACTGTGGTGTTGGAGAAGACTCTTGAGAGTCCCTTGGATCTCCTTGCAAGGAGATCAAACCAGTCCATCCTAAAGGAGATCAGTCTTGGGTGCTCAGTGGTAGGACTGATTTTGAAGCTGAAACTCCAATACGTTGGCCACCTGATGCAAAGAGCTGACTCGTTAGAAAAGACCCTGATGCTGGGAAAGATTGAAGGCCGGAGGAGAAGGGGATGAAAGAGGATGAGATGGTTGGATGGCATCACCGACTCAATGGACATGGGTTTGGGTGGACTCCGGCAGTTGGTGATGGACAGGGAGGCCTGGTATGCTGCAGTTCACGGGGTCGCAAAGAGTCGGACACGACTGAGTGACCACTTTTCACTTAAGCCTTGCTGACTCCCTCCTACTGGGAATTCCCTGAGGTTATGCACTATCTTCCCAGGTGACTCATAAATCTAACTGAAGAAAAGTTCCCTGGGAAAAGACACTACAGTAGAAGAGAAAACAAGAACAATTTTACTACAAAGGGGAGATGGTGCTTCTTGAAGTGCTGTTGTTCAGTCTCTCAGTCATGTCTGACTCTTTGGGACCCCATGGGCTACAGTATGGCAGGCCTCCCTGTCCTTCACCATCTCCCAAAGCTTGCTCAAACTCATGTCCATTGAGTCAAAGATAAAATCTAATCATCTCATCCTCTGCTGCTCCTTTCTCCTCTTGCCTTCAATCTTCCCTAGCATCAGGGTCTTTTTCCAGTGAGTCAGCTCTTCACATAAAATGGCCAAAGTATCGGAGCCTCAGCTTCAGCATCAGCCCTTCCAATGAATATTCAGGGTTGATTTCCTTGAGGAATGACTGGTTTGATCACCGTGTTTTTGAAAGGTTGTTGCTGACCCACGAGAAGACGCCGGGATTCTTGGCCTCCGGAAGAGAAGAATTCAGTCCGCGGCCAGAGACAAGGCTTGATCGCTCAGAGCTTTTGTGCAATAGAGTTTTATTAAAGTATAAAAGGGATAGAGAAAGCTTCTGACATAAACATCAGAAGGGGGCAGAAAGAGTACCTCCTTGCTAGTGTTAGCAATGGAGTTATATACCTTTTAATTAGTTACTACAATGAATCAAAAGAATGTCTCATTTGTGAAAATTTTACCAGACCTACTCCCACAAATTACATTTTAGGATAACAAGATTAGAATTTAACAATAGAAAGATCCTCCAGACCCACTCCCATAATGTACATTTGAAGATATCAGAATTAGTAAGAAGGTTTTCAGGAAGGGGAAACTGTCCTCCATCTGGATACATTGTTGCTGTATAAACCCTAGTACAGAGTTTAAACTGAGTTGTGTAATTGACTAAGACTCCTGGGTGTTCATTGGAAGGGCTGATGCTGAAGCTGAAACTCCAATACTTTGGCCACCTCATGCGAAGAGTTGACTCATTGGAAAAGACCCTGATGATGGGAGGGATTGGGGGCAGGAGGAGAAGGGGACGACAGAGGATGAGATGGCTGGATGGCATCACCAACTCGATGGACATGAGTTTGAGTAAACTCCAGGAGTTGGTGATGGACAGGGAGGCCTGGCATGCTGCGATTCATGGGGTCGCAGAGTCGGACATGACTGAGTGACTGAACTGACTGAAGGAATGTAGAGGGAAAAAAACGTCTGTCCTTTTCTCCTCCTTGAGAATTCCAGACCCGTATCTCCACTTTGAGAGCCCCAGACCCCTTTCTCCTCCTCAGGTACCCTGAACTTCTTATCAATCTGCCTAGGAATTGAGTCTCTCACTTTCCAAGGGACTCTCAACACTCTTCTCCAGCACCACTATTTGAAAGCATCAATTCAACAGCACTCAGCTTTCTTTATGGTACAACCCTCACATTCATGCGTGACTACTGGAAAAACCATAGCTTTGACTATACGGAACTTTGTTGGCAAAGCACTGTCTCTGCTTTTTAATATGCTATCTAGGTTGATCATAGCTTTCATTCCAAGGAGCAAGCATCTTTTAATTTCATGGCTGCAATCACCATCTGAAGTGATTTTGGAGCCCTTAAACTCTGTCACTATTTCCATTGTTTCCCCGTCTATTTGAGTTGAAGTGATGGGACTGGATGCCAAGATTTTAGTTTTTTGAATGTTGAGTTTTAAGCAGCTTTTTCACACTCCTCTTTCACTTTCATCAAGAGCCTCTTTAGTTCTTCTTTGCTTTCTGCCATAAGGGTGGTGTCATCTGCATATCTGATGTTATTGATATTTATCTGGGCAATCTTGATTCCAGTTTGTGCTTCATCATTTTGCATGATGTACTCTACGTATAAGTTAAATAATCACTAACCTTAAAGTAATGAGATTATCCCGGATTATCCAGATGGGCCCAGTGTAATCACAAGAATGCTTAAAAGTAAGAGGAAGGCAGGACGCAGACAGGAGGCTGCACAAGGACTCGGCCCACCACTGCTGGCTCCAGAGCTGGAAGGAGCAGTCATGAGCCAAGACACGAGACAGCCTTTAGATGCTGAAAAGGAAACTCTCCCTCTAGAAGGTACACGACCCTGATGACATCTTCCTGGATTTTACCCAGTGAAACTCATTTCAGACTTCTGACCTCTCAATCTACAGGTTGATACAATTTGGTATTTTGAGCCACTCAATCTGTGCCTACCTGCAACACTGCCTCATATTGTCTATTCCTGAAATTTATAGCCCTTTCAAAGTCATGAACCCAACTCAAGCCTCATAGTTTGGTAGTGCATTAAAATAGACCTTCAACACCTTCACCTTTGTTGTTTTTCAGTCGCTCAGTGGTGTCTGGCTCTTTGCAACCTCATGGACTGCAGCATGCCAGACTTTCCTGTCCTTCACCATCTCCTGGAGTTTGCTCAAACTCATGTCCATTGAGTTGGTGATAACATCCAATCATCTCATCCTCTGTCATCCCTTTCTCCTCCTGCCTTCAATCTTTCCCAGCATCAGGGCCTTTTCTAATTAGTCGTCTCTTCACATCAGGTGGCCAAAGTATTGGAGCTTCTGCTTCAGCATCAGTCCTTTCAGTGAATATGCAGGGTTGATTTTCTTTAGGATTGACTGGTTTGATCTCCTTGCTGTTCAAGGGACTCAAAAGAGTCTTCTCCAACATCACAGTTTGAAGGCATCAATTCTATGACCCTCAGCCTTTTTTATTGTCCAGCTCTCACATCCGTACATGACCACTGAAAAAACCTAGCTTTGACTATATGGACCTTTGTAAGCAAAGTCCTGAACCACTTACACTGCCTCTTTTCCCACTGCAAGACTCCAACTTTCTCTGGATCTGCATTATTCAATATGGTGGATTATCTCCGTGATATATGACCAGTTGAACTGAGATGTGTTGTAAGTATAAAATATATATGAGACTTCAAAAATTTAAATATACAAAATAAGATAAAAATCTCCCTCCAATTTTTAAAATATTGATAGCACACTGAAAGGTTCATATTTTGGATACATTGATTCAAATATGTTAAAACTAATTGTATCTGGTTCTTTTCACCTTTTAAACATGACTATTAGAAACTGTTCAATTCCATGTGTGGCTTCCTCTTCACTTTCATTAGACAGTGCTGTTCTGGACCCATTCTAACTTGTAAATTTGGGATTAATCACACCATGTGCACCCTCACTTCCCCTCAGGCCTGATGTAATAATGCATTTCTTCCTTCTTTGACTGCTGTTGTCTATTATGGGCCTGATTTTTAGGCTTGGTTGGCCCTCCCATAAACCATGCAATGACGGGCACAGAAAACCTAACTATAGGCAACAATCCTGCTTCAGGGCCATTGTTCTCATCTTACTCAGATTTTCTTACTCATAGTACGGTCTCACAATTCTGGCAACCCTGTTCTACTAGTTTCACTCGGTATTAAGAGAGTCAATTCCTAGGCAGGTTGATAAGAAGTTTGAGGGTCCCCAAGGAGAGAGGAACAATAAAAAAGGCTGAGGGTCATAGAATTGATGCCTTCAAACTGTGATGTTGGAGAAGACTCTTTTGAGTCCCTTGAACAGCAAGGAGATCAAACCAGTCAATCCTAAAGAAAATCAACCCTGCATATTCACTGAAAGGACTGATGCTGAAGCAGAAGCTCCAATACTTTGGCCACCTGATGTGAAGAGATGACTAATTAGAAAAGGCCCTGATGCTGGGAAAGATTGAAGGCAGGAGGAGAAAGGGATGACAGAGGATGAGATGATTGGATGTTATCACCAACTCAATGGACATGAGTTTGAGCAAACTCCAGGAGATGGTGAAGGACAGGAAAGTCTGGCATGCTGCAGTCCATGAGGTTGCAAAGAGCCAGACACCACTGAGCGACTGAAAAACAACAAAGGTGAAGGTGTTGAAGGTCTATTTTAATGCACTACCAAACTATGAGGCTTGAGTTGGGTTCATGACTTTGAAAGGGCTATAAATTTCAGGAATAGACAATATGAGGCAGTGTTGCAGGTAGGCACAGATTGAGTGGCTCAAAATACCAAATTGTATCAACCTGTAGATTGAGAGGTCAGAAGTCTGAAATGAGTTTCACTGGGTAAAATCCAGGAAGGTGTCATCAGTGTCGTGTACCTTCTAGAGGGAGAGTTTCCTTTTCAGCATCTAAAGGCTGTCTCATGTCTTGGCTCATGACTGCTCCTTCCAGCTCTGGAGCCAGCAGTGGTGGGCCGAGTCCTTGTGCAGCCTCCTGTCTGCGTCCTGCCTTCCTCTTACTTTTAAGCATTCTTGTGATTACACTGGGCCCATCTGGATAATCCGGGATAATCTCATTACTTTAAGGTTAGTGATTATTTAACTTATACGTAGAGTACATCATGCAAAATGATGAAGCACAAACTGGAATCAAGATTGCCCAGATAAATATCAATAACATCAGATATGCAGATGACACCACCCTTATGGCAGAAAGTGAAGAGGAACTAAAAAGCCTCTTGATGAAAGTGAAAGAGGAGTGTGAAAAAGCTGCTTAAAACTCAACATTCAAAAAACTAAGATCATGGCATCTGGTCCCATCACTTCATGGCAGGTAGATGGGGAAACAGTGGAAACAGTGACAGACTATAAGGGTTACAAAATCACTGCAGATGGAGATTGCAGCCATGAAATTAAAGATGCTTGCTCCTTAGAAGAAAAGCTATGACAAACCTAGATAGCATATTAAGAAGCAGAGACAGTGCTTTTCCAACAAAGGTCCATCTAGTCAAGGCTATGGTTTTTCCAGTAGTCATGTATGGATATGAGAGTTGGACCATAAAGAAGGTTGAGTGCCAAAGAATTGATGCTTTTGACCTGTGGTGTTAGAGAAGAGTCTTGAGAGTCCCTTGGACAGCAAGGAGATAAAACCAGTCAATCCTAAAGGAAATAACCCTGAATATTCATTGGAAGGACTGATGCTGAAGCTGAACCTCTGATACTTTGGCCACTTGATGTGAAGAGCTGAATCACTGGAAAAAGACCCTGATGCTGGGAAAGATTGAGGGCAGGAGAAGGGGGCAACAGAGGATGAGATGGTTGGATGGCATCACCGACTCAATGGACACAAGTTTGAGCAAGCTCCAGGAGATGGCGAAGGACAGGGAAGCCTGCCACATTGCAGTCCATGGGGTCCCAAAGAGTCAGACATGACTGAGAGACTGAACAACAATCAAGAAGCACCATCTCCCCTTTGTAGTAAAATTGTTCTTGCTTTCTCTTCTACTGTAATGTCTTTTCCCAGGAACTCTTTCTTCAGTTAGATTTATGAGTCACCTGGGAAGATAGTGTGTAACTTCAGGGAATTCCTAGTAGGAGGGAGTCAGCAAGGTTAAACCCCAGTTACAAAAGAGCGAGAGGTGACTTCAACTTTAACTAATCCAATCCTTTCATTTTTAAATGAAAATGAAAGGCATAGAGGGGAACACGATACATAGCAATAAAGAATCTAAATTCTAGTTCCTGAATCCAAGATGAGAGAACAAAGAAGCTGATCAAAAGCGTTAGTCACTAAATTGTGTCCAACTCTTTGTGATAGCACAGACTGTAGCCCACCAGGCTCCTCTGTCCATGGAATTCTCCAGGCAAGAATACTGGAGTGGGTAGTCATTTCCTTCTCCAAGGGATCCTCCCTACCCAGGTCTCCTGCACTGCAGATGGATTCTCTACCATCTGACTCACCAGGGAAGCCCAGTTGATTAAAAGTGAAAGTCGCTCAGTCGTGTCCGACTCTTTGCGACCCCATGGACTATACAGTTCTTGGAATTCTCCAGGCCAGAATACTGGAGTGGTTATCTTTTCCCTTTTCTAGGGATTCTTCCCAAACCAGGGATCGAATCCAGGCCTCCCACATTGCAGGCAGATTCTTTACCAGCAGAGCCACAAAGGAAGCCCAAGAATACTGGAGCATAAAGAGATCAGTAAACAAACTAGAGGTTGAAGCAAGCGGAGGTCATGGTAATGCAATTACAAATATAGTCCACACAGATATAAGAACACAGAAAGGAGAGCATGGGATTTTCCTGGTGGCCCAGTGGTTAAGACTCCTTGCTTCCACTGCAGGGGATGGATCCCTGGTCCCACATGCTATGGGCATGGCCAAAAGAAACAGAGGAGAGTGTAACTGTGAAAAAGTGACAGGCCTGATGTTGGGCCAAGTAACGGAAGCTGAGTAACAGTGGTCACGGTATGTGGGCAGGAGATACTGACTGAGGGATCTCCATGGCTGATCATTTTCTTCAGCTCAGGTAGAACCTAGAGTCCTGGTTCAAACAGATCCCACCCCATTTTTTTGGTAAACTAACCGACATCAGCAGACAATTTGCAATTATCCTTCTCAATGGCCTAAGAAAGTACTTTCTCTCTTCGGTACTTTTTTCAGTGTTTCTGCCAGGCTGCCTTCTCCCTGAAAGATGGCGGGGGGGGGGGGGGGGGGGGGGGCGGGGAAGGTGTTCTCTGATACACAATGAGATCTGAGACTCAAATGGAAACTGTCCCTGTTTTTACAGGACAGGTCTCTCCAGTACTCACTGAGGGTGTGATGCAGTGAAACATTTTCTCAAACTCAGTACATTTATAGGCTTTTTCACTAATGAGAACTCTAGTGCTGGATGAAATGAAAGCTCTGAAGGAAGCACTGCCACACTGATGCACATACACACACACACACATACACATGGAATTTCTCCTCGAGTACATTCTCTAAGGACAGCATGCCAACTGAAGCTCTTCTCAAACTCACCACCTGTGTGCGTACATGCTAAGTCGCTTCAGTTGTGACCCCATGGACTGTAGCTTGTCAGGCTCCTCTGTCCATGGGATTCTCCAGGCGAGAATACTGGAGTGAGTTGCCATGCCCTCTTCCAGGGGATCTTTCTGACACAAGGATCAAACTCACATCTCTTACATCTCCTGCTTTGGCAGGAGGGTTCTTTACCACTAGAGCCCAAAGTGAAGTGAGTGAAAGTTGCTCAGTCGTGTCCAGCTCTTTGCGACTCCACGGACTGTAGGCCACCAGGCTCCTCTGTCCATGGAATTCTCCAGACCAGAACACTAGAGTAGGTTGTCAGGCCCTCCTCCAGGGAATCTTCTCAACACAGGGATCAAACCCAGGTCTCCTGAACTGCAGTTAGATTCTTTACCATCTGAGCCACCAGGGAAGCCCTGGGAAGCCCAAACTCACTGCATATTCACACCTATTCCCCTGAGAATGTTTCTTCAGGACAAAAATAAATTAGGGGAAATTACTAACACATTTTTGTTAGTGAGAAGACTTCTTTATCATTCACTATCTTCCTGTTGCTGAATATTTTCCAGTTTGGATGCTGTGCATCATTTATTGACTTTTATTGTACTGTTTCAGTACACTTGGACACCCTGGAAATATTCTACAACTATAAGCCTGAGAAAAAAAATAAAAAATAACATGCCTCAAATATTGGTTATTAGGAGAATGCAACATTTCTCTTCTGAAGAATTCAGAACAAAGGAAGAAAACCAAAATGATGTCTGATCAACTTTCTTTTATATATATATATATACATATATATATATATATGTATATATATATGCAAGAACGTTTTATTTTAATTATAGTAATTCCCCAAGTGAGTGAATTTTTTGGAATCAAATAGTTACATGTCATCTGGTAGATCAAGTTGCAATTATCTACAGACTGTCCAAGATCAACCTTCTCAACCATCTTTAAATGACAGTAAACTGTGTACCAAATTAAAAAGAGTAACACATAAATTTATGCTTACAAACATGTTTGCACATATCCCAGGGTCATATGCATTTACCATGAAGAACTAGATGATGTTCAAAGTCATTCTAATGATTCATTTGTGTATTAGACTGCTAGGGCTGCAATAACAAAATACCACATATTGGGTGGCTTAAACAAATGACATTTATTTTCTTACTATTCTGGAGTCTAGAAGTCAAGCAAGATTAAGGTGCTGGCAGAATGGGTTTCTAGAGAGACCTCTCATCCTGGCTTGCAGATGGCTGCCTTCTTGCTGTATCCTTGAGCAGCCTTTTCTCTGTGTGTGTGCCTCTCTGGTGTCACTTCCTCTTCTAAAGGGAATATCATTCATATTTGATTAAGACCCAACACTTAACAACCTCCCTTAACCAAAATTACCTCTTCAAAAACCCTGTCTCAAAACAAAGTCCCATTGGGTGAAGGGACTTCAACATATGAATTGGATGTGGGGTGGATTACAAAAATTCAGTTTCTCTGCTTTGGGGGAGGTAAAAAAAATACAGAGGAATTTAGGCCTCATTTCAAGTCTCACTGTATTTCTGGAGAATATTGCTAAAAAGATGTGAGGGGCCTGCTATTTAATCCCTGAATATAGGAGTGGTGGTGGGTTTAACTGAGTATTGTTTTGGGGAAAAAGAGAACTCACCAAGATACAGGGAAAGTGAAAATCACTCAATCATGTCTGACACTTTGTGACCCCATGGACTATACAGTTCATGGAATTCTCCAGGCCAGAATACTGGAGTGGGTAACTGTTCCCTTCTCCAGGGGATCTTCCCAACCCAGGCATCAAACCCAGGTCTCCTGCATTACAGGCAGATTCTTTACCAGCTGAGTCACCAGGGAAGCCCAAGAATACTGGAGTGGGTAGCCTATCCCTTCTCCAGTGGATCTTCCCAATCCAGGAATCGAACTGAGGTCTCCTGCATTGCAGGAGGATTCTTTACCAGCTGAGTTACCAGGGAATCCCCTGAGAGTAAATCAGGGTCTGCTCTAGAGATAATATGAAAGATTGCTAAGATTTTTATTTACTTTCTTAGGGCAGCTCTAGGGAACTTTGTATGATATACATGAGAATCTTAATTATTGAATCCTATAGGCTATACAAAGTTTACTAGGAAGACAAGTCATTATAACATGGAAATACCCACTAAAAACTAACCAGTTGAAACATTAGTAAACATTCACGGCTCACTTTCTATTTAATTATTGTTGTTCAGTCGTCAAGTCATGTCTGACTCTTTGCAACCCATAGACTGCAACACTCCAGGCTTCCCTGTCTTTCACTGTCTCTGGGAGTTTGCTCCTGGGGCTGGCTCATACAGGCTCTCAGAAATGGTATACATGTGCCTTTCCAACTCCACATTCAGTGACATCACATTTGGTCACTTGGAATAGACCACAGTGGAGAATCTATACGAGGCAATTGGGAAACACTATAAACCAGATCTCTTTGTTTTTCTGAGAACTGGTTGTTCAAGATTTACCAGCAAATCATTGAATTGATTCATGGCCTTTGAATCAATATCACTGCTGAGTCATTTGTTACCTATTGTTCAAAATAAAAATTCAGTGTAAACAAAAGGCAGTATGAAACTCAATATCCTGCAAAGGATGCTAGATTTTATGACATTGTTGAAAGTGGTGCTGTGCTAATATCCATGCCATACACATTTGTTGTTGTTTAGTCACTAAGTTGTGTCTGACTCTTCTGCAACACTGTGGACTGTAGCCTGCCAGACTCCTCCATCCACGGGATTTCCTAGGCAAGAACACTAGAGTGGGTTGCCGTTTCCTTCTCCATGGTCAACATTCAACTATCCATTATCACCGTCTACTTTTAACTGTTAACCTTCAGCTCTCATTAACCATTTCTTTTTAAGAGAAGCACAATAAAGCACACATCATGCTTTGAAGGACATAGTAAGCAGATTCCAGAAATTCTACAAACACAAGTTTTTTAAAAAGCTTGGCTGAAGTGAGACTTTAATATGAAATATTATTAACTCATTCTCTAAAGCATATCTACCAGAGCATCCATCAAATGACACATTTTAGACTTCTGAGGGCTTCCCTGGTGGCTCAGATAGTAAAGAATCTGTCTGCAATGCAGGAGACCTGGGTTCAATCCCTGGGTTGGATTGAACCCCTGGAGGAGGGCATGTCAACCCCCTCCAATATTCCTGCCTGGACAATTCCATGGACAGAGAAGCCTGGCAGGCTACAGTCATGGAGTCGCAAAGAGTCGGACACCACTGAGTGATTAAGCACAGACTTCTGAAGGGCTTCCCAGGTGGTGCTAGTGGTAAAGAATCCACTTGCCAATGCAGGAGACATAAGAGACATAGGTTCAATCCCTGGATAGGGAAGATCCCCTGGAGAGGGTACGGCAACCCACTCATACTCTTGCCTGGACAGCGGAGCCTGGCGGCCTACGGTTCATAGGATCACAAAGAGTCGGACATGACTGAAGCGACTTGGCACACAGACTTCTCAAATCTTTTTCTCGCATTTTGTTTTCCTTTTGGGGTGTGAGGGGAGGGTAGCATACCAAATTACTTCATTTGAAGGAATGGTATTAAGGAAAGAACTTAAGCAGGTATAACCCAAACACAGACGCACTGCCTTAATGACCAAGGAAGTCATCCCTGTGACCACGGGAAGTCAGCCTAAGGCTTAGCTCTCATCATCACAGTTTCCCAGGATGTGCTTGTCAAAGAGACACTCTGCCATGCCAGACTCGGGGGACCCCCGTCTTGCACAGATAGGTTGCATGGTCACCCAGTTCTTTGAAGGATTTCACCTGCTCATTCAGGTAATGAGTCCCAGTGAAGTCACACAAATGGGGGTCATTTCTGTCAGTGGCCAGTTTGTGCAGTTCCAGTAGTGACCGATTCACAGTTTTTTCCAAATGTAGCACACATTCCATTGCATTCCACCCATTCTCCCAGTCATCAAGGTCTAGTTCCTTAATATCCTAAGGGAAGATTCGGCCACTTTACTGGTTCTGCAGCTTCATTCGTTTCTCAGCAAGTTCCATCTCATCACAGGATTGGTGAAGAAAGTACTTGGCAAAGTTCTTCAAAGCCACATCATCACAGTCAAAATAGTATGACACAGACATAGCAGGCAGACAGCTCCAGATTGATGGGGTAGTTGATGGCATCCTCCAAGTCCTGGCAGTAGTCCAGGCAGCATCTGCAAGAGGATGTGGTCATCCTGACAGGTGGCTGACAGGCTGAGGTGGGGGCCTGGGGTGGGTAGAGGGCTCTGGGTGGGTGGTGGTGAGGGCTGACTCTGAGCAGCTGGCCAAGGCAAAGGACGAGCACCAGGTTCTGTCCAAGCACTGCCGAAGCAGGAAATTGTGGTGATTCTCCAAAAACATTGCCTCTCTCATGGTTTTTCGAAACAAAAGTAAATGACTAAGTTAAAGGTGCCATGCTCAGTCATTCAGTCATGTCTCACTCTTTGAGGCCGCATGGATTGTAGCCCATCAGGCTCATTTTTCCACGGAGCTTACCAGGCAAGAATACTGGAATGGGTTGCCATTTCCTTCTCTAAAAGTTTCCATCAGTTCAGTTCAGTTCAGTTGCTCAGTTGTATCAGACTCTTTGCAACCCCATGGACTGCAGCACGCCAGGCCTCCCTGTCCATCACCAACTCCCAGAGCTTACTCAAACTCATGCCCATAGAGTCAATGATGCCATGCAACCATCTCATCCTCTGTCTTCCCCTCCTCTGCCCGCCTTCAATCTTTCCCAGCATCAGGATCTTTTCAAATGAGTCAGTTCTTCGAATCAGGTGGCCAAAGTATTGGAGTTTCAGCTTCAGCATCAGTCTTTCCAATGGATATTCAGGACTGATTTTCTTTAGGATGGCCTAGTTGGATCTCCTTGCTGTCCAAGGGACTCTTGAGACCCTTCTCCAACACCACAGTTCAAAAGCATCAGTTCTTTGGTGCTCAGTTTTCTTTATAGTCCAACTTTCATGTCCATACATGACCACTGGAAAAACCATAGTTTTGAGTTGATGGACCTTTGTTGGCAAAGTAATGCCTCTGCTTTTTAATATGTTGTCTAGGTTGGTCATAACTTTTCTTCCAAGGAGTAAGCGTCTTTTAATTTCATGTCTGCAGTCACCATCTGCAGTGATTTTGGAGCCCAAAAAAATAGTCTGTCACTGTTTCCATTGTTTCCCCATCTATTTGCCATGAAGTGATGGGACTAGATGTCATGATCTTAGTTTTCTGAATGTTGAGCTTTAAGCCAACTTTTTCACTCTCTTCTTTCACTTTCATCAAGAGGCTCTTTAGTTCTTCTTCGCTTTCTGCCATAAGTGTGGTATCATCTGCATATCTGAGGTTATTGATATTTCTCCAAGCAATCTTGATTCCAGCTTGTGCTTCATCCAGTCCAGCATTTCTCATGATGTACTCTGCATATAAGTTAAATAAGCAGGGTGACAATATACAGCCTTAACGTACTCCTCTCCCAATTTGGAACCAGTCTGTTGTTCCATGTTCAGTTCTAACTGTTGCTTCTTGACCTGCATACAGATTTCTCAGGAGGCAGGTCAGGTTTCCATACTAAGAATCAAAACAAAAACCACCTTAAAGTTGAAGAGGTTAATTTAATTTACCATACTCAAAGTTAGTTTGTTTTGTGGGTTTTAAACTGGAAGTGCATAAAAATCAAGTGTAAGTAGTTTGAAAGTTTAATCTTTCCAGTGTTGTTCTGCTTAACAAATCTATTCTTCTTTCCTACTGTCACCACCTGACCTTAAGTAGATATACACTATCCACTTTTAACTCTTTAACAGAGCAAGACTGAGTGGGCTACAGCCTACTCACACATTAATATTCTCCTTCTTTGTTTCTCCTTGTCTCTCTCAGATACACACAGACACAGTCATTCATCACTCACTCAGGTCAGGTCTACTGTCCTTATAGCCAAGAGTCAGCATCTTAAACCTGTAGAAACAAGAGATGGGCAGAGATGTAAAGAAATCTACAGAGAGATAAACAAGTTGAGTGCATTGAGCATGGTACCAGAGGCTGGGGATACAAAGGCAAGTACAATTAGATTTTACTGAAAAGGAAATGGGCTCAATGAGTCGTATGACTGGACAAAAGACAGTTGGCCAACAAGAAGCAGAGCTGGAATTCAAACTAGACCTGACTGAATCCAAAGCCTGGACTCTTAAAAACCATGCAGACAGCCCTTCAAATGACCACCTTCAAAGGACCTACAATCTAGTAGGTAAAAGAGACTGATTAATACTGAAATGTGTTTTGTTTTGAGGGAAGGAGTGGGGCAGAGGGAAGGAAACTCACCTATTCTGAATAGGAGAGGAGAGTTGCTAAAGCTTCTTGGAAGATGGCTGGTTCCTCTAAGTTGTGGAAGACTAGTGACTATAGTAAGGTAAGATTAAGGAAAAGGGCATTCTGGGCAAAAAGAACAACACAGAGAAAAATCAAATAGGGAACTGCAAATTTCACATTTCTGAGTCATCGTTCAGGAAGACGACTGAGGAAGATAAAGATATTGAGGTAGGGTACTTCCTTGGTGGTCCAGTGGTTAAGATTCTGTGCTCCCAATGCAGGGAGCCCAGCTCCAATCCCTGGTCAAGGAACTAGATCCCATGTGCCACAGCTAAAGATCCTGCATGCTAGGACTAACACCTGGTGCAGCCAAATAAACAAACAAATATAAATAAATAATTTAAAAGAAAAAAATGATGCTGAGGTAAAAAGGAGTCAGCGTAGGGAGAGGGGAGAAGGGGATGCCTGGAATGCCAACTAAGGAGTTGCCAATTGAAGGGTTTTAAGCGGGAGACACTGTGAGATATGTGGTTGATGACAGGCACACTGGTGGAAACGAACTGGATGCCCTGCAAAAGAAGTGAGACTGGCAGCCAGGAGGTCAGATAGAAGTAAAGCAACATCTCCTTTTGTGTGGTCCCTGACTGGTCAGGTTCATCCTACAGAAGGAACAGTGGGGAGCGGTCACAGAATAACAGGGCAGCACAGAGGCCAGCTCGAAACTGTGAGAAAAGGGACAAATGCTTCTACATACCAAACACCCCACAGCTGACCTGGCTCTTCAGACTTCAGACTTTTCTGCTCAGCTACAATTTAATGAAAGATCCATAGACTATTCTACAGTCTCTCTACACCGCAGACTGTCCAACGTTAAGGACTATATCTTATTTGTATCCGTAGATCCGTCAGTATTCACTGTACACAGAGTGACTTATATATAAGGGCTCTGCTCATGCTTTTTAAAAAATCCTTTCATTTTACAAATGAGCACTTTCTATACACCATGTTCTAGGGACTGAGGAAACAGATTAGAACCATACTCTCATGGAGCTTTTCTTCTAGTTTGAGAAATGGACAGTAAACAAATACATAATATTTTCAAGAAGTGATACTACTTAACATAGGGACAGAGTGATGAAGGCTCTAATTTTTCTTATAAAGGCTCTAGCTTAGATAAGGTGATCAGAGAAGGTCTCTCTGATAAGATGAATATTTGAGTAAAGCCCATAATAAAGGTACCTGAAACAGTATTCCAGGCAAGAGAGTGCACAGGGTGTTTATGAAACAGCAAGAAAGCCAGGGTAGCTACAGCAGAGGGACCATAAGGACAAGGGTAAGGTGATGAGATTTAGAGAGGTGACTGGGGATCCAATCATGTAGGGACTTGGATATGAATTTCTTTAGGTATAATCGAAGACAAAATTTCACTTCTTCATGGTGAGTCCCATTCTCAAGAAACACAAAGGAAGTAGGATTAGTTGTAGAAAATCTTAGAGGTAAATCTACTGCTCAAAGGCATTGCAAAGCATTCTTAAACGAAGTAAGCATGATAATTAGATTATTTATTACTTGGAAACCTATCCACCACCACCCTACACTAAGAATCTTATTGCCTCCAATAAGACAATTTAGAATAGATTGGGCCAGGGCGGGGGCAGGGTGGGGGGGGGGGTAGATTTCTGAAATAACAATTCAAAAATATCTTTCAAAAAGGTAATATTCCTGTTCTAGCCAAGGTAATATTCCTGTTCTATCCTAGTTAATCCACTAAAGTGTGCTTTTTTAAAAAAAGGCCAAGGCTTATCTTCACCAGTCATGCAGGGTTCTACTTCTCATCACACATCAAGGGTCGTTCCTGACTACTGTTTCCATAACATTAACCTTCCAAACCTCAGATTCCTCCAATCACTCAACAGGCAGCATAAGAATTACATCAATTGTGAATTACATCCCATGATTCTGGCACAAGGGGTATAACAGATCTGCAATTGATTCTACTACAAGCAGTGTGTATAAATACTGAGATTGCCCTGGAATGAGATGACAGTTAATAGATATTTCTCACACAAAGATGAAGGTCAGGCATTCCGTGTTACTAAATACCCTGTGAGCATGACTTTCCCTGCAACACTTTCTGCTGTCAAAGTGGCTAAACAGCAAAATACAAAAAAAAACAGCTTGGGCCTGAACAAGGGGAGAAGGGAGTTTGAGAATGGAAAGAAGAGCATGGAACAGAAGGAGATGTGAAAAGAGAAGGTACTTTGGAGTGAACTGAAGGAGGGACGAGAATGAAAAGAGAAACACACAGGGAGGTAGGACGCACACTGATACCACCCTGCACTGTTCTTTACCTGTGTGTCTGTGCCCTCCTGGGTTGGATCCCCCAGTATCTAGGTGGTTTCTGGTGGTGCATTCCCAGCACGCAGCCAGCCCACTGAGCCCTGCTCACACTCAGCACTAAACTGTTTGTGGAGGTACGAGAATGAAAGGATTGCTCTCTCTTCCCCCTCTTTCACCATATATCTTCCTGACTTCTATAAAACCTAGTTCTGCTATTTATTCTTTTGTTTCTATTCAGCTTTTTTTTTAATTTTTTCCCATTTCCCTCTCTGTCCTGTAAGTCAACCCACGTGTGCGCCCTCTGTCGTATTACCAAATTGTGGCAGCCAGAGCCAAACTGATGGGACCAAAGGGGAATCGTCTATGACCAAGGCTGCCCGCCAGACTTAGGCAGAGACTACACAGAAATGACATCAGAAAAAAAAGGCAATTTCAATGATCATAAGAGAAACACAAAAGAAGTCAGCTGCAAGGCTGCTGAAGGGGAAGGCTCAGATCTTCTCGTGCCTACAAACATTTGCTGTGACAGCCTTTTATTGGAGCCGTTGATATGCCTCATGGGTTAAGGGCAGCGTGTTAACAGAGGCTCTGTCTAGGACAGAAACAAGAAAAGGTACTCACGAGAAAGAGAAGGACAGAGAAGAATTCCAGGGCCTGGATGTGCGGGAGATAGACGAGAGGAGGAACTCAAGACCAGCTTGGAATTGTAAGGGATAATCTGTAGGTGACTGGGGCTTATAAAGTAATCTCATGTATGGGATGAAGTGAAAGTCCCTGAAGGGGAGACAGAGTGAGGCCTCACCCGAAGGAGAAATAGCAGAACGAAGACACATCCCTGCAGCTACTCCACACCTGATTCCCCCGTGCGAGGCGCTTCCCTGACCAGCTTGGACCCACTGGCTTCCAAGATTCCTCGCTGCAAGCTGGACCGCGGAGCCCTGAACTACAATACCCATAGTGCCCCACGCGCAGGCTAAGTGAACCGCCCTCTTCTGATCCCCACTAGCCAATAGGTTTCGCCATCTTCCTCTGCCCCTGGAAATACCACGGGAGGAGTCGGTGCTTCCGGCCCCGTGTTCTCTTTGGCCCTCAGGGAATCCTGAGGCTTACGGAGAAGCCGTAATGCAGCGGTCCTAGGTGTAATGACGGGATCGTCCATGGCATGGGTTCGCTAACAGAACGTAGGCTGTTTAGGCTAACGGATAGCACCAAACCTCTGCTTTTAGGCCCCTTCCCCACCTCTTCCGGGGCGGACCTCGGACCTTCAACACTTGCGCACTGCCCTTCCTCCTCCCCTGTGATGGGGTGAGCCTAGGACCTTAGCACATGCGCCCTTCTCCACATTCTCTGGGACTGGCGTCGGACTTGCAACATTGGTACCCCTAGACAACGACCTGACAGGCTGTTTGGGGTCTCTGGTTGTTTCTGTTGCTATGCTCAGAACATTGTATTTTGGGTAATGCTGCCTTTTTTTTTTTTTTTTTTTTTTAACTTTCTCTTGTTTAACATCGGGACGCAGCAATGAAGTGTTATTGAAAAATCCCTAAAGCTGGATTTGAAATATGCACTTTGTACCACACCAGCTGTGGGGTATTGGGCAGGTCATTTATTCGCGCTGCTGGCAGGGCTGTATGCAAACTACTGGTGCCCACAGCCCTCCAGGTCCCCGTAGGACTGTAGTTTCCAGGCCACTGGAAACTTATAAGGGCAGTGCACCAGAAAACCAAGTGCTGAGCATTGGTGGAGCATCGCCAAATCAGTGAAAGAAAGGAACTGGAAATGGAAGGCATTTGGGGGGGCAGCTGGAAGGAGAAATGGGAAAAGAAAAGTTTTGTTGGGTTTTCTCCTCTACCAGCAATTCCTGATAATTCTCTATTTAAATATCATCCCATCTGACTTTTCTCCATCCCTCCTGTCATTCACAGATCAAGATCATCTCTTGCTTAAATTCTGTCTCCAGTCCCCACCCCACCCCCTGTGGAACTATTCTAAACTGCAAGCATGATCATTAAAATGTGTCATGACGTCTCTTTGCCCCTAAAATTAAGTGCCAACACCTTAAGAAGGCTCTTATTGTCTGGTTTTTTCCTTCTCCACCAGTTTTCTCTCACTCTTTGTTCCAATCACCTTCAAACACTTCTTTTAACACAGGAGGCTGCTTCTTACACCTGGCCTTTTTATGTGTGGAAACAATGTCATAAACATTCTGAACTCTGCTGAACACAGTCCTGGCTTGGTTTCAAGCAGTGCCTTCCACCATACTCTTGTCAATTCTCCCTTCTCCTTTCTGAAAGATTCTGTAGCTTTCTGTTTGTTTAGTTATTAGAAGTCCAGCCTAGTGTAATGAGTCCACTTTAAAGCTTCAGTCTCACATAGCTTTTCATAGCTTCCTTACCCTCAGCACCAGCCAGCCTTCAGCATGGGACACCATTTGGGGAATTGGTACATCCTGTCGGAGAAGGCAATGGCACCCCACTCCAGTGCTCTTGCCTGGAAAATCCCATGCACGGAGGAGCCTGGTAGGCTGCGGTCCATGGGGTTGCTAAGAGTCAGACACGACTGAGCGACTTCACTTTCACTTTTCACTTCCATGCGTTGGAGAAGGAAATGGCAACCCACTCCAGTATTCTTTCCTGGAGAAGCCCAGGGACAGAGGAGCCTAGTGGACTGCCATCTATGGGGTCGCACAGAGTTGGACACGACTGAAGCGACTTAGCAGCAGCAGCAGTCCTTTGATAGAACTCTCTCTTTTGCTAACTGAAGCTACTTGTTGTGTTGGAACCTGGAGGAAGGACTGGGGAGGGTCTAGGAGGAAGGGCAAAATGTCCTTTTCCCTAAGTGGGCAAGTCATGGTAATCATCTGTTCGTTGTTTGATTCTCAGGCTAAAGCTGACTGATCGTGGATACCTTCCATATAGAAGATGCCCAAATGCTAATGCTTATGGGCACACGAATTAGTTTCCTGGTACCTCTCCCCATTGCACAATCCCCTGAGGGGAAATCTGCTCCAGTCTAACTGCTTCCCACAAGGCCTCAGGTCCTGCCTTTGGCTGTATAACTAAGCTCCCCTGCTACTAGTCTTCTTGGGAGGAGGACCAGCAAGATGGCTCAAGCTCTGTTGACTTTTCACACTGTTCTTTTGACTTACAGGAAATTCATACATCCTTCTAAACCACATTACAAGTGACAGCTCTTTTCCAGTCAACCCTCATTCTTTACTCCAGTGATCACAGAGGACAGATCAGCAAGCCCATCAGTAGCTATCCAGCCAGGGACTGAGATGCAGTCTGTCTTTGCCAAGCCACCAATTTCTAAGAGACCCCTCACTCTAAGGAGGTGAGGACAAAATGCACAGCACTTGATCCTCTGACTGGTGATAGACACGTAACTCCATCAATCCCTTTCCCCTTTCCACCTCCACACCATCTTCCATTTATTTCCTGGGGAAGTAGAGGATGGGGTACTGGGGATATAGCAGAACTCACTTGCCACCTCTTGATGGTACCTTTTACTTTTGTGGCAAAACTGACAATTCCAGGGTACCGAATGAGTCCTGCTTAACATCCTGAAACAAAAAAGTTGTCTCCTTTGCCCAGAATACTTGCCACATACTTCAATCCCTTCTCTTTTTTTCCCCTTTATCTGTGATTAGCTCCTTCTCATCTTTTACTATCAATGTATCAATGTAACTATCATCACTGCCAAGAAAAAATCCTAACGCTGCAAGCCTAAGGCAGCAGACTAATCTATCATCTCCAAAGGTCCTCTTGCCTCCCTCATCATAACACTTACCACGATATGTTCTAAATGACTCTTGAAGGTACATCTTCCCCATGAGTCCAAGCATCTCAACGGCTGGGACAGTGTCAGTTTTGCTCATCTTCATCTCTTCGCCGCTCACATACAGAAAGCACTAAATACATAAACGAAGGATTCCTAGGCTTTGGGGAAGAGTCTGTGTGGTTTGAAAGAGCCTAAGGTTGTGGGACTTTCCTGGTGGTCTAGTGGTTAAAAAAATGATGTGTGCTCAGTCGTGTCCTACCCTTTGGGAACCCATGGACTGTAGCCTGCCAGGCCTTCTGTCCAAGGAATTTTCCAGGCAAGAATACTGGAGTGGGCTGCCATTTCCTTTTCCATGCCCCATGGTTAAGAAGCCACATTCCGATGTGGGGATGCAGATTCAATCCCTGGTCAGGGAACTAGGATCCCACATGCCAGAGACCAACTGAGCCCTCACCGAGCCCACACTCTCTGGATCTCAAGCTACACAACAAGAGAAGCCACCACAATGAGAAGCCCACACACCACAATGAAGACCCAGTGCACCCAAAGTAATAAGTTTTAAAAATACGGAAGAAAGAGCCCGGGTCCTGCTACAGCGCCTCTGTCCCTGCTGCCTCTACCTCCTTGAGAGCTGCTGTGATCTACGCCTACTCTGTATATCAAGTTGTGTTGCTGGAACATCTCTGAAACATCTGAAGTGCTGTATTAAAATCTGCACTTTTATAAATTAGTTTTATTCGATCGACCAGCCACATAAGCATTGGCAAAGTTTGTAAAAGAGGAAATTGTGAGGCAGTCAAGGGTAGGGTGTTACCCTACACTTTTGACTCCATTCCTTACATGCCCAGAATTCCCTTCCCGGTTGTTCAGAAGTTTGAGTCTGCCCAGTAGGAGCTCCCTTCCCACTATTTGTCTGTGGTGGAAGGAAACGATGGCTTCTCCTATGACTACACTATAGTCTCTGGATGCAACATTCCTTGATGCAAAACATTTTTAACTGACCTAGAAGAGCTGCGGGACTTTACGGTGTGTCCTACCAGGGCCCTTCAGGCTACTGGCAACAGGATGAAGGATAAACAGCTCTCCAAAATAAGCATATACCTATGCTCGGACCCTAGAGTTCTCAAGAGCCCAAGCCATTCCTTCCCTCTCCCTTTTCCCTTCCTATCCGTGCCCCTGCAATGGAGCAGAAAGGAAAAGTTGTGCCACAAGCCTATGGGAAAATGCCCCTTGGCTTTCAGATCCCTGACATGAAATATGATCTCGTTTTTTAGGAAGTCAGTTCCAGACAAAAGATCCTCTTACTGTTCCATGCCCTGAATTGTCTACTCTCTCTTTGAAAATGGAGGCAGCATTTTGTCTGAAGCACCAAGTTCCTGGATTAACTAAAATATGAATTTACCCAGAATATCACATTCACCCATTTATCCAACAAATATATGCAGAGCAGTCTTTATATGCTTGTTTCTGGGTATACTACAGTAAAGACAAAATTCCTGCTCTCAAGTTACAATCTAGTGAGGGGAAAAACAATTTCAGCACTGAGAACTATGATAGAGTTTTGCATCTATGACCTGGAGGTGGTGGAAGTCAGGGAAAGCTTCCCAAGAGAAATAACACTGGTTTAGCCTTAAAGTAGAAATTAACCAAGCAGGAAAATGGAGGGAAGCAATGCAGGATTGCAGGCAATCCAAGTACAGAGGCCAAGAAATAACATAAGAAAACCCGTGCTAAGCACTGTTGGACACCACCCTAAGAGTTCAACAAGTATTACCTCATTAGATTGTCAAACAACCCTTTGAAATAGATAGTAGGCCCACTTGATAGATGAAGGACTTAAAGTATAAGCTATGGATAAGGCATGGAAAGCTGAAGTAAATATATTGAACAAGATCACAGTTTACTTAATAAGTGATGTAACCTCGTGGATGACAGCCTGCCAGGTTCCTCTTGCCCTTTCCAGGAAAGAATACTAGAGTGGGTTGCCATTTCCTCCTCCGGGGGATCTTCCCGACCCAGGGATTTGAACCTACAGGTCTTGCACCTCCTGCATTGGAAGGCAGATTCTTTTCCATTGCATCATCTGGGAAGCCAATAAGTGATGAAGCCAAGGCACAAATCAGGAAGTTTGAGTCCAGAACTGCTACCCTCCACCACCTTCTTACTTGGTACTTGAGGTTGATGAGTTATCTTTCATAAAGGAGCATAGGATTCATGGCAAAGCATACTTGAAAAATAAACTAGGTAGATAGGCAAGAAAGGGACTTTTCAGGTGGCTGTAGTGGTAAAGAATCTGCCTGTGAATGCAGGAGATGCAGGAGACGCAGAAGACATAGGTTCAATCCCTGGGTTGGGAAGACTCCCTAGAGAAAGAAATGGCAACCCACTCCAATATTCTTGCCTGGGAAATCCTATGGACAGAGGAGCCTGGTGAGCTTCAGTCCATAAAGTTACAAAGAGTTTGACATGACTGGGCACACACACCTACACAGGCAGGGAAAGATAACATGAATGAAGAGTTTATATACCACATTGGTGACATTTGGACTTTATCTTAAAGGTAACAGGGATCCAAATGATGGATTTCGAGGAGTAAAGTAGTCTGACTCATTTATATTTATTACTCTGTTAGCATGGAGTAGGATAAATTATAAGGGAATATGAGTACTAGAAGTGAGAAGAACATTGTAAATCATTTCACTTTAAAAAAGAAGAAGCTCTTGCAGTGATGCAGGAAAGAATGAATGAGGACTAGGAAATAAAAATTTGAACTAAGGTAGTAGCAATGACTATAAAGGGGAGGGAATGTGATTCTGAAGTGGAACTGACAGTATATTGATACTAAGTGCAGAAAGTCAGGGAGAAAGAGCATTCTCTCGTGATTCCCAGATTCTTATTTTATTTCAGAGACTAAGTATAGAGGAGAAGCAGGCTTGAAAGGAAAGATATTTGGATGAATGAATTTGGATATGAGGGTTTGAGATGTTTGTGTTACCGTTGAACAGCCAGCTAAGCAAGACGATGAGCAGGTACATTTAGGAGTGTGGAGTAAGGAATGAGATCTGGGTAAAGACACAAATTGGAGAACCACTGGCACACAGGTTGTCACTGAAACTACGAGAATAGAGGAGATCACTCAAAGAGGATTTTGGAAGGTAAGAAAACTGAGGGTGGACCCTGAGGAAATACCAAGCATACACAATGGTAATTGGATGCAAAGAGACTAAGGAGGAGCCAGGTAGGAGGAAGACTGTGTAGGCATCTACCAAAACTGGGGCTTCCATGCTGGCTCATTTGGTAATGAATTTGCCCGCAAGGTGGGAGACTGGTTCACTCCCTGGGTCAGGAAGATCCCCTGGAGAAGAGACTGGCTAGAGGAGTCTAGTCTAGCCAGGCTAGAAGAGACTGGCTGAACCCAGTCTCCTTGCCTGGAGAATTCCATGGACAGAGGGGCCTGACAGGCTACAGTTGATGGGGTCTCAAAGAGTCAGACACAACTGAGCGACTAACAGTGCCAAAACTAAGGGGAGTTGGACTTCCCTGGTGGTCCAGTGGTGCCGGGAGCCAGCACATGAGATCCCACCCATGACAAGGTCATGAGGAGAAGGCCTGACAAGCAAGGCAGATCAGGACTTCAGGAATTTCGGAAAGCTGCCCCGGCACTCACCTTAAAGATGATCTCTGTCTTTCTGATGCTTGCTGTATTAGACTACTCCCTAATTTCTGTGACACAGGTAGAAGGCCTTCCCTGATTTCTCTCCAAACAGAATCAATTTAGAACTTTAATCAACATGTCCCCCAGACGGCGGTATCCTATAAGATTATCCAGGATGAAAGGAGTGTTTCAATTTAGACCCCTTTGCTGGCATTCTAGTCTGCTTGGCAAATGCGTATTTATGTACATGACTGCTCACAACACCTTCCCTAATAGGCACAGAGCCCTTCGGAGGGTGAGGAAGCCCTATTAGAGAACACAAAAATATTATTTCAAAAGTGGTTAGAATTGTTCATTTTAACCAGGAATGCTGAACAGGGGCTGCCTCACCAGAGCTGCAGAGTCTTTGTGTTGTAAACCTTTTAGATAAATTCAACTAATAACTTCTGCAAAAGGACTAACCTTTGTGTTCATTAAAGTATAGATTACAGGAAAACAGCTTTGCATTCACCTAGGTCATAAAATGTCAATAGGCCCTGAGGCCAGAAGATAATGTATAAGACACTCACAAAGAAGTTACTGGAAACACCCTGGTTTCCTGAGGGATAAGATGATGTAATGTTAAACTTTCTTCCCCTAAAAATGTAATAACTTAGAATATAAAAGCTACTGTAAAAAATAAAGATTTGCCAGACTCTACTACACCCCTCCAGTCTGCTCTCTCTCTCTCTTTCCTTTTCTCGCCGACGCCTTTCATCCTGAGGGTACCCCTGTATCCTGCTGAGGCTGGACCCCAGCACAGTGGTTAAGAATCCACCTGTCAATGCAGGGTACATGGAATTGATCCCTGGTCTGTGGCTTGAAAAGAAGAAAAGTAAAAGGCAAAGAAGAAAAGGAAAGATATACCTATCTGAATGCAGAGTTCCAAAGAATACCAAGGAGAGATAAGAAAGTCTGCCTAAGTGATCAAAGCAAAAAATAGATGAAAATAATACAATGGGAAAGACAAGAAATCTCTTCAAGAAACTTAGAGATACCAAGGGAACATTTCATGCAAAGATAGGCACAATAAAGAACACAAATGGTATTGACCTAACAGAAGCAGAGGATATTAAGAAAAAGTGGCAAGAATACATAGAAGAACTACACAAAAAAAGATCTTCGTGACCAAGATAACCACGATGGTGTGATCACTCACCTAGAGTCAGACATCCTGGAGTGTGAAGTTAAGTGGGCCTTAGGAAGCATCATTACGAACAAAGCTAGTGAAGGTGATGGAAATCCAGCTGAGCTATTTCAAATGCTAAAAGAGGATGCTATTAAAGTGCTGCACTCAATATCCCAGCAAATTTGGAAAACTCAGCAGTGGCCACAGGACTGGAAAAGGTCAGTTTTCATTCCAATCCAAAAGAAGGATAATGCCAAAGAATATTCAAACCACTGCACAATTGCACTCATTTCACATGCTAGAAGGTCATTCTCAAAATTATCCAAGTTAGGCTTCAACAGTACATGAACTGAGAGCTTCCAGATGTACAAGCTGGATTTAGAAAAGGCAGAGGAAAGAGAGATCAAATTGCCAACATCCATTGGATCATACAAAAAGCTAAAGAATTCCACAAAAACATCGGCTTCTGCTTCATTGACTACACTAAAGCCTTTGACTGTGTGTATCACAACAAACTGTGGAAAATTCTTACTTAAAGAGATGGGAATACCAGACCACTTTACCTGCCTCCTGAGAAACCTGTATGCAAGTTAAGAAGCAACAGTTAGAACCAGCCATGGAACAACGGACTGGAGGACGTCAAGGCTGTATATTGTCACCCTGTTTATTTAATTTATATGAAGAATACATCATGCAAAATGCCAGGCTGGGTGAAGCACAACCTGGAATCAAGATTGCCAGGAGAAACATCAATAACCTCAAATATGTAAATGACACCACCCTTATGAAGAAAGTGAAGAGGAATTAAAGAGCCTCTTGATGAAGGTGAAAGAGAAGAGTAAAAAAGCTGGCTTAAAGCTCAACATTCAAAAAACTAAGCTCATGGCATCCAGTCCCATCACTTCATGGCAGGTAGATGGGGAAACAATGGAAACAGTGACAGACTTTATTTTCCTGAACTCCAAAATCAATGCAGATGGTGACTGCAGCCATGAAACTAAAAGATGCTCCTTGAAAGAAAAACTATTACAAACCTAGACAGCATATTAAAAAGCAGAGACATTACTTTGCCTACAAAGGTCCACAGAGTCAAAGCTATAGTTTTTCCAGTAATCATGTACAGATGTGAAAACTGGACAATAATATAGGCTGAGCACTGAAGAAATGATGCCTTCAAACTATGGTGTTGGAGAAGACTCTTGAGAGTCCTTTGGACTGCAAGGAGATCAATCCTGAATATTCATTGGAAGGGCTGATGCTGAGCAGAAGGTCCAATACCTTGGCCACCTGATGTGAAGAGCTAACTCACTGGAAAAGACCCTGACGCTGGGAAAGATTGAAGGCAGAAGGAGAAGGGGACGACAGAGGATGAGATGGTTGGATGGCATCACTGACTCAATGGACATGAGTTTGAGCAAGCTCCAGGAGATGGTGAAGGACAGAGAAGCCTAGCATGCTACAGTCCATGGAATCACAAAGAGTCAGACACCACTGAGCAACTGAACAACAACAGCAACTGTGTTTGATTCCACATGCTGCAGAGCAACTAAGCCCATGTGCCACAACTACTGAAGCCCAGCACCCCATGCTCTGCAACAGAAGCCACTGCAAATGCCACAACTAGAGTAGTCCCCTTGCAGCTCTTGCTCTCTTGTAGCAAGAAAGACCAAAATAAGTATTTTTTAATTAAAAAAAAAAAACTAGGTGGAGCAAAGTGTTTCATGAAAGAATAATTGGTCAATTCTGAAACATCAGGATAGAATTTCAAAAGTGCTTATATATTCAGGACGAAGAGGTTGTTATTGACTCTGGGGAAAAATGATTCAGTAGTAGAGATGGACCCCAGATCAAAGTAGGGTTAGAAGCAAGTGTGGGAAGAAGGAGGTGGAGATAAGCACTTTTCAAGAAACTCTGATGCAAAGGAGAGTGAACACAACATTGTGGAATGGGTTTTTCCTTCCTTTCTTTCTTTTAAAGATAAGACAGATTTAGCTTGGTATATTAGTTTCCTATTGCTGCTGTAACAAATTACTGCAAACTTCATGCCTTAAAAGTACACAAACTGCAGAGTGCAGTGAGGCAGGGTGTGGGGGGGGGGGGGGGGAGGTACCCAAATTTAGTATCTTAACTTCTAGAGATCAGCAGTCTTAGAATGTTTGGCAAGACTGTGTTACTTTTGAAGGTTCTAGGAAAGAATTTATTCCTTTGCCTTTTCTAACTTCTAGAGGCTGCCTGTATTCTTTGGTTTGTGGCCCCTTCCTCCATATCCAAAGCCAGCAAAGTAGCATCTTCCAATCTCTGTCTCTGTCTCTTTCTCCCCACCGGCCTCTGCTTCTCTCTCTGCTTCTCTTGTCACATTGCCTTTCTGTCTGAGTCCTAAAAGGATACTGGTGACTACATCTGGCCTGCACAGATAATTCAGGCTAATTTCTCCATTTCGAAATCTTTAACTTAATCCTATCTTCAGAAAGTCCCTTTTACCATGTACGAGAACATATCCACATGTCCCTGAGGATTAGGATGGAACATCTTTGAAGAGACATTTCACAGCTCATCACTTTTGGCATATAGTAATTGCTCAAAATATTATTACTTATAGTAATATTTAAATGTATACACTGAAGAGATAGAGCCATCAGATAGACATTACAAACACAGGAGAGGGAGAGAGACTCTGAGAGAGAGAGAGAGAAAGCAAGAACCCCTAGTCTCAAAGGGTTGTATCCAGAACGCAGATGGAGGAAGGAATGTTGTGGGTCCTAGACATTAAGTGAGATAATGACAAAAAAATTTTAATATATCATTCAATTCATATTTGTTCTTCTCCTTTATTCCTTTAAGTGTGCCTACACCAGTGAAGGACCATTGCTTTGTCACTGCTTCAGCCTGACAAGCCCCCCCACATGCAGTCATGTAAGCTCCCCAAAATTTCACTTCTGACTTATCATTGTTTCTCCCAGAGCTTCTGGCTTAGCCTCTTTTGCAAACCAGATGCTCAATAAATATTTGGGAATGAGCAAATAAATGAACTGATGAAAAAAGAAATTAACAAACTTAAAGGACTGGGAGAATATTGATTTAGGGTGATCAAGATGGTTGGTAAGGCTTCACAACTCCCAACAATGAAGACTTCTGCACAAAGGCCTGAAAGGAGTGAGCTTAAAGAACAGAAGGGGAGGGATCCCACACACCACAACTAAGACCCAGTGCAGCCAAATAAATCAAAACAAACATTAAAAAAAAAAAAATGGAACAGAATAGAAGGTGTTGCAGGTGGAAAGGATTCTTCAGAGGTAGAAAAGAATATGGGAGTGCAAGGTGGCATGTTGGGACCAAGTTTCCCTCCTTAAACACTGGCTGAGCTGATTGAGCAGGGAATCAGTAGAGGATATTACAAGCCCCAAGAATGAGTTAGCACCGATACAAGATAAATTAAGAATTGCCCTAAGATTCTGAAAGATGTAATAACAGCACTACAATAGAAAGAGATTGGGAATTAAAAAAAAAAAAAAACCACTATGTTGGGGTTTTTTGTTTTTTGTTTTTATTTAAATGCCTGGTTCTAGAATTAATTTCTGCATGACCTTGAGCAAATTACACAATCTCTTTGCGCTTCAGTTGCCTGAGAGGATGAAGCCAGCTGATACAGGTAAAGCACTTAGCCCAGAAGCTTCGTAAAGAAATAATACAATAAATTATTGCTATTACTGTCTCTCAGAGTTATTGTTTTAAATAAAATAACATGTCAGAGCACCAAGGATAGTGTCTTAACTGAGGCTCAGTGAACTTTAATTTCCTCTCTTTCATATTAGAAATTTAAATGTTCTGCATAAAAAATTTAAACTAAATGCTCTCTGTAAACAGGGCATGAGAAGCTCTGGAAGCTGGGAAGCTCTTGAGATTCCGTTACCATCATCTAGGTGAGAAGATTCATATAGTAGTCAGGGGTGTCCAGAGTAACAGAACCAACAGGAGTGTGTGTGTCTATGTGTGTGTGTGAGTGTGTGTGCTATAGGAATCGGTTCACTGGATGACAGAAGCCAAGATGTCTAATGATCTGGCTTCTGCAAGCTGGATGAGTTTAATCCAGGGAAGCTGGCAGTTTAATCCAGCCCAAGTCCAAAGACCCGAGAACTAGAAGCACTGATGTCCACAGACAGGTGAAGATTGATGCCCCAACTTAAACTGAGTAAATTCTCCCTTCCTTCACCTTTTCGCTCTCTCCAGACCTTCAGTGGATTGGATGAGTCCACCTGCATTGGTGAAGGCAATCTTCTTTATTTAGTCTACCCGTTCAAATGCTAATCTTTTCTGGAAACACCCTGGGTTTGATCCCTGAGTTGGGAAGATCCCCCAGAGAAGAGAAATACCCACTTCAGTATTCTGGCCTGGAAAATTCCAGTCCATGGGGTCACAAAGAGTTGGACACAACAGAGCGACTTTCACTTTCACTTTCAGGCATCCTAAAGGATCCTCCTGCCAACTGCAAGAGCCGCAGGGGACTTGGTTTGATCCCTGGGTGGGGAAGATCCCTTGGAATAGAAAATGGTGACTCGTTCCAGTATTCTTGTCTGAAAAATTCCATGGACAGAGGCCTGGTGGGCTACAGTCCATGGGGTCGCCAAGAGTTAAACGTGACTGAGCCCCTGAGCATGCACACATACACATACGGGCATCCCTGAGCCTAGTCAAGTTGACACATAAAATTCACCATCACAACTCAGGACCTCCAGAATTCATAGAAGACACATGTATTAGGATCTAAGTGGTCAATGCATAACACCTCCCTTTTCCCCCACCTGTGTACATAACAGGTCTCTCTTCTCCACCCAAGTTCTGAACCAGTGGAGACAGAAAAATGAGGCAGATGGCAATGCCCACCTTTAAAACCGATAAAGACCATATAGGAAGATATGGTTTAGGTGTGCAGCCACCGGCAGCTTCCTAACATGGAGTTGAGGGTTTTTTTGCTTGTGCTTCGTGGCTTTTTGGATCTCAGTTTCCTGACGGGAGATTGAACCTGGGCAATGGCATTGAAAACACAGAGTTCTAACCGTCAGGCCTCCAGTAAACTCCCTTTATTAAAAAAGTTTTTTCCTAACAGGAAGTTCAGAATTAGATGACTCACCACCCGATCATAATTATCCATGGAAAACTATAGATTTCTGACTTGTGGGGTGTGCCTGTCTGAAACGTATGGAAAGTAGCAGATCCAGGTGGCTGCTCCCTGTACCTGGGAGAAAGGGAGAGAAAGCTGAGTGGAGAGATGCCAGGAGTGTTAGTAAAAGGCTTCTGTCCTAGGGAAGAAAACATCAGGAATGTGGAGAAAGTGTTTCCCCAATACCACAGTGTTTCTTTTCTCTCCTTAGGCTTCCAGACATCACCATTCAGGTCTTCAGATGGTGGCCCGGCCAGTCTGCCTCAACACTGTGGTGGATGACACAGTGGAATTTCCCCTGGAGATCCTGGAAGGAGCTCAAACTGTCTGGCCTTTGGGACTCATTTCTGGGCCCTATCTCTCCAGAAATACATGAAGGACAATTCAACCTGCTTATCTTTGGCTGTCGGTTCAGAGAATGATGAATTGATCGGTCATTTCCTACAAGTCAGCAACATAACCAGGGAACATAAAAGAAACTGCCAGGTCCAGATCTTCGCCAAACACTCCTCAGCACCTCATCTAAAGTGAGTTAGTGTCAGCAATCAAACCACAACACCAATAAAGCATCAGCCTAGAGAAGGAGAAGAGTATAAAAGACAAGAGATGGAGAAATCAAGTCTGATTGGGAAGATAAGACCAATATACCTGAATCAAGAAAGGATAACAGACACGGGCAAGAATGCTAATGGATACAGAATTTCTTTGGGGAGGGATGACAATATTCTCAAATTAAATTGTGATGATGTTTGAACAATCCCATGAATCTACCAAAAAAAAAAAAAATTGAACTGTATGTTTATTTTTTTTGGCTGTGCCACATGACTTGTGGGATCTCAGTTCCCCAACCAGGGATTGAACCCAGGCCACAGCAGTGAAATCCCAGAATCCTAACCACTAGGCCACCAGGGAACACCCCTGAACTATATACTTTAAATGGGTAAATTGTATGGTATGTGAATTATGCCTCAATAAAGACGATTAATTTCTTTTTAAAAAGACACAGACCATGAGCTGTAGTGGACTGGGAGAAGAGAGACCAGAATTCCAGTCCTTTACTTATTGTGCCAATAACTGTGTGACCTTGTTTATAGTTGCTCAGTCGCTCGGTCCTGTCGAACTCTTTGCAGCCCCATGGACTATTTCCTCTGGAGTTACTGAAAGGAGCTCAAACTTTCTGGCCTCCAGGCTCCTCTGCCCATGGAATTTTCCAGGCAAGAATACTGGAGTGGGGTGTTATTTTCTACTCCAGGAGATCTTCCCAACCCAGGGATCCAACCCACTGTCTTGCATCTCCTACATTTGCAGGCTGATTCTGTGTGACTTTGGTCACTTTCCTTTCTCATGCCACTTTTTCCTCACCTGTTAGATGAAGGCAGTGGAGTAGATGACCTGTAATGTTCCTGTCTTAGTTTCCTGGAGTTGTTGTAACAAATTACCACAAACTTCAAACAACAGAAAGTTATTCTCTCACAGTTCCGGAGGCTATAAGGCTGAAATCAAGGTATTGTCTATACCATGCTCCCCCAAGAGGACCTAAGTGAGAACGCATTTCTTGTCTTTTCTGGGTTTGCTCCTAGACTTGTGTCTGCATCTTTCTCTTCTCTGTCTTTCCACTTGGATAATCCAGTATAAACTCCTCCTCTCAATATCCTTAATTAAATCACATCTTTTGCCACATACGGTAGCATTCATGTGTTCCAAGTAATTGACATAGATATCTTTGGGGCAGGGGGGTAATTCATATGTAGATCTTTGCAAGTTTATAGGAGAGTTGAGAGAACAAACCTGAGAAAATTTTAACTGCCTTACATTCTCTAAACACCTCCTTCTTCACTTCCCTTCCTTCCTAGTTCATATTTAAAATAACTTCCATCTGTATGGAATTTTATGGTTTGAAAAGTTATTATGCATTTGTCAGCTCATTGCAATCCCATAAAAACCTGTAAATTTCTTATTATCACTATAATTTCATTTCCAATGAGAAAATGGAGGGTGAGAAAGATGAAGTGACCTAACCAAGGTCACCCACCCTGGAAGGTGCCAGCACTGGACTTGGGCCTTTGTCTTTGCCCTCCACATCCTTTGGTACCCATTCTACCATCACCTGCCTGAATCTTGGTATAGCATCAAGAGGTTCTAGACCAGGATAGGGTAAATGCACTTGAAGTAAATTCATTTCTCCCTATTCTTCCTGCTAAGCACAGCTGGAAATCCTGGACACTTTATATAAAACCAACATAGGAAGATCTGAAAGGTGGGAAGAAGGAGGCAGACTGCCGAGGGCTCTTGGAACCCAGAGGTGGACATAACAGGAGTTCCTGGGTTTTCTTGCCTCATATATATCCTTGACTGGATGCTGGAAAACAACCTGGAAATGTCAACAGGCACAGACAAAATGAAGTCCCAAGACAAGCCTGCTTGCCAAAGGACAAGGAAAAAGGCAATTCAGCAAGACAGAAAACCTTTGGACAATCACTGCCTTACTCCAGCCAAACACCATGGAAAAAAATCATGGTCCCACTTCCAACTCTATAGGGAGGTGGAGACCCTAGGCTCCGGCCATAAGGAGGTACCCTTCGCCACACCCCATCCCTCATCAGAGCAGTATCAGAGGAGAGAGAGTGGGGAGCCTGGGCTTTCATTCCTGTCCAGAGGTAGTGAGCTCCCCATCCGGAGGTAGTAAGACATGCCTCCCCCTCTCTGCCAGAGTGTCAGAGGAGGCTGCCTGGTGAGTTTGAAATCCCACATCCACCCTGCAATAAGGAGTCACCTCTCCCCTCTCCCCTGGGTGAACAAACGGGCCTGAGTGGAGAAAGCAGACATTCATTCCTTCCCAGTGTTTGTGAGGTGATGCCCCTTCCCCACAACTAGCATGATGTCAGAGGAACCCTGCTAAAACAGAAGATTTAAATACGATCCGGAGTCTCATTACACCGAAAATGTCCAGCAGGCAATCAAGATCATAAATCACACCAAGAACCAAGAAAACCTCATCTTAAATTTTAAAAGACAATTGGCAGAGGCCCAAACCAAGATGATGCAGATATTGAAATAATCTGACAAGGATTTTGAAGAACCACAAAAATGTCCCAACAAACAACTTTAAAATAGAAAATCTCAGTGAAATAACTGAAGATATAAAGAAAAACCAAATGGAGATTTTAGAACTAGAAAATATAATTACCAAAATTAAAAACTCAATGGATAAGCTCAACAGCAGAATGGAAGGGAAGGAGGAAAAGAATCAATGAACAATGAACTTGAAGATCGAACAATATAAATGACCCAAGTTGAGTCAATTATCCAAAAAGAGTAATTTGGGTAAAAATAATACTTCCCTTCTCCTCTTGTGTTTTCTAAATTACATTTGAAAATTAAAGTGAAAAGTATAACACTGTCTAAATGTTAATTTCAAAGAATATAGAAGAAATATTTAATAAAATTATATTGTAAATGGAGGTGGTAAAGGGACTTATAGGGAGATGAGTTTTCTACACGTGTCTCCAAATGACAGTGTGAACACCAATGGATCTCCATGGTGACGGAATCATTCTGTATCTTAATTTCAGGGTTGAATCTACTTGCATGATAAACTGCCTATACATATACTATATGCACACATACACTATATGCACACATTTGTTTCTAAGTCCACTTACTGGTTTTGATTTTGTACTATAGTTACACAAGATTAGCCACTTGAGGACCCTGTGGAACCCTAGGTGAAGGATATATGGAACCTCTCTGTATTATCTTTGTAAATCCCTACATATCTAAAATGATTTCAAAATGAAAATTTTTTAAATAAAAGAGGATTGAAGGGGCAACTTCACAGGCACTTAGGGAGCTCCCATTTCACTCTGGAGGCCGGATATGAAGGGAGGTGGTGCCCAGAGGACGGAGCGTTCTAGACAGGAACCTTCAGTCAGAGCCTTGCCTTATCCTCAAGTGACATCACAAAGCCTCAGAAGCCCCGCCTGCCACCCAGAAGTCTTGTCAGCTGAACTACACGTCAGGCCTGTGTTTGCTTTGGAAGCAGTTGTTCAACCTTGCTGAGCAAACTGATCTGCCTGTTCAGCTACATCGGAAGGAAAATGGCCCCATGCGAGCCACAAGTTCAACCGTTTGACACTCGTTCCTAAGCTATTACAAAGGGCAAGACCAGCTCTCCTCGTGTTTTCTTGGTCGTGTGGGCAGTCTGCTTCTACCACATCTATCAGCTGTCTTGGAGAAACCTATGTCTTCCCCACAGCTTCCAGCCTTCTTATGGGACAAGCATACACTGACCACTACCATATCTGATCCTGCTTACCTGGTCAAAGCCCTCTTCTTCTTTACACTCCTGATGACTCTGGTCACTCTACTTATCCTAGTCTGGAAGGTAACCAAAGACAAAGGCAACAAGAACAGAGAACCAGACCAGAGAAAGGAGGCGACACTGCTGGCGTGAAGACCTATGGTTCTTGGTGGAGACTCCATTGAGGTGAACACCTGGAGGCCAAGAGGCGGCCCACGTAGGAGCTGTCTTAAAGGTAGAGCATGGGAAAGAAGAAGTGCTTCGGGCACTCCATCCCCCATGCCAGATGCCCCCCTTGGCCTCACTTCCCTCCTCTACGACCACTTCTGCTATAATTCACATTCATTCTGCTGCTCTTTGTCTTCTCCAACTCCTGAGTTTAAATGTCTTCTCTCTGTGAATCTTTCCAGACTGAAATTATAAATGGCTTTTGATTTTTGCATTAACAGATGAAAGGAAAAAACACATGGAGGATTAAAAATCACTTACAAAGCCCAAGTTTTTAAAATTGGATAGGTGTTGACTCTGGGATATTGAAATTTTTGGAAACTCATAGCATCTCAAACTCTACAATGAAACCATAGTGGAAGCTCAGTTCCAGAAGATCCTTGAAAGTCTCACCTACCTTGAATTCTAGGTAAAATTCTCCCTCCTCCTCACCTAATTCTGGGAATAAAGAGTATTTCCTCTCAAAAAATAATTGAAGCACCAAGTACTATTTCTCTTTTCTTCCCCATCCTCCAACTTTGTGGGTTGGCAAATTTTTAAAATAGCATATTCTAAAACCATAATTTTGTTTGATTTTTAAGAATCTTTTTTGAATTTGGAACAGATTAACTTCCTTTTCAAATGAAATCTAAATTAAAGCCACAATGTTTTAAAAATCCATACCCTCACAAAACTAGGCTTGAGTACACAACCCCCGCTTTCTGGGTTGTGTACTTTGAATCTCAACCCATGGGTCATTCATTCCCTTTCAGTTTAACCCATAGAAATGAAGGAGCTTGCTCACCGGTTGCTGAGGAGAGGTTACTACCCTACCAGAGCCAAGGGGAGCCCACATGCGCCTCCTTCACACCTGCTTCCTCCAGGGCCTGGCAGTGATGGTGTGTGTCTTGGGGGTTGACCAACTTCAGCAGAGACTGACTACAGGTGGCCAGCAAGAGGACCCAAGGCCTCGTGGCCAAGGAAGCCGTGTCCCTCTCCCCTCTGGTAGAGCGGACCCTGGATAGAGGCAGCTCGCCTTCCCTCCAAGATGACTATCACATTTCTCAGTCCACCTTGCCTGCTCGGGAAGTAGGTGGGGGTGAGGTAGGATGGAGTGGGAAACGCGGTGCGCATCTCTTTGGGGGGAAGGGACGGTCCGGGAAAGGTCGGTCATGCCTCCGAGTTGGCACAAAGCCCCTCACCACGCCTCACTGCCCCCAGATCTCCCTCTCCTATCCCGCAATGCCTTTATTCATCCAGCAGAGGGTGACTGAGCTCTTGATGTGTACCAGGCTCCGGACCTGCGAGCTCGGGATAGGAGCGCCTACACAGCAGCGCTAGAAGGATGCTGACCCACTGCTCACAGGGATGCACGCTTCATTATCAACTGAGAACAGCGCTCCGAGGAGAACGTGGCTTTGTGAGAGCGTGTGTCCCAGGAAACTGACGTGGACTGGGGAAGGTCTACCTGAGGAAGCCACGGCTGAGCTAAGAACTGAGGAGCGAGCGGAATCTAGACACTGACGGGTGTGGGTGGAGGGGCATGGCCTTCTAGACAGAGGTCAGCTTGTGCAAAGGCCTGTATCAGCAGGCCTGTTGTGATAATGGGCCAGAAAGACGGTGATTCTGGAGCGCGAAAACGGAACCACATGGAGCTGGAGATGTTTGCGGGGCTGGATCTCACCACACCCCAGGGGGCAATGCTAGTCAGGATGATCGTGAGGGGGATGGGTCCGTCCTCTAAAGTTCCTTGAATTAACAGCGTTGTGCCTGATTACGAGACTCCTGGGCCAGGTCACTCCATGCTCCCCGGGGACCCGAAGTCGCCCTCCTCCCCTTTTCTTCTGCCCTCCAGGATCTCGTCCCTCCCCGAACTTCTCACGCACCCAAATCTCTTCCGCGTTATCCGAATTTGGATGCTTGCAGACAAATCAATCGGACTGCATTGTGAGCTTATGGCCACCTGATGGCAGCAGAGAGTCAGCAAGCCTGGCCCCTGCGGCAACCCCTAGGCTGGGCGAGCCTCTGCTTCACCTTATGAGAGTTGGAAAGTTAGTCCCTAAGAGACGATGATCAGGTTATTTACGATAATAGGAATCTCTTGTCCAGATCTCCTGGGCTAGAAATTTCATAAATTTTTGGCATCAATTATGTGCTGGCTCTTAGCAGTATCTCTCTTCTGCTTAATTACACTGTGAAAAGGACATTATGCCCACAGGTGGGAAGTTGAGTGAGGCTCAACTCCTAAACAGAGAGGCTGATTCTCTATCCAATGTCTCACAGCAGGGCCAGATTATCTTTCCTCTCCCCGCTGCCTCCTGCATTCATTGAGGAATAAGACATCTCCTGCTCAGAGGCATCTCTTCCTTCCCTGTCAGAAGTCTCTCTGCTCCACATTGCCACTGGCGTGAGTGATATTGTGCCCTGCATCTTCCTCTGTTGTCACCTCCTCTGGCTTCTCCCCAGCACCCTCAGAGAGGTCTGTCTGCAACTCCAGGTCCTGCCCTTGTAGGGATGAAGTCAACGGATAGCAGCCACCACAGTGCGTCTTGTAGGAGGTGGTGGTGGTGTTCTGTCGCTCATGTCCAACTCTTTGCGACCCCATGGACTGCAGCATGCCAGGTTTCCCTGTCATTCAGTATCTCCCAGAATCTGCTCAAACTCATGTCTATTGTCGATGATGCCATCCAACCATCTCATTCTCTGTCACCCCCTTCTCCTCCTGCCCTCAATCTTTCCTTGTGGGTAATGAGAACCAGAGGGGAAAGGTGGTGGAAAAAGATAAGACATTGCTCCCTTTTGCAGGGAGTTTCTGAGCTAGTTGTGACTGAGTGCCAGGTGGTTTCTCAGATCACAGTGCCAGGCAAACTGAGAAAGGCCAGGGATGGGGTACTAATGGAATGCTTTAAGCATTCTGAAGCCTGGGGAACCCCTGTGGGCTAAATCAGTTGGGGGTGAGGGGCTCCCTGAAGCAGGGGAATTGTTAGGAAAATATATGGCTTGGATTTAGGAGTGCGAAGGAGCATGTGATAGACATAAGAGACAGTGAGTCAACCAAACAATGCATGAAGGGAAACAATGGGAAGTCAGGTCTAGAGTAGAGTACCAGCCAATGGGAAAGGGCCTTGAAGGCCAGACGAGAGAGCTGGATTTCAACTAAGGGGGACCCAGTGAAGGTTTTTGACAAGGGGAGTGACAAGTGAAATAAACATTAAACCAGATTACTCTGACATAGTCATTGCATCAGGCAAATGGGAGGAGAGAGAGACTGAGTAAGAAGACCAGTTAAAATGCCAGCTGAGTAACAGAACTTTACGAAATTTCTGGTACTTTCCTGTTTCTGTGACTTTGCTCATTCTATTCCTTCCACTTGAAATGCCCTTTTGCAAACCTTTCTCTGCTCAATAGTTTTTAAGGAAGAGTGGAATCCAGAGACTTGAACATCCTAGGACTTGGTCTGAAAGCAGGCCATAGAGATGAGGACCTCTGCCTCCTCCCATTCACCTGGCCCTGAGAACCATCAGAAGGGCTTTAGGCCATCCAGAGCCCCACTCTGATTTTACAGAAGAGGCCCCAGATGCCCAGAGGGAAGTGAGGGAAACAGTAAGTGTGGAAGAGAGGCCAGAGCAGGTAAGACCAGACAAGTGTAGGGTGAAATCTCAGCTCCACCACTTTACACTAGCTGTGCATCCACAGGCAAATTCTTTAAGCCAGTGGCTCTCAAAGTATGATCCTGGGATCCCTGGGGCTCCTCCAAGACCCTTTCAGGAAATCAAAAGATTGAAACTATTTTCATAGAAACAGTAAATTCTTATTTTCCTTTTTCATTCTCATTCCCTCATGAGCTTTTGAGAGGGCACATGGCATGTCTTCTAGTAAGTCAAGAGTTAAAGAGATTCACAAAACTGTGAAACAGTACTATTCTTCCTCCTTTCAAAAATTTATCTATGTTAACACATAAATTTGTTGTTGTTATGTTATATGAATCAATAATTTCTTGTTAAAGTTCAGTGTTAATTTCTAATATTGTGAACATGGATGAACATAACCTACATAAAGAAAAGTTCCTTGGGGTTCTCCATACTTCTTAAAAGTGTTAGAGGATAATGAAACTAAAAAGTTTGAGAAGTACGAATTTAAACTCTCTAGGTCTTCATTTCCTTATCTGCAAAATGGGCATATTACCTCACAGGATAGTTTGAGACTTAAAAAAAGATACTCCAGATAAAACACAAAACGTCTGCTCAAGGCCTCCTGGTATTGTGTTTCTTGAACAACGGCCTCTCCAACGTCACCTCAGATCTGTTCTTGGCTTTCTCTGGGAAGGTAAAGAATCTGCCTGCAGTGTGGGAGACCCACATTCGATCCCTGGGTCAGGAAGATCCCCTGGAGAAGGCAATGGCTACCCACTGCAGTATTCTTGCCTGGAGAATCCCATGGACAGTGGAGCCTGGTGGGCTACAGTCCAGGGGGTCGCAAAGAGTCGGCCATGTCTAACACTTCCACACTTTCACTTCAGAGACCCTAGAGTCTGGGGGATGAAGCATAGTGGAGTATGAAGATGCTATGCTACTGGAAGCCAGTGTCTGCAGGCGCAAAGTCCCCTTGCGTGCCTGAGGCAGATCCCCATACCAAGGTCAGCAAACAGTGACAAATTCTACTAGATTGCCTCTGCCACGGAGAGAGCCCAGAAACCTTTGTGCAGCTGTAGTTCACCCCTGTCACCACCTGAGGGCAGCACGCTCCCACAAGTAGAACAGCAGAGCCCTCTCAGGACAAAAAAGAAGCTTGGCCCTTTCAGAACAGAAAAAGTTACTTCAGAGAATGCCTCCCTTGAGAGAGTGTCTCCCTGAAACCTCTGTGACATTCTTCCAACAACTAGTAAGGGGAGCTGACCTGCCAGAAAAGTGAAAGTCATAAGTTGCTCAGTCATGTCCGACTCTGGGACCCCATGGACTGTATAGAATTCTCCAGGCCAGAATACTGGAGTGGGTAGCCTTTCCCTTCTCCAGTGGATCTTCCCAACTCAGGGGTCGAACACAGGTTTCCCGCATTGCAGGTGGATTCTTTACCAGCTGAGCCACAAGGGAAGCCCCTGAAACCTCTGTGACATTCTTCAACCAGTAAGGGCAGCCAACCTGGCAACAGGGATGATAAACCAAGAATATGAGAACAACCCTGAAGAGTCCCAGTGGTCTGTTTTCAAGTAAAGATTTCAAAAGTTGTATTACCTCCCCAATCCCCACGCTCTCTTTTTTTTTTTTTTTTTTTTTTTTAGCATTTTATTCATTTATTTAACACCCAAAACATTTTTTGGGGGTATACCCGATTAACAATGTTGTGGTAGATTCAGGTGAACAGTGAAGGGACTCAGCCACACATATGTATGTATCCACTCTCCCCCAAGTTCCCCTCCCATCCAGGCTGGCACATAACATTGAGCAGAGTTCCATGTTCTATACAGTAGCTCTTTGTTGGTTATCGATTTTAAATATAGCAGTGTGTACATGACCTTCCCAAAGTCCCCAACTTGTCACTGCTGGCATGATAAGCCTGTCTTAATTTCAATGAAAGCAAATGCTAGGAGTCATAAGATGGACTGCTGGACCCACTTGGCCACTAATTCCCTGTATAAGTGAGCCCCAGTTTCCTCATCAGTAAAGAAGAAAAAAGCATACCCGTCTCACAGGATTATGAGGCTCGAAGGAGAATGATGTAAAGAATCTTTGTGAAACCTGAGGTGCTATAAGCTCTTTAATAATTTATTCTCTTAGGAAAAGCCAAATAGGTAAATCCAGGTGGTGCTAGTGGTAAATAACCCCCGTGCCAATGCAGGTGGCATAAGAGGCATGGGTTCCATCCCTGGATTGGGAATATACCCTGGAGACGGGCATGGCCACCCACTCCAGTATTCTTTCCTGGAGAATCCCGTGGACAGAGAAGCCTGATGGGCTGTAGTTGATCAGGTTGTAAAGAGTTGAACACAACTGAAGTGACTTAACACAGATGCATGATATATGTATATAGATATGTAAGTCTTTTTTAATGTGTGCCAAAAATATATATATGCCTGACTTGGATCAGAAAGGCCCAGTGACCGAGCAAGATCAAGTTCCTTAGAGTTTTCTGGGTCTCCTGATTTAATTAAGCTCAGTCCAAATAAGATGGCTCTAGAAGACAACCATACAAATGTGACCTGAGAAGAACCGTACTTTCCCGTTAATAAGAATTAACACCAAAAAAAAAAAAAAAAAGAATTAACACCTATGTAACACTTTATAGCTTACAAAGTGGTTTTGCTCACATTCCCCCAACTCCTCCTGAGAACAGAGAGGAAGACATTCTCATTCATCTTCTTTCATAGTTAGAAAACAGGCCCAAAGAAGTGAAATCACTTGCTCAAGACCTCAAAGCAAGTCAGGGGTACAGCCGGACCCTCTGGGTCCAAGGTTTGCATTCTCTCCGCTGTGCAGCCTCAGAAGACTGGGGTGGTGAAGGAATCACCACCTCCATCTCACATCTCAGACATGACATGGGGGCAGCTCTGTCACCAACCACTCTGCGAGGCTGACTTCATCCAGCCTGAGGGCTCCTGGCCCCCACTTCCTCCACCTCCAGTAAATGCAGGCAACTTTTTTTAAAATGCAAAATGGCTTTACTCTTCAGTTTTAAGGACCTGCCACCACAGTTCTGAGCCCAACTCCCTCCTACCACCCAGCCCAAACCCTCCCAGGCAGTTTCCTCGGAGCCCACAGCTGTGCAGCCCCGAGCCACGTGGAGCCGCGGGAGCCAGGTGGCCGCTGGGGGCACAGGGCAGTGTGGAGGCGGGCAACAGCAGGCAGAGGGAAAGGGGCCACAGTGAGGTGGAGGTCACCTGGGGTCAGGGTCTGGGGCACTGAAGGCTTTGAGCTAACTTCCACTTATTCCTCAGGGCACTCAAGCAGATCCCTGAACCACCCTGCTCCTTGGTTGCTTCATTCATTGATACACCTTGTATATTCCCAAATATACCTTTATTCCCTATATAAACACAAGCCAAAGGAAGGTCCAAGTACTGTCAGACCTCTCTGTCTGAAGGAAGGCTTCATTCGATCTCCCCCATTGTAAAGTGAAAGTCACTCAGTCGTGTCCAACTCTTTGAGACCCCAAGGACTGTAACCTGCCAAGTTCCTCTGTCCATGGAATTCTCCAGGCCAGAATACTGGAGTGAGTAACCATTCCCTTCTTCAGGGTGTCTTCCCAACCCAGGTCTCCCACATTGCAGGCAGATTCTTTACCGTCTGAGCCACCAGGGAAGGCCTGTCTCCCCAATTGTCTACCCCTAAATTGTACTTTGTAATTCATACTAACATGTATTTCAGCCAGTCACTTCTACTCTTAACCTGGGGTCCATGGATAGATTTTAGGGGGTGATGGGTTCTGGGAACAAACTGGAGAGGGGGATACATCTCACTAACCTCTAAGTGAATTTAGCATTTCTCCACTATGAGCCCCAGTAGGATTAGCAGTGCCTGTGCTCCTGTCACTAACTGAAGTCAAGATGCTTCCACATTCTCTCAGTTGCTGCAGGTCTCGAACTATTATTTGCATTCATCACAACTTGGAAATTACAGCAGTTATTAGATCTACGGCTAGATCTGGTTATTGAATGCATTGTTAAAGAAAGTGGTAGATTACTCTGTCAGAAATTTGGTGTGTGTGTGTGTTTTTTTTTTTTAACTTTCAATAACAGTATTTCAGTACAGTTGGCTTCCTTCGTAATCTTAGGTATTTCAGTGTATGCATTTGGGAACATCAGCTTCACCAGACAGCCAGTGGAATCCTGCATACAAAAAGGATCAGGCCCCCTGACCCCAAGTGCTCCTCTGAGTCCTCAAGGACTGTGTCCAGCCAGGCTCATAGCACCAAGCTCGCTGCATGAGAGAGGCAGTGGAGAGAGGGCGAGAGAGTGAGGTACCTCCTTTCTCCAGCCCCTACAAACACTAAGACTTGCTATCTCGTTTAACTGTTACAAGAATTCAGAGAGGATGGCCGTATTGTGCATATTTTAAAGAGGAAGAAACAGAAGCTCACACAAGAAGTGAGCAACAGCCCATCTCCTGCCCTCTGCCTGCAAGGGCCAAAGCTCCGCGGAGCCCCACCCCATAATAGTGAAGAGCTTGGCCTCAAGTCAGCCACAACCACCTGTGTGGCTGAGGGCTGGTCACTCAACTTCTCTGAGTCTCCTAGTCCCCATCTCCGCAGGGGGACAAAAAACACCCATTCCACAGGGTTTCCTGGCGGAGCTCCATGAAACAACGTGTGTAAAGAGCTCAGCATGGTGCCCGGATCCGCTGACTGTACGCTGGCCGCCAGCACCGTCACATGAAAAGAGACTCATCGTGGTTGCCTTACAGTCTATTTTAGAAATTATAGGCAACTTTCAGGCCATTCTCCCATCTGCAACTCCTCTTATCAGAAACGGCTAAGAATTTGTTATCCTTCTCTCTCAGTATCCATGACTTCTTAGCGGCCAAATGGATCTTCCCCTTCTCTCCAGGGGAGGCACTCGGGCTGAAAAAGATGAAAGCAAACGTGTCAGGGCCGGGAGGAGGGAGGATGGGTGTCCGGCGGCCGCAGTGCAGGTATCAGCAGTCCAGAGCTCGCCTGAGCAGCGCGTTCCTGCCAGAGATGAGTCCGCTGCAGGGTGGAGGGCAACGTCGTGCCATCCGTGTCTCCAAGTGCCTGTGTGTAATTTATTTTCTTGCAGGGTTGGGGGGAGGTGGCCGAGGCTTCACAAGCTGTACCTGACAGATAATTACACAAAGACAAATTGTGCTCGGCCTTACCCTTCTCCGAGTATGGCAACCTCCAGACGCTGCGTGTGGTGGAGGGGAGGCGGGGGCGGGACGCGGGCAGGGGGCGTGGAAGAGCGGGAGGGGGCGGCTGAGCCCGGCTGACCCATTACTCATCCACAGCTGGGCGGACAGTGGAGCCGGGAGGGACTGCGGCGGGCCCTGGCTGAAGCGCACAGGCTTCTCTGGACTGTGTCGTGGCTCTCTTAGGCGATGACAGACGCAGGGACAGTCCGTGCGCTCCCCGCGCCTCGTCCAAAGCTAGTGCTCTATGAGAGGCCACATGCCAGACCCCCAGGGGCCGTGCGGACCCCACACAAGGTGCTCTGCTGCGCCCCCTAGAGGAGAAGCCGCCCAGAGCTTGGCGGGGTCCCGACTGGCGCCCCTGGCTCTGCTCTGGGAGCTGGTGGGAACTGCAGTTTCTCACGGATAGGGGGAGGGTCTCCCCATCTCCCAGACTCCAGCCTGCATTCTCCCCACACCCACTATCTTCCCCCTTTTTCTTCCCCTATCTTCCCCCTTTTCCTTCCTCTTTCGATTAAAACTTTTTCTGTTGCATGACAGGATTTTATTTTTTAATGTTCCCAGGAGAAAACGTTAAAGATAATGTATATAGCCTACGATCTTTCTACACTTAAATAAATAAATAAAACGGTGGTGATTTTCACTGTGTTGTTATAATTATTTTATGTTGACCAGCATGAAAGCTAATAAAAACAAATCAAACCTGTGAACATATTTTTTTTTCTTTTTTAAGAAAGAGAAAAACGGACTGTTTAAGCCCAGGGAATCTACAAAGAATTTAGTTTTCAGTTCTTCCAAAGCTGAGGGACAGCTTCGACTCCCTCATCAATAAAACTAAAAACAAAATATTGTCCTTGTTCAGTCATTTATGGGTGGGGCATCTATTGAGCATCAGTGGAATGTCTGGCGCTGAGTGTGACATAGACTGGTCTGTATCACCAGTCTGTATATGTGCGGCATATTGGGCAGCCCACCAAGACAGAGTGATTGATGTCCTCTATGGAGGGGCAGGGAGAGCTCCAGTGAGGAGGCTTCTGTGATCGATAGTTCTCTCCTGGGCCACATTCTTTAGCACAGAGCCTGCCACAATCTTCTTCTTTCTGTATCTATATAGTATATCTCAGTATGTGGCTCGTTTTTCCCTAGAGCCTCCTCTGAAATCCCAGGTAAGGTTAGCAGCTTCCCCCACCCCATCTCATAGTGGAATTACCTGTGGTTGCATCTTCCACAACCGGAAAGGCTGGAACCACCTTTTCCCTCCCCAGCCTCATAGCGCCCAGGGCAGGTACACGACTATTACTGAGCTGAATGGGCCTCGCCTTCTCGATCAGTCTCCGACAAGCTCTGTCATTCTCCTCTTGCCCTCTCTCTTCCATCCTCCTCCTCCATTTGGCTCCTGTCTCCCTCTGTGCTGTGCCTCTTCCCGGCTCCTTTGTTCTCTTTCATAAGATCTGTAACTGAGGAAAGGTTCCTCCTCCTTGTCAGGCCCATTCATTCTCCTTCCACCATGCAGCCTGGGCCTGCTCGATTTATATCACTCCTCTCCCGGTTCTCAACCTTCCTTTGGCTCCTCCCTCTTTTCCCAGAGCTGTGGCTGGGCTGTGGCAGGTGCTCTTAAGCCCCACACAGCCCCAGCAGCATCCCCATTCCTCTGGGCCCATATGCACACACACACATACACACCCTGGTTCAGGCACACCCCAGTCCATCCATGCATCCCCATTCCCTACACAGACCTCCCGGTACATACACGTGCCCCCACCCAAACACCCACACCCCCGGTCTTCCTGCCTTTCCACAAGAAACCACTTATCCTTTCCACAAGGGGGAAGGAGGAGACCCCTTGGGCATAAATCCACAAGTTCTTTGGAATAAGAAAGTCCAGTAAATCTCAGGGGACAGGGACCTCAGATGACAGCAGGCTTGGAAGGGATTCAGCAGGAAGGTTCAGGTCCCCACAACACAGCTGCTCCTCACTCTCCAAGTCACATGTCCTTGAGGCTCTTAGACCACTGTCCCTGCTCAACCCCTGGCCTGGGCCCTCTCTTGATCTCTTCCTCCAGGCCTGCTGGGGCCCTTCTGGCTCCTCCTGCCACTCCCTCCTTGCTCCCTGAGAGCCTTTCAACTTCCTCCACACTGAAGACATCACCTGAGGTTTCCTCAAGCTCTGGGCTTCAACCTCCAGCCCTTCACTTTCCAACCTTCCCTGTCCCCGCACTCTCTTCCTGAGGCTACACTTGCATCCCAGCCCAGCTCCTCATCCCCTGCCTCTTTCAGACACATCTGCCCCAAATGACTCCTGCTCCTTCTTCCCTGCCCCTGCCTACCCTGACACTCCCTTCCATTCACAGGCTCCCCTTGTACAGAGAACCTTCCTGAATCTATGACCATAGAAGACAGTCTCCTGCCTGGGATATTAGGGACAGTCTCTACCTCTAACATAGAGTCGTGGATTAGCACAGTTTGTGGATTTCTGAGCCCATCCAATGCAACCTTTTTATTTTTACAGATGAGAGAACTGAGGCTCAGAGGGGAGGAAAGCCATCAGGAGCACACAGCTCATCCACTGAAGCACTCGCTGCTCACTCAGTGCGCATACCCTGCTAGGCAGAGGCCTGCATGGACACAAGTTCCATTGCCTGAACTGTTTTGGTGTTGATGGCGCAGTAAAGAGGTTGGGGGGTGATGAAATCTCAGGGAATAATTCTGAAAGAGACAACTTCCAGCTTCTTTCTGAGACTTGTGAATGAAACTTAGAGTTGACAAGATGGTCAAGTGGCTGATTTAGTCAACCCTCACTGGAAGAAGATGATCCCAAGAGATGCCAGCCTGGCAGTCTGGATTTCAATCTCTCTTCACTCTCTCTCTTTCTCTTTGTCCTAGAAGACTTTTGGCTTCAGGAAGGAAACACTTCAGGTGAATGAGGAGGAAATGCTCATTCTTAGAATCTTTTATTTGGCTGCATGTGATCTTATTTGGGGCATTCGGATCTTTGCTTTGGCATTCGGAATCTTTAGTTGCAGCACACAAATTTAGTTGCACCAGGAGGGATCTAGTTCTCTGACCAGGGGATGAACCTGGGACTCCTGCGTTAGGAGTTCCACTCTTAGCCACTGGAATACCAGGGAAGTTCCTTGGGATCAATCTTGATTTTTCAGCCCCTGGAAATGACAGGCAGGGTACTGAGTGTGTTTTCCTGTGGGCATAGGGACAGAGATTAGAATTGGCTAAGAAACTGATAAGGAATATGCCAAAGGGGAAAAGCGAGGCAGAGGTGGCCGAGACCAGGAAAGGAGTGAGCCAAATTTCCCTGCGAGGCTGAATTCCACGCGGGGAGAGATGACTGTTTTAATCATCCCTGTATCCCCGCTACCCCTCTCATCTCCGGTCCCAGCACAAAGAAGAGAGTGATAGGGAGGAATCGAGGGAAGGAAACACTAAGTGAGGCTCAAAGAATATGAAGCCGAAAGACAGAGGGAAATGGGTGAAACAAAGGAAACCGCTTAAGAAGCAAAAAAGGCAGCAGAAAGAAGGGTAGAGAAAACGAGTTGGCTTCCCCCGCGCTGGCTTCGGGCTCCGAGTGGCCGCTGGGAGGCGCCCTGCGCACCGCGCTCTCTCCCCGCTCCCTGCTCCCTGCTCCCGGCTCCCCGCCCGCCCGAACTCCCTGCTCCCGCCGCCACACTCCAGCAGAAGCCATTACAGAGAACAAACTACCTTCTTGTCTCCGAGATGGGTCCCCGGGGCGGAAGGCAAATTGCCTGCCTCGTGCATAATAAACCAGGCGTGGAGAGGCGTGCGGAGGAGGCCCCGGCTGCCGGCGGGCAGAGGCAGCCCCGCGGTGCCCACCGGGTCCGCTGCGCCGCCCGCCCCCACCGCCCCCGGAGCCTGCAGTCCCTATCCCAGCGTGGCTGGCTGCACCGGGTGCCCGAGAGGTCAAGGGCGCATGGGGATAGGTCTGGGAGAACCTCCAAACTCTGAACACCGGTTTGCACCCGTATGCCCATCTGCATCCAGTACACAGACAAGTTTTTGAATGTTGGCTGATCCCAGGAAAACGACACCAAGAGCTTCTGTCTTTGTCGGGTCACTTGCTTCTGCCTGGAATGCCTTTCTGCTTTTGAAAAAGCAGGCTTTCTCATCCTCCCAGTCCCTGTCAGAGGGCAGCAGTTCTCACTCTGAACCCCCCACAGTTACTAGCAATGGCTTTCTTCTTTGTGCTAAGGTGGCACTGTGTTCAGATTCCTGGTATTTGGCAGTTACATCACATACTACATTTACGTGCATACAGGTCTCTGTTATTTGACTGCACATTTCTGAAGAGCAGAAAGCTTTATTCACTAATCTGTATACCCCAGAGACTTAGCCCTGAATCACTGAATGAAACAATGAATGAGTGTAAAAAATGAAACTAGAGATCCAAATCAATTTATCACAGGTTCTTTTCCACCACTTACTATTGGCTTCCTGCAATTCCTGTTCTGCCTTGAGATTCTATATAGGGCAGAGGAACTATACATAGATGTTACATAGTGGGTGAACTTGAAACAGGAGGGAAGGGGGCAGGGCACCATCTTTGGGAGAATGACATAGCCACAGAACATGACAAAAACTGGTTGGAACCAAGTAGGTCCAAGATGGTTGAAGATTTGACTTCCAGTGGACCTTGAGCCTCATCACATGCTCATTGTAATACATTAGCATGCTAAGTGATATACCCACCAGCACCATGACAGTTACCAGGAGGGCCATCAAAGATCAAAATAGGAGCAGTGGCCCAATTCCTGGAAATCTCTGCCCCTTCCTTGAAATAGTTGGAATAACCCTCCCACCTATTATTAGCCTATGAAATTATGTGCGTGCTATGTCGTTTCAGTCATGTCTGACTCTTTGCGACCCTATGGACCATAAGCCACCAGGCTCTTCTGTCCATGGGATTCTCCAGGCAAGAATATTAGAGTGAGTTGCCATGCCCTCCTCCAGGGGATCTTTCCAACACAGGGATCGAACCCGTAGCTCTTATGTCTCCTGCATTAGCAGGCAGGTTCTTTACCACTAGTGCCACCTGGGAAGCCCAGCCTATGAAATTACCTAGCCCATAAAAACTAACCACCCCATATGTGGGGGCCTCTCACCTCCTGAAATGACGCACACTCTATAGATCTCTCTAAACAGATTGACTTCTTACCTATCACTTGTCTTTCACTGAATTCTTTCTGGGATGAGACATCAAGAACCTGAGTTTCAATAGGTCCTGAGATGAGGTGTGTGATCTCAGTTAAAAGACTGTGGATTCAAGTCCCAGTCTGAGTTACATGATCTCAAAACCTCCCCAGGGGAGATTAGCCAGTCTCAGAAAGTGTGTAGGAAGAAGACATTGAGAAGAGAAAGGGGTACATATGGAGCCTAGGCCTTGCCTGCAAGGAGCTCCCAGTCTCACGATGAAGCCACTCAAATAAACAGTGACAAGCCAATGTGCCAAGTGCATGAAAGAAAAAAGCAGGGGAGCCAGAATTTTTCCTGAGATAGGCCAACAGTCACAAACCTGCCTGTGACTCTGGCTCCAGAGATGGGGGCACAGGAAAAGAGCACCTATGAGGAACCTATAACAAGACAGTGCAGGAGGAGAGAAAATCTCCAGGCAGGGGGCAAAGCCCAGGGGTGAGCTTAGAAAAGGTCAAGGGGGATAAACAAGAACAAGAGAGTTCTCTCTCTTTTCCAAGGAGAGAGCCATTTGAAGGAGGCAGGAAATGGCATGGCCCACGTGATGGGGAACTTTAAGTAGTCTCACAAGTGTTCTCCTAAAACCCTAGAAACAGACTGAACCAGACATGGGGCTCGACAGAGAGGGCCAGTTCATGGAGCCCTCGACTGACTTGTTAGTGGGCTTAATTTTGTTCTGACCTTGACAGAGAGCCATTGTCAATGCAATGGGCTGGGGTTTGATCCCTGGTCAGGGAACTAGATCCCAAATGCTGCAAATAAGACCCAGTGCTGCCAAATAAATGAAACTTTTAAAGTGACACTATAACAGAAGAAAATAACTGAAAAGTGACCATTGGATCTGATAACTAGAGCAAGATCCATTTGGAAGGTTTGGCAGGATCAGAAGATAGACTGTCGTGTGTTCAGGTGGTGAAGTGATAAAAGCGGGAAACCACAGGTCTTGGATTTCCCGAAACTTAGCTGGGAATGGAAGAAAAGAGTTTGGCTATTAGCTGGAGGGCACCATATTATGGAAAGGAAGAAGTATTTTTTTGTTTGTTTGTTTGTTTGCAGCTGGCAACACAATTCCTTTTTAAAGTGTCAACACTTTGGTAAGCTGTGCTGGGTATAATAACAATGACAGAGGGGAGTGTATTGGGGGGTGCTTCGGGATGACAAGCAAGGATGACTGATTTGTCATAGGAGTGGAGGTCTTCCCAGAAGAGATAACTCCCGATTTGAGTCTTTAAATATGAGTGAGTTGTCTTTTTTTTTTTTTTTCTTTTTCTTTCCTGTGATTATGGAGGCCCAAGAGTCAGAGATGTTGCACTAAGTCCATGCCAAGTATGAAGGAAACAAGTTCTGGTGGGAATTCTTTTTTTTCTTTTTCTTTCCTGTGATTATTGAGGCCCAGGAGTCAGAGATGTTGCACTAAGTCCATGCCAAGTATGAAGGAAACAAGTTCTGGCGGGAAAGACTTAGGGTCAAAAAGCTTCCATTCTTCCTCTTGCTACCGCTGTGCCATAAATATTACACAGAAGCCAACGGTTCTGAACGGAAAACTGGAGAGGAGCATTTGAAAATCAGGTTGCTTCATTGCCACTAAGTTGGTATCCCTAGAAGATATCAGAATCATGGAATCCTAGTTGTTAGTGCTTAGAAGCAAACTCACAATTCAGTGGTCCAAATTCCCCCTGATTTTTCACAGATAAAAAGTGTGAAGATGTCAATGTCATCATCATCAACGGATCCCAGTTCCCTGATTCAGAGCACAACCAGCCCACATGCCTGAACTCAAATATTAGACTTTTTGTCCACAACCTACCAGAATTCCCAAAGTATCTACATCTGCCCTAAGGTTTATCTACCTCCATGGAATTTTCTTTTTTCTTTCTCTCTCTCTCTTTTTTTTTTTTTTTTTTTTTTTTTTGCCACATGGCTTGTGGGATTTTAGTTTCCTGACCAGGAATTGAACCCTGGACCCTTGGCAGTGACAGTGAAGAGTCCTAACCACTGGACAACCAGGGAATTCTCTTCCTCCCCATGGAGTTTCTAATCCAAGACAAACCTCTGCCCAGCAATGGGGGAGGCCATGCCCTCCCATAAGAAAGGGACAATTCTTGGGACTTCCCTGGTGGTCCAGTGGCCAAGACTCTGCAGTCCTAATGCAGGGGGCACAGGTTTGCTCCCTGGTCAGGGAATGATACCCTACACATTGCAACTAGGAGTTCAATTGCTTCAACTAAAGATTCAGCAAGCAACAGTGAAGATCAAAGATCCCTCATGCTGCAGCTAAGACCTGGTACAGTCAAATAAATAAATATTTTTTTAAAAGAGAAAGAAAGGGGTGGTTTTGAACAATGAGGTCTGTCTCTCTTTTCCTACCCTAGAGAGGGGCTGCCCTTTTAAAGGATGATCTGGCATTCCAGCTTCATTCCGTGACATGTGGTCAGACCAAAGGGACAGGCATGCAAAAAAAAAATATTGCTTTAATAAGTGAAGAGACTGTTAATAGCCCTTCAGGTTATTAGAAGGAGAGAGCTGGAGGCCTGGGGGCTCTGAGGCTGGAAGTTTCTTGGGTTTATTTGCTGAGCTTTTCTGAGCTGGCCCCGTGGGACCTGGGATGGAGAATGGGGAATTCCCGTTAAGGCTTGACTTCCAAGGCCCATTCTTCTGAACGTTGCATGTAATCACATTTATGAAAGTGCTTGGCACATTTACTTAATAAATGTTAGCTTCTTCCCTACCCTGGTGGCTGAGACAATGAAGAATCTACCTGCAATACAGGAGACCAGGGTTCGATCCCTTGGTCAGGAAGATCCCTTGGAGAAGGGAATGACTACCTGCTCCAGTATTCTTGCCTGGAGAAAGCCATGGAATCCCTGATGAGCTACAGTCCATGGGGTCACAAAAAGTCGTATACAGTTGAGCAACTAACACTTAGACTTTCCCTATCCTAAGCATACCCCAGGTAGTTTCTGGTACCCCAGGAGTACCCCAGCGTACTTCAGGTAGTTTCACTGAGAAAGGGATCCAGGGATCAAGAGAGCAAGGCCGGTGGAACTAGAGTGGTAAGCAATCAATTGAGGATGGAGGTCGGCAGGAGCCAGGTAAGGTAGGGCCTGTTGGAAATGAGAGTGGATCTATTCTAAGTGGAATAAGAAGCCACAAGGCCCAGAGCAAAGCAGTGAAGTGATGTGATTTACATTTTAAAATGATTACTCAGGTTGCATAATTTCAGTTAAAGTCTAATTTTTTAGTACTGATGGTGAAACTAAGAAGAGATTCTTTTTCTCCCCAAGTAGGGTAACAATGGCTTCCCTGGTAGTAGAGAATCCACCTGCAATGCAGGAGACCTGGGTTTGATCCCTGGGTCGGGAAGATATCCTAGAGAAGGAAATGGCAACCCACTCCAGTATTCTTCCCTGGGAAATCCCATGGGCAGAGGAGACTGGCAGGCTACACTCCATGGGGTTGCAGAGAGTAGGACATGACTGAGCACGCATGCACGCAGGGTAATAGTTCCCTAGGGAATCACTATCAATGCCCTGCTGCGGAGAACGGAATCTAGGGACACAAAGAATGGAAACAGAGAAAACATTTAGGCACTGCAGGGGTCTGGGCAGTGCTGAAGGACCAACTAGGGGATAGCAGTGAAGGCCAGGCCTCATGGTGGGTTTGGGGAAACATGCTTATTTAATATCCCATTGTGCTAGCTCTTCCCTCAGCTGATGACATAGGATCATTATTCCCATTTTATGGATAAGAAAATTGAGGCTCAGAAAGCTGCCATAACTAGACTTGAACCCATATCTCCTGATTGTCAAACTGAACACAGAAAGGAAGGGGACAGGGCACAATCTTTAAAAAAAGAGAAAATGACATAGCCCAAGGACATGACATGAAGTGATTAGAGCCAACTAGGTCTAAGATGGCAGATGAGTCAATTTCCACTAGACCTTAAGCCTCAGTGCATACTCATTTTAACACATCAGCAAGCTGACGCACCGCAGGTGCCAGGACAGTTCCAAGACGGACCATAAAGGTCAAAAAGTGGGTGGTGGCCCAGTTCCTGGAAATCCCCACCCCTTCCCCCAAATAGCTAGAACACTCCTCCCACTCATTAGCCTATGAAATTACCCGCCCCTATAAAAACACAACCCCATGCCCTGGTGCTGCTCTCACCGTCTGGTCTGGCCCACACTCTGTCTGTGAGTGTTTCTAACCCACTTCTTACCTATCACTTTGCCTCTGAATTCTTCCTGTAAGGAGACATCAAGAATCCGCGCTTCATTCATTCCTGAGACCAGGTGTGTGATCTCAGTTAAGAGGCCATGGATTCAAGTCCCAATCTGAGTTGCATGGTTTCGAAACCAGACAGCTAACAGATCTTAAATCCTAGAAGCCAAGCCTGAAACACTGTGATGCTAGCCATTAAAAAATTCCAAGTAGGCCATTCCAAGAATGTGGCCATTCCACACAGAGCATTCCAAGTTTTGGGGGACCCTGAAGAATCTAGGTTGAGGTGCGAGGCCTGGGAATCCCTCTTATTCCATCTTCTCGGGATTATTGTCTGAGAATCTGGTACTCTCACTGCAGTGGGGGGGTAGGACCTAGGGTCACTGGAAGGTTAAGGGGCCTCCACTCTCTTTTGGGGAAGAGTCAGGAGATACTGTCTGTACTTATTGACTGTAAGGAGGTAAAGGAACATAGAGAACCTCACTGGGTTGAGGTTGGAAATGGTCCCTCAGACTAGTGGGGTGGGGCAAAGTGGGTAAGGTTGTTTTCTAGCAGTTGTTCAAAACTCACTCAAAAGGGCAGATGTGGAAGAGTCAGGAAACCATATCATAAGAGAAAATTAAGAACCAGAAATATGTAACTTGGAAAAGAGGTATCTCGGAAGAAGCATGACATCCTGACAACTGCATTTCAATACCAAAAGAGTTGTTTGGGAAAAAGGGGTGGTGAGTACAGACAGCTGTGCCCTGAAGGCAGAATTACAGCATTGGGAGAAAATTGCAAGGAGGCAGATTCCTGCTCAGTGGAAGGAAGAAATGTCTTTTAGTTAATACTGCTGAAATAATAGAAAAACTTGATTTCTTTAAAAAGTAGTAATAAGAAATTAACAATACTGCATGAGGAGGCTGGCGGGCTACAGTTCATGGGGTTGAAAGGCGTTGGACATAGCTTAGCGACTAAAGAGCAACAGCAATGTTTACATCCATTAGGTTGAACCGTATAAAATTGCTGATGTTCGACCATTTCTGATCTATGAAAACAGCAATCACATATGGCTTGATTGACTTCATTTTCCCATCTCAGAATAATTTCCAAAGTCCTTTCAATGGCCTCCAAGTTCTCCTGGATCTGTTTGACTCCATCTTTCTCTCTGACAGGATCTCCTACCACCTCCCTCTACTCTCCCTGGACAGACTCCTTGCTGAGCTTTAAATCCTTTAAACTCATTTCTTGCCTCAGGATCTTCACAGCTGCTGTTCCCTCTGCCTAGAATATTCTTTTTCCAAGTTTACCTGTCCTCTTATAGAGGCTTTCTCTGACCACCCAACACAAGTCCATCTCTCATGATCCCCTGTACTCAGCTCTGCGTCTCTTCAGAGTACTTACCATTATCTGACACACACTTCTCTGTTTATTGTCCCTTTCACATCATTAAAACATAAGCGCCACAAGAGCAGGGACTTTGCAGTGTTCCATGCTGTAGCCCCAGGGTTTGAAATAACGCCAGACATATGGGGAATGTTCGATAAATATTTTTTGCGTGAACGAAGGAACAATTTTTATCAGTGAGGAAACCGAGGCCCAAAGAGGTCAAATGATTTTCCCAAAGGCATCGAGCTGGTGCCTGGAAAAGCTGGAGGGAAGCCCAAACATTCGGATTCCAGAGCCCAGACTCCATAAAAAGCCACCCTGTTTTCCAGTCCCTGGACGGCCTTGACTCAAAGCCTGCTTGTCTCTGAGGCAGAATAGCGGCTCCTCCTTTGGGTCCGTATTTGGCCCCAAAGATGCCTTCAATTTTTGAGATTCTCTTCTCCACAGGTAAGCATCTATTTTTGTGAGGGCTCTGAGAAGAGCAAGGTTTTGGTCATCCCTCAGGCTACAGTATCACTGAGCAGCCAGACTAGGAGGTTTGAGACTATTTGCAAAGAAGTCCCAACCTGTGTCTCTTCTGAGGAGATGGAACATTTATCTGAGCCTCAAAATATGAAATATTTCCCAGTTTGCAAATGAATGCAGGATGCGTTTGCAAAGCGACCACCAAGAGAGCAGTATTATGTGGAGAGGAACAAAAAGAAAAAGCTCTGGGTTCAGTTCTGGGAGCTGATGGCTCTGCTCTCCCCAGGAGGTTGCCTCTGTGTAGTTAATTACAATGAGTAAAGGAAATGGGAAAGTGAGTGCCATGAAGTGATCTCTCTCCTCCCCCCAGGTTTCTGCTTTGCAGAGGGGATCTTTTGGTTCTAGAACCTTGGGGACCATAAAGACAGGCTCTGTCGTCCCAGCTGGATGGGCACATGCTATCAATACCAGTATCTTGTGCACAAGGGTAGGGGCAGGGGTATGGTTGTAGGAGCAAGGTGTGTGGCATGCATGCTGCAGACAGTGGCGATGGGTGGGAGTGGAGTGCTAGAGTGTTAATATACCCAAGTAATCAACTCACATTTGAATAGCTTTTAGCAATTTACAAAGGGTTTTTGTGTACCTCATCTCACTGAGTGTTCACAACATTTTACAGATAAAGAAAAGGCAGCTCAGAAAGATGTGCTGACCTGCCCTGAATCAGAGTTCCAAGAGACAACTGCTGGGATGTTAACCTAAATCTTCTCATTCCAGAGGCCATGGTCTTTTCATAACCCTTTGGCAATTGTTGACACCTTTTGTGATGTCTCTAAGGAAAAGGGGCAGAGGTGAAAGGGGTATATGCTCACTGCTCACCTTTCTCTAGGCTAATACAAGCTAACATTTACTGAATACTCACTTGCTGGGAACTCTGCTAAGTACTTTATATGGGAAAAGGAACTACTAGTCCATTTCACAGGGAGAAAAGTGAGATGCAGAGAGATAAAGTAACTTGCTGTAGGGGAACAGAATTTGCCACCCTAAAATATGTTTTTGGCATCTTGTTTTAATCTGGATGTTTTCTGTGAAACAGTATACTTGGGAAGGGCTCTAAAGGACGTAGGAATTGCCCTATGGTAAGAAACCGTCCATGGGGTCGCAAAGAGTCGGACATGATTGAGCAGCTGAACAACAACAAGAAACATTTACACTTATAAGGGAAATCTCCACTTGTCAGACAGTCTCCCTCCCCTTACTGCGAAGAGTAGGATGACCAAATCTCTAGAAGTTCTTACCAAGGAAGAAGACAAAAACTTAAACCTGTATCATAATCACCCTTGTTTGCTGGGTGACTATAACTTCCCATAACTGACTCTCCCCACCCTCAACCTCCTCTTTTGTCTTTAGCTGATCTCATGGTATTTGAGGATGGTATTTAAGGAAAGGGCTTTGGTCAAGTAAGCTACTCAGTTTTCCTGGATCTTTACCCTGTATACATGCCACTAATTTCTGGGTGATGTGCTCCTATGCCTCAGGTCAATTTAATTCTTAAACAAGTCAGGAGAACCTAGAAGGGTAAAAGAAAACTTCTTCATCCCCAACATTATCCAAGATTAAGCAGGAGCAGACGATGAAGCTCTGTACCAGTCAGGACAGGGCACAACAATGCCGCAGTAACAAACATCTCCAAAACGTCAGTATCTTAACAAAACAAAGATTCGCTTCTCCCTCAAACTGCAAAAGGGTTCTGCTTCACATTATCACTCAGGGACCCAGGCCGAGAGGGACTTCCACTGAAGTTATACCATCTGGAATAAATGAGCTCCCGTTGCTATGGCAGGCAAAGAAAGAGCTGGAGGGTCTCACTAGCAATTAAATGCTTTGGTCTGGAAGTGACATGTCACTTCTGTTTACAGAACACTGGCCAAAACTAGTCAGGCTGGCCTTGCCCAATAGCCAGGGGACTCAAATAGAGGACTCAATATTAGTGAGTACTGGTAATGTCTGTCAGCCTGGCAGACTGACTTGAGAGCCCATGTTTTAATCACCATGCAATCCCACTTCATCAAGGATGGACTGCTCCAGGGTAAATTTCTTTTATGCATTATGTTGGTGCGCTGGGTTCCCTTCTCTCCCTCCTTGTATTCCTTTAGCACATACTGAGCAACTATATGCCAGGGACTCTGTTGGGTGATAAGCATACTAAACAAACAAACAAAAAGATATAGGATCCCTACCTTGAAATGCCCTTATTTTAAGAGGAAAATACTGATGTGTTATACACAAAACCCTGTGATCAAAGCAATCGGTCACAAATGAGATCAGTGAGATGTAGCCACCTGTCCTGAGACTTCCCAGGAGATAGAGAAGGTGAGCACATGATAAATCAGGCAGGGCTTCCTGGGAGAGATGGCCTTTGAGCTGGGCCATAAATATAGGTAAAATTTGCAATAAGAAAGTCAAAGGACAAGGGCATTCCAAGCAAAAAAGGAGCCTGGACAAAAGCATAGAGGAAGCAAAGTGCAGAGGTTACTCCAAACGAGGCATGATTCCGTTAGACTGTGTTGAAATGTTGGGTAAGTGGAAGGGAAGGCTGAGTGATCTAAGGTGATCTTGGAGGACTTTGAAGTTCATGCTTTCGGTATGAAAGTACAGACAGGAGCAGGTTTGTACCAAGGCCAAGAGCTCCTGTTATGAGGCAGGAGACCTCTCAAGGAAAGAGGAGCCTATTAAACTCTGCAGACAGTGGTGGTAAAGGGGCTGTTGGTGTCATTCCTACCTGTCCTCAGGCTGCGAGTGACTTGAAGAAGGGCCTGGGCCCCTGCATAGGAATAGGTCTAATACAGGAGACAGGCTCCTGTGGCCTAGATATGAATGGATTCCCCCTAAAACCGAGTGCCCCTGCCAAGCTTATGATTAATCTTGCCATCTAACACCTTATTCCATTTCTTGCCCCACCCACCCCTTTTTAAGGATTGAGGGATATCAAAGAAAAGGGGGACTTGAAACTGAAGAGGACCCTGCAGGACCCTCCTAGGGGCCTGTGTCCCCATTTCTTATTTGTCCTAGGGCTTCTCTGGGTTCTGAAGAGCAGACTCAAGCAGTTACTAATTAGGGAAGTGAGGGGATGTACAAACACAGGGAAAGCAGTCAAGAAACAATAGTTCAGTGATCAAACAGAGTCCTAGTTCCTCTTGAGGGACATAGCTAATAATCAGACACACTTCTTTGAGTTGTTCTGCAGGAACTACGACCCCCCACCCAGGTGGAAGATGATGACTACATGCTGACCACAAATCCATAGACCCCAGACTGGTTGGAACCAGGAGGCTGGTGATTAAGATTCCTGAAACACCACACTGTCACCTACCACCAATCAAAAAGAAGGTTATGACCCCTACCACCCTCATTCCCCCCAAATCTTACACCTCAGCCAGCTAGTAAGATGACCCGAGACAAACCTACATCTCCTAAGTTCTGGGATGGTGTCTTCTTTCTCTGCTCCAAACTCCAGCGTTTCAGTTTGGACCTAGCGCACACGAACTATGGTGTGACAAGCAGCATGTGGCACCCTATACAGCTCCCAGACTTGTCCCCATGTGCCTGCTGACCCTGGGGTTGGGCTCTGGGGATGCAGAGACAAATAAAGTGCATCCCGAGCATACACACAGCACAGGAGATACCCTGCCTAACACTACTTGGCCTAACAGAATGCACTTGGGCCTCCATGATTGCATAAACTTGCTTCTTCTCTTTTTTTTTTTTTCCAACTCTCTTGTTTACTTCTGGATCTCAACTATCATGCCATATTTTACCTGTGCCAGTTCAACTTACCTGGCTGTAGACTCGAGATTCACACTGCATGGGCCTCTCATCCTCACCCAGGTTGAACGCCCTGTGGGCTATCTACAGGTTCATGGTCCAGGATACACTGAAACTGCAGTCCCCACTGCATCCTGCCCCTCCCTCTGTAGTAGCTCTTGGTCATGCTCTACAACCTTCTTGGAAATGGGTTGCACTCTCTCAAGTATTTTTTTCAGCTCCTACGTCCCTATCTGTCTATGACTGTGTCTGTGTCCCTTGTGTACAAATAGGCTGCTGTGGACCATCTTTAGTTTGCTGGTCTCCTAACCGGATGAGGGAAATGTGTATGTATTATCTGCTCAGTCATGTCCGACTCTTTGAGACCCTATGGACTGCAACCCGCCAGACTCCTCTGTCCATGGGATTCTCTAGGCAAAAAGATTGGAGTGGGTTGCCATGTCCTCCTCCAAGGGATCTTCCCAACCCAGGGATTGAACCCAGGTGTCCCGCATTGCAGGCAGATTCTCTACCATCTGAGCCATCAGGGAAGCCTGGATGAAGGAAATAAACCATTGTATTTCTTTTGTGATTTATAGTTTTCAAAAACATTATCTGAAAACAATTTTTTTTTCTTTTTTTTTTTTTGCCAGTTATCCTCTAAGACTGCTGTGAAAAGAGCAAAGTAAAATCTCTGCAAATTCTACTAAACTTGGGGAATCCAGCATTTCTCAGCAGGATGGTCTGTGTGTGTGTATACTGCTGCACCATCTGTTTTTTCATTCTGTCTCACTTCAAGTTCAAAGGGCTGGCGACCCGGCAATTTTGAACTTTTACCCAAACCACTGCATTTTTAAATAAATGAAATCAGTCCTGTTCACCCTCACACTCCCAAATCCTTTGGGATTTGGATCCCAGATTCAGTCTCCCCTTCCTATCCCCATAATCAAATTTGGCACTGAACATTTGGATGCTGTGTTCCAAAAGCAGGGAGCCTCTGGCTGTTTGTCCCTGAACTGCCATAATTGGCCTCAGGCTTTTGCGACACTCACAAACTGGTGAATAAAACGTGTTTGCCCCACGGCCTGGAGATGACACAGATAAATAGTCTCTGCCATCTCAATCCAAAAATCGATCTTCTCCTCCAATTCAGATCATTTCACCCCAAATCAGGCAAGCTTTTAAGTAACTAGAGCTGCTTGTACATTAAACACCACAAAACATAGTACTTTTTAAAACATTTATATTTATATATATATAAAAAAATTAAATATATATAATATATAGTGTGTTTGAGACTAAAAATATAGTACATAATATTTAAAAAAAAAGGAAAATGAAAAAAGGCAGAATAGGAAAAGGTGTGAGGGACACACAGATACACATTGCTAAAAATCTACGATGGTTTGTCCTAACAAAAATAATATTTTTTTCCTCTTAATTATCATCATGGATCCATTTATTATCGGGGCTTGGGTGGAGAAAATTTAACTGGAGCCAGAAATGGAGGCTGTAATCCCAAGAGTGGGGTTAGAAAATGTGACCGCCGGGAGCCCTGGACCTCATTCTGGTGTGACTGGAGGCAGCCAACTCTCCTGGGTCACTATTGCTAGCAAGACTGTGTCAGAGTTTGATTGTATTGGTAACTTGGCTGCTCTCTCCCGAGTCAGGGGTACTCCCAGGAGACAGCATCTAAAAGTCTCCAGATGAGAAGAGAAGAACCCATTGGCCCACCAACACTTGCAAAGGCCAGTGGTTGGGGACAGCAAAAAGCCAGGATTAGGGGACAGGAGATTGGTAGGAATGAGTGACAGACAGCTCTATGCAAACGGAGTTATTATCATTACTGTTATTATTTTTAAGGGCAAGCTTGTACCAGAATCGCCCAGTATGGCCTGTGACTTTTGCGCAGCAATTATTCCTCCAGGGACAGGGCCTGGAGCTCCCTCACAGTGATGCAAGAAAATGTGATTCCCCCCCGCCCACCCATTCTGAAACCCTCCTGAGCCACACATCCTTCCACCCCCTCCAGAAGCCCAGAGGTGGAGTGTCAGGACCCAGCTGAAAAGTGAGGCCAATGCCTTTCAGAAACCAGGCTGGCCTCCAGGAAAGGAGCAGCAGTGGTAAGGGGAAGGCCAGGAGAAGGGGATGGGATATTTAAATGCTAATTTTATAGCCTCTTCACAAAAATAAATGCCTTTCCAATTACATCGCTTGGTCTGCGCACTTCAGTGTTCTATTATCACCTCCTTACTGGTCCCACCAGGGTCGGAAGCTTCACTAATGCCTTTCAAGTGATTCCCCACCATGCAGAAGGGCCTGGAGAGGCACAGAGTGAGTGACCTGGCTCATGGCACACAGCACTAAGCTGGCAGAGAAGCCAGGGTTTCTGAGGCCTGAGTCCTTCGCATACAGCAGTGGGGACAGAATCACCCTCTCCGCAAAGAGTGAGGAAGTGATGTCACTGAGCCAGTTCAGCACAGCTGGGGTAGGTCTTGTCTTTAACACGGCTTTCTCCAAACCCGAGTGGCCCGTGTACAACGGCAATGCACATGAGCCAAATACACTGAGACACCATCTGATTCCATCTGAGAAAGCCCAGGACGTGTGGCTCTAGACAGCCAGCCACCCATTTAATGAGAGGGTACCAGGGCAAAAGAGACTCCAGGGCAGTGTGCTCCATCCTGTCAAGCAGAAAAGGCTGCCCTCAAAATTACCGGAAAAGCAGCACCTGGACAAGGAGAGGGCGCAGTGCTTGGAGACGTGAAGGGTTGGGGTGAGATCCGACTAACCTCTGCCATCCCAAGCAGACGAGGTATCTGTGTGAGCACTGCGCCGCTTTCCTTTCTGACTTATGTTGGACTTTGCTTCATGCAAATATTGTGCCTAGACTTTGATGGGGGATCCCGGATTTAGGATGCAAGCTGAACCCTCCACAAGGAGACGGTGGGTCACCCAGCATCACAAGGACCTCTTCAAGATGCAGAACTGGAGTCAATAACTGCTGGACTCCCTCCTCACTACCACTTGCCCTTCTGAACTTCTCCAGAACAGACAGGTCAGCTTGTTCTCACACCTTGCCCTCTAGCTCAAGATGCCTTAGCCTGAAGGCTTCCCCTTACTCTGAGACCAGCTTTCTGGGCCATGGGAGTGCTCCAGAGGACTGGGGCGGAGTGTGGCTGCTTTCATTTCTCCCCAAAGGTTACCTGGAACCTGGGGGCACAGTGAAGGAAAGTCACCATGCCCTGCCTGGGCCAGAGACACCTTTACAAACGTGTCAGGCTTCTGACTGGGGAGCAGCACAAGGTCCAAAGGATAATCCCACATCAATTTCACCGAAGTTTAGGATATTCTTTTTGCTTCTGTTTGAGATCAAGGGGTTTTTAGTGGAAACTCATTCACAACACTTCTGACAAGAGGAAGAAGTCCACAGTGAAAGCTTCTTTCAAGAGAAGAACCTTTCAATTTCCCCCCACCCATCCACCTGCTGTTACCAAATCCCTGCCAGGAACGGCAGGCCCCTCCACCTCACCAAATGAAAATATGCAAGAGTGGGACAATCTGAGGTTTGTACAATTCTCCCTTCTCATCTTAAAGACTAGAAAATAGTGGGCGATGAACCTAGAGGTTAGGCCAAGGTCACTCAGTAAACGGCAGCTTCAGAACTGGGTCCCAAGTCTCCGGATGCCTCGCTCTTCCCACCAACACTAGAATGTCGAAGGCAGTCAGGATCACCAAGGTGACCACATCAAGGGCCGAGGCACCATGCTGGAGGATTCTAGCCTTAGGTAAAAACCGTCCAAGCTCAAGGGCATCTACCACGCCCCAGAAAGGCAATTCCATTGGCTTAACAGGTTGGTCCCCACTCAGATTCTGATCAACCCAGAGTAAAAAGTGCACAGGATAGAGACAGTCTTGAACGCTGACATCTCCCTGGGCCTTGCATGGTGCTCACTTGATACCCAGGTAATGTGTTAAGGAACAGAAAACAGGGAAATAACTATCTGGCTTCTGAAACCCATGGTCCCTGCAGTGTCAGCTGGGTTACCAGTGACCTCAGGGCCTCCTCCCCTCCACCAACAGAGTAGACCCAGGACTAAAACCAAAAAGGAGGAAACGAAAGAACGCGGCCAAACCCCAAACAAAAGTCAGCTGGAATGTTCCTGTTTAAAAAGCCACCATCTTTAGATTTTAACTGTTTAGATTACCCCATGGCTCCTGTGCAAATCATCAAAATATGCCTGAACAGGAACCTGCATCCTTATTAGACCTTATGTCACCAAACTCACAGAAAAGGACTGTGCAGGAAGGAGTCAGCTTCCAGGGGTAAGGGTGGAATAACTGCGAAACTATATGAGGCCTCTGAAAGGGCCCGTTCACGGGACTTGCCCCTGCTGAAGTGGAGGAGGATGCGGATGCCGCCTGAGAGGCCAGAACTGGAGCTACAGGGTATGCGCTGTCCTTACTGCCAGGGGATGGCGAGGAATGTCACCCCACAGACCCATCTGCAAAGGTGGCGATGGCCCGTGGCTGATGAGCATGTAACTCATTAAAGCGAACATGACTAATGAATGGCGACCACGAGAAAGGGCAAAACGCATTCTGGGAATTGCAACAGAGGACCCTCCCGTTAGGGCTGAGCTAAGGAAAGAGCAGACCAGGCTTCTTGGGAAGGGAAGGCCGGGGCAGAGGAGGGAGTTCTCTTTGGAGCGCCCGTTCTCTTTGGTCAGGTGGCGGCGGCTGAGCATGTGGAATGCGTATGTGGGCGTGCGTGCAGGTGTGTGTATGGAGGTGAGGGTGGGCGTGGGAGGCCTCATGGGCCGCGGCTGCCTGCAGTGCCTTTCCGTGTGACCTTACCGGGTCAGCCCTTTCTCTTACTAGGTCCCCTCGCCCGTCTGTCGCCTAAACTCTGCAACGCTCGGCAGTGAGTTTGCGCTGACAGTACCGGACCCCTATGCAGCCACCCACACAGGGCCGGTCAACCAAAGCCGGACACTCAAGGCACTGAAAGCGGAAGAAGCAATCTGATTGGTCCGGGGGGAGAGGGGGGGAAGCTAGGTAACAAACGAAAACCCGTCTAAAGAGAACATCTCCCACAGATGTCCCCCAGAAGGTGGCCTCTCTAACCAGCTGGTCAGCTCTGGGGTAGGACAGCAGAGCCTGACAGCCAGGCCCCCTTCCGGTCCTATAGAGCCCATCGGGTGACAGGTCTCATCACCTGAATGTTTAAAATGGATTCAAAGTGCTTCGAGATTGAAAGAGTAATGGAAGGTACTGGAAATCTGATAGAGAACAGGTTCTCCCTTTCCTTTCCACTGGGACTTGTGTTTGGGTGGGGAGCTCCCTACAGCTTCTTTTTATTTTTTTTTTCCCAAGTGAGGTTTTTTTTAAAAAAATTATTTTTTGTTGTCTTTGAAGAATAGCCAATAGCACCCCCGCTTTCACCAACACTCCCCAGGCAGGCTCATTAAAGCCAGGAAGTGGGGCCTGCTGGGGAGGAGAGGGGGCTTGGATGGGCTCCCTCTAGCGTGGGTTCTGGAAACCGCTATGTAGCGCTCTGCTGTCTTGCTGGTGACTCAACGTGGTTCCTGACCTTTCCTTCTCCATCACGACCCCCTGACCTACCGGCTGGCGCAGCACAGAGGAGGAGGAGGAGGAAAGGGCAGCGCTAGGGGAGATACCTGGGTCCCTCTGCAGGCAGAGAGACAGGTGTCCACAGTGGGCAGCCAAGATGACTTGGCATTTTAATCCCAGCTGAGCTGGATCTGAACTCGGTGCCAGGGCTAACAAAAACAAATCCAAGGTCCCTTCTGCAGTCCCGAGGAGGGAGAGACGCACCCAAGGTATGACGCGGACAACAGATGGGACGGGCCAGGCAATCTATCTGTACCAGAGCCACCCACCCCGACACTCCGTGTCCCCTGGGCCAAAGCTTGCTCCTCCCCACGGGACCCCCGCCCTGTCTGCTCACGTGAGACCAGAGGGGCGGCATAGAAAGGGAATGCTAAAAAGTGGCCCCTCTACTCTCCGCAACCTTCACTTTCCCAGTCCCCAGACTAGGGCCAGGCAAGAGTGCAGGTCAGAAGAGACACATCCTCCCGAAGAAGAGGGAAGGGCAGGCCCAGGAGGCTGGGGCATGCGCAGAGCACCATCCTCGGGACGGGGTGTTTCCGGGAGACCTGCTCCCTGCCTGCCGCGGTGGGAGGAGGAAGGCTGGTCCAGGACGGGAGCAACAACGGGCAATGTCCCTGAATATCAGGGAACAGCTGTAAGAGCCTTCTCCTCTGCCCCGCAGAGACGCCCCGGCCAGGCGCCGGCCCTACACATGCGTCTGCATGCGCTGCTGGAATCTCTGGCCGTAGTCCGAGTGCTGGGAGGTGTAGGAGAATCGCGTGGCGGTGGCGTACTTGCCAATGGGGTCGTATGCCTCGTACGGGGTCCGCTCCAGGCCGGACGGTGGGGCCTGGGGGTAGCCCAGTCGGTAGGTGGGGTACCCTGCTGCCCCGGGGAAGGGATGGGAATTGAACTTCTCATAGTTCTCGTAGGACAGCTGGCTGGCGGTGTCATTGCCAGCGGGGGCAGCAGGACCAGGGGGCGTGGGCTCGGGGCCGTAGTCGGGGGCCGGGGCCCGGCTGTAGGTGTTGAGCTGGGCGTAGCCGCTGGAGTGGGAGAGGCGGGACGAGGGGCGGCCGTCGAAGCGGGCAGGGCCGGGGGCACGGTAGTCAGCATAGAGCACTGCCCTGGAAGACGGGCGGTCTTCGTGGGCACGCACGTTGTAGTAGCCATTGGTGGGGTCCTGGGTGGCGATGAAAGAAGAGGATGAGAAGGTGGGTCCGTCTCGGGGAGGGGTGTGGCGTCTCATCGAGGCCCGCTCGGCCTCCTTCTCTGGCTCTGCCCGGGTTCTCAGCCAATAACTCTTCATCTCCTCTGTTCCCTCAGGAATCTCCTGACCCTGCCTCCGCACACCTGCCCTCACCTCCACTCTGCCCACCCCTGGAGCCCGCGAGCCATGTCCCGCGCCCCTCCAGGGGACCCTTGGGCGCTGGCCCTTCCCCGATCCGCACCTTCATCTCATACTCCTCCCGCGTGTCGATGGTGTCACAGCGCAGATCCTGCTTTAGGTCCACGTCATCCTTGAAGGACTGCAGAGGAGCAGGGGCTGGGCATCAGGAGACGGATGCCTGCTCTTGCCCGCCCTGCCCACCCCCATCCACACACCCAGAGGCCGCCTGTTAAGAGGAAGGGTCTGGGCCAGGGGCAGACTTGAACCCTGCGTCCTCTCCCCGCAGAGACTCTGGAGTATAGTGGGAAGAGGCCAGAGATACGGGTTCTAGCACCAATTCTGTGATCACGCGCAGTGCTTGTGTTATATCCCTGCCCCTCTCTGCGGCTGTTCTTCATCTGATGGAGCACTGAGGCAGTTGGGCCAGAGAACTTCCAGTTGGGTCAAAAAACTCTTGACACGCTGTCGCGGGGAGAATGGGGTGAAGGAAGCCTGAGGTCCCACCCGCCTGTCCTCAAGAAAATTAGCCTGGGGAGCGTGCGCATGTTTATGGGTCTGTATGTATGAGAGTGGGTGTGGGGTGGAGGGGACAGGACCAAAGTAGGTCAACTGAGGGGGCAGAGAGTGGCAGTTTTAGTGACCTGGGGTGGGGCTGGCCCCAAGAGTGTGAAGAAGAGGGTAGGCCGGCAGAGGGGAGCGGACGCTCACCGAGTAGATGGCCTTCATGACACGGGTCGCCGTGGAGACGCTGGCAGTGTCGTCCTCCCGGTCAGAATGCATCGTGAGCGGCTCCCGGTTCACGGTCTCCACTTTGATGTCCAGCTTCCTCAGGGTCACGTCTTTGCGACCTGGGGACAAGGGCCGCAGCCTGGACCTACCTGGCCTGGAGCGCGCAGCTGCCAAGCCCTCCTCGCCCCTCCCCAGCCCTGCCTGTCAGAGGCCCTCGGGAGGGCCGTGGCCCCAGCAGGGCCCATACTCACTGCCTTTGCGGCGCCGGTAGAGGAAGAACACCAAGGCGATGAAGAAGAAGATGAGCAGGATGCCTGCACCAATGGTGGCCCCGGCGATGATGCCCACGGGTAACACCTCTTCAGATGGGGGAAGGAAAGGAGGAGGGTGAGGATGAGGTCACAGTGATGGCTGAAGCTCGGAGCAGCCGAGCTCCAGGCCCCTGGACTTTGCACAGGGTTACGTTTCAGCTGAGGTCAGTTAAAGTCAAGGTGGCATTTGAGAGGAGGTCTGCACTGTGTCTGGATTTAGACCTTCACTTCATCAGAGCTGGGATCGACTGGTCCCTGGCCGTGGTGGTCTGTCTGTCCCTCTCTTGCAGCCCACCTGCCTGGGAGACTTGTCTCTCCTTCCTGGGCTGGGGTCTTGCCTGAGGTTGGCTGTCCCCAAACTTTCCCACGGCCACCTGGGTTTCCACCTGTTCCACTGCCTTCCTCATCCACACCATTGTGACTGCTCCATCTGCACCTGTCCTCCCAGGGCTCAGGCAGTGCTGGTTGGATCCCCCTGCTCCTTGGAGATGAGAAGGACCCAGGAATCCTGCCTCCAGTTTCCTCTCCCTTCCTGTCTGTCCTGGATGGATCAGATCCATGTAGGGCTCTTCCCTTTCAGAAGTGTTTCCTGCAGAGTCCTCCTCACTCTGTCTCCTCTGTTCTTTCCCACCAGCTCCTTGCTCTTGCTGGTGCCCTTAGCTAACTAAGACAGACTTCCTCCCCTGCCCCGCCTCCCCCCCAGTTATTTCTCCCCATCTCCCACATCAAATAGCTAGTTCTTACTTAAAAAAAAAAACTCTTTTCCTCATCAGAGTTGGGAGCTTCCAAGAAACTCAAAAGCATTATGTCTCTTTTATCAGGCTAGAAATGCCTTAAGGGAGAGAATATGTGTCTCCTATCAGACTAAGGATTTATGAAAAGGTGTGTGTGTGTGTGTGTGTGTGTGTGTGTGTGTGTGCACTCAGTCATGTCTGACTCTTGCAACCCCATGGGCGTAGCCTGCCAGGTTCTTCTGTCCGTGGAATTTTCCAGGCAAGAATACTGGAGTGGGTTGCCATTTCTTTCTCCAGGGGATCTGCCCAATGCAAGGATCAAACCTGCATCTCCTGCATTGGCAGGCAGATTCTTTACCACTAGCGCCTCCTGGGAAGAGGTGGGAGAACCAAAGCTTCCTATGCTATTCCAAAGTACTCCATGAATATCTTCTCATTTAATCCTCATACCAACCCAGTGAAGTATGGAGTGTTAGTGCCTTTACAGTTCATTTTATTTTTCTGCATCTGAAGTCATTTCCTGCCACTCTCTAGGTCCTCCACTAAACTGAAGGTTCCCGGATGGCAAGGATGGTGTTCATTTACATCTGTCCCTGTGGTTCCTAGTGCGGGGCCTGGCACATAGCAAATGCTCAATGAATGTTTAAAACAGTGAGTGGTTTCCCAGCTGAGCACAGAGACCAGGCTGGGGTGCGCAGGCCCAGGAGAGAGCAGTGTCTCTGAGCCATGCCCCTGGAGAGAAGAGGGAGCGGAGTCCCCAGGCTGCCCTGTGCCCTGGCGACACAGCCAGCGCCGCGGTTACCTCGCTCTTCCAGCTGGATGATGGCCGTGCCCGGCCCGAAGCTGTTCCAGGCGGTGCAGTTGTAGTGGGTCTGAAAGTCGGCCTCCATGACGTTGTTGATGGTGAGTGTGGACAGGACCCCACTGCCCGAGTTGGTCCTCTCCACCGTGTAGCGTTCCAGGGTCCCCACCTCCAGGAAGTTCTCCTTCCATGCCCAGGCCTGGGGTGGGGAGGGCAGGATGGGATGAGGAAGAGGCAGGTGGTGGAAACACCTGACCCAAGGCAGACTCATAGCCTCACCCTGTGTGCCCTCCAGCCCAGACCCACACTCACCCTACAACAAGCCCAAGCCACCTGCTGCCTCCAATCCTGGCATCAAACCTCCAGTCTAGGAGGAGCAGCGGCTCCCAAACGTGCTTGAGACACATGCTGTGACCATTCAGATAAGCGTAGGGACACTCTTTCACATGAGGATTGCTGGGGCTTAGCTCCTAAATATGACTCTCTAGGGCACAGGCCCAGGAATCTCTCTATTTGGTGGTGGTGGTTGTTGAGGCAAGGGAGAGCAATTTGATTCGGAAAGCCAGCAGACCTGGAAGATGGCATACCAGTGTCCCAAAGACACATCATTCCCAAGTTAGAACTGAGGCTTCTCTTATTGGGAATCGCTAGTTTTGTAACAACCCCAGCTGATCCAATGAGCCAACAAGTGGGAACAAGTCCTGGCCGGACAGCCAAGAAGCCTGGGCTCTCGGCCTGGTCCTCCCTTTGGGCCCTGGGTGGCCGCCCCCTTCCGTCTCTGGGCCTCAGCTTCCTCGCCTGTAAAAGGAGAGGACCAGGCTAGTGTAGATGGTGCTCCGGCTTCCCTCCAGCTCTGACAGTCTGAGACTCTAACTAAACGTAACTTCGGCCTTGCCTTTCCCACCCCACAGCCAGCCCCGCATGAACCCACCCAGCGGCTCTGGAGACCCATCCACAGACCCTTATAAATGAGTGGGCCTCTCCCGGGCTCCTCCATCCCCCGTCCCCCAGGCTGGGGCATGCCCCCTCCACTGTGTCTCCTCCCTCAGAGTGGAGCCCCAGGGAGAGGGAGCCGCCGACAACTGGCTCTTTTCCAGGGATCAGTCCTCCTCGCTCTGAAAGCGAGGCCCCCCGGGAGCCGAGCCGCCCGCTGCCCAGGCGGCCGTGGTAATGAAGTGTCCCTGGGCAGCCCTGGAGTTAGCCAAATGGTCATTAAATGTGATGAGGGGTTTGACGGTTAATGGTCACGGAAGGAATTAATGGCTCGTGGTGTGGGGGAGAGGGAGGGGTGGAGAGCGGCGGGCGCGGTGCTGGTAGGAGGAGGAAGGCAGGAGAAGGGAGGGGAGTGGATGGCTGGGTGGGATGGAACTGATGGGGCAGGGCTGGGGGCAAGGAAGAGATGGGGAGGCTGAGGAAGGAGGGGGAGATGAGGGAGAGGACAGAGCAGGAGGGAAAGCCCAGGGGAGCGAGCAGCGCATCCAAGGAGACTTCACCAGGACTTTCACACCTGTTGTGAAAGGCAACAGCAGCCCTGTTCAGTAGGGACCACTGCCCCCATTTTATGGATGAGGAAACTGAGGTTCCAAAGACCAAGTAACTGGCTCAGGGTCACCCAACAAGGAAGAGAGGAGGTGGCGTGTGAGCAAGGGGAGGAAGAGAGTCAGAGGATGAGAAGCACAGGGCCTAGAAAGGGCCTGGGGAGAGCGGGAGGGGAGGCTCAGGCAAGGCTGGCCCGAGGCCTGGCCCACTCACAATGCGGTCTGGGGGTGGCGTACTCCCGATGAAACACTCGACCTTGCCGCCGTCGCCCCTGACAGCGTACTGCACAGCCTCGCTGGAGATGATGGGGGGCCCTGCAAGCAAGAGGACAGGGCCAGGGCCAGCTGGAACCTCCAGCAGCCCGCCCCCAGCACCCCCCCCACCACCGCCTTCATCAGGCCCCTCACCGTTCACGTAAAGCGGCACCTCCCGCTCAGCCACTCCGATCCGAGGCACAATGGCCCGGCAGGTGTAAGTGCCGGCATCGGCCTGGGTCACCGACTTCAGCAGCAGCTGGTTGCTGTTACTCAGGACCTGGGCAGAGAGAGCAGCCTCGGGTGGGGAGCCAGGAGGCCTGGGCCCCTAGATCCGTGTGGGCCCCCGCATTGGAGGCATTGGAAAGAAAGCAGGAAGGGCCACAAGTGAATTCCCAGAAGGGAAGCAGAGTCCCGAGTCTATCTGGTCCATCCCTTGATTCTAAACAGGTTAGCATTTAGACACAGCATCTCTGTAAGAGTGGGCAGACCTGGGTGGAGGTGCATGAGGGCAGGTGAAGCTGCCGTGATTTTTAAAAGAGGACGCAGCCACTGCTGGTGGCCTCTCCTAGTGCTTCTCTTGCCAAATGAGGAAGTTTCACTCTAAAATCCCTCTTTCTGCAACTCTGGCCCAAACTGTCCCCTATCGGTCTCTGCAGAGCTGTAGAACTCAGCCTTCTCCCCTCTGGTGCACCACCCCGGCCACCCCACCCTGCTATGCAGCATTCACCGCCCAGGTCTCTCGCTGCAGCAGCGGCTCCACTCCGGCCCCCCTTCCCCCTCCCACCCACAGGTCACTGTCCCTCTCACTGCCACGGAAGCAGCCAGCTGTCTGCCAAGGAGGGGTGGGGTTTACTGCCAGCACCGTCCTTCTCTTCCAAATCCAGAGAACTTGGAAATATCCCAGGTTCAACTTGAAAAAGAATGCTGTGCCCCCTGCGCCCCCTCTTCCCAACCCAAGGCCAGGCTCCTACCACCCAGTGTCCAGGAGAGGCGGAGAGCTTCTTACCATGTTTGAGTCCTTTTTGGTCCAGGTGAGGGTGAGGGGGGGATTCCCAACCCAGACACAGGTGAGGGTCACATCAGAGCCAATGTCTGTGGTCGTGGGTTTAGGGTCAACTACAATCCGAGGGGCAACTGAGGTAGAAAGGGACAAACAGATCATCAGGGTCCTGATCTCATCGGGGCCGGGGGTGGGGGGTGGCAATTCCAGTCCTCCTCCTGCCTTGCCCCCTCTCATGTCTCCTCAGCCCCAGAGAGCCTCCCCCAGCCCACTCCAGGTCCTTTAAAGCCCTCGCCCCTGCAGCTACTCACAGTGGACATTGACCAACGTGCTGACATTGGTGCTCCCCACTTTGTTGTGAACCTCACAGGACACCGGCTCCGTGAAGAAGGAATAATCGACATTTGTTTCATAGCGACTCTCATGGGCATCTTCAATCAGGAAGCCCCCCTTGGCCCACCTGGAGGAGGCAGCAGAGAGCAGGGTCAGGCCTTGGAGCCCTCTCTGGGACATCCCGTGGCCTGTCCTCCCCAGCGCCCCCCGCCCCCCAGCTCCGGATCTCAAGGGCCTCCCAGTATCCCTCCCCTGGGTGTGCCCGCCCCCGCCCCTCCCCTCCCACCTGTAGCCCAGGATCTCCGGGTTGGCCGTGGCCTGACAGGTAAAGACGACGCGCTCGCCCTCCTGCACCGTCTGGGGCTCGATAGACAAGGTCACCGTAGGGGGGTCTGCAAGGCAGAGGACGGCAGGTCAGGGCCTTTTCTGTCCCTCACATTTATTTTTCTCTCTCTAGCACATACACTGAGACCTCACCCGTGTGGTGATCTGGGAATTTGAGTTTGCAGTGTACCAGCTCCAGTAAATAAGCTTTCCTCACCTTTATTCCAGGAGCCTCTAGGGGCCGGCTAGGGTGAGGACCAACCATGATACCAAAGGGACAAAGTAGGCAGACCATGTAGTGACCAGCTGTGACCACTAGGCGTCAGTGTGGGTTCGCCAGGCTCACTAGCCGGGATGGGGGTGGGGCGCCTCTCCAATTGCTGCCCACACTTGCACCCTTCCCTGGGCAGTGGGGATTTATTGAGCACTTACCCGGTAGCGTACTCCATGTGAGATGCTCGTATACTAGATCTCACTTAACGCTCACAACCCTGAGAAGCAGGTACAGGCCATCACAATCCCTTATCTGAAACCCCCGGCATTAGATGTGTTTCAGAATTTGGAATTTTTCAAATGTTAGAAAGGTTATGGTGACCACAGACCATTTACTGTGCAAGACCCCCAGCAGAATCTGGGCAACATCCCATAGAAACACGCATTAATATATCTGCAGTGAAATGTACAGCTATTCCAGTTGAGTTATTAAATAAAAGACTACAAAGAGCTTCCGTTCAGGTTTTGCCACCCAATCACTTTTGGTTTGGAATTTCCGATAAGGAGCTGTAGGCCTGCGTTTTATTTTCTGCACATATTCAGAATTAGAAACTACGGCTCAGAGAGATTACGTCATTGCCCAAAGTCACACGGTTTAAACCCGGGAACTGCCTGGCTCACAGCTGATGCCTCTTGTGCCAGCTCTCAAAGCCTACGGTTCAAAGCAGGGAATCCAAGAGGACAAAGAAACGGAGCATCTGTCCTGGGGCCCCAGGGGATTCTTCTGTGCTTCCCAAGGGGTGCTGCCCCCTCAGGGTGCACGTTGCCCACCCCCTCCCCTCCACCCCGGGACCCTGCTCACGGTGCACATCGAGCTCAATGGACGTCTCCTTGCCACTCGGGATGGCCTCATTCACGCTGCGGCAGGTGAAGACACGCCCAATGTCCAGGTCTGTAGGGTTGATGAGCAGCTGGCTAATGGTGGTCTCCCTCTTCCCATCCTTCAGCAGTTCCTGGGGTGGGAGGATGAGGTGGGGAATAAGGGTGGGAGACACGGTCAAGCTCAAAGCCCCTTCCTCTGCTCTTGGGGTGATCCACACAGAGCTAGGCCTGCTGGAGGGGCATTTAACCTGAAGCTCTGCCCTTCCCCTAGCCCCTACCTCCTCCCCAGGTTTAGGTTTGTTTTTAAACTAATAGACTTTATTTTTTAAGAGAAGTTTTAATTTTGCAGAAAAATTGAATAGAAAATACAGAGAGTTCCCATATATCCTCCTCCCCAACCCCAGCTCCCGCTATTGTTAACATGATGCACTAGTGTGATCCATGTTACACCTGATACATAAGACAAGTGATGCACCAACATTGATACCCTATTACTAACCAAGGCCATAGTTTACATTAGAGTTAAATCCGTGTTGTACAGTTTTCTCCATCCTTTTAAGTCTCGTTCCTGGAATTCCCTGAGTCCAACCCAAGCCCGTCCTTCTCTGGAAAGTCTTCCTTTGCTCATCCCAGCTCTCAGGACTCTCGCAGACTGAACCTGTGGCCCTCACAGGCAGTCTGTCCTCCGCACTGCCCTGGTCACATCGCCTTGCCGCTTAGGCAGCGGGCCTGTGTCTCAGGGCTGGGCCTCTCCTGCTAGACCATAAACTCCTTGAGGGCAGGGAAGGGAGTCACTGGCTCAAAGTCTCACAATGGTACCCAACCAGACATGATCACAGCACCCTTGGGCTGTTTTCCAAGGCTATTTGCACACTGCCTAGGGGAAACCATAGTATTAGGCCAAGCGGGGGCCCACGGTTTAACAGCAGTACAAGCATCTTACTAGGCCTGATGCAGTGCTGGAGCAGCACCAGTCCAGTGCAGTAACACTGGCTTCCTCCTGCTGCTTCAGAGCTCCATCGTCTTCAATAAATATAAAAAAAAGGAAGGGGCAGGAGATGGCAAATGGCCATTGACCAGTCAGCTTGTTTGGTTGCCAAAATACTTCAAAACATGTAACCACAGAGGGGAGAAGTGAGAGGGTTCTCGGTGGTGAGAAAGTTAAGCACCACCAAAGCCAGACTGTCAAATGGTGAAATGAAGGCCAGAGAGACGTGAATTGTCCAAGGTGACACAGAGTGTGGAGGGCAGAGCAGACCCAGGCATTCCCTGGGGCCATACTCCAATGCACACAGGTGAAAGGTCTCTCCCCTCAATGAGAAGTGTCTCCTGCAGCATCTAGCAAGGGGGGCTGGGTACACCTGTGCCTGTCCACAGCTGGCAAGAGGAGCTCCAAATAGGACACCTAGATTCTAACTCCAGCTCCACCTCAACTTTGCCATGTGATCCTGGGCAAGTCATTTGATGTCCTTCTCAGCAATAGGTTGCTGCTGCTGCTGCTAAGTCACTTCAGTCGTGTCCGACTCTCTGTGACCCCATAGAAGGCAGCCCACCAGGCTCCGCCATCCCTGGGATTCTCCAGGCAAGAATGCTGGAGTGGGTTGCCATTTCCTTCTCCAATGCATGAAAGTGAAAAGTGAAAGTGCAGTCGCTCAGTTGTGTCCGACTCTTCGCGACCCCATGGACTGCAGCCCACCAGGCTCCTCTGCCCATGGGATTTTCCAGGCAAGAGTCCTGGAGTGGGGTGCCATTGCCTTCTCCCGGCAATAGGTTACTCATCTATAAAATGTCCATATAATCGCTGCTTACCCAAGCTCTTAGCTGTGCTGACTGGGAACATGCACCAGCTAGAGGATGGGGGAAGAAAGTTGAGAGGCTCGGTAGCAAGAGACTACATTCTGATCCAGGTATAAACCCCAGCTCTGCTGCATGTCAGCTGTGTGTGACCCTGGGCAAGTCACTCAACCTCTCTCTAAACATCAGTTCACTCTTTCTGAGTTGGAAGTAACAGCTAATTTATGAAACTCCTGTGAGGATTAAGAGAGACTGTCCATAGAGCTTAGCATGCACGGTGCCTGCTACACTGTAGGTGCTTAATGAGTGTAGCTATTCTCATAATTATTCTTACTCTCTGCTAACGACTGAATGGCCCTGAGAATTCTCGTCTGGACCTCAATTTGCCCAACTATTTAATGAGTGGATTGGACCACATGACTTCTAAGGCCCCTTTCCCCATCTGTGTCCCCCCGTCTGTGGTCAGATCCATGTGGGAAAGGAAAGGTGGCCTAGAGGGTGGCCTTCGAGGAGCTGGGGGGCAGTGGGGTCTCACCGTGCTGGCTACAGCACCCTCCTGCTGCGTCCCGTCCCGGAACCAGATGATGGTGGCGGCAGGCTTGGCGTTGAAGGCGCGGCATGTGAGGTTGTGGGGGGTGCCTGCCTGCAGCAGGATCACAGGACCGCCATCAATCCTGGTGTCCTCTGGGGGGACTGTGGGGAAGAGCAGAGCAGAGTCAGTCCGGGATGTGGCCAACAGTGCCCTGATGACCGAAGCCCCTGCCCCTGGAAGCAACTCTCCTAACACATGTCCACCCTTTGCTGGGGCAGTGCCATGCTTACCCCCTAACTTACAATCACTGAATCTGCTGCTCCTGTGGTCTGGGGGACCTGGCACAGAAAGGTGGCTACCTCCAACATAGCTTCTTATATCCATTCCCTCCTGTCTGCTCCTCCGCCCTGGAGCAGCTGGATGAGTGGGTCTATCACAGCAACCTCCCAAATAGACTCCCTGCCTCCAGCCCCTGCTGGCCTCAACCCATCCATCATGGCTGGCAGGTTACTTTCTCTACAGATCAGCCAAGTCTGTACCACTTCCCTGTTCAACCACCTTCCATGTCTACCAGCTGCCACGGGCACGTGTTGCAAGCCTCTCGACCTGCGACCAGTGTTCCCCAGGTCAAGTCCTGCACTTCCCCGCCTCCTCTTGTTTCTGCTCCCTTCCCTCACAGCTTCTCTTGAGCTGCCGTCCATCCTGTTCACATCCCAGCTCCTGCACCGGCCTTCCATGCCACATCCCCCTCAACCGCCGCCTCTGTGCGTCCCAGCCAGTCACTCGAAGCTCTGAGCACCATCTATCAGTAGCTTGTCTTTGGGTTACTTATGAGGGTTATCCATGTCCCCTCCCCAACAAAACCATTATCCCTGGAAAAGCAGGAACTCCATCACATTAATATTTATATAGTCTCCGGTGCCTAGAACATGACCAAAGCAGGCTCTGGCTAAATGCTTAAGGAATCGAATCAGTCAGATGTCTGAAATATTAATAGGAAATAGTTCCCTGTCCTATACCCACAGGCTTCGAAACACTCAGGTGAACCAGACTGCAAGTTCCCTGGGAGCAGGGGCTGCTTCTTTTTTCTCTTAAAGCCCTAAGATCTAGTGCAGAGGCTGGTTGATAACTCATCCTTGGGGCTATTAGCAAAATAAGTGGTTGATGAGATAAAGACGGAAGGGTTTTGATTATAATTTTGATATTTGGTCTACCTCATGTTCATCAGCCAGCAATGTGAAAGGGTTTCGTTTGCTTTTTTGCTGGGAAGACCAGAGAAATGCAGAAGGGGCTTTCCAAGGGAGCCCTTGAGAGAAGACCCTGGGACGCCCACGGGGCCAGGCGTGGGCAGGGCTGTCCTGGAGTTTATGAGATGACGGCCTCCATTTTCGGGGTTTCTGGGGAGAGGAACCTCTTGCAGCCCATCCCAGCATTTTGCTCAGCTGGTGCACGCAGAGTGGGAGGGTGGGGACAGCACAGGATATAGAAGCAGGCTGCCCTGGTTTCAAGTCCCGGCTCCTGTATTCATCTGTCAAGTGACCTCGGGTGAGGCTGTCAAGTCAGTTTCTTCAACAGGGGCATACGATGCCCATTCGCAGGGTCCTCGTGCAGGCTAGATGAGGGCGGAAGAGGGGCTGTCACGTGCGACCCGCGCCTGTGTTTACGTTAGTGCTCAGACAAGAGCCATCAGTGTCTCCAGCTCCTGGCTGGCCCGTGATCTGCTTGCTGCATCCCGGGATCCTCCTCTTTGCCCGCTAGTGCACATGGTTCCAGGGCCAGATGGATGCAGATTGGCACACAGGGTGGGAAGGAGAGAAAGGTGCAGAGAAATGGAGCTGCCACTCAGGCTGTCTTGGGCTGTGTGGGGCCCCTCCGAGGTCACGCAGCGCTATCACACCCCAGGAGGACAGTCCTAGTTGGGCAGAAGAGGGGGAAGCTTCTTCTCCCATCAGCTTTCCCTTCCCTCGTAACATTGGTCCTCAACCTTTACTTAGGGAAAGACCGCCCACCTGCCGCCTTTGTCACTAGCCCACCTTAGTACCTGGAGAGAAGCAGATATGGCCGTTGAGGTGTCTGCTAAGCTTAGTTGGACGGCATGTGTCCCAGAGGTTCTTTTTTTTTTAATCTGGCCGTTGTTGTTCAGTCTCTGTCATGTCTGACTCTTTGCGGCCCCATGGACTGCAGCACATCAGGCCCCCCTGTCCTTTACCATCTCCCGGAGTTTGCTCAGATTCCTGTCCATTGACTTGGTGATGCCATTCAGCTATCTGATCCTCTGCCACCCCCTTCTCCTTTTGCCTTCAGTCTTTTCCAGTGAGTCAGGTCTTAGCTGTGGCATGCAGGATCTAGTTCCCTGACCAGGGATAGGACCCAGGCCCTCTGCATTGGGAGTTTGGAGTCTTAACCACTGAACCACCAGGGACGTCCCCATGAGTGTGTTTATGAGCACATTTTTAGGATTTGAAACTTAAATTTGTATATCAATATTTACGTGTCTGAGGCCTCAGTTTCCTTGTTTGTAAAATTTCAAAAAGCACATTGCCATCTGTTCCCCGGAGTTCCTACTGGGAGAATGAAAGGAGATCAAGGGTGTGAAACCGATGGTAAGCTGTAACATGATCAGAGCATCTCCACCACTCACTGACCGCTCACCAGGTGTCAGGTCAAGCGCCTCGTGCATAGGATTTCATTTCATCCTCACCACAGAGTATATTTCACTAATCCTTTCGTGGTAAATACCACTGACTGCCCCCCACCCCCCATTTACAGACAAGGCACTGAAGCTCAGACAGGCCAGGCCAGTGTGCTCAGAGGCAGGAGGCTGAGCTCAACGGCAGGGCTGGGATGAGGACTAGGCCTGCCGACCCAGAGCTATGCTCATCACCACTGCACTTGAGGTTATTGCCGTGAATAATGACGGAACCGTGGGTCTGTAGATCTATATTATGTCTGTGTCTGTCTGTGAGGGAGTGGGAGGCAGCTGCTCGGAGTTCTGCAAGGCCATTCTGTGGCCTGGGCTGGTCTGGGGTCGAAGGTAGACCGCCAAGGGGTATAGCTGCGAGAGAGGGGAGATGATGTGGCTGGCCATGTGCAGGGAGGCCGATTCCACACCCTGAACACAGCATACTCTCCACTCGGTCCTGCCCAGACTCTGAGCCCCGAATGAACAAAAGCTGTGTACAGGCAGGTGAGCAGAGGAGGGTGCATAAACTGTCCTGCCTTCTCACTGCCTCCATGTGGCTGCAGGAGGCAGGGGGTGTGAGAGCTCCAGAGAGACGAGGAGGGGACAGAGTGAGGGGAAAGGAGTAGACGCGTTCATCTTCCATCTCTTTTACTCTTGGGGCCTCCTCCTGCTCCCCTCATCCACCTGAAACACCCAAATAGGCTACAGAGGTCCACATCCTCAACACCCTCCAAATAAGCCAGCCAGCTCCCTGCTCATGTAGACCTCCCTCATTGACTTGAAAGCTTTTTAAACAAGATACTTCTCTACCAAGGGTTCCCACTGATATTCTCCTCTGCCAAGAAGCCTTCCTTGATTGAACCAAGTTGCAGGATGTCATTACTAAGTTCCTGTTATATCTAGGGTCTTGGCTGGCCTTTATCCATCTTTCTCTATTTCTCCATCTCTATGCTGGGGCAGGAGGGGGAAGGAACAGTTTCAGGACCCCCTCATTCAAATGGCAGTCTCCAGTCTGGAAGCAGCACCTTCCAGGACTTAAGCTGAGGCAGTTAGAGAGGAAAAAAGAAGAGATAAGGTCTCCTAAGTATCTCATGTTCCCTTGGAATGCCTGGTCCAGCATAGGGGCTCATACACTCTCCAGTGAGGAGGGGAAGTTGATGCCTTAGCACTCCATGCCTACCCCTGGTGGTCAGCTAACTCCTGCTCCCTAACCTCCATCCTGCTCCATGCTAGTTCTCCCCATGTGTCTTCACCAGAGAGGAAAAGTGAGTCATCTACCAGCCTGGAGTCCTAGTCCTTCAGGGCCTTTACATCCAGAGAAACAGACTGCCGGGTCCCTCTGGTGCTCACTTATTCTGACACCTCACATCTGCCCAGACCTTCACAGTTTACAACTCCCCACTCAGGGAGCAGCAAAGCGGCAGTTGCTAAGAAAAGGCCGGCATCATTATGCCATGTTACTGATGAGAAAACAGATGACCAGAGGTCATGACCTCTTCAGGGTCACGGGGCCAAAATGGTCTAGGCCCTGCCCTGCCACGCCCAGATGGCTTGTCACGTCCTCACCCTTCTCCCCCAGGTAAGAATCTTCCTTGTGTCCAGACTCACTTAGCTCAGCTCCCCGCTCCTTCCTCCCATCCCTCCTGGGGGCATCCCGCACACTTCAACTATTTCGGGGTTGGGGAGAGAAAAGAGAGGTGGCAGGACAGATCAGATGGGAGCAGCAAGAGAAAGGGAAGGAGCAGATGACAAAGGGGAACGAAGAGGGTCACAGGCAGACAGAGCCAAGCCGGAGACAGGGGAGCAGAGGCCCAAGCAGAGCACCAGAGCTTGAGGGAGACAGAAAGATGGATGGAGCTGGAAGTGCTGCCAGGAAAGGGGTGGGGGGTGAGGGCGTGTCAGAGCTGGCCTCATTCCGGCGCTGGGTCCTGCCTGCGTGCAGGAGAGGATCCCCTCATTATGCAAATGGCCCCGGGTGTTACCATAGAGGGACATCTGCTCAGTGCCCTGTGGGCGGCAGCCAGCACGGCTTCTTCAGAGACAAGTCCTCCTCTGGCTGCAGCTCCAGCCGACTCAGCCAGGACCCCTGCCCCAGCCCCTCCCCGTTTCTCAGCCCTCAAGGCCCGATCCCTCCAGTTCTGCCCCCCTGTTCCCTGGGGAGGCCAGGAGGTGAAGTGGAGAAGGTGGGGTGAGTGCTGAGGCGGGAACAGAGAGAAGGGGAGAGGGGCTGAGCGGAGGGGAAAGAGCGAAGGGAGCCGCCGTTTCTGGGGCATCTGCGAGGGAGCGGAAGGGAGAGGTTTCCAACAAGCCCTCTGCCAGGAGAGGCTCTCCATTGCCCCGCCAGGCCCCCACTCTGGCGGGGGCAGTTTATGTTCTGAAGGCGGAGCCTGGGCACAGGCAGGGCAGCGACGATGCCAGAGAGTGGGTGCCCACGTGCCCATTTTTTTCTCTTCTATCTGAACTTGGCTTTGGAAGGAGTTTAAAGGATTGGGGGAGGGAAAGCGAGGGAGATAGTGGGGATAGTACCTGAGGCCAGGATCAGAGACAGAGAAGCTGGGAAATGCAAGAGGATGTTGGGGAGGCGGGGGACAGCTAGGACACCAAGAGAAAGAGACAGGAGGAGGTGGCGGGGCGGTGAGGGTGGGGTGGGGGTGCATGCGGGATGTTGGGGGTCATTACTGAGCACGGTGAGTTTCGCTCGCCGGGAGCGCAGGGCAGCCTCCGTGGCCTGGCACTCGTAAGAGGCATCGTCAGAAAGCTCGGCGTCTGTGATCTCCAGGTTGTACTGCCCGGCCTCCGCAGAGCCCACGACGCGGTACCGTGGCCAGGCTGCAGGAAGAGAAAGGGCTAGCCCAGGTGAGCCCAGCCCCAACCTGGGGCTCGCCTGGACCGCCCTGCCCCCAAGGGCACATCCTCTCCCCACATCAGGGCCCAGGGGTCCCACTGGGAGGCAGCACACCTCCCTCCACCCTCTCCTGGGACCCAGGGGGCCCTCGACGCGGATGAGGTTCCCGGGCAGGCACTGCGATGTCACAGCCTCCACTGAGGCGGGGAGCCACAAAGCTGAACGAGATGGGGGAGAGCAGAAGGGGGAGCTAAGCGGGAGCAGATGAAATCTCCGAAGCTGTTTGCAGACAAATGTCTCTCATAATAATAGGAAAGAAAAGGCAAAAAAAAAAAAAAAAAAAGGCAGACAGCAGGGAGAAAAGGAGAGGAAGAGGGGCGGGTGTGTGGGCGCTAGGAAATATAGGCCATTGCAGCTCAGACATGAGCTCACTGGGGCCAGAGGGAAGCCCAAGGCAGGCAAAGGTCTCGCCGTCACTCACCAAGGGAGGGATGTGAGAAGCAGGGTCCTGCCCGCTCCCCCAGGAACCCCTCACCTGCAGGAGCCTCGCGCTGTGGCAGGCGCACCTCTGTGCACCTCTGTGCTTGTACGATCCAGCCTTCTCCCTCCTGCCTCCAGGCTGCCGTCCACCCCTCACAGGCTGTCCCCGCTCTCGTGCTCCCGACCCTCAGCTCCCTCCCACTGCCCACTGCCTCCCTCTGTTCAGAGGCTATCGATTCTTCTCACTCCATATCTATTGATCTCTCTCTCTCTCCCAGTTTCTTTCTCCTTCCATCATCAATAGATCCGCCAGCCCCTCTCCTTCCTTCATAGAGATTGCTCCATACAGACAAATTTCTCCTACCTGCTCTAATGCACGGAACCCGCAGCAAATAGTCTGAAGCCCTGGATAACAATAAGAAGAAAAATACACAATCCCTCCCATGCTTTTACCATTACACTGCTTGACAGCGAGCAGTGTGTTTTCACATAGTCTCTCGTCTGGTTCAAAACTCACAAACACTTCCATAAAGCTGGCAGACCTGCAACTACCATGTCTATTTTACACAGTGATAAACTAAGGCCCAGAGAGGTGAAGTGGCTTTCCTGAGGTCACCTAGCTGGAAGGCAGCAGAGACGGGTTCTGACTCCCCATCCACTCTGCCAGACGGCCTTTCCAGAAGTATCTTTACTTGCTTTGGAATAAAGGAGGGCTCCCCCTGTCCCCACCTTGGCACATTATGTTTGTTTCCAAAGCGGCTCCATGGTGCTGGTTAAATGAATAAATAAGTGCTTAGGCTGAAATGAAAATGAATTTGTGGCCACAGAACAGACACTGCCTGGGCAGGGGGCGAGAGAGAGGCTGGAGCAAAGCCAAGCAGGCAGGAGACACTTGCGGGACGTAGAAGCTGCTATGTCCTCCTTCGGCCCTTGCAGGGGGCTCTGGAGCTTCCCAGCCCCTCCTGCTTGGCCCGGCTGCCTGCGGCTCCTCTAACGGTGTCCGTCTGCCTAAAGCTGTCCTGTGTAAAGGTCTTTTGGTCTCCCTTGATTCCTTGGACTTCCCGTTGGCCCTCTGTGAGACAGTCTGCAACCCAGGAGGAAAGGCAGAGCTGTGGAGTTTGGACAGCAGTAGAGAGAGAGCTTGGGACAGGGAGACAGACCCACTCACACGGAAGTGGAAGAGGGGAGGCTGGAGCCCAGAGACGGAGCGTGGTGGGAACGCAAGGATGCTGAGTCCAGTCCTCTTCGTTGGTGGGGGAGGGAGGCCATGATGGGGCCGTCTGGGCGCTGGGCTGCCCGCGCAGCCCCACTCACCTTTGAGGCCCTGGCCCATGCCCAGCGCCAGCCCATCCTTGGTCCACTGCACGATCCCCGAGTAGTTGAGCAGGACGCAGGGGAGCACGGCCCGCTGTCCCGCCACCACGGTCTGGTCGGCTGGCTCCTGGCTGAAGCGGGTCTGGGTCCCTGTCAAAGCCAAAGTTGGCACAGGGTCAGGAGATGAGTGAGGAGGGGTGCACCAGGAGGCCGTGCCTCCCAAGCTTCTGCCCCCACCCCACAGCGGCCCGAGAGAGATTGAGAGAGAGCCGCAGGCCAGGACGGCGGACCCTCTGGTCCCCACGCCACGTCAGCCCCAAAGCCTTCCCTCCAAGAAGCCATGTGCTTGCCCTTGATTCTTCCTTCCCTCCGTGGCCCATGGGACTGGCTTTCAGGAGCTGAGGCGCTCAGCAAGCATAGCAAGTGGTGCAGTGTTATGTAAAGGCCTCAGAGACCAGGCTAGTCCAGACCTCTCCCTGTTCAGACGAGGACCCTGAGGAGAGGAGAGTCACTTTCCCAAGGGCTCCCAGCGCGTTCAGGACAGAGCAGGATGCAAGCCTGAGCCTGAGCACTTCAGGTCCTGGGCTCCACCTCAACCACCGGGACCAGGGCTCCCCCGTCCCCACACCAGGTCACTGGGTGACGAATCCACCACACATGCCGCTGGTGATGCCACGGTTGCCCTCAACCCCTGAGAGGCGAATGTCCTACCATTCCCCCGCTTGGACATGTGTCCATGAGCCAATGTAAGATGACTCACGTGTGTAACTGCGCCAGGGGCAAGTCCCCCTTGGATGCACCCAACGAGCACATAACGGCATGTGCCGTGGGACAGTCACGTCCCCCTGTATGTGTATAAATATGCTTCCTGGGTGGCTGGTGGCGGATCCCAGGCAAAGTAGCTCTGAACCCACTTCCTGTACACGTCTCTGGTCCCCTGTGTTCACCCCGTTGCCCCTGAGCCCTGAGTGCTTACACACAATGGACACACCAGCACACGCCCAGCCTCCCGGCCCGTGGGACCTGACAGGGCCACGTGACTTTGTTCCACGTGACTTTGTTCCACTCTCCCTCTGGCTGCCGGAGCTACACATGGCTGCCTGGCTGGCAGCTCGGCCGGGAGCATTTGATTACAGAACTGCAGAGTAATTGCCTTTAATTGTGGAGCCTAAATGGAGCAGGGAATTGGATTTCGGGTTTCTTCGCCCCCGCCACCCACTGCTCCCACCCACCCACTCCAGCCACTGCTGGTCGGCCCGGTGGTGGGCAGTCCTGGGCACTGTGCTGTGACTGTCAGCTTCCCGCGCTGGGCCCCAGGAGACGGAAGGGCTGCGGGACAGCCCAGGGAGAGGTCTGGGGCTTCCCACGCGCGTCCCCAATCTGTCACACTCGGTAACCCAAATCAGTTTTCCCCCGGAACTCTGGGGACTCCTCCCTGTTCTTTCCCTCCCCAGCTTCCAAGTCTTTTAGAGATGACAATCCCCAGGTCCAACTCTTTCCTAACTCAGCTTTCCAAAATCTCTCTGATCCTCCATCACTCCTATGAACAAGCAAAACAACAGTCCCCCGCCCATTCCAAGACCTCGCTCTTATTCACCAGGAACAGGACTCTCATCTTCTCATCCCTCCCTTCTTCTTTTTCCTCCTCCAGCTCCATTTCTCACCTTTCCAAAACTGCCTCACCTTCCCGCCTCTTCCAGGAAGTCCTCCTGGATTGATCTTTTAGTTCCCTGGGCAAACACAGCTTGTCCTACCTTTCGGTCCTGCTGTCACAGCTCTATCCATGAAATTTCCTCTCCCAAGCTCTCAGAGTCTGCGTCCATGCTTTTGTTTGGGGGTAGAGGGCAGCTGTGGGTGGCAGTCTTTGCACTACCTCTTCCCTTAGAATGGGAACCTCTCCACAAGGCCAAAGCCCAGGCTGTCTCTTCTCTCTGAATCTCCCTGGACATATGACATCCACATTGGTTGTTGCATATCAAGGAGACCAAGTGAGAAAGGGGCAGAGCAAGGGTGGACTGATGGCCAGCATATGATTTACTACAACCAGGTAGCCTCTCTTAGTTAAGTGTGTAAACCCAGTTTTTTGGGTCTGCAGGGTGTCAGGAAGTTAGAAACAGCAGCTCCCCAACTCTCCTGATCTGACATCCCATCTATGTCTTCTAAGGGGAAAGGAAAAGGCTCACCCATATTTCCTGGGATTAGGGTGGCAGGTGCTGAGATCCTGGGGGAGAGGTGGGTCAGGTGAGCAGCTGGTATTATTAATTCAGGCATTGCCCTCATTATTATTCAAATTTATTCATATCATTGCGCATTTCTCTAGTGCAGCTACAGGCTGCAAATTCTACACACTCACGTTTCTCCTTCCCACGGCCCCCGGAGCCCAAGTCAAGGGCTTGCAAGTAGAGTGGCCTGTGCACCCTAGCTCAGAGATGGACTTTATAGTCACAGCTTTCCTGCATGGGGCCTGGACACCCTGGTCTCCTGAGGACAGTGAGAAGCTGGTTTCTTGTCCACTGGGAGGTCAAGGAGGCAGCAGGATGGAGGCGAGAGGCCCTGGGGGTGCGAGTCAGAGATGGGTGGGCGTCTCGCCAGAGGGAGTGGTGTGACCTTGGCCTTGTCACTGCCCCTTCCCGGCTCCTCCGTTACAATGACAAGTCTGGGCCAAGGACCGCAAAGTCCCTCTGAAGAGTAGAGGTTCAGGAAACAATGAGGTTTGCCTAGTACCTCTGCCACTCACTTCCTACCAGTGTGACTGTGGCCAAGTTATTCTGAGCCTCATTCTCTTTACTGGTAAACTGGGGTACGATGACACCTACCCGGACTGCTGGAGAGTTAAATGGGAAGAGGTGGATGATTTGCCTGGTACATTCCCTGGCATGTGCACTCTGAATGGTGGCTATGAGCTTATTTATCCTGGGCAGTTAGATAATCAGAGGGACGGATGGAAACCTGAGCAGTGACATGACAAACACGATATCTGTCATTCTGGGGTTTTTGAAATACAGTTCCCTCTTGGCGTAGGCTTGGTTGAAGCAATTTAGTCTGGAGACAGGGGGATGGAAGCAATGACTCCCATGAGAGATCACAGAGGAGGAGAAACAAAGGGTCTCAGGAATTTAACTCAATGGAAAGGTCCTGTAGATCCTGAGCCTGCAAAAGTGACAGGAAATGTTTGCTGACCCCCAAACAGCCTCTGCAGCCAAGACAGTATCTCAGCTACAGTCCAGATGCCCGTGGGTTGTCCTGACCTGGATCATGATTAGGAGGAAGCCCTAAGCCTGCCGCGCCATGGCCAAGGACCACTCACTCTTGTTTGCACACTCCAGGCTTCTGTCCTTGTCTCCAGGTCCTTATACAGGCCTTTCCTGGGCAGAACACTGCTCCCTCCCCTTCCCTCAGAATTCAAATGATCACCTCCCCTGTGAAGTCCTCCCTGCTTGCCTGCATGGCCCCAGAGCCCTCTGTACTCACTTCCCACCTCTGCTAGTGGGTGAGTCCACGCTGCACTACCCACCCCTCCCTGCCTGGGGAGAACTCCTTATGTCTGGACTGTGTCACTCAGAGCGTCAGCCCCATCACCCAGCACAGGGCCTGACTGCCAGGCACACAAAGGTGTTGTGAATAAGTCCGTTGATTGATGGAGTGAGAATGAGCAAATGCCTGAATAAACAGGGCTGCCTGTGCAACCCCATCAGGGAAGGAGGCAGATGCCCCGTCCTCCTGGCCAGGCTCACGGACTGCGGCAAAGGCAGCGAGGGCAGAGAGGGAGGGGAGGACAGGGCCCTCCCTGCGGGCAGAGGAGTAAGAGTGTGGGGGCAGGCCTGGGGGGCTCCCTGAAGCAGGGAATGTGGAGCAGAGGGGAACAGAACTCTGGAAGGTTCTGGTGCAATGATGGGGGTGAGTGAAGAGGGGATATGGGGATTGCTGAGAAAAAAAGCCTAGAAAGTGAGCAGAGAGATATAGGCATCAGACAGGCACAAGAGGAAGGGCAGAAGTCACTTTACAACCGAAAAGGAGGTACTGGGTATATGTTAAGAAGGCACCAAGAACTGGTACCAGCGGCCTCATAAGCATGCATGCAAATCAGAGAACACACACGTGCCTCAGAAGTCCTGGCAGCCTGGGTCTCCCACCGGCTGCGACATATGTGACATAGGACAGAGTCTGCATTGGGACTGGGAGTGGGCATGGGGGTGAAATGTCAGCCCCATCCCCACATCTATACGCTACTTCCAGGAAATACTAAAAATGCAGGGGAATGGTTTGATGTGGGATGGGGAGCCAGGTGGGAGGGGAATCAAGAAGGGCCTGAACACAAACAGAAGGCTGACAACAGACCAGCCTCGCAAAAGCAGTGCCATTGAATAAGCAGCCTCTCCTGCCTGGCAGCTCCAGTCTGGGGCAAGTGCAAAGCCCCACATGTGTGTCTAAGTGAATTCCCTTCTGCTTTCAGCCTGCTGCTTCCCTGTCTTCAGCGACTGGCAGATGTTGGTGAGCTCTCGAGCAGCCATTGTGAAGGCAGGCAGAGAAGAAGTGTGCTGCTGCACGGGAGCTCACACTCACAGGCCAACAGGGAGCCTGGCAGGGGCGCCGGTGACGCCGGGAAGCAGAGACAAAGACAGACACCCACCCGGCAGAGGGAGAGAGAAAGGAGAAGGGAGGAGAAGCGGGAAGGCAAGAGGAAGAGGAGATCTGGATTGGAAAGAGCCCAGGAAAAAAGAAGACATGGGCCCAGGGCAGAGACACAGAGGAGACAAGCACCAGCAAAGACCTAGTGATACAAAGACCCAGGGAGCCACAGAAACCCAGGCCAAGGCAGGAGAGCAGGCAGGCTGAGGACGCAGAGAAAGACAAGGACAGCAGGGCAGGGAGGTGATGGTGAGTGTGGTCACAGGGGGCCAGGGCCTCATCTCCAGATTGGTTCCGTCCTTTAGGCAGGAATCAGGAGGCTGGGGCATCTCAGACTCCAGGTGCCCCCTCCCCAGTATTGTCACTAGGACAGGAGATTCCAAGGAGGCTCAGGCAGGGACTGCAGGCAGGTGAAGAGCTGAACAGTGTGGGGAGGGCAAGGGGAGCACAGAGGGACCTTGGGAGAAATGAGAAAAGCAAAACAGGGGTGCCATAGGACAGAGGCCTCTGGGCTCCTCCCTGATTTCCCCCCAGCCCTCCTTCCTTCTGAGTTAACCCTGGGCCTCGCCACCCTACCCCATAGCTCAAAGCACCTCTGGCCTTCATCTTGGGATGGTTCCTCCCCTATTCTTCCTCCCCATTGTTTGAGCTTCTCGTTTTAGCACTTATCACAGCCTGCTTTGGATTAAAAGTTACTCATGTGTGTGCGTTTCTGCCTCTCCCACTCTCCTGGGAGCCCCTGGAGAACAGAGTTGCTTAAATTTTCCTTTCTTGTGCCTTCAGACCTAGCAACGTTCCTTAGTAATGCTAACTCCCGGTTAGAAGATGCTGCCTATGTGCTGGGCTCCACTGCACATGCCTTAGAGACACGGTTCCTGGTATTGTAATATTGTAATCCAGGGCAGAGTGGTGGTTATGGTCTCCATGTCAGAGTAAAGGGAAATGAGGAAGCGGCAGAGACGAGGATGAACTCAGGACTTTTAGGCAGTATACTCCCTGGGGCTTCCCTGGTGGTTCAGATGGTAAAGAATCTGCCTGCAATGCGGCAGACCCTGGTTCGATCCCAGGGTCAGGAAGATCCCCTGGAGAAGAGTGGCAACCTACTCCAGTACTCTTACCTGGAGAATCCCATGGACAGAGGAGTCTGGTGGGTTATAGTCCGTGGGACTGCAAAGAGTCGGACAAGACTGAATGACTAACACACGCACAGCCTGCTCTTGGTACCATGCTGTGCCATTAAGAATATCCAAGAGGCATTTCCTGAATGTATGGGATTCATGTCACCACCCCCGTCACCCACCACAACCACCCCAGAGAAATTCTGGTGCCCCCGACCTCTGCACTCATGTACTATTCTGATCTCCCCCCTACACTCAGACCTGCCTCTGAACTGTGTTTACCTCCCGGAAGGGCAATGCCCCCCTCCTCAGATCTGGCCTGTACTCTGTAACCACTCAGGCTTTGCCCCACGCGCTGCCGCCATCCATCAGAGAAGGCTTGGCGTAAATGTTCCTACATGAACGCAGAGTGGGTCCAAAGCCTGGCAGGCCCGTTAACAGCACCTAGAGGTTTCAGTCGATCACAAAACGCCATCCGTTAAGCCACCAACACCCTGCAGCGGGAGTCGGGGGCTCATACAGCCCTTTCTTGTGAAGGGCCAGTCACGGTACCTGGTACCTCACTGAGACTAGTTTACTCAATGCACATGACAACTTGATATGGAAGGTACCATTATTATCCCTAACAAGGGCATAGGTTCAAAGAGATAAGCAACTTCCTTCCAGGCACACAGCTGGTAAGAGTCTGGGCCAGTGAGCACAGTGAGGGGCCAGGACACCGGCTCCCCTGGAATGCCAGCTCTCCAGCCTGGCCACTGCTGCCTTTGGCCTCTCACCATCCCCTGGGCCTCTCAGCTCAGACTCTGGCCACTGTGCAAACTGCGGCCTCTCCATCTCCCGTTGGCAGGGTCCCCTCTCTAGGACACCCCCTCCTGTCTCTCAGCACCAGGCCACCTCTCCTTCCCCACCCTGAGCTTCCTGGGGAGACACTGCTGTCCAGCCCAGCTGGCTCTCCACCCCCCTCCTCCACACAGCACAGAAGAGGCCACCCGTCCCTACCTCTGTGTGTGAACACATTTGCTCCCACTGGGTGCTCCCAGGATTGGGGGGACCAGCCTTCCACAAAGGCCTGGTGAAGACAGTGAGATCCCATCCCTTTAAAAAAATTTTTTTTTGACCACCCCATGTGGCACGTGAGATCTCGGTTGCCTGACCAAGAATCTAACTCTGTGCCCCCTGCCTTGGGAGTGAGGAGTCTGAACCACTGGAGACGTCCTTGAATCTCATTAAAAAAAATTTTTTTTTTTAATTTGTCTGCACTGGGTCTTAGTTGCGGCATGTGAGATCTAGTTCCCTGATGAGGGATCGAGCCCAGGCCCCCTGCACTGGGAGCTCGGAGTCTTAGCCACTGGATCACCAGGGAAGTCCCTGAATCCCATTTTTGACTGAAAACTAGGAAGTAACCTCTACATCTACCACAGAGAGGCTGGAAATGCTGACAGATTCTCAGACACAGTTGTGTACTTCTTGTGCACACATGTACATATAAGTACATATGTTCACTGGTGCCCCCCCCCCCCCACACACACAAACACACACACCCTCTTGCACCTCTGCATTCAAGTCCGCTGCATGGGCGCCTTTCTGCACCCATGTCTTGGCACATGGACCTTGGTGGTCATGTTCACGGAGCCTTGCCCACCAGGCCAGCTGGGAACCAGAGAGGAAGTGGGGCCAAGCACGGGAGCCGCCAAGGAAGCCGGGCTGCAGGAGATGGGGGTGGCGGAGGCCAAGCCCTGTCTCCCCGGATTTATCAAACGAGCAGTAATGAACCCCCTGGGCCGGAGCAGTCCCCATGCTCACCACTCCAGATCGCTGCTGGTTCAAAGGGAAGCCTTTGATTCGCACCGACAGCTTTCAGATGGAACTAAATCTCTCCACACTCCACTCTTCCTCCTGCCACCCTCCCTCTCTCTCTCTGCCTTCACATCTTTGCTCTCCCACCCTCCCTCAGGCTCTCTCCCCCTCCCCAGCCATCCCCTCTCTCAATCTATGAAAAATACAACAGCCAGAGAGGGCCCCTCCCCTTGGTTGGATTCTCTCATGGAGAAAAGAGGATTGCGATTCTCTGGGCTAGGCCAGCAAAAGGGAGAGAAGAAAGAGAGATTTGCACTTTTGATAGAGGAGGGAAGACGGGGTGGGGGGGGGGGGGGAAATGGGAGGAAGGGGAGTTGCGGAGAGAGAAAGTGCAAGCAAGAGCATGCGCTGGCGGGGCAAAGACATGGAACATAGGAGAAAAGACAGAGATCCTGGCTGCCCCAGAGCGGAGATGTAGAGGCAGGGAGAGAATCAGGTTCAGGACCCTTGGAAGAGAAGCTGCCAGGAGGGAAGTACCACACCATCTAGCTGACTGGCATGAGGGGTGTGGGTCTGTAGACTCTGCTTTATACAGGGCCCAGCCTAGAATCCAAGTGTCCAAATGTGATGTGACCCAGTGACTGTAAGCCCCTTCTTGGACAGGTCAGGGGTCAGGGGTCAGAAAGCTGCATTGACTTGCTTCCAGCAGGTAATCTCGGGCTTGGCTGTGAGTAGAGGTCTGGTGATATAGATATCAGATGGATGCCCCATGACAAGTTACTAAACATTCAAAGACTATTATCGCCCTGACCCTGCTGCCCACCAGCATTTACTATACCAAAGTACTATGCCCGCACTGCACAGTCTGAAGTGAAAAAGACCCAGTGGGCAGCACGGCCTGAGGAACAGATGCCTCAACTCCAGCTTCACCCTCTTCCCTCGTTTGGTCCTTTCTCGTCCCACAAGGTCAAAGCCAGAGCAGAAGAACCGGTTTCTCTTCCCTCCCTTCACAACCAGCTTGGCCAAGCCACCCTGATGTCTGTCTCCAAGGCTGGGGTTTGGTAGGGACAGCTGAAGGGGAAGCTTTCCAGGGACCAGATGGGCTTTTACAAGTGGCCACAATCTGGCCTGGTTTCCCTGCATTGAACAGACCAGAGAGACTGGCCGCAGGGCTGGTATTCATGGAGACAGGACACAGGAGTTTATTGGTCTGGGCCAGTGTGTTAGTTACTGAAAGAGGCAAGAACAGAACCTTGAAAGAGGCCATGGGGACTGGCCCAGCACTGCCTGCCGGGGGGGGGGGGGGGGGGGGGGGGGGGGTGGCGGGGACAGAGGATAATGGGCCAGAAGTCAGGAGGCAGGGGCTTTCAGGTTTTGCCTCCACCCCACCCAGCAGCACGACTTTGCGGGGTGGGGAGGAGGGGTCACTTCACTTCTCTGGGTCTCAGTTCTTTGTAACGAGAAGGGGGTAAAGTACCAGGCTCTGAAGGACCTCTCTGGCTCTGAGGTTCTAAGATTCTACTGCATCCCCTGCTCTTCTGGGGCCTCAGGTGGACCTTGCTGACATTTCTAAGGACTCAGCCCAGTGTTCCAGACTGTGAGAGAGTCGGCACACCTGGGGCCATCCTGGCCTTTCCTTCCAGCAGGCATGTGGAAGGAAGGCTGCAAGTTTATGACATTAAGATAGTAACTGAGAAATGCCAGTCTTTGTTTTCCCTGTAAGGAGCTCCCCATCAAGAGTTCCCTTCCAGTAGGTTCATGGTGGGAAAAAAAAGAGAGGATAAGAGGGCAGGCAATCCTGGGTCTCCAAAGTGACCTGCTAGCCCAGACCCACTCACAAGGATGTCAAGCTTCTGAACTAAAAAGACGGGCAGGTGCAGCTGGGAACACTCCCCCCACCCTGCTATATTTGGCTGTCCAGCCCCCTCTGCCCTGCCAGGCTGAGGCACCTGGGCCAGACCTGATCTGACAACTTTATGCAAATGCGCCCTGGCAGGGGACCCTGAGAATGTTCTATGGGAAGGACAACAGCATTACAAGCCCAAGTGGGGTTGGCTGGAGCAGGTATGACAGGCGGGACGAGAAAGTGGGGAGGGTGACAGGGGTGGTGGATGGTCTGCTGAAAAACTGAATTTCAATCTGGCTTCAGTGGGCGAGGGCAGGGCAGTGCAGGAGAGGGGAGGCAGGTGGCCGGCAAGGACTTCGCTCAGAGAGAAGACGCAGGGTATGCAGAAAGACAGAAAAAGGCAGGCAGAGGGAGGGAAGGAGAAGAGACAGCCGAAGAGGACAGTCACAAAGTCAGAGAAGGGACAGAGGACAAGACAAAGACAGAACAGAGAAAGAGATGCTAAGTTAGAAAGAGAATCTGAAGGCTGGTGCTGGAAAGGACCTTCATCACCAGTTCAGAACCTTTATTTTGAAGAAGCTTGGGGTCGGTAAAAGGAAAAAGGTATTTGAGGGAAGCATGCCCCCCAAACTTCTGGTGGCAGCCTCCAAGTTACAGAGGGCTCCTCTCCCCAGGGTCAGGGTGCAGCCCCAAATCTCCCCATCCTGCGATGATGATGGGGGCAAGATGGGGGTGGGGGGGAGCGGTGGTCAGGAATCTTTACCTGGGCACCCTGCCTTCCCTAAAAGAAGTTGGGGAAGCAGCAAGGGAGAAACTGGAGAAGCTGGGAAGACGTCATTTGGAAATGGGGGGTGAGAGTCAGGAAAGGTGTAAGGGACCATCTGGGAAAGGGAACCTGGGAAGGAGATAAGAAATCGGAGAAGGGGTGGGGTCAGTAGAAGCCCCTAGGGGCTGTGCAGGCAGATGGGCGGGGAGATCTGGGGCGGATTACCACCCTCTGGCCTCATCGGAAGGTCTTGAGCATTTAGGTCAAAGTAAAGGAGTGAAATCCTTGAGAAATGGAAGGGATTTTGGAAAGGATTAGCCAAGGTGGGGGAGGAGGAGAGGATGAGGTGGGTGGTATCTGAGTAATTCCTAAGGCTGCCCATGGAAGGCCCTGGTGTGTACCCACAAATGAGATGGGGCCAAGTCACTGGTCCCCCTCAGCCCCGTCCCATAGGAGCCCCCAGGGGGCTAGTGTGTCCTCGCCCTGGGCAGCAGTGTGCCCACCAGGAAGGAGGCCAGCATGTCACCTGTCAGCCACATACCAACCCCAGGGAAACAGGAAGTCCATCCTGGGGTCTCACCCCATCCCCTTCTCCCACCATGAACCGCTTCCCTCTGGCTCCCCCCTCAGGCAGGGAGGCACAGCGGCCTCCCTGTTCCAAGTTCCGCTCTGAAAGCTCCCTAGCTTGCTTTAACATTCTTAGTTACCCTGTTATGAATACAGCTTCAGAATACAATCTGAGAGTGTGAGAATTGCACCCCTGAGGCCCCCAGGCAGGCTTGAAGCCCAGGAAGAAATGCAGGCTGGTCCCCCGACTGTCTCCATCGAAGTCTCCTGGCACTTTTAGGAACAGACGCCAGAATGAAAGTGAAAGAGTTAGTCACTCAGTTGGGTCTGACTCTTTGCGACCACCATGGACTGTGACCACCATGGACTGTAGCGTGCCAGGTTCCTCTGTCCATGGGATTCTCCAGACAGGAATACTGGAATGAGCTGCCATGCCGTTCTTTAGGGGATCTTCCTGACCCAGGGATCAAACCCAGGTCTCCTGCATTGCAGGCAGATTCTTTACCATCTGAGCCAACAAGTTGCCAGAATATATAACCTTAACTCTGAGAAATCCGGAAACGTGAGGACTGGGGCAGCAGAAAGGAGGGCATTCTCCTCTTTATCCAGGAACCAAAGAGCCAGAAGGAAATATGGGTCTTCTGAGCCCCAGTTCAATTCCTGGGTCAGGAAGCTCTCCTGGAGAAGGGATAGGCTACCCACTCCAGTATTCATGGGCTTCCCTAGTGGCTCAGATGGTAAAAAATTCACCTGCAATGCAGGAGACCTGGGTTCGATCCCTGGGTAGGGAAGATCCCCTGGAGGAAGGCATGGCAACTCACTCCAGTATTCTTGCCTGGAGAATCCCTATGGACAGAGCAGCCTGGCGGGCTACAGGGCGTCGCAAAGAGTCAGACACGACTGAGTGACTAACAACAGCACAGAGACCGGACCGGAGCTCTTATGGACACTTCTCCATTGCTACGTTGAACGAGCTTTGTTATATTTTTGCATCAACTCATACTCCACCCACCTCAAAATTAAAGAATAAAAAAGAAAGAAATAGCAGCAGGTCAGATCCAGGTGTTAGACCTTAATCGCTTCCCAGAGTCAGGAACCGTTCAGCACAGGTGACTCTGCAGATTCTCCAGCACTTCCAGATGGACTACCCGACTCTGAGAGCCAGGTGAGCAACTCACCTGGGAAGGCATGGGGCTCTGACGAGTGGCCTTGACCTTGGCTCCACACTAGTGCCTCTGAGAAAGGCTGCCTTGGCAGACATGCGTCACACCCATAACAAAGGCACATCCCCAGGCTCCATCACTGAGCCTTCCTTACAAAGCCCTAGAATGGACTTTAATGACTGTGGCTCCCAGGGGAGCAGATTTTTTTGTTCACATAAGAACCTTTTAGTAGCACTTGGCAGTGAGCTCCTTGTCACTAGAAGTATTCAAGATAAGGGTGGATGACTACCAGCCAGCAATGTTCCAGAGGGCTCTGGATACTATTTAAGATCCCTTTCAATTCTGGTTCTTTAGGATTCTATTCACACACCTCATATCTTACTTTGGACACACACCTATCAAATAATCAATTTGTAACAGTTCGATCAAGGTGGACTGAAATGATTTGCAGAACTGAAGTTTAACAGAAGGAATTCTAAACAGAGCCATCTGCAGGGGGGAAAAAAAAAAAACCAGTTCAAAAAAATCATCTAGGCTGGCAGTCAAGGATTAAGTAAGACTTTGGTCCCATGGCAATTAACCATGAAACTTCAATGTTTCGTGTAGTTTGAGACCTGCAGTTTAGTCTGTAACTAACTATATTGTATTTTATTCTCGCTCCTTTTTCACATGAAGAGATTGCAAACTCCTTGAGGTGACAGATATGATGTTGGTTGTGTTTGTCCCAGAATGTGCTTTGCACACAATAGGTGCTCAATAAATGTTTATCATATGATTATCTGAATTAATGGATAAAGCACCTGCACCCAGAGGAAGTCAACTCAATTCAACATTCATTCATTCATGTAACAAGCATTTTAGGGGTGTCTACTACCAATCAGGAAGTACCCTGGGCTCTGGGATGCAAAGTGAACAAGACAGACCTGTTCCCGCCACCACCTAGCTTCTGCTCGAATATCCAGGCAAGATGGCATGATGAGGGTCCTGATGGAGTGACGTCAAGGAAAGAGCACTACATCAATGAATTTTTCTCATGTCTGACTTCCACCCCGGTCTGCCCTCGGGCTGAGACCCCTGTCTTGTTGCCCTTTGTTAGTCCTCAGTCCTTTCTACATCGTACTGGTTAAACATAGTAGACCTTGCTTGGCACCCAGTAGGTATCCAATAAATACTCATTTACTGATTAGAACTGCCTTGAGTCTTGAGGACAAGATGGATTTCAACAGCCAGAGTGCTGGGGGAAGGGCATTCCAGACAAAAGGAACAGCGTGAGCCAAGTCATGGAGACATAAAAGACCAGCAAGCAGTTGGAAGTGGCTGGAATTTAAGCAGATAAAGAAATTAGAACCAAGGTCATATCTCTTTAAAAATTAAACAGTTTCTCCTTCTGGGCATTCCTGTCTCTGCCCTCCAGAAACTTCTAGGCTGTTGAGAAAGACTGGGGGCATGACATAGAAAGAAGGCCAGATTCAGGAAGACAGAAGTAGAAGTTGGGGCTGATCCAGGCCGCACAGACTCACCCTGTGTCCACCTGCTAAGATCTGGGGAAGGGCTTAGAAGAATCAAAAGGCCCCAGGTGGCTATTTGAAGGTGGATGGTGTGTGTGAGACTGTGTGCTCTCTGTGTCCTCGTTTGCATTCATGTGTCTAGTGAACTTGTGTGTCTGTACACATCTACACACAAGTGTTGGCACGTAGCCACCCAAACGGAGAATGGGGCACTTTCTGCCTATAACTAGGACATTCGGGGCTTTTCCAATTAATCTCCATTAAAAAGATTTCCCGCAAAGGCGCTTCTAGAGGCCCCAAGTTGGGGTCATCTGGATCAATCCTGCATAAAGTAAAAGCAGCTCCGACTGGCGGCTCAATCGATCCATCTAACTTGGTTCATTCTACACGTGCAAGGGGCACGGAATGTTAATTTGCTGCGGGGAGCTGAGGGAGCCCAGCAGTGGAGCCTCTGTAATTAACAGCTGGAGGAGCAGGGTCTCAATATGGTGGTATTCAATTGCGGCACCCAGCATAGGGGAGGGAGGACTCACGGCAGGTCTTCAGTGTTGATGAACACTGTCTGTCTGCTCCTGATCTTTTTTGTTCTGCCTGACTCAGTTTGCCTGCCAAATGAAACACAAATGCCCCGAGAACAGGGAAACCCAGGAAAACCAAATCATTCATCTAACTGAGGTTGGAAGTTTACAGAATATTGATGGGGAGACCTGACCAATTGGGAGTCCAAGGCAAGAGTCCATGGAGAGACCTACTCTTCTAGGCCATGAACACCGGTGACTGTTCCCCAAAGCATGTGAAAGCCAAAGCAGCTCTTTGGTCTTATTTCCATGAAGGAGGCAGGAATTCAGCAGAAAGGGGAGAGCACCCTGCATGTACAGCCACCCTAACATCTCCTAGCAGGCCTACACCTGCTCCCATTCAGAGTCTGCTACAAATCTTTCCAATTCCTATTCTCCAGGCAGTCTTCCCAGAGGGGTTATGAAGAAAGTATTGATTTTCCTCTCTCATCCCTTCCAAACCAGCCCCTCTGGCCGGTGCCCTCATCAGCTTCTCCCATGTGCTCATGCCCTTTTCAACTTTTCTGCTACAAAATTTCTGTAAGCATTTCCTGTAAGCATGACCTGGAGACACCCAACCCTGCTCACTTGTCTCTCTGTCCTGTGTTCTGTGTCAGCCTCAGGACAGCCCAGATGCCAGAGGAGAAGCCAGGAACATGCCTGATGGATGCACAGACATCCCTTCAGGTACAGGAGAAACCCTGGAGAAAGCAGCCTGCCTCTCCCTTCACGCTTTCTCTCCGCATCTCTGATTCTTCCTTTCCCTTTTTGATCTTCCTGTGTTGCCCCCCAGAGAAATGGTAGTTGGAAGTGGGGGGGCCCTCTCCTTCCTCCACCTATGTTGTCTGCGGTCTCTGCAATAACCTAATGATTTCTCATTTAGCTGCCCAGCCCTTGATGGGGAGAGGCGCCCTTTGATTGCTTGTGACACCAATCTCACAACAAATTTAGCACCTCGTTTCCTGGACGAGCCAATATTCCTCCTCGATTATCTCCCTGTGAGGAGGACAGGGTGCTGTGCATTCCAACGAGTAGCTTATGCCTTCCCCCAGTATCAGAGTCAATCAAGCTCACAGCTCTAGGAAGGAAAGATGGAAGGGTGGGGTGGGAGAAGGTTCTCATGGGAGCACAGGAGAGCTCCAAGAGCAAGAAAAAGACAAGGAGGATGATGGGGAATAGAGAGAAGCCTCTGGAAACCTGGCTCTCAGCAGCTTATGTGCAGCTTCTCTGAGATGGGGATGGGAGTGGTGTGACCTTGACTCAGATAATTCTGGAACTTCCTTCCTAAGCCACGCCTGAGACCCTGGCATTTCATCCAGCCACCCCCTAGATCTTGGTGTGGGGCTAACGGAGGGAGGAAAAGGATACCCTGGAGTCACCCTATTTCACCTTGGAACGAATCAAGGGAGGAAGAGTCACTTCCGGACCCCAGGCCCCCCACTCCAGCATTCCTCAGCCCCTTGCTGTCCCATGGAAATGACTTTCCTGAACAAAATCACTTGCTCCCGGCTGGGATCTGCCCCACATGACTGATGAGGGGAGATGAAAAGAAATTTCTCCAGCCCAAGAGGCAGTGAGTTGGAGGGATGGGGTGGGAGATTCTCTGAAAGGAATCTACGGAGAAGGAAGGGCAGGCTGAAATCAGGGCCGCAGGAGACTTCTGACAGGACCCTAGAAAATGGATCAAAAGAGAAGCAGGGAGGGGAGTCATGAGGAAATATTGCTTCAGGGTAAGAGGGGAAATGAGGGGAGGCCAGAGAACCAGGAGAACCCCACTGGAGACAGAGGGTCCCAAACGTGTGCCCACAGAAGTGAGAGAGCCTGAGCTAGGTGGGCAGTGTGCAGGGGAAAGGAGTGGGTTGGGTGCATATGGCGGGGAGATGGGGAAGGAGGGGCCAAGGACGAAGATGCCCAGGGCGTGAGCCCCGAGAGGACAGGAGTACCAGGCCCACCGCTCCCAGGAAGGCAGGATGCAGGACACCTGTCAGGAGAGGCAGAAGGAGGTGAAGAGGAAGGAGACAGGGGCTGATCGCCAGGAGGGAGAGCAGATGGTTGCTGTCACTAAACGGATTCCAGTAAGTCCAGGATGCCTTAGACAGCAAAGACAGGCTCGGGTAAGCAGTGGGAGGGGGAAATCAAGGAGCAGAGCCTTGGAGGAAGCTCCACACAGACCTGTACGATAATACATCTACCCACATCAACCCTCCCGATTCCTCCCTCCACACTAACCTCAAGCAGGAACCCCTAACCCAGCATCAACCCAAACATTCATACCAATCTGAACCTGTCCTAACAATCATTCTAACCCCAAATCTGAACTAGAACATGAGCTTTTAGAAGCCAACGCATCTTGGATTCCCTCAGGGTCTGGTTGGCAGAAGTGATCAATAGATGTTTATTGAATACAGGAACACAGAAACCAAATCTTAACCCCTGCCCTTAATAGTCACCCCGGTTTCAAGCCTGACCCCTCCTGCCTCCCCAGGGCCCTGCTGCGCACCAGTGAGACCCCGGCCCTCACTCTCTTCCTGCCCCAATCCTAAAGGCCATGTTCTTAACTACAGTTTCACTTCATTACCTGTAATCTGCTTTCTTTTCTTTCTCCCTCCACACCTTTGGGTAGGTGGTTCAAATTCATCTGGGCAATCAAGGGGAGAGACAAGTAAAAGACAACAACTCCACCTGGAGGCCAAAACAAGGTGGGAAGGAGCCCCTGAATTCTCAGTCACGGATGTTTTCTTCTCTGCCCGGAACTTTCTGCCCCAGGGTCCTAGAAAGTGGGATGGAACACAACTATGAGGTTCAGGGCAAAGGAGCCTAATGCTTGAGACCCCAGGAAGAGTGAGTCAGATCTGAAGAGGCAGTGTGAGCAGAGAGAAATATGTCAGAGAATAAGTGAATGGGCTCCAGGTCAGGAAGCAGAGACCCACCATCTATCTCCTGCTCACAGCTCTGACCCTGGGATCACTTGCCAGGACACGGGGCACTGGAAGCCTTCATGGGGTGTCTGTGGGAAGCCCTGCAGCAGGGAGGATGTCAGGATGCTCCAGAGACTTGGCCTATTGGCCTCCGACTCCGGAGCAAGGGACAGCTCCCTCTGGGCAGTCCCTCCTCCAAGGAGCAAGGCTTTGTCCATCTCTCAGGACCTGTCGTCGCAGTGCCTGGGAGAGGAGCTGAGCACTCTGTTCTGTTCTTGTTGCAGCCAAATCTGATTATCAGGACGTGTGACGGATGAGCTGGGTTTGGACCCCCAGCTCAGGGAGTGGGATGATGGAGTTCGTCTGTCACTCTCCCCAGGGGATGAAGCATCAGTCCCTGATGGCGTCTGGGATGTGCACGCCTCTGAGATGTCTCCCTAACCAAGATTCCTGGGAGGTCCGTCTCCAACCACTTCTTGACAGAAAGACCTCTGAGCACTGAAATGCCTGCACCAGCTCCCGGGGCTCTGCCGAAAGCCGGGTCGGGAGCCCCGGCGCGAGAATCCCCAGCCCTGGGTGAGACCCAGTGCCTCCGGCCAGCTGCCACCTCTGTGGGGGCCACTTTGAGGGAGGGAGTGGAAAAGCCTGCCTCTGCTCGGCTGGGGCCTGCAGGCATCTCTCAGTGACAGCCATGGGCCTTGGAAGCCTGGGGCAGGGCAGGCAGGGAGGAGGGAGAGCGATGGTACAGAATAATAATGAAGGATTTTTAATAACTCGTCAGCTATGGTGTCAGCTCAACAGCAGCGGCAGCACAACCCGTTGGGAAAACTTTGTGAGGAACTGTCTTCCTGGGAAGTGAGAGGAGAGTCACAAGGGCTGAGGGCGAGGAGAAGCGCCCTCCTCATCCCCGGCCACACAGAGCGTTGAGTTAGCATCCAGCCAGTGGTGCAGGGTGAAGTGCAAACAGACTCACAAAGCCCCAGGCCTGGCCCTCTGAGAGCTTCCACTCCGGGCCAGACCCAAGGGTCACGGCCGGGGCTGAGGACAGGAGCAGTCTATGAAGTCACTGCAGGGCACAGGCAAGCCTCCCTCCAGGAAAACACAGCCCCCAGCTTAATTTCTGAAGTCAATCAGCTGGAAGGCAATTACACACTTACCACAGGGCTCCTTCCTTTACCTAATAATTCACTAGGGGATTGTTTGAAGTAGGAGTGTCATCAAAGACACTGTTAGAGAAAGCCCTGGTGAGCATCTTCCCCTCATTCTTCAGATGAGGACGCTGAGGTCCAAAGAGGTTGCAAAGACAGTTGGTGGCTGTGCAGGACTCCTTGAACTGAGAGATCCAGGTCTCCAAAAAATAAACATGATTTTATAAAAATAGAATTTCCGTATATTTTTCCAGGGCCAACTGCTACAGAGAGGGCAGTAACCTGGGACTCCAGTGTGTCAAGGGCAGCTACCTTTCAGGTGGGAGCCATGGGGGAACTTGGGGGAACCCAGCATAACGATTATATGTCTTCTCTTTTCCTCCGATCATTCTAGGAAGGCTTCCTGGAAGCAGTGGCTATGGATGTGGGCTGGGAAATGGAGAGATTTCTCAAGCCCTTACAGTGATAGGTGCAAAAGGGTTTAGTGACATAGATAGAGGGGAATATTCGAGGTCTATAAAATGCCTTGGAAAGGAATGAAAAGATGAGCGTACTTATTAAACACATGTGAAAGGCACAGGGGCTGATGTGTGAGAGCTCAGAACAGTTCCAGTCCTTAGGTGGTCAAGGACCCTAAAAGTTTATTGGCTCTGAGCAGACCGCCAAAGACAAGGCAGGGTTTCCCCTCTAAGTCCATAGTGGTGAGCTAGCTGGGCTCCCCTGGAAGCCCTGGTAGTCTGCAGAGAGCACCCCACACTTCCCTCAACCCTAAAATCCAGCAGAAGGGTGGATGGGTGTCAAACCCTCAGTTGCCTTCACTTTAGGCCACAGTGCTTGGAGTGGGGGATTCACACCTCTATCCCATCCAATCCCAAGAGCCCTGGAGACTGTAACATCTCTTCATGCCCAGACTAGGCACACAACAGTCATTTAACCAGGGCTTGATGAATGAAGAAAGTGCTGGGAGCTTTTGATGATATGGTAAATAAAGGTCTGGAAGCAGGGGGTGGGATGTGGCAAGTGAGGGCACCTCCACACCCTTGCAGAAGGCCAAGGCTCTTTTAGAAAGAGAAACTAAGGCACCAAGGAGTAGACATGTGTTCCAGATGAGAAGTCCTGAAATGAAACCCGGCAGCCAGCCCCACAGCCCCAAGCCCAGGCTGCCAGCCCCCCTGCCCAGCCAGCCGTTCTGCAAGATGTAAAGTGCTATCTAAACGTGATGCATTATTAACACTTTAGAAATCATATTTCACAGTCGCCTGGCTGAAGCTGGGAAATGAATTCTTCCTCCTGCTCTCTGGCAGGGGAATGATCGCTGGAGCCAAATGGGATGGCAGTGACATGTGACTAGGGGCCAAGGGAGGGCAGTGGGGGGTGGAGGCCACGGGCACCCATGCCCGGCAGGTCCTGGGGGCTCTTCTTCCGCCTGGAGCCTCGAATCAAACACTCTACCCCTGCCCAGGCAAGGCAATCAAGCTCACCCCTCCCTCTTCCACTTGATCAACCTTTCAGATCAACCACTCTGCCAGGAGTCCCCGGCAGAAGGCAGAGCCTGTGACCCAGCCCCTCACCCCAGGACGTGCTGAGCACCTCCTCAGGTGCAGGAGGAGTTACAGAGGGTGGAGGATGCTCCAGTCTGATGGAAGAGGCAAGTGCTCAGCATGGACACGCAGGGGCAGATCTAGAAGGACGACGGGCCCTAAGTCACCACCACTGCAGGGGCTTCATGGAATAAGAGGGCTCAGGGCAGGTGGGGGAAGGAGTGCGATGAGGAGTTTGGGACGAGTGTCCTGGGTGGGGTGAGAGGCCTCCAGGCAGTCTCAGAGGTGAAAAAGAGAGGCGTGATGACAAACAGGGAGGTGTTTCGCCCAATTGGGCTGGAAGGAAAGGAGTGGGCAGGATGGGGGGGTGGGAGGAGTGTGTCCTGGGCAGAAAGGAGGAAGCAGGCAGTGAGCTGCATCCTGTCCTTATTGGAGGATCACGGGCCATGAAATGGGGAGGGAGGAGGGGGGATGAGGGGAATCCTGCCTGCAAAGACCAGTGCCTACTCATCAGTAAGAAACCAGAGGACCTCCCAAAGTGAGTGTGGGAGGGGAGAAGATGTCGAAGTGACTGCCATTCCCCCATCCCAGGACCCACCCTGGTCTTCCACAAGGGTGCTGGGCTCCTGCCCATGTGCTCCATTAGCCATACACGCAGCTTGTCATTAGGCACGGGGAACAGACAAACCGATTTTCAATTAAAACCTTATCTACGGGGTGCAAAGATATAAAGGCGGGTGGGTTTGATTCTTTTCTAAGGCAGCCTTCAATATTTGCAATGCTTGGAAGGAGACGAAGGGAGGGTGCCCAGGCAGCCCTGGCGACATATAAATTCTGCTCATAATTACATGACTTTCAACACCATGAGATGCCAATAAAGTATTTGCAAGGCACACAAATTAATGGTGTGTTGGCATTCCCAAGACGGTGCTTGGACGGCCAGGGCACCGGGAGGGGCTGCCGCTCCTGCCTAGGAGGTTGGAGGAGCCGAGGTTGCTGACACAGACCCCCTCCTCGGTCCTTCATCAAAGCTACCCGCTCTTCGGGTCCCCCAGACTGGCCGGTTTCTCTCTCTTGGAACCCCCCCCACCCCCACCCCAGCTCTGTTAGGGCTGCAAGCATAAAGGATTTAAGTTGTGTTTCTTCCAGAAGGAAGTGGACGAGAGCCTGAGGGGGCGAGGCGAGAGGATCTGCAGCGCTGTGAACAGCTGCTGGGGGTGACAGCAGACGTCAGGTTCTCACAGTTCAGGAGCAGTTCCCTCCCCTCCCTGAGCGTGGTCCGTTCCTCAGCTCCCCGCTTCTTCAGGTGGGCCAGCAATAGACTACCAGCCCCTTCCCGCTCCCTGCTTCTCATCATCAGAGGGAAAGGCAGATGGCATGGGGGCAAGTCCTTGGGGCGTTGCTTGCAGTGAGTGCCGGCTCAGAGCCCTAGTTTCATCAGTGGTCAAACAGGGGCAGCAGGTGGACCGGGAAAGGGGGCAGCAGGAAGCCCCCCCTGAATATCCCCCTCCCTCGCACCCCACCTCCACCCACAGTTTAGGCAGTAAACTTGTCAGCACGAGGAACTTCATCTTCCCCATCTCTCTCTCGTTTCAATATTCCCTGGCACGGCCTGCTCTGCAGGAGTGGAAATTCAATAAAATAAATATTTGTTGAATTGAACAGAATGGAGGAAGATAGATGAGGAGGAACCCTCACAGCAGTTTGGTGGGAGCAGGTTTCAGTAGCGGGAGTAGCAAAAAGTGCACCAGCTGGAAATCAGAAGAGCTGGCCTGAACTCCAGCTCTGCCGTTTACAACCAGGGAGACGGTGGTGGAGCCAGCACTCCCGTCCAGGCCCCCGGATCCTCATCCACAAAGAGCAGGTGTCGGACAGAAGATCTGCAAGAAGACTTCCAACCCCCGAGATGGCAGGAGGATGGGGAGTGGGCTCTAGAACCTCTGTAGGAAAATGTCATGAGGAGTTCCTGGCATGGGCCTGGGTTGGCCCTTGGCACATTACTCAGCACTCAGCATGCTATTTGGAATAATCAAAAATTAAATAATAGCGATAATGATGCTTCCATAGGCACCCACGGGCAATTTGTTGGTGAGAAGTCCTGTTGATAACGTCTGTGGAAGAATTTCTGTCAGGTTGAAGCTGTCTGCCCCTGGTTTCACCCTCACTCACCCTCAGCTCCAACCCATGCCCAGCACTCTGACTGGGGTCCATGGGGTCACAAAGAGTTGGACATGACTGGATGAGGAGGGGTGGAGGTTGGTGATCAGGAATACTATCAGAGGTGATATCACTTAGACTAAGATTTGAAAAATGGGAGGTGTTTACAAGCAGATCCAGAAGATCTGCTGGAGAAGGGATAGACTACCCACTCCAGTATTCATGGGTTCCCTTGTGGCTCAGCTGGTAAAGAATCCACCTGCAATGTGGGAGACCTGGGTTCGATCCCTAGGTTGGGAAGATCCCCTGGAGAAGGGATAGGCTACCCATTCCAGTATTCATGGGTTCCCTTGTGGCTCAGCTGGTAAAGAATCCACCTGCAATGTGGGAGACCTGGGTTCGATCCCTGGGTTGGGAAGATCCCCTGGAGAAGGAAAAGGCTACTCGCTCCAGTCTTCTGGGCCTGGAGAATTCCATGGACTTTATAGTCCATGGGGTCACAAAGAGCTGGAAACCACTGAGCAACTTTCACTTAAAAGTAGATAAGAGGGGCACTAGGGTGGGGATGGAGGAATTCCTCCAGGCAGAATGTAAAGGTGAGCAAGGGCTCAGAGGCAAGGATTTTTGGTGAACTCTGATATCTGCAACTGGTCCTTTTTTTCGTTTTGACCACACTGCATGACTGAGGCATCTTAGTTACCTGATCAGGGATCGAACCCATGCCCCCCTGCAGTGGAAACATGGAGTCTTAACCACTGGACCACCAGGGAAGTTCCTCTGCCAAGTGGTTCTGATGAGGAAGGGAGACAAAGAGAGAAAGAGAAATGGGGCAAGGGAGGCAGGCTGGAGCCAGATCATAAAGAGATTTACCTGCGGGACCAAGACTGGATTTTAACACAGTGGGTGAGAGGAGTAAATGAAGAATTAGATAAAATACTCTGCCAGTCATAGGGGAGGGTGCCACAGCAGGGAGCTGCAGCACTGCTCCTGGAGAGAAATTATAAGGATGTAAAACCAAGACAGTGGATAAAGAGAAATGGAATAGATTGGAAATACATTTGAAATACATGAAGTACATGAAGGAGGTAGCATCAGCAGGACTTAATGGTTGGGAGAATGTGGTAATGAAGGAAGGGAAAGGGAAACCAGACAGCGGGTGAAGGCAGTCATGGGAATCCTGGTGGAGGAGGTGGTGGTGGGGATGGCCTGGCAGCCCTCCAAGGTCATTCTAAGGGGAATGAACCTGACCCTGCTGATGATGGGGAGCCACCGAAGGGTGGATTTTAGGGAAATGACTCTTGCATCCACCCCAGGGGAAGAGTAAGCAAGAGAGGAGAATGAGTTAGGAGAAGGGAGGGAAAAGAGAGTCGGCCTCCACTCTGCATGTCCTCCAAAGAGGAGATGAGCAGAAGTCAAGAGCAGTGACAGTCACCCTAGTGGTCGGCATTATTGTGGCTATGATTTGTTTCCTGGTAGTGTCAATAGTTGTGAGGATTATATGAGGTATGCGTGCATGCTCAGTCGCTTCAGTCATGTCTGACTCTTTATGACCCTTAGGACTACAGCCCCCCAAGCTTTTCTGTCCTTGGGATTCTCCAGGCAAGAATACTGGAGTGGGTTGCCATGCCCTCCTCCAGGGGACCTTCCTGACCCTGGGATGAAACCTGCGTCTTCTGCACTGCAGGCAGATTCTTTACTGCTGATCCACCGGGGAAGCCCCTGTATGAAGTATATATACACACAGTAAGTACTTTAAAATACTAGTCATCGTTATTATTTCGTTAACATCAACTCTGTCATCCATGGATATTTGTTGAGTGTCCATGAATGAATAATAGTAGAAGCTTATCACCTGTGATTGTAGATCGGAGCTGAAAAGAGGAGCTGAGAGTCAGGTTCTCACGTCTCCCCTGGCTTCAGGAAAGGTCGCGGGAAGGGGAGAAAACAGAATGAGCACAGGCTCGAGGTGGAAGGATCGAGGAGGCACAGTGTGTGAGCGAACTTTACAGCTGCCATGGGCTGCCCACGTGCTCCTTGCTCTCCACTTGCCAGGGCCTTCCATCATCAGAATAGGTGAGGACACTCTTTAGCCAACACTGAAGGCTGAGAGGAGGGAGCCTTTGTTCAGAGCAACAGTGAGAAGATGTTCATTCTCCCCAACGAGCTTTATGCTGAAGCAGGAGAAACGGAGGGCAGACATGAAGAAGGACTTCCTGCTCTTGAGTTTGCAAGAATCAAGAAAAGGCAAGATTTCAGGAAAGTGTAGATAGTGAGACCAGGGAAGGCTCAAATGGGCAGCAGTTATCTGACTGCATTCTTTAGAATCACAGAATTTTAGAGCTGGAAAAAACCCATATGAGCTGATCTAATCCAATCCTCTTATTTCACAGATGAAAAACCTAAGACCCGAAGAGGTGAAGTGAATCCTCCAAAGTCAACAGCAAAGCCAGGACATAAACTCCGGTCTCTCTAGACTCCTAATCAGGTGCCATCTCCACCTCTCCCCTCCCCAGTTCCCAGTCACCATAAAGATTCCTTGAGCACTGAACACTCTGTACCGCAGTGCTGAGTGGCCTCTCAAGATTAAGTGATTCCTTGCTTTCATAAGCAACATTCTCCTGTATTTCTGTGGGCCTCCAAGTCCTCTATCTGATATTCCTGACCTCTGGCAGAAGCCTGGGATGGAGGAAACTGGGACTGACCCTCTGTTCTCACCAGGAAGGCTGCCCGTGCCTTGGAGGGCAGTGCTACCGCCTGCGGTGCAGAAACGCATCAGCGGTGCAGAAGTCCTTAAAACTCAGGAATCACTGGTCGAATGTTCTAGAAACTCTCTCCAACCATTCACACACACAGACAATCCCCCCCACCCAATAGCCACCTCCAGACACTGATTTGTGGCTTTAAACCTGAAAAACTGCCAAGCCTTTGGTCTTCATCCAGGGATTTCTAGGAATTATTCACCAGCACTTGAGACCAGTTCAGTCCACATAAGCCATGGACTCCGACCCTGGGTCACAAGCGAGCACTGACTGCTGTGACCTCGGCATCATCTACCTCATTTCCTTAGGCCTTCTGCTCACCGATCCTGCTATTTCCCCATCCTCATCTAAACCAGGCACTCATCCCAGGCATTTTCTTCTCTCCTAGCTCATAACAGGTACCGCGAACACTCCTCCTACATAGGTCTCAATCCTACCCCTCCCCCTCCATGCTGACTCCCTTGGTTGAGGTCTTTGTCTTTGCTCCCCAGGACTATTGCAATAACCTCCTAATTGGCTCCTCTGCTTCCAGCTTGCTCCCCTTAAATCCGTTCTCCACACAGTTGCTAGAACGATCTTTCCAGAAGACAAATCTGGTATCATCACCCTGTGTAAAACCCTTCGGTGACTCCCCAGTGACTTCAGATGAAGTTCAAATTAGGTTAGGTCCTGCCTGACCTAGCTGCTATTTACTTTAGCCTCATCTGCTCTCTCCAATGTGCACTTTACTTTCTAGAAATCTCAGATGTCAGAGGTTTCTGCACACTGAGCTGCCTCCCACTCCAGCCCTCCACCTTTGCACGCTCCCCCTCCCCTACCACTTGCCTCACTCTTCGGAGACCTTCAGGAGGCAGTTCAGGCTTCATGCCCTCAGGAACTTACCCTAACTCCTCAGCCTGGGCCTAGACCCCACCCCGAGCTCCCATATTGCTTGCACACCATATGACTCCATGAAGCACTGAATTACAAGCTCCTTGAGGATACTATATTTTTATTTATTTTAATGAACTTTTATTCTTCAGTTATTAGGTGTACTGTTTTATAATTTTCAGTTTCTTTGGGGTGGTTGGTGATATCTTTCAGCTCTTCTCTGCTCTATTTATTTATTTACTTTATTTCTGACTGCGCTGAGTCTTCGCTGCTGTGTGTGGGCTTTTGTTTAGTTGCGGAGAGTAGGGGCTACTCTCTAATTGTGGTGCATGGGCTGCTCATTGGCATGGCTTCTCTTGTTGCAGGGCAGAGCCCTAGAGCCTGTGGGCTTGCTCCGAAACATGTGGGATCTTCCCGGACCAGGGATCGAACCCATATCCCCTGCATCGGCAGGCGGATTCTTAACCACTGCACCACCAGGGAAGTCCAAGGATGCTGTGTTTTTAGTTCATCCTTATCATGATCATCGAACTCTGGCTCTCAGATGCTCAACTAACAGAGGTTGAATTCAAAAGGCAAGTTTCTCCTCCCTTTCCACGTCCCACACCACCTTGTCCTAATAAAAATGTCCAAATATTATTCATTCTTCCCCATCCCTTGCTAATCCAAGTGTTTCTTCCTCTCAAATGCAACCCAAAGGTCCCCTCCTCCAGGAAGCCTTTCTGGAGGAGTCCCACCTGACTGCTTCTCTTGGTATCTCGGAGCTCAGCTTGGGCCACATCCTTTAGCATCTTTCCCTTACCTTCTACTTCTCCCTTAAAAGTAAGCTCTACTCCTTCCAAACTGGACGGCTTGTCCTTTCTCACAGTTTAACACGTTATACTCTCTTGGCCAACATCATACTATTTCTTACCCTTGCAACTCCCCTCCAGCTGAGGGTGGCAAGGACATCGAGCCCTGCCTGGGGCAGCACCCAGCCACAGATTTCCTACAACAGGTACTTGGTTGCAGTTGTCAAGGGCCTGTGTTGAACTGCCAATTGTATGTTTTATGTTATTTTTGTATGTGGGCAAAGGTGTGTGTTCCCTTTTCCTTCGGATGTGTTTTGCTTCGCCTCCCCGTGTCCCAGTTTGGACAGCATCTCTGAGATTCTCCCCACTTTGATGCTCTGTGATGCTGGAGCTGTGAGTTCACTGAGGGCAGGAACTAGATCTATTTCTTCCCCCAGAGCTTCAGCACCACGAAGGCTCAAAAAAGTCCTGCTGAATGAAAGCGAGTTTTTGAGTCTTTCTTTCTCTCCTCCTTTTTCCTGTTAAGGGAGGCAGTAGGGCACATCTGCTCAACATGTTGACTCAGTAACGGTCTCTGCTGCTCAACCTGGGGCAGCGGGCTTGCCTTCTCTGTGCCTCAGTTTCCCCACTTGTAAAACGGAGATGATATTAGTATTTCTCATAGGTAGTAAGCCCGAGGTAAGCTGTTGTTATCATCATCATCATCATCACCATTATTACTATTATCCTTACCCTATCCTTCTTCCTTCCATCCTAACGTTTTTTTGATATCTCACCCTCTTTAATTGTTTGGATGCTATTGTTACTGCTGTTCATTTGCTAAGTCGTGTCCAGCTCTTTGTGACCCCATGGACTGCAGCACAACAGTCCCTCACTATCTCCTGGAATTTGCCCCAAGTTCATGTCCATTGAGTTGGATGCTATAGGTCTCATCAACACCAGAGGAACCCAAGGACTGCTGATCCAGGAAGTCAAAAGAATCTCGCTTTAAGCCAAGCTCTTGAGTTCCAGAAATCTCCTGGAAGTAAGAGAATGATGATGCAAGAACAAGAAAAGGGGAAGGGTCAGGGCCAGAGGGGAGCAGCAGGAGAGAAAGTCCTGGGCAGAGGACAGGAAACTGGCGTAAATCAGAGCAGATTATTTTTTGTGGGAAGCAGACTGCGGAAAGCTCCAAGCAATCAGGGGAGGGGGCACGGGTTATGAGACATTTCTCAAGAGACCCAAACTCTGGCGCCAAAGTCCTTCCATGAGTGGGTCAGAGCAGGTTATACTCAGCAAGGCTGAGCCCTTGGCAGCCCCGGGAAGGGTGTGCACGTTGGACTGGGGACTTGTGAACTTGGTTCTGGCCCCAACTCCATGCTTAGAATAATTATGCAACCTGAGGCAAGGCTCACATTTCTGAGCCTCAGTTAGCCTGACGATAAAACAGGGATAACAGAACGATGTTGGCAGAGCTGTTTTGAGGATTAAATGTTCTCTGTAAATGATAAAGCACCACCCACCTATCAGCCATCATTTTTATTAAGGCTGTATCTACATGGCCTAGTCATCCAGAAAATGTACCTGATAACTGAGGCTCAAGTACCTTTTTAAGCCTCATTTATTTAGGCCAAATAGGTTCTCAGTTATCAGGAGACAGAAGATCCTCGGCGAACATTTATGATTCCCCTGCCCGGCCTGACCTTTCCCTGAACCCCCATTCCCTACCCCGGACCCCTCCCCAGTCAGATGCAGGGGCCCTCGTCAGCACTTTCCACACATATTATTACAACTGTCAGCCTGTGTGGTTCTCATCCACTGGCCAAAGGAGCTGAGTCTTCCTCACACCCTCCCTGGTGCCAAGGCCAGTGCCTGTCACAAAGCAGGCATTCAACACTGATTTTCTTTTTTCAGATTTTTTAATTTTTAAAGTTTTTATTGTAGTATAGTTGCCTTACGATGTTGCAAAGTAAAACGCTTACTTGTCTGTACAGCAAAGTAAATCAGCCATACATATTTCAGATATACGTGTATCCTCTCTTTTTTGAATTTCCTTCCCTTATAGGCTCAACATTTTGAGCCATATAGGCCATACAGGCTCAACATTTCTTGAATGAGTAAATAAATGGGGACACAGAATTCTTATTGAGGCTATGCTACAATCCTCTTTGCAGCTTCTAACCCTCAGCTCTTCTCTCTGGAGTCACATAAAATGAATCTAATTCTCTTCCATATGACAGTCCTTTAAGCACGTGAAGAGTTATGACATGCCCCCAGAGTCTCCTCTTCTCATGACCAAACATCCCCAGTTTCTTAAACTGCTATTTCCTCTCCACGGGCATCCGCATACAAATGGGTTACATTCTCTCCCCTTTTAAAAAACTCTTTGGATCCCACACCCAGCTCCCTTTTTCTGCTCTCCTTTAGAGTACCTGTAATGCACACTTCTCCCACTCTGTCATGAGCTCACACCAGAACTTTTCTGGTCAAGGTCACCAGCAACCTCCAAGTTGCTACATCCAACATTTATCTTCCTCTTAGCCCTTATCTTGCTTGATGGATCAGCAGCAATTGTTACAGTTACCAATTCCTCCCTTAGCTTGCAGGTCCCCACACTCTCCTGATTCCCTTCCTGTTCCCCAGCCCCATCCATAGTCTCCTTGGCTAGTAACTCCTCATCTTTCACTGGGAGTCACCAAAGGTCCCACGGGCCTGTCCTTGGCTGTCTTCTCACTCCATTCACCCCCCTCAGTGAATTCATCCAGTTATATAATTTAAAATACCATCTCTACACTGGTATTCTAGCAGTTCTGCCTAGCTCTGATCTCTCCTTCACACTCCAGCCACACCTGTCAAATCTGCTTACTTAACATCTCCAACTGGATGTATAATTGGCATCTCAGACTTAACATGTCCAAGACTGAGCTCCTGATCTTCCACTCCCAAACCCGATTCTCTCAGTAAATGACAACTTCATTCCTCTGGGTTCTCCAGACAAACTTCAGAGTCACCCTGCACTCTGCTCTTTCTCTCTCCCCCTGCACCCAATCCAGCCATGAATCCTGCTAATTCCAGAGAAGGACCACTCCACGAGGCTTCCGTTGGTACCACTGTTGCCCGAGCCATCATCTCATGTCTGGATTACTGCAGTAGCCTCCTGAAGGGTCTCCTGCCTCCACCCTTTCCTCACATAGTCTTCTCTTAACATAGCAGCCAGAGTGACTCTGTTGAAACAGAAATGATAACATGTCACTTCAGCCTAAAACCTGCCACTGACTTTGCATGTTATTCAAAGTAAAAACCCAAGTCCTTGGGATTCCTTCAAGGTTCTTGTCCTGTAATAATCTGTCTGGTCTTTGTCTTGGGTTCCTGGGACAGGGATTCTAAATTCTTGGGATTTCCCCAAATGATAGGAGAGTCTTTGTTATTCACAGTGGACATTTGGACCCTACCTGGCTTTATGCTGATGAAGTGCCTGATTCTGGATGGGGCTAGTCTTGCTGGAAAGACCAACCATGTGGGGCTTTGGGCCACTGATATCAGCCGGACCTGACCTGCTCACCTCCAAGGAGAGGGTGAGGCTGGAGACTGGAGCAATATTAAAAAAAAAAAAAAAAACACCAAAAAATCTCTGGGCACTGGGGAGCTTCCTGGTTGGGGAATACCTTGATGGGAGGGTGTCCTATCCTCTGCCAGGAGGGTGATGGCTTCATTCCGCAGGTCGGCACCTGGGACCCTCTCAGGCCTTGCTCCTTGTGTCTCTTCATTTGGTTGGCCCTGATTTGTATCCTTTAAAAATAAACCTGGGGACTTCCCTGGTGGTCCAGTAGTTAAGACTCCACACTTCCACTGCAGGGGGTGCAGGTTTGATCCCCTGTCTGGAAACTAAGAGCCTACGTGCTGTGGCGGCCAATAAATAAATAAAACCCAAAACTCTAAGTATGGCACTTTCTTGAATTCTGTGAGCTCTATCAAATTATTGAAACTGAAGGAGCTGTGGGAACCCCTGAATTTGTAGCCAGTTGGTCAAAAATATGGGCATTCCATCACTTCTTTTAGATCTTTCTCAATTATCACCTTCTGACTAAGTTCTTCCCTTAAAATTGTACTTACAATTGCACCACTACCCCAGCACATTCTGGATTCCCTTTCTCTTGCTTTATTATCCCCATAGCACATATCACTACCTAACTTACAATGTATTTTACGTACTAACTTATTTATTGTCTCTCTTCCTGCATGAACCTTATAAAAGCCATGAGGGCAGGAATTTTTGCCTCTGCTTTGTTCATTGCTGTATCCTCACCCTTTTAGAAAAAGTGCTTGGTACTTTAAAAATACTGAATGGATAAATGAATCTGTTATGACTTCTAGAAGCTTTACCACTGTCCCTGAGGGAAGCCCAATATGTCCACTTCCCACTAAGTGGGTGTCCAGAAAGGATGGAAGCTCTTCTGGCATGGACCTCCCAGTGCAAGCAGAGGACTGTCCCCTCCTCCACGGAAGAGGTGACAGTAAGCCCTGAAGCAGCAGGCAGGGGTATTACCTCCCTGCCGTTCAAGGCAGGCAGAAGTGGGTTTACCTCCTGTTCTGCCACTTTTTTTTATATCTGCCTTTTACATCATGCTTCCTATGTATGGCACTTACCAGGCCTTGCAGACTGCTTGTTTCCAAAAAGGTAGAGTCCATGGCTACTTTGCTCACTTTTGTAAATCGAGCATATAGCACATCCCTGGCATCAAACTGGCACCCAGTTCACATTTGCTAAATGAATGGATGAATATTCAAGACATCAAGCTTGTCATTTTGTGTGGGTTGTCTCACTGAATCCTCAACAGCTATCATTATGAAACATATTATTAACCCCATTTTACAGACAGAAATGTAGAGTCTAAGAGAAATTAAGTAACTTGTCTAATTCCTAACTCGTCTAAGAATTTGCAGTGCTAGAATGGAAAAATAAAATTAAACACTGGCTCTTTTTGGCATCAAAGAGCAAGGAGCCCAACCTCAGTGCTATACTGCCTCAATGGTAATATAACTGTAGACAAGTGAAGTCAGCCCTCTGAATCTCAGTTTCTTTTATCTGCAAAATACGACTGCAAAGATTAGAGAAACTGAAAGTATGGGAAGTGCTTGACCACACAACTGCTATGTAGATGGTAGCTGTTAGTAACAATTATGACTAGAAAGTGACGTGAAGTTGCCTTAGCCCTTTCATCATCCACACCGAGGCCCTCCATTCACCTTATGCTGGTTATTCATGGGCACCTTCCCTTACCTGGGAGTGAGTACAAGGGGTCCTCACAGGAAGCCCCCGCCCCCTAGGTGCCCCCAGAGCTGGTACTGGCAGAAGGATGGGGGCGTGCAGGGGAAGCGCCTCCCCTCCGCACTGTGGCTCCCAGCCCCAGCTCCGCGGCGCTCTCCAGAAGGCACATTTTCTGCTCTGTTTCCTCCTCTCCCCCTCCCTAAGCAGGGACCCAGGAAGGCAGGAGCCTCACCCACAGCTCTGGGAGCAGCCCTGCTGTGGGGTATCCAGGCCAGGGGAAGAGCATGAGAAGTGGCAGTGGGTGGAAAGAGGAAGCATTTATTTGGGGAGCCCCGTCTGACTTCCCAAAGCCACCCCTCGGGCTCCCCTGAACTATCGGTGTTCCCAGATCCCAGACACAGAGGCCTTTATGCCCTGAAAGGGAGCAGCCAGGCAGAAAGACAAAGGCCATATCTGATCCCGGCTGGGGCGGAGGCCACAGGTTGGGGGAAGGGAGGAGTGCAGAAGGGGCCAAGCAAAGGGTGGAGGGGGGGGCCTGGAGACAGTATTCCTCTTCCTCCCGCTCTGAGAGGGTAGATGAGATGCCAGTTGGTTACCAGGATACCTGGCAATTGTGTCCCCATGTTTATTTTATCTATTTATTTAGAAATCTTTTTGGAGTATAGTATAATCGATTTACAATGTTGTTAGTTTCAGGTGTACAAATGAGTCAGTTACACATATAGCTGCTCTTTTTTAAGGTTTTTTTCTCATATGGTCCATTACAGAGAACTGAGTGGAGTTCCCTGTGCTATTCAGGAGGTCCTTAGTAGTTACCAGTTTTACACACACACACACACACACACACACACACACACACGTCCCTTGGGGAAGGGCCACACCATCACACATCCGCTCGCAGCCCCGGGTTTGCCTCTGGTCTCTGGTTTCTGAAGAGCTTTCTTCCTCTTCCTGGTCCTCACCCCATGCCTCCCTGCTGGCAGCTGGAGCTCTGGGAGTGCCGGGTAGTACAGCAAATTCTCTGAGCTTCTGTGAAGGCCCTTGAACTTTGTTCTCACTTCCTTCCCCCGAAAGAAGCTCTGAAACTGACCGACTGCCTAAACCATCCCATCTCTAGCTCTCCAAACCCATTCCCTCCAACTATCCATTCAGCCTGCTGCCCACAAGGATGATGGCTAAAATCCTAACACCAGCCTAGGGCTTCATAATGTACAAAAAGCACAGTAAGAGGTTGACTTGTGCGCTGTCCTGCACACGTTAGGTAATCTGGTTCTTCTGGGAGAGGATTAACGTGCGGAATCTGAAGAGGGAGGAGAGGGAGGCAGAGGGAAATCAGCCCCCATTCCCCGGGGTTAGGTTCTAAGACAAGAGAAGACATATGCCGGCCCCCCACACTGCAGTTCCTGCCCAAGGTGAGTCTTCTCTGCTCACTCCCACCAGGGGCTCTGCCACCATGCCTGCCCCTTAGATTGGAGCCTCAGAACCTTCCTGAGGGACTGTTCCCTAGAGAGGCTGGACTCCTCCTCCCTCAATGCTTACCTCAATTTGATTGTCAATTCCAACTCCAGAATACTGTTTTGGAGGTAAATGCCTCCTTTCCTGATTTGTTCCTCGCTTGGTTCTAACTCATAGTCTCTGCCTCACTCCCAGGACCACCTGGTGTGGTTGTCTGCGTACATGATACCCCCGGGCACGGTGCCACGTAAGCACATCCGTGCGGCTGAAGGAGGGGCCTTGTCCACAGCCGTTAGGGTTGGCTGTCCCGCCTTCAGGCCTCCCAGGACCAGGGCTGCTCTCCAGCAAAACCCTTGCCACAACTTGGTATGTTACCCATCTCCCTGTCACCTTCAGGAATCTATCTTTGTATCCCAGTGCTCATAGAGTGCCTGGCACATAATAGCTGCTCATTAAGTGTTTGTTGGATGACTATTAATATATTCTATATTCTCTCCCAGGCCCACACTCACCCCACTTCCATACTGCCCCCTAAGGTTATTACCCTAGACACGAAATCGATTTATATCCCGTATTGCTTAAATACCTCCATCATGTCCCTGGCTCTTTGCAATATAATTCAAAATCTTTTGCTGGACACCCAGGGCCTTCCAAAACCAGATCCCTGTTCTCCTCCCCACCTTATCTCTGCCATGATCCCACAGCACACTCTGGCCTTCTTTCTTTGAAGAGGCCAGGCCTTTATTTGTTTTTTGGGTAGGGGGAGAGGGGGGAATGCCACACAGCTTGTGGGATCTTAGTTCTCAGACCAGGGCCTGAACGTGGGCCCTTGGCAGTAAAAGCGCAGAATCCTAACCCCTGGATGGCCAGGGAATTCCCCGGGCCTTTTCCTTACAAGGGTCAAGTTAAGGAAAGGGCAGTTCCCACTTTCTGGAATGTTTTCCCCCTCCATCTCCACCTGGGCAACTGCTCTCTGTGCTATAAGATCAAGCTCAATAACCACCTCCTCTGTGAAGCTCTCCTAACTTCCCAGGCAAAGTGAGACACTCTTTTTATATTCTCCCCAGACAGGGAAAAGAGGGATCCATAATTACAGGGCTCTGACTACATATTTGTTTGTTTGTTGTTTAGTCACTCAATCATGCCCAACTCTTTTGCTACCCCATGGACTGCAGTCCACCAGGCTCCTCCGTCCATGGGATTCTCCAGGCAGGAATACTGGAGTGGGTTGCTCTTCCCTTGTCTAGATCTTCCCTTCCTTCTCTAGAAGATCAAACCCATGTCTCCTGCATTGGCAGGCAGATTCTTTATCCAGCTTAATTTTCCCTCACAGCAACCTTAGAAAGTAGACATTATCACTTCACTGAACATGGGCTCAAGAAGGTCACAAAACCAGTAAAAGCTGGAGCCAAGATCTGAGTCCCAGTCTCTGGTCTTCTCCATCTCACCACCTCTAACTTCTACTGTGGGGGTCTCCATCCTATGCTTTATCGCATACGTTGTCTCCAATTCTGTTTCTCCCTTTAGACGTACAGTTAGAGGCTGGGTCTTATATTTACACTCACTCTCTGCAGGCCCAGGAGTGGTTTCATAGAAGATCTTCATTAATATGGCTAACTGAAGAAATAAATAAGTGAATGAATGAGTGAACTGAGGATTACATCACTCCCCCAGGCAGCAGCAGCAATAGAGGAACTGTCCAGGGTACACGAAACACACGGGACATCCAGCTTCATGCGCTGAGCAGGAGAACCCCTTGTGCATCAGCTGCCTCCTCTCTTCAGAGTTCTGCCCTATGAGCTAGTCATCAGCTCTCAAGGAGATGGCATGGTTGCCAAAAAACAAAACACCAAACACATCAAAACAAACCAAAAAACATAACAACAACACCCAGAGGTGACAAGCACAGCTCCCTATAAAGGATAAAGACAGACACATCCATTGCCTTCTGGGACCTCCCTCTGAGACCAGCACAATAACACAGGTAGCAACATCTAGGCCATTTGGAAAGGAGGCCTCGAAATAGAAAATCAATACATAGCCAGACTGTATTTACATCACTGGCCCATTAGGAGATGTGAAGGAGTGGGCAGGCAGGGGAACACGGCGCTCAGGTGCAATAGCAAAGACAGTGGGTCCAGAGCGGTCAGAGGAAAAACAGCTTGATGACTTGGTGTGGGCCAGGGATGGAAGGTTGTAGGCATATGGCGACGTGAGTGTGCGCTCGTCCCAGCCTCACCACCCCAGCCTGGCTGGCTCCCGCAGCCCGCTCGGCACTGGCTGCTCTCCTGTCCTCAGCCCGTGTCTCGGGCCAATGCCACTAATTGTTTTCTCCACTGGCCAACTGGTGGGAATGAGAGGCCATAAAGGAAGCAAACAGCACATGCCGTGCGTCCAGCAATTTTACTGCTGGCAGCTTGATGCAGAAAAATAAAACAGGGACAGAGCTGCAGGGTCAGGGGAGGGAAGTCTATTTTCAGGTGATTCTCCCTTGTAATGTGGAGCAGTCAGGGCTTCTCTTTGTGGGCAAATCTACTGCAAGCAAGGCACAGGCATTGTTACCATAGTCCAAACATTTATGATGCAGGACAGGGCAGGCTGGGCCTGGAGAGAGGTGGCGACAGCATAGCAGAGTCTCAGTGCTGGAAGGGCCATGAAGGTCGCTGTGCATGCCCGTTTCTCCATCAGAGGTTCCCAGTCTGGCGTGCCCAGCGTGTGGTCAGCCTGGCTCATCCTGAACCCTCCCGGGCTGCGGGGCTCTCTGCCTCCTGAAGCAGCCCTTTTTTTGTTTGCTGGACAGCTCTGGCCACAAACTTTTTTAAAAAAAAAACAGTCTATGAAGCTCTTTCTAACTGTGGTGCTGGAGAAGACTCTTTAGAGTTCTTTGGACAGCAAGATCAAGCCAGTCCATCCTAAAGGAAGTCAACCCTGAATATTCATTGGAAGGACTGATGCTGAAGCTCCAACACTTTGGCCACCTGATGCAAAGAGCTGACTCACTGGAAAAGACCCTGATGCTGGGAAAGATGGAGGGCAGGAGGTCAAGGGGATGACAGAGGACCAGATGGTTGGATGGCATCACGGACTCAACGGACATGAGTTTGAGCAAACTCTGGGAGACCGTGAAGTGAAGCCTGGCTGCAGTTTACAGGGTCGCAGAGTCAGACGACATAGCGACTGAACAACAGCATGAATCTCTTCCTCTCTGTAATGTCCACTTCCATTAATCCCAGCTCAGCCCCCTGAAGCCAGACAGTATTTACCGAGAACCTACTACATCCCACTACTCTAGATTGTGAAGTTAAAGCAATGAAGGAGACAAAGTTCTGTGGAGTATTTAAATCGAGTGGGCCAGTTAACTGTTTGCTCCACATGAGACAGGATTTTCCCCTTCTCCTCAGACCCTGTGGAACCCTATTTGTGTTCAATTTTCAGTTTGTGAGTTCTCTGAGAGCTAAGAGCAGTTTCTCCTGGGAATTCCTGGGAAGTCTGGCAGTTAGGATTCCATGCTTCCACCAAAGGGCATGCGGTTCAATCCTTGGTCAGGGAACTAAGATCCTACAAGCCACGTATAGCCAAAAAAAAAAAAGAGAGAGAGAACAGTTTCTCCTATTACACAAGAAGCACTCCTTGAATGAGGAATGTCAGAAAAAGCCTGGAAGATGTCAGCATTTTTTGTGTCACCCTATTAATTTTCTTCATCATAATGTTTATTATTATGTTCTTGTTGATTTACTTATTGGACTCACTCTCCCAGCCGTGAACCAGCTCATTCCAGACACACCAGGGCAGAGCCTCACTCACCTCATCACTGCTGATCACCAAGGCCCAGACAGCGCCAGGCACGCAGCAGAGACTCATGCCCAGACCTCTACCCCCTCAGGCAGCATCACCTTCCTGAGGAAGAAACAGCAGCCTCCCACCCAGCCAGCCAGGCGGACGTGAGGCCAGCCCCAGGAGAGCCTCCCAGGAAGGTCTGCAGCCACAGAGTCAGCCCCCAATTCAAGCAGAGCTGTCAGCGGCTGGCTTGCTGGTCTGACCTGGTGTCTAGCTGACACAGAGCTTGGGATGATTTCCTGGAGAGGAAATGGGAGTGAGTCACAGGGGGCCAATCAGTCAGGCACCCCCAGGCTCAGCCCTGCATCCCACAGGCAGGAATCTGCTCTGGGCCTCGAGGAGAGAGGTGGGGAGAAGAGGAGCTAGGCCCTTGCCCTGGAGACCATGTTTCTAGGACACTTAGGACAACAAGCCAACAGCTACCTGGGGACCCAAAGTTCCCAGGTTCAGCCTTCAAGAGCACACGAGTCCTGTGCACCTAGTCAGAGAGCCCTTCCTGGAGGAAGAGTACTGCAAACAAGGTTTGGAAGCAGCAAAGGGGCTTGACAGCTAACAATTTAAACTGATGTCCATTTTAACACTGACGCACACTGGGCACTCTGCTAACCACTTTATAGACACTGATTCATTTAATGCTCACACCAGCCCGAGAAGAAGATATGATTAACTCCTTCCACAAGTGGAAAAACAGAGCTTAGAGAGATGAAGTGACTTGGCTAAGGGCCAACCAGAATTTGAACCCAGGTGTCAGGGACTTCAAATGTGAACTCATTGCTGCTTGTCATCAGAAGACCCCACGTCACCAGAAGGCCCCACGTCATTAGCAGGCTTCGTGGCCCCAGTGGGTCCCTCATGCTTCAGTGGCCATGTGGCATCTTTTGGGACTTTTCTATCATAGGAAAGCCAACTCTCAAGGGCAGAACTGAGACTGTACCTCCCCAGGACCCATTAATGTCCAATGCTCACAGAGGTCCCCTGCAGACCTGCCAAGGCTCCTCAGACACCTGACGGATCAAAGCCACACCATCTAGCCTGGGTGCCTTCACCACCCTCACCCCTGGCATCCTTGCGCTTGTTTGACCTCCTTCATGGGTCTGCTCTTCCAGTCTTTCTCGTCCAGTCAGCCTGCTCTCCACCTCAAATTGCCTTCCCTTCTCCCCTTCCAGCCTTAGACCAGGGCACATGAAAGCCATCAGGAGTCCTCGGCATCATGAGACAAAGCCCTCACTGGACCTGGAGGACATCAGCCCTTGCAGGCCGACCAAGGTTGCACCAGGCTCCATGAACTCATCTCCTTCACACAAGCTGCACTTTCTGTGGGAGAACTTACCATTTTCTGCTCCATGCACCCTCTTACTCTCATTCTTGCAAGTTTCCATCCTCTGTGCCCCTGTTATCGGCTGAATTGTATCCCCCCAAATTTCCCCACCTGATGGGCAGAGCCGACTCATTGGAAAAGACCCTGATGCTGGAAAAGATTGAGGGCAAGAGGAGAAGGAGGTGACAGAAGATGAGATGATTGGATAGTACCTTTGATTCAATGGACATGAGTTTGAGCAAACCCCAGCAGATGGTGAAGGACAGGGAAGCCTGGCGTGCTGCAGTTCATGGGGTCGCAAAGAGTCAGATACGACTGAGTGACTGAACAACGACAAAATTTCCCACTGAAGCCCTAACAAGACCTCAGAATGTGACTGCTGTTGAAGAGAGGGCCTTTAAAAGGGTAATTAGGCTAAAATGAGACCATGAGGGTGGGCTTTAATCCAATCTGACTGGTGTCCCCATGAGAAGAAGGAATTTGGATATGCAAAAGCTATGCCAGGGATGTGCCCACAGAGGAAGGACCATGTGAGGACATAGCAAGGAGGCAGCCTTCTGCAAGCCAGGCAGAGAAACCCACCCTGCTGACACCTTGACCTGGGACTCCCAGCCTCCACGACTGTGAGAAAATGAATTTCTCTTGTTAAAGCCACCCAGTCTGAGGTACTTTGTTATGGCATCTCTAGCACACCATTATACCGCTTCACCATTTGTAAGTATGGGTTACCCAACAGATGACCTTGTTACCTACGCATGAAGCATGTTTCATCGTGCCCAGGTCTGAAAGGGAACTGTGCATTTTTCATCCTAACGCGGCTCCCTAAACCACCTAAACTATCTGCCACAGCCCCTCAGCACCTCCAGCTGATATGTACACTCAGCATTACAAGTTCAATGCTGCATCCGTCTCAATGAGTCAAACCAGAAAATAAGTCTGGAACAATGATTCATAAGTGAATGAACACATATTTTGACATTCCGCACTCCAATTCTATGCTCCAGGGGGAGCCCTCTGCATTGCAGTCTATGTTATTCGTGCCCCTTGTCTTGCAGTGTCAAGGCCCAAGATTTTTTCTCTATTAAAAAAAAAACAAACTTGGAATCTGAAAAAGAATATATAAATATATCTGAATTACTTTGATATAAACCTGAAACTAATACATTATAAATCACCTATACTTCAATAAAAACAAACAAATAAACCACAACATTTTTGGATTATCCCAGTATCCCTTGGTTATACTTGGTTATACGGAGAAGGGGATTCCCTGTTGGCTCAGGAGGTAAGGAATCCGCTTGAAATGTAGGAGACCTGGGATTGATCCCTGGGTCAGAAAGATCCCTTAGAAAAGGGGAATGCCTACCCACTCCAGTATTCTTGGCCATTCCATGAACAGAGGAGCCTGGCGGGTTATAGTCCATAGGGTTGCAAAGAGTCAGACATGACTGAGCAACTAACACTTTCAGGGAAGTTATCTCCTGACACCTTGGGTCTCTGAAATTTTTGTGCAGGCTGGCAGTGTGTGTGTATGTGTGTGTTTGTGCATGTGTACACTCTGTCAAAGCGTAAATCTATCCCTGGGAACCAGATCTCCTTGGCAGTGTGTGGTTCTGTAGGGCTCTGTAGATTTCTGGGACACTGGGGTAGTAAGATGTCTTTTTAAGGGCGAGAAGTGTGTTCTTCCCAAATTATTAGTACTCTTCCTTCAGGATACAGATTGTGGCTAAAGCATCCAAACATCCCATTCCAGTTATCAGCCAGTCTCCATCTAGCAGGGACAGGACCTGTCTCCTTCATCAGAGAAGCCCCCAGAAAGGATGGACTGGTTCAAAAGAACCAGGAACCCTGGGCTCAGACAGGTCTTGGTTTGAATTCCAGCTGCTCTCTCATCCAATCGGGCCATACCACCTCACCCAGAAAATAAAATTACCTAACAGGGTTCCATGAGAATTAAATGAAATGGGTAAGTAGAATTTTAGCAGATTGTCTGGTGCAGAGTGGGTCGACGTCCTTGGTGGCTCAGATGATAAAGCGTCTGCCTACAACGCGGAAGACCCAGGTTCAATCTCTGGGTCGGCAAGATCCCCTGGAGAAGGAAATGGCAACCCACTCCAGTACTCTTGCCTGGAAAATCCCATGGACAGAGGAGCCTGGTAGGCTACAGTCCGTGGGGTCTCAAAGAGTCACTTTCTTTCTTTCTAGTGCAGAGTAGGTACTCATTATGCATTACTTCTCTCTTCCGGATTTCCTTCCTTCCTCTGTATCCACCCACCTAGTGTGAAGGTCAGAGTCCTCTGGTCTCCCTCCTGATATCCTTGCCCCTCCACTGATGGATGAGGGATGTCAGAGATGGGGGCAAACCCTCTGCAGTCCTTGCTGTCAACCTGTGCGCGTGCAGTCACACAACGGTCATCAGCCACACAGACCTCCCTTCTCGGTGACACACACTGCCTGGGGCCCCTGTCTCAAGGGGGCTGTTCTAAACAGATTTCCTTCCTTAAGAAAAAAGAAACTGACGGATGGTAAGTAACTCATCCCTTACAAGAGGTAGGGAGGCCGCCTGAATAGCTACCTAGCCAGGAGGCAGGAGCGATGGCTCCTACCAGCTCTTGCTACAGTTCGCAGATCCTAAGAGATGATACATAAAGAGACAGAAGGAAAGGATGCAAGAAAAACAACACAAAGGCAAAATTAAATACAACACACACACAGTTCCATATAAATGTTCGCTAGGTAGAAAACACAGAATCTAATGTTGACTTTCCCAAACATGCCTCAATTTCTTCAATGAAAAACTATATTCATTTATATGTGGTAGCATGAGAAACAAATGGGTGATCTGCAGTAATAACTAAGCAGCCCCGCATTATCTAAAACATGTCTACTCTTTAACTACCCAGCTTGTGGATGATCCATAAAGGCCTCTGGTCTCTTGACCCCTATAGACTGCATAAGGGACAACAGGACTAACATAAAGTTACCAAGAAATAAAAATCTCTTCCATTTGATGAACAGCTTTATAATTCATAAATAATTTTCTTTTTACTTTTGAATCACAAAAACTCAGCCTTGGGAAGCTGATGATTAAGGAGGTGATGCCCCGAGGTCTTACAGCTAGTAATTTGAATGCACATATCCTGACTCCCAAGACATGCACTCATAACACTTACATGCTTACGCACATGTGTACCACAAAGTAAAACATCCAGGTAACTAGATAACAGAGATCTGACAACAACTCTTCTATTTTAGGCGTCGCTCAGGATCCTATTAGAGCCTGGGGGTTCGCGGACATGAAGGATGTCAACCACTTGGCTATGAAATAGAATGGAAATTGGTAGAGGAAAAATCTATGGGAATCTGAGGCTCCAAGAAGCAGAGACGAGAAGGATGGAAAAAACCTTCATATTCTGTCCCTGGAGCATCAGCTCCATAGTCCTAGTGTCCATTTTTCAAGGGCCAAACAAGAGAAAATGGATTCTTTCTGCAACAGCAGGCTTTGAGACAACGATCAAACAACTTGCTGATTGGGGTGGTGGTAGGGATCAGCAATAAAGTGAGCTGCAAAGCAAGGAAGAGGAGGTACGGTGGAATAATGAGACCAAAAAGCTCACCATCTACCCTGGAACCGGGAGGTGGTATGTGAAAAGGCAGGTGACCACTCACAGACAGCATTATGCTTCCTGTAAAGGGGAGTTATAGGAACAGGGATGAGGTACTCCAAAAAGGGAGCAGAGACCCCCGCCCCCCACCTCCTATCCTTGGCTGGGATGATTTGTAGAGACTGTGGACAACCAGTGAAAGGGTGCTTGGTTGGGGCTGGGGGACCCTTGCATTTGGTAGAGCAGATGGATCTGGAGTTAAAGAAAGGGATATCCAGGGACTTCCCTGGTGGTCCAGTAGCTAAGACTGTGCTCCCAATGCAGGGGGCCTGGGTTCGACCTCTGGTCAGGGAACTAGATCTCATATGCCACAATTAAGAATTTGCAAGCTGGACTTCTCAGTGGCTCAGACGGTAAAGAATCTGCCTGCAATACAGGAAACCTGGGTTTCATCCCTGGGTCTGAAAGATCCCCTGAGAAGGGAATGGCAACCCACTCCAGTATTCTTGCCTAGAGAATTCCACGGACAGAGGAGCCTGGTGGGCTACAGTCCATGAGGTTGCAAAGAGTCGGGCAGGACTAAGCAACTAACACTTTCACTTTCTTACTTTATGCTGCAACTACAGATCCCATACTACTACCCAGAGGAGCCATATAAATAAATATTGGGGGGAAAAAAAGAGAAAGGGACAGCCAGAGTTCATCTCTCCTCTCCTCAGACATGCTGGGAAGGCTCTGAATGGACTTCCTTTTCCACACTCCACCCTTTGCATCCCATTCCTAAGGAAAGCAATTTAAAAATTCTGTCTTCAGTACCCTCCTGACTCCTACTGATCCCAGAGATAATGGATGGGGTCCTAATGCCCTAACAGCTCATCAAATCCAACTTCATACATTCATTCAAGTACCTACTATTCATCAGGCACTGGGGTGCTAGGGGAAAGTCAGTGGTGCCCTCAGAGAGCCTCCAGTACACAACCAGCCCCTTGGCTATACCAACCTCATCTCCCTGTTCCTGGTCCCCACTTCCTGCTTCAGCCACACAGACCCAGCCTCCACCCCATCCTCTCCAGGCCTGTGTAAGGGGCTTTCTTCCCATGGCAAAAAAAACCCTGCCCCCTCCCCTGACTTCTCCTTCCTACTCTAGTTTCCCAGCTGCCATTACAAGCCAAGTTTTTAATACTTATTTTTACCCTGTCTTGTTCTCATTTCCATGTTCTTAAGACTTTTTGGGCTTCTCTAATCTTTCCTCCAATCAAACAGTGCTAAGTCATTCAGTCATTTTCGACTGTTTGTGACCCTGTGGACTGTAGCCCACCAGGCTCCTGTCCATGGAATTCTCCAGGCAAGAATACAGGAGTGGGTTGCCATTCCCTTCTCCAGGGGATCTTCCCAGCCCAGGGCTCGAACCCAAGTCTCCCGCATTGCATGCAGATTCTTTACCATCTGAGATACCAGGGAGGCCCAATCAAATGGGAGCCCTCAAAATGGGACTGTCCCCTCTGGTTCTTTCCTCTCTGCCCACAGGGAGTGACCAGTAACCAGGAATTCACTGCGAGGCCACAAAATGCTGCCAGGCGCTGAGTCCTTTCGACTCAACAGACTATCTATTGAGTACCTACTGCATACCCATGGGACTCAGATATTCTGTACTCTATCTTCTGATAAGAAAACTAACGGCTCTAAAAGATTTATCAACTAATCCACATTGAAACATGATGAGTGACAGAAAGGATTAGAATCAGGGTCAGGTAGAGTCTCTTCTCATCCCCACCCTGGCCCCAAACCTAAAGACTAGGCTACCTGGGAAGTACCACAGTCCACTGGGCAGTCTAGGACTGTGTGTGTGCGTATGCACGTTGAGTGGAGGAGAAAGAAAGGAATAAAAAGGAAGGAATATGAAGGCAACGGAAGCAGGAGGAAAGGTGTCTGCTGTCAAAGGCGTGGCGCTGGAAGCAAAGGGAACCTTCCTACATATTATTTTATATTACCGGAGACATCCTACTGTTTGTTTCCCATTACTGCCTTCAATTCCCTTCGCATTCAGGAGACCTGAAGCACAGAACTGGCTTGTTGATTGGTTTGAGTTTAATTCATTTGTGTAACATCCCTGTTCAGAATGATATCTAATTAACACTTTTGTTGGGGGGAATAAAACCTTCCATAATCATTAATGAACGGGGGAAGGGAGAGGAAGCTTTCCCAGGCAGCAGCCTTGCGTCTACCAGGCTGTTTGCGGCTCCATCTTACAGATGTCTTAACAAGACATGTCTTAATAGTGGGATTATCACTCATTCTGGACCAGGACAAGCAGATGGAGCTGAAATTTGATGATGGGATGCTCAGAGCTACATGAGTCAGCACTCACACCAAGTTCTGAGGACCTCGATTCTGAGTGCCAACTCCAGAGAGGGCAGCATAGCTAGTCAGCCTCCACCAAGCAGAACAGGCACTTTCCAAGTCAGTGTGAAGTTCCAAGTATGACTCTACTTTCTGGTTGTGGCAGTTCCTCCAGGCTTTGCGAGGAAAAACAATACTTAGATTTGTGTATAATCTCACAGTTTGAAAAATGACTTTATAAGTGTTAGTAGCCAACTCACTGGGAGCAGAGAATACCAACCTCATATAATAGTTGAGGAGAGTGAAGCTCAGAGAAATTAACAAACTTGTCTAAGGTCACAAAGCTAAGGCATACATGGCCAGGGGTTGAACCCGGATCTTCTAACTCCAGAACCCTGGGCTTCGAGGGGAGCAGTCTCTGCAGGTTATTGGGCATGTTCCATTGCTCTCCAGAGAAGTCCCATGAAGCTAACACCCTATTGAGGATATAAGGAAGGCATTATGGGGAGGGCTTCTACAGAAATCACATAAAATTATACGGCATTGAATCTGAATGGCATTGCAGAGGAGGTCAACAACTTTCATAAGATTCTTGAAAGAGTCTCTGACCCCAAATCACAAGATGCAGCACCTTGCAGGGGAATCTCTGACCAAGCCTTCTGGTGTGACATGCAGAGAATGAGCTGGGTTATTAACAGGAGGACCTGGGTTCTAATTCCACCACTTTCAAACTGCTTAACCTCTCTGGGCTTCAGTTTCCATTCCTAACAAATAGGGATAAAAAAAACCTGTCCTGCCAACTATACAGAAATTCTGAGGATCAAACTACACAAGGAAAAGGGAAATGGTGGCTAGAAGGCAACAACGGGAAAGAGATTTTCAGTTTACCTTTTCACATTAAAAAAAAATGTTCTGCCATGTGCATTATCTGCTAAAAACATATTAAAAAAATTAACAAAAATACGTTTGGCCTTCAGGTTATAGAGTGCTTTATACACACAATGTCACTTATTTCTCTCCACAGACCTGCAAGGCAGAGATAATTTTCCCAATTGCACACAAGGCAACTGAGGCTCAGTCAGCTCAGATAAATTGCCCAGTGTCATGAATGTGACTAAATATTAGCAGGTCTGGGATTAAAATTCATATCTTTCTGATTTCAGTTTCCCTCCTTCCCTCCCTCCCTCTCTCTCTCTCTGTTCCCTACATTACAGGTGCTCATTCCATCTCATAAAAGCTCCCGTGCTAAGAGATAAACTTGATGTATATTGAAGGAGAGTAAATTTTACTATATTGCTATAGGAGGGCTAAAAGTTTCCCCATCATTATCTAAATATAGGACTCCCATAACTACTTGCCTTACAACCAACCCAAATTGTGCACTGGCAGCCTGAAGAATTATACATGTGCAGACACACACACACACACACACTTTGTTGTAGCAAGAGGAGAGAGAATTAGGATGGGGATTGAAAAGGCACTCCCATGGTCTGGCACTGTGGAGTACTACCCAGGCAGCTTGGCAAGCGTTGTTCATCCTGTCCCACCCGTAAAACGTACTCATCCTTGCCTCGCACAGTCTTTAAATACTTTGCTGTCGATTCATGTTAGGTTATTGTTTTCATCCTGCTGCCTACATGCCCTGTACAGGCTTATCCATGTCAGTGCCTGGGCGTAGACTACAGGCCCCAGAGGGCAGGGGCTGGGCCATACGTATCCCTTTGTACCGCATCCACTCCGAGCCAGACACAATTACGTGCTTAATAAAGGTTTGAGCAGATGACCACAGAGATAAAGGTCATTTATTCTAACTTAAAGAGAAACGAAGCCTCCGGGTAGGGTAATTTTTATGAGACGGTGCTGTGCTGGGGAACACGCACTAGTACCTGGAGAAAGAGCCCCGTCTGCATCCTGGCTCTACCTGACTCCGGAGAAGGCAAACCTCCTCTCGTGGTAACAGTTTGTCCACCTATAAAACGGAGATGACACCTACTTCACGGGTCTGTAGTGAGAACCGAAAGAAGGGCCTGTGAGACAGTAAACCGAAAAGTGTTATATATCTGCTATTTAGGAAGAAAGAGAGAAAAATGAATGAAAAAATGTCATCTGAGCTGACCCTGAGGTTCCTCAGGGGAAAACGCCTCCCGTGCTTTCCACCCCCTAGCCATGGAAACCCTCTTGTTCACTGGCTTCCCTGTGCTGGCTGAAGGCCTGGCACATCATTGGCACATGGAATACACCAGAGATCTTTGCAATAGCTAGTTGCTACAACGACAAGTTGGACTTCTATCCACCTTTGCAACAGCTAAAAGAAATAGCCCAAATTAACCCTCAATTCATTTAAGCTGCATTGGGCTATAGTCCATGGGGCTGCAAAAGCTGGACATGACTTAGAGACTAAACCACCACCAACAACCCATTTCTACTCATTCTGGATGGGACATACATACACACGGTTAACTACACTTTCCCCAGGGTTAGGGAGGGGTTGTTCAAGCAATAGACCAACTACCGGACTTCTCTGGTGGTCCAGTGGCTGGGAACCCGCCTTGCAATGCAGGGGATGCGGGTTCCATCCCTGGTCGGGGAACTAAGATCCCACATGCCTCAGAGCAACTGAGCCCATGCATCCCAACTGGACAATCTGTTCACCACATGAAAGGTCTCACAGGATGCAATGAAGATCTGACACAGCCAAATAAAGGAATAAATAAATTCCAAAAAATAAAATAAACCAACTAGTGCAGATGACCATGCAGGACACGCTGAGGGGCCCAGGCGGAAGAGACCCCGATCAGCAGACAAATCAAGTCACAGTTCTTCCTGGGGTGCTATGGCTGGTTTTGCAGGCGGTGAAGGTCAAGGGTAGGCCGCAGAGTGAGCGAGAGCACTCCAGGCAGTGACAACGGTGGCTTGTTCCAAGCCTAGAGGCAAGAGTGAGCCGGCCTTCTGTTACGGACTTGGCAATAGTTGGGGGTGGGGTTGTGCAGGGGAGTAGGAAGAAATTGAATTAGTAAAACCAGCAAGGGGGTGGAGTGAGAAGGCAGGAGTATCGGTCCTTTTTGAAGTGGTCTCTGGATTATCATTCCTTCCCTGGGGGGTACCCCTGCCCTTTCCCTACGATTGAACTCCTATTAATTCTCTTTGATGGTTAAGCTTTCCCAGAGCACCCTAAAATGAAGTCAGTTGTCCTTGCTCTGAGCTTTCTGGCTCTGCTACTCACACGGCAATATAGCATCTACTGCCTTGCTCCAACAGGACACAAAGGTATCAAGGACCTAGTGTGTGCTAGATGCTTCCAACTGATCCACTCCTCCCCACAGCCCTGCACTCAGTTCATTATCTCCATCTCAGAGAAAGGCCTTAGAGCATGGTAGGTAGTTGGCAGCAGGATCTCCAGGCCAGACAGACTGCAATTGCAGCTACTCTGTCGTGTGTTAGCTGTGAGACGTTGGACAAGTCACTTAACTTCTCTGTGCCCCAGATGCCTCTTCAGTCCAATGGGGATGACAAAATACCTGGACAACCGAAGATCATTAATGCATAAATGTACTAATGTTGTTCAGAAAGGTGCCTGGCACATGGTTCATGTACAAGGGAAGGGATGCTCGGAAAGTTGCTCAAGACCTTAAAAGCTACACAGCTGGAATTCCATAGAGTGCTTCACTCCCTTGGATTTCCCTAAGTATACTGTCCCCATCTCTCCCTGGTTTAGGTTATAAACCACTCAGGGGACACTGGTAGGCTCCCATTTGCAGCCCCGTCCTCCAGGGCACCTAGAGGGTGTATGATACACGAGTGCAGATAAGTGAGTCCAGGTGTTGTACATGAAACTTGGCTCCTCTGATAACCAGCAGGACAGGAGTGGGGGGTACACGGGAGCAGCCTGAGGCTAGAGTTTCACCTGCCTCTGATTCACTTTAGTGCCTTTGAGGTTTGAGGCAGAGCATCAATACCAGGCAGTGATACTGGACAGAAGAAAATATCCCATGCTGGGGAGAAGAAACCCCTGCCCGCAGTTCCTCCCCACTTCTCATGAGGTCTTTGGCTTTCTTAGCACATCCCCAAGAGGACAGCAGTCCACAAGGCCAATTGAGATAGGTGTGCCTCCTCCTACCACACCACCCGGGTCTGACAGTGTGCCCGCCCACCACCAGTCCGGGGGAGGCCTGATTAATCCGGGGCAGGGGCGCCATCTGCCACCCTGCCCGCTCTGCACTCCTTCCTGCCCCTGACCCCAGCCTGGCCTTCTCCCACCCTTCACTCCACCGGCCATTCAGCTGGGTGAGGGCATTTCTTGAGCACTCCTGACCTCCTCCTGTCTGGGAGGATGGAGGCATAATTAGTGCACTTCTCCTGGGGAGTGGGAGAGGCAGAGTGGCTCATTAAACCAGCCAGGCGTGCCTCTTCTGCGACCCCCTCCCTGCCCTCTCCTCTCTGCTCCTGGTTCCCTCTTCGTTCCCCTCACCCCTCTGGCCTCCCCTCCTCATTAACCTGCTTGCTCCTTTTTCTCTTCTGTACCACTCTTGGCTGTACCTCTCCCTCCTCATCTCACTGTTTCTCCTCTTCTTTCTTTGGCTATTATGCCCCCTGACCCTTCCTTCCTCCCATCCCCCAAGATCATATTCTCTTGACTCTGGCCTCCCAGCTTCCGGTCTCAGCCGATTTCTCTGGGCCACCTGCCCCCGCTGCTACAGGCTCAACCTCAGAATCCTTATTTCCTTGCCTCTCTTGTTCTTTTGGGCTTCCCTGGTGGCTCAGCTGGTAAAGAATTCTCCTGCAGTGAGGGAGACCTGGGTTCGATCCCTGAGTTAGGAAGATCCCCTAGAGGAGGGCACAGCAACCCACTCTAGTATTCTGGCCTGGAGAATCCCATGGACTGTAATTCCATGGACTTTGTGTCCATGGGGTCACAAAGAGTTGGACATAACTGAGCGACTTTAACTTCATTCGTTCTTTTGCTCCATTTCTTTCTTCTGCTTTCTTTATTTTCTTTTATTTATTTATCTGGTGGCATCAGGTCTTAGCTGGGGTACTCGGAATCTTTGATCTTCATTGCAGCATGCAGGATCTAGTTCCCTGACCCGGGACCAAACCTGGGACCACTGCTTTGGGAGTGCAGAGTCTTAGCCACTGAACCACAAGGAAGTCCACGTTTTCTTTACTTTCTCACTCACCTTTCTTGGTCCACTTCTGTTTCTCTCCTTCCCCTTTTCTTACTGCATTCCCTTCCTTCCAGCTCTCACTCTCCCCCCGTCCCACTCAGCGCATCTGCCACACTGAAGGAAAGGTGCGTTTTGAGGAATTTGTATACGTTCTGTCCTTTTTCTGGTGGGGAGGAGAGAATGGGGGGATTCTCGGGGGAGGACACTCATGACCTGTCTCATCCTAAGTGCTCTTTTCCGTTCACAATCCACTAGTTAGTTCCCAACACGAAACACAGGGACAGGGAAGAGCTTGTGGAGTCAGGACCAAGGAGAAGAGACCTCGTGATGTCTTTTCCGCCCAGAGGAGGCAGATACAAAGGGGCTTTCTGGAGGAGTTGCCACAGCTGCCTTGGTGACAGGCTATCTGCCAGCCACACCTGGGCTGCCCACAGCTGCTGGGAGGACCGCTTTTTTTGGTCTTGTTTCCTCAGCTGAGGGCAAGCCATTCCAACCTTTGAGGAATCACTGTCTTAGTTTTCGCCACACCGCCCTCTCTTCTAAAAATACAGCTGGTGGTGAGCTGCCTTTATTCTGGGGTCAGGGTGGACCCTGCAGAGACTTGGAGGGGATACTTGCTTAAGGAAATCATCCGGATTTCGTCTGCTAGGTCTGTTTCAAGTTCCTCTCTACAAACCCTTATGATTTAAGCACTGGGTCCAAAAGCCTTTCCACAGTCACCCTCCAGATCTGCCAGTTCCCCCGCTACTTATTTACAGTATCTTTTCAAAACACATTGTCTCAGGACTTCCCTGATGGTCCAGTGACTAAGATTCTGCATTCCCAATGCAGGGGGCCCAAGTTCAATTCCTGGCCAGGGAACTAGATCCCACATGCCTCAACTGAAGATCTTGCATGCTACAACTAAGTCTCTTGTACAGCCAAATAAATAAATATTTTAAAAGGATATATTAAAAAAAAAAAAAAAAATCCATGGTCTCCATTCTCTCCCTCCCTCCACCCTTTCCCACCTGCTTTTTCCAGATGATACTACACAGCAGGGATACCTTTTCCAGAACAGTAACTTTAATATTCCACCCCGCCCCCCACATTTTTCAAGCAGAGAAATTGCACTTCTTCCAGGAAGTCTTCCTGGATTGACTCCTAAAGATGGAAGAGAACTAAGAAATTATTTAATTGCCCTTCAGTTTAAATTTGGTAAAGAACTCACCTGCCAATGCAGGTGACAAGAGACATGGGTTTGATCCCTGGATTGGGAAGATCCCCTGGAGGAGGAAATGGCAACCCACCCCAGTATTTTTGCCTGGAGAATCCCATGGACAGAGGGGCAGAGCTGCCAGGCTACAGCCCCTCGGGTCGAAAAGAATCTGATATGGCTGAAGAGACTTAATACACACACACAGTTTAGAATTAGGACAGAGTGCCAGAGCAATTAAATGATTTGCCTGGTGCACACAGTATGGCAATGCAAAGAGAAGACGCCCACGTTTCCTAACCCCTCCTCTTGTGTTCTTCCATTGTCCTGAAGCTGCCGTCTCAGAGAAGGCAGAATAGTTGGCCCGGTCTGCTGGTCGGGGATTTCCATAGCTGTCCCTTGTTCTCTATCCCAAAATACCTTTCCCTGTAGTCAGTCTCTGCTTTGTCTGAGATATGTGTTGTTGGTCTTAAATAAAAATTTACTCAACTGTGTGCCTTGAAGGCAAGCAACCATATTGTATTTATCTCTGTTTCCTCAGCACCAAACAGTGCCTGGCACTCAATAATTGCTTGACGAACTGAAACTAACTGAAATGAAAACATACTATTGACCCTCTGAAACGGCGGAGCCCTCACCCTCAGTAAGATGATGGAGGTTTTTGTTGACCAAGATGATAAAGCACAGCCATGTCCATTTGGGGTCAGCCCCCTCCTGTCACTCCCTATCACTCACAAAAGGCAATGGGGATGTAAAACAATCACTTAGGGGTACAACCTGCACCTTCTACTGTTTTCCGAGGCCAAAAGAGAAAGGCATGGACTTCCAGGCCAGGAACTTAGCAATTGCTTGGCCCACTTCATGGCTGCAGGCCAAACTTGTGGAAAGGAAATTGTGGGAGCTACACAGGGCTCCAAAAAAGAACTCCAGAAGACACCTGTGGACCCTAGCATCCTCTAGGGCGGTCACTCCTGGCTCTTCCTGGGCCGAGCCCTAGGTCTCTCCTCACTTGCACCCGCGCTGGGTACACCCGGATTAGAATCCACAGGAGGAAGAAGCAGCCTGGAAACAGGGCCCATGGCACTTTAGCAGAAGGCTCGCAGATGTTCTCACATTCTTCAAAGGGATACAGATGTGAACAGGCAGGAGAGGAGCCCAGCAGAGCAGTACTTGCCTGAACACTTGGATCCCCTTCCTCCCTTCCGATCAAGTTCTTGGGCAATCGGTGCTGGAAGCTGTGTGGGGAGTTTAAATCTCGGAGCCTGGGATTCTGGCAGCTGGCAAAGAATTTGGGGCAAGTCCTGACTTTTGACTGTTGGGGACAGCCCATCGTTTGCAGAGCTCCCAGGGTGTGTTAAGGTCACATAGTCTAAATTCAGAGGAACTCCTCAGAAGCTATGTCAAAGTTAATAGGGAAACTGAGTTCAAGAAATTTGGGTGGTACTTAGCTGTCATAGAAAGAGCACTGGAATGGGAATCAGCATTCGAGATTTCCAGCCCTGGTTTCAGCAGAATCAGCTTTGTGGCACTGGACTAGTCCCATCCCTTATCTGATCTTCATATCCTCATTCATGGACTAGGCACCTCCAGAACTGACATGCCAGAACACAGGAGGTGTTTAGCACAAGCTAAATGACTGAACCGATATAATTCTGAGACTCCCTTCCTCCAGATACTTACTAAGTTTTGCACACTGCTGGCATCCCACTGATCTCATTTGGATGATAATGGCCCCTTCAGCATCCTCCCTGCTTCTGACTTTCCCCACTTTCATTTGCCCAGAAATCTGACTGCCGCCTCTCAAACTTCATTATCTTGACCCACTTCTCAAGAACCCACAATAGCTGCCTATGGGAATCCAGGTGCACAAGGCTTTAATAGCTGCCCACCAAGCCCCACCCCCAACGCACCCGCCCACACACCTGGACTGGATTTCTTTCTCCCCTTGCAATCTATGCCCTGCTTCTTCCTTCTGAGCCCTGCTCCAGACTTACCTTTTTCAGGAAGGCTGGCCAAACTATACCATCTATAACCCCACCCAGTATTATGTCCAGTCCCTTCAGTATTTAACGCCTCAGGTTACATTATATTTATCCGTAGTTTCTTATATATATATATATATATATATATATATCCTGGTATATAATTTACCCCTGAAACCTGACCAATGAACAGAAAGGACTAAAGAAAACTCCCTTCATAAAGACCCCTCTCTCAGAGGGCCCTCTCTCTGAGTCTTCCCACAGGTAAGGGAAAAAAGTTAAAAAACATAATAACTTTATATATAGACACAAAAGCAACAGCTAAAAAGAGCCTCTGCTTTCACCTAGCCCAACTTCCTCATGTTAGGGGAGACTGAGACCCAGAGAGGTTAAGCAACTTGTTCAAAGTCACACAGCTCGCTCAGTAATCAGGAGGGAAACCCAGACAATGTCGTGTGCACTGCGATCCTTCCACCAGCTGACCCAAGTATCCAGCCTAAGGAGTCATTCCGACCTCATGCAGCCCGCTGAACTGTTTGGTGGAGAGTCCACATTCAAGGGCCGGGAAAAACCTGCACTCGCTACCCAGGAAAGAGATCTGATGACAAAAGGGGACGTGAGGGTCTGAAGGAGAACCAAAAAGGCTCCCTATTTCTATCCCAAGAAAGAGTGCAGCAGCCCTAGAAGGAAATCCAGGATACAACACTTTCGACTGAATTGTTGAGGTTTTGCTGGAGCTACTTCCTTGATGCCAGCCATTTTTAGGTTGCTGCTGAGGGCAAGAGCACCCACACTTAGTGCCCTGGGCAGATCCCAGAATGCACAGCCACTGAGAAACTGTAATTACAGAGGCTGAGGGCCACGCCCCTGCTCCTCCACCCGCGAATCCCACTGCGCTCCACTGCGGTCCCACCATCAGTGCTGGCGTTAAGCATTCACATCTCAGTTATTGGTACCACTGAGGAAGACTCGTGCTGTGGATAATGGAAAGTCATTTCTTTTTGGCTTTGGAAAGCACGATAATGAATTTTTAGTGGCACCTAATTATGTTCTACTGAAGATAATATTAAAAAAAGTGTTTGCATTCTCTGAGCACATATTAAGTGATAGGGAGGAACAGAAGTGGTTAGCTGGAAGAGGAACCAGATTTTGAATTAAAATTTCATTATGGGGACCTGCCAATGACCAGAATATTCATTCAACAGCTGTGTGTGTGTGCGCACGTGTGTGTGTGCGCACGCGCATGTGTATGCATGTGTATGTGTGTGTGCGTGTGTGTGCACGTGTGCGTGTGTGGGCTTGTGCAGGAGGCACTCTGTTTGGTGCTGGGGAGAAGAGGGAACTTACAAACAGGACCAAGACACACTCTATCCTCCAGTCTGGTGAGACAGGCAAAGGTAAACAACTCACTATGATTAAGACAGAATATAACTGCCACATCAAGAAATTCAAGCAATTTGCTTTAGAAGCTCAAAGGAAAGAACAGGTTTTTGGAGGGAGCAGAGAAGACGACTTAAGAGAGAGGCACTAAAAGTGCATCTTGGAGGCAAATCCAGATTTTAGAGCGCATGGGATGGAAAGAGGGGTCACTGGTCTGAATGAGCCTGGAGGCTGAGAAGATGTATGAGCAGTGCAGGGAACAGTGTGAGGAACAGCACTGGTTCTCCCCTCCCCACCCAGGGCCGTGGGAGGAGACCTGACTGATCTCCTCCTTTGAGCAAAACGAAATTCTGTAAACCCTCAAGATCTCTTTCAATGTTCTCCCTGCTCCACCATCATTTATTTCAACAAGATGGTTCTTGCTCATGCCCTACTAAAGCAAGTTCCTTTCCACTAGTTACTCCTTAGAGCTTTAAAAAGAAAAAAAAAAAAAAAAATCACCCTGGGAAAAATTCCTGTCCCAGTCCACAGCAATCTATTTTCAACCTCAGACTTACACAATCCAGGTCTAGCATCTCTGGGATTCCCAGACCTGGAACTTTCCTTACAGGAGACTGTTATGCTTGGGACCTCTCTCTTAGCCATCAGCCCCACTAAACCCTTCTAATTTGCTGCTGCTTTAAAAACTGGGGAGGAAAAAAGATGGAGAGGACGCCCTCTCTGCCTCTCTGCCTCTTTCCCTTGCTCTGCGGTTACGCTCAGCAATGATCCTACAAGCCTGGAATTTGAGGAATTTCCTGCCCTGTGCTCCCTGGAAGAGCTGAGAGAGACCTAGCAATTAGGCCTGGAGTTTCCACTCCTGCCTCCCTCCACCCAGATGAAGTACCCTGAGTGAAGAGCTCGCTCTGAGGGGGCCACGTGGAGCTCAGTCTGGGATGTCTCAGTACCACAAGAACGTCACCCCTAGAGAGTCACCCCCATTGCCACCACCTCCCTCAGTCCTTCCCAATCTCCTAAAGAGTGTCTGCCAAAATGATCTACTTCCCATCCTTTGCCCACCTTAAATTGTAGCCATAATAACACAGGGCATATCGAGTTAATTCCCTCCTAAATCCATCCTGTTCTCCAACTGTCCCAGGGTAACTCCGCTCCTTTTTTTTTTTTTTTTTTGGCTTTCCCCCATCACAGGAGGAGTCAGGAGCCACACTTTGCCTCAGCAATTTTTCCTTCCCCTTCTAACCTGCCCCTCCCTGCCCTCCTCTCCCCTTCTCCCCTTTGCCTGTATGTCATTATTACTGACTTATTTGATTTGTGCCCTTGTTCAGTGTCCTTTCATAGGCTGAAGGTCTTAGCTCTGCTCCCAGGCAGCATGTCTGTCTCTGGAACTTTCAGAAGGCAAGGGAGGAGGCTCTGCGCCTCTACTTCTTTGTTCAAGTCAGGGACCTGGGAAATGGGAATGGGGAAGATGGTCCCAAGTCATTTATGTAAACCTTATGTAACCTCTTTTTTTTGCTGCAGCAGCCAGAACTACTGAAGCAAATTTCTCTTCCTAATCATGTTTTGTTCAGGCTGGTATTAAAATTGGTTCACATTCCCTTGTCACACATCAATCGATGGCTGGATACCAGGTGCTGGAGCAAAAGCAGCCTGGGATTTAAACACTTGCCACAAATAGTTTTCGAGCTGCCCCATCCACCAGCATCAGCATGGCCTCCTGGGAAGGTAGGCACTTACACGGGTTCCTGTCCTCTTTTTGCACTTCGTTTTTGTCGAGGTATCCAGCCTTGTGGTTTCTTCCTCATTCTAGTCTTCTCTTTCCTGAGACTCTTTCAGTAATGCCCCATGTCACCCTGCTTTCACTGTTCCTCAATTCAAAGAACACTTGTGACTCTTTAATGCCTGAAGCCCTAGAGAAGCTATGATCTGCCATCTCTGTCCACAGCACACACCCTCTCAGCTTTCACTCACAGGTGGGCAGCCGCCTCTCTCCACCCCAGTTCCAGGACAACCCTGCCCTGGGGCCGCCCAGCTGCCCACAGATCTCTCCTCGGGCTTCCCGTCTGTTCCCCTGGTCCTCCCCGGCGTCTCGCGCTCAGAAAGCATGAAGTCCAGGAACAGCAGTGCAGCCTTTGGGGGCCTGAGATTTCAAGGCCTGGATTTTCTTTCCACTTGTCCTGACTCTGACTCTTGACAATTCTCAAGCAGATGGCATTAAAACGGTAGTTTCCAGCTTCTCTTTCCTTCCCACCACCTCAATTCTTCTCAGCATATTCTAGTAGCCTCAGAAGGAGAAGACTCTCTGGTTACAAAGGAAATCAAAGCTATTCCAATACTTCAGTGGGAATGCTCACTATCTCCAGATTCCCTTCAACCCTCAAGATATTTGCCTTTTGAGGTTGAGAGTTGCTAGTTGCCAATTCCCTCCTCCTCCCCCTTCACATTCCCTTCAAACAAAGCTTTTCTGTCAGGTTTTTGACCCTGATGAAGATTTTTAACTGGAATCCCTTTTTTTTTTTTTTTTGCTTTCCCCCCTTCCTCTCTAATTCTGAAGGATCTTTTGTCTTTTGAGCAAAAGAACTGAGAGGCTGGGAGGGCTGCTTTTTTTTTTTTTTCTCTTGTAAGTAATTGGGAAAGAGTTTTAAAAAAAAAAGAGAAGAGAAGGTAGGGGAAAAAACAATATAAAGCCATTTTATTTCTTAAAATAATTATTTTAATAGAAACAAAAGAGAAAGATCTTGAAAAATGTAAAAAGAACTTTGAAGAGAAAAGATCCTGGAATGGTAAAAGAGAGAAGGAGGGAGGGCTGGAGAGAGACCCAAGAAAGAAGAGCTTAAAAGGGACTTAAGAAATGCATGCGCAGGAGGGGGAAAGGAGGACTATGCTGAGGGATTGGAGGTGCTCATTTCAGGACTGTGTACTCACTGGACAGCTTCCCCAACTCAAAGGTAACAGAACGAACCAGAACCTCACCCTGAGGCCATAAAGAGACCTCTCCTCGCCTTGCATACCACGTACTTAGCAGTGCCTAGCATATAGCAAATGCTCAATAAATGCAGGGCTGAACAAAACAAGTTGGTTATGGGTGGTTGTTTTTTGTTCGCTGTGTCTGTGCTTTCTTTTTCCTCCAGGACTCAATGAAAGGTTGACTGGGGGAAAAAAAGGGCCAGCCTCACATGATAGAGATCAGGTTGCGCCAGGCTGATCTCGTTGACACATTTTGTCAACCGCTCCTTGTCTCACCCTACTATCTTCCCCGGGCTTATAGTTCTCACCCTCTTCTGACTGGGCAGTCATGCATCCAACGAAACGCTATCAGTTCTCCATTACTCGCATATAGGCTTCTCACTCTGGGGATTATCCATGGAAAAATCTTAATCCCAAGCAGGTTGATTCCTTTTGCCACCCAGAATGTCTCGGTTGTCAGTCTTGGGGTGAGCAGGGAATTAGAAACTCATTTAAATGGCCATCCAAGTCAACTCTAATAAGCAAAGTAAATCTGATTATTATCATCATGAGCACCACCAAGATGCATCCCAATGTTAAAAAAATAAGCGATTAAAAAGAAACAGTGGCTGAGCGTTATCTCTGTCAAGGCTCTCCCTCTACTGGGTCAATTGGGAGTTAACTGTATTTACAGACGGACTTTAATCTGGGGGACTCAGCTCTCCACAGCCTCTGCTCCATCTTTATAGCACCTCTAAAGGGAAGATTACAGACAACTTATATTATTTGTTACTTAAAATAGTAGCTGACATTTCAGTAGCTGCTAGCGTATTGTGTGCCAGGCACTATGCTATATGTTTTATATATTTTAACTCATTTCATTTATTCATTACAATAAAGACTTGAGGTAGCACACACAGGGTCAATTATGTAAACAATAAATTGGGACTTCCCCAGTAGTCCAGAGGCTAAGACTCAGCATTCCCAACGCAGGGGGCCCAGGTTCAATCCCTGGTCAGGGAACTAGATCCCACATGCCGCAATTAAGAGTTCCCACACTGCAACTAAGATCTGGTGCAGCCAAATAATAAATAAATATTAAAAAAAAAAAAAACAACAGTAAATGAAGAGATGACCTAAGACATTGTGCACAGATGGTGGTGCTTAGGCAAACAGGGAGAGAGAGTAAGAAATAGAGAAATAAAGAAATAGAGAAACAGGAGAAATAAGCTGAGGGACAGGTGAAGTTATATACTAAATATTTGCCACAAGATCCTCAGTCTCTCATCAGAGATGAACTGCAAGATTAGCCTTGAGCTTCCAAGCAGCATGTGCAGAGGAAAAAATTCAAAATTAGTGATGCAATTTACAGTACCCATAAAATAAAAACTAGCCAGTACCTTAGGAAAAGTACCACTACAGAACTTTCTTCTGTGGATCCTCATACAAGGTTCATTGTGATGTGTAGAACCATGTCCTGGGTAATATCCCTACCATAAACAAAATAAGGAATTGCACAGGGCTGCCCCTTAGAACATTCCTCAGTGCGGGCTGATGGCCCAGTGCCAAAGGCTCAGCTTAGTAAAAGCAATTCTTCGAGGGGCCCAAACCACTCAGTCTCAGTTTGCCAGGCTGGCTTAGCCTAAGGATAAAATTGAGAGTATCTGGAGGAATGGACTGGAGGTGGGTGATAACAGTGGGTGGCGGGGGTGAGGGAAGACTGGAGATATAAAACAGGACTCTTGCAACTTAGCTATTTTGGCCTTCAGTTCAGAACTGCATCCTGAGATGAGAGGAAGGAAAGAACATCACAGCCTTCTCTGATATCCAGGATTTCTTGGGAGGCATCTGAAGGTAGGGGGAGGCAGAACTCAAAAGATTATTTCCCTGAGGAGATGCGGCAAGGGGCCAGCCAGTTGTTGTGATGTCTAGGGTGGGAGTGAGGTGACTGAGTGAGACTCATTTAAAATACAAAAAAGTACTTTGGCATTTTCTTTCTTTTTTATTTCTGCTGAGTATATCTAACCCTCAAAATATCAGCTTAGCTTTTGGCCATCTTGAAGCTTGGGGAGATTAAGCCTGCTGGGAAAAAAAATCCTAAGGAGCATTCAAAGAGGAATTAGAGGTAGAATTAAACACAGTTAAACAGCCCCAGCAAAGCTCCCAGACTTCCCCCTCTGAAGGAAGAGCCCAGGCACCCCAGCATTTCAGAGACCCAGAGGATGACAGTCAGCACAGAGGTCAGCCTGCCTGTGACATCTACGTCCCTTAACCTCGAAGTCCTCCAAGGGAAGAAAGTCCGCAACTTAATTATCCATCTAGCAATGTAGCATCCACAAGTTCTCTGACCAAAGCCTTTTTTTGCTGTTTTCCCTAAAAAAGACTGTATTTTTCCTAATAGTGGAAGATAGAAAGCTTGTCCAGCCTTGGTCCAGGGAGCTGGCACTGCCGTGAGAGGGACAGTCCCCAGTTAAAGAGAATAAGGTTGGAAGGAGGGTTGGGGATCCCTAGCTGCTGCTTGGAAATCCTCTTGGCGAGTGAGGACAAGGATAAAGGCGGGGGAGAAGGAGAGGTAGAGCAAGCTGGCATCTCAGGCCAAGTCCCCTGACAATGGGCAGGAGTCTGGAACCTGCAGCCTGTTACTTAATTATCTCTGAATGGTTTTTGTTCCTGGCTTTAAACATTTACCCCTATTGGGTTTTCACGGCTTCACAAGCTCTCTATCTCCTTTTCTTTGCCGTTGCCATGGCAACGACTCCAGGCGTACAACTGCTCTCTGATTTTAAATAAAAGTTGAGGTTTCTCTCTCTCTCTCTTCCCTCCCCGCCCCTCCCTCCTTTTCTCTCTTAGGATGGATGAGGTTTCTCTCATCCCCTCCCTTCGTTTCACCTTCCTCTCTGCCCTGCTCTACCCCCACCCGACTAGGTTTCCTTATCATCACCCCATTCTCTCATTTCCTCCTTCCACCTGCCTCTCCTCTAAGCCCTCTCCCCTGTCACTGGGCTTCCTAGATGGCCCTAATCCCCTGGTTGCCATAACAGCAAGACAAGGCTCTTTAGGAGAGCCGGGGGCAGAGGTTGAAGGATAAGGGCATGTTGGGGGGGGGGGGTGATCTGTTGGCAGCCCTAGGAGCAGTGTTACCCAAGATTCTTTGGGGACCACCACCTTCCTCTCTGGGCCTCAATTCTTCTAGCAATTAATGGGCAATAGACTCCTTATCTATTCCCCACCCCACCCCCAGGCACCAAGGAAGGACTTTTTGATCTGTGCAATTGGGAATGGTGGGGGAGGAGACACGGAGGTCTGTGAAGGGGTGTGTGTGTGTGTGTGTGTGTGTGTGTGTGTGTGTGTGTTGGATCGGGGGCAGGGCAGGGTGAAGGCGGAACTTCTAGCATCTGCTCTGGGGCAGTGAGTCACTTACAGTCCTGAGTCTTGGTTTTCATTGGCAACTTTCAAGGGCTGGATTAAATCTTTGATTTTTCTGTACTTTAAGGTGCCCAAGGACATCAGAGAAGTCTCAGCAGCTATAGCTGGTGGGGGTAGGGACCAGGGTGAGGAGGGGGGATTTGAGGGAAGTGGGAGGTGAAACACGTGCCTGAGACCCAAAAGAGCTAGTCCTACTGTCTGGTACCACAGGGGTCTGCTTTTATCTGCTCAAGGCAGAGGAGGGGTAGACCTCCCAGAAATCCTCATCACATGTTTCTAAAGAAAGCCAGGGCCTCCACTCACTCCCCACCAATGGACTGTCCAAGTGGCTGGCTTTGCCAGCTACCCGGTCATTCCCTGGCCCCTCTGCTGGTAAGTCATGGTTTAAGCGGAGACTTAATCATTCCTAAAATGGTCTAGAGATTGAAATATTCCACTTACTCCTCAACAACATAAACCATTCTCTCTTAATTGTATGATACGGGTCAAGGTTAAATACTTGGGTATAGGGAGAAATAAACAGCAGTCTGGCATTTTAGAGAAAGCTATGGATTGGGGGTCAGAAGACTTGATTTCCAGGGCTTCCCTGGTAGCTCAGCTGGTAAAGAATCTACCTGCAATGCAGGAGACCCCAGTTCAATTTCTGAGTTAGGAAGATCCCTTGGAGAAAGGATAGGCTACCCACTCCAGTATTCTTGGGCTTCCCCGGTGGCTGAGATGGTAAAGAATCTGCCTGCAATTCAGGAGACATGGGTTTGATCCCTGGGTTGGGAAGACCCCCTGGAGAAGGGAATGGCTACACATTCCAGTATTCCGGCCTGGAGAATTTCATGGACAGAGGAGCCTGGCAGGCTACAGTCCATGGGGTCGCAGAGTCCGACAGGACTGAGCGGCTTTCACTTTCACTTTTTCTCAGGGCGATTTTATCCCAGGGGGCACTTGGAAATGTCTAGAGACATCTTTTATTGTCGTACCAGTGAATGCAGGGTGTGTTGCTACTGGCTCTAGTGAGCAGAAGCCAGGGACGCTGCTAGACATCCTACAGTACACAACAGCACCCCCTCTTCCTCATGCGTGCACACAAACACACCCACACATGCAAACACACCAAACATTAGCTGTATCTGTCTCAATCAATTCACTTTCCCATTCAGAGCCTCCATGTCCTCGTTCATAGATTAGTACCTTACACTCAATTATTTAGGTTACACACATTTCCTGAGTGCCCATGTCAGGCATCTTTCTAGGCACAGAGGGTGGAGCAGGTGCAAGATCAAGAGAGAAGGTCCCCCTGCCCCCAAAGACTTTTCATTAACTCATCCTCACAACTTGAAATGAAATTGCACAAGGTCACACAGAAAATCGGGAAGCAAGCTGGAATCTGAACCCAGGTCTTCAGACTACAAATCCAAGGGCTCTTCTCAACACTCCACGCCATAAAATATTAGGATTCAACTCAGCAATAAGAGCTATCACATACCACTTAAAGCATCTCAGATACCTCTTCCAAGCATTCTACAGAGATTATTTAATTCAGTCTGTGTCACACGCTATGAAGCAGATGCTGCTATTCTTCTACACCAAAGTGAAGGGACTTGTACAGGGTCATGATGGCAGCAGGTCTGGATCTGAACCCAAGCAGCCTAAACTTCAGATCCTGCCCTTTTGGTCAAAAGCTCAAGAGTACTTCCAGGGCATCATCTGCATCACCTGTGAGTGCCAAGTCACTTCAGTCGTGTCCAACTCTTTGCAACGCTATGGGCTGTAACCTGCCAGGCTCCTCTGTCCATAGGGATTCTCCAGGCAAGAATACTGGAGTGGGTTGCCATGCCCTCCTCCAGGGGATCTTCCTGACCCAGGGACTGAACCCGTGTCTCTTATGTCTCCTGCCTTGGCAGGCGGGTTCTTTACCACTAGTACCTCCTTGTTTTATAGTTGAATAAACTGAAGCTCCAAAATAGCATATCCCTTGCCCAAGAAGAGTCAGGATGAAAATCCAGGTCATCCAATCTAAGATCAGCTTAAATATCCCCTCGAACTCTCAATGCCTATAGTCCTACCGGGGGAAGGCAGTGGGAGGTGCATTATAAGAAACAAAGTCAGGATCCCAGTCTGAGCGAAGGAGGACGTGGAAAAGTGGGAGAAACACCCAGTGGTCAGGAGAAAGGAAAGCGCTGCCTCCAGATGGTGAAGGAGATAGTGGAGGAGGGGGAGGAGAGAGAGGGAGCTCAGAAAGCAGCAAGATGCTGAGCACAGAGGGAGGAGCCAGACTAGGGAAGGAGGAGGCCCTAGTGGCTCAGATGGTGAAGAACCTGCCTGCAAAGCAGGGGACCCAGGTTCAATCCCTGGGTCAGGAAGATCCCCTGGAGAAGGGAATGGGTACCCACTCCGGTATTCTTGCTTGGAAAATCCCATGGCCAGGGAAGCCTGGCGGGCTACGATCCATGGGGTTGCAAAGAGTCAAACACGACTGGGCGACTAACACTCTTCTGAAACCTCGGGTGGCTTCTCTCCGTGCCTCGCCACCTATCAGCTGGCTAGGCTGTCAAGACATCCAGATACTTAAAACAACCCTGTCCCCCTGGTCAGGGAACGAGAACTTAGAATCTGTGACCCACCCCCCAAGTCCCCAACCCCAGTGTCCAGGGGCTTCACTTGCTGCTTTTCCTAACAACCAGCCCCAGCCCTGAGGGAGGGGGACAAGAAGAAAGGACAGGCCTTGAGACCGAAGCACCCAGCAGAGAACGCAGCACCCAGGAGGCACCAGGACCTGCCAGGCTCCCTCCCGGCTTCCCAGTTCCTCCTGGAGATTCTTCCAGGCTCAGCTCCTCTCTTCAAATCCATTTTACAAATGAGGAAAACAGGCCCAGAAGCTTCTCTGGGGGCCCTGACCCTCACCGAGAAGGCCCAGGCATGACTTATGAAAGAGTCTGGGGTTTCTTGTTTGTTATTTTTGTTTTGTTTTGAACAAAACAGAATCCAGGGCCTTGGGGAACTTGCAGTCTGGTAGAAAACTGAAAGGTCAGTGCTTTAAAACTGAGTATAAACTAAGCCTGTGAAATGAGATAAAGGGAGGGTTCGTCAGAAAAGGCCCTTGGAGGAGGTAACCCTTTTGAGAATCAGATGAGGGAGGGGGAGGGTGAAGATGGAGAAGCTTACATAGCGCAGGCTTTAGGTCTTTACAGACTGAAATTCCTGGGCTCTGGCTCCTAGGAGAGGGCCCTGGTTTTCATTTTTTCCCTTCCCCCCACAGCTCAGCTCTGGTCGGCCTCTGAGATGATTAAAACCAAAAGAATTTTAAATGCCTGGAATTCACTTTTCACCACTGATGCCATTTGCTTATTTTCTCTCTCTCCCCTCCCTTCTTATAATTTCTCCTCTTGGGAGAGCTATCTGTTTGCCTCACTCTTTTCTTCGGGCCGAGTTTGCTCTGCAATGATCCCAGTACCCACAGTTGACTGTTTTCATTGCGGGGAGGAGGAGAGAGGGGGTAGGGTGTCCCAGGCAGAGGGGAGGGAGGAGGGGAGGGTGGAGGGGCCTTGATCTTGCTGGTGAAAGTTCCCAGAAAAAGAAAGAAGAAATAGTTTTCAGGGAAAGAAATCCGCCAAATGTTTATGTTCCCACAAGACTCTGCGAAACCTTTTCACAGACCAAAGCTAAAGTTGAGGGTGAGATCAGAACACGTTTCTTAAGGAACAAACTCTTATCAACAGGCACACTCAAGCACCCACATCCTTGATCCAGGGTCCTCAACCTTCCCAAAGCAGGCTGGATCATCTCCATTCCCAGGACAGCAGACTCGTGTGTGTGTGTGTGTGTGTGTGTGCAGACTCGTGTGTGTGTGTGTGTGTGTGTGTGTGTGTGTGTGTGTATCATCTCCATTCCCAGGACAGCAGCAGACTCGTGTGTGTGTGTGTGTGTGTGTGAGCAGACTCGTGTGTGTGTGTGTGTGTGTGTGTGTGTGTGCAGACTCGTGTGTGTGTGTGTGTGTGTGTGTGTGTGTGTGTGTATCATCTCCATTCCCAGGACAGCAGCAGACTCGTGTGTGTGTGTGTGTGTGTGTGTGTGTGAGCAGACTCGTGTGTGTGTGTGTGTGTGTGTGTGTGTATCATCTCCATTCCCAGGACAGCAGCAGACTCGTGTGTGTGTGTGTGTGTGTGTATCATCTCCATTCCCAGGACAGCAGCAGACTCGTGTGTGTGTGTGTGTGTGTGTGAGCAGACTCGTGTGTGTGTGTGTGTGTGTGTGTGTATCATCTCCATTCCCAGGACAGCAGCAGACTCGTGTGTGTGTGTGTGTGTGTGTGTGTGTATCATCTCCATTCCCAGGACAGCAGCAGACTCGTGTGTGTGTGTGTGTGTGTGTGTGTGTGTGTGTGTATCATCTCCATTCCCAGGACAGCAGACTCGTGTGTGTGTGTGTGTGTGTGTGTGTGTATCATCTCCATTCCCAGGACAGCAGACTCGTGTGTGTGTGTGTGTGTGTGTGTGTGTGTGTGTATCATCTCCATTCCCAGGACAGCAGACTCGTGTGTGTGTGTGTGTGTGTGTGTGTGTGCAGACTCGTGTGTGTGTGTGTGTGTATCATCTCCATTCCCAGGACAGCAGCAGACTCGTGTGTGTGTGTGTGTGTGTGTGAGCAGACTCGTGTGTGTGTGTGTGTGTGTGTGTGTGTGTATCATCTCCATTCCCAGGACAGCAGCAGACTCGTGTGTGTGTGTGTGTGTGTGTGTGTGTATCATCTCCATTCCCAGGACAGCAGCAGACTCGTGTGTGTGTGTGTGTGTGTGTGTGTGTGTGTGTGTGTGTGTGTGTGTGTGTGTGTATCATCTCCATTCCCAGGACAGCAGACTCGTGTGTGTGTGTGTGTGTGTGTGTGTGTATCATCTCCATTCCCAGGACAGCAGACTCGTGTGTGTGTGTGTGTGTGTGTGTGTGTGTGTGTGTGTATCATCTCCATTCCCAGGACAGCAGACTCGTGTGTGTGTGTGTGTGTGTGTGTGTGTGTGTGTGTGTGTGTGTGTGTGCAGGGAGAAGGGTACTTCTGCTGTCCTTACCCAGAGTCCAGACCAGATCTGAAAAACATATACAAAGTTTGCTTCCACCCTGGTTCCTAAACAAATAATGCTTTTCCAGGGGAACCCCAACCCTGGCTCTCTGAAATCCATACCTCTGGTTTTGGCTCAAAAACCAAATCAGAGAGATCCAGGGCCTCATTCAGGAAGAACCAGTCCTTTATGTGAACTCCCCCCAGATGGCAAAGAGTCAGAAAACGGTACAGCCCGAATCTTGGAGATTATTACCCTTCTCATTTTATGATAAGAAAACAGGCTCAGGTCACCGCATAAGGCACACTTCCCGACAAGCACAAATGGAGCTAAAATTCACAGCTAGACTCGCAATCCAGTGCTCCTTCCATATTGCCTCCTAAATGTAGACTTTCCTACATTCAGTGCCTGGGAAACCAGGAGCTGAGACAGAAGCTACAAACCGTCTGAGTGAGACTGGACACCTTTAACCCTTTGGCACGGGGGCTCTGCTGCAGGTGCGGTGGGCAGTCTGAGGCGTGGAGGTCAGCAAAGGGAGGATGTCAACCCTACCTGGAGCTGGATGCCAATAAGCTCTGAGCTGGAAGTAGCCCTGTCCGAAACAGGCAACTTATTTATGAAAAGAAAAATTGCACCAGGACAGAGTGACCTGGGTTGTCAAGGCTCAACAGCATATCCCAGAAGAGGCACAGTGTAGAAATTTTGTGCCCTCCCTTACTGAGGAAGGTGAACAAAAGCACTCTTCCTCCCTCATCAGCTTTTTAAAAAATTAACTTGTTTGATGTGGTTTCTAAGGTCATGGGCTAGGTGCTTCCACGTGTAGTGGTAATAACAATAGGAATAGGAATAGCAGTCAGAGCTACCATTTGTTAAACACCTGTCATATGCCAGGAACTCTGTTTACATATACCATCTGCAGTCTTTCCAAGATTCCCACTGACCAACCAAGAAACTGAGACTCAGATTATATGACAATTCCAAGGTCTCATGGCTAGTTAATGGCAAAAAGGTCGATAGGATCCAATTCTTTTCTTTTCTCAAGACCAAGCATTGTGCTAGGGTGAAGAAAGAAAATTCAATACAGACAGCGAAAGAATGGGCACCCCCCATTCTCCACCACGTCCTGCGGAGCAGCAGCCCAGCCCTCAGAGACAAGATGAACAGCAGTGGGGAACAGTGGTGAGCTGCCGGAACTTTGGGTTCCAGTCCCACTCTGCGTCTAACCCTCTGAGTAAACTTCCACTGTCTCTCAGTCGTCTCAAATGCATCATCTGGGCATCTTCCTCTCTGTTTTATCTTCGGGTTGGGAGCCCAAGGAAAGCCCCAAGGTTTGTGGTTCTGCCGGGGCTGAGGGCCCAGCAGGAACAGCGCTCTCTCCCTCCTTACCTCTTCTTCCCGGGTCACAGTTTTCCTCTTCTCTGAAATGGAGCATATTGTCAGCTCCTGGCATAGCACCTGCAAGGTGTAAGTCTAAGTGCGAGGCCTTCCCCCTCTTCATCCAGTCACCATTATGGAGTGGTTGTTCCCTGAGTGGGCTTCCCAGGTGGTGCTATTGGTAAAGAACCCGCCTGCCAGCCCGGGAGACTTAAGGGACACAGGTTCGATCCCTGGGTAGGGAAGATCACCTGGAGGAGGGCATAGCAACCCACTCCAGTACTCTCGCCTGGAGAGTCCCATGGACAGAGGAGCCTCACCGGCTTCGCCACAGGGTTGCAAAGAGTTGGACACAATTGTAGCAACTTAGCACACATGGCCATGGGATTCAGCCCCAGAGTGTGGGTCCCGCTCTCCTCAGAAAACGTTCCCAGGCCAAGTCCCGGGTCCTGACTGGGTGGTGGCCCTGCCCTTTCTTTCCCTCTCATCCTTCTCACCCCTGCTGACTTCACTTCCCAGCATAGGGTCGATGAACTTCACTGGGACCATCTCTTGCTCCTCATCAAGTGTCCTGGTCACCAGCCTATGCACACCTCCTGCTGTACCCCACCCTACCTCATCCCCCCACACCCAGGGAGGCCAAGGGAGCCAGCGATGTGCAGCTCTGGCGGACCAGGTGGAGCCTCCCCCAGGGAGCATGACCACCAGCAGAGCCTCCACCAGCCGCTGGGAGACCAGGGGTTCTGGGCCCGTGCTCCGCTCAGCATTCCACGCACCCCCTCAGTGCTGCTGCCTGACGTCCCCTTCTTCCCCTCCCTTGGTCTCTGCCCCCACCTCCCTCCAGCATCTCTCTTCCCACTCTCCCCTCCTCTCCCGCTTCCTCCCCTCCCCCCTCTGCTGGGCTTGGAGCAGGAGGTTATGAAAATGAGCTGCGTGCCCAGGAGACTGTAATTATCTGCTAAGTGTGAAAGCCAGAGTGATTAATTAAGAGATAATAAAAAGAAAAGGAGGGCGAGAGGGGGGCCTCACGGCTTTGCTTTGATGATAGAACCTGAGGTGAGCCAAGCAATTAGGGGAATCTTTATCGAGAGTTAGCTATAATCCACAAATTATCAAGCACCAAATGCTCCAGGAGCAGGGCACATTTCACTCCTGCCGAGTGACAGACCGACAGACAGGGAAGGACAGCGGGAGGAAGGGGCCCGGGGAGCATGCAGCTGGGAGCAGGGAGAGGCCCAGCGCAGTGGACAGATCGTCCCGTGCCAGGGTGCCGGGCGGGCAGCACGTCCAGGCCCTCGGGCCGTGGCTACCCTTGAAACAGGGTAGCAGCCCCTGACAAAGACAGGCTGCCCCCCAGGCAGGCTCCACAGCGCAGCCAACTCGCAACACCCCCACTGTTTCCTCCAGAAGGACCAGAGGGCCAGGCGCCGGTCTCCCCCCCAGACATGTCAGCTCCTCCTCTTCGAGGACTCACATTCTCCCCTGTCCTCAAGGGACCAGGAGCTGCTGAAACACCATTCCTCTCCCCGCCTTGGCATGTGGAAATGTGTCACGCGGCCGGTGCGAATGCTGCAGGGGCCACGGCTCGACAAGGCGACACGGCAGCTCCCAGCTCCCGGAGCCAGCAGCCCATGGGGCCCTAGCTGGATAGCCGTCCCCCGGCCTTCTCCCACCCAACCATCCTGGAAGAACAGTCTCTTCTTTCCCACTGGGTCCTGCCCTACCAGTCCTTCCCACGGGGGTCCATTTTTCCTTCTTGTCCCCTCCTGGAACCCTTCCCTAACTGACCCCACAGCTCCGGTATCTCTTTCCATCTTCTCCTGGGCAGAAGTACAACAGGGTTCAAAATCCACCCCTTATTTAGATGATCTTTGTGTGTGTTTAGACCCCGAGGAAGATAGCAACCTGTCTCCTCTATTACAACTAGCTACCTGACAGCAGAAACCAAGGCTCCACCCTCAAGTTCAAGCTTAGGGCTAAGAGTTTGCACTGATCGAATACAGTCTGGTATCCTAGTCCACACTCCATCAGATTAGCAGATCTCCAAGGCAGACACCCTATCCCTTTCTTTCTCCGCCCACAGTGATGTCACTTGGGATCCACCCTGTCCACCCAGGCACGGCTGTTGAGGACATCCCTGTGTGGCTTTCCTGGTGGCTCAGCAGTAAAGAATCTGCCTGCCTGCAATGCAGGAGACATGGGTGCGATCCCTGCCCTCCTCCAGGGCACGGCAACCCATTCCAGTGTTCTTGCCTGGAGAATCCCACGGACAGGGGAGCCTCAAGGCTACAGTCCATGGGGTTGCAAAGAGTCGGACACAACTGAAGCGACTTAGCACGCACACACACACACACAATATGTGATTCCAAAAGGAAGATATTCCTGCTCTGAAGCTAGATCAGGTCCTGCCTGTGGCCTCGGCTCACCTCTGCCATCTCCCCTGCAGGCCCCACTCTCCTCCAGGTACCCGGTGCTGCCCCAGATGCCAGAGCTTCTCTCAGCCTGGCCCCCGAGGAGGGGGAGGAGGGGCCCCCAAGCCATCCGCCAGAGCCCCTCAGCCTGCAGCTGCTCTGAGCCACCGAGGAGGGGAAACTGAACAAGCAAGGGCATGGTGACTCAGCCGGGCTCCTGGGAACACTGCTCTTCTGGCCCTGACTGGGGACACTGGGAAGACAGATAGCCTTGGCGGTTCGTTGGAAAGTAGACCTGCTCCCTAAAGAGACAACCTGCTCGACCTCAACTGAGGCCTCAAAGACAGTGTCACCTCTGACCTGTCTAGCCTTGCTTCTCTATCCCAGGAACTCTGCCTTGCACTGAGAGAGAAATGAACCTTTTAGGGGAAATGTTATTTTTCCAGACATAAAGAATACTGGACTCTTACTCAGTTATAGTCTCAAATAAGACAGTTTTTTTCTTTTTCTTTTTTTTTTTCCATGGAAGAGCAGGAAGGTTTGGGGTTAGACACAAAGAAGAACTTCCTGCTTGCCAGGGATTAATTGATACGAAGGTGAAGAGAGAGCAAACGAAATTCCTTTCTCTTCAGAAAAAGGACAAACGCTGATGCATCCAGGTTGATTCAAGTTAGTCCTGCCTAAAGAGAGAGATCTTGAGTGTCCAAAGATGTTCAGATTCTTCCAGAATCACCTCTCCACCTTCACTCCTGACCCTAGGATCTACGTTCTAGGAAGCCCGGTCTGACTGACCCCACCTCCTCCTTTGTTTATTCTGAAACTCCTCAGGATGGATGTGTGTAGTCTGCACTTGGAGATGGCTGAAAGTGTAGTCAGTTTTCTGGGGGTTCTTCTTTCCCCTAGTGGACAGGATTCCCTAGATATACGGAGCAAACTTTTCCCATTTTATCAGAAAACTCTGAGGGCAGAGGCTCTCTTCTCTGGCCTGTGGACCTTCCTCGACAACCTGAGGCTCTGCACCCAGATCACGAAGGGAGGCAGAGAGAGAGTTAGCTCATCACGTTGCCTGAACAACCATTAGGGCTACATGAGTGTGGGAAAATGACCTGCCCAGGGGTGGTCCTCCTTCCCTCCCTGAAAACCACGACCCCAAGTAGGTCTGTGATCCACCTTCCTTCCCAGGTCTCACTTTGCTCATGATCAAACTTTCAAGCCAAAGCCAACAAGGCCCAGGCCCTGGCTAGCCACTCAGTCAAAATGTTCCCCCCTAAAACCCCACCAAATGAGAGCTGGGTTATGAGGAGTCACTCTTTTCATTTAAAAAAAGAAGGGAGAAGGCTGACAGATGACTGACTGGCTCGGGCATGGAGGCATGTCTCCACCAACACCAACAACTGACTAGTTGCTTTTCAACTTTGCAGCTGGCAGCTGTTGGCATGAGTGAACACTTGGTGGGGTGGAATAGAGGTGGCTGGGAGCGTGGGAGGTGGTGGGAATAAGGCTGGGCAGGTTAGGCTTGGGGCCGAAGATGGGCACTCCGGCACACACTGCCCCCTCTCCTGTCGCACAACCTGCTTCTCTAAAACAAACATATCGATGGTCCTGAATCAATGACCCATCCAGGCTCCGTTATACAACCAAGCCGGCTGAAAAGTGAATTCAGGTAAATGAATTCTATCTTTTCTTGCTTCCCATTAGAACGCTGAAGCTCTATTTCCCTACAGGAAACACATCCTCTAACACTTCAGAGTGTGGCCCAAGGGCCAGCAGCATTGGCATCACCTGGGAGCCTGGTGCCAACTCAGAAACCCCGCCTGACCCCAGATCTTCTGAACCAGAATCTGCACTTTTTAACCAGATTCCCCAGGTGCTTCACAAGCATGTTCAAGTCTGAGAATCACTGTTCTAACATACTGAGTTGAAACCTTGTGGAGAGATAGGGATTTAAACCTAAACCTTCTGGTCCTGCTTACTGTGCATTGCCCAAGGAGTGCTTTCCCAGGGCTTAAAGTAGAGGTAAATGGTTGCTATCACTCCATTTAACAGATGAGGAAGCGAAGGCCCACAAAGATGAAGAGCCCACTGAATCTTCAGAGCCAGGATCAAACCTGATTCTAAAGCAGGGTGCCTTCTATTTGCTGCCATCTCAAAGCTCCCACCGCACGGCACTCCAGAGACCATAAATTCAGGGGTTACCAGCATCACTGGCATGGTTCACATAGACTTATCTGTATTTGCACCATTATTTGTTCTTCACTCATCCTACTGATCTGCTTTGGACTATGAGCTATAAAAAAGCAGGCAGTATGCAATATGATTTACTGAAAACTAACTGTGCTCCAAACACTGCTTCTTCACATAGATTCCTTCATTCAGTCCTCACCGACCTGCTAAGGTAGGTCTTACTGTCTCCATTTTATAGATGAGAAAACTGAGGCTCCAGTGAAATGACCTGGTCCTGCTCACACGGGTGGCAGCCTCTCTGGCTTTCCCATAGGCCCTCTGGTCAGGAGGTCCCAGGGCACTTGAGGAGTTATCCAATTCCAAGGGTGTGTTGAAAGAGCCCAGTCTTAGGACACGACCCTGGTATGAAACCAAAGGCAACATGCACAAACCAAATCCCTGAGATACGGGCCGTACGGGCTCCTCTCTCAATTGTCTGCACAAATGGAGAGCAGCAACAGTGCAGATAATCCGGAAGTCATTTCAACTTGCTTTGCAATGCGTTAATTTTTTTTTTCCCCAAGTCAGATTTTCCCTTCTAATTATATTTGGCTCAAACTGACATTAAAATGAATTTGTATTCTCACTTCACCGACGGCCTGGTGAGGGAAGAAGTCCCAGGTGTGTGCAGGGTGATAGGCACATCAGTGTAGAATTAAACATCATCCAGGCAGTAGCCGACTGGGGATGGAGGCTGGAGAGCTGTCAGCGCTGGCAGCAGGATTATGTGCGTGGGAGAGGTGATGGACAAAGATGGAGCGGGCTTCAGGGGCTTCTGGGAGTCCCCTCGAACCATCCCCACAGTGAGGTCAAGCTGATAGGTTTCCAAGGAGGTACGGGCTGGGGCACAGACCAGCACACAGGGTTTGCGGTCAATTGCTCAGGGTCTGGGATTAAAACCCAGGAGTCCACTAGGTTATCACAATGAAGAAAACCCCAACTTCTCTCTGGGGCTTCACCTTACCCGTCTGCCTGCTCCCGCTCCCTAGTCTCTCTCTCTCTGCCCCCATCGGCCCATCTCAGCTTCTTTCCTTTTAATAACCTCCCAGTTAAGTGAATCGAATGGGAAGAAGCAGTTAAAAGCACCTCATGGCTTGACAATGCTGGGTAATGGACCGAGCAGGGCCCCAGGCTGTTCCTGGGAGAATTCAGGAAGGAGGGGGGGAAGGGAAAAAAAAAAACTCAAACAAGGACAAAGTTAATTTAGAAATCAGCTCAGTAGGGTGGGGGGAGTAGGGATAGGGAAGAGGGAGCTGGACCCAAGAGGTTGGGAGATCTGGGGAAAGCACGCTTTATATAAACTGCCTTTGTTCCTGGAAATCATAATCCTTGGGAGGGACCTCGCTCACTCCTTCGGATTCCTCAGCTCCTTCCATCCGGAGCAGGGGGCACAATCAGGGATTGTCCGGAGCCGGGATACCTTCAACAGCGCTGCATTCCAGAGGCTCCAGCCGCAGCCCCGGCCTCACATCTGTGGCCGTGCCCTCCCCCTGCCAGGCGGCCTCTTCCACTCCCCGCTCTCTCCGATAGCTAGACTTCAGCATTTTTCACATACCTCTCTTCCAGCGTTTATCTTATAGTATTGTCAATATGTGTTTATACATCCATCTCCCACACCCGCCTTGAGTGGCTCAAGGACAAGGACCAAATCTCACTTACCTTTGGATCTCTGGTGCCTCCATGCAGGCCCAGCCCAGCCCAGCCATTAAAAACACACCAGCTTAGTGGGACACTGGCCCTCACCCCTGTGGCTCACTCCCCTGGTGGGAATCTTCTTCAAAGGCTTCCATCTGAAAAGCCAGAGCCAGCTTCCTTGAAGAGGTTTGAAGAATCTCCTAGGCTCAGCCCCTAAATGCACACACATCTCTGGCCACTGACCAGAGGAAATGGCCCAGGATTGACCCTGCAGGGACTAAATAAATCCAGATTGGCGCTCTGATGAAACCAGGTGGTTCCCCTAGAGTCTGGGCAGTGCAGACCCAGCCCAGGTTCCCAGAGAACATGGGACAAAGAACCTAGGTATCCACCAAGCTGCAGGGTTCACCACTGAACTCTGCCTGCGGGCATCTTTATCTTATTAGACCTGAGGATTCGAAGAGAAAAAAACATCTCATCATTTCAAGCCTCCCCAACTCTGGTCACAGATCTGAGACTTCCCAAGGCAAACTGATTTTCTCTTAAGTTTTTCTGCTCACTTCTACCCAGTCAAACCCCGACCATCTGCCCATTTCATTTCATTTTTTTTTCCCCAACTTAAAGGGCTGTAAACCTCAACAGTGAGCTTCCCATGTGGCACTAGTGGTAAAAAATCCGCCTGCCCATGCAGGAGACGCAAGAGATGGGTGTTTGATCCCTGGATCGGGAAGAACCCCTGGAGGAGGGCATGGCAACTCACTCTAGTATCCTTGCCTGGAGAATCCCACGGACAGAGGAGCCTGGCGGGCTACAGTCCCTGGGGTCACAAAGAGTTGGACACGGCTGAGCGACTGAGCTCACACGCACACAAACCTCTACAGTGGCTCCAACAGATGAGGAGTCTAAGAGGAGGGGAGGGTTTGGTGAAGAATGAAGTAGGGATCACAAAGTTTTTAACACTTCCTTTGCTTTAAAAGCAGAAACCCCTGTCTCTTCCTTCTTACAGGAGGGTCTCAGGCCTGGCATTTCCAGGCTTTTTTGGGTCAAGTCCCAGACTACTGTTCCATTATTTCTCCCTAACCCAAGTCCTCAGCCGCCACCAGCCTCCATGGACCTTGCGCATTCCGGCAGCCACACCTTGACTCGGGAAGTTCAGCCGGTCTGGTAATGCTCTCCCTCTTCCTGCCACATTCACATCCTGTCCATCCTTAGACCCGCTTCCTCCATGGAGCCTTTCCTGGCCTCTTCAGCCCACAGCAAGCTCCCCAGCTCTGACTGCACACTGGCGCCAAATACACCCAGCCTAGCATTACCTGGAATCTTTGCATATATAGGCACATCTTAGTTTCTTAAAGGGAAGGGACCATATGATATTGTGGGTTTTTTTTTTTTTAATTCTCCATAATACCTACATAATGTATGTTTCATATACAGTAATATACATTTGCTGACTTGGAAAAAAACCAATTCTCCCCATTTTATGGAAGAGTAAACTGACACCTACAGAAGCTAAGTAATTTGCATCTAAATCACAAAGTGAGACCCTTAAAGGCAAAGGTAGTACTTTATTCTTTTTGCAACACTGGTGCCTGGAACATAGTCTAAGCACACAACACATCTCTGTGGGATAAAGGAACCAGGTCCGGACTCTCTTCCCACACAGTGAGGATGGACTCTTCAAACTGCTTCAGAAGGAAAAGAAGAGGCAGAGAAGAAAAGCATCACATGGCCAGTTGGGAAGAGGGATGTATGACTCCTGATCTGGCCTGGAGTGGGACAAGCTACAGGCACAGGCCTGCCAGCTCAGAGCACTCAGATACCTGCTGTCCCTTGCTGCCTCCAACCCAGTCCCCATGGCCCTCTGGGAGATTCTTCCATCACCTTCCCAGAGTCAGGCCGCTGGAGGAATGAAGCAGCAGCAGCATCTCCCGGGAAACTAATGGAATTTGCTGGGGAGTACAACAGAGTTCCACCCTGGATTTAAGACCCTTAATCCTGAGGAAGCTGGCTGGCTACAAGGCCCATTTATTTCAATATGATCCCAATTTTGTTAAATGGACTCAAGGAGGGCAGAGAGGAATGAGGCTTCAGCTCCCTGAGACTACAGAGGTTAATAAAAGTTGCTGGAGAAATTAAATGTGGAGGGGGAGAAATTGGGAGCTTGGAGAGAGTTGATGCAGGGTGGGGGAGAGCAGGATGGAAAAGAAAAATGCAATCTTCAGCAAAAAAGAAAGTCAGCTTTCATCCCGGGAGCTCAAAGAACTCGGTCAGGTTGCACTGTCTGTGAATCAGTGGGAGGGAAGGTGTCAGAACTGGGGCTGCAGGATGGAGAGGGACCAGAATCACACAATGGGGAAGCTGAGGGTTCTAACTTTCCTAACCTTGGAGTGTGTGCATCTTCAGAGCAAGACAAGACAAAAACTGGTGTCTTCAAAGACTCTTCAAAGGATGGCTGCCATAGCTGGCAGGGGAATGGTACACAGAAACATGGCAGTATTCTCTGGCGAATGGATGGGCCAGGGGAAAGGGAGAGATATCTGTTCCTAGGTGCACGCGGGTGAGAAGTGGCTACATGTGCAAGTGCGCAGGAGATCATGAGGGAATCTACACGTGTGCATGTGGACACACACACTGCACAGTGAGACTTGCATGCGGCAGCAATGTGGAACGGGTGGGTGTGCCCATCCATCTTCAGGGGCTTCCCTCTGGAACCATTCCTGCCTCCCACTCCAACTTCCCTGCTTGGGATCCCGTCCTGGCTCTGTCACTACTTAAATATATCATGTTGGCCAATCTGCTTAGCGTCTTTCTTTGTTTTTCTTTGTCCACTCACAAAATGGGGATAACTCCTAACAGGATAACTCCTAATACTTAAAAGAAATTTTTTAAAATTTATTTTTATTTTTGGCTGCACCGAGAGGCACGTGGGATCCCAGTTCCCCGATCAGGGATTGAACTCATGCCCCCTGTATTGGGAGCACAGGGTCTTAACCACTAGACCACCTGGCAAGTCCTTACTGTTGGTATTAAATGAGTTACTAATGCATGCAAAACACAAAGCGGGCTCTCTGCAAAAGAGAACCACCTTCTCTCTCACTTAGAATGGACTCATTTTCTTTCCTGACTCCTGAGACAGCCTCTCTTTGACATAACATTTCAGAATTGAGGACATGGCAGCCTCTTTCTTCTTTCCTGCTGACCACTGCCTGCTGCTCCCCCACCCCCAATCCCAGCCCTTTCCAGGTCAAAGCATCTTCCAGGACAGGGCCAAGTAAAGTGGCCTGGAGGCCTTGAGAAGAAATCAGGCAGGAGCTGGTAGGTGGGGAAGGGTCACAGCCTTTCCAGCTCTGGACGCATGGATAGGAATGTCCCTATCCTTGGTTGGAAACCATCCCAAAAATTGGGATGATGGAGGCATTTGCCCCCATCCCAACCTCTGCTTAGCAAGTCATTTCAACTCTCTAAGACGGCTTTATTATGTATTAAATGGAGGAAATAATAACCACACTGCCTATATCATAGGACAGTGGTAATATATCTACCAAATGAGATTGTACATGTGAAAAAGTTGCTAAAATTGGAACACACTATATAAATACAGGACTTCCCTGGTGGCTCAGTGGTTAAAAAAAAAAAAAAAAAAAATCTGCGTGCCAATGCAGTAGATGCAGCTTTGAACCCTGGGTGGGGAAGATCCCCTGGAGAAGGAAATGGCTAACGACTCCAGTATTCTTGCTTGGGAAGCCCCATGGACAGAGGAGCCTGGCAGCTTACAGTCCATGGAGTCACAAAAGTGTCTGATGCAACTTAGTGACTAAACAATACAAAGTTAAAAAGACTCTACAGGTGGGAAGAAGAGATCTGTGGTGTTACAAACCTCCTGCTCCTAACAGACAAGGAGTTCCCATCCCCACTAAATAAAACAGATGGTCATCCAAGCAAGACAGCAAGATGCAGGTGGGCTAGATGTCTCGGCTGGGCCCTGGGGGAGCAGGCTTAGCCAGGCAGCAGGAGGAGCCTGTCTGTCACTGTGGGGAAGGAGAGCAGGAAGACACCCTCTGTTCCCCTCCAGAGCCACTCAACCGAAGGGAGGCCACTGCACAGGTGCCTCTGCCGTGGAGGGTGCCCAGGGGACCATGGGCTTTGTAGTAAAACAAAGAGTTTGAATCTGGGATCTCATACTCCAGGGATGGCCCTGAGCAAGTTAATTAAAATTGGCTTTGGTTTCCTTATCCTTAAAATGGGGGTAACATTTCCTTCACAAGTGTTGTTACAAGTGAGTGTGAAGAGCATAGAGTAGGGATTTGACAAGAAGTCATTTTGATGCTTTGGTTGGGAGACCACCTCCTACAGTCACTTTTCCCTACCCTAGGGCAGGCAGGGCCTCCCAAAGCAGATGAGACCACCAGACCCCGGCCTCTGTGTCCGCCAGGGACTGGGCTGAGTGTCTTGGTTTTCTCCCCAGGCCTGCACTCAGCACCCCACCCCTTGCATGACTCTCCATAAGTCAGTCTTGCACGTTACAGGGGCAGTTTCCAAGTTTGCAGCTCATGGACCTGTAAAGGCTGTGTAATTTTAGAAACCAACACAAAGTTGCAAACCTTTTCATTTGCTAAGTAAAGCGCTTTGTACAGACTTCCCTGGAGGTCCAGTGACTAAGACTTCCTGCTCCCAATGAAAGAGACCCAAGTTCAACCCCAGATCAGGGAACTAGATCCTACTTGTTGCAACCAAGAACTTGCAGCAGTCAAATAAATACAAAATATAAACAAACAAACAAAAAATCAAAAGTCGTTTATGGGCACTGTTATATTACCAAAGAAAATCCTGTTCAACACCCAAAAATGTAGGACAGAATCTCAGAATAAAGGATGGTTTTAGGATTTTGAATGAATTTCCATTTATGAGCGCTTGCTCCTTTTTCCTCTTAGTTCTTCAGCTCTAGGTCAGGAAGGACCCTGTCCTGGCCCAGCATCTGTCCCTGTTGGCATGCGGGATCCCAGTCAAAGGAAGGTGGGGGCAGTATTTGAGAGGAGCTGGTTCCCCAGCCATTAATACCATCAAGATGCCCAACTTGTCTAAACCTCGATTTCTCAGCCATGAAATGGGGATAATTACAGAGCCAATCTCAGGAGGCTGCTGTACAGATTAAATTAGATGATGCAAATAAAGTAGTTAGCACAAGGGCTCCATAAATGATCCATATGATTTCCAGACTCTGAAACGCTGCCACTTCGGGGCTAGTGTTCCTCCTTTCTCATAAGAGCTTTGGCTCCTTCTCACTAGAATGCCAACCTCTTCCACTTGGCCCTCTTCTTCCCCAAACCCTTCCTGAGGTCTCCAACCAAGGCTGGTTAGCTTCCCCTTCTGGGTCCTCCACAACCCAGTTCTCTCCACGAGAGATACAAGACAGAGGTGCTGGAGTCCAGGACCAGGAATCTGGGTGGCTGGAGCCGAGAAAACAAAAAGAGAAGGAGGAGCTGGAAAGGAAGCAAAGAACTGGGCTGTCCATGTCCAGCCACAAAGTCCTAACAGAAGCACTTACAGGGCATGTCTTTCCAGACACTGTTCCATGCACCTTATATGGATTAACATGCCATTGCCACCCTATGAAATGCTATTTCTATCCTGACTGTACAGACAAGCAAACTGATTCACAGAGAAAACACACAGCTTGTTCAAGCTGACACAACTATCCAGTGGCCTGGGGGAAGGGTTTAGCCAGGGAGCTGGACAGGAGTCTGTGATTTAAGCACCATTTAATACTGCCTCCTTCCAACATCATAGCACTCTCATCGAGTCAATCAATTGATCAGATATTTAAGGGCACTTATCTCACGCTTAGCACTGTGTCAGAAAGTGAAAGGATAAAAGAGAAATGAAGACTTAGTCCCCAAGAACATAAAGCTACACAGGAGCTTCCATCAGAGCACTTGGTTCTCAGCTCAAGATGGGGTGAGGGCCAGGGACAAAGCTGGGCTGCTTCATCCCTACCCCACCAGAGAACCAAGGGCAGAGGAAGACAACCAACCATGGGAGCCAGCAGAAGGTGGGAGGCCTAGACACCCTCTCCTCCTCTTCCTGATCCAGGATCTTCTGGGGTCCAGAGCTAGAGCTGGAGGTAATGCTAGGCCCTGAAAACTGCGTTTACACCCTTCTCCTTGGGTCTGAGCAGAAGTCCAATCAAGGTCAAGGAGAGGGACCAGGTATCCTGATTTCTGCCATGTCTCCCCCTGCTCTTCCCCATCCTCAAGATCCTGCTTTGGGTTAGAAATGTGGGCCATCTGAAGTGTGTGTGTGTGGGGGGCATGGTGAGAAGGGAGTCCATTCCCAGCTACTCTTCTTTCCAGACTCTGGCTCTCTATCAGGATGTAGCTGTACTCAAGCAGTTGAATACTGGGAATTTAGGAGGCCCTGGGGCCTCTTCCCTTTATTCCTCGCCACCCTGCCAAGTGGTGGCAGGGATGCCCAGGGGACATCTAGGGGCTGGAGGGACACATTTTCCCCCTACCCCCACCTCCACCCTCCCCTGGAGGCAGCTCCCGCCCCGAGCCGGCCTGTCATCCCACATTGCTCTGATTAGCTATAATCTTTCTTTTTCAATTTCTCCTCCCTGAGACTGGGGAGCGAGAAAATCTCCCAGAAAATGAATAAATATTTCAATTTTCGGCGCAATCAGTCTGAGGAGCCAGCGCATGATGGAAACGGGGGGAAGGATAATGGTTTTCATTTAGATAAGATACAGAAAATTATTTAGTGAAAAATGAAGATTGATGAAGCCCATTGAAATTCTTTAAAACGCGATTTTTATTTCTCTGCCTAAGCTGTACGTTCCCTTCCTCTCTCCTCTCCGCTCCCCTCAATTCAACTGCCTTCTCCTCCCACCTTCTCCGCACTTGCCCACCACCCTCCCTCAGATGCCTGGTGACCCCCCTCAGGTTCCTCTCTCACTGCCCCAGTCCCTGCCTACAACTCCTCCTTCCTAAGGATGGAGGCTGAGGAGGGAGGTCCTGCCACCGCCCCTGCCCCCCTCGTCTCTCGCCCCGTCCAGAGAGCATCCCAGTCTCCCCAGGTCCCCACTCCTTCCAACCTTGCCTCCTCTCCAGTCCCTGCTCAGCCTCCCAGGAACACTCTGGAGTGACTTCCTCTCCCCTCTGCTCTAACCTCTCCCTTTTGCTCCCTTTGGTATCCCCCCTCCCACCCCCAAATACTTCTGTACACTTTCATCAGGTCTTGCTTTCACCCCTGCAGGAGGATGGGCGATGGAATCTCAGCTAACCCCTGACCCCTCCCTCCCCAAAACAGAAAGGCACACAGCACTCCTCTCTTGGACCATTCTGCCCTGCTTCAGTCCACATGCCTCTCCTGTTTGCGAACTGCAGCTTTTGTTCCTTGAAGCTTGTTCGTATCCATGTTGCTGACACATTAAGGCTGCAGGAAAGGGGCACACAGACGCTTGCCCCCAACACATACCAGCACTGACCCAGCTGACCCCTCCCCCACCACCGTGGGCCCTCCTCCCCTCCCCCTCCTCTAGCAGCCTGGCTGAACAAAGTCAGAACTTAAGTCATCCTCCCAACTTTCTGCCAAGTGGCTGGCTTGGCCTGCCAACCCCAGGACCAGGCCTCCTTTCCCCCAGCACCACTTCCACCCCACTCACACTATGAACGTGGGCCCTACCCAAATGCTAAGTATGCCTGTGTGTGATGGAGGGGGGTGGGAGCCTTAGGGGACAGGATTGGAGACCTGCCCCCACCAACTCAGCCAGGCTTGGCCTTCAGGGCCCCGGAGGGCCCAGCCAGGAGGAGAGGGGAGGGGTCCAATACAACATCCCTCCCCTAAACACACACCCACCAGGCCAGGAAGGGAGCCGAGAGTAGGGCCCCGCCTGAGGGTGCTCTCCGCAGAGTAACTTTCCTCGTCCCAGACCCACCCTCCCGACACCACCCAAGAGGAGACCCCCTCCTCCATTTCGTCGTCTGTACATCTCCATAGGTATCTGCCTATAGGAATGTCTGTTCAAGTTTCTTTGTTTGCTGGAGGGTTGGTATTCACAGAAGGGTCTCTGTGTGTGGCTATGTGTTGTGTCCTTGTAAATGCCCGACTGCATGCATGGACTGTGCCTGTGAGTTGTGGTGCGTTTGGGGGCGTGAATATGCCCGCGTGTACCGATATGGGGGAGGAATCTGTCTTCCTCGGATGTGCCAGCGTCTTTGTGTATATGTGTCTGTCTCCGTGTGGGGAATGCTCGCGGGTATGTCTGTCTCAGTAGGTGAATAGTCTGTCTCAGTGTCTAGGGCTGGTTTTTTGGTGTTTGTATGTCAATTTCTGTGTGGCAGCTCCATCTTGGGGGTGGGGGTAGAGTGGGGGCGGGGGGGGGCGCGGCTAGGTCAGCAGGATTAAATCTTCCTTAGAGTCAGATCCAAGAGACAAGAATCCACTCAAACAGACCCCAGTAGGGGCTGAACTCTGGGCCCTCGGTTTCTTCAGTTACCCTGCCGCCCCCCAGCCCAGCCTTAGGATACCCTAACATCCTCATCTCTTTCAACCTCTCCTTCATCTATCAACCTCTCCTCCATCTCCCAGGCTCTTCCCCGCCGGTCCCAAATAAAGCCCCAACATCGGTACTTTTCTGACCCAAGAGGGTGTTAGCCGCCCCCCACTCCCGCCGCCCCCGCAAGTGGCCACTTCCATACCCAGCGGGCCCGAAGCTGCCTTTGGAACTCCACTCCCGACCGGGAGCCTCCGCGGGCAAGGGTTCAAATCCCCACCAGAGGCCCCGAGGCACCCCTCCCTTCCTCTGGAGGGGGCAGCCCCAGGCAGTCTGGAGCCGCGGCTCGGACTCAGCCCCGCGAGGGGCTGGGCTGAAGGAGGGCCGGGATTCCCTCCCGACATCTTCGGGAGCCTGGGTCCCCCGCTTTCCGCGCACCTCCGCCCCCCGAATCTGAGATCCCACCCTCTCCCCAGCCTTCCCCCCGCCGGGACCCAGGCGTCCGGACTCCGGGTCTCGGAGGGTGGAGGTGAGTAGAGCTGCCAAAGGCTCCGGAAGAGACTTTGAGCGGTCGGATCCCTTTTCCACTCCGACCCCCAGCCCTCGCGGCCCCGATTCTCGGTTCTCCCGCGCAGCCAGAGGAAACAACTTGGGCAAATCAACGGAAAACTCCTCCTCGCCAGCCCCCGGTACTCCGCGCGGGGACCCAGCCCCCACCTCGTGGCGTCCCGACCCCCGGGGACCGGCCGCGGGCGGCCGAGCCCCTCGGAGCGCCCCGGGTGGGGGCGCACACTCCCGCCCCGGGGGTCGGGTGGGGGCAGCAAGGGCTGGCGCGGGCGGAGCGGGGGGTGGGGGAGCTTACCTTGGGAGAAAGTATCGGAGAGAGTGAGGATCCAGACGAGGAGGCTCAGCATGCTGTCCTTCCGCCGTGCGCCCGCCCGCGGCTCGGGCCCGGAGTTGGCGAGGGAGCGAGAGGAGCGGGCTGGGGAGGAGGGGAGCCCGGGAGCCCGCCCCCCGCCCGCCCGCGCCCGCCCCTGCACACTCACACGCACACTCACTCGCGCGCACAAACTCACTTCCCTTCCCTCCGCTTCTTTTATCTCTCCTTCCTCGCGGTCCCGTCTCTCTCTCTCTCCTCTCTCGCCCCCCTCTCCTTCCCCCTCGCCCTTTTATTATTTCTCGCCTCGAGCTTTATCTCTCCGGGTCTCCTTGGCTCTCCGCTCTCCCTTTCTCCCCCCTTGTCTTCCTTCCCTCTCTCCCTCCTCCCTCCTCCTGACGTCTGCTCTCCCTCCGACGGCCCTCCCTCCACAGCCCTCCCCGTGCCCCCCCAGTGCGCGCGCACACACACACTCACACCCCTCGCTGCAACTGAGATGGACGGAGCGCCAAGAGAGAAGGCGGTGGAGGGCCAAGGGGTAACAACGGGAGAGTCGCGGGCGCTGGGGCGGAGACGGCGGGACCCCTGCCCACCCGCACCTCCCTCCCATCTATATACACAGCCCTGGTCCCGGGCTACCGAACTAGGCAGTGGACTGGGGAGGCGGGGCATGGGCTGAGGACCAGCTTTTAGCCCAGGGGATGACTGTGGTGGGGAAGGGTGTGTGAGTGTTTGTGTGTGTTTGGGTGTGTGTAAGCATGTTTAGGAGAGGAGGGGGTGGGCAGGCGGTGGTTCATGGAATCAAAAAGCTTAAAATCCTTTTTTTTTTTTCCTCTTGTTAATTCCACACCCAAAATCTAACCTCTGGATTCTCAAATTGGGAATTCTCAATTGACTAATGAATGCTGGAGGTGGGGAAGGAATCACTCCTCTTCCCACCTCCTAAAGGCAAAGCTGGAGAATTCCAGCTGCTTCCTGGATTGGCCTGAGGCCCCCGCCAGGGGGCCTCACCCAGCACACAGTGGGGCCAGGCTGTGTTGGAGTCCTCAGCTGGTGGAGGACAGGCGTAAATGACTCCTTCCTTTGTTCATCTTATCTTCCCATCCGGAAAGAAGTACTCAACTGGAGGGCTTCAAATAGCTAAGAGGAGGGCAGCCACAGGAGGATGGATCACCAAGCAGAGTTTGAAATCCTTTGGGGTTGAGGGATCTGGGTGCTGGGAAGAAGGAATTCCCGGTGAGATTGATGAAGGCTTTCAGTAGGGGTCTCCTTTTTCTTAAAGAGACCAGCTTAACAACTAGCCTCTCTCCCAACCCATAACTAGATGCTTCTGCTCACAGGACCCGGGGTGCCTGAACCTCTGGGTCCTAGGCAATGAGTTGAGGATACATAACAGAAATCGCACAGGAATTGCACAACTTTACAAAATTGGTCTAGAGAGGTCTCCACTTCTTTCCTCCCAGATCTTAAGTCTCCTGGGTCCCTCATTACCCGCCAAGATTCTGGATTTCAGCCCCCGGAGCCAAGGTTCATAGCTCTCTGGTGCCCTCTGCTGGTTTGAGGCAGTTATGATGACTTTCTTCCACACATACTGACACCAGGCTGAATGGTCCGGACACATCCACATAAGAGGACACAGAAATAAACTCACATCCAGAAGCATACTATGCACAGACCAGAGGGTCCTTCATATGTTCTAAAACACAGGTGTATGGTCAAACACACAGCTTAAAAATAAGGAGCGTACCTAACCCAGAAAAATAGGAATATAATCACAAATACATACAAACAGCCACACATCAGCATGCAGACACATAAGGGCTTTTAATTTACTCATCATTAATCTTGCATTTTGCAGATATTCTTGCATCTTGCATTCTTCAATGTTTGCTTATGTTCCAGTCACAATTCTAGGCCCTGGAGCTATAGCAATGAAAAAACAAACAAAAAATTTTTTTTTTTTTTTTTTTACAAAATCCCTCCCTCAGAGTATTCTATACTGGAGAGCAGGAAGAGGCAGTAGAAAAATAATAGAAAACACAAGGTTGTAGTAAAGGCTATGAGAGACAAATAAAGCAGGGTACAATGAATAGGGAGTGGAAGGAAAGCAGAAATTGCTACTCTTACCAGAGTCAGGGGAAGCTGCTCTGCTGAAGTAACATTTAAGCAGATACCTGAAGGAACTGAGAGATTTAGGTTTTCAGGCCCGCATCTGAGGGGAGACTGTAGCAGGTAGGTGGAAACAGCAAGTATAACAGAAGGGCCCTGAGGAAGGGATGTTCTTGGAATATCGGTGAGACAGCCTTTTCTCCTTTTTATTCTGCACAGAAAGGAGGCCCATGGTGATGCGATTTAGGAAAATTTTCAAAGAAAAAGTCCAGAGCCAAGGAAGAGAATATTCTTAGCTTAGTGAATGCTTCCTGTCTACCTTCTGCTATTCAGGTTTGATGGTGATTCTCAATGTGAGGAGGGACTGGGTTATCAGAGCTTACCTTTCCCTTGGCCTTTTATCTCACCTTGAAACCCTAGTAACAGAGAAGCCAAATTTCTCTAGATCCTTAACAGCCAAAGGAGTAATCTCATTCCCCTCTCCTGGTCCCTTAACTTCCCACCCCGCCTGCTCCCTTTAATCTCTGATTCTTACCAGCTCTGTTCACAGCAAACACAATTCTCCAGACTCCCCTCTACAAAAGCCAGTCGACATTCCAGATGCCAGAGTTTAAGACCCCATCTCCAGCCAGGGGTCCTCAACAGCAGCTGTGTATTAGAATCTCCTGAGGGGCCTTTAAAAACCACCAGTGCTTTGGCCTCACTCCCAAAGATTAATTGTTGTGTAGTGAAGCCCCAAGCATCAGGATTTAACCTCCCCAGGTAATTCTGATGGGCACCAGGGTTGAGAACCAGGAAGCAAGCCCCTGCTTTCCAGGCATTGCCCTCAGCCAGGCCGCACACTCAGGGCGCTGTGCCCTCTTCTCTCCTCCAGCCCCTCTGCTTCCTGCTAATCCTGCTTCTTCCTCCCCTCCTTGGAGGGAGGACCCCAGTCAAGCTGTCCCAACTTTCCTCCATTCTAATCTCTCTCACGGTAATGTTCACAATTCTAATTGGATTAACTGAGTCTACTGGAATTTAATCACCTAACTTTCATCAAACTGGGGACATCGTGGGGCTGAGTCTCCAGTATCTGATGGATGGTCCTGGAAGCAAAGCCTGTGTCTTTTCCATCAGACTAGACATAACCTCCCCAGGTCAGGATATCTGCCTCCCCATCAAACTTGGGGCCTTTGGGGCAAGACCTAAGCATGTCCTCTCAGTCTGGAGCTCTCCGAGGGCAAGGAAGAAGCTGGGAACCCCTCTCCACAGCAGAGATGCAGCAGAATATTTGAAAGCAAGACACATAAGCATAGAAACCACCCAAAGCGATCCTAATCCAGGTTCTGCCCCTTACTTTTCGTGTGACCTTGGGTAGCTTATTTACCTCCCCTTTCTAATCCTTGATTTCTTCATCTGAAAGCAGAGACAATAATAGTACTTGCTTTATGGAGTGGTTGGGAGGATTAAATGGGTCAATATCCACATAGCTCTTACAACAGTGCAGAGCACCAAGTGAGAAGTAAATGCTAGCTGTGATTAATTTCAGTTTGAGAGGTCCCCAAAGCAGGGGCCCTTCCAGTCTTCCTCCTGCTGGATTAGTCTTCATCCCCATGCACAGGGCCCTGCCCACAGAGAAGTGTGCAGGCGTGGAGGTAGAGGAAGTAATCCCTAAGGATGCTACTTCACCCTGAAAAAAAGGAGAGAAGCAGCCAGAGGTTGTATATGGAGTTAGGAGAAATAGTAATAATTTTTTGAGCACAAAAGTAAAGAGATCAAGAGGTCAGGGAGTGAGAGGAAGGCAAATTACGACCATCAGCAGCAGAAGCCACCCTGAGAGACGGAAATGAATTCTTTGTCTCAATGAGGGCTAAGAACAGCAGAACAATTCTATAAATTGTCCTCTTTCCCCCTAGAGGGGGTGGAGGATTGTGTTCCTGCTGCTTACCAGAAACTCAAAAGGGAAAGGCCAAGATCCTGATTTTCAGCCTGGAAAATAACCCTGACCAAAAAGGAAACCCTGAGTCCCCAAGAGTAAGGAGCTGCTGGAGGTCACCATGTCTCTCCCGCTGCTATAGTGACTGCAGCCCAGAGCAGTGAGAGAACATCCCTTCTTCCAAAGTACCCCCAGCAAAGGGGCTTGCTTTCAATCCTGCTCCAGTTCTGTGTCTTAGAACCCAGATAATAGTGTAAGTTCTTCCAGATATCAGGCCTTGGGTTTTCCTGCTGCTATACCAGTCTGTTTCCTCTTGTTCTCCTTTTCCTTAAGATGCCCAGCCTTTTTCAGTCACTCAGTCATGTCCAACTCTGCGACCCCAGGGACTGCAGCACACCAGGCTTCCCTGTCCATCACCATCTCCCAGAGCTTTCTCAAACTCATGTCCATCAAGTCAATGATGCCATCCAATCATCTCATGTTCTGTCGTCCCCTTCTCCTGCCTTCAATCTTTCTCAGCATCAGGGTCTTTTCCAATGAGTTGGCTCTTTGCATCAGATAGCCAAAGTATTAGAGCTTCAGTTTCAGCATCAGGCCTTCCAATGAATATTCAGGACTGATTTCCTTTAGGATTGACTGGTTTGATCTCCTTGAAGTCCAAGGGACTCTCAAGAGTCTCCTCCAACACCACAGTTCAAAAGCATCAATTTTTCGGTGCTCAGTTTTCTTTATGGTCCAACTCTCACATCCATCCATGATCACTGGAGAAACCATAGCTTTGACTAGATGGACCTTTGTCGGCAAAGTAATGTCTCTGCTTTTTAATATACTGTCTAGGTTGGTCATAGCTTTTCTTCCAAGGAGCAAGCGTCTTTTAATTTCACAGCTGCAGTTACCTTGCTTTGAGATGTATGAAAACTGGAGCAGAGACAGAACAGGCTTAATGGTGATGAGGAGAGATTCAGATCTGCACTGTGAGGGATGAGGGAGGGGGCCGGTGGGGCATGAGGAAGAGCAACAGCAGCTGAAGTGTTCTGACCAACCCTTAGTGGTCCCTTGGGGGAGGGTGCGCCAAGGAATCGGGCTCCTTGGATGAGGCATGGGTGTCAGAGGTTGTCTGAGGGGACACTGCTGCTATGGAAGCAGAGGGCTAAAGACTAGACTTCAGAAGGGACCGTCTACTGAGGAGGAGTGTCCAAAATATTTGAGGAGAGATTTGGATAGGCTGAAGCTGCTCTGAGGCAGGGATGTAGAAAGAATGACCTTGGCAAAGACAGGCTCCCAGGGTGTGTTTACCACGCACCAGCCTTGCCTGTGAGCAACTGTGATCCGCTCCTTCCCACCCATTTCAGCCCCCTCTTTCTCACTGCATCACATCCCAGCTCCAACATGGGGAGACAATTTGTGCTAAATGGACCAGTTATCTCTTATTAGGTTTAATGAGGATTTCATTGCCTCAGCTCACAGGGATTGGAAGATTCCTGCTTCAAATGAGCAGCCCGTTTGAGGAGATCAGCTCAGAGAAAGAGGAGAGAGCTAGGGCTCAGGGGCCCTGGGCAGGGGCACAGAGGCGGGGAGTGGGTGGGGGCGTGGGTATTGAGGAGGGGAGAATGGGGAATAGATTTAATTAGGAAAAAATGGAGAGAAATGTCAACTAATGACTCACATGTCAAGCTCCAGAACTCTATGAAGCCTCAAAAAACATGAGGCCCCTTCTCCCTTGAAATGGTGAAATGACAAAGCAAATTATAGTAGAGTAAGATAAGACTGGGATCAGAACCCAGGCCTCTTGCCTCTTAGGCCAGGATTCACTTGCATATCTTGTTAACTTCGGCTCCCCATCCCTGCACTCCAGACCCATTCCAAGTGCTTTTATCAGCAAAGTCAACCCATAAGTCCAAACAGCTCTGGTCATAGCTCCGTAGCGCTGGTCTCCTGTAGGTATCTGAAAATCAGAGACTCAACTAAGCAGAAGGGGGAGTTATGAAGGAGAAAGGAAGCGTCTCTCTCATCTACCTTTGGCCCTTGCTTTTAGTTCCCTTGGATCCTATTCCCAAGTTCACAGTCTCCTGATTTTTAGCATTCCTTGGTGCTTCTTTGAAGACCTAAAACTTCCCATCATTAGATCTATTTAGTATCAGGACTGGCTGTGAGAATTGTGGTTTATGCTTACATTCAAGCTAGACATGAGATCAAGCTGGTAGCTAAGATTATGGTCAGAAGTTACAGTAAGGTCACTGGACAACATAGGAGGTTTAAGAGTGAAGTTGAATAAGGTTCACACAAGTGGAAATATACAATTAGGCTTACATAACCCTCATTATGTGCTTAATCACTCAGTCGTGTCCGACTCTTTGTGACCCCATGGACTGTAGCCTGCAGGAATCTAACCCAGGTCTCCCGCATTGTAGGCAGATTCTTTACCATCTGAGCCACCAGGGAAGCCCCATCCCTTATTATGTGTGTGTGAAAGTCACTCAGTCATGTCCGACTCTGCGACCCAAGGGACTATACAGTCCATGGAATTCTTCAGGCCAGAATACTGGAGTGGGTAGCTGTTCCCTTCTCCAGGGGATCTTCCCAACCCGGGAATTGAACCCAAGTCTCCAGCATTGCAGGCAGAGTCTTTACCAACTGGGCCACAAGGGAAGCCCTACCCTTATTATAAGAGGCGTCAAAGCACAACCCTTAACTATGTCACTCCAGGAAGGAAGAATTAGGAGTTGGAGATTAGCTGACACAAACTATTATACATAGAATGGATTAACAACAAGATCCTACTGTGTAGCACAGGGAACTATATCCAATACCCTATAATAAACCAGAATGGAAAAGAACATGAAAGAGTGTGTGTATGTATATATATATGTATAACTGAATCACTTTGCTGTGTAGCAGAAATTAACACAACACTGTGTATCAACTATACTTCAATTAAAAAAAAAACAAAGTTGGACTTCCCTGGCAGCGCAGTGGGTAAGAATCCATCTGGTAATGTAGGGGACAGCCCTGCTCAGGGAAGATTCCACGTGCCTTGGAGTAACTAAGCCCAAGCCCCACAACTACTGAGCCTGAGGTACAGAACCCAAGAGCTGAAACTAGTGAGCCTGGGTGCCACAACTACTGAAGCCCAAGTGCCCTGGAACCTGTGCTCCATAACAAGAGAGACCACCGCAGTGACAAGCCCGCTCACCGCAGTGAAGAGTAACCCCCACTTGCTGCAACTAGAGAAAGCCCGAGCAAAGCCACAAAGACCAAACACAGCCAAAAAAAGAAAAAAAAAAAAACATACAGGATATAGCCAAAGGTGTGCTTAAAGGGAAAATCAATAGTGCTAAACAATTTAATCTTAACTAATAAAATTTTTAAAACACTAAAAAAAAAAATATGTCACTCCAGCCCTAATAACCCCAATAGAGGCCTGCAAAGGGTTTGGGTTAAGATTAATTAATTGGTAATTTGTTTGTTCACCCATTCATCCATCTCTTCATCTCGCAAACATGTATTAAAAGCTCACTCTGAAAAAAATAAATAAATAAATAAATAAAAGCTCACTCTGTGCCCAGGTACGAGGCTAAACACTTAGGACACAAAGATGAATAAAATGCGCCTTGTTGAAGCCACAGTCTAGTGGGAAAGACCGACAGATAACTACAAACGGAGTTGGGAGGTGCAGAGACAGAAACACGCCTATCTCCTTAGGAGTGCAAAGCATGAATGATGCACTTAGCTTGGAGATGTCAAGTAAAGCTTCCTAGAGTTGAGAGTTAGGATCTGCAAAGTCTGAAATAGGGCCTTAAATAAGATAGTTCCCCTCTCTGGGCCTCATGTCCTGTAGCTCTGACAGCCCTCCGTTACAGTTAAATGTTTGTTTATACTAAGGAGGCAAAGGCTGTTCCCTAGAGATGCCTGCTGAGAGGTTCCATCGGGATATCTACAAAGTTGTTCTAGAAATGCTCCCTGTTTGAGAACTGCTTCTATTCCTCCTGAGATCCAGGGTCAGAGACCCATCTCCTAACTCCTGACATACAACACAGTGGGCCTTCCTATGTGAGACAGCCATGCTGCAGGCCAAAGTATTCCTCCCTGATCCCACTAGCTTCCCAGCTTCTGTGCCAATGAACAGGCCTAGCAGTGACTGCCAGGCAGGGTCTGGCTGCTGGTTTCGGTGGTATTTCCTAAATGGACAGATGGAGAATGTTGATTTAATGTCCCTCCAGTGCCTCTCTTCCAGCTTCCCAGACACAGCCAGCAATAAGGCCCTGGCATCTAGTCCTCCTCTGGCAGGCACGGCAGTGGCCCTCCTCCAACAGCCTCATCCCTGAGCCTCCAGCTTCCTCCAGCCCCATCCCCAAGTCCTCTCAACACAGAGCCTGAGTCCAGGCTCCGGGAATAGGTCTTTTGTTGTTGCTGTTGAGTTGCTAAATCGCGGCCGACTCTTTTGTGATCCTTTGCACTGTAGCCTGCAAGGCTCCTCTGTCCATGGGATTTTGCAGGCAAGAATATTGGAATGGGTTGCTATTTCCACCTCCAGGGGATGTTCCTGATCTAGGGATCAAATCTGTGTCTCCTGATTGCAGGCAGATTCTTTGCCACTGACCCACCTGGGAAGCCCCACGGTCTAGGGAAAAGCAAATCCCGATGAAAAGTTTGCCATCGATGAAAAAGGACAAAACAACGGAAACCTGGCTCCTCCGTTAGTGGTCCTTCAAGGGGTACCACCTGAGAGCAGGATGCTGTTTGTCAGGGGATGAGGATGGGGAAAGGAGAGGCATTAGTCAAAAGGTACAAGGTTTCAATTATATAAGAGGAGGTGATCCTAGAGAGCCACTGTGCAGCTTAGTGCCTGGAGTTAACAATGCTATATTGTACTCAAGCATTTGCTAGGAGAGTAAATCTTATGTTAAGGGTTCTTATCTCAAAATAATAATAATACATAAAAAGAGGCAGAAGGGAACTTCCCTGGTGGTCCAGTGGCTAAGACTCTGCACTCCCAATGCAGGCAGCCTAGGTTCAAACCATGGTCAGGGAACTAGATCCTGCAACCACAAATAAGGGTTCACATGCCATGACTAAAGATCCTGAATGTTGCTATGAAGATCCAAGATCCTCGTACCACAGCTAAGACCTGGCACAGTCAAATTAATTAATTAACTTTTTTTTTTTTTAAGAGGCAGAAGGAAATTTTGGAGGTGATGGATATGTTTATGGTACAGATACAGTGATGGTTTCCTGGATGTATATTTATTTGCAAACTCAACATGTTGTATACATTAAATGTATGCAGCTTTTTGTATGTTAATCATCCCTCAATGATGTGATTAAATAAGAAAAAGGACGGGCACCAGCTTCCATCCTGTTGTTTAAACCAAACACCTGCTGCACTTGACTGTTTCTTCTTTCTCCCCGTCTATCCCCAATCAGTCTCCAATTCCTATCAGCCGCTATAAGTTACATCCAGTTCCTTCCACCTCCGCCATTACTGCCTCGGTCCTCTCCTGCCTGGGCCACCAGCAACAGCCTCGGTGTCTGTTCAGTTCTGTTCTCTGCAGTTCTGTATGTCTGCAGCCCCGGTGGTCTTACTCAGGCTTAAACTGGATCACCTAATTCTCCCACTTAAAACTCACTGGCGACTCTACAGCCCCATGGATCAGACCCAGAATCTTCCCATCAGCTACCAGATCCTGCCTGGGATGGCTCTGCCTTGCCTCCCAGCCTCACTGCTTCTGACTCTCCCTCTTACCCCTTACACTGACAGGCTTCTCCGAGTTTTTGGAACTGGCCACATATGGGTCATCATCGGGGCCTTCACGCGTCCTCTGCCCTACCTCATTCCCTAGACTGAGTCCTGCTCACCTCTCAGACCTCACACTGAATGTCACTTCTCCATGGAAGCCTCTCTAATTCCTGCAAACAGGAGAGATCACCCATTATTGCCCTCAAGCACCCTCCGTTTTCACTGGCAGCATTAACCACACTTGTAATTAGGTATTCAGCGTCCGTCTCCCCTGTTGGATCCTAAGCCCTGAGCAGGTAGAGCCTGCCAGTACTGTTCACTGCTGTCACCATAGACTGAGACAGAGATATGTTCCCTATTTTGAGTTCTGGAAAGGATTTCTGGGAGTAGGGAGAAGGCTAGTTTCCATGTAACAAAGTAGAGCCAGAGGGCTAGCAGTTAGACTCCAGGAGGAACTTCCCCACCAAGTAGGCATTTAGCAAGTTCCAGGAAATCATCCATGCAAGGCACCAGAAGAAGAGCAAAAATGGCATGTTAGTTTATCTTCTCTTGTTCAGAGTGAGTGTGTGCGTGAAAAAAAAAAAAAAAGAAAACCAGGGAGCAGTGAACAAAGCTATAAATACAGCCGAGCGTCGAGTGACATCACCTGAGCACAGTGCGGCGATTTATGGGCAAGTCACACGGCCCTAAAGTGTATTTATAACGGTGTAACTCACTAGTACCTCTCTCTGCCTGCCTGCCCTCCCTCGTCCTCCTGTTCGATGGTGGCCAAAGTCCTGCTCTTCTCTTGAAACAAGATGGCTGGGCCAGGCCCCTGCTTTGGCGGTACTGAGGAGTCGGGAGTTCTCTCCAAAACCATGCATTCAATAATCTGCCGCAGTTCCCCATTTACTGATGAACTGTGGACACTTAAGACATGCCAAGCCTCCTTGGCCTTTGCCTATCTTTGGGCTCCATGTATGGCCCTGGGTGGGGAAGAACCCTTGGAGGAGGGCATGGCAACCCACACCAGGATTCTTGCCTGGAGAATCCCATGGACAGAGAAGCCTGGCGGGCTACAGTCCATCGGGTCACAAAGAGTTGAACAGGACTCAGCCCAGCACAGCACAGCTTTATTCACATTCACCATGTGGTCCCCAGTCTTCACTGAGTTTCCCCAAATAGCTCCTAGGTGTTCATCCCTCCATGTATTTGCCCATGCGTTCCCCTCCATGTGTCGTGTTTTTCTATAAATCTCCAGTCAAAACTGTTCCTTTATTAGACCCAACACAGATGCAACACTTTCCCTGAGATGCCCAGTGCAAGATGCACCGTTTGGTTCTCTCCTCCCAACACCACGGACTCTGCATTCTCTGCTCCTTGAGGTCACCTGTTCGCTATGATAAACTTGCACCCAGACATGTCTTGTTTCCAACTCAAATGGGGAGTCCCTGGCCCACACATCTTAGTTCCTTCCTCAAGGTCTGCTCCAGGTCCTGCCACATGGCAGAAACTCAGAGAATGTTTGTTCAAATATCTGTTTCTTCTGTGAACCTAGTCCCACTTGAACATCTGCAGCCATGTCCAATTAGAAGCTCCACTGGCACAATTTTCAATCCTCACATGACCAGGAAGGTGTCAGCATCCCCTCTTCTATGTAAGATGGTTGAGGCAGAGACAGGTGAAGTAGCTTACCCAAGGTATACAGCAAGTAAGCGTGACCGCAGGATTCTCAATCAGTATGTCAAAATCTACCATGTTTTTCCTATTCCTGGAGACCTTGGGCTGTATGGTCTACAGTCTGGTTTCTATCTAATATCCCCGGATATGCATTCTCTTCTTAAAAGCACTGCACACAGCCAGCTAATAACCTGCCTCTTCACAACTGGTTCCAGGCTTGTTTACCCAGGTGCTGGAGTCATCAAAATGAAGTTTCTTTTTTTGGGGGGGCGGGGGGCACTGCACTGAGTCTTCATTTCCACACACAGGCTTTCTCTAGTTGAGACTTGTTGCTTTTGGCCTCTGGTTGCTGCACTGGGGCTTAGTTGCCCCTTGGCATGTGGGATCTTAGTTCCTGGAGCAGGGATTGAACCTGTGTCCCCTGAGATGGGAGGCAGATTTCTTAACCACTGGACCACCAAATGAAGTGTTCTGAGGGGGCTTGTCAGAAAATCACTGCTTTGAAAGAAGAAGCCCCAGGGCCTTTTTCTGTCCTGGGGACCTATCCCTCCCCTACCTCATATACGTGGGGGAAAGAAAACTCAGAGACAGCAAGAGAGACTGTGAGATAAACAGCCACCTGGCAGCCAAACCACCCACTGCTCAGGACCCTGGCTTTCCTCTGCATCTCCCCTCCTCTGCTTCTGGGTCTTCTTGGATGATTTTACCACAACCTCTACCCAGAGTCTAAATGGAAAGAGGGACTTTCCTTGGGGGTCCAGAGGTTAAGACTGTGCTTCCAATGCATGGGGCATGGAAGCCCCATTGATCTCAGGGTGGGGAATTAAGATCCCACCTTCTGAGCAGCAGGACCAAAAAAAAAAAAAAAAGAAAGAAAGAAAGAAAAGCAATGGTGAACTGAGATTCTCTTTCTCCCAAACAAACCATCAAATGTTTACCTCAGGGAAAGTGGGAACTAGAAATTACCCAAGGTGGGTGGGGAATAGGGTGTTTGGTGGTGTAGTTCAGATAGGCTGGGATCTGAGTCATGATCTTAGGCAAGCAGAGGTTAGGAAGCAGAGACCGGGAAGTGTGGGCAAGTGATTGTAGGGGAAGCAAGCCAGAGCAAATCAGAAAAAGTATATGTCTTCCCAACTCATGCTCAGCTAGGTCACCAGCATGTGGCTTAAGGCACTGAATAAAATAAAAAAATATTTACCAAGCAAAGTGATTTTGCTAAAAAAATTCTATTAATATTATAAATAATTCTTATCTCTTCTATTATTGCTCAGAATTGAAAGGTAATTAAAAATGATGCTGAGTTCCTATAAGTGTTTCCCCCAGCTCCACCTTCTCACATAGGCTATTTGCAACTCCATATTTGGCTGCAGAATCCAGCACATTCATTCCTCACACAAAGTGTGAAGTGAAAGAAGTTTGTCTTTGATGATCCAGTATCTTTCTTGAAGCATTATTCCACAATCTTGAGAGCTCTCTTTCTGCTCTAAACTTTCCCTGGAGAATGAGCTTATGCTAAAATGTGAAGGACTCCATATCCTCCCCCTGACAGCCAAGATATTATATAACATATATAAATTGTAACCACTGGACCACCAGGGCAGTTCCTGGGGCAGTGTTGTAACCGAGGAAATGTGTATCTGACAGTGTAATTATAGACATTTTTATACTTGATAAAGAGGCATTTTGGGGGTACTATAGAGAAACCTTCTAGAGCCCATGAAATTACAGCTCACCCAATAGTCTACAAGCAGAGGGAGAATTACCATGAAGCTAATGAAGCTCCGTTGCTCAGGACCTTCCAAGGCCCTGGGTGGCACCCCGTCTGTGCGCCAGTGCGTTCATGTGGTTCTGCATAAACAATGCAAGAGTAAGATACTGTAATCACAGTTGGTTACGTCTGCTGTTTCTTTTCACTCTTACTTTCCTCCACCTCACTTTCCCTCAGGTCAGGAGGTGAAGAAGCCGTGGACATTCTGCGGGCCCAGCTAAAGGGAGATTGAGTAGGAAGTCCATGCAATACAGCTCATAATCACTTGCATGTATGGTTATGCTAACCCTCTGGTATAGGGGTGGATTCTAGGAATGCTCCTGTGGTCACCAAGCTGACTCAGGCAGCATCGGAACATGTAGATGCAGAACAAGAGGGTCGTGGTGGTGAGAATATGTCCTCTAGGACTCAGACCTGGAGGCACGGAAAGCAGAAGCTAGTCCACGGAAAATTTTTCTAATCACCTGACATGTAACGTGGCAAGTGTCGAGTTTGGTTCTCATTGATGCTCTGTCAAAATGGTAGTTCTTTCCTGTCAGGAATATGCTTAAATGATGTTTCGTATAAATTATAAATATGCCATACAAAAATGTTTTCTGTGTATTTTATTGAAATGATTAGATAGAAATTATTCTGACATTAGGAAGGGAATTGTAACACAAAACTAAGTTTATCCCCAAAGAGATATTGCACTAAGAGGAAAAGAATAGTTTTTTAAAAGCTCTGGGATTCTTTAATATCCCAATTAATAAAGAGGGTATCACATATGATTAGAATGGAGAAAGTTTTCAATTTCTTGGTGATTTGATAAAGATAACATAATAGATCACTACAATGAGGACAAGCTGGTTAATAATGACTGGTGTCCTTTATAACAAATACCTAAGATTAGTTACAATACTTTGGCCACTTGATGTGAAGAGCTGACTTACTGGAAAAGATCCTGATGCTAGGAAAGATTGAGGGCAGGAGGAGAAGTGTGAGACAGAGGATGACATGAAATGGTTGGATGGCATCGCTGACTCAATGGTCACGTGTTTGAGCAAACTCCAGGAGATAGTGAAGGACAGAAAAGCCTGGCATGCTGCAGTCCATGGGTTGCAAAGCATTAGACAAGACTTAGTGACCGAACAACAACATAGAAAAACCCAAACTGTCCTAATATCTTACAGCTCAATTATTTTTTTAAAAAGTGTACAGATTTTTTGTCTTCCAAAAATAACAATTCTAAAATTATAGATGGTATTATCAATATAATGGTCTTCCCAGGTGCTGCTAGTGGTAAAGAACCCACCTGCCAATGCAGGAGACATAAGAGATGTGGGTTCAATCCCTGGGTGGGGAAGGTCTTCTGGAGGAGGGCATGGCAACCCACTCCAGTATTCTTGTCTGGAGAATCCCATGGACAGGGGAGCCTAGTAGGTACAGTCCATGAAGTGGAAAAGAGTTGGACATGACTGAAGCGACCTAGCATGCATGCATACATTAATACAGCAAGTTTAAAGTTGAAAGACATTTTTAAAGACTATTGATAATAAAAAGATAAATTTTGATCAACCATGCCAGAAGAAAACAGAATTATCCTTCTGCTCTCTCTATAAAAAACATTACAGAATCATTATGAGGAATCAATCAAAGGGTATGCAGCCAAAAAAGTAGCAAAAAATATTAATGGGTGTGTCAGGCAGTTAATTAATAAAAATGATTGTGTTTTTTCCTGGATTTTAATGATTTTGATTTGCCAACTTTTTAAAAGTTGTAACTTGTTATGAATCCTTTATTCATTTTTAAAACAAATGTTCACTTCTTACCTACTTTTGTATTTATAATTTTGTATTCTTTCCCTTTATTAATGAAGCCCCCCAGCCCCCCAGCCCCCCAAAAAGCAAAATAGCATAAACCTCAGGACCCCATAAAATAGGATTCATCTATGTCTACAGCATTGGTATTTTATTAAGATAATGCTGAATGGCAACACTTTTCCTAAAGTTTATTATGTGCCCGAATTATTCTAAGTGCTTTACTGTAAAATTATCTCATTTACTCCTCTCAGTAACAACTTGTTTCCCTCATTGGAAAGTACTTGTTTTCTCCATTTTACAGATGAAGGAACTAAAGTCCCAGAGAGGTGAGGCAACCTGCCCCCAGGTTGCTCAGCTGGGAGGCTGCAAAGCCTGGATACAACACAGAAACTTATTTCCTGTGTTCGCTGACCTAAACCCTGGTTCCCTCGCCTCCCCTGGCCCCAGAGTGGAGAGAGAAGCTCCCAGCCTCCCCCGCTCGTCTTGCACTCGCAGCGGCCGAGTGTAAAGCTGGAAGGCGGGCGGCCGGCCGACGGCAGGAGCGCTCAGCGTTGGCCGCAGGCTTTCCCCTGCGCTCCCTCAGCCCGCTTCGCCGGCCTGGGCCTCGGCCTCGCGCCCCGGTGGGCGGGGTGCGGCCGCGGGCGGCCGACGCTCGGCAGGTGGGCCCCGCAGGCCGCCGGGGGCCGGGGCCGGGGCGGGCGCGGAAGGGGTGGGGGCGCAGGCTGCCGCCGCGGGGAGGAGATGCCTTCAGAACTCTGGCGTCTCCAGGGGCAGCAGCCAGCACGCAGCCTCCTCCCCACTTCATTAACTGGAAAATAAACTGGAGCCACAAAGGCCTGGAGAAAGGAGAGGGCGCGCGCCCAGCTGCCGCGGGGCCGAGGGGCGGAGGTGGCGCGAGGGGGCCGCGCCAGCTGAGGCCGCCATCGGTCCCCGGCCGCCCAGCCCCCACCCGCCGGCCCCGCCGCATCCCGGGAGCCGGCCCTCTGCTCCCAGCGGCTCCGGGGGAGCCCTGGGAGCCGGAGGCCTTCCCGGGCCGGGGGAAAGTGCCCCTCGGAGTCACCCCCAAGCTGCGCGGGCTCAATGGGCCGTCAGATGGCGGGGAGGGGCGGGCGGCTCTGCACTGGCCCCTCCTCTGAGCCAGACCTTCTGCTCCCCGAGCAGAACAGAGGGACATTGAGAGTGTGGCCCTGGGGAAGGGCCGGCTCTGGGGAAATGGGATTTTAAGAGAGAGAAGTGAGAGACCCAGTGCCCTCCGCTCACTGCCCACCACCCCGCAAACACGCGGAGACACGCAGGGCTTCTCCTTCCTCTCTTAAGTGCTCTGCCCCTCTTCCTTTTCTCCCAGGACCCCCCAGAGCTGTGACGCCCTCAGCACCATCCCCCCTCACTCCCTTGCCCCTGCTTCTCTCCTGAGCTCACCCCTTAGCAAAGCTGTCCTCCTTGCCCGCCGGGCCAGTTCCCTTCTGTATCAGTTTGCTGTGGCTGCCGTGACAAAGTGCCACAGCCTGGATGGTGTAAATATTTCCTCCTAGCTCTGGAGACTGGAAGTCCCAAATCGCTGTGCAAGACTGGTTTCTTCTGGGGCAGCTCTCCTTGGCTTATGAATGGCCGGATTTCTCCCAGTGCCCTCCCGTGGTTTCCCTTGGTGCTTGTGTGTGTCCTAAGCTCTTCAAATAAGGACACCAGCCATGTTGGATTAGCGCCAACCAGAACGATCTTATTTTAATTTAATTACATCTTTAAAAAATATATTTTTGGCTATACAGGGTCTTCCTGGCCTTCTCTGGTTACATCCAGGACTACTCTGGCTGCAGTGCCCTGGCTTCTCGTTGAAGTGGCTTCTCTTTCTGCATAGCGTGGGCACTAGGGTGCAGGCCTTAGTAGTTGCCCTGAAGCATGTGGAATCTTCTTGGACTAGGGATTGAACCTGTGTCCCCTGCATTGGCAGGTGGAGTCTTAACCACTGGACAACCAGGGAAGTCCTATTCGCTTCTTTAAAGACCTAATTTCCATATATAGTCACATTCTGAGGACCCTCAAACATGGATTTTGGGGAACACAATGGAGCTCTTACCACCCTCCTTGTCCAGACCAGCCTACCACCAAATCTTGCAGATATCAGGGTTATCTAGGTTGCCCTAGACTGGACCCTGTAACATTCCCACACACAGCCCCACAAACACATCCTAACACATCCCTCACTTTCCTCTGAGACATTCAGGACCTCACAGAAGTACCTGGTCACACAGATCCTAGTTAATATAACCTAGCACACAGGAATATCGCCTTCTTGGTTGTGAAATCATATCTGGCTTGTCTTTTTTCTGTTCAGTTTGGAGGCTGCCCGTCCCAGAATCACAGCTCTTCAGTTTGTTTGGTCCTTTAGGAATCTCTCCCCCTCAAAATGTTTCAGTACCTTTATTTATTCATTTATTTCACAGTTTTGTTGAGATATAATTGACATATAGCACTGTATAAGTTTAAGGTGTACAGCATAATGATTTGGCTTACATACATCATGAAATGATTACCACAGGACTTTTAGTGAACATCCATCGTCTCATGTAGATACAGCATTAAGGAAGTAGAAAAAATTTTTTTCCTTGCTCAGTACCTTTAAATAATTTATTTTGAACAGGTTCAAAGGTTTATAGAATGGTATAAAAAGGAGTATATTGAGGAGTCTCATTTTTACCATCTTCATCATCCCTGCTCTCCAACACCCCCCCCCCCATCCCATCTCTTATAGGAAACTGGATTAATTTGCTTTTGTTCTGTCTTTCCAGTGCCTTCACAAGCCCATACAAATGCATGAGTTTATAGTCTTCTTTTCTTAGACAGCTTCCCTTATGACTCATCTGGTAAAGAATCCACCTGCAATGTGGGAGACCTGGGTTCGATCCCTGCATTGGGAAGATCCCCTGGAGAAGGGAAAGGCTACCCACTCCAGTATGCTGGCCTGGAGAATTCTATGGACTATATAGCCCATGGGGCTCAAATAGTCGGACATGACTGAGCGACTTTCAATTTCAGTTTTTCTTAGACAAAAGGTAATATGTTCAGTGTTCTACCCCTCTCTTTTTTCACCTAACAATATAGCCAGGAGATTTTCCCCATAGCTCTAAAGATGGCTTCCTCCCCCCGCCCCCCCCTTTAATAGCTTCATAGTACTTCCTTATGTGGATATAACATGATTTATTTAACAAATCCTCTAAAGAGATACCCTTGGGATATTTCCAGTGCTGTTCTCTTGAGAGGAGAGCCCTGAAAACCTTAACCAATTTAGAGTTTCGTAATACCTGAGAAATGGAGAGGCCTGGAGGTAAGGCAGTGGGGTGGGCAGAAAGGATCCACAGGTGGCAGGAGATGTGCTCTCTGCCCTTGGGGATGTTTTGAACTCGGAGAGCTGTAGTTCTTCTCTGTGGAGTCTTCTTTATGAAAAAGACTCTACAGAATCTCACCCTGCACACATTTCTTTGATGCTACATTGCTAATTCAAGATCCCTTAGATTAGTGATACATTGCTGTGTAATCAAATACCACAAACTTAGCAGTTCTAAACAACATGGACTTATTTGCTTACAGTTCTGTAGGTCAGAAGTCTGGGCAGAAAGAAAGGGATGAAGCTGGAATAGGGTAATAGGAGTAGGTAATTACTAGCCCGGGAGGTCTAGAGCCCAGGATGTAGCGAAAGTGTCCCCGGAAGTCTGTGAAAGTGAAAGTTGACTCTTTGCCACTGCATGAACTATACAGTCCATGGAATTCTCTAGGCCAGAATACTGTGGGTAGCCTTTCCCTTCTTCCAGGGGATCTTACTGACCCAAGAATCAAACGGGGTCTCCTGCATTGCAGGAGGATTCTTTACCAACTGTAGGGAAGTCTGTAGGGCTTTGTCATGGAGACTGAACAGGTTCTCTGCTCAATTGGTTGTGGGACTGAGACAGGCAGCTCCTAGAAGCCAACTCTCTCTACAGGCCACTCACACTATGAATGTCCTCTTCTTTAAGGCCAGCAGGAGATTGTTTCTGCTGCTTTGAATCTCTTTTTCCAGAGAAGGCCCAGTTCCTTTATTAAGGGTTTTTTCCTGATTAAGCAGGCTCAGGATAATCTCCCTTTTAATTAACTCAAAATCAACTGATCTGGGACCTTAATTATATCCACAAAATCTCTTCACCAAGTTTGTGTCGACCTGCCCTCATCACTACCAAATCTGGTACCAACCAAGTCTCTTCTCCAGATACCCTTCCTGCACACAGGCCGGGCACCCAGGTCCCATCCCTTCCCTCCTTAAATGTCTCAGAACACTGCTGCCTTGGGACTTTCCTGGTGAGTCAGTGGTTTAAGAATCCGCCTTGCAATGCAAGGGACAGTGGTTCAATCCAAGATCCCACATGCCTCGGAGCAACTAAGCCCAAGCACCTAAAGCCCGCGCCCTGCAGCCAGAGAACCCACCTCAGTGAGAAGCCCACATCCCTCAAGAGCAGCCTCCACGCACTGCAACTAGAGAGACCCATGTGCACAACAAAGACTCAGCAGAACTATAATAAATACATAAATATTTATTTGTATTTATTTATAAAAATAAATAAATTTTAAAAAAGCGTAGAGTGTATCAGTTCACCTTAAAAAAATATATATATATGTTGCCTTGTCAGGCCCACATTATATCCTAGGGGATCAGGTCCAGCATTCACAGCGTCAGTGACCAGCACTCTCATGCCTCCCAGTCCTATTTCCTAATCATCCCTTAGAGCAGAGGCTCTGGACCCACTTGCCTGCTTATTACTCTTCCACCTCACCCCATCGCCCCATTCCAGCTTGCACATCTTTATTTCTCCTGACCGCACTGCCTGGAATACCTTTTTCATGTCTCTCCACTGATTCTGCTCTTTTCCATTGCTAATATATTCACTTAGTAAATTTTTTTTTTTTTTTTAAAGAGACTTCTGAGTGCTCTGGGGATTCAGAGGTGCAAGTCATCTTCCAGGTCCTCAAGAAGTTTGCAGACTGAAGGAACAGATGAGCAAGCAATAACAAAGCACCATGGGACGTGCTGAACTACAGGTAGATGTCAGCCTAGGGCACAGTGGGGTAACAGAGGTGGAGTACAAAATCCAACTTGGGGGTCTGGAAAGGCTTTCTGGAGGAGGTGGCTCTTGAGCCATGTCTTGAAAGTTGACTAGATGTAAGATGGGTGAAGAGAGGAATTGGCTGGGCTTCATCTGGAGAGGAGCATGGGCTGACCTGGGTCTGTGAGCAAGGGGCATCTTGAGAAAGGCAGAATGCAGGTGTAAGGTCAGCTTTGGCAGGAACTGAGATTGGAGAGGATGTCCCAGCATCAAAGAAGTCATTGGAGGTGTTTGGATTTTCTTGATAGGGAGGGGGAGTTAGAAGGCTGGAAGCAGGGGAGTGATCTGTGTTGTTATAAGGATATTTTAAAAATTAAATAATTGATTTATATTTAGCTGCTCTGGATCTTTGTTGTTGCCCACAGGCTTTCCCTAGTTGCAGCGAGTGGGGACTCCTCTCTAGTTTCAGCACATGGGCTTATCACTGCAGTGGCTTCTCTTGTTGTGGAGGATGGGCTCTAGGGTACGTGGGCTTCAGAAGCTGTGGCACACTGGCTTAGTGGCGTCTCCCCGGACCAGGGGTCAAACCCACGTCCCCAGCATCAGCAGGCGGATTCTTAACCACTGGCCCACCAGGGAAGTACCTAATAAGGATATTAAACTGCAGACTTGTGGTTAGAGAGCTTACTGCTGCAGTGGGTTAGAGGTCAGTCTGTAGATAAGAATGGTTAAGCTGAGATGGCAACAGACCAGGTTCCAAGTTCTACCTCCCCCAGGAAGCCTTCCTGGGGAACCCTTCCCAGAATAATGATTGTGTCTGGTAGCAGCAGCAGTTGTACTAGAAGCAATAGCAATTTAAATAATGACACATCCATCCTTGTAAATGATAGCCCTGTGAAGTAGGCAGTAGAGTTATTATTATTTCTATTTTGCAGATGAGGAAAACAAGGAAACTTATCTGTGGCATAGAAACAGCAGTGATGGACCATGAACCCAGATTGTTACAATCCCAATGACATGTTATTGCCACCACAGCAAACTGCCTCTTGGCTTGTTTTGCATTTAAAGCCTTTTCTTAGTATCCAGTCTGTTTAATAAATATATACATTTTGTCTGCTGAGTTGTACACAGTTCTTGCCTCTGTGGCTGCAATCAATCAGTGTGAGTTAATGAAGAATATGGTGGTTCTTGAAGGATCCTATGATATTCTCCAATTTTAATTCATGAAACGATGGAACATTCATTCTGTCTTCATACCTTCTCCCAATACCTAGTACAGTGCAAGGTGAAAAACAGGCATTAGTAAATTTGTGTGGAATGTAAATGGGATGAGGAATATCAACCATTTAAAAGAGAAGTCAGGACTGTTTGTAGTGATTCTGGGAGGGAGGAGGGGCTGGGAGCCAGACTGGGTCCATGGGGATGGGTTAGTGGGACCGAGAGCCACCCACCAATGGTCCCCCAGCCTGAGCAGACTTGGCAGCCAAGTTGAGTCTAAGTAGCACTTTTCTATTAAGTGCTCTGTGGGGAGGTGTAATGTGTCTCTATTTAAAATTAATTTTTCAGAATTGGAAGCCCCATTCTGAAAGGCAGTGCTCCCCTGGTGGCTTCTGGCAGGATTGGAAAGCCATAACTTTGGAGAGAAACACAATAAACCAGAAATTTCCTCCCAGGTGAGCGAGAAACTGCCTCTCTCCTTTTGAAGAGAGCGTTTTCCAGAACTTTACTCATCAAGTAGCTAGTTTTCAAGTCATTTCTTCTGTGTGTAAGTGAACTACATTCCAGTCAACTGTCTGCTCTCCTCTCTGATAGATGGGGCAGAGGCACAGGCAATCCACACACACAGGAGAACACAAAAGTAATTTCTCTTTGGCTTGAGGCTGTGTTTCTGTATTTACATGTGAATGGGGTAGCAGCTGATGCTTTGAAAATGTGCAGTGCCTGCTGCCAATGGAGAAGCACCACTATAGTAGTGGTCCCACCAATGTTTGTCTAGGTGCTAGAGTTACAAAGATTTGTTCATGTAGTCATCCAATATTGAGTACCTACTATGTGCTCAGTATTGTACTAGAATTGGAGAAACAACAGTGATTAAAACAAAAGTGAAAGTTGCTCAGTTGTGTCCAACTCTTTGTGACCCCGTGGAATATACAGTCCATGGAATTCTCTGGGCCAGAATACTGGAGTGGGCACCCTTTCCCTTCTCCAGGGGATCTTCCCAACCCAGGAATTGAACTGGGGTCTCCTGCATTGCAGGCGGATTCTTTACCAACAGAGCTATCAGGGAAGCAAACCAGCTAACTAGGCAATAAAAAAACCCCCCAAAGCCTCTGCATTGATTTTGGGGTAAATGACAGTATTACAAATAAGTTATAGACAGGCACTTCCCTGGTAGTCCAGTGGTTGAAAATCTGCCTTCCAATGCAGGGGACCTGAATTTGATCCCAGGCTGGTGAACTGATATCCCACATGCTGTGTTGTGCTGTGTGTGTGCGCTTGGGTGAATCCAACTCTTTACGGCCCCACGGACTGTAGCCTACCAGGCTCTTCTGTCTGTGGGATTTTTCAGGCAAGAATAGTGGAGTGGGTTGCCATTTCCTTCTCTAGGGGATATTCCAAACCCTGGGATTGAATCCACATGCCATGAGGCAACTAAGCAACAGTTAGAGAGAAGCCCAAAAGATCCCGAGTGCTGCAACTAAGACTGGGCACAGCCAAAAATAGATAAGCAAATGAATATCATATTTAACAAAATAAGTTACAGACAAATAATTAAATGTAGCTAAGGAGATAAATGGGCTTCCCAGGTGGCGCTAGTGGTAAAGAACCCTCCTGCCAGTGCAGGAGATGTAAGAGATGCAGATTCAATCCCAGGGTCTGGATGATCCCCTGGAGGAGGGCATGGCAACCCACTCCAGTATTCTTGCCTGGAGAATCCCATGGACAGAGGAGATTGGCAGTCTACAGCCCATAGGTTTGCAAGGAGTCAGATATGACTGAAGTGACTTAGCATGCACACAAGGAGATAAAGTAAAAAGAGGGAATAGAAAATGTTAGGGGAGGTTGCCCTGGCAAAGATGCATGGAAAAGATGACACATAATGAGGAACTATAGGAGGTGAGGGAGTTACATGTGCAGAAATCTGGGAAGAACATTCTAGAGAGGGCATAGCAAGTGCTAAGGCCATCAGGTGGGCACATGTCTAATGTGTCTGAGAAACAGTGTAGAGAGAAGAGTGTCAACTTGAGCCCAGAGGGTGAGGAGACCCATCAAGGAACAGAAAGGAAAAGGTCAGAAAGGCCTCAGCGATCATTGCAAAGACTCCAAGTTTTAATATTGATATGATATTGATATTTAACATTGATATGATGTGTTGTGCTGCCAATGGAAGGTAGTGAGCAGAGGAATAATGATGATACTGCCTGACATATTTTCACAGGAACATTTTGGCAGCTATGGGGACCCAGGCAGAAGCGGGCCGGCCGGCTGGCGGGTGGGGTGCGGCTCAACAATCACATAAGTCACTTGGGCTGAGGTGAGGGCTGGTGAGAGGGGAGTAGTCTAGATTTACTTTGACGGCAGAATGGACGTGATTCATTGACGGATTACATGTGAGGTGTGCGAGAAACAGCAGAGTCAAGGATGATGCTCAGGATCTGAGTGGCTGCAAGGAGGAGGTGCTGTCATTTCCTGAGACAGGGAAGAAGGCAGAAGGGGCAGGTCTCCATGGGGGAGGGGGAAGGGCAGGAGGGAAAATCAGGAGCTTGGTTTTACACATGCTGAGTTTGAGGTGTGTTTCAGACACCCAAGTAGAGCTAGCCAGTAAATAGTTGGCTAATGGAATCTAGAATTCAGGAGAGAATATTCTGAGCAGAAGATATAAATTTGGGAGTCATTAGCATATAGATGGTATTTAAAGTCCTGAGACCGGATGAGATCACCTGAGATGTGAGTGAGTATAGATAAGAAAAGAGAAGAGATCCAAAGATAGAACTGGAGGACACTCCAATGTTTAGAGGTCAAGGAGACGAGAGGGAGTGAGCAGAGATTTGCAAGGAGAGTGGAGAGAAACGCAAGGCAGTCGGGTGTGCTGGACTCGAGGGAAGAAGGGATTTCTAGCAGGAACGAGTGGTCAACTGTGTCAAAGGCTGCCAGGAGGTCAAGATAATGAGGAAAATAAGGAAGTCCTGGCTGACCTTGATATCAGCCTTTTTGGTGGAGTCAGGAGGGCTGAGGCCTGGCTGAAGTGGGTTCCAGAAAGAAGGTGAGGAGAGACCCATAAGAAACAGTAAGTCCAGACAACTATTTGAGAAGTTTCACTATAAAGAAAAGGAAGAATTCAATGGTATCTGGAGGGGGAAGTAGGGTCAAGCTTTTTCCTTCAGACTGGAGAAATAAAGGTGGATATGGTAGAGTCTGTCCTCAAGTTGCTTTAATTCTAAAAGGGGAGATAGACACAGCAGCGAAGCCATCACTTAGAGATGCTCACCTGCTTCCAGAGCAATACTCTCTAGAAAAATCTAAAAGCTCTAGCCGAATGTAGGCGGAAAAATTACTTTAAAAAGAAGTCCTGCATCAGGACCTACATGATAAGTGGTCTTTATCTAGGGAAGAAAGAAGAAAATGATATTTTAGATAAAAAAGGAAGAAAGAATATAAGTCAAATCATGGAAACCTGAATTGGCTGTGGGGATCACAGAGAGATCGGCATTTCTGTCTAGAAGTGAACTGCCTGGGTGTGACTCCCAGACTCTGCCAGATATGTGACCTTGGGCAAATTACTAAGCTATTCTATGAATCTGTTTCCTTACCCATAAAGTGCGGCTGCAGTGGTATTTGCCTCAGGGGGTTGTCATGAGGATGAAGCAACAATACGTGTGAAATGTTTGTTAAGTGTCTGGTACCTGATGTGAGTGTGTGTGCGCGCTCAGTCGTGTCTGACTCTTTGCAGTCCTCTGTCCGTGGGATTACCCGACCTAGGGATCAAACCCGCATCCCCTGTGTCTCCTGCACTGCAGTCAGATTCTTTACCACTGAGCCACGGAGGAAGCACTTGGTTTGTAGCAGATACTCCATACATACTAGCTCTTCCAATATGGGTGCAGACAACGATAACAGGTTGATACGATAGAAGATTGAAGACATCCCTAGCCAGACGTGAAGGAACGTGTATGTCATACTAAAGGTTTTGACTTTATTCTAGGGGTGGCTGCCATTGAAGGGTTTTAGGCTGAGGAACAGCACAACCTGATGAGTGTTTTAAGAGGTTCACTGGGGCTCCGGAAGACGGTTGTAAGGGGAATAGCAAAATCCTGGAGGCAGGATTCCCATGACCAGATTGTGTATCCTGGCTCCACACTCACCAGTGTGTGAGACAGTTCTTTCCTTGAGCCTCATTTTGTTCATCTGGGAAGCAAACTTTACAAAATGCAAGCAAAGGGCTGCTTTGAGGAGTAAATAAATCATAGAATGAAAGTACCTGACCCTGGTTCATGAAACATAGTAGATGCACAGCAAAAATGTGTTTGGTTTTGCTATAAGATGTATTACATGTGAGGAGCAAGAGCTTGTCAGTGTCCTCATCCTTATGCCCTGTCCCTTCTGGAAACACAGCATCTTTCTCACACTCTCCTGTCCCACTCTTCTCATCTCTGTAGCTGTCTGGTTCACCTCTGCTCAATGATCAGACCCTGATGGCCCTAACGTGCCTGCCAGGTCCAAGGCCGAGACCATGTCCTCAGGGCCGGAAAGTGGGTCAGGAGAACCTCTGAGGTACAGCCTTTCCTTTTCCTGTTGCCTGTTATCAGAGGACTGTTCTTCTTCCATTGACCCTTGACGCCTGTAGCACATTTTGTCATCATCTCCCAGCATCCATGTCTCGGCTCCCCCGGTAGCTGACATGTTTCCTGGAGGCCCAGAAGGTACCGCAGAGATGCCTGAGGCCCCAGCTCTCCCAGCACAGCCCCTCACTCAGCTGAGGGACTTGGTGTGGAATGAACTGAGTAAAGAGTTGACTGATGCTCCTCTGCAGCCTGCCAGCCTGCGAGTAAGTGTGAGCTGGTTGGATTGTGAACGATGGAAACTCATGTCTTCAGTTTTAGAGTGGAGGTAAAACCTCGAGGCGGCCCTGGACTTTCTCAGGCAGGGTGGACAGGGCTATGACCTGTGGGCCCAGAGTGATAGCCTTGATAAGCGAAACAACAGGCAGCTCGTTGGCCTCATGATCCCCATGAAACGTTGAAGAAGGCGCGGAGCCTTGGTGGTCAGTGGCAGTTCAGGGCCCTCCTTCCAGTGATGGAGGAATCAGCTTGAAACTGATTCCTACCAATCAGCTTGAAACATTCTGAGAAAACAGGCTGATTTACACGATCTTTTCCTCCTGTTGGCTTAGCACCCGCTTGGGCTGCTCTGACAGCCACAGGAGCAGATGCTTCTCCAGCCTCTGGGAAGGCAGAGGAAGCCCGTGCCACAACGGATGCTCCTCCCCTTCTCCCTGGGCCACTGGGAACCCATTCACCCTTCAGTATTCAACTTCTACTAGGATGTTACTGATGCTGAAGCTGACGCGCCAACACTTGGACCACCTGATGTGAAGAGCCAACTCATTGGAAAAGACCCTGATGCTGGGAAACATTGAGGGCAGGAGGAGAAGCGGGTGACAGAGGATGAGATGGTTGGATGGTATCACTGACTCGATGGACATGAATTTGAGCAAACTCCAGGAGATAGTGAAGGACAGGGAAGTCCGGTGTGCTGCAGTCCATGGGGTCACAAAGTCAGACACAACTTAGCGATTGAACAACAGGATATTACTACTACTTCTACTGATAATGGAAGCTGCAGTAACAGTAGCCAACCAAGCTTCTGAGCACTTGCCATGTGGCAGGCACAGTGCTAAGTGTGTAACATGGGTGATCTCACTTAATCCTCCAAAAACTAGTAGTTATCACTACTTTTGGTTACACTGTGCAGCATGTGAGATCTAGTTCCCTGACCAGGGGTTGAACCTGTGCCCCCTGCAGTGGAAGTGTGGAGTCTTCACCACTGAACCAGCCGGGGAGTCCCCAGTAGTTATTATTAATATCCCTATTTTACAATTGAAGAAATTAAAAGATAAAACAGTTCAGGAACTTGCCCATGGCTGCACAGCTGATTAAGTCCATAGAGTCAGAATTTACACTTAGGGTAAGCCTTAGGGCGGCTCACAAATATTTCTGTCTCTCAATCCTTCCCTGTCTCTTTCTCTTTCTCCAGGTTGTCTCTGTCACACTCCAGCACAACTACACGACTTCTCTGGCCGAGGAAATGGGAGGAGCAGGGACCCTCCTGGTCAGCAACTCTAGAAGCCAGGGTGTGCTCTGCGACCTTCTCTTCCCCGGCCACAGTGCCTGGGGCGTCCCTGGGAGCGCTGTCCCGTCAGCCTGGTCTTGGCAGGAGGGTGGGGGGGTGTGTGTGTGTGTGGAGTAGAGCCCTCAGCGGAACCCGCAGTAAGTCTTCGTGATTGACACCAAGACTGCAGGGCTGTTTGTTATCACAGCAACACTGTGTAGCCCATCTTGACTGGGTTGGAACCAGGCCTCTGTAAGCAGGGAACACTCTTAAACCCCACGCTCAGGAGTCATCCCCAGTTTCTCCAGCTGAGATAGCTGTCTCTCCAATGGGATCAAGTAGCCCTCTAGCATGACTTTGATCACATCGTATGTCCAGTCTTGTCTCCATCATTTGATTGAACTTGGAGGGTACACTTCTGCATGTTTGGTTTCCTGGCACAGAGCCTGGGACATGGTGGGTGTTAAGGGCATTCTCGCTGGGTGAATGTTTGTAGGAAAAGAACCCTGGGCACCGCAGTTATCCTGAAACTCCAGGTAGCCAAGAAGTCTAGCCTACCTCTGGCTCCACATTCCTGTGAGGTGACATCGGAAGATGTCCTCATCTCTGGGGACTCTGCCAGGTGGCCTGGCACCTGGGGATCTACCCAGCTGGCTAGCAGAATTTGTCCCATCCTGTCCAGACCGCAGCAGTAAATCAGCATGTGTGAGGAATTTACCCCAGAGAGTGATCCCGCAATGGTACGAATGAGTAATTTACAAAGCCCATTAAAGCGGCGCAGAATTACTTATTTATGAGAACTTTTTGACAGATCTGCGGCTTAATCATTTATCCCTCTGAACATTTAGCCAGGGTCATTGGTAAATAATTCACTTATTACACACTCTGGAGTGGTTTATGGTACTGTGACTTATGATCTCACGCGAATACACAGACAGGGAGGCTGGGATGGGAAGGCTGGGGAAGCGAAGGGCAGCTGAGGGTCCTCCCCCAACATCTATGCTGGGCCTTCTGGATCCAAGAGGAAGGCGTGCAGTTTCTCCAGCTGAGATAACTGTCTCTCCAACGGGCTTGAGTAGCCCTCTAGCATGGCTTCGGTTACATCATATGTTCATTGTTGTCTCCATCATTAGACTGAATTTGCAGGCACATGTCTGCATTTTTGATTTCCTGGCACAGATGCTGGGACATAGAGAGCTCGAAATTTGCTCTAAGTCACCCTGATGTTACATGCAAAAGGATGTGAGTCCTTGGTCTAATCTTTGGAGATATGGTGAGGGAGGAAATACATGTGTAGAGACTGGTCTAAAAATGTTAGGTCTTAGCTCCAGGCAGAGAGCGGAGCTCTCCAGGGCCTTGTGAGGGAAATCTAGATGCCCACTTGACATTCAAGACCCTCCAAGAACTGTTCCCAGAGAAATCACTCATTTCTCCCTCTCTTGTCTCAGCACTAGCCGCTGGGGCTCCTGAACAAGGCCAGTCTTGTCCTCCCCCTACGCATTTGCTCACAGCGTCCCTCCTGCCTGCATTGTCCTTCTATTCTCTTGCCTAATGGCTACTTTTCGTTCGGTTTTCAGCTCAAAGCCACCTCCTGGATGAAGCCTTCCCAGACTACCTGAGCCATGCTTACCACCTCCGTGAAGTTTTCAAAAACCGACAAAGTGCCAGGCATACACTGAGTACCTCGCACATGACACTGACTGGCCTATTTCCCTGGTTATGCTAGGTGGCCCCATAGGGCCAGAACTACTCAGCACTAACCGAACAGGGCCCCCTCTCTAGCTGGTCCAGACCCTGCTCCCTCCCACCCCTCAAGGAGTTAAAGAATGTGGGCTGTTGTTGAGGAAGATAATACAAATGACTGTGATGTTGACTTCCTAGCATCCCACCTCTGCCCCCCTTCTCTCTCTCACACCTCCCACAGTCCCCGACGACAGTGGGAGCACACAGCCAATCTTTAAGATTCTTCATTTCCAACTGGCGCTGTAAGTGGAGAGAGAAGTGCCTATTGGGCTAGAGAAGTGTGTTTGGATGGAGTCACTGGAAAGGAAGCAAGTGGAGGAAGATCCAAGTGCAAGTGTCACGCTGTGCACTTTTTTTTTTTTTTTTGGCTATCCCGCCTGGCATGCAGGATCTTAGTTCCCCTCCCAGGGATGGGACCCAGGCCCCCCTGCAGTGGAAATGTGGAGTCTTAACCACTGGGATGCTGCAGAACTCCCCATGCTCTCCACTTTGATTGAAGATCCTTCCCAAGCCACACCTATGCCACCACCTTCCAGCAAGACCCCACAGGTTCCAAATAGGTTTCCCACGGTCCTGACCTTGAGGGGATTAGCTGTCTTCTCAGGCTGAGGCCGCCTGAATGAGGTCTGCTTCCTTTGCATCAATACCATCTTGCCCAGATAGATGACAAAGACTTCAGCAAGACACTTTCCCCTAGACACCGATCTCCAGTGGGAAGAGAAAGGAGAGAATTTACTCTGCCTAACGCTTCTTGGGTACCAGGAAGTCCTTCCTAAAGTCTTGTCTTGATATGATGTTCAAGAAGGAAGTGTACGATATCAAACAGCTCATCTTTCAGAGAGGGAAAGCCTGAGCCTGCCTGAGATGAGTTAAAATGATACCATCATTCCTGAACACAGAGTTCTCCTTCCTTCCTGAAACCTCTCTGGGCTTAGGGAATTATAAGTTGGTCTCTAGTCACTGACTAGAGTGGACAGAATCATGTAGTTTGTCTTCTATTTATTTTTATGGATCCCCATGACACCCATGTCCAATAGGTATTGTTATTAATAGCTTCTGTTAGGGACTGAACTGTGTTCTCCCCAGATCTGTATGTTGGAACCCTAACTCCCAACATGACTGTATTTGGAAATAGGGCCTATAAGCAGGAAAGTAAGATTAAATGAGGTCGTAAGGATGGGGTCCTAATCTGATAAGACTGGTGTCCTTATAAGAGCAAGAGACGCGAGATAGTTTTCCTCTCTTTCTCCAGTGACTCCCCACACCTCCCCCCATCCCAGAAGACATGTGACGACAAAGCAAAAAGCCAGGAAAGGTGGTCTCGCCAGACGCCAACTCTGAGGCGCCTCAGTCTTCGATTTCCCGCCGTCAGGACTGTGAGAAAATAAACGTCTGCTGTTTAAGACACCCAGTCTGTGTTCTGTTTGTTATGGCCAGCCTGAGTAGACTGTGGCAGCTTCCTTTTACAGGCTGAGAGAAGTGAAATGACTTGCCGAAAGTCACCCAAAGCCTAGACGACAGCGAGGGCTTGAAAGGATCGAGTCCCAGTGGATGTACTGGATCCTGCTGAAGCCATCCCAGGAGTGACACTCCAGAGCTGAGGCTCTATGTCTGGCAGTCTCCTACTGACCCTCCCGCTGTGGGGTCCGGTCACAGCTTCTCCCTCTCTGCCCCCTGCTCCAAACCATCCCTTGCTTCCTGTTGTTCCTCCTGGCTTCTAGTTCTGGACCCTTTGGCGTCCACGTAGAAGGCTCACATCAGCTTCTGTGGTGCAATGCTGCCATCTGCTGGCCAGAGCCAACAGTCACGCCAGCCACCAGGGCGGTAGTTTTTTGTTTTTGTTGTAGCAGAACACTTAACATGACATCTGCTCTCTTAAAAAAAAAAAAAAAAAAAAAAAATCAGTGCACAATACAATGTTGCTAACTCTAGGTATTATGTTCTAGATATCTAGAACTTGTCTTGTGTAACTGAAGGTTTCTTTACTACTCTGTATCTCTCTTACCCCATGATCCCACCCAGCTCTCTCTCCTAATTCCAATCCCTCTAATTTTCTCCTGAAGGCAAGTAACTAACATGGTAGGAGCCTGTGCAAAAAAGAAAAAAAAAGGCAGACACAGAAAACTGTCCTCTTGGGTCTGAAGAGAAAACTGTCCTCTTGGGTCTGAGGAGAAAACTGACTGCAAAAGGAAAAAGACAGCTAATTCAAAGGGTGAGATCCCCACAGTGTCAAGAAGCCCCCCAAGTCCAGGCCAGGAAGCTGGGGGGAGTCTTGGTGCTGTGGGTGTGGTGCCCCTTGACAGAAGCACTGAAGACCTCTCATGTGTCCAAAGAAAGTGTGTATGTGTGTGTCGGGGGGGCGGCGCAGGTGCTTCTGAAAAGGTTACAGGGAGAGGCTATCAGGAACTGAACACCATCCTTTTCTTCTGCAGAATGAGAGCGTCCTGTTTGCTGGTTTGTCTTAGGCAGCCTTTCATAACAACCTGTACGGTGAGTAATCCCACACTCTTTTGACAAACGAGGAAATCGAGGCTCAGAGAGTTTGTAACCCAGAGGACTGTGTGCATGAATGACACCAAACTATTTATCACAATGTGAGCGCTGGGCCTGGGATGTAGTTACGGGTATCTGACAGCTCTGATCCATCCATCCACGAGTGTGAAGCGTTAACATCAGTGTTTACGGGGATCGCACAGTCTCTGCTCCACAGAATCCCGGCCTGAGCATCTCTTTGTGTGGTCACCCAGAGTCTACTTTACATGCACAAGAGGGGCATGCCACAGCTGGTTGCTGCTCTTCTGTGTCCCCCGAGAATCAAGAGGGGTAAGTGTGAGCCCAGAGAAGGGTGCAGAGAGGAGGAATGATCAGGAGAGCCAGAGGAAAAGGAGGGCGGAGGGGGTGCAGAAGGAACACAACACTGATGCGAAATACAGAAACTTTGAGTCTGAAGTCACCAAGCAAGCTGGGTCTTTGGGAAAATGTCTTCATCTTTGAAGTGGAGATAATACCATTGTACCTATCTCACAGGACTGTTTTTGAAAGTTTAGTGAAATAACAGAGTGAAATCCCTAGCTCCCATATTCAACTCAAACAGAGTGAACCACAAGCCCGCATGCTCCACTCACAGTGAGGCCCTAGTAAGTGTGTTGAATGTGAAGCCACACGCAGTAGAGGGCCGACAGTTGACTTAACATTAAGCCACTCATCACCAAGAAGCATGACGTCTGTTGAGCCTCTGTCCCAGCCCATTTCAGGAGCCGAGAGGTGGTCTTGCTCCCTCCAACTTTGCAGATGTAGGTTTTGCCGCACCCCGCTAGACTCATCGGCATTCACAGAAGCTATGGCGTAAACACTAGACTGAAACAGGTCCTAGTTAGTAGTTCCAGGAAATCACATGTTTTCCAGTGGAAGGAGGTAATTTTGGTAGTTTCGGATTCTAGAGAAGGACAGCATGTCTTTGTGGATTTGCAACAGGACGGAAGAGCCCTCAATGTAGAGTTAGGAAAGTCTAGGATTGGCTACAACCTGTGTTATCCTGGGCACACCTCTTTCCTCAGGGCTTAGCACTTTTGTCTATGAACTGATGGTTTGTCTAAGTAGGATGATCAGCTCTTCTTGTTTACCTGACATCGAGTTCCAGGGTGTGGGACTTTGAATGCCCAAACCAAGAAAATCCAAGGCAAATCAAGACAAGTCGGTCACGCTGTGTATTAGCCCTGTCTTCTCTAATATTTTATGTCTGAATTGCTGGCTTACTTGATTCTACCTGCTTGCTCTTGCTTCTGTTTCTGTTTCCGAGAAAATGCTTTTGTTTACAGGAAATAGAATACTCAACTAACATTGGCTTTTGATCTGAGGGTGTTTATGGTTTACAAACAAGCCTTCTGGGCACAGGCAGCTCAGTAGCATCGTTAAGGATCTGGGCTCTTTCACCGTCTTTAGCATCTTAGATTTTCATTCTCATATTTGTCACCCTGAGGTCACAGGAGAGCTACCCCAACTTTGAGTATGACACAACTACTCAAGGGAGAAAGGAGGAAAATCAGGGGCACCAACTGCCTCTGTTACTTGAGGAAGCAAAAGATTTTCCAGAAAACTCCTAGCCGATGTCTCCTTAGATTTTGCCAGCCACTTCTAGCTGTGGGAGAAGCTTTCCAACCTCTGTAAGTGGAAGGCAGCAATGGGGTACGCCACCCTGATGGACATACATTCCCTAGTGTTGCTTTTCTTTCTTTCTTTAAAAAAATTTTTGGTCACACCATGAAGCTAGTGTGGTATTACTTCCCTAGCCAGGGATTGAACCCATGCCCTCTGCATCGAGAGCATGAAATCTTAACCACTAGACCACTGGGAAAGTCCCTAGTGTTGCTTTTTGGAGGGCAGGAATGTGGTACCAATGAGTAACTTGGTATGGAGAGAGAGAAAGAGCTCTGCAAAGCAATAGGCTTTCCCTTGGAGTTTAGACAGAGGTGGGAATAACATGAACATCATGAAGTTCAGAGGTCTGGGGTCAAAGGTGCAAAACATAGGTGTGGGAAGGCCCTGAAATCAGCAATATATTTTGCTGGGTTTGCTATCCTCAAAGCTTGGAGGTGTATCAAGGGGTGAGTCCCCAGCTGTCCAAAGCTGGAGAAGCGGGAGCTGTCATCTCTACGAAGCTCAAGGAAACCTAGCAGTGGCATCCAATTCTTTCTTCATCCTCCCCAGAGGCTTTGGACCTTCAGGCACCCAGATCTATTATAGTGCATAGATACTGCTGAGTCATGAAAAGTGATACCTCTGTGCCTCCTCTCAGAAGCTCAACTACTTCCTTACTCCATCGAAAGAGTCTTGTGGGTTCTGCCCATTCCTGAACAGCTGTGCCTGTGGGATCCCAATAAAGTGCGGTTTCTGTATCATCAGCACGCTGCTTGTGCTTGCTTGCTCGGTCGTGTCTGACTCTTTGCAACCCCGTGGACTGTAGTCCACCAGGCTCCTCTGTCCATGGGATTTTCAGGCAAGAATACTAGGATGGGTTGCCATTTCCTTCTCCAGGGGATCTTCCTGACCCAGAGATCGAACCCCTGTCTCCTGTGTCTCTTGCATTGCAGGCAGATTCTTCACCTGCTGAGTCATCAAGGAAGCCTCTATCATCGGTATAGCTATCATTTATTGACGGTCCACTCGTGCTCCAGTCTGTACTAAGTCCTCGACTTAAAGGATCTCAATCTTATTCAGGGAAGGGAATCCGCTACTATCCCTGAATTAAAGACCTTCCCTGGTGGCTCAGGTGGTAAAGAACCCGCCTGCAACGTGGGAGACCTGGGTTCGATCCCTGGGTCAGGAAGATCCCCTGGAGAAGGGCATGGCAACCCACTTCAGTATTCTTGCCTGGAGAATCCCATGGACAGAGGAGCCTGGCGGGTATAGTCCATGGGGCTGCAAAGGGTTGGACGTGGCTGAGTGAGTAACACACACTGAATTAAAGACAGGAACAGCGGTTTGGAGATGGCCTGCCCCAGGCCGTATAATTCCACAGGTCAGCCTGACTCCTCTGGTCTTCCCTTTCTTGTTGGAATAATTTGGCTTTTAAGTGAGTTCCCCAGAACTTGTGAAATGTCCAGCACTCATGTATGAGTGAAACTGTACATGTATGAGTGAAATTGCTAATTTCCTGGACCAGTTCATCTCTCTTTTCTGATTTCTGAAGACCTCAACTTTTTCTTAGAAAAGAGTATATCCTCAGCGTCTTTCAGAATGATGCCTGACCCATACTGACACTTATTTGTGGAATGATTGTTACATAAAGTAAACACTCATTCCCCCAGGCTTCCTGGTATTTGCACTGATAGAGAGAATGGATGCGTAAACAAGGATCTCTCATTCTTAGAGATTATTCAATTCAATTCTCTACTTTTACAAGTGACAGACTGAGACCAGGAGAGATGAAACAACGAGCCCAAAGTCCCTTCATGCTTGTGTGAGTGCAAAGTCACTTCAGCTGTGTCTGACTCTTTGTGACCCTGTGGACTGTTGCCCGCCAGGCTCCTCTGTCCATGGGATTCTCCAGGCAAGAATACCTGAGTGGGTTGCCATGCCCTCCTCCAGGAAACCTTCTCAACCGGGGGACTGAACCCACGCCTCTTTTGCCTCCTGCATTGGCAGACTGGTTCTTTACCACTCGGGCCACCTGGGAAGCCCCAGAGCTCCCATAGCAATGTTAGCAAGCACCTGGATTAGACTCTATTCCCAAGCAGCAGCTGTCGCCAGATCCAGCAATCCTGTCCTGGTGGGAGACAAGGAGGGGGCAGCTAGGCTTGGACACTTTGAGGTCAGATTTTAAGATCTGCTCCTGGCTCCTGGTTTACTGTGGGGGACTCTGCTTCACTCAGAGATGCTTAATGCAGCTGTGCAGGAATCTAGCTTTACTTTGCACTAAAATGTTGGTTTGAATCTCAGTTTTACCAGGAATGAACTTGGAGGTCTTGAGTAAGTTGTTTAATCTAAGTCTCAGTTTCCTGCCCTGGAAGGTGGACATGATAACAGCTTTTTTTTTTTTTTTAATTAATGATTTATTTGGCTGTGCCAGGCCTTAGTTGCAGTATGCAGGATCTTTAGTTGCTGCATGTGGAATCCAGTTCCCTGACCAGGGATCACACCTGGGCTCCCTGCATCGGGAGCAGAGAGTCTTAGCCACTGGACCACCCAGGAAGCCCCAGCTCTCCGTCTTTTGACACACCCTTCTGCCTATCGCCCTCCCAACTCTCCTAGAATCTTCCACTTGGCTCAAATGTTATAGGGGGCAGTAGGCTGACCCGCTGAAATGCCCTGACATTTTGCTCTCGAAACTGGTGACCCTTTATCACTCCTGGGCAGAAGCTGGCCTGCTAATCCGATGGTAATTAACAGAGCCCAGAGATAAACTGCCAGGGGCTAGGGGCCAGGGAAATGACATTGGCTACTGCCTCCCATGCAGTGGTCTTCTGGTGTGCTGGAGCTGGATTAAGTTGATGGTTAAATAGCCAGGGATTTGGTAACAGTTAGTGGTTAAACTGTTGGTAGTTTGAAATCAACTGCTGCTGCCGTGTTTATACCACGCATGCTAAGCTGCTTCAGTCTTGTCTGACTCTTTGCGACACTGTAGACTGCAAGGCTCCTCCATGGATTCTGGGATTCTCCAGACAAAAATACTGGAGTCAGCTGCCATTTCCTCCTCCAGGGGATCTTCCTGATCTAGGGATCAAAACTGCGTCTCTTATGTCTCCTGCATAGGCAGGCAGGTTCTTTACCTTTAGTCCCACTTGGGAAGCCTGTTTATACCATGGGAATCAGCAAATACTACAAATGAAGATGTTACTTTCTCCTGCGGCCATTGGGCTACCATTGCGTCACCAAACAAACCCTTCTCTTCCTAAAACTCACCAGCTGGCAGAGGGACTACAGAATTCTGGGCTAGACACCTTGGTTACTACACTCACATTTTAGACAATTCTTTAAATTATAGCAGTAATACAAAGTTGTTATGAAGCATCTGAATAACATAGGACAAGTACAACTGAAAAGTCAAGGCCTCATTCCATTTATCCCTTCTGGTTGCAGAGGTATCTGCTTTCATTTTCTTTTGTGTTTCTCTAGAATTCTTTTGTGGTTGTAGAAGAATAGCTATATATATAGTTTTATTGAAAGGGTTGAACTTGAAACAAGAAACAGCTTCCTTTTTCTCTCAGCTCTGCTGCTGCTATCTATCACATTATATAGAAGCTCTGTGATTTGCCCCTGAAGCTGACACAATAGCTCTCTGACCACTTTCAGGCCTTGAAAAAATAGTCTAGCTTAGCTCAATTTAAAACTTAAGTGTCACATCCAGTTCAAAGCTTCTCCTTTCCCCAATCATTGGCTTGACCTGTGTCTTAGAAACCTGCAGTGAAAAGGGGGGCCATTCATTCTCCTTCTGTTTCCTCCTCCTCCTAGGGCCAGAGGAAGAGCGATAAAGTTCTTTTTATCCAGTGACTACTCTTTGTAGTTCTCTCTTGGCTGTTATGGTTGCTATACCTTCTCTAGTATGGCAGAAAGTTCTTGGGAGGTCTGTCGCCGGGGCCTCCTCACTGTCCAGTTTCCTGCTGGCTGACCCGTTGAGAGCCTCACTCAGGTCATGCTCCTATAGGTATAAACCACAGCCTCTTACTGGTGGACTCCCTTCACCCCAGTGGGCAATCTTCTTGGATGGACTCGCATCAGAGTGGTTCTAGTATGGCTACTGTTCATAGCTTCCACTAGGCTCATTGGAAATTCATCAAAAACAGCCTGGACTCATTGAATGGTGGAAGTGCAGCTCGCCAAAACACCGACTCCCTCTCCTCTTTCTTCTGTCATGTCCAGCTCCAGCCAGTGGTTCTCGGGCAGCAGCCATCTGCCCAGAACTCTCACATGACCTAGGTAACTCTCTTACCTCGGTCCTGCTGTGGTGCACCTAGGTAAGCATATGAGAAGCTACAATTCAGCAGGTTTTCAGTGAGGCAGTGAGCAACCAGTCTCCCTTTCCTGTAGGCACTTCTGATCTTGTGAATTATTCTTCCAGGGTTTCCCCTATTGGCTTGTTTGAGAGGAAAAGGAAAGCACCATAAAACTCTACTCATATGAGCAACCTAAACTTCCCTTTAAGTTTCTAGTCCTTTCTCTGGCTGGGGTGGGGGGCGGGTGGGGGAGAAGGGGAAGGAGGATGGTCAGCAACTGGGTGAGGGTTGAAGGACAAGTTTTGCCATCCTTTCACAAGTTCAGCAAGTTGTATTTGGCACTTCCCTTTAGAATGTAGTTTTCAGCTTTGGGACTTGAGATGAAATTTGAAAACAGTCCATATAATTTAATTAATCAGAGGGGATTATTCTACGCATATTATTCTACTGTTTGCTTTTCTTGCTGAGCAGTATACTGTATCCTCAGCATATTGTCAGTCATCACATGTAGATCGACTTTTTTCTTTTCATTGCACTTTATTTTTCCTCACACACTTCTCCTCTTTTCTTCTGTCACGTGTGTAACCATTTCATAAACCAGTATTTTCAGAACTGCCTAGTATAGCAAGCACTATTTCTTCATTTTTAATAAAGATTGTGCATTTTTAAACTGTCGTGGAGTGGCTTAAGAAAAGTTGGAGAATTTGAATATGCCTGTATTCCTTAGGGATATTTGATTTTATCCAAAGCAGCACAGATCTTTAGAAACAGTTTACTATGTCACTGTCTTGATGTACAATGATATATTTAATCGGTTCTCTGCTGGTGCACATTGAACTGTTTCTAGTTCTTCCCTAATGTAGACAATGTTAAACTGAACTTCTGTCTGCCTTACAGTCTCATGAACTAACTCATTGGCTTTAAGTAAGTAAGACATCATAATCCTTTTCCACAGAACACTTTTTAAGAAACTACTTTGTAGCTAGAAGGCAGAGAGAAATGGTAGAATCAGGACAAGTGGGTTCCTGGAAAAGGACCCTTAAATGATATTAATCCTGTTAACGTTCCTTTTCAGCAAGAATTCTGCAAGAATGGGCTCTGTATCCTGGCCATGGACCACTGATCTGGAGTCCAAATGAGAAACGTGCCACTGAGCACTCGGTACCTGGCATTCAGCAGGAGCTCATTAAATGTCTGTTTACCCTGGAGCACATGAATCGTGCATGCATGCTAAGTCACTTTAGTCGTGTCTGACGGTTTGCAACCCCATGGACTCTAGCCCACCAGGCTCCTCTGTCCATGGGATTCCCCAGGCAAGAATACTGGAGTGGGTTGCCATTTCCTTCTCCAGGGAATCTTCCCGACCCAGGGATCGAACCTGCATCTCCTGCCGCTCCTGAATTGCAGGTGGATTCTTTGCCACCGACCTGGGAAACCCAGCATATGAACCATCCCTGTATAATGACAGGCAGCTCAGGAACAGCGGTGCACATAAACACAACTCAGACAGATTGACTTAATGGCACCTTGCAAATCAGGCTTAGTTTCAGCATCATACTGGTCTCTGAGTCAGGTCTTCACAGCTCAGCACCTCTGGCAGGGTCATGGGACCTCATGAAGAACCATTGGCCCAGAGTGTAAACCCTTAGGGCACAAGGGAGGAGGTGCCCACACAAAATGTGACCAGGCTATTACTTTGGGGGGCAAGCCCTAGGCTAAGTCACATTTAAAGAAATAGCATCTGGTAGAAAAATGCAATTGAAAGTATCAAACGTTTCACCAGAAGGCATATGTTCATACAGTGCAGTCTTCTTTAGACATTCCTCTTAGCTGCAGCCCCTCTCCTTCACCAGGCAGTGGGTCTAGAACCAACTCTTTCCTCTCTTTTCCACTCTCCATAGGCCAGAGTTCCCTGTGCACTTCTCTGCCCTTCTAGGCATCTCCCTATTATGGAGTTCTGCCTTCCTGACCACACACACACACACACACACCCCTCCAGACCTGCAGACATTTTTGCTACACCCTAGTCCCTGGGAAATATAACACTCTGCCCACACAGACAAGTGCAGCTTCTCTCCCAGCCATCAGCGCATTTGGGGATTCCAGGGAATACAGTTTTCCACTGCTTTACACAATGAAGTGTACGTAGTAAAGGTGCTCCCCCTGGCTGGCTGGATCCTCGCAGCCTCACTACTTTCCAGGAGGGCCAGCAATACCGCCCATCCCAGGAGTGCATGACGTACAGAGGAGCATAGTTCCTGAGGCTGGCAGCAGACTGAGCAGGTCCATTCATGGGAGACCCCGGAAGCTTCTCTTTGGCAGAACCGGGTGGGCAAGCATGAGCAGGTCCTCTCCAGGGACAATGATATCCAGCTTCAGGTGACTTGACCTGTGTGCTTGGGTGGGCTCTCATGACAGCCCAGAGAAGAGGCAACTTATTATTATTATTTTCAAAATCATGTATTTAGGGCTGTGCTGGGGTCTCTGTCGCTGCACGTGGACTTTCTCGACGTGCGGCAGCAGGGGCCCCTCTTCCTCGTGGTGCTCCGACTGCTTCTTGTGGTGGCTCCTCTTGTGGCAGAGCATGGGCTCCAGGGTGTGGGGGCTCGGCAGTTGTGGCACAGGCACTTACTTCCCCGCAGCATGCGGAATCTTCCGTGTCCCCTGCATTGGCAGGTAATTCCTAATCAGCTCTGACTGCCCATATCGGACGACTGTGGGAAAGTAGTTCAATGACTTCATGACACCTAAGAGTGGAGTGGTTGATATCTAATGTTTTCCATAAATCTCTCAGTTGATTTCATTTCCTTCTACTGAATCCCTATCCAGGATAGAGTCAAAAAAAAAAAAAAAAAAAAGAGCCGGATGCTGGAAATCCAAGGGTCAACTTATCTTTTGAGCAAATGTTTCATCTCTTCCACCACTATTGAACAGCAATGAAGCAAACTTTATGTTAGTTACAGGTAATGGAGCAGAGAATAATTTGCCTACAGTTTAACGAGGTGAAAATAACTAATTAATTATTTTTTACTTGGAGTATTAACTACAGCTAAAGATCCTGACAAGCACCACCAGGATTTGTGAACAGTATATGGATCAGATATTACAGGGAAGTTGAAAAAAGAGAGATGGTTTCTCATATGGGCTTCCTTTGCTGCCTCCTTGGAAATGAAGTCAGGAAAGTGGAAGTCGTAGAGTCTTGGAGGGCTTCAGGGGAGAGACATCCAGGACACAACCTCTGGTCCAGCCCACTGATGCCCATGAGTGTGGAATTTGGGAAGAGGCAGATGGACTAGAGGTGCCAGAGGCATCTGGCTCTTCTTTTCACTCTACGCTGGATAGGGATTCAGTAGAAGGAAATAAAATCAACTGAGAGATTTATGGACATTAGATATCATCCACCCAACTCTGCTGTGTCATGAAGTCACTGAACTACTTTCTCACAGTTCCCCAATATGGATGGTCAGAACTGGATCACTCAGAGGCCACATGTCCAATGCTTTTTCAGGGAATCTACTCCTCTGGTGTCCAAAAGTCTCACCTGCTCTTGTCCTGTACAGCTAACGGTTTGCCATGCTGTATCTGGACCATGGCTGTTGGGTAGCTGCTTATCTATGTTTGTTAATTTCGCTCCCAGGGCCCCGTGGATTCCTTTTATTATATGATTTTTAAAAATTGACAAAGGAAAAATAGAAAATGAATGAAAATAATATCGCTTATCATTCTTCTTGTCCTTAGGACCTCAGCAGGGGCTGGAGGGGCTAAGAGGTCCCTCCAATCCTCACCCAGTGGTGACACTTCGCATCTCTCCTCCCCGTTAGGTTCAGTTCTGGAATTTAAGTCCAAAGGAGGTCATCCTCATTGCCACACGCCTGATGTGTGCAGGGGGATTGAAATAGACAAGGCTCCCCGGGGAGCCATTCCAGGCTGAATGTGGGTCTCTGGGACAGCAGGGAAAACACAGGGTTCGCTGAGGCCGTATGTGAAAACGGGAAAGGAGCTGGTAAGAAATTAGGGATCAGAGAGAGAATCTCAGAAAATCAACCGTTAGGGAAATCAGAGGCCCTGCATTAATAACAAAGTGATGCAATTCGTGTGGGATTTTTCAACGAGGACTCCATAGTGGGGGAGGAGCAGGAAGGGACAGAAGACGGCCAAGGGCGCCTCAGCTGGAGGAGCGGACAGGCAACCAGATGCAGGGCTAAAGCACGCTCATTTTTCAGTAACCTCAATTCTCCATCTGGCTTCGTCCTAAGATTAATCTGAACGTAGCAGCACGGGGTGATGTGTACGGGGGCTGGGGCCGGAACCGGCTGAATCTCACAGCTCACACAACACCGAAGGGACAGACGCAGCAAGAGCTCGTCCGTGTCAGCAGAGGGCGCTCTTTGCTAACAGACGGGCCTGACTCTGGAAGACCGCGCTGAAGGAGGCAGGTTCAGGCAGAATAAGAAGCCGATTAGCCCTTTCTCCCAGCCAGAGGGGATCCAGGGTGCCTTTTTCAGAGCTGGGACAGTGGCCACCTATGTGGTGCAGCCGGCGGGACTTCCTGATGCTGGAATAGTCATAGCCTTGGGCTCTTGTCTCTTGCTGTGGCATTTATTTTATAAATAGGTATTGAGTGCCACCCATGTGTTGGCTGTGCATACAGAAGAGATGGATGAAACGGTGGTGTTTTATGGTGAATAAAAGAGTGGGGTCTGAAATACGGTGCCTGGGTTAGAGACACAGGTCTGCCACTTCCTGTGTGATCCTCGGTAATGTACTTAATCTCTCTGGGCTGAGTTGTCGTCTCTGAAATGGCAACGCTGAGAAGAGCGCTGACTCAGGGTTATTCTGGGGGTTAAATAAACTAACACAAATAAATCCTTTGAACACTGCCTGGCACGCATAAGCTCCTGTTAAATGCTGGCTATTAGTCTTGTTCTCGTGAGGCTCACACTGTAGTGAGTCTGTCAAAAAATATTTATAGAGCACTCTACCATATTTCAGGGACTGTGTCAGGTGCTGGGGATGCTGTGGAGAAGACAAATGTGATAGTACCTATACAGAACTTATAATCTAAATGGTAAAAAAAAAAAAAAAAAAAACCACTCTTATACATAAAACGGTTGAAATAGTTGGAAGGATTCTAAATGCTGAAAAGAAGTATGGGGTGTTACAGAGCTGGTGGCACTCTGCTCCCACAAGAACGGTGAGCTTGGGCAAGTCAGCTCCTCTCTCTAGCCCTCAGTTTTCTTCATCTAGAAAAGGAGGGGATCAGCTGGATTGAAGGGCCTGGATGGTGGCAGACTGGCTGCCATCATGATAACAGTGTCCTCAAGTCCAGCTGGCAGTTCAAAACATCCATCGTGGGGAGACTCCCCTGACTCCTTGTCAGCAGCCGCTATGGTCTCCCATGATGCTTTTAGGGTGAGCATCGTCTTTCCACCCACATAGATGGGAATCCTTGATCAAGTTGAACTCTTAAGATTTGTTCTTTTCTTTACAAAAATAATTTTTACTGGAGTATAGTTGCTTTATAATGTTGTTGGTTGCTATTGTACAGGAAAGTGAATCAGCTGTATGTACACACATATATCCTCTCTTATTTGAATGTTTCATACATAGTACCAATAGTGTGTGTCTCCATGTCTCTATGTCTGCTTTGCATGGAAAGATTCTTTCTAACTTCAATATTCAGATTCTATGAAAATGTCTTCCCTTTGGACTTTGCTAGCAGGTCTGGAATCCCTTTGTTCTTTCTCTGTCAAAATGCAGCTGTTACTTGTGCAGGGTGTTATCTTTTGCTGTGACTTCAGTTGATCAGATGTGAGTTGCCGGTAGCCATAGGTTCTGTGGACACAGGCACTGTGAATAGTGATGTCCTGGAGGACATCATAATAGAGTACCTCTGGGTCCTGGCTGTTACCGCTCAGCTGAACGTGACCCTGGCTGTCTGCTTCTGAGTGACAGCTGAACAATCAGCTGGGGTAGAAAGCCTTGGATGGACAATGGCAGCTCTGGTTGCGATTTTCAGAGTTTCTGGTTGATCTGTCCCTTGTCTGACTTGAAAAATACTGTTGTCTGTCTTGTCTGAACTGTCCTCACGAAGCAGCATAAAGCTCTGCAATGACATTTGTGTGAACAGAAGTTGGGTTGGATGATGGATTTTTTGAAGTGCTGGCAGTTATAGAAAAGACACCGAGTGTTTCCCTTTCACTCATGCAGGCTATGTATAAGCTTCTCGGAGGGGCCAGTTCTCTCCAAGATGTCTCATACGTCTGATAGATTAATTGCTTTGATCAAGTACAGGATACACAGGTAAAATCTGATGGGGTTCCTGGTTGTTCTTAGTTATGAAAAGGAGACCATGGTGCCCCCTTTTTGTTGACCCACCCCAAAGCAGCCTTGATGTTCAGATTAGACGCCCAACTGCCTAGCAAATCAGCAAATCTTGTTTTTTAAAGATTGAAGTACAGTTGCTTTACCATGCTGTGCCAGTATAAATCAGTGAACCTTCTGAGTGTGCGCTGTGCTCGTGGCTTCGTCCCACGGCAAAATGTGGGTTAAGGTGTAATGACCATCAGGGCCGATGGACTCAACAGTTCTGGCCTAAGCTTGGGAAAAGTGTGTCTTGCATGTTCTCAAGAGCCTCATCAGCCTATCTGCTCTTCATATACCTACCATTGGTAGGTATTGGTAAATAGGTATTGGTAAAATAGGGTATTGGTAAAACAGGACTCACAGGGCTTCTTCCTTTTTTAAGAGATACCTTGTTTTTTCATTTTTAATTAATTTTTATTGGAGTGTAATTGCTTTACAATGTTGTGTTAGTTTCTACTACACAGCAAAATGAATCAGCCATATATATATATATTTCCCCTCCCTTTTGGACTTCTGTAATAATGCAGGGAATTCTGCTTAATGAACTGTGGCAACACTGAATGGGAACAGTGTTTCCTATCCTCTTATCAACCTTCAGAGGTTTCACCAACAAACAGTCCCTAACTGTGGCATTCGATGCCTTTTATCAAGTCAAGTTCAAATCTGCCTGTCCAATGTCTCTGTGTCATTTTGCTCATCGACCTCTATCTGTCAGCTCAGGATGTCATGTAGAATACCACAGACTGGGTGGCTTAAACAATAGAAATTAATTCTGTCACACTTCTGGAGGCTGGAAGTCCAAGATCAACGTGCCAGCAGAGTTGGTTTCTCCCAAGGTCTTTCTTCCTGACTTGCAGGTGTCACCTTCTCACACACCCTCACAAGGCCTTTCCTCTGTGCAAACACATTCCTGGTGCCTATTGTTCTTCTAGGGACACCAGTCATATTGGATTCAGGTCTCACACTCATGACCTCATTTAACTTCAATTACCTCCTTAAAGACCCAGTCTCCAAATACAATCACACTGGGGTTAGGGCTTCAATATATGAATGGGGAGGGACACACAATTCGGTCCATAACAACCATAAGCACTCTGGGACTTTTTATATTTCTTTTTTTTTTTTTTTTTTCTCTTGCTAATTCAAAGTGGTACTATCCTTTTCCTTATTTCCCATCTACTGAACTTTTACTTGCCCAATTTATTTTTAGAGAGAAAACATATTTTATTTTTATTCTTTCTTTATTTTTTGACTACACCACATAGCATGCAAGATCTTAGTTCCCTGACCAGGGATCGAGCCTACACCCACTGCCATAAAACACCGAGTCTTAACCACTGTACCACCAGGGAAGTCCCTTATTTGCCCAATTTAAAGCTCCTCTAGCAGCTGGGGAGACAGATCTTAGTGTGAACCTTAACCCACCATCTCTAGCTAAAAGATTTTGAACAGTGTATCTCTTACTTTATGAAACAGAAAGAACGTAATCTTTACAGGGCTGTTCTGATGGTTAAAAGTCATAATGCTGGTAAAGTGACTCTACTCAGCAGGAGCATTAAACAGGCCTCTAAGAGAGTGAGTCTTAGTAATTTTATAAAATTTTAATAAAATTCACCATCTGTAATGAAAGGTTCTAATTATGTCAGAATACTGGCGTTAAGGAGGCATCTTTACATGTACGTGTCTGGTGCTAGATTGTGAAATTCCCTCAGAGTGAAGAACTATGTCTGACTCATCTTTCTCTCTCTCTATAGCTTAGGCCATGCATATTGTAGTATTAATACTATGATATAAATTTCATAACAACAGCTCCAAAGGGTTTGCCGTTGATAAGTTAGTTCTGAACACGACAGTAGAAGTTTAGCACTGAAAACATTGCTTTCCCTTTGAGTGTCTATTCAGCTCAATTTGCTTGCAAAGTCATAAGGAACAGGAATCTGTTGAAGAATGTCTTCCGCATTCTCTCCTTTGGCATAGGGAGAAGGTAGGTCTGTTCAGGGCAGCTCCAGCATCTAAGAACAGAAGCCAGTGGTAGTTACGGCCAGCCTGACACAAATGGGCAGCTTCAGTTAATACGACCTCTGCAAAAACTGAGAAGCAAGGTGCGTTTGCAGGAGAAGTTTCCTCTGCTCAGCCTCTGCTTGCTTATGTTGTCATCCATGCTAGGAAAAAGAAGGAGAGAGAGGTGTTTTGAGATTGATTTTTCTTGGCTTGCTCACTGAAAACAACTCTGTGAGAGAGTGGAAGTTCTCAGGAAGATTGAGGGGTGTGGGTCAGATATCTGATCACTGGGAAGGCAGAGTTTCAGTCAGCTTCCACCTCAACACACCAAAGTGTCCTTTCGTGCAGAGTGGAAGTGTCGGTGATCAGCTATGTGAGTCAAGGGTGGAGGTTCATGTCCCCCAAAGGGACTGTGTTCTGTGGGTTGGAGGGGTTCAATAGCCTACTCTGCAGTTTCCATGGGGCTTAGAGCTCACAGGTCTGAGCCAGCAGGGACCACACACAGACTCCCTGATCTAAGAGAGAACCTCAGCCTCTGTGCTGGTGGGACCACTTTTCTAGGAGGGACAGTGATATAGGAAATAGGGGATAACTGTGATGAAGAGAAACTGACAAGAGTCTAGACTCAAAGATAATGACAAATGCTGTCCTTATTGATTGGAGGCAAGGAACAGGGAAGGAAAGGAATGAAGAGAAGGCCACCAGGGCAAGTGAGAGAACGTTGAAATCTACGACAGAAATAGGACATGAGGAAGGGAACTAATTCTGTAGAAGAGACTTTTGATTCTAGATGTCTTAAGTTGATGGTGCCAGTGGTAAAGAGGGCTTCCCTGGTGGCTCAGAGAGTAAACAATCTGCCCACACTGAGGGAGACCTGGGTTCAATACCTGGGTTGGGAAGATCCCCTGGAGGAGGGCATGGCAACCCACTCCAGTATTCTGGCCTGGAGAATCCCCATGGACAGAGGAGTCTGGCAGGCATGTCCATGGGGTCACAAAGAGTAAGACATGACTGAGCGACTAAACACAGCACAGCACATCAGCCTATTGTGGTTAGATATGAGGTGGTTATGAATAAGCTTTAAATTGAATGAACAGGAAATTAAGTCGAGAGGAGACTTTTCATAGGTTGAGTCATACACTCCAGAAATTCATGTGTTGAAGTCCTAGCCCCTATATCTCAGAATGTGACTGTACTTAGAGATGGGACCTTTACAGAGGCAATGAAGTTAAAATGAGGTTACTAGGGTGGGTCTGACTGGTGTCCTAGAGGACAGTTGGACACAGACACAAACAGAGAGTGAAGACCATATGAAGACACATGAAGCCCATGGTCATCTGCAAACCAAGCAGAGGAGCCGCAGAAGAAATCAACCCTGCCAACACTTTGATCTTGGACTTCCAGCCTCCAGAATTGTGAGAAAATACATTCCTATTGTTTAAGCCACCCAATCTGTGGTGCTTTGTTATGGCAGTTGTAGTAAATGAGTACAAGACCAAATATAATTTACCCATCACTATCTTTTCTGGATCCAAAGAAAATCAGAATATCAGCAGCACAGAAGTTGATCACAGTGAATGCAGGCATAGTACCTCTTGGGCCCAGCAATTAATGTGGGAATCTATAAGATCTCAAAGGAGCAGTTTTCAGTTTGTCTGAATATTAGAATCACCTGGAGAATAAAGTGAATTTAAAAAACCTCGATTCCCAGACATCATGTCAGACTCTTCAAGAATTTGGATGGGGGATCCAGGCATCCATCCCTTTTAAAGCTCCTCAGAGATTCCAGTGTGCAGCCAAGATGGCACCAATGATCTCGTGAGATATGCGTCCACCACAGGTCCAGGAAACAGACAGCATGTCTGAAACTCCCTCAGGCAGTGGAGGCCTGGCCATGCTGGGAAGGCCACAGGGCCCGGGAACTCTATGAGACACAGAAGACTCTTGGGTTGGCCTGAGGACTGTACTTGGAAGGCCCAAGAGTGAGTAACACTTTTAGGTGATACAGGACACACTCCTTTGTTCCCCAGAATGTAGTGAACCACTTTTTTTTTTTTTTTAAGAAATATTTATTTATTTGGCTGCACCAGGTCTTAGTTGCAGCATCCAAGATCTATTATTTTCAGTACTTGGGATTGCTGATTTTTGTTGTGGCATGCAAGATCTTTAGTTGCAGCATGATGTGGGATCTAGTTCCCTGACCAGTGATCGAACCATGGCCCCCTGCTTTGGGAATGAGGAGTCTTAGCCACTGGACCACCAGGGAAGTCATAACAATTCATTCTTAATATCTGACAACCCCAACGTCCTGATCTTACATTCAGAGGAATCACCGCTAGAACTCTTACGAGGAATTTCAGAGAGCATTCTTCTGTGCAACCATGCTAATGTCGCATTTCCATGAATTCCACATGGTGATCTTCCCAGCGCCCTTCAATACTTTATCACCATCACCACAAGCAACATCAGTAGCACCTAGGAGCTAGCTAGATATCTCATAGGCTCTGCCATGTAAACTAGCTGTCCTCCTTGAAATGTTCTCATGATCCCTCTAGCGACAATAACTTTAGTTTGGAAAGTATTGGTTAAGATGAATTAATGGAAATGTACTTCTCATAGTGACATTTACCCACCCCTTAAAAACATTGTCATGACCATTCCCCACTGCACAGAATCACTCTCTCTCACAACAGTTCACTCCCTGGAAGTACCAAGTCTCCTTCTCAGACCATCTCTCTGCCTGCTGTGCACCAGGAGAATTCAGTGTTGTCTTACACTGAGAAGATATGAACAAGCATCTCTCAAGCCCTTACCCCTGCCCTGGGTAGAGGATGGAATGGGCCTCAGTGATCACTCTAGACTCGGGGCTCAGTTCAATTCAGTTCAGTTCAGTTACTCAGTCGTGTCTGACTCCTTGCGACCCCATGAATCGCAGCACACCAGGCCTCCCTGTCCATCACCGACTCCCGGAGTTTACCCAAACCCATGTCCATCGAGTCGGTGATGCCACCCAGCCATCTCATTCTCTGTTGTCCCCTTCTCCTCCTGCCCTCAATCCCTCCCAGCATCAGGGTCTTTTCCAATGAGTCAACTCTTCGCATGAGGTGGCCAAAGTACTGGAGTTTCAGCTTCAGCATTAGTCCTTCCAGTGAATACCCAGGACTGATCTCCTTCAGGATGGACTGGTTGGATCTCCTTGCAGTCCAAGGGACTCTCAAGAGTCTTCTCCAACACCACAGTTCAAAAGCATCAATTTTTCGGCGCTCAGCCTTCTTCACAGTCCAACTCTCACATCCATACATGACCACTGGAAAAACCATAGCCTTGACCAGACGGACCTTTGTTGGCAAAGTAATGTCTCTGCTTTTTAATATGCTGTCTAGGTTGGTCATCACTTTCCTTCCAAGGAGTGTCTTTTAATTTCATGGCTGTAATCACCATCTGCAGTGATTTTGGAGCCCCAAAACATAAAGTTTTACACTGTTTCCACTGTTTTCCCCATCTATTTCCCATAAAGTGATGGGATGGGATGCCATGATCTTAGTTTTCTGAATGTTGAGCTTTAAGCCAACTTTTTCACTCTCTTTCACTTTCATCAAGAGGCTTCTTAGTTCCTCTTCACTCTCTGCCATAAGGGTGGTGTCATCTGCATATCTGAGGTTATTGATATTTCTCCCGGCAATCTTGATTCCAGCTTGTGCTTCTTCCAGCCCAGCATTTCTCATGATGTACTCTGCATATAAGTTAAATAAGCAGGGTGACAATATACAGCCTTGACGTACTCCTTTTCCTATTTGGAACCAGTCTGTTGTTCCATGTCCAGTTCTAACTGTTGCTTCCTGACCTGCATACAGGTTTCTCAAGAGGTGGTGAACACAAGGCATCACAGATTGATTTTACAGGGAAGCAGACCCTGATACAGAAATTAACATACAGGAAATTTATAAGTGAGTGATCTCAGGATGAAAAATTGCCAGAGGGAGCAAGGTTGTAAGAGGGATCAAGGTTGTATCAAGGGAGAAGCTGAAGCTGGCTCTCCTTTTAAAAAAATTGAGATGTAGTTGCTTTACAATATTGTGTTAGTTTCTGCTGTGCAACGAAGTGAATCAGCTGTTTATATACACTCATCCCCTCCCTCTCCACCTCCCATTCCACTGATTTAGGCTATCCCCTGAGCTCCCTGTGCCAAACCACAGCTTCCCACTAGCTACCCATTTTTTAAAAATATGTATTTTTAATTGAAGGATAATTGCCTTACAGTGTTGTGTTGGTTTCTGCCATATAACCCCTCCCTTTTGAACCTCCCCACATCCCACCACTCTGAGTCATCAGAAGGCCAGGCCGGGCTCCCTGTGTTATATAGCGGCTTCCCACTAGCTATGTATTTTCCATATGGTATTGTATATATGTCAGTCCCAATCGCTCAGTTCATCTCACCCCTTCCTTTTTTTTTTTTGAAGTCACTCACAAAGTCCGACTCTTTGCAACCCCGTGGACTCTAACACACCAGGCTCCTCTGTCCATGGGATTCTCCAGGCAAGAATACTGGAGTGGGTTGCCATTTCCTTCTCCAGGCACCCCTTCCATTTGAAGCAACCTCCACAGAGGTCTCTGCCAACTCCCTTAAATAGCTTGGACTAGGGTGTTCTCTCAAAGTGGCCTTAAGCTGGAGTGAAGGGGCCTTGTTTCTACACCCCAGTGTTGACTGGCCATTGGATACATGACTAGGGGAAAGAAAAGTGATCGTGAATACAGTGGCCGAAGCACTTTCCCAGAGGGCTGATGACTGCAGGCTATCTGCCAGTGGCAATCTCAGCAACTGAGGGAGTAAGTCCTCCATTCCTGACAGAGGATCTAGGCAGCACATCACAGCATCCATTACACAAAATCAGAGTCGATTTTAAACATGTATCTATTACCTCCTTGCTTAGGAACACATGATCTCCTGATACAAGAATTCATTTCGGGGATTCTGATTTCCCTAGGAGGTCACGGTGGGCAGTGATAGTGACATTGCTGGGCATGTGTCTGGGGGCTTATTGGGCAGACCTGAGGGGGGATGCTGAAGAACACTGATTCATTTGAAGGACGTTCCCAAAGATCATAAATCCCTCTTTCTTCTCTCATTTCCATACTTATCTCAAGTCCAAGTGTCTCAAGTGTCTTCATGATCTCACTTTCCCTCTGCTCCAGTTTACACTCTGTCTTCTGTAATGTTCCAGTTTTGTGAGTGATAGCTCTCAGTTGTTTTCCAGCTTAGTGTTGAAAGGGCTCACTCCTCTTTACCCCCACAACCTCTGTGGCCAGCTGATGGGTACCCAACCTCATAATTACAGTAAACACATGGTGCTTTGGTTGGAAGGCGCAAGGATACAGGGATATGGAGGAATTATAAACTTTGAGATTATTGGAATATCACTGTAACTTTCCCAACTTTATGCACCAATGGGAAACAGAGGACACCAGGATGGCTGACAGGACCTATCTGCTTTCTTTTTGTTTTTAAATTTTTATTTATTTATTTTTGGCTGTGTTGTCTTTGTTTGCTGCATGTGCTTTTCTCTACTTGTGGTGAGTAGGGGCTACTCTTCATTGCCATGCACAGGCTTCTAGGGGATATATACATATCCTCTCACTTTTAAGCCTCCCTCCCACCCATCCCTCCCACCCTTCTGGGTCATCACAGAGTGCCAGATTGGCACTTTCATCAAGAGTCTCTTTAGTTCCTCTTTGTTTTCTGCCATAAAGGTGGTATCATCTGCATATCTGAGGTTATTGATGTTTTTCCTGGCAATCTTGATTTCAGCTTGTACTTCATCCAGCCCGGCATTTCTCATGATGTAATCTGCATATAAGTTAAATAAGCAGAGTGACAATATACAGCCTCAACATATTCCTTTCCCAATTTGGAACCAGTCCGTTGTTCCACGTCCGGTTCTAACTGTTGCTTCTTGACCTGCATACAGATTTCTCAGGAGGCAGATCAGGCAGTCTGGTATCCCCACCACTTTAAGAATTTTCCAGTTTGTTGGGATCCACACAGTCAAAGGCTTTGATGTAGTCAACGAAGGGGATGTTTTTCTAGAATTCTCTTGTTTTTTTCTATTATCCAACGGATGTTGGCAATTTGATCTCTGGTTCTTCTGGATTTTCTAAACCCAGCTTGAACATCTGAAAGTTCTCAGTTCATGTATTGTTGAAGCCTTGCTTAGAGAATTTTGAGCATTACTTTGCTAGTGTGTGAGATGAGTGCAATTGTGCAGTAGTTTGAGCATTCTTTGGCATTGCCTTTATTTGGGATTGGAATGAAAACTGACCTTTCCCAGTCCTGTGGCCACTGCTGAGTTTCCAAAGTCGCTGGGATATTGAGTGCAGCACTTTAACAGCATCTTTTAGGACTTGAAGTAGCTCAACTGGGATTCTATCACCTCCACTAGCTTTGCTTGTAGTGATGCTTCCTAAGGCCCACTTGACTGCGCATTCCAGGATGTCTGGCTCTAGGTGAGTGATCACACCATTGTGGTTATCTGGGTCATGAAGTCTTTTTTGTATAGTTCTTCTGTGTATTCTTGCCACCTCTTCATATATATATATATGTCAGTCCTCATCTCCCAGTTTATCTCACCTCCTCCGTTAGAAGCAATGTCCACAGAGGCCTCAGCCGACTCCCCTAGATAACTTGGACTGGGGTGTTCTCTCAAAGTGGTCCTGAGCTGGTGTGAAGGAGCCCTGCTTCTATACCCCAGTGTTGATCAGCCACTGGATACTTTACTATGGGAAAGGAAAGCGATCCTGATACAATAGAGCACGGGCTCTAGGGTCCGCAGATGGGCACTGGGGCGCATGGGCTTTGGTAGTTGCAGCACTCAGGCTCAGTAGTTGTAGCCCCTGGGCTCTAGAGCACAGGCTCAAGTTGCTCTGTGGCATCTGGGATCTTCTTGGATCAGGGGCGTCTCCTGCACTGTCAGGCAGATTCTTTACCACTGAGCCACCAGGGAAGCCCAGGACCTATCTGCTTTCAAGCAGAATCCTATTTCCAAGATCAAAACAGAAAAAGAATAAACAGATATATTAACCCCCTTCTTCTCAGCTCCAGTCTGGCAGACAGGTCTCTCTGACACTGATTACATGAGTCTGGAATTACTGGTTTTCTTCCTATAGCCTGTGACATTCTCATTCTCTCCCTGACATCACTACACCAGAGTCTTTTTTCCCCTCTATCCCCAGAGTGTGAAGCTCCTGGGGCTTGCTTCAGCCTTTTGCCAGAGCTCTGCCATTTTTGCAGAAGCTGAAGTTGGGTTTCTTACAGCTAGAAGAGTCTGGTGCTTTAACTACTCGACAGACTGTGTGTTTGTGTGGGTGCACATGTGCATGCTCAGTTGTATCCAACTCTTTGGGACCCCGTGGACTATAGTCCATCAGGCTCCTCTGTCCATGAAATTTTCCAAGCAAGAATACTGGAGAGAGCTGCCATTTCCTTCTCCAAGGGATCTTCCTGACCCAGGGATCAAACCCACGTCTCTTGTGTCTCCTTCACTGGCAGGCAGTTTCTTTACCACTGAGCCACCTGGGAAGCCCATAGATAACTAGTATCTGAATGTATATCTACACCTATATAACTGAGCCACTTTGCCGTACACCTGAAACTAACACAACATCATAACTCAACTATACTTCAATTAAAAAATGGGCAAGCAGTTATTTCTTAGAAGAAGCCTAAAAGGCTAACAAGAGCATGATAATTAGACAAATGGAAATAAAAATGCCAATAAGATCTTTTTCTTTCATTTATTTTTATTAGTTGGAGGCTAATTACTTAACAGTATTGTAGTGGTTTTTGCCATACATTGACATGAATCAGCCATGGATTTACATGTGTTCCCCATCCCGATCCCGCCTCCTGCCTTCCTCCCCAAGATCTCTCTTTATGCTCACTTGGTTGGCAAAATTTAGAGGGTTAACTAATTAATTGGCTAATTAATTAACTCATGCCAAAGACTGCTTAGTTGCAGGGTGGCTCAGTTAATAAAGCATCTGCCTGCAATGCAGGAGACCCAGTTTCAATCCCTGGGTTATGAAAATACCCTGGAAAAGGGAATGGCAACCCACTCCAGTATTCTTGCCTGGAGAATTCCATGGGCAGAGGAGCCTGGGAGGCTACAGTCCATGGGGTTGCAAGGAGTTGGACATGACTGAGCAACTAACATTCAAGCAACTCAAAGGTTGCTTGGGATGTCATATTAGGGAATGGTCTTGCACTTCTGGGGGCAGAAGTAATTTGGGGGACCATCTGGCATTACTTGTTGCATTAATCTCACTCTCAGATATATATTCAGAGAAATTCTCACACATGTCCTTGGTGGAACACGAGAAAGGAAGTTAGTCAGTGTCTGCAGCAGTGACAAGATGGGGATAATCTAGGTGTCTGTCACTGGGGGATTAGATACGGACAGTGTGGTGGAATAATGTGCAGAAGTTAGAAGCAATGAACTAGATGTACACACAGTAACGTGCATAAATTAAAAAAAACATGGCACCGAGAAAAATGGAGCAACAGTACAGGCAAACAAAGAAATCAGGCTCACCACAAATAATGCACGGAAGTGAAGGGAATACATCAAATGCATTAGAATGGCTGGAGACCAAGGAATGAGAAGAGCACCTAAAGATACAAGGCTATGAGGAAAGAAAACTAGAGAAAATAGGTATGGTACCACTATGGGAGGGAGCCATGAGCTGAGAAGCGTGATTAACTCAGCATCTGAGGTTACAAAACAAACAGGAAGGAAAACAAAAGGAAACAAAAAGTGAAGAAAGTAATAAGAAGAGAAAATGTAGGGTGAAAAGGCAAACAGTTAATAAAATAAATTTTGTATCCAGTACAAAAGCAAAACTCAACTATATGTTACATTAACACAACATTATAAATCAACTGTACTTGAATAAATTTAAAGCAAAAAACAAACAAACAAAAAACAAACAAAAAGCCCTATATGCTACATACCCCTTATATACAGGAAAGTCACTCAGAAAGTTAGAAGTGGAAGACTGGACAAAGACATATCAAGGCAGAAAACACCGAATGAAAGTGGGAAAGGCTAAGATGTACAAGAAAGCTCCAAGCCTCATAAATCTTTGGAAGTAAATATCATGTCATCAAAATATCAATACTTGACACATGGACTGTAGGAAATGGAAGGAGAAATAAATTTAATGACAATGACAGTAACAAATGATACCTGTAGACCTGCAGTAGATCAGGCAGATTAAGAAATAAGGGTGTATATGAATCAAATAGTATGATTAATAAGGAATTCCTAATAAATATACATTGACACCAGTAACAGGGAATTCACTTTCTTTTAAGTATTCACAGGTGATCTACCAAAATTGATCATACTTTAGGTCACAAAGAAAACCTTAAAAAATTATAAATGCAATCAATTATTTTTAAAAATCACAAAATTAAGGGAAAATCCTTTCACCAGGCAACTAAAAAATTTCCTCTTTTAAAACATTTCTGAGGTCAAAGGAGAAAATAAAACTGAAATTACAGACTTGATAACAATTATAACCAAAACACTACCTATCAAAACGTAAGAGACATGATTAAAACAGGTCTTTAAACAACTGGAAAAAGTACCAACAAAGAAAAATAAAAATAAATTAACTAGGCATTGAAACTAAGAACTTAGAAAAATATCACCAAAATCAGTGAAGATAAAAACAGACATTAATGAATAAATCAAACAGAAAACCCCAACAGAATATATGAATAAACTCAAAAGCTTTTCTATGAAAAATAGATAAACCACTGAATAGGCTAATCAAGAAAGAAGGGACAATGAATTAAACATACATCTTTTGAAAAACTATATTAAATGGATGACTTTGTAGGAAAATATAAATTACCATTTTTTTTCAAGAAGAGAAGGTTAAATAAACATAACAATAATAGTGAAAAAAATTGAGAATGTTATTGGAGAGCCACATCTCCAAACATATCAAGCCAGATGGTTTCACTCACTAATATTTTTAGTCTTCAAGAAGATAAATTTAGTAGCATTTACATTTTTTTTTTTTAGCAATCACAGAGAAAGAAATCTTTCAAAATAATAAGAAACCAACACAGCATTCATCCAAGCTTTTCAAAGAAACTGTAAGAAACTACAGACAAATTCTCATTATGAATACCTATGCAAAAATCTTACATAAGATACTATCAAATGGAATTCAGCAGGATATTAATATACATCACAACCAGGTAAGGCTGTGATAATTATTCATTATAAGTAGAACTGTTGACAAAGAAATATATCTTCTCAGTTTTCTTCTTCCCATATCCACTCAGATTCAAAATTTAGATATTAATTTCTAAAAGAAGTCACTCACTCAAATATTTTTTGAGATCTAGGCAACCAACTCTAGTATTCTTGCCTGGAGAATCCCATGGATAGAGGAGCCTGCCAGGCTACAGTCCACGCGGTCACAAAGAGTCAGACACGACTAACACTTTCACTTTCAGGCCTTACTGGAGTTTGGGGGACTCATAGGATGAGTTACATCATGGAGCATGTGGCTTTTTCCTTTTCTTCAGTTTTCACACCCAAATCTAATCAAGATACTCAGCAGAACAAAAGACCTCATGAATCAAGACTTTCCTGAGAGGACCGATTAAGATGGCAGAATAGTCAAACATGAGGCTCACCTCCTCCCACATTACATCAAAAATGTATCTACATGTGGAATGATTCTCACAGAATATATACTGAATGCTGGCAGAAAACCTCAGACTCTCAAAAAGGCAAGAACATCTCTAAATAACCTGGTAGGACAATATTTTCCTGAGAGATTAGCTTTTGTGAAAACACACACACACATATATAATCTCTCAGGAAATTAGTGTTAATGGAATGTTACTATTGTATTTTTAAATTTAATGAACAGTATAAAATAATACATAGCTTACAGTACAAGAAACTGAAATATACATATTAATTCATATATATCTATAAAACATTTTAGAATTATCAGAATATTAACAGCAGTTACTTCTGAGTATTAAAATTTTGGCTGATTTTTATTTTTTTTTTTGTATACTATTCTTTTTATAATGTGTTTTATATTTGTAATTTAAAAAATATTTTAAAAAGAAATAAGAGCTACTTTCTTCCCAAGTCACTTGGAAACAATCAAATACCCACATTTTTATTTTGTCTGTTTTACATGCACATATTTTGTACCAGATGTAGGGCCCACCTCAATCAGTTCCTTGCTTGTTTCATCCCAGGAGCTGCTACATCTGCTCAAGGAGACAGTATTGGGATCCCCAGGCAGTTCTGGAAGACTGGAAAAGCCAGGACTGGGCCAAGGTGTCAGTATAGACGGAGACATTCTCTGAGCTTGGTTTCTTTGGGAGCTGGGTTTTGCCCCAGGTGCAGGCACAGTTGATGCTTTCGCTCAGAAGAACAATTTAGAATCCTGCTGAGGGGTCAAGTGAGGCACAGGGCTCAAGCGAGCCACAGGTAAAGCATTAAGGTCTGTCCAGAGCCACTGGGTCACCCAGGGCAGGGAGGTCAAAAAGTAGAGATTCTGAGGTCTGCGGGCCTCCAGTCTCCATATCTTCAAAAAGAACTAGGCTAGAATGCTGTAGAGAAAAGGGAATTGGTGGTAAGGAGAGGAAGAGCCAAAAAGGGATTGTCCAGACAAACTCATGGGGTCTTCCTGCAGAGGTGACGTCCAGGATATGGAAGAGGGCCAACCCTGAGTTCCAGACCTCTCCTTTCATGGAGATCATCCAAAATCAGCAAGCGGCAGCAGGCCCGGGAGACTTCTTCCCAGATTTTGCTCTTTACCACAGATCTTTATGAATGAGGAGTGTTTGATCTCGTCCCAGCTCTGTAACTGGACCAGGTATTATTCCACTTTTCTGACAGAGATCATGAGCTTCAGAGAAATTTGATGCTTATAGGGCTGGTAAGTGGGGGAGGCAGGACTCAAGCTCTATATGAGTCAGTTCAGTCACTCAGTCGTGTCCGACTCTTTGCAACCCCATGAATCGCAGCACGCCAGGCCTCCCTGTCCATCACAAACTCCCGGAGTTTACTCAAACTCATGCCCATTGAGTCAGTGATGCCATCCAGCCATCTCCTCCTCTGTCACCCCCTTCTCCTCCTGCCCCCAATCCCTCCCAGCATCAGGGTCTTTTCCAATGAGTCAACTCTTTGCATGAGGTGGCCAAAGTATTGGAGTTTCAGCCTCAGCATCAGTCCTTCCAATGAACACCCAGGACTGATCTCCTTCAGGATGGACTGGTTTGATTTTCTTGGAGCGGGTTAGTTGACACCAAATCCTGATCCTTTCCAATTTCCAAAGCTGATTCCATTTCCCTGAATGAGCCACAGGCCTTTAGATATTCCTAAAACTGGACATTGGCTCAATAGTTCTAAAAGCTTATTCTCACCACCTCTGGAAGGATGCCCAGGAAGTTGGGGTGCTCCACCAGAGACACGATCTGGGGCTGGGCATGAGGTAGCAGTTTCCACTGGCTTCTGCTCTAGTCACAGGCTCGATAGAATCTTTGGGAAATGCAGTGGACTTTATTTTGCTTCCACCCTCAATTTGTGGCCTGGTTTCCTTGAAGACCCAGAGTCTCCTACATTCCTCGAATTCCCCACTCCCTGTCTCACTAGAATCCAGGGAAGGGAAAAGCACTTGTGTCTTCACTACCAAGCACTCCTCTTATTTGGGATTTGTTTCGATGAGTAGAGGCATTTCAGGGAGACAGTACAGTAGGGCTGATGGGATTAGATGAGAACATAGAACAATCTAATCCCATCAGCTCTAATCAATCTATATTGATTAGAACAATATAAGCAGTGTGACCTCCATTAAAATCACCCAAACTGTGTAGTTTTATGGTTTCACAAGTATTTTCCTGGCATTATAGCCAAACTCATGGCCATGAAAATGCCAATATCTTGTCTTTCGAAGTGGCAGATACAGGCTACTAACAGAATGTGTAGGAGAGTCCTTTATAACTCTGGACTGCCTAATATGAACTAATGGTGTTTTCCTGACCACATGCTAATGTAGAATGAGTGAGTGGTTCTGAAGGCAGCAGGAGCAACAGTGACTAGCAAAGTGAGTTGGAGGCAGCATAGAGAAGGGCCTTGAAGTGGAGTAAGCTGGCTCCCATTCAGCAGGCCCCGCCATCACCTACCTTCGCACACTGCGCCTGCCCACTCATTGTGCCCACAGTCAGAGGTCTCAAGCTGCTCACATTCAGCCAGTGCTGCTTCTGTCCCACTGCACAGGGCTCCCTGAATAAACACAGGCTGGTCCTCCTCTGCCACTGGCAGATACAACGTGCCTGCAGGTGTGTGCTCGGCTGTCCCACAGCCCAGCTCCCGGCACACCACGGCCACATCCTTCATGTCCCAGCCGTCATCACACACGGTGCCCCAGCAACCTTCCTCTTCCACCTCCACTCGCCCTTCACAACGGTGGGGACAATTCATCAACTGTATTTTAGGTGGAAATTCTGCGAACAGAAGGGGTCAGAGCACACTCAGAAATGCCCTCTTAGGGCAGCTTCCAGTGTTAAGAGAGGTTGTTTGATAGTGGTGGTGGTGTGTGGTATGAGGCAGTGAAAGTGAAAGTGAAGTCGCTCAGTAGTATCTGACTCTTTGCGACCCTGTGGACTGTAGCCTACCAGGTTCCTCCGTCCATGGGATTCTCCAGGCAAGAATACTGGAGTGGGTTACCATTTCCTTCTCCAGGGCATCTTCCCAACCCAGGGATCGAACCCGGGTCTCCTGCATTGTAGGCAGACGCTTTTAACCTCTGAGCCACCAGGGAAGCCCGGTATGAGGCAGAGGACTTGCTAAATAAGGAATCACCAAGCTTTGCTCTATCCCATGCCATTACCATCTCCTAAAACATCCCACCCCACCTAAGGCCCCCACTCAAAGTCACCTGGGAAAAGGCCTTTCTGAAAACAAGGGAATACAGGCACGGAGAGACTTATAGTTTGATTTTTATGAACTCAAAAAGATCTTAGAAAAAGAGGAGTCCAGAATCAGGTCTTTCCTGAAAATGGACACTGAGGCTTGGAATAAAGAAAGGCCTAGAAGAAGTCAACTGAGTTACTCAGTTTTCTTTTGCTCCTCCCTGTTGCTGACTTCACCAGTCACAGTCCCGTGGTCTCTGCAGAGGAAAAGGATGAACACATCACATGGACTGGTTAATCTCTACTTATTTGCTTTTTGTTGTTGTTGTTTTATTTTTTGCTTTTTAAACTGGAGTAATTGTTTTTATTTATTTAAGTTGAAGGATAATTACAATATTGTGTTGGTTTCTGCTATACATCAACATGGATCAGCCACAGGTATACAAATGTTGCCTCCCTCTTGAGTCTGCCTTCCACCTCTCACCCTATCCCAACCCTCTAGGTTGTCACAGAACCCCGGTCTGCGTTCCCTGAGTCATATAGCACATTCCCATTGGCTATCTATTTCACATACGTGAGGTATATGTTTCCATGCTACTCTCTCCATTTGTCCCACCTTCTCCTTCTTACATGCCCCTGCCCCATGCCCATAAGTCTGTTCTCTAGTCTGTGTCTGAACTGGAGTAATGTTTAAAGAGACTCTTTTCTCAGGTACACGAACACCAATGTTCACTGCAGCATTATTTACAAAAGCCAAGACATGGAAGCAACCTAAATGTCCACTGACAGATGAATGGATAAAGAAGATGTGGCACATATGTACAATGGAATATCACTCAGCCATAACAAAGGATGGAATAATGTCATTTGTAGCAATATGGATGGACTTAGAGATCATCATATTAAGAAATGTTAGACAGAGAAAGACAGATATCATATAGTGTCACTTATACATGGAATCTAAAAAAAAAAAAAGGCTACAAATGAACTTATCTACAAAACAGAAACAGAATCACAGACACAGTAAACAAACTTATGGTTATTTACCAAATGGGAAAGTGGTGGAGGGATAAATTAGGAGGTGGGAATTAACATATTCACACTACTATGCATAAAATAGATAACCAACAAAGGCCTACTGTAAAGCACAGAGAACTGTATCAATATTTTGTAATAACTAGTAAGGGAAAAGAATCTTAAAAGGAATATAAAACAGAATCACTGTGTTATATGCCTGAAACTAAAATGACATTGTAATTCAACTACACTTCATTAAAAAAAATTTAAGGACTTCCCTTATAGTCCAGTGGTTAAGACTCTGTGCTTCCACTGCAGAGGGTGTGGGTTCAATCTCTGGTCAGGTAACTAAGATCCTGCACATCATGTGGCTCAGCCAAATTCCTTTTTTTAATTAAAAATTTTTTTAAATAATTAAAAAGAAACTCTTTTCTTTGGGATATCTAGCAAAAAGGAGGGATATAAAACTGAAGACGTCAGTGGTCAGCTCTGCCTGTCTGAGAAGTTAATAGAGAAATGCAGAGGAAAGAGGGAAGGCAGAGACAGAACTCTTTGCTAGTCACACATTAAGCCATGTCCATTCCTGACCCTCCCACCAAATTTACTTTTTTTTTCTGGCCCAAGCCTGTTTGTATGGGATTCCTGTCATTTGAGACAAAAATTCCCCATTTTACACAATTACCACGTTCATGACAAAGCCCCTATAAAAAGTTAAGTTTCTAAGAATTATAAGTAACAATGTAAATATGATTCCCAAAAATTAATAGCTTGAAAAGAGCAAACATATGTAAGACTCTATAGAAACTGAATACATCAAACAACTTGTTTAATAGAAAAATAAAAAACTGAACTTTGCATATCCTAAATAGAAAATTCACAATTTTCAAATTCCATTTATAGCATTTAGAAAAAATGTTAACTGTGTGTTATTTCAAAAGATATTATTAGTAAATCCCCAAATGATACAGGCCATATTCTTTGATAAAATTTAATACAGGGATAATAAAAAGCTTTTAGAAAAGAAATGTATAAGAATCTAAAAAAGTGTATAAATGAACTTATCTACAAAACAGAAATAGGGTTACAGATGTAGAAAACAAGTTTATGGTTACCATGGGGTAAGTGAGGGAGGGACACACTACTATATATAAAATAGATAACTAACAAGATCTACTATATAGCACAAGGAATTTGACTCAATACTCTGTAATGACCTATATGGGAAAATAATCTAAAAAAGAGTGGATATATGTACATGTATAACTGGCTGGGGCTTCCCAGGTGGCAAAGTGGTAAAGAACCTGCCTGCCAATACAGGAGATGCAAGAGAAGTGGGTTCGATCCCTCGGTCAGGAAGATGCCCTAGAGGAGGAAATAGCAACCCATTCGGGTATTTTTGCTTGGAGAATCCCCACCGATAGAGGAGCCTGGTGAGCTACAGTCCATAGGGTGGCAAAGAGTAGTAACAAATGACGTGACTTAGCATGCATGCATGCACACCTGGTTCACTTTGCCGTACACCTGAAACTAACATGACATTGCATATCAACTATACTCCAATAAAAATTAAAAAAAGAAACTAATAAAAGAGGATAAACATCTATTCATAAGAAATTATTAAGTTTCAGGCTATAAAATTCAGTGAAACACAAATTTTACATACTTTGGAAATTAAACAAATGAAAATATTATACATCAAAATCTGTAGGATGAGATGAAAGTGGTACTTAGAAGAAACTATACCGTTTTAAATTCATTTATTAGGAGACAAAGAAGAAAAATGAATAAGCATTTGCTTAAGAAATTAAAGAACCACATAAAATAAACTGAAAAGGAAGAAAGATATATTCAAGATAAAGGAGAAACAAATGAATCAGAAAACCAAAACTCAAATATATTTGAGTAAAAAAACTAAGCCTGGTTCCTTAAAAAGAGCAATAAAATTGACAAGCATATGGCAAATATGATTAAGAAAAAGAGATCACACAAACTAGAAATGAGAAGAGAGCATAAATGCATATATAAAGGTTGTTTCCAAGTTAGATGATAATACTATGGACAACATTCTGTGATAAATTTAGGTATAATCATCCATATTATTCTAACAAGGAATAGAAAATTTGAAGACTAACAAAAAAAGATTTGACAGTGGAGGTAAGGATTTAAGAAGCTCAGAATGTTGTTTGGGCTAGTTCCAAAGACTTTGCAAGTAGATAATTCCAACACGGTTTTAAACTGTTGCAGAGCACAGAAAATATGGAAAACCTCTGAAAACATTCTTATGAGGCAAACCTATCCCTGAAACCAAAATTGGTTCAAAAAATAAAACTCATAAATAAAGTTGCAAACATTTGCAATAAATATTAAGTTGTACGTAGCTGCTACCTATGATATAATGACTGAGAAGGGTTTATAGCAGGAATTCAATGATTATTCCATATTAAGAAACTTATTCAGGCACTTCTCCACAATAATAAATTAAAGGGAAAAATATTATATATACAGCCATCATTTTAAAATAGTGGCAAAGAGCAGTTTTTCAATTCTGTAGTTCTAGTCTAGAGTTTCATCTTTGTACCTACTTGCTGTGTGATGGTGGGTAAGTTACTTATTCTAAATATCATTTCCTCACTAGTAAAATGAGAGTTGTCAGTGGAGATTAAATGAGATAATCCTAGTAAAGCTTTGAATCCTAGAATCTGGTTTGTCCATGGGGTTTTCATTGTTTCCTTGAGTACTGACAAGGTTTGGTTGTAGCCCCTTGCTCGCTGAGAGCTCTGAATATGCAACCGTCTTTGTCTCCTCCCTCCAATGCCTCACTTACCCCACTCCCAGGGCTGACTTGATCCTAGTGCAGTATTTACGTCACACCTATCTGAAGATGTAAGTGAAAGGGGAACCGGAAGGCCAGTGATGCTGCTGTTCAGACCAGTGAGAAGGAGAGACAGGGAGAGCTGACAGCTTCTTTTGTTGAACTCCGATTCCTCGAGGGAGAGGAAAACCCATGGAAAGGACGCACAAGCCATTGTTTGGCATAACGGCAACCAGTGCTCTGGGACGAGGCGTCGGACTTGTCCTACCTGCGACGTGGAGTACCGCCACGTCCGTCACCGCGCTGGGCCCCCAGGCCGTTGTCGGCCTCGCAAGCATAGCTCCCACAATGCCTTGCGGTCACAGAGCGGTTGAAGGAAGCTCCTCCTCCAGAAGGAGCCGAGGTGTTCCCCAGGGCAACATCTTCATGATAAAACCGGTACAGAATGGCGGGAGATGCTCTCTTGTCCTCACAGCGAAGCTCCACCACGTCCCCGGTCAAGGCCTGGGCCCTCCCCAGTCAAGGCCTGGGCCCCGGGAACACTGAAGGTGAGGACAGGACGTGACACTGGAACTGATAAAGGACGGTTCATCAGGGAGGGTCTCTTGTGCGGGCACAGACTTATAACCCACTCTCTCTATTCTCACTGTGTCCACATAGTACCTCTCAAGCCCTGGGGTTTCTTCCCCACTATCCCACCTTCTGAGCTAACGCTGCAGAGACGGTTCCCTGTGGAGCTTTGCCAGCTTCCGGGGAGGAGTTCTGGAGAGCCTGCGTCTGACCGGGCCTCAGAGCCTGCTTCCTGTCTCCCCTTGTCATCTTCCTTCGGCTCTTCTGCCCCTGTTGTCACTGCTGCCGCTGCCACCACGGCTGCAATCACAATCCTAGCGTGTTAATGGCTTCCTAACCTCTTCACAGCCCTGATTCTTATCCTTGGAACATCCTCACTGCCACAGAAGGAAACCAACCAATCGCAGTTGGGACTCTCCGGCTAATTAGGAGAATTAGCTACTTACTTCTTCTCACAGTGACGTTCACTGCCTCGCTCTGGATGAGGCCGTAGCCGTTGTCAGCTGTGCCGTAGTAGCGCCCGGCCTGGCTCTCCCAGATAACGGGGATCTCCAGCTCGGCTCTCTGGGAGCGCTGGCTTTTCTGCCCCAGACTCTCCCTCGTGTCCTCTCTGTGGCAAGAGAATGTGGTTTTCCCGGTGCCTTTGGCTACAGAGCAGACAAGGACCAGCGTCTCCCCTTCAACACCTGGTCCTCCTGGGGCTGGGTCTCCAGGAACACTCCAGACACAGGGATTCCTGTGTGAACACAGGACGAAGGGTGAGGGCCTGGAGTGGAGGCTGGTACCACCTGCCGGCAGGCGGAGCTGGTGGGATGTTTAGGCAGAGAAATGTTTTTTTATCAGGGAGGGTACATTCTGAGAGCCCTCAGGCAGGATCACCCTGCTCCTGAATGCTCTAAAAATTCCAGCTTGCACTTCCTCCACACTCATTAGCCTTTGCTAATGACCACGGCCCTTAGTGATCTTGCTCCTTCCTGACCTCCAGATAAACTCAGGACAGCAGGAGTGATGGGAAGGGGGCTGACAGGGGAGTCCCCACCCACTTCCACTGCTTATTCACTGCATGATCTTCATAGATCAGTTAATCTCTCTGATCCTCAGTTTTCTCAAAGGTAAAGTGTGGATAACCATACCAACTTCATAGCGTTCTCATGAAGATGAAACAGCATGCATGTACAGAACCTGTTACACTGAAGATGTCCAGAAATGGTGGCTGTTGCTGGTACTACTCTCCACTGATGTGGTTGAGATAGGAAATGTAACTAATGCCAGAGTGCCTGGCTTCAGATTCCAGCTGTGCCGCTTATTTGCTGGGTTCCCTTGGGGAAGGCCACCAAACAGCTCCGTGCTTCCAGTTCCTCATGTGTAAAGTGAGGATGACATACTATCCACTTTACAGATATTTTTCACCTACTTCACAGGGTTACTCTGAGGACTAAATATAAAACTGCTCTGATCAGTGCCTTCCTAGTACTTGATAAACTTTCTACAAGTCTTCCCCTCTGCAAATATTTCTGAGCATCAGAGGGGTTCTGAATTGAATTTAACAGCTTGGTTTAGTAAACTTTTAATAAATGCTGAGGATTCTTATGGATATTTCTCACATCATCATTATCACCATCTTCACTTTGTTCCTCCATTGCTCTAGCTGGCTTAAATGTGCTTCCTAGTTGGGGGTCATTCTCTGTAGACGGAGACCATGATTTATCTCTTGGTTCACTGAGTATTCCTCAGTGCTAAGCATACATAAATGCTCTAGAGAGATTATTATTGTTTTTTTAAACTACTTCTTTACTTTTTAAAAAATAAATATTCTTTAAACTATTTAAAAATACATATGTAAGCTATACATATGTATTTTAAATTTATTTATTTGGCTGCACTGGATCTTGTTGCAGCTTGTGAGATCTTTTAGTTGCGGGGTGGCTCAGATGATAAAGCATCTACCTCCAATGCAGGAGACCCGAGTTTGATCCCTGAGTCAGGAAGATCCCCTGGAGAAGGGAATGGTAACCCACTCCAGTATTCTCCAGAGGAGCCAAGTGGGATACAGTCTATGGGGTCACAAAGAGTTGGACACGACTGATCGACTAACACTTCCACTTTCTATGGGGTCTAGTTCTCTTACCAGGGATTGAACCTGGGCCCCCTGCCTTGGGATCATGGAGTCTTAACTGCTGGACCACCAGGGAAATCCTATTATTATTATTTTTTTTTTCTGGTAGGGAGAGCAGAACTATTGGGAAATGATGCCATGGTAGCAGTTAATAAAACAGAGCCTGATTGGGTCATTGTGGCCCCCACAACCACAGGCACAGAGGCAGCACAGTTGAATGAAGAACACAGGTCTGAGTGGGAACTACAGTTCTCTGCCCACCCAGCCTAGCAGCCCAGTACCAATGCTCACTTTGCACTTGTATATAGGACTGGTGACTCTGCTTTGAGACACTGTGAGACACTGTCATTGCCCCACACCTGTAATATCCTGAGTCTTCTTTCCATATTGTTGAGATCCAAAACTCTGGGGAGTCCCAGTCTGACCTCAGGGTATAGCCACCCTTGTAGAAGGAGTAGCGAAGTTGGGTCTCTGATCTGTCTTCAGGGAGCTGGGTCCACAGGACAGGGTGACTGAGGCTTCCTCGGTGGGCTGCGAGGGTCTGGTTGTCAATTGAGGTTCTGGAAACAGCTCTGGAGGGAAGAATTAGGCAGAGGCCACCAGTCAGTGAGGTATAGAGTTCTTGTTGAGGAGTGCCTTCTCAGCCCCAGTGAGCAGGAAACAGGCCCAGACTCCAGGATCGCAGCCACCCACCATTTCTCCCTTCCTGCATGGTCTTCTCTGCACTGCACCTTGCTCCTTCCACCCAGGCCCTACTCCTTCCCAGTCTCATCCACTTAAACAGTGAGACCCTCACCTTGGAGAGTGAACCATGCAGATCTTGTTTCTTCCGTGTCATCTATAAATACGAACACTCTCCTTTTTGCCTTACAATAATAGGAGCCACTGTCACTGGGTCTTGTGTTTGAAATGATATAGGTGTTATAATAAGCGGGTAGCCAAGCTCCATCTTTGTAGAACATCAGTCTCTTTATTTTATTATTGTCTCTGCCAGAGCACCTCACCACCACCTGGTCTCCTTCATAGACATAGTATGACATATCGATACTCAGCCAGTCTGCAAAAGATGCAAAAATATCTATGATTCCAGGGCTCCCCACCCCCATCCCAGCCCTCTAGCTTCTGTTCATAAGGCAGAGGGATGGTTCAAACTCATATAAAAGAAGCTGGGCAGCCATAGGTCCCTTGGGACCTACTGGCTCTCTTGGCTTCCTTGCTTAGCAAAGGTGAGCTCTGTTTCACTTAGTGACATCTTTTGTCTTCCACACATCCTAATAGCTATATGTCTATTGAAAAGATTTTGATCCCTTTTTCTTTTCTGGGTGCCAATACTTTTCTGGAACAAATATGGATTTAAAACAGTTCTGCTTTACATCCCCTAATATCCATTCAAGGTGACCTCATATCCCTGTGGCAGCCATAATTAACCTTTGCTTTTGTCATTCCTTAGAGGCTCAGCCCGGTAGTACAATTCAAAAAGCTTCCCTTTGTCATTCTCCTTGGATGAAACAAGCTGGGCCACTGAGATATCAGCCCTGGGATCTACAGCTTCAATATTCATAATTCTCCACTTGGATGTTTTTTTCAGAGGTGTTTGGATGATCCCTAAGAGAAGAGAAGTGGGCTCCTCTACTTGTTCAGGTCATTGCCTCCCCATAAAAGAGAGTGGTCACCAGAGAACGAATGAACAGCCTGGTGTTTTGGATCTGCCCCAGGAGGAAAAGCAAACAATACAGTGGAGAGGAGCAAGAAGACTATTGCCTGAAAGTTCATGCAGAAAGAAGGGGGAGTCAACCACCACACTGCTGTGATTCAACCCTGCAGCCCTGGCCTTTTTTTGGGGAAATTTTTTTGATTGACAGTGGAACTAAAAATTTACATTTAAAAATCAATTTGTAATTGTAGTTTAGTTCAGTCGCTCAGTCGTGTCCGACTCTGTGAGCCCATGGATTGCAGCACTCTGGGCTTCCCTGTCCATCACCAACTCCCAGAGTTTACTCAAACTCATGTTCATCGAGTTGGTGATGCCATCCAACCATCTCATCCTCTGTCATCCCTTTCTCTTCCTGCCTTCAATCTTTCCTAGTATGAGGGTCTTTTCAAATGAGTTGGTTCTTCACATCAGGTGGCCAAAGTATTGGACTTTCAGCTTCAACATCAGCCCTTCCAATGAATATTCAGGACTGATTTCCTTTAGGATGGACTGGTTGGATCTCCTTGCTGTCCAAGAGACTCTCAAGAGTCTTCTCCAACACCATAGTTCAAAAGCATCAATTCTTCGGCCATAGTACCTTGGGATATTATAGTACATTGGGATAAATTGCAGGGAAAATGTTTGTTGTTCTGATGTAAATTCTAATCCCTGGTCTGAACTTTGGATCATTCCCCTTCAGTGTAAAGAGAGGCAGTGCCAGACATGAAGGAACAGAGTGGGAAAAGAGACTACCTTTGAGAGGGTTTTCTTAGGCTGTCTGCCCAGCTCATCCCTTCAGCCATGAGTTTATGGTGGAGGGAAGGAGAGCTAGGTCTCAGTGTCTTGTCTCATGATGTCAAGATCGAGACATGGATGGACCCAGAGATTATCATACTAAGTGAAATAAGTCAGACAGAGAAAGGCAATTACTATGTATCACCTATATGTGGAATCTAAAATATGATACAAATGGACTTTTTTATAAAAGAGAAACAGACTCACAGACATAGAAAGCAAATTTATGGTTATCAAAGGTGAAAGGGGAAAAAGGATAAATTAGGAGTTTGGGATTAGTAGATACAAACTATTATATATAAAATAAACAACAAGTGTTTACTGTATAGCACAGAGAAACATATTCAATATCTTGTAATAACTTATAATGACAAAAAAGAATGTATATGTATAACTGAATCACTCTGCTGAAAACCAGAAATCTAACAAATTTGTAAGCCAACTATACTTCAATTAAAAAAAAATGCAAAGTGGAAAAAAAAAATGCAAAGTGGAATTTGTAAGGAAGTGGAGAGAAACTTTCATATTATGATAAACATTTTCTCATCTTTTAAATTTTCTGTTTTTGTTGTATTTTACAACATTCACAGTCAGTATGGGGATCTATATGTATATAATTGGAGAAGTAAAAGGTGACCCATCCCAGTATTCTTGCCTGGAAAATCCCATGGACAGAGGAGCCTGGTGGACCACAGTCCATGGGGTCCCAAGAGTGAACACAACTTAGGGACTAAACCACCACCACCACCATATATATAGCACATTAAAGATACATGCTCAAAATTTTTTCTTGATGGAACAAAATGATCAAATAAGTTCAGAGACAACTACTCCATATTTTTTTAGCTACTTCAAAAGTCCCACCATTAGGCTAGGAGGTTGGAGTGGATGGCGGGAGTCATAGTATTGATAAAGAAAAAGAAGTCTTAAGTCCTTCTGGAAACCAAAAGTTTTCTTCCTCAACATTGATTATAGGCAAAGTTTTGTTTCCCTGATAGCTCAGCTGGTAAAGAGTCCACCTGCAATGCGGGAGACTTCAGTTCAATCCCTGGGTTGGAAAGATCCCCCGGAGAAGGAAAAGGTTACCTACTCCAGTATTCTGGCCTGGAGAATTCCATGGACTGTGTAGTCAGTGGGGTGCAAAGAGTCGGACATGACTGAGCAACTTTCACTTTCACTTCACTTTCAGTGAAGATTACAGAAATTAGATCAACTTAATTAAAGAAATATTTGAAAAATAAGATTTATGTGACAAACTTGGTAATATTGACAAGGTCTGGAGTTGGATAAGAAATGTGACTACAGGTTACACAGAGTCTGGAACAAAGATTGGACTCTTTGCCCTGTTTACTTACAGACCCATTCCTTTGAGGGCTTCCCAGGTGGCGCTAGTGGTAAAGAACCTGCCTGTCAGTGCAGGAGACATAAGCAACTTGGGTTCAATCCCTGGGTCAGGAAGATCCCCTGGAGGAGGGCATGGCAACCCACTCCAATATTCTTGCCTGGAGAATCCCATGGATAAAGGAGCTTGGTGGGCTACAGTCCATAGGGTCACACAGAGTCAGACACAACTGAAGTGACTTAGCATGCATGCATACCATTCCCTTGAGGAAGGTACAATTGTATGTATGTACACATTATATTGAACTGAACTGAACTGACACATTATACTATAATTTCAGGAAGTTCACTGGATCCTATGAAGCTGATTCAGAGACCCTCTAATGTGTTAAGAACACTTTTGCTTAAAATAACAAAATGTAAGTTATATCATCAAATATAAAAGTACTAGATTTATAAGTATCACTTTCCATCCCTATAGCAGGATGAATACTTTCTCAGAGGAATCATTAAATAAGAAAATGTAACTTTCCAGGTTAATATAAAAGCAAACTTTCTTTTTCATTACATTAGAATTTTAATTAAAAAAAAGAAAGAAAAACAAGTTAGACATGGGTAGTTTGCAATCCAAATATAAGACTGAGGGAAGTTCTTGTTTTTTTGCACAGCATCTCCCTAGCCCACTGGTTTTCTATTTTAAATGTTTTCCATCACTCTCTAGTGCTTCTTGTGGAGGCTACTGAGCTCCTGTGGATGAAACCAGGAGAACATTTTCCAGGACTACATTGCATGATTTGCTTTCTCTTCATAGTTAAATTCTTTCCTGTCCCAGGGCTTAATAGTAAAGGGAGAGAAATTCATTGCCTTGGAGTGTCAGGGTAGGGTCTTCTGCCCATCAAGCAGGCAGGTAGCAAAGATGAATGTGACGTCGGAGCATTCCTGCCCCGGCTAGGACCAGGGTGAGACACTGGCCTCCTGCTCTCTTCACCCCAGTCCAAGCCCTGATCTCCAAAACCCTTACCTAAGAGGCTAGGGGAAGTAGTATCTTCCTTGCATAGCAGAATAACTATGGTTCCTAGAGATCTAAAAGAACAACACCAAAAGAGTGACTCACCTGACTGCATGCTGATAGGAGCTGAAGGGGAACAGAGTCAGAGAAGTTACAAGACCAGAATAAAGATATTTTTTTTAAAAAGTTTATATCTCTCTAAAAATATTTCCAACAATTCTTTTTCCCTTTCCTTCTATCCCTTCTTCCCTCTACCCCTACTCTCCCTTCCTTTCCACCCGCCCTCAGTTCCTCTATTTTCCCTGCTATCTCTCCTTCCTACCTTCACAACACTCCTGTAGAATTGAATGTTTCTTTTGTAAGACAAAACACTCTGTAAACACAGACCATCTCCTTTACCAGAAGTTGGTTATTTTGCAAGTAAATTCTCAGAAGTTTCATGACTTACTATCTCCTCTCCCACCTTCTCTTTTTAAGACTGATTTTTGTTTGTTTGTTTTGTCTTACTTTGAGATACATTGCCTGCCTGGTGGCAACACACAAACCCGACCCTTCATGGAGGTGTCCTCTTGACACTGTTTCTCCCTTTCCCCCTATTTAGATCTAGTACTGTATTTGCATCCATATACAAGATTCATGGGTTCTGTGGCTCAGAGGTAAAGAATGCCTGCAATGCAAGAGATACAGGAAATGGTTTAGTCCCTGGGTGGGGAAGATCCCCTGGAGGAAGGCATGGCAACCCACTCCAGTATTCTTGCCTGGAGAATCCCATGGACAGAGGAGCCTGTGGGCTATAGTCCAGGGGTTCTCAAAGAGTCGGACATGACTGAAGCAGCTGAGCATGCATGCATACGCACAAGAGTCATATTAATCAACAAAAAACACAATCTCGTCTCTGGGTAGGTAGCAAGTGTTGAAGCCTTTCCAAAACCTAAGTCTAGGAAAGTTGGAGTTTAACCAAAAATGTGGTAATTTGAAGTGGAAGTGGGGTTGGCAGCAGAGGAGGGTTTAAATGGGCTAGAAATAAAATTTATCCTAACAGAAAATTCCTTTGATGTCCTTTTAAGAAGCTTTCCAATTTTGTGTGAGATCAAAGTAGAAATGGTTATTAAACAAAGGGAGAAGGCATTAATACTTGGAAAAGAAACTCTCTAGTTCTTTGTTTTTCCTGGGAACCCTGCTCATCAGTACTCATTTGCATATTACCTATTATTGGTCCTGAGTTAGAAACTGAAGCCCATTGCTACTAATCCTAGCAGCAGAAGAAGAGATTCTGGGTGCCCAGGTACAGGTGATTCTGCCCTGTACGTGTCTGTTAGTCACTCAGTGGGGTCCAACTCTTTGCTACCCCATGAACTGCAGCCCATAGACTCCTCTGTCTGTGGGATTCTCCAGGCAAGAATACTGGAGTGGGTAGCCATTCCCTTCTCCAGGGAATCTCCCTGACCCAGGGATTGAACCCAGGTCTCCTCCATTGGTAGGCAGATTCTTTACCCTCTGAGCCATGAGGGAAGCCCAGTTCTGCCCCAGCTGTCCCCAAATCCTGCTGCAGCATCCTACCCACCAAGGACCAGAAGCAAAGACCACAGCAACATGAGGCTGGAGGTGAGAAGCTCGCCCAGTGACTGGTGCAGCTCAGGTCCCAGAGCAGCATCCACAGTCTATCCCCATGGACTGTGAAGCCAGGATTGGGCACTGTGGTTCAGGGATTTTATGGGAAAAAAAAAAAGAAGTAGGAAATCTCTCTGTTTGACAATCAGCATTGTCCTCACCCCCAGCCCCACATATGCTGAGAAAGTAAATGTTGTTCTTCTGTTTTTCTTTGAGAGGAGTGGAGGCTGTGCTGGGTCTTGGTTGTGGAGTGTGGGCTCCAGAACATTCGGGCTCAGTAGTTGCACTGTGCGGGCTTAGTCCTCCTGCAGTATGCAGGATCTTAGTTCCCTGACTAGGGATCGAACCCACGTCTCCTACATTGAAAGGCAGATTCCTAACCACTGGACCACCAGGGAAGTCTCTACATGTTCTTTACAGACTTGCTCAGATACATGTGTTTTGATTAGAAACGCTCCTTAAAATGTAAGATGCCTTCACCATATAGCTAAGGTCCCTCTAGAGAAGCTTTCTAACTTGTTTTGGCTCTGCAGTGACTATTGATTTAATTCTGGACCTGCTAAAATTCATGTTACCTGCATGGTCTTTTTCAAAGAGAAATCCCTTTACCACTCAGAATGCATGGTCTGTTATGCAATTCCTAATAGTGTGACACCATGCTAACGCCACATGGATGCTGCTCTTTGGAGATCTGCTTTACCACATGAAGCAATAATAAGCATTTGTTAAAGATGATGGTGGATTAGAATGGTATTAGATGGTATTATGTAATCCAGGAACTCAGGAGGTTACAAATTCTGCCCAACCCAAGTCATCTCTGCCCATGAGGTGTTCCAGACAGATACAAGCAGAATGGAAAAAGTAATACACTCTGTGGCGTTAATCTCGAGGTATTAGCCCCAAATTACTTTACGGTGATCTGAAGGGCTTTAACACCCACAGGACAGGTCACATCTGTCTCCTCACATTCCAAAGGTCAAGAATCAATTTTGGAAGACAGATCTTGTATCAGGCTGGAAATAGAATCAAACTAGTGCTTAAAAGAAGAGGCTTTAAGGAAAGGACTGACTTATAGAGATGTGGACAGTGTTGAAATAACAAACTAAAGATGATGAGTCACCCCAAGGCCGATTGCAGTGGGACACTGTTTCAGCCTCTGTAATGAAGAAGCAAGGGGAGTTACAAAAACAGTTACAAAAGCCCAGTGCGAACTGGAGTCACCAAGAGGGGCCCGCCGGCAGAGCTGTGAGCGTGGAGGATGCAGCTACTGCTGGGGATGAGGCACTGAGGCTGAGAGGGAGGGGGATTGCCCTGACCTCTCCCTGATGCCCTGTCTTCCCTTAGCATTATCTCCTATTGATGGAGTCCAACTCTAAGTCAGTGGGGCTGACTGATGCAGTGTGCAGGGGTCAGCAAGCCAGGGTGCAGAGCTGCTAAGAAGGGCAGAGAATGAATCTAGGGTGGGATGAAAGTGGCTCAAGTGGAGAATAACTTGTCTAGACCTAAATGGGGGAAAAAAGATTATACCAGCATTAGAAGCTCCTTCCCAGCAAAAACCTTTCTTTTTCTACATTCCCCACTTGATGCGATCAGTGAGTGCATTGTTGAGATGAGACCAAAAAGACATTTAGGTGGGGGCAAAACCTAAATATTATCATCTTGTAAGCCATACTAGGGAGGAATATTGACAATGGAATAAACAAGGCAAATGAACACTTCTTCACTAGGAATTTGTTGGTTCACAAATGGCCCTCATACATGGAAGGCAAGGATAGATGAAGAAAGACACAGAGCACTCCAGATTGGCAGGTGGCAGGTTTAATAAGCAAGGAAAGTTATGAGGTTTGTCTTGAGTGGCCACAAGTAAGTGATTTTTGCACTCACCTACCACATCTTAAGCATTTATTTAGAGGCTTTAACTGGGTTCAGGCATGTACCCTGTCCATATGATCTCAGTAAAGCACTGCTGTCTCAAGGCTGCGTCCTTGAAAAATGGCTCCCACTGTGGGAACACAGAGAAGAGCGATGAGCCTACAGTTGTTTGAGTCCAGTTCTTGGGTCACTGACAGTCGTGTGCACTGACTACTTCCACTAACACTTTACCTTTGGAGATTGGCCCTTACAACCTCATACCACCTCTCTGGCACAGTGTGCCCTGAGTAGTCGGCAAGGGGTCTCACCAGCTTGGAGGTGGCTTGTTTGGCCATTATCTGGCTGCACCAGAGTCAGATACCATGGCAATAATAGAGGTACCTGTAAGAGAAAACACAAATCAGGATAATGATTCCTAACATAAGTAACAGTTTTTTCCACTAACAGCCCTATGATCCCAGTCATGGATTTACTAAGTCCCCCCGGGTGGGGTCAGATCACTCAGAGTTTTTACTTGTGTTTTTATATGATTTAAAGATGATAACAGTAGCATATCAACTATGAACATACAACACTGTGGATCATGGCACAACTTTCTCCTTGCGGGGCAATAATAATGTCCAAGACCATTTTATTTTGGAGGGCAGATTTTCTCTTCTATTGAGAGCATTTCAGGGTTCAGTAAGGACAGGCTTTGCTGGCTGTCATTTAAGATTTGCTGGGTGAAGTTTATAAGGACTTCTATATATGCTGTAATGTCCTCCAGACCAATGGAGGGAACAGACCATGGCCACATGACTACAAAATGGAAAACAGAACCTGACCACCCGACCTTGAAGAGAATGAAATTGGTATCTAGGAACCTGGCTTGGTTGTGCGCTGGGGGAGGTGGTAGTCAGGCCTGAGGAGATGGTCTGAGGGCAAAATATGCCAGAACAGAACTCTTATCTTCTCTCCTTTCTTAATAGAGTGTATCCCATTCCAGGTATAATGTGTTTCAACATTCCTGTTTGTAGCAGGACAATAGGATCCCAGTGGAGACTGAGTAATTCTCCCTCACCCAAGGGTGCGAAGTAACTCACTCATCCTGGTGGGATTGAGACAGAAAGACAGGAGTACCGCCATTTTGGAAAAAGACCAGGGAATGCCTTGACCAAAACAGGCCTTATAAACTAAAGAACAAAGGCCCTGGGGACCCAAGTCCTAGAGACAGAAAGCTAGGTTCGCAGGAATAAAAAATTAGCTTTATCTCTGTTGCACTAATAAGTACACTTAAATGTCATAAAACAGAAAGTTCAACTATAGATTTTTACTTTATCTGTTCCTGTACTTTCTTGCAGTAAAGTCTCATGCATTTCTTTCCCCTCATAGAAGCACTTGCTCCCTATTCCTGAAAGCCTCCCTGGCATCACCTGCTTCAGATCAAAGAAATCTGATGATTTCTGGAAAGGACCAGTGTTCATGAGACAGATTCTCCCTTCTGTTATCAAAGGAGCTTGCCCTTTCTACTGGGGGAGCTGGTTCTTTTATCTTTCTTCTGCCTTCTTTATTTTGCATAAGTTATCGCTTTTAAGAAAAAGCTATGCCTAGGAATCTTGTGGAGACCACATTCATTTCTATGATATTGCTGTCCAAGATTCTGGAAAGGGCCCAGTAACAGATGTTCCATGGAAAATTCCAGTAGACAATTCTTTGCCCAGGTGTCATGGGGCTTGGTGTTCTCAGCAGCATAGCTCATTGATCCGGTGGCTGTTTCCCAGGGCTCCTCAGTCTACTGTATGGGGCAGCAGGCCCTGCTGGTTGAGCATTCAAATGTGTTAAAGCCTGGGACATGACTTTAGTCTTCCTGGCTGAGGTGGTTTTACCTGTTAGTAATTTAATCTGCTGTTTTAATATTCTCTCTCTCTCCTTTTAAATTAACCTGCAACTTGCAACTTGCAGGTGGTAGGGGAGATGGAACCTCCATTTAAAGTCAAGTTATTTTTCTCAGTCTTCCATATCATGACTTGAAACGTACCCTACATGTCTGTTTGACAAGTGTGCCTGTATATGGTGCTTGGTTTCTTCAGTATTCTAATGGTAGTAGCCTGGTTTGCTTGGCAACAGAAAAGAGCTTGAGTTAAGTCAGACGCAGTTGCCAAACAACCCAAGGCGTATTTAGAATCTTTGCTCAGAGGGAGGGGGGCAATATAGCCAATTTGTCAGTCCCTCACCAATTGGGAACGCTGGGGGATGGCTCCAGACTACTTTGGCAGTTGTCTTGGATATTTTTTGAGAGCACACAAAACATGCTGTTACGGTATTAGACAAGTTGCTGTATTTTAAAGGCAACCTGGCATCTTTGGCACCATGCCGCCCTACCCAGACATTGTGGTGGGCACCCTTTTTTATGCACTCAATCTGCTATATCTACTGAAGGGGCAGTGGCTAGGGCTTGTACCTCAGCTAGGGCATCAGCTTCCTAATCATCAGGGGATGTCAGCCTCTTATGAGTTGGGATGTGGAAGACAGTGAGGGTGGCCTAGGCTCTTGCGAACACAAACGTCTTTCCCTTTCCACATCCTCTGACCAACAAGGGCATATTTATGATCATCCATCCCTGGGCTCTCCATTGTTCAAACCAAGGGTGAATCCCTATAGAAAAGCCTAACTGTCAGTAATAGGGATTAATGGCCCGGGTTCATGAGTGATCATCAGCCAAACTGCTCAAGGCTAGCCCGTTGGCTGCTGTGGTTTGTGTCTGTTTCCAGGCAGCTGAGTAACAGGCATAGTGGAAATTTTTTTCATTCTCTCTTTAAAGGCTGCAGGGGCTACCACAGACATAGACAGTGTGGTATTTGGAGAATCCATAGTTGCTAGTTTTCATTTCAGTCCCAAAGAAGAGCAATGCCAAAGAATGTTCAAACTACCACACAGTTGCACTCATCTCACACATACAAAGTAATGCTCGAAATTCTCCAAGCCAGGCTTCAACAGTATGTGAACTGTGAACCTCCATATGTTCAAGCTGGACTTAGAAAAGCCACAGGAACCAGAGATAAAATTGCCAACATCCACTGGATCCTAGAAAAAGCAAGAAAATTCCAGAAAAGCATCTACTTCTGCTTCATTGACTACACCAAAGCCTTTGACTGTGCAGATCACAAACTGTGGAAAATTCTTCAAGAGATGGGAATACTAGACCATCTCACCTGCCTCCTGAGAAATCTGTATACAGGTCAGGAAGCAACAGTTGGAACTGTACATGGAACAACAGGCTGGTTCCTAGTTGGGAAAGGAGTACCTCAAGGCTGTGTATTGTCACCCTGCTTATTTAACTTATATGCAGAGTACATCATGTGAAACACCAGGCTGGATGAAGCACAAGCTGGAATCAAGATGGCCAGGAGAAATATCAATAACTTCAGATATGCAGATGACACCACCCTTATGGCAGAAAGAGAAGAGGAACTAAAAAGTCTCCTGATGAAGGTGAAAGAAAAGAGTGAAAAAGCTAACTTAAAACTCAACATTCAAAGAACGAAGATCATGGCATCTGGTCCCATCACTTCATGGCAAATAGATGGGGAAACAATGGAAACAGTGAGAGACTTTATTTTCTTGAGCTCCAAAATCACTGCAGATGGTGACTGCAGTCATGAAATTAAAAGATGCTTGCTCCTTGGAAGAAAAGTTATGACCAACCTAGACAGCATATTAAAAAGCAGAGACATTACTTTACCAACAAAAGTCCATCTAGTCAAGGCTATGGTTTTTCTAGTAGTCATGTGTGGATGTGAGAGTTGGACCATAAAGAAAGCTGAATGTCAAAGAATTGATGCTTTTGAACTGTGGTGTTGGAGAAGACTCTTGAGAGTCCCTTGGACTGCAAGGAGATCCAACCAGTCCATCCTAAAGGAAATCAGTCCTGAATATTCATTGGGAGGACTGATGTTGAAGGTGAAACTCCAATACTTTGGCCACCTGATGTGATGAACCGATTCATTTGAAAAGACCCTGATGCTGGGAAAGATTGATGGCAGGAGGAGAAGGGGATGACAGAGGATGAGATGGTTGGATGGCACCACTGACTCGATGCACATGAGTTTGAGCAACCTCCGGGAGTTGGTGATGGACAGGGAAGCCTGGTGTGCTGCAGTCCATAGGGTTGCAAAGAGTCAGACATGACTGAGAGACTGAAATGAACTGAACTGAATATCCACCGCGAGGCCTGGTATCACCTGCATTTTTAGAGACAGTGGACTGGCAGGTAGGGTGCTCCTTGGCTGAAAATAGGCTCCATTTGTGTGTGTGCAAGAGCTCAGTTGCGTCTGACTCTGTGCTACCCCACCAGAGCTCTGTAGCCCGCCAGGCTCCTCTGTCCATGGAATTTTCCAAGCAAGAGTACTGAAGAGTGTTGCCATTTACTGCTCCAGAAGATCTTCCTGAGCCAGGGACTGAACTCATGTGTCTTGCATCTCCTGCATTGGCAGGCAGATTCTTTACCATTGCACCACCCAGAAAATAGGCCGCGGCTTAGCTGAAGCGCAGGTTTGAGTCATGGAGGAGGTGGGCTGATGAAACATATTTTTAATCCACCCCTTGGTAGGAAGGGAAGCTCTTACTGTGTCCCTTTGTGAGCGGCTGTACCTGGAAGATTGCTGTGTTCACTGCTAGGAGCTGTTGCTCTGTGCAAGTCAGTCAGGTTTCCGTCCCCTTCCAGAATCCTAGGGGTACTCTCTCCTGTTGTCTCTGCCACAGCTTCCAGAGTCAGAGATACATCTAACTGAAACAGTAGCCTTGTTTGGGAGATGCCCAGAGCTTTAATTTGTTTCAGTTAGTATTTTTGCCTTCTCAAAGATGGCTTGCTGGGACTTCCGTGGTGGTCCAGTGGCTAGGACTCCAAGTTCCCAATGCAGGGGGCCTGGGTTCGATCCCTGGGCAGAGAACTAGATCCCACATGCCACAACTAAAGATCCCTTATGCCACAACTAAGATCCAGTGCAGCTAAATAAATAATTGAAAAAATTTTTTAGAAAGGTAGCTTCCTGTTCTGACCTCCCGCTCCCCATGTGCCTTCTCTTTACTAAGCAGCATAAGTGATAGAGACACTGGCCAGAGAGGAGTAAAAACTTTCCCCAAACCCCAAATCTCTGCAAAAATTTGCATTTCTTTTACATTCTTAGAGGTTTGATAGGCTTGCATCTTATCAATAATAGCTCCTGGACAGTACGCATGTTAACAGAGCAAACTCCGCAGAACGTCATGGTAGTACCTGAGCATTGAACGTTTTGCAGCTTTACTGCTAGCCTCTGTCTTGCAGATGTTTCAGCAAAATTTTCAGGGTGTCCTGCAGCATATGTATGTCTTCACATGTGTTAACATCACATCATTAATATAATGGGCCCATTTTATTGACATGAGGAAGAAAAGGAGGGACGGATCTAGGGTTATCGGTCCATGACATGTTGTGGGGAAGTGCAGGTAACCTTGGGGAAGTACTTGAAAAGTCCGTTGTTGTCCCTTCCACATGAAGGCAAATTGGTCGCATTGGGCATGACATGTGGGGTCTTAGCTCCCCTATCAGGGGTCAAACCAGCACCCCCTGCAGTGGAGTCACTGGAAGCACAGAATCTTAACCACTGGGCCACAAGGGAAGTCCTGTATAAAATACTTTTGGCATTATCCTTCAGAGGATCACATATATATAACATATAGTCATAGATATATGTAACCATATGCAGAAATTTAAACATAAACCCCACATTTTTTACTCAGAAACTTTAGCCATGAATCAGGTACCCACTTACATGGCAAGTGTTTTTCATTAGTATTTTGGGGAAAGACTTTTAAGATTGATGAATAATCTTATGGAGGCTGTGAATTATATTTTGGGCAAGGGAGCTTCTATAGCAGTCTATATTTCAAAAATTCTGTCCGCCTCCTTTTTTTCAGTCTTTGGATTGTGTTGGGCAGTGTTTTAGTTATCTCCTGAGGTATTTATATTAATATTCCAAAGACAAGATAATATTTACAACTTCAAGTGGACAGAGAAAGAATGCAAGTTTTCCTCCTACATATTTTGGACTCTACTTGTTTATTATCAGAAGTCTAGGGTATTTGTTATTTTAAAATTTTCCTTTGTATGAGGGCTCAGATGGCAAGAGGAGCTCCATCCATTTTATTGTCAATCATCATAATATCCTCCCCTTTACTCTGCTCACTTTCACAGAGATTTTTACCTCTTAGCATCCTAATCAGGCTTTGTCATGAGCACTCAGACCTTAATCTGTGGCAACATGTGCCCTCCTAGCTTCGTAAAACAGCATGCTAAGGTCTCCAGCTGATTATTCTCCTCTTCTGCCATGTCTGCCAGCCCCAAATTAGCAGGGCAGTGGACAGTAGCACATCTTTTCCTAACTTCAGCTCCACATCTCAACTTTCTAACTCAGGCTTCCTAACTCTAGTTGGGCATTGGTGGGCACAGAACTGCCCAAGTAGAGGCCATTCTACTGCAGCAGCTGTTCATTTCTCTTCTTCGCCACAGTGTACTCACTACGTGTAGTTTCTCAAATGTGTTAAAGCAGCTGGCATTTCCTGGGGACCCCTCTTCTCAGCTGGGAGTCCACACACACACACCTTACACAGGAGCCACCCCTCCACACATAGAGGTCGTTGGCCAACTCAGGATTTCCGCCAGGGATGTCTGTTTCCCAACGCCAGTGACTTTGATGTCCTGGCTGGCTCATCAGTTGCTGGTTCACAAACTGGCCCCCATACAGAGAAGGCAAGAAGGGACAGAAGAAAGAGGCAGATCACTCCAGATTGGTAGGCAGCAGGTTTAACAAGCAAGAGAACTTACTTACAAGGATTGCCTTGGGTGGCTACAAGATGAGTAAATTTCTGCACCCTTCCCCCAAATCTTTTTGTCCTTTTTTAATAAACACACCTTACCTGGGTGCAGTCTGTATACTGTCCAGATGCTCTCAACAACACATTGTTCTGTCAAGGCTATGTCCTTGAACACAGCTCTCATTCGAGGACAGTAGGGAGGCGGTACACTTCAAACACATGGGAGGGCATGAAGAGCTTCTGATTGCCCAGGGCCAGGTCTCGGCTCAACGGGTGCTCACGTTCTTTTGATAACTTCCTTCAATACAATTTCAGATCCAGATTCCCAAATGTAGCTCTTTTTAGCCTGAAGTCTTTAAGAATTTACAACTCCTTTTCCACAAGTCAGTCAACCCTTGGAACACAGATGTATGCATAAGAGTTGAAGCAAGCCAGAGCTTCTCTAAGCTACCAGGTACAGGCCTTTCTTTGTTAAATTTGTTTATGTTTGCAGCCTATAGGTATGAGGAGGCTGGAGTGGGCAGCATCTGAGGGCACAGACTCCAGGCCTGCTTTGTTGAATATAGGGGAGAAGGGAGGGTAACAAAGAAATTCCGTTCATATGGATACATATACATTCTACTTTATGATGTCTTTGACATTTCAGCTTCCAGAAGGCTGGCAAATAATTGTTCTGGGTAAGCTTTCATTCAGAAGTAGATACATGAAGTGGGTTAAGTCAAAGCAATGTTTGAGAAAGAACAAGATTATGTGACAAAGATAAGAATGAATGACAGAATCAGAGGTAGAGAAGAAATGTGCCACTGGAATATTCCAACCATGAATCAAGGATTTAATAGTAAGACATGACAGTTAAGCAGCAGATGAACTGCAAACTTGATGGATATTCATTATTACATATACTTCTTTGAGATCTTGCTATAATATACATACAACTTATCCTCTCAAATGTACAAAGACACAAAGGTACAAGTTTTTCCAGACAATTTGGGAGCCTCAAAACTTTCATAAAAGATCCAGGAACATCAGATTAAGAGCCACTAGCCTACTGCTATGCAGCACAAAGGCTTGGCAAAAGAGAGATGGACTATTACACAAAGGACTAGTTCCTGAAAAATACAGTTTTCTTAGTGGGTGGTAAAAGCTGCTCTTCTCTTTGTGAATTAGAATTTTGAGATATGAAAGGAAACCGGGTTTGCTTTTGCCAGGTTTGCTTTATCCAAATAAGAGAATATAGGACTTCTAAGATTTCAGAGTTGCCATGGTTCCTGTTCTCCAGAGCATCCTTCATCCTTCCTGTTGAGGACACCCAGATAGGAAAAAGAGATTTTGGAGCATCTCTTAGCTGCATATCCTCCAGCTCCACATGCATCCTTTTCTTTATAGATGTCTTGATCCTCCCAGGTTGGATGAGGAAAACATCACTTAAAACCAGGAGAATAGGCAAGTGTCAGAGGCAGTGACTAGTATGTTCTCAGAACAGTCATATTTAGAGAACAGGAGAGATCATACCTTTGGCAAAAGGTACTGGACAGTCAATGGCCACAGAAAGAGGCATCTGATAGCTCTCTGTCTTATGGTACCACAGTACCCAGAGGTTCATAAAAACCAAGAGGAGGGGGAACTCATGAAACTGTACGAACATTGGGAGTTGAAGCTTGTGCAATTGGTATGAAAGTGTTAGTATTTCAGTTGTGTCTGACTCTGAGATCACATGGACTGTAGCCCACCAGGCCCCTCTGTCTATGGGATTCTCAAGGCAAGAAAACTATGGGATTCTCAAGGCAAGAAAACTGCCCTTTCCTTCTGCAGAGGATCTTCCCAATCCAGGGATCAAACCTAGGTCTCCTGCCTTGTAGGCTGATTTGCTACTGCCTGAGCCACCAGGGCAATTAGTACAGGCAGGACTTTTCAAACGTTAAAACTTGCAACACTCTGAGAAATTTTGTAAATGTTTACTTGTCTTGCCTCTATGTCTCTAGTATGGAGGAGATTGCCAGGAAAATGAAGAGTCATGAAGGCAGTAAGTCAATTCTCTTGAGAGTGAACCTTGTTTGGCAGGTCTGTCATACCTACTATAGCAGAAGGACTGTGGATCTTCAAGGAAAAGATCCAGTTAAATGTGAAACAATCTGCTCTCATGTTCTCTAGGTTCTCTAGGGAAATTTGAGAGGGAAGTAATCTTTCCCAAAATCTTTAGGAATACTGTAGGCAACAAACTTTATATGTGCAGTCTCTAATGGTGAATTCCCTACAATGGTCTCCTGTCTTCCACCTAACCCAGATCCCTGATGCTAATATAGAAATATTTTCAAAGTCTTTCTTTTTCCTTTGGAGTGGTGTCTCAAGGTCTAGTCCAGCCTGTAAAGGGTCAGCCTGGACTTTGTGGTACATTTGACCAGTAGTTGACTGCCATGATGTATTCTAGGTTATATTCTAGATTTGACCATTAGCCTGAAATAAACATGGAGAGAGACATGTGCACTCAGTGGCTATGACAGGGTCATATTTATAGCAATATTCAATTTCCTCAGTGTTCTGAGGTTCTTTCACTAATAGAAGTTCCTGTCTTTCTCCAGGACTGAGGATGATCAGGAAAGGGTAGAGGGACAAATATAGATGCTCTGAGTCGGGTCCAGAAACAGGTGTCATATTCATATTGTCCAAGAAGATGAGACCATGTTGAACTATGGGGTATCAAAGCCCCAATTCTAAGAGTAGATATACCAAAATCAAATTTAAACTGATGTTCAGGCCTCAAATAGAAATGCAAAAATTATGAAAGAAAAAAATCTCATTGGTTAAGACAAAATATATAGTAAAGATAGTAAATTAATCACATATAAAGCTAGTAGGAAGATGAAAATGGTCATAAAATCATCTATATCCATAAGCGGTTAAGAGATTCACAAAATAAAAAGATGTAGAATATGATGTCAAAAATGTAAATGTGTGTATGGCAGGAAGTAAAAATGCAGGGTTGTTAAAATGCATTGGAACTTAAGAGAGCAGCAACTTAAAATAATTATATTGCTATATATAAACTTCATGGTAACCACAAACCAACCATCTATAATGATACTCAAACAAGAGAAAGGAAGTGAAACATAACACTAAAGATAGTCACTAAACCACAAACAAATAAACAAAACCCAGAAAAACAATCCCCAAACATTAACAAAGTAACAACCACAAACAAATAAACAAAACCCAGAAAAACAATCCTCAAACGTTAACAAAGTAACAATAGGTACATAGCATGTGTTTTAAATTTTTATTTCTACCTGTTTGCTGTCGGTATATAGAAATGCAGTTGGCTTTTGCACATTGACCTTGTATCCATTGACTGTACAGAACTCACTTATTAAATGTAGGAGGTTTTTTTGTTTGCTTGTTTTTGCTTTTTTTGCTTTGGTATATTCTTGGGGATTTTCTTCCCAGATGCCTTGCCAGGCAGCTCAGTGGTAAAGAATCTGCCTGCCAAGTAGGAGACCTGGGTTCGATCCCTGGTTTGGGGATCCCCTGGAGAAGGGAAAGGCTACCCACTCCAGTATTCTGGCCTGGAGAATTCCATGGACTACATAGCCCATGGGGATGCAAAGAGTTGGACAGAACTGAATGACTTTCACTTGGGGATATTCTATGTAGACAATCGTGTCATTCACAAATAGAGACAGTTTTATTTTTTTCCTTTCCGATTTGCATGTTTTCCCCCCTTGTCTTATTGCAGTGGTTAGAGCTTCCGGTATTCTTGAATGAGAGTGATGTTTTTGTTCCCAGTCTTGGGAGAGAAATATGGTCTTTTTCTGTAGGGATTTGTAGATGCTCTTTATGAGGCCAAGCCAAGTATGTTGTTTAATTTCAATTTGTTTATAAAGATTTTGCTCTTTCTTTTCTGTTATTGATTTCTAGTTTTATTCTATTATGGTTGGAAAACCGATCATGTGTGATTTAATCATTTCTGATTTGAATTGCACTCATCTCACATGCTAGTAAAGTAATGCTCAAAATTCTCCAAGCCAGGCTTCAGCAATAAGTGAACCGAGAACTTCCAGGTGTTAAAGCTGGTTTTAGAAAAGGCCGAGGAACCAGAGATCAAATTGCCAACATCCACTGGATCATCGAAAAAGCAAGAGAGTTCCAGAAAAACATCTATTTCTGCTTTATTGACTCTGCCAAAGCCATCGACTGTGTGGATCACAATAAACTGTGGAAAATTCTGAAAGAGATGGGAATACCAGACCACCTGACCTGCCTCTTGAGAAACCTGTGTGCAGGTCAGGAAGCAATAGTTAGAACTGGACATGGAACAACAGACTGGTTCCATACAGGAAAAGGAGTACGTCAAGGCTGTATATAGTCACCCTGCTTGTTTAACTTATATGCAGAGTACATCATGAGAAACACTGGGCTGGAGGAAGCACAAACTGGAATCAAGATTGCCGGGAGGAAATCAATAACCTCAGATATGCAGATGACACCACCCTTATGGCAGAGAGTGAAGAGGAACTAAAAAGCCTCTTGATGAAAGTGAAGGAGGAGAGTGAAAAAGTTGGCTTAAAGCTTAACATTCAGAAAACTAAGATCATGACATCTGGTCCCATCACCTCATGGGAAATAGATGGGGAGACAGTGGAAACAGTGTCAGACTTCATTTTTTGGGGCTCCAAAATCACTGCAGATGGTGATTGCAGCCATGAAATTAACAGGCGCTTACTCCTTGGAAGGAAAGTTATGACCAACCTAGACAGCATATTAAAAAGCACAGACATTACTTTGCCAACAAAGGTCTGTCTAGTCAAGGCTATGGTTTTTCCAGTAGTCATGTATGGATGTGAGAGTTGGGCTGTGAAGAAAGCTGAGGACTGAAAAATTGATGCTTTTGAACTGTGGTGTTGGAGAAGACTCTTGAGAGTCCCTTGGACTGCAAGGAGATCCAACCAGTCCATCCTGAAGGAGATCAGTCCTGGGTGTTCATTGGAAGGACTGATGCTGAAGCTGAAACTCCAATACTTTGGCCACCTCATGCGAAGAGTTGATTCATTGGAAAAGACCCTGATGCTGGGAAAGATTGATGGCAGGAGGAGAAGGGGACGACAGAGAATGAGATGGCTGGATGGCATCACTGACTCGATGGGCATGAGTTTGAGTAAACTCCGGGAGTTGGTGATGGACAGGGAGGCCCGGCGTGCTGTGATTCATGGGGTCGCAAAGTTTCGGACACGACTGAGCGACTGAACTGAACTGAACTGATGGTTTGTTTAATAACCCAGGAAATAGGCTATATGGTGAATGTTACATGAGTGCTTGGGAAATCTGTGTATTCTGTTGTCGGATGGAGAATTCTATAAATGCTACTGAGATCCTGTTCATTGATGGTGTCAATCAGTTCTTCTATATCTTTGTTTGTGTTCTGTCTAATAGTTCTATCAGTTGCTGAAAGTAGATTGTTCAATTCTTCAAGTTATTGTGGATTAATTCTTATTAAAAAAAAAAAACACAAATGTACTTACTTTTCCCTGTGCTGGGTCTGTGTTGCCGTGCACAGGCTTTCTGCAGTTGCAGTGAGCGGGCTTCTCGCTGTGGGCGCTTCTCTCATCGTAGAGGCTCAGTAATTGCTGCGCTTGGGCTTAGCTGCCCCACAGAGTGTGGGGTCTTCCCAAACCAGGGATCAAACCTGTGTCCCCTGCATTGGCAGATGGATTCTTAACCACTGGACAACCAAGGAAGTCTCCCACGGTTTTAATATTTATTGATATTTATTTATGTATTCATTTATTCATCTAGATAATTTCCATGCTTTTAAAATACTCTTTCACATGTCATAGGCTTATAGCTTTTACTGCTCTTTTAACATTTCTCTGACCATCCTTATAGGTTTATTTCTTCATATGAACTTTAGAATGAGATTGTCTAGTACAAAAGACAAAATAATTTTTTCGTTTTTATTGGAATTACATTAAACTTACATATAAATTATAAATGAATAACTGCATAAATAATATATGAAAAGTATAAATAATTAAAATACACAAATAATTAAAATTATGATACTGAGACCTGAGAATAGGGTTTGCATTATTATTTACATCTTATGTTATCTTACTCATTAGATTTGAAGATTTCTTTCCAAGTGTTCTGCCATTTCTTGCTTGGCTTATTCTTAGGTATATTATCATTAATTTTTCTATTTGTGTGGGATCTTTCATTCCATTAAAAAAAAAATCTGGCTTCCCTGAGTCTTCGTTGTGGCACATGGCTTTTCATTGTTGTGTGCAGTCTCTCTTTACTTGTGGCTCATGGACTTCTCTTGTTGCAGAACATCGGCTCTAGAGCACAGGCTCTCTAGTTGTGGCATGTGGGCTTAGTTGCCCTGTGGCATCTTAGTTCCCTAAATGGGGATTGAACCCGCATCCCTTGCAGTGAAAGGTGAATTGCTAACCAATGGACCACCAGGGAAGTCATTCTATTTTCTCATTAATGGTAGGCCTGAACTATTTTAAGGCTCTTGATTCATGTTGTCAAATTACTTAGTAGAACAAATATTTGTTTAATTACATATTCATTATCAAGCAATTGAACTTGGATTGAGAAAGATTATATTAGTTTTCTTTTGAAATACTCTCATTGATTTTTCATCTCAAATTAAAGAGTGCAAAGGCTTTCGCAGTGTTCTTAGCCCCTACCAACATGATCTAGTGATCCAGATATACTTCTCTGACCTCATCTCCTAATGCTTTTTCCTCATGCTCTCAACTTCAGCCATAGGAGACTTCTTGTTATTCTGTGAAACTACTCAACACACTGTTGTCTCAGGGTCTTTGCACTGGCTATTCCCTCTTCTTAGAACATTACCCCCTAGATAACCCATCCCTTCATTTTCTCACTTCTCTGCTTACAGGGCACCTTATCAGTGAGGCCTTGACTGACCAACTCACAAGGAATTGCAACTCTCTCCTCCATCTTGGTCTTTAAAAAAAAATTTATCAATATATGAAATACTGTATGTTATATTTGTTTATGTTTTCTGTTCCCACTAGAATGTAAGCTTCACAAGGGCAAAGACTGTCTTTTGTTTCCTGTTGTATCAGTCAGTTCAGTCGCTCAGTCATGGCCGATTCTTTGAGACCCTATGGACTGCAGCACACCATATTTCCCTCTCCATCACCAACTTCCAGAGCTTGCTCAAACTCATGTCCATTGAGTCGGTGATGCCATCCAACCAACTTATTCGTTGTCATCCCCTTCTCTTCCTGCCTTGTATCATACATGCCTAATAGTGCTTCCTAAGTATAAATATTCAGCATTTGTGGAAAGAATGAACAATACCAATGTATGAAAGTGGCAGACTTTATTTTTCTGGGCTCCAAAATCACTGCAGATGGTAACTACAGCCATGAAATTAAAAGACGCTTACTCCTTGGAAGGAAAGTTATGACCAACCTAGACAGCATATTAAAAAGCAGGGACATTACTTTGCAAAAAAAGGTCCACCTAGTCAAGGCTATGGTTTTTCCAGTAATTATGTATGGATGTGAGAGTTGGACTATAAGGAAAGCTGAGCACCAAAGAATTGATGTTTTTGAACTATGGTGTTGGAGAAGACTCTTGAGAGTCCCTTGACTGCAAGGAGATCCAACTAGTCCATCCTAAAGGAAATCAGTCCTGGGTGTTCACTGGAAGGACTGATGCTGAAGCTGAAACTCCAATACTTTGGCCATGTGATGTGAAGAACTGACTCATTTGAAAAGGCCCTGATGCTGGGAAAGATTGAAGGCGGGAGAAGAAGGGGACAACAGAGGATGAGGTGGTTGGATGGCATCACTGATTCAATGGACATGAGTTTGGGTAAACTCCGGAAGTTGGTGATGGACAGGGAGGCCTGGTGTGCTGCAGTCCATGGGGTCACAAAGAGTTGGACATGACTGAGTGACTGAACAGAACTGAACTGAATTAAAGTTTAGTTTTATTGAACTCTCAGTTTACTCACTTGGAAAGGAATTACACTCAGCTTATCTCAAACTCCATATGTTACTTCAGATAGCCCTATACAGGTTGTCTGCTTTTTCCTTTCTACCAGGGTGGTGTTCTGTGCCTAGAAAGGAGAAGAAAGTACAGTGCATATGAATTGCTAGCAGAGAACAGAGTAGCAAGGGTGGAGTAAATTGGACTGGAGCCACAGATGTCAGGAGGCATCGCTGAAATAACTTCCTTTTCTCTACCCCCCAGGAAGCAAATGTCTGGATACAGAATGAGTGCATGACTTCTGTGTTTCTGAATAAAGCTGCTATAGCTTCCCAGAAGGAAGAAGGGCATTTCTCATTTGGGAGAGGCCATGTGTGAAGGGGGAAGCTCAGGGACCCTGCAACCCCTCCACTTGTTCCCTCTGTGAACTGGAACAGAAAGTGATCTTGGAGCCAGGGTTGTTGTTGGGTCAGGACTGATAAATTACCAAAGCTGTCATCTAGAGACAGAAACCGTGGCTGTATCTTTTCCTAGGATATACTTTTCATCAGGCAATTATCACTGCTTTCCCTTCATGGAAAAATATGGGTTAAAAATTTGATGCTGAATACAGTATCTTTATGTTTGCAAATTCCCAACTTAAAACATCTAAACTACTGCACTCAATCCAAATTAAAATATCCAAAATATATCAAGCTTAGATGGTTGCAAAGGAATGTTCATTGTTGAGGTATTAATTAAAACAAAAATAATGAAGCTAATTTTAGAGAATTGGTTAGTTTAATTATTTTACATTCAGAAAAAGGAAATGTGTTGCTATGTATGAAGTAAAAGTATTTTTTGATGTAAAGACACCTGTTTGTTTTGTAACTAAACAAACAAAACAAAAGTAGTTTATAAAGCAGCATTATAGTGTGATCCTATTATATATCTTTGAAGAAATTACTGTTTAATTTCAACTATGTCAGTTAGTTAGTTTAGAGATTAGAAACAAAATTTTTCTTAGGAAGAAAACACCTCTTTTATTAGAGAAAAATCCTTTAGTGTGCTCATTGATTATGTTAAGAAATGCATAGCGTTAAAACATACACATTACCATATGTAAAATAGATAACCGGTAGGAATTTGCTGTGTGATGCAGGGAACTCCAATCTGGTGCCCTGTGACAACCTAGAGAGGTGGAAGGGGTGGGAGGTAGGAGGGAGGTTCAAGAAGGAGGGGACATATATATACCCATGACTAATTCATGCTGATGTATGGCAGAAACCAAGACAGCATTGTAAAGCAATTAGCCTCTAATTAAAAATAGATCAAAAGAAGCCCCAAATAGCAAAACAACAAGAAAGAAATGCATCACCTCCCCCACTCCCACCCTTAACACCACATCCAGATGGTAGTAGATAAGACAGCGAATAGTTGAAATTCTTCTGAACATTAAAAAGTTAAGCACTATGGAAAATAATTTTCAATTTTCAAAAATATCCAGCTGTTTTTCTCATTGCTGGGTTAGAGAGTCAGAGATTATTCTTTCAGACTGGATCTTCCTTATATAGTGGCCATCCTCTGTAGTCATATGACAAACACAGCATATACCCAATATTTCACAGACATACATCATTTGAAGTTTTTGGTCCTCAAAACTGCCTATAAGATGGGCAGAAGAAAACACTCTTTATTATCATTTGGTAAATGAAAAGATCAGATTCAAGAGTTTCAATGACATACCTCAAATCTCAGAGCTGGTAACTATTACCCTGTGCATGTTTCAGATTTAGTAACTCAAATTTGTTAGTATCAGAGCCGAACACATATAGCTTAATTAATTCTCATTGGCTAAACTCACAGAAGACACATTTACAAATCCCCAAATCAATTTTTAAAAGTTTTGAGTATTGAATGTATCATTTTGGGTTTATAACACTTCGTTGAATTATTACAGCTTAGTCCCAAGGTAACTGAAAGATAGAATTCATTTATTCATTCATTCAAAAATCTGAATATTTAATGATTGCCTACTTCATGCTGAATTTTGTGATGGATGCTGACTCTGTGGTTCAGATGGGAGGAAGAGTCACAAACTCAAGACCATTTGAATATTAATATATAAAAATATATGACCCTTATTCCTATGATGCCTAGAGTCTAATGCAGGAAGACAGATATTGAAAATTGTGATAAAGTGATTAAAGAGACATTATAGGGTGTTAGGAACAAATCTGATAGTGTAAACATTTGGAAATGGCAATCCACTCTGGTATTCTTGCCTAGAGAATCCTGTGGACAGAGGAGCCTGGTGGGCTACTGTCCATAGGGACTCATGGAGTCGGACACGACTGAAGTGACTTAGCATGCATGCATGCACTGGAGAAGGAAATGGCAACCCACTCCAGTATTCTTGCCTGGAGAATCCCAGGGATGGAGGAGCCTGGTGTGCTGCCGTCTATGGGGTTGCACAGAGTCGGACACAACTGAAGCGACTTAGCAGCAATGGCTGTTTTAGCTTGAGTTTTCTAGAAAATGGAACTGGAGGCTAGGATTAAATTGTTGACACTCTTTGGCAGTGAAAACCCAAGTGGACAAGGGCTCAGAAGAAGGGCAGGAGAGCAGCGGAGATCTGAGACTGGATAGTGGTCTAGTTCTCGTGAGATTCTGTGTCTGACTGGGACAAATGATATCCACTAAAAGTATCAAGGAGGTCATCCACCTCACTACGGTTTGACTCAAATTCATTCCTTTTTATGGCTGAGTGCTCCATTGTATATATGTACTACATCTTCTTTATCTATTCATCTGTCAATGGATGTTTAGGCTGCTTCCGTGTCCTGGCTATTGCAAATAGTGCTACAATGAACACTGGGGGTACATGTGTCTTTTTGAATTGTGGTTTTCTCAGGGTATATACCCAGTAGTGGAATTGCTGGGTAATATGGTAGTTTTGAGGCTTAGGAGAGAGGGGATATATATATGTAATTATGACTGATTCACATTGTTGTATGGCAGAAACCAACACAACATTGTAAAGCAATTATCCTCAAATTAAAAAAAAATGTATTAGGAAAAATGGTTGAGAAGTATTGCTGGTTGATCCTGATATTTTACTTAATATTTGATATTATGGTTTCCAATATTACAGCATCCACCTTGTTTGTCACCTTGTTATTCTTTAGGCTGCTTTTTGGGAACTGGGAACTGCCAAGTCTTATCAAAACAAATCTACAAATGATTCTTTTGGACTCCTATTGAGAAGAACTAGGCCATGGCATATTCCTTCTATTATATGTTGAATCTTGTTTGCTTACATCTCACAGCATGAGAGCACTTTATTTTTATTCAAATTCTGGGCCTGGATCCTGTATAGGCAGCTCCTATTATTATTTCGATTGTGAATCAGGTATAGTGTTTATGACACCCTCTGTTACCTCCCTTCACAGTGCATGGCTTCAAACATCTTTATGCATTTTGACGTTTGCTTTCCTCTTGGGGGCATATTTCTGAAATGGAATTACTGAATCAGAAAGAATTTGAATGGATCCTTTCACATATTGTAAAATGACTTTCCTGAAAAACTACCATTTTCCAAAGCCACTCATAATATACTCATTTCCAAATAATCTACTATCACTGCAATGTATCTTTATGTTGATTTCTGTTCATTTAACTGTATTGTGCCTGGAAAGATACTGAAATATAAATATCGTGCCCTTCCTCTGGTTCCTCTTTCTGTGTAGAATTCATTGCTTGCTTTGCTCAGTGTCTAGGCCTGATCGAGGTAACAGGAACTGGGAGAAGCTGAGAAGGGAGTGATTGATTTCCAGAGAAAGAACACAGTAGAAAAAAAAAAATTCTGAACAAAAGAGAGCAGAAGGCTAAAGATAAGAGAAGAGGTGATGAAAGAGGAGAGCTAGGGAAAACAGTGTTGAAAGAGATTTTTGAAAAGTTTTGGAAGGAATAACTGTTACGCTGAGTGCAATTTGAGGAAGAAAGATATAGAAAAAAGATATGGAGGAAAAGTTCGCTTTGTGTTGTGCAATGAAATTTCTTTTAAATGTAGTTGGAGAAGAGATAACCTTCACCATGACACCCACACTCTTTGGCTTATGGCACAAATAAGTAAAAATATATCCCCATTGAGTTATAATGGTCTCCAGAATACACCCTCAAATCTAAAAGGATATTGTAGAGAAAATTGTAGTACCTTGATAATACTTACTGAGGAAGTAAAGCAGTCTAGATCTGGGTATATTAGATGGCTCACCAGAATGGCAGTGTTCAGTGAGTTCTTTCATTTGAAGTCTTTGTGATCCATGGACTATAGCCTGCTAGGCTCCTTTGTCCATGGAGTTTTCCAGTCAAGAACACTGGAGTGGTAACTATTCCCTTCTCCGGGGATCTTCCTGACCCAGGGATCAAACTGGATTCTCCTGCATAGAAGGCAAGATTCTTTACCATCTAAGCTACCAAGGAAGCCCTCATATGAAGTCTAAGCAACTCACATTACAGGTCAGACTTTATTTTAACCCAACTTTCTTCTAAATATAGTTTTCTAATAAATTAGGGTCTTTCCTAGAAGGAGAAGGGTTTTGGTAGCCCTTCTCCACCATGTAAGACAAAGCCTTCTGGGGACTGAATGGCTGTTGTGTGCACCATTAAACAGATATTAGAAACATGATTGAAGGATGTGTGCTACCATAAACAAGAGAAACTCATGGTAGAGGAAGACATTAAGTAGTGGTAAAAGCAAGCGCCTGAAGTTTACAGGTCGACCAGTCTGCAATGTGCAATACTTCACATTGAGTGAGATTTCTGCAAGGCCCAATAGATGCTTGCAATGCCTCCCATGAGTGGCACAAACTTGGCAACAAATCCAGGACGGCCCAGATTTGGGAAACAAAAGGTACTTTTTTGTTGTTTGGTTGCTAAGTTGTGTCCAACTCCTTGTGAGCATGGACTGCAGCGCCAGGCTTCCCTGCCCTTCACTATCTCCTGGAGTTTGCTCAGACTCATGTCTATTGAGTCGGCGATCCTATCCAAACATCTTATTCTCTGTTACCCCCTCCTCTTGCCCTCAATTCTTTCCCAGCATCAGGATCTTTCTGAAAGATACTGATGCTTTTCCATTTCATCCTTACTGTTCATGGAGGTCTCAAGGCAAGCATACTGGAGTGGTTTGCCATTCCCTCCTCCAGTGTTCCACACTTTGTCAGAGCTCTCCACTGTGACCTGTCTGTCTTGGGCGGCCCGGCACTACATGACTTATAGCTTCATCGAGTTACTCTGAGCCCCTTCACCACTGTAGGCTGTGATCCACGGAGAGGAAGGGTACTTGCCATGACACTGATCTAAGTTTTGGAGAAGAGTGACACCTGGTGGCACCCAGGAAGAAAAACGAACACATTTCCTCACTCACCAAGGGGCACAATACTGTCGGACATTCCTGGTAACGTATTTTCTTCAGGACTGTTACAAATCTCCAAAATATAAAATTTCCTAAGACAGATTTTGACAGACAAATCTGGACTGAGCCAGACAAACCACCCCTAAAGATGGTTAGAGAAGAAGCAGCCCTGAGAGCACAGTAAGAGCAACATAATATTAAAGATGAGGATGAGCTGTGACATTGAAGGGATTGTAAGAGACTCAGTGAGATTTTTAAAACCTCTTTGAAAAGTTCACAATAATGTTCCAGAGTAGAAAATGTGCGGGGACAAAAACTGAAATGTTGAGTTTTCAGCATTTCCCTCATCTTGCCTTTGGTGAAAAATTCCTTGTTTGCACTGCTCTGTTGAGCTGGTCAATATAATCCAAGGAGGACTTACCTGCTAGTATAGTGGATAAGAATCTGCCTGCCAATGCAGGGAACATGGGTTCGATCCCTGGTCCAGAAAGATTCCACACGCCACAGAGCAACTAACCCTGAGAGCCACAACTACTGGAGCCTGAGACCTGCAACTCCTGAGTCCATGTGCTGCAACTCCTGAGCCCATGGGCCCAGAGCCCGGGTTCTGCAGCAAGAGAAGCTGCCGGGGGAGAAGCCCACACACCACAATGAAAAGTATCCCCCGCATAGCAACAAAGACTCAGCACAGCCAAAAAAGAAAAATAAATAATTTAAAAGAATAAGCCAAGGACAGTGTTAATGTGAATTTTGGAATTTATTGAAAGTGGCTTGAGGACTCATAAAATACTTTGTATATATTTACAATTAGATAGTTTTAATGCATTGAGTAACAGCAGCAATAAGACCCAAAACAACAGAAGAAAAATCACAGAAAGAAAAAAGTTACTTTATAATGTAACTTTATATGACTGAAAATTTAGCAAGTATTTTTAAGGGGATTTTTATAGCTTAGTTAATTAAATTTCCTAGAAATTTTCAACTGCATTTATAAATCTAATGTACTATTTTCTATTTTGTTTCCTAGTCAGTTGTCAGTCTAACAAAGCTTCTCATATATGTAAGTAATCAGAAATCAAATAAATTGTTCTTAAAAGTATGGTGATTATAATGTTCTCCTCAATGATGTTTACAAACAGTAAAATTCTCTTAAAAGTTTCAACTTAAAGCAACAATTCTATTAGACAAAATTTCCCTTAATCATCTAGTGACTTGGCTTATTTACTTGGTCTTCCAGAAGGTCTGACCAAGGAATTAGATGGTTGTGCTATGGTTTCTCTTAATCCAGAGCGTTAGCAAGCTGGGCTGGTCGGACCCTATGCTGCCACTTATCATGCCTGCCCTATGTTCACCCAAAGAAACTTTCCGTTAGAGGTTTGGTGCTCTGACACGCTCTGTTATGACACTGTTGCCCTAACAGTTCCCTGGTTCCCCTGCATTGAGTCCATCTGGCCAGTTGGTTGCTGGTTGTATTCTACTAGGTATTCTTATAAATTCAGACATAAGGTTTATGCTCTTGATGAGTTTGGCTGTTCTGTGGATTCTGTTCTTTATGATATAAAACAGAAAAATGATAGCTTATATAGATTATTAAATGAAGAGAAAAATTAGAACCACAATGAAAAAACACACGTGAGTCCTCACTTTAAGATTATCAGATTAAACCCATGGAACATTAGGAAAAAGGTGCTGTCTTCAAGAAAATATGCAAGTTATTTGTAGTATTTGAAACTGTTTCCTAAGATTATAATGAAAATATTTTCTTAATTAGAAAACATTTAGAGAATTAGGTCTTAAACACATACTAAAACTCAAATAAAAACTGATTTTTTTCCTAATCACCCCCAATTCAAAATCATTTACTTATTACACATTTAAAAAATTGAAACCTCATAGCTAAGTTATTAGGCATTCAGTATCCATATTATCTTTTTACATATTATAAATATTTCAAACATAAAATATTTAAAGATCATTTCTCAACATAGTAGAGAAATATTAATAATATGTTTTTGAACTTTACCACATCAATTCTTACTTCTTTTTTTACTTGAATAAAGCCCTTTAAAGAAACAATTTAACATTTTGATATAATTGGGAGTAAATAAATATTAGGAATTTGATTAATTGCCATCACAGAAACCTAAGTGATGATGGCTTAAAAATGTTAGAAATTTGTTTTTCTTTCATCTAAAAGCAAAGATTAAGTCTTTTCAAAGAGATTCACATAGATTTAATTGAATCATGCAGAGTTCTTTCCACTTCAAGTTCTAACCTTCACTCATGATATTATCTTCCTCCTGTTGAATTTGACATTAAATTTTTTTCCATGTTTTGGGTTCCTTCTGGCTTTCTTTTCTGTCATGCTTAGCACAAAGATTTCACCCTAACAGTTGCCTCAAGGTTATAGCAACAATGTTCCCATTTGAAGTAGGCACAAAGAAGAACAGAAAGCCTTCCCTGCTGAGTCAGCCCCTTCCTCTCTGAGTTTTCCCAGAAGCACAACCCAACAACTTCTGCCTGCATACCATTGCCCAAAATGCAGTCATATGACTACCTTTATCTGCAAAGGGAGTGGATGCAGAATCTGGATGATCATCTGGTCACATTATTGCCTTCTGTTGTTACTCAATAAGGAGAGAGTGACTCTTTGGTGAGCGTCCCGCAGTCTCTGCCACACCCTGTCAATCACCTTGGCTTTATGGAGCAGGTGAACTGAAATGGCATGTGGAACAAAGATTTTGGTTGAGGTGTGGGGTCTTGAGCTGCAGACCTCTAGGTTAAATTTTCTCAAAACCATGAAAAATAAGTCAAACCTCGTTTTGCACACTCCATGCCAATAAATGTTTCAAATCTATGCCTTATAAATGGGATAGTCTTGTAGCTCACAGTCCTTGAATTTATCCTGACAAAATTTCAAGTCTAATTTGAACTTATGCTCACCCCTCAGCCACTGGTTCCCCATCAGATCTCTTTGCCATTAGATTGGATTCAACTAATTTCATTCCAAGTTCTCTTCCTATTTTTAACTGGCAGGAATACAATCTTAATTGATATTTGCATAGCAATGATTATAATCAGCATATCTTACTTGTCAGCTTCTGGACTTAAAGCCACAGCTACTAGGGTCTTTCTAAGGTAAAGAGGAGACTTGAAAGCACACAAAGGTGAGATACAGAAAAAAGCTCTAGAAGGTAAGACAAGAGGCAAGAGAAGTAAGGTGATTGGAAAAGGCAGTTTGGAGAGAGATTAGGAAACTGGAGATCTAGGAAAAATAAAAAAATTTGGGGGGTAGGCAGATGCTGTGATTAATGCACTTTGTGGAGAGACATTTCTTTTTTTTTTTTTTTTTTTTTTGGAGAGACATTTCTAAAAGGGAACTTTGAAAAGTTTTACTGTGTGTTATATGTTGTAATATCCATCATGTCTTATCACTCCCGACTCTTGCCACCTCCTTAAGAGTGTGTATAAAGGTCTGTATTATTGTTTAATATTTTGGAGGGTTAAATTTCCACATTTTTTGAAAGTGCCGAATTGCCAAAATGGATGTTGAGAGATAATAAAGACCCAGTTTATTGGGGTTCACTAGTGTCATGACTTGTAGTACCCAACATCTGTTCTAAGAGTTTAGTGAGGACACAATTGTGGGGTAGATTCCATAAATCTCCAGATAAGTTATGGGAAATCTAATACTTGTCAGGGAATGTTTGATGGGAGGATTCCTACGTGCTGTCTCTCATGAGTCCTTTGTCCCTCTTCAAGCGGAACAGCATGCTGCTCCCAGGGACTGAGGTCATTGTGTGAGGCAAGCATGAGTCTCCTTTAGTAAACATTCTCCTTACGACAAAACAGCTTAGTCTCCTTCCCCTTTCTTGAGATATGGATTGCCTCCTGACCTTGTGACTAACATTAGCCCTTGTTCCCTTGGTAACAGTTGCTGTACATTTGGTTTTCTGATCTCTATCATTCCCGAAAGAAGTTTCTTCTACTGCAGCCTATATATACTCATAGAAAAATCATTAAAGCACCTTTGCTCCATCAGAGCTTAGGTCCCCAGGTCTTTTTTGTCTCTCTCTCTCTCTCTCTTTCACTTTCTTATTGTCGACTCCACACCACAAGGTTCTGGTCCATTAAAGGACCCCAACAAATACTCATGGCTGATTCATGCCCAGAGATCTAGGCATTGGTAATATGATAGAAATTCTCTATTTTACCAAAACATGGAAGTAGGTTAAAGATGACTGGGTGGACATCAAGAAACAAAAAGTCCCTGTCAACAAACATTTACTGAACATGTATTTTATTTGAGATGTTATTCTATACACAGAACAAGAATGAACAAGATAGAGTTTCTTCTCCTAAAGAGCCTGAGGTGGAACACCAAGTCTCCTTCCAGGGCTGTTTTTAAGACAAAGAAGTAAGGATATGGAATGTTGCTCTCAGACTTACAGAAGTATGGACACCTTAAGAGAAGCCGACAAGGAGAGGGATGATCTTGTCTGTAGGCCAGATGCATGACCAGACGTCTGCATGGATAGAAAGGAACGTCTGAGGACCAGATATCCAACATATGCCTTTCTTCAGTGTGTCCCCCACACTGCTGATCCTGAAATTACTCTTAGAGATAAGTAGAAAGGGGAAATATTGGATTGAGTGAGAAAATCCTGATAGATCTGAAATTAATCTGAGTTGGCAAAATTCAGACTATTTATTTGGCTGGTAATAGGCAGAATGGTGATTAGGGATAGAAATTAAATCATAGAAAAATATGAGAAAACTACCATTGCCATACATCTTAGGTTGTGGTTTATTCTAATTTTATTCCAGTTACAATCTAATTGAACAGATTAGAAATCACTTTGGTGTCAGTATGTTTTAAGGTAATTAAGATTAGCATTTGGATTGGCATCAAAATATATTCTAAAAGATATTAATGACCAGGATCATTAGAAAGTTTCCCACATGATTTTGAATTAAGTAAGTCTTAATATTAAAATAAACTCACTTTTATGTTGCTGACAATTTAAGGATTACTCCAGATGTAAGAATGGAGTTTGAGTTATTCAGCGAGATTCAAATAAGCTCTAGCAATAGAGTGAGGATTACATTTTAGGGGAGTTTTAGAGATAGAGTTATAACCAAGTGTAGTGTAGGAAATGTCAATTATATCCTTGCTTTAGAACTGATATCTTGAGATTTGAGTATATATGAGATGGTTGGATGGCATCACCGGCTCAATGGACATGAACTTGAGTAAGCTCCAGGAGTTGGTGATGGACAGGGAAGCCTGGCGCGCTGCAGTCAATGGGGTTGCAAAGAGTTGGACACAACTGAGCGACTGAACTGGACTGAACTGAGTCTATGTGAAACACTTGCCCCCAATTTAAGAGTAGGAATGATGAGTGAGTGCCAGGTTTGAGCGCCATCAGGGTTTGAATCAAGAGAAAAAGAGTCTAGGACTTTCCTGGTGGCACAGTGGATAAGAATTCGCCTGCCAATGTGGGTGATATGGGTTCAGTTCCTGGCCTAGGAAGATTCCACGTGCCTTGGAGCAGCTAAATCCATGTGCCACAACTACTCAGGCCTGCACACTTTAGGGCCTGTGAGCCGCAACCAGTGAGCCGCTATGCTGAAACTACTGACGTCCACAGACCTAGAGCCTGTGCTCCACAGTAAAAGAAGCCACCACAGTGAGAAGCCCAGGTGTTGTAACTAGAGAGTAGCCTCCACTTGCTGCAACTAGAGAAAGACTGCACGCAGCAACGAAGACCCAGCACAGCCAAAAATAAGAAAATAAAATAAATATCTAGATGCCCATCAGCAGATGAATAGATAAGGAAGCTGTGGTACATATACACCATGGAATATTACTCAGCCGTTAAAAAGAATTCATTTGAATCAGTTCTAATGAGATGGATGAAACTGGAGCCCATTATACAGAGTGAACTAAGCCAGAAAGATAAAGATCATTACAGCATACTAACACATATATATGGAATTTAGAAAGATGGTAACGATAACCCTATATGCAAAACAGAAAAAGAGACACAGAAGTACAGAACAGACTTTTGAACTCTGTGGGAGAAGGTGAGGGTGGGATGTTTCGAAAGAACAGCATGTATATTATCTATGGTGAAACAGATCACCAGCCCAGGTGGGATGCATGAGACAAGTGCTCGGGCCTGGTGCACTGGGAAGACCCAGAGGAATCGGGTGGAGAGTGAGGTGGGAGGGGGGATCGGGATGGGGAATACGTGTAACTCTATGGCTGATTCATATCAATGCATGACAAAACCCACTGCAATGTTGTGAAGTAATTAGCCTCCAACTAATAAAAAAAAATAAATAAATAAAACTCAACATTCAGAAAACTAAAAAAAAAGAAAAGAAAATAAATAAAAATTAAATATAGCAGTGTGTACATAAAAAAAGTAAAAAAGTACAGATGCAGATGTTTACTTTATTTTCTTCTTAAGGATGTTAAAAAGCAGGGTGTCACGTAAGTAAATACCCAGTAAGTTGGAATCAAGTCGAGAGAGCAACTCAAGTTGCCTACTATGGGTTCAGGCTTAGAAGATCAGGAAATGCACTGATAAGAAAATGCAAAAAGAAACAAGTCATGGGACAAAGGACCTCAGTAAGAAAGAGTTGGAGGAAAGGAAGAAGTTTCAGGAACTGGAAACTGTGTCAGAGGTTTGAGTGGTGGCATTTAATATTTTAGAGGAGAAGCAGTTCTGAGGAGTGACAAGGCTCAAAGCATTAAGACTGGAAGAGAGAAAAGGGGGAAGTTTCAGGAGATAAGGAGTTTAGGGAACTGAGGTGAAGTTATCAGTAAGAGGCTTATCCAGATGGGGGAGATGGGATGAGATTCAGGGGTTGGGGAAGCCAAAGCTGGGCAGAGATAGACAGTTGTCTGGAGAATGTTGATATCTGACACATATCAGAGGCTGTAAGGTACTCTTTGAAGGTACTCCAATGAAGGATGAGCTTCAGTTAATGTTTGTTTGGCATCAAAGTGGACCTTCCTGCACTTGCCTCGGCCTTTTTGAGTAGATCCCAAAGTTCCAGTCTACAGGGACTCACCCTGGCCCTTACTTGGGATGAGATGATGTTATTTTTCCCAATTAACTTTTTTTACTTAGTTATTTTATTGCTTTTCTGCCAGTAACCTAAAAGAGATGGGAGTCTTACAGTCTCCACAGCACCCTTCCTTTCACCAGAATTTCTATGGACTGTTACTTAGCTGTGGACTTTATGAACAAAGAGAACCATCTGGATTGCTCACCATTACATTCTCAGCGTTTGGTGTGCAACTGGTTGTAGTATCAGTAGTTAAATGAGTGAACGGATGATTGTATTGGCTGCCAAAACCCATCACTGAGCCTTTAGACTCACCAAAAATTCCATCTTTTGACTGTACTCCTTGTGCATATTGTCTTGCGTGGGCTGAAGGATAGTGGCTGTAGGATTTCCAAGAGGGGTAACTAGCAGAAAATACATGCTCTGTCAATCTGGGCTTTGCATAGTCAAAGGGAGATCTAAAGAGCTAATAGGATAGCAGGTCATTCAGGAGAATCATGGGCATAGTTATGGAATACAGGGATATCTCATTTCATAGTGCTTCCCTTTACTGCACTTTGTAGATGCTGCACTTGTTACAAATTGCAGGTCTGTGGAAACCCTGAGTGGAGCAAGACTAGCCATACCATTTTTCCAACAGCATTTGCTCACTTCAGTTTCTGTGTCACATTTTGGTAATTCTCATAATATTTCAAGATTTTCAACTGTTAGTATATTTGTTGTGATCTGTGATCAGTGGTTTTTGATGTTACTATTAAAGCTGTTTTAGGGTTCCCATATAAGACTGTGAACATCCAATGAATGTTGTGTGTATTCTGACTGATCCACCGACCAATGTTCCCCCCATCTCTTTTCCTCTTTTTTGGCCTCGCTATTCCTTGAGACACACAACATTGAAATTAGGTAATTTAATAACCTTACAATGTTGTCAGTTGTTCAAGTGAAAGGAAGAGTCTTATATCTCTCAGTTTAATCTTAATCTTTAGTCTTATATCTCTCAGAAATGAGGAAAGTATGTCTAAAGCCAAGGAAAGCATGTCTAAAACGAAGAAAGGCTGAAAACTAGGCTTTTTGTGCAGAAGTTAGCAGGGTTGTGAATGCAGAAGAAAGCTTGTTAAAGAAAAAAGTGTTACTCTAGTGAACACACAAATGATAAGGAAGTGAAACATATTCTCCATATTACTGCTGATACAGAGAGAGTTTCAGTGGTCTGGCAGAACATCAAACCAGCTACAATATTCCCTTAAACCAAAGCCTAATCCAGAGCAAGGCCCTAACTGTATTCAATTCCATCAGGCTGAGAGAGGTGAGAAAGCTGCAGACACTGTCTGAAAGCTGGCAGAAGTTGGTTCATTAGGTTTAAGAAAAGAAGCCATCTCAATAACATCAAGTATTATGTTATCCAGAAGATCTAGCTAAAATAATTAATGAAGGTAGCTACATTAAACAACAGATTTTTTTTGAATGTTAAAAAAATTACCATATTTTAAAAATTGAAGTTTAGTTGATTTACAGTATTATGGGGATATAGGTTTTTGTTGTTTATCTGTTTTATGTATAGTAGTGTGTATCTGTTAATCCCCAAATCCTAATTTATCCCTTCCCCTGCCCCACTATTCCATTTGGTAACCATAGTTTGCTTTCTGTGAGCCTATGTCTGTTTTGCAAATAAGTTTATTTGTATCATTTTTTTTAGGTTCCAAACATCATAATATACGATATCAATCATACATTTGTCCTTTTCTGTCTGACTTACTTCACTTAGTATGATAATCTCTAGATCCATCCATACTGCAAATAGCATTATTTCATTCTTTTTTTGGTTGAGAAATATTCCATTTTATACACACACACACACACACACACACACACACACACACACACACACAGACATACAGACAGAGACAGAGAGAGAAAAGACATGTATACCATATCTTCTTTATCATTTCATCTGTTGATGGGCATTTAGGTTGCATCCATGTTTTAGCTATTGTAAATAGTGCTGCTATGAACTTTGGGGTGCAGGTTTCTTTTTGAATTAGTCTTATCCAGATACATGCCCAGAGTGGGATTGCTGGATCATGTACTCTTGAGGTTAGTTGTGTCCAACTCTTTGTGACTCCCTGGACTGTAGCCCGGCAGGCTTCTCTGTTCAGGGGATTTCCCAGGTAAGAATACTGGGGTGAGTTGCCATTTTCCTCTCCAGGGGATATTCCTGACTCAGGGATCAAACCAAATCTCCTGCTTGGCAGGCAGGAGATTCTTTACCACCGAGCCACCAGGGAAGCTCCTTCTCCCTCCTTTTTAAGCACAGTTAGTGGATCATATGGTAACTTTATTTTTAGTCAAACAACAGATTTTTGATCTAGGTGAAACAGCCTTATATTAAAAGAAGATGCCATCAAGGAATTTCATAACTAGAGAGGAGAAGTCAATGCCTGGCTTCAGAACATCAAAGAACAGGTTGACTCTCTTGTTAGAGGCTAATGTAACAGGTGATTTTAAATTGAAACAAGTGCTCATTTACCATTCCAAAATCCTAGGGTCTTTAAGAATTGTGATGAATCCATTCTTATGTTCTGTAAATAAAACAACAAAACCTGAATGATGGCATATCTGTTTACAACATGGTTTACTGACTATTTTAAGTCCACTGTTGAGACTTATTGTTCAGAAAAAAAAGAGTCGTTTCCAAACATTATTGCATGTTGGCAATACACCTGGTCAATCAAGAGCTCTCATGGAAATGTACCTTAAGATTAACATTGTTTTCATGCCTGCTAATACAACATCCATTCTGATGGATTTAGGAGTAATTTTTACTTTCAAGTCTTATTCTTTAAGAAATACATTTTGGAAAGCTATAACTGTCATAGATAGTTATTCCTTTTATGGATCTTGGCAAAGTAAATTGAAAACATTCTGGAAAGAATTCATCATTCTAAATACTATTGAAACATTCATGATTCAAAGGAGGAGGTCACAGTATCAACGCTAGTAGGAGTTTGGAAGAAGCTGATTCCAACTTTCAAGGATGACTTAGAGGAATGCAAGACCTCTGCAGAGGAAGTAACTGTAGATATGATAGAAAGAGCAAGAGAACTAGAATTGGAAGTGGAGCCTGAAGATGTGACTGAACTGCCACAATCTCATGATAAAAGATGAGGTGGCTGCTTATTGGTGAACAAAGAAAGTGGTATCTTGAGATAATATCTATTCCTACTAAAATTCTGTGAAGATTGTTGGAATGACAACACAGGATTTAGAATATCACACAAACTTAATTGATAAAGCAGTGATAGTATCTCCAATTTTGAATGAAGTTCTGTTGTGAGTAAAATGCTATCGAACAGTATTGTGTGCTACAGAGAAGCTGTTTGTGAAGTCAGTCAATTGGGACAACTTCATTGTTGTCTTATTTTAAGAAATTTCCACAACCTCTGCAACCTTCAGCAATCACCATCCTGATCAGTTAGCACCATCATCGAAGGAAGATCCTCCACCAGCAACAAGATTATGACTTGCTTAAGTCACAAATTAGGTATTTTAAATTAAAGTCTGTACATTTTAAAGACATAATGCTATTGTACACTTAATAGACTAAATTGTAGTATAAATATAACTCTTAGATGCACTAGAAAGCTAAAAATTCCTGTGACTTGCTTTATTGCAATGTCTGTTTATAGCAGTGTCTGGAGCCAAACCAACAGTATCTCTGAGGTATGCCTGTAGATCAGTTGGTCAGGAAGACTCATTCCAGTCACTTTTGCTGAGACAAGGATTTTCAATGTGCACCTGTGTTACACAGGGTTGCCTTTAGAGCTGGGAGGTACTGAACCCACAAGATAAGTCACTGGGGTGTGCTTCCTGGATGAGAGAAGGTGAAGACTGACATTCTGAGAGGACTGTCAGAATGACTGGCGCTCTCTCAGGCTGCCTTTCCATAGTAGTTGATCTACCAATTAGGATCCTGGTGGGACTGGCTGTGTACACCTGTGCCGCTGTGCTGTGCCTCGTTGCTCAGTTGTGTCCTATCCTTTGTGACCCCAGGCTTCTCTGTCCATGGGATTCTCCAGGCAAGAATACTGGAGTGGGTTGCCATGCCTTCCTCCAGGGTATCTTCCCAACCTAGAGTCGAACCCATGTCTCCTGCATCACAGGCAGATTATTTACCATTTGAGCCACCAAGGAAGCCCAAGAATACTGGAGTGGTTAGCCTATCCCTTCTCCAGGGGATCTTCCTGATCCAGGAATTGAACTGGAGTCCCCTGCATTGTAGGCAGACTCTTTACCAGCTGAGCTATCAGGGAAGCCCATGTACATCTGTAAACACCTGTAAATTTAATAACACCATTGATTCCTTCTGTTGCCCTCATTTGTTTACCTGCTTCCCTTCCCCCTTGTGACCAGGATGAAGAGGAGCTCAAAATAAGGAAGATCCAGGACTTGGGGTGCAGGGAATGTTAGCACAGTCTTCAGGTACTTAAAAAAATACTATTTTGTGGTACTCCTGAGGGGATAACAAGACTTATATATGGACACCTCCTGAAAGCATTTATTTTTAACTCATCATGAGAAAAATCTGAAGACAAAGTAAGTTGTTTCAGAGGACCTATAATTGCAGGTATTTTTTCATATGGCATCTTAATAGATTCCATTATTTATGGTTAGATAATTATTATTTTCTTGTTACCAAGTCTCAAAATTGCAAAAACATTCTAAAAATGGTCAGGAAAAAGATCCTAAGGCTTTCTTAAAATATCAGCATTGCCTCTGTCAGGCTGAGGGCCCTTGTGCACGCTAAGGCATGGGCAGGACACCTGAGCTGTGGCCTCCCTCAGGACATGACAGTCTTAATGGCCTCTCACTCCCCAGGTACCTGAAGTGAGAAATCCAAGAGAGAGGAGAATGGGTGATGGCAGCCAGAAGAGTAGAGGGCACAGGCCGGAAACCCAGTGAACTTGACTCTCCTGTGTGCATCCTTCCTGGCTGTCCATGTGCTGCTGGTAGAAGACTAACTCTGGCTGTTTTTATGGCCTTGGTGTGCTGTCTGCCTAGGGTACTTAAACCTGCTTTTCTGGACTTTCCTGGAACTGTACTTACAAAAGGGAATCACAGTGCAGAGGCTAAGAAGGTATGCTCTGGAGGCAAGTGGACTTTGTTACAATTCCACCTAAGTCACTTACTTAAAAGCCATGTGATCTTGATCAAGATATTTTGGCCTTTTGGAAATAGTTGTTTTTCCTTCTTTCATTGAAGTATAGTGGCTCTAACATATAAGTTACAGGTGTACAATATGTTGATTCACAATTTTTAAAGGTTATAGTCCATTTATAGTTATTATAAAACATTTACTATATTCCCCATGTTGTACAGTATGTTCTTGTAGCTTATTTTATACCTAAGGGTTTTTACCTCTTAATCCCCTACACCTATATTGTTCCTCTGCCCTCCCCTGTCCCCAGTGGTAATCAATAATTTGTTATCTGTAATTGAGTCTGCTTCTTTTTTTGTTATATTCACTACTTTGTTGTACTTTCAGATTCCACATGTGATATTATACAGTATTTGTCTTTCTCTGTCTGACTAGTTTCACTTAGCACCGTGCCCTCCAAATCTATTCACGTTGCTGCAAATGGCTGCATTTTGTTCCTTTTCATGACTGAGTAATGTTCTGTTGTATAGATATACCACATCTTTTTCACCCATTCATTTGTCAATGGACACAGTTGTTTCCATGTCTTGGTAATTGTAAACAATTCTGCTATGAATATTGGGGTGTGTGCATTTTTTCAAATTAGTGTTTTTCATTTTTTTTTTTTTGGTATATACCAAGGAGTGGAATTGCTGAATCATATGATAATTCTATTTTTAGTTTTTTTTGGGAAACTCCATACTGTTTTCCTTAGTGGTTGTACCAGTTTGCATTCTCACCAACAGTGTTTGAGGGTTCTCTTTTCTTCATATCCTTGCTAACATTTGTTATCTGTGTTCTTTTTGATGATAGTTGTTCTGATAGGTGTGAGGTGATATTTCATTGTGTTTTTGATTTATATTTCCCTCATGATTAGTGATATTGATTGTCTTTTTATATACTTGTTTGTCTTTTGCATATCTTTGGAGAAATGTGTATTCAAGTCTTTAGCCCATATTTTGATTGGGTTATTAGATTTTGTTTTTTACTACTAAATTGTAGGACACTCATATATTTTGGAGATAATCCCTTATCAAATATATGGTTTGCAAATTTTCTCTGTCATTCCAGACATTGCTTTTAAATTTGGTTGATTGTTTTCTTTGCTGTACTGAAGTTTTCCAGTTTGAGGTAGTTCCATTTATTTATTTTTTGATTTTGTTGCTTGTGCTTTTGGTGTCATACCCTTGAAATCATTACCAAGACAAATGGCATGAAGATTTTCCCCTGTGTTTTCCTTTAGGGGTTTTACAGTTTTGGGTGTTTAAATCTTTTAACTCATTTTGAGTTTATAAGCATCCAATTCATCTCTCTCTTTTTCTTTCTATCTTTCTGTCTTTTTTTTTTTTTTAAATGTGGATATTCAATTTTCAGAACATCATTTATTGAAAGGCCTCTCCTTTCCCCATTGTGCATTTTTGGCATCCTCATTGAAATCAGTTGACTGTATACATGTGGACTTACTTCTGGACTCTCTATGCTGTTCCATTGATCTACATGTCTGTCTTTATGGAAGTACTATGCTGTTATACTGACTATAGCTTTGTAATATATTTTTCAATTAGGGTGTGTGATGCCTCCAGTTTTATTCTTCTTTCTCAAAATTGCTTTGGCTATTTGTGCTTTTTTTGTGTTCCCACATGAAATTCAGAATTGTTTCTTCCTAATTCTTTTTCTGAAAAATGCCATTGGAATTTTGCTAGTGATTGCATTGAATCTGTAGATCATCTTGAGTAGTAAGGACATTTTAACTCTATTGTCTTTCAGTTCATGAACATGATGAGATATATTTCCATTTGTTTATGTCTTAATTTATTTCACCAATACTTTGTAGCTTTCTGTAGACAAGTTTTTCACCTTTTAAAAGTTTAATTCCATGTGTTTTATTTTTTTTGTTGCATTTTAAGTTGGATTGTTTTCCTAATTGCATTTTCAGGCAGTTTATTCTTAGAGTATAGAAATGCAACTGATTTTTGTATGTTGACTTTGTGTACTACAACTGTGCTGAATTGGTGTATTAGTTTTAACATGTATGTTGATCACTGCTATATCTTCAGCGTCCACAGCAGTACTTCTGGACATTTCAGTCAGTTCAGTCACTCAGTCATGTCCGACTCTTTGTGACCCCATGAATCGCAGCATGCCAGGCCTCCCTGTCCATCACCAACTCCCGGAGTTTACTCAAACTCATGTCCATTGAGTCGGTGATGCCATTCAGCCATCTCATCCTCTGTCATCCCCTTCTCCTTCTGCCCTCAATCCCTCCCAGCATCAGGGTCTTTTCCAATGAATCAACTCTTCACATGAGGTGGCCAAAGTATTGGAGTTTCAGCTTCAGCATCAGTCCTTCCAATGAACACCCAGGACTGATTTCCTTTAGGATGGACTGGTTGGATCTCCTTGCAGTCCAAGAGACTCTCAAGAGTCTTCTTCAACACCACAGTTCAAAAGTATCAGTTTTTTGGCACTCAGCTTTCTTCATAGTCCAACTCTCACATCCATACATGACCACTGGAAAAACCATAGCCTTGACTAGATGGACCTTTGTTGGCAAAGTAATGTCTCTGCTATTAAATATGCTATCTAGCTTGGTCATAACTTTCCTTCCAAGGAGTAAGAGTCTTTTAATTTCATGACTGCAATCACCATCTGCAGTGATTTTGGAGCCCCAAAAAATAAAGTCTGACACTGTTTCCACTGTTTCCCCATCTATTTCCCATGAAGTGAGGGGACCAGATGCCATGATCTTAGTTTTCTGAATGTTAAGCTTTGAGCCAACTTTTTCACTCTCCTCTTTCACATTCATCAAGAGGCTTTTTAGTTCCTCTTCACTTTCTGCCATAAGGGTGGTGTCATCTGCATATTTGAGGTTATTGATATTTCTCCTGGCAATCTTAATTCCAGCTTGTGCTTCTTCCAGCCCAGTGTTTCTCATGATGTACTCTGCACGTAAGTTAAACAAGCAGGGTGACAATATACAGCCTGATGTACTCCTTTTCCTATTTGGAACCAGTCTGTTGGTACATGTCCAGATGTAACTGTTGCTTCCTGACCTGTATATAGGTTTCCCAAGGGGTGAGTCAGGTGGTCTGGTATTCGCGTCTCTTTCAGAATTTTCCACAGTTCACTGTGATCCACACAGTCAAAGGCTTTGGTGTAGTAAATAAAGCAGAAATAGATGTTTTTCTGGAACTCTTGCTTTTTCAATGATCCAGCAGATATTGGCAATTTGATCTCTGGTTCCTCTGCCTTTTCTAAAACCAGCTTGAACATCTGGAAGTTCACGGTTCACATATTGCTGAAGCCTGGCTTGGAGAATTTTGAGCATTACTTTACTAGCGTGTAAGATGAGTGCAATCGTGCAGTAGTTTGACCATTCTTTGGAATTGCCTTTCTTAGGGATTGGAATGAAAACTGATCTTTTCCAGTCCTGTGGCCACTGCTGAATTTTCCAAATTTGCTGGCATATTGAGTGCAGCACTTTCACAGCATAATCTTTTGATTTGAAATAGCTCAACTGGAATTCCATCACCTCCACTAGCTTTGTTCATAGTGATGCTTTCTAAGGCCCACCTGACTTCACATTCCAGGATGACTGGCTCTAGCTGAGTGATCACACCATCGTGATTATGTGGGCCATGAAGATCTTTTTTGTACAGTCCTTCTGTGTATTCTTGCCACCACTTCTTAATATCTTCTGCTTCTGTTAGGTCCGTACCATTTCTGTCCTTTATTGTGCTCATCTTTGCCTGAAATGTTCCCTTGGTATCTCTAATTTTCTTGAAGAGATCTCTCATCTTTCCCATTCTATTGTTTCCCTCTATTTCTTTGCATTGATCACTGAGGAAGGCTTTCTTATCTCTCTTTGCTATTCTTTGGAACTCTGCATTCAAATGGGAATATCTTTCCTTTCCTCCTTTGCTTTTTGCTTCTCTTCTTTTCACAGCTATTTGTAAGGACTCGTCAGACAACCATTTTGCCTTTTTGCATTTCTTTTCCATGGGGATGGTCTTGATCCCTTTCTCCTGTACAATGTCACAAACCTCTGTCCATAGTTCATCAGGCAGTCTATCAGATCCAGTCCCTTAAATCTATTTCTCACTACCACTGTATAGTCATAAGGGATTTGATATAGGTCATACCTGAATGGTCTAGTGGTTTTCCCTACTTTCTTCAATTTAAGTCTGAATTTGGCAATTTTAGTAGATAATAAATAAACATTTGTGGAATTAATTTATTTTTTCAGATATAAATTATAAGTCTATCTGTAAAATGAATTTTCCTAAGAGAAATTGTTGGGGTAAGTATATATCTTAAAATGAATATTAGCTCTTTCTGCCATCTTCCCATGCCGCCAGAATGGTGTGCATGAATGTCCTGACTAATACTCTCAAGAGTATCAGCAATGCCAAAAAGAGAGGCAAACACCAGGTCCTTATTAGGCCATGCTCCAAAGTCATCATCAGCTTTCTAACTGTGATGATGAAACATGGTTACATTGGCAAATATGAAATCATTGATGATCACGGGGCTGGGAAAACTGTTGTGAACCTCACAGGCAGACTAAATAAGTTTGGAGTGATCAGTCCCAGATATGATGTGCAACTCAAAGATCTAGAAAAATGGCAGAATAACCTGCTTGCATCCTGTCAGTTTGGTTTCATTGTACTGAGAACCTTAGCTGGCATCATGGACCATGAAGAAGCAAGACAAAAACACACAGGAGGGAAAATCCTTGGATTCTTTTTCTAGGGTTGTAATACATGTAAATAAAATGCCTCAGAGGACAAAATAAAATGAATACTAGAATATTTTAGTAGATAATATCATCCATGGAACTGTTACAATATATGGAAATATTCTTTCCTCCTACAGCCTTAGCAAAAGATTGTTATCTTTGCAATCTGATAGTATTTCAGTGTATTTTAATTTACATTTTTTTCCTAATATGAGTAAAGCTGAGTGCCATAGATGTTTTTATTTTTTAAATTGTCTCTTAATATTTATTGCTCCCCTTACCCTGTTTAGATCCGATTTTATTCTTTCCAGGTCTCTACTAAATTTTCCAGTCTGATTTATTGAGCAATCCTTCTTTCCCCCATTAATATTACCTTATCGCCATGTACTAAATTCTCATGTATCTGATTACTTATCTTGAAATTTATACATCAACACAGTTTCATTTTAGTGATGAAAATCTACAAAAACTTCTTTAGGTTGAAGTCTTATTAGAAAAGAATAAGATGAACAGATTTCAAATGTTCAGTTTGATGTATTTTGACAACTGTATTTACTTAATTACTATCTTCCCTCCGACATAGAACATATGCATCATCCCAGGAAATACCCATAAATCTCTTTCTGATCAGCATGCAATGCCCACCTTAAACCAATCTCTTTCTGATTTACCACTTCTAGTTACTTTTGCCTGATACTAGATATCATACAAATAGAATCATACATTATCTCCTCTTTTGTTCCTTTAAAAAAAAATTGACTCAATATTTTTGAGAATAAATGAATACATTTTGCCTATATCACAACTTTGTGTTTTTTAATTGCTTAGTATTTTACCACTATATGAACATATTATAATTTCTTTCTTTTTTTTGTTTTAAAATATCTTTTTAAAATTAATTAATTTATTTATTTTACTTTACAACATTGTATTGGTTTTGCCATACATTGACTTGAATCTGCCATGGGTGTACATATGTTCCCCATCCTGACCCCACCTACAACCTCCCTCCCCATCCCATCCCTCTGGGGGATGGGATGCATTGAACCTGGACTGGCGATTCATTTCACATATGATAATTTACATGTTTCAATGCCATTCTCCCATATCATCCTGCCCTCGCCCTCTCCCACAGAGTCCAAAAGACTGTTCAATACATCTGTGTCTCTATTGCTTTTTCGCATAAAGGGTTATAGTTACCATCTTTCTAAATTCCATATATATGCATTAGTATACTGTATTGGTGTTTTTCTTTCTGGCTCACTTCACTCTGTTTAATAGGCTCCAGTTTCATCCACCTCATTAGAACTGATTCAAATGTATTCTTTTTAATGGCTGAGTAATATTCCATGGTGTATATGTACCACAGCTTTCTTATCCATTCGTCTGCTGATGGGCATCTAGGTTGCTTCCATGTCCTGGCTATTATAAACAGTGCTGTGATGAATGTTGGGGTGCAAGTGTCTCTTTCAATTCTGGTTTCCTCAGTGTGTATGCCCAGCAGCAGGATTGCTGGGTCATATGGCAGTTCTATTTGCAGTTTTTTAAGGAATCTCCACACTGTTCTCCATAGTGGCTGTTCTAGTTTGAATTCCCACCAACAGTGGAAGAGGGTTCTCTTTTCTCCACATCCTCTCCAGCATTTATTGCTTGTATACTTTTGGATAGCAGCCATCCTGACTGGCGTGTAATGGTACCTCATTGTGGTTTTGATTTGCATTTCTCTGATAATGAGTGATGTTGAGCATCTTTTCATGTGTTTGTTAGCCATCTGTATGTCTTCTTTGGAGAAATGTCTGTTTAGTTCTTTGGCCCACTTTTTGATTGGGTCATTTATTTTTCTGGAATTGAGCTGCAGGAGTTGCTTGTATATTTTTGAGATTAATTCTTTGTCTGTTGCTTCATTTGCTATTATTTTCTCCCATTCTGAAGGCTGTCTTTTCACCTTGCTTATAGTTTCCTTTGTTGTTCAGAAGCTTTTCATTTTAATTAGGTCCTATTTGCTTATTTTTGCTCTTATTTCCAATATTCTGGGAGGTGGGTCATAGAGGATCCTGCTGTGGTTTATGTTGGAGAGTGTTTTGCGTATGGTTTCCTCTAGGAGTTTTATAGTTTCTTGTCTTGCATTTAGATCTTTAATCCATTTTGAGTTTATTTTTGTGTATGGTGTTAGAAAGTGTTCTGGTTTCATTCTTTTACAAGTAGTTGACCAGTTTTCCCAGCATCACTTGTTAAAGAGATTGTCTTTGCTCCATTGTATATTCTTGTCTCCTTTGTCAAAGATAAGGTGTCCACAGATGTGTGGATTTATCTCTGGGCTTTCTACTTGGTTCCATTGATTTATATTTCTGTCTTTGTGCCAGTACCACACTGTATTGATGACTGAGGCTTCGTAGTAGAGACTGAAGTCAGGCAGGTTGATTCCTCCAGTTCCATTCTTCTTTCTCAAGATTACTTCGGCTATCCGAGGTGTTTTGTATTTCCATACAAATTGTGAAATTATTTGTTCTAGTTCTCTGAAAAATACCATTGATAGCTTGACAGGGATTGCATTGAATCTATAGATTACTTTGGATAGTATACTCATTTTCACTATATTGATTCTTCCAATTCATGAACATAGTATATTTCTCCATCTATTTGTGTCCTCTTTGATTTCTTTCACCAGTGTTTTATAGTTTTGTATATATAAGTCTTTTGTTTCTCTAGGTAGATTTATTCCTAAGTATTCTTTTCGTTGCAATGGTGAATGGTATTGTTTCCTTAATTTCTCTTTCTGTTTTCTCATTGTTAGTGTTATCGGAATGTAAGGGATTTCTGTGTGTTCATTTTATATCCTGTATATTTATATCCTGTATTTACTATATTTATTGATTAGCTCTACTAATTTTCTGGTGGAGTCTTTAGGCTTTTCTATGTAGAGGATCATGTCATCTACAAACAGTGAGAGTTTTACTTCTTGTTTTCCAATCTGGATTCCTTTTATTTCTTTTTCTTCTCTGATTGCTGTGGCCAAAACTTCCAAAACTCTGTCGAATAGTAGTGGTGAGAGTGGGCACCCTTGTCTTGTTCCTGACTTTAGGGGAAATGCTTTCAATTTTTCACCAGGGAGGATAATGTTTGCTGAGGGTTTGTCATATATAGCTTTTATTATGTTGAGTTATGTTCCTTCTATTCCTGCTTTCTGGAGGCTTTTTTTTAAAAATCATAAGTGGATGTTGAATTTTGTCAAAGGCTTTCTCTGCATATATTGAGATAATCATATGGTTTTTATTTTTCAATTTATTAATGTGCTGTATTACATTGATTGATTTGCAGATATTGAAGAATCCTTGTATCCCTGGGATAAAGCCCACTTGGCCATGATATATGATCTTTTTAATATGTTGTTGGATTCTGTTTGCTAGAATTTTGTTAAGGATTTTTGCATCTATGTTCATCAGTGATATTGGCCTATAGTTTTCTTTTGTTTGTGGCATCTTTGTTAGGTTTTGGTATTAGGGTGATGGTGGCCTTATAGAATGAGTTTGGAAGTTTACCTTCCTCTGCAATTTTCTGGAAGAATTTGAGTAGGATAGGTGTTAGCTCTTCTCTACATTTTTGGTAGAATTCAGCTGTGAAGCCGTCTGGTCCTGGGCTTTTGTTTGTTGGAAGATTTCTGATTACAGTTTCAATTTCCATGCTTGTGATGGGTCTGTTGAGATTTTCTACTTCTTTCTCTTTCAGTTTTGGAAAGTTATACTTTTCTAAGAATTTGTCCATTTCTTCCAAGTTGTCCATTTTATTGGCATGTAGTTGCTGATAGTAGTCTCTTATGAGCCTTTGTATTTCTGTGTTGTCTGTAGTGGTCTCTCCATTTTCATTTCTAATTTTGTTTATTTGATTCTTCTCCCTTTGTTTCTTGATGAGTCTGGCTAATGGTTTGTCAATTTTATTTACCTTCTCAAAGAACCAGCTTTTGGCTTTGTTGATTTTTGCTATGTCTCTTTAGTTTCTTTTGCATTTATTTCTGCCATAATTTTTAAGATTTCTTTCCTTCTGCTAACCCTGGGGTTCTTCATTTCTTCCTTCTCTAGTTGCTTTAGGTGTAGGGCTAGGTTATTTATTTGACTTTTTTCTTGTTTCTTGAGGTAAGCCTGTATTGCTATGAACCTTCTCCTTAGCACTGCTTTTACAGTGTCCCATAGGTCTTGGGCTGTTGTGTTTTCATTTTCATTCATTTCTATGCATATTTTGATTTAGTTTTTGATTTCTTCTGTGATTTGTTGGTTATTCCGCAGCGTGTTGTTCAGCCTCCATGTGTTGGAATTTTTAATAGTTTTTCTCCTGTAATTTACATCTAGTCTTACTGCATTGTGGTCAGAAAAGATGCTTTAAATGATTTCAATTTTTTTGAATTTACCAAGGCTAGATTTATGGCCCAGGATTTGATCTATCCTGGAGAAGGTTCTGTGTGCACTTGAGAAAAAGGTAAAATTCATTGTTTTGGGGTGAAATATCCTATAGGTATAAATTAGGTCTAACTGGTCTATTGTATTATTTAAAGTTTGTGTTTTCTTGTTAATTTTCTGTTTAGTTGCTCTATCCATAGATGTGAGTGGGGTATTAAAGTCTCCCACTATTATATATATATACATACATACATATATATATATATATATATATATATATATATATGAAGTTTGCTTTAAAAATAGGTTCTTTCTTTTTTTTTTTTTTGCAAGGTAATAGTAGGTTATAAAAATGAAAATTAAAAGAGTAATGGGGACTTAAAAATAAAAAAAATAAAATAAAATAATTAAAAAAATTTTTTTAAATTAAAAAAACGATAGTAGTAAAAATATATCTAAGACTTTCTCTGGAGCTGTTGCGGACAGTGTGGGGTCAGTTCATCTTCAGATAGTTCCTTGGTCTGGCTTGTACTTCTCAAGGTCTAAGATCTATAGGCCCCTTCCTATGTGGTCGGTGCTAACTACAGTGTTTTAATCTATGGCACCTGTCACTTCCAAAGCAGTTCCCTCTGTTTATTTATTTATTTATTTATTTATTTTTTTCCAGTGGGTTTTGTCATACATTGATATGAATCAGCCATGGATTTACATGTATTCCCAATCCCGATCCTCCCTCTGTTTATTTTATCTTCTGTTTGCTGGTCTCTTCAGTGTCTCATTTCCACCCTGCAACAAGGGCGCAGTGCTGGTCACTTTTTTTTTTTTTTTTAGGCTAGCATGTTCAGTCGTGCTTTGGGGAGGGAGGAACACTGCGAACAAATATCACTGGCGTGTGCTCCCAGTGATTCAGCCACACTGGGTTTGCCCCCGCTCACTGCGTGTGTGCTTTCCCAGTCTACACTGCTCAGACTCTAGGTTGCTCTGCCGGAAACTGTCTGATGTGGGCCCTGGTTTACATGCACTTCCCAGGTCTAAGCCGCTCAGGTTCAGGTTCTCGGGTCCTCCACAAAAGCACAGACTTGGTTGGGCCCACGTTTTGTGCCCATCCCAGGTCCGAGCAGCTCAGGTGACCAGGTGCTTGGTGCGCAGAGTCACCCCCAGTTGAAGGCTGCGACTTACCCCCTGCCCCGTCCCAGCCGCTTGGTTTTCTGGGTGTACAATGGGTGCACCTTCTTAGGTGTGCCGTGTATCTATTCTGGGGAGCTGGTGTCCGGTTGCGACCCTCCCAGCTGATGTCGATCGTCCAGAATCCCTAGAAGTCTTGGTTAGCAGAGAAGTCTGCTTGCCGTTTTGTATCAGATGCCTCACTGGGGCCACGATTGCCCCCTTCCGGCTCTGGCTGTCCTCGCTTGCCTGTCTCCGGCGGGGGATGGGCTGGTCCACAGCTGGCTAGCTCTGCTCAGTCCTTTGTTCTGTGAGTGTGCCTGGCGATGTCTTCAGTTCAGTTGGGTTCAGTCGCTCAGTTGTGTCCGACTCTTTGCGACCCCACGAATCACAGCACGCCAGGCCTCCCTGTCCATTACAAACTCCCGAAGTCTACTCAAACCCATGTCCATCAAATCAGTGATGCCATCCAGCCATCTCATCCTCTGTCATCCCCTTCTCCTCCTGCCCCCAATCCCTCCCAGCATCAGGGTCTTTTCAAATGAGTCAGCTCTTCGCATGAGGTGGCCAAAGTACTGGAGTTTCAGCTTCAGCATCAGTCCTTCCAATGAACACCAGGACTGATCTCCTTTAGAATGGACTGGTTGGATCTCCTTGCAGTCCAAGGGACTCTGAAGAGTCTTATCCAACACCATAGTTCAAAAGCATCAATTTTTCGGTGCTCAGTTTTCTTCACAGTCCAATTCTCACATCCACACATGACTACTGGAAAAACCATAGCCTTGACTAGACAGACCTTTGTTGGCAAAGTAATGTCTCTGCTTTTTAATATGCTATCTAGGTTGGTCATCACTATCCTTCCAAGGAGTAAGCGTCTGTTAATTTCATGGCTGCAGTCACCATCTGCAGTGATTTTAGAGCCCCCAAAATAAAGTCTGACACTGTTTCCACTGTCTCCCCATCTATTTCCCCTGAAGTGATGGGACTAGATGCCATGATCTTAGTTTTCTGAATGTTAAGCTTTAAGCCAACTTTTTCACTCTCTTTCACTTTCATCAAGAGGCTTTTTAGTTCCTTTTCTCTTTCTGCCATAATGATGGTGTCATCTGCATATCTGAGGTTATTGATTTCCTCCTGGCAATCTTGATTCCAGCTTGTGCTTCTTCCAGCCCAGTGTTTCTCATGATGTACTCTGCATATATAATAGTTAAACAAGCAGGGTGACAATATACAGCCTTGACGTACTCCTTTTCCTATTTGGAACCAGTCTGTTGGTCCATGTCCAGTTCTAATTGTTGCTTCCTGACCTGCATATAGGTTTCTCAAGAGACAGGTCAGGTGGTCTGGTATTCCCATCTCTTTCAGAATTTTCCACAGTTTATTGTGATCTACACAGTCAAAGGCTTTGGCATAGTCAATAAAGCAGAAATAGATGTTTTTCTGGAACTCTCTTGCTTTTTTGATAATCTAGTGGATGTTGGCAATTTGATCTCTGGTTCCTCTGCCTTTTCTAAAACCAGCTTTAACACCTGGAAGTTCACGGTTCATGTATTGCTGAAGCCTGGCTTGTATAATTTTGAGCGTTACTTTACTAGCATGTGAGATGAGTGCAATTGTGTGGTAGTTTGACCATTCTTTGGGATTGCCTTTCTTAGGGATTGGAATGAAAACTGACCTTTTCCAGTCCTGTGGCCACTGCTGAATTTTCCAAATTTGCTGGCATATTGAGTGCATCACTTTCACAGGATCATCTTTCAGGATGTGAAATAGCTCAACTGGAATTCCGTCACTTCCACTAGCTTTGTTTGTAGTGATACTTTCCAAGGCCCACTTGACTTTACATTCCAGGATGTCTGGCTCTAGGTGTGTGATCACACCATTGTGGTTATCTGGGTCATGAAGATCTTTTTTGTATAGTTCTGTGTATTCTTGCCACCGCTTCTTAATATCTTCTGCTTCTGTTAGGTCCATACCATTTCTGTCCTTTATCGAACCCCTCTTTGTGTGAAATGTTCCCTTGGTATCTCTAATTTTCTTGAAGAGATCTCTAGTCTTTCCCATTCAATGACTTCTGTTTGTTTCCAAGGCAAATCATTCAATATCATGGTAATCCAAGCCTATGCCCCAACCAGTAATACTGAAGAAGCTGAAGTTGAATGGTTCTATAAAGACCTACAAGACCTTTTAGAACTAACACCCAAAAAAGATATCCTTTTCATTATAGGGCACTGGAATGCAAAAGTAGAAAGTCAAGAAACACTTGGAGTAATAGGCAAATTTGGCCTTGGAGTACGGAATGAAGCAGGGCAAAGGTAATAGAGTTTTGCCAAGAGAACGCACTGGTCATAGCAAACACTCTCTTCCAACAACACAAGAGAAGACTCTACACATGGACATCACCAGATGGTCAACACCGAAATCAGATTGATTATATTCTTTGCAGCCAAAGATGGAGAAGCTCTATAGAGTCAGCAAAAACAAGACTGGGAGCTGACTGTGACTCAGATCATGAACTCCTTATTGCCAAATTCAGACTTAAACTGAAGAAAGTAGGGAAAACCACTAGAACGTTCAGGTATGCCCTGAATCAAATACTTTATGACTATACAGTGGAAGTGAGAAATAGATTTAAGGGACTAGATCTGATAGACAGAGAGCCTGATGAACTATGGACAGAGGTTCATGACATTGTATAGGAGACAGGGATCAAGACCATCCCCATGGAAAAGAAATGGAAAAGGCGATGACTTAGCTTAGGGCTTTTCACAGTATCGTGGAATAGCTATCCCGCAGTTTGGGTGCTGTCTCAAGCTTTTGCCCTCAGGGGATTCAGGCCTGGTCCTTACCCTAAACAATGCTGCCCGCTCCTCCCTGTCCCTCCCCTGTTTGCTAGTGGGGGATGCGAGCGTCTGGGCTGCTGCTCCACTGGGAGTTGCTGTTAGCATGTAATCTGTGGGTTTTAATTATTTATTTATTTTTCCTCCCAGTAATTTTGCCCTCTGACATTGCATGGCTCACCACAGACCCGCTGGAGAGAGTGTTTCCCAATGTTTGGAAACTTCTCTCTTTTTTAAGACTCCCTTCCTGGGATGGATCTCCATCCCTACCTCTTTTGTCTCTCTTTTTATCTTTTGTCCTACCTCCTTTCGAAGACAATGGGCTGCCTTTCTTGGTGCCTGATGTCCTCTGCCAGCATTCAGAAGTTGTTTTGTGGAATTTGCTTGGTGTTCAAATGTTCTTTCGATGAATTTGTGGGGGAGAAAGTGGTCTCCCCATCCTATTCCTCTGCCATCTTAGGACCACATCTGAACATATTATAATTTATTTCTTCATCCTGTTGATAAACACGTGGGTTGTTTCTAGTTTTTGGCTATTATGAATAGGTCATTAAAAACACTCTTGTACAAGTCTTTTTGAGGACATATATTTTTATGGGATATAGGATAAATATCCAGGAATGTAAATTCTGGATCACCAGGTAGGTGTGTTTTTAAATTTAGAAGCTGCTGAACAGTCTTTTGAAGTGATTACACCAGTTTATACTATCACTAGCAATGTATGTGAGTTCCAGTTGCTTCACATCCTTACCACCATTTAATGTTATCAGTTTTTAAAAACTATGAGCATTCTGATAAGCATTTCATTATGTGATTTACTGCAGTCTTAGTTTACTAGATGATTAACGAATAGTCTTAAGCATATTCTCACGTCTATATTGATCATTTGTATATTTTCTTTTGTCAAAGCATGCTCAAAGATTTTGCTCAGTTTTAATTGGATTGCTCATTTTTATTTTTTTTGTAAAAATTCTTCATGAGTCTAGGTACATTTCCCCCCAATTCTGCCCTCTCTAGTTTTTCTTAATTGTGTCTTTTTGCAAGCAAAAAATTAACTTTGACAAGGTCTAATTTATCAGATTTTTAAATAAACAGAGAATTTTGTGTCCTAAGAAGTCTCTTAGCAGATCTTAGATCATGAAGATATTTTCCTGAGTTTTCTTTCAGAAGTTGGACAGACTGTATTTTCTGCTTAGGGGTGTGACATATCTCAATTTTTATTTCTTTATGGAGAATAGACGTCTTAACAGTGTTAAGCCTACACTTCTACTTTCTAATTCTATTTACTTAGAATTTAATTTCTTTTAGCAATACTCTGTAGCTTTTGGCATAGAGGTATTGTATGTATGATGTATGTATTTCATTAGATCATTTACTAGCTACTTAATGTATTTTAATGCTATTGTAAATGGTGTTGTGCAAAAATTTTTTTTCCTTTTTGTTGTGCTGAGCCACTTGTGGGATCTTAGTTCCATGACCAAACATTGAGCCTAGACCCACAGTGGTGAAAGTGCTGAATTCTAACCACTGAACCTAACCACTCTGAGAAATTTTATTTTCTGTTTTTTGGTTCCCAGTATATTGAAGAGCAACTGACTTTGTATTTTGACCTTGAATCCCCAGTATTGCTAAACTGTTAGTTCTAATAGGTTACATAGGTTTACTATGGACACAATCATGTTGTTAAAAAATAACAGGAGTTTTATTGATTTATTTTTTAAAATATGCATGCCTTTTATCATTTTTGTCATATTGCACAAAGGCTAGGACAATGGTACAATGTAGAATATAAGTGGTGAGGGTAGACTGTTAGAACAGCCTTCTGTACCTCTTCAGAGTTATTGTTTATCAGCTTAAGGAACTTTTCTTTCATTTCTAGTTTACTGAGAATTTTTTATATGTTTTGAATCAGGTATTCAGATTAAATGGAGCTATTGAGAGGGTTCCATGCTCTGCGTCTTAGTCTCTTAGAGCTTGTGGGAATAAGAGTACTTGAATTATGTTCCCTGAACCCCATATGGGTCATCCATGTGAGAGATTTGACTGGAGGAGAGAAGTGAACAGAACCTGGCAGAGAGAAGCTTCAAGAGCTTTGCTGTTTGTATCAGTTTTTTTTTTTTTTTTTTTCAAATGAGAAAACTAAGGTCCAAAGAGATTCTCTAACTTGTTCAAGATCATACATGTTAACATATAGCTGTTAATACTTGATATGGCTTTAGAGGAAGCAGTGTAAAGGCAAGATTTTAATGCACAAGGAGTCAAAAGTGGGCATTTGTGGTCGCTACCTGACAAATCTATGCAAAAGTGCACCTTGACCCAGAACCTTCCCTCCATGTTAGAATCATTACTTTGGGCCAGTTCACGCAAATCTGGGGAAGACCCACCTCAGTTATGTGCTATAACAGGGTGTGTGGAACAGGTACCACAATATGCTAGAAGCAATCAGGATCCAGTGTTCTACTGGCAACTCTGCCATTGCTACATTGTGTGAACCCTGCCACTGTTATTGTGCATCTATGCCTTTCAGTTTCCATTTGAAGAGAAGGGACTTGAATTAGACCAGGAGACCTTAACAGATGGTTTATTTATCAGTTAAAAGCCACCATATGGTCCCCCTCAAAGAAGTGAAACAATAATGTATAAGCCATGGGAAGAGCTCTCTGACTCAAAATGCTCTTCTAGTCTTGCCTTCTTTCTTTGCCCACTTCCAGTGCTTTCTTTCCTACAAGGTTAAACTTGGTCATTTTTTGTACAGTAGGATAAAACCCCTGGACCTCTTGGTTTCTAAGTTTCCTTCCAGCTCCAATATTCAGATCTTCTGTTTGGTCCTTAGGTTTGGAATTCTTTCATCTAATTAAGGTCTGTTAGTCACTACACCAAGTTTGCTTATCAATGGGTAATAAAATTACCCATATGAGTTAATTCATATAGAACTCCTAGAAAAGTGTCTGGCATTTGTTAAGGGCTCTGCAACTGTTGCAGGAAGGGGGACCCCTTCCAGGACCTAAGAGTGGGCTCTTGTCTAACACTTGGAAATGAGGTGTCCAATGAGACACTTGAAGTGACAAAGCAAAAGACTTTGCTGGGAGGGGGTGTCTGACGGGATCATATGATTAACTGCTTAATAGTGGGTATAAGAAACTTATAGTAAAGCCTGTTAATTATGAAAAGGTCAAAGAGGTCCAACAGGGACAGGATGAAAATCCTGCAGTCCTCCAAAGGAGATAAGTGGAGACTTTTAGGAAGTATATAAGCATGGATCCTTCCTCCCTTGAGGGACTGGCCCTTTTGGCTATGCATTTCATAGCCCAGTCTGCCCCAGACATCAGGTGCAAAATTCAGAAAGCAACTGCTGGGCCTCAAAGTCCAATGAATGATTTGCTCCAATTGGAGTATTTGGTTTTCAATAACAGGGATATGACCCAAAAGGCTCAATGCAGAGAAATATGCAAAAGACCCAAATGATTGCAATGCCTTTGTCCACTCCAAGACCACTAATTAAGAGGCTGCCCTCTTGTCCTGGCAGACCACAAGACCCATGGGTACCCATACAAGGCCAGTGTATCCTGTGTGGACAAAAGGGACACTGGAGGAAGGATTGTAATTGATGTGTCCTTTGCTAACAGCCAGGGCATTGGCAGAAGGAATGCCCCAGATGACAGGGAGCAATGGGGACCCCTCAGCCACTGACAGTTTTGCAATCAAAAGAAGACTGATGGGGCCTGAGACTTAAAGTGGCTCTGCCTAGAGATATTATCTACATAACTTATGTCCAACCTCAAACCATCATTGATGTGACTGCCCACTTGAGAGAATTTCTTATAGGCACTGGTGCAGCCTTCTCAGTCTTAACCCAAAGGATTGCGAACTTTAGCAATCATAAGGAATATGTAATAGGGTTGTCAGAAAGAAACAGGGGCACAGTTTTCTGGAGCCCATTTTTTTTTTTTTTTTTTTCTGGAGCCCATTTTGTGCAATGCTAATGGTCAGTTTTTACATTTGCTTCTGTTTGTGCCTGATTGTCGCATCCCTTTAATGGGAAGAGATTTATTAACTAAGTTAGAGGCTGCTGTTTCTTGAGGGGCAAAGGAACCACCCTCCTTTCCAAATCGTTGTTATAGAAAGCAGAAAGGGACAGATTGAATCTGAAGTTGAGGTATATCTTGATATACCCTGGAACATGTAATATCAAGGTTCCAGGCCTGGACAAAGGTATCCAGCCAATGGTTACTAAACAAGATTCTAAAAAAAAAAAAAAAAAAAAAAATAGCCATAGTTCACCATGGGGGACATCAGTCTCAGATTCCCAGGTCTAAACTGAAAAAAAATTGCCAAGCTGACCAAGAAGCAAATAAAGCAGCTCAAATACCAACTGATAAAATACAGGCAGTTTTAATAGTCCCAGACTTGATAGAGGAAATGCCACAACCTTGCTATACTAAGGAGATTGGGGTAAAAATAGGGGGTTAATAAGTCAAGAGAGAAGCCGTAGGATTCTTTGGTATGCTATGATGAACATAATCATTTGTAATTCTGGTTACTGTAACCAATCTTTATTGATTACATTAACCATGTCTTTTAAATCTTTTGTCATTTATAGATATTTTTGTATCCTGGTACTGGTTCAAAAAGTGTTTTATCATCAAGAAGATTCATAAGAAGGCTAAGGAAACAGTTACAACAGTTTCACATCAAGATGAGGCTATGTGGGGATTCCAGCCTATAGGGATTAAAACAAGGAACTACCCTGCCCTTGGGGCCCCTGGATCAGCTATCAGAGGTTTTTACTCCCTGACAGACAGGGTGGATGCCCTTACTCAGCCTTGAAGCAATTACAGAAGATGAACCATCCTCCTTCTGCTTCCCTTAAGAATGTGGTAGTAAAATCTCTGAGGTGGGGATTGAAACAGGAGGTAAGGAGGCAGGGTACAACTTTTGAAAGAATGACATAGCCCAAGGATACAACATAAATGGATTAGAATCAAATGGGTCCAAGATGGCAGGCAAATCAATTTAGACTAGACCTTGATCCTCAATCAGCAAGCTAAATGACACACCCAGAGGTGCCATGACAGTTCCAAGGCACAATCAAAAGACAAAAAGTGGGCAGTGGCCCAACCTCTGGAGATCTCCATCCCTTCGCCCAAATAGTTGGAATAATTCTCCCACTCATTAACCTTTGAAATTACCCAGCCCATAAAAACTAACCACACCACATTTTGGGGCTGCCAGAGTCGCCCTCTGAGATGGCCTAAACTCTGTCTTTGGAGTGTGTTTCTCTCTAAAAAAATCCACTTCTTAGCTATCACGTTGTCTCTCACTGAATTCTTTCTGCGACGAGACATCAAGAACCTGAACCTCATTAGGTCCTCAAACCAGGTACCGTGGGTTTTGGCTGGGTTTGAGTCCCAGCTGTGTGGGTTAGAGTCCCAAACTGGGTTTTGGCTGGGTTCGAGTTCCAGCCATGTGGGTTCAAGTCCCGGTTGAAGGTAAACAGTTTCACAGCTGTAAGTTATTTCCAGTAATATTTCTTTCACTGTGGCAGAAATTTATGGAGAGTTGTCCAAGTGTTGCACAAATTTATTGAATTGTTCAAGTGTTGCACAACATCTGGGGAAAAGATCCAAAGGAAAGAAGTCTCGTGGTGTGGGTGGGGGCATGGTCAGTTCTTAGAAACAGTCTTCTGGGGGTTCACAGTTGGATCCTGCCCTAGGTGTGGTTCTTATTAATACATTGGTGTTTTTCACTTTGAGTGAGACTTGAGCCTTAAACGGACTTTGGCAGTTCCAGTTGTTAATATCAGAGCCTCCAAGATTGGACAGAGCTTTCCAGATCTGAGCTCCCATTGTTTGCTGAATAACCCGAAGGCAGGCAGCAGGGAGGCTATGTACAGTTTTCCATACAAATGAGGCAAAAACAACTACCCTTTGTTACCAGCTGCATGCTGCAACAAAAACATCTCCATTATCTCCCTTGGTATTACAAGTCACATCATGCCCTAGTGGGGTGAAAATGTATTGAATTTCTTTGGGTAGAAATTTCTCCCAAGATTTCCCTAGTAGCTAGCTGCTTTGCTTAAACTGCAGAAATATGTAAATCTTGTTGCTATTTTCTGTGATCCAATAGAGAAGACAGTGTTCACTGTAGGCTTATTCTCATCAAACCATACTGACTTTCAGATCAAACCCCAATTTTTTCTTATGAATCAGTAAGGGTCAGAACTCAAAATTAAGATGTGATTGGTTATGAAGATAAAAAAGAAAGTTTAAATTCTTTCGCATCTGAGTTGTGGCATGAAAGTTTAAGCTATCCTTCACATGTGTCTGATATTGAAACTCAGTGTAAAGTACCCGATATCAGACCTTTTGTGTTTTCATTGCAAACATTCATTGGCATAAACCAGCATTTTCATTTTGAATGGGAGTCACATTATGGCCAGCATGCCCTTTGTATCCTGTCCTTTTCTCCCTTGTAACATGGATAGTGTTTTGGTCGCCAGTATTTTGGTTGTTATAGCCACGTGTTCCGGGAAACAAACTCACTCAGAAGGACAATGCAGAGAGTGGAGTGCAGTTTATTATACCGACAGACCCAAGACAGAGTCTCCTCTTAGCCAGGGACCCCGAACAGCATTTGAGAAAATCTTTTATACTCCATGTGTACGTGTCCGAACCCACCACCCCAAATTCCTTGAGATTTACATAAACAACGAAGGGTAAATATAATCACAATAACCCCATCATTCATGTGTTATGTGTCCAAACAGCTAATAATCAATAAACCCGCAGTTACATTCCACCCAGTTAATAATAGATAAGTCTGTGGTTACATTCCGATAGATACAGAAAAAATTTATGACCTGTCCGGAGGCAAGGGTGATTAGAGTATGTTTTCTCTTAGGTCATGAGCAACCTGGGTATGATCTTCAAGGTTCCCCTGTCCAGGGGGGGTCTTATCCTTCTGTTGTCGTTCCCACAGACACTAAGCACAGAGTTCAGAGTCCATTGGAGAGGTGGCTGAACATGATAAGCATGAACAGGCCTAAGATGGTGTCCAGGCCCTATGAATTCCTTCTTCATTCCCCCCTCTTCATGCTGTTAGTTTCCGTGACAAGCATCATTCATTGAGATATATATTGTACCTTAGTCCTCCGGCCACCCACATGAGAGAATGCTATCAACCTCTGGGTGACAAAATTCACAAGGCATTGTAAGAAGCAGGGCCCACAAAGCAGTATGATTAAGATTACTGTAACAACAGTTACAATAGTTTTCCACCGGTCTCCCTTTCCCCAGGACAGGACCAAAGTCCAAAAGGGAATATTTTCATTAGACATGGCTTTCACTTGATTTTGCATATCCTCCAAGGCAGTAGATACATTTCCAGACAGGTCAGGGATGTAAACACAATATTCGACTTTAATTATGGTGCAAGTCCCCACTTGGGCTGCTGCGATTATGTCTAATGCCATCCTATTTTGAATTACTACCTTCCTCATCTGAATTTGTTCTTCGTTCAAAACTTGAATGGCCTTTGTTCTATCTATGAGGGCCTGTTTTGTGAAATTAGTCAAGGCCTCTACTTTAATCATAATATCTGTTGTCCCTATAGAGGATACAAATAAGGCAGCAATATATTCATACCATTGAAACACAGATCTTGTCCACCTAGCATGTAAATAAGGTAGATTTACTGGGGCTTGTTGTAGGTTAGGCTTTTGTTACACTGGCATTTATATCAAATGTAACCTCATGACCCAAGTCTATTGACTATAGGTCTTACACCAAGAGAGCAAGGAAAGGTTATGATTGACAAGAGAGAGGAAAGTCTCTTTTTGTCATTCCAGAAAAGAGCAGAGTGGTTTAAAATATACACCATGGAATATTACTCAGCCGTTAAAAAGAATTCATTTGAATCAGTTCTAATGAGATGGATGAAACTGGAGCCCATTATACAGAGTGAAGTAAGCCAGAAAGATAAGGAACATTACAGCATACTAACACATATATATGGAATTTAGAAAGATGGTAATGATAACCCTATATGCGAAACAGAAAAAGAGACACAGATGTACAGAACAGACTTTTGGACTCTGTGGGAGAAGGCAAGGCTGGGATGTTTTGAGAGAACAGCATTGAAACATGTATATTATCTATGGTGAAACAGATCACCAGCCCAGGTTGGATGCATGAGACAAGTGCTCAGGCCTGGTGCACTGGGAAGACCCAGAGGGATGGGGTAAAGGGGGAGGTGGGAGGGGGGATTGGGATGGGCAATACATGTAAATCCATGGCTGATTCATGTCAATATATGACAAAAACCACTACAATATTGTAAAGTAATTAGCCTCCAACTAATAAAAATAAATTTAAAAATAGGTTAATGAAAAAAATAAATAAAAATAAAAATAGGTTAATGGAAAAAAATAAAAAAATAAAATCTCCTTGGCAGAGCGGTGACACCCACCAAGAAAGTCCATCCATCACTGACAGAGGCATAGTCCCACATATCCAGCAGCTGGAGGTGTTGTGGAAGTCTGCGTAGGAATGTGCCCATGAGATGAAAACATTGTCCTGAGTTGAAACGAAAGTTAAATTCAAAATCACTTTGATGAGGCCAAGCAGCAGGAGTTGATTGTGCGGCTTCATCCTGAAGGGGCTCATCCGGGATTTTTCTGTTCCTTCTTCTTCTTAAGGATGGTCTTAGTCTCTCAAGGGTCAAGTGGGGTCCCTGTGTGCAGTGCACTCAGCGTTTTCTGGGTCTGTGTGGTATATTCTCTTCACCCTCGTATACTGGATCCAAGAGGCAATACCTGCAACTTTAACTGAAGTAGGGGTAGTTATAATAACAGTATAAGGGCCCATCCACCGAGGGGCTAGTATATCAAGTTTCCAATCTTTGACCCATACTTGGTCACCAAGCGTAAGTTCATGAATCTGTTCCCCAAGGGGGAACGGCACCCTTTCCTGTACAAACTTAGTTAGCCAATTTATTACCTTACCCAGTTCCATCTGCTGTGAAATCCTATCCCCCCTTACCTGAGGCAAATTTGTTGACACCTGTTTTATGATGGGAGGGGTCTCTCATACACAATTTCATATGGAGAATAGCCTTGGGACTGTGGGGTCATCCTGAGTCTGGGCAGAGCCATTGGAAGTGAGTCCACCCAGGAGCATTCAGTCTCTATGATCTACTTGGAGAGTTTCTTTAATTGTTTGGTTGGTTCATTCCACCATCTCAGAACTCTGGGCCTATATGCAGTGTGCAGTTTCCATTTGATGTTTAAAGTTTTGCTTACTTGTTGCACTAAATCAGCTACAAAAGCCGGGCCATTGTCTGAACCAGTGCTGGTAGGAAGTCCAAATCTGGGAACTATTTCCCTAAGCAGGTACTGGGCTACTTCTGATTCTCTTTCAGTCCAGGTAGGAAAAGCTTCTACCCATCCCGAGAACGTACATACCATGACCAGCAGGTAACAGTAGTGTCGGTGAGGTTTCATTTCAGTGAAGTCCACTCCCAAGTGTTCAAAGGGCAGCATGCCTTTCAGCTGAATACCCAGAGGTTTTTGTCTGAATACCGGAGAGGCAGCATTAACCTGTGAGCAGGCAGCATGGCCTAGGTGGGTCGCTTGGTGTGTTTGGCTTACCAGATTGTGTGCCAGCTTCTCCAGTACCAATAATTTGCCACTTGATATTTCCCACCATTCCTTTTCAGTCTTGATGGCCCCTTCCGCTTTGGCTAACCTGACAGCTATTGTCCTTGTTTTATCAGACTGGTGCCATCAGTATATAGGACCCAATTAGGGTCTGGAACCTTGTGTCCTTCTTAAAACAAAAGCCAGATACCTTACCTCCTCCTTGCAGATCTGTGCCTTCTTCTTCGACACCCAGTAACCTGCTTCCATCAGCAGCTGGAGCAGTGCTTTGGTCCCTTTCCAGCATTTTCCTTGGTATCGGCAGCCAGCAGCAGGTCATCCCCGTAGTGTAGGAGCCAACATCCATACTCTTCCGGACGGAATGAGTTCAGGTCAGAAGCCAAGGCTTCCCCAAAGATGGCTGGGGTGTTCTTAAACCCTTGTGGGGGAGTTCAGATGAGCTGTTGTTTGGTGCCCCGACTGGATCTTCCCATTCAAAGGCAAAGATGGGCTGTGACGCTGGGGCGAGGCATTCGCAGAAGAAGGCATCCTTGAGATCCAGGAGAGTATAAACTTTAGTCCTCGGTGGGAGGAGGCTTAGTAAGGTATAGGGGTTTGGAACAGTGGGGTGTAAAGTCACAGTAGCCTGGTTGACTAGCCTGAGATCTTTAATAGGCCTATAGTCCTGTCCTCCTTCCTTTTTGACTGGCAGGATTGGTGTACTCCAAGGCGACTGGCACTCTACCACAATACCCGCTTGTTTCAATCTATTGATGTGGGGCAGTATGCCAGCCCAGGCCTCTATTTAGCGGGTACTGGTGCTTTCTAACCGGGATGGTGCCTGGTTTGAGTTCTGTGATCACTGAGGCTTGATGTTTAGCCAGCCTGGGGGGAGGAGGGGGTTGTCTTCTGCCCAGACCTCAGGAAATAATTGTCTGTTCTCTTTCCTTCCCTCTGGCTCTCTGGCAGAATGCAGTCTCTGCTTAATTCCAATGTCCCCCACCCCCCCACCCCTTCTTGTCAGTACTCACCGGGAGAGGCGGGTATAGCTTGGGCGGTTCAGTTGGAGCCGGTTCCTGGAAGTGTTGGCCAGAGGCTTCTGTCACCAGGATCGGAGCCTGCCAAAACGGCGGCTCTACGACCTCCGGGGGAGCTGGTGGAAGAGCAGTGGCTGCTGCAGGAACTTCACCTGGCCCTGGATCGGGCATTAAGACGGCCTCTGGTCCTGGTGCAGCACTGGGAGGCAGGTGCGTCATTATCTAGTACGGGGGAGGAGTCAGGCCATCCCCGTCCAAGTCCTGTAGAATTTCCTTTTTTATCATCAGTCAATTTTTGTGCTGTTAATATTTTTCCCTTTCCCTTCTGAATACAGAACCTTGTCCAAGTAGGAGGGTTTTGAGCTAACCCTAGCCATGAGTCAATATATGGATATTGATCCAGGTGTCCTGGCTCTCCTGTGACTACTGTATAGACTGCTTCCACTATTTTTAAGTTCATGGTGTTCTCTGGTGGCCATCCTACTCCCATAGGGGGCCATTCAACCTCACAGAGTATGTGGAGGCCGTTAGGTTTCATCTTCACCCCATAGTCTCCTCCTAATCCCTATCATGCACTCTAATACAGTTGCCTTAGATTCACTTCCCCCCATCTTGCTTACCTTCTCGGACCTTCTTCGACTTTTTCTTTTCATTCTGTCTACAAAGTTCTCAGTACCCTATGTACTTCTGATATTTCCACTTAATGACACTTAAATTGCCATTCTGCCTCCTTCCTAATTGGGGTAAGAAGAGCCTTACCTGCCAGATCCCAGAGGGAGAAGGGGGATCGGCGTGTCTTCACCTGCCAGTCAGCATAGCTGAACCAGAACACCATGTGGTCCAAGACTGTTTCTCCCTTAAAGTCCGTTCTGCCTTGGCGGGCTTGATCAGGTGCGGATGAAAACACAGATGGGTTAAATATACCATGTCCCAGGCCATCTCCAGAAAAGCCAATTCATGCTCACTTCTGTATCCCCGCTCCTTCCAGCCTAACAATTCCGAGGGGGTCAAGAATTTCACAGCAGACAGGACACCTCTTGGGGGAGGGCAGAATACGAGCATACAAGGACCACTTTCCTATCCTAAAAATCCCCTGGCGATTGCTGGTAATAATTTTCCCTGAGACGGTGTGGACACACCTCCTAAATGACCTTCACAAATTTCCTTCCTAAATCCTAGCACGCTTGTCGACCTGTGTACCAAGCAATCGCCACCTGCCTATTCCAGGCTCCTGTGGGTCCCCGCTCCTTCTCGTCCCTCCCAGGGGGGTGATCAGGCCCCCTCTTCCACCCTGCTGGGTGGGTTCCTCCTCACCTGAGAGCTCAGTTCCTCTGCTGCTGTCCACTGCCTGCTAACGGGAAAGGTCCGAGAGTTGAGAAGCAGAATCCTTCCAGAAGGGTGAGGTGCCTTCCCCACTCTAGAAGATTCAAGCTGCAAGGCCTTGGAGTAGTCCCAAATAGGACTTGTCTCCTCCAAGTGAGGAGTTTCCTAGCCAATGCACCAAACATTATAGCCACACGTTCTGGGAAACAGACTCACTCAGAAGGACAATACAGATAGTGGAGTGCAGTTTATTACACTGGTGGGCTCAAGGCAGAGTCTCCTCTTAGGGACCCCGAACACCACTTGTGAAATCTTTTATACCCCGTGTGTACGTGTCCAAACCCACCACCCCAAATCCCTTGAGATTTACACAAACAAAGGAAGGGTAAATACAATCACAATAACCCCATCATTCATGTGTTATGTGCCCAAACAGTTAATAATCAATAAGCCTGTGGTTACATTCCGATAGATACAGAAAAAATTTATGACTTGTCTGGAGGCAGGGGTGATTAGAGTATGTTTTCTCTCAGGCAATGAGTAACCTGGGTATGATCTTCAAGGTTCCCCTGTCCAGAGGGGGTCTTATCCTTCTGTTGTCGTTCCCATAGACACTAAGCACAGAGTTCAGAGTCCATTGGAGAGGTGGCCGAGCATGATCAGCATGAACTGGCCTGAGATGGAGTCCAGGCCCTATGAATTCCTTATTCATGGTCACCTGATGCAAACAGCCAACTCATTGGAAAAGTCCCTGATGCTGGGAAAGATTGAGGGCAGAAAGAGAAGAGGGCATCAGAGGATGAGATGGCTGGATTGTATCACCAATGCAATGGACATGAACTTGGTTAAGCTCCAGGAGATGGTGAGGGACAGTGAAGCCTGGCATGCTGCAGTCCATGGAGTTGCAAAGAGTTGGACATGACTGAGTGACTGAACAGCAACATCCTGGATAGTAGCCATCTCTGCCAACAACTTTGTTCTCTCAATGCCCAGTTTTAACAGTACTCATCTCTTCTTATTTCCAAAGTGAACCTCTCTTCACAAAGCGTTATTGAGTTGTTAAAGTTCAGTTTATTAGATTTCTTTTTCAGATATTAATTTTATTAGTTTTAGTAACTTACCCTTTATTGAATCTTTTTGCTTTTCACCATTAAAAGGAATCTGTAGGACGTCGTCTAAATTTCCAATCACTTTTAGGTATCAATAAGTAGTCACCACCTCAAATAGAGAAAAAGAGAAAGGAAAGAAAATCATAGGGAATTCCCTGGAAGTCCAGGGAACACAGAGTCTTAGCCATTGTACCACCAGCAAAGTCCCTGTGTCATTTTGTTTCTAAGTTGTATCACATTTATTGATTTGTGTAATGTTGTGCTATCAAATAACTTCCACTTGATTGTGGTTTATGATCCTCTAATATGCTGTTGAATTCTGTTTGCTAGTATATATTGTTGAGGATTTTTGCATCTATGTTTATCTGGGTTAAGTATGTACTTGTGTACTCAGTCGTGTCTGGGGTATTGGCTAGTAATTTTGTTTTCTTTTGGTTTCCTTGTCTGTCTTTAGTCCAAGGGTCAAGTGAAGTCACTCAGTTGTGTCAGACTCTTTGTGACCCCATGGACTGTAGCCTACCAGGCTCCTCTGTCCATGGGGCTTTCCAGCAACAGTACTGGAGTCAGTTGCCATTTCCTTCTCCAAGGGATCTTCCATGCTGGTATTATAAAATGAATTTGAAAGGGTTCCTTCCTCTTTCATCTTTTGGAAGAGATTGGGGAGGACTGGTATTCATTCATCCCTAAATGTTTGGAAGCACTTTCCTATAAATCCATCTGGTCCTCAACTTTTCTTCTTGGGGAGTTTTGATTACTGATTCAATCTTTTCTGCTGTTGATTTTTTAAGGTTTTCTAGTTCTTCATGATTCAGTCTTTATAGCTTGTGTGTTTCAGGAATTTATCCATTTCTTCTGGGTTTCCTAGTCCATGCATGCATACTAAGTCTCTTCAGTCATGTCCGACTCTGAGCATTCCTATGGACTGCAGCCTGCCAGGTTCCTCTGTCCATGGGATTCGCCAGGCAAGAATACTGGAGTGGGTTCCTATGCCTTACTCTGGGGGATCTTCCCAACCCAGGGATGGAACCCATGTCTCTCACATCTACCTGCACTGGCAGGCAGGTTCTTTTTTTTTTTTTTTTTTTGAGGTCTCAGAGCTAATTTATTGTCACAATTGAAATTAAAATATACATCCTTACTCTTGTATTTCTGAAAGTTGTTAAGAGAGTAAACCCTAAGAGTTCTCATTCTAAGGAAAAGATATTTTTTTCTATTTCTTTAACTTTGAGAGAATGGCTGTTTACTATACTGTAGTAATAGTTTCATGATGTATATGTCAAATCATTATGCTGCACAGAAATGTATAGTGCTGTATGTCAATCATATCTCAATAAAACTGGAAGAAAAAATAAATTAAAAAATAAAATGCACATCTTCTTAACTCTAAGGCTTGTGCTTTTTCAATTAGGCAACACTATTTTAACAGATAATAGCAGGATGAGCAGTAACATATTGCATAATTTTCTCTGCAGCTTTAGTAACCCAAATCAAACCTTTTTCTGGAATCAGATTTCAAAACACTAGAACAGGGATTGCGAGGTTTGTGAATGAAAAGTGGGACAACTCAAGAAATCCTCATACTCTGCATTCTGTAGCCATCAAAAGAAAAAGAAAAATCCACATTTTTGCCAGCGATGGTTAGCTGCACTTTATGGCCCACTTCATACATATTTAAGTAGGAAGTGATTTTTAAAATGAAGTACTTCATGAGTTTCAGATTTATTCTCCTGCTTATCTTTTTAGATTTCTCATTTATTTTTTTCTGACATGAATTGAATGTCCTTTACGTACTTCTTCAAAATCATTTTTAGTATATATTTTCAATATAATGCTTACTAACTGCCATTTCTTGTAGCCCTGAACCGGGAGTCAAGAGGCATATGTTCTATTCACTAATCATTGTTGACTACATGACACCAAATCCTCCAAATGACAAGTAAATAATTGTTTTTAAAGTGTGCTAATATTTTATCCACACTATAACATTTATCTCATTATGTGGGAAATGCTCAACAATTGACAGAGGTTGGCAGGCAGGTTCTTTACCACTAGCGCCAATCCATTGTCATATTATTGTTCATAGTAGTTTCTTATAATCCTTAGTATTTCTGTGATATTAATTGTAATGTCTTCTCTTTCATTTGTGTTTTTATTTATTTGAATCCTCTTTTCCTAGTCTAGCTAAGGTTTTGTCAGTTTTGTTTATCTTTTTATAAAGCTAGCTCTTAGTTTCATTGATCTTTTCCATTACCTTTCTAATCTCTATTTCATTGATATTTTTGCCCTGATCTTTGTTATTCACTGCTTTCTACTAACTTTGGGCTTAATTTGTTCTTTTCCCATTTCATTAAGTCCTAACATATGTTCTATTCTGGAGAACATTCTATATGCATTTGAGCAGGAAAAATTTTTTTTTTCCTCTGTTAGGTTTGGTTTATTTGGCCTAACGTGTAGTTTCATCCAATATTTCCATATTGTTTTTCTTTATTGATGATTATCCATGGTTGAAAGTGGGATATTGAAGTTTATTATTATAATTATTATTATTGGCTGTGGTGTGCTGCCTGGGGGATCTTAGCTCCCTGTCGACAGATCAAACCTGTGCCCCCTGCTGTGGAAGTGCAGAATGCTAACCCCTGGACTGCTGGGGAATTCCTATTATAGTTTTGCTGTCTAATTCTTCTTTCATATCTGTTGATATTTGTATTATATATTTAGGTGCTCTGATGTTGGCTGCATAGATATTTACAATTTCTATATACTTAAAAAATTATTGATTTATTGAAGCATCATGACGAGGCAGCATAGTGCAGTGATATCCAGTACCCCTGGGAAACTTCCCAATCTGGGGCTGGTTCATCAGACAGCTTCTCTTGCTCTCTTCTTATGGGTCACATACTGACCTTTTATTCCTATGTTACCATAATAGGGGCTTTTTAAACATGGGAATATCTGTCTTTCAGAAGGACTAGGTTTAGGATCAGGGATGTCCAGCCTCTTTGGAGCGCAGAAAAGCTAATGAAGGCATTAAGAAATGAGCTGACCTCCTGTGCTTGGGGCTTATCTGAGGAATCATTTTATAACCTACTTGCTTTGCTGTCATTTTTTATTTCCCATTTAAAAAAGGAACATGAACGTGGATTAAGCAAGATTAAACTGGTTAAATATCTATTCAATAAAAGGCAGAAATGAAAATTGATCATTTAGCAAAAAAGGTATACATACTTTTTAACAGAACTACCCAAAAGGGTCAAAGTAACTTGTTTAAGGTCATATGGCTATTAAGTGACTGAGTTGGACTTATAACAAGGTTAGCTTCCCTCCAAAGCACAAGCACTTAGCCTTCACACTGTAATGCCTCTTTGTAAGCAGAGATGTAAGAAAGTCCAGAAAAGCAGGTTTAAGTACCCTGGGCAGACAGCAACCAAGGCCATAAGGACAGCCAGGGCCAGTCTTCTACCAGCAGCACATGGACAGCCAGGAAGGATGCACACAGGAGAGTCAAGTTCACTGGGTTTCCTGCCTGTGCCCTCTACTCTTCTGGCTGCCATCGCCCATTCTCCTCTCTCTTGGATTTCTCACTTCAGGTACCTTGGGAGTGAGAGGCCATTAAGACTGTCATGTCCTGGAGGACGCCACAGCTCAGGAGTCCTGCCTGTCCCTCAGCGTGCACAAGGGCCCTCGGCCTGACAGAGGCAACGCTGGTATTTTAAGAAAGCCTTAGGATCTTTTTCCTGACCGTTTTTAGAATGTTTTTACAATTTTGGGACTTGGAGACAAGAAAATAGTTAATAATAATCATCTAACCATAAATAATGGAATCTATTAAGATACCACATGAAAAAACACCTGCAATAATAGATCCTCTGAAACAACTTACTTTGTCTTCAGATTTTTCTCATGATGAGTTGAAAATAAATGCTTTCAGGAAGTGTTCATATGCAAGTCTTTTTATCTCCTCAGGAATATCATAAAATAATTTTCTTCTAAATTCCTGAAGACTGTGCTAATGTTCCCTGAATCCCAAGTCCTGGATCTATTTCTTATTTTGAGCTCCTCTTCATCCTGGTCACTGTGGGGAAGGGAAGCAGGTAAACAAATGAGAGCAACAGAAGGAATCAATGGTGTTATTATACTTACAGTGTTTACAGATGAACACAGGAAAGAGCAGCCAATCCCACCAGGATCCTGTTTTCTAGGTTAAAAAAAAAAAAAAAAATCATATGACCTGCCTTCCTATAGAAAGGCAGCTTGAGAGAGCCCCAGTCATTCTGACAACCATCTCAGAATGTCAGTCTTCACCTTTTCTCATCCAGGAAGCAGACCACAGGGGTTCTCACTTGTGGGTTCAGTCCCACCCAGCTCTAAAGGCAATTTTGTGTAAGATAGGTGCACATTAAAAACCTTGTCCCAGCAAACGTGACAGGATGAGTCTTCCTGGAACAATAGCCTATCCCATTATTATGGTTGTGGATACCTGATTGACTTAGTATCCTATTAGCTGTTCAGATCGTCTTTTCATAATGCAAACCCCAGATAGACAGAATACTTATTTCCTGCCAGGTTTTTCTCTTAGAAACCCTAAAGCCCCTATTTCCCAGCCCGTATAAGACAGTGTGGACATGATGGGCAAGAGATGATGTTTCTTATGATTCTAAAGGCTCACTGATGTTCTTTGGTTGCCAGTATAATCATTTATTCATTCACAGAGTCAACAATCATTTATTGCATGTCAAACATCGGGAATTCCTGGGCAACAGCTCAGATGATTTCCTGTTCTCATGGAGACCACTAATTGGCAGACTCAGTTATATTTCAGAGGGATTTCACCTTGATGCTGAACCAGCTGAACTTGTAGCTTATCCTTCATTAGAGTACTCAGAGAGGGTCTTCTGTGCTCTTGTGTTGTTATACACTGATGTTCTCCAGACAATTATCTACCTCCACACAGGCTCACCACTCCCTGCCTTCCACTCCAGCTCCCTCACCGGGCAGACCTCACATTGATCCCCTTCTCAAAGACCGGAACTCCTCAGCTTCAGAAACTTGTACCTTCCCTCTCTTTCAGTCTCCTGACTTGCAACTTTTCATTGCCTGGAACTGCTTCTCTAAAACCATAAACACCACTCTCCAAATCTCTGAAAACTTTACATGCCTTGAACTTTCTAACACTTTTCTTTCCCCAGCCCTCCTTAGTGAGATCCTCTCTCCTACCACTTATTTTTGTTTTCACTTTTTATTAGCCCATTTCTGGATATCTAAGTCTTGGAGCCCACTTGAGTTGCTTTCTTGTTTCAAACTCCCTGACTGTGTCAGACTGCCAACATACTTTTCTTATAGAACTCCAACTCTGAATCAGGCAGGCTGATAATCTCTCACTGACCCTCTGACTGCTGCTTGTAAGGACCTCACAGCAGGGCATATTGATGCAGCTTAACAAGTGCCAGTTTTCAATCCAATGCTTGTCTTTACCCAGGGCCCCCTTTCCTCTCAGGTGATTACATTAGACCCTAACCAACTTTTAGAAGCTTCCTGTTCAATCCAACCTCTCCAGCTCCTGTTAAGCAACTCATCCTCCATTTCATCCCCAAACACTAGCAGATGTAGTGTCTAGATTCTACCTACTATTGCTGATACTTATCTTTATTTTCACCTCTGTCACATTTTTTTTTTTTCCTTTCAGAAGTCTGAAAAAAAACATCTTAAATGATTATTTACTCCTCAAAGAGCAAAGTCGTCTTCTAGATTTTATAATTAACTCTGTCTCGTGTCCATCCCCTCCCCTCGACTCCCCTTACCATCCGGTTGGTTTAGACTCCCTTCTGTACTTTCTGGACTGGTGCAGTGGTTTCTTCACGAATCCTCCTGGCTCCAGACATTCCCCATCCCAGTTCCTCCTCTACGTTGCAGTCAGAATGAATGTTCTAAAATGCGTGCTGGTGTGCTGTGCTAAGTCACTTCAGTCATGTCCAACTCTTAGACACTCAGTGGACTGTAGCCTGCCAGGTTCCTCTGCCCATGGGATTTTCCAGGTAAGAATATCCTCCTTCAAGGGAAGCCATGCCCTCCTTCAAGGGATCTTCCTAACCCAAGGATTGAACCTGCATCTCTTATGTGTCTTGCACTGGCAGGTGAGTTCTTTACCACTAGCACAACCTGGGAAGCCCTCTAAAATCCATATGGCCCTTCATTTTCTTTGTGTGTGTTTGTGTGTGTGTCCTTAGCATAATGCTCTTTCTGGCCAAAAACGCTTCGTTTTTCTTTCTTCATGTTCTTGACTCTGTTAATAAAATACTATAGTCTGGAGAAAACGTCCATCTTTATTTTTCTCTCCTTTTCTTTCACTTAATTTTCTGTATGAGTTGGGGAGAAATATATCTCAGTCTTGAAGCCTGAGCTCTCTGGTGGATTTGTCTGCCCACAGGATATATGAGGTCTTTTCTCCTTCATGTGTGATCAGTAGGGCACATGTGACTCCTGAAGGATAAAGATAAATGCATAGGGTCTTGGATCCCAGTTGCAACCTAATGTAGAATCCTCAACAGGAAAACTAATATTCTGAGCCTTTTCTGAATTATGTGTCTGTTACTGCATCATTTCAGAATCTGCAGAAGGTAGAATGTGAGTAATAAGCACTTACAAAGCTATTTATAACTTTTCATCATCTGGATCCTACTAATAGTTTTATATCATCTGGTGTTTTAAAAATTCAACATCAGTGTCTCCTGACATCTGACCACCACACAGGCTGTGATTCAGTCATTCCACAGTACTTCTTATTGCTTAACAGGTAATGCTGTTTCATTTGTCTGCATATGTACAACAAAGTCTTTTCCCATTCTGATTCTCCATTTAATTCCTGTTCAACTGTCATCATCTCTCTGAAGCTTATTATTAGCTCCAAGTAAAGGTGATCATTTCTTCAATTGTGTTCACAAAGTTTCTTATACTTTCCTTTCTTATAGCTGTGTTTACATGCTATTACAATTAGTTCAGTTCAGTTCAGTCACTCAGTCATGTCCGACCTTCTGGGCCCCATGGATTTTAGCACACCAGGTTTTCCTGTCCATCACCAACTCCTAGAGCTTGCTCAAACTCTTGTCCATTGAGTTGGTGATGACATCCAACCATTTCATCCTCTGTCATCCTCTTCTCCTCCTGCCTTTAATCTTGCCCAGTATCACAGTCTTTCCCAATGAGTCAGTTCTTTGCATCAGGTGGCCAAAGTATTAGAGTTTCAGCTTCAGCATCAGTCCTTCCAATGAATATTCAGGACTGATTTCCTTTAGGATGGACCAGTTTGATATTCTTGAAGTTCAAGGGACTCTCAAGAGTCTTCTCTAGCACCACAGTTTTAAAGCATCAATTCTTTGGGACTCAACCTTCTTTATGGTCCAACTCTCATATCTGTATGTGACTACTGGAAAAAACCATAGCTTTGACTATAAGAACCTTTGTTGGCAGTGATGTCTCTGCTCTTCAATATGCTGTTTGGGTTTTTCACAGTTTTTCTTCCAAGGAGCAGTTCAGTTCAGTTCAGTTCATTTGCTCATTTGTGTCCAACTCTTTGCAACCCCATGAGCTGTAGCATGCCAGGCTTCCCTGTCCAACACCAACTCCCAGAGCCCACCCAAACTCATGTCCATTGAGTCGGTGATGCCATCCAACCTTCTCATCCCCTGTCTTCCCCTTCTCTTCCTGCCCTCAATCTTTCCCAGCATCAGGGTCTTTTCAAATGAGTCAGTTCTTCACATCAGGTGGCCAAAGTATTGGAGTTTCAGCTTCAACATCAGTCCTTCCAATGAATACCCATTACTGATCTCCTTTAGGTTGGACTGGTTGAATCCCCTTGCAGTCCAAGGGACTCTCAAGAGTCTTCTCCAACACCATAGTTCAAAAGCATCATTTCTTTGGTGCTCAGCTTTCTTTATAGTCCAACGCTCACATCCATACATGACCACTGGAAAAACCATAGCCTTGATTAGATGGACCTTTGTCGGCACAGTAATGTCTCTCTTTTTAATATGCTGTCTACGTTGGTCATAACTTTCCTTCCAAGGAGCAAGCGTCTTTTAATTTCATGGCTTCAGTCACCACCCACAGTGGTTTTGGAGCCCAAGAAAATAAAGTCTGTCACTGTTTCCACTGTTTCCCCATCTATTTGTCACGAAGTGATAAGGCCAGATGCTATGATGTTAGTTTTTTAAAAGTTGAATTTCAAGCCAGCTTTTTCGCTCTTCTTGTTCTCCCTCATCAAGAGGCTGGTTAATTTTTCTTCTCATTATTATTATTATTGAAGTATAGTTGATTTACAATGTTGTGTTAGTTTCAACTGTATAGCAAAGTGATTCAGTTATATACACACATATATTTTCAGATTCTTTTCCCTTATATATTATTACAAATATTGAATATAGCTCCCTGTGCTATAATAACTGTTCCTTCTTGACCTGCATACATGTTTCTCAGGAGACAGGTAAAGTGGTCTGGTACTCGCACTTCAGAATTTTCCAGACAAATTTGTCTGTTGTGATCCAGACAAAGCTTTTAGAGTAGTCAATGAAGCAGAAGTAAATGTTTTTCTGGAACTCCCTGTCCATCATATCTTAGACTTAAGAACAACCTGATTTTGTTATGACAAGAACCTGCTTCCATTCAGTTTCCAAAGATGGGCATAAACCAGGACAAGCATAGAAGAGCAGATCCATGTACTAGGCCCTCTACTTAGCACGGGAGAAGCTGGTTTGAGAGAAATAAATCAAATCATATTTGCAAAGACTGGCACCTTGACTCTGGATTGCCATCCTTATTCTGAGTTATGGTGACTTCAAGGGTAACTTTGGAATTGCTCTATTATCTTTGGCCTCTATGTTTTCCAGTCACTTCCATTTGGAAGGAAAGAATTGAAATTGGCTTATTAACCCCCACAAACCATACATGAGGATCAAACATTGCTTGATCTTCTAATGTGAAATGGCCCTTATTCTTGGTACTTGCCTTTCCTTATGGGAGTTGTTTTTCTTGTTTACATAGTAAGGGGACTAAAGCAGAGATCGATGGAGCTGGGATTACAGCAGAACCAAAGCATGGCAGCTTGGGATTTCTGTTTGTTTGTTTTCATCATCTTTCTGCCAATTCTGGTCACCTCCCTTCCTCTGGGACATGCTGAGTTCAGCAAGTCCAGCTCTATCTGTCCTGACCTCTGAGCCCATTGGTTTCTAGTTGTCTGATAAAGCCTCTGCTGCAGACAGGACCTGCTACTTCCCTCCTCACAGCACACTTGCAACCAAAGCTGCATATTCCTCTTCTGGGGCCTCCTTCCAGCCTTACATTTCAGTTCACTATCTTCAGCTATCTGGGACATGGCTCTGTTTTTCTTCTTGATCTTTGGTGAGTATTTCTTCTCCTTTGGGTCCAGGCTTCAGTGTACTCTGGAACTGCCCATGTGGTACAGATCTAGGTATCTTTCAAGGAAAGACTCCTCCCTACTCTCCCCCTTTCTCTATATCTGGTAATTATTCTAAATCCCTAAAGCCACTTAATCTGTACTCAATTTATAATCCATCTCGATTGCCAGAAAACTTTCTATTTCCCTATATTCACACTATCAATTCAGTAATAGTTTATACTATTGCTTTTTCACACAAATTTTCCTAAATGCACTATTTATAAAAAGACAAATAAGTGGATCATGGATAACAGCAAGAAAAGGAAGGAGAATACAGGACAAACACCTTTCATTGATCATACTGATTCCTTTCAAACGTATTTCATGTGTTCCCTAGTTTTTCCCAGTTTCTTATTGCTCAGATTAATTTAGAGTAAATTGGGATTTTGGAAGCAAAGAGATCTGGATTTCAATCTTTGCTCTTTGATTTCTTAGCTGTCTGAATTTTATTTTATTTTATTTATTTATTTTTTAAACATATATTTTTTAAATTTATTTAAGCTGTCTGAATTTTAAAGTTACCATATCCCTCCTAAATCTCATTCTCATCTATGAAGTAATGTTATGTTCCTCAGAGGTTTGTTAGGAGCCTCTTCACAAGATAAAAGAGCCTGCTAGGTCCCTTCCCTAATCAATCACATTCATTTTAATGTTCCTGATGATCCAGTATACCACTGGAATGGACCGGTCTCTCAGTTGGGCATTTGTGTGTTCTATGCAGAGTGATGGTCACATTCCTAAACACCCACACACCCCTTATGTTACCTAACAGAGAGTCCCCCACCTCCTGTTGTGAAGTTACTATTGGATCTCTTAGGCTTATCTTCAGTTGTACCTCCCTCTTGAAGTCTTTCTGATCTGTGATACTCATGGTGATCAACCCCACTACAGAGTTCTCAAGTCACCTTTGGGCTATATCACTTTCACACCTAGCAGGCTCATCACAGTCAGTTTCCTTTGCATATATACATGCTTTGTGTTCTTTATTAGACTTGTATGGTGTTATACATAGTATAACCTTGAGTTTCAGCCAATTGCAGACAAGGTCTTTTTGAGTCTGGGAGTGGCTATCTCCTAAAGACTAAAAACATGTGGTTATCAACCAATTACTTGAAAAGCAAATATTTGGAAGAAAATATTCCAGGACAAGTCAATGAAATACATGGATTTGCCTAAAAAGCTCTAGGCTGGAAGTCCATATATATATATATATATATATTTTTTTTTTTTTTTAATTTATTTATTTTTTCAGTGGGTTTTGTCATACATTGACATGACTCAGCAATAGATTTACATGTATTCCCCATCCTGATCCCCCCTCCCACCTCACTCTCCACCCGATTCCTCTGGGTCTTCCCAGTGCACCAGGCCCGAGCACTTGTCTCATGCATCCAACCTGGGCTGGGGATCTGTTTCACCATAGATAGTATACATGCTGTTCTTTCGAAACATCCCACCCTCACCTTCTCCCACAGAGTCCAAAAGTCTGTTCTGTACTTCTGTGTCTCTTTTTCTGTTTTGCATATAGGGTTGTCGTTACCATCTTTCTAAATTCCATATATATGTGTTAGTATGCTGTAATGTTCTTTATCTTTCTGGCTTAGTTCACTCTGTACAAGGGGCTCCAGTTTCATCCATCTCATTAGAACTGATTCAAATGTATTCTTTTTAACGGCCGAGTAATATTCCATGGTGTATATGTACCACAGCTTCCTTATCCATTCATCTGCTGATGGGCATCTAGGTTGCTTCCATGTCCTGGCTATTATAAACAGTGCTGCAATGAACATTGGGGTGCACGTGTCTCTTTCAGATCTGGTTTCCTCAGTGTGTATGCCCAGAAGTGGGATTGCTGGGTCATATGGCAGTTCTATTTCCAGTTTTTTAAGAAATCTCCACACTGTTCTCCATGGTGGCTGTACTAGTTTGCATTCCCACCAACAGTGTAAGAGGGTTCCCTTTTCTCCACACCCTCTCCAGCATTTATTGCTTGTAGTGGAAGTCCAAATATATTAACTCCGTTAGAAAGATCCTATAAGATGGGGTAGTGTTGGGGGGTGATGAGTTTTGAAGTTCAAAATACTGGGTTTCAGAGACCACTGATAGTCACAGGACTCTCTCTATAGCATTTGCTGTTGTTCAGTAGCTAAGTCGTGTCTGTCTTTTTGTGACCCCCTGGACTGCAGCATGTCAGACTTCCCTGTCCTTCACTGTCTCTCAGAGTTTGCAATAGGATGGAACCTAATGAGCAGATGAGTCTGACTACACAGAGATCTTGTAGGAAGAAACTCTGATCATTCAAAGATGTGCTGATACATAAACCTGGAAGTTTGGAAATTAGCATAGAACTGCTTTCTGAATTCTTAACCAGGTTCAGCAAACCTGGTTTGCTGCCTGCAAACTAAGAATGTATATTGCATTTTTAAACTGTGGGAAAAGTCAAAAGAATAAAATTTTGTGACACATGAGAATGACAAGAAATCTAAATTTAATTGTTCATAATTAAAGGTTGATTGGAACATAGCCATGCTTATTCATTTACATGTATATGGTTGCACTGATAGAGCTGATTGGTTATAACAGACTGTATAGCCCATGAAGCCTGAAATATTTACTATCTGGCCTTTTACACAAAAGTTTGCTGACCATTGTCTAAATGCAGTGTCAGTGAACACAGAAAAATACTGCCATTTCCCCCTATGTGAAAGGTTGCTGCTATGAGCCATGAATGATGCCAGGATTCTTGGCCTCTGGAGGAGAGGCATTCAACCTGGGGCCAGTGATGAGGCTTGATCGCTCAGAGCTTTTTGTGTAATCAAGTTTTGTTAAAGTATAAAAGAGAGAGAGAAAGCTTCTGACATAGACATCAGAAGCAGGCAGAAAGTTTTTAGCAAGGAGTTATATAGCTATTAGCTTCCCTGGTGGCTCAGAGGTTAAAGCATCTGCCTGAAGTGCAGGAGACCTGGGTTCGATCCCTGAGTCGGGAAGATCCCCTGGAAGGAAATGGCAACCCACTCCAGTATTCTTGCCCGGAGAATCCCATGGAGGGAGGAACCTGGTAGGCTACAGTCCATGGGGTGGCAAAGAGTTGAACACGACTGAGCGACTTCACTTTCACTTACATACCTATTAGCAAGCGGCTAATTAGAGGGAAAAAAAAAAAAAATGAAAGCCTCAAAACTGAGAGTGACACCAGGCCCTTCTCCCACACATGCATTTTGAGATAGCATTGACACAAGGTGAGTCATCCTGGGCCATATAACAAATGACATTAATCTTGAACAAAGGTGGATTTCCAAGCAAATACATAGTTTCATTAACATAGCTTAAGATAACACTTCCATGAGTGAAACAGACTGATGTGTTGAGCCATTATGGGTTTTGAGCCTTAGGCAACCAACTTGAAGAAAGGTAAAAAAGGTAAATACATTAACATAGCTTAAGAAAAACATTTCCATAAGAAAAATGCATTGGTTAGCTCAAGGTTTGAGAAAAGTTAAGTTCAGGTGGAACCAGGTGTTGTCATGGCAACACAGAATTTTAAAAGACCCTCCTTTTAATTTTGTATAGAGAAGGAAAAAAAACAACAACAAAGTTTGACACTTGTAGTTTGTTTCCTCCACTTGGGGGATCCCTAGGCTTCCTGCCTGTTACCCTCTCATATGTCTTTCAAAATATCTTTATCCTCCCCAACCAGTGTATCTGTTGTGGAATCCAGAGTTGCAAACCACACCTCGGAGGACATTCAAGACAATGGAGTATAGTTTATTATGCCAACGGGTCCAACAGGAATCAGTTCCCAACAAGGACCCTGATGTTTCTGAGAGGCCCAGTTTTATACCCCTCCCCCGCTATGTGACTGGTTACATGTTAGCAACCTCTTTGTTGTATATGACTGAGTTTTACAACAAATAGGTGCTAGGAGAACAAACAACAAAGATTGGGGGAGGGGGGCAATGATTATACATCAAGGGCGATATCTCCTTGGTTAATCTAACAGGGGCAGCCTGACCTCAACTACAATCTCTGTTTGTCATCTGTAGGGAGGGAAGTCTCCAAGAGACCTGGTTTTCACTAGCAATGGTTTTCTCACCCTTGGGCAGGGTTCAGTCCCAGTTCACATCCAGTCTTTAAGATGGATGACAAGCTTCAAGATGGAGTCTCTCTTGCTTCTCTCACACTGGCCTCAACACATCTTCCCAGAAATCTCCAACATGTTTTCCTGTTGGACTCAGATACTACATCACCACACTTCTCTTTTAGGTGGTAATCACTGATCAGTCTAATAGATTAAAATAGAAAATCAAATCTATCCATGCCTGGGGTAGAGCCAACATCAGATGGAAAGGGAACATGATAGGTCTAATTAGCCATGGTAGAATGGGTCTGTTTGGCTGTTAGTCAGTGTCCAAGTATTTTTTTAGGCTGGTCATCCTAGGAGGAGAGGGAGGAAAAGGAGAAGGTTTCAAAAAGGTCTAACCTTGAGGGCTGTGTATTTATCTCTCTGTCCCACAAAGTTCAACAAAACTTTCTAGAGAGTTGTGTTTTTGAACAAAGCCTTGGCAATTGACTACTTGATCTCATTCACTTCTCTCTCTTTCTCTTTTTTATTTGCTCAGCCTTTTGCGCCGGACCTGGACTTCTAGGTAAGATTTTTTGGGGTCCTAAGAGTGTGGACTTTCAGCTCTGGAGAGTGGAAATTTTGATTTCCCGGGGCCAGGGAAAGAAGCTATGGTTCAAAAGAGCCCCAATGGATTTTCTTTCTGGTTTCCTAACCCACCTACTCAGTCTTATATGGGTAGATTTCCACTTCCAAAACTTAGAGAAAATTCGAGTGGTTTATCCTGCAAAGGGATTCCTCTCCATTTGGCCTGTGTGACCCAAGATGCTAGCCCAGCTCTAGCTCCATCATCTAACAAAGCAGATGGCTTTGTTTCAGGCTCAGAAGACACCTCACCTCCTGGGAAATAAACTTTCTTTTGCCCTTCTATATCTACTACTTCCTGGTCCCTCTGCCACCTTTAATGTTATCATTGAACTAGAAACGCACCAACCTCTGTGCACCTCATGGTTTCATCAGCAGAGTGCAGGCTGGATTTCAGTGGCCACTGGTCATCTCTTCATTGAGTCTTTCGGCAAAGCACAAACGGTTCAACTGAGGAGAGAATGGGGTGGCACAAAGAGAATTAGTCTGTGGAAGAGGAAGCCTCTGATGGTCCAAAAATCAAGGGGATTGGTTGAGGATCATGAGTTTCTTTGACATTGTCTCTTCAGCCTGTTCTTTTTCTCGATAGTAGAGGCTTTATGAGAGAGGGGCAGCTGCAAACTCTGCTATGAATGTGCAGGATCTTACACCCTGCTGGATCAATTTGCTTCCTTAAAGAAATGCTGCTTCTGGGTCCCAGTCCAATACCCAGATGACCTGGTTTTTCTTCTCTGGCCTCCAGGGTTATGCCTTGCTGCAAGTGCCAGGAGACAGCTGCTCTCTTTATACTCAGGGATGGAGGACCTACTCTGGGTCCCTGTCTCTCAAGCCCTCAGCTAATGATGTAGGCTAAAACACTGTCTAGGACACAGCTGCCCTGATGAGCTCCTTTGTTCTTCTCTCTAGCTTTTAAATCTTCTCAGCCCTTCTTTTCCCTTTAGCTGCATTTCTTTGATACTTTTCTCTTTCTCTCTCTTAAACATATTTCTTCTCTCCTAAAATGTGATCTAGTCCTCTACTCCATGGAAAAGTAAAACTTATTTAAACCCAGAATTTGGGGGCTTCCCTCGTGGTCCAGCAGTTAAGACGCCATGCTTCCAATGCAGGGTGGTGGATTTGATCCGTGGTTGATGAACTAAGATCCCACATGCCATGTGGCATGACCAAATTAAAAATAAACCCAGAATTTTATAACTCAAAATAAAATAAAGTAGCCTGTGCATGATCCTGATATTGAATATTTGCTACAGCATACAATAAAGCATATCCAAACTCTAATCCTAGTTACAGTGATCCAGAAGTTATTTCTAGATGAGTGACTTGAATAATATATACATGCCTTAAGCTTCATGGTGCAACAATAGGAACTTTTCTTAGTTTTTTATAGTTCTATTTTAATTTTTTTCTCTAACTTCCATTCCACATGTCATTTCCCTCAAGAAATTATAGAAGAAGAGGAAAGATCAAAAACAAATGACTAAACCAAATATAAACTTCTCAATGCAGTTTAAAATCAACCAGGTCAGATGTCTTTCACCCAACTACTTCTTCTGGGGTTGATGCCAAGTTCTAGGGAGTCTGTGCAGAGTTGAGACAAAGTAGGCAGTAGAAATTTGGGTCCTGAGAAATTGTATTTCATTCATACAGGTATCTGAGTCCTTCCACATAGCCCAAGTTGTCATATACCATTCATAGTCTGATAGACCACAGGCCACAAGCCCAGATGTTGTCCCTCCAGCTACAATGGACTGCTCCCTGGAGGCTTGGCAAACTGAGATCTTCTTTATCACTATATCTCCCTGGGGCTGAGAGGACTTGATGGGATTGCTTCAAGCCTATTAAATATAATCTTCTTGAGGACAGCAATGCTGGCTATCTTAATCACCACTGTTCTCTGTGTTCATAAAACAGTACTTGGAATGTAGTATCCAGAAGCTTGTTTCCTGATAGGCTCTTCCCTTGTCTCCCTACACAGTCTTCTACACTCCATGTCTAAGTCTTGCTTTCCTCAGAACTTATCTGGAGACTCTGTGAAGCCCATCTCCCATTCTCAACACATAGAATCTTCTAGACCCAGTTTTAGGGCTCTGAGACTTTGAGGCTCCGACTCTTCCCTTACCCAGCACTCTCTGTATTACTTCTGAGCTAGGTTCTTGAACATGGGAAAATGTCATGGGAAGTAGCAAGGATGGTTGGGAGTGGATCACTGATATTGAGAGAGAGAGTCAGGTTGTTCAGCCCAAATTATATCTAGACATCTCCATGCTTTCAGTGCAGGGGAAATAGGTTCAATCTCTGGTCAAAGAACCACAACCCCACAGTGGCTAGAAGGAAAACCATATTACAGAAAGTTAATCAGGATGAAAACTCACAGGATTTTGTTCCAGATTAAAGGACAAGATAAAGCCCCAGAAAAACAACTAAATGAAGTAGAGAGAGTCAACGTTCCAGAAAAAGAATTCAGAATAATGATAGTGAAGATAATGATAGTAAAGATCATAGGATCTCAGAAATAGAATGGAGAAGATGGAAGAAATGTTTACCAAACACCTGTAAGATCTAAAAAACAAACAGAGATGAAGAATACACTAGAAGGAATCAATAGCAGAATAACTGAGGCAGAAGAACAGACAAGTGACCTGGAGGGCTGAATGGTGAAAATCACTGCCACAGAACAGAACATAGAAAAAAGAATGAAAACAATGAAGACCAGACTAAGAGACCTCTGGGACAACATTAAACACACCAGCATTTGCATTATAGGGGTCCCAGAAGGAGAATAGAGAGAGAAAGGACCCCAGAAAATATTGGAATAATAGATGAATATTTCCCTAACATGGAAAAGAAATAGTTAAACAAGTCCAGGAAAGGCAGAGTCCCAGGCGGGATAAATTCAAGGAGGAACACAATGAGACACACACATAGTAAGCAAACTGACAACAGTTAAAGTCAAAGAGAAAATATTAAAAGCAACCAGGGAAAAATGACAAATAACATATAAGGGAACTCCCATGAGGTTGTAAGCTGATTTGTCAACAGAAACTCTACAAGCCAGAAGAGAATGGTATGATATATTTAAAGTGAAGAAAGAAAAACCTGCAACCAAGAATACTTTACCCAGCAAGACTCTCATTCAGATTTGATGGAGAAGTCTAAAGCTTTCCAAACAAGCAAAGGTTAAGAGGATTCAGCACCACCAAACCAGCTTTACAACAAATGTTAAAGAGACTTCTCTAGGCAGGAAACACAAGAGTAGGAAAAGACATACACAAAATAACCCTAAAACAATTAAGAAAATGGTAATAGGATCATGCATATTGATAATTAACTTAAATGTAAATGAAGTAAATACACCAACCAAAAGACTTAGACTGACTGGGTGGATGAGAACATGTGCATGTATGCACTTACACTTATCACAACATTCTACTTAACTCCCCAAATTGTATGTAATTATTTTATATTGCTAGGTTAATCATGTTTCCATTATGGCTTGCAATTGTAGTCATCTTTTATTTTTTGTCTGGCTATTGATTGTGAAACTAAAACAACTTTTACTATTGTGATTATGTAACTGGTGGCTGCTTAATACCATTGACCACTTTTCTGGTCAAGAGCAAGTAAAAGAATTCCATATGACTAAAACTACCATTTAATAGAAAAACCCATAGTCACTTTTTAAAATCCAGATGCATATTAGAATTGTCTTGGAAATTTTGAAAAATGCAAATGCTGAGGGACTGCTTTTTATCTCTAAAGCTCCAGATGTATTTCTAATGAGCCACCATGTTTAAAAACAACTGGATATATGATGACCTTTTACTATTATCTAGTTTGTTTCAATTTTTCTATTTCATGTTCAGTGCTTCATGTTTTAGTTTCATTTAGTTTATGTTTTCCTGTTTCTCTGTCTTTTTTTGATGTTCTTTCTCAAGCCTTTATCAAGCATAGTAGAAAAGCTTTTGTATACATATATATAGTTTGTATAATACCTATATTTTAGAAAATATATGATTTTTTGCTTAGCCAAAAAACTTATGACATTTTGACTTCACTTGTTTGACCTAGTATGAATAGAATGCTAGATTTCTAATTTATATTCACTCAAAACTTTGATATAGTTCCACATATTTTGGCATCTAGGATTACTGCTGGTAATCTAGAAAGTTTATTATCTTAGTGATTTATAAAAGAAAAACTGAATGAGGCTTGAATATTCTCATCCAATTCTGAGAATATAAAGGAATACTGTGTTGTTAAAAAATAAAACCAACAAACAAGGAATTAACTTGTGATACAGTATTATTAACTAAAATACAGATTTTGTTCAAATTTCACACAAAAATGCATGTATATATGCTATACTTTATTTGGCTGGAAGGTAATTACAAGACAAACTAAAATTTTATGCAACGTATTTTTAATATGATCATTATAGCATTGTGCATCTTAATTTCTGTTAGAAAATATACGTTTGAAATAATCATATTAAGCACTTATTTGTACCAAATCCAAAGGTAGGGATATTAAGCCTGTTTTTCCAAATTTCACCAAGGGCCAAATAAAAACACAGTTTCAGTTCAGTTCAGTCGCTCAGTCGTGTCCAACTCTCTGCGACCCCATGAACTGCAATAATAATAATAATAATAATAATAATAATAATAAAGGAGTGTAGCAGAACCAGAACTCAGAGATGGAGTCCTGGCGCCCCTCCTCCTCGTCCTCCCTTTTGACCCCTACTTTCTCACCCTTCAATTCTCCACATCCTGAAAATGGTAGAAGAATTCCAAGAAGACTGCATACGTGTCTGAGTACTCTCTGGGCCACTCCTAATCTCCAGCCAATATCTCATTTCTTTGCAGAGTCTTCACCCAAAGTGCGACTGGTGAGAGGTCGCCATCACTGTGAAGGGCGGGTGGAAGTGGAGCGGAATGGCGAGTGGGGCACTGTGTGTGACGACGGCTGGAACATGAAAGACGTGGAAGTGGTGTGCCGGGAGCTGGGCTGTGGAGAAGCCAAGGGGACGCCCACTGGTAATTTATATAAGCCATTGGCTGATGAAAAACAAAAAATCTTCATCCAAGAAGTCAACTGCAGTGGGACGGAAGATAAACTGATTAACTGTGACCAGCTGGAAGACGTTTATGATTGCTCCCACAGCGAGGATGCAGGGGCAATATGTGAGCGTGAGTATGCCAACTGCCCATAGCCTGCATGACCACTCTTTGTCCTCTTTATCTTTATTCTCCACCATGAACTAATGGTTACCGATTCCTTGTCTTTCACTTCTCACCCTTTCTCCACTGTGGACCCTGGAGTCAAATATATCCTCACCTAGAATTGTTATTCTTCCTTGGTTGAACAGTGGCACTAGTGTAAAAGCACCCTCCTGCCAATGTAGAGACTTAAGTGATGTGAGTTCGATCCCTGGGTGAAGAAGATCCCCTGGAGGAGGGCACAGCAATCCACTCCAGTATTCTTGCCTGGAGAATCCAATGGACAGAGGAGTCTGGCAGGCTACAGTCCATAGGGTCACACAGAGTCGAACATGACTGAAGCGACTTAGCACTCACACTTGGTTGAACTAATGATTTTCTTTTAGTTTCAATCTTAGTTTTTCTTTGTTTCAGTCTATCCAAGAACCTGATTCTCTTCTTCACACACACAAACATGCACAGATCCAATAACCACTAAACATTTGTATCTAAAGCTCAGGTGGAGTTATGGGGAAGAAATGAGCTCCCAAAGTATAATATAAGTTTATCAGTTCTCAAGGGGTCTATCATCTAGTTAGGTAGACAGGAGATGCTCATCAGAAACCAACATACAACTGTGTATATATATGTATATATATACTGCTTGAGTGTATGCTCAGGCGCTTCAGTTGTGTCTGACTCTTTGCGACCCTATGGACTGCAGCCTGCCAGTGTCCTTTGTCCACGGGATTCTCCACGCAAGAATACTGGAGTGAGTTGCTGTGCCCTCCTCCAGGGGATCTTTTCCAGCAAGGGATTGAACCCAGGTGGATTCTATACCCACTGAGCCACCTGGGAACTCTCTCTATATACACACACATATTCATACACAACAATTATATATATATATAATTGTTGTTCTATTCCTTTATGCCTTTCATATACTTGCTGTCTATACATTGATAATTTTCTGTGTGTCTATCTCCTTTTCCATTAGACTGTGATTTGGCTAAGGAACTAGTCTATGTCTTCTCTTTGTTACCCCATGGTCTGTTACCAGACAGTCACCAAATGTTTGTGTTCGATGCTGAGGCCTCATTCTTATTTCTGAGAAAGATTCAGAGTTAGGAGCCCCCTTTTGTGGGAAAGCTGTGTTCTTGCAGGGAGCAGAAACTTAATCTTTCTTTTCCCACAGTGCCAGAGACCGTGAAGCTGGTTGGTGGCCCTGGGCGCTGCAAGGGGCGCTTGGAGGTGAAGCACCAAGAGCAATGGGGCACTGTGTGCAAAGCAGGCTGGAATCTCTCTGCTGCAAAGGTGGTGTGCCGGCAACTGGGGTGTGGGAAGGCCACACTGATCAAAAGATGCTGTAACAAGGATATCCAGGGTGAAGGACTCATCTGGCTGAGCAGCGTGTCATGCTCAGGACAGGAAGAAAACCTTCACTATTGCCTTTCTGGGCTTGAGGGGAATAATAACTGCACCCATGATGAGGACACATGTGTTGAATGTGAAGGTAATGCCTATAAGTCCAGTGACTAGGTTTATTCATGAATTTGATTAAATGGAATTCTATTCAACCAGTGTTTATAAAGAACTACTCTGGTAACTCAGCTGGTAAAGAATCCGAATACAATGCAGAAGACCGTGGTTTGATTCCTGGGTCTGGAAGATCCCCTGGAGAAGGGATAGGCTACCTACTCCAGTATTCTGGGGCTTCCCTGGTGTGTCAGATGGTAAAGAATCTGGCCAGAATGTGGAAGACCGTGTTTGATCCCTGGGTTGGGGAGATCCCCTGGAGGTGGGCAGGGCAACCCACTCTAGTATTCTTCCCTGGAGAATCCTCATGGACAGAGGAGAAGAGACAAACAGGACTGAGTGACTAAGCATAGCACTCATGTATCAAATAACCATGGCAAAGCTTTGTGCTGCTCATCAATTCTCTTGTTTTTAAAATGGAGCTAATGATACTTGCCTTTGTATATGAAAATGCTTTAAGCACTAGCACTTAATACAAGTGCTAGATTAATATAAACTATTGTTATATTGAATTCTATATAATAGGAATAGGACACACAGTTCCATGTACTTGTTGAAGTCTTCAATTAAAAAAAAAAGTACTAGAAAGTCATTCATAAGTATTAGACTTTTATAAAATAGATGGGAAAGTAAAAGGTCTTAGTTGAGGAAACATGGGACACATGGATTGGAAACAAGAGCAAGGGCTATGATCACAGAAACACAGGCAGGTAGAGAGCTTCAGAAGTGTTGATGGGATTTGAGTGAGGAGGTAGATGATGTTTCTTTCTTCTTTCCACTCCATCCCCTGACCCTGTAGATCCCTTTGAATTGAGGCTGGTAAATGGAGACACCAGATGCTCTGGGCGACTGGAGGTGCTGCACAAGGGCATATGGGGCTCTGTCTGTGATGACGGCTGGGGGACAAAAGAGGAGCAGGTGGTGTGCCGGCAACTGGGCTGTACAAGGCCAATCTTTGTACCTGCCAAATTGCGGAGAAAGTTTGCCCCTGGAGATGGGCGCATCTGGCTAGATGATGTCCATTGCAAAGGGTATGAGCAGTCCTTGGAGCAGTGTCAGCATAGGTCCTGGGGGTATCATGACTGCAACCACAAGGAAGATGTGGTCGTATTCTGCTCAGGTAAGCCCTGTAGGTTGAACCCATGGGGACTGGCATGGAGGGAGGTGAAGAAGCGGGTGGTGGTGTGTGAACTCTGAGGGTAAGGGTTATTCTACTAGTGCTGCACAGCTGCCCATAATAGTCACCTACTTTGTGTTACTTCAAGGAATTACTTGAGACTCCTAGTCATGGGTAGAATGATAAGATAGTTTAAAAATCCCATACCATACAGTTATTGAGTGTGAGAACAAAAGAGGTTTTGAAAATTATTGAGTTGATAGCTTTATATTAAATCTGAAGAGAGTAAGAGTCAGAGAAAATAAGCAACTTTCCTAAATCATAAAAATTGTTTTCAAACAATGGAGCAGAACTAAAATGACCAGTCCTGGCTCAGCTCAGGATTAGTTGACTTAGAGGAACCTAGGTCTCAAACTGTAAGCTAAAACTGTAGAAGATGGTCCCACCTCCTTCTAGCTATTGTCACTACCCAGATTTTAAATTAATCTGTGGGAATGGGGCTGGGGGAGGGGGCTGTTTGTGAATATCCTTGAGAGTGTCTTTTCAGAGAAGCCAGGATTCCAGCTGTAAATTGTAGACCTCCCAATATTGTTGGGCTTCCCTTGTGGCTCAGTTGGTAAAGAATCTGCCTGCAATGTGGGAGACCTGGGTTTGATCCCCGGGTTGTGAAGATCCCCTGGAGAAGGGAAAGGCTACCCACTGCAATTATCTGGCCTGGAGAATTCCATGGACAGTATAGTCCATGGGGTCGCAAAGAGTTGGACACGACTGAGCGACTTTCACTTCACAGGAGAGTAAAGGAAGAAATATGTCCCCATATGAGTCAGGACATGCAAAGCATAGCCCTTGGGTGGTCTCAGAGAGTCACATCTCTGAAGCCCAGCTTTGTAATTAGTGTGGGATGCTGGCATGCAGGGCTGCCTGGTTACATACTCAGGGAATTGTGTAAGAGTTGAGAGATGATCAAAAATATGAAGAGCATCTAGTGCCCAGAAAAGGAGGGCTTTAGTGATAGAAGACTAGTGTTTGAGTCGGGCCTGCCATTTGGAGGCTAGTTAATCTTAGCTGGTCAAAAGGAGATACTTGCTCCATTTCTCTTGAAGAGTTTTGTGATTGTGGAGGGTGAGAAGTGCTAATATGAGTGAATATGGTTTCTGTCTCACAAGGGATCTGGTTGATTGAGTCTAGGGCACTGAATTAGATTCTGATATGGTTCACATCAATGTGAGATATGTATGTGATTAGGATCTGGAAGGGTCTTCCTTTCCTATTCTGGGAACCAGTCTTCTTTCTTGGCCTCTTTGAGTTTGAATGAAATAATCCCTTCCTGACATGTCCCCATCCTTACTGTACATTCCTCTTCTCTTTACAGAAGCGTAGCCTGACATTTGATGTTTGGCCTGACTCCGGCAGGATCTGAGTGTCCTTTGCTTTCTCATGGCCTCAAATGGCTTAGTGCAAGCACTGGGCCTGCAGGCTCAGCTACCACCCCCTCAGCCCCTCAGCCAGAATCTGAACACTCTTTTCTCTCAGAGCCAAGCACCCCCATCATCTCCTGGAGATATGAGTTGTTGAATTCTCTCTTGCCAAGGAAGATGACCTCCCACTCACCTGCTCCTCACTGCTGACCCTTTGGCATTGATTCTGGCCTCTCCCGCTTCTTTTCAACCAGCCTGGGATCCCCAGGTCTGTGTTTTTGACCACTACAGGACATTTCTAAGACCAAACCTATGTCTGTAAAGAACATGAAAGGAAGGTGACAACAAAAGGAACATTTAAGGGGAATATGGGTAAATAATGAGATGAAACTTGGGGGAAAGTTCTTTGAATGCTTTTTCTCAAGCCTTCAACACTTTTTCTTAATCTTCAACAATTAACATCTCACTATTCTCCTGTTGTCTGATAAAAGCAGACACATTCTTTCAAGAGCAGAGCAGTATCCTATAATCCTAGACCTTTTCATGACACTTGGAAAACAAATATCACACCCTCTGAATGCCCATAATAAAATACCTTTGTTGACTATCCATATACAACTTGCCAACATGATGTGCATTTAACAAGAAGAATGCTACAAATGTATTTTAATTTTCCCAAGGAAAAATGTATGGACCTGTGACTAGAAGGGAAAGGAAGAGATGCATTCAGAATTTCGGGGAATCCAGCGTTGTGTCTCATGCCAATCAGATGGTATCATTTTAATTTTTTCAACTCAGATTTTAGGGTCTGTAAGTCTGATGCAAGACAGAATGATACTAAGGAGAGAATCGTGGCTTGGTTCTAAAAACTGACAACTTCAGGCTCTGAGACTGAGTTGAGTACCTGTTATGTGTCTGCATTTATGCTTTCTAATAAAGTCTATTTCACAGTCTCAAGAGTTGCCTGTCTGTGTGATATGCTGTTTCTACCCAAGGGGAAAGCAGGTGGGTCAGTTTTACAGGGATGGCCTTTTAGGTAGGATTAGGTAGAAGAGAACCTGCTGGAGATGCAGTCATGTGTGTAATACTGCTCTCTCCTTTGGATGGAGAACTTTCTCCCTATCTCTTTTCATGGGAAAAATAGAGAAACTTAGTTTCATAGAAGAGAAAAAGATGACCTAACAGACACTTTGATATCTATCATATCTACTCAAAGAGATTTTGCCTCTGTTTGATCAGTTATCTCAGGTCTTCCTGATTTCCCCCACAGATTAAGATCATGTTCCCTAAACCATGTAATATCAATTGGGTTGGCCAAAAGTTCATTTGGGTTTTCCCATAACATCTTATGGACAACTCTGAATGAACTTTTTGACCAGCCCAGCAGAATCTAGAGACCTGCTGAACTGCCTTGATTGAGCCATTGTAAAGCTCTTTTATCCTAAGTAGAGTAGAACAAGGTTGGAATTTCACAAAAGAAACTTTGATTTCCTTTAATATTTTTTTTTCATTTATTTTTATTAGTTGGAGGCTAATTACTTCACAACATTGCAGTGGGTTTTGTCATACATTGACATGAATCAGCCATGGAGTTACATGTGTTCCCCATCCCGATCCCCCCTCCCACCTCCCTCTCCACCCGATTCCTCTGGGTCTTCCCAGTGCACCAGGCCCGAGCACTTGTCTCATGCATCCAACCTGGGCTGGGGATCTGTTTCACCATAGATAGTATACATGCTGTTCTCTCGAAACATCCCACCCTCGCCTTCTCCCACAGAATTCAAAAGTCTGTTCTGTACTTCTGTGTCTCTTTTTCTGTTTTGCATATAGGGTTATCATTACCATCTTTCTAAATTCCATATATATGTGTTAGTATGGTGTAATGTTCTTTATCTTTCTGGCTTACTTCACTCTGTATAATGGGCTCCAGTTTCATCCATCTCATTAGAACTGATTCAAATGAATTCTTTTTAACATCTGAGTAATATTCCATGGTGTATATGTACCACAGCTTCCTTATCCATTTGTCTGCTGATGGGTATCTAGGTTGCTTCCATGTCTTGGCTATTATAAACAGTGCTGCGATGAACATTGGGGTGCACGTGTCTCTTTCAGATCTGGTTTCCTCAGTGTGTATGCCCAGAAGTGGGATTGCTGGGTCATATGGCAGGTCTATTTCCAGTTTTTTAAGAAATCTCCACACTGTTTTCCATAGTGGCTGTACTAGTTTGCATTCCCACCAACAGTGTAAGAGGGTTCCCTTTTCACCACACCCTCTCCAGCATTTATTGCTTGCAGACTTTTGGATAGCAGCCATCCTGACTGGTGTGTAATGGTACCTCATTGTGGTTTTGATTTGCATTTCTCTGATAATGAGTGATTGTTGAGCATCTTTTCATGTGTCTGTTAGCCATCTGTATGTCTTCTTTGGAGAAATGTCTGTTTAGTTCTTTGGCCCATTTTTTGATTGGGTCATTTATTTTTCTGGAATTGAGCTGCAGGAGTTGCTTGTATATTTTTGAGATTAATCCTTTGTCTGTTTCTTCATTTGCTATTATTTTCTCCCAATCTGAGGGCTGTCTTTTCACCTTACTTATAGTTTCCTTTGTAGTGCAAAAGCTTTTAAGTTTCATTAGGTGTCATTTGTTTATTTTTCCTTTTATTTCCAATATTCTGGGAGGTGGGTCATAGAGGATCTTGCTGTGATTCATGTTGGAGAGTGTTTTGCCTATGTTCTCCTCTAGGAGATTTATAGTTTCTGGCCTTACATTTAGATCTTTAATCCATTTTGAGTTTATTTTTGTGTATGGTGTTAGAAAGTGTTCTAATTTCATTCTTTTACAAGTGGTTGACCAGTTTTCCCAGCACCACTTGTTAAAGAGGTTGTCTTTTTTCCATTGTATATCCTTGCCTCCTTTGTCAAAGATAAGGTGTCCATAGGTTTGTGGATTTATCTCTGGGCTTTCTATTCTGTCCCATTGATCTATATTTTTGTCTTTGTGCCAGTACCATACTGTCTTGATGTCTGTGGCTTTGTAGTAGAGACTGAAGTCAGGCAGGTTGATTCCTCCAGTTCCATTCTTCTTTCTCAAGACTACTTTGGCTATTCGAGGTTTTTTGTATTTCCATACAAATTGTGAAATTCTTTGGTCTAGTTCTGTGAAAAATACCGTTGGTAACTTGATAGGGATTGCATTGAATCTATAGATTGCTTTAGGTAGAATAGCCATTTTGAAATATTGATTCTTCCAATCCATGAACACGGTATGTTTCTCCATCTGTTTGTGTCCTCTTTGATTTCTTTCATCAGTGTTTTATAGTTTTCTATGTATAGGTCTTTTGTTTCTTTAGGTAGATATACTCCTAAGTATTTTATTCTTTTTGTTGCAATGGTGAATGGTATTGTTTCCTTAATTTCTCTTTCTGTTTTTTCATTGTTAGTGTATAGGAATGCAAGGGATTTCTGTGTGTTAATTTTATATCCTGCAACTTTACTATATTCATTGATTAGCTCTAGTAATTTTCTGGTAGAGTCTTTAGGGTTTTCTATGTAGAGGATCATGTCATCTGCAAACAGTGAGAGTTTCACTGCTTCTTTTCCTATCTGGATTCCTTTTACTTCTTTTTCTGCTCTGATTGCTGTGGCCAAAACTTCCAACACTATGTTGAATAGTAGTGGTGAGAGTGGGCACCCTTGTCTTGTTCCTGACTTCAGGGGAAATGCTTTCAATTTTTCACCATTGAGGGTGATGCTTGCTGTGGGTTTGTCATATATAGCTTTTATTATGTTGAGGTATGTTCCTTCTATTCCTGCTTTTTGGAGAGTTTTAATCATAAATGAGTGTTGAATTTTGTCAAAGGCTTTCTCTGCATCTATTGAGATAATCATATGGTTTTTATCTTTGAATTTGTTAATGTGGTATATTTGATTTCCTTTTAATATTACATTAAAATTTCTTGTGTAAAATTTCAACCGGTAAGATGCCTGAGAACCAATCAGATAAAAGCAACATCTGTTGGAGGAGGCCAAGTGATCCAAAAAAGCAAGAAGGCAAGACACAACAGAAGGCTAAAAGGTAGTCTTAGAGGTCTAATAAGAATGTGTCATTAAAGAGGAAATTGAGAAGCTGAAAGACAAGATTGACACTAGCCTGTTAGCACAGTCCAGGAGAAGAATGTCCCCTGACCCGAGAATATGGTTGTTTATCTTGATTTCCGAGGTGGGCATGTCTAAAGATAGTGTATCAGAGCCTGAAGAAATTAGCCTAGTGACAATGACTGAGTGCTCACAAACAGTCATGTGTGTTTCTTCTTCCTGAACATGCCACGAGTCTATCCCAGGTTTGTCTTACTAGATGATACCCCAGCCAGATTCCTGCCCCTACCCTGGCAAGGCGGTGAAGTAAAGTGGAGCTCTGCATTCAGTGAAAATATTACCCCTTGAGTATTTTAGGAGTTGCCAGTTGGCATATGCCTTATTCCCAAAGAACCTGTCCCGTAACTGGCATCTCCTGACCCTTGCGCATTCCAGATTCTAGCAACTCCCAAACTGCTCAGCACGCACATGCTCACTATACATTCCGACAGGAGTCCTGGGCAGCAGTGGGCCTCCAGCCCTGTGGAGCTGGAGCCAAACACCAAGCACCTACATAATCTCCATTTCGGAAGGAGACACTTTTCTCCTGGACTGGAAATTTACCCTGAGGCTACAGCTGCAAACTGGCCACACTCAGCCCCCATTTGGACTTGTTGCCTGGTGGTCCCAGGCTTCTCCAGCCCCACCAGGGCTGCCGGGTGTCCCTTTTATCTCGATGGGGCCATTCTCACAGGGGAAATGATTTATGCCACCCATTCTCACATGAGAAATGATTTATGCCACCTTCACATCAAGGCAGTTAGCAACAGTATGCCTTCTCCATGCCTTTTCTCTTCCTAACTGACTTGTTAGAGAAGACCCCACGGTTCTAGGGGAAGGCAGACCAAGAAGACTGAAAGGAGCCTGGATCTTTGTGAATCTCTGAATGACTCATACTCTGCTGACTGTGTTATGAATAAAAAATAAACATTATTTGTATTAAGTCTGTGAGATGCTGGGGTGGTTTTTTACAACAGTTCAGTCTGACCAACAAAGACATAAATAGTATTTTTAAAAAATCAGTTGCATTTCTTCAAAGATCACCAGAAAATAATTTCTTTTTTTTCTAAATATCATGCATTTTATTTTATTTTTTTAAATAAACAATTTCATTTTATTCTTTTTTTTTATTTTTTTTTTATTTTTTATTTTTTTTGTCATACATTGATATGAATCAGCCATAGATTTACACGTATTCCCCATCCAGATCCCCCCCTCCCACCTCCCTCACCACCCGATTCCTCTGGGTCTTCCCAGTGCACCAGGCCCGAGCACTTGTCTCATGCATCCCACCTGGGCTGGTGATCTGTTTCACCATAGATAGTATACATGCTGTTCTTTTGAAATATCCCACCCTCACCTTCTCCCACAGAATTCAAAAGTCTGTTCTGTACTTCTGTGTCTCTTTTTCTGTTTTGCATATAGGGTTATCATTACCATCTTTCTAAATTCCATATATATGTGTTAGTATGCTGTAATGTTCTTTATCTTTCTGGCTTACTTCACTCTGTACAAGGGGCTCCAGTTTCATCCATCTCATTAGGACTGATTCAAATGAATTCTTTTTAATGGCTGAGTAATATTCCATGGTGTATATGTACCACAGCTTCCTTATCCATTCATCTGCTGATGGGCATCTAGGTTGCTTCCATGTCCTGGCTATTATAAACAGTGCTGCGATGAACATTGGGGTGCACGTGTCTCTTTCAGATCTGGTTTCCTCAGTGTGTATGCCCAGAAGTGGGATTGCTGGGTCATATGGCAGTTCTATTTCCAGTTTTTTAAGAAATCTCCACACTGTTTTCCATAGTGGCTGTACTAGTTTGCATTCCCACCAACAGTGTAAGAGGGTTCCCTTTTCACCACATCCTCTCCAGCATTTATTGCTTGTAGACTTTTGGATAGCAGCCATCCTGACTGGTGTGTAATGGTACCTCATTGTGGTTTTGATTTGCATTTCTCTGATAATGAGTGATGTTGAACATCTTTTCATGTGTTTGTTAGCCATCTGTATGTCTTCTTTGGAGAAATGTCTGTTTAGTTCTTTGGCCCATTTTTTGATTGGGTCATTTATTTTTCTGGAATTGAGCTGCAGGAGTTGCTTGTATATTTTTGAGATTAATCCTTTGTCTGTTTCTTCATTTGCTATTATTTTCTCCCAATCTGAGGGCTGTCTTTTCACCTTACTTATAGTTTCCTTTGTAGTGCAAAAGCTTTTAAGTTTCATTAGGTGTCATTTGTTTATTTTTCCTTTTATTTCCAATATTCTGGGAGGTGGGTCATAGAGGATCTTGCTGTGATTTATGTCGGAGAGTGTTTTGCCTATGTTCTCCTCTAGGAGTTTTATAGTTTCTGGCCTTACATTTAGATCTTTAACCCATTTTGAGTTTATTTTTGTGTATGGTGTTAGAAAGTGTTCTAGTTTCATTCTTTTACAAGTGGTTGACCAGTTATCCCAGCACCACTTGTTAAAGAGGTTGTCTTTTTTCCATTGTATATCCTTGCCTCCTTTGTCAAAGATAAGGTGTCCATAGGTTTGTGGATTTATCTCTGGGCTTTCTATTCTGTCCCATTGATCTATATTTTTGTCTTTGTGCCAGTACCATACTGTCTTGATGTCTGTGGCTTTGTAGTAGAGACTGAAGTCAGGCAGGTTGATTCCTCCAGTTCCATTCTTCTTTCTCAAGATTACTTTGGCTATTTGAGGTTTTTTGTATTTCCATACAAATTGTGAAATTCTTTGGTCTAGTTCTGTGAAAAATACCGTTGGTAACTTGATAGGGATTGCATTGAATCTATAGATTGCTTTAGGTAGAATAGCCATTTTGACAATATTGATTCTTCCAATCCATGAACACGGTATGTTTCTCCATCTGTTTGTGTCCTCTTTGATTTCTTTCATCAGTGTTTTATATTTTTCTATGTATAGGTCTTTTGTTTCTTTAGGTAGATAAACTCCTAAGTATTTTATTCTTTTTGTTGCAATGGTGAATGGTATTGTTTCCTTAATTTCTCTTTCTGTTTTTTCATTGTTAGTGTATAGGAATGCAAGGGATTTCTGTGTGTTAATTTTATATCCTGCAACTTTACTATATTCATTGATTAGCTCTAGTAATTTTCTGGTAGAGTCTTTAGGGTTTTCTATGTAGAGGATCATGTCATCTGCAAACAGTGAGAGTTTCACTGCTTCTTTTCCTATCTGGATTCCTTTTACTTCTTTTTCTGCTCTGATTGCTGTGGCCAAAACTTCCAACACTATGTTGAATAGTAGTGGTGAGAGTGGGCACCCTTGTCTTGTTCCTGATTTCAGGGGAAATGCTTTCAATTTTTCACCATTGAGGGTGATGCTTGCTGTGGGTTTGTCATATATAGCTTTTAGTATGTTGAGGTATGGTCCTTCTATTCCTGCTTTTTGGAGAGTTTTAATCATAAATGAGTGTTGAATTTTGTCAAAGGCTTTCTCTGCATCTATTGAGATAATCATATGGTTTTTATCTTTCAATTTGTTAATGTGGTGTATTACATTGATTGATTTGCGGATATTAAAGAATCCTTGCGTTCCTGGGATAAAGCCCACTTGGTCATGGTGTATGATTTTTTTAATATGTTGTTGGATTCTCTTTGCTAGAATTTTGTTAAGGATTTTTGCATCTATGTTCATCAGTGATATTGGCCTGTAGTTTTCTTTTTTTGTGGCATCTTTGTCTGGTTTTGGAATTAGGGTGATGGTGGCCTCATAGAATGAGTTTGGAAGCTTACCTTCTTCTGCAATTTTCTGGAAGAGTTTGAATAAGATAGGTGTTAGCTGTTCTCTAAATTTTTGGTAGAATTCAGCTGTGAAGCCATCTGGTCCTGGGCTTTTGTTTGCTGGAAGATTTTTGATTACAGTTTCGATTTCCTTGCTTGTGATGGGTCTGTTAAGATCTTCTATTTCTTCCTGGTTCAGTTTTGGAAAGTTATACTTTTCTAAGAATTTGTCTATTTCATCCAAGTTGTCCATTTTATTGGCATAGAGCTGCTGGTAGTAGTCTCTTATGATCCTTTGTATTTCAGTGTTGTCTGTTGTGATCTCTACATTTTCATTTCTAATTTTGTTAATTTGGTTCTTCTCTCTTTGTTTCTTAATGAGTCTTGCTAATGGCTTGTCAATTTTGTTTATTTTTTCAAAGAACGAGCTTTTAGCTTTGTTGATTTTTGCTATGGTCTCTTTAGTTTCTTTTGCATTTATTTCTGCCCTGATTTTTAAGATTTCTTTCCTTCTGCTAGCCCTGGGGTTCTTCATTTCTTCCTTCTCTAGTTGCTTTAGGTGTAGAGTTAAGTTATTTATTTGGTTTTTTTCTTGTTTCTTGATGTAAGCCTGTATTGCTATGAACCTTCCCCTTAGCACTGCTTTTACAGTGTCCCATAGGTTTTGGGTTGTTGTGTTTTCATTTTCATTCATTTCTATGCATATTTTGATTTCTTTTTTGATTTCTTCTATGATTTGTTGGTTATTCAGAAGCGTGTTATTTAGCCTCCATATGTTTGAATTTTTAACAATTTTTTTCCTGTAATTGAGATCTAATCTTACTGCACTGTGGTCAGAAAAGATGACTGGAATGATTTCAATTTTTTTGAATTTTCCAAGACCAGATTTATGGCCCAGGATGTGATCTATTCTGGAGAAGGTTCCGTGTACACTTGAGAAAAAGGTGAAGTTGATTGTTTTGGGGTGAAATGTCCTATAGATATCAATTAGGTCTAGCTGGTCCATTGTGTCATTTAAGGTTTGTGTTTCCTTGTTAATTTTCTGTTTAGTTGATCTATCCATAGTTGTGAGTGGGGTATTAAAGTCTCCCACTATTATTGTGTTACTATTAATTTCCTCTTTCATACTCGTTAGCGTTTGCCGTACATATTGCGGTGCTCCTATGTTGGGTGCATATATATTTATAATTGTTATATCTTCTTCTTGGATTGATCCTTTGATCATTATATAGTGTCCTTCTTTGTCTCTTTTCACATCCTTTATTTGAAAGTCTATTTTATCTGATATGAGTATTGCAACTCCTGCTTTCTTTTGGTCCCCGTTTGCATGAAATATTTTTTTCCAGCCCTTCACTTTTAGTCTGTATGTGTCTCTTGCTTTGAGGTGGGTCTCTTGTAGACAGCATATATAGGGGTCTTGTTTTTGTATCCATTCAGCCAATCTTTGTCTTTTGGTTGGGGCATTCAACCCATTTACATTTAGGGTAATTATTGATAGGTGTGGTCCCGTTGCCATTTACTTTGTTGTTTTGGGTTCACGTTTATACAACCTTTCTGCATTTCCTGTCTAGAGAAGATCCTTTAGCATTTGTTGAAGAGCTGGTTTGGTGGTGCTGAATTCTCTCAGCTTTTGCTTATCTGTAAAGCTTTTGAATTCTCCTTCATATCTGAATGAGATCCTTGCTGGATACGGTAATCTAGGTTGTAGGTTATTCTCTTTCATTACTTTCAGTACGTCCTGCCATTCCCTTCTGGCCTGGAGGGTTTCTATTGGTAGATCAGCTGTTATCCTTATGGGGATCCCTTTGTGTGTTATTTGTTGTTTCTCCCTTGTTGCTTTTAATATTTGTTCTTTGTGTTTGATCTTTGTTAATTTGATTAATATGTGTCTTGGGGTGTTTCGCCTTGGGTTTATCCTGTTTGGGACTCTCTGGGCTTCTTGGACTTGGGTGGTTATTTCCTTCCCCATTTTAGGGAAGTTTTCAGCTATTATCTCCTCGAGTATTTTCTCATGGCCTTTCTTTTTGTCTTCTTCTTCTGGGACTCCTATGATTCGAATGTTGGGGCATTTCACATTGTCCCAGAGGTCCCTGAGGTTGTCCTCATTTCTTTTGATCCTTTTTTCTTTTTTCCTCTCTGCTTCATTTCCACCATTTTATCTTCTATCTCACTTATCCTATCTTCTGCTTCCGTTAGTCTACTCTTGGTTCCCTCCAAAGTGTTTTTGATCTCATTCATTGCATTGTTCATTTTTAATTGACTCTTTTTTATTTCTTCCAGGTCTTTATTAAACATTTCTTGTATCTTTTCAATCTTTGTCTCCAGGCTATTTATCTGTAACTCCATTTTGTTTTCAAGATTTTGGATCATTTTTATTATCATTATTCTAAATTCTTTTTCAGGTAGATTCCCTATCTCCTCCTCTTTTGTTTGACTTGGTGGGCATTTTTCATGTTCCTTTACCTGTTGGGTATTGCTCTGCCTTTTCATCTTGTTTAGATTGCTGTGTCTGGAGTGGGCTTTCTGTATTCTGGAGGTCTGTGGTTCCTTTTTATTGTGGAGGATTTACCCCGTGGGTGGGGTTAGAAGATTGGCTTGTCAAGGTTTCCTGGTTAGGGAAGCTTGCGTCAGTCTTCTGGTGCGTGGAATTTGATTTCTTCTCTTTGGAGGCAATGGAGTGTCCAGTAATGAGTTTTGAGATGGGTCTATGTGTTAGGTGTGACCTTGGGCAGCCTGTATGTTGACATTCATGGCTATGTTCCTGCGTTGCTGGAGAATTTGCGTGGTATGTCTTGCTCTAAAACTTATTGGCTCTTGGGTGGTGGTTGGTTTCAGTGTAGGTATGGAGGCTTTTGGACAGTCACTTATTACTTAAAGTTCCATGTAGTCAGGAGTTTTCTGGAGTTCTCAGGTTTTGGGCTTAAGTCTCTTGCCTCTGGATTTCAGTTTTATTCTTCCTGTAGTCTCAGGACTTCTCCAACTATACAGCACTGATAAGAAAACTTCTAGGTTAATGGCGAAAAGATTCTCCCCCATTAGGGACACCCAGAGAGGTTCACAGAGTTACATGAAGAGGAGGAGAGGGAGGAGGGAGATAGAGATGAGCAGGAGGAGAAAAAGGGGGACTCAAGAGGCGAGAGAGAGATCTACGCAGCTGTCTGTTCCCAGAGTGTTCTCCGTAGCCCAGTCACCTACAAAGATTCACAGAATTGGATTGGGAAGAGAAGGGGAAAGGAGGAAATAAAGGTGTTCTGAGGTAGAAAACAGAGAGTCAAGATTGGGAGAGAATAATCTTCAGTTTAAAAATAGGGCTTCTCTTCTTTTTTTTTTGTAAGGTTATAGTGTATTGAAAATGAAAATTAAGGAGTAGTAGAGGAGTACTAGAGGACTTTAAAAGAAATAAGAGAAAAAGAAAAATAGAAAATAGAAGAGAAAAAGGAAAGAAAAAAAAGAAGAAGGAAAAAAAAGAAAAAAAAAAAAGAAAAAAAAATTTTTTTTTTCCCTAATTAAAAAAATCGTAAAAATCTATGGAAATGAAAGTTAAGGAGTAATGGGGGAGTAATAGGGGATTTTAAAGGAAAATGAAAGAGAAAAATAAAAAAGAAAAAATGAAAAAGAAAAAATAAAAAAAGGAAAAAAAAAAAGAGAGAGAGAAAAAAGTAAAATTATATCTAGGAGTTTCTCTGGAGCTGTTGCGGTCAGTGTGGGTTTGGCTCAGTTTCAGATAGCTCCTCATTCCAGCTTACACTTCTCGATATCTACAGGCCCCTTCTGGTGTAGTCGGTGTTTTCTAGAGGGATTTTAATCTGTTGCACCAGTCCCTTTTGAGGCGGTTCCCTTTGTTTATTTGGCTTCTGTTTGCCGGTCTCTTCAGAGCCTCATTTCCGCCCTGACACAGGCGGGCGGAGGTGGACTCTTATTCAGGTAGCTAGTTCCGTCGCTCTGTGGGGCAGGGAGGGGCTTGCGCTGCAGGGAGGGGCTTGCGCCTCGGGACGGGCTGGCGCTGCCGGGAGGGGCTGACGCTGCTTTCTCCGTCTGCGCTGCTCAGGCTCCCGGCTGTTCTATATGGAGCGCGCCCCGCGCTGCGCGAGGTTCAAGCCCTCGCGTGTTCCACAAAAGCGCGGAACGAAAAGCTGCGCCTGCTCTGTGTGCCTTCCCCGTCAGAGCGGTCCAGGCAGCCAGGGGCTTGGTGGGTGCATTCTCCCCAGGTGTGGCGCGCCCACTCCCTTCCACGGACCCAGTTTCAGTTTCCGCTGGCGCCAGTCGGGTGCGCGCGCCTTCTGCCCTCCGCGTCCCCAGCCCCAGTCCCCGCCCACGCCGGTCGGGTGCCTGCGCCCTGTGTCTCGCCCCGACCTTCCCCTCCCCCCTGCCTCCTGCCTCTGGCGGGGCTGGGCCCGTCCGCAGCCTGCCAGCTCTTCTCTGGATTTTCTCGGTCTCTTTGTTCTGCGAACGGCCGGCAGTGAGTTCGGGCCAGTTAATTTACTCTCTCTCCTTTGGTCTCCCACAGTTCAAGTTGGCAACTCACAGAAGCTCCCTCCGATTGTCCTCAGGGCACTCAGGCCCGGACCCTAGCCCAAGCAAGGCCGCCTAAGATTCCCTTCCCGGGACGGATCTCCGTCCTTAGCGCTTTTGTCTCACTTTTAATCTTTTATATTTTGTCCTACCTCCTTTCGAAGACAATGGGCTGCTTTTCTGGGCGCCTGATGACCTCAGCTAGCGATCAGAAGTTGTTTTGCGAAGTTTGCTCCGTGTTCAGTTATTCTTTTGATGAATTTGTAGGAGAGAAAGTGGTCTCCCCGTCCTACTCCTCCGCCATCTTGGCTCCTCCTCATGCATTTTATTTTCAATTGATATTTAGTCGAGTATAGTTGCTTTACAATGTTGTTAGTCTCTGCTGTACAGCAAAGGGAATCAGCTCCATGTAGACATAGATCCCCTGGTTTTTGGATTTCCTCCCCGTTTGGGTCACCACCGTGCACTGAGGTGAGTTCTGTGTGCTCTCCAGTAGATTCTCATTAGTTATCCATTTTACACGCAGTCCTGTGTATATGTCACCTCCAATCTCCCAATGCATCCCATCCCCTTGTTCTTCCCTTGGTATCTGTATGTTGTTCTCTACACCTGTGTCTCCATTTCTGCTTTGCAAATAACTTTATCTGTAGCATTTTTCTAGATTCCACATGTAAGCACTATTATATGATATTTGTTTTTCTTTCTGACTTGCTTCACTCTGTGTAACAGTCTCTAGGCCCTTCCATGTTTCTGCAAATGGCAAAATTTCATTCTCCCCTACTCCACATTTCTAATGATCATATGGTTTCCTCAAAGCCTTTAGATATCTAGTATTCCATGCTCATTAGGAAGCATGAGATTTGGCCCACACATTTTATTTTTACTATAAATTAACTATAATTAATTAATGTATTTTTTTATTTTGGTGTCTTCCAAGCCCCACCCCTCCTTTTTTTCTGGAAACTATGCAAGGTTCTCATGGAGAATTCTTTGCCAACATGTTTTGGTATACATCTTAAGACCTTTTTTTTTTTTTTTTTTTTTTTTTTTTTTTTTAAGAACAATTTTGGGATCACAACAAAACAGAATGGAAGGTACAAAGATTTCCCATACACATTTTGCCTTCATGCATAACTTTCATAACATGCATGACTTTCCCCATTCTCTGCATTCCCAATAGAGTAGTATATTTGTTAAAAACAGTGAAGCTACAGTGAAATATCTTTATCACCTAAATTCCATACTTTGCATTAAAATTCACTTTTGATGTTGTTTTATGGATTTGGGTAGATTTATAAACATGTATTTCCCCAAATAGTATCATATTGAATAGTTTCACTACCTAAAAATCCTCATTTATCCTTCACTCTCTTCCCACTCTTAGCAATCACTGAACCTTTTACTGCAAAGCTTTAACTTTTCCAGAAAGTCACATCATTGGAATTGTACAGTATATATGCCTCTCAGATTGATTTCTTTCACTTAGTGATATCTAGTTATGTTTCTTTATAGCTTGTTTATTTTTAGTACTAATATTCCATTGTCTGCATGTGACACTTTTTTGTATCCATTTATCTACTGATATTTATCTACTGAATTCTATGTTGGTGCTTCCAAGTTTTGACAGTCGTGAATAAAGCTGCTATATACATCTGTGTGTAGATTTTTGTGGGGCCATAAGTTTTAAACTCTTTAGGGCAAGTACTAAGGAGCATTTTACAACAATATAAGCATGATCTCTGTTTGTTTCCAAGGCAAACCACTCAATGTCACAGTAATCCAAGTCTATGCCCTAGTCAGTAATGGTGAAGAAGCTGAAATTGAATGGTTCTATGAAGACCTACAACACCTTCTAGAACTAACATCCAAAAAGATGTCCTTTTCATCATAGGGGTCTGGAATACAAAAATACGAAGTCGAGAGATACATGGAGTAACAGGCAAATTCAGCATTGGAGTACAAAATGAAGCAGGGCAAAGGCTAACAGAGTTTTGCCAAGAGAACTCACTAGTCATAGCAAACACCCTCTTGCAACAACACAAGAGAAGACTCTAAACATGGACATCATCAGATGGGCAATATCAAAATCAGATTGATTGTATTCTTTGCAGCCAAAGATGGACAAGCTCTATACAGTCAGCAAAAACAAAGAGTGTGGCTCACATCATGAACTCCTTATTGCCAAATTCAGATTTAAATTGCAGAAAATAGGGAAAACCACTAGACCATTCAGATATGACCTAAATCAAATCCCTTACAATTATATGGTAGAAGTGACAAATAGATTCAAGGGATGAGATCTGATAGACAGAGTGCCTGAAGAACTATGGACAGAGGTTTGTGACATGGCACAGGAAGCAGCGATCAAGACCATCCCCAAGAAAAAGAGATGCAGAAAGGCAAATGGTTGTCTGAGGAGGTCTTCTAAATAGCTAAGAAAAGAAAAGAAAAGAAGTGAAAGGCAACGGAGAAAAGGAAAGATATACACATCTGAATGCAGACTTCCAAAGAATAGCGAGGAGAGATAAGAAAGCCTTCCTCAGGGATCAATGCAAAGAAATAGAGGAAAACAATAGAATGGGAAAGACTAAAGATCTCTTCAAGAAAATTAGAGATATCAAGGGAACATGTTCTGCAAAGATGGGCACACAAGGGGCAGAAATGGTATGGACCTAACAGAAGCAGAAGATATTAAGAAGAGCTGGCAACAATACACAGAAGAACTAGACAAAGAGTATCTTCATGACCCAGATAACCATGATGATGTGATCACTGGACTAGAGCCAGCCATCCTGGAATGTGAAGTCAAGTGGGCCTTAGGAAGCATGACTACAAACAAAGCTAGTGGAGGTAATGGAATTCCAGTTGAGCTATTTCAAATCCTAAAAGATGATGCTATTAAAGTGCTGCACTCAATATGCCAGCAAATTTGGAAAAACCAGCAATGGCCACAGGACTGGAAAAGGTCAGTTTTCATTCCAATCCCAAAGAAGGGCAATGCCAAAAATGTTCAAACTACTGCACTATTGCACTCATCTCACATGCTAGCAAAGTAATATTCAAAATTCTCCAAGCCAAGTTTCAACAATATGTGAACCATGAACTTCCAGATGTCCAAACTGGATTTAGAAATGACAGAGGAGGAAGAGATCAAATTGTCAACATCCATTGGATCACAGAAAAAGCAAGAGAATTCCAGAAAAACATCTACTTCTGCTTTATTGATTACTCCAAAGCCTTTGACTATGCAGATCACAACAAACTGTGGAAAATTCTTCAAGAGATGGGAATACCAAACCACCTTAACTGTCTCCTGAGAAATCTGTATGCAGGTCACAAAGCAAGAGTTAAAACTCAGCATGGAACCACAGACTGGTTCCATATTGGTAAAGGAGTACTTCAATGCTATATATTGTCACCCTACTTAGTTAATTTCTATGCAGAGTACATCATGTGAAATGCCAGGCTGGGTGAAGCACAAGCTGGAATCAAGATTGTCAGGAGAAATATCAATAACCTCTGATACACAGATGATACCACCCTTATGGCACAAAGTGAAGAGGAACTAAAGAGCCTCTTGATGAAAGTGAAAGAGGAAAGTGAAAAAGCTGACTTAAAACTCAGCATTCAAAAAATGAAGATCATGGCATCTGGTCCCATCACTTCATAGCAAATAGAAGGGGAAATAATGGACACAGTGACAAACTTTATTTCCTTGGGCTCCAAAATCACTGCAGATGGTAACTGCATCTGAAATTAAAAGACGCTTGCTCCTTGGGAGTAAAGCTATGACCAACCTAGATAGCATATTAAAAAAAAAAAAAAAGACATTTCTTTGCCGACAAAGCTCTGTTTAGTCAGAGCTATGATTTTTCCAGTAGTCATGTATGGATGTTAGAGTTGGACTATAAAGAAAGCTGAGCACCAAAGAATTGACGCTTTTGAACTGGGGTGTTGGAGAAGACTCTTGAGAGTCTCTTGGACTGCAAGGAGATTCAATCAGTTCATCCTAAAGGAAATCAGTTCTGAATATTCATTGGAAGGACTGATGCTGAAGCTGAAACTCCAATACTTTGGCCACCTGATGTGAAGAATTGACTCCTTGAGAAAGATTCTGATGCTGGGCAAGATTGAAGGTAGTAAGAGAAGGGGATGACAGAAAATGAGATGGTTGGATGGCATCACTGACTCGTTGGACATGAGTTTGAGCAAGCTTCATGTGTTGGTGATGGATAAGGAAGCCTGACATGCTGCAGCCCATGGAGTCACAAAGAGTCGGACATGATTAAATGACTTAACTGAACTGAAGCATGCCATCCTGACTGCAGTTGATTGATACCAAAAGTAGGCTTATGTCCAAGCTGGATCAATCAATCCTTCCTAGGAGAAATGAACTCTGATGGAAAGTAGATTAGCTTCTCAAAGTAATTGGACTGGTAACAAATTAACCTAGGAGCTGTGGATGGTCATTTTTCCCATAGAACAGAGAATGAGAGGAAATCCTTCCTCAGAGAAATGAATGAACCAGATGCTCAGAGAGGAATATAGATGAGAGACACAGAACAACATTTTACATTTCTGGTTCTCATCTCTTCCTGGACTCCAACTGCACTCCTAGTCTTGTGATCTGTATCAAACTGTTGTAGATTTATAATACATGTATATTATTGGTATATATAATGATTTGTAATATATATTATAGCATAAATATAATATATATTAAAATTATATTGAATTATCTCATTGGTTTTTGTATTTCTAACCAAAATAACACTAACTAAGTTTCCTGTTTTAACTAAAAAAGTGATAATTTACCTGTCTTGTGTAAGTTTAGTCAGATAAGCCCATTGATTCATTATCAGTAATGAATCAATTTTCACTGCATTTATAAAGTCAAGTTTATGGATCTAAACAGATGAGGGCCAAGATCATAACAGAAGTACCACTACAATGTCTTACCTTTGAGTGGTTCTGGCTGGCTGGTTGATCAATCAATTGTTTAAACAAGTGACATTTATAGCTCATGCCCTCCTTTTTAAAACACAGATGAACTGAGGTGTTGCCACCAAGATGGTAATATGGATCATTCCAGACTTCAGTCCTCATAAGAAGACCAACTTGCAACTATCCATAGATAAGATTTAATTATGAAAATCCCAGAACCTGGGAGTGAGACTGAAAAAGAACTGCCTGGGCCACAGAGACTGAGAGGGACTGCATTAGATGGGTAAAAGGAACAGTTCCATTTTGCATCATCCCTCCCCTAGGCTGCCACAGTGCCCCCTGCAAGGGTTTCCCTGGGCCTGGGCCTTGTCCAGTAGGAAGAGAGGTCCAAGGGGAACACTCAGCTTCCCAGCATTGCGAGATGCCTTGCAGGAGTTTCACTTGACTAATGAGATTCACTTAGATCTTCAGTATTTCTTTATCAGGACCACTAGTAATCTATTCAATGGGAGAAGTCACTTAGACCTTAAGCAGTCAATAAGATGGAACCACAATTTGATTTGAATTCATGAAGATATTCCTGATTCAAGATCTAGAGCCAAAATGCTCCTCAGAGATGCTTGGGAAACCAGATAATGTCATTTTTACCCTGCCTGAACCCAAGCTTTCCTCTTTTTGGGTTTCTTTTCTTCTCCTCTGAAGTGATGGCATTATCTCATGGGGCTTAACACATGATGCAGAGAAGGTGATGGCATCGCATTCCAGTGCTCTTGCCTGGAAAATCCCATGGACAGAGGAGGGTGGTGGGCTGCAGTCCATGGGGTCGCTAAGAGTCAAACACGACTGAGCTACTTCACTTTCACTTTTCACTTTCATGCATTGGAGAAGGAAATGGCAACCCACTCCAGTGTTGTTGCCTGGAGAATCCCAGGGACGGGGAAGCCTGGTGGCCTGCCTTCTATGGTGTCGCACAGAGTCGGCCACGACTGAGGTGACTTAGCAGCATCAGCAGCAACACATGATGATGGGATAAGTGTGCCTAATGGCCCAAGTCCAGGTGTTCGCTATAGACTGGTTGTGGGCAGAGTTAGGATGTACCTTCTTGTTGAGGGTCCTGGTCTGGGGCCGTGTTCACTGCACCAGTCAGTGACCTGTTAGAAACCAGGTTGCATACCAGGAGATCAGTGGGTGAGCAAGCAAAGCTTCATCTGTATTTATAGCCATTCCCCATTGTTTGCATTACTGCCTGAGCCTCACCTCCTGTCAGATCATGGGCTGCATTAGATTCTCATAGGAACGCGAACCCTATTGTGAACTGCGAATGTGAGGGATCTAGGCTGATATCCCTTTTGAGAATCTAATGCCGGATGACGTGAGGTGGAGCTGAGGCAGTGATGCTAGCACTGGGGAGCAGCTACAAATATTGATTATCATTAGCTGACAGATTTGACTGCACAGAGACCATAATAAATCAATTACTTGCAGACTCATATCAAAACCCTACCAGTGAGTGGCAAGTGACAATTAAACTGCATCTGGTAGCAGGTATTATAGTGGCAAGTGAGTTGATACACTTCAATTGTACAGCTGCATCTGGTGGCAGGTTTTAAGTAAGAATACAGCACTTCTTTTAGTCCATGTGTGGCCCGCTTATTATATTATTTACCACTTCCATCCGTGTCTTTCCCTCACTCTGTACTTGTCTCAGTCACTTGTTTGGTAAGCCCACAAGCTAACCCTGTGAGGCGAGCAGAAGTAATGCAGCTTAGATTAGGAGTAGGCCTTCCTACTTGGTAAGATTATCAGGCCACCTGGATACAACCAATTAGCTTTCGCTTAACACTGACCGCTGTTTGCCAATTAGGAAATTAGGAATGGGGCGGAAACCCCCAGGAAAGTCCCGCGTGCGCGAAAGTTTTGACCAATGAAATTGCTTTGCAAACGTGTAACCAATCCGCTTCTCACCCTATAAATTTGTGTAACAGCTTGAGCTCGGGGCTCTCTGACCCACACCACTGCGTTGGTTGAGGCAGAGAGTCCTGGCTCGAGTCAGTAATAAACTTCCCTTTCTGCGAGTTGCATTGTCTTGGAGGCCTTCTCTCTTCCCACTCGGGGATTCGGACATCGGGCATAACAACCCTAGCCAAAATGAGTGACAAATGAATGTCACTGGAGGGTTTCTTTGAAAAGGGGGAAAAACCCAATGATGAGATAGCAGAAGACTCTATGACTGCCAACAAAAAGAAAGCTGCATTTAAAAGAAAATACCAAGGGTCCTACTTAAATTATGGGTTCATTGCAAAAGGAGATTCACATTCTCCAAGCCCACTTTGTATAATAGGTGATGACTGGCAAGCCATAAAATGTTCAAAACTGCTTCACTACATGGAGACCAAGCACCCTGCCTTAAAAGACAAGTCTTTAGAGTTTTTCAAAAGAAAAAGAAACATGAACAGAAGAACATAAGCAATTATCGAAGGCCACCACTTCATCAAATGTGTCTTCACTGACAGCATCATTCTTACTGGCTAACCACATTGCTAAAACTAGGAAGTCCTTTAGTGAAGAGTTGATCTTGCCTGTTGCTGAGGATATTTATTGAATCTTTTAGGACTGGCTGAAGTTCAAAAGGTGGCATGTGTTCCTCTTTCAGCTAGCACCATAACTAGAAGAACTGATGAAATAGCAGAGGATATTGAAGCACAATTGTCAGAGAGGATTAATGAGTCAACCAGGTTGCTGAGTCTACCAACATTCATAACAAGGCAACAGTGCTTGTTTCTGTGTGATATATATATGTTTCAGGAGAATGTACATGAGGATATGTTATGTACACTTTTGTTGCCAACCAACATCACAACTGCAGAACTATGCAAGTTTTGGAATGATTACATATCAGGAAAACTGCATTGGTCATTTTGCATCAGTATACACACCAACAGAGCAGATACCATGGCTTCCTGGTTTCACCACTCAGATCAAAGAGGTCACTTTTGAATGTGAGTCTTTACACTGTCATGCATAGAGAAAACCTGGTTAGCCAAAAAATGTCACCTGAACTTAACAACATTTTGAAGGATGCAGGTAAAATGATCAATCACATTAAAGTACACATCCTTAACTTACATCTGTTCATGTAGCTCTATGAGAAGATGGGCAGAACACACACATCTTCTCTTATACACAGAAGTGAAGTGGCTTTCTAAAGGCAGATCACAGGCCAGAGTTTTTGAGTTATGAGAGTTGCTACAGAGATTTCTTTTAGAAGAACTGTCACCACTGGTAGCACATTTCAGTGACAAAGAATGGGTTACAAATCTTGCTCACTTGTGTGACACATTCAGCCTGCTCAACGAACTCCATCTGTCACTTCAGGAGAGAATAGCGACTGTGTTCAAGTCAGCAGATAAAGTGACTGCATTCAAAGCCAAACTGGAATTATGGGGGCAATAATTGAACTTTGGGGTTTTTGTCATGTTTCAAATATTAGCAGAGTTTTTGAAAGAGATTGAGCCAGGGCCTTCTTTCTCCCAGATGGTTCATGATCATCTATCTCAGCTTATAAAAGAGTTTGAGCATTACTTCCCAACCACAAAAGATCCTCGAAGTGGGGAGGAATGGATCTGCAGCCCATTTGTGAATATGTCAACGGAATTGACTTTTTCCGTGTGAGAAGAAGATCTACTGCTTGAGATCGCAAATGACAGTGGCTTTAAAAATGTGTTTAAGACGACTTCAAATGTCCATTCATTCTAGATTAAAGTTAAGGTAGAATATTTTGTGAAAGTGAAGATGAAAGTCGTTCAGTTGTGTCTACTCTTTGTGACGCCATGCACTATACCCTGCCAGGCTCCTCTCTGTCCATGTAATTCTCCAGGCCAGAATACTGGAGTGGGTAGCTGTTCCCTTCTCCAGGGGGTGATTGAACCCAGGTCTCCACATTGAGGGTGGATTCTTTACCATCTGAGTCACCCGGGGCTGCTGCTGCTTATTCGCTTTAGTCGTGTCCGAATCTGTGCGACCCTATGGACTGCAGCCTTCCAGGTTCCTCGGTCCATGGGATTCTCTAGGCAAGAGTACTGGAATGGGTTGCCATGCCCTACTTGAGCCACCAGGGGAGACTGCTACAGAAGCATAGGAAAACCTGCTTCCTTTTCCATTTCAGTGACACAGAATGGGTCGCAAATCTTGCTTACTTGTGTGACACATTCAGCCTGCTCAATGAATTCAATCTGTCACTTCAGGGGAGAATGCCAAAGGCTTTTCCTGCAGGACAGCAACCAAAATGAGATTACAGAGTAGACTGGACATAAGCAGCACACTTCAGGTGTCACGGTCTCCTATCACTCCCTAGATGGGACTGTTTAGTTCCAGGAAAACAAGTTTAAGGTTCCCACTGATTCTGCATTATCTTGAGTTGTATAACTATTTCATTATATATCACAATGTACTACTAATAAAAATAAAGTGTACAATAAATGTAATGTACTTGAATCATCCTGACACCACGCCCCTCCTGCAGTCTGTGGAAAATTTTCTTCCATGAAATATGTACCTGGTGCCAAAAAGGTTGGGGGCCCCTTGCCTAGGGTAGCTGTGTCCAATAGATACATAATAGTACGTAGTATAAGCCACATATATAATTTAAAATTTCTTAGTAGCTAGATCATAAAAAGTTTTTTAAAAAGAATAGGTGGAATTAGTTTTAACAATATATTTTACTGAACTCAATTCACCCAAAATATTATCATTTAAAAGTTAATCAATATAAAATAATTAACCAGGTACTTTACAATCTTTTTTTTTCCCCCTTCACTAAGCTTTCCAAATTCAAAATGTAATTTATACTCACTGTGCATCTCAGTTTGGACTAACTATATCTCAAACACTCAAAACACATTTGTTGTTAGTTTCTATTGTGTTTGATAGCAGGTGTAGACTCTCCACTTTTTCCTCTATATCTGTGACTATTTCAGTCATCACTAGTCACACTTGACTGTGTCTTGTTTATATCTCTCTCTTCTCTTAGTATACTGTGGGTTTCTGACACTTAAGAAACACGCCTTAAAAAAATTTCTGTAAATCCAGCATGCTGTATGGTTCATGGCACATGTTGCCATTTTCAGAGACCAATAAATAACACCCCTTTCTTGCTCACTCAAGTTTGAAACAAACTGAGAGCAGGAGTCATGTAGAGGGGAATCAAATTTCAGCTTTCTCCCCAATGAAAATTATCTGAAGTGGCTTCAGTTATGTGACCTCAGTGGGTTCGCTGATAACTCACTACTGTACTAGGTAGGTTTACCATCCCAGCCACAGGCAGTCTGGACAGCCATGGGCTTCTGAAACAGGTACAGACTCCTTTCGTACGGATGGTGGCAGATTAGAGCATGATGAAGCCTGCCAGCTCAAAGAGAAAGCTCAGGTGGCACCAGGGAAGGCATGCTCAATTGTTTCTCCTAAATTTGTCAATCAAATATTAAAGTCACATCTCCTTGATAATATTCTTCTTGAAGTATGAAGAGAAAATCTCTCCTTCTTATGAAACCAGAGGAATGGAGGAATATCAGTCCAGAGCAGAGTTCCAATAAATAAATGAATAATATTAACTTGAAGACAAAGTCAAAGTGATAATGCATATTTGTAGCCAGTCAGTTAAGTCGTTCAATCGTGTCCGACTCTTTGCGACCCCATGAATCGCAGCATGCCAGGCCTCCCTGTCCATCACCAACTCCCGGAGTATATTCAAATTCATGTCCATAGAGTCGCTGATGCCATTAAGCCATCTCATCCTCTGTCATCCCCTTCTCCTTCTGCCCCCAATCCCTCCCAGCATCAGGGTCTTTTCCAGTGAGTCAACTCTTCATATGAGGTGGTCAAAGTACCTGGCCAAAAATTCGTTGTGTGACTGTATTAGCTTTCCCTATGATAATAAATGGGAATATCGTTCCTTTTCTCCTTTGCTTTTCACTTCTCTTCTTTTCACAGATATTTGTAAGGCCTCCTCAGACAACCATTTTCGCTGTTTTGCGTTCCTTTTCCATGGGGATGGTCTTGATCCCTGTCTCCTGTACAATGTCACGAACCTCCATCCATAGTTCATCAGGCACTCTGTCTAACAGATCTAGTCCTTTAAATCTATTTCTCACTTCCACTGAATAGTCATAAAGGATTTGATTTAGGTTATACATGAATGGGTCTAGTGGTTTTCCCTACTTTCTTCAATTTAAGTCTGAATTTGGCAATTAGGAGTTCATGATCTGAGCCACAGTCAGCTTCCAGTCTTGTTTTTGCTGACTATATAGAGCTTCTCCATCTTTGGCTGCAAAGAATATAATCAATCTGATTTTGGTGTTGACCATCTGGTGATGTCCATGTGTAGAGTCTTCTCTTGTGTTGTTGAAAGAGGATGTTTGCTATGACCAGTGTGTTCTCTTGGCAAAACTCTATTAGCTTTTGCCCTGCTTCATTCCATACTCCAAAGGCCAAATTTGCCTGTTACTCCAGGTGTTTCTTGACTTCCTACTTTTGCATTCCAGTTCCTTATAATGAAAAGGATATCATTTTTGGGCGTTAGTTCTAAAAGGTCTTGTTGGTCTTCATAGAACCGTTGAACTTCAGCTTCTTCAGCATTACTGGTTGGGGCATAGGCTTGGTTTACTGTGATATTGAATGGTTTGCCTTGGAAATGATAGAGAACCTTCTGTCGTTTTTGAGATTGCATCCAAGTACTGCATTTTGGACTCTTGTTGACCATGATGGCTACTCTATTTCTTCTAAGGGATTCCTGCCCACATTAGTAGATATAATGGTCATCTGAGTTAAATTCACCCATTCCAGTCCATTTTAGTTCGCTGATTCCTAGAATGTCGACATTCACTCTTGCCATCACCTGTTTGACCACTTCCAATTTGCCTTGATTCATGGACCTAACATTGCAGGTTCCTATGCAATATTGATCTTTACAGCATTGGACCTTGCTTCTATCACCAGGCATATCCACAACTGGGTATTGTTTTTGCTTTGGCTCCATCCCTTAATTCTTTCTGAAGTTATTTCTCCACTGATCTCTAGTAGCATATTGGGCACCCACCAACCTGGGGAGTTCCTCTTTCAATATCCTATCATCTTGCCTTTTCATATTGTGAAAAGGCAAATAGCTGTGAAAAGAAGAGAAGTGAAAAGAAAAGGAGAAAAAGAAAGATATTCCCATTTAAATGCAGAGTTCCAAAGAATAGCAAGGAGAGATAAGAAAGCCTTCCTCAGTAATAATGCAAAGAAATAGAGGAAAACAACAGAATGGGAAAGACTAGAGGTATCTTCAAGAAAATTATAGATACCAAGGGAACATTTCATGCAAAGATGGGCACAATAAAGGACAGAAATGTTATGAACCTAACAGAAGCAGAAGATATTAAGAAGAAGTGACAAGAATACACAGAAGAATTGCACAAAAAAGATCTTCATGACCCAGATAATCACAGTGGTGTGATCACTCACCTAGAGCCAGACATCCTGGAATGTGAAGTCAAGTGGGCCTTAGAAAGCATCACTATGAACAAAGCTAGTGGAGGTGATGGAATTCCAGTTGAGCTATTTCAAATCCTGAAAGATGATGCTGTGAAAGTGCTGCACTCAATATGCCAGCAAATTTGGAAAACTCAGTAGTGGCGACAGGACTGGAAAAGGTCAGTTTTCATTCCAATCCCAAAGAAAGGCAATGACAAAGAATGGTCAACCTACCACACAATTGCACTCATCTCACATGCTAGTAAAGTAATGATCAAAATTCTCCAAGCCAGGTTTCAACAATAGGTGAACCATGAACCTCTGGATGTTCAAGCTGGTTTTAGAAAAGGCAGCGGAACCAGAGATCAAATTGCCAACATCTGCTGGGTCATCAAAAAAGCAAGAGAGTTCCAGAAAAACATTTATTTCTGATTTATTGACTCTGCCAAAGCCTTGGACTGTGTGGATCACAATAAACTGGAAAATTGTGAAAGAGATGGGAATACCAGACTGCCTGACCTGCCTCTTGAGAAACCTGTATGCAGGTCAGGAAGAAACAGTTAGAACTGGACATGGAATAACAAACTGGTTCCAAATAGGAAAAGGAGTACATCAAGGCTGTATGTTGTCACCCTGTTTATTTAACTTATATGCAGAGTACATCATGAGAAATGCTGGGCTGGAAGAAGCACAAGCTGGAATCAAGATTGCCAGGGGAAATATCAATAACCTCAGATATGCAGATGACACCACCTTTATGGCAGAAAGTGAAGAGGAACTACAAAGCCTCTTGATGAAAGTGAAGGAGGAGAGTGAAAAAGTAGGCTTAAAGCTCAACATTCAGAAAACTAAGATCATGGCATCTGGTCCCATCACTTCATGGGAAATAGATGGGGAAACAGTGGAAACAGACTTTTTGGGGGCTCTAAAATCACTGCAGATGGTGATTGCAGCCATGAAACTAAAAGACACCTACTCCTTGGAAGGAAGGTTATGCCCAACCTAGATAGCATATTAAAAAGCAGAGACATTACTCTGCCAAAAAAAGTCTGTCTAATCAAGGCTATGGTTTTTCCAGTGGTCATGTATGGATGTGAGAGTTGGACTATAAAGAAAGCTGAGCACGGAAAAATTGATGCTTTTGAACTGTGGTGTTGAAGAAAACTATTGAGAGTCCCTTGGACTGCAAGGAGATCCAACCAGTCCATCCTAAAGGAGATCAGTCCTGGGTGTTCATTGGAAGGACTGATGCTGAAGCTGAAACTCCAATACTTTGGGCACCTCAGGCGAAGAGTTGACTCATTGGAAAAGACCCTGATGTTGGGAGGGATTTAGGGCAGGAGGAGACGGGGACGACAGAGGATGAGATGGCTGAATGGCATCAGCGACTCAATGGACATGAGTTCGAGTAAACTCCGGGAGTTGGCGATGGACAGGGAGGCCTGGCATGCTGCGATTCATGGGGTTGCAAAAAGTCGGACACGACTAAGTGACTGAACTGAATTGATGATAATAAACCATATCAGTATCTCACGACTTACAGTGTAAACGTTTATTTCTTTCCCAGACTAACTGAGGGCTTCCCTGAGAACTCATTTGGTAAAGAATCTGCCTGCAATGCAGGAGACCCTGGTTTGATTGCTGGGTTGGGAAGATCCCCTGGAAAAGGGAAAGGCTACCCACTCCAGTATTCTGGCCTGGAGAATTCCATGGACTGTATAGTCCATGGGGTCACAGAGTCGGACGTGACTGAACGACTTGCACTTTCACTTTCAGACTAACCGAAGGTTGCAGGTAGTTGGGTTTTCCTATGTTCCTCTGCTCTCAGTATGGTTTGGCTTTGGCTATGGGCTGGGTTCAGGTTTCCTTTGTCATCTCATTCTAGGAAACAGGTTGAAGGAGCAGTCAAGCCAAACCATGCAACTGCAATTAAGTATCTGGTTGCAGCAAATATCTTATACATTTAAGTCCCTTTGGCCAATGCATGTCCTATAGCCAAGCCAAAAGCCAGTGAATTAGGGACATCCACTTCTCCCAAAGGATGCTTGAGCAAATCACCTGACCATGAGAAAGTGCATACAATTCTCTTAAGGGTAGGGAGCCAATGGAGGCAGTAATCCAGTCTACTACAGTGACTAGTAACAAGTTTCTTCTCCTCTATGGACCACATTTTCTTCATTTGCAATATATAGAGATGAAATTTCCTGTTTTTTTGACTGCATGTCTGGGCCCCATAGCCCAACCAAGTTGGTTAAAATTAACCAACACAGCTTCTGCTGCAGAAACTAGTGTTTGTTAGATATGACTCATGAGAACTGCAGACCTCTACTCTGTGTGGTGGTGTGGTACTTCACTCTCTAAACTCTTGCATTTGAGTTCAAATCACCTCTGTGCCCTCATTACTGATTTATGTAGCAAAAGATGCTGATTTTCCAGTAGAAGCATCCTTTTGTGTAAATTGTTATTCTGATGTTGGAGCCCCAGTGACAGCATTCATTTTCATATTCCTCTCCTTTCTTAGTGGTGTGCCCTTTCACCCACTGCCTCTTTAATCTGCTCGTATCCCCATTGACCTCATTAGAATCTTTGTGGGTGGGCTCATGGTTTTTCATTTCATCATAGTATTGCATAACTTAAATGTGTGTTCCACTTCTTAGTAGATATGTATGGGTTAATGTTATAAAAATAAATATGTTAGGACTTAATAAAGAATGCCCTTTTTAAACCCATGAAGAAGAAAGGGACAGATATTTTTATCTGAAGAAAATGTGAAGGCACGCATTTGAGCACAGGAAAGAGGTGTGAAACAGCACAGAGTAAGCAGAAACTTATGCTCTGAGTTCAGAGGGCTTCACATTGCTCATTGAGCGTTATGACTTGTCCTGAAACTTTAAACTAGGCAAATTCATCCCCATACAGGCTTTCCCAAATCAATAAACAAAGCTGTGGCACACCTGTCTTGTTTGTAGCAATTTCCTAGGGGGCTTTAGTCTAGTCCCAACATTGCTCCCTCTTCCCTCCATCTTTGCCCATCATTGACCATTTGTTTCTTTCTTTTTCTGTCAGGTTCCTCTATCCATGGGATTCTCCAGGCAAGAATACTGGAGTGAGTTGCCATGCCCTTCTCCAGGGGATCTTCCCAACCCAGGGATTGAACCTATTCTCCTGCAAGGCAAGCAGATTCTTTACCATCTCAGCCACTAGGGAAGCCCAAATATTACCTACTCTTTTACAAATTCATTTCTTATTTAGGTTATTATTAGACCATTTGTTTCTTTTCTTAATCTTCCTCTTTGGACTCGATACCTGGACTTGGATGTCAATACCGAAAAGCATCTTCCCATATCCCCTAATACATTAGCTTCCACACATTCTTACTCCTAGATACTCAAAGATTCAAGAAATGTTGAAAATTAAGATGGCTTATTCCCTTCTAATCCATAGTCTGAGTTACATACAGTCTTCAAGTGTGGAGAATTGGTGGCCCCAAAGTGCTAAAGGAAGAAATGGAAGAGATTACAAATATCTTAATTTTGGGTGACAGGAGGAACAATATCATAAACGCCAGGGTTAGTGATAATGGTGAACTTACCTCAAATGCCCAGAAGATAATTTGCATATGCATAGTTCCTGTATTTTGCTTATAAATGTTTCCTGGTTTGTAATTTCCATGATTTTATTTTTCAGTTGTTTCATGCCCACTTATTGGTACCCTGTGAAAGTTTAAATACGGAAGCTAGTATCTTATAAATTGTTGTTATTGGATAGCAGCCATTCTGACTGGCATGAGATGGTACCTTATTGTGGTTTTGATTTGCATTTCTCTGATAATGAGTGATGTTGAACATCTTTTCATGTGTTTGTTAGCCATCTGTATGTCTTCTTTGGAGAAATGTCTGTTTAGTTCTTTGGCCCATTTTTTGATTGGGTCAATTTATTTTTCTGGAATTGAGCTGCAGGAGTTGCTTGTATATTTTTGAGATTAATTCTCTGTCCGTTGCTTCGTTTGCTATCATTTTTCTCCCATTGTGAAAGCTGTCTTTTCACCTTGCTTATAGTTTCCTTTGTTGTGCAAAAGCTTTTAATTTTAATTAGGTCCTATTTGCTTATTTTTGCTTTTATTTCCATTACTCTGGGAGGTGGGTCATAGAGGATCCTCCTGTGATTTATGTTGGAGAGTGTTTTGCCTATGTTTTCCTCTGGGAGTTTTATAGATTCTGGTCTTACATTTAGATCTTTAACCCATTTTGAGTTTATTTTTGTGTATGGTCTTAGAAGTGTTTTAGTTTCATTCTTTTACAAGTGGTTGACCAGTTTTCTCAGCACCACTAGTTAAAGAGATTGTCTTTTTTCCACTGTATATTCTTGCCTCCTTTGTCAAAAATAAGGTGTCCACAGATGTGTGGATTTATCTCTGGGCTTTCTATTTTGTTCCACTGATCTATATTTCTGTCTTTGTGACAGTACCATACTGTCATAAATGATGATTGTAGCTTTGTAGTAGAGCCTGAAGTCAGACAAGTTGATTCCTCCAGTTCTTTTCTTCTTTCTCAAGATTGCTTTGGCTCTTCGAGGTTTTTTGTATTTCCATACAAATTGTGAAATTATTTGTTCTAGTTCTGTGAAAAATACCATTGGTAGCTTGATAGGGATTGCATTGAATCCATAGATTGCTTTGGGCCGTATACTCATTTTCACTGTATTGATTCTGCTGATCCATGAACACGGTATATTTCTCCATCTATTTGTGTCCTCTTTGATTTCTTTTGCCAGTGTTTTATAGTTTTCTATATATAGGTCTTTTGTTTCTTTAGGTAGATATATTCCTAAGTTTATTCTTTTCATTGCAATGGTGAATGGAATTGTTACCTTAATTTCTCTTTCTGTTTTCTCATTGTTAGTGTATAGGAATGCAAGGGATTTCTGTATGTTAATTTTATATCCTACAACTTTACTATATTCATGGATTAGCTCTAATAATTTTCTGGTAGAGTCTTTAGGGTTTTCTATGTAGAGGATCATGTCATCTGAAAACAGTGAGAGTTTCACTTCTTCTTTTCCTATATGGATTCCTTTTATTTATTTTTCTGCTCTGATTGCTGTGTCCAAAGCTTCTAAAACTATGTTGAATAATAGTGATGAGAGTGGGCACCCTTGCCTTGTTCCTGCATTTAGGGGAAATGCTTTCAATTTTTCACCATTGAAGATAGTGTTTACTGAGGGTTTGTCATATACAGCTTTTAGTATGTTGAGGTACGTTCCTTCTGTTCCTACTTTTTGGAGGGTTTAATCATAATTGGATGTTGAATTTTGTCAAAGGCTGTCTCTGCATATATTGAGATAATCATATGGTTTTTATCTTTCAATTTGTTAATGTGGTGTATTACATTGATTGATTTGCAGATATTAAAGAATCCTTGCATTCCTGGGATAAAGCCCACTTGGTCATGATGTATGATCTTTTTAATATGCTGTTGGATTCTGTTTGCTAGAATTTTGTTAAGGATTTTTGCATCTATGTTCATCAGTGATATTGGCCTGTGGTTTTCTTTTTTTGTGGCATCTTTGTCTGGTTTTGGTATTAGAGTGATGGTGGCCTTATAGAGTGAGTTTGGTTTACCTTCCTCTGCAATTTTCTGGAAGAGTTTGAGTAAGATAAGTGTTAGCTCTTCTCTACATTTTTGGTAGAATTCAGCTGTGAAGCCGTCTGGTCCTGGGCTTTTGTTTGCTGGAAAATTTCTGATTACAGTTTGGATTTCCTTGCTTGTGATGGGTCTGTTAAGATTTTCTATTTCTTCCTGGTTCAGTTTTGGAAAGTTATACTTTTCTAAGAATTTGTCCATTTCTTCCAAGTTGTCCATTTTATTGGCATATAGTTGCTGATAGTAGTCTGTTATGATCCTTTGCATTTCTGTGTTGTCCATAGTGATTTCTCCATTTTCATTTCTAATTTTGTTGATTTGATTCTTCTCCCTTTGTTTCTTGGTGAGTGTGGCTAATGGTTTGTCAATTATTTTTATCTTCTCAAAGAACGAGCTTTTGGCTTTGTTGATTTTTGCTATGGCCTCTTTAGTTTCATTTGCATTTATTTCTGCCCTAATTTTTAAAGATTTCTTTCCTTCTGCTAACCCTGGGGTTCTTCATTTCTTCCTTTCTAGTTGCTTTAGGTGTAGAGTTAGGTTATTTATTTGACTTTTTTCTTGTTTCTTGAGGTAAGCCTGTATTGCTATGAACCTTCCCCTTAGCACTGCTTTTACAGTGTTCCGTAGGTCTTGGGTTGTTGTGTTTTCATTTTCATTCATTTCTATGCATATTTTGATTTCTTTTTTGATTTCTTCTATGATTTGTTGGTTATTCAGAAGTGTGTTGTTTAGCCTCCATATGTTGGAATTTTTAATAGTTTTTTTTTTTTTTCCCTGTAATTGACATCTAGTCTTACTGCATTGTGGTCAGAAAAGATGCTTGGAATGATTTAAATTTTTTTAATTTACCAAGGCTAGATTTATGGCCCCAGATGTAATCTGTCCTGGAAAAGGTTCCGTGTGCACTTGAGAAAAACGTGAAATTCATTGTTTTGGGGTGAAATGTCCTATAGATATCAATTAGGTCAAACTGGTCGGTTGTGTCATTTAATGTTTGTGTTTCCTTGTTAATTTTCTGTTTCGTTGATCTATCCATAGGTGTGAGTAGGGTATTAAAGTCTCCCAATATTATTGTGTTACTGTTTTTTTTAAATATAAATTTATTTATTTTAATTGGAGGCTAATTACTTTAAAATATTGTAGTGGTTTTGCCATACATTGACATGAATCCACCAAGGGTGTACATGTGTCCCCCATCCTGAACCCCCCTCCCACCTCTCTCACCATCCCATCCCTCTGGGTCATCCCAGTGCACCAGCCCTGAGCACCCTGTCTCATGCATCGAACCTGGTCTGGCGATTTGTTTCACATATGATAATATACATGTTTCAATGCCATTCTCCCAAATCATCCCACCCTCTATTGTGTTACTGTTAATTTCCCCTTTCATACTTGTTAGCTTTTGCCTTACATATTGTGGTGCTCCTATGTTGGGTGCATATATTTTTGTAATTGTTGTATCTTCTTCTTGGATTGATCCTTTGATCATTATGTAGTCTCTTTGTCTCTTTTCACAGCCTTTATTTTAAAGTCTATTTTACCTGATATGAGTATTGCTACTCCTGCTTTTTTTTGGTCTCCATTTGCATGAAATATATTTTTCTAGCTCTTCACTTTCAGTCTGTATGTGTCCCTTGTTTCGAGGTGGGTCTCTTGTAGACAGCATATATAGAGGTCTTGTTTTTGTGTCCATTCAGCCAGTCTTTGTCTTTTGGTTGGGGCACTCAACCCATTTACATTTAAGGTAATTATTGATAAGTATGATCCTGTTGCCATTTACTTTGTTCTTTTGGGTTTGAGTTTATACACCCTTTCTGTGTTTCCTGTCTAGAGAAGATCCTTTAGCATTTGTTGAGGAGCTGGTTTGGTGGTGTTGAATTCTTTCAGTTTTTGTTTGTCTGTAAAACTTTTGAATTCTCCTTCATATTTGAATGAGATCCTTGCTGGGTACAGTAATCTGGGTTGTAGGTTTTTCTCTTTCATCACTTTAAGTATGTCCTGCCATTCCCTTCTGGCCTGAAGAGTTTCTATTGAAATATCAGCAGTTATCCTTATGGGAATCCCCTTGTGTATTATTTGTTGTTTTTCCCTTGCTGCTTTTAATATTTGTTCCTTGTGTTTGACCTTTGTTAATTTGATTAATATGTGTCTTGGGGTGTTTTGCCTTGGGTTTATCCTATTTGGGACTCTCTGGGTTTCTTGGATTTGGTTGACTATTTCCTTCCCCATTTTAGGGAAGTTTTCAACTATTATCTCCTTGAGTATTTTATCATGGCCTTTCTTTTTTGTCATCTTCTTCTGGGACTCCTATGATTTGAATGTTGGGGCATTTTACATTGTCCCAGAGGTCCTTGAGGTTGTCCTCATTTCTTTTGATTCTTTTTTTTTTTTTTCTTTTTTCCTCTCTGCTTCATTTTTTTCTATCATTGTATCTTCTACCTCACTTATCCTCTCTTCTGCCTCACTTATTCTACTGTCAGTTCCCTCCAGAGTGTTTTTGATCTCATTTATTGCATTATTCATTATTGACTGACTCTTTTTCATTTTTTCTAGGTCCTTGTCAAACATTTCTTGCATCTTCTCAATCCTTGTCTCCAGGCTATTTATCTGTAACTCCATTTTGTTTTCAAGATTTTGGATCATTTTTACTATCATTATTCTGAATTCTTTTTCAGGTAGGCTCCCTATCTCCTCCTCTTTTGTTTGGATGGGGGGCATTTATCATGTTCCTTTACTTGCTGAATATTTCTCTGCATTTTCATCTTGTTTAGATGCTGTGTTTGGGGTGGCCTTTCTGTATTCTGGCAGTTTGTGATTCCTCTTTATTGTGGAGGTTCCTCCCTGTGGGTGGGGTTGGATGGGTAGATTGTCAAGGTTTCCTGGATAGGGAAGTTTGTGTTGGTGTTCTGGTGGGTGGAGCTGGATTTCTTCTCTCTGGAGTGCAATGAAGTGTCCAGTAGTGAGTTTTGAGATGTCTGTGGGTTTGGTGTGACTTTGGGCAGCCTGTATACTGAAGCTAAGGGCTATGTTCCTGCGTTGCTGGAGACTTTGCGTGGTATGTCTTGCTCTGGAACTTGTTGGCTCTTGGGTGGTGCTTGGTTTCAGTGTAGGTATGGAGGCTTTTGGATGACCTCTTATCAATTAATGTTCCCTGGAGTCAGGAGTTCTCTGGTGTTCTCAGGTTGTGGGGTTAAGCCTCCTGCCTCTGGATTTCAGTCTTGTTCTTACAGTAGCCTCACGACTTCTCCATCCATACAGCACCAATGATAAAACTTCTAGGTTAATGGTGAAAAGATTCTCCATTGAGAATCAGTGAGAAACACCCAGAGAGGTTCACAGAGTTACATGGAGAAGAGAAGAGGGAGGAGGGAGATAGAGGTGACCAGGAGAAGAGGGGGAATCAAAAGGGGAGTGATAGATCTAGGCAGTACTCTGTTCACTAAGTGTTTTTCACAGCCCAGAACACACACAGAGATTCACAGAGTTAGGTAGAGAAGAGAAGGGGGAGGGAGGAGATAGAGTTGACCTGGGGGAGAAAAAGGAGAGTCAAAAGGGGGAGAGAGTAATCAAGCCAGTAATCACACTCCTAAGTAAAAATGAGTACTGAAGATTGGATTCTTAAATGTACAAAATTAATAACAAATACCAAAAAAGCAAAGATTAAAAATCTAGAGTAGAGGTTAGACTCTCAAAAATACAATATTAAAAAAACAAACAAACAAAATCACAAAAAGTATAAGAAATATATGTGAAGTTTGCTTTAAAAATGAGGTCCTCTTTTTTTTTTTTTTTGGCAAGGTAATAGTAGGTTATAAAAATGAAAATTAAAGGAGTAATAGAGGACTTTAAAAAAAGAAAAACATTTAAAAAATGATAAAAGTAAAAATATATCTAGGAATTTCTCTGGAGCTGTTGTGGGCAGTGCATGGTCAGTTCAGTTTCAGATAGTTCCTTGTTCCAACTTATATATCTCAATATCTATAGGCCCCTTCCAATGTAGTAGGTGTTAACCACAGGGATTTTAATCTGTTTCACCAGTCACTTCCAAAGCGGTTCCCTCTGTTTATTTGGCTTCTTCTGTTTGCAGGTCTCTTCAGTGTCTAATTTCCACCCTGACATAAGGGGGCGAAGGTGGTCATTTGTTTAGGCACACTTGTTCAGTCATGCTGTGAGGAGGGAGGATCACTGCAAACAAATATCACTGGCCTGTGTAGGGAGTGCTCGCAGTGTCTCGGCCACACTGGGTTTGCCCCTGCTCATGGCGTGTGTGCTTTCCCAGTCTACACTGTTCAGGCTCCAGGTTGCTCTGCAGGGAGCAGGCCCTGGATTGTGTGCGCTTCCCAGGTCTAAGCCGCTCAGGTTCAGGTTCTTGGGTACTCCACAAAGGCGCTGACTCGGTTGGGCCAGTGTTTTGTGCCCTTCCCAGGTCTAAGCAGCTCAGGTGACCAGGTGCTTGGTGAGCGCAGTCTCCCCAAGCGGCGAGTGCATCTTATCTCCTCCCCAGTTCTAGCCGCTCAGTTTCCTGGGTATGCAGTGGGAGTGCCATCTCAGGTGTGATGTGTGTCTCCTCTGGGGAGGTGATCTCTGGCTGCGACCCTCCTGGCAGATTTCAACCGTCCAGAATCCCAGGAAGTCTTGGTTAGAAATTGGAAGTCTGGTCACAGTTTGGTAGAGGATGCCATCTCTGGGGCTGAGTTTGCCCCTTTCCGGCTCTGGCTGGCACTCGTCTGCCCCCTGTCTCCAGCGGGGCATGGGCCCGTCTGCATCCTGCTAGCTCTCCTCTGATATTCGCTCAGTCCTGTGATCTGTGAGTGGGCCGGCAGTGCCTCAGGTAAGCGCTTTTCTCTCTCTCTCTCTCTGCCACCCCCCCCCCCCCCAGCTATCCCACAGTTTAGGTTGCCAGCCCCCTCAGATTGCCCTCAGGGGATTCAGGCCCAGTCCTTACCCTAAGCAATGCAACCTGCTCCTCCCTGTTCAGCCACCGCTTGCTGGTGGCAGATGCGAACATCTGGGGTACTTTTCTGCTGGGAGTTGCCATTAGGCATATAAACTGTGGGTTTTATTTATTTATTTATTTATTTATTTATTTTTCCTCCCAGTTATGTTGCCCTCTGAGATTCCAAAACTCCCCACAGACCCACTGGTGAGAGGGTTTCCTGGTGTTTGAAAACTTCTCTTTTAAGACTCCCTTTCTGGAATGGATCTCCATCCCTAACTCTTTTGTCCCTCTTTTTATCTTTTATATTTTTTCCTACCTCCTTTCAAAGACAATGGGCTGTTTTTCTGGATGCCTGATGTCCTTTGCCAGTGTTCAGAAGTTGTTTTGTGGAATTTGTTCAGCATTCAAATGTTCTTTTGATGAATTTGTGGGGAAGAAAGTGATCTCCCCGTCCTATTCCTCTGCCATCTTAGGACCGCCCCCTTTATAAATTGTAGTTATTGTTCAGTTGCTCAGTCATGTCTGACTCTTTACAACTCCATGGACTGCAGCATGCAAGGCTTTCCTGGCCTTCATCTCCCAGAGTCTGTTCAAACTCATATCCATTGAGTCACTGGTGCCATCCAACCATCTCATCCTCTGTCATCCCCTTCTCTTCTTGCCTTCAATCTTTCTCAGCATCAGGGTCTTTCCAATGAGTCAGCTCTTCATATCAGGTGGTTGAGTTATTGGAGCTTCAGCTTCAGCATCAGTCCCTGTGGTGAATACTCAGGGTTGATTCCCTTTAGGATTGACTGGTTTGATCTCTTTGCCTTCCAAGGGACTCTCAAGAGTCTTTTCCAGTATTATATTTTGAAGGCATCAGTTCTTCAGTGTTCAGCCTTTTTATTGTCCAGCTCTTACATCCATACGTGACTACTGGACACTTGACAACCATGCACATGAAGTTGCTTCAGTCATTCTGACTCTGTGCAACCCCATGGACTATAGCCCACCAGGCTCCTATTTCCATGGGATTCTCCAGGCAAGAATACTGGAGTGGGTTGCCATACACTTTTCCAGACCCAGGAATTGAACCCGTGTCTCTTACATCTCCTGAATTGGCAGACAGTTTCTTTACCACTAGCACCACCAGGGAAACCAGAGCTTTGACTATATGGACTTTTGTAGGCAAAGTGATTTATAAGCTATCTTATATATAAGTTGACCCTACAAACCACTGGTCTTCCCAGGTGGCTCAGTAGTAAAGAATTTACCTGTAATGCAGGAGATGCTGGTTCGATCCCTGGGTCAGGAAGATTCCCCTGGAGGAGGGCATGGCAACCCACTTCAGCATTCTTGCCTGAAAAAATCCCATGGACAGAGAATCCTGGCAGGCTAGAGACCATAGAATCACAAAGAGTTGGACACAACTGAAGAGACCGAGCATGCATGCACAAATCATCATGTGCAACGACTGTCACACGTTACCCACAACCTGGGTGACAGCCCACTCTTCCCTGCCTTACTGACACTTGTGTGTGTAGGGTGATTAAGGTAGAGGCTGCTGCAAGGCAAAAGGATGTGCTCATTAGATATGGTTGAGAAGACACACTTACTAAAGATGACAAACATGCCACTTGAATTTCAGCAGGACCACTGCCTGATGAGACGCCCATCAAAGTCAGAATCTGCTTTTACTTTGAGCTACCCGAGTTCTTAAAGAAGGCACTGATGTATTAATATGTACTGTCTTCAAAATTTGGAAATAGAACCAAACTATAAACAGAAGTGTATTTAATTTTCTTGGCCTCCAGAGCAGAGGAAACAGAGTGGCTCTCAGAAGACTCTTGTTCCTTCTATTTCTGTACACGTGTGCTTCCGATCATGTGACTTCTGATCCTGACTTCCTCAAACTTCTGACAAGCCACAGCCTCTTGAATCTAAGGCCAATTCTTGTTTTGATGAGACAGTACCTTCAGTTCCATGTCCTCTCCCAAACCTGGTCCCCATGTTGCTGAGGCTCCTGCTGCTGATCTGTGGTGAGTAGGACAACTCAGAGAAGGGTATGGGATTCTATCCTCTTGCACCCTGCCTTCTGAAGCTTTCGGGCTTCTCTGGACTGAGTTTCTGCCCAGTGATGGTCAGGTGTGCTCAGATCTTTACTCCCCAGTGAGGGCTCAGAGCTGGGCAGAAAATCATAGATATTGGAGAGCCAGATTTTGGAAGAAAACTGCCATTTTATTTTTTATCTCATAGTATGTGTTCACTTTCTGTCTTTCTTTCCTCTATTGATTCTGACTTTGTTCTTGGTGGTTCTGATAGCCACAAAGATAATTCATACAACAAATTGGCCTCTTAGTCCCTTTCCCTTCTTATCATCAAAATGATTTCCCTATTTTCTTCCTTGTGTTGTGTGTTAGTCACTCAGTTGTCTCTGACTCTTTGCAGTCCCATGGACTGTAGCCTGCTAGGCTCCTCTGTCCATGGGATTCTTTCTCCGGGCAAGAATACTGGAGTGGGTAATTATTCCCTTCTCCAGGGGAGCTTCCTGATCCAGGGATCACCTGGGTCTCCCACATTGCAGGAAGATTCTTTACTATCTGAGCCACCAGGGAGGACCCCATTCTTCCTTGCCTTCCCCTATTCCTACCATCAAACCCCAGAACTTGTGATTACCAACAACCGTCCCACTTCCAAAGTCTTTGATTTCAGCATCCACCTTCCCATCCAGTTACAGCATACTTCAGCTCACTTTCTCTAATGCTCCATTTTCAACATGCCTTCCACTCCCCAGTCTTACTTTTCCATTGTCAATTACTACACTCTGTGTCCTCACTTCTCAGAGTTCATCACAATACTCTCTTGGATACATCATCACCTCTCTTCCCCATAGTGCTCTTCTGACTGACATTCTTTTCTGCATGCTTTACACCTGTGCCTGAGCAACTGAATGTGACCCTAAACAAAAGGGACAATCCTGCTGCCTTTCTTTCTTTCTAAATGTAGTAAACCAATCTCAGGTGGCTATCAGAGGTGCCACACAATCCTCCTATTCTTTCTGAGTCAATGCTTTTCCATTTTTGATGACCACTTCCTCATACTCCCTCCTTTCTCCTCAAACTTTTCTCTTGTTACTCTTAATTTAGAACACTGAGAAAAATAAAAGCAATCCAAAAAAAAATTCTTCATCTTTCCACTGCTGTATCTATCAACCTGTCCACCTCTGTATTTACATACTGTGCCTTTTCTCCCCCTATTATGGATATATTTTCCCTCATCCTATTGAAGGCAGGATTCTCCACTTGTGCATTGGGCCCAGATTCCCTGGCCCCACCATCAAAATGTTTTTCCATCCTGGGCTCTTCCTATAAATGCATAAGTATGCTATAATATCTTCTATTTTAAAATCATAAAAATGTAATCTTCATTTGCTTCACCATTCAGTTTATCCCTTTATAGTTTTCAGAGAGTTGCTATCTTTACCTGACCTCCTCCCATCCTTTCTTTTTAAAATTCAATGTCTATTTTCTTTGTAGTAAGATTAACTTTTTGATGCAGTTTGATTTTTGACAAAGATTTGGAGTCATGTGACTACCACCACAATCAAAATACAGAACATTTCTATCACCTAAAAAATTCCCTCAAGTCCTCAATCCCTTTAGAGTCAACGCTTCCTAACCCTTGGATATTGTTAAACAGTTTTAGGTCCTTGTAGTTCTTCCTTATCCTTTCTTGGTCCCACTTCAATCAATCTTTGCCTCTACCACTCCACTAAAACTACTCTGATTAACATCATCAACCACCTCTATGTTGCTTCACCCAGGATTCAATTTTTATTTCTCATGTTGTTCAACATCTCAGACCATAGTTGACCATTCCAACTTCTAGAAATACTTTCCCATTTGGCTTCTTAATATTATATTCTGTTGGTTTTCTTTCTAACTTATTACTGGATGCTTTACTGATCTCAAAATGTTTGACTTTCCCAAGATTGGCATATAGATTTTCTCCATCCATACTCATTTCCCAAATTATATACTTTAGTCATTTTATGTGCCATTTTAAACACCTTTAAATCAAGTTACTTATCCAACTTTGACCTCACTTTTGAACACCTTGCATATATTCAACTGCTATCCAACTGTCTAATATGTATTTTAATCCCAACATGTCCAAACAGATCCTTTGACTTACATGAACCACCACCACCACCATGGAATTTAACCTATTTCTCCCTACCATTCCTCCATGTTTGTAAACATCACCAACATTCTTCCTAGTATACTCCTAGATACACTTAATTCCTCTCTTTCCTCTATACTTCATATTCGGTCCACAAGGAATTCCTATCGATTCTACCTCCAAACTTATACTGAAATATGTCTCAATCACAGCACCAGTACTGCCTAACCTGAGCCATCATCCTCACTCTTCAAGATTAAACTCCCACTGATTTTCTCCCTGCTTTTCTTGCAAGTCTGTAGTTCTTTCCACAGTGGAAGAGTGATTTTACAAATGGATATCAAGTCAGAACTGTCCATGGTCCCCAATTACACCATGAATGAAATCCAAAGCTATGACCAAGTCCACCAAGCCTTCTGTGACAGGCCCCTGCTTACTTCTCACGCAAAACTATCAACCACTCTCCCCCTCAACTAGACAGTTCCAGGTGCACCTGCCTTCAGACCATCCCAAGATACTCTGAAACTTATTTTTCTGTTTTATTTTTCATATAGCACTGACCATTCTCTGAGATCATGTTGCATATTTATTTATTTTTTTATTGAAGGATAAATGCTTTATAGAATTTTGTTGTTTTCAGTCAAACTTCAACATTAATCAGCCCATATTTATTTTTTAACTGAATCTCTTCCACTATAATATAAATTCCTTAATGGAAAAGATTGTCATTCAAGGTCACTCCTGCAACCTAAGTGCAATGTACAAGGCCTGACTTACAGTAAGCACTCAAAATTATTTGTTGTATGGATGAGTAAATAAAATGTAATTTTTATGCTAGCCCTCATTGATTCTCTTCTTGTACCTGAGGAGCTAGTTATTCAAATAAACATTTATTCTAAAACTGTAGGCATCTCAGACTAAACTGGGCTAAAATAGATAATAATAGTGAGATAAAATTTACTGAATGCTAGATGAATTCCAGACATTCTTCTAAGTGTTTTGTGGATATCGACTCATTTAATCTTCACAGAACTCTGTGAGGTAGGTTTATTATTATCTCCATTTTACAGGAAACTAAAGCACAGAGAGGTAAAGTGTTTTTCCCAGAGTCACACAGCTCATAAGAGGAAGAGCCAGGATTCAAATCAACATCATCTCGCTACAAAGCCTACATCTCCCCCAGAATTTTCCATTTTTAACCATATGCTATAATATTATGGTAAATTCTTGAGGGATAAGAGACTCTTTGGAGAAACCTGAATTCTGTATCTGGACCTAAGCCTCCTCTGCTCTGAAGTTGTCAAATAAAGGGGCATCATGTCTTGCGTAAGACCTGGTGCACTCTCCTTGCTGATGAATCAGCAAGTCTTTAGAGCTGAGTCATCAGACTTCTGAGAGATGAGGTGAGGATAATGTGCTTGAGGAAGGAAGTCACTAAGTAGTTATGGAAAAAGACACCATCTCATAATCACAGGTGAGAGAAACTATTGGAAATTTTGATCACAAAACAGAAGTGTGTGTCATTTTGTAGGCAGGTGGTTGAAGTGGAATATGGGGAAAGGATCAGAGAGAAAGGAGGAAGGAAGCAGGGCAGGGAAGGGGTAGAAAAATAAAGTGGTAGGGAGGGAAAAAGAGAAGAACAGAGAGAAAAAGGAGAGAGGAAGGGCACAAGGAAAGGAAGGTGAGTTGCTGGGCAAATCCTCAGGGGAGTAAAACTTTAGATACGTTTGGGATTTGCCACCCCGTACTGACGGATCTCTGCTGAATTCTCTCCCAGCTCCACTCTGCGAATCAATTGGTGAGTGTCACTTCCTTTTCTTCTTCATGATCTGTGGGTATCTTGTTACTTGAGCTAGTGCATGAAGTCTGTGGTTGGTTGTCTGGTATCAAGTATATAGACGACAGCAGCTCCCTTGGGCCTAGATTGCTTGTGTTCACGCCAGTCTCTGCATGTGACGTGTACATACTCAGCTGATAGAGCGGGTCTTGCTCTGATCTTTAGACAGTCTTTTTTACTGGGACATCTCAGTTTAGGGAGGGTGATGCTGTTTGCACAAGGAAGTCAGGGAGTGCTGAAGACTGATGTTGGAAAAATCTCTGCTCTCTGCTCAAAATGCTCCAAAGCCCCTGTGTGCTCCCCAGTTGGGTGCACCACTAGAGGACTGAAGAAAATGCCAAAGTCATACCTCCGCAGAGAACAACATTATAGCCAGTGCTCGAGGCACACACAATTTGTAGACTGCTGCCTTCTTCCTATTTCCAGCCCTCCTCTGCAGCCGTAACTGTTATCTCAGTGTGATTTCTTTCTCAGACTCTGGTTTATGCAAGCTTACTTCATTACTTTGCTCCCAATTCAGTCTTATTTTTACAAGGCAAGGAGGGAAGGAAATTTTTCCCTAGAAGAAATCTTCCACTAAAGTATGAAACTGAAGTTCCAATACTTTGACCACCTGATATGAACAGCTGACTCATTGGAAGAGACCCTGATGCTGGGAAAGACTGATGGCAGAAGGAGAAGGGGGTGACAGAGGATGAGATGATTGGATGGCATCACTGATTCAGTGGACATGAACTTGGGCAAACTACAGGAGATGGTGAGGGACAGGGAAGCCTGGCATGCTGCAGTCCATGGGATACAAAGAGTTGGACTTGAGTTGGCGACTGAACAACAACAACAACAACAATTTATCAAAGACTGCTCTCTTGTGCAGGTATAAAAGAGGTTATCCTGCTACTCCAACACAGGCTTCATGTGCAACTAGGAAGCACAGGAATTCCTATGACCAGAAATACTCAGTTACTCACCTGATGTTTGTCCAAGGCTAACTCACACCTTGTGTTGATGCCATGATGCCTTGCACCTGGCTCTACTTTTACTCCACAAGTGTGTGTGACTCGTTGTCGCCTCAGTAGAAATTTAAAGCTGCATCCAGGATGAAGAAACAAAGCTTTGGCCCCCAGGAATTTTCCAGGTAGTCTCCGTGATTGAGAATTTTCTGAAACAAGCTCTGAACTGCAAGACTGACCTTTGGACCTGTGCAAACTGCCCTGTCCAGTGTCCTACTCCATCTTCGCCCCAGACCCATTCAGAAGAGTGGGTTACAGTTGCCTTTTTTAAAATTCCCTTTCCTGCCCTGCTCCCAAGGCTGTGTTGCTCCTCAGTCCTCTGGGGATTACAATTTTCCAAGGAGAGAAAATGACTAAATGCACAGGGTATTCCATGCCGCAGCACAGGCAAATATTTGGGTACCATGAAAGTGAAAGTTGCTCAGTCATGACTGACTCTTTGTGAGCCCATGGACTAGATAGTCCCTGGAATTCTCCAGGCCAGAATACTGGAAAAGGTAGCCTATCCCTTCTCCAGCGGATTTTCCTGACCCAGGAATTGAACTGGGGTCTCCTGCATTGCAGGCGAATTCTTTACCAACTGAGCTATCATAGTACCATGGTTGAATTGAATTGTTTAAAAGTCCAAGGGTAAAGCATTCTGATAGGAAGGCTTGGAGATTATAGATGCTGGACCAGGAATCACCCCTTAGTGATCTAGAACACTTAGCATTTTTACCTGATAAGGAGACAAAGAGGCTTTTCTTAAGAATATTCTTAAAACTTCTCAAAGAACAAAGTCTCTGAAGGTTGGATAAACAAATGCCTATGAGCAAATGCTATCAGGGCTTTTGATATTTTATGAATTGTTGCAACTGGGATAGATACAGACGTAAGATGAAAGCAGAATACAACTTTACTCATCTTTAATTCATCCAGAAAAGAGTCCCTATGGCCAAAAAAGGATACATGGCTTCTGTAGGCATTTGTATAGAGGTCCCAGAGCAAGGGATCTGGGCCACATGGATGTGTGGGTGCAGACTATTTCTTGGCAAGTGCATGCTTGTTCCTTCCATTAGGAATTGCAATAAAAGGGGCAGGAAAGAATAGTAAAGAAATCAAGTTCATCTGAGTATTTCCCAAACTGACTGATCTTCCATGTGTCATATTCTACCTCTGAAAGAGATAATGTGGGTCTGAGACATCAGGGAAAGGGGAACAGAAGAAAATGACAAGTACGGCTTATCACAAGGATAAATGAAATATATTTTCCTAAAACTTCGAGCTTCGCCTTCTTCAATGCCAACTCTAGTGACAGTCATCAGTATCCCTGCATCCCAAGAGTGTTTTCAGGTCATGGATAGAAACTTCAAAGAGTAAGAGCCAGGTCAAAGGGAAGGGTTTGCCTTGTGGAAGGAAGTGACACTTTATAGGGGCAGGATGGGAACAGTTGTGTGTGAGCAGTTGAAAGCCCATGGGCCATGTCCAGGCAGGGTGGTAATGTGAGACGTGGTCTGTGTGTCAATGAGCTGGTTCTCTGAGTCTTGCTGAGAACGCAAAGTGCTTCTGATCAGGATCTCTGAGTTCCATTGCCCTAGAATATGTGTTTATTTCTTCCCTCTAGAACTGTTACTGATAGTCAGCCCCTCTCCACCCATAGAGGGGAAAACAATGACCCTGACTTGTAAGACCCAGCCCCCTCCACAGAAGTTGGATGCCAAGCTCCAGTTCCGCTTCTACAGAGATGGTCGGCCCCTAGGGCTGGACTCGAATAGCCTCCCGGAATTCCGGATTCCTGCCGTGCGGAAGGCAGACTCAGGGTCCTACTGGTGTGAAGCAAAGATAACATCTATCAAATTCAAATTGAGCCGAAGAGTCCAGATAGCAGTTCACAGTGAGTGCCAGTGGGGACCTCTGCTGGGGTGGGCCAAGATGTGCAGAGACATGAGTCTGGTCTTACCTAACTATTGTGTTCTGCTCCTGCATGCATGGGTGCTGTTTGAGGCATGTACCTAAACTTTTGTTTATCAGAGTCATTTTTTAAAAAAAAATTTAGTTGATAATTTTTTAAACTTTTGGCTACATCCCACAGCATGTGGTACCTTAGCTCCCCAACAAAGGATTGAACTCAAGCCCTCTGCCCTGAAAGGCAGAGTCTTAACCGCTGGACCCCCAGGGACCTCTCTTTAGCTTTTTAAAATAACAGTTTTATTGATATATAATTCACATAGTGCAAAATCCACCCATTTGAAGTGCACAATTAGTTTTTAGGACATTCACAGTTAGACAGCCTTCACCACGATCAGCTTTAGACCATTTCCATCATCCCCCAAACAAATCCCTTATTCATTATCAGTCAGTCCCCATTTCCCCCTCCTCTCTCCCTAGCTCTATGCAGCCACCCATGTACTTTCTATCTCCATGGATTTTCCTATTCTGAAAATAGGAAATCCTATTCTGATTCCATCATATAAATGGAATCATGTAACACGTTGTCCTTTGTCACTGGCTACTTTCACTTAGGCAATATTTTCAAGATTCCTTGATGTTTAGATGTATCAATACTTCATTCCCTTTTACAGCTGAATAACATTTCATCATATGAATATACTGCATTTTGTTTATCAGTTTATCAGTTGATGGACATTTGGGCTATTTCCATTTTTGACTGTTATGGATAATCTGCTGTGAACACTCATGCACAAATTTTTGTATAGGTATATGCTTTCAATTCTCTTAGGTGTAGAACTAGGAGTTGAAGTGCTGGGTAACCGAACTGCCAGACTGACTTTCAAAGTGGCTGAATCATTCACTCCACCAGAACTATATGAGAATCTTAATTTTTCCACATCATAAGCGGTATTTTAACAGATGACACCATAAATGTCAAAGTGAAGCATGTGAAGTTATGGTATCTCTTAATTTACTGGCAATAAACTCAAATAACTTTCAACTTTTAAGACTTGATTGATTCAACCTAAAAGAATAATATTTAAAATAGATGTTTAGAAAACAGCTTAATATTTATTTTATCAGAGTTCTTAAGCAGTCTTCCCTTATTCCTGCTATTCCTGTTTAAGCAAACAAAAGAATGTTTAGAAAGACCTTACCATATTTCATCATTGTGCTGGAGGGTGTGGAGGAGAAAGTTGCATAATATGTGGTTCCTGACTGCGAGAAACTGACACTTGGCTGGCATCTGAAACAACTAGGGTGGTCATGTTGTACAGGTTGACTATTGATAAAAAGTGTAGAGAAGGGATAAATCTGCCTGAGGAGGTAAGAGGAGGCTTTGAGGAAAGGGGGAAGGGCTTATGGAAGAGAAGTTGTCTGACTTTGAAAGATAAAAAGGAATTGAAGGTGTTTTGTGATTATGAACCACGTTATCCCATATCAGGGTTGACATTTCTGACATCCTCTCCCATTCTCAAACAAAGAGGTATCCATACTACCGTAAGCAAATGTTACTACCTCCTGAAAGCTGAGCTTTCCCAAACTTGCTCAAAACTCAACACTGTGGGTCTGGATCTCTACAAAAGCCACTGGATAGTTCATATGCCACAGACCCTGTTCTAGTGCTTCACACATGTTTAATTAAACCCTCACAACTGTAGGAGGTAGCTACCATTATCTTCTCCATTTTACAGATGGAAAATTGAGTCTCAGAGAACAAATAATTCGAACAAGCAAGCACACACAAGAAGAGTTGGAACCAACATTCCAACCCAGGCAGTTTGCTTTGTAACCTAGACTTGTAACCACTATACTGCTGTGCTTTGAAAAATGGGAGTTTGAGAGATCAGGGTTCTGGTAATCACACTGTTCTAGGCAGGGAGAAGACACTGCAATCTCCATAGGAATATTATGGTGTCTTTCTTACCCTGCCATCATCAACCCAACCAGTGCCAATTATGAATCAGCAGGAGTCCTCACCTGTCCCTCATCCCACCTTTACATAAACTTTTGACTTGACCAGAGGCCTTTGCTTTCAGGACTGTCACAAGTACCCTGTCCCTGAAACCTTCCTACTCAGGGCCTTCCTGTGTCATCTTGTATTCATGTAGGAGTCCCTGTTGGTAACGTGAGCTTGGAGATACAACCTCCAGGTGGACACCTGATGGAGGGAGAGAAGCTGGTTCTTGTGTGTTTGGTCACTGGGGGCACAGGAGATATCGTCTTCTACTGGTACAGAGGTGCCCGGGGTTTAAGCCTGAAAACGAAGACCCAGCGTTCAATGATGGCAACATGTGAGATTCCTGCAGTGAGAGAGAGGGACTCTGGCCAGTATTACTGTACAGCTGACAATGGCTATGGCCCCAGCCTCAGTGAGCTAGTGAGCATCACTGTCAGAAGTAAGTTCCACTGCCCTTCAGCTCAGCCAGCATGTTCCCCGGGGGCACCCTGAGAAAGTTCATTGGGGTTGAGCCTCTGTGGGCAGGGATTGGGAGTGTGCCATCATCAGAGACCCCCCTGTGACAGTCTACTATCTCTCGCAGTTCCAGTGTCTCGCCCTGTCCTCACCCTCAGGGCTCCTGGGGCCCAGCTGGTGGTGGGGCACATGGTGGAACTTCACTGTGAAGCCCAGAGAGGCTCTCCGCCGATCCTGTACCAGTTTTATCATGAAAATGTCACCCTTGGGAACAGTTCAGCCTCCTTTGGAGGAGGAGTGTCCTTCAACCTCTCTCTGACTGCAGAAGATTCTGGAAACTACTACTGCGAGGCCAACAATGGCCAGGTGGCCCAGCGCAGTGAGGTGGTACCACTCAACATCAAAGGTATAGCTTGAGTTGTGGAGCTGTCTTGGTCAATGTTTCTTCTCAGCATCCTGGAAGAGTTTTGCTGACCCCACAGTTTTGCTGGTGGGTATGCTACCAAAGATGAGGCTTTGCCAGTAGTCCTGTCCTGGGGGAAGTATCCAAGGGGCTGTGAGGACACCAAGGCTGGTTCCTCTCTTCTCCTCTCGTCAATGTGATAAGCTGCAAGTCCAGAGGTGCATAAATAAATCCCACTTGCCCCAGGAAGAGCAGGAATGGCCTCAATCCATGCTCAAAATATCTGCTCCCCAAACCCAAGCCCTTCTTGGCAGCTCATTTACAGGTCTCTTCCTTCAGTTCATATGGAAGACAGAAATGAAGTTCTTACTTCAGGAATCATTGAGTTGCTGCTTGGCATCCTTGCTCCCACCACTTTGGCCATATTATTTTGCTTCTGGCTCAAGAGAAAAATAGGTTAGTATTTATAGAGATTGGTATTTTGTTACTGTGACCTTTGTTTTCACTGAAATAAGGCTAGATTTGTGACATCTATACTATTAAGGATGAATATATTCCATTAGCTACCTTGCCAACAGATTTGCTCACAGGCCCTCCCCTCAACTTTCCAGCACACAGGTCAGTATCTATTAAAGTAGTGAAAGTTTTTAGTAAAACCCTTCATCCCCACATGTTATCACTTGAGGTTAAGCTGATACCTTAAACTTCAGTGGTTTAATGTTTATACAAAAATGTAACTATTTAAAATAACTAATCAGCCACTGGAAGAGAAATACAATGAACAGTTCCAGATATACTGACTATCTCCCAGTTAAAGTCAATGCACTAATTCTTATTTGCTTTAGAATACTGTCACATGATTTTTTCTCCCTGAAATGCTCAACCATGCATTCACACAGTCTGTTCATTGTTGTCTTTGTCACTTTTCAGTTTAAATGTCATTTTCTCCAAGAGGCTTCACCTGGCCACACAGCCTACAATTCTCTTCTAAGTGGCTCGGCCGGTAAAGAATCTGCCTGCAATGCAGGAGACCTGGATTCGATCCCTGGGTTGGGAAGATCCTCTGGGGGAGGGCAAGGCAACCCACTCCAGTATTCTTGCCTGAAGAACCCCCATAGACAGAGGAGCCTGACGGGCCACAGTCCATGAGGTTACAAAGAGTCGTACATGACTGAGTGACTAAGCAAATCATAGCACACGTTCTTAATCAGAGTACCAATAGCTTCACACTTCATTTCAACTGATAATTACATATTTATTTGCATTTAATCTCAGGTTTCCTGTTCTCCATAGAGCAAGTTGGAAATGGGGCAAGAGAGGATGTGAGATTCACACTTAAATTCCAAGATTTTCAGGCATATTTGGAGACCTCACCCAACTGTAATGTGTCTGTGGCAGTGCATTTTGTCATGATAAGATTAGGTTGAAAAGTGAGTGTTAGTTGCTCAGTTGTGTCCAGCTCTTTGCAACCTCATGGACTGTAGCCCACCAGACTCCCTTGTCCATGGAATTCTCCAGGCAAGAATACTGGAGTGGGTAGTCATTCCCTTCTTCAGGAGATCTTCCCAACCCAGGGACTGAACTTGGGTCTCTTGCATTGCAGGCAGATTCTTTACTATCTCAGCCACCAGGGGGGCACTTTCAGGATTAGATTGTATGGTTGTAAAGCCAAAGCCAAAAGGTGTTATAGGTGTGGGTACAGAGGCTTGGGCTCAAGTCCAGTGTTGATATTAACTGCCTTTGGGCAACTCAAAGGACTATTCTGGACCTAAACCTCTTCAACTGCAGTATGAAGGATCTGCCCAAATAATTGCCAAGAGTACTCTGGGCACAAAAAAAGCACCTTGCAATGGGCATGCTAGAACAAGACACATTCCCTGCACAAGGACTGTATGAAAACACTGAGAGAGTTGCTCCACTGACATGTTTGTTCATTTGTTTGACTTTCAGGCAGACGTACAGCCAAGGATGCAGTCAGGTGAGACCTCTGTTTGCTCTGTGTGCGCTGATAATATAGATAAATCTATTAAAATATTCTTGAATTGTTCTCTCTTGTCAGCTTTTCTCCATGTTTTATCATACCTAAAACTGCCACTCCAGAGTTCTTCCACTGGTAACTTCATTTGCTATTCCTTTTCTTTTATGTATTAACTAATTAATTTAAATCCTTTCATCATTTGTCCTAACATCTCCTTCACTAAATCTGCTGAATAAGAAAGCTCTACTATATCGATCAGTTTCATACATTTATTCGATCAATTAACCAATATCTGAGAGTATGTAAATCATTTTATTGAGTTCCAGAAATCGTGAACACATGGAAAGATTTTGAGAGATTTGAAGTATTTTAGAGTAGTTAAGATATACACACATTTCCAGAATACAGGCCAGAGAATAATCAACATACTGAAAAATTGTTGATGACATTTCTTAGAAGATTAAAGGAGGAAGATATTTTTAAAATTTTATTTCTGATTTTATTTTGTTGACATATAGTTGATAATTGTGTTATTTTCAGGTGTATAGCACAATTATTCAGCTATCTTAATATATTCTTTTTCAGATTCTTTCCCCTTATACACTATTACAAAACTCTGAGTAAATTTCCCTGTGCTATATAGTAGGCCCTTGTTGATTTAGAGGAAGAAAAGATTTTTAAAATACTTTCATTGGGAAATATCAGTATTTAGTTGATACATTTTTATAGCATGTTATTATTTTTGCCAGTAAAAACTAGATTTTTTTGCAAATCAGAATAGTTGAAATTACTGATTTCATCTATTTGTAATTCCAATTACAAATTAGATGTACTGAAATTTTTCAGTAATACATGTATATGCAAGACCATTATCTTTTCCTTCCTCAAGCTGCTTGTTCTATGTAGCAACTGCTTTCCATCTGGAGTAAATAAATATTTTTTCATTCAATATTTACTGAGAACCTATGATGCAAATAGCACTATCCTGGGTGTGGGCAATACCATAGAGAGCTGTCAGATAAGGACCTTACACTCCTGGAATATGTACTCTATGGATGCTCCGCAATGCCCTGCTCACTGCAAGCATAGAGTGATGGCTTGTACCAGACAGCTATGCTGATTGCTGATTTCCACATAAATTAGCATTCTCTCAGGACATTTCCTCCTTCAGGCTTCTCTCCTTCACTGTTTTACTCATGGTCCCAGATAGTTATGTCTGGAACATCTGGGATTCTATCCCAAAGAGATAATGTATGTTTCTGTGTTTGCAGGAGCATTCCCAATCCTGTACCCCAAGAATCCAACTACTTCAACTCACAAGCCCCAGAGGAACTACACCCTGACTATGAAAATGGTGAGGCTTCCCAAATGACCTGGGCCGAAGTAGGCAGAGGGGGCTGGTGATGTCTCTGAACCGAACCTGACTCTGCTGTGTCCCCGCCGCCTCTACAAATCAGTGACTCACCTGCCGTCATGGCTGTGATAGGTAGTAGGTACAGAGTGAATTAAATGTTTAGAAGGAGGGACTGTGTCATATAATGATGCTTCCTTCTCTTTCAGTGAATATTGTAAGCGGGGATGAGGTTTATTCTTTGGTGTACCGTGTGCAACAGGAACAGCCGTCAGCAGCAGGTGAGACAAGAGAGTGTGAGTTGGTCCCTGATTTTGTCTTTCCTGGAGCCAGGAGGATAGTCAGTGACTGTGTACGGCAACATGGCAGCTGGCACTGCTGCTTCTGCCCTTGGAGTGGAGTGTGAGCACTGCTATGCCTATCTGAAGGTTGGCCTGTGGTCTGGAAGCTGCCTTGAGTAGGTCCCAGTGAGGATGCCAACTTGCATATCTCATTCCCTGTCTGATGGCAGCCTTGGAAATGGTACCAACTCTGTGTTCCCTATAGCACCCCAAAGGCTGCCTAGCTGTGGCTGTAGCCCCATCCCGTGCTTGATGCACACGGAAATACTGAGAGGTATTGATGCCAGGGGGGCTTCCCTAGTGCTCAGTTGGTAAAGAATCCACCTGCCAATGCAGGAGCTGCAGGTTCAATCCCTGGGTCAGGAAGATCCCCTGGATCAGGAAATGGCAATCCACTCCAGTGTTTTTGCCTGGGAAATCCCATGCACAGAGGAGCCTTGTGGGCTACAGTCCATAGGGTTGCCAAAGAATCAGACACAACTTAGCAATTAAACAGCAACAACAAATGCTAGGAGGGACCGTCTGGCCCTCACACCTGCATGTGCCAATTTTCCTAGCCATATTTGTGATAGGCAGAAAAGCAAGACAGAAAATATCAATGGATGAAAGTTACAGGAAATAGGAGAGGAAGAAGCCTTTATTAACATTAATTTAAGGAAGGACTCTAAAGAGAATCTCACATCTATTTGTCTTCACAGAATCACCCCCGGGGATACATCCTGGGGATACGGTGAGTTAGAATCTTTGTTCTTTCTTCCTTGCTCTTTCACTCCCCTTCTGGGGACTGGGTCTCAAACTTCTACAACTATGGGCACTTAGGAAAAACAAAAGATTTCATCATCTATCTCCTATTTTTATCTCCCCATACAATGGGAATAAAAACATCCAATTACAACAGTAAAATGTCTTTATATAAGATAATTTTAGAGGCTCACATATGCATATTTTTAGCAATGGATGTATGAAGGTTTGTAGCTTAACTGTAGTACATGCTTAGTCTAAAAGTTCTATTGGTCCGAAAATCTTTCTTCTGAAATACTGTTGAACCATGCATACATCACTTTGTGCTGTAAAGCTAGCCAAACAACATGTCAAAAACTAAATTGATATTGAATAAAATGAAACTAAGAGTGATTTTTGTCATTGAAAAATTGGTAATTTCTAAACCTTGATCAATTCAAGACTTCACTAATAACACAAAACTGCTTTCAGAAAATTGCAGAAACTCCAACTCTGCATGTGTGCAAATAGAGGAGGTGCTTTGTAATTTTGTCTAGTGTGGTGTGGCAGCCAACTGTCTCAGAACAGAATTCAAATCCTTGATAAACTCTAGCGACAGGCTAAATTTAGCTTATGAATATGAAATTCTGATACCCTTAAAAAATTTTAGCCCATGGAATGGCCTAATAAAGGCCCATAAAAATGAAAGAAGGTTTTGCATATGTAGTTCAGTTTACAGCTCATCAGGAGCATGTCTGTAGCCCAACAATGGGACCAAGCCCTTTGAAAATGCCTAGGGCCACAGTCTTCCAGAAAGCTCTGTGTTCTGTCTTGAGTGATGCACCATGGTAGGATGCATCCAGGTTGATCAGAAAGAGAACCCATGGAAAATATGTTATACTTGTTTTCCTTGCTCAAGTTCTATCCATGTTCTATCCTGCTCAAGTTCTACCTTTGCTCCTAGGACCCCTCAGCCATATATTCCAGGCTGAAGAAGGCAGATCTTACAGATATGGACTATGACGATGTTATGTAGAGTTACAGAAGATTCTGCTCTTGGAAAACCATCCATGACTCCAAACCTCAGAACTATTATGTCCTTCAGAGATCCTGGGAGAATTAGCATTCCAGTACACCTCATCCAGGTGCTTTCCTCCATAAAACTATTTCTGCATCTACTGTGAAGTGCAGTTTGCTCAAGCTTTGACGAGATCATCTAGAAGAACCAACCCGAACTCAGAAGTGGGAAAAACTGTGTTATTAGAACTTGATTCCTATTAGTTCTTTCAGGTACAGATCAAACTCTGCTCTAAATTCTCTCTCTGTAAGTGGAAGCAGGATGGGAATATAAGAACTTGAGATCTTGGGGGTAGTGAGACAGTGAAGCTTAGAGTGCATGAACCCAAGGTTAGTGATTTTTGTGGGACTGCTCCATACAGAGAGATGCATCAATATTTTTTTTTTTTTGCAAGGGCTTTCTCTGGGCAAACAGTACAGTGCTCTAGCCATGTTTCTTAGATTGATCATCCTGTTCCTCCATAAAATATGTGATTCAGTGAATTTGGGGGTCACTATTACCAAACTAGAATTAAATCAAAGTTACACAAAATTCTGTTGTGGTTGCATTCAGTTTTAATGACATATTTTATATGCACAAGCCAATCTAGATGCCGCCATGTTTATAATGAGATATAGTCTTTGTAAGTTTCACTGCATCCACAGTTCTATATTTGTTGCAGCTTCTAGAAGTTTTAGGAATATGTTTTCTTCCTTAATTCATGCCTTTTTTTGGAAATGTGATAATATGGTTTGAAGTCCATATTTTAATTTTAAAACAATCATAAGCTAACACACAAATTAAAACGTTTGAAAAGTATATAATGTAAAAGTTAAAGTCTTCGCTATAAGTTAACACCACAAGTGGTACCCATTGTTAAAAGCTTAGCATTGTTAAAATCTTAACTCTGAAGGTACGTTTCTATTTTTTTGTAGTAACACTTCTACGTACATGTGAATATATTTAGAAGTATATATATTTAATAAAATACCATGAAATATTTTAGAGTCTGTACTATTTTAAAAGGCTGTGTAGTATCCTGTGATGTGATAAATTATAATATATATTTTCTTTTTTATTTTAGTAAAGTATAAATAACATAAAATTCACAACTTTAATCAATTTTGAGCTACCAGTCTTTTCTTTATTTTCCACTTGTCAAATTCTTTGTTTATTTTTTCTCATTTGTGTTTCTTCTATTTTTTTTTATTGCAATAACATTGGTTTGTAATAGTGTATACATTTTATATGTATATTTGTAATTTTACTTTTATTTACACTACTGTGTGCTGACCATCAGGAGTTTAGTTTCAGTCCATTACCATATAATTAGTTCCCTTACCCACTTTGCTATCCTCACCCCTCTTCCCCTTTGGAAACTGCTAATTTGTTCTTTGTATCTATGTGATGGTTTTTGTCTTGTTTTGTGAATAGTGTAAGACAGGAGTCCAGTTTCATTATTTTGAATATGAATATCCAGCTTTCCCAACATCACTTATCAAGGAAACTGTCCCTTCTTCACTGAGTATTCTTCATTCTGTTGTGAGCTATTAGTTGAACATACATGCATGAGTTTATTTATGGGCTCTCAATTCTGTTTCATTTGTCTATGTGTCTGTTTTTATGTCCATACCATACTGTTTTTATTACAATAGCTTTGCAATATAGTTTAAAATCTGGATATGTGATGTCTTCAGCTTTGTTCTTCTTTCTCGATATTGCTTTGGTTATTTGATGACTCTTGTAGCACCATACAAATTTTAGAATTCTTTGTTACATTTCTGTGAAATGAATGTCTTTGGGATATTGATAGGGATTACATTAAATTTAGAGATGGCTTTGGGTAGTTAACAATATTAATTCTCTCAATCCATGAACAAAGGATATATTCACATTTATTTGTGTCTTCTACATCTTACATCAATGTCATACAGTTTTAATTATATAGATCTTTTGCCCCTTTGGTTAAATTTATTCTTAAATATTTCACTGTTTTTAATGCTATTCTTTTCAGATAATTTGTAGTTAATGCATAGAAATGCAACTGATTTTTGTCTTTATTTTTTATTTTGAAACAACTGTATTTTATTATTTCTAGCAATTTTTTGGTGGAGTTTTAGGGTTTTCTATATATAAATCATGTCATTTGCAAACAAAAATTTACTTCTTTTCTGATTTGGATGGCTTTTTAAATTTTTTTAATTTTTTTCTAATTGCTTTGGCTAGGACTTCTAGTATTAAGCAGAATAGGTAGGAGTGAGTACTCTTGCTTGTTCCTGACATTAGAAGAAAAGTTTCAACCTTTCATGTTTAAGTATGATATTAGCTGTTGATTTGTCATTTATGGCCTTTATTATATGGAGGTACATTCCTTCTATATACAATTTTGAAAGTTGTTATCATGAAACATTTTGTCAAATGCCTTTTCTGTGCCTATTGAGATAATTTTATGGTTTTAATTTCTTATCTATTAAATTAATATATTACTGCACCACACCAGGCTTCCCTGTCCTCCACTATCTCCCAGAGTTTGCTCAAGTTCATGTCCATTGAGTCAGAAATGCTATCTAACCATCTCATCCTCTGCCACCCCTTTCTCCTTCTGCCTTCAATCTTTCCCAGCATCAGAATATTTTCCAATGAATCTGCTCTTCACATCAGGTGGCCAAAATATTGGAGCTTCAGCTTCAGTATCAGTCCTTCCAATGAATATTCAGGATTGATTTCCTTCAAGATTGACTGGTTTGGTCTCCTTGCAGTCTGAAGAGCTCTCAAGAGTCTTCTCTAGCACCACGATTTGAAAGCATCCATTCAAATGCTTGTTTCTAGGAACCCATTAATTATTTCTCTATGTCGTCCAACTTGTTGTGATGTAATTATTTATAGTGGTTTCCTATGATACCTTGTATTTCTGTGGTATTAGTTGTAATGTATCCTTTTTTCACTTATAATTTTATGTGAGTCCTCTTTTTCTTGTTTAATAGATTTGTCAATTTTGTTTACCTTTTCAAAGAATCAGGTTTATTGTCTTCTAATGTTTTCCTATTCTCTATTTTATTTATTTTTGCATGATCTTTATTATTTCCTTTCTTCTGCTAACTTTGAACTTAATTGGTTCTTGTTTTTCTAGTTCTCTGAGGTATAATGCTAGGTGTTCAATGAGGTCTTTCTTTTCTTTTTAATTTAGGCATTTGCATTAACCTTTTTTTTAATTTAGGCATTTGCATTAACCTTTCTTCATTAAACTGTTTTTGCTGTGCTCCCAAGTAATGCTGTGTTATGTTTTTATTTTACTTTGTCTAAAGATATTTTTTGACTTCCCTTTTGTTTTCTTCTTTGCTCCATTGGTTGTTCATAAGTGTGTTGTTTAATTTCCATGTATTTGTAAAATTTCAGCTTTCCTCCTGTTATTGATTTCTAGTTTCCTATCATTACAGTAGGGAAAAAAAAAAAAACTTGATATAATTTATTTCTCCTAAAATTTGTTGAGAACTTGTATTGTGGCCTAACATATTATCTAGCTTAGAAAATGTTCCCTGTGTACTTGAAAATGGTGTGTATTCTTTTGCTGTTGGATGGAATGTTTCATATATGTCTGTTAGGTCTATTAGGTCTATAGTGTTGTTCCAGTTTGCTCTTTCCTTATTGATTCTCTGGGTGATCTATTCATTGTAGACACTGGGTAGTTAAGTCCCCAAATATTATTGTATTGGTGCTTTCTCCTTCAGTTCTGTTTGTGTTTGATTTATGTATTTATGTTGGATGCATAAATATTTACAATTGTTATATCTTCTTGGTAAATTAACCCAGAAGGCAATGGCACCCCACTGCAGTACTCGTGCCTGGAAAATCCCATGGATGGAGGAGCCTGGTAGGCTGCAGTCCATGGGGTCGCTAAGAGTAGGACACGACTGAACGACTTCACTTTCACTTTTCACTTTCACACATTGGAGAAGGAAGTGGCAACCCACTCCAGTGTTGTTGCCTGGAGAATCCCAGGGACGGAGGAGCCTGGTGGGCTGCCGTCTATGGGGTCGCACAGAGTCGGACACGACGGAAGCGACTTAGCAGCAGCAGCAGACTATGTACAACGACCTTCTTTGTCTCTCCGTGCACCCCACCCTTTCCGTCCCCCACTGTGTCCCAGAGTTACAGCTTTTGACTTAAAGTCTATTTTGTCTGCTATAAATATAGCTTCTTTCTTTTGGTTTCATTTACTCAGAATTTGTTTGTTCATTCCTTTATTTTGTTCTGTGTTTATCTTTATAGGTGATGCGTCTCTCTTCTGAGCAGCGTATAGTTAAGCCTTGTTTTATTATCCATTCAGCCACTTGATAGAAGAATTGAATTTAAATTTAAATAATTACAGATGTGTAAGAACTTACAAATGCCATCCCCTGTGGTTCATGGATAGACATCTTGATGGGTCCTGTGATGCAGTTAGTAACATTTATGTCCCTTTGGTCCCCTCTGAGAGTCCTTCCTGCCACTTTCTGAGTTGCTCCCCATCACTGTCACACAGCACACCTAAATATTCCCCTTTAGTCTATCCAACATCTGAGTTTTTGCTCCAATAGTGTGTTGGAAATTCTCTGCTGGACTCCTGGATTTCCACAAGGCTCTCTTGTTCTTTGGTGATTGTCTAAGTTGGTGGTATTAAAGGAAAGACGGAAGAAAATTCTTATTCTCCTATGATGATAATATCACTCTGGTCCAGTTTCTTTCTTCATGAATTTTTGCTTTCTAGTTCTTTTTGCTACAGTCTGTGAGTTCATTTGTCCAAAAGGTACAAATGCAAAACTGTGAGGTGAATGAACTGAGAGCCTGTGATAGATAGGGAAGTAAGTCAGAAAGAGAAAAACAAATATCTTATATTAACACGCACACACACACATATATATATAATCTAGAAAAATGGTATTGATGAACCTATTTGCAGGGTAGGAATGGAGACACAGATGTAAAGAACAAGATTTTGTCTCCTGATTCAATTTGGACTTTAAGTGTGAAGCCCATAAAAATTATTTAGTGTAATATTTTCTCCCCTACTCCTCCCCAGGGGAACAGTAATGTAATTTACATGTTTAATACTCTATTTTCACTTCCTTTTTAAAATATATAATACAGGAATTTCCCTTCTTACCTGTTTGGCTATGCATTTTAAAAATTAGGTACAATTTATCCATCCCTAAATGAATGTATGAATGCTTTTTCTGACTGGGGATTATACCTATTATATACCTAGCAACCTAAACAGTTGCTAGAAGAGCATGTTAGAAGAGTGTGCAAAAACCTCTGAAGGGACATCAGAATTGAAAGCCAGGATATAATTTGGATCTTAGTGCTTATTTATTTTTCTTGTCACAAACTGATGTTTAGCTGCCAGGAAGATACCCATAGAAAGCTGCTGTAGGTGATGCTATTAAGGGATGGGATAGTCAATGACCCATGACCCACAGTTCTCAGTAATTGTCCTTCCCACATGAAAGTCATAACCCATTTCTCTTTTGGAAAATCCACAAACATACAATTAAAATAGAAAGTAGAAAGCTTCAAATTGAATTGCTTGATTCTTGGGAGCCCCTCTGCACCTGCCATCCCCAGGGAGTCTAGGCCACTTACCAGGTGGTATTTTTACACATGGAGGAAGGGCAGCTCCCTGTTGCAGATGCTATGCAGACATCTGTTAAGAGCCTCAGTAAGTCATCCTGTGCCTCTGTCTCCCCTCAGACCCCAAGACTAGGTTTGCCTCTACTCCCCACCACAAGAATGGCAATGCCTTCTGTAGAAGGGGTTTATAGCAACTTCTACTAATATTGAGGAAACTGGTACTCTTTGTGAAGAAAAAATTGAGCTCTGTAAAACTTCAGTCTCTTAAAACAATCATTATCTGAAGCCAAAACTTACTTCTGCTCTTCTCTAATTGAGCAAATGTGGGGATAACTCTTTTAGAAGCTGGATCTCTGGAGCATCCTTTTTTTTATTTTTTTTAAGTATTTGGTTGTGCTGTCTTAGTTGTGGTACACAGGATCTTAAGTTGCAGCATGTGGGATCTAGTTCCCTGACCAGGGATTTGAACCCAGGCCCTCTACATTGGGAGTGCTGAGTCTTACCCACTGGACCATCAGTGGGAAAATCCCTGGAGTATCTCCATCTTTACATCTTCCAAGGAGGTAATAGAGGACAACTTCCAGGCATTCTTAGTCGGAATTCTGTGTCATTCTATTTGACCTATATAGGGCCCCAGTAGATTTCTAGAAATTAATTAACTGAATTGTAGAGAATCTGCTGGGCAGAGGGGTCTGTTTCTGCCTTAACAACATCTGGATGTTGTCTGTATAGACAACATCAATATTTCCACTAGGCAATTCTTCTCCAGAAAGTCTCCAACAAACATTACCTCTGTGCATGCGTGCGAAGTATCTTCAGTCGTGTCTGACTCTGTGACCTTATGGACTGTAGCCTGCCAGGTTCCTCTGTCCATGGGATTCTCCAGGCAAGAATACTGGAGTGGGTTGTAATTTCCTTACCATTTCCATACCTCCAAAAGTATGCATTTATTAGCCTGGACATAAAATTCCTAAGTCAAGACTTATCAAGAACGACATATCATGTTGTCCAAAATAATTATAGTAACTATTAAAATTACTACCACAACAACCACCACACAGTGATGATAACCTTGCCAATGACTACTTCTATAGCCATGTGTGTGTGTGTGTGTGTGTGTGTGTATGTATGTATAATGACATTTAATCTGTCAGAGTGACCTTGGAGCCCCACATTCAACCAGATACGTCCAGAGATCTCTGAAGTTTACCAGCCTAGAGAAGTTTACCTTTTCTATCCTAACTATCCTAGTAGTCAACTTCCTGAAATGGGAGATGCTATGTTTTCCCCTTCTTAGTTGTATTTCATGAAAGTGCTCTTGGTTTCAATTCTGGCATGCTCCATCTTGGTTTGGCACTGTACTGTGTGTCTTATTCAAGATGCTGAACAGAATTTGCAGAGACTGCTTTTGCTCTGCATCTGAGAAAGTGTCTTTCTGTACATTACCACCTGTGGAATCTCCAAGTCAAGCATCTACGTGGTTGTGCCAAGAAACTTTTCTATCTATGAGTAAATCTGTTTTCCTCTGGTACCCTTGACTCCATCTTGCTGGTGGCTAATTATCTCTGCACAAGGGAATTTTTTTAATCTCTCACTTGGGTTAACTACCCCCCCCCAACCCCCAGCAATTTCACTTTTGCCATTACAATCTTAAACATTAAGTTACCTTTTCTTCCACTGTATTACTTAGCTTCCTAATCTCTGGCTGTGGTCCCTATCTTGCTTCAAGTTTTCTGTCTGTGTCTTTCCACAGGCAAATGTCTGCCATCTGTCAAATACAAAACAGCATCCAGGAACTTCCCTGATGGTCCAGTGACTAACTCTCCACACTCCCTATGCAGGGGGTCTAGGTTTGGTCTTTAGTTGGGGAACTAAATCCCACATGCTGCAACTAAGAGCTCACAAGACACAACTGAAAAATTCTGCATGCTGCAACTAAGATCTGTGGCAGCCAAATACATAAATGCATATTTTAAAAAATCAGCACCCAGATGGAGCATGTCAATCATCTCAGAGGACTTGTTGCCACCACTGTGGTCCATCCACCTCACTATGGCAATGATTGTCTCTAATAACTCGTTATTTCTCCTTTCCACCTACAACACTCACCTTCACACAAACCATGAATTCTATCCCACACCATTTGCTAGCACCTTAGGAAATATTAATTTCCAACCAAACAGGCTATATTTCTGTACAAGACATATTGGGATTAATGAAAGGTTGTGAATATTTTGAAAAATTTCCTCAAATGTTTATGAAAACTTACACCTACCACTAACTCCTCCACCATCTTTTACTTTCTCCTCTCTCTACTCTCTTCCCTAATTTGCTTCCACCCATCAACATTCTATGATTTTCTGGCTGGTCAAGAAGAGGAGGAATTATAGACCAACTAGGAATACTTCCAGCAGGTAAGGACTTGATGATCAGCTCTGATCGCAGGGAAAGAAAACTTACCCTGTTTGAAACACAAATAAACCATTTATGCAGATAGCTAAAGTAGCATTGGATGGCTTCTCTGATAGCTCACTTGGTAAAGAATCTGCCTGCAATGCAGGAGACTCAGGTTCGATTCCTGGGTTAGGAAGATCTGCTGGAGAAGGTATAGGCTTCCCACTCCAGAATTCTTGGATTTCCCTTGTGGCTCAGCTGGTAAAGAATCCACCTGCAATGTGGGAGACCTGGGTTCGATCCTTGGGTGGGGAAGATCCCCTGGAGAAGGGAAAGGTTACCCACTTGAGTATTCTGGCCTAGAGAATTCCATGGACTCTGTGATCCATGGGGTTGCAAAGAGTTGGACACAACTGAGCAACTTTCACTTTCTTTTCACTTTCCACTTAGCAATATATCATAAACATCTTTTATTCCTATAAAATATTCTTCTGCAGAATCATTTTAATGGCAGATTGGTAGTACATGTATAATTTATTTTCAAACTGCCCTTGCTAGGTGTTTTTAGCATTTTCTTTTTACCTGATTATAATGGTTCATAACATCACATATATACATCAGCATTTCCCAAAATAAAACTACATTTATAGTGAATGATATTAAGTATTCACCTGAACAGATAACATTGAATCTATGATTATTATTTCACTATCAGTCAGTCTCCAGGTTACAAACATCTATGATTTTGTGATTTAAAGTTTCATGTTGCATAAGGTCCAAAAACACGACTTCCATCTGCCTGGACACGCTAGCAGATTGTTCTATATGACATTTATGAGGACTACATATTATCAGGATGAGAATGACAGTAGGCTTTAACATGATGCATGCTCTGTAGGGTACAGCGATATTAAGACCAGTCTGTGGTACAAAATACTGAAAGAGATGGGAATACCAGACCACCTGACCTGCCTCTTGAGAAACCTATATGCAGGTCAGGGCAACAGTTAGAACTGGACATGGACCAACAGACTGGTTCCAAATAGGAAAAGGAGTACATCAAGGCTGTATATTGTCACCCTGCTTATTTAACTTATATGCAGAATACATCATGAGAAACACTGGGCTGGAAGAAGCACAAGCTGGAATCAAGATTGCCGGGAGAAATATCAATAACCTCAGATATGCAGATGACACCACCCTTATGGCAGAAAGTGAAGAGGAACTAAAAAGTCTCTTGATGAAAGTGAAAGAGGAGAGTGAAAAAGTTTGCTTAAAGCTCAACATTCAGAAAACTAAGATCGTGGCATCTGGTCCCCTCACTTCATAGGAAATAGATGGGGAAACAGTGGAAACAGTGTCAGACTTTATTTTTTTGGGCTCCAAAATCACTGCAGATGGTGATTGCAGCCATGAAATTAAAAGACGCTTACTCCTTGGAAGGAAAGTTATGACCAACCTAGATAGCATATTAAAAAGCAGAGACAATACTTTGCCAACAAAGGTCCGTCTAGTCAAGGCTGTGGTTTTTCCAGTGGTCATGTATGGATGTGAGAGTTGGACTATAAAGAAAACTGAGCACCAAAGAAATGATGCTTTTGAACTATGGTGTTGGAGAAGACTCTTGAGAGTCCCTTGGACTGCAAGGAGATCCAACCAGTCCATCCTAAAGGAGATGAGTCCTGGGTGTTCATTGGAAGGACTGATGCTGAAGCTGAAACTCCAATACTTTGGCCACCTCATGCGAAGAGTTGACTCATTTGAAAAGACCCTGATGCTGGGAGGGATTGGGGCAGGAGGAGAAGGGGACGACAGAGGATGAGATGGCTGGATGGCATAACCGACTCGATGGGCGTGAGTTTGAGTAAACTTCGGGAGCTGGTGATAGACAGGGAGGCCTGGCGTGCTGTAATTCATGGGGGTGCAAAGAGTCGTACATGACTGAGCGACTGAACTGAACTGAACTGAACTGTGGTACAAAAAGCAATATGGTTTAGAAATAGGGAAGGGGACAATGTTTGCAATGATACAGAGCAAGTGCTTTGAATCTCAGTGAAAATCTCATTCTACAAACTTAGAAATTGACTTAGGAAAATCTCACCTACGAAACCTGAGCCATTTTAACAATGGCCCTGCTATCTTAAGGGCAGATTGAGAGACAATACTTCATAGTAAGACATCAAAGTGTTTAAAAGGCAGGCTATGGAACTGGACTGCCTGGATTTGACCCCCAGTTGTTACTACTAGAAATTGACCACGTTGATCTTGATGGCTTTTTTTCTGGTGCCTCAGTTACCTCAATTGCATGAAAGGTAGAGCATGGACTTTACAAGTTTACTGAGTATTAAAAATAACTTTGTGAGCATAAAGCACTTTGAATGCATTCAGCTTATTAATAACCATATATAAGTGTTAGTTATCATCAGCATTAAGATGTGGAATTTCTCTGCCATCGAGAGGATCATCTTCAATTCTCTTGGCACCTACAGAAAAGATAGTGGTGAGACATTGAAGAGCTCTTCTACTTCCTTTTTAGCTAATTGTGCAAAACTTACTTTGAAAAGTAGTTTTCATTTCCTGATCGTGGAATTCAGCTGGTGGTTGTGGGAACATCTCAAATAGCTGAACCAGGCCTTCACACTGTTATGGTCGTTGCTGATAATCTTTGGTGAGTTAACATGAATTTAGAACTAATGTGGAAGCAAGATGAGATCTCCAGCTCCTGAAAGGTCTAAGGATTTCTCAGAGCCCCGGAACCAATAGAAATGCTTGGGTCTCTGCTTCCAGCTTAGATTTCAAAGGCAGATGTAAAACAGTGGCCCCAGGAAAATCCTGCTGCAATACATCCTAATTCTAAATGCTCAGGGCAGGCCCTTTACCATTTGTTGACCATGATTGGAGTGAATGAATGAATCTGTTTTATCTTAGATCTCAGAGAGTAATATGTTCTCATAAATAAAATTTTCATTATTTCAAAATTTCATAATGCTTAATACCTCTCCTTGAAAAGTATTTAGATAGTTATCAACAAGATTTTGGCTTAAAAGATGTATTGGTACCTTTAGCTAATGTTCCTCTGCTTAATCGTGGGCAATGGGGGAGAAGAGGGCTGCTGCTGAGAAGCAAGATTCCTTTTTTCTACATTCAATAGGCACTAAATTCAGTAAGTCCCCTGCACATGAACCTTCAAGCTGTGAACTTTCAAAGGTGTGAATGTGCTTGCCCTGCATCTCCTATTGCTGATAATTCTTCAGAATGACCATGTGTCTATCGTTGCTTCTCTGACTCTGGATCAGGAGTCGGCAAACTTTCTCTGTAAAAGGCCAGAGAGTAAATAGTTCAGGCCTTTCAGGTCTCTGTTGTAACCTTGTAAACTCTGTCATTGTAGCAGAAAAATCACTATGGACCATATATAAATGAATGGGCACAACTTTGTCTCAATTATACTTCATTTACCAGAACAGGCAGCTGATCAGCTCACAAGGCACTGTCTGCTAGTTCTGACTCTAGGCCATTATGCAACTCTGAATTTCTTCATATGTGTGATTCTTTTCTAACATTGTATAAATAAATACAATTTCATCTTACTGCTTGATTTAAAACTGTGCTAAACAAAGGAGGTAAATGAAGAGAATGTTTTATTCTATACACAGAAAATCCACATGAGCCAAGACTAAATCTGAGGAGCTGGAGAATTGTCCCCTTTCTTATCCAATGATAACCACCAAATGGGAGGGTCTCTGTGGGCTCTAAGGAATTGTGCTGGGATAAACAGATCCCTGTCTCACCTTTAACTGTGAGACATTAATGGAACAGAAATGTATAGCGACACCTACAGGAGTTTTGGCTTTCAGCTTCCTCAGGAGCAAAACTGATCTCTTGCATTCACTCTATCCTTTGAATAATCATTAGTGACCGACTCAAAGGTTTAGTTAGTCAACTATAGCCCCAAACCTGTGAAGTTGCTCATCATGAGCCCTTTCAATAGCATTTCTAATCATGACTTAGAATATTTCCTTCCTATCTTGGAAAGCATTATCCCTGGGAATTTTTTCCAGCTTCTAGGTGAAGACTCTAGAAATGGTTTAAAGATTGGCTTCATCATAAGTGCCAGGGCCAAGTCCCCATGGGATCTAGTCTCCATCTATAAAGGAGAGCAAAATTCTTGAATTAAGCTATTGTTACTGCAATGCACCTTTTCTGCTCTTCTAATTTTATTAAACAACAGGTTGTCCCTCAATATTCAACAGGTAAGTCTGATTTTCCACCTATATAATTCAGTAACAAACCACACGTTTTTCTCAAAAATTACAATTCTAAATTCCATAATCTTCTTGTGGCATTTGGCTCTAGATTTTTAGTAATACTTCAGGAGGTATGACATCTCTTATATGACTGACCTCTCTTCCTTACACCATACATCCAAATTCTGGTAATCATGGTGTAACTGGACAGTGGTAGGGAGGATATTTTCATTTGAGATACAGCTTAGTTCCTCACCTTGGGGTCAAAATCCTCAACTATAATCCTAAAATATAATGCAGGTGTGACAAACACAAAACATAGTTTGGTACATAAATAAGTGAAGACACAGGGTGGAAATTAGATAATCCATGACCAATCTAAGAAGGGCAGCCCTGGGGGAGGACATTTGTATTTGGCAATGACTTTTTTTTTTCATAATTATCAGTCACCTAAGAACTGAGCCTTGGATTTAAACTCATATCTTCCTCATTATACATTCAATGATTGGACAAAAAATTTTGGAAGCATTTAAGAAGAAAGTTCTGAGAATTAAAATTACTGGATCTTATTCTAGTAACCAGCTTATTCTGCAGTTATCCAGGCCGTTTTGTGGTTTCACCTAGCTACTTAAGAAGAAGGAACAGAACATGAATTTATAATATGGCATAGAGCCTTAAAAGATTGGAAGAAAGCATAAACTATGGGAAAGCAAATGCCCACTAAGGACAGTGGTCCCCTGTGTGATGTCACCAATGGAGAAAGCTAAGTAGGGGCTTTAGCAGAATACTCTTTATCCATGTGAAAAGTTGTTCCCTGCAATGGACTGACTGTTTTAGTCAGTTACCCATTCATGTGTTAAAACCATCTTCCCAAAGTGATAGTACTTGGAGGTGGGACATTTGTGAGGTAAATAGATCATAAGGGCAGAGTCTTCATGAATGGGATTAGTGCCCTTATATGAAGAGGTCAGAACTGGTTAGTTTTCTTCCTGCTTTATGAGAAAACAAGTCAGCAGTCTGCAACCCGGAAAAGGGGCCTCAGCAGAACCAGACCGTGCTGGCACCAAGACAGGGCTTTCAGGTTCTAGAACTGTGAGAAATATTTGTGTTATTGATAGGCCCCTCTGGTTTATGATGGGGGCTTCCCTAATGGGAAGTTAAGGCTATTTACTCTGGCAACTTGGTGGCTCAGACAGTAAAGAATCTGCCTGAACTGCAGGAGACCTGGGTTAGAACCACGGGTTGGGAAGATCCCTGGAGAAGGGAATGGCAACCACTCTAGTATTATGGTTTATGATATTTTGTTAAGTGCTAAGTGAAGTCGCTCAGTTGTGTCCGACTCTTTGTGACCCCATGGACTGTAGCCTACCAGGCTCCTCTGTCTACGGGATTTTCCAGGCAAGAATACTGGAATGGGTTGCCATTTCCTTCTCCAGGGGATCTTCCCAACCCAGGGATTGAACCCAGGTCTCCCGCATTGTAGGCAGACGCTTTATCGTCTGAGCCACCAGGGAAGTCAGCCCAAATTGACTAAAATATTCCCTCAGGAAAAATAAGATGCACCTCTGTGTGCCTAATGGGTTGCAACTACCATCTTGTCTAAAGGTGAAGAGATTATCCCCAGTACAATTGCACTGCCTAAGAGTAAGGGAGCAGGTTAGACATTAGATTCTCTGCAGAAATGAAAAGCCCAGTCCCCACCCCTGCCTTCTTTTTCAGACTGTCTCACCTTCTTGGCTCCTTCTTCTGTCTTTGAATGAAACAGTGTGATTCTGGTACTCCAGAGAGAAAAGGCCCGGAAAACAAAGACTGCGACTTATGACAAAACTGGAAAAGAGTTTTGTTTTCCACAAACAAAAGAAAAGAGGTATTTTGTGAATACCTCACAAGAGTTACCTTGTGAAAAGAGTTATTTTTCACAAATGAAGTCTTAAGCTTCCCTGTCCAAAATTGGCAGTTGTGAGTGACACTGGCAAATATTACTGTACTCTTACTGGGAGAAAATTCTAAAGAAAGAAATAGTAAAAAAAAAAAAAAAAAATACTAGGGGGACTTCCCTGGTGGTCCAGTGGTTAAGAGTCTGAGCTCCCAATTCAGGGGGCCCAGGTTCGATTCCTGATCAGGGAACCAGATGCCACAAACCTCAAATAAGAGTTCACGTGTTACTGAAAAAAAAAAAAAAAAAAAAGAGTTCACGTGCTGTAACAAAGGTTGAAGATCTCATTGCATGCCACAACTCAGACCTGGCACAACCAAAAAAAAATAATAATAATAATAATAGCAAAGATTACTGTCTTAGGCAAAATCATCACTCTCGTGGAAGCTGGACTGGACAGGAGACAGCGAGCAGAGCAGGTGAAAACCTCCTAGTGGAAGCCCAACCATATATCAAATATGAATCGGAGTCCTTTGGTGTGACCATACAAGGGAGACACGGTAGATGATACATGTCTTGTTATGAATGCCCTGTTTGCTGGGATTGCTTTTCACTAGGTCCTTTTCAGCAGGAACCACAAGTCACACTGTTCTGAAAACCATTGTGATCCCTCTTTTCGGAGTTGTTTCCACGTCTCAGGCTGACATTTAGCTCCTCTGGGCCCACTGACGGCGGCCCAGTGACCCTGACCTCTCTTGAGAGACCTAGTCCTTTTTGCAGAGCTCAGATGCCCAACTCTAATTTGCTTCTTAAGAGACAGCAGGACCCTGGGGTCAGACTTGAGCAGCTCCTCAGAGCTCCAGATATCCACCACACAGAATGAAGGCTCACACAGGCAGAGACAGTGATTCACAGTGTCAGAAATCGGAGCCTCCAATCCTAAATTCATGAGTTGAATAAGTATTAGTGGAGCTGAGCATGGGGGAAAACGTGAACACGGTAGCTTCAGCATGGATTGCTAATCTGTTTCTTTGTGCAATTCCTGTCCTTGTGGAAAGTAGGAGTTGGACTAGAGACACTCTGCAAGTTGCCGTTGACATTTCATAAGAATAACAAATGCACTAAGCTCCTTATAATCTTTCTCTTTTTTATGAAAGTAATGTCATCAGTCAAATCTTCATTGATCATTCATTGTGTGCCTTGGCATTTAGCAGTGGGCTGGGGACTTTAAAAGGCAAGGCTCCTACTCTCCAAATGGTTCCATGTGCTGAACTGCAACACATATTTAGCTAAATGAAGTATCAGAGAAAGCAGAAATCAAAGTGAACAGGAGTGGTCAGAGGAGGGGTGACGATTTGTGTTGTGCCTTAGAATTGGGAATAATAGAGGAAATGTTCTTATTATTATTAGGAACAGTGTCTTTTTCAAGGTAGAATTGAGTCTACCAGTGACCCTCTTCATTCTATGCAAAAACTGTGTCTGCACAGTGACTCATCTAAAAAAAATGTTTCTTCTCTCATGGAGTGGATTCATCACAGTTATTTAATGATTGCCCCCCAAGAAATTAGCTAAGATCTGGGTCAGGTCATGAAAGCATAGGTATCAACATACTTCAAGAATATTACCATGGATTCCATACCATTGTGTACTTATTATATGTTACATAGGCAATACCCATATTACTTCTCCTTGCATTAGAGAGTGAAATAAGTCTACCTTTTGGTCCCAGAGTTTTTCATAGTCAAGGTTCTCACATGTCATCTTCTATTCAGATAAAAGTCCTAGTCTGTGATGTAAGCTAAGATACTCAGGTCCCTAAAGGACAAGAGATTAAAGGAGGAGATCTAGTTCTGTTCTGCTCAAGGGCTGAAGGTATAGGAAACATCACATTTTCCTAGCACAGAGAGCCCACAGGAACCTGTCTGGGACAGAAGCCCAGCATTCCCCATCAGCAGACCTGGAGATCCCAGTTGTGAAGGGCCACCAAGCTGGCCAGTATTACTGTGGAGCTGACAATGGCCACAATCCTATCCAGAGCAAGGTGATGAATATCCCTGTGAGAAGTAAATTTCACGCTCATTCATCTCAGACAGAAATCCTCAAACCAAGAGCCAGGAGTCATGAGGAAATTCCAGGAGATCCCAGCGATCAGTGCTGTGGAGAACCAACAACAATTTGAGGATGGGTTTCCTTTACAAGTTCAACTGCTGACAGCTTTCTTTCCATGGAAGAAAACACAAAGGGGGCTGGCTTGGCATTAGAAACAAATAAGATGAGAAAGACAAATGATCATGTCTCTAGACAATACCCAGAATTATATTTCCCCAAATTTCTAAAGATACTGTTGAGGAAACAACCTCTGATAACACTAGTGGGGATGAGGGAATGAAGGAATACACAGTGACCGAGAGCCAGGCTCCTTGCTGAGAGCTTGGTGTGGGAATTTGTGAGTCTAATAATGGGCATCACCAGTCCTCTCTGATAGCCCCACTTTGGGCCTGTTAATTCCAGTGTCTTGTCCTGTCCTCACCCTCAGGGTTCCCAGGACCCAGCCAGTCCTGGGGGATGTGGTGGAACTTTGCTGTCAGGTTTGAAGCTGCTCCCGCATCTTCCCAGTCCTGTACTGGCTTTATCATGAGGACATCAGTCTGAGGAACAACTTAGCACCCTCTGGAGGTGGAGCATTTCTCAACCTCTCCCTGACCACCGAACATTCTGGAAACTACCATAAGGCCGACGGAGGCCTGGGGCTCCAGCTCAGTGAACTGGCCCGACTCTTTGTCGCAGGTGGGTTGATGGTCCCTGGATACAGAAAATGAAAGTGAAAGTTGCTCAGTCGTGTCCAACTCTGCGACCCCATGGACTATACAGTCAATGGAATTCTCCAGGCCAGGATACTGGAGTGGGTAGCCTTTCCCTTCTCCAAGGGACTTTCTCAACTCAGGGATCGAACCCAGGTCTCCCACATTGCAGGCGGATTCTTTATCAGCTGAGCCACAAGGGAAGCCCAAGAATACTGGAATGGATAGCCTACTCTTCTCCAGTGGATCCTCCCAGCCCAGGATTCGAACTGGGGTCTCCTGCATTGCAGGCAGGTTCTTTACCAACTGAGCTATCAGGGAATCCCCGGATACAGGGATAGTATTATAATCAATGACTTTTTATTGGTAATACATAAGAACTTCAGAAAAGAGGTGAAAGTATCTAGGTGATGCTGGCTAAGTGGGAGGAGTTGGAGAAAATGAGCTCATTCCAAGTCTGACTGCTTTTATTCTCTGCACTAACCTGAAAAGTACACACTATATTTAGATAAAATTACATGAATTTATATTTACCGTTCCTGCATAGTATCAGCAAGGATTCCAGGGCCCATTACTGATATAGATTGGATTTGAAAAAAACAGAGAAAAGAAAAAAGAAAACCTTCAAAAATTTGCTCAATTATTTTTATGCTTCACAATTTTCTAAGGTTCCATGCAGTGGGCAATGTTGCTATATTACTAATTTTGCAATATGTCATTTTCCCCTGCATGTAGTCACTTGAGACTAAAATCATTAACACATTCTTCCATGCTTGACTTTTAAATAAAAAGTCCAATTATTAAATGTAATTTAACAATTTCAATAGACAAAATTAGTTTATACTCAATGGAGTAGGATATAATAAGGAGTTATATTTAAATAAATTAAAACAACTTTGTACAATATTTTCTCTTTTACTTATCCATTTCTTTTCAGTTACCCTTCTCATTACAAGAAGACAGACTCCTTTATGAATTCATGAATTTATTTTACAGATCATAAGTGGCCATCTACACGTACATGTCTGGTGGTTTACACTGGGTATGGGTTGGGACCTCGGCCAGAACAGTCAATTAGAGAGTGAATGTAAATGTGATCTGGATTCTTGGGTAGTGTGGTGGCCTCAGGGTAGGCCTCAGGGTAGGCCTTTTTACATGTTGGCTTAGGCGTCCAAAAAAAAAAAAAAAGTGTGATAGTGAATCTACAACATCTCATCAACTAATTTAAAAATTACCAGTGTCACTTCCACCACAATTTCACTGGAAATGCAGGAGATGCCAATTTGATCTCTGGGTGGGGAGGATCCCCTGGAAGAGGACATGGCAACCCACACTAGTATTCTTGCCTGAAAAATCCCATGGACAGAGGAGCCTGGCAGACCACGGTCTATGGAGTCGAAAAGAGTCAGATATGACTGGGCAACTGAGCACAGTGCCCAACAAGGGCTTCCCAGGTGGCTCAGTGGTAAAGAATCTGTCTGCCAATGCAGGAGACCCGGGTTCAGTCTCGGTCAGGAATATCCCCTGGAGAAGGAAATGGCAACCCACTCCAGTCTTCTTGCCTGGAAAATACCATGGACAGAGGAGCCTGGTGGGCTACAGTCCATGAGGTTGAAAGAATCGGACACAACTTACTGATTAAACAATAACAACAACAGTGTCCAACAAACTTGTCTGGATGCAAAGAGAGGGAGTATAGACTCCACTTCTAAATAAAGGAACTGTCAAAAATTTTACAACCATATGTATTTTTTTAATTGAAGTATAGATGGTTTACAATATTGCATTAATTTCAGGTGTACAACACAGTGATTTGTTTTTGTTTTGCAGATTATATTCCATTATAAATTATCACCATATATTGAATATAATTCCCATACTATACAGTAAATTCTTATGGCTTAACTATTAAATAGTTTGTATATATTAATCCCATACTCCTAGTTTATCCTTCCGTCCCTCTCTTTCTTGTTTGGTATAGATTACTTTGTGTTATTTTTTAGATTAGATGTATAAGTGATATAATTTGTCTTGGTCAGACATTTCACTAAGTGTAGTAGTTTCCAGATCAATCCATGTCACTGCAAATGGCAACATTTTATTCTTTTTTATATTACACTCATATTTTAAACATCTCCACACACTCACCAACATGAATTCCAATCCATGCCTCCCAATCTCACAGCTGAGTCGTGCAGTCGTGTCTGACTCTTTGTGACCCCAAGGACTGCAGTACACCAGGATTCCCTATCCATCAACAAGTCCTGGAGCTTGCTCAAACTCATGTCCATCGAGTCAGTAATGCCATCCAATTATCTCATCCTCTGTTATCCCCTGCTCCTGCCTTCAATCTTTCCCAGCATCAAGGTCTTTTCTAATGAGTCAGTTCTCTGCATCAGGTGGCCAAAGTATTAGAGTTTTAGCTTCAGCATCAGTCCTTCCAATGAATATTCAGGACTGATTTCCTTTAGGATGGCCTGGTTTGATTTTCTTGCAGTCGAAGGGACTCTCAAGAGTCTTCTCCAACACCACAATTCAAAAGCATCAATTCTGCAGCACTCAGCTTTCTTTGTGGTCCACCTCTCACATCCGTACATGACTACTGGAAAAACCATAGCTTTGACTAGATGGACCTTTGTCGGCAATGTCTCTGCTTTTTAACATGCTGTCTAGGTTGGCCATAGCTTTTCTCCTAAGGATCAAGCATCTTTTAATTTCATGACTGCAGTCACCATCTGCAGTGATTTTGGAGCCCAAGAAAATAAAGTCTGTCACTGTTTCCAGTGTTTCCCCATCTATTTGCCATGAAGTAATGGGGCCAGATGACATGATCTTTGTTTTTTGAATGTTGAGTTTTAAGCCAGCTTTTTGACTCTCCTCTTTCACACTCATCAAGAGGCTCTTTATTTCCTCTTTGCTTTCTACCAGAAGGGTGAAACCATCTGCATATCTCAGATATGCAGAAACCTCAGATAACCATCTGCATATCTGAGGTTATTGATATTTCTCTCAGCAATCTTGATTCCAGGTTGTGACTCACCAAGCCCAGCATTTCAGACGATGTACTCTGCATATAAGGTAAATAAGCAGGATGACAATATACAGCCTTGACCTACTCCTTTTCTTGTTTGGAACCAGTCCAGTGTTTCAGGTTCTAACTGTTGCTTCTTGACCTGCTTACTAGAAGTATAAAAACATGCACCTTTTATTAACCAACACTTTCATAAAGCTGTTGTGTTTTTAGCATTTTCAACATAACCATATCTCTTTGTAGTCTATTAGTTGCAAGTCCAAGAATCTAAAGAATTTCTCCAAATGATATATGATACTGATCCTCACTCATACTCTACTAGCCAAAAATTATTACCAGTGCCCAAGCTTTAGAGCCCTGCTGCATAACTGTTGCATCCATTGTCAAAAACAATGTGTCATACAATTAAAAATTCATTAAGAACATAGACATCATGTAAAGTGTTCCTTCAATAATAGAAAAAGAAAGGAAAGGAGGAGGAAAGGAAGGAGGAAAGAAGAGAAGGGAAGAAGAAAATAAAGAAAGCATGATGGAGAACCCACCAGACTCCTTTCAGCTCCTGTGATACTATAGTTTAAGGAGAGAAAGGAACATCATACATGTTGAGTCCTGCCCCAGGCCACAGGTGAGATGCCTTGCAAGGCCACAGAAGCAGAGCCCAAGGTCATCTCTGAAGCTGAATGAGACCCACTGTAACCATTGCCAAAAGCCCTTGATTATCAGTAGCAAGCTTCTTGACTCCTAGTTAGGCAAGGATGTCCACTCCAAGAAACACCCTATAGTCTCCCAACCAATCACCTAATGCCAACCTTCCAGCAGGAATTTTCTTTGTCTTGAGGCCATAAGAATTAGCTATTAAACCACAAAAACTGTCTGCTCTCCCTGGTCTGTCAGGAGGTCAGCCCTCTGTGCTCACAGTGCCCACTTTATCTCTGTTCTTTATTCTTAATAAACTTACTCCTTTCTGCAGTACTCTGTGCCTGGAAATTCTTTTCCAACCTGCACTTGGACTGCCTCAACAATGCAATCACATAAATACATACAGAAAAACAAAATTTGGTAACTGTCATGGGGGGAAAGAATAGAAAGACATTTGCTTAAAGAGGACTTCTTTCCCTTGTAGCCTCAGGATGGCCTCCTCAAAGAAGGGAAACTTGATCAGAGATTTCTCTGTTTCTAATATAAAAATGTCTTTGAATGGTCATAAGTTTCTATCCTACTGAGAATGGTCTGTCTCTATGTGTAGAGCATGCTTTCCCAGCAGAGGTGATATCAACCTCAAGGCAGCAAAAACTGGTCCTTTTAGAGGTGAAAAAAAATCTTATTTTTTATGTATAAAGCATATATAATAAATACATAAAGATATACAGCATATCTGTGCTATTGCTTCATACAGTAGGGAGGTGGTTAGGAAAAAAAAAAATCTAAATAGGCCCTTTGGGATGTGCTAATGAAATAAATGTCAAGAAATCCTGGTCTAGAGTTTTTCATAGTTTCTTTAAAAAATAATTATTAAATGCCTCCCTGCAAGAGAAAATTGGTAGAGGCACAGGGGATACAATGTTGGTAATATAAGCATGGGCCCTTAAATGTTAGCTGAGGAAAAGACATAAAAGCAAGCAAGAAAACAGAGGAAATAATTACAAATTATGCTGTGAAAAAAGGGTACAGAGGCCTGAAATAGAAAATAAACAGCTGATCTCTTTGAAAGTTTAGGGAAGGCCTCTCTGATAAGGGCTCTGGCTTTAAAAACAGAAGTTTCACAGTATGAGGCCTAACACCTGGTCTTTCCTTTGTAAGACAAACACCTAACTTAAACTTTGTTTGCTGAGGCATCCACTTCAAAGAACTACTTTGAATAAACATGTTTCCAGCCACTGGATAAAAAGGCAGCATGAAAGCCCATCCCCCAATCCCAGACTTCTTAGTTTTAGAGACATTGGTTGATTTTCATAACTGACAATTTGGGCTTGCTTTTTTTTCCCTCTCTCTTCTTGTGCTTTAAATTCTGGCTTTTATGTTTTAAATTCACCAATAAGGACTGAGCCCTCAGAAACACTAGGCTCCTACCTCCCCATTAATAAAAGCAGAACCCCAGGCGCTAGACCTCATAGTATAGTTTCAGGCGTGCCACGTGCTCTCCCAGATCTGTGAGTAATAAACTTTTTCTTTTCAAAGTTTTTTCGTGCTTATTGCTGAGGGTTGTCAACTACAAATTGGCACTTGCCATCTACCTCTACAAGGATCAAATCATGCGCTGTTGCAGTTGCCAATTTTCAATACCCTCTGAAAGGAGTTCAGGGTGGAGATCAGAAATGAGGCACTCTGTGCTCAATGGGGGTGAGACTGGCTGGACAGGTCTTCAGATAGTTAGATATTTTCAGGAGCCAATTTTATGAGCCTAATTCTTGTATCTGCTCATATCTAGAAAAGCACATGATGATGACTGTTCCTTACAACTAGCAGAAAGCTTCACGAGACTAGTAGAAGTCTTCTGGAAAAATGTGTGCTTGATTGTAGATATTCCCCCTTCACCAAAATCACATATATACCGACCTTTCCCCACTGCCTCTTTGGAGAAGTTTCTCAGAGCTATCTGACATGCTGTCTCCTGGGCTGCAGTCCTTATTTTGCCCCCAAATAAAGCTTAACTCACAATTTTCACATTGCGCTTTTTTCTAAGTCAACAGTATGTCTTGAGATCATAATCAGAACCACAATGTTCTGCCCAGCCACACCACTCATTATATAGGCTGGGTGTTTGAGTGCTAAGTCCCTTCAGTTGCCTCTGACTCTTTGAGACCCTATGGACTGTAGCCCATCAGGCTCCTCTGTCCATGGGATTCTCCAGGCAAGAATACTGGAGTGGGTTGCCATGCCCTCCTCCAGGAGATCTTCCTGACCAAGGAAACTGTGTCTCTTATGTCTCCTTCATAGGCAGGTGTGTTTTTTTTTACCACTAGTGCCACCTGGGAAGCCCAGTTATAGGCTGAGGTGGGCACAAAACAATTTCCTATTTAATTCTTGTTCATTTATCTCCTAATTTGCGCAGATCTGGGAGGAATTTAGGGACAGACCCTTTACCTAGTCTGTGAATTAAAAAAAATAAAAAAAATCCTCTTCAAAAACTTTATGCCAATGCGCCAAAAGGTTTTCATGTCTGCTTTGACACTTTGACTCTTTGCGACTCACACCACAAATCATAGTGGTACACCACAATCTATATTAGGATTAGTATGAATTCAAGGTAATGAGGGTTTTCCCCTTTAAAAAATGGAAAAAAAAAAAAAAGTTATTTAAATACTAGCAAACCCATAGCATGACTAAAGAACCCAGCATAACCTTGGAGACAATTCTCCTAAGAGAGCTGAGCTGATTGAGAGCTGTTGAAAGATGACTGTCAACATCTGAAAATGCACAGCTGCTGGGGTTGAAATACAAACAACATTAAAGAAGGTAGCTATGTTAATTTTTCAGAACCCAATGTGAAATATGATTCTTTCAATTCCCTTTTTCTAATTCTTGCAGATCTCCTCTGAGTACCTCCCTTCTGTCTTCTTTGTGGATGGAAAATAAGCCCAGCTTTGGTGAGACAGATTTGCCCTGCCCTCAGCCACGCCAGTTCCCCATGCTTCTGTGGCTGCTGCTGCTGCTGCTCCTGGGTGAGTAGATGGGTTGGACTGGACAGGGGCCTCTGTTCCTAATATCAGCCAGGGAAAAAACAAGGAACTTCTGTCTCTGCTTCTACTCAGGGTTCAGAGACATATAGGAAGTGTCAACCAAAAGAAAAATGTACAACGTAAAAGTGAGTTAAGATTTATTCGGGAACCTTACTGAGGACCATCAACCAGGAGACAGCCTCTCAGATAGATCGGAGGAACTGCTCTGAAGAAGTAAGGCAGAAACCAGGATATATATAAACTTTTTTGCTGGGAAAAACATGTAGTCAAGCATCAAAAGATCACTGCTGATCACAAAGAACAGGAATCTCAAGTTAGCAATTGAAATGCTTTTCAATATATGGGAAGATGAAAAAGTCGAGTCATTTGAATTTTTTTTCTTAGTATTCAGCTTAACTATCTAAAGATAACTAAATCCAAGGCACAGAATGTTTTCTTTTCTTTCTTTTTTTTTTTCATCCTGAATTGTCCTCTGAGCCTACTGCCAATGGGCAACCACAGCAGCTAATGGCTTGATCCTTGTAGGCCTGGAATAGCAAGCAACAGTTTTTTCCTTACAGTGCCCTTTGTTAGTCATAAATTTGACCAAGGTTTCGGAGGCGTTTCATGATAGATTTATCCCGTGGTGCTAAGAACGCTTACTCCTAATTAAGGCAAAGATCTCCATGATAGGCCATTCATGTACTATATCTGGATTAGGCCCTGTTAGTAACTTAAAGTTCTCTAGACCATCTATCTTACTTGTCTATTATGATCCAGGAAATGTTTTTCCCTTGTTACTTTTCCCCATGTCTAGAGTTGCACGATTACAATTGTTCTGTATAGAGTTATATGTGTGATCATTGCTTCAAGACTTTTAGCCATCATTAATTTTGTTGGAGGCTTAACTATGCACAGTAGGTATTGTTGTCAAGGGACAACAATTTCACAAAATAGACAGAGTATAAGTAACAGAACTAGGAACATTAATAGGGTCAGACTAGAGCAGAAACAGAAGCAAAGCATAGTTTGAAAACAACAAAGAGAGAACAGATTAAAATGATTCCTATAACTAGGTATAACCTGGATCACAATAAGTCATGAAGTCCAGAGTGGGGCCAGCGGCAAAAGCCAAATTCTGGAGGATCAGGTAGAGAGAAAACTATAAATGTTTCATATTTGTTTACAAAGGTATACGTTATCAATTGGTTGTAAGTCATAGTGTTAAAGGAAAGGTTTTCTGGAAAAATAAGGATGAAAAGTCAGCAATACTTCAGAAAAAATATAAATTATAGGGACTTCCCTGGCAGTCCAGTGGTTAGGAGTCCACACTTCCAGTGCAAGTGGTGCAGGTTCGATCCCTGGCTAGGGAACTAAGATCCCACATGGTACATGGCAGTCAAATTTTTTTTTAAAAAAATTGTATTTATTAGCTATTTCAGTCCCATAAATTGATTCTTATTGATCTGGATGAAATCATCATTTTTTTTTTTTTTTCGTTTTGCAATTTCTTACCCAGTTCAGTGGTATGATTTAAAAGTCATCAGAAAACTTATTTGTTAAAAAGTCCTTTTTGTGAATCTTCTTAAAGATCTTCATTTTGTAAAACCATCAGAGTAAAACAATGACTGCCTATAAAAGACAACAGATTTTAAATGGCATGGTTAAATATCTGATTGCAATGTAATTGACAAAGAATATACAATATTTTGCAACATACAACATTTTGAGATAATAGTTAGAATGATAACTAATAACATTATACCAGGATATATCAAATTTTTAGAAATTTCATATAGTTTTTGGAATCTCCATGTTAATGACATATATCCATATAATAAAACCTAAGAAGTTTTATCACCACTTATTTGACAATATTTCCCATGTATTAATAATTTAACATACCCAACAAACCTAATTAGTTTAATATTTCTCTTTACTTTGAAACATCTCAAAGTTAGCTAGATGTCTAAAGAACTTCATTTGGAATTTGACGTGGGAAGTTCATTAAAGATACTAAAAACTTTTTAAAATATTTGGTAAGTACGACCATAGGTCACTGTGAAACAATACTTATTCACCCAACTAAAGTGATAATAAAAGATTTTAAAGGCAAATACAGACAGAAAGTTACAACAAATTACTTAAAAGGTAAAGAAACTTTACAATCCGTTAACAAAAGCAGATCAATATTCCAAAAAAACTGTTCTCTGAACATAAAAAAAAAAAAAAATTCTAGCTTTGTACCAGCTTACTTTTAATATTTAAATTTATTTACTAAAGTTTTATTTTAATCTTAGCCAGTCCTGACCATGCACAAAACTCTTTTAAAGCTCCTTTCCCACAAACTTTCTATAACTTTCGTTTTTGCTTTCAGATTTTGCCCTGGGATTTTTCTTTCTTTTTTTCTCTCCAGAATAAAATGACTACTTTTTTCCACAACAAAATGACTTTCCATTCTTTATGTCCTTTTCCTTTTACACAAAGATATTGCCCTTAATTATTTTAGTACTTTAGATTTTATATAAATTAGAATTCTTAACTTTTAAGTACCTTAATTTCTAGTAAACACTAAGAAGTAAGAAATGATGAACTGTCTTTTACATTAGCATTCTGTAGATTGGAAAGCATAAATATTATTTATGATTCCTAAAAATTTGTGCTTTTTATAGGATATTTTTTAGTGTGGCACCAAAATTTTTATTAATAGTTCTAAGTATCTATAGTTTCTCTGTAAAATGAAGCCTATATTTAGTAATCAATTTTCATTATTTTATTTGCAAATGATCTGACAATAAATTTTCATCATTTGAATTCACTTAGAAAAATTCTAAAGCTTTAAGATATCAAAAATCTGGAAAAAAATTTTCAAGTAGATGTACCATAAAACACAATTATTTCTTAAGTGTTCACCTCAAAATTCTTACCCCATTTGTATCTATTAAATTAATTTGTTTTCAACAATTCTGTTTAGCTTATGCATGAAAACTTTATGAGATATGAGACCAAGTCATCCATCATCTCAAGCTATTTTTCTTGCTGATAAATTTTATAAGAGATAATATGATCTTATTTGAATTTTAGTAAAACTAAGTGTAATAAAAATAAAACATGTCTGTATTAATTAAACCAACAAACTTGAATATAATACCTAATATTAATTTAATATTGAATATTTCCCAGATAGTGTGAATTTTAAATTCACTTGGGTAAGTTTCTAAAACATTTAAAAATATTTAATTAGTAAGTGTCTACTTTTAAGCCAATTAAATAGAGAGCTGTTATATATTTAATTTTGATAATATTATCTGAAGGTAAAGATATATCATCTGTATAACATACGTAATTCAGTTCAGTCTCTCAGTCGTGTCTGACTCTTTGCGACCACATGGACTGCTGCCCACCAGGTCCCCCTATTCATCACCAATTCCTGGAGCTTGCTCAAACTCATGTCCATTGAGTCGGTGATGCCATCCAACCATTTCATCCTCTGTTGTCCCCTTCTCCTCCAGCCTTCAATCTTTTGCAGCGTCAGAGTCTTTCCCAAGGAGTCAGTCCTTCATATCAGGTGGCCAAAGTATTGGAGCTTCAGCTTCAGCATCAGTCCTTCCAATGAACATTCAGGACTGATTTCCTTTAGGATGGACTGGTTGGATCTCCTTGCAGTCCAAGGGACTCTCAAGAGTCTTCTCCAACACTGTAGTTCAGAAGCATCAATTCTTCGGTGCTCAGCTTTCTTTATAGTCCAACTCTCACATCCATACACAACTGCTGGAAAAACCATAACTTTGACTAGAATGACCTTTGTTGGTAAAGAAATGTCTCTGTTTTCTAATACGCTGTCTAGGTTGATCATAGCTTAACTTCCAGAGAGCAAGCCATCTCAGGAGACAAGAGAGCCAGCAGTTTGAGTTTTAAGAGGTCTCTTTTTTCCTTTTTTCCCTCTTCAGCTTCAGATTCTACCTGATTAAGTTAATTAGGCTCAGTCTCAGGTCATTGTGAGTTGTATTTTCTGATTTGTAGCCATCTGAGGGACGAAGACTGTTGCTTTTAATTCCCCAAAGAACTGGTCTGCTGCCTAAATGATTTTAAAAAGTTGATTTGCCCAGCTACATCCAGCTATATTTTCTTTAATTTACTTTTTTTTTAATCAACAAGATGATATTCAGCTAAACTGAAAGTCAAGAGTTCTATATTCTAGAACTTTAGGATTCAATTTATTATGTCTTCAAAAGTGTATATAAAATATTCAATAAGGACACTCTTTGTGAGTTGACGAGTTAAACATAGCAATTTATCCTAGAGAGAAAAAAAAAAATTATTGCTTTTATTAGTCCCTGAATATTAGCCCCAGTTTTTACTTTATACTGTGTGGTCTCAGGTAACTCTATTGGTTTCTTTTAGTATGTTTAACTAATACTGCCCAAGGGGCAGATGTTTATGTCCCATCTTATAATACGAGGCAAGGGAAGCATTGCTCAGAGATGTAATGTCTATTCCACATTACAATTAGGTGAAAGAGATGTAACCATCTTCTTGAAAGCTCATTCAAATACTCCAGTTTTTATAAGATTTCATCTCAGTTTTATAACTCCTATACCTTTAACTTTAGCTTCCCTCCATCAGGACCCCATCAACAAGTCTTGGTCTTAAAAGGAGTCCTGAAACTCTCCTTTTTACCGCCCTGGCCATTTAATCCATTTGTGTGTAAAATGTTTTTGGGTCACCAGTGAGGGGTCAAGCCCAGGGACACAGGCCCTTTTGACAGTCTTCACTTGATTAATTGATCTCACTGTTGTCCCAAGTAAATGCTAGTCAGGTATCTCAGCGTAATTTTCTTCCAGCCTTTAAATTTTGTTTTTGTTGGTCCTTTAATGGACTGGAACCTGGTGGTCCGGAGTCAACAATAAGAAAGTAAGAGAGAGAAAGAGGCTGCTATCCCCTGGTTTACGCGGAAAGCCAATAGAGTCCCGTTCTTAGGGCTCGCGCTGCTGCACGTAGGCACCAGGCACCCTCTCGAGTGGGTGAAGGCACAGTGCGCCTTCTCGAGAGGGTCTTAGAAGCCCGGGCAAGAAAGTGAGCTCAGCGGGCCTCCGTGCTCCAAGGAATTAGCCAGAAATAGAGATATGTATATATAGAGAAAGACAGAAAGAAAGAAAGACACGGGGACCTAAGCTCTGATGGAGCAAAGGTGTTTTAATCAACATGGCATGGGCATATATACTGTCTTACAAGGTGGTTATTCTCAGCAAAGATAAAGATGAAAATTCCAGATATACAAAACATAAGTCGATCCCTATTAAAGAGAGAGTTGCAAACAATCACCTTCTCATAAGGAAGAGGATACTTATCACTGTAATGAGAAATGCCTGGATTCCTCAGCCCCAGGAAAGGCGTGCCTCTCCTCTTAATTCCTGAATATTCAGGAATTAATAAGGGCCAGAGGGTTCCTGACAGATCCAAAACAGCACAGAGAATGCCTCTTGCTAAATGCTTCCTGACAGTTTTAAAACAGGGATAAGTAGAGTGAATTACACTGTTGCAGGGACCAACGGGGGGTCCCTTTGGTCTATCCAACCTCAGTTCAGTTCACTTCAGTTCAGTCGCTCAGTCGTGTCCGACTCTTTGCGACCCCATGAATCGCAGCACGCCAGGCCTCCCTGTCCATCACCAACTCCCGGAGTTTACTCAAACTCATGTCCATCGAGTCGGTGATGCCATCCAACCATCTCATCCTCTGTCGTCCCCTTCTCCTCCTGCCCCAAATCCCTCCCAGCATCAGGGTCTTTGCCAATGAGTCAACTCTTTGCATGAGGTGGCCAAAGTATTGGAGTTTCAGCTTCAGCATCAGTCCTTCCAATGAACACCCAGGACTGATCTCCTTTAGGATGGACTGGTTGGATCTCCTTGCAGTCCAAGGGACTCTCAAAAGTCTTCTCCAACACCACACTTCAAAAGCATCAATTTTTCGGTGCTCAGCTTTCTTCACAGTCCAACTCTCACATCCATACATGACCACTGGAAAAACCATAGCCTTGACCAGCAGACCTTTGCTGGCAAAGTAATGTCTCTGCTTTTTAATATGCTGTCTAGGTTGGTCATAACTTTCCTTCCAAGAAGTAAGCATCTTTTAATTTCATGGCCGCAGTCACCATCTGCAGTGATTCTGAAGACCCCCAAAATAAAGTCAGCCACGGTTTCCACTGTTTCCCCATCTATTTCCCATGAGGTGATGGGACCAGATGCCATGATCTTAGTTTTCTGAATGTTAAGCTTTAAGCCAACTTTTTCACTCTCCTCTTTCACTTTCATCAAGAGGCTTTTTAGTTCCTCTTCACTTTCTGCCATAAGGGTGGTGTCATCTGCATATCTGAAGTTATCGATATTTCTCCTGGCAATCTTGATTCCAGCTTGTGCTTCTTCCAGCTCAGCGTTTCTCATGATGTACTCTGCATATAAGTGAAATAAGCAGGGTGACAATATACAGCCTTGATGTACTCCTTTTCCTATTTGGAACCAGTCTGTTGTTCCATGTCCAGTTCTAACTGTTGCTTGCTGACATGCATACGGGTTTCTCAAGAGGCAGGTCAGGTGGTCTTTTCCAAAACCAGCTTGAACATCTGGAGGTTCATGGTTCATGTATGAATCATGGCTTGGAGAATTTTGAGCCTGGCTTGGAGAATTTTGAGCATTACTTTACTAATGTGTGAGATGAGTGCAATTGTGCGGTAGTTTGAGCATTCTTTGGGATTGCCTTTCTTCGGGATTGGAATGAAAACTGACCTTTTCCAGTCCTGTGGCCACTGCTGAGTTTTCCAAATTTGCTGGCATATTGAGTGCATCACTTTCACAGCATCATCTTTCAGGATTTGAAATAGCTCAACTGGAATTCCATCACCTCCACTAACTTTGTTCATAGTGATGCTTTCTAAGGCCCACTTGACTTTCCAGGATGTCTGGCTCTAGGTGAGTGATCACACCATCATGATTATCTGGGTCATGAAGATCTGTTTTGTACACTTCTACTGTGTATTCTTGCCACGTCTTCTTTATATATTCTGCTTCTGTTAGATCCATACCATTTCTGTCCTTTATCGAACCTATTTTTGCATGAAATGCTCCCTTGGCATCTCTAATTTTCTTTAAGAGATCTCTAGTCTTTCCCATTCTGTTGTTCTCCTCTATTTCTTTGCATTGATTGCTGAGGAAAGCTTTCTTATCTCTCCTTGCTATTCTTTGGAACACTCCATCCAAATGGGAATATCTTTCCTTTTCTCTTTTGTTTTTCACTATCCAACCTCAGGTAGTGTTAACTCAAAACCTTTGTTTTAATCCCATCAGCAGCTATTTTATTTATCTCATTTCCCAATAACCATCTAAAGATTTCCATCCTATTGAGATAAGCCCCTTTAAAATTTCCACCTTGTTAGAAAGAAGTCTCTTGACTTCCCCTCAGTTTCTTATTTCTCTGTTAATCTACCTATTTTACATTAATTAAGCAAATGTTTTATTAGCATCTTTAAGGCTTATTGAAGGGAACCTGATACCACAAATAACGCTTCTCCAAAAAGCTTTTGTTTGTTCATTTTTTTTCTAACTAAGGGAGTTTTTAAGATTAGGTGTTACATATGTGTAGTATTTGGAAAACTCAGAAGTGGCCACAGGACTGGAAAAGGTCCGTTTTCATTCCAATCCCTAAGAAAGGAAATCCCAAAGAATGCTCAAACTACCACACAATTGTACTCATCTCACACGCTAGTACAGTAATGCTCAAAATTCTTCAAGACAGGCTTCAGCAATACGTGAACCATGAACTTCCAGATGTTCAAGCTGGTTTTAGAAAAGGCAGAGGAACAAGAGATCAAATTGTCAACATCCTCTGGATCATCGAAAAAGCAAGAGATTTCCAGAAAAACATCTATTTCTGCTTTATTGATTATGCCAAAGCCTTTGACTGTGTGGATCACAAGAAACTGTGGAAAATTCTGAAAGAGATGGGAATACCAGACCACCTGGCCTGCCTCTTGAGAAACCTGTATGCATGTCAGGAAGCAACAGTTAGAACTGGACATGGAACAACAGACTGGTTCCATACAGGAAAAGGAGTACATCAAGGCTGTATATTGTCACCCTGCTTATTTCACTTATATGCAGAGTACATCATGAGAAACACTGAGCTGGAAGAAGCACAAGCTGGAATCAAGATTGCCAGGAGAAATATCGATAACTTCAGATATGCAGATGACACCACCATTATGGCAGAAAGTGAAGAGGAACTAAAGAGCCTCTCAATGAAAGTGAAAGAGGAGAGTGAAAAAGTTGGCTTAAAGCTTAACATTCAGAAAACTAAGATCATGGCATCTGGTCCCATCACTTCATGGGAAATAGATGGGGAAACAGTGGAAACAGTGGCTGACTTTATATTTTTGGGCTCCAGAATCACTGCAGATGGTGACTGCAGCCATGAAATTAAAAGATGCTTACTCCTTGGAAGGAAAGCTATGACCAACCTAGACAGCATATTAAAAAGCAGAGACATTACTTTGCCAGCAAAGGTCCGTCTAGTCAAGGCTATGGTTTTTCCAGTACTCATGTATGGATGTGAGAGTTGGACTGTGAAGAAAGCTGGGCAAGGAAAAAAATTGATGCTTTTGAAGTGTGGTGTTGGAGAAGACTTTTGAGAGTCCCTTGGACTGCAAGGAGATCCAACCAGTCCATCCTAAAGGAGATCAGTCCTGGGTGTTCATTGGAAGGACTGATGCTGAAGCTGAAACTCCAATACTTTGGCCACCTCATGCAAAGAGTTGACTCATTGGCAAAGACCCTGATGCTGGGAGGGATTTGGGGCAGGAGGAGAAGGGGACGACAGAGGATGAGATGGCTGGATGGCATCACTGACTCGATGGACATGGGTTTGAGTAAACTCCGGGAGTTTGTGGTGGAGAGTGAGGCCTGGCATGCTGCGATTCATGGGGTCATAAAGAGTCAGACACGACTGACTGAACTGATGTGTACTATTTTTCATAGGCAACAATAGAACAGCTCTTTATTTATTTATTTAATCTTTGACTAGCATTTTTATTTTTTTTCCTTTTATTTTTATTAGTTGGAGGCTAATTACAATATTTTAGTGGTTTTTGCCATACATTGACATGAATCAGCCAGGACATGGAAGCAACCTAGATGCCTATCAGCAGACGAATGGATAAGAACAGCTCTTTAATTTCAGAGTTCTCTAAAAATTTACCAGTTTAGACATTTCTCCTATTTAAAGAATCCATTGTCTGGCCATTGATGAATATTATCTTGTGAGCATGCTAAGTTGCTTTAGTTGTGTCCTACTCTGTGGCCCTCTGGACTGTAGCCTGCCAGGTTCCTCTGTCCATGGGATTTTTCAGGCAAGAATACTGGAGTTGGTTGCCATGCCCTCCTCCAGGGGGATCTTCCCAATCTAGGGATCGAATCCTCATCTCTTACATCTCCTGCATTGATAGATTGGTTCTTTACCACTAGTGCCACCAGAGAAGCCCTGAATAGTATCTAAATACTGATTCAAACTAATAAGACACAAGAGGCATTCTCAGAAGAGAATGCAAAGGATGCCACCTTCACAAGATACAGAAAGCTTATTCCCCAAAATAGTCTAAGAAATTAATGCCTTTGTTGTACAGGTAGACACAGCAAAGATTGAAATGACAAAGGCCCTTTATGGGCTAGGATTCTTTTTTTTTTTCCCCTTTCTTTTAATTGGAGGCTAATTACTTTACAATATTGTGGTGGTTTTTTGCCGTACATTGATATGAATCAGCCATGGGTTTACGTGTGTTCCCCATCCTGAAACCACTCCCTCTTCCCTCCCCATCCCATCCCTCAGGGTCGTCCCAGTGCACCAGCCCTGAGCACCCTGTTTCATGCGCCTAACCTGGACTGGTGATTTATTTCACATATGATAATATACATGTTTCAATGCTATTCTCTCAAATCATCCCACCATCGCCTTCTCCAAAAGTCTGTTCTTTACATCTCTTTTGTTGTCTCGCATATAGGGTCATCGTTACCATCTTTCTAAATTCCATGTATATGTGTTAATATACTGTATTGGTGTTTTTCTTTCTGACTTACTTCAGTCTGTATAATAGGCTCCAGTTTCATCCACCTCATTAGAACTGATTCAAATGCATTCTTTTTAATAGCTGAGTAATATTCCATCATGTATATGTACCACAGCTTTCTTATCCATTTGTCTGCCTATGGTTGTCTGTCTAGGTTGCTTCCATTTCTTGGCTATTGTAAACGAGGCTGAGATGAACATTGGGGTACAAGTGTCTCTTTCAATTCTGGTTTCCTCGGTGTGTATGCCCAGCAGTGGGATTGCTGGGTTGTATGGCAGTTCTATTTCCAGTTTTTAAAGGAATCCCCACACTGTTTTCCATAGTGGCTGTACTAGTTTGCATTTCCATCAACAGTGTAAGAGGGTTTCCTTTTCTCCACACCCTCTCCATCATTTATTGCTTGTAGGCTTTTTGATAGCAGCCATTGTGACCGGTGTGAGATGATACTTCATTGTGGTTTTGATTTGCATTTCTCTGATAATGAGCGATGGTGAGCATCTTTTCATGTGGGCTAGGATTCTTTATGACAAATTTTTCCAAGAGCTGGCATAGCCAGACAAAATGACTGCTTGAAATCCCAGTTGATTCAATTGCCTGCCAAATGTACACCATATGTATACCTTCCCATGGCAGAGACTTAGCTCTCAAAACACAGAATCAAATGCCTAAGAAGTCAAGACATAACATTTACATCTCAAAGGCACAAGGAGAGAAATGCAAGTTCCCCCTGGATGGGCTTTGTTCCTTTAAAGTCAGAAGTTTGAAAAGATGTTTTATCAGGCTGACTTTCTTCTAATCAGTCTTGAAATGTCAAAAGAAGCTTATCTTGGCCACTTTAGGACAAGATTTCCTTTGATTTCCAGTTAAGCAAGTACCTATAAGAATAAATTCCATAGGTACATAAACAAGGCTTGAGTGTTAGTTGGAGGCTGACTTTCTGTTGCCCCTCATTTCACCCAGTCTAGACCACTCAGTGTCTTTCAACTGAGTAAATCCTCATGGCTTTCAACCAGGCTCCCCCAGTATCTTTAAACTGGGATCAGGGGAGGCGGAGGCTAGATCCCTGTTGTATACCACAGAATAAAACTCAGGATCATCAGCCAATAATTGGGAGATCCAAGAACTAGGAGGGACTCACCCAAATTTGTCTAAGTTCACAGAGAAGAATGGGACAAGAGTTCTTGATGGTATCAGGGCTCCAGATCTTTGTAGAGTTCAGGCAAAGGAATGAAGTCTGTGATTACCAATGCCATTGAATGAAAGAGAATGAAAGAGAAGCTCACAACGTAAAATTTGAGTCAAGTTTTATTTGTGACCTTACTGAGGGACTATAGTCCAGAAGATAGCCTCAGATAGCTCTGAGGAACTGGTCTGAAGAAGTAAGGCAGGAGCCAGGACATACACACAAACTTTTTTGGTGGCGAAAACATGTAGTCAAGCATCAAAAGGTTACTGCTAATCACATGGAAGAGAAATCTTATAATTTTATAAGATTTATAATAATTTTAGTGCTTTTCTCTGTATGGGAAAACATAAGAATCATTTGAAAATTTCCCTTAGATATGTATCTTAACTATCTGAGGAGCCAATATACCCAAAGCACAGAATGTTTCCTGTCTTTCTTTGTCCTGAATTCCCTTCAGAGTACACTGTCTCTGGGCAACTGTGGTGGCTAATAGCTTGATCCTTGTACAAACTGGAATGGCAGGCAACATTTTTTTTTTCTTTATACAAGAGATGGAAAATGAGCAGAGTTGGGTCCCAGGAAAACTAAAAGACTCTACACATAACCAAAATGGCAAATCAAGTATATTACCCTTGGTTCCTCAACCAATTTTTTTTTTTTTTTTCATTTCATAGGAAGTTTGGATGTTTCTTTCTGTCAAACCCCCTCTATATCCCTCAAATAAATAATTATTTTCAACATTTAAGTGAGTAAGGGAAGATCTACTGAGAAATATGGCTCCCTTCTTGAGACTTGGAGCCATAATTTAACCAGAGATCAAAAAAGGAGGAGGAACAATGCCCAAGAAATGAGGGGAGAATAAGCCATTTCTACAAGCCCTTCCCTACATTGCTGAGTTCAGGCTAGAGAAGAGTGGAAAGGAATGAACTATGAACCTGCTAAGAGGGTTGTGGATACAAGTCATTCATATTTATAAACAAATTACAGGCTATTCTTTTTTTGTTTGTTTGAGGACTATGGGAATCATAGAATGGGGGTAAAGAAATGGGAAGAAAAATGGAAAGAGTGGTGGTGGCTGTGTTATTGGAACATTTCTTAAATTGTCTAAGTGAAATGTTTGAAAAATTTTGCTCTGTGCTAATCTTTAAATCTTGGCTCCCTCACAGCTCCTGGAAGAGATCAATCAGGTCAGTTTTCCCTTTTCTCTGTTCCTCCCAGTCTCTGGGCATTGGTCCTCCCAGCCAGCACTACCTGTCCCCATAAATGAGGCCTGTGGTAATGCACCAACATCAGTGGTGTTGCTACTCTGAGGTCAGCCCTGTTGTGATAGTGGGTGAGCAAACCCTCCTCTGATCTTTCCTGTCTTTAGTTCTTTCCCTATTACTGAATGCCACAGTGTAGAAGGGAAGAAAATGTTTGCAGAAGGAATGACAGAGGCAGGAAACTGAGGTTTAAAGAACCTCAGATCTAATCTCTATTCCCTAAGACCCCACCCTCTGTATGTCCAAGCTGGGGCCACTATCAAAGAACACAGAAATAGCTCCTATTCACAGAGGCCAAATCTTTATATATCTCCAAAAGAAACTCATGTCACTGAACTGTTTCAATTTCTGGTCCCATTGGTCATTTGCAATTATATACACAAATATGATTATGCAAGCAGTCCATGCCCCTTTGTTCAATCTTTTTTTGTGTGTCGTGTGTCAATTGCTGATTATGTTCACCTTAGGTGGAGAGTTGAAAAACTTTGCCCTCTCCATAAAATCTAAAATTAAGCAAGTTTTAAAAGAATTGTAAGTGAAAAAAATCTTGCTCATTAAATATTAACAACCAAAGAAGAACTGGTTTTTCAGTCTAGAAACTGCTTCCCAGGTTCATTTTCCCTTGACAAGAATGTATAGGACAAGAGCTTTCAGAATCAGCCCACTTACAGAGGCCCTCAACTATAGCTCAGTCTTCACCCATCTATAAATCATATCTCCTGAACTTTTCTGAGCCCATTCCAGGAATCTACCTCCCACTACCACTAGGCAAAAAAAAAACACAAAAAACAAAAAAACCCCACCAGATTTTGTATGAAGTATTTCTCCAAGTTAATACCTCCACATGGAGGTATTACTCCATTTCCAATCCTGTCCCTGATAGGAATTAGTCCAGAGAAACTTCTAGTTGCAGCTGGGCCTTTCCCTATGTTCCACCCACCTCCCATTCACCTTCACAGGCCTTCATCTTCCTATTTCCTCTTTAGGAGTAACTCCAAAAGCTTTCCTTCTCCTCAACCCTCTATGGTCCACAAACTTCCACAAAGACAAAATGACTCTCACATGCAGGGGTTCCCTTTCTCTACCCCAAGGAGACATATCTTGGTATTGTAATGAGAATTTGTTGAATAAAAAATCTGAAGAGATCCAAATAGACAAGACTGGGTATTACAAATGCAAGACCCAAAGATCTTCTCTCAGTGACCCCATACATGTGGATTTTTCACTTGGTGAGAAAGGAAAGGGGGTGGTTTCTGAACCTAAACCCCTGGGCAGCATGTCTAAGGGCTGGGCAAATGTAAAAGGGATTCAAGTCTGAAGAAAGATGAGGTATAAAATTCCTCTTTTAACAATATGCATGGGGATTTCTTAAGGACATTTTCTCCCTAGGACAAGGGAGAATTGGATTTGGGGACCATGTAGAAATATTGATGGAGGATATTTTCAGGGGTACAGGATTGTAGCTCTTTATGAGAAAACAAGAGTTTGAAGAAAGAAGCATCAAGGAATAAACCGAGTGTATTCCTCTACTCTTTGCAGACAAGCTGATCCTTCAGGCTCCACACTCTGTCTTTGAAGGAGATGAGGTTGTTCTCAGATGCCAGGCGAGAGAAGAAGCAAAAGAAATACATTTTTACAGAAATGAATATCAAATTCAACCAAACTTCACTGTAAAGTCAGTCTCCAGGAATGATGACAAATATCACTGTTCTGCTCTTATGAGAGGCTTTTGGGGATGGAAGAAAGAAAATTCAAAACATCTAACGATTCAAGTTCAAGGTAATGGCTGCCCTCCTGTGGGTAACATGACTCAGCGGGGAAACTGTGTGTGATGATTTAGCGAGTGGTTCATCAATGGGGATTTCATGAAATGCTTCCTGTTCTGGGAGGGAGATGGGAGGTGATTCCACCTGCTTGGGTCCCTGTGTTCTACTGGCTGATGCTGAGTGCTCATATGCATCTTTCCAGGATGCCTGAGCTGTGCTACCCTGAGAACTGTGTTTGTTCTTCCCTCTAGAGCTGTTTCCCCCTCCTATGCTGATAGCCAGACCCTCCTCACCCACAGAGGGGAGCCCAGTGACCCTGAAATGTGAGACGTGGCTCCCTCCACAGAGGTCAGACATTCAGCTTCGATTCTGCTTCTTCAGAAAAGACGAGGCTTTGGGGTCAGGCTGGAACAGCTCTCCAGAGCTCGAATTACCCACTGTGTGGAGTGAAGATGCGGAGTCTTACTGGTGCCAGGCAGAGACAGTGACTCCACGTATCAGAAAAAGAAGCTGGAGATCCCAGTTATATGTGCAGAGTGAGTATTTATGGAGTTGCTCTTCCAGAGTCAGAGCTGGGGAGATGAGAGCAGAGCAATGATGTTTCCTGCTCTCTGGGGCAGTGAACATAACTGAGAGGAGCTTTCTGCTATCCTGATATCCTTCTCATGTCAGGTTCAACACTGGCCTAATGTCCCTAGAACATTCTCTTCCATGTAACTAAGTCAATAGTAATTGTTGATCAACTGCTGGGTCCCCAGCCCTTTGGGGGTGACAGAGCCATACAGCATATGTTTTCTCAAGAGTCACAGATAATTAGAAGCACAGATGACTACATGCAGTCTTTAGAGGTCCCTATGCTTCTTCCATTTGTTGACCTAAACATATTCCAAAAGGAAAAGAGGACTTTAAACAGGAATTGGTGTAATCAGGAAAAAACGTGGGAAGATGGGGGTGAGACTGAAGAAGAGTCTTGAAGGATAGGAGAGGGATTTGAATTTCAGGACAGAAGTAATATTCTCAGAGTTCTGTTTCTTTTGAACAGAAGTAAGACCACTTTTATTTTGTGGTCATTGGTGAACCAAAGAGTCCTTAAGTATAAATGTCCATAAAATGTGACTGCTATCAATATTAGGTTTAAGATCAAGAACCCATCCCTGCATTCTCCAAGGATGGGAACTGTTGTGTGTGGTGCAAGGGTACCTTTATAATAACATACATGATTAATTCCCTGTTTCTCACTTTGGCCCCCTGCTTATTGTGTCTGCTGCTGTTGACTTATTCATGGCAGAACCAGCCTTCTCCTTGACCCTGAAGTTTCTGCCATGAGAATCTTCATGTGTCATCTTGTGTCCTCCCAGGAATCCCTGTGTCTGATGTAGATCTAGAGATCCAGCCCCCTGAGGGGCAGCTTACTGAAGGAGAAAATCTGCTCCTTATCTGCTCAGTAGCCAAGGGAACAGGGACTGTCACATTCTCCTGGCACAGAGAGGGCACAGTAAGAAGTTTGGGAAGAAAGACCCAGCGTTCCTTGTCGGCGGAGCTGCAGATACTCACTGTGAAGGAGAGCGATGCTGGGAGATACTACTGTGCCGCTGACAACATTCACGGTCCCGTCCTCAGTAAACTGGTCAGAGTCACACTGAGCAGTAAGTTCTCAATTCCTTCTATTCAGCCTCAGTTCACAAGCCAGGGTTTAGCTTATCAATTTGCCATGAAGCTCTTTGGAAGGAGGCAAAGGAATAGAGGTGTAAAGATTTAGAAGCTAACTAATGAATGGCAAAGATGACAAAAGCTGAAGACATCTTATGTCTTGTGGAGCAAACTGAAAACAGTAGTAGTGATGAAAGCAAAATCATCTAAGATTACTCTTCATGGTTCAGTTGGTATATCTATATTTAGGCTTCCCTGGTAGCTCAGTTGGTAAAGAATCTGCCTGCAATGCGGGAGACCAGGGTTTGATCCCTGGGTTGGGAAGATCCCCTGGAGAAGGAAATGACAATGTTGTCCAGTATTATTGCCTGAAAAATCCCATAGATAAAGGAGCCTGGCAGGCTAGTCCGTGGGGTCATAAGAGTTAGACACAACTTAGCAACTAAACCACCAACAGGCTTCTTGGGTGTGGTTATGTGTCTGGCACAGCATCAGAGTCCTCTGACAACTCTTTTGTATCTTTCAGTTCCAGTATCTCGCCCTGTCCTCACCCTCACGTCTCCTAGGATGAAGGCTATGGTGGGGGATGTGGTGGAGCTTCACTGTGAGTCCCAAAGTGGCTCTCCTCCTATCTTGTACCGATTTTATCATGAGAATGTCACCCTTGGAAGCAGCTCAGTTCCCTCTGGAAGAGCAGCCTTCAAATTTTCTCTGACTGCGGAACATTCTGGAAACTACTCCTGTGAGGCTGAGAATAGCCTGGGGGTCCAGCGCAGTGACAGGGTGATTCTCAGTGTCACAGGTGAGTAGGATATGCCTACAGCAGTTACAGACAAGAACAGAGTATGTCCTCTCCTTTGGGCTACCTGCTGGTGCGACATTCCCTCAGATGCCTTGTTTTTCTGCCTCTACTGGAGAGTCCTGGGATTCTTTCTTCCGACAATACATTCAGGAACTTAGGCCATTCCTAATGTTTTTCCTACATTTCTTGAGATGATCATATGGTTTGTATTCTTCACTTTATTAATATGGCATATGATGTTGATTGGTTTGCAAATGTTGAACCATCCTTGCATACATGGAATAAGTCCCACTTGATCATAGGGTGCGATCTTTTTAAAGTATTGTTGTGTTTCATTTACTAATAGCTTGTTGAGGATTTTTTGTGTCTATGTTATGTGAGATAATGGCCTATAATTTTCTTTGTCTGGTTTTGGTATCAGAATGCTAGCTTTGTAAAATGTCAGGAAGTAATCTTTTCTCTTCAGTTTTTTAAAAAAATATTTTGAGAAGAATAGGATTTAAATCATTTTTGACTATTTGGTAGAATTTAACCTGTGAAGTCGATGGGCATGAGCTTGAGTAAACTCCAGGAGCTGGTGATGGACAGGGAGGCCTGGCATGCTGCGATTCATGGGGTCGAAAAGAGTCGGACACGACTGAGTGACTGAACTGACTGACTGACTGACTGAACCTGAGAAGTCATCTGATCCTGTGCTTTTTTATTCTTGGGAGTTTTTGATTACTGTTTTCCTCTTTACCAGTGATAGGTCATTCAAATTTCACTTTTTATGGTTCAGTCTTGGAAGGTTGTATGGTTCTAAGAATTTGTCCATTTATTCTAGGTTGCCCAATTTGTTGGCATATCAGTTTAGTTCAGTTGAGTTGCTCAGTCGTGTCCGACTCTTTGTGACCCCATGGACCTCAGCATGCCAGGCCTCCCTGTCATCACCAACTCCTGGAGTCCACCCAAACCCATGTCCATTGAGTTGGTGATGCCATCCAGCCATCTCATCCTCTGTTGTCCCCTTCTCCTCCTGCCCTCAATCTTTCCCAGCATCAGGGTCTTTTACAATGAGTCAGCTCTTAGCATCAGGTGGCCAAAGTACTGGAGTTTCAGCTTCAACATCAGTCCTTCCAATGAACACCCAGGACTGATCTCCTTTAGGATGGACTGGTTGGATCTCCTTGCAGTCCAAGGGACTCTCAAGAGTCTTCTCCAACACCACACTTCAAAAGCATCAATTTTTCAGCCCTCAGCTCTCTTCACAGTCCAACTCTCACATCCATACATGACCACTGGAAAAACCATAGCCTTGACTAGATGGACCTTTGCTGGCAAAGTAATGTCTCTGCTTTTTAATATGCTGTCTAGGTTGGTCATAACTTTCCTTCCAAGGAGTAAGCGTCTTTTAATTTCATGGCTGCAATCACCATCTGCAGTGATTCTGGAGCCCAAAAATATAAAGTCAGCCACTGTTTCCACTGTCTCCCCATCTATTTCCCATGAGGTGATGGGACCAGATGCCATGACCTTAGTTTTCTGAATGTTGAGCTTCAAGCCAACTTTTTCACTCTCCTCTTTCACTTTCATTGAGAGGCTCTTTAGTTCCTCTTCACTTTCTGCCATAATGGTGGTGTCATCTGCATATCTGAAGTTATTGATATTTCTCCCAGCAATCTTGATTCCAGCATATATAACTGTTCATAATATTCTTATATCCTCTGTATTTTTGGACATTCATTGTTATAGCTCCTCTTTTGCTTCTGATTTTATTTATCAAAGCTTTGTTTCATTTTTCTTAGTGAATCTAGCAAAAGGCTTGTCAATTTTTGTCCATCTTTTAAAAGAAGCAGGTCCTAGTTTTTATCAATCTTTTTTATTTTGCTTCTAGTGTATATGTCATTTCTCTTCTAATCTTTATCATTTCCTTCCTCATACTGACTCTGGGCTTTATTTGTTCTTTTTCTAGTTCCTTTATGTGTAAAGTTAGATTTTTTATGTCATATTTTCATTTTCATTTGTCTTCATTTTTTTCATTTCTCCTTTGCTGTCTTGTTGGACCCAATAGTTGTTCCTCAGCATGTTATTTAGTCTTCACATATTTGTGATTTTCCAGATTTCTTTTTGTGGTTGATCTCCAGTTTCATACCACTGTAATCAAGAAAGATGGTTGATATGACTTCAATCTTAAAGTCATTGAGACTTGTTTTGTGTTCCAATATATGGTCAATCATTGAGAAAGTTTCATGAGCAACTAAGTATGTGTATTGTACTGCATTTGAATGGAATGTTCTATATAAATTTATCAAGACTCCCTGGTCTAATGTTTCTTTTAAGGCTGTTATTTCCTTGTTGACTTTTTGTCTGTATGATCTGTTCATTAATATAGGTGAGGTGTTGTAGTTCCCTATTATTATTGTGTCGCTCTCCAATTCTCCCTTTAGGTCTGTTAATAATTGCTTTGTATATTTGGGTGCTGCTATGTTAGCTACATATGTGTTTATCACTGTTTTATCTTCTTGGTGAATTGTCCCCTTTACCATTACATAATATCCATTTTTGTCCTTTGTTACCTTTCTTGGTTTGAGGCCTATTTCATTTAATATGAGTATGACTACACCCACTTTATTTTGGTTGCCATATACATGGAGTATCATCTTCTATTACTCTGTCTAGGCACTCTGTGTCTTTTGATTGGTGAATTCAATCCATTTATATTTAAGGTGATTATTGATAAAGGAGAACTTTAGTGCTGTCCACTTTATCTTTTATTTTCTGGTTGCTCTATATCTCCTTTTTTTCTCCTCTTAAGGTTCTGCATGTCATCTTGGTTTTGTGGCTTTCTATGATATTTTTCTCAATTTCCTCTTTTTTTTTTTTTTGTTTTGTTTTGTATCTCTGCTTTAGATTTATGTTATGTGGTTACCTTGAGGTTTGCATAAAACCTCTCGTAGATAAAGTAGTCCATTTTCTGTATTCTGACCTGGAGAATCCCATGGACAGAGGAGCCTTGGTGGGCTACAGTCCACAGGGTCACAAAGAGTTGGACACAACTGCTGCACACACTGCTAATAGCATTTTATTTTCATTTACCTATGTGAGTTCTATTCATTCCCTCTTCCTTTTTTATGTTTTTGTCTCAAATTATCTCTTTTTATGTTGTGAGATTGCTACCAAATTGAAGTAAGCAATAGTTTTTTGTTTTTTTTTTTGCTTCCTCCTTTTACCTTTATGCTATAATAAAGTATTTAAAGCCTATTCTGAGTTGCAATTTTCTGATTCTACATATAACTTTCTTCAAAGTATTGTGTATTTTTGCCTTTTTGTTTTTAGTAGAGAGCTTCTTTAAACATTTGTTATAAGCAGAACCAGTGTTGATGAATTCCCTCAGCTTTCATTTGTCTGGGAAGAGATTTGTTTTTCCTTCACATATGAATAATAACTTTGCTAGAAAAAATAGTCTTGAGTGACACCTTTTATTTTTCAGTATTTTGAGAATGTCACTCTATTCTCTATTGTCCTGTAGAGTTTCTGTTGAGAAACCTGATCATAGGCTCATGGGGATTCTCATGTAGGTACCATCTTTTTTCCTCTTGGCTGCCTTAAAAATCCTTTCTTTGTCATTGACTTTTGACAATTTTAATATAATATGTCTTGTGCAAGGTCTTTTTGCATTGAGGTAATTAGGTGTTAGCTTCATGAATTTGTATACCCAATTTCTTTCCCAGGTTTGGGAAGTTCTCAGCTATTATTTGTTTAAATATACTCTCTCAGTTATTATTTGTTTAAATATAACTGAGAGACTTCCCCTTCCCCTGTATTCTCCTGGGATACCCCTTACTCTAATGTTGCCTTTTCTAACAGTCATATAGCTTCTGGAGAATTCCTTCATTTTTAAATTATCTTACTTCTCTCTCCTCATATACCTGTAGCATTTCTAAATTTCTATCATCAAGCCTGTTAATTCTCTCTTTCATACAGTCTAATCTATTTCCAAAGCTTTCCAAGGCATTATTCTTAACATTTACTGGGTTCTTCAATTCCAAAGTTTCTGTTTGGCTCTTTTTTTAGAGTTTTAATGTCTCTGGTATTTTTTTCTGTTTGCTAGTTTTATTTCTGAGCTCGTTAGTCTGGCTTTCTGATTTTTCTTGCAGCTTGCTGAGTTTCTTCATGAAAGCCATTTTGAATTCTTTCTCAGTTAGATCATAATATTCTATGACAGTAAGTTTGGTTTCTGGAGAATTGCCATTTTCTTTTTGTGGTACAGCGTTACTGTGATTCTTCACGGTACTTGAGTTTTTCCTACGCTGGTGCCTTTGATGTAGTGTTAGAAATTAGAGGCCTTTCTTTTGTTTTCCAGTAGGTGGTGCTATGGCATAAGTTTTGCTTTCTCACACCTAGGCTTGCTCTGGTTATATTATATTTGGGAGCAGTCACTTTCCATCCTCCCACGTCTCTACAAAAGGTGTGGCTCTGGTATCGCTTCTTGTGTCTCTGGGGTTATTGCCGCTTTGCCCCCGGAAGTGATGCATTATTGTCACCTGGTGCCGCCGGATGGAGGGCTCTTCCCTCATGTCTGGGATCCCCTGAGTCATCGTTTCACCAACGCAGGGAGAAAGAAAGGGTAGGATGGGAGCCAGGGTGAGACTGGCACCTCTGCCTTGCCTCTTGTTGGAAAGTTTGTGGACTCTGATGCTGCGGGTTAAGGGGTAGGGGCCAGAACTGGGTTCATGGGGAACCCATTAAAAAACGAGTAAAGAACTTGAATAGGCATCTCTCCAAAGAAGATACATAAATGGCTCTAAGTACACACACACACACACACACACACACACACACACACACACACACACACACACGCACAAAGCTCAGCATTACTCATTATTAGGGAAATTCAAACCCAAAAAAGCTACAATGATATACTACCTATACTCATTAGGATGGATGCTATTAAAACAAACAAACAAAAAAAAAACAGAAAATAACAAGTATTGGTCAGGATGTGGAGATATTGGAGTCCTTGTGTAATCCTTGTGAGTGATCACATCGTCATGGTTATTTGGGTCATGAAGATCTTTTTTGTATAGTTCTTCTGTGTATTCTTGTCACCTGTTCCTAATATCTTCTGCTTCTGTTAGGTCCATGCCATTTCTGTCCTTTATTGAACCCATCTTTGCATGAAATGTTCCCTTGGTATCTCTAATTTTCTTGAAGAGATCTCTAGTCTTTCCCACTCTATTGTTTTCTTCTATTTCTTTGCATTCAGGACTGAAAAAGGCTTTCTTATCTCTCCTTGCTATTCTTTGGAAGTCTACATTCAGATGGGTATATCTTTCCTTTTCTCTTTTGCCTTCTGCTTCTTTTCTCAGCCATTTGTAAGGACTCCTCAGACAACCATTTTGCCTTTTTGCATGTCTTTTTCTTGGGGATGGTCTTGATCACTGCCCCCTGTACAATGTCATGAACCTCCATCCATAGTTCTTCAGGCACCCTGTCTATCAGATCTAATCCCTTGAATCTATTTCTCACTTCCACTGTATAGTCATAAGGGATTTGATTTAGGTCATACATGAATGATCTAGTGGTTTTCCCTACTTTCCTCAATTTAAGTCTGAATTTTGCAATAAGTAGTTCATGAACTGAGCCACGGTCAGCTCCAGGTCTTATTTTTGCTGACTGTATAGAGCTTCTCCATCTTCGGCTGCAAAGAATATAATCAATCTGATTTCGGTGTTGACCATCTGGTGATGTCCATGAGTAGAGTAGTCTCTAGTGTTGTCGGAAGAGGGTATTTGTTATGACAGTGCGTTCTCTTGGCAAAACTCTGTTAGCCTTTGCCCTGCTTCATTTTGTACTCCAAGGCCAAACTTGCCTGTTACTCCAGGTGTTTCTTGACTTCCTACTTTTGCATTCCAGTCCCCCTATGATGAAAAGGACATCTTTTTTTGCTGTTAGTTCTAGAAGGTCTTGTAGGTCTTCATAGAACCGTTCAACTTCAGCTTCTTTGGCACTAGTGGTTGGGGCATAGACTTGGATTTTTGTGATATTGAATGGTTGGGCTTCCCTGATAGCTCTGTTGGTAAAGAATCTACCTGCAATGCAGGAGACCGCAGTTCGATTCCTGGGTTGGGAAGATCTTTTGGAGAAGGGAAAGTCCACCCACTCCAGTATTCTTGGTCTTCCCTTGTGGCTCAGCTGGTAGAGAATCCGCCTGCAATGTGGAAGACCTAGGTTTGATCCCTGAGTTGGGAAGATCCCCCGGAGAAGGAAAGGCTACCCACTCGAGTATTCTGGCCTGGAGAATTTCTTGGACTGTATTGTCCATGGGGTCGCAAAGAGTCGGACATGACAGGGTGACTTTCACTTCCCTTGGAAATGAACAGAGCTCATTCTGTCATTTTTGAGATTGCACCCAAGTACTACATTTCAGACTCTTCTGTTGACCATGAGGGCTACTCCATTTCTTCTAAGGGATTCTAGCCCAAAGTAGTAGATATAATGATCATCTGAGTTAAATTCAACCATGATGGTCCATTTTAGTTCACTGATTCATAAAATGTCAATGTTCACTCTTGCCATCTCCTGTGTGACCACTTCCAATTTACCTTGATTCATGGACCTAACATTCCAGGTTCCTGTGCAATATTGTTCTTTACAGTATCAGACTTTGCTGCCATCACCAGTCACATCCACAATTGGGCGTTGTTTTTGCTTTGGTGCCATCTCTTCATATTCTTTCTAGAGTTATTTCTCCACTCTTCTTCAGTAGTATTTTGGGTACCTACTGACCCAGGGAGTTCATCTTTCAGTGTCATATTTTTTGCCTTTTCATACTGTTCATGGGGTTCTCAAGGCCAGAATACTGTAGTGGTTTGCCATTCCCTTCTCCAGTGGGCCATGTTTTGTCAAAACTCTCCACCATGACCCGTCTGTCTTGGGTGGCCCTACACAGCACGACTCATAGTTTCATTGAGTTAGACAAGGCTGTGGTCCATGTGATCAGATTGGCTGGTTTTCTGTGATTGTGGTTTTCATTCTGTCTGCCCTCTGATGAATGAGGATAAGAGGCTTATGGGAGCTTCTTGATGGGAGAGACTGACTGTGGGGGAAACTGGTCTTATTCTGATGGGTGGTGCCGTGTTCAGCAAATCTTTAATCCCACTTTCTGTTGATGGGCAGGGCTGTGTTCCCTCTCTGTTGTTTGGCTTGAGGCCAAACTGTCAACCCACACCTCTACCACAGACTGGACACTCACAGGCAAGTCTGGCTCAGTCTCTTGTGGGGACACTTCTCCTTTCTCCTTTCTCCTGGTTCACACAAGGTTTTATTTGTGCCCTCCAAGAGCCTATTTCCCCAATCTTGTGGAAGTTCTGTAATCAAATCCCACTGTCTTCCAAAGTCAAATTCCCTGGGGGTTCCCAGTCCCTTTGCAGGATCTCCAGGTTGGGAAATCTGTTGTGGGTCCTAGAACTTTCTTAACAGTGTGAGAATTTCTTTGGTATAATTGTCCTGCAGTTTGTGGGTCATCTGCTCAATGGCTCTACGGTGGGTCTAATGGTGACCTCCTTCAAGAGGGCTTATGCCACATGCTGCATGACCCAGATCTGCTGCAGCCAGCCAGAGTCCCTGTCCCCGCAGCAGGCAACTGCTGACCCATGCCTCCACAGGAGATACTCAAACTCTCAAAGGCAGCTCTGTCTCAGTCTCTGTGGGGTTTCTGGGTCCTGGTGCACACAAGGTTTTCTTTGAGACCTCTGAGCATCTCTGGCGGGTATGGAGTTTGATTCTAAATGTTGTGTAATTTTGGTGGGAATGTAAAATGATGAAATCACTATTGAGACCCCTATGGAAGCTCCTAAGAAAATTAAAAATAGAGCTACCATATAACACAGAAATTCCACTGGTGAGTTGTTGTTGTTTAGTCTCTAAGTCATATCTGACTCTTTGTGACCCCATAGACTGCATCACATCAGCCTTCTCTGACCTTCACTATCTCCCTGAGTTTGCTCAAACCCATGTCCATTGTGGCAGTGTTGCCATCCAAACATCTCATTGTCTGTCACCCCCTTCTCCTCTTGCCCTTAGTCTTCCCCAGCATCAGGGTCTTTTCCAGTGAGTCAGCTCTTTGAATCAGGTGGCCAAAGTATTGGAGCTTCAGTTTCAGCATCAGTCCTTCCAATGAATATTCAGGACTGATTTCCTTTAGGACTGACTGGTTTGATCTCCTTGCTGTCCAAGAGTCTTCTCCAGCACCACAGTTTGAAAGAATCAATTCTTAGGTGTTCAGCCTTCTTTATGGTCCACCTCTCATATCTGTATATGACTACTGGAAAAACCATAGCTTTGACTATATGGACCTTTGTTGGCAAAATGATGTCTGCTTTTTAATACATTGTCTAGGCTTGTCATTGCTATTCTTCCAAGGAGTAAGCATCTTTTAATTTCATAGCTGCAATTACTGTCTGAAGTGATTTCACAGCCCAAGAAAATGAAATCTGACACTGTTTCCTCATTTTCCCCATCTATTTGCCATAAAGTGATGGCACTGGATGCCATGATCTTAGTTTGTTGAATGTTGAGTTTTAAGCCAACTTTTCCACTCTCCTCTTTCACCTTCATCAAGAGGCTCTTTAGTTCCTCTTCACTTTCTGCCAGTAAAGTGGTATCATTTGCATATCTGAAGTTGTTGATATTTCTTCCAGCAATCTTGATTGCAGCTTGAGATTCATCTAGCTCAGCACTTCATGTGGTGTCCTCTGCATATGAGTTAAATAGGCAGTGTGATAATATGCAGCCTCAATGTACTCCTTTCCCAATTTTGAAGCAGTCCATTATTCCATGTCCAGTTCTAAGTGCTGCTTGTTGTCCTGTGTACAGGTTTCTCAGGAGGCAGGTGATGTGGACTGGTATTTCATCTCATTAAGAATATTTCACAATTTGCTGTGATCCACAAAGTCAAAGGCTTTAGCATAGTCAGTGAAGCAGAAGGAGATTTTTTTTTTTTTTTAATTCCCCTTCTTTTTCTATGATCCAGTGTATGCTGGGAGTTTGATCTCTGGTTCCTCTGCCTTTTCTAAATCCAGCTTGTACATCTGGAAGTTCTTGGTTCATGTACTGTTGAAGCCCAGCTTGAAGGATTTTGAGCAAAATCTTGCTAGCATGTGAAATGAGTGCAATTGTACAGTAATTTGAACATTCTTTGACCTTGCCTTTCTTTGGGATTGGAATGAAAACTGACCTTTTCCAGTTCTGTGGCCACTGTTGGGTTTTCCAAATTTGCAGGCATAATGAGTGCAGTGCGTTAACAACATCATCTTTTAAGATTTGAAATAGCTCAGCTGGAATTCTATCACCTCCACTAGCTTTGTTTGTAGTGATGCTTCCTAAGATCCACTTGACTTCGCAGTTCAGGATGTCTGGCTCTAGGTGAGTGACCACTCCATCATGGTTATCTGGGTCATTAAGACCTTTTTTGTATAGTTCTTTTGTGTATTCTTGCTACATTTTCTTAATCTCTTCTGTTTTTAAGTCCTTGCCATTTTTGTCCTTTATTGTGCCTATCTTTGTATGAAATATTACCTTGGTAGCTCCAGTTTTCTTAAAGAGATCTCTAGTCATCCCCTTTCTATTGTTCTTCTGAATACTGCTCACCCCCCACAAAAAAGAAAAAATTGAAAATATGTTCTCACAAAGACATTTGTATACTCATGTACAGGACATTATTCATAATAGCTAAAACATGGAAACACCCCAGGTGTCCATTAAAAGATAAATGGGTAATCAAAATATGGTATACACTTGACATGGAACTTATTCAGACTTATAAAGAAAGAAAATTCAGATACATGCAACAACATGGATGAATCTTGAGGTCATTATTGTAAGTGAAATAAACCAGTCAAAAGTAACAAATACTATATGATCCCACTTATATAATATATTCAGAGTAATCAAAATCATAGAAATAGAAAGTAGACTGATATTTGTCAGGGGCTGAGGAGAAGGAGCATAGAGACATATTGTTTAATGGGTATGTAATTTCAGTTTTACAAGAAAAATGTTATGGAAATTGATGATGGTGTTGGCTTCACAATGTTATGAAAGTATTTATACCACTTCACTATACACTTTAAAAGTTTATGGTGGAATATTTTAAGGTATGTATGTATATTTTACAGCAATAAAAATTGAATAAAAATATATGAAGTTGTGACATGGGTGAAAAGGCAAACTGAGGTGCACAAACATATAAAGACCCTGAGACCCTTAGCATTTGGCCCAAGTCATTGTATATTGTAAAGGATATACAGAAGGGCAAAACTCAAGCTATCTGTTTGAATTTTACAAAAGCATGACTTGGCATTTCTACCCAAATGAGACCACTGGTGCCATCTGCCTTATAGCCAGCAGATGGTGCATTTTTGAGTTGAATTATCCCCATTCAACTGATTGTCTCCATTACCCCTCTCCTTTACCCTATCTCAGATGCAAAGCTAAGCTCTAGATCCTTGCCAAACTTCTCTTGCCAATGAAGCGCACCATTTGTATCTAAAGCACTGCACACAGCCTGGTTTACCTGGGTTTCCTCACAACTTAACAGAATCAGCAATCTTACAGTTCACATTTCACGTTAATTAATTATTGATGAATAATTCCATATATTAATTTAAAACATAATGATTTTCTGTTTTTCCTGGCTTCCCTATTTCTTAATTATTGATGAATAATTCCATATATTAATTTAAAACATAATGATTTTCTGTTTTTCCTGGCTTCCCTATTTCTATAATCACAAATTAAAATGGAAATCTTTGTTGCTATTTCTGTATCTGGATATTTTGGGGCCAAATATAGATTAATTTACTTATCCACTTATTCACCAATTATTGATAAACTATTACATGCCAAGGCAAAATTCTAGCAGTTGGAAATACAAAAATGAACAAAGAGTTAAGTCCTCATTCTTATGAAGCTTACATTCTATTGGGGGAATCAGATATATAACCATGATAAATAGATAGATACATAGAAAACAGATTGATAGATGTTAGTGCTAATGCTAAGTAGAAAAATAAAACAAGGTAACTGAGTAGAGGATACTTCAAATAGGTGTGGATGTCTAGGTTTAAAGTTAAGTCTCAGAAATTAATAATATGGAGCAAAAAACTTTGCTTCTAGTAATTATTCCTATCAGCAACAGTAGCTAGTATTTATTGAGTGCTTTACATACATGATTCTTACTATTACCTCCACTTTACAAAGGAATAAACTGAGACTTGGAGAAGGTAAAATGTTTTAAAACATCAAGATCACAGGGCTAATAAAGGGCAGTGAAAGTGTTATTCACTCAGCTGTGTCTGACCCTTTGTGACCCCATGGACTGTATGTAGCCTGCCAGGTTCCTCTGTCCATGGAATTCTCTAGGTAAGAATACTGGAGTGGGTAGCCATTCCCTTCTCCAGACCCAGAGATTGAACCTGGGTCTCCTGCACTGCTGGCAGATTCTTTACTATCTAAGACACCAAGGAACTTGAGTTTAAATCCTTTCTCTGCCATTAATAAAGAGCAGAGATGGGATTTAAGTTCAGGTTTTCCTGAATTCCAAGTCCATGCTCCTAGTACTGAACTATGCTGGATATTTCCTTTATTAAATTATTTTGCACTTACTTAACCAAGACTGCTCATAAGCTATGCTGCTTTTTTCAGTTCCAGTGTCCCATCCTGTCATCACCTTCAGTCCTGCTGGGGCCCAGGCTGTGGTGGGAGATGTGTTAGAGCTTCGCTGTGAGGCCCAAAGAGGCTCTCCCCCAATCCTGTACTGGTTTTATTACAAGAATGTCACGCTGGGGAGCAAAGAGGCCCCCTTTGGAGGAGGAGCATCCTTCAACCTCACTCTGATGGCAGAGCATTCCGGAAACTTCTCTTGTGGGGCTGACAATGGCCTAGGGGTACAGCACAGTGAGATGGTGATACTCAGCATCATAGGTAGGTTGGTGGTACCCGGACTACAGGTTACATTTATAGTCAACAAAATATTTCTCCAATAGACTGTACAAATCCTCCCAACGTCAAAGAGTTATTAACATGAAACCAAGGCTTGGGGCTTCTGGAGATTGATACTGATTTTGTGGGGACAGGGGAGGGAAAAGAAATAAATTTTAATGTTAGATTCTGGCAATCACTCTCCCTGTGTTATTATTTTAAAAATACAAATTATACTGGAAATGATTCCAGTTGAGAAATCAGAACCTGGCAAAAACCTGTCCTAATATATAGCTACTCCCCCACCTACATAGTTTTTGTCTGGATGAAATGTATTTGGCACTGAACTCAAATACAGGTCTCTTCACTTAGGACCACCCAGTAACGAAACAACCCTTATCACTGAGGGAGTCACCGCAGGGCTACTGAGCATCCTTGGCCTCGCTGCTGCTGCTGCTCTGGTGCATCACTTCAGGACCCAAAGGAGTTCAGGTAAGTGGCTATATCTTACTCTTCGATGTTGTGACTTTTGCCATTGCTATTATTATTTCGACTTGTGTAGTGTATCCTACAAAGGTTGATTATTCTTTTCCAAGTACTGATCACACAGATTGGCAGAGATAAAAAGGCAGAACAAATTTCTTAAGGAAGTTGTTATTCCATGTGTTTCATTTGAATTTTAAATCAGAGAGTAGAGTTTTGTTTCCATTTAAAAATTAGAAAGTTAAGTATTTACTGTTCCAACCTCAGTCCAAAGCTTACTGAAAATAAAAAGAATGAAAGAGAAAGTCCTTCATCTGTAAAAACAACAGAAATAAACAATAGCCATAGGTACAATCCATAAACTCATATATATTTAAATACTATTTAAATATAGTGATATTTAGATAAAATTAAGAAATTCTGAGAATGAAATTAAAGTTTCAGTTTCTGATTGTTTGTTGCTACTATGTGTGTGTTAGCTGCTCAGCCATGTCCAACTCTTTGTGATCCTGTGGACTCTAGTCCGCCGGGCTCCTCTGTCCGTGGGATCCTCCAGGAAAGAATTCTGGAATGGATCACCAGTTTCTTCTTCAGGGTATCTTCCCAACCCAGGGATTGAGCGGGTCTCCCACCTTACAAGCAGATTGTTTAACTTCTGAGCCACCAAGGAAGCCCCTTGTTGCTAGTATATAGAAATTCAATTGATGTTTCTATATCGGTCTCATATCCTACAACTTTGCTAAGCACACTTATTAGTTCTAGTATTAGTTTTGTCGATTTCATCAGATTTTCTACATAGATGACCAAGTCATCTATGAATAAAGATAATTTTATGCCTTCCTTTCCAATCTTGATTCCTGTTTTCTTTTTCCTTAGTGTACTGCCTAGAACCTCCTGGACAATGTTGAACAGAAGTGTTAAGAGAACATACATCTTTGTCTTGTTCTTGAGCTCAGGGAGGGGAAAGTATTTGAACTTTCACCATTTACGTATGATAATCTTAGCTGTGGATTTCTTGTAGCTACAGTTTATTAGGCTGAAGAAATCCCTACAAATTGTAACTTACTGACAGTTTTTATAGAACAATGACAAATGCTTTTTCTAGGTTGAGAAAATCATATGATTTTATTTTCTAGTCTACTGATACAGATATTGGATTTTGAATGTTAAATGTTGAAACAGTTTTGCATTTCTAGGGTTAACCTTCCTTGGTTATAATTTTTGAATTTGATTTGCTAAAATTCTGTTAATATTTGCACTTATATTCATAAGGGATATTGGTTTGGTAGCTTTATTTCTTGTCATTTCTTTTTCTGGCTGGATGTCAAGGTAATACCCGTTTAGTTATGACCTCCAGAATCCTTCATTCCTCTTTGTATATATACGCATCCACATGGTATCATTTTCTTTCTGCCTAAAGGATTTCTTTTTAACATTTCTTGTAGTATGAGTTTGTTGGTGAATTTGATTGATAGTGTTGCTGAAGTCTTTGATATCTGTACTGATTTTTCTCTTACTTTATTGATTATTGAGAGAAGCATATTAAAATCTTCAACAATAATTGTGGGTTTTTTCATATTTTCTTGCAATTCTATCAGATTTACTTCAAGTATTTTGAAACTCTATTATTTGGTGCACAAATATTTATCCCTGTTATGTGTTTTTGATGAAATGACCACATTATCCTTTATGACTTTATGACCTTGTGACCTTTTTATTCCTGGTGGTATCATTTAACCCTGAAACACTATTTGATATTAACAAAAAATTAATTAATGTTGTATTAACTATAGGGCTTCTCTGGTGGCTCAGATAGTAAAGAATATGCCTGTAATGCAGGAGACCCAGGTTTGATCCCTGGGTTGGGAAGACCACCCTGGAGAAAGGAATGGCTATCCACTCCAATATTCTGGCCTAGAGAATCCCATGGAAAGAGGAGCCTATATTAATATATTTATATCAAATAATATTTCGAGGTAAATTGTACTACCAGGAATAAAAAATTATATAATTAATGTTGGGCTTCCCAGGTGGCTCAGTGGTAAAGAATCTGCCTGCCAAAGCAGGGGACACAAGAGACGTGGGCTCGATCCCTGGGTTGGGAAGGTCCCCTGGAGGAGGAAATGGCAACTTGCTCCAGTACTGTTGCCTGGAGAAGCCCATGAACAGAGGCGCCTGGAGGGTTACAGTCAATGAGGTGACAAAGAGTTGGACACAACTGAGCACGTATGCACATAATTAATGTTAGCTTGATATTTCTTTTTTCCATTCTTTAAAATTTTAACCTATTTGTGCTTCTATATTTAAAGCATATTTTTATAGATATCATATAGTTAATTCTGTTTTTTATCTAATATGGCAGTCTCTTTCTACTTTCTAACTTTAAGAACTTTGACCATTTGCATTAATATGATTGTTGATACAACTAGGTTCCTATGTCTATTATTTTCCTATTTGCTCTCTGCTTGTCTCGTCTGTTCTTTGTTTTCCATTTCCTTTTTTTGTCTACCCTCTTGGGTATTTTTGTGATTCAATTTTATTTCCTTTGTTGGTTTATTAGCTATATAACTCTGTTTTGTTATTTTAGTGGTTATTTTAAGGTGTATGGTATACATATCTAACTATCTGTCTATTTACAAGTGACGTAGCATCACTGCATGTCTAGCATAAGAATATTATCATTGTGTACTCCATTTCTCCCTTCGCTGGTACATTGTTATTACTTTTGTAAACAATCAGTTATTTTTAAAAGAAACTTACATATAATTAAAAAATATTATACATTTACTCACACAGTTAACACTCAGTGTTCTTCATTCCTTTGTGTGTATCCATATTTTCATCTGATATCATTTCTTTTCTGCTTAAAAGATTTCTTGTAGGATGGGTCTGCTAGTGATTGATTATCTCAGCTTCTGTATGACTATAAAAGTCTTTGTTTTGCATTCATTTATGAGAAATAGTTTTACTGGCATAGAATCCTAAGTTGAAAAAAAAATTTTTTTCTTTCAACATGTAAAAGATGTTGCTGTACTGTCTTCCTGTATGCATGGCTTCTGGCAGGAAATCTGCCATCATCTTTGACTTTGTTCTTATGTGACTGCTTTAATTTTTCTCTCTGAATGCTTTTCGTGGATCAGAAATCTTGGGATGTATGGGCTGTTTTATTCAGTGCTTTGGGTGCTTATAAGGTTTCAAGACTTTATATTTGGAATTACTAATCCTTGACTTTCTATCTTTCTCTGTGGTATAACACAAACTTTCCTTTTCTATCAGGCCAAATGATTCTGTTTTCCTTTTTTTAGGGCTTATACTGAAAATCAAGCAAATAAATAACTGGATCTCAATTTAATGAAAAACATCTTAATGATGGTGGTTAAGCATGTCTTCTTACTTCTACTCTCAGGTCAATCAATGGTCTTTTATCTTTCTGCTTCTTTGTATGAAAAATGGCACCATTTCACATCATTTTGTGACTGATATTCACAGCCACCTAATATTTTTTTTCAAATAATATTATGTATACAATTTTTGTGCAGCACTAACCCTGATCAGTTCAGTTCAGTTGCTCAGTCATGTCCAACTCTGTGACCCCATGGACTGCAGCATGCCAGGCCTCCCTGTCCGTCACCAACTCCAGAGCTTACTCAAACTCATGTCCATTGAGTCAGTGATGCCATCCAACCATCTCATCTTCTGTCATCCCCTTCTCCTCCTGCCCTCAATCTTTCCCAGCACCAGGGTCTTTTCAAATGAGTCAGTTCTCTGCATCAGTTGACCAAAGTATTGGAGTTTCAGCTTCAGCATCAGTCCTTGCAGTGAATATTCAGAACTGATTTCCTTTAGGATGGACTGGTTGGATCTCCTTGCAGTCCAAAGGGCCTCTCAAGAGTCTTCTCTAACACCACAATTCAAAAGCAACAATTGTTCAATGTTCAGCTTTCTTTATAGTTCAACTCTCACATCCATACATGACTACTGGAAAAACCATAGCTTTGACTAGATGGACCTTTGTCCTAGTAATGTCTGCTTTTTAATATGATGTCTACGTCATAGCTTTTCTTCCAAGGAGCAAGCGTCTTTTAATTTTATGGCTGCAGTCACCATCTACAGTGATTTTGGAACCCCCCAAAATAAAGCCTCTCACTCTTTCCACTGTTTCCCCATCTATTTACTATGAAGTGATGGGACCGGATGCCATGCTCTTAGTTTTCTGAATGTTAAGCTTTAAGCCAACTTTTTCACTCTCCTCTTTCACTTTCATCAGGAGGCTCTTTCTGCCATAAGGGTGGTGTCATCTGCATATCTGAGGTTTTTGCTGTTTCTCCTGGCAATCTTGATTCCAGCTTGTGCTTCATCCAGCTTGGCATTTCACATGATGTACTTTGCATATAAGTTAAATAAGCAGGGTGACAAAACACAGCCTCAACATACTCTTTTCCCAATTTGGAACCAGTCTGTTGTTCCATGTCCAGTTCTAACTGTTGCTTCTTGACCTGCATACAGATTTCTGAGGAGATAGGTAAGATGGTCTGGTATTCCCATCTCTTTCAGAATTTTCCACAGTTTGTTGTGATCCACTCAGTCAAAGGCTTTGGCATAGTCAATAAAACAGAAATAGATGTTTTTCTGGAACTCTCTTGCTTTTTTGATGATACAACAGATGTTGGCAATTTGATCTCTGGTTCCCCTGCCTTTTCTAAATCCAGCTTGAATATCTGGAAGTTCACGGTTCACATACTGTTGAAGCCTGGCTTGGAGAATTTTGAGCATTACTTTGCTAGCGTGTGATGAGTGCAATTGTGTGGTAGTTTGAGCATTCTTTGGCATTGCCTTTCTTTGGGATTGGAATGAAAACTGACCTTTTCCAGTCCTGTGGCCACTGCTAAGTTTTCCAAATTTGCATATTGAATGCAGCTCTTTTACAGCATCGTCTTTTAGGATTTGAAATAGCTCAGTTGGAATTCCATCACCTCCACTAGCTTTGTTTATAGTGATGCTTGCTAAGGCCCACTTGACTTCACATTCCAGGATGTCTGGATCTAGTCCAGTGATCACACCATCATGGTTATCTGGGTCATTAAAATCTTTTTTTGTATAGTCCTTCTGTGTTCTTGCCAGGTCTTCTTAATATCTTCTGCTTCTGTTAGGTCCATACAATTTCTGTCCTTTATTGAGCCCGTCTGTGCATGAAATGTTCCCTTGTTATCTCTAATTTTCTTGAAGAGATCTCTAGTCTTCCCATTCTATTGTTTTCCTCTATTTCTTTGCATTGATCACTGTGGAAGTCTTTCTTATCTCTCCTTGCTATTCTTTGGAACTCTGCTTTCAAATGGGTACATCTTTCCTTTTCTCCTTTACCTTTCACTTCTCTTCTTTTCTCAGCTGTTTGTAAGGCCTCCTCAACCATTTTGCTTTTTTGCATGTCTTTTTCTTGGGGTGGCCTTGATCCCTGCCTCTTGTACCATATCTCAAACCTCCATGTCCATAGTTCTTCAGGCACCCCATCCATCAGATCTAATCCCTTGAATCTATTTGTCATTTCCACTGTATAATTGTAAGGGATTTGTTTTAGGTCATACCTGAATGGTCTAGTGGTTTTCCCTACTTTCTTCAATTTAAATCTGAGTTTTGCAATAAGGAGTTGTTTATCTGAGCCACTGTCAACTCCCAGTCTTGTTTTTGATGATTGTATAGAGCTTCTCCATCTTCAGCTGCAAAGAATATAATCAATCTGATTTTGGTATTGGCCATTTGGTGATGTCCATGTGTAGAATCTTCTCTGGGTTGTTGGAAGAGGGCATTTGCTATGACCAATGCAAGGAGTCTAACCCTGATAGTACTCATCATAACATCTACCATTCATTTGGACTCTATTATATGTGATTTCTTAATGTGTCCAGTTTTGTGTACATTTGACTTCAATTCAACCACTATTGTTATAACTATATTGAAGATGAAGAAATGAAGAATTCGGGAAGTTAGCAACCTTTCCAGATTCATGTATATCTAGTAAGAGTCAGAGTTAGGGCATAACTGGGGTCTCCCTAGCCCTTAAGTCCATATTTTCTCCTTTACATCTTTTTTTTTTTTTTTTTTTGAGTCACTCAGTCATGTCTGACTCTTTGAGACCCCATGGCCTATACAGTCCATGGAATACTCCAGGCAAGAATACTGGAATAGGTAGCCTTTCCCTTCCCCAGGGGATCTTCCCAACCCAGGGATTGAACCCAGGTCTCCTGCATTGCAAATGGATTCTTTACCAGCTGAGCCACAAGGGAAGCCCAAGAATACTGGAGTGGGTAGCCTATCCCTTCTCCAGGGGATGTTTCCAACCCAGGAATTGAACTGGGATGTCCTGGATTCTTTACCAATTGAGCTATCAGGGAAGCCCCCATTACATCTTGGTGACTTGTAAAATGCTGGTTGTACCTCCTACTTTAAAAAGTTACTTTTCTATATCATTGCTTGTCTGGATTTCATTTAACACAAGAGAAGGAAAGACTACCAATCATTGTTTTATGTGGTCCATGAGGTCAGAGGCCCAGGAGGTTCTGTCCTCCAGATTAAGGGGAAATTGTTGTTTTAAAGGTCAAACATGACTAAGAAATTCTGACAGGCTACCAATCAGAGGGTCTCTGCCTATCACAACTCAAAATCTTACCTACTGTACTTCCCTCCAAGCAAAGTCTTCCATCTCATTATTGACCAGTCTTCTCAGGGAAAAGCTCAGGCCTTCCAAATTCTTCTAAAAATGAAGAATTCTGCTTCTTAAGCCTGACTGTTTCCTCTCCAAGTTACCAAAAGGAGTGGTATATTTATTAGCTCTATAACTGCTCGGATTAGCATTCTGGTAATGTAACGCCCTCCAAACCCCAGTCTCCTTAGTTCTGTGATGGTCATTATAATAGTATCACCATTATAGGCACTATGAGACAATCTGTGTAAACTGCTTAGCACAGTGCTTGGCCAAAATATCTTCAGTGAATATTAGCTTATATTATAAATAGCCACGTTTTGGGTCTGTTTTCCTTCAGGCAAATGAAGAGATAGTCTGACTCTCAGATGCACCCTGAACTTAGATAACCTGTCTACAAGTAAGAATATTGGTTGTTGATTGATGAGGTTACAATTCCAGAGGAGAGAGATACAGGCCAGGATCACACTTACACAGCTTTAGTTTAAGTCAGGACACCTGGTTCCCAAAGACAGGATTTGAAGGCATGAATCAGTCATTTTTTGTGGTATGTAAAGGTGGCTCAGTGATAAAGAATCCACCTGCCAATGCAGGAGACACAGGAAACATGGGTTTGGTCCCTGGGTCAGGAAGATCCCCTGGAAAAGGAAGTGGCAGCCCACTCCAGTATTCTTGTCTGGGAAATCCCATGGATGAAGAAGTCTGGCAGGCTACAGTCTGTGGGGTCGCAAAGAGTTAGACACAACTGAGCGACTTCACTTCACTTCATTTCAGGTAATTGTCAACTTGTTTTTTAGTCCTTGTAGTACATAGTTTAATTTGTTCAGTTGTTTAACAAATCTTTATTAAATATTTTCAAACTTCTAAGCACAGGAAATAAAAAAATAATTAAGATGAGTTTTATACCCTCAAGTAACACACCCTTTCATGAAGCAGTGTTAGAGGCAAACACAGAAATTCATAATTACAATGCAATATGGTAATTTTAATATAGCAGGGTTCTATGTTCATCAGGGGAAGCTCTGGAGGAGGAAGGATAAATTGGAGTTAAGTGAAAAGGAAGGAAAGAAGGGATATGAAGAAAATGGTACGCACCAAATGCTGTTGAAATGGACTTGCAAGGTCATAGACAAAGGAAGGTCTGACTACAAGAGTCTTGTAGTCCCATTGAACCGTACTTGTGTAACAATTCAGTATTAATTTCAACCCCTCTGTAGGCCACAGTCACCCCCTCATGGGGCTGCAGTCAGAATAGAGAAGTGGGAAGAGGGGTAGCACTTGGCCTAGAGTTAAACATTAAGTTGTCTCTCTTCTGCCACTCAGTTACAAACTACGTAGAGTTCATTCTATTGATTGAATGACTGAGAATAATTGTGATTCTGTGCAAACATCTCTTCAGATCCCACCTTCCTTCTCTATAACATGACCTAAGGGGTGGAGCCAGATGTTCTCAAAGATTTGCCATAGCTGAAATCTAGAATGAATTTGATTTCAGGGAAAGGACATTCTAACATATAGCACATTGTCGACACAGATCACTTATCATCAATGTTCCTTTGCTGTTTTTCAGAAAGACCTGCTACCACTGGGACACCTAGGTAAGGTTTCTGCTTCTGGTGCTGCTAGCCTTTTCATTTTATTTATGTTTCCAGGATAGAACATGAAACTATGTGCACTTAAAAGTATTTTTGCTGGATTTCCTATTAAAATTTTCAAATGCTTGGTGGGGAGGGAGAAATCAGAACAGGATTGACACACACATGTTACAATATATATTAATAAGATAGACACCTAATAAGGGCCTACTGTATAGCACAGGGAACTCTACTCAATATTCTGTGATGGCCTACATGGAAAAAGAAGCTAAAAAAGGGTAGATATATGTATATGTTATAACAGATTCACTTTGCTGTACATCTGAAACTAACACAACATTGCAGATTATACCCCAATATTTTTTTTTTTAAGTTTCAAATTCTTATGACATAAATGTGGTACTGCAGATGGTGACTGCAGCCATGAAATTAAAAGATGCTTACTCCTTGGAAGGAAAGTTATCACCAATCTAGACAGCATATTAAAAAGCAGAGACGTTACTTTGCCAACAAAGGTCCGTCTAGTCAAGGCTATGGTTTTTCCAGTGGTCATGTGTGGGTGTGAGAGTTGGACTATAAAGAAAGCTGAGCGCCGAAGAATTGGTGCCTTTGAATTGTGGTGTTGGAGAAGACTCTTGAGTCCCTTGGACTGCAAGGAGATCCAACCAGTCCATCCTAAAGGAGATCAGTCCTGAGTGTTCATTGGAAGGACTGATGTTGAAGCTGAAACTCCAATACTTTGGCCACCTGATGTGAAGAAGTGACTCCTTGGAAAAGACCCTGATGCTGGGAAAGATTGAAGGCAGGAGGAGAAGGGGACAACAGAGGATGAGATGGTTGGATGGCATCACCGACTCAATGGACATGAGTTTGGGTAAACTCCGGGAGCTGGTGCTGGACAGGGAGGCCTGGCATGCTGCAGTCCATGAGATTGCAAGGAGTCAGACACGACTGAGTGACTGAACTGAACTGAACTGAAATGTGGTTAGGAAGGCTACTTTCAATCATAGTTGTGAATGAGCATACTTATACTTGGACTATAAAGAAGACTAAGTGCCAAAGAATTGATGCTTTTGAACCATGGTGCTTGAGAAGACTCTTGAGAGTCCCTTGGACTACAAGGAGATCAAACCAGTCCATCCTAAAGGAAATCAATTCTGAATACTCAGTGGAAGGACTGGTGCTGAAGTTGAAGCTCTAATACTTTGGCCACCTGATGTGAAGAGCTGACTCATTAGAAAAGACCTGATGCTGGGAAAGACTGAAGGCAGGAGGAAAAGGGGACAATAGAGGATGAGATGGTTGGATGGCATCACCAACTCAATAGACATGAGTTTGAGCAAATTCTAGTAGATGGTGAAGGGCAGAGAAGCCTGGCATGCTGCAGTCCATGGGGTTGCAAAGAGTCAGACATGACTAAGCAACTGAACAACAAAATACTTACTTATATGTGGAATTAATGTTATTTACTATCCATCCATTTTAATTTATCTTCTTCCTTAAGTGTGCTCCAGCAGAGAACTGACCACTTAATGACATCATCTTTCTTAAGGCTATATTTATTTATTCCCCTATTGTTCATTTTCCCACTCATATACTTATTCACAAGACTATGATTGAATGCTGGCAGTGTTCAACTCACAATGTTAACTGTGGAATGAAATGATATTGGAAAAAAATACTTTTCCTGAAGAGCTTTCATGGTATTTTACAGGAAATGTAGATCATTATAATATGAGGTAGAAAACTGAAAGGGAACTTAAAAAAAGAGAAAGGCCAATTTCTGAGGGAATGTAGAAGCCTCTGTTAATTGATGCTGAAGCATTTCAACTTTTGAGAATAATTTTAAAAATAGGTAAATACAAGTGCTTACTCTATCAAAGGGATCTTGATCTGTGTAGTCTTTGCCCTCTGACCTTGCCTCAGCTGGTCTTCTCTGTAATGTTGCCCTGGCTATATCTTGCATCATACTTCTGACATTTTCTCAAAAGAGCCATGCAGACTTTTCAAGTAAGCAGCCATGATATTTTACATAACCATGCTGGCCTCTTCCTGCATATTGATTTTCCTGAAATTCTATATAATCCACAAATACATTTCTCTTTTTTTCTCTCATCCTCTCATCACAGTTACAGTCCCAGGGAGTTTCAGGAAGCTTCCAGAACCTCCAACACAAATCCCCAAGAGCCACCGGACCCAGTGCAACTGCAGCCAGTGTATGACAATGGTGAGGACTTCCTAAGGGACAGAGAGCTCCAGGAATGAATCAGGGAGGGAAGAGAGATTGAGCAATAGTCCATAGTTCAGTCACATTCAATTTTAAAATGTCATTTCTGGCCCTATGTCAGGAATAGAAGGTGATTATAAACTTGGTGACTGGAAGAAGAGTCTGTAGTGTGAGGTCTTGACTACAGCCATCTGTAATCTATTCTTTCACAGTGAATCCTAGAGATAGCGACCTGGTTTATTCCGAGATCTGGAGCACCCAACATGCAAAAGAAAATTCAGGTAAGACAAACTTGAAATAAGTAGAGGTAAGGTGGCAGTGTTTTATCAGATCCACCAAGCGAGTTTTGATCAAAGAGTCATCTCAAATATGAATCCAATATGAAAGGCATTAACTACTCTTCTTATATCATAAATCCTATAATCATATCTATTCCTTCTTACTTGTGTACACTGCCATCATTACCCCATAAATTCTTTAAGGACAGATACTGTATTTCTTTGCTAATATGTCAATAGCATCTAGTGTTATGCTTAGAAAACTATAGGCCCCCTCAAATATTTTCTTTTAGTGAATGAATGCACATAATAACTAAATTAAGCCTTTTATTATCTGATGAGTAAACAATTGTAATTCTTTTAACTGGTCTCTTTGTTTCCAATATTGTTCTCCTTCCAACCTTGGGTTTGATCCCTGGGTTCCTGGGTTGGAAAGATCCCCTGGAGAAGGAAAAGGCTACCCACTACAGTATTCTGGCCTGGAGAATTTCATAGTCCATGGGGCTGAAAAGAGTTGGACACGACTGAGTGACTTTAACTTTCCAACCTTCTAAAAATCTGTTTCCGGCATGATCCCTCTGAGATGCGCAGTTGATTACATCATTGTCTAGATTAACTGCCCTCAATGATTCTTCACTTTAAAGCACGACCTTTGCCTCCCTGCATGCTTTTGTCCTTCCTCTAAGCTCTGCCTTTTGTCCTTGCTTTAGCCATGTTAGACTCTCAGCATTTCCTTGATCAAACGAGCTATTCTGTGCTTCTTGTCAGTCTTGTAATGTTCTTGCCTCTAGTTGGCCTATAACCCTTAGTCACATTTCAAGGCATAATTCAGTTATCACTGCGAAACTCACAATGATTCCTATCAGCCTTCCCTACCTCCAAACCTGAGAGGAACTGATTACTCTTTGGGGCAGCAGCATAGTTTAATATGCATTTTTATCTTGGTGCTAATAATACTTGTTGAATTTGTTTTCATCTCTATTTTTCTCCTTAATGGTAAGATTCCTGATCATATGCACTGAGTTTGTGTCAATTTTGCCTTCTTATAGATTACTAATGCTTAATAGTAGGTCATTATTCATTGAATGCTTACTGGGTGATTAAGTAAATGAAAGAAATCCAAATAGTCTCTTGGGAGGATAGGAGAAATATACACATTGAATTTTCTGTGTTAATGCTGCAAATCTTTGGCTTACTGGGAATTTTCTTTGTGGTCTTAGAATCCTAAGCTGCCATTGGAGAAGCCTCCTCTAATTTCTCTGTGCAGTGAAGTGAATCATAGTTACTTCCTTCTCCCAAGAGACCAATATAGACATTGTTGTTGTTGCTTAGTTGTTAAGTTGTGTCTGACTCTTTGTGACCCCATGGACTGAGGCAGACCAGATTTCCTTGCCCTTCACTATTTCCCTGAGTTTGCTCAAATTCATGGCCATTGAGTTGGTGATGCTATCCAACCATCTCATCCTTGGTTGCCCCCTTCTCCTTCTGTCCTCAATCTCTCCCAGCATTGCGGTCTTTTCCAATGAGTCAGCTCTTCTCATCAGGTAGCCAAAGTTTTGCAGCTTCATCTTCAACATCAATCCTTCCAATAAATATTCAGGACTGATTTCCTTTAGGATTGACTGATTTGATCTCCTTGCTGTTCAAGGACTCTCAAGAGTCTTCTCCAGTACTACAGTTTGAAAGCATCAATTCTTCAGTGTCCAGAGAAGAATTGCTTTATGATCCAACTCTCACATCTATACATGACTACTAAAAAAACCCCATAGCTTTGACTAAATGGACCTTTGTTGGCAAAGTGATGTCTTTGCTTTTTAATACACTTATCTAGGTTCGTCACAGCTTTTCTTCCAGGGAGCAAGCATCTTTTAATTTCATAACTGCAGTCACCATCCCCAGTGATTTTGGAGCCCAAGAAAATGAAATCTGTCACTGCTTCCACTTTTCCTCTTTCTATTTGCCATGAAGTGATGAGACCAGATTTCATGAGCTTCAGTTTTTGAATGCTGAGTTGTAAGCCAGCTTTTTCACTCTCCTCTTTCACCTTCATCAGGAGGCTTTTAGTTCCTCTTCACTTTCTACCACTAAATGGTATCATCTGCATATCTGAGGTTATTGATATTTCTCCCAGCAATCTTGAATCCAGCTTGTGAGTCATCCAGCCCAGCATTTTATATTATGTACTCTGCATGTAAATTAAATAAGCAGACTGACAATATACAAACTTCATATATTCCTTTTCCAATTTTGAACCAGTCCACTGTTCCATGTACAGTTCTAACTGCTGCTTCTTGTCCTGCATACAGGTCTCTCAGGAGGCAGGTAATGTGGTCTGGTATTCCCATCTCTTTAAGAATATTCCACAGTTTGTTATTATCCACACAGTCAAAGGCTTTAGCATAGTCTATGAAACAGAAGTAGATGTTTTTTTGGAATTCCATTGCTTTTTCTATGATCCAGCATATGTTGGCAATTTGATCTCTGGTTCCTCTGCCTTTTCTAAATCCGGTTTGTACGTATGGAACTTCTTGGTTCACTTACTGCTGAAGCCTAGCTTGAAGGATTTTGAGCAAAGTCTTGCTAGCATATGAAATGAGTGCAACTGTATAGTAATTTGAATGTTCTTTGGCATTGTCTTTCTTTGACATTGGAATGAAAACTCACATTTTCCAGTCCTGTGGCCACAGCTGAGTTTTCCAAATTTGCTGGTATATTGATTGCAGTGCTTTAACAGCATCATCTTTTAGGATTTGAAACAGCTCGGTTGGAATTCCATCAACTGCACTAGCTTTGTTTGTAGCAATCTTTCCTAAGGCCCACTTGACTTTGCACTCCAGAATGTCTGGCTCTAGGTGAGTGACCATACCATCATGGTTATCTGGGGGTATTAAGAGCTTTTTCATACAGTTCTTCTGTGTATTCTGTGTAGTGCCTCCTCTTCTTAATCTCTTCTGCTTCTGTTAAGTCCTTGCCATTTTTGTCCTTTATTGTGCCTGTCTTTGCACGAAATGTTCCTTTGGTATTTCCAATTTTCTTAAAGAGATTGCTAGTCTTCCCCATTCTCTTGTTTCCCTCTATTTCTTTCCATTGTTCACTTTAGAAGGCTTCCTTATCTCTCCTTGCTATTCTCTAAAACTCTGCATTCAGTTGAGTATATCTGCTTTTGTTTCTTTATATCCTTTCCTTTCATTTCTTTTTGTTCTCAGCTATTTGTAAGGCCTCCTCAGACAACCACCTTGCCTCTTGCATTTCTTTTTCTTGGGTATGGTTTTGGTCACTGCCTGCTGCACAGTGTTATGAACCTCCATCCATAGTTTTTCAGGCACTTTGTCTACCAGATCTAGTCCCTTGAATCTGTTCATCACCTTCACTGTGTAATCACAGGGATTTGATTTAGGTCAAACATGAATGGCCTAGTGCTTTTCCCTACTTCCTTCAATTTGAGCCTGAATTTTGCAATAAGCAGCTGATGATATGAGCCACAGCCAGCGCCAGGTCTTATTTTTGAAGACTGTATAGTGCTTCTCCATCTTCAACTGCAAAGAATATAATCAATCTGATTTCCATAATGGCCATCTGGTGATGTCCATGTGTAGAGTCATCTCTTGTGTTGTTGGAAGCCATTGAGGTGCTGAATAGAGGTGGGGAGGTGGAAACAGCAGGGCTTCTCTGCTATAGTTGTGATGAGCAGTGGAGAAAGAAAGACATATTCAGGAAAGTCATTATGGACATTTTAAGGGCAGAGGAAAGGCTTTACTGTGTGTGTGTGAGGATAGGATACTTGGTCTGTGAGGGCTTGAAAGAATTCATCAGAGGAGACGGTTAGGAAATGAGTCAGCAGAGGAAAAATTGGTTTAGAATGCTTTGTGAGTATGTTGTAAGTTACAGTACGTTACCCACAATTTAATACTTTTCTTTCCTCTTCCAATTCAACAGCAAATTCACCAAGGAAACATCAGGAAGATACAGTGAGTCATATTTCCTGGCTTTCTTTCCCCTCTGCTCTTCCATACTTACATTTTGGTACTAACTGTTTGTGCTTTTCCCCTTTCCACTAGGAGTCCACAGTCATCTATTCAGATGTGAAGAGGGCGTATCCAGATGACTCTGCAGGGCAAGCCAGCATTGGAGATAGTGACCTTGAAGACGCTGCAGAAAACTATGAGAACGTTCCAAGCATATTATCAGCCTTAGACCAGTAGCTCTGTACCCACAGTGGCTCAGAGACCCTCTGAAGCAGCTTGTGCCATTCTCTTAGTTATCTTCAGCCACACTTCTTCTTTCCCTCCAGTGCTCAGCATCCCAAAGACTGGACAATGGGGGACGTGAGACTGTGTGAAAGTTCTGCCAACTTCCTCTGCGCCCAAGTCTGTGTGTTCTCTAGGAACAGAGTGAGCAGCATTTGAGTGAATTCTGCAGTCTTTTCACAATAGGGATACTTGTAAATGCAAGGCAGGTAGGCCTTCAGCTCCTAGGCCTGTTAAAGAGAAGGGAAAAGCAGTCTAGCCAGGATCACAAGGATGCAGTCATTGAAAATTGATCTGAGAGGGATCAAAAAACTTTTAGGGTACTGTCTCTACACAAAGAGTTTGTTTGTTCTAAACATCTTGTTTCCCTTTCCATTTTTGTTGATAGTGTCATTGATGACATTCTGGTGCACATGCGTTGTTCCAGCTACTCACTGCAAATGACCAAAAAGCTTCATTCTGTCCACAGATATACTATTTCTTCATGAAATATACATCAGTGCTAAGATTTTCAAAAACAACCCATTCTGTTTAGTGGGCTGCTGCTGCTGCTGCTAAGTCACTCCAGTCTTGTCCAACTCTCTGCGACCCCATAGACAGCAGCCCACCAGGCTCCTCTGTCCCTGGGATTCTCCAGGCAAGAACACTGGAGTAGATTGCCATTTCCTTCTCCAATGCATGCCTGCTAAGTTACTTCAGTCATGCCCGACTCTGTGTGACCCCATGGACAGCAGCCCACCAGGCTCCTCTGTCCACGGGATTCTTTCAGCAAGAATACTGGAGTGGGTTGCTATTTCCTTCTTCAGTTTAATGGGCAAGAGCTTCCAAACTGTCTGGTTAAACAGTATTATGGGCCAATTGTATTATCTCAAAGTTCAGTGTGAACATTCTTGGAGATAGGACCTTTTAGGAGGTACCTACAGTTAAATGAGATTTTAAGGATGGCCCCTAATTGAAGTGGACAGGTGTCTTTGCAAGAAGAAGAGGAGACAACAGAGCCCTCTCTTTCTTCATACACACAGAGGAACGGCCATGTGGAGACAAACAAGAAGACAGGCATCTATAAAGCCAGAGAGGGCAGGAAGAGAGATCTCAGCAGAAGCCAAGTTTGCCAGCACCTTGATCTTGGGCTTCTAGAACTACGATAAAATAGATTTTTGACGTTTAAGCCACTAAGTCTGTGATATTTTGTTGTGACAGCCAGAGCAGACTAGCACAGATTTATACATAGATAGATGAAAAATGATTGAGGATGATAATTATGGTAGATAGACAGGTAATAGTTAGATACATAGATAAGATCGATGCTGGTGTGTCCGTGTTTGTGCATCCCAACCCACACAGAATTGTAGTCTTCAAGATACTTCCTCTCTCATAAGATCAAATATTCCTCCTACCAGTAGCAGCTCAATTTTACTGTTTAATTATTCAGTATCCACTATTTGATGCCTACAGAAGCATCAACACCAATCTTAGAAAGTCATTAGAGCTAGTGATTCACATGACTCAGATGAAAAAGTTTAGTGTCAATCAGGAGCCCTCTTGAGCTGAGCTGGCAGTGTATGTAGAGATGGAAGGTAATTAGCAGGCTCAAAGGAGGACAGCCTTTGCATTGCTCAGTGACTCCTAATCAATTCCTCAATTGACTGACAGGCTTTGGGTGTCTACCAATGAAGAATAAAACATCTTTTTAAGCATGTCAGAAAAAAATGGCAGAAACGCTTTATCATGAGTCCTGCTGAGGCAGAAAAGGGACAAATGAAATTGTTAGCCTCTATTACCTAATGTTATACAGAAATTTTTTATCTCTGAAAACAAAAAATCAGAACTTAAGAAGCTAGAAGGTCATTGAGGACTGATGCACCTCAACTGATACAATTTATGGGCATTGTTGATTTTACACCAGCCATTGTTGATAACTGTAAATAAATAATGCAACTACACTTTGTAAACTTGAAAACAACTCAAGCATAAAAGTATTTTGTATTTCAAATTTTATATTTTTCCCCATGGGTATCAGAATCTTAGACATCAGAAAGTTTAAGATATATCAGAACACAATCTCCCTTGAGGCTTTCATCCTCAACCAATGAATTCAAGGAGATCCAAACAGTCCATCCTAAAGGAGATCAGTCCTGGGTGTTCATTGGAAGGACTGATGATGAAGCTGAAACTCCAATACTTTGGCCACCTTATGCTAAGAGTTGAGTCATTGGAAGAGACCCTGATACTGGGAGGGATTGGGGGCAGGAGAAGAAGGGGACGACAGAGGATGAGATGACTGGATGGCATCACTGATTCGATGGATATGAGTTTGAGTAAACTCCGGGAGTTTGTGATGGACAGGGAGGCCTGGCGTGCTGCGATTCATGGGGTTGCAAAGAGTAGGACACGACTGAGCGACTGAACTGAACTGAGTGAATTCAACTAGCAGGATCATTGGGCTTCCCTTGTGGCTCAGTTGGTAAAGAATCTGCCTGCAATGTGGGAGACCTGGGTTCCATCCCTGGGTTGGGAAGAGCCCCTGGAGAAGGGGATCTTCACATTCATCCTGGAATGCAAAGTCAAGTGGGCCTTAGGAAGCATCACTATGAACAAAGGTAGTGGATGTGATGGAATTCCAGCTGAGCTATTTCAAATCCTAAAAGATGCTGCTGCTAAAGCCCTGCACTCAATAAGCCAGCCAATTTGGAAAACTCAGCAGTGGCCACAGGACCAGAAAAGATCAGTTTTCATTCCAATCCCAAAGAAAGGCAATGCTAAAGAATGCTCAAACTACCACACAATTGCACTCATCTCATATGCTAATAAAGTAATGCTCAAAATTCTCCACGCCAGGCTTCAACAGTAAGTGAACCATGAACTTCCAGATGTTGAAGCTGGTTTTAGAAAAGGCAGAGGAGCCAGAGATCAAATTGCCAACATCTGCTGGATCATCGTAAAAGCAAGAGAGTTCCAGAAAAGCATCTATTTCTGCTTTATTGACTATGCCAAAGTCTTTGACTGTGTGGATCACAAGAAGCTGTGGAAAATTCTTTTAGATATGGGAATACCAGACCATCTGACCTGCCTCCTGAGAAATTTGTATGCAGGTCAAGAAGCAACAGCTAGAACTAGACATGGAACAACAGACTGGTTCCAAATAGTAAAAGGAGTACATCAAGGCTGTATATTGTCACCCTGCTTATTTGACATATGCAAAGTATATCATGAGAAATGCCTGGCTGGATGAAGCACAAGCTGGAATCAAGATTGCCAGGAGAAATAGCAATAACCTCAGATATGCAGATGACACCACCCTTATGGCAGAAAGTGAAAAGGAACTAAAGAGCCTGTTGATGAAAGTGAAAGAGTAGAGTAAAAACCTGGCTTAAAACTTAACATTCAGAAAACTAAGATTATGGCATCCAGTTCTATCACTTAAGGGCAAATAGATGGGGAAACAATGGAAACAGTGAGAGACTTCATTTTTGGGGGCTCCAAAATCACTGCAGATGGTGACTACAGCCATGAAATTAAAAGACACTTTCTCCTTGGAAGAAAAGCTATGACCAGCTAGACAGCATGCTAAAAAGCAGAGACATTACTTTGCTGACAAAGGTCTGTCTAGTCAAAGCTATGATTTTTCCAGTAGTCATGTATGGATGTGAGAGTTGGACTATAAGGAAAGCTGAGTGCCGAAGAATTGATGCTTTTAAACTGTGGTGTTGGAGAAGACCCTTGAGAGTCCCTTGGACTGCAAGGAGATCCAACCAGTCCATCCTAAAGGAAATCAATTCTGAATACTCATTGGAAGGACTAATGCTGAAGCTGAAACTCCAATACTTGGGCCACCTGATGTGAAGAATTGACTCATTGGAAAAGACCCTGATGCTGGGACAGATTGAGAGTGGGAGGAGAAGGGGATGACAGAGGATAAGGTGGTTGGATGGCATCACTGACTTGATGGACATGAGTTTGAGTAAACTCCAGGAGTAGGTGATGGACAGGGAAGCCTGGCATGCTGTAGTCCATGGGGTCTCAAAGAGTCAGACACAGCTGAGCAACTAAACTGACTGACTGAGTAAGGTCATTTGCTGAGGGAAAAAATGATCACCTTCTTAAAGAGGAAATAAATATTTTTATTATGAAAGAGGGACTTAACATGTCTTGTTCTGTGTTAATAGGTACACTATACAGTCCATAATAATGTATGTCTGGCCTTTAGCAAGAGCAGGGAATACAGGTCTGTGTCTGAGCCTAAATTTTGCTCCAAATGTCTCCCCCCTCTGAGTTCCAGAATGAATAAAAGTATACAGGGAAAAGGGAACATGCCACTAGACCAGCTGTGGAAGCCCATCTAAGAGTGGTGGCAAAAGCCAGATTTTCTCTATTGACTTGATAGGGAAAAAAAAAAAAAATCCCTAAGGGAGAAAGACAAGGTTGAAGTAGCTTCCCATGGATAGTGAAAGTCATTCTTCAGGAGTGCAAGCCAGAAGTGCAAGCAGCACCAAGGACAGCAATATCTAAGATGAAGAGAATCAGGAAATGCCAACAAGAAAGAGGGACACCAGAGGGGATCTAAGCCCATGGAATAGTTCCAAGTGTATGGAAGACATTCCTCCCCTTATACAAGCCTTCAAATGGAAGGCAGATAGAGTATCTGTAAGTAGTCAGGGAGAGTCTAAGGAATATTTGGGAGAAGATTCATGAGGAAATTTTGTTTCCAACTAGTTGGTAAAGACTCTGCCTGCAATGCAGGAGACCCAGTTTCACTCCTTGGGTTGGGAACATTTTCTGGAGAAGGGAATGGCTATCCACTCCAGTATTCTTGGCCAGAGAATCCCATAGACAGAGAGGCCTGGCGGGCTACAGTCTATGGGGTTACAAAGAGTAGGACACCACTGAGTAACTAACACTTTCACTTTTAGTCAAAAGGTAACAATTGAGGCATTAGGATTAAAGATGTTATTATAATTTTTTTTCTTTACATTTATTTTATTTGTTTATAAATAATTTAATAATTTATGCATAGTAAGTTGCACCTATTTAAAGTGTACAATTTGATGAATTTTGATAAATACACGCATTGGTGAAACCACTACCACAATCAAGATCCCAAATATCTCCATCACCTCCAGAGTTTCCTTATCTCCTAAGCAATAGTTTTTTCCCTCCACCTTTATCTTATATAATCACTGATATGCTTTCTGTCACTGTAGATTTCAGTGTAGTCTTTAATGTTTTTACAGATAGAATCATAGAGTACATACTCTTCTGTGCTTGGCTTCCTTTACCAAGCAGAAAGATTTTGAGGTTCATTCACATTGTTTCATGTATTCATAGTGTATATATTTTATTGCTGCATAAATATTCCATTATCCAGATATACCACTTTTGATTATCCACTTATCTCTTAATGGACATTTGGATTGTTTCCTTTGTTATGAAAATTCATGTACAGTTCTTTGAATGGACATATGTTTCCACTGCTACTTTGTAAACACTTTGGAGTGTAATTGCTGGGTCACATAGTAGATTGATGCTTAACATTTTAGGAGGCTGCAACACTCTTTTCCAAAATGGCTGTACCATTTTACACCCCCATAAGCAATGCTTGATAGTTACAGTTGCTTGACATCCTTGCCAACACTTGGCATTTTCCGTCTTTAATTTTGGTTGCTCTAAGGAGCATGCTCTAAAGATCCCACAGAGACTGAGACAAAACTGTGTTTGAGCATCTCTTGTGGAGGTACAGGTCAGCAGTGGACTACCACAGGGATGGAGGCTCTGGGTGCAGCAGGCCTGGGTATGGCATAAGCCCTCTTGGAGGAGGTTGCCATTAATCCCACCATGGAGCTGCCAGAACTTACACAGGACTGGGAAATAGACTCTTGGAGAGCACAAACAGAAACTTGTGTGCACCAGGACCCAGGAGAAAGGAGCAGTGACTCCACAAGAGACTGAACCAGGCTTGCCTGTGACTGTCTAGGAGTCTCCAGTGGAGGCGTGAGTCAGTGGTGGCCTGCTGCAGGGTTGGGGGCACTGAATGTAGAAGTACATGCATGAGATCTTTTGAAGGAGGTCACCATTGTCTTCATTACCTCCACCGTAGTTTGGCCCCAGGTAAATAGCAGGGAGGGAACACAGCTCCACCCATAAACAGAAAATTGAATTAAATATCTACTGAGCATGGCCCCACCCATCAGAATAAGACCCAATCACCACCCCCCACCCCCACCCCAGTCAGTTTCTCCCATCAGGAAGCCTCCATAAGCCTTTTATCCTCCATCAGAGGGCAGACAGACTGAAAACCACAATCACAGAAAACACCAATCTAATTACATGGACCACAGCCTTCTCTAACTCAATGAAATTATGAGCCATGCCATGTAGGGCCACCCAAGACAGTTGGGTCACGGTGGAGAGTCTTCACAAAATGTGGTCCACTGGAGAAGGGAATGGCAAACCAATTCAGTATTCTTGCCTTGAGAACTCCATGAACATTATGAAAAGGCAAAAAGATAGGACACTGAAAGATGAAATCCCCAGGTCTGTAGGTGCCCAATATGCTACTGGATATCAGCAGAGAAATAACTCCAGAAAGAGTGAAGAGACAGAGTCAAAGCAAAAACAACATCCAGTTGTGGATGTGACTGGTGATGGAAGTAAAGTCCAATGTTGTAAAGAACAATATTGCATAGGAACCTAGGATGTTAGGTCCATGAATCAAAGCAAATTGGAAGTGGTCAAACAGGAGATGGCAAGAGGGAACGTCAACATTTTAGGAATCAGCAAACTAAAATGAACTGGAAAGGGTGAATTTAACTCAGACAACCATCATATCTACTACTTTGGGCAAGAATCCCTTAGAAGAAATGGAGTGGCCATCATAGTCAACAAAAGAGTCCAAAATGCAGTACTTGGATGCAATCTCAAAAACGACAGAATGAGCTCTGCTCGTTTCCAAGGCAAACCATTCAATGTCACGGTAATCTAAATATATGCCCTGACCAGTAATGCTGAAGAAGCTGAAGTTGAATGGTTCTATGAAGACCTTCTAGAACTAACACCCAAAAAGATGTCCTTTTCATTATAGGGGACTGGAATGCAAAAGTAGGAAGTCAAGAAACACCTGGAGTAACAGGCAAATTTGGCCTTGGAGTACAGAATGAAGGAGGGCAAAGGATAATAGAATTTTGCCAAGAGAATGCACTGGTCATAGCAAACAACCTCTTCCAACAACACAAGAGATGACTCTACTCATGGACATCACCAGATGATCAACACTGAAATCAGATTGATTATATTCTTTGCAGCCAAAAATGGAGAAGCTCTATACAGTCAGCAAAAACAAGACCAGGAGCTGACTGTGACTCAGATTGTGAACTCCAAATTGCCAAATTCAGATTTAAATTGGAGAAAGTAGGGGAAACCAGTAGACCATTCAGGTATCACCTGAATCAAATTCCTTACAATTATACAGTGGAAGTGAGAAATAGATTTAAGGGATTAGATCTGATAGACAGAGTGCCTGATGAACTATAGGCAGAGGTACATGACATTAATAGGAAACAGGGATCAAGACCATCCCCAAGAAAAAGAAATGCAAAAAATGCAAAAAAGTCAGAGGAGGCATTAAAAATAGCTGTGAAAAGAAAAGAAGCAAAGGAGAAAAGGAAAGACATACCCACTTGAATGTAGAATTCCAAAGAATAGCAAGGAGAGAAGAAAGCCTTCCTCACTGATCAGTGCAAAGAAATAGGGGAAAACAATAGAATGGGAAAGACTAGAGATCTCTTCAAGAAAATTAGAGATACCAAGGGAACATTTCATGCAAAGATGGGTTCGATAAAGGACAGAAATGGTATGGACCTAACAGAAGCCAAAGATATTAAGAAGAGGTGACAAGAATACACAGAAGAACTATACAAAAAAGATCTTCACCACCCAGATAATCACGATGGTGTGATCACTCACCTAGAGCCAGACATCTTGGGATGTGAAGTCATAGCATCACTATGAACAAAGCTGGTGGAGGTCAAGGAATTGCAACTGAGCTTTTTCAAATCCTAAAAGATGCTGCTGCTAAAGTGCTACACTCAATACGCCAGCAAATTTGGAAAACTCAGCAGTGGCTACAGGCCTGGAGAAGGTCAGTTTTCATTCCAATCTCAAAGAAAGGCAATGCCAAAGAATGTTCAAACTACTGCACAATTGCACTCACCTCACACGCTAGTAAAGTAATGCTCAAAATTCTCCAAGCCAGGCTTCAACAATACATGAACCGTGGACTTCCAGATATTCAAGCTGGTTTTAGAAAAGGCAGAGGATCCAGAGATCAAATTGCCAACATCCATTGGATCATCATAAAAGCAAGAGAGTTCCAGAAAAGCATCTATTTCTGCTTTATTGACTACACCAAAGCCTTTGACTGTGTGGATCACAAGAAACTGTGGAAAATTCTTCAAGAGATGGGAATATCAGACCACCTGACCTGCCTCTTGAGAAATTTGTATGCAGGTCAGGAAGCAACAGTTAGAACTAGACATGGAACAACAGACTGGTTCCAAATAGGAGAAGGAGTATGTCAAGGCTGTATATTGTCACCCTGCCTATTAAACTTACATGCAGAGTACGTCATGAGAAACGCTGGGCTGGATGAAGCACAAGCTGGGATCAAGATTGCCAGGAGAAATATCAATAACCTCAGATATGCAGATGACACCACCCTTATGGCAGAAAGCAAAGAAGAACTGAAGAGCCTCTTGATGAAAGTGAAAGAGGAGAGTGAAAAAGTTGGCTTAAAGCTCAACATTCAGAAAACTAAGATCATGGCATCTGGTCCCACCACTTCATGGCAAATAGATAGGGAAACACTGGAAACAGTGTCAGACTTTATTTTTGGGGGCTCCAAAATCACTGCAGATGGTGACTGCAGCCATGAAATTAAAAGACGCTTACTTCTTGGAAGAAAAGCTATGACCAACCTAGACAGCGTATTAAAGAGCAGAGACATTACTTTGCCAACAAAGGTCTGTCTAGTCAAGGCTGTGGTTTTTCCAGTGGTCATGTATGGATGTGAGAGTGGGACTATAAGGAAAGCTTAGCACTGAAGAATTGATGCTTTTGAACTGTGGTGTTGGAGAAGACTCTTGAGAGTCCCTTGGACTGCAAGGAGATCCAACTAGCCCATCCTTAAGCAAATCAGCCCTGAGTGTTCATTGGAAGGACCGATGCTGAAGCTGAAACTCCAATACTTGAGCCACCTGATGCAAAGAACTGACTCATTTGAAAAGCCCCTGATGCTGGGAAAGACTGAGGGCAGGAGGAGAAGGGAATGACAGAGGCTGAGATGGCATCACTGACTCAGTGGACATGAGTATGAGTTGGTGATGGACAGGGAGGCCTGGCATGCTGCAGTCCATGGGGTCGCAAAAAGTCAGACATGACTGAGGGACTGAATTGAACTGAACTGAAGGAGTGTGTAGTGTGGTATACCATTATTTCACTGTGATTTGATTTCCCCAATAATCAATGATATTGACTATCTTCTCAATTCCCTATTAACAGTTTGTAGATCTTCTTTGGTGAAGTGTCTATTCATACATTTTACCTTGTCTTTACTGGATTTTTTTATTATTGAGTTGAAAGAGTTTTTTTTTTTTTTTTTTAATTTCCCAGTCTAATTTATGTGTTACAAATGTTTTTCCATGTCTATAGCCTGCCCTTCACTTTTTAAAAGGTGTCTTTGAAGAGAAGATTTTTTTTGTTTGTTTTGATAAATTTCAGTTAATCAACTTTCTCATTTTATTGGCAAGCTTTGTGTTTTTATATAAGAACATATACCCTGAAATCAAAAGATTCCTTCCTATTTGTTTTTCTAGAAATGTTATAGTTTTAACTCTTACATATAAGCCTAGGAGCCATCTAGAGTGAAAATTTTTGTGTGTATAGTATGAGGGAAAAGTGTTCATTTTCTTCCTGTGAATATCCAGTTGTTCCAGGACTATTTGCTGAATAAGCTCTCTTGCCTCTTTATAATTTGAATTCTTTGTCTTCTTATTACTAAGGTAATAAATTCTTTACTTATTTGGGATATGTACACCTTCGTCAGATACATGCTTAGCAAATATTTTCTCTTGCTATGTGACTTGCCTTTACAGTTTCTTAACTGTATCTTCCCAAGAGCAACCATCTTAAATTTGATGAAAATTATTTATCAGTTTTTTTCTCTTATGATTCATATTTTGTGTATTCTGTTTTAAAATAATTTGCCTAACTGGATGTTATGAAGATTTTCTTCTATATTGTTTTTTAGAAATTTAATAGTTTCAGCTCTTGTGTTTAGAAACACGATGCATTTCAGATTAACTTTTGTATGCATAATTAAGTAAAAGTTGATGTCACTTTTTTTTTTTCCCACACAGATATCTAATTATCTCACCATCATTTCCTGAAGGAAAAAAAACCTAACTTTTTCTCATTGGATCACCTTGTCAACTCAGTCAACAATCAACTGACCATTTAAATGTGGGTCTACTTCTACACTACGTCGTTCCATTGTTATTATACATTTACCTATCTGAAAGAGTTTGAGTGAGACTGATTATTTTACTTAAAAATATTTAATAGAATACATCAGAAGAAGCTGCTTGAATCTGGATTTTTCTTTGTGAAAAAGCTTTTTTTTATACAAGAAATATAAGTTATTAATACATAAAGGACTAGTCACACTTTTTTTTAATTCTTTTGGTGTCTATTTTGGCAATGCGCATTTTTTAAGGAATTTGCCCATTTCATTTGATTGTCAAATTTGTTAGCATACCATTTTATATAATATTTTATTACCTTTTTACTGTCTGAGGTATTTGTAGTGCTAGCCTCTCATTCCTAATATTGTTGGTGTATCTGTTTCCTTTTATTCTTGATCTGTTTAGCAGGAAGTTTCTAAATTTTGTTGATCATTTCAAAGAATCAGATTTTCTCTTTATTGATTGACTATTTTTTTCTGCCTTACTCTTTCATTATTATTTCATTCCTCTGCTTATTTTGTGTGCAGTAGTGATCTTGGAGGGAGAACAAACAGTGAGTGGTCCTAAAGAGAGATCTTAGTTCCCTCCCCAGGAATTGAATGTAGGTAGGCTGGATGAAAACCACGGACCTAACCACTAGACATCCATGGGCTAGAGGCTAGAGACAAACTGGTTCTGATTCTTTTCCCCGCTTGAAAGCAAGACTGTTTCAAGGAGGCGAAAACTGTAAAAACAAGTACAAAGAGTATCATTAGAGACACAGCACAATGCATGAGAGAGCGCTCAGAGAAGCAGTTGATTTAAGTCAGAAGCTAGGCAGAAACAGGCCTGGAGAGGAGTGTGGGCATCCTGAATGAAGAGTGCAGTAAAGAGGTGATTTAAATCACTTTATATAGGACAGTCCTTCCGGGCCTTTGTTTACCTTTGGCCAGTTATCTTGTTTCTTTCTTCACACCTGACTAGTCCTAGTGTTGCTGAAACTTGGCCCCTGTTCACTGGTGCCAAACAGAAAGACAGAGACTGAGTTTTGGGTGAAGTAGAAAAGGGTAGCTTTTATTGCTTTGAGAGGCCAAAGGGGCCACAGTAGGCTAATGCCCTCAAGGTTGTGTCAGCCACCCTATAGTGGTTAGTGAGAAGGAGTTAGTGAGGAGTCTTACATTGTTCAAGGAGCAGGGCATGATCAGCTCATGGACCATTCTTGGATTGGTTGGCATCAAGGTGAAGTTTCAAGCATCATCAACCCTCTGGTTTCACTCAGTCTATGTTCTTGTGTTCAGTTTTCATCTGAAGGGTATCCGCTTCCTGTAAAAACAACTTAGGAATGCCTGTCAGGCCTTTATCTATATCTTTCAGGGAACTGGAAGTTCAGTGATTCTGCTATTTGGTGGATTTATAGTCTAATTTTTACCAGTTTCCCTTTCCCTGGTCATTAACCCTAGAGTCAGCCTTTTATTTTAAAAGACAAGGACACAGCGACTTGTACATGGTTTTGATACTGATTTCTAATTTAATTGCATTGTTATTGGAGAACATTCTAGTATTTCAATCATTTCAGACCTATTGGGACTTGTTTTATGACCCAGTAGATAGTCTATCTAGATGAATATACCATGTACAATTGAAAATAATATGTATTCTGCAACTTTGAAGTCTCCTATAAATATCAATTAAGTTGAGGAAGTTCAGAGTGGTATTCAAATTTTCTGCATCTTCATTGAGCTTTTGACTAATGTTCTTTCAAAAGTTGAGAAAAGAAGGCTAAAATTTCCTACTACCATTTTGGAATTACCAATTTTTCCATTTTTACCTTCAATTTTTGCATCACATATTTTGAGGCTCTCATACTAGATGTATACACATTAATAATTATGGCTTCCTGAAATTATCTCTTTTATCGTTATGAAATTCTATTTTATCTCTAATAATAATCTGTCTTGAAGTCTATTTTATCCAATATTAGTGTAACCACCCCAGTTTTCTTATGCTGATTGTTTGAATAATATGTTTTTCTATCCACATACTTTTGATCTATTTGTATTTATAGTCCAAGTGTGTTTCTTGTAAGCAATGTATAGTTGGACCTTATTTTTTAAATTATTCAGATAATCTCTTTCCTTTCATTAGTGTTTAGACCACTAACATTTCATACAATTATTTATATAGCTGGATTTATTAATTTTATTTTTGTTTCTAATTTTTCTCTACTGTTTTTTGTTCCTTTATTTCCACCTTTCCCTCTTTTGAATTATTTGTATATTTCAGTATCTTATTTTAGTATGTTAAATATGGTAATTTTATCATCTTTTTAGCTATATGTTTGTATTATTTTTGGAGGCTAATCTAGAGATTACAATACACATTCTTAATCTTTCCTGATCTACTTGAAACTAGGTTTCTACTTCTCCATAGAAAATGTAGAAAGTTTGAAACCATATAGATATCTTTATATCCCTGGCTTTTGAATTCTTTATATTTGTCACAGGTTATATTTGGCACAGGTACTGTATTTACATACATGTAAAAAAATCACGTAAGTGATGGTTATAATTTATGTTTTAAGAAGCCACACATATTTTAAATGGGTAGAAAATTGTAATCTTCTATTTTTCTACAGATATTTGCTACTTCAATATTACTAACTTTTCCTGAAGATCCAAGTTTCCCTCTGATATCATTTTCCTTCAGTACTTAACATATTTCAACATTTTTTATGCTCTTAAATGCTCTTCTAAAACATGAGTTTAATAGTTATATAGTATTGCACCATATAGGTATACTCTAATGACCACTTTTCCATTTTGGAATTTTGATTTTTTTTTTTCTACTCTTGTAAAAATTTTCAAACGTAATAACTTCTGTCTGCATCTCTGATTTTTTTTCACAATAAATTTTTATTTAGAAAAGGAGTATAAAGAATATTAAAGTTCTTAATTCAATACAAATTTATATTTTATTTTTCCAGAAAAGTACATGAGTTCCAGCTTTGGATGGTGTATTTTTTTTTTTACATATATGAAAGTAGAAGTTATATTTGATTGCTTACAGTTTATTTAGTCATTAACAAACTTGAATATCATTTCATGTGTTTGGGGTATTCTATTTTTTTAAACCAATAGTTTGTGATAATATTTTTATATTTCTTTCTAGAAATTGAAATCTTCTTTTTCTAGTGAACTATGTGATTACTTTCAGGTGGGTTCTTTACCGCTAGAGCCCCCTGGGACGACCCATGAACTAATGATAGATAGTAATCCTTTATTAGGTATGATGTAGATATTCATGGTGTGTCTTTTGCCTTATACTTTTGCCCAGGGTATTTTAATATGCCAAAGTTATCTAGTAGAATATAAAGATATATTCATTTATGAAAATGCCTCTTCTAGCCATGTGTAAAAAGACAGGACATCTGCTGAAACTTCTCTAAATTCTCTAAACATGAAACCAAAACCTGGCCTGAGGAGAAGAAATACCCGTGCGTAATCCAGAAGACAAGCCACTTCTTGAGTTGCATTCTTTGAGCAGAGTAGTGTCATGATGCTCAAAAATCTGAAAATTAGATGCCAGACAGAAATAATTAAAGCCAGGGATTCCTAACTGCAGACAACCTAACAGCAAGGGACAATTTCAGAACCATGGACTAAGGGTTACTCTTTAAAAGAACCATAGGCATGCTAAGTCGCTTCAATCATATCTGACTCTTTGTGAACCTGTGGACTGTAGCCCGCCAGGCTCCTCTGTCCATGGGATTCTCCAGGCAAAAATACTGCAGTGGGTTGCCATGCCCTCCTCCAGGAGATCTTCCTGACTGAGGGATCAAACCTGCAGTTCTTATGTCTCCTGCATTTGCAGGTGGGTTGTTTTTTTTTTTTTTTTTTTTACCACTAACACCACCTGGGAAGCCCTAAAAGAACCATAATCCTTGGGTGATTCCATCTAGAGAACAGCTTCATTTTTCCAAAAGCAAGTATGGTGGAATATATGTTAAAGCATCCACTTTCACCTATGCTATGCACTTACAGGGGGACATATTCTTAATACACAAACCAAAAGCAGTGACTTGTTCATAAGTAAAAGCACATGTATATCAAGGATTATAACTTACAATGCAATAACCTCTCACAGATCCCTTTGGCATTTTAGTTTCCTCCCTGCATTGTCCTTTTAATAGATGAAATCATATTTGCATATTACCCTCCCTGATAATTGTAAATTCTTCTCTCTCTCTCCCTTGGATTGAAGGAAGTTCCCTCTTCTCTACTGATGAATAATTAATGTTTAACAACTGCTATTTCTTCAGCCCTTTAACTAGGACAGGACTGCTTTACATGTGGTGTGAGGGGTAAAAAAGGAACAGAGGGAAGTAAGCACAAAAGAAAGAAGTAGTGGTTAGTAGGTTGCTGAGAAAGTTCTCAGAAGTTTGCAAATTGAAAAGATTGGAAAATGAGCAATTCTGTGCAAGTGGCTGGTTTCTTTTCTTTGACAGTTCCAGGAAGAAGAAGAAGAAAATCTACAACTTCTGTTCTTGCTTTATGATTTCCAGGCAAGGTTAGCTCTCTTTGTCAGTAAACTAGAGTCATAAATATCTATCCAAGATATTAGATAGATATCTATCCAAGCCCCTTCTCTCTAATGCTACAAGAGTGTGACTCCCATCACTTGAGGCCAAGGGAGCACTGTAGCTATACCCATCTGTACTCTAATTGCCTGCCTGTCTTTCTGTGCGACCAGGGTCTGTCTGTCCTAAAAGACAGCCTTATCTGCTAAGAAATGCTAACGAGGCAGGACTAAGAGCTCTTCAAAGAGAAGAGCAGGTTATACAGGGGGCTACTGATGGAACATCGTCTGTGCCATCAGTCTTCCAGGGGTTCGGCAATTGAGATGGATCTTGAAAGCAAACGGAATCTTACAGATAAATCCATGATCCATGTCCAGAATACAGTAGTATTCTTGTGATCAACCTCTGCTTTCAATATCCAACCCTGTCATTTAGTTTCAGCTTCAGATTAAGCAGGTGCCTTAAATATTTCTACCTACAATTTTTTGTCCTTAATACATGATGGAAAGAAAGTCCCCTAACACTAATGTTAATATGGTAAAGAGAAGAGCCTTGCTCTCCACACAGGTTTCAATCTACTGAAAGTGGAAATTTCTCTTTTATTCATAAAATATTGGCAGCACTCTTTTGGTATCAGGGAGCATGGACCAACTTATGTGACCTTCAATAGAAATGGGGGATTATTGTTTAAAAAACACAATTTCTTTTAGAAAACTAATCAGGAAGGTCAGAAACAAACTGGCATCAAAAATTGGGATGCTGTGGGAACCTTGACACTAATCTGCCTCTGAAACCAGGGAGATGCCTCCACCTGTGACCTGTGTCCTTGGACAAGATACTCAACTTTCTTATTCTTCAGTTTCCTCATGTTAAAATGAGATTAATTTATTTTCTCATAAGATTTTGTGATGATTAAATGAGTTAACATATTCAAAGGGCTTGGAACTATGTCTGAAATTTACTAAGCATTCAAATAGTAGCTATTTTCTTTTTTGCTATTGTTGTTGCTTGTTTCATTCTATTTGCCCACATATTTTGATTTCTATTGTGTTTCTTTCATAGAAAGCCCCACAGTCTGAAATCATCTTATTTACATAATTATTTATTTGTATAACATCTGCCTTCTCTTCTAGTATGTAAGTTTCTTTACAGCCTCAAGGACAATGGGAGTCTTGTTGTATGCCCTGTTTGCTGGTGCAGAGAACTCTCAGCTTGCTTCTTACCCAGACTTGCACTCTGGAAACAGTAACTGTGTCTCATCTCCAGGGCTGGTTCTATCTCCCTAGCTAAAAGCTGCACTTCCTGCCCCATGGAGGGGAGCTCCTTGAGCCTCAACTGTAAGGATAAATTAATCAGAATTCATTTGGTTTAAAGTCAGACTGACTGAGAAGACGACCAATATATAATGCTTGAAGTTCTGCCCCTTGGAAGGATTCCCTTCATCATGTTCTTTCAAGAACAATCCTAGTTGGGGTCGTAACTCTATAGTGGTTCACTTCCAATTAATTTCAGCATTTTGTACAAAGTCATCATGAAACAGGCACTGGTTTTTCTTCTTTAGTTAACTAGTTATAAGGAACTCAACATGAAGCTGTAGGTGTGGACTGAGAGAGAGGATGAAATGAGGCAAAAGTTGCTGCCATAGCAACCTGTGTTACCTGCTCATACAACCTAGTTATGTCTGCTTGAATCCAGTTTTTTTTTTTCCCCTCTTAAAGATACACACTATGATTATACATCAGGTGGCTCAGATGGTTAAGACTGCCTGCAATGCCGGAGACCCAGTTTGATCCCTGGGTTGGGGAGATCCCCTGGACTAGGAAATGGCAACCCACTTCAGTACTCTTCCCTGGAAAACTCCATGGGCAGAGGAGCCTGGTGGGCTACAGTGCATGGGGTCACAAACAGTCCGACATGACTGAATGACTAACAGTTTCACTTTCGGTTCATGAGGAGAAGTTCAGATTGTGTGGTCACTTGATGTCCCACAGTTAAGCATTTGATTTCCAGTAAGACCACGTAACAACTTTGATGCTACTTCTCAAAAGAAGAAGAGTTACCTAAGAGCTATCTCCAGAAGAGGGTATATAGTTTTGCTCTAAACTCTTAGGATCCTGTGTTGTAATTCTCCTTTCCCCGTTCCTCAGATGCCCCATGCAACGTCCTTCTTTCCACAGTCACTTCAGGCAACGTCAGATCTTCTGAATCGTACCCCTCATACAGTTGAGCAGCTTCCATGGCAACTTGGACTCGTTGCAGAGTGGCCTCTTGCCCCGGGCCTCACTCAGAACTGACAGTCGTTTGGGCTGCTCAGTGACTGGGTCGGAGGGGCACACTTAAATGTGAAAGACAGTGCCTCCAAAATAAAAACAAAAATGTACCAAATATTTTGCCTCTTCTTTGGTGATAAGGGGAGGTGCAAGTTAGCTCTTATGATGATGGGGGTGATGATGATTCTGTTTATTATTGTTACTATATTTGAAATTTCAGCAAGACTGCATAGTGAAGGCCTTTTCAGACCTTTAAAACCTTTCCTTCTTCCCACTCCTCACCATTGCACAATATAATAAACACAGTCAGAAAGGAATAGAGACCTCATCTGAGGTAGTCACAATTGTATTCATATCTCATAAAGGGCAGCTATCAAATTCAAGAAGCCAGCTTAGATCTCCACTGTAAAGTTAATGAACAGGAATTGCAATTAGAGCCAGGGACCACCAGGGGGCGCTCTCACACCCCGTGGCGATTGTGGAGCCGGACCAGGAAGAGAAGGAGCAAGACTTGCTTCTGGAAAGACTCAGCAGCTAATGAAGTCCTGGACTCAGTTTACTGTAGCCCTCTCCACCTCCTTTCCATATGTAGAAGCATTCTCCTTCCCATGCTGTGTGGGGACTTACATGTGACTCACCATGGTTGCAGACCCTGAACTGTAATTCTTTCCTGATTCCAAATAAACCCATCTTTGCTGGAGAAGTATCTAGTGGCCTATTTGAACCAGGTCAACTGTACAAACTGCCATTATATGTTCAAGTCATTTCATATGTATTATATTCTAGTGAAGTCCTAGACTATTTTTTTTTTTAAGCAAGAAATTGACAAGAAGTGAAGTATGTCCTTGGTCCATACTTGCTGAGTATATATGGGTGAATGTGTATGCAGGGCAGGGGTGTGGGGACAAACAGGGGAACAGCCACCTCCACCCCCAGGTGGACAACAGGCCTTTGGGTTCCTAAATACCAAATCCTCTATAATTCTAAGAAGAATAAACAAGACTTTATGTGTTTCTGTGGGCTAAGGCCTTCCTAACAGACAATTCAATTTGTTACTTTCAAAAAAGGAATGAATACTTTCAGTTTAGAAGGTGTGAAATGGAAATCAGTTCAGTTCAGTTCAGTCGCTCAGTCGTGTCTGTGAAACCATAGACTACAGCACGTTAGGGTTCCCTCCCCATCACCAAGTCCCAGAGCTTACTCAAACTCATGTCCATCGAGTCAGTAATGCCATCCAACTATCTCATCCTCTGCCATCCCCTTCTCCTCCTGCCTTCAATCTTTCCCAGCATCAGGGTCTTTTCAAATGAGTCAGTTCTTCCTATCAGGTGGCCAAAGTATCAGAGCTTCACCTTCAGCATCAGTCCTTCCAATGAATATTCAGGACTGATCTCCTTTAGGATGGACTGGTTGAATCTTCTTGCAGTCCAAGGGACTCTCAAGAGTCTTCTCCAACACCACAGTTCAAAAACATCAATTCTTCGGCGCTCAGCTTTCTTTATAGTCCAACTCTCACACCCATACATGACTACTGGAAAACCATAGCCTTGACTAGATGGTCCTTTGTTGGCAAAGTAATGTCTCTGCTTTTTCACATGCTGTCTAGGTTGGTCATAGCTTTTCTTCCAAGGAGCAAGTGTCTTTTAATTTCCTGGCTGCAATCACCATCTGCAGTGAATCTGGAGCCCCGCAAAATAAGTCTGTCACTGTTTCCATTGTTTCCTCATCTATTTGCCATGAAATGGGATCTATTTGCCATGAAATGGAAATATCTCCTGCCATATCAACAAACAAGAAATGTCACAACCATCAGTGATTTATGGCCTCCAAAAGTGAATGAAGTTTCCCCAAACTGTACCCTCACCCCACCCCGTGGTGATTGCTGAGGAGTGGGAGGTAGGGGTGGGGCTTGGGCAGGGCCGGAAGCAGCCCGTCTGCCACACCTGCCACTCCTTAAGGTGACTAAGGAAACAGGATTTGGCCCCAGATAGCTGAAGTGCATATGAAAGGAATGAATCCAGTGAGCCCAGAGGCCTGTATCTTCCCATACATAGAATGCTGAATTCCTTAAGGATGTTCAGACTGCTCCCTTTGTTGCAAACTTGGTAGAAAGTGAAGAAGAACTAAAGAGCCTCTTGATGAAAGTGAAAGAGGAGAGTGAAAAAGTTGGCTTAAAGCTCAACATTCAGAAAACTAAGATCATGGCATCCGGTCCCATCACTTCATGGCAAATAGATGGGGAAACAGTGAAAACAGTGGCTGACTTTATTTTTCTGGGCTCCAAAATCACTGCAGATGGTGATTGCAGCCATGAAATTAAAAGACACTTGCTCCTTGGAAGGAAAGTTATGACCAACCTAGATAGCATATTAAAAAGCAGAGACATTACTTTGTCAACAAAGGTCCATCTAGTCAAGGCTATGGTTTTTCCAGTGGTCATGTATGGAAGTGAGAGTGGGACTATAAAGAAAGCTGAGCGCCAAAGAATTGATGTTTTTGAACTGTGGTATTGGAGAAGACTCTTGAGAGTCCCTTGGACTGCAAGGAGATCCAACCAGTCCATGCTAAAGGAGATCAGTCCTGGGTGTTCATTGGAAGGACTGATGTTGAAACTGAAACTCCAGTACTTTGGCCACCTGATGCTAAGAGCTGACTCATTTGAAAAGACCCTGATGCTGGGAAAGATTGAGGGCAGGAGGAGAAGAGGATGACAGAGGATGAGATGGCTGGATGGCATCACCAACTCAGTGGACATGGGTTTGGGTGGACTCCGGGAGTTGGTGATGGACAGGGAGGCCTGGCGTGCTGTGGTTCATGGGGTCGCAAAGAGTCAGACACAACTGAGCGACTGAACTGAATTGAACTGAACTGTATATAGCCTGATTCCCACTCCCACCTCCTAGGATCAATTTTCTCAGAGCTACTGAGATGACGGCTCCCTGCTCAGAGTCCTAACTAAACATTCTCACCAAATAAAATAACTCTCAACTTTTAGGTTGTGACTATATTTTTTTTTAGTTGACAAGGCAGAGGCAGTGGTAGACCTGGAATGAGAATAGGGGAAGGAAAAGAAACAGAGGCTTTGGGTCCAGGAGAGAGGTAGTCACCTGCTCCTGAACAGATGGCTCTCCTGAGTATCTCTTTCATACTGCTTCCAGGTTCTGTCTGTGTCCCAGGACATCCCAAGATCAATCAGCCATAGGCTCCACTACTGGGAGGGGCATCTTGAAAGTATCCAGCAGTGATGGACACTGCTAAATGGACAGTGGTGGACACTAGCAGTGATGGACAGATGCTAAAACAGAGGACCCACCCTGGAGGTACTCTTTGCAAGGAAGCACTCCTGCCACATGAGTGATATCATCATCACCCATGGGCTTCAGTGCACTGAACACCACTTACCTGTGGAACTGGAGCAGGACATATCCCAGGAAACCTGCAAGCCGGATAGAATCACTAGAAAACCCAGGGGTGGAGGAGCTGGAGGGCATGTGAAAGCAGCTCTTGGCAGGAAACTGCCCTCAGCAAGAAATGCTTTTTCTTGTTATTTTTATCAAAGCTACATTGTAACTAGCTTTTAAACCAAGGCCCCACCTCCAACTCCACCCCCTACCCTGGGCTCTACTCATCTCCAGGCTTAGCACAGCTTTCAAATCATTTGATCACACAACACTTTGTTGGTTCTTTCCTAGATCAAAAAGTAGAAATGAAGACTAAGTAATTAATAGAAAACCAGATCTCTTCCCTAGCTTCCTCTTCAGTAATCTTGCAAACAAACTATGTGACCAAACTAGCATCTAGAGGAAGATCACAAGAAGTCAATGGGCCTGCACACAGTGGGGGATGGTGATGACTCTGCTCCCCTATCTCAGTGATTAACAGATCACTTCCCTTTTTTCCTTTAAAACTCTCATGGTCCAACAGCGTCTTTGGAGATAGTTTTTGGGGAACACTGAGTCCCCTATCTTCCCAGATTGCTGGCATTTTGCTTAAAAGCAACTTCCCTTTTTACCAACATCTTTCTTTCTTGAGGTTTTATTTTTTGAGCTGTGATTTAGTAATTTAGTCATGAATACACTCTGGAGGTGAATGGAAACAATTTGGTGCACAATGAGTATGGGACAGACAGACAGATATTCCCTTCAATCATTTATTTCGTATATGTGTCAGGTACTAATTTAAGTGTTTTTACATAGCAACTTTTAGTGGAGAAGTTGAGATTTCTGCTCGAGGTGAGAGACAATTCAGCCTTAGAGCATATGAGTATGTTTGCAGGCTGTGGGCAGAGTAGAAACTACCTATAAGGAACCACATGGAGCATAAACAAGTGATAGATGAGAAGCATTCTGTTGAGAGACATCAAGTAAGTTGTTGATCTTACCAGGAAAATAGAAGATATGTCATTCTTTACGTCAGCTTCATTCAACACAACACAGCCAGGAAGATACGACTCACCTATATAACTCAGTCCGTGAGACTGTACATAAGCAATGCATACCAAGTCGTTTCAGTCATGTTCAATTCTTTGAGACACTATGTACTGTGGCCCACCAGGCTCCTCTGTCCACAGGGATTCTCCAGGCATGAGTACTGGAGTGGGTTGCCGTGTCCTCCTCCAGGGGATCTTCCCAACCCAGGGACTGAACCCACACGTCTTATGTCTCCTCCATTGGCAGGTGGATTCTTTACCACTAGCGCCACCTGGCAAACCCAAATAAGCAGTAGTTGAAATGAACCCACCCCCCCCACCCCCGCAAAGACAGAAACTAAGGAGATTATAATATTATATAATATTATTATAATGAGATACCAAGTCTCATGTTTCTGGATGACTTTCAACTACTTTAGCTACACTGTTGATCTATATTTGAGTAAATCTATAAACAAGAGAACAATTTCACTTCCCTAGAACCCATAGCAGAGGAAACGGCAATTAGCAAATATCAGTGTCCTTGGCTTCCCCTTTTTAAAATCTTCTGGGCCATGCTTATTGGTGCCACTATGGACAGCCTCTGTCCTCAGATCCAAGTACAACTGTCAATTTCCAAGAGAAAGTTCCTCGGAGTCTCCTGGAACAGGACTCCATGGTGCTATGGTTCTTGCTAGAGGTTCTAGAAGAGTGGGCACCACAGAACAGAACCTGGATGGGATGGATTGATCAGCCTCCTCAGAGCACTCAGCTCAGATGCCCATAAAGTCTTCCCTCGGGCTTTGCACTCAGACATTCTCTAGAGTTAGAAGGGACTGGGTGAGCTTTTCTTGGAATGTGCATCTTTATCTTCTCAAATGAGACTTTAGCAGCATATCAAAATAAAAATGATGACAATAGAAATGCTAATGTTTACAGAGTGTTCACTAGTAATTTGTGTGCTCCTTGTGTATGCTCACTCGCTCAGTCATGTCCAACTCTTTGTGACCCTAGAAACCAGCCTGCCAGGCTCCTCTGTCCATGGAATTTCCCAGACAAGAATACTGGAGCAAATTGACATTTTCTACTCCAGGATATCTTCCCAACCCAGGGACTGAACTTGCATCTCTGTGTCTCCTGCATTGGCATGTGGAGTCTTTACCACTGTGCCACCTGGGCTCCTCACCAGCAATTTGCTTGTGTGAAGTATTTCCATCTTATGATGCTGCTGCTGCTGCTGCTAAGTCGCTTCAGTCATGTCCGACTCTGTGCGACCCCATAGACGGCAGCCCACCAAGGCTCCCCCGTCCCTGGGATTCTCCAGGCAAGAACACTGGAGTGGGTTGCTATTTCCATCTTACACTAACTACTACCAAATAGAATTTGTGTCAGAATTGAAGAATGTGTAAGTCTATTGTTATTACATAATAAGCCACATCAAAATGCCAAATAAAAATAAATGGTGAAAACAGATGCCAAAGATATTAGAATAGGTATTAAAAATCAATGAAGTGAAAGTGATAGTTGCTCAGGCCTGGCCGACTCTTTACAATCCATGGACTGTAGCCCACCAGGCTCCTCTGTCTATGGAATTCTCCAGGCAAGAATACTGGAGTGCATTGCTATTTCCTACTCCAGGAGATCTTCCCCCAGGGATCAAACCTCAGTCTCCTGCTTTGCAGGCAGATTCTTTACCATCTGAGCCACCAGGGAAGCCCATATAAAAAAATCAATATCTATTCCTAAAATAAGTATTTCAGAAGGCTGCTTACTTAACATAACAAAGAATGCTTGTTCTAGATTGACAGTCAATATTATACATAACAGAACAGCACTAAAACTGCCGTTCAAATTGGAGCTAGAACCAAGATGCTTGCTGTCATTGTTATTTGCTATAGTTTTTAAATTCTGCCAATACACTAACATTGGTAGCAAAAGTAAGAGGCGTACACATTGGAAGGCAAGATTTAAAATACATTATTCATTCTTTATACATCCCACCATACTTATTTGGCACTTGCTTGCGTTACAAACTATACAGCTTCTATTCTTGATTTTTTGCGGTATAGTTAGAAGTACATGCATATGAATTAATTAATTAGGAGGATCCAAGATAAACATCCAAAACAGTGACATCCTTGAAAATTGTCAAATACTACTTTCAGATTATAGTGAAGAAATTCCATCTAAAATAGCCATAAAAGTGAAAGAATAGGCGTGATAAAAATGTTTCTTGACTTATAAGGAAATCTATAAAGCTGTACAAAGAAAACTTCAATGAATGAAGACATGTCATTAGTCTAGATAGGAGCACTAAGATAGAAATGTTATAAAGATGTCAGTTCTCCCCAAGTTGGATAAAGATCATGATGATCTGCTAAAAATTACTTCCTCCAGCAGCTGCTTCCTTGACCATCAGCATCACCAAAAGCATTGTCTGTCCCTAAAACCTAGCTGAGTCCCTGGCACATAGTTGGCATTTGGTTAATATTTCCTCTATGAATGAATAAATCCATTCAGGAAACACCGACTAAAACATGGCAGTACCGTTTACAGTCATTAAATTTGCAACAAGAACAACCCCAGAAGGCTAAATGCTAATTTTCCAGTGTGGGCAGATTGAGTGAAGCAGGTGTAGTCATACACTGCTCTTGGCAACAGAAGTGGTAAAGCATGTTTGGAAAGCCAGTTAAAAAATGGCATCCATGTTGACCTAGTAAACCCAGGTCCGGGAATCTAAAATAAAGGGTAAGCATGGAGAAGATAATATATACAATGATGGTTTCATTGTATATATTTATCATGATATGATAATATTGAAGTAATGAGAGCAAAATTCTAAAATATATCTTAACAAGTGCTAAAATTAGGCTAAGCAAATATACATACAAGAAAAGTGTCTGGGAGGAAATAGTGAAACCTAATGAGCTGTGGAATTGAAAGTACACATGGACCGTTTTATTTTTTAAAATATAAATAATATCAAAATATTTGAAAAATAATGAGTTTCAATTCTGATAATAGGCTTAGCATTTTTACTCTGATGTATTCCTGTAATATTGCAAAACTACCTAAATGATCTTTTCTTATTCAGTAAAAGAGAGAAGTTTTATACCCACTTCTGTGTTCTTTTTTATTTTTAAAAATTTTTTATTTATTTATTTATTTTTTCATTTATTTTTATTAGCTGGAGGCTAATTACTTTAAAATATTGTAGTGGTTTTTGCCATACATTGACATGAATCAGCCATGGATTCATGTGTTCCCCATCCCGATCCCCCCTCCCACCTCACTCCCCATCCCATCCCTCTGGGTCTTCCCAGTGCACCAGCCCTGAGCGTTGTCTCATGCATCCAGCCTGGGCTGGTGATCTGTTTCACCCTTGATAGTACACTTCTGTGTTCTTAATAATTCTCTCTCTTCCCACTGTCATGGCCCTATCACACTGTCTTGTGATTCCTTATCAATTTAGCATCTCCTCCATTAGATTGTAATTATCTTGAGGGTAGGGGCAGTGTTTAATTCTTGGTAACTCTAATATTTAGACCCACTCCTGGCACAGTAAGTGTTTACCAAATGCTTGTTGAATGAATGAGTAAGTGAAGAAGGAAGTTGCCTCTATTGAGTACAAAGAGACAATCCCTCATATGAGGACTTGGTGAGATCAGACTTCTGCTAAACCCTCCTCTGGACACCAAAGTCAAACCAGAAAGCAGGTAGGGGAGATCTGTGCTGAGGAAAAGGAAGGGCTAGAGGTCTTTCTCCTCTGTCTTTCCTGCCTCCATGCTATTCTAAACCAGCATTTGGGACTGAAAAAACAAAACAAAATAAAACAAAAACACAAAGAACAGAACTGCTGGAGTAGCCAATACGCTCTGATAATGAACTTGAGCAGTGTCCATCATTGTTTGGGTAGGGACAGGGTGACGTAGAAAAGGCCCAGAAAGGTAGAGGAAGTGTGAGTGTGCAGCTGAGGAAGGGATACCTGTGCTGTGTTCATTTCTCATGTCTCTCTCTCTATCGCAGTCCCTGGCTGACAAGCGTCCTGTAAGTTCATCTCTGTTTCTTCTTCATGGCCTTGGAGTCATGGCCAGCACAGGAGCCTGGGGCAGTTGTAGCAGTCCTTCTCCCCACAGATGCAGGGAAGTGTCCCCCTTTCCACGAGCCCCAGTCATTCTAGTCCTTCTACCTCTCTATTCCTGACACCTTCCTGCTCTGCTCTGCTCAAGAGCTTGCTCTTTGACCTCTTCTGCAGGAGGAGGAGGGCAAACCTGATAAAGGAAAGGCAGGCAAGGAGACAATGTCTTCATCTGTTTGCAGGTGCACTAAGGCTCCTGGGGGGGTGGGGAGCCCCAGCTGGAAGTCCCTATTAGGAGCAGGAAGGCAGCTCTGAAAGAAATATTCACAGGCACAATCTCACTCAAATTTTTGATCCAGGCTCAGAACAAACTCCTGTCTTTTCCATCATTTTTACCTACAAACTCAGTATTTCATACTGACCTTGTTTCAGCTTCTTATTTTCTTGTCTGAACAAGAATCAGAAGTGTTTTGGGTGTGGGAAAAGAAACTACTTACTCATTTGCCTGATTCATTTCAGACCCTGATATTAATAAAGATTCATGAAAGAAAGTCCCAGAACTACCCCAGAGTAATGTGGGCTCATCGCTTGCTTGGCAACTACCAAGCAGAGGGTGAGGGTTTTGGCAACCTTCTCAAGCATAAAGCGTGGTTTAGTAGAAAGACTATGGTCCTAAAATTTAGTGAATGAAGTTCAGATCCTACCTTTGCTGCATTCTAGTTCTGTGACCATGGGCAAAAAGGTCTAAACCTCCACTCATTTACATGCTTACAAATTAGACGTGATGATAATGACCCCATGGGTATTTGTGAGGACTCAACGACCTCATATAAAGAGTCTAACAGGTGTCTGATGCCTAGTGGAAACTTGATTCATGTCAGGTTCCTCCATCAGTCACCCAATCAGGAGCTGTGCTATCTTCCATTCTCCGCGGACCATCACAGTGGTAAAAATGACATGCAAAGCATCTGTCTATCCTGGAACAGAGAGAGCATGATGAGCCTAAGAACAAAGATGGACTAGTAATTTCCTTTCAAACACTATTCAAGAGACACATGCTGGAAAGCACAAGTTGTTGTTCAGTTGCTAAGTCGTGTCCAACTCTCTGTGACCCCATGAACTGCAGCACACCAGCCTTCTCTGTCCTTCACTATCTCCCAGAGTTTGCTCAAATTCATGTCCATTGAGTGGATGATGCCATTCAACCATGTCGTTTTCTGTTACCCTGCCTTCTCCTCCTGCCCTCAATTTTTCCCAACATCAGGGTCTTTTCCAATGAATCAACTCTTGCACTGGGTGGACAAAGTATTAGAGATTCAGCTTCAACATCAGTCCTTCCAATGAATATTCAGAGTTGATTTCCTTTAGAAGTGCTATAACCTGAACTTGAGTCCCAGTGACCCTATACACCCAGTAGTCTCTTCAAGTGAGAGAGAAGAGGGTCAGACTTCAGAAATCACCTGCTCCTGAGCAAAGGATCAAATTCATGAGGAAAAAGCAAAACTGTCATTGAATAGACTGAATGCATAGGTTTTGTGAGGAAAGTGAGTGCAAGGTTTCACCAGGCACGCAGACGATGGAAAATCAAGGAATGAATTGAATGTCTGCCGTCTGTTGCAGGCCAGCTGATTCTCCAGGTCCCTCACTCTATCTTTTTTTTTTTTTTTCCCTCACTCTATCTTTGAAGAAGATGGAGTGATTCTGAGATGCTGGGGAAGAGAGGGAGGGGAATTGAATGAAATGTTTTACCACAAGGATGGGAAAAAACTTGCTGCTTTTACAAGGAATCAAGCTTTTTAGGGTACCAAAACCAGCCTCTAGAAACAGTGGCTTATATATTACTAATTTCTGGAGAATGTTATGTATCTCTATGGGAAAGGATTTCAAACCTTGTAAAGATAAAAGGTCAAGGTAATGATTACACTCCAAGTATAGCAGTGAAAGTGAAAGGCATTCAGTTGTGTCTGACTCTGTACGACTCCAGGGATGACAGCCTGCCAGGCTCCTTTGTCCATGGAATTTTGCAGGTTAAAATGTTGGAGTGGGTAGTCGTTCCCTTCTCCAGGGGATCTTCCCAACCCAGGGATGGAACCCGGGTCTGCTGCACTGCAGGTAGATTCTTTACCAACTGAGCCACCAGGGAAACCCAAAGGATCAAAGTTCAAGGTCATAACCATACTCCAGGTATAGCAGGGTTGGGTGCAAACAAGGCTGGTCAAGGAGTGCGGAAGGAGAGGGTGTGTTTATCAAAGTTTGCTAGAAAGCCAGAGGCAGAAGCTGTGATAATTCAGTTGTGTCAGGGAGATGGGTGGTGATGTTATTGAACTGATTCTGTGAGATCTATTCGATAGTGCTGAGGACACAGATGGGTCTCTCCAGGTGTTCTGACCCTTGCTGCCCTGAGATCTTGTTCTCTTTAGAACTGTTTCCAACTCTTGTGCTGGTAGCCAACACCCTCTGGCCCACCAACAGGAGTCCAGTAACCCTGATCTGAGACTCTGCTCTTTTCAGAGTCAGATGCCCAACTTCAATTACATCTCTTCAGAGAAGTCTAGGACCTGGTATCAGACTGGAGCAGCCCCCCCAAAGCTCCAGATTGCTGCCAGGTGAAGAAAAGACTCAGGGTCTTCCTGGTACGAGGCACAGACAGTGGCTTCCTGTGTCTGAAAACAGAGTCAGAGACCCCAGATTCACACGTGGAGTGAGTTCTGGTGAAAAGGGAGGTTGGGTCTGGAAAAGAGAGGTAGAGCAGGGCACTGTTCAGACCTTAGTTCCTCCTTTTCCCCGAGGTAGGAATGGGGGTCTGTGGTAGAGAGATACTGATGCTATCCTGTGCTCCTCTCATTTATAATAGTGTTTTAGGAATAAAACAGTTTTCAAGAGACTTCAAGAACTACAGAACCTTGGCAGGTATACCACATTCCTCTTGTAACATAGTCAGATATATACTGTGTGTGTGCTCAGTCATTTAGCCGTGTCCGAGTCTTTGCGACCCTATGGACTGTAGCCCTCTAGACTCCTCTGTTCACAGGATTCTCCAGGCAAGAATACTGGAATGGGTTGCCATTTCCTCCTCCTGGGCAGATATATACAAGGTGCCTATGCTATAGAGGCTGTAGAAGGAGCTGACAGCCAGAGAATAGCTTAGCAGCAAATCCAACACAATAGGATTTGAAAGAACATAGAGACTCATTTTATATTGGGGCAGTTAGAGAAGACCGTATTGAAGCAGGGGTCTTGAAGTAGATCTGAAAGGATGGGAGAAAAGCAATTTACCTTTTTGTGTGATGTCACTTTAAAGGAAGGCTAACATTTTCCATTTCCTTCCTAGTTCTCAACACAAGACTTCTACCCATTGTCACCAAACACAAACCCAAGGACTTTTCCCTGGAACTGCCCACTCTGGCCCCCTAGGGGAATCAGAATCCTGAAGTGAGCACCTTATGAGGTGAGAAACCTCATGTGACTGAAGGCTGGGAAGTGAAGAACTTGCCTCCCACAGACATATACTCAGAACTGACAATCACCATCCTCAATTCTGTCTGCAAGTATCTCTGTTTTCGGATCTTGCTCAAAATTGCCAATTCTATCTGCTGTCATGTTTAGGGTGATACCAACCACTTCAGCCTTGATGTTCCCCAGAGTCAAGTCATATCTTCTGTCTCCTGTTTGCACAGGGATCCTGTGTCTTCTGTTTCCATGGAAACTCTGCCCCAGAAGGCAGGAGATTGAAGGGAAGACACTGGTTCTTGTCTGCTCCGTGTCTGAAGGCACAGGGGAAACCACCTTTTCCTGGCACAGGGGGGGCATGAAGAAGAGTTTGGGGATGAAAACGTGGCATTTCCAGGGAGCAGAGCTGGAAATACTGGTTATCACCGGGTTGTGGGGGATGCAGATAGGCTGGAGGATACTACTCTACAGCTGATGACAGTTACGGCCTCATCCAGACTGAGGCAGGAAATATCCCTGTGAAAGGTGAGATCCCACAGTTCAAACAGAGGTTTTCACATAAGGCTCAGGGATCCTGTAGGATCGTGAGAACACTTTAAGGTGGTTATAGCGACCAGAGCTATGAAGAGCTAAATCTTTTCTGACAAAAACAGATCTTCCAAAATAAATAGCTGCCTTAGGGGAGCTACAAATCTGGTAGAAAAAGAAGATAGTAAGGTGGAAGAGATAGTAAGGTGAAAGAACACTGCTGCAGTCAGCAAGCCAGAGAAAGGCTTCCTAGAATTCATCCTCATAGCTCTAGGGTAAATGCCTCTACACCTGTGCTGTTCAATACAGGGGCTGCTTGTCACATATGGCTATTTACGTTTAAATTGTTATTAGTTGCTCAGTCGCGTCCGATTCTTTGCGACCCCATGAGCTGTAGCCTTCCAGGCTCCTCTGTCCATGGGATTCTTTAGGCAAGAATACTGGAATGGGTTGTCATTTCCTCCTCCAGGGAATCTTCCTGACCCAGAGATTGAACCCAGGTCTCCTGCATTGCAGGCAGATTCTTTACTGTCTGAGCCACCAGGGAAGCCCCACATTTAAATTAATTAAAATAAAAAATAAATTATTTTATTCACATCAGTCACATTTCAAGTTCACAACAGCCATATGTATGTAGTCTGCTGGGCAGCACAGACGTCGAACATTTCCAGCATCTCAGGAAGTTCCGTTGGACAGCCCTGCTCTAAGGATTAAATCTGGGATGTGGGGACAGAGGCAGGGGTAGGTGGTGAGATGTCAGGCAGAAGAGACACCCTCTGACAGCCCATTTACCCCTTCAGGTCCAATGTCTTGCCCTGTCCTCGCCCTCAGAGCTCCAGGGACCCAGGCGGTGTCAGGGGAGGGGACTTGGTGGCGCTTCACTCTGAGACCCCGAGAGGCTCTCCCCCAATCCCACATCAGTTTTATCACGAGATGTCGCCCTGGGCAGCAGCTCAGGCCCCTTTGGAGGAGGCGTGTCCTTCAACTTCTCTGACCACAGAACATTCTGGAAACTGTTATTTGAGACTGACAATGGCCTGCGGGCCCAGTGGAGTGAGGCACCGCTATTAAATGTCATTTGTGGGTTACTTGAGCCAGGGCTATGGGATTCCCTTCTAGAGGAAAGACTGCAAGCGTGCCATTCAATGTGTGCTAAGTCTTCAGTTGTGTCCGACTCTTTGAGACCCCATGGACTGTAACCCATCAGGCTCCTCAGCCCATGGGATTCTCCAGGCAAGAATACTGGAGTGGGTTGCCACTTCCTTCTCCAGAGGATCTTTCTGACTCAGGGATTGCACTCGCGTCTCTTACGTCTCCTGCACTGGCATTGGCAGACAGGTTTTTTACCACCGAAGGGCATTTGGTTAAGATCTGGATTCCACGGAAAGTAGCATTGACATATATACGCTATCTTGTACAAAACACAAAGCTAGTGAAAAGTTGTTATACAGTGCAGGAAGCGCAGCCTGGTGGTCTGTGATGACGTAGAGGGCTGGAATGGCTGGAGGGGAGGGAGCGAGGCTCAAGAGTGAGGGGATATATGTATAATTATGACTGATTCATGTTGTGCGGCAGAAACCAACACCACGTTGTAAAGCAATTTTCCTCCATTAAAAAATAAATTAAAAAAAAAAAAAGTAAAAAAAAAAGAAGAAGATTAGGGTTCCTTGGGGATTCCCTAGTGCACCAGGCCTGTGTTTTCACTGCCGTGGCCCACTTTCAATCCCTATTTGGGGAAGTGAGATTCCACAAGCCACATGGGACAGCCGAAAAAGAAAAAAAAAAAAAAATGTTTGAAATTCCTCAGTGACTTGTACGGGAAGCAGAGACCAGAGACTGTGAAAGTTAACAGCCAGCCTCACACTAACCAGAGAGACGTGGAGTACATTCCAGGTCATTGGAGGAGTAATTGAACATCCACTCCACCACGTCTAGCCAAGGCAAAACCCACTGAGGCCTCTGCCCGATCCCCACCTCACTCCCCTCCCCCAGAGTATCCGCAGGATTCCAGCCTGAGTCCCGGCCTCTATCCTCAAGGTTTGGAGAGACAAGGGCCACCTTCTGGCTGCAGTGATGGAGGTGGGGGTTGGGGGAATCTCTGCTTGGTTTACTGGCAACTGCTGCTCTGTTTTTTTTTTACCTAAGTTTCCAGAGGAAGTCAGGTTTGTAACATCTGCCTTTATTCTTTATTGCTCTCTCAGAAATGCTGCTTTGGTGGAGTAGATGGCACACAGGTGGCCTGGAAGCTGCCACCCAATGGGTGAGACTGTCAGTTAAAGCAAGTCAGCCCTCCAAGGAAGTATTGATTGCACATTTACATTTGTTTCTTCAATAGAACTCTGACAAAATGACTCTCAGTGAGAAGCAATTTCCATGAAGATGCATAAACAGGGGAAAAACAACAGGGAGCTAGATTTTAAAAGAAATAACCTGAGTATTTAAAGTACTATAGACTATAATGGGCTTCCCAGGTGGCACAGTTGGTAAAGAATCTGCTTGCCAATGCAGGAGACACAAGAGACGTGGGTTTGATTCCTGGAGTAGGAAATGGCAACACACTCCAGTATTCTTGCTTTGAAAATTCATGGACAGAGGAACCTGTTAGGCTACAGTTTGTGGGGCAGGAGGAGAAGAGGTCAGCAGAGGATGAGATGGTTGGATAGCATCACTGACTCAATGGACGTGAGTTTGAGCAAACTCTGGGATATAGTGAAAGATGGGGAAGCCTGATGCAGCGCAGTCCATGGGGTCCCAAAGAGTTGGACATGACTTAGCAACTGAATAGCGACAATAGACTATAATACAATGGATATACTCAGTTCAGTTCAGTCCAGTCCCTCAGTTGTGTCCGAACTCTTTGTGACCCCATGAATCGCAGCACGCCAGGCCTCCCTGTCCATCACCAACTCCCGGAGCTTACTCAAACTCATGTCCATGGAGTCAGTGATGCCATCCAGCCATCTCACCCTCTGTCGTCCCCTTCTCCTCCTGCCCCCAATCTGTCCCAGCATCAGGGTCTTTTCCAATGAGTCAACTCTTCGCATGAGGTGGCCAAAGTATTGGAGTTTCAGCTTCAGCATCAGTCCTTCCAATGAACACCCAGGACTGATCTCCTTCAGGATGAACTGGTTGGATCTCCTTGCAGTCCAAGGGACTCTCAAGAGTCTTCGCCAACACCACAGTTCAAAAGCATCATTTTTTCAGTGCTCAGCTTTCTTCACAGTCCAACTCTCACATCCATACATGACCACTGGAAAAACCATAGACTTGACCAGACGGACTATTGTTGGCAAAGTAATGTCTGTGTTTTTTAATATGCTATATTACACATCATATATAATTATGCATAGTATAGCATGTTATATTTTAATTAAATACATTGGTATTTAAAGAGCTTTGGGCTGGAAGTAAAGAGATGAGTTCTAGCCACAGTTCTGCCATTTGCTGAGTGGGATATATCAAAAACCTACCAAGACAATGATTTGATCTGAGTTTCATTATCTTTCTCTGAAAATGGAGATATTCATGCATTTATATTTTATATAAAATGTCTCACTCCATTTTTTTCATTTAGTTATATTCCTAATTCACTTCATGAGAAAACTTGTGACAAAAAACTATCAACAGAGGAGAATGAAGTGCAAATAGAGAATCAAGCCCACAGGAAACATAAATAGATGGAAGTTAGCTACAGCTTGCTTGCCTCAGTTTGTAATCACACAGAGTCCAGTCCTAGACTGTTCTCTTGGTAGCAGGAGAATTCTGGCTGCTCCAAGTCTGCTGCTGCTTGTTTAGTGCTCAGGCTCCAGATTGCTCCTGCAGAAGTCTTAAGAACTTGGGCTGAGCTGGCCTAGGGCATGAATGGCACACAGCCCTCCCTTCACCAGAGTGAGGAAGGAGGAGTCAGCTTCACCAAAACCTCATGAACCAAGCACAGTTGTCATATAAGGGGTGAGGGGTGCCTCTCCTGTGGACTTCCCAGGTGGCGCTAGTGGTAAAGAATCCATCTGCAATGCAGGAGGCTTGAGCTGGACCCCTGGGTCAGGAAGATGCCCGAGAGGAGGGCATGGCAACCCACTCCAGTATTCTTGCCTGGAGAATTCCATGGACAGGGGAGGCTGGCGGAACCCTACAGCCCACAGCGATATAAAGAGTCAGGCATGACTGAGCAACTTGGCATGCATGCATGCCTCCCATCAAACGAAGGTTTCATTGGACACACAAAGATAGCTAAGAACTTGACAATAGGCAATCAGGCATTACTACCTTGACTCCAAGAAGTCACTTTTCCAAAATTACTGTAGGCTAGGTCCTTTACCCACAATAAAATAATCACATTTCTTTTCCAATTCATCTCCCTCCCATTACCTTTTTCAATTCTTAGGGCAAAAGAAGAGCTGTTCATCCCAAGAGAGGCTTTTGATGTTTCTCTTTCCAGTTCTTTTACCTTTTTTAAAAAAAGCTCTTGTAATATTATGACAAAATGCACTCACTAGATGCATTAGGGACGCCCAGCATATTGGTGCCAAAGATGCACTTCCATCCTGAAGATCCCTCCAGACACCCAGTAAGCTCACATAAAGACAAAGAATAAACTTAGGGAAAATCCTAACTGACACCGGGAGGTTAAAGGATCCCAGCCCTCACTAAGTGTCCCCCAGTCATGAAAGGAGACGGTTAAAATGCCCTGTGCCAAGAGACTGCAGAAGACCTCCAGAGTGAAACGTCCCCATGAAGATATTAACCAGAAGGACAAGGAGAGCCTGGTGTACATCAAACAAGTAGCTGAAGATCTCATGTCCCTAAAAGATCTCTAGAAAATTTCAAAATGCCTTACCTGCAGGACAAAGGAAGGGAGAACATAGACTCCAGCAGGGTGAAGACTACTGTGCCTGCTGAGGGTACCTATTAAAGTTCATATGGATTTAATTTAGGTATTCACTTTTTAAACCTTCCAGGCAAGATTGTGTAAGTGAATCAGTGATGGCCAAATAATGAAAAATCCTCAAGGATTCAAAATTGTGGCTGCTTTAATTTCAAAATCAAATATGTCCTGAATTTATGTCATAGGGTTACTCTGAACTGTGCATATTTGGGATACAGAACAGAACCACAACCTAAGATTGGAAGAAACCAGGTCAGAGTCACCACATGGTATTCACACGGGGATGTCGTTCACTCTGCCATCTATAGAGACAGCATCCCATAGCACTGAGCATGGCTCTGGAGCCAATAAATCTGACTGCACAACAGAATCAGCCATAAGATAAACAAATATCCCATCCCAACCCAGACTTACTGATTCTAATTTCTGGAGATGCGGATCAAGAAACTGTTTGTATAGTAACCCAAATGCATAGCGACGTTGGGTTAGTTTGGGCTATTAAATAAAAAATGATAATAAAAATAATAGAAACAAAGATTGAGTGCTTACCATGTGCCAAATACTGTTATAATCACTTACCATGCAGTGACTAATTCAATCTTCACTTTTTATTATTATTGCTGTTTTCCTCATTTCACAAATACAGAAACCGAGATACAGGAATGGTGAGTAATTTACTTAAAGTGACCCAACCACAATGCACTACACTCATAAAGAGCACACCAAGGTCTCGAGAAGCAAGTTACTTAGGTTACACAGCCAGTAGCCAAATCACTAAAATTTCCAGGTGTAAAGCATTTACTATCTGTCCCTGGGAAGACAGGCATTTCATATTTTTCATCCATTCCACTGACATTTATTAAGCACTAATTTGACCCCAGGCACTGTGCCAGGAGCTAGAAACACAGTGGGACAGAGCCAGGAGTTTATTGCCAAGGAACACACATACAGTGGTCATGCGGAATGTGGGATGCTTACCCTGAGTGCAAACTGTCCAGCATGGGGCCTTCCAGACCATCATCTATGGATATGTGAAATGAGTAGACTTCTCTTTGGTCAAATCCATCTGACACAGAGCTTCCCCTTGGAGGACATTAGTTTACTCTGCTTCACAGGAACAGGTTCTGGTGTCAGTCCTCACATGTGAGGCCTCGATGTCTAGTCCACATTCATGTGTTGGTTCATTTATTCAATATCTTGTGTGTATGTCCCATGTGCTAAAGATGCTGGCATTCTCCTTCTGATTTATTCAAAGCTCAAAATGGAAGATTTGGGAAATGATTCAAAAATGGAAATTTGGACATGCCATGTTCTGCATCCCTCCCCCTTTCTGGGACTAAGCTCAGACTATTTCCTCAGGAACAACCCCTTCTACTACCCTCACCTTCTATCCCTGTCTGATTTCTACTTCTTCACATTTCAATTCATATGTCAGTGTATCTGAGAAGTCTAACTCTCCTCCCAACTCTGCTTTCAGAGATAATAATGAAATATCATAACTCCTGCTGATAATAATAACCAGTTCTTAACGTAGCACTTGCTTTGTTCTTATGCTTGACATAGGTTAATTGATCATATAGAGTATTGTTTATATATGAGGGAATTAGGCACAGAGAGGGTATGTAAGTTAGTCAAGATCACACAGCTAAAAAGTGACAAAGTCTAGTTTTGAAACTAGAATTCTGGCACCAGAATCCATACAAAGATGCTATAGATTTAAGACAATATTTTATGACGTATTTTGGAACACAAAAAAGAAACACCGCTTAAATATAAACTAAAACCTCAAGGTGATGGTAACTGGTATATATTCACATAATGGCATCCCATTTTCTTCCTGGATATTACTACGTTTTTTGTCTAAGACTTCATCACATTCAGAGTTTGAACTTTTCCTGAACCACTTTGGTCAACAGCAATGCACAGGAATCTTTATTTTAGATGTGACAATATCATTGTGAGGTACATCAGAGACAACAAAACTTTGTTTAAAGTGCAAGATTCTTTTTATCCCTTGATTAAATCATGTGTTATTGAAAATTAAGTATCTTTTCTGTGATATTAGCCCAACATAATAGAAAGATACTTACACAATCTATATCTTTGAAGGAAATTATAATGAGCTATACTTTTGATGAAAGTTTCCAAACAACTGATTATTTTTCTCTGAACTTGACTTGGATGTCCCCAGCTTAGACTTGTTTTGGTCCTACCAGGCCTCAGGGGTTGCCCTTGCTGGGCCTCCATGACATTGCCCATGCACAGGTATATCAGGCAGCAGTCTACCAACCTTTCAAGACCCTGTGCCTTTCTGGGTACTGAATCCTCTGAAACTCTGTCTACATGTTAGCCCCCTTGCCAGCCTTTCTTCCCCTTTTAATTGAATGTTCCCAGGACTGACACTTACTTCTGTGCTTTCAGAAATCTTTCAGCTCAGGTCTGAAGAAATGCCTCCACTCCAGTTCATCTGCCCCAGCCAGGGACCAGGAGCTTGTGTAGATCAGTGGTGAATGAGTAAGGGCTGTTAGGTAAGGTCTCCAGCCAAGGAAAGGTATAGGTGAAGGACCAATGAGGTGAGGCTTGCAGGGATGTCCTTAACATACCAGGTTCCACTGCGACTCAGCTGGAGTGGTCAAGGGAAGTATGAAGCATGTGGTTGGGAAAAGGTGCCTCTGTGAGCCCTTGACCACCACCTCCTCTCTAACCTTGTCCCCTTTTTTCAGTGAATCCGATGTGTCGGTGCACGGTTCATTCCCAGGTCCAGAGCATCCAGCAGGGACCGAAGGGTGCAGGTGAGCTTTGGGGCAGTGCTTCTGTCTTTGCTGTAGCTCAGGGGTTAAGTGGGCTGCTGGACACAGCAGAGATTTCCAGAGCAGTAACTTCTGCCCCTTGACACTGATAGCAGTCATCACTCTGCACATAGGAAGAGAATGTGGGTCTCTCTCGATGGCCATATCTTTCAGTGCCTCTGTGTCTCTTCCCTGTCTTGGGAGAGAGACAGAAATCCTGGGGGATGAAGTTTAAGGACTGGATAAAAGAGGCTCCCCCCCCCCAAAAAAAAAAGAGGCTCCCCCCACCCTCTTTTTCTTTTTTCCTTTTTTTTTTTCACCCTCTTTTTAATTTTCTAATTTCCTCCCCAGCAGAGCACCTAGGAACACATCTGGAAGGCAAAGTGTTTCCATGTTCCTGGCTTGTCTTGTCCCAATATTTATTCTCCCTCAATGAAATATGTAGTTCAGTGTATGAGACACAGTAGTTCCTCAATAAAACATTAGCTTCATTTCTCTTTATGAGTTTTTTTCCTCCTCAAAATTCCTGTGTTGTCTCTTCTGAAGTGGAGAAAAGACAGTCCCCAGCAGCCCCACTGAGCAGGTCTGAGCGTGAAAGGAGCCTAAGAGGAACCTGCAGTGAGTTAGAACAGGTCCTACAGGCATGTCTTGACCTTGACTCGGATCCTTGGTGTCTTGAAGTACCCACTAGGATACCCATGTGCTTCTCTCCTAGGAGTCCTCAGTCATTGTTTTAAGGATAAGGATAATTATCTGGCAGGACTCAGCAAGGAAAACTCAACAGAAGAAAAACTAAAATCATGGCATCTGGTTCCATCACTTCATGGCCGATAGCAGGGGAAAAAGTGGAAGCAGTGACAAATTTTCTTTTCTTAGGCTCCAAAATCACTGCAAATGGTGACTGCAGTCATGAAATTAAAAGATGCTTGCTCCTTGGGAAAGAAAGCTATGACAATCCTAGACAGCGTTTTAGAAAGCAGAGACATCGCTTTGCTGACTAAGTCCATATAGTCTGTATGGTTTTTCCAGTAGTCTTGTATGGATGTGAGAGTTGGACCATAAAGAAGTCTGAGCGCTAAAGAATTGATGCTTTCAGATTGTGGTGCTGGAGAAGGTTCTTGAGAGTCCTTTGGACTGCAAGGGGGGCAAACCAGTCAATCCTAAAGGAAATCAACCCTGAATATCCATTGGAAGGACTGATGCTGAAGTAAGCAGCTGATGCTCCAATGCTTTGGCCATCTGATGCAAAGAGCCAACTCATTGGAAAAGACCCTAATGCTGGGAAAGATTGAAGGCAAAAGGAGAAGGGGGTGGCAGGGGATGAGATGGTTAGATAGCATCACCAACTCAATGTACATGAATTTGAGCAAACTCCAAGAGATAGTGAAAGACTTGGAAGACTGACATGCTGCAGTCCTTGGGGTCTTAAAGAGTCAGACATGACTTAGAGACTGAACAACAGCAAGGAAAGTCAGGGCTAAGAAGCACCCTCTGAGGATACTAGAGAAGGTTATGGGAATATCGTCCTCATGACCTGCTCATGGCCCAGACCTTGTGGTTCCTTCAGGGACCGGGGGTGGCAGTTGGAGTCGTCTTTCCAGTTTTCTTCACCCTCTCCCCCCACCCAGACTATACCATACTACAGTGAAGCCAGCATAGTCTAGGGCCCTCAGCTGGAAGACCCAGGTCACAGACAGGACACAAGGGAGAGGGAAGCTTCGTGAGTAGGGGCTGCCCCCAAATCCCCTGAGGGCAGCTATGTGGTCAGCACCTGCACACACAGAGTGAGCAGAAGCCTTGCACCAGGCCATTGGCTGCAAGTCACAGACCCCCCGGGGGAAACTTTGCCACAATTCTTAGGTTTAACTGTGACAGAGGGCCCTCAACTTGGCAAGCAGTGGGAGGAGATAAGCTTTCAAGCACTTTTACCATCAGGCAAGGCCTTCTGGTATGCATGTCATGTTCACTCATGGTTTGTTTTACTAGTTTATCCCATTTCTTCACTTTTAATCTTTGGACATGCATTCAAGCCTTGATCATCATATTATTGATGGTCATCATATCATCATCTACTTCATGAGGTTAGAATAAATCAACAAATTAAACATAATAATGTGGTGTAAGTACATTGGTGTAAGTAATTGGAATAAGAAAACTAGTGAAAAACAAACAGTTACAATGACTCTATGTCAATGGTATATTTTTATATTCATCTGCCTCTATTGCAACTATGTAGTCAGGCTACATTGTATTACATTAATGTAGCTTAATTATATGAAAAACTACCTTAAAGTCATTAAGTTCCTAGATAAAGGGTTTCCCTCCTCACTCTGCACCTTCTATTTTCCATTCTCCCTGACCAAAATCCTAATTAATTCTTAATACAGTTTCCATCGATGGATTAACTTTCAACTTTAGATAAGTTTAAAAGAATAAAAAAGGCTTCCTTGGGCAATTTGAGTGGGAATATTCTTTCCAGAATCCACTTAATCCTTAGTCCTAGGGATTTTAAATAGTTATGAAATGAGGTTTCCATTACCTGAAATATAAAATAATTGAGACCAATATAACTCCATCATTACAGAAAGTTTATTATACTGTCTCTAAAGCACAGACCTAGTCAAGGCTATGGTTTTTCTAGTGGTCTTGTATGGGTGTGAGTGTTGGACTATAAAGAAAACTGAGTGCCTAAGAATTGATGCTTTTGAACTGTGGTGTTGGAGAAGACTCTTGAGAGTCCCTTGGACTGCAAGGAGATCCAACCAGTCCATCCTAAAGGAGATCAGTCCTGGGTGTTCATTGGAAGGACTGATGCTGAAGCTGAAACTCCAATACTTTGGCCACCTCATGCAAAGTGTTGACTCATTGGAAAAGACCCTGATGCTGGGAGGGATTGGGGGCAGGAGGAGAAGGGGACGACAGAGGATGAGATGGTTGGATGGCATCACTGATTCAATGGACATGGGTTTGGGTAAACTCCGGGAGTTTGTGATGGGCAGGTAGACATGGTGTGCTGCAGTTCATGGGGTTGCAAAGAGTCAGACACGACTGAGCGATTGAACTGAACTGAACTGAAAGCACAGACCTGCCTTTCTTCTTTTATACCAAAATTTTCAGAGTCCATGGTCCCCCAAATACTACAGTCTCTCCTGTCCTCCTTGTCCCCACCTTCACTTCCTGCCCTATACCACCATCAGACTCTTTGCTCATTGAAGGAAACATTTAAATCTTTGAAATGGTTTAAATTTTAAAAAATTTAAATCTTTGAAACATTTCCAGAAACTTTAGGCAAAGTAGACAAGACATATATTTCAGGAAAATAAAGGGAAGAAAATAAATTCTAAAAAGAGGAATGGTGGGTCAAAACAGCCCCTGGTGTCTGCAGAATTAATATGTCATAGACAAAAGGAAGGTGAAAAAAAGAAAAGAAAAAATAAAAATCTGACAAACAGCTTCAGATGAAAACAAAAACCCGACAAACAACTTTAGGTTGAGGCGTACGATGGTGAGTTTTGTCAACAGGACTAGGCTCAGAGATGCCAGTGTTGCTAGTAGAAGGATATTTCTGGGTGTATCTGTGAAGGTGTTTGTAGAAGAGAATTGCACTTGAATCATAGACTGAGTAAAGACCTAGCCTCATCAATGCAGGTGAGAATCACCTAATCTGTTGAGGACCATATTAAAATACAAAGGTGAAGAAAAGGCTTGAGCCAGGACATCCATCTTCTCCTGACTTCAGATATCAACACTCCTGGCTCTTGGGTCTTCAGACTCAGATCGTTATACCACTGGCTCCTCTGGTTCTCAGGCTTTCAGGTTTGGACTAGGACAATACTACTGGCTGCCTTGAGCCTCCACCTTGCAGACAGCAGATTATGAGTCTTCTTTGTCTTCTCAATCATGTGTTAGTCCCTTTTGCTATGTCTATGCATATTCTACTGGTTAAAAAGGTAACTGCAGAGACTTAACAAGGTATTCTGGGCTAGAATCTTCTGTTTTTGGAAGAGAGGTGACATGGCAGGACAAAAAGACAAGATTTGGACTGGATGGGAATGCTGATTGATTTTTTACCACTTGTCTGACTTTGGGAAATTATTATCCTCTCGGAATCTCAGTTATGTTATCTATAAAATGGGATTAATTGTTCTTATAGGGCTGTTATAAGATTGAGACCTTCTAAGAAATAAATGCCTATTGTAAAAAGGCATATAATAAGTGGTTATTTTAATGCTTGGGTTGCTATTATCATCATTGTTATGGAAAGGACTGTTCCTTACAGACATTCCAAAATACAATTTACCAAGAAGTCTTTAGTGAATTTTATCCATGTTACTGCTACGACCTTTTTCCAAACATAGGCAAATGCATAGAACCCTACATACACTCATAGTTTAATCAATGGAGTAGACTACAGAAAGCCCACTTCTCATCTCCAATCTTCAGATAATATTTTAGTCAGGGTTTTTTGTTCTAAAACAGAAATCAGTTCTGGCTCACTTTTCAAAATGGGGATATTTAACTGAAAGTATATTAGCAACTCAGAAAGTGGAATGACTAGGCTTAGGAAATGGATAGGAACAAAAGAGTAAGCGGTCTAAGCAGTAGAGACCACAGCAAATGTCATGCTACAGAAATGTGATCTACTCACTGATCTATCCACTGCAGCAACCCCATACCCTAATACCACCAGCTCAAGCTGCAAAGTCCTGGGGTAGAGGACTAACAGGCTGAGCATGGGTCTCACATCTATCTCTTGACAGCACAGGAACAGGGGATGGAATAGTCTTGTTCATTGGGCTTTTAAAAGGAGACGCTGCACTATTCCTCACCAAGACCATGCATCAGGTGAGTCCACCTAAAAGGAAATCAAAGTTATGATAGAAGGGTGTGTTGTACTCAAGACATCAAATATAGCAAATGACAAGAGTCTGCTAGAGCCACTAACTCAGTCATCTTAAAATATGACTAATTGGCTCATATATATGTCCTATATATCCATGCAAATAAAGTATATCTTTTTTTTTTTTGGCCAAGCCCTATGACTTGCAGGATCTCAGTTCTCTGATCAGGGATTGGACCCAGGCCATGGCAGTGAAAGTGCCAAATGCTAGCCACTAGACCACAAGGGAACTTCCAAAGTGTGTCTTTTTTGATTAGACACAAATAAAGTTACTACTGTAAAACAGTCTATAGCAAGAACTATGACAGGCTAGAGAAAGATGCACATTGAAGAAATTAATGAACTAAAAAATAAAAGGCTGAACTTTAAAGAGGGCCTCTTTTTAGTGTTCATAAATTAAATATTACCACTATGAAATGCAGCTACATGCTCAATAAGAAACAAAAAGTTTTCTAAGTACAAGAACATTCACAGAGGATAAATCTATAAAAGAATGTTTCTTGAGGGCAAAAATATTGTGTTTCCTGAAGAGAATTAAGCATTGGCTGATGTTCAAGAAGTTAAAAATATGATTTAAGAGCTGAAAGGATAAGTGTGTGAAATTTTTAACCAATGCATGGCATTTTTACAACAGTTTATAAAAGTATAAAGATAAACACTACCACCACCTGGAATAATGATTTACTTCAATATCTTTAAGAATTAAGATGGAACTAAAAGGTTTGGTCCTGATGCTAATAGTGTATTGAGATAAATCACATCAGATAGTGTGTGCATGCATGCTCAGTCGATTCAGTCATGTCTGACTCTTTGTGACCCACTGGACTGTAGCCCACCAGGCTACTCTGTCCATGGGATTCTTCTGACAAGAATACTGGAGTATGTTACCAAGCCCTCTTCGAGGGGATCTTCCAAACCCAGGGATCGAACCCACATCTCCTGTGTCTCCTGCATTGTAGACAGATTCTTTACCACTGAACCACCGGGAAAAGCCATCAGATAGTAAATCTGTGTAACAAATCACCCTAAAACCTAATGGTTTAAATCAACATACATTCTTATGATTTGGCAATACAGTTACTTGGCTTGGGTTTATCTCAACAGCTGTTTCAGCCTAGGCAGTGCTCGACAGTTATTGGCTGGATTCTCTTATGCATTTCTGCTGTCACCTGATGATTGGGTTTGGACTGTCTGGTTTAAGCAGTGAAGGCAGAAGCATGCAAAACCTCTTGAGACATTCATGATTTTCATATCATTGTTTCTGCCACTTTTTATTGGCCAAAACAAGACATTAGGCCAGACTATATTCAAGAGATAAAGAAATAGGTTCCCCTCTTGTATGAGAGAAGCTACCAAGTCACTTTATAAGGTCACAGATGCAGGTTGGGGAAGAGGTTGTGGCTATTTTTGCATCTACCACAAGTCTTGAAAAGTTAATATGTGCTCAGTCGCTCAGTCGTATCCAGCTCTTTTGTGACTCCGTGGACTGTAGTCCACCAGGTTCCTCTGTCCGTGGGATTTCCCAGGCAAGAATACTGGAGTGGGTTGCCCTCACCTTCTCCAGAGGCTCTTCCCACCCCAGGAATGGAACCTGCATCCGCTGCATCTCCTGCATTGACAGGAGAATTCTTTACCACTGAGCCACCCGGGAAGCCCAAAGTTGAATACAGTCTGGTCAAAATTAGTAAGAAAAACATAAATGTGCTCTTACAGTGGTCAGTGCTAATACTGAGCTTATGATTTGCAATGAAAAGGAACTAAATTCGATCATTGCACCATTCATAAGAAATCACTCTATGCTGAAACAGAACACATCTCAAACTCAATAGTTAAAACCATAAGCCAGATATATTCCTGGGATTAAGATCACAGAAAGACTAGCCATTTTGCTTGATGAATAAGGGGCAGAGTATAGTTGTCATTCATACATGAATTTTACGTGACTTACTTGTGACATGATACCATAGAGAACTGAAAGAAACTCACTCATGTCATCGACCTTGGCTCCCCACCAAAGATTAGGTCAAATACTTGTTTTTTCAGTGGATGATTCAATACATTTAAACACTGTTTCTCAGGGAAACATTCCTTAGTATCATGTGCTGTGCTGTGCTTAGTCGCTCAGTCATGTCTGACTCTTGGTGACCCCATGGACTACATGTAGCCCGCCAGCCTCCTCTGTCCATGGGGATTCTCCAGGCAAGAATGCTGGAGTGGCCTTCCTCTAGGGGATCTTCACAACCCAGGGATTGAACTTGGGTCTCCTGCATTGCAGGCAGATTCTCTACCGTCTGAGCCATCAGGGAAGTCCAAGAATAATGGAGTGGGTAGCCTATCTCTTCTCCAGGGGAACTTCCTGACCCAGGAATTGAATTGCAGGCAGATTCTTTACCAACTGAGTCCTTGGGAAGCCCCATTAGTATTATAATTACCCAAAATTGTGATCCCATTCACTGAAATCAGTTTCTAGAAATAAAAGGGATGACCTAAACTATATATCTCTAATTATGGAGTTGAAAAGTAAATTTAGAAAAAAATCTGAAAATATCTGAAAATAAACTAACATGGTTAAATTGGCCTTTTCCAATGAACATGATAGTTGAGCTCAAGAGTTTCAAATAGAAATAACTAAAGAGAAGGCAATGTAACAATGAAAAACAAATATGGCAATGTAGGAATGACAGAATTCCAAACATCTAAGTCATTCTCCTGAATATGAAAACCAGTGTGCAAACTTTTCTACCCATGATCAGAGATGTTTACATTTGCAAATAGCTATCTAAACTTATAAAACAACAAAACTAAATATTGTGACCATTAGTCTTTTTTTCTTCCAGTTTTATGAAGATATAACTGACATGCAGCACTGTATAAGTTTAGGGCTTCTCAGGTGGCATAGTGGTAAAGAATCTCTCTGCCAATGCAGGAAATGCAAATATGCAGATTTGACCCCTGGGTTGGGAAGATACCCTGGAGGAAGAAATGGCAATCCACTCCAATATTCTTGCCTAAGAAATCCCACAGACAGAGGAGCCTGTAGGCTACAGTCCATGGGGTTGCCTAAAGAGTCAGACTTGACTGAGTGAGTGAGCACCCATGCACACGTCATACAAGTTTAAGGTATACAGCATGATGATTTAACTTACATGCATCATGAAATAATGATCATAAGGTTAGTAAACATTTATTCTCTGATTTAAGCACAAAATTAAAGAAATAGAGGGACATGGTCTAGTGGTTAAGATTCTGGGCTTTCAACACTGGGGACATGGGTTTGATTCCTGGTCGGGGAACTAAGATCCCACATGCTGTCTGTGATCTTGGTTGAAAAAATATTTGTTCCCTTTTGATGAAAGTTTGTACCTTTTGACTGCTACCTTTATCCAATTTCTCCTCACAAACCCCTCCCCCATCTCAGGTAATTACAAATCTGATCACATTTCTATGCATCTGTTTGTTTTTGAAGTATAATTGACCTACAATAAATACAATTAGTTCCTGTCATAGAACATAGTGATTTGATGTTTCCATACATTTCAAAATGATCTTCATGATAAATCTAGTTACCATCTGTTACCATACAAAGATATTACATAATTATTGACTATATTCTCCACACCGTTTATTTCATACCCATGACTCATTCATTTTGAAACTGGAAGTTTGTTTCTAAATCTCCCTCATCTATTTCTCTTTCCCCCTCACCCCTCTTCCTTCTGTCAACCACTTCTTGTTCTCTCTATTTATGACTATTTATGTTTAGTTACGTTGGTTATTTGTTTTTTAGATTTCACATATAAGTGAATCATACAATATTCATCTTTCTCTGTCTGACTTACTTCACTAAGCATAATACCCTCTGGATCCACCCATATTGTCACAAATGGCAAGATTTGATTCTTCTTTATGTCTGAGTAGTATTTCCTTGTGTGTTTATGTAAACATATATACATATGCATAATACTTCCTTGTGTGTATACATCACATAATACTTCCTTGTGTGTATACACCACATCTTCATTCATTCATCTACTGACGGTCATTTAGGTAATATCCATATCTTGACTACTGAAAATAATAGTGCAGTGAACATAGGGGTGCATATGCCTTGAATTAGCATTTTCATTTTCTTCAGAGAAGTATCCAGGAACAGGATTGCTGGATACACAGCAAATTCCCTGAGTTGGACAGCAAATTCCCACTGGCTATCTATTTTACATACAGTAGTGCATGTGTTTCCAGGCTACTCTCTCCATCCATCCCACTCTTTCCTTCCCCCCATCTCCTGTGTCCTAAGTCCGTTCTCTATGTCTGTATCTCCATTGCTGCCCTGCAAATAAGTTCATCAGAATAAGATAATTAAACTTTTAATGCATTATGGCAATTCATTTTTCTCACACCTGACTTTCTTTACCCTACCTTGCTTGTCTGACTTCCATAGGTTTGGAATTCACACTCCTTGAAACAGACTGAATCAGATTAAAACAGATGCCAAGAGCAACAATCTACGAAAAGCAACTAAAACAGAGTAAATTGGTAAAACATAAACTTGCCCCACTCCCATAAAGTAGAGAGCATCCTCCCATGTAATTTTTTAGGCTCTCTAAAGCAGTCATCATCAAGGTTTTTGTGATGTGCAGTTGCAGCTAAAAATGTGTAGTTACAGACTAAATTTAGAACCAAATGTAGTTTAATGCTGTTTACCAGTGATGGGTGGCCTTATTTTAGTATCTAGATTTTTTAATTCTTTAATATACAGTCTACCACTGAACTGCTTGGTTTAGAAAATTGCAAAGTCTAACTAAAAGCTGTGGCTTTAAAATTTTTATTTTGCTGATTCTTTCTCAAAATGTTTTGGCCAATGGAAGTGAAGTAGTAAGAAAATTAATCTCTATATGTAAGCAAAATCAGTAGAAAGGCAGTTTCTCACTTTCTCTTCCAAATAAGTAGGGGACCCCTAACATGTGCCATCCAAGACAAGAGTAGAAATGGAGGCCTTCATTGTATGTATGTGTTTAAATGTTATATATTGTTTAAGCATTAGAAATCAATCTAGTGAACTATTAAAATATGTTTTTTCCTTTTACTATAGCAAATATGCCTTTACAACGACCCGCCAGTCTAGGTTCAAGTATAAACTCCTTGGATATTTGGAATTCCATACTGGAACGTGGCACTGTAAGAAATGCAAACTCTGGTTGCAGGTCCTAAGCCTGCAGCTTCCTCCTTCTCTTCCCACCCCCAGCTTCATCCTATAGCACAATCCATGTCAAAGGGAAATAGAAGCTCAATTGCAAGAGTTCCCAATGGCCAAAGCAGAAACATTTTAAGCAATAAGATAAAGTAGCATTAGATTATTACCTAAAGTATAAAATAAATACACATGAGTTCATAGTGATATAAACAAATATTGAATGAATGAATGAACACACACAGACAAATAAATAAATAATGGGGGCCAAAGGACAAACCTTCCTTACAAAAGTGGAACTTAACATCCTTTCAACTCCACTTCCTGAGTGTGGGTTGGACTTAGGAACTTGCTTCCAAACACTAAAGTATGGAAAGGGATAGATAGTAACATTACATTGAAGAAAACTGGCAAACACCACCATAACCAAGTGACTGAGATAAGCAGTACTTACAATAAGGACATGTTGATGTTGTGTATCCCTTGATACGATGTGATGAGAAGTACACTCCATCCCTGTGGCATTCTTTCTGCTAACCCATAACCCCAGTCGAATCCCGAGAAAAACATCAGATAAACGCAGATGAAACAGCATTATAGGATATCTGGCCAATGATCCTTAAAGTTGTCAAAGTCATGAAAAACAAAGATTGAGAAGCTGTCACAGACCAGGGCAGACTAAGCAGAAATATCTAAATGTAATGTGATATTTTAGATTGGATACTACAAACAGAAAAAGGATGTTAAAGGAAAAATGGTAAAATCTAAGTAGAGTGTGAAGTTAAAATTAATGCATATATATAGAATCTAGAAAAAAGGTACAGGTGAACCTATTTGCAGGGCAGGAATGGAGATGCAGACGTAGAGAACGGACATGTGGACACAGTGGGGAAAGTGGGGGGGGGATGGGTTGGGAATTGACATATATATACACTACCATGTGTAAAATAGATAGCTAGTGGGACAAAGCTACTGTATAGCAGAGGGAGCTCAGCTTGTGCTCTATGATGACCTAGAGGAGTGGGATGGGGGTGGGGGTGGGAGTGAGGTTCATGAGGGAGGGGATCAGTTCAGTTCAGTCACTCAGTTGTGTCCGACTCCTTGCAACCCCATGAACCTCAGCATGCCAGGCCTCCCTGTCCATCACCAACTCCCAGAGTCCACCCAAACTCATGTCCATGAGTTGGTGGACTCATCTCATCGTCTGTTGTCCAACCATCTCATCCTCTGTCGTCCCCTTCTCTTCCTGCCCTCAATCTTTCCAGGCATCAGGGTCTTTTCAAATGAGTCAGCTCTTCACATCAGGTGGCCAAAGTATTGGAGCTTCAACTTCAACATCAGGCCTTTCAACGAACACCCAGGACTGATTTCCTTTAGGATGGACTGATTGGATCTCCTTGCAGTCCAAGGGACTCTCAAGAGTCTTCTCCAACAACATAGTTCAAAAGCATCAGTGCTTCTGTGCTCAGCTTTCTTCTTTATAGTCCAACTCTCACATCCACACATGACCACTAGAAAAACCATAGCCTTGACTAGACAGACATTTGTTGGCAAAGTAATGTGTCTGCTTTTTAATATGCTGTCTAAGTTGGTCATAACTTTTCTTCCAAGGAGTAAGTGTCTTTTAATTTCCTGGCTGCAATCACCATCTGCAGTGATTTTGGATCCCCCCCCCCCCCCCCCAAAATAAAGTCAGCCACTGTTTCCACTGTTTCCCCATCTATTTGCCATGTTGTGATGGGACCAGAGGCCATGATCTTAGCTTTCTGAATGTTGAGCTTTAAGCCAACTTTTTCCACTTTCCTCTTTCACTTTCATCAAAAGACTCTTCAGTTTCTCTTCACTTTCTGCCATAAGGGTGGTGTCATCTGCATATCTGAGGTTATTGACATTTCTCCCAGCAATCTTGAGTCCAGCTTGTGCTTCCTCCAGCCCAGCGTTTCTCATGATGTACTCTGCATATAAGTTAAATAAGCAGGGTGACAACATACAGCCTTGACATACTCCTTTCCCTATTTGAAACCAGTCTGCTGTTCCATGTCCAGTTCTAACGGTTGCTTCCTGATCTGCATACAGATTTCTCAAGAGGCAGGTCAGATAGTCTGGTATTCCCATCTCTTTCAGAGGGAGGGGATGTATGTGTACATATGGCTGATTCCTTCATTGTACAACAGAAACTAACACAGCATTATAATATAATTATACTCCAATATGAATTTCAAAAAGGTAATATACCAATCAGGGTTTCTTAGTTTTGACAAATATACCACTGTAACCTGAGACAATACCTTTTCCAGCATTGATTGTGTGTACTTTTTTTTTTTTTTTTAATTGGAGGCTAATTACTTTACAATATTGTAGTGGTTTTTGCCATACATTGACATTAATCAGCCAAGGGTGTACATGTGAAAAGGTGTGGAAAAAAAGAAAAGAAAAAGAAAACTAATCTGCAAACTTTCCCATGAAGCATTAGCAGCTCTTTAAATCCTACTGTGAAAAAAGTAAAAGTCAAAAACAGAAAAAAAAAAAAAAAAAAAGAAACAATACCATTATGGGAAACTGAATGGATGAGGGATATATAGGAACCCTCTGTACTATCTCTGCAGTTTTTCTGTAGATCTAAAATTATTCTGCAGAGTTTTAAATGTTTCTTTTTTCACCCATGAAAAAGATCAGTTTCTTACATTGTCAGTAAATACAAATATCACTGTTTCTCATTAATATAAAATCTAAAAGTTGTTCCTGATTGTTTAAGCAACTGCCTAATAAACTGTGGTATTTGCTGGTGTTTTGAAATGAAACTATAGTTTTGATTACAATAATATGCATTTATAGCAGTGACTTAAACCCAACAAAAATAGTACTTGACTTAAACTATGCAAACTTTTATATAGTGGTTGTCAATGTGATTTTTGTGTTTGGACAACTTTTATAACATCATAAATATAAAATTTTATTTGCTAATTGAATATCCTTCATTCAACTAAATTGATGCCCCAAACAAGAAAACAGAAGATGTGATTTCAGCTTCCCCTCTACCCTGAATCAATAATATTGAAGTACTTAATGTAAAATGCTTTTTGTAGAATGCTGTATCAATTAAAAAGTGCTTTCTAGTTCATAGCCTTAAAATAATAATACTGATATATTGAATGCTTACATTGTGCCTAACACTAGGCCATGAGTTTTACATCATTATTGCATTCATACACATGACAATAGGAACATCCCCTTTGAAAGAAAGTGTTAGTCGCTCAGTCGTGTCCAACTCTTTGCAACCCCATAGACTGTAGTCTTTCAGGCTCCTCTGGCCATAGGATTTCCCATCAAGAATACTGGAGTGGGTAGCCATTTCCTCCTCCTGGGGATCTTCCTGACCCTAGGATGGAACCCAGGTCTCCTGCACTGCAGGCAGATTCTTTACTGTCTGAGCCACCAGGGAAGCCCTTTAAGTGAATATTACATTTATCTTATTTTTACCAGTGTTGAATCTGAAGCCTAAAGAGGTCAAGTACTTGACCAAAGTCATACAACTAATAAGAGGTGGGGACAAGACCTGAATCCATGCTTCATCCCTCCGGAGACAAATAGTGACCACTGGAAGATGATAGAAAGTCACAGAGCCAGGTGATAAAGGACATAAGTGCCACTTTGACACTCTTTATGTTCCCATGGTGACTTGTGTCTATGAATACTTTGATCTGATCTTTACCACATTTTACAAAGTCTTTAAAGGAGATGAATTTTATTTATTTTGTGATACTTCTAAGGTCATGGACATTGCCTGGAATTGATGTCCAATACAATTCCTATTTATAGAAAGAAGCTATTGTATATATATAGAAAAATGTGGTTACATGAGAAAAATACAGACCATTCACCCAATTCATCCTATGTCTGTTATCTCCTCCTCCTAAGAAGGCCAGGGGTCATTCAGTCACAGATACTATGAGTGTGATGATGACAGTGATGTGACCACCCCCACCTTTGACCACGCTCATCTCTCAGTCTACTTGGATGTCTCTTCCATGGGAAACTTGTCCTGATTCTCCAGAACTGGGTCAGATTTCCCTCCTTCTGGACTATCAGAGCACTTTTCATTCTATTTAACTCCCTGTTGGTTTTACTGTCTCCCTACTAGGATGAAAGCTTATCAAGTCTTGCTTACCACTATTCTCCTCTTACCTGGCACTGTGCCCGAAAGTGAAAGTGAAAGTGGCTCAGTCGTGTCCGACTCTTTGCAACCCCCTGGACCATACAGTCCATGGAATTCTCCAGACCAGAATACTGGAGTGGGTAGCCTTTCCCTTCTCCAGGGGATCTTCCCAACCCAGTAATCGAACCGAAGTCTCCCGTATTGCACGGGGATTCTTTACCAGCTGAGCCACAAGGGAAGCCCAAGAATACAGGAGTGGGTAGCCTATGCCTTCTCCAGCGGATTTTCCTGACCCAGGAATCAAACCGGGGTCTCCTGCATTGCAGGTGGATTCTTTACCAATTGAGCTATACTTAGGTAATTAATATGTATTGGCCGAGACATTCCTGTAGCAAATTTTGGATTCTAGGATCTTAAATCAGAATTTTCACAGTCCATTCTCCAGGAAGAGCATGATGGGGCTATAATTTATTCTTTGCAGCTGTCTCAGATCAAATTCTGTATCTTCATTTGAGACAAACAAACCAGGGTATTTTCATAAAGGTCAGACAAGGTACAAGTTGTCTTATGATTCAGATACCTTGTCCTATATAGATAGTTATCTGGAGGTGGCCCAGTAGAGTTTGTCAGGGGTCATTTCTGCATTGAATGGGAAGTTTTTCAACACTGGAATGATACAGCCACATCCTTAGATTATGTGGATCTCAACTGGACTGCAGTCTTACCTGATACCTGGTAGCAGAGAGAATAAGTTACAGTTTTCTCAGAAGACAGAGGCTGGAGGGTTCTGAAAATAAGACAACTAAAGTATTGAGAAGAAATATTCATACCAAGATATTTGAGCAGTTCTTAAATATTTTGATCAAATGTTGACTTTCATCATTGAGATTTTCTCACACAGGGTAATGTGCTGTTTGGTATTTAAAGAAGGATTGCTCCACTTCCCCTTTTCACTTCATTAATTTGAGCAGCGATACTCAGACAGGAGACTTGCTGAATTCACTCCTCAGTGCTGGGAACTGGCTTGTCTCCTATGAGATTCTCCTCAGGATGCTAGAGGAGGTTTCTGTGCTGTTGTGGGCATCCTTGCTGGTCCTCGGTAAGTGATGGGGGGACGTTTTTGCTCATTGGGAAAACTGAGTCTCTCCATAGGCAAATGAATTCTCTGGGCTGGCTGTGGAAAAAGAGATTTTACTCCCATTTAGAACAGCAGAAAATGAACAAAGGAGAAAGATATCAATTTAATGGAATGATAGGGGGAAAAATTATTTCCAAAAATGTGTTCCTCATTTGCTTTTAACTGCCTAATTGAAAAAATTTAATGAAAAATTTCTCTTACTCTCCAAGAGATGGGCTTATTTTTCCATGTAAAAACGTACAATTAGATTTAGTTACCTCTCTAATCACAGATCATGAAGAGCAAGAGTAAAAGACGAACTGACTACCTTATGAAAGGACCATATTCTGACCGTGGGCTGATGTAAAATGATCTTCTGCTGAAAATAGTTATTTACTTCTCTGTATTAAAAGATCAAATCTGTTCTGATGTTTGCAAAGAGCATAAGAGAGGAAATTAGACAGTTTCCCTTTGATTTTTCTTCCCTTCTTCTGTGTCAATTGCTAATATCTATCCAAATGGGACATGGAATCTCTAGTAGTTCAAACTTTGGGAAATGAAGACTAGTCAGTCATTTGTGCAATGAATTTTGTTAAACGTGTTTGTCTTGTTCTCAGCTATAACTCCAGGCTCTAATTAAGAAGGGAAGAGTTATTAGTGTGACTGGCGCATTATGGGAACTCAGTAAATAGTGAATGAGTGGCTATATGGGGCATAGCCTAGTGTTGGGCAATGCAGAGGATGCAGAACATGGAGCACATGGCCTCGGTCCTCAAGAACTGACACTCTGATAAGGAAATCAAAGGACGTATGAAAGAGTATTTGACTGGGCAATACAAGAAACATATTGCACAATGGGTTATAAGATAATGTGTGATGATAATGAATTATTGCTGATAACCCTGTGTCAGACAGTCTTCTAAGAATATCTCATTGTATTAGTGTATCTAATTCTTTAACAACCTAGGAGCTGGAACTGCTGTAAATCCTGTTTTATGGGTGAGGAAACCAAGGCAAAGAGATGACGTCTTGCCTTAAGTTTCATGCAGCAGTTAAGTAGCAGAGTCAGGATTCAAACCTCTAATCTGACAGTGTAGTTATGCTTTTAACCACTGCCCCATACTGCATATCCAGTTGAGGATTTCATGTGAACTCGAATGGGAGGGGTTCTAAGTCAAAAGAAAAGTGACGGTGCTGTGGCATAGAGGTATCTCAGAGGGCTTCATGGAAGAGGTGGAATTTCATCTGGGCTTTAATGCATGGGTGTAATTTGCTTTTGCTTCATACTGAGGGAGGAGAATAACACTCCAGGCAAGAAGATAGCAAAGCTAAGCCTCAGCAGCAGCCACAGTTATGTTAAAAAATAATTATAGCAACCCCTAACTGATGACTTACTAATTTGTCTCCTTAAAATAAGGCCACGAGGTCACTTTGATGGTCCTCATTTTACAGATGAAGAAATTGAGCCTTGGAGGTTTTATGTAGCTTGCCCAGTGTCACACAACTAAAATTCAAACCTGTTTCCACCTGAGTTTGCAGCCTGAAACTCTGGCCATGGCATTGCCTTGTTTCTCCAGGGTGGGTGGATCTAGGCATGTTTTTCCTCCTTTTGGGTAGAAGTTGAAAATGGGCAGGTGGGCTCTCAGGGTGAAATGGTTTGGGGCTCATCACCTTGTGCTGATACCTGGCATCTCTCTTGCAGCAGCTCCAGTCAGTGGACCAGTTGGTAAGTCCTTCTTTTCCTTTCTCTTTTAAGTTTCTGAATGTCCTAACAGCCATCCTGTATCTCAAATATTTGTGAAAAGGGGCTTTGTTGTGCCTGCATCCTTTTCTTGAGGACTACGGGCAGGTAAAAACAGGTCTTAGGACCCTAAGAGTTTGGGGATCACACTCCTGGACCAAACCTGCTGTTGTGCTGGATGATCTTGGAGGAGGACCTAGGATATATGTCATGGAATTCAAGGAGAAGGTGTGTCCCCATCTGATGTGGGATTCTAGCTGATCTGACAGAATGCATAGAATCCTGAGGGGGGAAGAATAGAAATAAACTATTACCTCAGTGGGGGAGGTTGAGGTGCAAACAACTTGCTGGTTTCTCCATATTCCCCCCAGCTTGACAGATCAGCTGCATGCTCATACTCAGCTGCTTCAGTCATGTCCTACTCTGTGACCCTGTGGACTGCAACCTGCCAGGCTCCTCTGTCTATGGGATTTTCCAGGCAAAAATACTGAAGTAGGTTACCATTTCTTCCTCCAGGGGTTCTTCCCCACCCAGGGATCAAAGCCATGTCTCCCGTGGCTCCTGCATTGGCAGGCGTATTCTTTATCATGAGTCACCTGGGAAGCCCCTGACAAATCACTGCCCCTAAGCAAGTGCAACCAATTCATCCCAAACTTCACCATTCTTTGTAGATATTTCTCTGTTAATGAGCTCAGATCATGATGACTTTGAGCCCCTATCCTACTACTTAGCAGAAAGTCCAGGCTTCTTTAGGGAGGTGTTTCCAGGAATTTTGGCAGTCCCTAAGGATTCATTCAAGTCTCGTCTAACCAGGGAGCTGATTATGGTCAGTCAAGCCCAGCCAGCAGGAGCCACTGCCCCTTGATGCACAGGGTCCAGTGAAACTTCCCGGAAGAGTCTCCCCCTCAGTGCTGTGGATGCAGACTTTTACCCACAAATAACTGGGAGGAGATCATAACTTGACAAGGCTTTTTTAAAAGTTCTATGATGGTGAAATAAAGTACAGAGAGTGTCAGCCAGTAGATGTGGGTAATCTCAGAACCCACTGCCTCCGTCCTAGCCTCAGAAAGACCCCGACAAGATGTGTCTCCTCCTGGCCACAGGGCTGCCTGTATGTAGCAGGGGCAGCTTACTCGGTGTGGCAAGGAGTGAAGCTGTGTCCATCAAAGGAAGTTTTCCCTTCTCCCTAGAACAAGACCCACTGCCCAAGTCTCCATTTCCCCAACCCCAGGTTCTTCCCAGGAACATAGATAATGCAGATTCCTGTTCTCTTCAAGAGAAACACGGTCCCATACCTGCTGGGGAGATAGTATATCTGAACAAACCTCTAAAGAAAGAGAGAGGAAAAAGGTCTGCAGAAACACCTGAATGTTTATATAACAGAACAGAACACTTACTTTTCTTGTTTAAAACAATCATTCAGGTCACTCTACAGTTTTTGCCCCCAGAGTATTTTCATTACATTTCGGTATAATTCTAAGGTGTATTTGGGCACTTCTTACGGAAAAAGTTGGGAATAAGTAAAGTCTCAGGGTTTCCCCAGTGGCTCGGCAGAAAAAAAAAAAAAAAAAAAAAAATCCACCTGCAATGCAGGAGCTGCAGGAGATATGGGTTCAATCCCCAGGTCAGGAAAGTCCCCTGGAGGAAGACTTGGCAACCCACTCCAGTATTCTTGCCTAGAGAATTCCATGGACAGAGGAGCCTAGAGGGCTACAGTCCATAGGGTCACAAAGAGTCAGACACGGCTGAAGTGATGTAGCTCTCATGCATGAAAAGTCTCAAGCTTTAAAAAGTAATTGCTCATACACCCTTAAATACAGATAGTTCTCCTTATCTGAGTATGAAATGTACTAAGATAAAAACACACTTAAGTGATTCCACTTACAATTTTACAGTAAATTGCATATCCTCAACATTGAGATATTATTTTTGAAAAAAGATAATATAAATGGAAATAATTTACTTTGTTTTCTGCATCACAAAATTTAGATTACCATAGGCAATTTGTAGAACAAAGCATGAAGTAAATATTGATTTTTTTTTTGGTGTGTGATCGCAGTCACAGCTTCAGGCATCGTGACTCTGTACAAGGCAGGAAAGCGGGGGGAGGGAGGAATAGGAAACTAAACCTGCAGAGGAGCTCCCCTGCTACGCTTCTCTCCCTTCATCGTAAAGGAAAAATCTTTCCCCAGAATCCTCACCCCTTAGTTCACTCCTAGCTTTATTCTTCTGACATCTCCTTATGCAGAACTGTGTCACATGGCTGGGCAGTTAGTGATTCAGTTTTTCAAACTTATTGGCGGACAACAGGCTCAACAGATGGGCACTGGGACTAACTTTCAGAAGCCAAGCAAGTATTGTCCCTATCACTGATTTCCCCTCTTCAGTTGTTAACAGATCTTGCTCCACTACACTTGTCAGTGACTTTGGAGGCATCACAGCTGTGGTCTCACAAAACTTTTACCACCTTCATGAATTACAGCATCTTTGACAGAATCTGAAGTATCACTTCAACAGTCAATTTTCATTGTACGTACCATGAAAGATTAGCCTATCAAAGCATTGTTCTGGCTAGATAGTAGCATTAAAGGAGTGAGAAAGTTTGCGTGGATGTTTGTGAATAATTTGGTTAGCAATTACTTTTGTTATGTCAAAGATGAAAACTTTTTTTTTCCTATCCTCGTATGTTTATAATGCATGGAGGATTGCAAATTAAACTGACAAAAGACAGATTGGCAAGAGAAAAGAAAAATTTTTATTCAAAACTTCAGGAGTACATAGAAAAATATAACCTAAGGAGGCATTAAAATTTGGGAATTATGTGATATCTGGATTGAAAGAAGGGGAGAAGAGCAAGAAGGTCACTTTGTTGTTGTTGTTCTTTAGTTGCTCAGTCGTGTCTGCTTCTTTGAGACCCCATGGACTGCAGCACATGAGGGTTCCCTGTCCTTCACCATCGCCCGGAGTTTGCTCAAACTCATGTCCATTGAGCCAGGGATGCCATCCAACCATCTCATCCTCTGTCACTCCCTTCTCCTCTTGCCCGCAACCTTTCCCAGCATCAGCAGGGTGTTTTCCAATGACTCAGCTCTTTGCATCAGGTAGCCAAAGTATCTGAGCTTCCGCTTCAGTATCAGTGTTTCCAATGAATATTCAGGGTTGATTTCCTTTAAGATTGACTGGAAGGCCACTTACTGGAAAACAAATAAGTTTTAGGAAAGATAAATAGGCCCTTAAAAGAATAGATGGGAGCTAAGCTAGTTTTCTCAAAATGTCTGTTTAGGTGTGGTATTGACTTTCAGTATCTGGTGATAAGAGCTGATCATTTATTTGCTCCTGGGGAGGTGATTTATGACAATTGAACTGTTTTCAGTGGCTTTGCTTCTAGGCAGATAAGGGAATTCAGAATAAAAATGAATAAATAAAATCTTTTATCTTATGCCCTCAGTTCAGAATAATTTTTATGCCACAGTTGTACCCTCACCCTTCAGTTACTAACTCGCACAACCTTGAAACTACAAAACTTAGAAAATAAACATTCGTATAAGAAAGAACCACAGTTAATAACTGTGGGAAGTAAAGTTAAAACAAAATCTACCAACCCAGAAATCCTCTCCAAATGGTAAGAAAGAGAGCAAATGCTTTCAGTACCAAATAAGCATTAAATCAAGTCCCTTACGATTATACAGTGGAAATGAGAAATAGATTTAAGGGACTAGATCTGATAGAGTGCCTGATGAACTATGGACAGAGGTTTGTGACATTGTATAGGAGACAGGGATCAAGACCATCCCCAAGGGAAAAAAAAATGCAAAATGTCTGTCTGAGGAGGCCTTACAAATAGGTGTGAAATGAAGAGAATCCAAAAGCAAAGGAGAAAAGGAAAGATACACCCATTTGAATGCAGAGTTCCAAAGAATAGCAAGGAGAGATCAGAAAGCCTTCCTCAGTGATCAGTGTATTGGAGAAGGAAATGGCAACCCACTCCAGTGTTCTTGCCTCGAAAATTCCAGGAATGGAGGAGCCTGGTGGGCTGCCGTCTATGGGGTCTCACAGAGTCGGACATGACTGAAGCGATTTAGCAGCAGCAGCAGTGATCAGTGCAAAGAAATAGAGAAAAAATAGTAAAATGGGAAAGACTAGAGATCTCTTCAAGAAAATTAGAGATACCAAGGGAACATTTCATGCAAAGATGGGCACAATAAAGGACAGAAATGGTATGGACATAACAGAAGCAGAAGATACTAAGAAGAGGTGGCAAGAATACACAGAAGAACTGTACAAAAAAGATCTTCATGACCCAGATAATCACAATGGTGTAATCACTCACCTAGAGCCAGACATCCTGGAATGTGAAGTCAAGTGGGCCTTAGGAAGCATCACTACGAACAAAGCTACTGGAGGTGATTGAATTCCAGTTGAGCTATTTCAAATCCTGAAAGATGATGCTGTGAAAGTGCTGCACTCAATATGCCAGCAAATTTGGAAAACTCAGCAGTGACCACAGGACTGGAAAATGTCAATTTTCATTCCAATCCCAAAGAAAGGCAGTGTCAAAGAATGTTCAAACTACTGCACAATTGCTCTCATCTCACACACTAGTAAAGCAATGCTCAAAATTCTCTAAGCCAGACTTCAACAATACATGAACTATGAACTTCCAGATATTCAAGCTGCTTTTAGAAAAGGCAGAAGAGCTAGAGATCAAAGTGCCAATATCTGCTGGATCATCGAGAAAGCAAGAGAGTTCCAGGAAAATATCTATTTCTGCTTTATTGACTACGCCAAAGCCTTTGACTGTGTGGATCACAAGAAACTGTGGAAAATTCTGAAAGAGATGGGAATACCAGATGCCCTGACCTGCCTCTTGAGAAATCTGTATGCAGGTCAGGAAGCAATAGTTAGAACTAGACATGGAACAACAGACTGTTTCCAAGTAGGAAAAGGAGTAGGTCAAGGCTGTATATTGTCACCCTGCTTATTTAACTTATATGCGGAGTACATCATGAGAAATGCTGGGCTGGAAGAAGCACAAGCTGGAATCAAGATTGCTGGGAGAAATATCAATAACCTCGGATATGCAGATGACACCACCCTTATGGCAGAAAGTGAAGAGGAACTAAAAAGCCTCTTGATGAAAGTGAAAGAGGCCAGCGAAATAGTTGGCTTAAAGCTCAACATTCAAAAAACTAAGATCATGGTATCCGGCCCCATCACTTCATGGCAAATAGATGGGACAACAATGGCAGACTTTAGTTTTTGGGGCTCCAGAACCACTATAGAAGGTGACTGCAGCCATGAAATTAAAAGACGCTTACTCCTTGGAAGGAAAGTTATGACCAACCTAGACAGCATATTAAAAAGCAGAGACATTACTTTGCCAACAAAGGTCCATCTAGTCAAAGCTATGGTTTTTCCAGTAGTCATGAATAGATGTGAGAGTTGGACTATAAAGAAAGCTGAGTGCTGAAGAATTGATGCTTTTGAACTGTGGTGTTGGAGAAGACTCTTGAGAGTCCCTTGGACTACAAGGCGATCCAACAAGTCTATCCTAAAGGAAATTAGTGCTGAATATTCATTGGAAAGACTGATGTTGAAGCTGAATCTCCAATACTTTGACACCTGATGCAAAGAGCGGACTCATTTGAAAAGACCCTGGTGCTGGGAAAGATTGAAGGTGGGAGGAGAAGGGGACAACAGAGGATGAGATGGTTGGATGGCATCACCGACTCAATGGACATGAGTTTGAGTAAACTCTGGGAGTTGGTGATGGACAGGGAGGCCTACACTCAATGGGGTTGCAAAGAGTCACACATGACTGAGCAACTGAACTGAACTGAACTGAAGCATTAAAGCAGAATACAATGCCCATCACAGGCAATACAGCAAGAGATTGCAAAGACAGAAAGGGATCTCTCACTCTTATATGGACAAGGGGATTCAGCCCATTACTTCCATGTTTTCAAGGTTAAACAATAATTAGTTCTCAAGCAGGAGGACTTGACAGCACCTTTTGCCACATATTTGGTGTCAGTCGCTCTGTTGTGTCTGACTCTTTGAGACCCCATAGACTGCAGCCCACCAAGCTCCTCTGTCCTTGGAATTCTCCAGGTGAAGATACTGGATTGGGTATCCATTCCCTTCTCCAGAGGATCTTCCCAACCCAGGGATCAAACCCGAGTCTCCTGTATTTCAGGAGGATTCTTTACCTTCTGAGCCACCAGGGAAATCCAATTTATCATGCAACTTCTCTTTTATCCAGAGGAGAAGTAACTGTTTCATATATTTATATAGGGGTCTTTCCAAGTGGCTCAGTGGGTAAAGTATCCACCTTTGATGCAGGAGATGTGGGTTCGATCCTTATATCAGGAAGATCCCCTGGAGGAGGGCATGACGCCCCATTCCAGTATTTTTGCCTGGAGAATCCCATAGACAGAGGAACCTGCCAGGCTACAGTCCATATGGTCACACAGAGTCAGATACGACTGAAGCAACTTAGCACGCACGTATCTTTAGGTAAGACTGGAGGTACTATTGCATATTGGAGCAAAGTACACACCAAAGGTAAACTCTTACCCTTCCATGGTAATGGGGATCAGGAGCCAGAGGAGCTGTCCCCCTACATGTCTGCATTTCAAAAAGATGGCTCCTTCTTGAGAAAGATGGTTCCGAGTTGTGAGACAGGCAAGAGACTTTTTAGCAATTATAAAGATTCACATACATTTGAAAGAAATTCTGAAGAAAAAAAGAGAGAGAGAGAGAGAAGTTGTTTCTCTTACTTTCAACAAGGAGAATGAAACCTCTTCTTTTTAATTTGTATTTACCCTTACATTCTCCAGCATCTGTCCTTCAATAATTCAAAGATCTTAAGGCTTGATTTTATGCAGGGCCCACATTTTATTTTCATGAAATCTTTGAGGTGTGGGGATTTAGAAGCACCTAGTTCCCAGCACTCATACCCTTTGTAGTTATTCCAGGGTAATTCCCGCTTCAGACAACAGCCTGCTCATACCAGCCCTACCTACTTCTTGTTGGTAAAAATACTATTTAGACCCTTGTCCATAACTGCGGAATTGACCCCAAATTGCTACACTCCCTCCCTCTATAATCCCTCATCCCACTTTGTGGCCTTGCCACACAAATGCTCATCTTAGAGAAATGCGAGTAACATGAAGAGTCCAGGTGGGAAGGAGCCCAGGAGGAATCTACTTGAGGATGTGGCCTGTTGGAAAAGGTAAGGGGGTTGGCAAGTCTCCCATCACTGATATCCCATGCTGAGTAGTTCCTGCTGGGGTTGCCCTCTGAAAGGCCAGTATTCTCTTGTAGACCATTGAACAGCTGCTGACACTCTTGAGTAAGACAAACAGTCAGCAAATTTGAAACCTGGGGAAACAGCAGCCCGGCCACAGGTTCTTTCAGAGATTCTCCAAATCCAGGTTTTCTGGTCCATTCCACACAAACCGCCCAGGTGGGGATGCAAGCACCTTAACCTCAGGCTTATTTCTCTTCTCTCCAGCTACTGTACACAAATCTGTGATTTCCGTCCAGCCTCCGTGGACCACTGTCTTCCGTGGAGAGAGAGTAAATCTGACTTGCAATGGATTTCACTTCTATGCACAAGAGAAATTAAAAGGCTACCGTTGGTTCTCTGGGAAAGCACGTCCACGTGAAACTCCAGGAAATACCCTTGAGGTTCGTGATTCTGGACAGTACAGGTGCCAGGCCCCAGGCTCACTCCCAAGTAACCCTGTGCACTTGATCTTTTCTTCAGGTGAGAAAGTAGGTGAATTAGTGAAAACTTGGGAAGCGGTTTCAGTACATCTTAGCTCCCTGGATTTTCCGAGGAAAGTCTTCATTCTACTCTAAGTCTTGATCTTTCAGTTTCATGTCCACCCTCCCTCATTGTCTATAGGTGTTTTTCAAACTGCTATTGACATCAGAGTTTAAACGTCTAACATTAATCAGCAGACATCTTGCACACTTACATAATTAAAGGAAGGAGTTAGTTTTAGGGGATTCAGAAGTGAAGCTGTCTTAGGTTCTGTCTTTAACGACATTATAGCCTCCTTTGGGAGAAATTGCATCTACATGAATGTGCTGAGCACAAAATATAAAGTAAAAAGTGCCGTAAAACAAGAATTCAGAGGTGGGAGATCTCCAGCCTCAGGCCTCGTGTCCTCACCTGTCTTAGGATTTGTCCCTTCTCCACTACTTTTCTCTCTAACTGGCACACATATCTCTTTGTCCAGTTTTTCCTATTCCAAAGATCTTCATTTAGAGCAGTGGTCGCCAACTTTTTTGCCACCAGGGACCATTTCAGTGGAAGATAACTTTTCCATGGAGTAGGGAGTAAGGAGACGGTTTTGGGGTGATTCAAGTGCAGTGGGGTTCATGCTCCTGTGAGAATCTAATGCTGCTGCTGATCTGACAGGAAGCGGAGCTCAGATGGTAATGTGGGTGATGGGGAGCAGCTGGAAACACAGGTGAAGCTTCGCTTGCTTGCCTGCTGTTTACCTCCTGCTGTGCTGCGTAGTTCCCAACAGGCCACTGTCCGTGGTGGTCTGGGTGTTAGGGACCCCTGGTTTGATCAGTCCCTAGGCATTGGTCCATAGGAGCAGGCATTCACTGCCATCATCTCAGAGAGAAAGGGTAGAACTTGCCTCTAATCAGAATCTGTAGAGCGTGAGAGTTTCTTGAGTGGACCACATTTACTGTCTTTCGACCCTGGATTTGCGTCTAAGACCACAAACCCTCTGCATAGTGCATTTCAATGCACTGTAACACTTCCTAGGATATTTCTCCAAAACCACCTTTGATAACTGCTGTTATTTAGTCAGCAGGTTGGTGCCAATCTTTGCTGTATTCAACGATGTCAGAGGTTTTGGTCACATCTCTCAGCTTTTCCTCTCTATGTTAGAATCCTTTTACTTTTGAATCTGTCCTTGAATGATTAAATAGATGTGTCTAGGATTTATTTAGGAATTGTATCTGAAGCAAGTCACACTGATTTGGAAGGAGATTCTGAATGAGCTTGGATCAGGAGACTAAATCCTGGGGAAGGAAAAGGAAGAAAAGAAAAACTCTGCAATTGAGGAGACTCAGAGGAAAGAGTGCTTGAATGACAGTGTCTTACCTCTGTGTGATTTTCAGCCTCCCTCATCCTCCAGGTGCCGTACTCCGTGTTTGAAGGTGATGAGTTGGTCCTGAGATGCCAGAAAAGGGGGAGAGAGAAACTGGCTGTTGTGAAGTATACTTGGAATCAAAAAATTATTTCTGGTTCTGACGAAAGCTTGGATCTTTTGATACCAAAAGCAAGCTTAAATAACAGTGGCTGTTACCAATGCATTGCATTCTTGGAAAATGCTTATGTATTGAGAGCAAGTCAGGCAAATGTTCAAATTCAAGGTAAGCCCTTCATTTCATACACATTTCCTTAGCAGTGTCAGGGTGGGGTAAATTGGGCACCTGAGTGGGGATCTGTAAAAGTAGTTTTTCTGTTTATTGATTTGTTTTGGTGGACCTCATGGCTTGCAGGATCTTCTGAGTTCCCCGATCAGGATCAAAACAGGGCTCTTGGCAGTTAAAGCACAGTGTCCTAACAACTAGACGTCCAGGAAATTCCCTATATAAGCTGATACCATAGCAAATGTTGGATAAATTCGTGACCTAAGTCCTCTAAGAGGTAGAGAAAGTGGAGTAATTGAACTTAAATAGTCCTGGCGAAGAAAAAGGTGATAGAGGGACCAATAAGTTTGTCTTGTTGGGTGTCTGAAGTTTTTTGGGACCAAGAATCCAAGCCGGCCTCATACTGAGAGCTTGGCTTCCCTCTTCTCTCTAGAACTGTTTTCACGCCCAAAGCTGGAAGTCACCGATTCCCAGCCCATCGAGGGGAACCCTGTAAACCTGACCTGTGGGACACGGCTCCCGCTAGAGCGGCCGGACACTCCGCTTCGCTTTGGGTTCTTCAGAGAGGACGGGGCTGTGATCTCAAACTGGAGCGGGTCCCCGGACCTCCAGATCACAGCCATGTGGAGAGAAGACTCAGGATCATACTGGTGTGGTGCTGAAACAGTGACCGGTGGCATCCGCAAACGCAGCCTCCCACTTCAGATTGACGTGCAGAGTGAGTGTTGGAGGGCCAGGCTGTGATGTCTCCCCTGGCTGCTCCGTCTGGCCCCGTGGGGGTAGGGGCTGCCCAGCACAGATGGATTTTGTCAGCCTGACAGAGGCTCCAGGCTTAGATCTCATGAGAAGTGAGGTACTATAATAAAAGAAATACAGGATTTTGCTTCCATCTATATGTCTCTAAAAACATAGCCTTTTGTAAAAGTTTCAGCTCCTTGAAATGACAGAGGTGATTCATGGAGGTAGACACAGAGCTGGGGAAAACAAAATGAAAACAAGGAGCTAAATGCTTTGCTACTGAATTGACAGATTCTAGGATGTCAGGTCTTTGGGGAAACTGTTTAGAAAACACACAACCACAGAGGTGGACCTCAACTGGTAACATCAAACATTGTGATGTCTAAAGTGGAAGAGGAGGACATACATACATAGAAAGATAAATACAGTAAATATCAGCTCATCTTAAGTACCAAAGCAGGACTGGTGGAAAAGGATGTAGTCTAGGCCAGTGTAATGATAGTGACTATTGCTATTATCTTTCTGGGATCAAAATAATTCAGGCTGACAACTAGGACATGACATAAAACCCAAACACTTTTCCAAGGAGAATCAATTTTTCTCTCCTGGAGCCCGTGTATCAGGATGAAAAGGTGATGCTTTAGTGATGCTTTAGGTCTGAAATCTGCAATCTCTGGGCTACAGTGCTAGCATCTGCAGAAGAGTCCCATAAAAAGTGCCCCTGTCCAATATCCCAGCCCCATCTTCTCCCATCATGCCCTCACCTGTCATCTTGTGTTCACACAGGAATCCCTGTGTCTGGAGTGTTCCTGGAGACCCAGCCCCAGGAGGACCAGGTGGTTGAAGGGGAGACGCTGGTCCTTGTCTGCTCTGTGGCCAAAGGCACCGGGAAAACCACGTTCTCTTGGCACAGAGAGGACACGAGGGAGACTCTGGGGCAGAAAAGTCAGCGCTCCCAGAGAGCCGAGCTGGAGATCCCCGTTATCTGGGAGAGCCACGCCGGGCACTACTACTGCACAGCTGACAACGGCTACGGCCTCATCCAGAGCGAGGCAGTGAACGTCACTGTGAGAAGTAAGTTTTAATCTCCATTCATCTTACTTATTCTCATATTTCTCAAATTAGGGATGGACATAGCCAACACTATCTTTATGATTCTCCTTTTTAAATTTCATTTCCACTTTGCCATCTTCCGAGGTGATAGACACTTTCTTCCATTAAATATCAATAATTCAGGTTGTAAGGAGGTACTCCAGTGAGCTAATGCTGTCCAGGAACCATTTCACTCCTTGGGGATGATTTTTGTGTGACTTTATGCTGATCCATTGTTTTGTTGCTCTCCAAGAACAGCCTCATATCATTAATAGTGTTTTAGGGTAGGGCATAGCTCCCCCATCCTAAGCATCAACTATACTCTCGTTTCAATAAATCATCCCACAGGACCAAAGATCTAAGGCATCATTTTATTCTGTTACTGAGGGTCTAAGAGTATCTTAGTACCAAATGGCATGCAAGTTAAGAAACTTACAAGTACCAAGAGTGAATGCAGAGCCCCTTTTATGTCCATAGAGGAGATAAGCCTTCCTTTGGGATTGCACAGTCCTAGCTTATATCTCTCTCTCCCATCATCTATCTCCAAGGAGTCATATAAAGTCAAGCCAGGTTCCCACTCAGCTGCTCTGGCACTGAAGAAATGATTCCTACGGGGCTTCAGTGCAGCCTCTGTTTCAGGTTCACTTGCATCCTGGGCTAACCAATAAAGCTAACTTTTACGGAGGAACTACAGGAAAGCAAAGATTTTCCTGCTTTCCTTTACATTTAAACCCCTTAAAAGAGTTATCTCTACTCACTGTCTTCACTTCTATTTTCTCTCAGACCTGTCACTGTCAGGCTTTCCTCACTCCAATAGGTACTATTAAACCTATTCATCAGATACTCCTTTTAAGTTTTTGTCACTGGATCTTCATCACATTTTTCCCTGGAGTAGGAAATGGCACTGTGCTCTGGTATTCTTGCCTGGAAAATCCCATGGGCAGAGGATCTTGGTGGGCTATAGCCCATGGGATCGCACAGAGTCAGACATGACTGAACAACTGGGCATATCACATTTTTAATTATTATGTTTTAGGAAATCCTCCCAAGACTCTATCTTTCTCTACTCTCTGCATCCACTCCCTGGATCATCTCACCCAATCTTGTGACTTTAAATACACTTAAAACTGTATATACCTGTGACTCCCAAATTCAATCTACAGCCTAGATCTCCAGTCTGAACCCAAGACCCATATATTCAAGTACTTAACTACTTCACAGGATTGGCTAATTGGCATCTTAAACTTAATTCATTCAAAACCAGATTTGTGATTTTTCACCCCAAATATGTGCCTGCTTAAGCTTTCACTTGGTATGTATAAAACTCCATTCTCTTAGTTGTCCAGGTCAAAAAGCCAGGCATCATTCTAGAGCCTCCACCTCGAATCCACCTGCAAGTCCAATAGCTCTGCCTTCAAAATATCACCAGAATGTGACTAATTCCCACCACGTCCACTCCTACCACTTGATCCAAGCCACCTGGATGATTGCAATAATACTGTTCTGCTTCATCTGTTGTTCTACACAGCCTGTTCTCAACACAGCATCAGAAGGAACTCTAAGCCATAAATCAGATCATGTTTCTCTTCTGCCCATGGCTTCCTATCTCCTTCAGAGAGAGAGAACCAATGTCCTCTCAACATTCCACCAGGTCCTGGTGATCTGTTGGTCCTATTACTGTGACCTAATGGCTCACAACTCCCCTTCTCCACTTGAGCCACCAGGGCCCCCGTCTCTCCTTCAAACCTCTCAGTCACATTCCACCACAGGGCCTTTGCAATGCTCTTCCCTGGTATCTTCATGCTCATTCCCTTGCTTCCTTCAGAACTCTACTCACCTTCTCCATGAGACCTTCCTAGCCATGCTATACAGTGTAGCAGCTCTTCACCAAGGCCCTCCCTCTCCTGGTCCTTCTTGATTCTTCTTTGCAGCATGTGTCACCAACTCCCAGACCATGCAGTCTTTGCTGTCTCCTTCCACACCTCCCACGAGGGCTTCCCTGGTGGCTCAGATGGTTAAGAACACACCTGCAATGCAGGAGACCTGGGTTTGGTCCCTGAGTTGGGAAGATCTCGCTGAGATGGGAATGGCAACCCATACCAGTATTCTTGCCTGGAGAAATCCCCAAGGACAAAGCCTGGCGGGCTATAGTTCATGGGGTCACAAAGAGTCAGAAATGACAGGGTGACTGACACTTTCAACACTTCCACACCTCCCATAGTAGCTTCATGAAGGTAGATCTCTATTTTGACCATTTGTTATCACAAGTGCCTATTCTACTGCTCAGCTCATAATAAGCATTCAGTAAATATTTGCTGAGTGAATATATTTTGCATATATCACTTTTGCTTATCATAGTAATAATCCTAGAAAAGAAAGATATCGTTATCTTCATTCTACAGAAAAGGAAAGTGAAACTCAAAAAAGTTTGCTGATTTGCATTAGGTACAAACTTCTACCTAGCAGCCTGGATTTGAACCTCAATACAATCTTTTAGCTCAGAGAGACAGAAACCATTGTCAAAGTTTCTTGAAGAAGTGCCACTATCCACCATGCTAAATAAGCAGAGAACTGTGCTGTTTATATCAAACCAGTCAGCCCTGACTGAGCCATAGACCTAAACAGTTTGGCTAGTGGCTCTGGGAAGGGGTTGCTATGCTAATGGCACAGCTGCTTTACAATTTTCCCTTCAACTCCCTCGGGGCATGTCCCGTGATCAAGCCGGGCCTTCCCAGGTCAGGGGAACTGACATGTCTTCCCCCAAAAATATGCCACAGGAGGGTCTGCATCTCACCCTCAAAATTTCTTGAACAGTAATATTGGGTGTAATTCCCAGCAGAGAAGGGCAGAGACTAAGCCTGAAATACCATTAAAATGACATTTCAAGAATCAGGTGGGCGAAGGGAAAAAGAGATTAGCAAAGCTGAAAGCTGCCCAAAGACACCCTCTGAGGAGTCTTGAACGCCCTAGAATCCAGAGTGACATTGAGGGTAGGAGCATTGCTTCTTCAGGAAGGCTTTTTTTTGCTAATTGATTTTCTTTTAAATTTTATTGTAGTATAGTTGATTTACAATGTTGTGTTAGTTTCAGGTGTATGGCAAAATGAATCTGCTATACATACACATGTATCCATTCTTCTTAAGATTCTTTCCCTATATAGGTCATTATGAAGTATGAAGTATGGAGTTTTGAGCTACATCCTGTGCTATATAGGACTTCCTGGTGGCCCAAATGGTAAAGAATCCACCTGTGATACAGAAGACCCAGGTTTGATCTCTGTGCTGGGAAGATCCCCTGGAGAAGGGAATGGCAACCCACTCCAGTATTCTTGCCTGGAAAATTCCATGGACAGAGGAGCATGGAGGGCTACAGTCCATCGGGTTGTGAGAGTCAGACACAACTGAGCAACTAACAGTTACCCTGTGTTATACAGTAGGTCCTTATTAGTGATCTGCTTTTTATGGAGTAGTGTATATATGGGAGGGCATGGCAACCCACTCCAGTATTCTTGCCTGGAGAATCTCCATGGACAGAGGAACCTGGTGGGCTCCAGTCCACAGGGTCACAAAGAGTCAGACACGACTGGGGCAACTCAGCATGCACGCACACGGTGCATATATCAATCCCAGTCTTCTAATTTATCCCCTTGTAACCATACATTTGTTTTGTATGGTTGTGCTTAGTCACTCGGTCATGTTTGGCTCTGCAATTCCATGGACCATAGCCCACCGGGCTCCTCTGTCCATGGGATTCTCCAGGCAAGAATACTGGAGTGGGTAGCCATGCCCTCCTCTAGGGGATCTCCCAGACCCAGGGATCAAACCTGGATCTTCTGCACTGAAGGCAGATACATCACCATCTGTGCCACCAGGGAAGCCCAAGTTTGTCTTACGCATCTGTAACTACTTCTGTTTTATAGATAAGTTCATTTGTACCCCCCCCCCCCACTTTTTTTTTAGACTCCACATATAAATGATATCATGTGATATTTGCCTTTCTCTGTCTGGTTGACTGCACTCAATATGAGTCCAGGAAGACTCTTATACTGAAAAGTTTACTTACAATCCCTGAAAGAGAATAATTGTGAATCTGTTGGTAATTCACACCTATATGTAAAATTTCTCATCTTTCCTTTTGAATTTTAAGGTCAGTAGAATGAATCAGCGTCCTCTGATACAGGCAGAGAACTGGTTCCTTCACACATATAATTTCATTTTATTCTCACAACTGCTTTGCAAGGGAACAGATGATCTCAGAGTTTAAGCAGATTTCAAGGATTCAGTTGATATGCATCAGAACTAGAATGTCTTCTTTTTAGCTTGTGGACCTCCTGCAAAATCTCTGTGCTTAGAAATGTCATATAGCATAGCAAATAGCATAGCAGGATAGAAACTCTGAGATAGCCTGGAGCACTAGTGCCTTGGTAGGCTGTCTTAGCTTGCATTACTGTAACAAGATATGGTAGACAGGGTGACTTTAAGAGCAGGAATTTATTTCTTACAGTTTCAGAGGCTGGAAGTCTGAGATCAGGACTGAAATCAGAATGCTGGCATGGTTAGTTTCTGGAGAGACCCCTCTTCCTGGCTTGCAGACTGCTGCCCTCTGGCTGTGTCCTCATGTGATAGAGTTGGGGAGAGAGTGAGAGAGATCTCTGGAATCTCTTCTTCTAAGGGCCCTAATCCCATTATGAAGGACCATTCTCATGGCCTCATCTAAACCTGACTACCTCTCAAAGGCACCATCTCCAAACCCATCACACTAGGGTTAGAACCACTTCAATTTATGAATTTTGGTGGAACACAATTCAGTCCATAGAATGGGCTGAAGTTGGCTAAGGTAGTGCATGTGTGCGCATGCATGTGTGTGTGCTCAGGTGTGTCCGACTCTTTGTGACCCCAAGGACTGTAGCCCACTAGGCTCTGCTGTCCAGGGAATAGTCCAGGCAAGAATACTGGAGTGGGGTGCCATTTCCTACTTCAGGGCATCTTCCCGACCCAGGGACTGAATCCGAGTCTTTTGCATCTCCTGTGTTAGCAGGTAGATTCTTTACCATTGCACTACATGGTGCTGTGTGCGAGTGAGCCTAATGTGTGAGGGTGTCCCTGAAACTGGTCAAAGGGCCATGAAATTTCTGAGAAAAGACCCTGATGCTGGGAAAGATCGAAGGCAGAAGGAGAAGGGGATGACAGATGATGAGATGATTGGATCGCATCACCGACTCGATGGACATGATTTTGAGCAAGCTTCTGGAGTTGGTGATGGATAGGGAAGCCTGGCATGCTGCAGTCCATGGGGTTGCAGAGTCAGACATGACTGAGCAACTCTACTGACCTGAGAGCATAATGTAAGGGCAATGAATAAGAGATAATACTTACATAGACATAGCACTTATCATATGTTAAGAACCATGCAAAGCACTTTATTAACTTATTTTCATCCACCAACAATAGTACTACTATAGTTACCGTTTTCTCCATTTTACAGATAAGAAAACTGATGAACAGGGAAGATTAAATAAAGGTTGCTGGCCACACAGGTAGTAAAAACCTACCAGTTTTTAAAAACCTAAAAAACTAAAACTTTAAAAACTTTAAAAACCTAAAACAGGTTTTAAAAACCTAAAAAAAGTTTTTAAAAAGTTAGTAAAAACCTAAAAATTCTAACCTAACAGCCTAATTTTAGAGTTTATGCCTTCCTTTTTATTGCTATTCCACTTATAGTGAGATAGGATTGACGTAAAACATCATGAAAGTTTACAGTATATAATATAGTGATTTGCTGCATGTATATATTTCAGATTTATTACCACAAAAAAGTTACTTAACACATCCATCACCTTACACAGTTGCAATTTTGTGAGTGTATGTGTGATAAGAACTTTTATAATCTACTATCTTCAGTTTAGTTCAGTTCAGTCGCTCAGTTTGTCCAACTCTTTGTGACCCAATGAACCGCAGCATGCCAGGCCTCCCGGTCCATCACCAACTCCCAGAGTTTACCAAAACTCATGTCCATTGAGTCGGTGATGCCATCCAACCATCTCATCCTCTGTCGTCCCCTTTTCCTCCTGCCTTCAATCTTTCCCAACATCAGGGTCTTTTCAAATGAGTCAGCTCTTCCCATCAGGTGGGCAAAATATTGGAATTTCAGCTTCAACATCAGTCATTCCAATGAACACCAAGGACTGATTTGCTTTAGGATGGACTGATTGGATCTCCTTGCAGTCCAAGGGACTCTCAAGAGTCTCCTCCAACACCACAGTTCAAAAGCATCAATTCTTCAGCGCTCAACTTTCTTTATAGTCCAACTCTCACATCCATGAATGACCACTGGAAAAACCATAGCCTTGACTAGACAGACCTTTGTTGGCAAAGTCATGTCTCTGCTTTTTATTTATTTATTTATTTATTTTTATGTCTCTGCTTTTTAATATGCTGCCTAGGTTGGTCTATCTTAGCAGCTTTCAAATATATTTACAATATATTCTTAACTATAATCACCATTGTATACATCACATCCTCCAAACTTACTCATTTTATAACTGGAAGTTGTATCCTTTGACCACCTCCACCCATTTCTCCTACCCTCCACCCCTTACCCCTGGCAACCACCAATTCATTCTCTGTTTTTGTGAGTTTTTTTTTTTTTCTAAAGATTCTAGATGTAAGTGAGATCATAAAATATTTGTCTTTTCCTCTGTCTGACTTGTTGCACTTAGCATAATGCCCCCAGGCTTCATTCATGTTGTTGCAAATGGCGAAATTTTCTTTTTTATAGCTGTATAATAGTCTACCATATTCACATTCCATTCTGATTGAATAGTGTGTGTTTGTTGTCGTCTAGTTGCTAAGTCATGTCTGACTCTTTTGTGACCCCATGGACTGTAGCATACTACACTCCTCTGTCCATGGGTTTCCCAGGCAAGAATACTGGAGTGGGTTGCCATTTCCTTCCCTAGGGGATCTTCCCGACCTAGAATCGAACGTGTGTCTCCAGCATTGGCTGTGCTTTGTCACTCAGTCATGTCTGACTCTCTGTGACCATTTGGACTGTAGCCCTGCATTGGCAGGGGGATTCTTTACCACTGAGCCACCAGGGAAACCCCATATATACCACACTTTCTTTATCTATTCATACATCAATGACATTTAGGTTGTACATATCTTGGTTATTGTAAATAATATTGCAGTAAACATGGGGATGCAGATATCTCTTCGAGATAGTAATTCCATTTTCTTTGGATATATACCCAGAAGTGGGATTGCTAGATCATATAATAATTCAATTTTTTTTTTAATTTTATAGGAGTCTACATACTGTTTTTCACTGTGACTGCACCAATTTACATTCTCACCAACACTGTACAAGGGTTTTCTTCTCTCCTTGTCCTTACCAACATATTATTTCCTGTCTCTCTCTCCTTTTTTTGAGTTATAGGGAATAAAGTTTATTTTTATGAAAAGTGTAAAGCAAAATTAAAATTACATACATTAGTCACATAACTCAACATGCTTAATTTGGTATAAGTGTGATGCATTTTCTTGCTTTCCTATGTTTTGCTAAATCACCATAACCTTGTTGTTGTTCAGTCATTAAGTCATGTCTGACTTTGCGACCCCATGGACTGTAGCAAGCCAGGCTTCAATATCTCCCAGAGTTTGCTCAAATTCAAGTCCATTGGGTCAGTGATGCTGTCTAATCATCTCATCCTCTGCTGACCCCTTCTCCTTTTGCCTTCCATCTTTCCTAGCATCAGGGTCTTTTCCAATGAGTCAGTTGTTTGCATCAGGTGGCCAAAGTATTGGAGCTTCAGCTTCAGCATCAGTCCTTCCAGTGAATATTCAGGGCTGATTTCTGGTTTGGTCTTCTTGCAGTCCAAGGACACCATAAGCTAGACTGCTTTATTAAACTAAGGCATGGAAACTTAGTTTTACTCTTTTGCTTACACTCTGATTTCAAACAATTTTATTAAAAAAAAAGCCATTGTAACAGGTGTGAGGTGCTACCTCACTGTGGTTTTGATTTGCATTTCCCTGATGATCAATGATGTTGAACACGTTTTCCTGTGCCTGTTGGCTTTTGCATGTCTTCTTTGTAAAAAATGACTATTCAGATCCTTTGTCCATTTTTAAATTATTATTTGAGGATTTTTTTTTTTTTAGCTATAGAGTTGTACGACTTCCTCATATTGTTACCAATGACTTTTCCCCTATATTTTCTCCTAGGAGTTTTATGGTTTCTGTTCTTAAAGTCTTTAATACATTTCTAGTTAATTTTTTGTGAGTGATTTAAGATGGAGGCCCGGTTTCATTCTTTTGCATGTGAATTAGCAAGTTTCCCCAGCACCATTTATTAAGAGAGTATCTTTTCCACTGAGTATTTTTGACTTTTTTGACAAATATTAGTTGATGATATATTCACAGGTTTATGTCTGGGCTCTTGATTCTATCCCACTGGTTCATGTTTCTGTTTTTATGCCAATGCCTATTTGTTTTGGTTGTTCAAGTTTTGTTATATTGTTTGAATTCAGGTCATGTAGAGCCTCTGGCTTTGTTCTTTTGTTGCAGGATTGCTTTAGCTATTTGGTGTCTTTTGTGGTGCCATACAATTTTGTTTTTAATTTCTATAAAAAATGATGTTGGGATTTTGATAGGGATTGCATTGAATCTGTTTGGCTTCAATAGCTTTGAACAGTATGAACATTTTAGCAGTATTAATTCTTTCAATTCACCAACATGGGATTTCTTTCCATATATTTGTGTCTTCATTTTTTTAACCATATCTTATGGTTTTCAATATACACATCTTTCATCTCCTTGATTCAATTTGCAATCAATAATAACTCTTTTATTGTTTTTGATGCTATTGAAAATAGGACTGTTTTCTTTATTTCTTCTTCAGATAATCCCTTGTTGTTGTATAGGAGCACAACTGATTTTTGTATTGATATTGTATTCTGCAACTCTATGAATTAGTTCATTAGTTCTAACAGATTTTCTGGGGAGTCTTTAGGATTTTCTTTATATAAGGTCATGTCATCTTCAAACAGAGACAATCTTTCTTCTTCCTTTCCAATTTTGAGGCCTTTTATTATTATTATTATTTTCTTGCCTGATTGCTCTGGCTGAGAATTCTAGAACTATGTTAAATAGGAGTGGAGAGAGGGCACCCTGGCCTTGGAGAATGGATCTGATGAAAAATATCAAAATTCTCCAACAATTTAGTCTATTCCTTCTATCAGTTTTTTTTCCCCCAGCTCTTCAAAGCACATAAGACTCAGGCTTCTAGGAGGAAGGAAACTGATGCCATTTCATTGTGGTGTCCCAGTATATTATTTTAATAGAGAGCAGTATCAGAGTTACTGTTAGTTCAACTAGTGCCCTAATCAGTGGAGACATTTGCTTTCTTTCTCAGGCATGTTGCTGTTCCAAGTTGGATTCTGCCAAGTCATTGTCATAACATCTTTCCAGATGTCTAGGAGAAATTTCCAAATGGCCCAATTACAAGAGTACAGAATAGATAGACAACTGGTGAGATAGATAGACAGATGCAGTGTGTGTGCTCGGTCACTCACTCATGTCCAGCTCTTTTCAGCCTCATGCACTACATAGCCTGCCAGGATCCTCTGTCCAGGGAATCTTCCAGGCAAGAATACTAGAGTGGGTTGCCTTCTACTGAAGGGATCTTCCTGACCCAGGGGTCGAATCCACATCTCTTGTGTCTCCTGCATTAGTAGGCAGATTCTTGACCAGGGAGCCACCTGGGAAACCATAGATGTCCCTCCAAATATTAATGTCTGAAGTGAAGTCAGTGGACCAGTGGAGGGACCTGGCTTCCTTTCCCCCCTGTGCCACTATCCCCTCAGATGCCTGCCTTCTGCCCCTGCGTGGTGAGTCACTTCCTGTCATATGCAGGCTCAGGACTGTGCTGCCCACAAGTGGAGACCTGCTTCCTGTGCCGCACAGTCCTAGTCCAGTCCTCAACGGTCCCCATGGGTCCTTGTCTTCTAGAGCCCTCCCTTTCCCAGGGCACAGGACCCCAGCCAGGTCGAGGAAAGTTTCCAGGGCTTCAGGGCACCTCCAGGCTCTAGATCCCTCCCCCTGAGGCTCTCACACACGCTTTTTCTGTCCAGGCATCCCAGGGATTAAAATAGGCCTTGTAGCGGGAGGAACCACCGGGGGATCACTCAGCATTCTCCTGGCTGTGGCCCTGCTGTTTTACTGCTGGCACCAGAGGAAACCAGGTTTGTGTTCTCTCTTACCCCTGGCTAACCTCCACAACCTCTCCCTGCCTCAGGAACCCCAAATATTGCAGCCTTGGAAACTGCCACATTACCATTCTCCACCTCACCATCCCAGTGCTAATTGACGGGCTCACCTGCTTTCTTCAAAAGGCAGTTTTCTTAATAGGTGTCTAGTCTAATTTATGAAGCCTCAGGTGAAAGATGGGGACGGAATAAACATTTTAATGTAAAGTTTCAAGAACTTCAGATGGTTTCCTTGGATAGTTGCTTTGGTCCAAACAGACTGGTCAACTAGATACTTTAACCCATCCTACTTCTCCCGTAAGTGGACAGTCAAATAAAACTGAAAGGCCCTATGAAGAAATGACTGAGAATGGGAGGTGACTAATCTCTATCCTTCTTCCTCAGAGATATTCGTGAGTCAAAGCCTGGGACCAGCATCTTGTATTCCAATGACTCCGCTCTCTACAGGTCAGGTTACTGGCTTCCCCTCCACCCAGAGGAGAGAGTTTCTCCCACATACTATCTGCCGTGCTTCCAAAGCTTTCTTGCTTTAGCCCAGGTCAGGCTAGCTTCAGACATCAGAAAATCTGGTGTTGAACACACACACAAAAGTTTTTCAGCTCTAGTGCAGTTACCCACATGCTTTAACTTTGTGTTTTGAGTGCATGCTCAGTCACGTCCCACTCTTTGTGACCCCATGGACTGTAGCTCCCCAGGCTCCTCTGTCCATGAATTCTCCAGGCTTGAATACTGGAGTGGGTAGCCCTTCCCTTCTCCAGGGGATCTTCCCTACCCAGGGACCGAATCCGGGTCTCCTGCATTGCAGGAAGATGCTCTACTGTCTGAGCCACGAGGGAAGCACAACTCTGTGTTTTAACTTAATTCAACTCAACTCACCTCATCCTTCTGAGCACCTCCTCTGTATCCTGCACTGGGCTGGATGTATGGAGCTTTGGACCTCTGACCAAAGTGTCCTTAACAAGCCTGAGGTGAAGTCTGAGGTCCTGGGCATAACCACAGATTCTCCTGGAAATCCACGCATAGCCCCACACTACTCTGCAAGAAAAACAATTTAGTTCTATTTAGTATAGTTTTCATCCCAATCCCAAAGAAAGGCAATGCCAAAGAAAGCTCGAACTACCACACAATTGCACTCATCTCACACGCTACTAAAGTAATGCTCAAAATTCTCCAAGCCAGGCTTCAGCAATACGTGAACCGTGTACTTCCAGATGTTCAAGCTGGTTTTAGAAAAGACAGAGGAACCAGAGATCAAATTGCCAACATCCACTGGATCATCGAAAAAGCAAGAGAGTTCCAGAAAAACATCTATTTCTGCTTTATTGACTACGCCAAAGCCTTTGACTGTGTGCCTGTGGAAAATTCTGAAAGAGATGGGAATACCAGACCATCTGATCTGTCTCTTGAGAAACCTGTATACAGGTCAGGAAGAAACAGTTAGAACTGGCCATGGAACACAGACTGGTTCCCAATAGGAAAAGGAGTAGGTCAAGGCTATAACTGTCACCCTGCTTATTTAACTTATATGCAGAGTACATCATGAGAAATGCTCGGCTGGAAGAAGCACAAGCTGGAATCAAGATTGCAGGGAGAAATATCAGTAACCTCAGATATGCAGATAACACCACCCTTATGACAGAAAGTGAAGAGGAACTAAAAAGCCTCTTGATGAAAGTGAAGGAGGAAAGTGAAAAAGTTGGCTTAAAATTCAACATTCAGAAAACTAATATCATGGCATCTGGTCCCATCACTTCATGGCAAATAGATGGGGTAACACTGGAAACAGTGTCAGACTTTAATTTTTGGGGTCCCAAATCACTGCAGATGGTGATTGCAGCCATGAAATGAAAAGATGCTTACTCCTTGGAAGGAAAGTTATGACCAACCTAGATAGCATATTAAAAAGCAGAGACGTTACTTTGCCAACAAAGGTCCATCTAGTCAAGGCTATGGCTTTTCCAGTACTCATGTATGGATGTGAGAGTTGGACTATAAAGAAAGCTGAGCACTGAAGAATTGATGCTTTTGAACTGTGGTGTTGGAGAAGACTCTTGAGAGTCCCTTGGACTGTGAGGAGATCCAACCAGTCCATCTTAAAGGAGATCAGTCCTGGGTGTTCATTGGAAGGACTGATGCTGAAGCTGAAACTCCAATACTTTGGCCACCTTATGCTAAGAGTTGACTCATTGGAAAAGACCCTAATGCTGGGAAGGGTTGGGAGCAGGAGGAGAAGGGGATGACAGAGGATGAGATGGCTGGATGGCATCACCGACTCAACGGACATTAGTTTGAGTAAACTCCAGGAGTTGGTGATGGACAGGGAGGCCTGGCGTGCTGTGATTCATAGGGTTGCATAGAGTCGGACATGACTGAGTGACTGAACTGAACCAAAGGTATATCAACACAGCCTTGAACCCTAATCAAGTCTCAGATGTTTGCGTATTCAACACAACAATGTGTAGCCCTGTCCCCAGCAAGTTATGTGCTTGGTTCAATTCTTATTCACGAGAATCTGAGACTGCACCCATGTTTGAATTGATTCTCTTGGCAGCACATGGGCTCCCCTGGTAGCTCAGCTGGTAGAGTCCACCTGCAATGCAGGTGACCCCAGTTTGATTTCTGGGTTGGCAAGTTCCCTTGGAGACCTAGGCTGCCCACTCCAGTATTCTTGTACTTCCCTGGTGGTTCAGATGATAAAGAATTCGCTTGTAGTGCGGGAGACCTGGGTTTGATCCCTGGGTTGGGAAGAACCCCTGGAACAGGGCATAGCAAACCACTCCAGCACTCTTGCCTGGAGAATCCCCATGGACAGAGGAGCCTGGCGGGCTGCAGTCCATGGGGTCGAAAGAGTCGGACACATCTGAGCACTGCCCAGCTCAGCACACAGAACAGGTGGTATGTATGTGTGAAATAGTTGAGAAAGGGCTCCCTCTGCTGACACAAATCTGCCTTTGTTTTATTTGCAGGAGACGACTCTCAGGGAGGCACAATCAGGTGAGGTCTCAGCCTTCTGGTTTCCCAAGAATAAAATATGCAGAATTGTGGGGCAACAAGATTGGAACAAGTAATTTCTCTATGTCCCTGTGGCTTCATGCTCCCACTTTCACATTCTTTAAAATGGCCATAATCACAGCTTCTTGGAATCCTAATAGTGTATACAACGGATTTTCCCGCATAAATAGATCAGTTTCTTATTTCAAATTTATCCATTCCATTAAATGGATGATACTAAAGGTTATAGATTTTCTAGGTTGGCAGAAAGTATTTCTGATGCAAATAGTCCTATAGTTAGACCACATGTTACTATAACTGTATAAAATGATTGTTAGTCCTAGATTTTACAGTGGGGTCTCAGCTTCTAGTAATCCTCTTTTTGTCCCAACTGTGCTTATTTACTCATCAAATTTTGTGTTTTTAAGTTTGGTTTGATAAATAGGGTCTTGTTCTTCTATCTGTGTCAGTGTCTTGGTCTTAGGTCATAGTCAGATTCTTGGATCATGGATTTTGTCTAATTGCTTCTTGAATTATCCAGGCAGAATGCTGTAAAGACACTTCCTCTTGATGATGAGGCTGGGCTTTTTTTTTTTTTTAACCAATTGAGAGTGACCATTCTATTTATGAGATGATCATTTCTATGACGTCAAATACTCTTCTAGCCTTGTTCTGCTGACTTCTCCCTACTCTTTTTTTTTTTCTCTATCCCACTTTCATGTATAGTATAATGTTCCAAGGGTGATCAGTGTTTCTATGCCTTACAGGAGACCCTTGACCGTAGGCCCATCAGAACCCCTCAACCCCCTGCACCCTGCCCCCGTGGAGCTGCAGCAGTTGTACATCAACGGTGAGGACTCCCTGGTGGGAAGCTGCTCTGGGCCTGAGCCAGAGAAAGATACTTGTTTTGAGGCCTAGCAAAAGGCCCTGGTCTCCCTAAGCATCCCAGAAATTCATGGTAAACAATTGTTTATGAAGAAGCATCTGTAGCACACCCCACTGACTGGGATTGCTTACGAAGTTTTTTTTTTTTTTTTTCTCTTCTCAGTGCATCCCAGAGAAAGAGACTTGGTATATTCTGAGATCCAGATTACTCAGCCTGGAGCAGAAGGGGAAGGTACGTTACTGGGGAGAGATTTTGGCTGCAAACTGCATTCATTCATTTGACACGTTTACTGAGTCTGCTTTGAGTAAATGGAGTGAATCATTGATCAAGACAGATTAAAAATCCCTATAGTAGTGCTTAGATTCCAAAGAAAGAGGACAGATACAGAAAGCTATGTAGCATCCTTCCTGATATCAGAACAAAAGTTAAGCATCTGTCTAACAGACCTTGTAATCATGAGGGTATATGTTCAAAGGTTATCTGAAAATAGTGAATGAATTATTGCAAAGCACCTACCATGTGATACCAGAAAGAATGAAGGGATGGAGCCAAAGCAAAAACAACACCCAGTTGTGGATGTGACTGGTGATAGAAGCAAGGTCCTATGCTGTAAAGAGCAATATTGCATAGGAACCTGCAATGTTAGGTCCATGAATCAAGGCAAATTGGAAGTGGTCAAACAGGAGATGGCAAGAGGGAATGCTGATATTCTAGGAATCAGCGAACTAAAATGGACTGGAATGGGTGAATTTAACTCAGGTGACCATTATATCTACTACTGTGGGCAGGAATCCCTTAGAAGAAATGTAGTAGCCATCATGGTCAACAAAAGAGTCTGAAATGCAGTACTTGGATGCAATCTCAAAAATGACGGAATGATCTCTGTTCATTTCCAAGGCAAACCATTCAATATCATGGTAATCCAAGCCTATACCCCAACCAGTAATGCTGAAAAAGCTGAAGTTGAACGATTCTATGAAGACCTACAAGACCTTTTAGAACTAACACCCAAAAATGATGTCCTTTTCACTATAGGGGGCTGGAATGCAAAGTAGGAAGTCAAGAAACACCTGGAATAACAAATTTGGCCTTGGAGTATGGAATGAAGCAGGGCAAAGGCTAATAAAGTTTTTCCAAGAGAATGCACTGGTCATAACAAACACCCTCTTACAACAACACAAGAGATGACTCTACACATGGACATCACCAGATGGTCAACACCGAAATCAGATTGATTATATTCTTTGCAGCCAAAGATGGAGAAGCTGCATACAGTCAGCAGAAACAAGACCAGGAGCTGATTGTGGCTCAGATCATGAACTCCTTATTGCCAAATTCAGACTTAAACTGAAGAAAGTAGGGAAAACCACTAGACCATTCAGGTATAACCTAAATCAAATCCCTTATGACTATACAGTGGAAGTGAGAAATAGATTTAAGGCACTAGATCTGATAGACAGAGAGCCTGATGAACTATGGATGGAGGTTCGTGACATTGTACAGGAGATAAGGATCAAGACCATCCCCATGGAAAAGAAATCAAAAAGGCAAAATGGTTGTCTGAGGAGGCCTTACAAATAGCTGTGAAAAGAAGAGAAGTGAAAAACAAAGGAGAAAAGGAAAGATATTCCCATTTGAATGCAGAATTCCGAAGAATAGCCAGGGGAGATGAGAAAGCCTTCCTCAGTGATCAATGCAAAGAAATAGAGTAAAACAACAGAATGGGAAAGACAAGAAATCTCTTCAAGAAAATTAGAGATACCAAGGGAACATTTCATGCAAAGATGGGATCGATAAAGGACAGAAATGGTAAGGACCTAACAGAAGCAGAAGATATTAAGAAGAGGTGGCAAGAATACACAGAAGAACTGTACAAAAAAGACCTTCATGATCCAGATAATCATGATGGTGTGATCACTCACCTAGAGCCAGACATCCTGGAATGTGAAGTCAAGTGGGCCTTAGAAAGCATCACTATGAACAAAGCTAGTGGATGTTATGGAATTCCAATTGAGCTATTTCAAATCCTGAAAGATGATGCTGTGAAAGTGCTGCACTCAATATGCCAGCAAATTTGGAAAACTCAGCAGTGGCCACAGGGCTAGAAAAGGTCAGTTTTCATTCCAATCCCTAAGAAAGGCAATCCCAAAGAATGCTCGAACTACCACACAATTGTACTCCTCTCACATGCTGATAAAGTAATGCTCAAAATTCTTCAAGCCAGGCTTCAGCAATACATGAACTGTGAACTTCCAGATGTTCAAGCTGGTTTTAGAAAAGGTAGAGGAACCAGAGTTCAAATTGCCAATATCTGCTGAATCATCGAAAAAGCAAGAGAGCTCCAGAAAAAACATCTATTTCTGCTTTATTGACTACGCCAAAGCCTTTGACTGTGTGGATCACAAGAAACTGTGGAAAATTCTGAAAGAGATGGGAATACCAGACCACCTGACCTGTCTCTTGAGAAACCTGTATACAGGTCAGGAAGAAACAGTTAGAACTGGACACGGAACAACAGACTGGTTCCCAATAGGAAAAGGAGTACGTCAAGGCTGTAATTGTCACCCTGCTTGTTTAACTTATATGCAGAGTACATCATGAGAAACACGGGTCTGGAAGAAGCACAAGCTGGAATCAAGATTGCCGGGAGAAATATCAATAACCTCAGATATTCAGACAACATCATCTTTATGACAGAAAGTGAAGAGGAACTAAAAAGCCTCTTGATGAAAGTGAAGGAGGAAAGTGAAAAAGTTGGCTTAAACTTCAACATTCAGAAAACTAATATCATGGCATCTGGTCCCATCACTTCATGGCAAATAGATGGGGTAACACTGGAAACAGTGTCAGACTTTAATTTTTGGGGTCCCAAATCACTGCAGATGGTGATTGCAGCCATGAAATGAAAAGATGCTTACTCCTTGGAAGGAAAGTTATGACCAACCTAGATAGCATATTAAAAAGCAGAGACGTTACTTTGCCAACAAAGGTCCATCTAGTCAAGGCTATGGCTTTTCCAGTACTCATGTATGGATGTGAGAGTTGGACTGTGAAGAAAGCTGAGCACTGAAGAATTGATGCTTTTGAACTGTGGTGTTGGAGAAGACTCTTGAGAGTCCCTTGGATTGCAAAGAGATCCAACCAGTCCATCTTAAAGGAGATCAGTCCTGGGTGTTCATTGGAAGGACTGATGCTGAATCTGAAAATCCAGCACTTTGGCCACCTTATGCTAAGAGTTGACTCATTGGAAAAGACCCTGATGCTGGAACAGATTGGAGGCAGGAGGATAAGTGGATGACAGAGGATGAGATGGCTGGATGGCATCACCGACTCAATGGACATGAGTTTGAGTAAACTCCAGGAGTTGGTGATGGACAGGGAGGCCTGGCGTGCTGCGATTCATGGGGTCGCAAATATTTGGACATGACTGAGTGACTGAACTGAACTGAACTGAACCATGTGATAAGAATATTATTATTATAATATATAAATATTAATATGTGTAATATATACATGTTTAGTTAATTTATATAACGACCTTGTGTAACCCACATACTGAGCAAGCAAGACTCATGACTTACTTACAAAAATTTTCTGTCCCCCTCTGTGTCTTTAAACTTTCTTCTGTGAGAGATTTTCCTGGGCACTCGGGTTGAAAATTCTGGCAACCAAAGGCTTTTCAACACATTCTCCATTCTCTTAGGTGATAGACAGTAGGTGGACACTTTATGTCATAGTCTCATAATCTCTTACTTATTAAGTAAATAGAACGCCAAGTTTGAAGATGATTAATCAGAACTTTCTCCTCTCCTAACGCAGGCAAGTTTCAGAGTGAATCTGGCAATGGTGTGGGTGAGGGGGAGAACCAGGCAGAGTTGGCTTCTTCCCTATCTCTTGGGTTGACTTCCTACCTAGCCAGGGGAAAGGAGTAGGAAAGAAGTTATTCCACCTGGTACTGTGGAAGCTGGCTTCTGCCTTCCTGGGATGACAGATACTTAAACGGGCACTCCCTCCTATAACGTGTATATACATGGTCTCTTGAGGTTTCCTGCTGGAGCCCTCCTTCCTAAAGTTCCTTCTGCACAGCTGAGGTTTTTCTAATGAGTTGTTTCTTGTTCCTTCACTGGCCTCACCTCCAATCAGTCATATCCAACTTCCTGCTGCTGGAGTCCCTTGGTACCTGGGGGCCTTATTGAACAGGACTGAAGGTCACCACACTTCTGCTTGTTCTGTCTCCCATGTGGACCACATCTGTGCTTGGGGACACCTGAGAATTTCAGGTCCTAGCTGGCCCAGCAGATCTCTTTTGATCCTACCACTTGCTGTGAGTTAGAACTCTCAATGCTCCCGATAAGGGGTGTTGAAATATTTTTTATTGTAATCTGCAGTAAGAAATACAAGTTGTGTTAAAAAAAAGAAAAGAAATACAAGTTGTACTATTAAGAAACATGAATGTGCACACATACATGCACATACACACACATACCTAAACCAAAATTTTAGGAGATAATACTTAGTGTGATGCACTCAATTTTCTATTCTCCTCAAATTGATTGTTTTAATCACCTTTGTGGAGGTATAAACAGTATAAAATATAATTCACCACTTTTAATGCACATTCAAATTATTTTAACAAATGTATCCATTCACAGAACCACCACCACAGTCACAGTGTGATGTGTGAACATTTCCAGAAGCCCAGAAAATTCTTTCATATTCCTTTTCAGTTAATCTCCCTCCAGCTTCACCCTTGACAATTACTGATCTGCCTTCTGTCCTATAGTTTGCTTTTCTAACAATTTCACATAAATGGATTCTTATATAATGCAATCCTTTTGTTTGGCTTCTTTTGCTTAAAACAATGTTTTGAAATTCATCCACATTCTAGCATAAGTAGTTCACTATTTTTTTGACATGTAAAAAGCTATGCCTACTTAATATATACAGCTCATGAGTTTGGGGACGAATCAACACCAGGGAAACTGTCACCACAGTTTAAGGCCGTAGATATATGCACCATTTTCCAAAGTTTTCTTTTTTATGATGATGATAATGATGATGTGTGGTAAGGACACTTAACAAAAGATTTACCTTCTTAGCTAATTTTAAGCATACGATAAAATATAGTTAGTGATTGTAATATATTGCTCAGTTGCTAAGTCATGTCCAATTCTTTGCTACCCCATGAACTACAACATGCCAGGCTTCCCTGTCCTTCTCTGTCTCCTCAACTCATGTGCATTGATGATGTCAGTGATTTCATCCAACCATCTCATCCTCTGTTGCCCTCTTCTCCTGCCTTCAACCTTCCCCAGCATCAGGGTCTTTTCCAATGAGTCACTTCACATTAGGTGGCCAAATAATCGGAGCTTCAGCATCAGTCCTTCCAATGAATATTCAGTTGATTTCCTTTAGGATTGACTGTTTGATCTCCTTGCAGACCAAGGGACTCTCAAGAGTCTTCTCCAACACCACAGTTCAAAAGCATCAATTCTTTGACTTTCAGCTTTCTTTATGGTCCAACTCTCATGTACATGACTACTGGAAAAACTATAGCTTTGACTAGATGTACCTTTGTTGGCAAAGTTATATCTCTGCTTTTTAGTATGCTGTCTAGGTTTGTCATTGCTTTTCTTCCAAGGAGCAAGTGTCTTTTAATTTCATGGCTGCAGTCATCATTGCAGTGATTTTGGAGCCCAAGAAAATAAAATCTCTCACTGTTTCCACTTTTCCCTCTTCTATTTGCCATGAAGTGATGGGACTGGATGCCATGATCTTAGTTTTTTGAATGTTGAGTTTTAGGCCAGCTTTCTCCACTCTTCTCTCTCATCGTCATCAAGAGGTTCTTTAATTCCTCTTTGCTTTCTGCCATTAAAATGATATCATCTGCATATCTGAGGTCAATATTTCTCCCAGCAATCTTGATATTCCAGCTTGTGCTTCATCCAGCCCAGCATTTCACATGATGTACTCTGCATTTAAGTTAATTAAGCAGAGTGACAATATACAGCCTAGATGTACTCCTTTCCCAATTTTGAACCAGTCTGTTGTTTCATGTCTGGTTCTAACTGTTGCTTCTTGTCCTACATACAGACTTCTTAGCATACAGGTAAGGTGCTCTGATAATCCCATCCCTTTAAGAATTTCCCACAGTTTCTTGTGACCCACACAGTCAAAACCATTAGCATAGTCAATGAAGCAGAAAGAGATTTTTTTGGAATACCTTTGCTTTTTCTATGATCCAGCAGATGTTGGAAATTTGATCTCTGGTTCCTCTGCCTTTTCATGTACTGCTGAAGCCTTGCTTGAAGGATTTTGAGCATAATTCTGCTAGCATGTGAAATGAGGGCAATTGTACAAGCATTTGAACATTCTTTGGCATTGTCCTTTTTTGGGATTGGAATGAAAGCTGACCTTTCCCAGTCCTGTGGCCGCTGCTGAATTTTCCATACTTGCTGGCATATTGTGGAGAAGGCAATGGCAACCCAATCCAGTACTCTTGCCTGGAAAATCCCATGGACGGAGGAGCGTGGCTGCAGTCCGTGGGGTTGCGAAGAGTCGGGCATGATTGAGCAACTTCACTTTCACTTTTCACTTTCATGCATTAGAGAAGGAAATGGCAACCCACTCCAGTGTTCTTGCCTGGAGAATCCCAGGGACAGAGGAGCCTGGTGGGCCGCTGTCTATGGGGTCGCACAGAGTTGGACAGGACTGAAACGACTTAGCAGCAGCAGCAGCAGCAGCAGCTGGCATATTGAGTGCAGCTCTTTAACAGCATCATCTTTTAGGATTTGAAATAGCTCAGCTGGAATTCCATCACCTCCACTAGCTTTGTTCGTAGTAATGCTTCCCAAGGCCCACTTGACTTCACACTCCAGGATGTCTGGCTCTAGGTGAGTGACCACACCATCGTGGTTATCTGGGTCATTAAGAGCTTTTTTTTGTACAGTTCTTCTGTATATTCTTGCCACCTTTTCTTAATCTCTTCTGTTTCTATTAGGTCCTTGCTGTTTCTGTCCTTTATTGTGCCCATCTTTGCATGAAATATTCCCTTGATATCTCTAATTTTCTTGAAGAGATCTCTAGTCTTTCCCATCCTATTGTTTTCCTTTATTTCTTTGCACTGTTCACTTAAGAAGGCCTTATCTCTCCTTGTTATTCCCTGTAACTCTGCATTCAGTTGGGTATATATTTTCCTTTCTCCTTTGCCTTTCGCTTCTCTCCTTACTATACAGTATATCTCCAGAATGTATTCATCCTTGATAACTCAAGCTTTGTATCTTTTGAGCCTTACCTCTAGTTTCCTTTCCCCAAGCTCCTTGTAACCACTATTCTACTCTCTGCTTCTATGAGTTTGAGAAAATACAGTATTTGTCTTTCTGTATCTGGCTTATTTCTCTTAGCATAATGTCCTCCAGATCCAACTGTGTTGTCACAAATGACAGGATTTCCTTCTTTCTTAAGGTGGAATAATATTCCATTGTGTATGTGTGTTTTTCTTAAGGTGGAATCATATTCCATTGTATATGTGTGTGTATATCTGTGTGTGTGTATCATATTTTGGTTTTCACTCATCCATCAATAAACTTTTAAGTTGTTTCTATATCTTGCTGTGATCTATTCGAGATCCTGATTTCAATTCCTTTGGATATGTACTTAGAAGTGGAATTGCTGGATCATACAATAGTTTTATTTTTAACTTTTTAAGAAACCTTCATACAGTTTTCCACATTAGCAGTACCAATTTACACTCTCACTGACCGTGTTCCAGAATTCCTTTTTCTCCACATCCTTGCCAACTCTTGTTATCTTTTGTCTTTTTAATGATAGCCACCCTAACAGGTGTGATGTGATATCTCAATATGGTTTTGATTCCACTGATGATTACTGATGTTGAGCACCTTTTCAATAACTGCTGACCATTTGTATGTCTTCTTTAGAGAAACATCTCTCCAGATCCTTTGCCCATTTTAAAATTGAGTTATTGTTAGTTTAGCTGTTGAGTTGTATGAATTCCTTATATATTTTACATATGAATCTCTTATCTGATAATATGGTTTGCAAGTGTTTTCTTCTATCTTGTAAGTTGCCTTTTCAGTATCCTTGTGTCTAGTAGAAATTTCAATTATAAGCTGATCCAGAACTTGGTTTACAAATGAGGTTAAGGACTTCTGCAAGTTCCCAAATCCAATGAAGACTAAGTCTTCTGTTTTACTATAATATTTGCTGCATATAGTGCCTATTGCTATATTTGACTAATGCATATCCTCTGAACACCTGCTTTGTCTGTCACTGATTTCTCAGCCATCCTCACTAATCAGGATCTTTTGAATGATAAAATTAGAATTACCATCAATTTGATTGGGTTAATTGGGTGCTTCTTATAGAGTCACCTTGATCAGTTGCTGCTCTTCACACTCTGTCTTTGACATATTTGTCAAAACACCCTTGAAGCTGAGCACTCTATTGGTGGATGAGTTATATTTCAGGCACTTTCTGTGTTGGTGATCTGTAGCAATATTTCTTCACCAGTGACTCAGTGTTTGCATGAAGCCCCTGAAATTGCATGCAAAGTTCCTTGCATGTGTCTATTATTCCAGGGAGAGAGTACATAGCTTCTATTTGGTCATTAAAAAGAACTGTAACCCCGGAAGATCCATGGGAAAAAATATGATGAAAAATAGAGTATTCCAGGATGTATTCTTTTTCCCAGGCTCTATCCCTCCATAAAATTACTGTATAGTTCTCATGATTCTATCTGCTCTGAGATTCTTTATGTCTAATAAGGAGGATATGAGAAATTATACCTGCTAAAGTTTTCTCTTACTGTGACTCCATCTCTAAGAAACTTTGGCAATCAAGTCAAAACCAGAACATGCTAACATAAGATGGTTTTTCCCTCAGGGCATACATTTAAAGCATTCTAGTGGGAACTTGCAGAAAAAGCAGGGCTTGGGCTTTGCTATTGGTGAGATGGAGGTGCTATAAATTAAGGGAGGCAATAATTGAAACTAAGAGAGAAATTATCTCTTAACATCTGGTAAAGAAAAGGAGTGAGATTTCTCTTTGTGGTATTGAGGGAGAACTTTATAGATCAATGGAGCTTGCAAAGAACATGCAGAGAGTTGAGTTAAGAAATGGTAAAATAAGATCATGTGTGTTGTAGGAGGTGTTGGGTGGCAGAGAAGAGAAAATAACAAGTCAATACAGAAGCCCATTGACTCCCAGATTCTGGGAAATAAGCTAGAAGACTGGGTTTGGAGTGGATCAAAACATTCATCACCCTATGGTTTTCTTTTTCTCCACAGCCAATACCTTCAGAACATCTCTAGAGGACCAGGTGAGTTTCATTTCCTGATTGTTTTCTCTCCCACTACTACCTATCACCCCACATTTCCTCTCCTTCCAGTTCTTCTTCTATCTTCTTTCCACCCCAGCATGTCTCAATTGTCTACTCTGAAGTGAAGACACAGCTCTGAGATGACTCGTCTGGAAAGGTCAGCTCTAAAGATGAAGATGCCACGGAAAGTTATGAGAATACCCTACTTATATGACTTGTCTCTGATCCAAAGACCCAGCTTAGCGAAGCCTTGAGGACTCTGGAGTGGCCAACTAGTTCCAGCTTTCCAGTTCTTCTTGCCCATGTGCATTCACTCCAAGGACTTCTGATCCATCCAATCTGAGGCGCTGATGGGAAGACCCTTCAGAGACTACACTGAAATGACCAAGATCCACGGTCAAGAGGAAAGCCTATATACCTTCTCTGAGCCTAACCTAATGTGCTCCTTACTGTCTGATTTCAGGAGAGGGAGAAAGACTGCTATAGAAAAACAGAAGGACAAATTTTGGAGAATTGGGATTTGTATCTAGATAGAAAGGACTGATGAATCAGGTCTCTGTTTAATACATATTCAGCAACTCTCCCCGTGGGGAATAGGTTGCATCAATTGGTTTCACTATGAGTGGCTGCATGCATACTTGACAAGCAAAGCACAGGTCCATCCCTCCTGCTTACCCTGCCTGTCAAGATTCACTTGCAGACAAAAGAATCCATTTCAAGTGGTTTACAGATAAAGGAATTTAAAAATTTATATTGGCTACTTTGAAAAGTCATTTGAAGAGCTGGAGAAGCAGGCTCCAGACTGAGGTTCCAAAAGCAAAACCTAATTACATTAATGTTATTAGGAACAAAGATTTTTAACACTGGAGACAAGAAATACAACAAATATAAAAAGTTAAGTAATAACCTGGAAAATCTAAATTTGAATTGGAAATGTCAGTGCAAACTGATGACAGAACCTGCTCATTTTAAAAATGTTATCTATTTCTGAGGTCATCCACTGGAAAGGTCTAGAAATAATTAATAACTCAGTAACAATGAGCATCCATTGCACATGCTGTAGTCTCTAAATACTTTTTCCTACTCAAAGGATATAGAGCTACCTTTCTTGTAAGAGCTGTATCTTTGAGTTATCAAATAGGTGATGTTAGAATAATTCTTCCAATAGATGAAGAAGGAACTATTCACACAAAATAGTTGTGTGAATGTTTCACGCTATACCTAATGATCAAGCTGATATAAAAAAAAACTCAACCTAATATTATAGGCCTCCTAATGGAAATATTCAATACCACCTACAAAGTATTTAAGCCTGAATTATCAGAAGTAAATCCATTGAAGTCTCTAGATCTAACTACCAGTTTATAGGAAATACAGTGGACAAAGGATTTTGTTAAATAGCACCATGGGATTGCAATCAGAAAAATCTAAACTGTGGAAAAATTCTAAAGGACAAATGATCTGGTTTCTTTAACGAAAGAAGGAAGGAGAAAGGGAAGACTTATGAATTAAATGATACTTAAGACTTGTCAGTCAAAAGGAATGACTGGGCCTTGCCTCAAACAAATCAAGTTTAAAAGGAATTACTTATGGAAATACTAAATGAAATTTGTACATTAGTATGAAGAAATTATGTTTGGATAATTTATGTGTTTGAAGAATTTATGTTTTGGGTATAAATGATAGCATTATGGTTATGTTTTTATTAAAAATATTCATCTTTTACTTCATACTGAAGTATTTGTACATTAAATATTATGATTTTGCTTGAAATAATCCAATAAGAGTTGGGTGGGCAGGAAGTGGATAGAGGTACAGATAAAGCAAGATTGGTCATGTGAGCACCATTTCTGAAGCTGGATGGTAGGTACATAAAGGGAGGAAGTAGAACTTATACTAGTCTCTTTATATGTCTTAAATTTCGATGATAAAAAGTTAAGCATTGGCATTGTATATATGTACCACAGCTTCTTTACCCATATCATCCATCAATGGATCTCTAGGTTGTTTCATGTCCTAGTTACAGTAAATAGTGCTGCAAGGAACACTGGGGTACATGTGTCTTTTACAATTATGATTTTTTTCAGGGCAGCCCAGTAGTGGGATTGTTGGGTCATAATTGTAGTTTTACTCCTAGTTTTTTAAGGAAACTCCATACTGGCTTCTATAGTGACTGTATCAGTTTGCATTTCCACCAACAATGAAAGAGGGTTCCCTCTTCTCCACATTCTCTCCAGCATTTACTCTTTGTAGATTTTTTGATGATGGCTATTCTGATCAGTGTGAGGTGATATCACATTGTAATTTGATTTGCATTTCTCTAATAATGAGCAATGTTCAGCATCTTTTCATGTGTTTACTAGCCATCTGTATGTCTTCTTTGGACATTGCTCAGTCATAAAAAGGAACACATTTGAGTCAATGTTAATGAGGCGGATGAACCTAGAGCCTATTATACAGAGTGAAGTAAGTCAGAAAGAGAAAAACAAAGTATGTAGAAGTATGTAAAGTATGTAAAGTATGTAGAAGCCATATGTAAAATGGATAGCCAGGGGAATTGTTGTATGATTGAGAGAATTCAACCCAGGGCTCTGTGACAGCCTGGAGGGGTGGGATGGGCTGGGAGAGAGGTTCAAGAGGGAGAACACATATGCACACCTATGGCTCAATCATGTTGATGTATGGCAGAAACTGACACAGTAGTGTAAAGCAATTATCCTCCAATTAAAAATAAATAATTTTTTAAAAGATAATAAGATCTAGGGTGGAAGGGATAGTTAGGGAGTTTGGGATGGGCATGTACACACTGCTATATTTAAAATGCATAGCCGACAATGTCCGACTGTATATAGCACGGGAAACTCTGTTCAATGTTATGTGGCAGTCTGGATAGAAGGGGAGTTTGGGGGGAGAACAGATACATGTATATGTGTTGCTGAGTCCCTTTGCTATCTAGCTGAAGCTATAATATGCATTAATATTGGCTATACTCCAATACAAAATAAAAAGCTTAAAAAAATGTTAAGCACTCCCAATCTCCCTTACTCTGCTTTACTTTTATCCCCCATAGCACTTACCACTTTAAAATATACTATACAATTTGCTTATGTACTACGCTTATTGTATGTCGGTCCTCTAGAAAGTAAGGGCAACAACCTTTGTCTTTTTCGTTCACTGATATATCCCAAGCACCTAGAACTATGCTTGATACATTGTAGGTGCTTAATAAATACTTCTGAATACCTGAATTACCTATTTCATTCTAAAAGATCTGCCATGACTGTTCTTTTAGAATGGGGTGCGTGTGTGTGTGTCTGTGTGTGTATGTGTACTTTTAGTGTAGCTAGTAAAAGCAGTGTATCAGGATGAATATGGGCTTTAAATCCAAAAGATTTTAGTTCAAGATTTGAATTTGCCACTTATAATTTCTTAGATAAGTTGCATAAAATGTTTTTGTGTCTAATTTCCCTCTATGCAAAATGAAGATACCTCACGGACTTCCCAGGTGGTAAGAACTGATAGCTTATGGTGAACAATGTTGGATTTGTGATCTCTGATGAAGATTTAGCTTTGGGACCAGGTATCAAGCTTGATCACTCAAGAGCTTTTGTGTAGCAGAGTTTTATTAAAGTGAAAAGGGAACAGAGGAAGCTTCTGACATAGACATCAGGAGGGGGGCAGAGAGTGCCCCCATCCCTAGTCTTAGCAAGGGAATTATATACTTTTTAATTGGTTATTAAAATAAATGAAAAGGATGTCTCAAGGTTGTAAAGATCTTACTAGATTCACTCCCATAATATACATTTTAAGATAACAGGATTAGTCAGAAGGTTTTCAGGAAAGAGAAACATGTCTTCAAGCTGGATACATTATAGTTATATAATCCTTACTAAGGAATGTAGGAAAAAACCTTTGTCCTTTCCTCCTCCTTGAGAATTCCAGACCCCTATCTCCTCTTTGAGAGCCCCAAACTCCTTTCTCCTCCTTGGAGACCTTGGACTTCTTATCAACCTGCCTAGGGATTGACTATCTCAGAATCCACCTGCCTGTGAAGGAGACATGAGACGCAGGTTTGATCCCTGGGTCAGAAAGATCTCCTGGAGGTGGGCTTGACAATCCACTTCAGTATTCTTGCCAGGAGAATCCCATGGACAGAGGAGCGTAGTGGGCAACAGTCCAAAGGGTAGCAGACTCGGACACAACTGAAGTGACTTAGCACACATGCACATACCTTGTATGACCATTGTGAATGCATTCCTAATCAAGGCTTTTGTCCTTGCTCTTCCCTCTGTCTGTAATGCCTTTCCTCCTGATAACCTCTACTTGTTTCCTCTCATCCTTTAGAGCTTACTCAAATGTTGTAATCTCCATAAAGCCTTCCCTTATTACCTGTTTATGATAGACACATCACCTAATCTTCATTAACTCCTCTTCTTATGCTACTTCATATTTATCCAAAGCACTTTTTTCATCTGACATTCTAAATTTTTGTTAAAAATTTGTTTATTATCTGATTACCCAAAGCATAATTTATGCTCTATGTAAATAAGAATTTTATTTATTTTGTTTAATAATGTATCCTTAGTGCCTCTTTCAGAGCCCAACACATGGTAAGTACTTAGTTAACATTTATGGGTTATGAGAATTATATAAAGCAACCCTGGTGGCTCAGACGGTAAAGTGTTTGCCTGCAGTGCGGGAGACCCAAGTTCGATCTCTGGGTTGGGAATATCCCCTGGAGAAGGAAATGGCAACCCACTCCAGTACTCTTGCCTGGAAAATTCCATGGACTGAGGAGCCTGGTAGGCTACAGTCCATGGGGTCGCAAAAAGTTGGACACGACTGAGTAACTTCACTTCGCTTCACTTCAATGTAAGTGTCTGATAATGTGCCTTTTGCATATAAGCATTCAATACATATTAATTGTCAGTATTTAGTAAGCCACTGATTTATTTTCTAGGTCAAAAAATATTTAATGTGCACTTAGTATACAAAGCATAAAGATAGATCAGGAAAAAATGTTTCTCCTTAAGAAGTTTCCAGTAGAGAACAGACTTGTGGACACAAGGGGAGGGGAATGGGAGGGTGGGACGAATGGGGAGAGCAGCATGGAAGCATTTACACCACCAAACGTAAAATAGATAGCCAGTGGGAAGTTGCCATATGACTCAGGGAACTCAGACCAGGGCTCTGTGATCACCTAGAGGAGCGGAAAAGGGTAGGGGGTGGGAGGAAGGTTCATGAGGGAGGGGATATATGTATGCCCATGGCTGATTCATATTGATGTGTGGCAGAAACCAACACAATATTGTAAAGCAATTATTCTTCAATTAAAAATAAAATTAAAAAGAAGTTTCCAAAGTAATATACTGGAAGAGATAGCTACATAAACAGATAATTCCCATATAATGGGAAAGTATGATTAGATGGAGCACTTAGCCCATGTGTTAGGGAAAGTAACATTAACAGTTGTAACAAGTGAACCCAGAAGACTCAGGAACTTTCCAAACAAATCATCAGTTGCTCTCAGGGTGAAGGGCAATGCGGCACTCCACCCAGTCATTCAGTAACGTAGGTTGCTTACATCTCGTGGTACTGCCATCTTCAGCGTTTCCAGTTCCTCTGCAAAAGGGGAGAGTGTGGAAGGTCAGCCAAGAGACTTTAGGGCCCAGTCCTGAAAGTGGAATGCATTTCATTGCTTCCACAGGCCACTGACCAGAACATAGCCACAGTTTCCCTACCTAACTCAGGGGTGGGAATAGGAATCCAGCTGAGGCCTGGAAATCAGAGGACACAGATCTTGTGGACACCCCAGCTAGCCACTGCCCAACTCAACCAAAGGAAATTTTCAGGGAAATTTTTTCTGGAAGAGATAGCATACAGTGAGGAACATGTAGAAACCAACCAGATCTGAGTTCAGATCCAGGTCACAGTTCATATCTATGTAACCTTAGTTGTTGTTGCTCAGTTGCAAAGTTGCAACCAACTCTTTGTGACCCATGGACTTATCCATCACCAGCTCCCGGAGTCTGCTCAAACTCATGTCCATTGACTCAGTGATGCCATCCAACCATCTCATCCTCTGTCGTCCCCTTCTCCTCCTGCCTTCTATCTTTCCCAGAATGAGGATTTTTTCCAATGAGTTAGCTCTTTGAATCAGGTGACCAAAGTATTGGAGCTTCAGCTTCAGCATCAGTCCTTACAATAAATATTCAGTGTTGATTTCCTATAGGATTGACTGTTAAGTTACTTAAATATCTCCTTAGAGATTAAAAATGAGAGTATCAGTAGAACCTAATTCACAAACTTGCTGTGAGGATTAAATGTGTGGAGTCTTAAGCATAAAGCTTAAGATGCAGTAAACATTTATTAATAAGAAATGTTAGCTGTCAGGAGGAGAAAGGAAGGAACAGTACGCAGAGGAAAAGGAAACTGAATTAGAAAACTAGACACAGAAAGAATGGGCTAGGAAATGAAGCAAAGGGCTTTAGACAGACATGAATAACTGTGCTCAGGTATAAAACAGAAAAATGTGTTCAGGAACATATAAACAGATTAGTATATGTGCAGAGTAAAATTCTGCTTACTGGAAAATTGTGTCAGTCTGGAAAGGTAGCTATCCGAGTAACCTTGGAATCATAAGAACATTTATCTTGTAACCATCAAGAACCACGGATGATTTAGTCTAACAGCGTGTCTCAGATTTGTGTCCTTCAGAGAGATCTCTCTGGTGGTTGTGTCGTAGACACAACCCGGGTGGGTGAGCCCGGTGGCAGGGAGAATGCTTAGGTCCTGTCACTGAAGTCTAGGTTAGATGAACAGGGTAGAGCCACAGATGCAGTACAGGGGAGGGGCACAAAACTTGTTTTGTGAGAAACTCAGTAAAAGTAATTGATTGATTGGAAGTGGAGGAAGGCATAGAGGACAGCTCCCAGGAATTTGGCTCAGGCTCAGGGGAACTATGATGCCATAAATGGAGATAAACTGGAGCATAACTCAAAATTTTCTCAGTAAAACTGCAGCCTCACTCAGTTGTGTTCAGTGTTGCATTTTATGTGCCAGAACTTTATTTACCAAAAGCCATGTGGAAAATTTGAGATTCACATCGTTTCTCTCCTCCTGGCCAATCCTCTGTGGCCTAGTCCTTTTCTTTTTCTTTAAGAATTTGATTCATTGCCTTCACTCTTGAGTTGTTAGAAAGTTTACCTAGATAATCACTATGATACTTCCACCTTGTATATTTCATGATTCTGCTGTGCTTGCCACCAGCCTTTGGTTCTCATTAGCACCATACCAGCTTCTTGCTTATTATATTTAATAAAATCTCTAAAGCTAAGCATGGCCTTGAGATAAGATGTAAAAACAGACCCTACCCAAATGTCAGCTCAAGAGTCTCAGAAAGAGGAACCCCAAGATAAATATATCATTTATGTTTATGCAAAATTGTGTTATGTCTTCAGACTTGCCAGAGGCATGGAAAAATAACACCTCAAAAATTTACATAAGCTGGAGGGGCAAGGGGAAAGCCTCAAACCAGTTGGCTTCTATTATTTTCTACCTAAAAAAAGAAAAATAGAATTTTCATTATGAAAGGAAATCAGCTCATTTGCACAGGGCCTCCTTCCCTGAGAACACAGGAAGTCCAAGTTCTCCCCAAGAAGCTATTCAGGGTCATGAAGAGGAGGGCAGAGTTAGGTTCAGGATATTATAGAACTTTTATGACCCAGTGAAAAGTGAAAATGGAAGACCCCTTGTTCAAAAACCAAGAGAAAAAAAGTGATGCTAAAAGTACTAGTATATAAAACTTTTTTTTCTTTCTTCCATGGTCTCTCCCTCTTCTTGTCATGATGTTTTTTATTTGCTATTTAAGGTCATCATAAGAAAAGAAAAAACAAAATTTTAAATTATTAGCATGAATTTTATGGATCACCTTTATATTTTGCAATGCCAGCTTTAACTGGAAATATGAGAGTATTTCACTCATATGTAGGACCACAGAAATTAGGCAATTTGTATTTCATAGTTCATTCATGCATATGCATTTTGTTCTTACAAGAAGAGTGGAAATTCTGGGGAAAAAAAAAAAAACAAGTTCTCACTTAAAATTTCGTCTCTTAATATAAGCACATTATGCCAATACTTTCTACTTGTGGATTACTGACAAGTAAGGAAAGACTGAAATATTGAGATTTCCTTATCTTTCCTTTTCCTTCTATGTTATTTTCCACATACAAGATTAACTGATATAGGGAAGTACCATAAGGAAGGATACAATAGGGTTTCTTTGTTGTTCGGGTTTCTTGGTTGTTCAATTTCTTAGAACACAACTTCCTTCTTACTGTGTTTGAATCAAGGTCTGGTTCAAATTGAAAGTGTGGCTTTCGGGGGCTGTTAGTTATTGATGTCATGTTTAGTTTTACTCCCTTTGAGTCCCCCTGAGCATGGTGGATCCAACTGGAATTCTGTGTTCATAGAGTATTTGAATGCTGTTTGCATTTAGGCAGCAAGGAAAGTGGATACACCTCTTGTAAGTATCTTCTCTGCTTATGTGCTCACTCCAGTGTCCCATCAGGCTTCATTTACAAAGCACAAATTTAAACATAAAGGTATTAGAAATTTCAAGATGGCACCAGCAGAGCATTAAACCAAGCTCAGGGCCTTTATAGTGCAGGACCCTGTGTAACTGCACAGGTCATAAGCTCATGAAACCGGATATAGTTTTGATGTGTCCAGCAAGTCATAAGTGGCTAGTCAGAAGTCTTCTCCAGTGGACCTTCCATAATCAAACAGGCCCAACACAAGTTCTAATTCTCTTTTTCTAAATTCTTTCTAACTATTTGAGCCCATCATTGGAATTTGTGATCATGCTAGTGCTGGTATTAGAAGGTGATTGGATCTAAAAACCTTTGGCTGAGGGCAGCCTTGGTGAAAGAGTCACTGTGTGAACATTACCGAACACAAGTTCATGTGCTCCACGAGCAGTGAGGCCAAAAAAACTGAAACGTCAGAGTTGGGAGCAGAGAAAGATCTACTTGCAGGACCATGCAAGGAGATGGGCGGCTCATGCCCCCTCCTCCCAAACTCGAACTCCTCAAAGGGTTTCAGCAAAGCATTTTAAAGGCCAGGTGAGGGAGGGGGGTGACAGGTTACATGATCAGCTTGTGCACAATTCTCCCATTGGTTGATGTTGAAGTAACGGGGTTGTTAATTTTATCAGTCCTTGTGTGTCAGTAGATCTGGGTGCTATGTTCTCATGATCACCAAGAAGCTAATTTCTTATATTTGGTGGTGGTTTTTAGCATCTGAAAAACTCAGGAAATACGCATGAGATACTAATATCTGGGTACTTCAGAGAGAAGCCAAAGCTGAGGATATGGGGGAGGGGTCTGTTCTGGGTAAGCTCCAGAGGCTGCTGGTTGGTTACATGAATGAAAAAAGAGAGCTGAGTTCAGTGTGACAGGTTAATAAACTTCATAACTGCCATTTATGCAGCATCTATTATATGCTTGTGATATATACTTTGCAAACATCTCATTTAATGCCAAAAATAACTAGAAGGCAAGTATAATTAATACCAGTTTTATAAATGAGAAAACTGGGTCTCAAAATCTCCTCTGTCCATGAGATTCTCCAGGCAAAGATACTGGAGTGGGTTGCCAGTTTCTTTTCCAGGGGATCTTCCCGACCCAGGAGTTGAACCCAGGTCTCCTGCATTGCAGGCAGATGCTTTACCAACTGAGCTACATGGGAAGCCCTACAAATGAGAAAACTGGGGCTCAAAATCTTGCCTAGTTTGCCAAAAGTCACCCAGAGGGGAACTGACAGCCAAAGATTCAGTTTCATGTCCATCTAATTTGAATACCAATGTTCTTCCCATACACCAAGCTTCCTCTCTGACCAGTTATCAGTTTATACAAGGCAGATGGTGTACTGAGAAGGCCAAGTTGGAAAAAAAGAAAAACACAGAGAGAAGAGTCTTTGCTCAGAGATTGTATGTGAGGTTCACCTTGGCAGGTCCAGCAAGTATTTTCAGATGGGGAGAGATTTGCTTGGCCATCCCAGTGAAGGGTGCCTCTTTGGATTACCTTTTAAAATGTAATCAGGTAGATAAATTAATAAGAAATAAAAATCAATAGAAAATGATGACTAGCACATATTCAGAGGTTGAACTAGGTGGAGGAAAAGGACAAAAATTAGAGAACTAATAAAAAGTTGGAAGGCTGGGGAGCTTTTGTTCTTTGCTACCTATTTAAGGTAGCAAAGCCACAGGCACATGAAAAGAATGTCCAGCTTTCCAAGACAGAGGTTAAGGGCAGCCTAATCTGACCTTATATCTTTTCTGGACATGGTCAGGAAAATGGTAGCAAGTATGTAAATTGACCCCTAGGGGTTGGTAGCTCCCCTCAGAACCCTACAAAATTCAGTGGTAGCTATTAGACATGTTCTTTCTTTGTTATCTATGATGATGATCTAGTTGCTAAATCGTATCCGACTCTTGCGACCTGATGGACTGTAGCCTGCCAGGCTCCTCTGTCCATGGGATTCTCAAGGCAAGAATACCGGAGTGGGTTGCCATTTCCTTCTCCATTTCTTCTGTTATCTATGACTGTTGCTCTTATCAGACTCAGGTTGATGTAGACGGTACCTTCATGGAAACTGTGAAATATTCAAATGTATTGTTAATAAATCTTGTTGTCCTAGCCAATAAGATTCAAACAACAAAACATACATTCACAGAAATACTCATGAATGCTAAAACATGAATGAGACTTGGAAACATACTGAGTGAAAGAAACCAGACACAAAAAACCACGTATTTTAGAATCAATTTCTATGCTCAGAATAGGTAAATCTACAGAGAAAGAAAGTAAATTAGTAATTTGTTGCCTGGGCTGTGGGTGGGAATGGAGAGTACAAATGGGTGCCAAGTTTCTATTTGGGGTGGTGGAAATTTTTTCAAAAATTAGATTGTGGTGATAAAGCAAGTGGATTATATCATTGAAAATTATACTTCAATAGAGTTGTTAAATATATATAGATTCATCCAGTGATTTTCAATAAGTGTTCATCACCGCAAATAAAGGCAATCTGGTAAAAAGATTGTAGAGTAGAAAGTGCATATTTAAAACAACGACACATTTTGGTTTCATGCAGATCTGAGTTTTGAATAGGTTGGCACCAACCTACTTATAAGGGTGGTGTTGTCTCCTTTATAAAGATGAAGGAGCCTGAGGTCAAGTTTGAAAACGTGCTTGAGGTCATCCCTCTTGTAAGCGGAAACACTATGAATCTTCCTGGTAACAGAGCCTGTGCTTCTTTACTTCTCTGTCACTGCAGAACCATTGCCTGTTAGACTTTCCCTCTGGAATATGACCTGATGGTAACATTTAAAGTAAATTCTACCTTTTTCTAGATTTGTTTATGCTGCCAGCACTCCTTCTTCATCTCTATCAATCCTCTCTCATCACTGCATCTGAGATTTTCCCTCCAGCTGTTGATAGCCAGAGAATAGAGAGGTTCCAACCCTTTTCCACAATGATTGACAGAGCCCTTGAGCTACATGGTTTATCCAATGATCATGAGATTACTGTGGCTAATTCCTCACATCCTACTTTAAATATGTCTCTTCCTTTGTCCTCCAAAAACCTCTAGCTTTATCCTGTACTGTTATAGAGAGTACAACATTTATTTACAGACTTCATAAAACCAAGTTTCCATTTCCTGCCACCAGGGACCCAGAATAGGTCCTTAGTAATTGCCTTTGAGATATAATCATTTGACCATGGAAAGTGTTGCTGCTACAGACGGCTTTCAGTTCAGTTCAGTTCAGTTCAGTTGCTCAGTCGTGTCCAACTCTTTGTGACCCCATGAACTGCAGCACGCCAGGCCTCCCTGTCCATCACCAACTCCTGAAGTCCACCCAAACCCATGTCCATCAAGTTGGTGATGCATCCAACCATCTCATACCCCATCATCCCCTTCTCCTCCTGCCCTCAATCTTTCCCAGCATCAGGGTCTTTCCCAAGGAGTCAGCTCTTTACATCAGGTGGCCAAAGTATTGGAGTTTCAGCTTCAGCATCAGTGTTCCACTGAACACCCAGGACTGATCTCCTTTAGGATGGACTGGTTGGATCTCCTTGCAGTCCAAGGGACTCTCAAGAGTCTTCTCCAACAAGGGCAAGCTTGTATCTGGATTCCTATTCAAATGTTAGTACCTGTTGAATTTCTTTATTGAATTGGTTAGGTTAGTCTCAGATAGATCTGGGATGAAAGCCTGCTTCACTACTGCTTAAGAGTCTTCAGGCTTACAAGGTACTTGAAATTAAGATACTTAGTTTCTTTGAGCTTCAGTTTTCCTCATATATAAAATGAAGATGAGAATACCAACCTGACAGAAGATCGCCTCTGTTATTTCACTATTTAACTGTTTTAGTGTTGATGCAAACATTAAATAACATAATGTATACATAGTACCTGGTGTGATGTTATATTATCGTAAGCATCCAAAATATGGTAACTATTAGGAAAACCATCACTTTGAGCATATCTACCACATTTTACTTTCTGAGACAAACCACAAAAGATAAAAAGAGTTAAAAAAAACCTCTACCTTGAGTGAACCTTTTTTTGGGGGAGGAAAGGCTTTAGCAAAACAATTTTTCCAAGCATATTTTGTCTTGGTATTTAAACTCATGTAAAATTAACTCATGTGTATTTCAAGCAGAAAAAAAATCCATCTTTTTCTGATTCATTTATGCTTAACTTAGCAGGATGTTTCTGAAGAAGAGTTATTGAGTATCCAGGTCACTCCCTGTCATCCTCCTTAAACTTCTATCACTTCTTTTTTCATCTTAAATGTGTAGATTAATTTGGTAATATTTAAGGTCATCGTGTTGCTCTCCACAAAAATGATGCAACTCTCCATTTATCAGCTTTTTTAAGTCAATAAATTTTATAATTTTCTTAAAGTACTACCAAATTGGGTCTAACTGCTCAAAAATCTTTACTCAAGAGAAGCAAATGTGGGTAGAAAGGAAAGTTGCTTTTAATCAGAATGTCAGCATCTGGGAGATGGTAGACTCAGTTCAGTTCAGTTCAGTCACTCAGTCATGTCCAACTCTCTGTGACCCCGTGGAATGCAGCATGCCAGGCTTCCCTGTCCATCACCAACTCCTGGAGCTTACTCAAATTCCTGTTCATCAAGTTGGTGATGCCTTCCAATCATTTCATCCTCTGTCGTCCCCTTCTCTTCCCACCTTCAATCTTTCCCAGCATCAGGGTCTTTTCCAAGCAGTCAGTTCTTCTCATCAGGTGGCCAAAGTTTTGGAGTTTCACTTTAGCATCAGTCCTTCCAATGAATATTCAGGACTGATTTCCTTTAGGATGGACTGGTTGAATCTCCTTGCAGTCCAAGGGACTCTCAAGAGACTTTTCCAACACCACAGTTAAAAAGCATCAATTCTTCAGTTCTCAGCTTTCTTTACAGTCTAACTCTCACATCCATACATGACTACTGGGAAAACCATAGCTTTGACTATATAGACCTTTGTTGGCAAAGTAATGTCTCTGCTTTTTAGTATGCTGTCTAGGTTGGTCGTAGCTTTTCTTCCAAGGAGCAAGTGTCTTTTAATTTCATGGCTGCAGTCACCATCTGAAGTGATTTTGGAGCTCCCCTACTTCCCAAAAAAATCTGTCACTGTTTCCATTGCTTCCCCACCCATCTATTTGCCATGAAGTGATGGGACCACGTGCCATGATCTTAGTTTCCTAACTACAGTGTTTTAAGCCAGCTTTTTCACTCTCTTCTTTCACTTCCATCAAGAGTCTCTTTAGTTCTTCTTCACTTTCTGCCATAAGGGTCATGTCATCTGCATATCTGAGGTTATTGGTATTTCTCCTGGCAATCTTGATTCCAGCTTGTGCTTCATCCAGTCCAGCATTTCTCATGACATACTCTGCATATTAGTTAAATAGGTAGGGTGACAAAATATACAGCCTTGATGTACTCCTTTCCCAATTTGGAAGCGGTCTGTTGTTCCATGTCTAGTTCTAGCTGTTGCTTCTTGACCTGCATACAGATTTCTCAGGAGGCAGGTCAGGTGGTCTGGTATTCCCATCTCTTTCAGAATTCTCCACAGTTTGTTGTGATCCACACAGTCAAAGGCTTTGGTGTAGTCAATAAAGCAGAAGCAGATGTTTTTCTGAAACTTTCTTACTTTTTTGATAATCCAACAGATGTTGGTGATTTGGTCTTTGGTTCCTCTGCCTTTTCTAAATCCAACTTGAACATCTGGAAGTTCACGGTTCACGTACTGTTGAAGCCTGGCTTGGAGAATTTTGAGCATTACTTTGCTAGCATGTGAGATGAGTGCAACTGTGTGGTAGTTTGAGCATTCTTTGGCATTGCCTTTCTTTGGGACTGAAATGAAAACTGACCTTTTCCTGTCCTGTGGCCACTGCTGAGTTTTCCAAATTTGCTGGCATATTGAGTGCAGCATCATTTTTTAGGATTTGAAATAGCTCAATTGGAATTCCATCACCTCCACTAGCTTTGTTCATAGTGATACTTCCTAAGGTCCACTTGACTTCACATTCCAGGATGTCTGGCTCTAGGTGAGTGATTACTCCATCATGTTTATCTGGCTCATGGAGATCTGTTTTGTATAGTTCTTCTGTGTATTGGTGCCAGCTTTTCTTAATTCTGCTTCTGCTAGGTCCATACCATTTCTGTCCTTTATTGTGCCCATCTTTGCATGAAGTATTCCCTTGGTATCTTTAATTTTCTTGAAGATATCTCTAGTGTTTCCCATTCTATTGTTTTCCTCTATTTCTTTGCGTTGATAACTGAGGAAGCGTTTCTCATCTGTCCTTGCTATTCTTTGGAACTCTGCATTCAAATGGGTATATGTTTTCTTTTCTCCGTTGCCTTTTGCTTCTCTTCTTTTCTCAACTATTTGTAAGCCTTTCTCAGACAACCATTTTGCCTTTTTGCATTTTTTCCCCCTTGGGGATGGTCTTGACCACTGCCTCCTGTACAGTATCACGAGCCTGCATCCATAGTTCTTCCGGCACTCTGTCTATCAGATCTAATCCCTTGAATCTATTTGTCACTTCCACTGTATAATCGTAAGGGATTTGATTTAGGTCATACCTGAATGGTCTCATTGTTTTTCCTACTTTCTTCAATTTCAGTCTGAATTTTGCAATAAGTAGTTTATGATGGTAGACTCGGTGTCCCGCAAAAACCACCTCCTAAGATTCTGCTCAGTAATGAAAGCTTTAAAGGGAAAAGGAGAAGTAATCTCAGTTAATCATTGAGCTGTGAGGTCAGAGTCATTGCCATCTCCTACTACATACAGACTTATTGTATAGGCTTGTCAACTTCTTGTGATATTTCTTTTGATGCCATCATGTTTACAAAGTTTGTTTGTGAGGTTACTGAAGGGGAAGTTAGGGGGGAGATCTGGTCATCTGCTTTATTTATTTTTCATTTCTACTTCTTTTATCTACAGAAAGAACCAATAGGTAAACAAGGTATTATTTGATCAAAAATTTGAAAGATGCTATGGCTAGAGATGAGAAGAGCATGGAGGTGCCTGGTTTAAGGTTTGTGACAAGACGGACAAAAGGGGCATCCTGCATAAAGCTCTTTCCTGCCAAAGGCTACTTACAAAAGGATTTGTACATTATTTTCCTTTTTTTCTTTTCATTACCTTCATAGGTTTTTCCTGCCCTAGACCCCCTGCTGCTTTCAGAACCACATGTAAGACAGATCATGTGGTATTTGTCTTTCCCTGTCACTGAGTATAATGTCCTTGAGGTCCACACATGTTGCCACAAATTTCAAGATTTCACCTTTTTAAGGGCTGAATTCAGTTCAGTTCAGTTGTTCAGTCATGTCTGACTCTTTGCAACCCCATGGACTGCATGGATAATGCTCTACTGTGTGTATGTACCACAGCTTCTTTATCTATTCATCCATTAATGGACATTTGAATTGTTTTAATATCTTAGATATTGTTAATAATGCAGCAAGGTCTTGTTGTGTTTCAGTCACTCAGTCATGACTCTTTGTGACCCCTGTGGACAACAGCATGCTAGGCTTCCTTGTCCTTTACTATCTCCTGGAGTTTGCTCAAAGTCATGTCCAATGAGTCAATGATGCCATCCAACTATCTCATTCTCTGTCATCCCCTTCTCTCCCTGACTTGTCTCATTTCCAGCATCAGGATCTTTTCCAATGAGTCAGTTCTTCCCATCAGGTGGCCAAAGTATTGGAGTTTCAGCTCCAGCATCAGTCCTTCCAATGAATATTCAGGACTTATTTCCTTTAGGATTGACTCCTTCAATCTCCTTGCAGTCCAAGGGACTCTCAAGAGTCGTCTCCAACACCACAGTTCAAAAGCATCAATTCTTCAGCACTCAGTTTTCTTCCTGGTCCAACACTATCATCCATACATGACAATTGGAAAAGTCATAGCTTTGACTAGACAGGCCTTTTCAGCAAAGTAATGTCACTGCTTTTTAGTATGCTGTCTAGGTTGGTCATAGCATTTCTTCCAAGGAGCAAGTGTCTTTTAATTTCATGGCTGCAATCACCATCTGAAGTGATTTTGGAGCCCAAGAAAATAAAGTCTGTCACTGTTTCCATTGCTTCCCCATCCATCTATTTGCCATGAACTGTGGGGACCAGATGCCATGATCTTAGTTTTTTGAATGTTGAGTTTTAAGCCAGCTTTTTCACTTTCATCAAAAGGCTCTTCAGTTTCTCTTCACTTTTTGCCATAAGGGTGGTGTCATCTCCATATCTGAGGGTATTGATATTTCCCCTGGCAATCTTGATTCCAGCTTGTGCTTCATCCAGTCCAGCATTTCTCATTATGTACTCTGCATATAAGTTAAATAAACAGGGTGACAATATACAGACTTGACGTACTCCTTTCCCAATTTGGAAGCAGTCTGTTGTTCCATGTCTGGTTCTAACTGTTGCTTCTTGACCTGCATACAGATTTCTCAGGAGGCAGGTCAGGTGGTCTGGTATTCCCATCTCTTTCAGAATTTTCCACAGTTTGTTGTGATTCACACAGTCAAAGGCTTTGGTGTAGTCAATAAAGCAGAAGCAGATATTTTTCTGGAACTCTCTTGCTTTTTCTGTGATCCAGTGGATGTTGTCAATGTACCTTTCATGCCAACATGTTCATGTACCTTTGCCAAGAAAGGTCCGTCTAGTGAAGGCTATGGTTTTTCCAGTGGTCATGTATGGATATGAGAGTTGGACAGTAAAGAAAGCTGAGTGCTGAAGAATTGATGCTTTTGAACTATGGTGTTGGAGAGGACTCTTGAGAGTCCCTTGGACTGCAAGGAAATCCAACCAGTGCATCCTAAAGGAGATCAGTCCTGGGTGTTCATTGGAAGGACTGATGTTGAAGCTGAAACTCCAATACTTCGGCCACCTGATGCGAAGAGCTGACTCATTTGAAAAAACCCTGATGCTGGGAAAGATTGAGGGCAGGAGGAGAAGGAGACGACAGAGGATGGGATAGTTGGATGGCATCACTGACTCGATAGACATGGGTTGGGTAGACTCCGGGAGTTGGTGGTAGACAGGAAGACCTGGTGTGCTGGGGTTCACGAGGTCGCAAAGAGCCAGACACTACTGAGGGATTGAACTGAACCAACAAGGGTTCCTTTCCCTCCATATCCTTGCCAACATTTGTTATTTGTGGGTGGTTTTTTTTTTTTTTTTTTTTTTTTTTTGGTGATAGCCATTCAGGTATATGTGAGGTGATATCTCATTTTGGCTTTATTTGTATTTTCCTGATAATTAGTGATGTACCCATTGGCCATCTGCATTTCCTCTTTGGAAAAATATCTATTGAATTCTTCTGCCCATTTTAAAATCTGCTTTTTTTTTTTTTTTTTGCTGTTGAGTTGTATGAACTTGTTAGATATTAACCCCTTATTGGTTATATTATTTGCAAATATTTTCTCCTTTGACATGCAAAAGCTTTTCATTAGGTCCCATGTATTTATTTATTTATGTTTTTCTCTAGGCTTCTCTGGTGGCTCAGAGGTTAAAGCACCTGCCTGCAATGCAGGAGACCTCTGTTCGATCCCTGGGTAAGAAAGATCCCCTGGAGAAGGAAATGGCAACCCACTCCAGTATTCTTTTCTGGAGAATCCCATGGACGGAGGAGCCTGGCAGGCTACAGTTCACAGGGTTGCAAAGAGTCGGACACAACTGAGCAACTTCACTTTCACTTTGTTTATTTTTGCCTTTGTTTCTTTTCCCTTAGGCAACTGATCCATAAAAATATTACTATAGTTGATGTCAAGGAGTGTTCTGCCTATGTTCTCTCCTAAGAAGTTTTTCAAATCTGAATCCATTTTAAGTTTCTTTTGGTATATGGTTTGAGAAATTATACTAATTTCATCCTTTTATTTGTAACTGTCTGGTTTCCCAGCACCACTTACTGAATTTGCTCTCTTCCTTGTGGTTTAATGAGTTTTTCTTTCTTTCTTTTTTTTTTTTAACTGTTATATTTATGTTACTTTCTCTTTCTCTCATTCTGATTTGTTTGTTTGCTTTAGTATTTACTAAAGGATAGCTTCGTGGTTACCAGGAGGCTTTCATATAATAACATAGCACTCTATTTTAAGTTGGTAAGAACATACGTTTGATCCCTAAAACTCAACATGTTTATTTTCCTCATCACAGTTTATGTCTTTATATCTTGTGTATCCCTTAAGTAGTGATTGTAATAGTTATTTTAATTACTTTTGTATTTTACTTTTTATGCTAGCTTTATAAGTGATTGAACCACTACTTTACTATATATTTGTGTTCTGTATCTAGTGCCCATGACTCTGCAGCAGGCCACTGTCAACCCACACCTCCCACAGAGACTCCTGGACATTCACAGGCAAGTCTGGTTTAGTCTCTTGTTGGGACACTGTTCCTTTCTCCTGGCTCCTGGCTCGCTTGCACAAGGTTTTGTTTGTGCCCTCCAAGAGTCTGTTTCCCAAGTCCTGTGGAAATCCCATTGGCCTCCAAAGTCAAATTCCCTGGGGATTCTTTGTCCGTTTGCTAGATCTCCAGGTTGGGAAATCTGTTGTGGGTCCTAGAACTTTCTTAACAGTATGAGGATTTCTTGGTATAATGGTTCTACAGTTTGTGGGTCATCTGCTCATGGGCTCTATGGTGGGGTTAATGGTAACCTCCTCCAAGAGGACTTATGCCACACGCTGCATGACCAGATCTGTCCCCATGGCAAGCCACTGCTGACCCATGGCTCTGCAGGGGACGCTCAAACACTCAAAGGCAGGTCTGGCTCAATCTCTGCAGGGTCTCTGGGTCCTGGTGCACACAAGATTTTGTTTGAGCCTTCCGAGCATCTCTGGTGGATATGGGGTTTGATTATAAACACGATTTTGCCCCTCCTACTGTCTTGTTGGGGTTTCTCCTTTGCCCTTGGATGTGGGGTATCTTTTTATAATGGAATCCAACATTCTCCTGTTGATGGTTGTTCAGCAGTGAGTTGCAATTTTGGAGTTCTTGCAGGAGAAGGTGAGCACACATCTTTCTATTCTGCCATCTTTACCTTCCCTAGGGTCTTGCTTATTTCAGACCTTACAGCACAGTTCCAGAGATTGGACACATAACTATTCTTGAATCAAACCTACTTGGAGCCTAAGCCTGGACACCATTTTTCCTGGTGACTGGGGATTCTTTAAATCTCCCATGAAGCACGGTTGGGACAAAGATCATAATATGCTCCTGTCATCTTACACAACAAATTTAAGGCAGCAGAGTAAGAAAGCTAAGATGCTCTTCCCCTACTTCTCATTCCCGCCCCCACCCCCTTTTTTTTGGTCCTTTCCAGTCTCCTAAGATGAGCCTGGAAACCTAAGATGAGCCTTATCACTTCCACTCCCACCCCTTCACCCCCAACCCCTTTCCACTCTGCATCCCATGGCGGGATCACCAGACTTTGCCTTTCACTTACTTTGCCCTTCACTTTAGGAAACATCACTGAGAACAAAGCTAGTGGAGATGATGAAATTCCAGTTGAGCTATTTCAAATCCTTAAAAATGTTGCTGTTAAAGTGTTGCACTCAATATGCCAGCAAATATGGAAAACTCAGCGGTGGCCACAAGACTGGAAAAGGTGTTTTCATTCCAATCCTAAGAAAAGGCAAAGACAAAAAATGTTAAAACTACTGCACAATTGCACTTATCTCAGGCTAGCAAAGTAATGTTCAAAATTCTCCAAACCAGGCTTCAACAGTACGTGAACTATGAACTTCCAGATGTTCAAGCTGGTTTTAGAAAAGGCAGAGGAACCAGAGATCAAAAGAGCCAGCATCCGTTGGATCATACAAAAAAGCAAGAGAGTTCCAGAAAAATATCTGCTTCTGCTTTATTGACTACACCAAAGCCTTTGACTGTGTGGATTACAACAAACTGTGGAAAATTCTGAAAGAGATGGGAATACCAGACCACCTGACCTGCTTCCTGAGAAATCTGTATGCAGGTCAAGAAGCAACAGTTAGAACCAGACATGGAACAACAGACTGCTTCCAAATTGGGAAAGGAGTACGTCAAGTCTGTATATTGTCACCCTGTTTATTTAACTTATATGCAGAGTACATAATGAGAAATGCTGGACTGGATGAAGCACAAGCTGGAATCAAGATTGCCAGGGGAAATATCAATACCCTCAGATATGGAGATGACACCACCCTTATGGCAAAAAGTGAAGAGAAACTGAAGAGCCTTTTGATGAAAGTGAAAAAGCTGGCTTAAAACTCAACATTCAAAAAACTAAGATCATGGCATCTGGTCCCCACAGTTCATGGCAAATAGATGGATGGGGAAGCAATGGAAACAGTGACAGACTTTATTTTCTTGGGCTCCAAAATCACTTCAGATGGTGATTGCAGCCATGAAATTAAAAGACACTTGCTCCTTGGAAGAAATGCTATGACCAACCTAGACAGCATACTAAAAAGCAGTGACATTACTTTGCTGAAAAGGCCTGTCTAGTCAAAGCTATGACTTTTCCAATAGTCATGTATGGATGATAGTGTAGAAGGAAGAAAGGAAGAAAACTGAGTGCTGAAGAATTGATGCTTTTGAACTGTGGTGTTGGAGACGACTCTTGAGAGTCCCTTGGACTGCAAGGAGATTGAAGGAGTCAATCCTAAAGGAAATAAGTCCTGAATATTCATTGGAAGGACTGATGCTGGAGCTGAAACTCCAATACTTTGGCCACTTGATGGGAAGAGCTGATTCATTGGAAAAGATCCTGATGCTGGGCAAGATTGAAGGCAGGAGGAGAAGGGGACGACAGAGGGTCAGATAGTTGGAAGGTATCACCAACTCAGTGGACATGACTGAGCAAGCTCCAGGAGTTGGTGGTGCACAGGGAAGCCTTGTGTGCTGCAGTCCATGGGGTCGCAAAGAGTGAGATATGACTGAGCAACTGAACTGATTGACTGGCTTCCTATATATTTATCTTTTTTACTGAAATATTTCCTTTTTTTTTTTTTTTGTTAGAAACAAGACTTTCTTTTCTGTTTAAATAAGTCCCTTTTTACACTGCTTGTAAAGCCAGTTTAGTGGTGAAAAGTCCTTTAGGCTGTGCTTCTCTCTCCTTCTATTCCAGATGATAACTTTTCTGGGTAGAGTATTATTGGTTGTTTTTTTTTTTTTTTTTTATTCTTTTGTTTCAGCACTTTGAATATATCACTTCACTCCTTTCTGGCCTGCAGTTTCTGCTATATAATCTACTGATAATATTATGAATGTTCCCTTGTATGTAACAAAATGTTTACTCTAGATGCTTTTAATATTTTCTCTTCATCGTTAGCTTCTACCATTTTAATTATAATGTGTCTTGGTGTAGGTCTCCTTGGGTTCATCTTAATTAAACCCTGAACTTCCTGGATCTGGATATCTATTTCTTTACCCAAGTTAGGGAAGTTGTCATCCAATATTTTTTCAAGACTTTGACCATTTTCTCTCTCTCCTCTCCTTCTGGGACCCCCATAAGCTGAATGTGTGTCCACTGAGTTTTGTCTTATCAGCTCCTTAAGCTCTCTTAACTTTATTTGTTTATTTTTTTATTGCTCTAATTGGGTGAGTTCTACTGCCTTGTTTTAAAGTGGACTGCTGCTTTCTTATGTTTCATTCAGTCTGCTGTTGAATATGCCTACTGTATTTTTCAGTTCAGTTTTTGTATTCTTTAGCAGTAATTTCTTTTTCTTGTTTTCTATGAAATTGAAGAGGCACCTCAATTGAAATTTTATTCAGATTGCATCCAACCCTATGTCATAATGTCACACGTTATATATGTCACAATGGTCTAAGAAATATCTTAAGGTATGTAATATAATAATCTTTACTCTATGGGAGTAAGACATGAAATGATAAAGGCAAAAATAACATTTCCTTTATTTGTTACTGTATTCATTCTTTCAAGGCAATATCTTTACTTAAAAATGACCTGTAATATAGTCTTAATGATACCCTGGGCATAAGCTTTCACTAAGACTGTTACGGTTACTGTCCATGAATCTATGGCCTTTACAATGTCTTCACAATTATTTTCAGTTTATACTGATCCTCTGAGTCCACAGTTGAATACATTTGGTCATTGTCTTCTCTAGCTCACATCTCTCAGCTGGCATTACCTGGCAAATCTCACTGGCACCTGGGAAGTAGTGATATGTAAAGAGTTCCCAGTTTTCAAATGTAAATATCCTTGGGTTTCTTTTGCTATGTGCAGCAGATAGAAAACTGAAATCAGCAGTATTCCTATTTGTTCCTATTTGTCACTTTGTCATATTTTCCAACTTTTTGTTGACATTTTCTGTATCTACTTATTCTTCTCCCCAGGTCAGTGAGAATTCTTATGACCATAACTTTGAACATTTTGTCAAGTAAATTACTTACCTCTGTTTCATGAAGCTTTTTTCTTTCAAGGTTTTATCTGATTCTTGCATTTGGAATATATTTCTCAGCTTTCTTTATTTTGCTTGACTCTGTTTTGATTTGTATACTGTAGATGTTTCAGCAGCCTCCCCCAACATTGAAGAGTGGCCTCAGTAGAAGACAAAACTTATTATTCAACTCTGCTCCAACTCTTTGTCATCTCTCTAATCTTTGTGCTTCTTCAAACAGCCTATTACATTTTTAAATGCTCCTAGTATTTGAGAATGTGCCTAGATCTCTCAGTGTTCCTAAGAGGAGTATCTCAGTATCTTGCTTCAGGCTGTTTGGAAGCCAGAACTCAGGCAGCATCTTTTAAAAGTATGCAAATATATACAGCTTTGTGGGAACTTAAACATAAGTCCCACTAGCCAGGTGATCTGATGATGTACTCCAGGTTGCAGTGGCAAAAGCTGGGGCTTCAGACAATGGTATAGGCTCTATTTTATTAAAATATATTTGACTTACAATATTACAGTGGTTTCTAGTGTGCAACACAATGAGCAAAAACTTGAACATGAAGAGATGTTCAATTGCATAATTCACCAAGGACACGAAAATTAAAACTGCATTAAGATAATCCTAGCATACTGGCTAAAATGTACAAGATTATAATACTAATATCAGCAGGTATTTTACAGTAACGAAAACTCTCAAACACCAGTTGATAAAGTTGGAACTAGCACAATCACTTTCAAAAATAATTTAGCAGTACCTTCTAAACTGAGCTTTCTAAAATAGTGTTATAAGCCAGGAATTCTATTCCCAGGTATATAAGCAACAGAAATGCAAGCCCACATGTACCAGGAGACCTGTACAAGAATATATGTAGTAGAGTTATTTGTATTAGCTTCAAAAGCAAGTTAAAGCTCTTTGTTGCCTTGAGGTCTTCCTGATGGACTGAGATGGAATAATCTCTATTTATCATTATATGCTTTCCTTGTCTCAGAGTGAAGTAGGTAGGATGTAACATAATATATGTATGTGATATGCATTTTAGATATGAAATTAAATGGATTCCTTGGTGGCTCAGATGGTAAAGAATCCACCTGCAGTAAGGGAGACGTGGGTTCCATCCCTGAGTTGGGAAGATCCCCTAGAGAAGGGAACAGCCATCCACTACAGTATTCTTTGGAGAAGGAAATGGCCCACCTGCAGTAAGGGAGACGTGGGTTCCATCCCTGAGTTGGGAAGATCCCCTAGAGAAGGGAACAGCCATCCACTACAGTATTCTTTGGAGAAGGAAATGGCAACCCACGCCAATACTCTTGCCTGAAAAAGTCCATGGACAGAGGAACCTGGTGGGCTACAGTCCATGGGGTCGCAGAGAGTCGGACACGACTGAATGACTTCACACTCACTCACTCATAGTATTCTTGTCTGGAGAATCCCATGGACAGAGGAGCCTGGCGGGCTACAGTCAGTGGGATTGCAAAGAGTTAGACACCAGTGCGGCACTTTCACTTTCACTTTACAAAGACCAGGATACAGACGCAGAAAGAAAAGGTGGGGAAAACTGTTTGAAAATAAGAAACTGGCATTCCTCATGGCAGGTAATGTCAGTATACCAGCATGAAATCCTGACTTTTAAAAAGTTATCGAAGCAATTCACATATACAGAAATTTTAAAATAAGCCAAACTGTATAGAAAGACATTGGAGAAGGAAATGGAAACCCACTCCAGTATTCTTGCCTTGAAAATCCCATGGACAGAGGAGCCTGGTGAACTACTGTCCATGGGGTCACAAAGAGTCGGACACGACTGACTGACTAAGCATATAGCATGTATAGAAAGACATAAAATAAAATATCTCCTTCCATTCCATAGTTCTGCAAATATAACCACTATTTTAGGTTTATTTCCCAGGAAGTAAGAAAGGATTCTTATACCAATTTATTTATACATGTACTCTATTTTTTACATTTACCCCAATGTAATATTAGTATAAATACCAATCTACTCCCCACTTTTTTCTCTTCACATTGATCAAAGCTGTCTTGCTTTCTTATATGTGCAAGCTTATCTCATTCTTAATGTCTTCATGGTGTGTTATTATTTAGATGTATCAGAATATTCTTAAGTAGTCCAATGGTTATTCTGGAGAAGGAAATGGCAACCTACTCCAGTATTCTTGCCTGGAGAATCCCAGGCACAGGGGAGCCTGGTGGGCTACAATCCATGGGGTCACAAAAGTCGGACACAACTTAGTGACTAAACCAACACCATGTTTATTCAGTCCTATAATGTTTCTTCCAGTGTTTAGCTATTATGAATGATGTCATAATAAACATTATTTTAGATCTATCTTCCATGCTTTCCTTAACGCATTTTTCCAGCAATAGAAATGTGGTGTCAAAACCCCTAACATTTATTTTTATCACTTTGATCACAGAGCAGGAAACTTTGATTAGTAGTTAAAGATGGGAACTCCCACTTCCTTTTTTCTAGTTTACTAATGCATCCTGCTCTTTGAAAAAGCTACTTCACAGATGCCTTTCTTAGTGCTAGGGTGATAGTGTACAGCTGTGAGATCAACGACAAACACGCTATTCCTGAGAAAGCTTCTCTTTTGGCCTCAGCCCTGGGCAGACCAAGTCTTCATGCTGCTGTGGGTATCACTGCTGATCCTGGGTAAGTAGAACAGCTAAACATGGGCCCTGGGTGGGGCCATGGGGTTAGGACAGCATCTCTCTACCATGGACCTGGCTTTTTTGGGGGTCTCAGCCCCTGCTCAAAGATTCTTTCCTGCCTCGAGAGATTATGTTCTCTGACTTCACTATATAGCTCAGAGATTCTTCTTTTGAGGCTGCAAGAGTGATCAGAGCTTCAACTTTACAGAGAAGAAAACCACAGTGACCACAGCACTTAAGGGATTATTCATTTTTTTTCTATAAAAAAATACTACATCATGAAGTGCAGCCAGTGTATTCTGTTTGCTTGTTCATATGGTCTCATTCAGAGAAGACCTTAACTTTCTGTCTGCAAAGGAGGTGTGTTTATTCCTTATGTGACAATCCCAGACTGTGGTGCTGGACATGGGAGTGCAAGTTTTCTAAGACAAAAGATGTCCCCTTCTTTGGCACACAGATGCAAATGATATCAGTGATTGGCAGTTAAAGAGCACAAAGAAGGGGAAATGAAGACAAGGACTCACGGGGGAAGTGGGCAAGGCAGGGGAAAATCCTAAGATGCTTGATATTTTTTTTTCCCCCTTTGGGTTTATTGAAGCATAATTGACAAATTAAAATTATATGTATTTAAGATGTATAATGGCAACCCACTCCAGTATTCTTGCCTGGAGAATCCCAGGGACAGAGGAGCCTGGGGGGCTGCCATCTATGGGGTCGCGCAGAGTCGGACATGACTGGAGCGACTTAGCAGCAGCAGCAGCAACAAGGTGTATAAGATGTCTTGATACACATATATTGTGCAATAATGACCACAGTCAGCTAGTTAGCATTCCTCTCACTTCACATAATTAGTCACCTTGTGTGTGTGCTAAGAACACTCAGGATCAACTCTCAGCAAATTTCAACTTAACATTATTATTAACTAGTCACTGTACTCTACATTAGATCTCCAGTACTGCTTCATCTTACAACTGAAAGTTTGTTCCTTTGAGCAACATGTCCTCAGTTCTCCTACAGAGTACTCACTGTAGCAAACACCATTTTAGTCTCTGCTTTTGTGAGTTCAACTTTTTCAGATTGCACATGTAAGTGAGATCATGTAGTATTTGTCTTTCTTTGTAGCTTATTTCACTTAGCATAATGTCCTCCAGGTTTATTCATGTTGTCACAATGTCAGGATTTCTTTCTTTCTTTAAAAGTTGAATAATATTCCATTGCATATATGTGTGTGTGTGTGTATACACATACTACCTTTTATTTATCCATTAAACAGAAGACAGACACTTAAATTGTTTCAATATTCTAGCTACTGTGAATAATGTTGTAATGAATATGGGAGTGCAGGAATCTCATTGCGATACTAATTTCATTTCCTTCAGATATACACCCAGAAGTGGGATTACTGAATTATATGATAGTTTTACTTTTAATTTTTTATTTATTTATTTATTTATTTTTTATTAGTTGGAGGCTGATTACTTCACAACATTTCAGTGGGTTTTGTCATACATTGATATAACTTACAGACTGTTTCTGCATTATGACTGTGTGAATTATATTCTTGCCAACAATGTACAAGTTTTATCAACACTTGTCATCTTTTGTGTATTTGATAATAGCCAGTCTAATTAGTGTGAGGTGTTATCTCCTGGTTTCCATTTGTGTTTCCCTGATTCTTACTAATGTTTGAGCATCTTTTTATAAACTTTTGGAGATTTTGTCTTCTATTGAGAATATCTATTCATATTCTTAACTGTTTTTTAATCAGGTTATTTGTATTTTGCTGTTTACTTGTTAAAGTTCCTCAGACATTTTAACCCCTTATTGGATAGATGGTTTTCTTTTATTTTCTCCCATTTCATAGGTTACTCTTTATATTGTTGATTATTCCCTTTGTTTGCAAAAGTTTTTATTTTTGATGCAATCCCATTTGTTTTAGTTCTTATTTTTGTTGCCTATGCTTTTGGGGTCATATCCAAAACTCATGTTCCAGGTCAATGCCAAGAAGCTTTCTCTCTTTTAGCAGTTCCCTTTTAGCAGTTTTACAGTTTCAGGTCATACATTTAAGTCATCTATTTCAAGTTGATTTTTGTATATGATGAGATACAAAAATCCAATTTTATTTGTTTTCATGTGGAAATTCAGTTTTCACAGAGTGATTTATGGAAGGAAGTGTTCTTTACCCTCTGTCTGTTTTTGGTACGGATTTTGAAGATCAGTTCAGTTCAGTTCAGTCGCTCAGTTTGTCCAACTCTTTGTGACCCAATGAACCGCAGCACGCCAGACCTCCCAGTCCATCACCAACTCCCGGAGTTTACCAAAACTCATGTCCATTAAGTCGGTGATGCCATCCAACCATCTCATCCTCTGTCGTCCCCTTCTCCTCCCACCTTCAATCTTTCCCAACATCAGGGTCTTTTCAAATGAGTCAATTCTTCACATCAGGTGGGCAAAATATTGGAGATTCAGCTTCAACATCAGTCCTTCCAATGAACACCCAGGACTGATTTGCTTTAGGATGGACTGATTGGATCTCCTTGCAGTCCAAGGGACTCTCAAGAGTCTTCTCCAACACCACAGTTCAAAAGCATCAATTCTTCAGTGCTCAGCTTTCTTTCTAGTCCAACTCTTACATCCATACATGACCACTGGAAGAACCATAGCCTCGACCAGACAGATCTTTGTTGGCAAAGTCATGTCTCTGCTTTTTAATATGCTGTCTAGTTTGGTCATAACTTTCCTCCAAGGAGTATGCGTCTTTTAATTTCATGGCTGCAATCACCATCTGCAGTGATTTTGGAGTCCCCCAGAATAAAGTCAGCCACTGTTTCCACTGTTTCCCCATTTGTTTGCCATGAAGTGATGGGACTGGATGCCATGATCTTAGTTTTCTGAATGTTGAGCTTTTTTTTTTTTTTTTTTTTTATTAGTTGGAGGCTAATTACTTCACAACATTTCAGTGGGTTTTGTCATACATTGATATGAATCAGCCATAGAGTTACACGTATTCCCCATCCCGACCCCCCCTCCCACCTCCCTCTCCACCCGATTCCTCTGGGTCTTCCCAGTGCACCAGGCCCGAGCACTTGTCTCATGCATCCCACCTGGGCTGGTGATCTGTTTCACCATAGATAATATACATACTGTTCTTTCGAAATATCCCACCCTCACCTTCTATGCTGAGCTTTAAGCCAACTTTTTCACTCTCTTCTTTCACTTTCTTCAAGAGGCTCTTTAGTTCTTCTCCACTTTCTGCCATAAGGGTGGTGTCATCTGCATATCTGAGGTTACTGGTATTTCTCCCGGCAATCTTGATTCCAGTGTGTGCTTCATCCAGCCCAGCATTTCTCATGATGTACTCTGCATAAAAGTTAAATCAGCAGGTGACAATATACAGGCTTGACATACTCCTTTCCCTATTTGGAACCAGTCTGTTGTTCCATGTTCAGTTTTAACTGTTGCTTCCTGACCTGCATACAGATTTCTCAAGAGGCAGGTCAGGTGGTCTGGTATTCCCATCTCTTTCAGAATTTTCCCTAGTTTATTTTGAAGATCAGTTGACTATAAAAGTGTGGATTCATTTCTAGGCTCTCTGTTCTGATCCATTGATCTATATGTATATTTTTATGCTAGTTTTGATTGTTTTTTATTGGAAAATAATTGTTCTACAATATTGTGTTAGCCTCTGCCATATATCAACATGAATAGTTTTTATTATTACCACAGCTTTGTAATAGTTAGAAGTCAGAAATTATGTTTTTTCCAGTTTTGTTCTTTTGGCTCAAGATAGTTTTGACTTTTGGGGAGTCCTTTGTATCTATTCAGATTTTTTCTTTGTGACTGCTATGGGACCTATATAAAATATAATAATTTAAATTAAGAAATTTATTTAAATCAAGTATTAAAACTTTACCCTTTAATTATCCTCCATTTTATTATAGATATCACAATTTACATACTTTTACATTGTGTATACATTAACAAATTATTGTAGCTATAGTTAATTTTTAGTACTTTTGTCTTTTAAAACTTTTTTGCTAGAGTTAAAAGTGTTTTACATACCACTATATAGGATTTTATGAATGTTTATTTCCCCTCAAACTTCATATATTAAAATTTTGACCCTGAAGGTGATAGTATTAGGAGATGGAGGGGCCTTTGGGAGATGATTATGTCATGAGGGCAAAACCATCATAAAAGAGATTAGTCCCCTTATAAAAGAGGTCAAAGAGAGTCCTCTTATGCTTCTTCAATGTGAGACTATAGGGAGAAGGTGGCTGTCTATGATGAAGTGGACTGTGCCAGAGACAGTCAGCCAGTGTTACTAGCCTTCAGAACTTTGAGAAATAAATTTCTGTTGTTTATAGGTTACCCAGTACAGCACTTTTGTCATAACAAATTGTATAGACTAAGACACAGTATTTAGCATATTCTGAATTTGATTATATTAATCTTCCTCAATTCATGATGGAGTTATGTCCTAATAAACTCATTATAAGCAGAAAATATCATAAGTCTAAAATGCATGTAATACACCCAGCCTATCAAATATTATAGCTTAACCTAGACTGCTTTAAACATGCTCAGAACACTACCTTAGCCTATAGTTGGGTAAAATCAGCTAACAGAAAGCCTATTTTATAATAGAGTGTTGAATAGTTCATGTAATTTACTGAATACTGCACTGAAAGTGAAAAATACGATGACCACATAGATATAGAATTGTTGTAAGTGTGTCTGTTGTTCACCCCTGTGATTATGTGGCTGACTGGGAGCACTGGCACACTGCTGCTGCCCAGCATCACAAGAGAGTATCATGCTGTGTGTTGCTGGCCCAGGAAAAGATCAAAATTCAAAGTCTGACTTCTACTAAATGCATATTGCTTTTGCACCATCACAAAGTTGAAAAATCATAGGTCAAACCATCTGTATATTCACCTTTACTAGTGAGTTTTACAATTTCATGTGTCTTCAAGTTGCCAGTGGCCTTTAATTTCAACTTGTAGAACTTCTCATATGTGTATGTATGTGTGTATATGTGTGTGTATGAAAGTCATTTAGTTATGTCTGACTCCTTGTGGCCATGTGGACTGTAACCCACCAGGCTCCTCTGCCCGTGAAATTCTCCAGGCAACAATACTGAAGTGGGTAGCCATTCACTTTCTCTGGGGAATCTTTCCAACCCAGAGATCAAACCCAGTTACCCTGCATTCAGGCAGATTCTTTACTGTCTGTGCTACCAGGGAAGCCCCATATATAAGAATACATATAATTTCTCTCAGGCTGTGATTTGCCTTTGGATCTGGGTCACAGAACTGCTTCAGCAACAGAACTCAGTCTGAGGTTGATGGGCCTGCTACCAGGGGAATGGATGAGCATGGATTCCTTGGCAGAAGAGGCAGGTGGTAGGAGCATGGACAAGTGGGGCTAGAGTTGAGTCCACAGGAGAATGGGACAGCTTTCAGTCTGTAGCTGGGATGATAGTCAGTGAGTCACCTCCTAGGGCGTGTGCCTACCTTCTCAAGTGGCCCTTCTTTGGTATTGGGCTCCAGTGGGGTTTCACAATCTCCCATCTAGATCTCAAAACTATCAGCTTTTGTTTAAAGTAGGCTGCCAAAAATTTGCTTCTGTAAGGGAAAGACTAGAGACTTCCTATTCTACCATCTTGTTTATGTCACTCCCAACAAATGACATTCTCATTGTGTCTGTGGGCATGTGTTAAGTCTATCAATTCACACATATCAACTGGTTGGTATTTTAACCAAAGTTGAAAATATTAGAATAAAATATATTTATTCATTTGTTCAACAAATTATTCAGTAACATTAATACACAGCATTATGTTAGGTGCTAAGAATGATGAGAAGACATGAAAGTGAAGGTCACTCAGTCATGTCCGACTCTTTGTGACCCCATGTACTATACAGTCCATGGAATTCTCCAGGCCGGAATACTGGAGTGGGTAGCCTTTCCCTTCTCCAGGGGTCTTCCCCACCAGGGATAGAACCTAGGTCTCCTGCATTGCAGGTGGTTTCTTTACCAGCTGAGCCACCAGGGAAGCAGATCATAATCTGCATATCCATAATTCAACACACTAACTCTGTCTTCTCAAAACGTGGGGATCAAGCTTCATTACAATAATACTGGATCATTACTCATATTCTCCACCAAAAAACAAACAAAAAACTGATAATGCTGGTATCATGATAACATTAAGTCCAGAAGAAATGTGTCCAGTACCCAGAGTACCTGCATTATATTGCCTAAAGTGTCAAGTTTATAATGGAAATATGAGACATGCATAGAAATAGGAGTTGGAACTGTATAGTGGGAATAAAGGGCATTTGAAAAATGACCAGTAAAATGACCCTAGTGAAATTAGGTGATATCTCAGCAAAAAAGCAGGGAGGCCAAAAGGCAGAGGGAAACATTCAAGGTACGCTAAGAAAAAAACCTATCAACCAAGAATTCCATCTTGACCAAAACTACCTTCTGAAAGATAGAGACAAAACAAGATGCTCTCAAATCAATAACTGAAAAAAATATATTAATAGACAGTTGCCTCACAGGAATTACAGGAGGAGTTCTTCAGCTTGAATACTAGGGATTTCAGAAAGTAGTTCATATTAACATTAACAAAGAGAAACACTTGTATATCTAATGCTATAAGAATAAAAGGCAGAAGTAATACAATTTTCTTTTAATTGATGTCAAAGGAACTACGTAAAATCCTATGTATGTCATGTGTTAGTACACTACAATATATAGCAAAGTGATACCCACATTAGCATATTTGCCATTCAAAAGCACAAGTGTGGAGTAAACTGTACTGAGCAAAGGAAATGACCACAGACGGTACGTAAGTGTACCAAAATATTTGAGGGGATTATATCATTAATATAATCTGCATGACAATAATAAAAAAAGTGAAAAGAGTAAAGCTTTATATGAATGATTTCTTGTATCTCTGGGATTAAGCTATGATAGTATGTAATCAATACATATATTTTTAAAGAGGAACCTCTAAAAATTTTTTTAGATATCTAATGGAGAAATCATTTAGAAATCAAAGTACTAGAATATATTCATTTAATGAAAAATAACTTTATAAAGGACTAAGAATGAAAAATGTTAGTTGCTCAGTTATGTCCAACTCTTTGCAACCCCACGGACAATAGCCCACCAGGGTCCTCTCTTCATGGGTTTCTCCAGGCAAGAATACTGGAGTGGGTAGCCATCGCCTTCTCCAGGGGATCTTCCCAACTCAGGGATTGAACCTGGGTTTACTGTATTGCAGGCAGATTGTTTACCTTCTGGAAGAATTAAAAACTTAAGAACTGTAAAACACAAAAGGTAAATGCCAGGTGTATTGCATCTATGTCAATAATACTAACAGTGAATGAATGATATGGTCCAAACAGGAGGAAGAGAGTTTCACCTCATATGAAATACAAACCCTTATCCAAGTATGTACTATGTAGAAGAAGCAGACTGTATTTTTTTTATTATCTTTTTTGTTTAATTTTATTTATTTATTCATTTATTTTCAGCTGTGCTGACTTTCTATTGCTGAGCATGGGTTTTTTTCTAGCTGTGATGCTCGGCCTTCTCATTTGCAGTGGCTTCTCCTGTTGTGGAGCACAGGCTCTAGAGTGCTGGCTCATTATTTGCGTAGCATGTCCTCAGTTGCCCTGAGGCATGTGGAATCTTCCTGGACCAGGGATTGAATCTGTGTCCTGAGCTCTGGCAGGGAGATTCTTAACCACTAGGCCACCAGGGAAGTCTAGAAAGCACACTTTAGATGAAAGATACTAAGAGTGAAAATCCAAGTGTGTGATAGATATACCTGTGAATAACACCAACTTGAAAAGAGGCTGTATAAATATTGTGCAAAATGGACTTGAGAACAAAAAATATTAATAGAGATATTGAGGGATATTATATCATTCCCAAAGTCTCAAATGTTATGGCTTGCATCTGAAGTGAAACCTAGAAAAAAAAGGTGTAGCCTTTAATGCCTCTGCTAGCAAATGAGGGAGACCGAAAATCAGTAACATGTCTATTGACCTTAACAGACTTTAAAGATGACTCACCAAACCTGATTTGAAGAGAAAAAGAAAGAATAAAATTTAAAGTAGAGATGAATGAAATGGGGAGTGGAAAAATCATAGAAAAAAACCAGTGAAACCAAAAGTGAGTTCTATATAAAACTTAACAAAATTGACAAATCTTAAGCAAGGTTGATCTAGGAAAAAGAGGGAATATTCAAATTTGTACAGTCAGGAAGAATGAGGGATATTACTATGGACATTGCAGAAATAAAAAGAACTATGAAAGAATTCTAAACAGACATTTCTCCAAAAAAGATATACAGATGGCTAACAAACACATGAAAAGATGCTCAACATCACTCATTATCAGAGAAATGCAAATCAAAACCACAATGAGGTGCCATTACACGCCAGTCAGGATGGCTGCTATCCAAAAGTCTATAAGCAATAAATGCTGGAGAGGGTGTGGAGAAAAGGGAACCCTCTTACACTGTTGGTGGGAATGCAAACTAGGACAGCCGCTATGGAGAACAGTGTGGAGATTTCTTAAAAAACTGGAAATAGAACTGCCAAATGACCCAGCAATCCCTCTCCTGGGCATACACACCGAGGAAACCAGATCTGAAAGAGACACGTGCACCCCAGTGTTCATCACAGCACTGTTTATAATAGCCAGGACATGGAAGCAACCTAGATGCCCACCAGCAGACGAATGGATAAGAAAGCTGTGGTACATATACACCATGGAATATTACTCAGCCATTAAAAAGAATTCACTTGAATCAGTTCTAATGAGATGGATGAAACTGGAGCCCATTATACAGAGTGAAGTAAGCCAGAAAGATAAACACCAATACAGTATACTAATGCATATATATGGAATTTAGAAAGATGGTAACGATAACCCTATATGTAAAACAGAAAAAGAGACACAGATGTACAGAACAGACTTTTGGACTCTGTGGGAGAAGGCGAGGGTGGGATGTTTCGAGAGAAAAACATTGAAACATGTATATTATCAAGGGTGAAACAGATCACCAGCCCAGGTTGGAGGCATGAGACAAGTGTTCGGGGCTGGTGCACTGGGAAGACCCAGAGGGATCGGGTGGAGAGGGAGATGGGAGGGAGGATCAGGATGGGGAATACATGTAAATCCATGGCTGATTCACAGTCAATGCATGGCAAAAACCACTACAATATTGTAAAGTAATTAGTCTCCAACTAATAAAAATAAATGGAAAAAAATAGAAAAAAAAAAAGAATTCAATGAACAAATGTATGCCAACATCTAAGATGATTTACATGAGACGCATGATTTCCCCTAAGGAAACAAATTATTGAAACTATGAAAATAAAACAAAAATAAATAAACCAAAAACCCCAAAATCAAAACAACTACAAAAAGTGAAGTGCTTGAGGGACTTCCCCTGTGGCCCAGTGGTTAAGAATCCTTATTCCAATGCAGGGGATAGGGCTTGGATCCCTATTTGGGGAACTGTGATGCCAATGCCTCAGGGCAACCAAGGCTGTGCACCACAACTGATACCTGATGAAGCCAAATAAATATATAAATATACTTTAAAAAGGTGAAGTGTCTAAATTAGTAAACCAGAAAACACCCATAAAATAAACCTAGACTGTACCTCTGAGTAGATGACTTCTATACAAAATTATCCAAAAGTTTTCAAAAATATATATTACTGTTGTTCACAAAGTCTTCTCAAAGGAGACGATACTTCACACTTATTTTGTGAGACTGTTAGTACTGTGATATGAAAAGTGAAAAGTTAACTACCAAAACAAATAAACAAGTACTCAACCCTCAAAAAAACAAAAACTGTACACCTGAGACTTTCCTGGGGGTCCCCTGGCTAAGACTCTGAACTCCCAACTCAGGAGGCCCGGGTTCAATACCTGGTCAGGGAATGAGATCCCACATGCCACAACTAAGAGTTCACAAGCTGCAACTGCGGGTTCTTCTCAAATATGGCTTCTTCATGAACTTTGACCCTCTTTTTAACACTGATAAGTCTTCTCTCCAATAGGAGTCCTTTCATGGATTCAAAGAGACTTGCGGTTTCTGAATGCTTTCTCACAGTGTTTACATTGATAGGGTTTCTCTCTGGTGTGAAATCTTTCATGTGATTGAAAGCTTTTATGACTGCAAAAAGCTTTTTCACATTGTTTACATAGGATTTCTCTCCAGTGTGACTCCTTTCACGGAATCGAAGAGAACTGTGGTATCTGTATGCTTTCTCACAGTGTTTACATTGAGAAGACATGGGAAACAGCATGTTTGTACTTAGGAAGCTCACGATATAGAAGGGTCTTCATTCAACGAGGACAATGTACAAGATATATCTATGCAACAAGAGCTCATGCAAACAATTGTTCAAGCAAAAGTTACCAATGACGGTAAAAGAGGATAATAAGCTATATGCCAAGTCATTGGTAATGACTTCATGAAACAGAGGGACAGTAAGAGCTGGAGGGGGCAGGGATGGAGTGCAGGAAGATGTAATTAAAAAGGATCTCACAGTTGGAAGCTGCATGGAATACTCCAGAAATTGGAAGACGTCCTGGTGTGGCACCAAAACAGAAGAGCAGGATAGGGTAATGGCCAGGAGCATATGATTTGGGATCAAACAAAATGGGTTCAAATAAATGGGTTAAAAACTATATTCTGCCCCTCAGTTCAGTTCAGTTCAGTTCAGTTCAGTCATTCAGTCGTGTCTGACTCTTTGTGATCCCATGGACTGAAGCATGCCAGGCCTCCCTGTCCATCACCAGTTCCCAGAGTTTGCTCAAACTCATGTCCATTGAGTCGGTGATGCCATCTCATCTTCTGTTGTCCCCTTCTCTTCCTGCCTTCAATCTTTCTCAGCATCAGGGTCTTTTCAAATAAGTCAGTTCTTCTCATCAGGTGGCCAAACTATTGGAGTTTCACTTCAGCATCTGTCCTTCCAATGAATATTCAGGATGGATTTCCTTTAGGATGGACTAATTCGATTTCCTTGCAGTCCAAAGGACTCTCAAGAGTCATCTCCAATACCACAGTTCAAAAGCACCAATTCTTCACTGCTCAGCTTTCTATATGTTCAACTTTCACATCCATACATGACTACTGGAAAAACTATAGCTTTGACTAGATGGACCTTTGTTGGCAGAGTAATATCTCTGCTTTTTAATATGCTGTCGAGGTTGGTCATAACTTTTCTTCCAAGGAGCAAGTGTCTTTTAATTTCATGGCTGCACTCACCATCTGCAGTGATTTTGGAGCCCAAAAAATAAAGTCTCTCACTGTTTCCCCATTTATTTGCCAGGAAGTGATAGGACCAGATGCTGTGATCTTAGTTTTCTGAATGTTGAGTTTTAAGACAACTTTTTCACTCTCTTCTTTCACTTTCATCAAGAGGCTCTTTAGTTCTTCTTCACTTTCTGCCATAAGGGTGGTGTCATCTCCATATCTGAGGTTACTGATATTTCTCCCAGCAATCTTGATTCCACCTAGTGCTTCATCCAGTCCAGCATTTCTCATGATGTACTCTACATAGTAGTTAAATAAGCAAGGTGACAATATACAGCCTTGATGTACTCCTTTTCCTATTTGGAACCAGTCTGTTGTTCCATGTCTGGTTCTAACTGTTGCTTCTTGACCTGTATACAGATTTCTCAAGAGGCAGGTCAGGTGGTCTGGTATTCCCATCTCTTCCAGAATTTTCCACAGTTTGCTGTGATCCACACAGTCAAAGGCTCTGGTGTAGTCAATAAAGTGGAAATAGATTTTTTTTTTCCTGGAACTCTTGCTTTTTTGACGATACAATGGATTTCGGCAATTTGATCTCTGGTTCCTCTGCCTTTTCTAAATCCAGTTTAAACATCTGGAAGTTCACAGTTCACATACTGTTGAAGCCTGGCCTGGAGAATTTTGAGCATCATTTTGCTAGCATGTGAGATGAGTGCAATTGTGCAGTAGTTTGAACATTCTTTGACATTGACTTTCTTTGGGATTGGAATGAAAACTGATGTTTTCCAGTCCTGTGGCCACTGCTGAGTTTTCCAAATGTGCTGGCATATTGAATGCAGCACGTTAGCAGCAGCATCTTTTAGGATTTGAAATAGCTCAACTAGAATTCCATCACCTCCACTAGCTTTGTTCATAGTGATGCTTCCTAAGGCCCACTTGACTTCACATTCCAGGATGTCTGGCTCTAGATGAGTGATCACACCATCGTGATTATCTGGGTTGTGATGATTTTTTTGTACAGTTCTTCTGTGTATGCTTGCCACCTGTTCTTAATATCTTCTACTTCTGTTAGGTCCATACCGTTTCTGTCCTTTATTGTGCCCATCTTTGCGTGAAATGTTCCCTTGGTATCTCTAATTTTCTTGAATAAATATCTAGTCTTTCCCATTCTATTGTTTTCCTCTATTTCTTTGCATTGATCACTGAGTAAGGTTTTCTTATCTCTCCTTGCTCTTCTTTGGAACTCTGCATTCAGATGGGTATATGTTTCCTTTTCTCCTTTGCCTTTCACTTCTCTTCTTTTCACAGCTATTTGTAAGGCCTCCTCAGACAACCATTTTGCCCTTTTGCATTTCTTTTTCTTTGGGATGGTCTTGATCACTGCCTCCTGTACAATATCACAAATATCCATCCTTAATTCTTCAGGCACTCTGTCTATCAGATCTAATCCCTTGAATCTCTTTATCATTTCCACTGTATAATTGTAAGGGATTTGATTCAGGTCATATCTGAATGGTCTAGTGGTTTCCCCTACTTTCTTTAATTTAAGTTTGAATTTGGCAATAAGGAGTTCATGATTTGAACCACAGTCAGCTCCCGGTCTTATTTTTCTGGCTGTATAGAGCTTCTCCATCTTTAGCTGCAAAGAATATAATCAATCTGATTTTGGTATTGACCATTTGGTCATGTCCATGTGTAGAGTCTTCTGCCTCTACCAGCTACCAAACAGTTTCTCATCTGTAAAATGGGGATAATTGTAGAATTTTCCTCATAGGGATAGTGATAAGATTACATGAAATAACATAGGTGAATATCTACCATATAGAATACACTCAAAAAAGTATTTGTTGTTGTTGTTCATCATTCAGTTGCCAAGTTGCATTCAACTCTTGTGACCCCATGGACAGTAGCACACCAGGCTCCTTTGTCCTCCACTGTCTCCCACAGTTTGTTCACGCTTTGACTATATTGACCTTTGTTGGCATACTGATGTCACTGCTAGCCTAAACAGTTTCTTGTCCGTAAAAGGGGGACAATTATCAAACTTTCCTCATAAGGATAGTGAATAGATTACATGGAATGATATAGGTTGAATATCTACCATGTAGAATACACTCAGAAAAATTATTGCTACTTATAGAACAATACAAAATCCATGGTGTTGAGGTTTTCAGAAAATGGCAAATAATCCATTGTTCTGAATATAACACTTAGGTTTGGATTACTTCTCCATCAGCCCCACGTAGACAGAGATAATATCCCTTTTGCTCACTCACTGCTGGATTTCCATTGCCGTGTCCAGTTTCTAGATATGTTTAGACAAATTCCACAAATTCCTGTTGAATGAATGACTCAAGTCTGTTCCTCATTGGCATGTGTAATCAATGTACAAACTTGTCAATTTTGCCTTCTCTGCCTCTTGATGACCCCTTTCTCAAACCTGTATCCTCTCAAACTGGAGTTGAAAGAGACACATGTACCGCAGTGTTAATTACAGCACTGTTTACAATAGCTCAGACATGGAGGCAACCTAGATGTCCATCAGCAGATGGATGGATAAGGAAGTTGTGGTACATATACACAATGGAATATTACTCAGCTATAAAAAGGAACAAATTTGAGTCAGTTCTAATGAAGTGGATGAAATTGGAGCTTATTATACAGAATGAAGTAAGTCAGAAAGAGAAAGACAAATACTGTATTTTAATGCATACATATGGAATTTAGAAAGACAGTACCGACAATACAACATATAGGGCAACAGAGGAGGCACAGATGGAGAACAAAGGAGAACAGATTTTTGGATTCACCGGGAGAAGGCGGGGTGGGATGATTTGAGAGAATAACACTGAAACATCTACATTACCATATGTAAAATAGATGACCAGTGCAAGTTCGATGCATGAAGCAGGGCACCCAGCGGCAGTACTCTGGGGAAACACAGAGGGATAGGGAAGGGAGGGAGGTAGGAGCGGGGTTCAGGATGCGGGGACCACGTGTACCTGTGGCCAATTCATGTTGATGTATGGCAAAAACCGTTACAATATTGTAAAGTATTTACCCTTCAATTAAAATAAATAATTAAAAAACCCCATATCCTCTCAAGTAGAGATACTTACTGATCTAGTACTTCTAATTAATTCATTGTTCAATAATCATTCGTGAAACATGTCTGATGAGTTAGGCACTGTTATAAATTCTGTGTGATGTGTGATAAAAATAAGAAGTCCCCGCTGTCATACAGATTCTATTGTAGAGAAGGGAAAGTGAACAAACAAACAAATAAGTAAGATAATTTCAAATAAATACTCTGAAGAAAATCAAGTATCGTTATACCTTGCTCTGCCTTCTCTCCAGTCTTTCTGATTTACCTCTTCCAAAGTGCTCCAACTAAGTTACAACTTTTAATCTTGTCACTCTTCCACTTGAAAAGTTTCCATGGTTCCCTGTTACTTTTATGATGAAACCATAGCTTCTTACCACTCATAATTTAGACCCTGTCTGCTTGTCCAATCTGATTTCCCTTAAATTCTCTACCTTCCAGAACCACTCTCCTACCCAGCTGAACACCAGTGCTGTTTCTTCACATCTGGGGCCTTTCTGTCTCAACTACCCTCTCCATCACCTCTTGCCACACAGAAACACCTTTCCCTGGCTGACTCCTATGTTCTCATTCAGTTTTCTCAAGCATCACTTCCTTTGCTACACACTCACTCCCACACACAGACCCTACATATTGGGATGGGTGACCCTTCTGCCTTTATGATGCCCCCATGTGTATTTTTAGCATTTACACCCTGTATTATAATACTTTCTTCAGGTTTCTGTTCACCAATCCTCTCCAAATTAACTTCATGCTATCAGATACTATTTTTTAAATTCATCTTAATAGTCCAAGCACAATGACCAGTATATATAGACATTTGCTAAATGACTGCTATATTTTAAAAATAAATTTTAATGAAAAATAATAAGTGAATGGGAAAAAACAAGTATTACTTTTGAAAAGCCAAAGAATCTCTGCTCTGTACTCATCTCTGGCTCTTTATATTTTTACAGCTCCTGTCAGTGGACAGTTTGGTGAGTTCTCCTTTCTTACGTTCTTCAGTGTCACTGGATAAGAGTGTCTCTCTAATAAATATGAAATATTTGTGACAATTGTCTGAGGATCTCTAATATCTCCTGTTTCTCTTGCTGACATTGACAAGGATGTGAAAGTGTTACCCGGTTTACTTGCATTGCCCTATGGCCTGGATAGCTACATAGTCATCTTCAGACCCTCCCTGGAAGAAGTAGCAAATGCTCAAGCAGCTACTGGCCTTCCCTGGGCCTGCACTTACTCCTGTTGCAAATGAACCTCAGATCACAAGGCAGGACACCTTAACTCCATGTCAAATGTTTAGGACTTGGGATAAAACGTTCTCCAGTCATCAAACCCAAAAAACTGCTCTGAAAACATCACAGTGGAAATGTTTCATTCTCTACAATTTTCTCTCCAGGAAATGTGTGGAGGATAGAGCATCCAACAAATGGGCCCTTAAAAGGAAGAAATGCACAATAAGAGGAGATTGGGGGAAAAGATAAATTGTCTGTATCCTACATTTTTTAGAGTTCTGACTCTTCATTGACATTCGTTTGGATCAGAGGGCATCTTGGATATTTAAAGACCCATGAATAGCAAGAACTGTCTACAACCTCTCTCCTGTCCAAAATCAGATGCATCAGTGTTTCATCCTTATCTAGACCATCTCTGGATTCTAGCTAACACCTTGTCCATTCCTTGCTTTACCATAATTAGCTATGATGGACTTTTTACTTATTTTTTTTGATAGTGAAACAGTTAAGTGTTTATTAGGAGGAAAAAGGGTACAGTGCATGTGGATAGATACACAGGCAGACTCAGAGAGAGAATTGCTTCATCATGGTCATTTAAATCACTTACATGGGGCATTTCTTCCTGGTTCCCTTTGGCCAATCATTTTGATTTGCCTGGTTCTGAGTCTGTATTTGGTATATCTAAGGATCCTCCCACGTGTGTGTACGCATCTCTTAGCCAAGATGGATTCAGGTGAAGAGACCTGTGTATAGATTGAGCATCGCTATTTTTTTTTTTTTTTGATAAGCAAGAATTAAATTTATTAATATAGGATGCTTGTAAGAGATGCAAATGGGCAGGCGAGGAAGCTCTGTCCCCAGGATTGAGTGGGCTATAGTTTTATAATGAAAAAAAAAAAGAGGAGGGGAGAAGACCTCTTTCTTTAAGTACTTGTAGATGCAGACATAAGGCATACATCATTAGCTCCTCCTTCATACTAGGCAGAAAATTGTCTGACCCTATGAAGTCAAACTAGGATTATCATATTAGTGAAAGGGTGGTGACAGTTCTTCCGTCTAGTGACCTGGGGCATATCTTGTGGTTTTGTTTATGGTTTTATAATTAAGCAAGCTTGCTTCATTGACCAATGTTCCAATAACTTTCTTGGGCTATCATTAACTTGCAATGGCCTCCCAAATTTTCCTGTTTCCTTCCCTATCTATAGTCCCCTACTAGGATCATCACTCTCTTTTGTCAAGGAGCTTTCTAGTTGGGAAGGCTTTCTTGACTTTGAGAATGAGAAATATGTGGTCTTATCTTTATCTTTTTCCGTATATCATCTATAAAATGAAAGTGTTAAGCAAGTTAATCTCTCAAGCTTTCGTCAGTGCCAAAATCTTAATATGATTTATCCCTTTTTTGGTGCAAAGTGCAAAACTGTGATTTTAACAACTCCTTGGGAAGTTCTTATGAGTTTATGAAAATGATAAAGTGGCAGAGGATGACTTTTTCCGGGATCCAATTCCATAACAGACTAACCAACCATTTTTCCTATTGACATTTGGCAGTGAATCTTGCTGGTATTGCAATCTTAAAACCACTTTGCTCACTGCCGTCTCCTCAGCAGACACTTTCTTCTGGGTGAGAGCTCTGGTTGAAACAAAGCCATGAACAGTGACCTTTCCCAGGGGATTTCTTGGGGATCCTCCAAAGTCAAGGCCTCTGGTCTGTGCCTCACAAACCACTGCGATGGGACTGTAGGCCACTCCACCTCAGATTCTTTCTTTTTCCTCCACAGCAACTGAAGTAAAATCTGTTATTTCCCTCCATCCTCCATGGACCACTCTCTTCCAAGGAGAGACTGCAACACTGATTTGCAAAGCACTTCAGTTCAATGCAGCACAGAAAATAAAATGGTACCGTTGGTATCTTCCTGGAGAAATACAAACTGAGACAACACAAAACACCTATGAGGTCCGTGAATCTGGAGGATACAAATGCCAGGCCCAGGACTCACACTCAAGTGATCGCGTGGACTTGATCTTCTCTGCAGGTGGGAAGGAAATGAAAGGAAAAAAAGTTTAGGAATAATAATGTGACTCAAAACCCAGCTGCATTTACTAATCCAAAAGCTATAGAACTAGGACCCAAGAATTTATGTATTTTACAAGCTGCTCAGGTAAAAGAAAATTTGAGAAGCAGTTTATTTGAATGGTTTCTGAATCTATGTTTAGTTTGAGGCTTATAAAATTTATTTGGAATAAAAATCTATGTGAGGATTTGTTAATATTTTATAGATAGGTAGGTAGAAGATAGAGAGGGAGTAATTTCCATTTCTGTCTTAAAACCACCTATTTTGAATGAATTTGAGGCAGTATCTTTCTAGTTATAATATAATGCTCTTTAATTTAGTGAAAAAGGAACAGTATAGTAGCAAAGAGCTAAGACAATGCTTAACCTCTTTGACCTGACAATTCTTCTCTTAAGAATTTACCTACTGAAATAGTCATACAACCAAAATTGAAGAATCTTAAATAGTCAAAAAGAGAAAATTCATTAAACAAATTATCTTACTGCCATTGAAGGAAAACGTTGTGGTCATTGAAAACCAGGTTAAGGAATGATATTGATGACATAGGAAAGTATTCATAGTAAAGTAAGTGAAAAGCAAATTATCAAGTGGATAAATATTTTAATTTCATAAAAAGAAATACATACAGACTTTTATGTACATGCACATAGATAAAAGAACTAGAAAAATATATGCTAAAATCTGGGTGGTGAGTTGATAAGATTAATTTGCATTTCTGTTTTAAGCATTTTCTCAAGCATATGTGTTCCTTTTAAAGCCAGGGGAAAAAGGGATTTCCCTGGTGGTCCAGTGGTTAGGACTCTGTGCTTTCATTTCAGGGAGCATGGATTTGATCCCTGGTTGAGGAACTAAGATCCCACAAGACATGTGGCATGGCCAAAAATAAATAAATTAATTAAATAGATAAAATCAGAAAAAAGAAATGATGATTACTTTAAGAATACTTTTTCCTAGTCCCCAGTCTTTTAAAGTCTTTTAGAATAATAGTGAAAAGAAGGGAGAAACAGTCAGAAGAAACAAACAGCTGCCCTTGTGTTTCCTATAGCCAATCTGATCCTGCAGGCTCCATTTGATGTGTTTGAAGAAGACTCCGTGGTTCTGAGATGCCAAGCAAAGGCAAACATAGTACTAACTAACATGACATTGTACAAGAATGGGAAAATCCTGGAAACCCTTAACAAAACTTCTGACTTCCATATTCATCAAGCAAGTATGAAGGACAATGGTGAATATCACTGTAGTGGAGTTAAAGATAATCACTTGGTTTCTTCAAACAAAATTAAAATCATAGTCCAAGGTAAAGTGTTCTTTATTTTGTGAAATAGGTTAGTCAAAATGAGGACTCCTGAGATTGTACAGGATAAAAAGGGCAGACTGAAATGCTACTGAATCTCAGAGAGCATTCCTACAAGGAATAGAGAAAGTACTACTATGCTTTGGGCTGAAGGATATTAGTAATCAAAGGCTGCATCTTTTCTGCCTGCTTTTGTATGTTCTGTTTGTGCTGAGGATGAACTGTGTTTTTCTCCAAAGCAGTTCCAAGCCTCAGTTCCCTGAGAAATATTGTGATCCTTCTCTCTAGAGCTGTTTCCAAGTCCCGTGCTGAGAGCCAGCTCCACCCAGCCCACTGAGAGGGACGCAGTGACCTTGACCTGTGAGACCCAGCTCTCTCAACAGAGGCCAGAAGGCCAGCTCCTGTTCCGCTTCGTCAAACAATCAAACAACGTGGGGTCAGACTGGAAAAACTCCCCAGAATTCCAGTTCTCTCCCATACGGAAAGAAAACTCAGGGTCTTATTGGTGTGAGGCACGGAGAGTGAATTCCCGTGTCCAGAAACGGAGCCAGGAATTACAGATACAGGTACAAGGTAAGTGTTAGTGGGTTCTGAGATTTGCCAGAATGGGGCTGAGAAGGGCCAGGCAGAATGACACAACAGTTTGTTTTTCTTTCAGTACTGTGAGGCACAACTTGTTCTTTTCCCTCTGAGGTTTGGCTTCCTTGACATCTTTTTTTTTTTTTTTTCCTGGTGGGCCTATAGGCATGGGCTTCCCAGGTGGTGCTAGTGGTAAAGAACCCGCCTACCAATGCAGGAGACATAAGAGCCCCGGGTTCGATCCCCAGGTGGGGAAGATCCCTTAGAGCAGGTCATGGCAACCCACTCCAGTATTCTTGCCTGGAGAGTTCCATGGACAAAGGAGCCTGGCAGGCTACAGTCCACAGGGTCACAAAGAGTTGGACACAACTGTAGAGACTGAGCACACACACATACTCTATAGGCATAAACCAGATGCTACCACAGAGCACTTTGACTGAGCTAGATGGACTCTACTCAGCCAGATGGACAGATTCTTAGAATGCTAGATGCCTGGAGCTGAGCACTTGAGAATAAGAAAACTAAAGGACAAGAGCTTGGGGAGCAAATATTTCTAACTGGATGTATTTAGGGATGATGTTTTTCCCACTGGGCTTCCCTTGTGGATCAGATGGTAAAGAATTTGCCTGCAATGCCAAAGACTGGAGAACAAAGATTAATAATATCTAGACTAATATCAAGGGCTTCCCTGGTGGCTCAGATGGTAAAGAATCTGCCTGCAATGTGGGAGACCTGGCTTCAATCCCTGGGTTGGGAAGATCCCCTGGAGAAGGGAAAAGCTGTCCACTCCAGTATTCTTGTCTGGAGAAGTCCATGGACAGTCCATGGGGTCACAAAGTGTCGGACACAGCTGAGCGACTTTCACTTTCACTTTGTACCCACTATTGCTTTTTCCTAAGTCTCTGAAACTGTATAGATCATCAAGCATGAATGCTAACCAATGGTTAAATGCCTCTTCTGATTTATTTTGACCTATTGATATTTCAAAGGAGCATTAGGAAGGATGCAGATCTGGGGTGCAGGCTCTCCTGGGTGAGGAAGGAGTGAAAATGGTTAGCATTCTCCATCAGTTTGCTCCCATTCCCAAGCAAAAGAGATGATTCCATGTTTCTTCCAAACTGTCTGAAATTGAAAGTGTTACTTGCTCAGTCCTGTCCAACTCTTTGTGACCCCATGGGCTAGAGCCCACCAGGCTCCTCTGTCCATGGAATTCCCCAGGCAAGAATACTGGAGTGGGTAGTCATTCCCTTCTCCAAGGGATCTTCTCAACCCAGGGATCAAACCCAGGTCTCCCACATTGCAGGCAGATTCTTTACCATCTGAGCCACCAGGGAAGCCCTTGATATTAGTCTAGATATTATTAATCTTTGTTCTCCAGTCATAGGCAACATTTTTTTCTTAGGTATATGATTTGGACTGGGCAATTCAGCGGAAGTGGAGAGGGTGTTGCTCAATAGTTGCAACACAGTGATTTCTAGCACAGGATCTCCCTTCGTGTTACTAATGGAACTCAGACCCCAAATCCTACTCCTTATCTGTTCCCAGGTATCTTCCTTTGTTCTTCAAGCCTCCAGGATGACTCAAAAAGGCATTGCCCTTAGCCAATATCCTAGTGTAAAACCATAACCGCCTGGAGTGTAGAACACTTTCATCCCAGATTTTCCTATTTTAGGAGGACTGTCACAGGTCCACCTCCTCTGACAATCTAACTGACAGGCAGAGGTGTTAAGAAGTGCTTACTCCAGGGCAAGCTTGCTGTATATGCCAATGACTGATTTCCAACAAAGCACCGAAGTTGTCACAGCTTCAGAACAAGTACCTCCAGGGCCAAGTCCTCCTGTCCTTCGCCATCCCCACCACTTCAATGTTGGGCACTGGGAGTAATTTCCAGGATGACTGGCCCATGCTTTGTCAGGAAGGGCATGAGGAGAGGGTGGGCATTTTATTCTTTGTGGAATAAATGCTTCCTGGTGGCTCAGATAGTAGAGAATCTGCCTGAAATGTGGGAGACCCGGGTTTGATCCCTGGGTTGAGAAGACCCCCCTGGAGAAAGGAATGACTACTCACTCCAGTATTCTTGCCTGGAAAATCCCATGGACAGAGGAGCCTGGTGGGCTCTAGTCCATGGGGTCACAAAGAGTTGGACAGGACTGAGCAAATAACACTTTCAGAAACTGGTGGATGCTCCACCAGTTCGTTAGGAATTGAAGTTCTCCCAAACCATTGTCTCTCCAACACTTTCTCCCTCTTCCCAAGCAGAAATCTCAATTTCCCCCCAGGTCAACTTCACATCAGGTCAGCAGACTTAGCCCTTCCCTTTCTGTGACTCCTTCTTCTGTGTCTCATTCTGTGACACCCCAATGCCAAGAATCTCACGTGTCATTTTTATTCATTTAGAAATTGTCCAAATACACTACTACCCAGAGTTCGTGTTTGAAGGTCAGGAGCTGGTTCTCATCTGCTCAGTAAATGGAGCTACAAAGCCCATCACAGTCTCCTGGTACAAAAAACAAGACAGACTGCAGAAGGATATAGAGCTTCAAACTTCCTCAAAAACAGAATTCACGATCCCTGTGGTGCAAAACAGCGATGCTGGAGAGTATTACTGTATTGCCAGAAACAGTCGCTTTTCCAAACAGAGCAACTCAGTGATCATCAGTGTGAAAGGTGTGTCTGCCAAGTATCATTTGCAGAATTGCTTTTCAAACTTTGTAAAGATCATGAGGTGGTTGAGTGGGAGTGGGTGTTGATTGTTGCCAATAATTTACTGCTATGAATAATCTACCAGAAGTTAGACTAGCAGCAGGGGGATTTAGGGGTAGAATGGGTGGGAGCTTTTGGAAACTCCTATAAATGGAGGACAGAAAAAGTATTCAATGATTGGCATATATGTGGGGTCTTCATATTTAAAAATTTCTTTTTAAATGCAATGGTTCCTGAACAAATAGAATTTTAGAGCTGGAATGATCTGGGGCCGTGTCTCTTGATAGGAGGGCCCTCTTTCTCTTGTAGTAGATCACCTTCTCTCTGTGTCTTCATATAATCTTTCCTCTCTGTCCTTGAAGAGAGAAAGGTCTCTGGTATCTTCCTCTCCTGTAAGGAAGCCAGTCCTATCTGATTAGGGGATCAATCTTCTCTTATGACCTCACTTAACCTTTGTTGTTGTTCAGTCTCTAAGTTGTGTGCCACTCTTCGCAACCCCATGGACTGCAGCATGCCAGGTTCCCCTATACTTCACTATCTTCCGGAGTTTGCTCAAATTCATGTCCATAGAGTCAGTGATGCTATCTAACCATCTCATACCCTGCCACCCCCTTCTCCTCTTACCCTCAATCTTTCCCAGCATCAGGGTCTTTTCCAATGAGTTGGATCTTCACAACAGGTGGCCAAAGTATTGGAGCTTTAGCTTCAGCATCAGTCCTTCCAATGAATATTCAGGGTTGATTTCCTTTAGGATTGACTGGTTTGATCTCCTTAGAGTCCAAAGGCCTCTCAAGAGTCTTCTCTAGCACAACAATTTGAAAGCATCAATTCTTTAGCACTCAGTCTTCTTTATGGTCCAGTTCTCATATTCATACCTGACTGACTACTGGAACAGCTGTATCATTGATGACTATACAGACCTTTGTCAGTAAAGTGATATTTCTGCTGTTTAATATGCTGTGTTTTAGGTTTGTCATAGCTTTCCTTCCAAGGAATAAGCATGTTTTAATTTCGTGGCTGTAGTTACCATCTGCAGTGATTTTGGAGCCCAAGAAAAGAAAATCTGTCACTGCTTCCACTTTTTCCCCCTTCTATTTGCCATGAAGTGATGGGATCAGATGTCATGATCTTCGCTTCATTGAAAAAGCTAGCTTTTTCACTCTCCTCTTTCACCCTCATCAAGAGGCTCTTTAGTTCCTCTTTACCTTCTGCCATTAGAGTGGTGTCATCTGCATATCTGAGGTTGTTGATACTTCTCCTGGCAATCTTGATTTCCACTTGTAATTCATCCAGTCTCACATTTCACATGATGTGCACTGCATATAAGTTAAATAAGCAGGGTGACAATATACGATCTTGTTATACTCTCCCCAATTTTGAACCAGTCCATTGTTCCATGTCTGGTTCTAACTGTTTCTTCTTGACCTGCATATAGGTCCCTCAGGAGACAGGTAAGGTGGTCTGGTATTCCTGTCTCTTTCTTTAAAAAAAAAAAGTTTTATTTATTTATGGCTGCAATGGGTCTTTATTGCTGCACCTGGGCTTTCTCTAGTTGCAGTAGGGGCTACTCTTCATTGAAGTGAGGGCTACTCTTTGTTGCAGTGAGCAGACTTCTCATTGCAGTGGCTTCTTTTGTTATGGAACATGGGATCTAGGTGCTCGGGCTCAGTAGTTGTGGCAAACAGGCCTAGTTGCCCCATGGCATGTGGGAATCTTCCTGGACCAGGGCTCAAATCTGTATCCCCTGCATTGCAAGGCAGATTCTTAACCACTGAACCACCAGTGAAATCTGGTATTCCCATCTCTTTAAGAATTTTCCACATTTTGTTGTGATCCACACAGTCAAAGTCTTTAGCATTGTCAGAAGCAGATGTTTTACTGGAATTCCCTTGCTTTCTCTATGATCTAATGAATGTTGGCAATTTGATCTCTGATTCCTCTGCCTTTTCTAAATCCATCTTGTACATCTGGAAGTTCTCAGTTCACATACTGCTGAAGACTAGATTGAAGGATTTTGAACATAACCTTGCTAGTGAGTGAAATTAGCACAACTGAATGGTAGTTGGAACATCCTTTGGCATTGCCCTTCTTTGGGATTGGAATGAAAACTGACTTTTTCCAGTCCTGTGGCCACTGCTGTTTTCTAAATTTGCTGAAATGTTGAGTGAGGCACTTTGACAGCACCATCTTTTAGGATTTGAAATAGGTCAGCTGGAATTCCATCCTCTCCACTAACTTTGTTCATAGTATTGCTTCCTAAGGCCCACTTGACTTCACACTTCAGGATTTCTGGCTTTAGGTGAGCGACCACACCATTGTGGTTATCCCAGTCATTAAGACCTATTTTGTATAGTTCTTCTGTATGTTCTTGCAACCTCTTCTTAATCTCATTTGCTTCTGTTAGGTCCATATTGTTTCTGTCCTTTATTGTGCCTATCCTTGCAAGACATGCTCCCTTGGTATCTCCAACTTTCTTGAAGAGATTTCTAGTCTTTCCCATTCTATTGTTTTCCTCTATTTCTTTGCATTGTTCATTTAAGATGGCCTTATCTCTCCTTGCTGTTCTCTGTAACTTTGCATTCAGTTGGGTATATCTTTCCCTTTCTCACTTACCTTTTGCTTCTCTTCTTTCCTCAAATATTTGACAGCCACTTTGCCTTCTTGCATTCCTTTTTCTTGGGGGTGGTTTTGGTCACTGCCTCCTCTACAGTGGTGTGAACTTCCATCCATCATTCTTCAAGCACTCTGTCTACCAGATCTATTCATCACCTTCACTATATAACCATGAGGGATTTGATTTAGGTCATACCTGAATGGTCTAGTGGTTTCCCCTACTTTCTTCAATTTAAGTCTGAATTTGGCAATAAGGAGCTCATGATCTGAACCATGGTCAGCTCAAGGTCTTGTTTTTGCTCACTGTATAGAGCTTTTCCATCTTCAGCTGCCAAGAATATAGTCAATCATTTAACCTTAATTATTTCCTTAAAGGCTCTATCCACAAATACAGTCATATTGGAGGTTATAACATCAATATATGTATTAAAGAGGGACACAGTTCACTCCATAACACCATCTCCATTGACTTTGAATAAGTGTCTCTATCTTGTGGGCTTCATCCTTCAACCAGTTCAGATACTATCATACCCCTTAATATGTCTGCAACCTCTCTCTCTCCCCTTTCTTGATCCCCAGCATCTGCAGAACTCACCATTTTTCTCTTTTCTTTCTTTATCCTTTGAATCCCCATATGCTTGAGTTTCCAATCAATCATAGCAGTTCTCAAATAATTTCTCTATCCCAGGGTTATGGAGATATCGGTTGTTCCAATCAACAGTTAATTATTTTCAATAACCAATGTGCAAATCCATGTAGGATACAGCAGCAGGTAGTAACATCAGTCACTCCAACCATGTAACTATGGTTACTGCTGCTGCTGGGGCTGCTAAGTCGCTTCAGTCGTGTCCGACTCCGTGAGACCCCATAGACGGCAGCACACCAGGCTCCCCCATCCCTGGGATTCTCCAGGCAAGAACACTGGAGTGGGTTGCCATTTCCTTCTCCAATGCTTGAAAGTGAAAGTGAAGTCACTCAGTCGTGTCCGACTCTTAGCAGCCCCATGGACTGCAGCCTACCAGGCTCCTCCGTCCGTAGGACTTTCAGCAAGAGTACGGTACTACACCACCATAAACTACACTACCTCCTTTACCAGTACCTTACCCTCAGTACTGTTAAGGTAGTTGTGGTAGTGACAGGAAAATAGCTTTGACAGAGTCCTGTGCTGTTCCCTTCATTGGTGGCAAGCTCCATTTCCACTTTTAAGGAGTTGATGTTATTTAACTTTGGAACAGGAGTCAGGAGACAGACTTAGGTCCTGTCTGGCCCTGAAAACATCCTGCTGAGTTACCACAGACAGATCTCCTAACCTCTTCCTGACTCAGTTTTCTCACCTGTAAATAAAGAGGGTCAGGTTGGATACAGGGAGAGTGTAGGAACAGAGATTCTAGAAGAGTATGTGAATGTGGGGCAGAAAAGAGAAAGGGGCAGAGAGGCCTGAGGCCAATCTCAGCAAAGGAAAAAAGGAGAGCAGGGACTGACAGGAAGACTAAGAGTGGCTTGGGCAGGTGAGGGGAGAAATCTTCCAAGTCATATGGCAGAGGGAAGGAGCAAGGTAAATGTGTCGGTCTGGTGGTAGCAAAATCAGGGATTTCTTCTCCAAGAACATCATTTCCCCTGGAAAATGGGAGTAAGGTCACCTAACAAGGGGAGATAGGAGAGGAGAAGGGCCAGGTCTGATGAAAAAGGAGAAAACCGACATGGAGAATAGGAAAGAGCTGGGGAGAAAAGTCAGGAGACGGTGGGCTATCCTGAAAGCCAGCGGACATGAGACTGGACATTTCATTAGCCGCTGATTGACAGCTTCAGGAAGTGTCAGGAGCAACTGCTGACTAAGTTTTTTCTGTCCCTCAGTCCCTGTGTCTCAACCTGTCCTCACGCTTAGACCTCCTGGGACCTGGAATCTTGTGACAGATAAGATGAGCCTTCAGTGTGAAGTTCAGAGAGGTTCTCTGCCCATCTGGTACCAGTTTTTTCATGAAGGTGTGTTGCTTGAGGAGATAAAATCCACTTCAGAGAGAAAAATGTTCCATAGATTGTCTCCGACTGAAAAGCACTCTGGAAACTACTACTGCACAGCTAACAATGGCCTTGGCCCTCAGTGGAGTAAGGTTATGAGTAAGTAAGCCTCTCTATCATTAGTAAGCCCTAGGTTCTGTTGGAGACCTATACTTGACCTCTATCCCTGACTGCTCCAGAAATGTGTTCCCACCTTCAAGTTTTGCCTACTTTTTCATCTGGTCAAACCAATGTCCTTCTCAATAACCCAGCTCACTGAGACAGCTATCTGATGCTTTTAGCCTGGTTCCTTCAGCAGCCCGTGTGCCATTGTGCCCCTGGCTGCCTGCCCAGCAGCTCTATCTTTCCTGGACCCCAACCTCTGAGGAGTCAAGTGCTTCTCTCTTTTTGTCCTCTTGTCTTGCAAACCCCCTCAGATTCCTAATTTTCATCTATTACACTGTCCCCTGTAGCCACAAAATCATTTCTCCCTGAGGCACAGATTTGTCTCTTGTCCCTTTCATATCAGATACTGATCACTTACAGTGTACAAAACCAAGTAATATGTAAAGACAGGGAGCATGATCATAGTCACTCCAAATATGACCCTCTTTTTAAGAAAACATTTATTGGAGTGTAGTTGAATTACAGTGTTATGTTATTTCAAGTGAATACAAAGTGAATCAGTCATACATAAATATATACACATTCTTTTTTAGATTCTTTTCCCATATAGGTCATTACAGAATATTGAGTTAAGTTCCCTGTGCTTCATAGTAGTCTTTATTAGTTATCTCTTCTATATATAGTAGTAATGTATATGTCAGTCCCGATCTCCCAGTTTATTCCCTCCCTCACTCCCTTACCCCCTGGTAACCACAAGTTTACCATAAGTAAACCATAAGTTTAATTCAACATAACTACATTGAGTAAGCTCTTTTAGAGTTGGTTAGGTAGCAATGTGAGAGGGGCCCAAATGAGGAAGGGCTGGCAGCAGATCAAGGGATAACCACTGTGAGCCAAGAGGAACTCACCTCTGCTTGCTTGAGTTAAGGCCCTGAAGGTGAATGTCAGCTCAAGTTAGACAGGTTTCAGTTGAGCTTTGAATCTCAGTTTTGTGTCATCTATGTGTGGCCAAAGTCCAAGCCCAATTTTAGGGAGCAGTGTGATTTGGGTTTGTACTGATGGTAGAGTCCAGTCCTGGCTGGTCCTGGAAGCAACCTGTTTTCTATTTGGGAAAAAAAAAAAAAAAAAGCAGAGCCAGGCTGGAGATAAGCCAGAATGCAGCCCCTCCCACAATAGATATACAAAAGATTTTAAAGGAAAGGATCAGGGAACCCTGGAAGGAGACATCAAGTGAAAGAGACAGAGAAGGTGTGCTCCTGACATCCACAGACCCAAGGAACTTGGAGGCAGGATGTCATCATCAGATGCTCTCAGAGATGAATAAAGTTCTATAGAATGGCTCCTTTATCCACCTCCTAAGTAATTACTGCATACATCTGTATGCCAGACTATACTAACATCTAAGGATACATAGGCTAGACCAACACTGTAGGAGTATTTAACAAAGTGAAACCAAGTGAGGGAGAGTTTTAAGCAAAAGACAGTAGAGGCCAAGTCAGAGAAGGCAGAGCTGATATATGATGAAAGATAAGAATTGAGTCACATCCCCTGAGTTTAGCCACAAAACACTGAAAAGAAAAGTGGAAGAATACAGGTGATAACCTGGTTTGACAGCTGGGTTTGATGGCTGCCTCACCACGTACTAGCTATGCGATTTAACCCCAGTGGGCCTTTTCCTCATCTGTGAAATAAAGGCAGTGATAATAGCTTCTCAGAATTGTTTTGATCATTAAATTAGTGTTTCCCTACATATGTTTACTAATGATATATGACAAATACACACCAGACACATAATTAAAAACATTATATTATATCATGTGAGTGAGTGAGTGAAGTCGCTCAGTTGTGTCCAACTCTTTGCAACCCCATGGACTGTAGCCTACCAGGCTCCTCCGTTCATGGAATTTTCTAGGCAAGAGTACTGGAGTGGGTTGCCATTTCCTTCTCCCATTTTATATCATAAGTATCTACTATTATCATGATTATCATTATAATCACAAACATGAAAAATCAAATTTAGTATGTTGGTGGGGAAAAACAAGGTTGTGTTGACCAAAAGATCAGAGTGAGAGAGAAAAGTAGAGACAATGCTTCTTCTATGAGTCTTTTCACAGAAAAGAAACAGACATTGGGAACATTAAATGTAGATAGGGTTTTGTTTTGTTGTTTTACTAAAGGGGAGAGGATTAAACACATCTAAGTGGTGTTTGGAAGAAGTGAATAGATGCAGAGAATTTATATCTGGGACACATGGAGGTGAGCTCAGGGTCAAGAAAGAGCAGGATCCTCCTTGAGTTGGTGGAGGGGCAGCTTTTCCAAAGTCACCAGACAGGGGAGAAGCAAGAGGCTGATGCAGGTAAACAGTGTGAGTCTGGTGGCAGCAAAATAAGGGACTTCTTCCTCAATAACATCAATTCCTCTGGAAAATGGGAGTGAGGTGACCTAACAAGGGGAGATAGGAAAGGAGAAGGGCCAGGTCTAATGGGAAAGAAGACCAACAAGGAGAACAGGAGAGAGCCAGGGAGAAAAGCTAGGTAGGCTCTGGGCTGCCCCGAGGGCCAGTGGCCACGAGACTGAACATTTCACTAGCCACTGACTGACAGCTTCAGGACATGGCAGAAGCAACTGCTGACTAAGGTTTTTCTCTCCCTCAGTCCCTGTGTCTAAACCTGTCCTCACCTTCAGCTCTCCTGGGACCAGGACTTTGGGGGGAATTAAGATGAGCCTTCAGTGTGAAGTTCAGAGAGGTTCTCTGCCCATCTGGTACCAGTTTTTTCGTGAAGGTGTTTTGCTCAAAAAGAGAGAAGCCATTTCATGGAGAACAGTGTCCTATAGCTTCTCTGTGACTGGAGAGAATTCTGGAAACTACTACTGCACAGCTGACAATGGCTTTGGCCCTCAGAGGAGTGAGGCCATGAGCCTCTCTGTCACTGGTAAGCCTTAGGTTCTGTTAGTGACCCATCCCTGGCCTCTATCCTTGTGAAAGTGAAAGTCGCCCAGTCGTGTCCAACTCTTTGTGACCCCATGGACTATACAGTCCATGGAATTCTCCAGGCCAGAATACTAGAATGGGCAGCCTTTCCCTTCTCCAAGGTATCTTCTCAACCCAGGGATCAAACCCAGGTCTTCCACATTGCAGGCAGATTCTTTACCAGCCGAGTCACAAGGGAAGGCTGGCCTATATCCTTGACCCCTCCAGAACTGTGTTCCCACCTTCAAGTTTCCCCTGCTTCTTCCTCTGGCCAAACCTATGTCCTTCTCAACACCCAGGTTCTCTTGAGACAGCTGTCTGCTGTTTTTGAGCCTTGTACTGTGAGTAACTCAGATGTTATCACACCCCTGGCCTCCTGCAGGTCAGTTCTTCTGGGCCCCAACTCTGAGGAGCCATATGCTTCTCTCTTTCTGTCCTCTTGCCCTACCAATCCACAGATTTCTGATGTTCATTAATTGCATTGTTTCCCATAGCTACAAAATCAGTTCCCAGGGTCACTGAGTTGTCACTTGTCCCTTTCCTATCAGATACTCCTAGATGGTTCAGTGGTAAAGAATTCACCCGCCAAAGCAGGAGATACAGGAGATGCTGTTTCGATTCCTGGGTTGGGAAGATAGTCTGGAGTAGGAAATGGTAACCCTCTCCAGTATTCTTGCCTGAAAATATTTCATGGACAGAGGAGCCTGGTAGGCTGTAGTCCATGTGGTCGCAAAGAGTTGGACATGACTGAGCAACTGAGCACGCAAGCACTGATCATTTACAGATACAAAACCATGAAAGGTGCAAAGACAGGGAGCAGGATCATGGTTATACCAAAGTTGTCCTTCTTGAGTCAGCACTTTTAGAGCTGGTTATGCAGCAGTGTGAGAGGACCCAGAGGGGAGGGGATGGAAGCAGGGCAGGGGGCATCCATTCTGAGCCAAGAGGAATTCACCTCTGCTTGCTTTGCTTAAGGTCCCAAACTCCACCAAGGTGACTGTCAGCTCAGTATGAAGTTAAAATGGTTTCTGTTGAGCCTTGAATCTCAGGTTTTGCTTTTTTTTTCCCATCTATGTGTGCCCAAACTCCAAGCCCAATTTTAGGGGGCAGTGTGATTCATGCTGTCCTGAGGGCCAGGGGACATAAGACTGGATATTTCACTAGTCACTGATTAACAGCTCCAGGCAGTGGCAGAAGCAATTGTTGACTAAGTCTTTCTCTCCCTCAGTGCCCGTGTCTCAACCTGTCTTCAGCCTCAGCCCTCCTGGAACCCGGACTCTTGTGGGAAATGAGGTGAGACTTCAGTGTGAAGTTCAGAGAGGGTCTTTGCCCATCTGGTACCAGTTTTTTTTGGAAGATGTGTTGCTCACAAGGACAGAAGCTACTTCATGGAGAACAGTGTCCTATAGCTTCTCTGTGACTGGAGAGAATTCTGGAAACTACTACTGCACAGCTGACAATGGCTTTGGCCCTCAGAGAAGTGAGAGCATCAACCTCTCTGTCATTGGTAAGCTCTGGATTCCTGCTAGTGACCCATCCCTGGCCTCTATCCTTGTGAAAGTGAAAGTTGCTCAGTCATGTCCAACTCTTTGTGACCCCATGGACTATACAGTCCATGGAATTCTCCAGGCCAGAATACTAGAATGGGCAGCCTTTCCATTCTCCAGGGTATCTTCTTAACCCAGGGATCAAACCCAGGTCTTCCACATTGCAGGCAGATTCTTTACCAGCCGAGTCACAAGGGAAGGCTGGCCTGTATCCTTGACCCCTCCAGAACTGTGTTCCCACCTTCAAGTTTCCCCTGCTTCTTCCTCTGGCCAAACCTATGTCCTTCTCAACACCCAGGTTCTCTTGAGACAGCTGTCTGCTGTTTTTGAGCCCTGTACTGTGACTAACTCAGATGTTATCACACCCCTGGCCTCCTGCAGGTCAGTTCTTTCTCTCCTGGGCCCCAACTCTGAGGAGCCATATGCTTCTCTCTTTCTGTCCTCTTGCCCTACCAATCCACAGATTTCTGATGTTCATTAATTGCATTGTTTCCCATAGCTACAAAATCAGTTCCCAGGGTCACTGAGTTGTCACTTGTCCCTTTCCTATCAGATACTCCTAGATGGTTCAGTGGTAAAGAATTCACCCGCCAAAGCAGGAGATACAGGAGATGCTGTTTCAATTCCTGGGTTGGGAAGATAGTCTGGAGTAGGAAATGGTAACCCTCTCCAGTATTCTTGCCTGAAAATATTTCATGGACAGAGGAGCCTGGTAGGCTGTAGTCCATGTGGTCGCAAAGAGTTGGACATGACTGAGCAACTGAGCACGCAAGCACTGATCATTTACAGATACAAAACCATGAAAGGTGCAAAGACAGGGAGCAGGATCATGGTTATACCAAAGTTGTCCTTCTTGAGTCAGCACTTTTAGAGCTGGTTATGCAGCAGTGTGAGAGGACTCAGCGGGGAGGGGATGAAGCAGGGCAGGGAACATCCATTCTGAGCCAAGAGGAATTCACCTCTGCTTGCTTTGCTTAAGGTCCCAAACTCCACCAAGGTGACTGTCAGCTCAGTATGAAGTTAAAATGGTTTCTGTTGAGCCTTGAATCTTAGGTGTTTTTTTTTTTTTTTCCCATCTATGTGTGCCCAAACTCCAAGCCCAATTTTAGGGGGCAGTGTGATTCATGCTGTCCTGAGGGCCAGGGGACATAAGACTGGATATTTCACTAGTCACTGATTAACAGCTCCAGGCAGTGGCAGAAGCAATTGTTGACTAAGTCTTTCTCTCCCTCAGTGCCCGTGTCTCAACCTGTCTTCAGCCTCAGCCCTCGTGGAACCCAGACTCTTGTGGGAAATGAGGTGAGACTTCAGTGTGAAGTTCAGAGAGGGTCTTTGCCCATCTGGTACCAGTTTTTTTTGGAAGATGTGTTGCTCACAAGGACAGAAGCTACTTCATGGAGAACAGTGTCCTATAGCTTCTCTGTGACTGGAGAGAATTCTGGAAACTACTACTGCACAGCTGACAATGGCTTTGGCCCTCAGAGAAGTGAGAGCATCAACCTCTCTGTCATTGGTAAGCTCTGGATTCCTGCTAGTGACCCATCCCTGACCCAGATCCTTGTCATGCCAACTCCTTTCAGTGATTTTCACAGATCTTCCAGTTTCCTACTCCATCAACCTAATGCCCATCTTGTTTCCCTTCTCAAAGAACCATCCATCTGTGGGCTTCAGTCCTCATTCAGCCCTCACTCAACCAGGCCCCTAAAATAGCTCAACACCTTCCCCCACTTTTACCAAATGAATTCATTTTCTCAAAAGCCCCTGGTGCCTCAGATGGTAAAGAATATGCCTGCAATGCAGAAGACCCAGTTTCCAGGCCTGGGTCAGGAAATCCCCTAGAGTAGGAAATAGCAACCCACTCCAGCATTCTTGCCTGGAAAATTCCATGGACAGAGGAGACTGGCTGGTTACAGGCCACGGGATCACAAAGAGTTGAGACTAACACTTTTATGTTCTCAAATTATTTTTTCAGGCCCTGCATGTTCAGTCTCCAAGCCAATTTCTCTTAACTGAATGCACAGAAGCATCTCATATCTCCCCACTAATACCTACATATTAATTTAGCTACAAGCTCAAGCATATGGACATATAGTGGGCAAGAGCTTACTTTCTCCAAAGGGTTCTGAAACAGTTCAGACTCTTGCTGCTGCTACTGCCGCTAAGTCGCTTCAGTCATGTCTGACTCTGTGCGACGCCATAGACGGCAGCCCACCAGGCTCCGCTGTCCCTGGGATTCTCCAGGCAAGAACACTGGAGTGTGTTGCCATTTCCTTCTCCAATGCATGAATGTGAAAAGAGACAGTGCAGTCGTTCAGTCGTGTCCGACTCTTAGCAACCCCATGGACTGTAGCCTACCAGGCTCCTCCATCCATGGGATTTTCCAGGCAAGAGTACTGGAGTGGGGTGCCATTGCCTTCTCCAGTTCAGACTCTTGCAGTAGGTTTAAAGAGGGCTGAAAGTGAAAGGAAGGGAGGAAATGGCTTCCTGGAAGCCAACTCACTGGTTTTTCTGGGGTTTCTGAGATCTTTTGACTTAACCCAGTAATAGCACAAGTGTCATTTCTTTGTATTATGTTTTTTACAGTTTTGTTGCAGTATGACATATATTTGTAAATGTATACGAATCATCAGAGTATAGTTCATGGTTACCCATAGAACCATGAAAAAGTGTCATTTTAGGAGCAAAATTGCTTCTGTTTACTCTTGGAATCTTCGTGTAGAAGATTTCTTTTCAAAGAAGCAGAAAGAAAGAGAAATCTTGAGTCAGATGTATCAGATCATTTTAGATAAGAAATAAAAAGACCTTGATGTCTCTGGAGGGGGGGGGGTGAGGGTTTGCTAAGTAAATCCAGGGAATAAAAAAAAAAAAAAAAGGAAGACAACATATCCAGATTCGTGGAAACGGAACTGAGAGATTTCTCAGAATTCAACTTATTTCTCAAAAACAGGTTATATTGATGCTTGATGAGCTAGAGGCTTTCATTATTATCTACTCCTAGCCCTGCCATCTGTTTCCTTTCTCTGTCCTTCTGCCCCATTTTTCGTATTGCTCCTAAGTGCTTTCCACTCTCATTCTTAAGACTTTTATCTTATGACTTATCTTGCTTCAAACCTCCTGCAAATTTCATCACTGACTGCCTTAGACTTTGGAATAGGACATCCTACTCTATATTTCAACGTCTGCCCCAGCTGCCGGTGCTGTATGGCTTGCTACCAAAGCAGTGCTTCCAACAAGTCTAATTAGCCAAGCAGCCTAACTCTAAGACACCTCAGAAGCCACAGGCAAGTCTATACATGAAATGTTCTTAAACCAGCTGCCCACCTCCAGTTCAACAAGTGATGGCAGAGGGAGCAGGCTCAATTGGGACAACACGACATATAATGAACTACATTGAAGAAAATACTTTTTTCTAGGAATGATATACACAGCAAGACCTCTGAGGTTTCCTAGAAAGAGCCAGTGTACATGCAAAACATCTTTCTTGAGTTGTGTGATATCAGTGTGGATAAGAATATCCAAATTCTAGCTCTAGTTGTGAAAATAATTCATAATTTAGGCAAATTTAGTTCATAATTTAGGCAAAATTTAAAAATTTTCTTTGTCTTACTGTTTTCACTTTCTCTTGAAAGTTAGATAAGACAGTAATTAGTGTCCCTTAAAGCCCCAGAATTCTGTGATTTGAGTTGGAATAAGAACCCAAAGGTAATGAATTCATGATTCTCTGGAAGAAATGAGGTGAGGGTCCATGAGTGTCCCTTTTTTTACCTGGAAAAGCAAAGAAGAGCATCACTTTGACAGAGTCTCATCATCCCTCAAGGTGGTGGGGAGGAGTTAGGGGAGTCACTTTTAGGGTTTGAGAAACAGGAATTAGTCAGAGTATGATGGTAACTACAAGTGTGGTCTGGTCAGAACTTTAAATTAGGCAAGTTCCTGTTATGGTCTGTGGTCTTAGGAACCCATGGGTCCATCTGGAGTCGTTATTGCTTTGGTCCTATCTTGAAACTAATCAGTCTGAAAGATCTCTTGTTCCTTGACAGTTCTTGTTTCAGATCATAGTAAAACATGACCAAAGGAAGACACTGCCCCTATATAAATTGTTAAGTAAAGAGATTATTTGTGAAATGTAAATGCTCTGAGATTCAAACTCTAAAGCCTGAAGCTGAGCTATCTAGGAAAGTCCCAAGTCCTAAGACATCCTCTTTCTCATGATCATGTTTTATTTTCTTCTCAAATTTAATGTTATCTAAAACCCTCTTATTTTAAGCTTCATGAGAATGGAACCTTTTTAGTTTTGGTCTGCTCTGCATCCCTGTGCCTACTCGGTGTCTGGCACAAAGTAGGTCTTCAGTGAGCATTTGTAATTCCATGAACAAAAAGTCTTTCAGGTGAGATGAGGAAGAAAAGATTAGGGAAAGAACACTGGTCTTCACATCTGCTTATACCAACTGAACATAAATAAATGAGCCTTAAATTAACGCATAAATTGAGAAGCTTCACTGTGAGCCATGCAGACCTTCTGGCAAAATAATCTGTCTTGCGTGTTTTTTTTTTTTTCTTTTTGAGGGAATATACCCAAAAGAGAAGACATGGAAATTTCGTGGGAATATAAACTGATAAGATACGCCCATTTTGAATCTATCAACACACACACATGCACACACATACTCACACACACATACACAGAGCATTCTCAAGCAAATACAAGAGTCCAAATATAACTTTATTCATTGACGTATAAGCCATAAACAAAAGAAGTCTAATATGGAAACTTTTGCATCGATGCATTTAAAACTATCATCGATGCATTTAAAACTATAAAAGGGAGAGAAAAGGCACAAAGTACCCAACACTTTTAAGGAGAAGGATTGCTTCAGGAAACAAAAAAGTTTTCTGGATATTCTTAATACAATTAAAGAAAATATGGACTCTGGCGGGGAGAAAAGTACAATGGGGAACTTAATGAGGTTAAAGAAGAGATGATAGGATAACAGGAAAGAAAAACAAGAATGTGAATATATATGTATATATATCTCAGAGCTCAGGAGAAAAACCAAAGAAAACAATAAAGCTATTTTAGAAATAAAATCCAAATTTGAAGGAGTAAGAATAGAATGCATACTTCTGAAATCTGTTAACAGAATGGAGTTGGTATGAGAAAATAATATGGAACCCAAGGTACAAACACACAGAGAAAGGAAAAAGAAATTAAAAAATGGAGATCAGACAATGAAGACCACAAGTGTTGATAATTAAGTGTCTAAAGAGAGAAACAAAACTCAAAGATTTAATTAAAAAACGTCTTGAGTTGAAGAAAACTTGAGTGTATAGATTAAAAGACATATCTTGATGAGGTTATTGATTTTCAAGGCTAAAAATATACACGTGCACATGCACGAGTATGTGTGGGTGTGTGTATGGTCAGGCAAAAAAAAAAAACCCAGTCATCTCAGAAATAAAAATATTAAGTGGTCTTAGACTTTACATAGAAGTCAATACTAAAAGAGAGAAACAATGTTCAGACTCGCACTTTCAGAGGAGAAATGAGAATTGAGAATTTTATCAATAACCTCAGACATGCAGATGACACCACCCTTATGGCAGAAACTGAAGGAGAACTAAAGAGACTCTTGATGAAAGTGAAAGAGGAGAGTGAAAATGTTGGCTTAAAGCTCAACATTCAGAAAACAAAGATCATGGCATCTGGTCTCATCACTTCATGGCAAATAGATGTATAAACAATGGAAACAGTGACTTTATTTTTCTGGGCTCCAAAATCACTGCAGATGGTGACTGCAGCCATGAAATTAAAAGATGCTTACTCCTTGGAAGGAAAGTTATGACCAACCTAGACAGCATATTAAAAAGTAGAGGCATTATTTTGTCAACAAAGGTCTGTCTGGTCAAGGCTATGGTTTTACCAGTGGTCATGTATGGATGTGAGAGTTGGACTGTGAAGAAAGCTGAGCTCAGAAGAATTGATGCTTTTGAACTGTGGTGTTGGAGAAGACTCTTGAGAGTCCCTTGGACTGCAAGGAGATCCAACCAGTCCATCCTGAAGGAGATCAGTCCTGGGTGTTCATTGGAAGGACTGATGTTGAAGCTGAAACTCTAATGCTTTGGCCACCTCATGAGAAGAGCTGACTCATTTGAAAAGACCCTGATGCTGGGAAAGATTGGGGGCAGGAGGAGAAGCGGACGACAGAGGATGAGATGGTTGGATGGCATCACCAACTCAATGGACATGGGTTTGGGTGGACTCCGGGAGTTGGTGATGGACAGGGAGGCCTGGTGTGCTGCTGTTCATGGGGTCGCAGAGTCGGACACGACTGAGTGACTGAACTGAACTGAACTGAATTGAACTGATATCAAATCAAAAAGACATTTTCAAAGGTGCAAGGATTCAAAGAACTTGGTACCCATTAACCCCTCTTGAAAAATTATTTGATGACAAACTCTAGCCCAGCAGAGATAAGAATCAATATAAAAGACTCAAAATGAAGAAACTGTGATATGAAAAGTGAATACTGAATCTATTCGCATCAGTAGGTCTCAGCCTTGGCTGCATATTAGATTGATGCTGATGTATGGAAGAATCATCACAATATTATAAAGTAATTATCCTCCAATTAAAAATTAAATTAAAAATGAGTCACCTAGCAATATTGAAAAAGGTATTTTACTAAGCTCTCTCCAGACCAATTTAGTTCAAAGTCTTTCAGATGAGGCCTCATAATCCCCCCCCCCTTTTTTTAACACATCCTCAGTTGAAAATATTGTACAAATAGGGTTGAAAATCAGTGATTCAGACATAAAAACAAAGGCTAGGCAATATAAGAGTTATGGCTACAGAATAGAAAGCAACTATTATAAATGATAAAACAGTAAAAGGCAACAAAGGTCCATCTAGTCAAAGCTGTTTTTCCAGTAGTTGTGTATGAATGTGAGAGTTGGACCATAATGAAAGCTCAGCACCAAAGGATTGATGCTTTTGAACTGTGATGTTGGAGAAGACTCTTGAGAATCCCTTGGACTGCAAGGAGATCCTACCAGTCAATCCTAAAGGAAATCAGTCCTGAATATTCATTGGAAGGACTGACGCTGAAGCTGAAACTCTGGAACTTTGGCCACCTGATGAGAAGAACTGACTCATTTGAAAAGACCCTGATGCTGGGAAAGATTGAAGGCAGGAGGAGAAGGGGACAACAGAGGATGGGATGGTTGGATGGCATCACTGACTCGATGGACATGAGTTTGAGCAAGTTCCAGGAATTGGTGATGGACAGGAAAGCCTGGTGTGCTGCTGTCCATGGGGTCATGAAGAATTGGACACAATTGAGCAACTGAACTTAACTGAACTGAAAACAGTTAAAAATACATGTAACAAAGAAAAATCAGTCAGAGGGAATAGAGGGAATAAAAAAAAAAAACAATTTTCTTCTTATTTCACAATGGAGGACAAACATTCATTTGGTAATTTGGAAAAATTAATGACATATTCAAAGTTTTCACATTGCAAATAATTTCTGAATACTTTTATAGACTGCAACTCATCATTAATGGATTATAATTCACTAGCAGTCGATAAAAAATCAGTAAAGTGTAAGGTTCCCATAGGATAGAATAAGTAAATTCTTCAGACAAACAACTGTAAAGTTTAAGACTAGAAAAAGAGAACTCATAAGGAAAATAAGTCTGTGTGTTTATGTGACTGTAATTGATCAGAGAGTGGGGGAAGGAGACTCTTATAAACTGTGAGTGTAAGAGCAAATTGGTTGAAACTTTTTGAAGAACAATGTAGCATTATATATCATTATTTGAATGCTTATGTCTCAATTCCAGAAATCCCACTTGTAAGAATTTATCCTAAGACATGTATTGACAAAGCACAATGATATATATATACAGAATTGTGTATGGAGCCTTATTCAAAATTAGAAAATGATAACAACCTAAAGTTCCATAATGGGGAATTGCTTCAGTGTATTACAGTAAATTCATACTGTGGAATGCTTTGTGGTTGTTAAAAATAACCAAGCAATATTTACCCTAAAATATCAAATTTTAAAAGAGTTGCTTTAAAAAATAAAAGAGTTGCTTTTTATGCGTGTAAATTATACTTCAATAAAGCTGATTTTTTAAGTGAGTGAGATAGATCCTTAAGTAATAACATAGAATGATGGTCATGATATTTTGCTAATTGGAAAAATCAGCTTGTAGACCAGTACGTATCTTGTGCTCCCATGCATATATGTGGGTTTTTTATGCGTTTATTTGTGTTGATAAGGCTGAGTGTTCTTACACATAGAAAAGATCTAGAAAATGTCACCAAATTATCAATAGAGATAAGCTCTGGAAAAGATACTGATATCAACTAACTCGTTTTTGCTTTCAGTTCCAGTATCTCGCCCTGTTCTCACGCTCAGGGCTCCCAGGGTCCAGGCTGTGGTGGGGGACGTGGTGGAGCTTCACTGTGAGGCCCAGAGAGGCTCTCCCCCGATCCTGTACCAGTTTTATCACGAGGATGTCACCCTCGGGAGCAGCTCAAGTCCCTCTGGAGGGGGTGCTTCCTTCAACCTCATTCTGAAGGCAGAGCATTCTGGGAACTACTTCTGTGAGGCCAACAATGGCCAGGGGGTCCAGCGCAGTCACATGGTGCCACTCAGTGTCAGAGGTAAGTGGACCCAACCATAGCACAACCAGAGATGGACCATCTCCCCCACCTTTCCCAGTAGCCGAGATTGGAGGCACCCCAGGGCCACTTGCTGTGGGACATCATTGCTAGCCTGCTGCCTACACAGCCTCCATCTGAGGGCTCTGTATTCTACATTTTCAGGAACTTGAGCCTTCCCTTTGCTTGCTTTGCCTCTCCTGGCAGCAACACTGCAGCCATTGTGACCCAAAGTATCCTCATGTGGGATTAAAGGCTTTTCAAATGCAAGTTGCATCCTGGCCAACAATGATCAGCAAAAAAGTTTAAAAGAAATTATAAAGTTCAACCTGTCTCAGAAGAGATTTAGTTGGGGTTTCCTCTATCTGTCAGTCAATAAAAAGGCCAACTCATTCTTTCATGGGCTCGTGAATTTTGCTCTAGCCTCTCCTGCCTCTATCACAGGGCAGCTCAGACGCCCACCCTGAACTCCTGCTAAAAGGCTTCTCAACATCATTCTCCTGCATGCTCTCTTACCTGTCCTCTGGCAGTAGCACTCTCTCCCACCTGGCCATCATGGGCTGACCTCCTAGTCATCCCACTGTCAGTGAAAGCTTGACACCGCTCTCATAGTCTTCCACTCTATACTCCGTCATCAGTCTATGACTCTAATGTCCACATGGGGGACCCACTCAACACCATGGCTTGTCATCCTTTCCACAACTCTCATCCACTCCCCTGTACACAAACTACTCCAATTACCTGACCACAGCCTTCTATCCTTCTGCTTGTTTCTTCAACTTCTCTAATCACTTTTGTCCTCAGACCTCAACAGAACTCCCAGTTCATTAACACCTTTACTTCCTCCCAGACAATTTCACTTGTGGTTCCCAACCACCCTAGTGAGTGTTTGTATCCATCCAGTAACTTATCCTTCCTCTTCCTAAGGTACAGAATAGAAGACTGCTTCCTATAAAAGGTGAAAATCACCATCTCATTTCTAAAATAGATTCCATCCTTGCTTGCATTCTCAGATAATTTGAACAACTTTCTGTCTATGTCCGTTAACACCTGCTCTATAGGATCCTTCCTACTGAGTTTCCCTCCCATGTCTAAGGGGGGAAAAAACCCATTTGACCTCATTTATGCCTCCAGTTGGGCTTCCCAGGTGGTAAAGAATCTTCCTGCTGATGCAAGAGACACAAGAGATGTGAGTTTGGTCCCTGGGTCAGGAAGATCCTCTAGAGTAGGAAATGGCAACCCATTCCAGCATTCTTGCCTGGGAAATTCTATGTGCAGAGGAGCTTGGCAGGCTACAGTCCGTGAGACCACAGAGTAGGACATGACTGAGCAACCGAGTACACATCCCTGCAGTCACTGTTCTCTTATGACTAAATTTCCAAAAGAAGAATCAGTTGCACAGGTTGCCTCCATTTCCTTATTATCCACTAGGATTAAACCTTGGTTTCTTCTGACCTTTATACCAAAATTATTCTTACAAAGGTCACCAATGACCTCCATGGCTTTAAATTCAATGGCCATTTTCCATTCCTCACCTTACTTGATCTCTCAGAAACAGTCCATGCTGTTTATCTTTTTATTCTTCTGGAAACCATCCCTTCCTTGTCTTCAATGACTTCACTGTCTCCTAGATCTCCTCTCTCTGCCACTCCTTCTCAGTCTCCTTTATTAGCTCCTCACCTTATAGATGAACTAAGCATTGGTGTGTTCCAGAACTTTGTCTGTCATGTATCCTCTTGTCTTATATATTAATATGTTCTTTCTCTGGATGATCCTGGAATGTCATCTATATAAATGATTCTTAAACTTTTAACTACAAAACCTCCCAAATAAGTACATGCTTATGCCATATCTCTTAAAAGTTCATGACCTGTAACACCTCTAAAATGCACGGAATTCCCCCCAGACCTGGTCCTTCAAGTATCCCCACTTCTGTGAAAGATACCTCCATTCATTCAGATACACAAGGCAAAAATCCAGGAGTCTTCCTTGACATTTCTATCCTTTGCTCTCCATAGCCAATTAATCATTAAGTCTTGTTGCTTTTATTTTTTCTAAATATTTCTCAGATTTCTTTTTCTATCTTTACTGCTACTATCATAGTTATATGTACCATCATTGCAATTACTGCAATGCCACTACTCTACTCCACTTCTAATAACCTTTCCACTTCAATTTTGTGCCATTATGATCTATTTTACACACTGAGATCAGAATTGTCTTTTTTTTTTTTAAAGACAGATTTGATCATCTCATGACTCTGTAGAGAGACACTTACAGATTTCCCATTGCTCTGTGAAGAAGGATCAAAAGCCATACCATGGCTTGTGAAGCTCTGCCTAGCTCTTCAGCCTCCTATTTCTTGGCACTCTTCAAATGCTTCCCACAGTGCTCCTGTTACCTTGTTTCAATAACACAAAAGCTCCAAAGTTCTTACCACCTCAGGGCCTTTGCACACACAGTTTCCCCACCTGTGCAGTCTTCATTCCCTTCTTCACCTCATTAATCCAAATGTCACTTTGTGAGGAAGCATTCCCTGACTAACCTATACTAGATCAAGCCCCAGTACTATACATTTCATAGCATCCTATTCTTTATATCAATGTTCTATATTTGTATTTTTATTTAACTGCTCCTTAACAGCTCATCTAGATTGTAGTCTTCATGAGAGGAGGAGCTGTGTCTTTCTTACTGTTGAATCCCCAGTATACCGTCCTGTTCCTAAGACTTATCAATTGCTTAATTATTTTCTGATAGATGAATAAATATAAAAATGAGCCAATAATTTGATCAATATCTATTCTCTTTTGGGTCTTATTTTTGATGCAGCCAAAGCTCAATTACATCCCTGGCTATGTAAGCAACAGTCTTCCTTGTCCTCATTTTCTATTGAACCAATCACTTCTTTTGACTACTCTGATACTTGAGTTTCAATTTAATCTTTATTTTCAGATTCCTCAAACATTTTTGAGATTGTGTATTAAGTACTCCCTGCTATTCTTTGGAAGTCTGCATTCAGCTGGATATATCTTTCCTTTTCTCCTTTGCCTTTCACTTCTCTTCTTTTCTCAGCTATTTGTAAGGCCTCCTCAGACAATCATTTTGCCTTTATCATTTCTTTTTCTTGGGGATGGTTTTGATCACCATCTCCTGTACAATGTTACGAACGTCCATCCATAGTTCTTCAGGCACTCTGTCTATCAGATCTAATCCCTTGAATCTATTTGTCACTTCCACTGTGTAAGAGTAAGGGATTTGATTTAGATCATACATGAATGGTCTAGTGGTTTTCCTTTACTTTCTTCAATTTAAATTTGAATTTTGCAATAAGGAGTTCATGATCTGAGGCACAGTCCACTCCCAGTGTTTTTTCTGCTGACTGTATAGAGTTTTTTCATCTTCGGTTCCAAAGAATATAATCAATCTGATTTCAGTATTGACCATCTGGTGATGTCCACGTATAGAGTTGTCTCTTGTGTTGTTGGAAGAGGGTGTTTGCTATGATAAGTGTGAAATATCAATAACCTTAGATATGCAGATGTCCCCACCCTTATGGCAAAAAGTGAAGAGGAACTAAAGAGCCTCTTGATGAAAGTGAAAGAGGAGAGTGAAAAAGCTGGCTTAAAACTCAACATTCAAAAAACTAACATCATGGCATCTGGTCCCATCACTCCATGGCAAATAGATGGGGAAACAATGGAAACAGTGAGAGACTTTATTTTTTCATCTCAAAGATTACTGCAGATGGTGACTGCAGCCATGAAATTAAAAGACACTTGCTCCTTGGAAGAAAAACTATGACAAACCTAGACAGCATATGAAAAAGCAGACACATTACTTTGCCAACAAAGGTCTGTCTAGTCAAAGTTACAGTGTTTCCAGTATTCATGTATGGATGTGAGAGCTGGACTATAAAGAAAGCTGAGCACTGAAAAATTGATGCTTTTGAGTTGGAGAAGATTCTTGAGAATCCCTTGGACTTCAGGAGATCCAACCAGTCCACTCTAAAGGAAATCAGTCCTAAATACTCATTGGAAGGACTGATGCTGAGACTGAAACTCCAGTACCTTGGCCACCTGATATGAATAACTGACTCTTGGAAAAGACCTTGATGCTGGGCAAGATTGAAGGCAGGAGGAGAAGGGGATGACAGAGGATGAGATGGTTGGATGGCCTCACTGACTCGATGTGAGTTTGAGTAAGCTCCAGAAGTTGGTGATGGACAGGGAAGCTTGGCGTGCCCCGTTCCACAGGGTCACAGAGTTGGACACAACTGAGTGACTGAACTGAACTTATTAAGTATTCCACACTATATAACACTATATATATATAGTGGTATATATGATATATAGTGATATATATGATACTATTTCTTCAGATTTGAAGAAATTATAACTCAGTTCTTAGTGCTATCACAAGGTCGTTAAAAACTGAGAAAGATATTTTTCTGTTTGAAATGTCTTTTCTATGGTGGAACACATTTAAACAATAGGAAATGATGGTTAACCCTTTTTCTTCCCTCAGTTCCAGTGTCTCATCCTGTCCTCACCCTCAGGACTCCCAGGGTCCAGGCTGTGGTGGGGGATGTACTGGAAATTCACTGTGAATCCCAGAGAGGCTCTCCCCCCATCCAGTACCAGTTTTATCATGAAGATGTCGCCCTGGGGAATAGCTCAAGCCTCTCTGGAGGAGGAACATCCTTCCACCTCTCCCTGACCACAGAACATTCTGGAAACTACTCCTGTGAAGCTGACAATGGCTTGGGGGTCCAGCGTAGTGAGGCAGTGTCACTCAATGTCAGAGGTGAGTTGGTCCCGCCCACAAGCATCACAACCAGGGACTGTCTGTCTTCTCTCCCTGGCCTCCGAAATGGAGCTCCAGGACTACTGCTTGCTGGGTAACAGCCCAGCGTACTTCCTGCCCACAGAACCTCTAACTGAAGTCTGGGGTCCTTGCTGTGGTTACTGTTTAGGAGCCTTGACTTTCCCAACAGCAGTTAAATAAGTCTTCTTGAGTGTGATCAAACAACAAAAAAGCCTCAGTAAAAATGCAAATAAGGTTTTTAAGAACATAGGCTGCATTTTGATCTATGAATATGATACAAAAGGTAAACTAAAGAATTCTAATTATAGGTTTCTCTGCTCCAAAAATGTTGGGCCAGGTTTTTCTTTCATTGACTCCCGATGAACCTCTACTCTTGAACTTCTTTCACTACCAGGGATAAATGGCCTCACATATCTCCTTTAATCCTTAAGATGAAGCACTGAGTTATAAATGAGATCATTTTTTATCTTCAGTTTGCAGGAGAGGAAACTGAAGCTTAGAGAGGGGAAGTAATTAGCTTACAGACAGTTAACAATGGTAAAGCCAGGTTGAAAAACAAGCCTATCCAACTCTTAATGTAAATCTACATTATGACATCTCTCATCTTTTGATGAGATCTCATGCTTTAACATGACTTTTAAATAATTTATTATTTGAAAGAATGCATAAGCTTTTATTATAAAAAGAAATCAAATTGCACAAAAGGGACAATATGAAAAGTAAGGTTCTCTTTCTACCTGCATGCACACACTTTCATACCTACATGCTTCCAAGACATAACTTGTCTTGCAGGTGTATTTTTCTAGAAATATTAAAATATATTATAAAGGCATAGAAATTTTACAAGTAGAATCATACTACATGTATAGTTACGCAGCTTGCATTTTTTACTCAAAATTTTTTTTGGGGTATCTTTCATGTTTTACAAGTGAGTTGATTAGATTTTCTCTAGTTTTTAGCAACTGCAAAAAATCTACAACAGAAATATTTGTGCGAATATATTTGCAAATCCTTTTGTAAAATTACTTGTTTATTTATGTGTATTTGGCTGTGCTGGGTCTTTGTTGCTGTGCGTGGGCTATAGTTGCAGCAAGCTCGGGCTACTCTCTAGTTGCGGTGTGGGGGCTCTCATTGTGGTGGCCTGCCCTGTTGCAGAGCAAAGGCTCTAGGGCACACAGGCTTCAGTAGTTGTGGTGCACGGGCTCACTCACCCCATGGCATGTGGAACCTTTCCCAACCAGGGATCAAACCCACATCCTCTGTGCTAGCAGACAGATTCTCAGCCACTGTCATCACCAGGGAATCTCTCCTTTTCTAAACTGAAGTGTAATTATTTTACAATGATGTGTTAGTCATTTTTTTAATTTATTTATTTTTTGATTGAAGGATAATTTCTTTATAGAATTTTGTTATTTTCTGTCAAACCTCAGTTTGAATCAGCCATAGGTATACATATATCCCCTCCCTTTTGAACCTCCCTCCCAGCTCCCTCCCCACCCCACCCCTCTAGGTTGATGTAGAGCCCCTGTTTGAGTTTCCTGAACCATAGATCAAATTCCTGTTGGCTATTTATTTTATGTATGGTAATGTAAGTTTCCATGTTACTCTTTCCATTCATTTCACCCTCTCCTCTCCTCTCCCTATGTCCATAAGTCTGTTCTCTATGTCTGTTTCTCCATTGCTGCCCTGTAAATAAATTCTTCAGTACCATTTTTATAGATTATGGATATATGCATTAGAATACGATATTTATCTTTCTCTGTCTGACTTAATTCTCTCTGTGTAATAGGTTTTAGGTTCATCCACCTCATTAGAAATGACTCAAATGCTTTCCTTTTTATACTGAGTAATATTCCATTGTGTATATGTATAACAACTTCTTTATCCATTCATCTGTCGATGGACATCTAGGTTGCTTCCATGTTCTAGCTATTGTAAATAGTGCTGCAGTGAACAATGGGATACATATGTCTTTTTCAATTTTGATTTCCTCAGAATATATGCCTAGGAGTGGGATTGCTGGGTCATATGGTGGTTTTATTCCTAGTTTTTTTAGGGAGTCTCTATACCACCTTCCATAGTGTCTGTATCAATTTACATTCCCACCAACAGTGCAAGAGCATTCCCTTTTCTCCACAGCCTCTCCAGCATTTATTGTTTGTAGACTTTTGAAGGACGGTCATCCTGACTGGTGTGAGATGATATCTCATTGTAGTTTTGATTTGCATTTCTCTAATAGTGAGTGATGCTGAACATCTTTTCATGTGTTTGTTAGCCATCTATATGTCTTTGGAGAAATGTCTGTTTAGGTCTTTTCCCCACTTTTTAATTGGGTTAGTTGTTCTTCTGGTATTGAGTTGTATGAGCTGCTTGTATATTTTGGAAATTAATCCTTTGTCAGTTGTTTCATTTGCCATTATTTTCTCCTATTCTGAAGGTTGTCTTTTCACCTTGCTTAGAGTTTCCTTTGCTGTGCAAAAGCTTTTAAGTTTAATCAGGTCCCACTTGTTTACTTGTATTTTTATTTCCATTATTCTAGGAGGTGGGACCTTGCTTTGATTTATGTCACCGAGTCCTCTGCCTATGTTTTTCTCTAAGAGTTTTGTAGTTTCTGGTCTTACATTATGTCTGTAACCCACTTTGAGTTTATCTTTGTGTATGGTGTTAGGAAGTGTTCTCATTTCATTCTTTCACATGTAGCTGTCCAGTTTTCCCAGCACCATTTATTGAAGAGGCTGTCATCGCCCCATTGTATATTCTTGCCTCCTTTGTCAAAAAGGTACCCATAGGTGCATGAGTTTATTTCTAGGCTTTCTATCTTGTTCCATTGGCCTATATATTTTTTGTGTGCCAGTATCATATTATCTTGATGACTGTAGCTTTGTAGTATAATCTGAACTCAGGAAGCTTGATTCCACCAGCTCCATTCTTATTTCTCAAGACTGCTTTGACTATTCGGGGTCTTTTGTGTTTCCATATGAAGTGTGAAATTTTTTGTTCTAGTTCTGTGAAAAATGCCATTGGTAATTTAATAGGGATCTCATTGAATCTGTAGATTGCATTTGGTAGAATAGTCATTTTCACAATATTGATTCTTCCTACCCAGGTACATGGAATATCTCTCCATCTATTTATCCATATTTGATTTCTTTCATTAATGTCTTATAATTTTCTGTGTACAGTTCTTTTGTCTCCTTAGGTAAGTTTATCCCTAGATATTTAATTCTTCTTGTTGCAGTGCTGAATGGCATTGATTCCTTAATTTCTGTTTCTGATTTTTCATTGTTAGTGTATAGAAACATAAGTGATTTCTATGTATTGATTTTGTACCTTGAAACTTTGCTAAATTTACTGATTAGCTCTAGTAATTTTCTGATATTATCTTTAGGGTTTTCTATGTATGATATCATGTCATCTGCAAACAGTGAGAGCTTTACTTCTTCTTTTCTGATCTAGATTCCTTTCATTTCTTTTTCTTCTCTGATTGCTGTAGCTAGGACTTCCAGAACTATGTTGAATAATAGTGGTGAAAGTGAACACTCTTGTCTTGTTCCTGATATACTTGTCTTGTTCCTATATAGGGCGAATGTTTTCAGTTTTTCACCATTGAGAGTAATGTTTGCTGTAGGCTTATCATATATGGCTCTTACTGAGGTAGGTTTTTGCTATGCCCATTTTTTGAAGAATTTTGATCATAAATGGGTGCTGAATTTTGTCAAAGACTTTTTCTGCATCTACTGAGATTATCATATGGTTTTTTTCAATTTGTTAATATGGTGTATCACCTTGATTGATTTCCATATATTGAAGAATCCTTGCATCCCTGGAATAAACCTAACTTAATCATGGTGTATGAGCTTTGTGATGTGTTCCTGAATTCTGTTTGCTAAAATTTTGTTGAGTTTGAAATCTATGTTCATCAGTGATATTGGCCTGTAGTTTTCTTTTTTTGTGTTGTCTTTTTCTGGTTTTGGTATCAGGGTGATGGTGGCCTCATAGAATGAGCTTGGAAGTGTTCCTTCCTCTGCAAGATTTTGAAAGAATTTTAGAAGGATAGGCATTAGCTCTTCTCTAAATGTTTGATAGAATTCTCCTGTGAAGCCATCTGGTCCTGGGCTTTTGGGAGATTTTTGATCACAGCTTTAATTTCAGTACTTGTAATTGGGTTGTTCGTAATTTCTATTTTTTTCCTGGATCAGTCTTGGAAGATTGAACTTTTCTAAGAATCTGTCCATTTTTTCCAAGTTATACATTGTATTGCCATATGGTTGTTTGTAATTGTCTCTTATAATCCTTTGTATTTAATAATATTAAACTATTATAATTATCATATTATATTATAACAGTATATAATATATTTATATATTATAATATATATAATATAATATAATATAATTATATTATAATGTATTATAATCCTCTGCATTCTCTGTTGTAACCTCTACTTTTTCATTTCTAATTTTGTTGATTTGATTCTTCTCTCTTCTTTCTTGATGAGTCTGGCTAAAGATTTGTCAATTTTGTTTATCTTCTCAAAGAACCACCTTTTAGTTTTATTAATCTTTATTACTGTTTCTTTCATTTATTTTTCATTTATTTCTGCTCAGATATTTACGATTTCTTTCCTTCTACTAATTTTGGGGTTTCTTTGTTCTTCATTTTGCAGCTGTTTTAGGTGTTAAGTTAGGTTGTCTATTAGATGTTTTTCTTGTTTCTTGAGGTAGGATTGTATTGCTATAAACTTCCCTCTCAGAACAGCTTTTGCTGTACCCCATAGGTTTTGAGTTTTCATGTTTTCATTGTTATTTATTTCTAGAAATTTTTTGACTTCCCTTTTGATTTCTTCAATGACTTGTTGGTTATTTAGAAATGTATTGTTTAATCTCCATGTGTTTGTGTTTTTTACAGTTTTTTTTTTCTTGTAATTGAGATCTAGTCTCATAGTGTTGTGGTCAGAGAAGATACTTGATATGATTTCAATTTTCTTAAATTTACTGAAGTTTGATTTGTGACCCAGGATGTGGTCTATTCTGGAGAATGTTCCATGTGCACTTGAGAAGAAGGTGTACTCTTCTGCATTTGGACAGAATGTGTTGAAGATATCAATGAGACCAATATCATCTAATGTATCATTTAAGACTTGTGTTTCCTTATTAATTTTCTGTTTTGATGACCTGTCCATTGGTGTGAGTGGCGTGTTTAAGTCTCCTAGTATTATTGTGTTACTGTCAGTTTCTCCTTTTATATATATTAGTGTTTGTCTTATGTATCAAGGTGCTCCTATATTGGGTGCACATATATTTACAATTGTTATCTCTTCCTCTTGGATTGATCCCTTGATCATTAAGTAGTGCCCTTCCTTATCTCTTGTAATCTGCTTTGACTTAAGGTCTATGTTGTCTGATATGAGGATTGCTACTCAAGTTTTCTTTTGCTTCCCATTTGCATGGAATATATTTCTCCATCTTCTCACTTTCAGTGTGTAAGTGTCTTTAGGTCTGAAGTGGGTTTCTTGTAGACAGTATATATATGGGTCTTGTTTTTGTATCCATTCAGCCAGTCTGTGTCTTTTGGTTAGAGCATTTAATCCATTTACATTTAAAGTAATTATTGATATATATGTTCCTATCGCCATTTTCTTAATTGTTTGGGATTGGTTTTGTAGAACTTTTTCTTCTCACCTCCCTAGGATGCCCTCCAACACTGTGCTGGTCTCTGGACCTGCTCTGGGGGCAGCTTGGATTGTAATCTGGTCCTACTCCTGTGTGTTCTTGCCTCCAATGTCCACACCTATCAGAACTAGTGCATTTTCTTTTATGGGAGCTCTCAATGTCCTTTTATATATTCCATAGACACAGAGTCTGCCTAGTTGATCATGCGGATATAATCTGCAGCTTGTACAGCTGGTGGGAAGGTTTTGGGTCTTCTTCCTTAGCCACACTGCGCCTGGGTTTCAATTGTGGCTTTATTTCCACTTCTGATGTGGGTCGTCCACTGGAGTTTGTTCCTGAGGTTGCTCTCGAGGACTTGGGCCTGCCCCAGTGTGGGCTAGGGGTGGAGGTGGTGCAGCTGCTTGGGTCGCAGGGGTTCTGGCAGCACCAGGTACTCAGGGGAGTTGGCAACTAAGGCATCAGGAAATACAGTGCTCTAGAAGGGTATGGCAACAAGTATTGGCCAATACGTTCCAGTATTCTTGCCGGAGAACCCCCTGACAGAGAAGAGTTGGACATGACTGAAGCAACCCTGTGTGCATAGATGCAAGATTTTTTTTTTTTTTTTTTTGCCTATGGCAGTTCTGCCCCAGGGAGGTTTGCTCAGCTGCTTGTCCTGGGATCCTGGCAGCACCAAGTGTGTAGAGGACATGGACTGCCTCCACCACAGGAGTTATGGCCCTATCAGAGTCTGTTTTCAGGCTTATTGTAGCTGTCTATCAGAAGGCCTCTTTGACTGGTCTTTCTCCATAGCTCTGCCTGTTCAGGCACTTAGAGGGCTTCCTTGCCTGGGGTCCTTCTCTGTTGTTTGGTGTGTCTGACACATAGAGGGCCCCCCTTGACTGGGTTCCTACTCTGTAGATCAGTGCATCAGGCCCTTAAAGGGGCACCCTGGTTGGGGTCCTACTCTGTAGTTCAGTTCCTCAGGCATTTGATGGGCCAGCCTCTCTATTGTTTATGCTGGCATGTAGGAAGAGAAAGGGTATGGTGATGACTCCACCCCCTAAGTGTGACTCAGCAGTATAGCCTTGATTCCATGGCTGCCTGGCTTTCCTCCACAGGCATTTCCCACCACAATCTCCTCCCTCATATCCCCTCGATCCGTTTCTGCACAGTCAACAGCAGCCCTTGCCCTGGTATTGCTCCACAATCCCTACACTTCAGCTCCCAGCTACTGTGCCTTCCAGGGGACCTGTGTCCCTGTTTAGGGTATATATGGCTGTGGCAAGGACTGTCTGATTCTCATTCTATTTAGGCTGGCACAGATCAGCTGTTTCCTTCTCAGTCTTAAATGTTTCTCCTCTGACTAAGACATTGCCCCAGTGTGGGGATAGGACCCCTATTTCAGTTCTCCCATCTAAGAGGGCAGGTCCAGTCCTACTAACACTCCTGTCGTCCCCCCACCCCCACCCCCAGTTCCTTCATCCTACCGAATTTTGTGTGGTTCTACATATTCTTTTCTGCCGGTCAGGTATTCCTGTCCTCTCTCAGCTGGTGTTCTCCGTGCACTTCTGTGTCTGAAGGTGTATTTCTGATGTATCCGTGGAGAGAGATGTACTCCATGTCTGCCATCTTGTTCTCCCATGTTAGTCATGTTAGTAGCCCTAAAGAAAATAGTCTTATAAGTAGATTTGCTGGGTCAAAATTTAAGTGCATTTTCAATTTGGTCAATACTGCCAAATCTCCATTCAAGAAAGTGTCTCAAATATGCGTTCCCATCAAGAGCCTATCAAGGTGCCTGTTAATCCACAATTCCATCATAATTATCTGTGCTTTTATTAATCTTTTCCAATCTGATGAGTATTTTGTTTGTAAACAGTTAATCAGTAATGAGGAAGATAATATTTTTATATATTTATTGGCTATTTGAAGTTTCTAGTGGCTCATTGCCTTTTCACACTTTCCTGTTGGATATTTTTGTGCATTGAAAGCTGTTTGTGGATTCAGGTCATTAGCTTTGTCTGTCATACATGTTTTCAACCCATTTTCCTAGGTTGAGAACTGACTGTTATTATTTGTTTACATTATTTTTTGTTCATTTATAAATATGATGGTGATAGGGCCTTCTATTGACTTTTTGTTTTCCCCCAGTTCCAGTGTCTCGCCCTGTCCTCACCCTCAGGACCGTCAGGACCCAGGTTGTGGTGGGAGATGTATTAGAACTTCGCTGTGAGGCCCAGAGAGGCTCTCCCCCGATCCTGTACTGGTTTTATCACAATAATGTCACCCTGGAGACCAGCACGTCTCACTCTGGACAAGGAGTGTCCTTAAACCTGTTGCTGACTGCAGATCATTCTGGGACCTACTCCTGTAAGGCTGACAATGGCCTGGGTCCCCAGCACAGTGAGGCAGTGACACTTTCTGTCATGGGTAAGTTTTCCATGCCCAGGCTACAGGGCATGGAGGACAAAAAATGTTCTCCAAGGATGCTCTGTGTGCCCGCTCAATACTTGACCAGGGTGGTGCCTCTCAAGAACAGGTACACAAAGCTGGAAGCATTCCAAGTTGTTATTTTCAGAAGTGTTTCTGAGAGCATGTAATTTGGATGGGAAAGGAGAGCCAAAGAGGACCATTGAATTTAATGCTCATCAGTTAGTATCATCCATCCTGACCCCCAACCCTCGCATCAGCCACAGATATAATCTTCCCCACAAAGAGAAGAGCCATTTCCTGTGCCACATCTATACCTACTTAATCTTAAGAGTCCTGCTCCCCTTGGTTCATCCTCTCTCCCAGGCATCAGCTTCAGGGGTCAGGCAGTTCAAGACCACAAGCCTCTCCCTCTGGCTCATGCCTGGGGTCTCCCCCTCAGGGCTGACAGGGAGCAAAAGCAGCCTTATTGCCACCAGTGTCACCGGGGGGCTGCTCAGCATGATGGCCATTGCTGCCGTGGCAGTGCTGTTCTACTGCTGGCTCCTGAGAAAAGCAGGTGGGTGACTCCCTGGCTAACCTTCGCTTGAGTCCCTGTCCTTCCCATCTCTGCTCCTTTAGGCTCATGCTACCTTTGGAACCACCCCCAAGCTCTCAACAGCTCCTTTCTGCACAATTCAGCAGCTCCTACCTTCCCCTCTAGATCCTCCAGAATTTGTCTTCTTCAAATGCCAAGTTGCCAGAACAGCCCTTTTGGGTGGAAGTTACTTTTACAAGATGTAGTTTATCCAACGCGACAAATTGCAGTGTATCTCCCTCTCTACCCTTGAAAGACTCCCAGGGGACAGGGATAGAAGAAGAAAAACTCTGAGAAGTAGGAGCAAGAACAGAAATCAAATGAAATTTTGATAACTTATTAATTTTATAAATGTATGGTACTTTCATAGTAGATAAGTCTCTTTTCCCACATCCAGTTATTGACCGTTTTTCTTCACAAACTCCAGGTTAAACAATTATGGATTGTGGGCTACCGTTTTGCATTATAACTATAAATTTCTGGAAGCCAGGATCAGTAGTTTTTGCCCAATCTGCCACCTCCATTGCAAATAACAAAGCAGGGTTCACATTTTAGGGACAGTGACTCCTGGCAGGTTCTAGATGAGCCTCCTATGAGCTCTGCTGATAGGAAGACTTGTGAAGTCTTCCTTTTCCTGGACTCAATGCTTCTCTGCTTTTCTTTCAGGAAGGAAGCCTACATTTGATTCCTCCAGGTAAGGCCTGACTGTATTCCCATATGGTTAATGAAATGCCCGCTGGGTATAAAAATGAAATTGAATCTGGCTACTGCTAAGAACAGGGATTCCCTGGTGGCTCAGATGGTAAAGAATCTGCTCTCAATGTGGGAGACCTGGATTTTATCTCTGGATTGGGAAGAACCCCTGGAGAAGGAAATAGCTACCCTCTCCAGTATTCTTGCCTGGAGAATTTCAAGGACAGAGGAGCCTGACATGCTACAGTCCATGGGGTCTTAAAGAGTGGGACACGACTGAGGGACTAACACTTTTACTTTCACTGCTGAGAGCACAGTCACTGCTTCATGTCACTGAGATGGGTTATGTTAATTCCATGTTGCCACCTCCCTTGGGTTATCTAAAGGCAATTCCCCGGACTTTCTCACCCACCAATTTAGCTAAACAGACCTTTTTTTTTTTTTTTCTTTCATGCCTGCATGCTCAGTCGCGTCTGACTCTTTGCAACCCCATGGACTGTAACCCTCCAGACTCCTCTGTCCATGGACTTCTCCAGGCAAGGATACTGTCATTTCCTTCTCCATATTTTTTTTTTCTTTCAGCAAATAATTGCTTTTTATTTATAAACTTACATCCTTGGCCCACTGTTGCCTAGTTTGTATGAGTGATCACCATGACCACAGAATCCATCCATTTCCTAACATGCTCTAAGGTTAGTAAGCCTGGAAAGTTCTGATTAGGTCATGGCCAGCCCAGCCTAACCAATATCTGTTGTGATGACAGCCAAGAAGATGAAGTCACACAACTTGGCCATCCAGAGACACCTCTCTGCTAACAGGGGGTGGGGCCTGTGAAGGGGCTGCCACCTTGAATTCCCAAGGTTGACTTTAGGACCCACACCACAACTATTCCTGGGCAAGCTCATGGTAGCAACATCCAAACCACCCTGAGTTCCTCTGAGCCTTTCTAATTATGGGTTTCTCTGAGGTACCAATCTTTCTGAAAGTATAGACTTTGGAGCCAGGTTTGAATCTTGGTTCTTTCCTTTTCTAGTTACATAGTCTTCAGCAAGTCATCTGTTAGAACCTCAATTTTTCCCATCTATAAAATAGAGAAAAAAACAGAATCAATTTAATATTGCTATAGGTACTAGCACAGTGCTTGGTACATACCAGATACATACCATAAAGTCTGGATTAATATTATGATTTATAATTTAATAGTCCCTAACAATAGACTGTTTGTTATACACTCATCTATGTTTTCAGGCTTGGCAACTATCCTGTGATAAAGACTTGCTAACAGGGAATGATCCTTAGAACTACTTTTTTCAGGATTTCTGGGAAACATCAATGTTTCTATCTCATAGGAATCCTTCAGCCCCAGATCCCCAAGAGTCCACCTACCACAATGTACCAGGCTGGATAGAACTGCAACCAGTATACAGCAATGGTGAGGACTGAGGACCCTCCATTTGGGCAGGGACTCCAGGGTTGGTCTGGGAAGGGGTGGGACAGGAAATGAGGAAGGGGCAGTGCAGATGCTCAGAGGGCTCTGCTCCCTCTAGAGAATAAGCTATGACTGGGGGACAAAGAAGTAGCAAGACAAGGGGGCATGAATCTTAGAGTCCTCTCAAGTGTCAACTTCTCTCCAAGTAAATCCTAACAGAGGAGAAGTGGTGTACTCGGAAGTCTGGAGTGTGAAAAAGGAGAACAAAGTCACAGGTAAGACCCAAGGACCCTTGATTTTGGTGATTGATTGCTCTGTGTGACTCAGTCTCCACCCCTTCAGTAGGTCTGGGCTAACCAGACATAGAGATGCCCCTTGCGCTGGGTCACTGGACTTCTTGAGTTATGCCCACCTATATTCCTGTGATTAACCCAAGCTTATTGTGCAGAACTGCTTTCTCCATTCTCTATGGATGGCCTCAGCATCATCTGAGTAATGAAGCCACTGCCCTGGGCAGTCACTTAATTCCTCAGAGTTTCCATGTCCTGTCTGTGAAATGAGACAGGACTGTCTTCAATGCCTGTATCTATTTTTTACTGCTGCTGTGGCCAACAACCACAAGGGCTTAAACAATCAGTTCAGTTCAGTTCAATCGCTCAGTCATGTCTGACTCTTTGCAACCCCATGAATTGCAGCATGCCAGGCCTCCCTGTCCATCACCAACTCCTAGAGATTACTCAAACTCATGTCCATTGAGTCAGTGATGCCATCCAACCATCTCATCCTCTGTCGTCCCCCTTCTCCTCCTGCCCCCAATCCCTCCCAACATCAGGGTCTTTTTCCAATGGTCAACTCTTTGCATCAGGTGGCCAAAGTATTGAAATTTCAGCTTCAGCATCAGTCCTTCCAATGAACACCCAGGACTGATCTCCTTTAGGATGGGCTGGTTAGATCTCATTGCAGTCCAAAAGACTCCCAAGAGTCTTCTCACAGTTCAAAAGCATCAATTCTTCAGTGCTCGCTTTCTTCACAGTCCAACTCTCATATCCATACATGACCACTGAAAAAACCATAGCCGTGAATAGACAGACCTTTGTTGGCAAAATAATGTCTCTGCATTTTAATATGCTATCTAGGTGGGTCATAACTTTTCTTCCAAGGAGTAAACGTCTTTTAATTTCATGGCTGCAATTACCGTCTGCAGTGATTTTGGAGTCCCCCAAAATAAAGTCAGCCACTGTTTCCACTGTTTCCCCATCTATTTGCCATGAAGTGATAGGACCGGATGCCATGATCTTAGTTTTCTGAATGTTGAGCTTTACGCCAACTTTTTCACTCTCCTCTTTTGCTTTTATCAAGAGGCTTTTTAGTTCCTCTTCACTTTCTGCCATAATGGTGGTGTCATCTGCATATCTGAGGTTACTGATATTTCTCCCAGCAATTTTGATTCCAGCTTGTGCTTCTTCCAGCCCAGCATTTCTCATGATGTACGCCGCATAGAAGTTAAATAAGCAAGGTGACAATATATAGCCTTGACGTACTCCTTTTCTTATTTGGAACCGGTCTGTTGTTCCACATCCAGTTCTAACTGTTGCTCCCTGAGCTGCATACAGGTTTCTCAAGAGGCAGGTCAGGTGGTCTGGCATTCCCATCTCTTTCAGAATTTTCCACAGTTTATTGTGATCCACACAGTCGAAGGCTTTGGCATAGTCAATAAAGTAGAAATAGATGTTTTTCTGGAATTCTCTTGCTTTTTCAATGATCCAGCAGATGTTGGCAATTTGATCTCTGGCTCCTCTGCCTTTTCTAAAACCAGCTTGAACATCTGGAAGTTCATGGTTCATGTATTGTTGAAGCCTGGCTTGGAGAATTTTGAGCATTACTTTACTAGCATGTGATGTGAGTGCAATTGTGCAATAGTTTGAGCATTCTTTGGGATTGCCTTTCTCTGGGATTGGAATGAAAGGTGACATTTTCCAGTCCCGTGGCCACTGCTGAATTTTCCAAATTTGCTGGCATATTGAGTGCAGCACTTCCACAGCATCATCTTTCAGGATTTGAAATAGCTCAACTGGAATTCCATCACCTCCACTAGATTTGTTCGTGGTGATGCTTTCCAAGGCCCACTTGACTTCACATTCCAGGATGTCTGGCTCTAGGTGAGTGATCACACCATCATGATTATCTGGGTCATGAAGGTCTTTTTTGTACAGTTCTTCTGTGTATTCTTGCCACCTCTTCTTAATATCTTCTGCTTCTGTTGTTAGGTCCATACCATTTCTGCCCTTTATCAAACCCATCTTTGCATGAAATGTTCCCTTGGTATCTCTAATTTTCTTGAAGAGATCTCTAATCTTTCCCATTCTGTTGTTTTCCTCTATTTCTTTACATTTATCACTGAGAAAAGCTTTTTTTTTTTTTTTTTTTTCTGTCCTTGCTATTCTTTGGAACTCTGCATTCAAATGGGAATATCTTTCCTTTTCTCCTTTGCTTTTCACTTCTCTTCTTTTCACAGCTATTTGTAAGCCCTCCTCAGATAGCCGTTTTGCTTTTTTGCATTTCTTTTCCATGGGGATGGTCTTGATCCCTGTCTCCTGTACAATGTCATGAACCTCTGTCCATAGTTCATCAGGCACTCTATCAGATCTAGTCCCTTAAATCTATTTCTCACTTCCACTGTATAGTCATAAGGGATTTTATTTAGGTCGTACCTGAATGGTCTAGTGGTTTTCCCTACTTTCTTCAATTAATTCTGAATTTGGCAATAAGGAGTTCATGTTCTGAGCCATAGTCAGCTCCTGATCTTGTTTTTACTGACTGTGTAAAACTTCTCCATCTTTGGCTGCAAAGAATATAATCAATCTGATTTTGATGTTGACCATCTGGTGATGTCCATGTGTAGAGTCTTCTCTTGTGTTGTTGGAAGAGGGTGTTTGCTATTACGAGTGCATTCTCTTGGCAGAACTCTATTAGCCTTTGCCCTGCTTCATTCCATAATCCAAGGCCAAATTTACCTGTTACTCCAGGTGTTTCTTGACTTCCTATTTGGCAGGAGGAGAAGGGGACGACAGAGGATGAGATGGCTGGATGGCATCACCGACTTGATGGACATGTGTTTGAGTAAACTCCGTGAGTTTGTGATGGACAGGGAGGCCTGGCATGCTGCGATTCATGGGATCGCAGAGTAGGACACGACTGAGCAACTGAACTGTACTGAACTTTTGCATTCCAGTCCCCTATAATGAAAAGGACATCCTTTTTGGGTGTTAGTTCTAAAAGCTCTTGTAGGTCTTCATAGAACCATTCAACTTCAGCTTCTTCAGCATTACTGGCTGGGGCATAGCCTTAGATTACCATGATATTGAATGGTTTGCCTTGGAAAGGAACAGAGATCATTCTGTCATTTTTGAGATTGCATCCAAGTACTGCATTTTGGACTCTTTTGTTGACCATGATGACTACTCCATTTCTTCTAAGGGATTCCTGCCCACAGTAGGAGATATAACGGTCATCTGAGTTAAATTCTCCCATTCCAGTCTGTTTTAGTTCGCTGATTCCTAGAATGTCGACATTCACTCTTGCTATCTCCTGTTTGACCACTTCCGATTTGCTTTGATTCATAGACCTAACATTCTAGGTTCCTATGCAATATTGCTCTTTACAGCATAGGACCTTGCTTCTATCACCAGTCCCATCCACAACTGGGTATTGTTTTTGCTTTGGCTCCATCCCTTCATTCTTTCTGGAGTTACTTCTCCACTGATCTCCAGTAGCATATTGGGCACCTACAGACTTGGGGAGTTCCTCTTTTAGTATTCTATCATTTTGCCTTTTCATACTGTTCATGGGGTTCTCAAGGCAAGAATTCAGAAGTGGTTTGCCATTCCCTTTTCCAGTGGACCACATTCTGTCACACCTCTCCACCATGACCCGTCTGTCTTGGGTGGCCCCACATGGCATGGCTTAGTTTCATTGAGTTAGACAAGGCTGTGGTCCGTGCAATCAGATTGGCTAGTTTTCTGTGATTATGGTTTTAGTGTGTCTGCCCTCTGATGCCCTCTCACAACACCTACCCTTTTACTTGGGTTTCTCTTACCTTGGACATGGGGTATCTCTTCACGGCGGCTCCAGAGAAGCACAGCTGTTGCTCCTTATCTTGGACGAGGGGTATCTCCTCACCGCCATCCCTCCTGACCTTGAACATGGAGTAGCTCCTCTCGGCCCGCTGCAACCACGCAGCCACCACTCCTTGGATGGCTTAAACAATACTAGTTAATTATCTTAATGTGCTGTAAATCAGACACCTAACTCAGGTCTTACTGGGCTAAAATAAGTGTCCAAAGAGTTCCTTTCGGGAACCTCCAGGGAAGAATATATTTCCTTGCCTTTTCCAGCTTCTAAAGGATACCCCTTTCCATGGCTCATGGTTCCATCCCTCTGTCTTTAAAGCTAGCAATGTGGCATCTCTCTAACCATTCCTTCCATAGTCAGTGCTCCCTCTGATCACAGCTAGGAAAGGTTCTCAGATTTTAAAGTTCTCCTTAAAATCCCACCTGGATAATCTAGGAAAATCCCTCCATTTCAAGGTCCTTAATCTTAATCACATCTTCAAAAATCCCTTTCTCCATCTAGGGTCATACATTCACAGGTTCTAGGGGTCAGGACATGGACATCTTTGTGGGAAACATTATTCAGCTAACCACACTCTCTCAGAGGGTTATTGTGAGGACCAGATGAGGAAGCAGATGTAGAGATGCTATAGCAGCAACAGAATCTGAGCACCTTTTATGATGAGTCTATGATGGTTGTCTGGCTGCGTCATTATTTCTCCCTCCTGGTAGACGGTCTACAGTGAACAATCCCAGCCTGGCTTCTTCCTGCAGGCAAAAGAAAGAACAACCTTTGGGGCTATTCTAATTCTATTCTGAAAAAATCTGCCACATGATTTTAGCTATGCTGCTTCCCCACCCCCCCCCCACCCCTTTTTTTCAATCCCTGTTATATAAAATCAAATGACAAATGAACTGTATTTTGTTCTTCTCTTGGTTCAGTGGCCTCTTGACCTCTAACATGAATGAATTCATTCACACTTATAATCCCCTTTGATGAAAGTATTTCTATTATCCCCACTTCGCAGATGAGGGAATGGAGGCAGAGACCTTAAATGACCAGCCTGAAGTCACAGAACAGTTTGTCTCCAGAATTCAAGTGTTGGGCCAAGCTCTGCTTCTCAGGACAGTTCCAGGGAGCCTTAGAATTCACTCCAAGCTAAAAGACAAAGTCCTGCTTGATGAATGCCATATTTCTTTCCACCTTTAAGAAAATATAGTAATAATAATAGCAGCTTCTAGTATTATATCAACATGTGTTGAGCAGTTCTTCTGTGCCTGGTACAGTTCTGAGTACTATAAATAAATGTTAAAATGTATATGCCCTAAATATATACATACATATTTATAGTTTGTTTGTTAATAGCCTTCAGAATTGGACCGTCACACTGGATTGCTCAATGTATAACAGATATTAGAAATCACACACACACACAACCCTATAGATAGATATTATTATTCCCATCATGCAGATGAGACAACTAAAGTGGGAGATACTGAGTGACTTGTCCAAGGCTGCAGAGGTGGTACTGGAGGTCAGTTTAGGTGGTCTGGATCTGGAATCTGCTCCAAGCCAGCTGCTTCTCCATAACATGCGTGCATGCTCAGTCATGTCTGACTCTTAGTGATTCCATGGTCTGTAACCCACCTGGCTTCTCTGTCCATGGGGTTCTCATGGCAAGAATACTGGAGTGGGTCGCCATTTCCTCCTCCAGGGGATCTTCCTGATCCAGGGATAGAACCCAAATCTACGTTTGCAGGTGGCTTCTTTACCACTGAACCACATGGGCAGACCCTCTTCATAACATCTATTATTAATCTATGATCAAAGCATAAGCAAGATAAAAGTAGAATTCTTCCTTTTGAGAGCCCCTGGGGGAGCTCCTCATGGGGAACAAAGAGTGTAGCGATGCTGCGGAGAGAGCTGGTGGAAGCTGTGAGGCTGAGAGTCTTAGTAAAGTTTCAGTGGCTGTGCAGGCCCCATGGAGAAGGCTGTGGCTGGGCTGATGGCTTGGGTACAAGTGGAGAATTGAGTTCACAGTTGAATGCTTCCCTTCTTTCCACAGCGGCCTCTGAACCAGAGCTTTTCAAGAACACGGTGAGTCCCAGGACCTGTGCACCCTCCCGTCTCAGGCCCACTGGTCTCCTGCCCTCACCTGTGTGCTCTTTCCCCCAGGATTCCTGTGTCATCTACTCCCAGGTGAAGGGCGCTTCCACCGCAGCCTCTAAGCCCCAGTTCTTGGATCCATTCACTCCTCACAGATGAGTCCACACAACTCCAGATTGTGTGGGAAGATTTAAGCCACCCCAGGCCACACCCAGCAGCCAGGGCCCCAAGTGCCCACACCTTCGTCTGAACAAAACACGGGGCCCCAAGGGACTCCTGTCTACTTCCAAATTGACAGCCTTGCCACGCATCCCAAGCAGCATATTGTTCCCAACCCAGGGCCCATGATGTTGCCTGGCTTCCTTATTGTGCTTGAGCTTCACACATATCCCCACTACTCCTCCATGAGGACGACACCTGAGCTCTGCCATGAATACAACCTGCCCTCAGTCAATGCTTTTCTCAGTTGCCATCAGTCTGGTATGGCTATGGTGGGCTCTGCCAAATGGGATAGCACACACCCATGGAGATGTGTACACTGGGTTTGTTATAGACCTCTCCATGGTGGGACTGCATTCCATACTCACCTGTCTGTCTGAAACTCTAAGCTCAGCATCTGGCACCAGGATAACTTCTCTCCTGCACATGTAACAATATCTACCTGTCCAAGTAAGTGGATTTCGCACACTAGGACCTCGATCCTTCCCATCCTGCCAGAAGGAACCCGGCACAGTCATGGCCAGGAGGACCAGAGATGCAGATAGGATACACATTGAAATATAGGAATGAATGGATATTCATAGAAATATTTGAATGAATGAATGAACAAATGAGGAAGATATTATGGATCATTATGATGTATTCTTACCCTCAAACTGGCATCTGATACAGTGTGCTTCCTAGGAAATCCAAGAAATAGGAAATAAATTCAGAGAAGGAGTTTGGGTGAGGAGAAATCTGTTCAGAAAGCAAGAAGGCTTCTCAAACTTCAAAGTGCTTATGGGTCACCTGGGGATCGCATATTCACAGATTCTTTTTTTTTTTTTTCACAGATTCTTATTCACATTTACAGATTCTTATTCATATTCACAGATTATTATTCAGTGGGCCTGGGTGGAGGCTAAGACCCTGTATCTATAACAAGCTCCCATGTAATGTTGATGCTTACTGATCCTACGAGTCTACTAATCCCGGGAGCCTACCAAGTACCCAGACCCTGTAGGTTTTGGCAGAGGTTCATGGAGAAGCAGTGAGGGCTCTGTCTGTCTATTGCCCAACTCCATGGGGGCCACTGATACAGCTCACATGATTCCTGCACTGTTCTTCCACCAGAACACCATCAGCTGTTATTACTAAAAGAACTTCTCTTCTACACGCTGGGATGCATCAGTCACCCTGGGTCCAGGAAAAAGTAACTGTCACTATCTTTGTTTCCTCACCTTGGGCCTCATATTTTTCCCATAAAGGGATTGAATACACTGTGAATAAATACACCCCTTAGTTTTCTCCATTCAAAGTTGATCTGTCTCACTTCTGAGCCATGGGATGTTTTGTTCCATTTTTATGATGCCCATCACACCTTATCTTGACCTCCACCCTCCAGTGGATTGTACAGAGGGAATCATTTCCAAGTCCCATTGCCTAAAATAAAACTCTTCTCAAGGAGTTTATGATCTTTCTCCGCCCAGTGCTGCCCACTTCCCTCCAGGCTTCCCACAATTGTTGTTCTCCACACCCTATTCTCAGTCACAGGGTGATCTTCCCCATTTTCTAATATAGACTCTTTGTACTTCCTCCATAGAAGGGCTTTTCTGTCACTTGCATATCATGGAATCCTGTTCATTCACAAGACCCAAGTCAAGTGTCAGCCCTTCCTAGGAGTGATCTGTCTTTGGGATCTTATAGCACTTTTGGGGGGGCAAGGGGGGCCACATTGTTTTTTTAACTGAATGATATTTGCTTCACAGAATTTTGTGGTTTTCTGTCATACATCAACAAGAATCAGTCATAGCTACATCCATCTTCCCTCCTTCCTGAACCTCCCTCCTATCTCCCTCCCCATCCCTTCCTTATGGATTGTCACAGAGCCCCTGTTTGAGTCCATATAATAGAGCCTATTATATGGAGTGAGGTAAGTCAGAAAGAGAAATATAAATATCATATACTGATGCACATACATGGAATCTAGAAAAATGGTACTGATGAATTTATTTTCAGGGCAGCAGTGGAGAAACAGACATAGAAAACAGACCTCAGGACACAGCGGGAGGGGAGCAGGGAGAGGGTGAGATGTATGGAGGGGGTAACATGGAAATTTATAATACCATATGTGAGACAGCCAATAGGGATTTGCCATACAACTTAGAGAACCCATAGCACTTTTATACAGTGAGGCTTGGAATCACTAATGGTTGATGTTTGAAGGGAACTTAGTTTAATCTAAACCACTTCTCTAACTTTGTGGTTGGAAGCTGAGAACCAGAGAGGAAGTGTAACTAGCTGAAAATTAAGCAACCAGTTAGTGGCAAAGCGCACACTAAACTAAACTAAACCCAGGAAAGTGCTCTTTCCTCTACATGGTTCCTCTGCTACAAAGACATGTGCATTTTTGAGTCATCAAGACTGAGTTCCTTAAAAGCAAAGCCCAGGCGGCCAGCATGGTGCCTGGTGTTCAACTGATGCTCCATGAATGGTTGTCAAATTGGATGTCTATCAAATCCCCTGACAAACAAACATCACCTCCACAAATTCATCTATAACCCAGAGAAGTGCATACATGTCCTTCAACCTCAGAGCTTTTATATATAAAATATATATATATGTATATATAATATATATATAATGTAAATATAATATATATATAATCTCAGTAAAAATCACTGTTATGATATCCATCTATCAGTTTGAGATGAATGCTGTGTTTTGTTCAAAACCTAGGTGACCTGCAGGTATCTCAAACATGACATAAAACCCAGTCTGTTGTCGCCATGAAATCTGCTCTCCTTCCTGTGTTCTCTTTCTTCCTTCCTCCCCTCCTCTCTTCCTTTTCTTCCTTCTCTCCTTCCCTGTCTCTTCCTCCCCGCTCCTCCCTTTCCCTTCTCTTCCTTCCTTTCCCTTCTTCTTTTGCTTTTTCTTTGTCTCCTCTCTGCCCTCCTCTCTCTGTGTCTTCCATCTTCTTTTCCTAGTTGTAGATAGCACTCTAGTCACCCAAGACAGAAGATGCATAGCCATCTCTGAGTCTCTACAATGAATTGGTCACCCAAGCCAGTTCAGTCAACTTTCTTTCCTTGGACACACCACATAGCATGCAGGATCCTAGGCCCCCAATGAGGAATCAAATCCTGGGGCGGCCTGAAATAGAAGCACGGAGTCTTAATCACTGGACCACCATGGAATTCCTAGTCAATTTTATTTTTGAAATATCTCCCAAATCACATCTTCCTTTTCGTGTCCACCCCCACTGCCTTAGTACATGCCCTTGTCACCTACCACCAGGACTGCATAGTAGTCTCACAAGCACTTTCTCCACTTCCACATTCCCTCCTTGCACAACTACTCCCAACAGATGTGCCAGGAAGCCCTCCCAACAGAACTGTTAGTATGATCTTTCTAAAATCCAGCTCTAGTTATTACTCTGCTTGAACTCCTTCAGTTATTCAGAGTTCAGGCTCCATCATGGGGCATAAGGCTCTTCCTGACCTAGATCCAACTTACATTTACAGCTCTATCTCCCAATATTTCCTTTAGCAGACAAGAACACATACCATGTATTCCTGCCACACAAACTTCTTTCCATTTCCTACACACACCACCTTCTTTAAAGTAGCCTTAACTTTCCCCCCTTTTTTGTTCTATCAGACTCACTCATCAAATGTCACCTCTCAGTGAGGCCTCATTTCTCTCAATGGGCTTCCATAACCTTTGGCATCTATGTTTCTTATACTTCTTACAAAAGTGTGTGTGTGTGTGTGTGTGTGTGTGTGTGTGTACTCCTCTCCCCAGACTATTTAAAGCCTGTCTAGAGTTGAGTATTACAGCTAGATCTAGTTTATAACCCTCCCATCATCCTCACATCAGCCCCAGAACACAACACAGGGCCTGGTGAATCATAGAGACTCAATTTACAGTGAATAAATGAATGTGCAACAGTATTGAATGCACTTTCCCTATTTTCTTCAGAATAACACCTAAAGCCTCAAAGCTGAGCTCAAAAGTTGATAGCAACTCACATGTGCTGCAGAGGAACTTTTGACACAATCCCACAGAATTGACTCGGAAGTGGCTGCATGACTCTTGAGCACCTCTCTGGCTTCTCACACCTCCTCTAGCAGCTTTTGGTCAGAGTTCTTGAAATGGGTGATGGGGGAGGAGATGGTGGTTGGTGAGGAGCAATGGGCATTTTACTTTCCCTCCCCACTCTAGCCAGGAGACGGTAGGACTCCTAGATAATGGCTTAAGGAAGGGAAGACTACCCCTCACCTCACCACTCAAGGAGAACTGTTGATCCTCAGGCAGAGAGAGAGAGCGTTTAAGAGATCTTGACATGAGTGCCCTGGGGCTTGGGGATGTTAGAGAGCACACTTTATTTTCCACTCTTGTAGTTTCCTCTCATGGGAAGAGAGTTCTATTAGCATCACACTTCTGGCCTCCAGTGATTTTAGAAGGAGAGCATAGTCCAGCCCTTTTGTCTTCTTTTTTTCACAGCCAAGAGCTACCCACAGGATTGCATGTTCCTCTCTGTTCTAAATTCTAAAGGGTCTGCCTCTACAATGGGATACTGACGGTTTCACAGGCATAACCCTGACCTCAGTGTTTGGCACAGGAAGCTTCAAACCTTAAGAAGCAAAATAGAGAATTCAGGGAAGCCAAATGCACAGCAAGAGAAGAAGGCTTCTGTTCCAGGCAGGGAAGACAGCTCTATGCTTTGGTGGTGTTTACCAGATATAGACCATGTGGGTTTTTTACTGTGGTTTTGTTTTTATGACAATTTTTGGAGCTGAGTTGGCTTTCAGGGGCTGAACTCGAGAGAGGAGTTCTAAGCCTCAGACTGCGTTGTTTGGTGGCAGGTCACTAGAACTTGGGCAAAGTATTGACCAAGGCCTGTAGGGCTGGGAATGTGCACATTGACCATTAAGCTACGGTGAGCAAGTGCACAGGCTCTTCTGGTTGCAGTGGCCCCAGACATAGCTTGCACTATTCCTGTGGTTGTGAATTCAGGCAGCTGCTTCTGCTGGTCAAAGGTTCCAGTTCCTTCTGGCATTTGGGGGCACAACCTCTCTCATACACATGCCATGAACCTTTCCTTTATAGTCTAGGGCTTCCAATCAGGCTGAAGTGCAAATGTGCAGAGAAGTTGATTCTGATAATGGGATATTGGAAGCAATGGAAAGATTTTGCTCCTTTTCTCCTCTCCACAGTCCCCTGCCTAAATGCACCATTCAGAGATGCAAAGCTTTATTTACATAACTTCTTTGAGGGCTCCCTGAGTGAACAAGCAATTGGTTTGTTGCAAAACTGTGGCAGGTTTGGGGTGCATGCATGCCAAACTGCTTCAGTTGTGTCCAATTCTTTCCCATCCTATGGACTGTAGCCAGCCAGGCCCCTCTGTTGATGGGAGTCTCCAGGCAAGAATACTAAAGTGGGTTGCCATGCCCTTCTCCAGGGGATCTTCCCAACCTGAGGATCAAACCTGTCTCTTAGGTCTCCTGCATTGGCAAGCAGGTTTTGTTTTTTAGTTTTTTTTTTTTTAAACCACTAGCACCACCTGGAAATCCCAAGTTAGGGCTACATAATCTTAAATGTGTTCTTTCCCAGCCTCTCTCCTATCCCATTTCCCTCCTGCTTCCCTGAGATTATTCTCACCCACAGTGTGTTAGCTCATGAGCTTCTGCTTTAGGCTACCTTCTAGATGAAAGTCAAGGGCCCAGCAAAGCTAGCAGCCTGGAAAAGGGGCTCATTTTTCCTTGAATTGAATGGTTTTTCTGAACAGCTATGGCTGTGGCCAAGATTCAGTCATAAAACAGAATATTTTCATTCAAGGCCTTTGGTGTATTGAAAGCCAGGGCAGTCTTTTCTGCTTTCAAAGCAGTGGCAGCTGTTTATTTCCATGTGTGTCACAGAGCTTTGCAAGCTGTTCAACATTAGGGCCTTGCCAAGATAGGCAGGGCTGGGTCTGCTGGTGTAACTGCAGATTAGCGTTTTGACAAGGACACCAAACACTGGAGACATGAGCCTGAACTACAGCCCTGTGCTGCCTTACAGCGTACAAGGGAGGACGTTTGTCTCCATTACAGAACTTCAACTAATGCAAAGACAGAACAAGGGGAACGTGTCCCTGGGAGCCAGGGTTTTAGGCCCAGCTGCAAATTCAGATATGACAACAGCAAGAACAACTCAGGACTAAAGGAAAAGATCTGCTCGCTGTCTCTGATTTTGGGGCCACAGACCCAACACTGTTCACGCTCAGTGCAGCTCTGAGAAGGCGGTGCTACCAGGCTCTAAAAAGGAAATTTTAAAATTCTTCTGTGGAAAAGAAAGATGTCTCTTAGGTGAATTTCTACCCCTTTCCCAGGATGGTGAATTCATAGTTGCCAACAAACCTTAAGATTTCTTCCATTTTAGTTTTGTGGTAGGTCACAAATTATAGACTCTAAACTTTATAAAGATGTAATTCTGGTGAATCTTTTCCATCTACCCTCCATGATTCAGACACCAGTCTCTTTGGCAATGCTAAAAGCTAGACTCTTGGGACCCAATTATGTTGGGATAAATGTTTTAGGACCTTGATATTAGCTTCTTTTCTAAAGTTAGTAAATGTAGGGTTAGTGCTAAGATATTCTGACCTATCCAGCCTCGGCAGGATCCAGGGGATACCCTCAGGATGAACGGCGTTTGCGAGAGATAGAAGACACATGAGACCAGCCTTGATAGGGCCAAGTCCGCGAGGGAGAGAGAGAGAGAGAGAGACAGAGAGAGAGAGAGACAGAGAGACAGAGAGAGAGAGAGAGAGAGAGAGAGAGAGAGAGAGAGAGAGAGAGAGAGAGAGAGAGAATGACCAGACGGGGGTGTTTGCAGGGTCTGGCATAGTCTGGCAATGCTTTATTTTTTACCATAGCTTTTATACCCTAAGTTAGTACATTTCTAAGGGGATGATAGTTTAACATTACGTCAGCTTGTCCTTCACAAAACCAGGGTGTTTTCTGCATACTTCTTTGTTTATGAGGGTCTTGTACATTATTTTCTGGCCTTGGGGCCTATTAACATTTTATGCAGGTCAGGTGAATGTAAACCTATTTTCCGTTTCTATGGTGAACTTAACTGAAAGGTAGCAGTCTCATAAGGCAACAGTACAGAGTGGAAGTATAACCTCGTTAATACAAAAATTAATCCTTCTGCAGAAGTTGTCAGTTGTGTTTATCTAAGAAGTTTACCCCACACTGACTCTGGGATTTTGGTGAGGCAGCTTCTGCCTAGCACTCTTGGCTGACAATTAACAACCATCTCATTGTTACCACACTAGGGCTAAGTTCTTATCTCTCTAGATCTTTAACTATATTAACAGTGGTTTCTATAACACAACCTTAGCACATTAAAAGCAAAAACACAGCAAGCAAAACACAGCAAGCAAACGTCAACCCAATAAACACTTTTATAATAATTTTTTCTTATATTTTCTAATAAAACTCCTTCACCCCTAAAATGCTCTATGTCTATTAGGGCTTTTATATAATCAGATTCTTTATGCTATTTTATGATTAAAATACTATAAGCAATCATGCATATTAGTACCAAGGGCATAAATGCATTTGGCTAACAAACTACCAGCAAAGGATCTTAAATTAAAACACTCCTTTCACCCTAAATAATCTCATAAAATACCACCACCCAAAAAACTTATAGCTTAAAGTTCTAAATTGATTCTTATTTGGAAAGAAATCTGGGAAGGCCTTCTGCCTATGTTACAGAAATTAGGGAGTAATCTATTAAAGCAAGCATCAGAAGAACAGATACTATCTTTAAGGTGAGTGCCGGGGGCAGCTTTGGGGCAGCTTTTCGGAATCCCTGAAAACCGGATCCGCCTTGCCCGTCAGGCTTTCTCCCCATGACCTTGTCATGGGTAGGATCTCATGTGCTGGCTCACGGCACTATTAACTCTCTGGATTCTTTTAAATCATGTAGTTGTCCACTCTGGCTGCTGTAAAAAAAACACCATAGACAGAGTAGCTTATGAACAGCAGAAATTTATTTCTTAGGGTGCTAGAATCTGTGAAATCCACAATCAAGGTGCTGGCAGATTTAGTATCTGGTGAGCATTTGCTTTTTTGGTACTTAAATGTGTCTTCACATGGAAGAAAGGGTAAAAGGAGCTCCTGGGGTCTTTTCATAAGGGCATTAATCCCCTTCATGAGGGTCTCTGCCTGCATGACCTACTCACCTACCAAAGGCCCTCACCTCCTAATACTATTATATTGAGGATTAGGTTTCAACATACAAATTTGGAGGGGTCATAAGCATTCAGTATATAGAAAATTGTAAGGTGCGTAATCTATGAGTTTGCCTTTGGATAATTGAAGCATGAAAAATAATATTAGTAATAATAAGTGATAACACATTAAGCTTTAAAAGAATGTATGAGATAATTATTCTCAAAAGAAAAAAAGAGCAGGCAAAAGTTCTTATTTACAGAAGACAACAAATAATAAATATAGAAGGAATGCTGACATTAGGAAATCACCACTTTGCAATCTGCTGCTGCTGCTGCAAAGTCGCATCAGTCGTGTCCGACTCTGTGCGACCCCATAGACGGCAGCCCACCAGGCTCCCCTGTCCCTGGGATTCTCCAGGCAAGAACACTGGAGTGGGTTGCCATTTCCTTCTCCAATGCATGAAAGTGGAAAGTGAAAGTGAAGTCGCTCGGTCGTGTCTGACTCTTAGCGACCCCATGACTGCAGCCTACCAGGCTCCTCTGTCCATGGGATTCTCCAGGCAAGAACAATGCCATGGTAACAATACACTCAGGCAAGGATCACCCATGGATGTTAAAATTATTGGATGAGAGGCTGCTAGGAAAAAAAGAGATCCACATGGTCTCAATTCATCTCTATCCACAGTACTTGCTAATCAAAAGGGGAAATTTACCTTTGCAATGGAGAGATCTGGCAGGGCCAGTCTTCACTAAGTGATCAAATGTGGCATCATTAGTAATGGGGGACACTGACCCTGGGTGATCTCTAATGTGGTGCAATGGGAAGTCCAGTCTCCCTTTCACAGAGCTGTTATCAAAGGAGCTGACCGAGAACCCACGTGAGGAGACAAATTCAGAATATGGGCCGTTTTGAGAGAGATTCCTCAAAACTGCCAGTGTCACAAAAGATAAAACAAAAGGGCAGTGAGACCAAGGGAGACTGAAGAGACATGACAACCTCATAGGAACCTTGATTGGATTCTGGATCCCCAAAAAAAGCCATAGGAGAAATTATGGAAAATTGAACATGAGCTATACATTATTGATAATATTGAATCAATAACCTAATATTATTGTGTAAATATTTTTAAAAATATTTTAAATGCTTTCAAATGATTCATGTGAAAGAAAGAAAGAGCACAAATGTGGCAAAAAAACTTAATTGTTCTTTATCTTTATGGTGAAACAGATCACCAGCCCAGGTGGGATGCATGAGACAAGTGCTCCGGCCTGGTGCACTGGGAAGACCCAGAGGAATCGGGTGGAGAGGGAGGTGGGAGGGGGGATCGGGATTGGGAATACATGTAAATCCATGGCTGATTCATATCAATGTATGACAAAACCCACTGGGAAAAAAAAAAGTAAAAAAAAAAAAAAACTTAATTGGTGAATGCAGAGAGAGCATACAGATTTTCATTGTAATTTTCATTCTCTTTTCCAGCTTTTCTGAGTTTTGAAAACTTAAAACTTTTAAAATAAAGCAGGTAGGGGAGAAACACCTCAGACACTGGGCATCAAACTGATCGGTGCCCTGAGGTGCTGAAAGAACTGCACCCAGCCCTGTGTGTGATCATTTCCCACTACTGGGGTCTTGAGAATCCTGTTTGTTTCAGGCACTAAGACACCTTGGCCAAGGATAAAGCCACATAGGACATCAGGGACGATGACTGAGGCTTTTCATTTAAAATATTTTACTTTAGAATCCTTGAGAATTTAATTTTTGAACTGCATTTCTTTCCCGAGCACGTCCTAATGGGATGGAGTTTGTTTTCAACATCAGAGTATCTTTGTGTTGGCATGTTATGACTGGAGAAGTAAATATCATCAGACCTCACTGCAGAACCTCTGATAGATGGTTAGGAAACATAGATGAGATAGCTAGTGATGGGTAATAGAGAAGAAACTCTCAGCGTCAGGTGAGCATGAGCTGGAGTGGACTTTCATTAGTCACTGTTCTGACCCATTTTGGAGCTCTCTATAAAACCCAAACTTCCCAGCTCTGTTCCCAGGAGGCTACACAGAGATGGAATATTTGGTTTGGGGATACAGTCTCACATAGATGGGATCAGTAGATATTTTTTCTGTTGCCCACACCTGTACCTGACCACAGGCTTAATAGATAACAACAGTGAGCTGAACAAAAATCTAGTGAGCTTTAAGATTTTCCCTGCTGCTAAGTCACTTCAGTCGTGTCCGACTCTGTGCGACCCCATCCCTGGGATTCTCCAGGCAAGAACACTGGAGTGGATTGCCATTTCCTTCTCCAATGCATAAAAATGAAAAGTGAAAGTGAAGATTTTCCTTAAACACTCCCTATTCTTCCCCAGTTAGTGGATGATGGCCATTTGTCCACATGTCTTCACTGACAAGTCTATTCTATCCAAATTCTAGGCATGGGATTTGTTCCCTGTTTTCTTCCTCTCTACCCAGGACCAGTGTGAGCCTGTAATCTAAATTAGTGTGTCTTCTCTGAGGACTGAAACTTTCCTTCAGGTGGCCTGTCTCAAGTTCCAGCCTGGGGAGAGGTAGTTAGCCACCCCATTTGGTTCTCATGCTTCAGTTTTATTAATAATTGCATTAAGATTCTCCAGAGAAACAGAGCTTATAGTAGATCTATCTATCTACTATCTATCTATCTAGAAGAGGGACTGATTTATTATAAGGAATTGGCTCATGCAATTATGGAAGCTGACAAGTCCCCAGTTTGCCAAATGCAAATCTGGGGAACCAGAAGAGCTGATGGTATAATTCCAGTCCCAAAGCCAAAAGGTTAGAGACCTAGGAAGAGCCAATATTTCAGTTTGAGTCCAAAATTGGAGAAAAGTGGATGTCCCTGCTAGTTAGGCAGGAGAAATTCTCTCTCACTTGGAAGAGGGCCTGCTTTTTTGTTTTTTCCAGCTTTCAACTGATTGATGAGGTCCACCCATATTAAAAAGGACAGTCTGCTTTACTCAGCTGGCCAATTCAGATGCTAATTTCATTCAAAAACACCTTTACAGACATACCTAGAATAATATTTGTACAACTGTCTAGGTACCACATGGCCCAATCAAGTTGTATTTAAAATTTATCATCATCAACATAAAAGCGGTCTACAGGCACCAATGTATGTTTTGGTTTTCTTCTTAATTGGTTCAGATCTCTGACAGGGAAGAGTAGTGTTTCTTTGGGGGTGGGGGTGGGGTAACCTCAAAGAGGAGAGGTACCTGCCTGGCCCCCCTCACTTTGGTGATTAAAAGAATGCTAAGCATTTCAAAGATACACTGGCTTTCTCTTTCTGTTTTTGTCCTTTGTCCCTTCTCAAGGTCAATCTTTCTCTTTGATATCTGGCTGACTCAAACAAAATCTCCTGATTTAACTTCTATGTCAACTAGACAACCTTGCTGTCTTTCCCCTCTTCTGATCTCCTCTGATCAATACTACCCAGTCAGCAGAGATCTAACTCATAAAAATAGTTGCTATTTATTGAAGAGTTAATAAATATAAGGCAGCATGCTAGGCATTATGCTAGATATGGAAGCAACCTAGATGTCTATGGATAAAGATGAGGTACATATATACAATGGAATATCAGTCAGACATAAAAAGGATGAAATAATGCCATTTACAGTAACATGGATGGTCCTAGAGATTATCTTACTAAGTGAAGTAAATCAGACAAAGACAAATATAATATATTATGCTTATGTGGAATCTAAACAAAATGACACAAATGAAATTATGTACAAAACAGAAATAGATGCACAGATAGAAAACAAACTTATGGTTACCAAAGAGGAAAGGGTATGGGGGAAGGATAAATTAGGAAATTGGAATAAACATATACATACTGTTATATATAAAATAGATAACCAACAAGGATTTACAAAGCAGCACAGGAAAATATATTCAATGTTTTGTACTAAGCTATAAGGGAAAACAATCTGAAAAAGAATATATATGTATAACTGAATGGGTTCTCCAGGCATGAATACTGGAATGAGTTGCCATGCCTTCCTCCAGGGGATCTTCCCAACCCAAGGATCGAACCTGAATTGCTTATGTCTCCGGCATTGCAGGCAGATTCTTTACCACTAGTGCCACCTGGGAAACCCCTTACATATAATATATATATATTCTTTGGAACTCTGCATTCAAATGGGAATATCTTTCCTTTTCTCCTTTGCTTTTCGCTTCTCTTCTTTTCACAGCTAATTGTAAGGCCTCCTCAGACAACCATTTTGCCTTTTTGCATTTCTTTTCCATGGGGATGGTCTTGATCCCTGTCTCCTGTACAATGTCACGAATCTCCGTCCATAGTTGATCAGGTGCTCTGTCTATCAGATCTAGTGCCTTAAATCTATTTCTCACTTCCACTGTATGGAAGGGATTTGATTTAGGTCATACCTGAATGGTCTAGTGGTTTTCCCTACTTTCTTCAGTGTAATTCTGAATTTGGCAATGAGGAGTTCATGATCTGAGCCACAGTCAGCTCCCAGTCTTGTCTTTGCTGACTGTATAGAGCTTCTCCTTCTTTGGCTGCAAAAAATATAATCAATCTGATTTCAGTGTTGACCATCTGGTGATGTCCATGTGTAGAGTCTTCTCTTGTGTTGTTGGAAGTGGGTGTTTGCTATGACCAGTACATTCTCTTGGCAGAACTCTATTAGCCTTTGCCCTGCTTCATTATGTACTCCAAGGCCAAATTTGCCTGTTACTCCAGGTGTTTCTTGACTTCCTACTTTTGCATTCCAGTCCCCTATAATGAAAAGGACATCTTTTTTTTTTTTTTGGTGTTAGTTCTAAAAGTTCTTGTAGGTCTTCATAGAACCGTTCAACTTCAGCTTCTTCAGCATTACTGGTTGGGGCATAGGCTTGGATTACCGTGATATTGAATGGTTTGCCTTGGAAAGGAACAGAGATCATTCTGTCATTTTTGAGATTGCATCCAAGTACTGCATTTTGGACTCTTTTGTTGACTATGATGGCTACTCCATTTCTTCTAAGGGATTCCTGATCACAGTAATAGATATAGTGGTCATCTGAGTTAAATTCACCCATTCCAGTCCATTCCAGTCCAGTTTCCTAGAATGTCAGCATTCACTCTTGCCATCTCCTGTTTGACCACTTCCAATTTGCCTTGATTCATAGACCTAACAGTCCAGGTTCCTATGCAATATTGCTCTTTACAGCATCAGACCTTGCTTCTATAACCAGTCCCATCCACAACTGGGTATTATTTTTGCTTTGGCTCCATCACTTCATTCTTTCTGGAGTTATTTCTCCACTGATCTCCAGTAGCATATTGGGCACCTACAGACTTGGGGAGTTCCTCTTTCAATATCCTATCATTTTGCCTTTTCATATTGTTAATGGGGTTCTCAAGGCAAGAATGCTGAAGTAGAGGAAAACAAGAGAATGGGAAAGACTAGAGATCTCTTCAAGAAAATTAGAGATACCAAGGGAACATTTCATGCAAAGATGGGTTCAATAAAGGTCAGAAATGGTATGGACCTAACAGAAGCAGAAGATATTAAGAAGAAATACATGCAAACTGTTAGGACAGTCACCAATAAATGATAAAAACTAATATTTTGGTGAATTTAAAGAAAGAGAGGAGTAAATTGTTGTGTTCATTGACCATTTGACCATCCTAAAACATGGCAGGCCACCAAAGTGAATTTCTGAAGTGATCAAGAAGGACCTCCCTGCCACGGGCACTCCCCTGATGGTCTTGTGCTGTCTTTATGCCAATGACTCCCAAAGGCATGTCTCCAGCCCTCTCTTTCTAGCCCAGACTTCCATCCCTGACTGTCTATTTGACATCTCCACTTACACATCCAATACACATCTCAAATTGCGACTTGTTCAAAACTAAACTCCTGATCTTTTCCCCCAAACTTGTTTCACTTCCACCATTCTCCAGCTCAGGACCGAGTTGTCATCCTTTTTGTTGCTCAGGTCAACTATTTCAGAGTTATGTTGATTTTTTTTTTCTCTCTTTCATATTCTACATCTACACTATCAGTAAATCTTGTGCACTCTGTGCCCAAAATATATCCAGTATTCCACCCCTTCTGATCACCACCCTTGTCTGAGTCATCATGACATCATCACCTTTCACGTGGACCAGGCAGTAGCCTCCTAACTGGTCTCCCCACCTCCACCATTGTTCCCTGCCATCTATTCTCAAATTTGTCAGATATAACACTGCCTTGCAGCCTATGCTCTCTTCCCAGGATCCTCCTCCCTTGAAGGCCTATTGGCTCTCCAGTGAGCCTATCCTGCCTTTGTTCGGATGTCACCTTTTCAGTGAGGACTTCCTTGACCACCCTACTTAAAACTGCAGCCTGCTGGCCACTCCTGATCCTCCCTACTCTGCTCTACATCTTCTTTCTCCATGGCACATGTCACCCTCTAAATACTACATCTGTTACTTATTATCATGTTTATTGTTTCATGTCTTTTCCTCAGCCAGGTTGTCAGCTTCTTGAAGGCTGAGTCTTGATCTATTGTGTTCACCGATGTATTCCAAGTGTCTAGTGTGCCGCCAGACTCAGTTGTAGGCACAAAATAAAATTTGGTGAACTAGTGAAAGAATGGCAGCGAGGAGAACTGGGGTTCTCCCACACTGGTGTGCTCCACCAGCCCAGCTGTTTGAAGGTGACCCCTGGAAGAAGCAATCTAGTTAATAAGTCCAAGGAGCAGAATCTCCTTAAAGGTGACAGTTGTAGGGAGTTGGCTTCCAGAGTGCAAGGTTAACAGGCAGCATGAGGATTTTCCACCACAACATTCACTGGTCCAGTTGGCCTCAAGGCTTCCCTCCACCTCCAACCTTCTATAATTTCAGACCACGTGAAGTGCTGAGCTTCCTGTACCTTGATATATTCCATCATAGGCTGGATGGTGCCTCAGGAAGGATAATGTGGAGGGGAATCAAGCATGAGAAAAGTACTAATAGTGGATGGCCTTCAAGTTCTCCTCTAAAATTTGTTAATTAGACTGACCTCCCCCTGGTCTCTCACATCCCTCAAATCCCGAGTCACAGCCCTGGAATCCCTGGTCCTACTGGGTCCCCGAGCCATTCCCTGACCTTCTACACCCCTGTTACTCCATGTTTGTGGGCACATAAGTTCTCCTCCTCTTTCCCCCACACATATAACTTATTCTATTTTTGCCAAGGTGTATTTTTGTAAAGTGTCCTTGATGGAGAGAGGGTAGCCCGGACCAATAGAAGGTGGTTAAGTGAGGGATATCTTCCTCTCAACCTTATTCTTTCATCTCTTCTTCTAATTCTCACCCAGTTTCATTGACATGGCCACATGGCCAGCTCTGGGCCAGACATATCCATTGGATTTGCACTGTGATTCTCCACTTGAAGATTTATGTGGACATGCAGGTTCAGAAGTGTGGAATGAGCACAGGAGAGATGTGAGTGAGAACGGTAATGGTCAGGCAGAAAGGGAAGCTGAGAGCTGGAGCATGGAGAAACAGCCGTGAAATACTCATCACCCCAGGCACTCTCATTTTCTCTCTTTCATACCAACCTTTGATCTCTTCAGCTACCTGGTACCAGCAAACCTAGAGCTACGGGATATTCTGGGCCCTGGCCCAAGGAATTAGAATTTATTCATAGCTCTTTTGTAAGCAAACAACATGATCTTTTGTCAATAAGAGACCTGGGAGAGTATATCTAGCAAAATCACCCCTTTGCTTTTATTTCTCTGCTAAATGATCAGATAAAACCCAAATTACATAGGCCAGTCCCTGAAATACTAAAGGTACGTATTCTCACACCTCCCATCTAATTGTCTCATTCCTTTCGCATTAAAAGGGCTAACAAATTATTTTCCACTCTCTTCTTCTGGAGTATCTTTTTGGCAGTTCAGCAGCTGCTTCACTGTAATGATGGAGTAGGGACCAATAACAGCATTCAGATAGCAATACAAACTTTGTAATGAACACAGGTACCTCACCACCTGCTCTGAGAACACCTGCACGATGTTTATACAAACATTATCTCTTTCAATAAATAACACAGCCAAGCAGCTGTTGTTATTTTTTTCTGTTTTATAGATGAGGGAAACGGAGCTTAGAGAGGCTGGATAGTTAGCAGTAGGAGACCATACAGGACCCAGGCCTCTGACTCCAGGTGTCATGATTCATGAAGCCTTCTACTACTGATGCATGAAGCCCTCTAAGGACCCTGGGTGAAGAGGTGATGAGTATGGACTGAAGAGTATGAAGCTGCTACCTCCAACTTACTAGTGTGTGCTCTTTTCTTTTTATGGCTAAAATGTATTTATCTTTTTATTTATTTTAAAAATGTAATTGAAGTATAATTCATTTACAATGTTGTGTTTGGTTCAGGTGTACATCAAAGTAATTCAGTTATATTATATATGTGTGTGTGTGTGTGTGTGTGTGTATACACATATATATCAGTTCAGCTCAGTTCACTCATTCAGTCGTGTTCAACTCTTTGCGACCCCATGAACTGCAGCATGCCAGGTTTCCCTGTCCATCACCAACTCCCAGAGTTTACTCAAACTCATGTCCATCGAGTCGGTGATGCCATCCAGCCATCTCATCCTCTGTCATCCCCTTCTCCTCCTGCCCCTAATCCCTCCCAGCATCAGGTCTTTTCCAATGAGTCAACTCTTCGCATGAGGTGGCCCAAGTACTGGAGTTTCAGCTTCAGCATCAGTCCTTCCAATGAACACCCAGGACTAATCTCCTTTAGGATGAACTGGTTGGATCTCCTTGCAGTCCAAGGGACTCTCAAGAGTCTTCTCCAACACCACAGTTCAAAAGCATCAATTCTTTGGCGCTCAGCTTTCTTTATAGTCCAACTCTCACATCCATGTATGACTACTAGAGAAACCAAAGCTTTGTATTCTTAGCCCATCCTTAAATAATGAGTGAGGGAGCTGAATTATGCTCATTTTATAGATGATGATACCAAAGCCCTGCACACACAGTTGTCTAAGACCACAGAATGAATAAATGATGAAGCCAGGTTTCAAACTCAGGAAGCCAACTCTTAACTGGTATGTTATGGGAGTATGTGCTTCAGCAAATCTAAATTTTGGCAATAAAAGTAAATTCAAAGAAAAGTGATCCAAGATCCAAGAAAACATGGGACTTGGGTGTACAATGAGAAAAATCTGAAGCTGACAACAGCATAGCAGCCCCAGAAAGCAGTTGGTCCAAAGACAGAGGGCTCTGTGAAGATTGTATTCAGAAAGCAAGTCACCTCTACTGTACAAATTATATGAATAAGGACTCAAAGTAAAGATCCTAGGCAGGTCTGAGTTAATTCTAAATGATAAGATGAAGATATATGATTCCCCAATAACAACAACTAAAATGACAATTAGGAACCTTGGGAAAAACTCAGTATAAGAAAGTCATGGTTCTTTGGAGAAATGTCTGTTTAGTTTTTTGGCCCACTTTTTGATTGGGTCAATTTATTTTTCTGGTATTGAGCTGCATGAGCTGCTTGTATATTTTTGATATTAATTCTTTGTCAGTTGCTTCATTTGTTATTATTTTCTCCCATTCTGAAGGCTGCCTTTTCACCTTTCTTATAATTTCCTTCACTGTGAAAAAGCTTTTAAATTTAATTAGGTCCCATTTGTTTATTTTTGCTTCTATTTCCATTACTCTGGGAGGTGGGTCATAGAGGATCCTACTGTGATTTATGTTGGAGGGTGTTTTGCCTATGTTTTCCCCTAGTAGTTTTATAGTTTCTGGTCTTACATTTATATCTTTAATCCATTTTGAGTCTATACTTCTGTATAGTATTTGAAAGTGTTCTAGTTTCATTCTTTTACAGGTGGTTGGCTAGTTTTCCCAGCACCACTTGTTAAAGAGATTGTCTTTTCTCCATTGTATTGCCTCCTTTGTCAAAGATAAGGTGTCCATAGGTGCATGGATTTATCTCTGGGCTTTCTATTTTGTTCCACTGATCTATATTTCTGTCTTTGTGCCAGTGCCATATTGTCTTGATGACTGTAGCTTTGTAGTATAGTCTAAAGTCAGGCAGGTTGATTCCTCCAGTTCCATTCTTATTTCTCAAGATTGCTTTGGCTATTCTAAATTTTACATATTTCCACACAAATTTTGAAATTATTTGTTCTAGTTCTGTGAAAAATACTGTTGGTAGCTTGATAGGGATTGCATTGAATCTATACATTGCTTTGGGTAGTATACTCATTTTCATTATATTGATTCTTCTGATCCATGAACATCGTATATTTCTCCATCTATTTGTGTCCTCTTTGATTTCTTTCAAAGAAGACATACAGTGGCTAACAAACACATGAAAAGAAGCTCAACATCACACATTATCAGAAAAATGCAAATTAAAACCCCAGTGAGGTACCATCTCACACCAGTCAGAATAGCTGCTATCAAAAAGTCTACAAACAATAAACACCGGAGAGGGTGTGGAGAAAAGGGAGCCCTCTTACACTGTTGGTGGGAATGCAAACTAGTACAGCCACTATGGAGAATACAGTGTGGAGAATCATTAAACAACTGGAAATAGAACTGCCATACAAACCAGCAATCCCACTCACTGCTGGGCATACACACCGAGGAAACCAGAATTGAAAGAGACACGTGTACCCCAATGTTCATCACAGCACTGCTTACAATAACTAGGACATGGAAGCAACCTAGATGTTCATCATCAGACGAATGGCTAAGAATGCTGTGGAACATACTGTTCTGCCCGTAGTCCGAGTCCCTGGTCAGGAAAGAAGACTCCTCGAAACAATGCAACTCGCAATAGGGGAATTTATTACTAACTCGAGCCAGGGCCTCCCGCCCTCACCAGGTGTGTGAGGACAAAAGGCCCTGAGCCCCAGTTCTCTCGGGTATTTATTAGGTCAAAATAAGCAGCAGGTAGTTGGCGCAATCGGATTGGTTACACAGTGGGTAGTTGGCGCAAGCGGATTGGTTACACAGTTGCGAGGTAATTTTTGTTGACCCAACGTGGGGCTTTCAGCTTTCCCCTGATAGGTTCCCTTTTTTCTGGCTAGGCATATGTTGATTGGCTGGCTCCAGGAGGCCTGATAATTAATTTACCCCGGGAAACCAGGCCTACTCCTAATCTAGGCTGCCTGCCATGGTGTTAGCCGTGACAGCCTCACACATACATACAATGGAATATTACTCAGCTATTAAAAAGAACACATTTGAATCAGTTCTAATGAGGTGGATGAAACTGGAGCCTATTATACAGAGTGAAGTAAGTCAGAAAGAAAAACACCATTACAGTATATTAACACATATATATGGTATTTAGAAAGATGGTAATGATGACCCTATATGTGAGACAGCAAAAGAGACACAGATATAAAGAACAGACTTTTGGACTCTGTGTGAGAAGGTGAGGGTGGGATGATTTGAGAGATTAGCATTGAAACATGTATATTACCATATGTGAAATAGATCACCAGTCCAAGTTTGATGCATGAAACAGGGCACTCAAAGCCGGTGCACTGGGATGACCCTAAAGGGTGGGATGGGGAGGGTGGTGGGAGGGGGATTCAGGATGGGGGCACATGTATACCCATGGCTGATTCATGTCAACGTATGGCAAAAACCACCACAATATTGTAAAGTAATTGGCCTCTAATTAAAATAAATTAATTAATTAAAAAAAGAAAGTCATGGTTCAAATTTGGTGCAAATTAAAGCGTGGGATATTTGAAAAAATGACAGAGTGGAAGAAAAGAGGATTTTATTCATAGAACATTCTCCTTTGAGTGCCCAAGGTTTAATTACATGTTACTTTTCTTTTTTGTGGGCTAATCACAGTACTTGGTTCTGCAATGAATAATGTTTACAAAATCATAATGATTTAAATACTACTTAAGGGGTTTCAGTTTTCAGAATCAACCTAAAACATAGAACGTTTAATTATGGTTACTTCAGCATTTAGCTACTATAAACATGCTCAATATAAAAATGATAGTATGGCTGACAGAATGTGGAGGAGGAGAGCAGAGGGACATGTACATGAACTGATTTCCTTGTTTTGTGGAATGGAAAATCAGTATATTTTGTCCAACAATGACACACCAAGAAACAGAAGTGTTTCAGATGGCAAAGAATCTGCCTGCCATGTGGGAGACCTGGGTTTGACCCCTGGCGGGGGAAGATCCCCCAGAGAAGGAAATGGCAGCCCACTCCAGTACTCTTGCCTGGAGAATTCCGTGGACACAGGAGCCTGATGGGCTCCAGTTCATGGGGTCGCAAAGAGTTGGACACAAGAGAGCGACTAACACACATATAACCACTGGAAAACCTAGTAACCTTACAGATCAAAACCAGCAAGTAGAGAGGGCAGAGAGAAAGGAAGCCCTTCTAATGCCCTAAATTCCTTATCTTTCCTGCAAGGTAGTTAACAGATATTACTTAAAGTTGATAAATAAATAATTTACATATTATTACATTATTTACATTTGTGTGCTAGTATCCAGATGACTCAAAACAGAAATTGCTCATTGCAGGAGTAAACATGGAGCAACAAGGAAGAGAAACTTTAGCTTTTTTAAATTGCATATCTTCATCTATTGTTCTAGTTATAATCATGAACATGTATTTTTTTTAACTTTTTATTTTGTATTAGAGTTTAGCCAATTAACAATGTTGTGATAGTTTCAGGTGGACAGCAAAGGAACTGAGCTATACATAGACATGTATCCCTGCTCTCCCAAACTCCTCTCCCATCCAGGCTGCGCCATAAATGAGCAGAGTTCCCTGTGCTATATAATAGGTCCTTGTTGGTTAGCCTTTTTAAATATAGCAGTGTGTACCTGTCCACCCCAAACTCCCTATCTCTTCCTCCCATTCTTTCCCCCCTGGAAACTATAAGTTCACGAACATGTATTTTTTACGCACGAATATGTTTATTTAGCATGGAGGTGCATCCAAGTAGTTATTACCGGCAAATTGAAAATTCAAAGAAAAGCCGTAGTTCTAACGAGTGACCACCAGATGTCACTGCTCTCTGGGCTGGTGCCAGGTCTGGGAGGAGAGTCCGCAGTAACAATCTCAGGGCTTGGACTGGGAAGGAGGCCTGAGGGAGGCAGCAGCTGGCGGCCAGTGGCTTTGCCAGCGGCAGGAGCTGGCCTTCTGTGCACAGCCAGCAGTGCCTCAGACATGGGCAGCCTCAGGTTAGATAGTGGGGAGCACACAACTCCCCTGTGTAAGGAGGGTCCTTTCGGGGGCAAGGAATTCAGCCTTGCTGATAGGGGGACTAGGATGCAGAGAGACAAGTAGGTCTCCTGATTCTTCGCTGTCAGCTCCTGCCTAAATACAACCCATGGTCTTTCTATCTCCACAGCCTCTGCGCACATTCTGCCCACCCATCCCCTAACACATACACACACACACACACACACACACACACACACACGTCAGTGCAAATAAGTGCTTTAGCATCAAAATGTCGGCACAGACTGCACTTCAGGCAGCTTGGGTAGTATACTGCTGGAATCCTTGAACAAAAAAGGATGGTGGGACTTCAATACTCAGACTCACCACCAGGAGGAGCTTTACTCGCATTTAGATGAGTGTGTGGAAATGCTTTTAGATAAGTTAAGTTATAAAAAATTAATTAGGGTAAGAATAAAAAGTGATTTGAAAATTTTCATAGGTTGGTACAAACAATTCAATAAACTTGTCAAACTTCCAAAATACACAGTCTTCAAGGATTTATTTTGAATGCTGAGAAGATAGTTGTAGTGTCAAGGGAATGATTTCATTATTCTCTTCCAACAACAAAATTTTAAGCAATTTCTGAATTTTTAAAAATTAAAACCTAAATCAAATGTAATGATTTTGTAATTTGGTGATCACTTTGTAGTGATTTGGTAATTACCGTCTTCCACTTCTCAAACAAACTCTGCCCTATTCCCAGCTCTCACAAAGGATGAAAAAAATACACCTGAGACTTGGGGTCATGACTCCCAACCATTCTCTCCTTCCTTAAGTTGGCAGCTGCCCCAGGGCCTGCAACCAATGTTTTCACAAAAGCTGTCAGCAGCTATTAAGCCTCAGGTTACACTACTATTAAGTCTCAGAGGTTACTGAACTTTATACCTTGCCTAATTTTGTATCCCTAGCTTATATTCCCTGAATAAGGTATCGGACCATAAAGAAGGCTGAGCACAGAAGAATTGATGCTTTTGAACTGTGGTGTTGGAGAACTGCTGAGAGTCCCTTGGACTGCAAGGAGATCAAACCAGTCAATCCTAAAGAAAATCAACCCTGAGTATCCATTGGAAAGACTGATGCTGAAGCTGAAGCTCCAATACTTTGGCCACCTGATGGGAAGAGCCAACTCATTAGAAAAGACCCTGATGCTGGGAAAGATTGAAAGCAGAAGGAGAAGAGGATGACAGAGGATGAGATGGTTGAATGGTATCACCAACTCAATGGACATGAGTTTGAGCAATCTCCAGCAGATGGTGAAGGAGAGGGAAGCCTGGCATGCTGCAGTCCATGGGGTTGCAAAGAATCAGACATGACTGAATGACTGAACAACAACAACGAAGCATTAATAAAATCCTCAAATCAAAGAGGTCCAGGAATAAGCAGGCACAAGGGAGCTGAGTCCAGAGTCAGAGTCAAGGGGAGAGAAAAGTCCAGTTGAAATGGCTGGTGAAAGCTTTAAAGGGAAAGAAAAACGTTAGGCCTTGGGCCCTGTGTAAGGGAAGGGATGGGGGTGTAGGCAGATCTAGGATTCCAACAGGAAGGCTGGCGAGATCACAGACACTGCTCAGGCTCTCAACCCACAGCAGGACCGGAGCCACATTTGTTAGGTCACTGGCCTCAAAACGGAGGGAATCGTCATTTTCCATCCTTCCTCTAAAGCCCTTGAAAACCATTAAGCCTGTGTGGTGGGTGCACGGGGGCATAGAAACATAACATCTGCAGGGTTCAGGTGACCAAAAGCAGGGCACGTGGCAGCTTGTGGCCAGTGGGTGAGGCAGGTATCAGGTCTCCAGAGACAGCTTCATTGTCCGCCGTTTTCTAGAAGAGCCAGTGATAACAAGCAAGCATTCGAGTATCAGAGCGAGATGTTCCACAACAGGAAGTGCTTGATGAAAGAGAGGAAGCTGGAGGAAAAAAGCACATCAAGAAAATACATAAAATATCCAAACAATCATTTAAAAACTGGGCTTCAGGTCTCTGAATCCCTGACATACGCTAGAAGCACCCTTCTAGTGGGTTCCCACGTCTCATGGGTGAGAGAGCAGCCCCCTCACCTCTCACCTCCACCTGCCTCTGCCCATTCTGGTAAGAGGGCTATTTAAAAAAGAAAAACCAGAAATCTAAACTAAAAAAATTAAAATGTGACATTAAATTATTGTCACATGGACTTGAAGAAACATTTTGCTGCCCTTGGCACAGCTATGTAAGGGTACACAACACAATTCTCATGCATCCCTTTGGGGTGAGCTTGCTACTGTCACGTGAAGATAGTAACCATTTTCTCAAGAGGAATGTCAACTTTTTGATAATTAATGACTTACTATCTGAAGCCTCAAAACCTCCCCACTTGGATGCAAAAGGCTTTCACAGTATGTGTGTGAAACACCTACACTTTATTCTTTGTGAAAAGCTATTTTTATAAGACTGACAATGCAAGTAATAAAATGAGTTCTTTCAAACAAATAGAAAAAAAACAAAAAACAAAACCCCTCAAGAAAAATGATGGGAAGCAGTCTCAGCCTGACAGATGAACTCAGGACACCCTCATTTCCACCAAGCAGGCACCAACAGAGCCACTAAAGGGCTAGTGGCTTCTCGATGGAGAAATTTATGCTTTCCCTCTCTCACAACCAGATCATCACTCCAGTCTGGCCATCTACATACAATTGCAAAATGGCCCTTGGTAATACTGCGGGAAGATGCTTGACTAGGACATAAATACCAGTGATCAATGTCTGTAAGAACACCAGCTTGCCCCAGCACATATAGAAGAATTTATCACCCAAACAGACACAGGCTATACCACGTGGGGCTATTACCAATGTTCTCATAAACACTCAGCAAAGGAGCATGCCTGTATTAAGAGAAAAGGAGACCTGTAAAAAGCCAGAGCAAAGCCAGAAGCATCCAGAAAGCAAGCTTCTGAGTAGGGCAATGGCAGAATGGGGAGGTAAGGTGGCTCAGTTTCTCACCTGAACAGCTCCCTGGTCTTTGGACTGACATCCACTTTGTGAATATACCAGAAAATTTGCCCTTGTGCTCTATGGAAAGGAGCTGGTAAACATTCAACCAGATGAAAGAAAGTGTACCAGTGCCCAGTATCTTCTAGAGGGGACATGTATGTGTGTTTCTCTCAGCCAGGGGCAAGAGGTGAGAAGAGGGAATTTGTTAGTTCACTTGCTTTGTCAGCCATGATGGTGAAAAGGGTCAAAAGGGTTAGAGCTTCCTTAAAGCAGTGCATGCACACTAAGTCACTTCAGTTGTGTCTGACTCTTTGCGATCCCATGGACTGTAGCCCACCAGGCTCACCTGTCCATGGGATTCTCCAGGCAAGAGTACTGGAGTGGGTTGCCATTCCCTTGTCCAGGAGGCCTTCCCGACCCAGGGGCTGAAGCCAGGTCTCCTGCATTGCAGGCAGGTTCTTTACCGACTGAGCCACCAGGGAAGCCCGGCACGACGGGGTAGGTGCAAATAATATACTCATGTTCTCATTTTAGAGAAAAGGGAAACAGAGACTCAATGAAGTTCAGAACCCTGCCTGAGCTCACCCAGTTAGGATGTGACCTAGCTGGGCCTCTGCAGAGCCTGCCTGCTCACCAGTTGGCCCAGAGTATGTGGGACCCACAAAACTGTGCTTCATCCCCAGGTTAAACAACCACCTCCAATCCTTGTGGAACATCAGACACGCTCCCTCATGTCTCCATAGGGGCCATTCTGCCCCCACATGGAAACCCTAGGATTGCACTCAATGCTGCCATGTTGCCAGGGGCTCCCAAGTGAGCCCAAAGGTCAGACTCCCTGAAGAATTCTGATGTATTATGGAACCCAGCTTGGGTCTGCTCACCCAGGCAGAGTGAAGCCAATCTACTGACACAGGGTTGTGCTGAAGGAAAGTGCAGCCTTTATGGTAGGCTGACAAAGAGTTTATTGAGCCAGACAAGTAGTTCAAGCAGCTAATGCTCAAAAAGCCTGAACTTCCCAGTGGGTTTCAGGGAGGCCTTTTTAAAGACATGGCGAGGGAGAGGAGTTGCAGGATGTGTGATCAGCTTATGCACAATTGTCTGACTGATTGATGGTGAGTAACAGGATGGTGTCACAGGGGTTAGTTAACGGTATCAATCAGTAAGCTCCAGTATGTCTGGACGCAATATGCTCATGGTCATCAAGCAGTTAACATCTTCCATTTTGGTGGGGGTTTAGCATCTGTAAAACAACTCAGGAAATTTGCACCAGGTACTGTTATCTAGGTACTTCAGAGAGAGGTAAAGCAGAGAGTGTGGGGGAGGGGTCCTGCTTGGCTCCAAGTCTCCCAGGGCTCAAGGTCACTTGATCCCGATATAATTCTTGTCAAGCTTAGTCAAGTCACACACAATCTACAGTTGGTTGTTTGTAGGCAGGAAACCAATCACGGAGGGTATGGTCAGGTCATCGTGCATAACACGTGGATCTCAGAGCTTAGGTTAGGTAGATCTTCCAGGGTGCGTAGCATCTCCCTCCAACAGTACAGACCCAGGGCTTACAGCACAGGGCTCAATGGCCAGGAACCCAATTCCAAGGAAAGTCCTCTAGGCATCGCTGAGAAGGGCTATGCAGAAACTCTGTGCAGCCTATCTCTTCCTAATTCTGGAGAGCCTGAACAATGAGGCCGCCACACTTCTCTTACTGATAAGAGCCTCTTTCACTTAATGAGAATTCTCTCATGCTGCCCACACTCTCCGGGTCTGTAAGGACCTTGACAGTTCCTTTGTTCTTTTTTGTCTTTAACATTTCTTTAGAACACAAGTTCTTATCTCAGGATCCCTGTAACTCTCTCCTGTATAAATAGGACCTCAGTCACAGCAGCACTTGTTATGAATGTCTCATATCCTTTTAACACCTCTCTGTCCATGACCTTTCTAAATTTATCACATTTGTTTTAAGCAAACTTACATTGTTGTCATTCTCCTTCCTAGCCTTTGTTAAGGCCTGTTAGTGGATGGGCCTCACACTTGCGTTCTTGCCTATTGTTCTTATTGGGATTACTCGGTCAATCTACTGCCCTGACCCCTGGGTCTCCATTGGACACATTAAGCCCATGGCCACCTTTGACCCCTTCACAGTGACCAAGGCATAGTTTTTTCCCTTGGTCTGTTCACAACTTGGAGCACAGCTCCTGTTTTCAAAAAGAGCTTTAAGAACCTCCTGTGTATAGGATGAGTAAACAACAGGTCCTACTGTATAGCACAGGGAACTATATTCAATATCCTGTGATAAACCATAGAGGAAAAGAATATGAAAAAGAATATATGTGAATAATTGAATCACTTTGCTCTACAGCAGAAATTAACACAATGTTGTAAATCAAATATACTTCAATAAAACTAAAAAAAAAAAAAAGACACACCAAGAATTAATACTCAACAAAGAAAGACCCTTCTCTGGGTTCAGGCATCTTCCTCTAGCGCAGGGGTTCTCAAACTCCAGGCTGCATCAGACTTACCTGGAGGGCGCATTGGACCATGGATTGCCTGGCCCCACTCAAAGAATTTATGATGTTCTGACATAGAGCCCATGAGCTTGCATTTCCGGTAAGTTCCGGGTGATGGCCATGCTTCTGGAACAGCGACCCACTCAGAACCAGTGGTTTAAGCAGTACCGTTGTCTCTGGAGCAGAGAAACTTGGTTCGTAGCACATGTGCCTCTTCCCGACTGGGTCACAGTGTCACAGAGTCTTTTATCCATTGGCCTCCAGAGTCAGGGGCATCACATGCCCAAAGGTACCAACATGTCCTGATGCAGAGGAGATGTCCTTTCCCAGGCCCTGTGAGTCAGAGATGCAGGAAGAGTCTTCTAAGTGGAACCTTATGTGTATGTGGTGAATAACAGCCCAAAGAATAAGACCCAGTTTTTACATGTGAAACTTTGATTACATCAGTTACAAAGTACGGGTGTGTCATTGCTTTAGTTTTATAGCTGGAACTCCTGTGACTATGGCAGTCAAACACACACACACACTTTTTTTCACACTCACATACACCCAATTAACCAAAAATAACTGGGGACACATACCCACTCCAAAGCAATTCCATACAGGGAACTACTTTTAAAAAGACAGTAACTTTTAAAAAGTTACACCCTCCAAATAAAATTAATAAGTCACAAAACAGTCAGATGCAACAGGTAACTTTAAAACACACACCAACAAGTCACAAACTGTTGAAGGCATCACAAACCACAAGTATCCTGGCACAAGTTGTAAGTCCATATTAATTCTCCATCATTTAACCAGTGTTTATTAGGCGTTTACCATATTCCAAGCCATCTTCTGCAGCCAAGGATGCACTAATTAAAAATGCAAACTCTCAAAGTCCCAATGTTCTAAAAGCAAATTAGTGGGCCATAAAATGGTAAAGTGAACTAGAATAGAAAACGATAGACACCGTCAAAGTTCATCACATGTCATAGGGTCAGTGATGTAATATGTATTTCTTACTGTGGGTCAGGGGCAAAAACATTTGAGAATCTCTGGTCCTTGCCAAGAGTTCCTTCAGCCTCTGCTCCATTACTTGTGGGGAGGAAAGCTACTTCATCCAGGCAGGGCACCTTCAACTTCAGGAGCTGAGAAGAGTCACATCCATGTGGGAGGCAGGGGTGACAAACAGGGGGTCAGAGTCATCTGTGGGCAGTCTTCAACATGTGTCTCCCTCACAATATTTTGTCTTTTGGAGTATTGTCCCCCATTAAGTTGATTTGGGGAGTGTCCCCAGTGTTTTGCTTAATCTTGTACCTATTTGGGGCTTTCATCATCACATAAATACCAGGTATAAAACTAACGCATTAACACATCTGTGCTCTATAACCTCACGTCATTAAGATTTCTCATGTAAACAACAGGTCTTATTTTTCAGCTGCAGTTCACTATAAGTAAAATGCTGCACTTTTCTCCTTTTTCTCTTGGGGCCACTCAAGGCAGGGTCAGGGAAAGGCCTCCTTGGCTTCCATCCATAGACCGTGTCCTGTCTCAAGCTCCATGGAGCTCTTGCACTGTGCCTGAGTGAAGGCGAGACCATCCTAAACCACCAGGACAAGGATTCTTAGCCCAACCTGCCCTGAGCTGACTGGGTTATCTCCTCATCCATTTGGCAAGACTCCCATCCCATAAGACAGAGCAGTACCCCCTCAGGTCTGGCTGAGGACAGTCCAGGGGCTGAGCACCACTGTCCTCTGGGAGGCAAAGTGACTTCTAGGACACCCCAGGGGAGAGGGCAGTGGCAACGTTTTGTTCAACTGACCCTGATAAGAGCTCCAGTGATGTGGAGATGGTGAAGGTGGAGACTTGAATGGACACATTTCAGAAGGGGATGGAGCAGAGTGGGCCTAAGCCCACGACCTGGATCCAGAGGTCCTGCCCACCTGCTCTGAAGCAGTCCCTTCTTTCTCTTCTCTAACTGCCATAGACTCACTGGAATCAGATTCAGTTCTGAGTTCAAAGATCCTCAAGGCAGCAAGGGGACCAAGAGGCTGTCTGATCCATCTCCTCATCCAATGCAGAAGACACTTTAATACTTTGGCCAAAAAGTTCATCTGAGTTTTTGTACCATCATATGGAAAAGTCTGAATGAACTTTTTGGCCAACCTAGTAGAATCCCTAACTAGTCATTGTCTGATGGTTAAACACTTCTGGTGGTGAGTAGCTTATTACCCAGATGGCACAAGTTCAAGGAATGTTAGAGCCACCACACATACAAAAAGAAAAAAAAAAAAAAAACAGGAGAATTTCAAGTCAAACTGTGCATTGTCAGCCCACTGCAATGTTAGAAATGCCTTTCTGAAGACTTCCTCACTCTAAAAGTCATCATTTGTTTCCACGTCCTGTTCCTAGCACAGAAATATAATTCGCTGCTCCATATAGTTGCTCCAAATAGCTGCAGAACCACAGGGACTGGTGGTCACCTCATTTCAAGATCAGATAAATACTGCATTTACTCAAGAAGAGGTTTAAATCACCAGTGATTGTGCAGCTCTGCCTAAGGCCACTAGGTGGCGCTGACATAGCACATGACAGACATTACTTGCACTTAGGCTGAGAATCAGATCTCCTTTAAAAGTCACCACGCACAAAAATAAATAAATAAATAAATCAATAAAAGTCACCACGCACACTTTGAGCTGCAATTTTCACAAGCTTATTTCATTACTACATTACTCAAAGGTATACAAATAAAAAATCTATACACCATATGGTTACTTCATAAAAATAAAAATTTTAAGTATAAAATAGAAATGGAGCAATAGAATTCAACATAAGTTTAACGTGGTGGATAGTGTCATCCTGTCAGAACTAAGTTGGTAATTTCTACTTTAATTGGACTAATGTGCATTCACACTTTGAGGGGGGTCTACTGTTTATGGACGTGAGTCTACAAATACAATAAAGTGAAGTCGCTCAGTCGTGTCCGATTCTTTGTGACCCCATGGACTGTAGCCTGCCAGGCTCCTCCGTCCATGGGATTCTCCAGGCAAAAATACTGGAGTGGGTTGTCATTTCCTTCTCCAGGGGATCTTCGCCATCTAGGGATCCAACCCAGGTCTCACGCATTGCAGGCAGACCTTTTACCCTCTGAGCCACCAGGGAAATGAACACTTTAGAGAACAAGCACGACGGATCATCATTAAAATCATTTTCAAAATTCTTATATAAAAGTGTACTCATTTTAAACTATCAACCCATTCTTTTTTTATTTTTATTTTATTTTTCTTTATATTGTAGTGGTTTTTGTCATACATTGACTTGAGTTAGCCATGGATTTACATGTATTCCCAATCCCCCCTCCCACCTCCCTCTCTACCCGCTCCCTCTGGGTCTTCCCAGTGCACCAGGCCCGAGCACTTGTCTCATGCATCCAACCTGGGCTGGTGATCTGTTTCACCCTAGATAATGTACATGTTTCGATGCTGTTCTCTTGAAATATCCCACCCTTGCCTTCTCCCACAGAGTCCAAAAGTCTGTTCTGACATCTGTGTCTCTTTCTGTTTTGTGTATAGGGTTATTGTTACCATCTTTCTAAATTCCGTATATATGTGTTAGTATACTGTAATGGTCTTTATCTTTCTGGCTTACCTCACTCTGTATAATGGGCTCCAGTTTCATCCATCCATTAGAACTGATTCAAATGAATTCTTTTTAATGCCTGAGTAATATTCCATGGTGTATATGTACCACAGCTTCCTTATCCATTCCTCTGCTGATGGGCATCTAGGTTGCTTCCATGTCCTGGCTATTATAAACAGTGCTGTGATGAACACTGGGGTGCACGTGTCTCTTTCAGATCTGTCAACCCATTCTTTGATGAGCCAATAATTTGAAGAATGCAATCTCATTAACTGAATGTACTCATATCCCATTCTACACAATCTTTTGCAGTTTTAATTCATTATAATGCTAATTATCTTTGAAATATCCTCCTAAAAGAGTTATATATAAATATAAACCGTTACAATTACTATTAACATTTTCCTTGTGCTTCTCAGCCAATGAGAGCTGGTCAGACCCTGGGCAGCAAAAACTACCAGATCCCCTCCATCCTTCCTGATAGCCCCATGATGTGCAGATGCATAGCTGCTTCACCCCTGCTCTGGAGGTCCTTCTAGCTCCAAGGCCCCACCATAGCTGCCTCCACCAACTTTTGTTTCAAACACCACTGACCCCAGAGCTACGAGCCTCTGCAGCTGGTCTCATCTGTGAGGCCAAGTATCTGGGTTCCTCTCCTACCTTGACTCAGCTTGGCTCAACAGCCTTAGTTCTGGGCCTTCAGAAGCAGGGTCTGAAAGGGGACTGGGCAGAACTGCATCAAATGCTGGGAAATCAACTGAAAAGTTAGGAATCCACGAGAGGGGTCCACTCACTCCCAGTCTCTGAAAATTAAAGGATAAGGAGAGTAGTCCCATCAGCTCACCTGAGCTATTAGTTCTTTCCCATGGTGCTACTGTACATGTGAGGATGTGTCCAAGCGTCTGTTGAAAAAAGTTTCCCAACTTCCCATTGTAGTTTCAACATTCTTGCTGAACTTTTGCATTGGGAATTCATCTGCACTAACACAGATTAACTTTTCAAGTGTGAGAAACTGCTTAATTCCAAGTGAACCGAAATATCAGCCCTGAAACAGACAAAATAGCCTGCTGTATCCCGTACAGAAAAAAACAAAAACAAAAAACCTTGTAACTTATGCAAAGCTCTTCATTCTCACCCAAGAATTTCTCCCAAAGGGGGTTTTCAATGAGCAATGTTTGCCAGCCTACTGTTTTCCCCAAGCTTGGCTCCTAGAGATAATGGTATTAGTAATGACGGCTACCAGAGTGGTTGGGTCGTGTGGAAATGGAAAGACACACACACACACACACACAAACTCAAAGGGTCACTCTTCTCATCAGGAAGTAGAACCAGCTTAAAAACCCAGGTGGCGCTGGTGGTAAAGAACCTGCCTGCCAATACAGGAGACAGAAGAGACATGTTCGACCCCACGTGTTCGACCCCTGGGTCAGGAAGATCCCCTGGAGGAGGGCATGGCAACCCACTCCAGTATTCTTGCCTGGCGAATCCCATGGACAGAGGAGCCTGGAGGGCTACAGTCCACAGGGTAACAAACAGTCAGACACGGCTGAAGTGACTTAGCACATAGAAGCCCAGGGTACTGGCCTGAAATGCAAGTGTTTCTAGCAAATTCAGAGAAAAACCACAGAGACTAAGCTCTCAGAATGGTTCCCATGTATAACCCCACCTGTTTCAGCAACTGAGTAGCTATGCAAACAACACCACCTGGCCCTAACATTTAGGTTCTAAGGGGAAGATCCAAACAGAAAGGGGGCACGGCCGTACTCATAATATATGGAGGCAAACACCAGACCCAAATGTCCCCACTCCAACCCAAGAGGTAAAAACCTGAGTGAATCTAACACACAGTTGCAGAAAAGTTAATACTTTTCTCTACCAAACACAAGAAAATCTTGTATGTTTAAAATCAGTGACTTTTACTCTATGTAAATTACATCTCAATAAAGACTGGGTCAGCCCTGAAAAGTGAACCTTACTCCCTCTTACCCCTAAGCCTCCTGTTTCTTCCAAATCCCAGCTTCATCCTACTAGATCTGGTCACTGGCATCCTTTACTTCGCCTTTGAAGCATGTATTATTTTTAATTAAGGACAGGTGTATGTCTTTACCACGAGGTTCTCCTTCAGCTGTATGCTCCATGGATGATGCTTGTTCATCACCGATGAGCCCAGGACGCTACCTCTCTGTCCTTAGAAGGTGAAAAGAAGAGGACTCTGAATAAATACTGGTCTGGCATTTGGGTCAGTTTCCAGTGCAGTCTGTATTTGTTCTTGAGACTCAGGGCTTCTAAGCATGCTTTTGGAATTCAATAAAGTCTGTTTGCCTTCAAAGGATGTATTCATTCACACATTTACTCAAATGTATACAATGAGGTCCACAATCAATAAAGCTGTTTCAACCACTTCAAAACTTCCTGTATCCCTTTGCGATCAATCCCCTTCCTCTGGATTCCATTTGATCCAGGCCACGCTGATCTACTTTCCGACACTCTAATTTTGTCCTTTCTTAGAGTTTATGTAAATGGAATCTTACAGTATGTAGTCTTTTGTGTCTGACTTCTTTCATTTAGCATTAAGCATTGAGGAGTCCACCATGTTTTTGCATGTATTGGTTGTTCATTTCTTTTTGTTGCTGTGTAGTATTCCATTGTATGAATGTACCACAATGTGATTATCAAGTTACCAACTGATAGACACGTGGGTTGCTTCCAGATTTTGACTGTTATCAATAAAGACACTATGGCTTCCCTGGTGGCTCAGAGGGCAAAGCGCCTGCCTGCAATGGAGAAGATCCAGATTCAATCCTTAGGTCAGGAAGATTCCCTGGAGGAGGAAATGGCAACCCACTCCAGTATTCCTGATTGGGAAATTCCATGGGCAGAGGAGCCTAGCAGGCTGCAGTTCATGGGGTCAAAAAGAGTCAGATGTGACTGAGCAGCTAAGGAAACTAACACAACAAAGACAGTAAGAAGATGCCTGTCTTGGTGTAGACGTGTTTTCTCAAAACTAGAACTAGGGTGAGGCAAGGAAGACTCCTAAGGTACAAAATTTAAGGAGATACCAACTTTCAGGTCCTCCAAGTCAACCCTGGGAATTAAATTTTGCTTTCTGGGTACCTATATCGTGTTACCTAATCTCATCCTTGCTTTTCATTTTTTTAGCACTGTTGAGTCAATATTTGAGTAGAACAGTGAGTTATATGATAAGTGTACATTTAAAATGATAAGAAATTGCCAAATTCCCAGAGTGGATGTGCCATCTTCAGTACCTCCAGCAATGTGTAAAAATTCTGGTTGCTCCAAATCCTTCCCAACAATTGGCATTTTTGGTCTTCTTGTGTTAGCCGTGGTAGGGTTGTGTAATGTGTGATTTTAGTTTGCATTTCTCTAATAATTAATGATGTAAGCACTTTTTCCACCTTTCATGTGCTTCTTTGCAATTTTTCCTTCAGTGAAGTGTCTTTCAAATTATTCATTCATTTTCAGAAGTTGTTAACCAATGGCTTCCTTGCTTGTCATTAATCTTTCATTTTTGTCAGTTGTTCTGCCAGATCTGGACTCTGTTCTTTAAGCCTATCTGGCTTCAGCTTTTTACCAACAAGCTGTACAAAATTGGGGTATGAATTCAGTTTTTTTAAAAAAGATTCACAGGTCTGATTTTTTTGTATCTTTATCTGTCAGAAACAGATTTTTCTCTGCTATATACCTACTTTTCTATGGTCTCCCTCTTATATGCCTAGCTGCCACCCAGGGATTTAGATGATTTATTTTGTAACTTGGGTCTCATGCCTTTTAGATTGTCATGCTTCCAGATTCTTTCCCCTTTAAACTTCCAGGTGCTGACAGCCCTGAACTCTGATCTCCGGTACCTTTAGCTGGAAGGACTGTGGTTTCCCAATGTTGTGATCCATAACCATAACTGGGGCTTGGGGCTGCGGGGTCATGAGGCAGTGCCCTTGGGGGTGAAGAAGGAATTCATAGGGCCTGGACTCCATCTGAGGCCTGTCCGTGCTCGGCCGCCTCTCCAGTGGACTCTGAACCCTCTGCTTAGTGCCTATGGGAACGACAATGGAAGGATAAGACCCCCTCCGGGCAGGGGAACCTTGAAGATCATATCCAGGTTACTCATCGCCTAAGAGAAAACAGACACTAATCACCCCTGCCTCGCTCGGACAGTATCTATCGGAATGTAACCACAGGTTTATTGGTTATTAACTGGTTGGAATGTAACCACGGGCTTATTGATTATTAACTGTTTGAACACATAACACGTGAATGATGGGGTTATTGTGATTGTATTTACCCTTCCTTTGTAAGTCTCAAGGAATTTGGGGTGGTGGGTTCAGACACGTATACATGGGGTATAAAAGCTTTTCACAAATGCTGGTTGGGGTCCTTGGCTAAGAGGACACTCTGCCTTGGGCCCGCCAGTGTAATAAACTGCACTCCACTATCTGCATTGTCTTCTGAGTGAGTTTGTTTCCCGGAAAGCGTGGCTATAACAGGGGCACTTCTCCCGAATCTGATGACAAGCTTAAATTACAATGAAGTAATCATAATTCACACAAAAATGGAGTTAGGTTTGAGGATCTGGTGTCAAACATGTTTCTGCACTACTAAAAACCTGAACTTTCTTCAAACTGTACCAGACCCAAGGACACCACCAGGAAATTCAGAATATCTGCCAGATGCAACCTTATGGTCTTAAGATCTCTCCTAGTAACCACGCAAACTTTTCATACCTCAACCAGTCCTTACTTAACCAGCACCCTTACTTCTTGCCAACTTTGATTATAATTCTTGAGAACTCTTGTAACTAACTATAACCTTGAAGGTTTTGACTTCATAAACCTCCCCCATTAGTTGTTTCATGGAACATAAATTCAAGTACTTCTTTTTTGTGTGTATATTTCTTTAAATAACTTTTTTCTTTTGCATTACGGTTTATTACAAGATATTGAATATAGTTCCCTGTGATAGGATCTTGGTGTTTATCCATTCTCTATATAATAGTTTGCTTCTGCTGGTCCCAAACTCCCAATCCATCCCTCCCCTCAGCCCCTCCCCTTTGGCAACTGCAAATTTGTTCTCTAAGTTTGTTTGTTTCTGTTTTGTAGATAAGTTTATTTGTGTCATATTTTAGATTCCATATGTAAGGGATATCATATACTATTTATCTTTATCTTTCTGACTTACTTCATTTAGAATGATAATCTCTAGGTCCATCCATGTTGCTGTAAGTAGCATTATTTCATCCTTTATTATGCTAAGTAGTATATATATACCAGATCTTTTTATCCACTCATCTGTTGACAGACATTTAGGTTGTTTCCGTGTTTTGGCTTTTGTGGACAGTGCTGCTGTGAGCATAAGGGTGTGTGCAGGTATGTAGCTATAATACCCATTTTCTTTTTCTGCTTCACTTGCTACTTCCTCTTCTTATGTTCCCTATCTTTCCACCTCTTTCTCTCCCTCATCCATTCCTGGCCCTTTACTCCTCCAAGTCCTCCTTTCTGGGCTAGAGGTTAAAGGCACAACAGTTTCAAGCACTTCTTGAATCTGTGTTTCCTAGGCTGCAGTCCTAACAAGTCCCCAATAAATACCTTTTTATGTCAATCAGATCTCCATTTCTAAAGTTTTGGTTAACAACTCTTTCACAGTTTCTCTATCAGCCCAGCCCCAGAGTCTTGGTCTGAGGCTCTGAAGAGTTCGAAGCATTCAGACCCCAGGTTAGGCAGCTGCCAACACAGAAGGGAAAAGTCCCTATAGAACTCTTAGGAGAGGGCTTGGTACCTAAAAAGGGTTAGTAAATGTTAGCTGTCATTACAGCTAATCCTCCCAAATCCTGCAAGAGTTTATCATCCCCATACTGTTGTTGTGGAAACAAAGGCTCAGAGGTGAAGTAACTTGTCCAAGTCCCCCAGCCAGTCACTGGTGAGCAGAACTTCGTCCTTTCCATGAAGGAGGCACAGAAACATTCCAGGCTGCCTTCCTCATGTCCCCAGTGGAAATGCAGCTCTCCGACTCCAAAGCTCTCAGGGCTTCCAGTATAGAACTTACTACAGTGCGACTAACACCGCGGTGACGCCCTTGAGGGCAAGGCTGCTGCCTTACTCATCTTTTGTGACCTGGGTTGGAGCCCTGAAAAAGGCAGGGCTGGATGTGAGCCTGCATCTGGGTTGTTAGAGGAAGGAATGAAGATGACTCCAGATTTCCAGCCTCAGTGAGTGGGAAAAGGGTGGACCAGTTGGCCAAGACCCGAGGTTGGGAGAGGCTGATGGCTTGGATTTGAGAAGAAAGTGGGGAAAGGAGAGATATAAGGTTAGGTTTGGGCAAGTAGTGATGGAGAGACAGGGACCCTTTAATTAGGATTTGGAGCTGTAAAAATCCACACGTGGCTTCCCACCCGCTCTCCACATGGATTGGCTTGTGACCTGATGTCAAGGTCCTTGCCCTGGACTCGTTGCTAATGGGCGACACGAGGCACACCCAGGAAACCAGTGTTACGCAGCCACCTTTCAGAGCCCAGAAAAGGGTTTCTGGCCATTGTGGTGGGGATGAGGAGTCCTGGAACGCAGGGATGAGCTGGAGGAGGAACCCACCACAGCTGTGGTGAGGGGGCACGATCTCTGGGGAAACAGGACGAGAATAACCGCTGAAATGCCCAGCACCAGCCCCTGTGTGCTGCCTTCTCTCCTGTGTGTGTGCGAAGGTGAGGGTGGGGGCGGGGCGGGGGGGGTGGGGGACGCGGACGGGAGGGCTGGGGGGCGGGGGTGGGGGTGCCTAGGTGGGGGATGGGAGGTTGGGGTGGGACTTCGCCTCCTGCCACGTGGACACCCTCACGCTCACACTGTCCTTCCTCCCTCTCCTGTTCTCCTCACCCCAGCAGACCCTGTGTGGTGGGGGTAGGGGTGGGGGCCGGCGGACCACCACTTTCCAGCCCATGGGGGACAGTGGCTGGGTCTTGCCAGCTCTTTCCCAGCCCTCAGACAACACGATCAGATCCCCTCCTCCTAGGCCTGACAGGCAAACCAGGCACCCACCTCTCCGTGTCTCCTGGCTGCCCCCAGCCCTCACCCTCTCTCCTGAGCAGGATGACAGTGATAGAGCCAGATACCCAGAAGTGAAGGGTGTCCCCTCTCCCTCCTTCCGGGGCTTCTGGCCCTGCTCCCCGGTCTCCCCAGCTCCTCTCTCCTCTTTCACCCAGCCCTGCCCCCCTGAGTGCCCTCAGCTCTCCGCCTGCCTGGCACTCCCTCTGCTGTGGGAAGGCCCAGCAGCTCCCTGCCGTGGCCTGGCCGCTGGGAGCCCCTGTGGGGCAGGGGAAGCTCGGCTCCTGGAATTTCCCCGGCCCCTGGCCAGCGGGAAGTCTGCCCTTGGAGAGGGAACTTTGCTCTTGGCCTCTGGCCAGCTACTCAGCCAGACCAAAGTTCAGGGGAGGTGCCTGGGGACTCCCGCTGATCTCTCCTCTTCAGGTTCGGGGTTCAGGCCTAAGAGGCCCAGAGAGCAGCCCCAGGTCAGGGTGGGGACCGGACGGAGGCACTGGAGGGCGGTGGGGGGAGCCCCGCATCAGCCCACGCTGGCTTCGGTGCCCCAGGCTGCGGAGCAGTGGGGAGGGGGCTCCCTGGACGTCTCTCCTCTCCGGGCTGGCTGTGTGTGCCAGGCGGGTGCGGCCTGGGCACAGAGCCCTGATAAGGGGCCGCAGCCCCGCCGCCCCAGCCCCGTGGGCTCCTGGTGGCCCGGAGCAGAGCGGCGCGCGCGCAGAGTCCGCCCCCCCGCTTGTCCTGGTCCTGACACATCCAGGAACCAGAGGCAGGAAAGGAGGTGCCTGGAAGCCTTTCTCTGGTGCCTCAGTCTCCCTCCCGGGGCTGTGGCTGATGGAATGGGATAAACCCTGCGAGTGAGGTTAGGGGGAGAGCGGCCTCCTTTCCCAGGGGCTCTGGCGGGCAGAGGCCCCCTCTCCTCTGGGAATCTCTCTTCAGCTCTTGCTCCCAGGTTGCCCTGTTCCCTGGCTCCAAACGAGCCCCCAGGGACCCCTCAGCAGCAAACACAACAGGGAAAGAGCAAGAGCCAGCCCCGGGGGAGCAGGGTGGACGACACGGGCGACTGTGCACACTCCCCCCGCCCACCCCTCCGCGTCCCCAGCTCCTCCGCCCCTCAGACCCGGGCGGCGGGGGCGGCGTGCCCTTTCCAGAGCTCTTCCTCAGGCCGGGCGGGCTCAGCCCGCAGCTCGGGCAGAGGTAGGAGCGGGAGGGGAAGGCGGAGAGAGGGAAGGAGGAGACCAAGCGGGCAAGCCTGGGGGGAAGGAACCACCGCGGGGCGGGCGCTGGGGTCGGAGTCAGGCGGGGCAGTCCTGAGGGCCGAGACCGGGGAGTTTCCAGGGATGAGGGGAGAAGCGGCGCGCTGGGCCAGCGCCCAGCACACAGGGGCTCATTAATATAAGTAGAAGGAACCAGTGTACCATGGAAGGGGGTCTTTGGTAGGGGCAGACAGATCTACCTCAAACAGCTCACGTTTCATGCAGAGAAGTGGTTGTGCTACTGACAATAAAATGGGGTTTCATTGAAAGGATCACATTTCTGATGAGCTACCGTAGGTGGGAAGTGGAGAGGAAGGTGAGGGCTCATGGGAAGAACAGAAAATAGCTTGTTCTCCTGCACACACTGTACCACAAGCTGGCGTTCAGTTTACCTACATCAGCAATTCCCAGTGTGCTTCATCAGTGTGCTCCAGACCATCCGTTCTGAGAAATACTTCCCAAGAAAAGAGATGGGACACAAATTCACAAAAAAATTGGGAAATGTACAGACTGGTCCCTTCTGAGATATTCACAATCCCTGTGGTAATAATCCTTGTGGGAACAATCCCTGTGGGAACATCAGTTTAAATTCTTTAATCTGTTATGTCACAAGGTACATAACCATGGGTTTCCATGTTCCTTCTTCTTTTTTCAAGCAAAAGCCTTCCTGAGCTTTACTAAATTATTGTCTGAGTCAAGTTATAACATGCTTTGGAAAATGCCAACTTACAAGGTAAAGTTTAACTCTGAGCATGACATCCAAGTCTAATCTCAAACATGCCCGACATTTCACCCATTCCATGCAGTTCCCTATTTGCTCACAGCTCTTTAAGCTTCTCCTCCCGCGCAGCTCCCCATGTCTGAACTTCTTGTTGCTGCGGTGGATCAGTCACTCAGTCGTGGCCAACTCTTTGCGACCCCACGGACTGTAACACACCAGGCTTACCTGTCCTTCACTATCTTCCAGAGTTTACTCAAACTCATGTCTGCTGAATCAGTGATGCCATCAAACCATCTCCTCTGTTGCACCCTTTTCCTCCTGCCCTCCATCTTTCCCAGCATAAAGGTCTTTTCTAGTGAGTCGGCTCTTCTCATCAGGTGGCCAAAGTATTGGAGCTTCAGCTTCAGCATCAGTCCTTCCAACCATTATTCAGAGTTGATTTCCTTAGGATTGACTAGTTTGATTTCTTTGCTGTCCAAGGAACTCTCAAGAATCTTCTTCACCACCACAGTTCCTCAGCAATCAGCCTCCTTAATGATCCAACTCTCACATCCATACATGACTACTGGAAAAACCATAGCTTCCTCTATACAGACCTTTGTTTGCAAAGTGATGTCTCTGCTTTTTAATACACAGTCTAGGTTTGTCATATCTTTTCTTCCAAGGAGCCAGTATCTCTCAATTCAGTTCAGTTCAGTCTCTCAGTCATGTCCTACTCTTTGTGAACCCATGGACTGCAACACACTAGGCCTTCCTGTCCATCAAACTCATGTCTATTGAGTCGGTAATGCCATCCAACCATCTCATCCTCTGTCATCCCCTTCTCCTCCTGCCTTCAACCTTTTCCAGCATCAGGGTCTTTTCAAATGAATCAGCTCTTCACATCAGGCGGCCAAAGTATTGGAATTTCAGCTTCAACATCAGTCCTTCCAATGAACATTCAGGACTGATTTCCTTTAGGATGGACTGGCTGGATCTCCTTGCAGTCCAAGGGACTCTTAAGAGTCTTCTCCAATACCACAGTTCAAAAGCATCAATTCTTCAGCCCTCAGCTTTCTTTATAGTCCAACTCTCATATCCATACATGACTACTGGAAAAACCATAGCCTTGACTAGATGGATCTTTGTTGGCAAAGTAATGTCTCTGGTTTTTAATATGCTATCTAGGTTGGTCATAACTTTTCTTCCTAGGAGTAAGCATCTTTTAATTTCATGGCTGCAATCACCATCTGCAGTGATTTTGGAGACCAAAAAAAAAAAATAAATAAATAAAATTTCTCACTGTTTCTACTGTTTCTCCATCTATTTGGCATGAAGTGATGGGACTGGATGTCATGATCTTTGTTTTCTGAATGTTGAGCTTTAAGCCAACTTTTTCACTCTCCTCTTTCACTTTCATCAAGAAGCTCTTTAGTTCTTCTTCACTTTCTGCCATAAGGGTGGTGTCATCTGCATTTCTGAGGTTTTTGATGTTTCTCCTAGCAGTCTTGATTCCAGCTTGTGCTTCATCCAGCCTGGCATTTCTCATGATGTACTCTGCATACAAGTTAAATAAGCACGGTGACAATATGCAGCCTTGACGTACTCCTTTTCCTATTTGGAACCAGTCTGTTGGTCCATGTCCAGTTCTAACTGTTGCTTCCTGACCTGCATACAGATTTCTCAAGAGGCAGGTCAGGTGGTCTGGTATTCCCATCTCTTTCAGAATTTTCCACAGTTTATTGTGATCCACACAGTCAAAGGCTTTGGCATAGTCAATAAAGCAGAAATAGATGTTTTTCTGGATCTCTCATGCTTTTTTGATGATCCAGCAGATGTTGGCAATTTGATCTCTGGTTCCTCTGCCTTTTCTAAATCCAGCTTAAACATTTGGAAGTTCATGGTTCACGTATTGCTGAAGCCTGGCTTGGAGAATTTTGAGCATTACTTTACTAGCATGTGAGATGAGTGCAATTGTGCGGTAGTTCGAGCATTCTTTGGGATTGCCTTTCTTAGGGATTGGAATGAAAACTGACCTTTTCCAGTCCTGTGGCCACTGCTGAGTTTTCCAAATTTTCTGGCATATTGAGTGCAGCACTTTCATAGCATCATCTTTCAGGATTTGAAATAGCTCAACTGGAGTTCCATCACATCCACTAGCTTTTGTTCATAGTGATGCTTCCTAAGGCCCACTTGACTTCACATTCCAGGATTTCTGGCTCTAAATGAGTGATCACACCATCATTATTATCTGGGTCGTGAAGATCTTTTTTGTATAGTTCTTCTGTGTATTCTTGCTACCTCTTCTTAATATCTTCTGCTTCTGTTAGGTCCATACCATTTCTGCCCTTTATTGAGCCTATCTTTGCATGAAATGTTCCCTTGGTATCTCTAATTTTCTTGAAGAGATCTCTAGTCTTTCCCATTCTATTGTTTTCCTCTATTTCTTTGCACTGATCACTGAGGAAGGCTTTCTTATCTCTCCTTGCTCTTCTTTGGAACTCTGCATTTAGATGGGTATATCTTTCCTTTTCTCCTTTGCTTTTGGATTCTCTTCTTTTCACAACTATTTGTAAGGCCTCCTCAGACAGCCATTTTGCTTTTTGCATTTCTTTTTCTTGGGGATGGTCTTGCTCCCTGTCTCCTATACAATGTCAGGAACCTCTGTCCATAGTTCATCAGGTACTCTGTCTATCAGATCTAGTCCCTTAAATCTATTTCTCACTTCTGCTGTAAATCATTAGGGATTTGATTTAGGCCATACCTGAATGGTCTAGTGGTTTTCCTTACTTTCTTCAATTTAAGTCTGAATTTGACAATACAAAGTATCTTTGGCCCAGCTCAAGTGCTCCTCTCCACATTCTGCCTGTGTGTGTTGTCCACCCTACACCACTGTGTGTGTTCCATCCAGCCCTGTGTCTCAGTTGCCTTGTTTTGTTTTGTCTGGGCCCCTCTGGACCTGCTCCTCTCAGGCAGATAGGAAGTATGCTCACTCTGCATCCCAAGTCTTGTCCCATGCTGCTTCACTGGTGCTTTACCAAAAGTTTTACTTTTGTTTTAGGTTTGAAGTATTCATTAACAAAACAAACTGCTTGTCACACACAATAAACAATTTCAATATATAATAGAGGATTAATGGACTTAATTTCAATATACAGTCAATGAAAGAAGAGAAATAGAAACAATAGAAAAAAGTAACAGCACATGCATCACAAAATTGGGCCAACCAACATGCAGACTTAGCTCTGGGAAGTCCCTTGTTAACCACAGTCTGGAGTCCCAGTTGGGAAAAGGTCCCAGGTGATGCATCCATCCAATGGACAACACTACAAATTGCAGTTTATGAGTTTGCTCAGCTTATAGTCCCAGGCTGCAAACTGATACCATTATCAGTTTGAGAGCAAAAAATATAGCTCTGGTTTTACCTTAATCTTTTTACAATGCTGTTTGCTTCACATTGTGAACCATAGGATTTTGTTAGACTCCGGCAGGGTTGTTCAGACCTCCAGGGTCTAAAGAAGTCCAAGACCACTCCCTTTCTTATCTAAAGTGCCTCCTGACTTGCTGTGCTTGCAGGCAGGCACAGAATCCAGGCAGTGTCCAGGCAGGTCAGGAACAAGTTAGAGGCCTGGTCTCCTGCTTCTGAAGCATGAACAAGATTCCTCCCACAGGTGGAGCCAAACAGAAAGGATTCTGACAGCTCTGCATCTGCAGCCTGGGGACAGGACACCAGCTGCTCCCTCCAGTTACACCCTCCCCTCTTGGTATCTTTAGTAGCTTCATCTCCATGGACACCTCTCTGCCTTCAAACTGCCAGCAGTCAGCATCCTAAACATGAATGGACTTCTCTAGTGAATAATTTTCAAAGCTATGTATAAATAGTTCAGAAAGGAAAAATACAAGCACTTAATGGTCATTTGGGCACATGTTTAAACTTACTTGTAGTGGTAGAAATGCAAATGTAATGTGTATCAGGAACTATAAAATGTTCATGCCATCTGCTCTATTGCCTGTATCTGGGAATAAATCCTAAGGGAAAAACCCAAACATTGGAAACATTTTATGCTCCAAAGCTGTTCACAGTATTCTTTGTTAAAGACCTTTTTAGTTGTGAAAAACAATGCTGGAAGAACATAACAATTAATGTATAGCTTAATGAATTATAAAGAAACATCCACATAAGCACCACAGGTCACTAGATAGAACACTCCTGCACCCCAGGAATCCCTGTGTCCCCTACAAATCACAAGGTTCCCATCCCTAGAGATAAGCACTTCCTTGCTTTACTCCAGAGTTTGCCTACTTCAGTAGGCATCTGTGAACATGGTGAATTACTTCCTCTGTTTGGAGGGTTCACAAAAATGAATGCACAGAGTTTGTGTTCTCTCCTCTCTGGCTTCACCCAACATTAAAAGAGCCTTTTTCTCACGTCCCTTGAAGCCAGGTGAATGTATCCGTGCAAACCAGGTAGTTATGAACAGAACCAAACATTACATTACCAAACTATAACATTCTTCCATGTTATAGGATTGCATGGAAGAATGTGTATAAGCTCCTAGCACAATGCCCTGTATGTGGTGTGGACTTAATACAGTTTTATTCTCACCTTCCTGCTATGACTTGGGTCTAACTGCAGATCAAAACAGGATTCTGTCTGCTCCCACCCTCAGTACTGATCTGCTTCCTCTCCTGCTACCGCTAATTCTTTTTTTTTCCCCACTAATTCTTACCAGCATCTAGAAACTGAGTTCTGTCGCCCTGGCCACCAGTGACAGAGCAGTCTCAGCGTTTTATCTTCTGCTGTTCACACAGCTCCCATCCTCCGAGAATTCCTTAGGATGTTCTATGAACAGGACAAAGCCAACCCAGGCAGAACTGACCCCTCTGTCTCCTACTCCTCATTCTTCACTATATCCTTCATTTCAGCAATAGTTGTAGTGATTTAATGTAGTAATTAAATTTACATGATCTAATTAAATCATTACGTAGTAATGGTTTAATCTGTATTGCAGAGGAAAAAGGAAGAAAATACTCAGTCTTTTTGGAAATCTTTTTTAAAGAAGTGGAGGCAAGAGAAAAAAATCTGGAAAATGGAAACAGATGAATGTTCAGGGTTGAAGCATAGGGATGGTGGGGAAGCAGGGAAGCTGCCTGCTGGAGAGGGGCAGTGGTGGGCAGAGTGGAACCTGAAGAAATAGCCCTGGTGCCTTTGGTTTTCTGTCCTTTAAGAAAATCACTGTTGTGAACCCACTGCTCAGTTTCCAGGGTCTTGTGCCCTTTTGCAAAGTGGTTCTTTTGTGATTGCCACTATTGTATATCAGGTTTCAGGGAGAAAGTCCTTGAAAATTCCTATAGGAAAGGGGGCAGGCTTTATCGTGGAAACTTAGAGAAGTTGGCCAAGAACAAAAGAGGAAGGGACCCTGTCTCTCTAATCATCACTTGGAAAGGAGTGGCCAGACCTCAACAATTTGCTCGACACACAGATGGGAGCTGTGCTCCAGAGGAAGGACTCAGATCTTAGGTCTTTCCCACTTCTTACAAGGCAAGGGGTGAAAGCGGGCTTGACAGTAAGGGGATAGAAAGTAAGAGCCTGCATTAAGTGCCAGAAATTTATAAGCGTTTTCTGGGGTTGCAAGCAGCCTAGCACCAGTGTCTTGGGGGATGTGGGACATTTGTAAGCCCTCTGTCCCATGGATAGAGCTCAGGACCTCATGGGACATTGACTGTGGGTGCAGACTCTCCAATTGCAAGTTCAGGTTGTCACTGTGATTCTGACCAACTGGCTTAAATCAAAAGATCCCATGATCCCCTCCTTAGGTTCAATTAATTTGCTAGAGTATCTCACAAAATGCAGAGGAACATTTTACTTAGTAGGTTACCAGTTCACTACAAAAAGCCATAATTCAGGATCAGCCAGATGGAAGAGATGCATAGGACAAAGTACGTGGGAAAGATGCATGGAGTTTCCATGATCTTGCTGGGCATGCTACTTACCCTGATTTCTGTGTTCATCAACCCAGAAACTCTCTGAACACGTTTTATTTCATTTTGTTTTTACTGGAAGCTTCATCACGTAGTCATAATTGGTTAAATAATTGGTAGTAGGCAACTGATTCAACCTCCAGCCCCTAATGCTGGGAAGTGTGACTGAAAAAGTCTCAATGCTGTAATCACATAGTTTGTTCCCCTGGAAGCCAGTCCCATACTTAGGTTCTTTCTAAAAGTCATCCCGTCAACATAAGACACCTTCTAAGCTCTCCAAACTTTGGAAATTCCAAGCGTTTTAGGAGCTTTGTGCCTGGAATGGGGATGAAGATTAAATATGTACTTCTTCTTATAAATCATAATACCATAGAACACATGAATACAACAGACTGAAACTAGTATCAGTCTGAAGTACAAAAATCACTGGACTCTAGAGTAGTTATTTCGATAAATTCAGGAAAAGTATTTTACAAAATCCAATAGCTTTTTATAGTAAATACAGCCAAAAAACAAAGAATAGATAGAAATTCCTCGAACTGATGAAGCACATCAATGTAAAATCTACATCTAACATCATACTTAATGATGAAAGACTGGATGATTTCCCCCTAAGGTCAAAAACAAGACAAGGATATCTACTCTCACCACTTCTATTCAACCTTGTCCTAGAGGTTCTAGTTAGGGTAATTAAGCAAGAAATGGGAATATAAACCATCATAAATAAAGAAGCAAAACTATTACAGTCTGCTGATAACATGATTTTCTACATAGAAAATCTTAAAGAATTCACTTAAAAGCTATTATAACTAATAAATGAGTTCAGCAAGGTCAGAGCATGCAAGTTTAATACACTTTTCTAAGGAACATAATATAGCCAAAATAATCCTGAAAAATAGGAGTAGGAGAACTCACACTTCCAGATTTCAAAAGTTATTAAAAAACAACAATAACAAAGATAACATGGTACTGGCACAAGGACAGACATAGATCAATGGAATAAATTGAGAGTTCAGGAATAAAACCAATACAATGAACTAATTTTAACAAGGGTGCCACAACTACTCAATGAAAAATGAAAAACCTTTTCAACAAATAGTGCTCAAAAACTTGGATAGTTTTGTGCCAAAGAATGATGTTAGACCCTTACCTCACACCAAGCTGTGCTTAGTTGCTCAGTCTTGTCCGACTCTTTGCAACCCTTTGGGCAATAGCCCATCAGGCTCCTCTGTCCGTGGGATTTTTCAGGCAAGAATACTGGAGTGGGTTGTCATTTTCTAACTCCAGGGGATCTTTTCAAACCAATAATCAAACCCACATCTCCTGTGTCTCCAGCACTGCAGACAGATTCTTTACCTGCTGAGCCATCAGGGAAGCCAAAAATGCAGTCTAGCTGATCCTTAAATTATTTCTATGTTTAAAATAGAATTACCCTATAACCCAGAAATTCTTCTGGGTATGTGCCTAAGAGAACTGAAAAGATACATTCTCAGAAACCTGTACACAAATGCTTGTGCTTAGTCACAGTCGTGTCCAATTCTTTGCAACCCCATGGACTGCAGCTCGTCAGGCTCCTCTGCCCATGGGGATTCTCCAGGCAAGAATATTGGAGTGGGTTGTCATTCCCTCTTCCAGGGGACCTTCCCAATCCAGGGATCAAACCCAGGTCTCCTGCGTTGCAGGCAGATTCTTTACTGACTGAGCCACCAGGGAAGCCCACACGAATGTTTATAGCAACATTATTCATAATAACTAAAAGGTAGAAACAACTCAAATGTCAAACAGTGGATAAATAGATAAACAAAATGTTACACACACACACACACACACACACACACACACACACACTGTCTCTCACACACACACAGACACATACACACACACCTTGTCACTGCTACCCACCATCTCTAAGTCCTAGAAACTCTGGACTTGTGGGGGAGGCAAGGCAACCTAAACAGTTCAACACAGCGAATATAACCACCCTAAATGAAGAATGGGGCTTCCCAGGTGGCTCGGAAATAAAGAATCTGCCTGCCTAGCAGGAGACATGAGTTCAGTCCTCAGACCAGGAAAAGCACCTGGAGAAGGAAGTGACAACCCCCTCCAATACTCTTGCCTGGGAAATCCCATGAACAGAGGAGCCTGGTGGGCTACAATCCACAGGGTTGCAAAGAGTCAGACATGACTGAGTGACTAAATAACAACAAATGAAGAATGAGGAGGTGGACCCCTCTGTTTGTGACTCTACATATTCTAGGAGGGGAGGTGCATCCTGCTTGGACAAGGACAGGTCTCTCTGGCTGAGTTCTTTACAGACACTTCCATGATGCCTTTCATAGTCCTTGAGTGATGGCTTCATTTCAGCTGGAACAAAGCAGCTTCTTTATGGAGGAGTTATAGAGGAAATCAATCATTCAAATATATTTTTAAAAGTACATTCGCACTGAATACATTTGCTTAAAGTTACCACATCATCTGAAAAAGAAATTTCTTAATCAATTAAGCTTACTACTCTTGAATGTGTAATTCCTGCCACTATACACTTTAAGTAATCTCTTCCAAATAATTTGCATGTAGCTGTTAGTCTTATCTGGAGAAGGAAATGGCAACCCACTCCAGTGTTCTTGCCTGGAGGATCCCAGGGACAGGGGAGCCTGGTGGGCTGCTGTCTATGGGATCCCACAGAGTCGGACACGACTAAAGCGACTTAGCAGCAGCGGTGTTAGTCTTATCAAAAGACTTCAAAAAATTTATTTCTTGAGGAAGCATATGAACTCCTTTTGCTGATGTCAAACTGACTACAAGAAGACATTTCCAGACATTTCCCAGCAAAAATATTATCTTAATAGTTGCTGGAGGTACAGTGGTAAACAGAAGAGACAGGAACTCACAGTAACATAAACTAAGGAAAGAAAATCTAAACTGAAGAAGAATGCAGTGATATGACAAATTTTAAGATGGGTCTTAAGAGAAAGTAAATTTGCCATATCATTCTCCAAGAGAGTTATGATTTATAATGTACATTTTAAATTTGCTTTATAGGTTACAAACGTATACAGAAAAATTTCTGCTTCACTTCTACTGAGTATTCAACAAAAACCAGGTTTAAATTCTAGCAGCAAATTCAGTTTCAGAAATTATGGGTTTCAGCATTGGAAGTGAAGGAAATTCAATCCACCTAGTCCACCTTCTATTAAAAGGGGAATTGTTTGCACTTTCTATAGCAGGTAAGAGTCTCCTCCTTTAGGTGAAGAAAGTGGGTTTGACATCACAAGGGGTTTTTGCTATACTTTCCCTTAAATCCTCCTTAGGCTTGTGCTCAGGAAGAAAGGGCTTTTCTTGGCCCTCTATCCCCCTTTCCCATGGCCCTAGTATCTGTGTCCCTTACTTCTTGGTGGTGACCAGTTATAGGGTTTCCTATGTGCCTTTGTGAAGACAAGAAACACAGAGAAGGTGCCTTGGAGATTGAGTGCCACAATCTCTGATCCACCTTACCCAACCCTCTGCCAAGGGCCCTGGGGCAGCCTTGTGACTGAACATGGTTCTCAGACCCACAACAATCTTCCTTCACACTGTCTTGTTTAATCTGCTGCTGTCAACCAAGAGAGTTCCATAAAACATCTTCCAATTTTAATTGCCTTGTTGTGTTCTTAGCCATGGTCTCAAATGAAACAGCAGATAGTATGAATGTATTTGTTAAAAATTACTTTGGCTGTGTATAACAGAAATACCTCAATGATTGTGGCTTACAGATAATAAAAGTTTAGCTTTTGCTCAGACAAAATGAAACAAATCTAAAATGTTGTATATCCATACAATGGAATATCAAGTCATAAAAAGAATGAAATACTGACACGTGACATGACATGGATGAGCTTGAAACATTATATTACGTGAAAGAAGCCAGATCACCAAAGACCATATACTGTAGGGTTCCTGTCATATGAAAGTCCAGAGTGAGGAACTCTACAGAGACAGAAGGTAGATGAGCAGTTTCTTAGGGTCTGGAGAGTGCAGGGAAAAGAAGGGAAAACAAATGATAGCTAAAGTGTATGAAGTTTCTTTTTGAGGTGATGAAAGTATTCTAAAATTGACTCTCAATGGCTGTACTTATCTAAAAATATACTCAAAAGTCATTGAATTGTGCTTTTTAAGTGTAAAATGTACATCTCAGATTTTAAAACGTGATTGTATTTGAAGTGTAGAATAAGAACAAGTGCTTTGGAAAGAGGCTGATCTGATTTGTCATTCTACTCCTCTCAGCCTCACTTTTCATCTGGAAAGTGGATATAATGGTCATACTTTCCTCACAGACTTTGAGAATTAATAAAGTATTGCTTATCAAGAGCTTAGGCTCAGAGCCGGGTACCTAGGAAGGAAAACGCATAGAGCAAATATCTGAGGCATCAAAGCCTTTTTAGACACCTGAAAAGAAGCTTTGTTAGAACAGCAGATTTTAGCCTTTATGTGTGGACAGCAATAGCAAATGAGTCAAAAATATTTCAAGGCCCAAAATGTAGTGACACTTAGGCAGAGAAATTAGAGGTAAATATTTTTCCCCAGGTTGGCAGGAGGTAGCGGCTGTTCTATTGCTGAGATTCTGATAAAGGATCCTCTTAGATCTGCCAGCCCTGTAGAGCAGGAAGGTAAGTGAGCTGCCCCTCTCCCCGACATGTTGCTAAGCAGAAGGCTCATGGGAATGAAAGAGTGGACAGGACAGCGGAATTTTTACATTAATGAAATATGCAGAGGCTAGCTGTCCATCCAGGTCTTGATGAGAATCAGAGGAAGATAAAAGCAGATGGATGGAGTTAGCCCATGGGAGAGTCATCCTGGCAAGAAAGGCTCTTCCTTCATCCATGTGGACAGACTTTGAGGAGTCTGGCAGTATATGTCAACATCATTTGTGGGGTCCCATGCACTCTGAAGGCCAGTGGGGAAGAAAGCATTCACTTTTTAATGGGGTTGGCATCTCAAATAATGGTGGTGGTAAGAACAAGACCTTTCTAAACAAATCCCTGAGTGGGATGCAGGGTCCTCTGCCTCATTATTAGTCTCTTTTTTCTCTGATTGTTCTTTCAGATGGTGAGGCCAGCAGGAAGTATGCATGCATTTAAAACTCCATACCAGAGACTGCAACACTAGAGGTGATCATTTATTCAGTTACCTCCTTTTTTCTAATGCATGTGTGAAATAATTGCATTTCTTGTTTTGTTACCTGCTTATTCCAGTCTTATGACCACAAATATATAGATGCATCTCCTTTTATTTATTGCATTTCACTTCATTGCATTTTACAAATACTGTGTTTTTTTTTTTACAAATTGAAGATTCATGGCAATCCTGCATTAAGAAAACCTATCAGAGTTGTTTTCCCAATAGCATTAATTTTAAATTAATTTATGTACATGATCTTTAAAGATATAATGCTATTGAACCTTTAATAGCTATAGTATAGTGTAAGTATAACTTTTATATGCACTGGGAAACAAAAAAATACTGTGTGACTTGCTTTATAGTGTTTGCTTTGTTGCAGTGGTCTGGTACCCAGCCCACAATATCTCCAAGGTATGTCTGTATAATTTATTTTGCTTATCCATTTGCTTTGATTTAATGGCTTTTCTTTCTGGTGAATGAAAAATCCAGTGTTTGTGAGAGCAAGTGAGTTACTGATGCATATCTACTGATGCATTTTTATTTCATTGTAAACAAGTTTCTGTGTCCCAAATTTAAAATGTAGAAATGAGCTTGTGAAAAACTTAGTATCTATCCTCAGTTATTTTCTATCCCCAAGAACAGTCTTACTTTTAAAAAAGAAAATTAGGAAAATGTGGTGCCATGAAGAGGCATTCCTGGAAACCTGGTCCAGTGGTAGAGCCAAGTATTCATAAGAGAAGCATCTCCTGGAGAATGGGTTCTGAAGAACAGGTGTGTTTGTTGAGAATTTGTGGCCTCACTGGACACATCCAAAGGGTTTCACTTAGTAAACCTAGAGACTCCTGAAGCAGGAACACATCCCCAGTTCTGTGACAGCTCACAGGCTCAGATAAGTTCAGATATTTGTCCAGAGCATTCAGCTAATAAGTAAATAAGATGATTTTCAGACATAATAAGTAAATAAGATGTGGTACTGGGAGGAGGCACTTAGGGAGGATTTATAACCTCAAGGACACCGGTCAGCACTTAAAAAATGGTGGTCGCTGTGTGTCCTCATAATCACAACAATCTGCCCGCCAGCAACATGCTTCTAGCTGGGTCAGGAAGTTTCAGGAAGATTCTGAATGTGGGAGAAAGAGTCCCCACGCCGACCATCACAGGGTCAGTGCCCAGCAAGCCTCCTTGTTGTTGGGGAAAGACCTTGTTAATGAGACAGGGATGTCTAAGGTCCCTGGTCTGACATCTGCCCCCAGACTGAGGAGTCTTTTATAACAAATAAAAAACTTCTCACTTTATTCTGTATATCATCTTTCCCGTAATTTTGTCAGCATGAGTGTATCACAAAAAAAATCCAAGTATTATTGAAATATTGCTGCAAATGACACAACTGACAAAGGATTAATCTCCAAAACATACAAACAGCTTATACAGCCTAATATCAAAAACACAAACAATGCAACAGCAACAAAAAAGGGTCAGAAGATCTAAACAGATATTTCTCCAAAGAAGACATACAGATGGCCAAGATACTCATGAAAAGGTGCTCAACATTGCTAATTACTAGAGAAATGCAAATCAAAACTACAATGAGGCATCACCTCAGGTCAGTCAGAATGGCCATCATTTAAAAGTCTACGAACAATAAATGCTGGAGAGGGTGTGGAGAAGAGGGAACCCTCCTACTTTGTTGGTGGGAATTGTGAATTGCTACTGCCACTATAGAGAACAGTATGGAGGGTCCTTAAAAAACCAAAAATGGAGCTATCATATGCAATCCCACTCCTGAGTATATATCTGGCAAAAAGTATAATTTGAAAAAATACATTCATTCCAATCTTCACTGCAGCAATAATCAAGACAAGAAAGCAACCGAAATGTCAATCAACAGAGGAATGGATAAAGAAGGTGTGGTATATGTATATACAATGGAATTCTACTCAGTCGTAAAAAAGTATGAAATGATGCCATTTGCAGCAACACGAGTGGACTTACAGATTATCATACAAAGTGAAGTAAGCCAAAGACAAATATTATATGATATTGTTTGTAAGTGGAATCTAAAAAATAAAATACAAATGTACTATTTACAAAACAGAAATATAAAAAACAAACTATGATTACCAAAGGGGAAACAGAGGGGATAAATTAGGAGGTTGGGATTAATATATACATATTCAGTTCAATTCAGTTCAGTTCAGTTGCTCAGTCGTGTCCAAATATTTGCGACCCCATGAATCGCAGCATGCCAGGCCTCCCTGTCCATCACAAACTCCCGGAGTTTACTCAGACTCATGCCCATCGAGTCGGTGATGCCATCCAGTCATCTCATCCTCTGTCGTCCCCTTCTCTTCCTGCCCCCAATCCCTCCCAGCATCAGGGTCTTTTCCAATGAGTCAACTCTTTGCATCAGGTGGCCCAAGTATTGGAGTTTCAGCTTCAGCATCAGTCCTTCCAATGAACACCCAGGACTGATCTCCTTCAGGATGGACTGGTTGGATCTCCTTGCAGTCCAAGGGACTCTCAAGAGTCTTCTCCAACACCATAGTTCAAAAGCATCAATTTTTCGGCCCTCAGCTTTCTTCACAGTCCAACTCTCATATCCATACATGACTACTGGAAAAACCATAGCCTTGACCAGACGGACCTTTGTTGGCAAAGTAATGTCTCTGCTTTTTAATGTGCTATCTAGATTGGTCATAACTTTCCTTCCAAGGAGTAAGCATCTTTTAATTTCATGGCTGCAGTCACCATCTGCCGTGATTTTGGAGCCCAAAAAATAAAGTCTGACAGTGTTTCCACTGTCTCCCCATCTACTTCCCATGAGGTGATGGGACCAGATGCCATGATCTTACTTTTCTGAATGTTAAGCTTTAAGCCAACTTTTTCACTCTCCTCTTTTACTTTCATCAAGAGGCTTTTCAGTTCCTCTTCACTTTCTGCCATAAGGGTGGTGTCATCTGCATATCTGAGGTTATTGATATTTCTCCCAGCAATCTTGATTCCAGCTTGTGCTTCTTCCAGCCCAGCATTTCTCATGATGTACTCTGCATACAAGTTAAATAAGCTGGGTGACAATATGCAGCCTACTCCTTTTCCTAATTGGAATCAGTCTGTTGGTCCATGTCCAGTTATAACTGTTGCTTCCTGATCTGCATACAGGTTTCTCAAGAGGCAGGTCAGGTGGTCTGGTATTCCCATCTCTTTCAGAATTTTCCACAGTTTATTGTGATCCACACAGTCAAAGGCTTTCGCATAGTCAATAAAGAAGAAATAGATGTTTTTCTGGAATTCTCTTGCTTTTTCGATGATCCAGCAGATATCGGCAATTTGATCTCTAGTTCCTCTTCCTTTTCTAAAACCAGCTTGACTATCTGGAAGTTCACGGTTTACGTATTGCTGAAGCCTGGCTTGGAGAATTTTGAGCATTACTTTACTAGCATGCGAGATGAGTGCAATTGTGAGGTAGTTTGAGCATTCTTTGGCATTGCCTTTCTTTGGGATTGGAATGAAAACCGACCTTTTCCAGTCCTGTGGCCACTGCTGAGTTTTCCAAATTTTCTGGCATTTTGAGTGCAGCACTTTCGCAGCGTCATCTTTCATGATTTGAAATAGCTCAACTGGAATTCCATCACTTTCAATAGCTTTGTTCATAGTGATGCTTTCTAAGGCCCACTTGACTTCACATTCCAGGATTTCTGGCTCTAGGTGAGTGATCACACCATTGTGATTATCTGTCTTGTGAAGATTTTTTTTGTACAGTTCTTCTGTGTATTCTTGCCACCTCTTCTTAATATCTTCTGCTTCTGTTAGATCCATACCATTTCTGTCCTTTATCGAACCCATCTTTGCCTGAAATGTTGCCTTGATATCTCTCATTTTCCTGAAGAGATCTCTAGTCTTTCCAATTCTGTTGTTTTCCTCTATTTCTTTGCACTGATCACTGAGGAAGGCTTTCTTATCTCTCCTGGCTATTCTTTGGAAATCTGCATTCAAATGGGTATATCTTTCCTTTTATCCTTTGCTTTTTGCTTCTCTTTTTTTCACAGCTATTTGTAAGGCCTCCTCAGACAACCATTTTGCCTTTTTGCATTTCTTTTCCATGGGGATGGTCTTGCTCCCTGTCTCCTGTACAATGTCACGAACCTCTGTCCATAGTTCATCAGGCTCTCTGTCTATCAGATCTAGTCCCTTAAATCTATTTCTCACTTCCACTGTATAGTCATAAGGGATTTGATTTAGGTCATACCTGAATGGTCTAGTGGTTATCCCTACTCTCTTCAGTTTTAGTCTGAATTTGGCAATAAGGAGTTCATGATCTGAGCCACAGTCAGCTCCTGGTCTTGTTTTTGCTGACTGTATAGAGCTTCTCCATCTTTGGCTCCACCTCCAAGGAGTAGCTGCTGCCGGACGCAGGAGGGCTGAGAGGAGGTACTCCATGTTCAAGGTCAGGAGAGGCTGCCATGAGAAGATACTCCTCCTCCAAGGTAAGGAGCAGTGGCTGTGCTTTGCTGGAGCAGCCGTGAAGAGATACCTCACATCCGAGGTAAGAGAAACCCAAGTAAGATGGTAGGTGTTGCGAGAGGGCATCAGAGGGCAGACACACTAAAACCATAATCATAGAAAACTAGCCAATCTGATCACAGGACCACAGTCTTGTCTAACTCAGTGCAACTAAGCCATGCCGTGTGGGGCCACCCAAGACGGTCGGGTCATGGTGGAGAGCTCTGACAGAATGTGGTCCACGGGAGAAGGGAATGGCAAACCACTGCAGTATTCTTGCCTTGAGAACCCCATGAACAGTATGAGAAGGCAAAATGATAGGCTACTGAAAGAGGAGCTCCCCAGGTCGGTAGGTGCCCAATATGTTACTGGAGATCATTGGAGAAATAACTCCAGAAAGAATGAAGGAATGGAGCTAAAGCAAAAAAAATACTCAGTTGTGGATTGGACTGGTGATAGAAGCAAGGTCCGATGCTGTAAAGAGCAATATTGCATAGGAACCTGGAATGTTAGGTCCATGATCAAGGCACACTGGAAGTGGTCAAACACGAGATGGCAAAAGTGAATGTCGACATTCTAGGAATCAGCGAACTAAAATGGACTGGAATGGGTGAATTTAACTCAGATGACCGTTATATCTACTACTGTGGGCAGGAATCCCTTAGAAGAAATGGAGTAGTCATCATAGTCAACAAAGGAGTCTGAAATGCAGTACTTGGATGCAATCTCAAAAATGACAGAATGATCTCTGTTCATTTCCAAGGCAAACCATTCAATATCATGGTAATCCAAGCCTATGCCCCAACCAGTAATGCTGAAGAAGCTGAAGTTGAACGTTTCTATGAAGACCTACAAGACCTTTTAGAACTAACACCCCCAAAAATGTCCTTTTCATTATAGGGGACTGGAATGCAAAAGTAGGAAGTCAAGAAACACCTGGAGTAACAGGCAAATTTGGCCTTGGAGTACGGAATGAAGCGGGGCAAAGGCTAATAGAGTTTTGCCAAGAGAATGCACTGGTCATAGCAAACACCCTCTTCCAACAACACAAGAGAAGACTCTATACATGGACATCACCAGATTTACAGAATACTATATATGAAATAGATAATTAATAATGAAACTGTGTACAGGCCATTGTGTTCCTGTCTTTAAAATAAAATGTTGACTCAAGAGTTAATGATTGGGAAATGTGAAGACGTGGCATCCAGTCACAAAAACAAAGAATAGTTGGGCTAATGAACTGGTGACAATTTAGATTACAACTCTTCTGCTTATTTAACTTATATGCAGAGTACATCATGAGAAACATTGGGCTGGATGAAGCACAAGCTGGAATCAAGATTGCCGGGAGAAATATCAACAATAGATATGCAGATGACACCACCCATATGACAGAAAGTGAAGAAGAACTAAAAAACCTCTTGATGAAAGTGAAAGAGGTGAGCAAAAAAGCTTGCTTAAAACTCAACATTCAAAAAACTAAGATCATTGCATCTGGTCCCATCACTTCATGGGAAATAGATAGGGAAACAGTGGAAACAGTGAGAGAATTTATTTTGGGGGACTCCAAAATCACTGCAGATGGTGGCTGCAGCCATAAAATTAAAAGACACTTGCTCCTTGGAAGAAAAGTTATGACCAACCTAGAAAGCATATTAAAAACCAGAGACATTACTTTGCCAACAAAGGTCCATCTTATCAAATCTATGGTTTTTCCAGTAGTCATGTATGGATGTGAGAGTTGGACTATAAAGAAAGCTGAGCGCTGAAGAATTGATGCTTTTGAACTGTGGTATTGGAGAAGACTCTTGAGAGTCCCTTGGACTGCAAGCAGATCAAATAAGTCCATCCTAAAGGAAATCAGTCCTGAATATTCATTGGAAGGATTGATGCTGAAGCTGAAACTCCAATACTTTGGCCACCTGGTGCAGAGAAGTGACTCATTTGAAAAGACCCTGATGCTGGGAGGGATTGAAGGCGTAAGGAGAAGGGGATGACAGAGGATGAGATGGTTGGATGGCGTCACCCACTCAATGGACATGAGTTTGAATAAGCCCGGGAGTTGGTGATGGACAAGGAGGCCTAGTGTGCTGTAGTCCATGGTGTCACAAAGAGTTGGACATGACTGAGCGACTGAACTGAACTGAACTTTCACATAACAGAATCACTGAAATCCCAGTTCCCCAAAAGATATAAGTAAAGGCATGACACATATTTCTAAGTTGTTTTTCACAGGGAGCACACTCCCTCCAGATGAAAACTGCTGACCCCAAGAACATAGACCTTAGAGTTGAAACCAGAAGGTTGATGATGCTTGAAACTTCGCCTTAATGCCAACCAATCCAAGAACTTTCCAGAGCTGATCACGCCCTGCTCCTCGAACACTATAAAACTCCTCACTACCCCTTCCAAGGTGGGTCACATGGTCTTTGGGGTATTAGCTCCTGTGGCGTGCAAAAGTAATTAAAGCTATTCTTTTCCACTTCACCCAAAACTCTGTCTTCATTTTTCTATTTGGCACCAATGAACAGAGGCCGAGTTTCAACAATAATAAGAACTTATTGTATAGCACAGGGAACTACAGTATATGTATATATACATTTAGTGTGTGTGTGTGTGTGTGTGTGTGTGTGTGTGTGTGTGTGTGTGCAGGCGCACTGTGCTTAGTCACTCAGTCATGTCTGACTCTTTGCAACCTCATGGACAATAGCCTCTCAGGCTCCTCAGTCCATGAGGATTCTCCAGGCAAGAATACTGGAGTGGGTTGCCACACTCCAGGGCATCTTCCCAACCCAGGGATCAAACCCAGGTCTCCCACATTGCAGGTGGATTCTTTAATCTGAGCCACCAGGGAAGCCCAGGAATATTGGAGTGGGTAGCCTATCCCTTCTCCAGGGGAACTTCCCAACCCAGGGATCAAACAGGGGTCTCCTGCATTGCAAGCAGATTCTTTACCAGCTGAGCCACCCATGAAGCCTATATATATGTGTGTGTGTGTATGTATATATACTGATTTATTTTCTGCACACTTGAAACTAACACAAAATTATAAATCAACTACTGTTGTTGTTGTTAGGTCGCTCAGTCATGTCTGTTTGCGATGCCATGGACTGCAGCACACCAGGCTTCCTTGTTCTTCAGCATCTCCAGGAGTTTGCTCAAACTCAAGTCCATTGAGTTGGTGATATCATCCAACCATCTTGTCCTCTGTCATCCCCTTCTTCTCTTGCCTTCTATCTTTCCCAGAATCATGTTCTTTTCTAATGAGTTGGCTCTTCACATCAGGTGGCCAAAGTATTGGAGTTTCAGCATCAGTCCTTCCAATGAATATTCAGGACTGATTTCCTTTAGGATGGACTGGTTGGATCTCCTTGCAGTCCAAGGGACTCTCAAGAGTCTTCTCCAACACCACAGTTCAAAAGCATCAATTCTTTGGTGCTCAGCTTTCTTTATGGTCCAACTCTCACACTCACAGATGACTACTGGAAAAACCATAGCTTTGACAAGATGGACCTTTGTTGGCAAAGTAATATCTCTGCTTTTAATATGCTTTCTAGGTTGGTCCTATCTTTTCTTCCAAGGAGCAAGCATCCTTTAATTTCATGGCTGTGATCACCATCTGCAGTGATTTTTGAGCTCAAGAAAATAAAAAATCTTTCACTGTTTCCATTGTTTCCCCATCTATATGCCATGAAGTGATGGGACCAGATGCCATGATCTTAGATTTTTGAATATTGAATTTTAAGTCAGCTTTTTCACTCTCCTCTTTCACCTTCATCAAGAGGCTCTTTAGTTCCTCTTCTACTTCAATGAAAATTTTATATATATATATATATATATATATAATATACATTTACAAATGCAAATGAAATGTTCTAAAAATTTAGAGTTTGGGGGCATGAAGTGCTGAAGATAAGCCTGTGGACTTTGCGATTTTCTTATTGAGGAGTGAGTGTCTTTAGAGAAATTAGCCAACACCCCTGAAAACAGAGCTGATAAAATGTACTTGGTGGAATCACTGAGGAGTTATAAGAGGCAGTGAGATGATATGTATTAGGATCTGAGAAAGGAGAGCAGGAATAGGGGTCAAGAGCAATGAGGAGAGCAACAAACACTTATTGAGTGTGTATCTATTGATACAGAAATCATGGCCATTTTCAGACGAGGAATCTGAGGCTGAAGAACTTAAATAACTTACTGAAGGTCAAACAGCTAATATCTGGCAGAACTGTTACCTGAACCTGCTCGTGCCCCATATCCTTTTCATGATACCAGGTGCCCTCTCGGAAACCACGGTCTTGATCCTCCCCTGACCCTTACCAGCCCTTCCCTTCTCTAAGTGAAGGGAAGTCGCTAAGTCGTGTCCGACTCTTTGCGACCCCATGGACTGTAGCCTTCCAGGATCCTCAGTCCATGGGATTTTCCGGGCAAGAGTACTGGAGTGGGGTGTCATTTCTCAGATACAGAACAGCTGTGGGCCTTTTGGGCAATTCTGAGACCAGCCACCAGGAGGCGACATTGCCTGGCTATGGTTCAGGCCGCCTCCCCTGGGAGGATAGGCCGAGGGATGTCTGTGGGGGTTGCCTGTGCTGGGTGGTTTTCACCGTATTTACTTAATTCTCCCAACAACTCTGGGAAATAGGTATTATCTCATTTTATAGAGGAGGACTTTGAGGATCTGCCCGTGATTATCCAGCCTGTGGTATCAGCAGCAATGGAATCAATGTGTGTCTGTCTGTAAAGTCCTGCCTCCCAGCAGGCTGGGCTCCCAAAGACAAAGTCTTTCTGTGCTCCCAGGATACACAGCTCGGTGGGTAGGGTGACGAGGAGGGGTAGCCCACTTGAGCCTGGGCCGGGGTGTCTAGTGAAGGAGAAGGCTGGGTGAGGGTTGTCTAGGCCTTCGCTTTGGTTATTGCAAGGGAGAGTTAGGTTTTAGGGTGGAATAAAGTAAATACCACTCCTGTGGACCCCTAGGATGCTGCTGCTGTGCAGACCCATGGATCACCCTGGGGAAGTTGTCCTCCTGCCTTGAGGGAGGCTGCCTTTTCCTCCTAGTAAACAGTTGTTTGTGTTTCTGGGCAATGCTACATGAACATGTGTCTGCAGATTGAAATGTTAGATTCCCTACCAGACAGTGATGTGCTAGAAACACCAGGAGCTGGCTTGTGAAAGCTGGCTTTGTGCATCTTTCCCCAAGTCTGTGCTCCGCGTCAGCATGCTGGTGGTTGGAAATGAGCCATGAAGCAGGTATCCACACCTCAGAGATTGACAAATGCTAGAGACCAGGGCTTTCTCCTTCTGAAGAGGCAGCTGTTAAACAGTTCCCAGCACCACTCCGCCCCTGGGGAAAGTGGGTGGTAGCAGAGAGATGGACCAAGGGACCCAAAGGAACCTGTGGATTTCATCCATCAAGTGAGCTTCCATCTCAAGCTCACTCCAGGCCTTCAGTTTGAGAAGAGAGTAGGTTCTCCTAGAGTGGAATTGCTGCACAATTGAAATTGTTCATCTCTCTTCTTTATTGTTGCTGAGAGCAAATAACTGACTATGAAACACGCATAAGCTGTGTCTCCACTGGAAGCAAGATGGTAGACACAGACTGTGTCTTTGGGCCCAACTCATGATGGACACTGCCTGGGTCCTAAAGAGGTGGGACGCCCGTAGGGGACTGGGTGGCTATGGGGTTAACTGTGGAGAGATGGAGCACATGTGATGCTCACCTCGGGACTCAGCGACTGCAGCAGATGGTGACTGGACAGGAAAGGAGGGCCCTGGCGACGCGCTCCTTACAGAGGTGCTCAGTAAACATTTGCTGACTTGAAATCAGTCATGGGTGCAGCTTAGCTAAAAGCTGTCTGTCTTGTTTAAGAATATGGGTGATATCCCAGCTTTCATTCTACCAGGAGAGATGGGACCAGGCTGAGTCAACAGGACACCTACTGGGGTAGGACGGGGCAGAGTCTCAGGGGACCACTTTAGGGGGGCCATGTGGATTGACCCCTAAACTAGGGAGGTTTTTCCTAGTTACCTGCTCCTGCTGGGGCTGTCCCTCCCCTCTGTGTGAACATATTTTCAGGGCTGTGAGTAGGAATCTGCCTCTTCCCTGTGGGGCAGTTGTCCTGAGCCCTTGGTGTGGGTAGAACCTTGTACTGGATGTTGTGCTTGGTCCAAATCCTGCTGGGTGGAAGACAGATGCTGAGAACTTGTCCAGCCAAAAACAAGAAGGGAAACCTTGTGATATACGAAGCCCAGAAGAAAGAGGCCTAACTGATGTGGTTCAAGTTGAGAGTCACCTACACACTGAGATTGGGCTGGGGCCCTCCCAGGAGCTGGGCATAAGATTGGGGTGGGAGCAGTCCCTCTACTGGGGGCATTCTCCAGGTTTAAAAGGTAATGTAGTTGTATGACGGATAGGATGGATGTTAAGACTAAGCTGGAAAGACCCTGTGAAAACTGGGCCATGAGACTCCCTAGGGGGACAGTCCACTGCCCCAGGGAGTAGGGCAGGTCCACCAGCCTGCAGTTCACAGGCAGTAAGGCTCCCTGGGCCCTGCTGGGAGACCGACCAGCTGAGGCTTCTCAGCAGGCTTTGCAGGTCTGGGTTGTGGTGGGAGATAAGGCCTATTTGTGACTCACTAAATGCAGGGGGAAGTGGTTGTGGTTGACCAAAGGTCATCTTGATCTCAGAGATGGTTGAGATGCAGCCATGGGCCTTAGTTACTCTATCTGCAGTGTGTGAGGACAGTGAGAGGCTGCCCTGGGACAGTCCTGGCTTCCCTCCCTCTCGTGTGGCTTCTCAAGGTTTGAAACCATCTTGAGTGGGAGATTCATTGCACCAAGAGGAACTTGGATCTGGAAAGACCAGTGATCAGAAAGAGCAGGGACCTGGTCTTAGGCCAGACTCCGACATGGACTGACTTTCCACACCTTAGGGTTCACCAGTTAATCTCTCTGGAGCTTCAGTTTCCTCATCTGAAAAATGGGAAGGTAATCACAACAGTACTTATCTGCCTCTCACAGGTGAAAGTATTTTTGCACTGGAAAGTAACTAGACAGGTGGGAGGCGTTGATGGTGGTTTAGCTCCCGGGTGCCCCTGATGGGCTGGACATCAGAGGAAATGTCTGTTGTGTAGATTCCGCAGGAAGAGGTGAAGCAGTGCCCCGTGTATCCAAGAGTCAGACTTCTCCCATCCTTAATCCTTTAGAATTCAGTCCAGGGCTGGGCTCCCACCTCATGGTCATGGGCCCAGGGGCCCATCTGAATTACTTAAGCAGAGGACCTCCCATTGTCCACCTTTGGGGGCCCCTCACCCACCAGAGAGGTTTTCCTCTTATATTTGAAATGGAGCCAGGCAGCTCTGTGGGCAGCCAGGCTCCACCTTAGGGTGGGGGGCAGGGGACTGGTGTTTATGCTGGGAAAACCCTAAATGTCAGAATGAGAAGGATTTCCTGAGGTCCAGTACCCACACAAGCTGCTGAGTTCTCTCCAGACTGTGCTTTCAGGATTTTGAAGTTTTGTTTTTTGTTTTAGAAGAGCTTTCCTTTGTTTCTGTCAGGAAAGAAATGCCTGGGGTCATGGTCATTGGATGGTCACGCCTGGGCTGGGGGAGGGTTCAAGTGTTGACTGCTTCATGCCCAGACCTCCCAGTAGGTTGGTTCCCTGTTTCAGCCCCATTCTCACCCACTCTGCTTCCTACCTGGCCCTCTGAGCTTGGGTCCTCGTGGTTTCTCTGGGCAGACGACTCCATCCTCTGATGTGTCCCTGCATGTGTGTTCTAGGTCAGTGGTTCTCAAACTTGGCTGCACACTGGGCTCATCTGAGTCATTAACAAAATCCTGCCCCACTGGGCACAACCCCAGAGATTCTGATGTAATTGGCCCCAGGTCTGACTCTGCTTTACTAGGCAACCACTCTCCTTGTCTCTGAGATTCCAGGCATCTCTGGTCTGCTGAATGGTTTCCTCCCTGTTTCTCTTTGATGTGACTGATACACTTAAGCAAAATACTTTTACCATAGTTTTATAGTTCCAGGGAAGAAGAGAACACACATGCATTTACCTGGTTCATGAACATCTTAAATAATAAGAAGTCCAAAACCTAACTTCAGTCTACATGTCCAACACCATCTTCAACCACAACTTTACACTCTGTAATTTAGCAAATGCAAACTCCAAAACTGTTTCCTTTCACCCATCTTCACACAGCTCTTTCCCCACATCTGTGGCATCACTCTTGCCGCTCCCTTGAGAAGAGCTTGCCAAAGCCCAGAGAAGAGCTATGGCTCAGCCTCTGCATCTCCCGACCTTCCTTCTGCTCTGAAATGGCTCCAACAGTTTCAAGCTCTTCACTGTCACACAGCCACAGTCAGAGGCAAAGACCAGAAGGGGGGGGGGGGGTCTCCCTCCTTCCTCTAGTCAGGATGGAAGTCATTTTCGGAAGCTCCCAGAAAACTTTTCTTACCTATCATTGTCCAGAATAGGGTCACCTACCCACCATGAGGCTTCCCTGGTAGCTCAGGTGGTAAAGAATTCTCCTGCAAGGTAGGAGACCTGGGTTCAATGCCTGGGTCGGAAAGATCCCCTGGAGAAGGGAAAGGCTACCCACTCCAGTATCCTTGGACTGTATAGTCCATGGGGTTGCAAAGAGTCAGACATGACTGAGTGAATTTCACTTTCACCTGCCACAAGACCATGGGAATATCCCCACCTACACCCCATATATCAGATATCTCATCTTGCAGTAGGATCAGTCAGGGCTCTGTTAGTAAGAAAAGGGGAGGGTCTGGGGGAGGAAATGGAAGTATTTTATTTCTCCATTCCTTCTGTGTCTTTGTTGGGGAACTAGTTATCTACATGTTTGATTCCCATGGTCAGTCCATTTTGCTCTAATTGCTCCCCTCTTGTTTTCTATATTATTTTCTCATTCTGTCTTTCACATCACTGATGAGATTTTCTGTCATGTTGATGCTATTCTTTGTATTTTTAAATTCTTCAAAAGAATTTTCTCCTCAATTGTTTTCTTAGCTGCCTCACCCCAACTCCCTTCATATTCTATTAGTTCATCTTTTACCTGTGGTTTCATCAATCTTTTTTGCAAACTCTTGTTTCTTTCCTTTATTTTAGAGGACCAAATATTTGTGTAGGTCTCTGCTAGCTTTATTTTTTTTCACCCCCTGCATTTTCATCTTTGATTGGAGACTTTCTGTTTGTTCTGCTGTTTGCCTTGGCAAACCTGTGTATTTGGATTCCTTTTGATTTTGCCTTCTCTCAGGACCCTGAAGTCTGAGCACATGAGTTAGAGATCTGTATGTGAGGGCTGGTATTCTTTGTTTGGTCTACAGCTTCCTGGTGAAGGTGGGAGGAGAGCATGGGCTCTGGGCCATGGGAGGTGGAGAACCCTGCCTGCTCCACTTGCTTCAGTTCTTTAAAACCACAGAGAAACAGTCTCCTCTGGGTGGGGTCTTCCTGTTTCATGAGGAGTGCCTGTGTGATTCTGTTCCCTTTCCCCTCCTCCCCATCAGACTGGGCCGGCTGTGTGATGTGGTATCCTTGTGGTTCACGGGCTTTCTGTCTCTTCACCCCTCTACCCCTGTGTCTGCTGCCTTTCCCATCTAGGTCTCTTGCTCCTGGAATGGTGTTTCTCAAACTGGTGTGTTTTATAGTCTTGGGATCCTGCAAGTGCCCTGTTCAGTTCAGTTCAGTTCAGTTCAGTTGCTCAGTCATGTCTGACTCCTTGTGACCCCATGAACCGCAGCACACCAGGCCTCCCTGTCCATCACCAACTCCCGGAGTCCACCCAAACTCATGTCCATTGAGTCGGTGATGTCATCCAGCCGTCTCATCCTCTGTCGTCCCCTTGTCCTCCTGCCCTCAATCTTTCCCAGCATCAGGGTCTTTTCCAATGAGTCAACTCTTTGCATGAGGTGGCCAAAGTATTAGAGTTTCAGCTTCAACATCAGTCCTTCCAATGAACACCCAGGACTGATCTCCTTTAAGATAGACTGGTTGGATCTTCTTGTTAGAATGTTTATATTTCTTGCTTTCATTTCAATAATAATCTGAGAGTTTAATAATCTGATAATTAGTATGTATATATTTGGATCTTGCAGGTGCCTACCTTATAACAAAGGCATTTTCAGGGCTGCATTTGCTTTTGTGTTAAAGAATCTTCATGGGGGTGGGGGGACCAGATAATGGCACAGACCACCTGGTGCATGGTTCACATGGAGGAAACAGGTGGGGAAACTGGCCCTGAGGTGTGGCAGAGTGACAATAACATCCTGTACTATTGATGCTGGCACCACTCTGAGTCTGTTAACTCAGTGACTGCCGACAGCTCTATGAGGGAAGGCTTGACAACTCCCCTCTCACAGCTGAGGGGATGGAGGCACTGGGGTGGTCAAAGCCTTGCTCAAGAATATGTCTGCGGCTGGTAAGCAGTGTGAGGATGTGACCCAGGCACCTGGGCCCCGAAGCCTAATTTCTTATCCATTAAGTTGTAAGGCTCATGTACATTTGCCCAAAGGTTAATTCAGCTAAAACCAGTTTGCTGAAAGATAGTTTATAGAAAAATCCATTTTTTAAGTGGGTAAATCACAGGATGAACAAGTTGATGAATTTGATAAATTTATAAAATATTTCCTCCTATTAATTGTTAATAAAAATTTGTTATTTGAATCTGATGGATTACCAGAGCCCGTGAGGACTTTGGGGAGAAAAGATCCCAGGGATCTGGCTTCAAATCGCCTCCCTGGCCTCAGTCCCCCAGTCCCTCTGCCTGTCAGTCTCATCTCTCTGCCCGCCAGTCTCTCCTCTCAGGCTGTCTTGTGAGCTGACTTCTCTTTCTGTCTCCAGCAGGGAGCTGGTTAGAGAGACATGGAACATTGCTTTAAGTGCCCTTAGGAAGAAATAATGAAAACCTGCCAGCTAAAATAACAGAAATCTTCAAAAGCTGTTAAATCATTTTTTATCCAATATGAATTGCTTTAAGTTTTACACATAGCTAAAAAAATAAGTTTCTGGTAAATGGATAGATTTGATCACTTTGTTGATCACTTGTTGATGACTTGATCATTTACTAAATTGACATTTGACAAATTGGCTCCCTTCTTCCCCTCAGCACCTCTCCAACAGGCAGATCACATTCAAAAGTTCCTGGTAGGTAGCTGTCAGGGACATGTCTGACTTGTGAGAAGAGTTGTGGGGTTCATCTTTGTGGTACAAATTCATAAAAGTTCATTAGCAGTAATGTAAATACCCGTTATGGGGTACCCAATAAAGAACATTCTTATTCTGTGATTCCAGTGGCAAGTAAATAGATATGTATTGAATGAAGACTTCAATAATGTCATGCTAATAATTTTTTTTCAGGTGAATAAAGCAATTTTGCAGATCTATCATTTGTTACCAGGCAGAGTTTTGGTTAAGATGAGGTTCTGGTAAACAAAGGCTTTAATCAAGTGTTGGTATAATAAAGTTACGTGAACTAGCATTTTTTGTATTAAAGTTAAAAAAAATATTAAATATAGAACCTGATGTGAGTCTGCAGTTGTTTTTCCTCTTAATACCAACACCAATGATTCAATTTCAGAAAAACCAAAACACCCATCATGTTACATTAAAGTTGCATATTTCAGTCTGAATATGTTTGAATAATCATTGCCCTACTGTTTTGCTGTTTGGTTCTTATTTATTTTATATACATTGTTTTGGTTTATAATATAAAAAATATAAGCACAAGACATTAATATAAAGTTTCATATTTATACATCTTCATATAACATAATAAAAATTAAATTAACACTGAGTAATGAGAACAATTCTCTTAAAAAAATCTTTTTTTAACTATAACTATATATATATATAACTATAACTATACAACTATATTTTATAACTATAAATTTGCTTTTTTAACTATAAAGCAAACTTTAAATTATTACACAAAATGAGGATAAAGGGATCTTTAATAAGCATGACACAAATAATAAACTGACCAAGTAAAGCATTAAAGAAAGTACAAGAGAAGTTCATTTATAAATAAGGATGCAAATCCTAAAGATATTGTCAAACACTATCACATTAAAAAATAATACACATTAACTGAGATTTATCCTAACAATGAAATAGTTCAATCCTAAGACATCTATTAATTTATTATTAATGGTAAAAAAGAAAACCATATGCTATCTTCACAAGTGATAAATGGGGAACAATAAAACTTAATACTTTATTTTTGGTAAAATTCTTGATAAAATATATGAGATAAAATAAGAATAAATACATACTTCCTTAACATGATACAGCGGATATGCCTTACCCAAAACACAACATCATGCTTAATGGAGAAACACTAGAAGCATTTATATTAGAGTTAGGAACAATATAAGGATATTCTTTATCATCATGATTATTTAACATGGTTTTGGAAGTATTAGCCAATTCAATTAGATAAGAAAAGGAAATGAAGCATAAACATTGGAAAGAAGGAAGCAAAAGTTATAATCACTTGTTAACATTTTTGTTTATTTCTAAATTCAAAGGGATCAAATGAAAACCTGTTACAAACAGTAGAGAAATTGAGTAACATGGCTTAATATATGACTCATATGTATTATCTTAATAAAATTAGAATACACAGGGGGAACAAGACACTATTTTTAATAACAAAATGATGAAGAATTATTATTTCAATAAGATATGCCTTTTGACTTTTGTGCAAGCATGTATAATTTAATGAAAGTATAAGAGTGTGTGAATTACTTGAACTTTGAGAAACCAGATAGTACATTTCCTGTGTCTATAATTAATTCTAGTATATGACAGAGCCAAAAAAAAAGAAACACAGTTTACTTCTCTTTCCATTACTCCCCTCTACTATACAGCTGACCTTGAATCTTGTATCTACAGGCCTCTTTTTTATAATAGTCAAAGCCATTCTTTTCACTATTCATAGTGGTGAACTGACTGTGAAACCCTGAAGGTCCTCCCCTCAAGGCTCATCCTTCTCAGGGGCCCCAGGTTCCTCCCTGTTCAGAGAAATAATCTCTTTCCCCCCACTACCCTGTGCAGGTCCTGCCTGACCATGAGCATACCCTAATAGGGTTAAGAGGTTCACAGGTCCAAAGTGTGGCTGAAGGCTGAAGGCTTTCCCTCTCATATTTGGTTATTTAACTGGCAGAGTCACCACCTACCATCTGTGATAGAAGAAAATTTTGGTGGGAACTTGGGGGAACAGCTCAGTGAGATTGGTCAGGAAGACCTAGGCTCTAGTCCCAGCTCCACCTTAAGAAGGGATCTTTGGGGGCCTAAGGGTAAAGGGGTAAAGGGATGGGGCAGATCTTGCCAAGGTCCTTGTCATGCTCCGGTTTTATCGTGGTCTAAGCATCACCCTGATTATTTAACTTATATGCAGAGTATATCATGAGAAATGCTGGGCTGGAAGAAGCACAAGCTGGAATCAAGATTGCCAGGAGAAATATCAATAACCTCAGATATGCAGATGACACCACCACCCTTATGGCAGAAAGTGAAGAGGAACTAAAAAGCTTCTTGATAAAAGCGAAAGAGGAGTGAAACAGTTGGCTTAAAGCTCAACATTCAGAAAACTAAGATCATGGCACCTGTCCCATCACTTCATGGGAAATAGATGGGAAACAGTGTCAGACTTTATACTCTTGGGGTCTAAAATCACTGCAGATGGTGATTGCAGCCATGAAATTAAAAGACGCTTACTCCTTGGAAGGGAAGTTATGACCAGCCTAGACAGCATGTTAAAAAGCAGAGACATTACTTTGCCAACAAAGGTCCATCTGGTCAAGGCTATGGTTTTTCCAGAGCTGTGAGAGTTGGACTACAAAGAAAGCTGAGCACTGAAGAATTGATGCTTTTGAACTGTGGTGTTGGAGAAGACTCTTGATCCCTTGGACTGCAAGGAGATCCAACCAGTCCATCCTAAAGGAGATCAGTCCTGGGTGTTCCTTGGAAGGACTGATGCTGAGGCTGAAACTCCAATACTTTGGCCACCTCATGTGAAGAGTTGACTCATTGGAAAAGACCCTGATGCTGGGAGGGGTTGGGAGCAGGAGGAGAAGGGGATGACAGAGGATGAGATGGCTGGATGGCATCACCGACTCAATGGACATGAGTTTGAGTAAACTCCGGGAGTTTGTGATGGACAGGGAGGCCTGGTGTGCTGCGATTCATGGGGTCGCAAAGAGTTGGACACGACTGAGTGACTGAACTGAACTGAAGCATCATCCTGGGGTTCTGGACTTGTTCGGATCTTCTCGTAGATAGTGTGGACAGCCAAAGTACACTCAGGGTTGTGTGAGTGGCAGTTGCTCTTCTCCAAGTCTTCCTACAATTCAAGCAGAGTTTAGGAGTGGTCTTGATATATTTCTAAGCATCAAGTAGAAGGATTAGTCAAGCTACATCTCTTTATGAGCTTCTTGTCTTCACCCAGGTAGTTCTGGCTCTCAAGCCTGATAACTCCCCCAAATACAGCTTCAGCACAGACTCTCTATTGAACACTGTAGAATCTTTGCACTTGCTCTGTCTTCTACCCAAGATGCTATGTCTCTCTCCCTAATCCAAGACCTCCATTTTTCTCACCCCCTCATGTCTTTCAGGGTCTCTCTTTTTGGTGAGTTTTCCCCTGACAGCCTTAGTTAAAATTGCACACTACCTATCCCACCTCTCTTTTCTGCTTTATTTTCTCCCAACACTTATCATCACCCAGAACTTGATGGTTTGCTTATTGATTTTTCACTCTCCATCCCCTCAACCTAGAATAGTCTATGAAGCCAAGGACTTTTCTTGCTTTGTAGACTTTTGTAGCTCAGATAAAAACAATTCAGGGAACACAGTAGGTGCTCAACAGATATTTGACGAACTTTAATTTGCAAATCACTTTGCTCTCATTGCAAAAGTTGCTGTGAAAAGCTGAAAAGTGTCAGGTAAATGCAAGCTATTATACTGTAATCTTCATTTTATAAAAGAATAAACTGAGGCAGAGGGAGGGAAGTGATTTTCTGGAGTTGATCAAGAAGTCTGTGTCACAAACTCATTTTATGAAACAAAAACAGACTCACAGACATAGAAAACAAATGTATGGTTACTAAGGGGAGAGGGGGGGTGGTAAGAAGGGATAAATTAGGAGTTTGGGATTAGTAGACACAAAATACTATATATAGAAATGATAAACAACAAAGTTCTACTATACAGTATAGGGAACTATATTCAGTACCTTGTAACAAACCATAATGGAAAAGAATATGAAAAAGTATATGTCTATCTATCTAAAACTGAATCACTTTGATGTACACCAGAAACTAACCCAACATTGTAAGCCAACTATACTTCATTAAAAAAAAAAAAAAAGAAATCTGTATCAGAGCCTCATATCCATTTCCCCAGACTCTTCTTTATGCCACCATCATCTTTTTTGCACTTAGCTTCCTGTCTCCTTGAAGGGAGTTTATTTTCTCCACCAGACTGGGAGCTCCTCAAGGGCAGAAACTGAGGTGTCAGAGGCTTCAGCATGGGGCTGCATGTCTGGGTCAGATGTTGCCTCATCGGTTTCTCTATCCCAAAATCACTCATTGTTTCCCTCCTGTGCTTCTCTGCAAGGGTATTAGGGTTTGGGTCACAGTGAACAATTTCCTAAGTTCCCCGAGGCCCAGGCTAGGTAAGGACATAACCCAGAGGGGCTGCCATGGGAAGTCACAATGTGGAGGGCACTGAGGCAGTTGGGGACAGTGCATGGAAGACTAGGCTGGGAATGAAGACACCCCTATTCTGCCCCTATCGTTTGCACGGTTCTCTGATAAGTCAAAGTATTCCCTCTATGTCTCACTTTCCCCTACTATAACCTGCTGGGACTAGACCAGATCCTGATGCTTTGTGACACAATCATCTCGCATTGTCCCCTCTTTGGGGAAGTCAAAGGATGAGAGAGGAGAGGACTTGGCCATTGGCTACTCCTGGGCATCCCTGTTTCTCTTCTGCTCACACTTTTCGTCCAGTGGTTCTCAACATGTGGGACCAGGGTCACTTGGGATCAGTATCACTTGGGAATTTGTTAGAAATACAAGTTCTCAGGGCTGCCTTAGACCTACTGAATCAAAAAGTCTTGGAGTGGGCCCAGAAAACTTCATTTTTACCAAGCCCTTCAGGTGTTCCTGATGCAAGCTCAATTTGAGAATCATTGCTCTGGAGAGTCCTTTAGATGTCTTCTTTTCCCCCTGTAATCTCTGTCTTCAGTTCTTCGCCGCTGGTGAAATCATTCTATCTATGACCATAGCACCAATTTCCAAGCAAGGGTCAGTAGCCAACATGAGATGCCCTCCTAGGAACACCTCATCAATGGGAGGGCATCAAAACATTTACCTAAAGATGTCGTATTAGTGGTAGGATCTCAGGTAGGTAGGACAGAGAAAGACTTTGAGCTTTTCCTGATGCTCCTCAGCTTCTTAGGTCTGCTCTCAATCCTGGACCTGCTAGGGTGTCCTCCTTTTACTTCCTTGAGTCTTATATAGGTGATGGGGTCTACCAGACACCTGGTCATTTACACTTCTCTGCTCTGCCAACCCTCCTCCTTGGGTACTGGTGAGGATGTGATGAGGCTGTGGATGTATGAGTGGAGTATGCTCCCCATCGGTGGTTTCCTAACTTGGCACCTCAGCTCCCAGCATGCTGTGGGTAGCCAAGCACAGCAACCATATTGTCCAAAGCCAGGACTGGACCCAGAATGTGATAGGGAATAGAATACTCTGGGTTTCCCCAGACTTATTGCCTCTGAGCACATAGCAGAACTGGTATGATTTGATTCCCTTGGACCCACCTTATGGTGTCTCAGGACGCTGATCTCTTCATAGGGAGGGTCTAGGCTGTTGGACACAACAGTCTGAAGGTTGGTAGATTCCTCTGTCAGAAGGGCTTGGGGATCCGTTGGCAGGAGAGTGGACCCACCTATGTACAGCAGATGCTCAGTGAGAATGAATGGCATTGGAGGTGATCCCTTGTAAGCCCTTGAGTGAGAGCAGTCATTGCTCTCCCGGTCATGTATCAGGTCCCAGACTCCTGTCTTGTCCCTGCCTTCCTCTGCTTTTCCTTTCTGGGCATGCACGTAGCTCCCGCCCCCAGCATTGCTCTACCCCAGGCTTCTATCAGGAATGATTCACGGAAGAGGTCAATGACCTGCCCACTGCCCTGCCGCCCTCCCTGGGGTCTTGATCTACTCCCTTCCCCCAGATCCCCCTCATCCCAGCCCTCCCCTCAGGGTCTACCCAGCACCTGCCTCTCCTGGTATGCATCTTCTTTCTCATCCAGATCCACACTCCAGCCCCTAGGCTCACCATCAGAACCATGAGTAGGATGTAAAGCCAAAGCCATTTGCTCTGAAGAGAACCTGGAGTCAAAGGCTGGTGTCAGATCTGCTTCAGTCAGGCCTGTTGGGTAGGCAATGGGGAGCAGGTGGGACCCCCCTGGCTCAGAGCCTGTGTCCTGAGTGTACATCCTTGATGCAGCTCTGACAAGTTTCTTCCTTTCCAGTATCTCTACACACTAACCACTATTACTATAATGTTTCATCACCAGACTTTCTGTCCGATCTCTGAACAGGACCCTCAGAGGCTTCCATTAGTTGTGTGTGACATTGTTCATCCCCTCCACCTGCCTCTTTCCTCAGACTCCCAGAAGAAAAATATGTTCTAAGAGGAAGAAGAGATAAAGGACTCTAAGATAGACCTTAGGCTTGTTCTTTTCTCTGTTTGGGATGTCTTTTCTATAACCCCACAAGAAAACTCCTATTCATCCTTCAAAGCCCATCTCATGTGTTCCCGTATCTGTGATGCCTTTCCCAAATCAGGAAGCAGTTGCTCAACTTTTTCTTCCTTCCTTCTTCCCTCTTTCCATTTCTCCCTCCCTCTTTCTTTTCCTTCCTTCTTTCTTTCCTCCCTCCTTCCCTCCCTTCCTCTCTTCCTTCCTTTCTTTCATACCCAAACCATATACTTTGTATTTTCTCCCACTTTATTGTTTAACATCTGTTTTTTTTATTAATTAATTTTTTAATTGAAGGATACTTGCTTTACAGAGTTTTGCTGTTTTCTGTTTTTATATTTGGAAATTTGCTCTTCCCTTTCTTTGAACTATCTTCTGATAATTACTGACATGCTGTGTGTCACACACATAACAGATATCTGATATCTCTGCAGATTACTGCATATCTCTGATATGATATTACTGATATTTGATACTGCGCTGATATCTCTTGGCAGATTACTTCTTTTCATCCTCACAAGAACCTTGTGAAGTAGATACAATTATTATCCATATTACATAAAAGCTATAAAAATTAAGTAACCTGTTCAAGTCTCACAGCCAGCATGTGGTGAAGCCCCCACTGCACTGTAAGTTCCTTGAGGACAAGGATTTATCTTATTTTTCACTGAGCCTTTCCCCCCTCACCAGTACCCAGTAGGTACTCAATGTGAGGTTTGAAATCTAAGTGAGTGAGGAAACGAGATGAAAGAGACTTCAGACAAGAGCCCCACATGAGCAAGTAGGGGTCAGGAGGGCATTGGTGGGATGGGGCAGCTGAACTAGAAATTACACCTTCTTTTAACATCAGTTGTTCCTGCTTTATATTCCTAGGGAAAGTAGGGGACTTCTTTCCCTATGCATTTTACAATGCCACAGTCTGAGGCTCCTTTGTAAGGGTTCACACCCTATGACCCACCCCACTTAGTCCCTTTATGTAACCAAGGTGTTGCTCTAGGCTGATGGGGAAAGTATAGTAATCGGTTGTAGTGACCACAGGTTCTCACACTGCTCAGAGGAGGGTTGAACTGTGGTTTATGTGCTCAGAAGTGGTAACCATCCTTTGGAAGGGCAAGTCTGGAATGCAACAAAAAACTGGGAATCTATCAGCCTGAATGTGCTATGCGAGTCCTGCCCACCCAGGGTAAGGGCCAGAGTCTGGGTGACAGGAGCATTCCACGGTTGGGGCAGGGTGCCCTGAGTTCCTCAGTCTTTACTCCTCAGATCTTTCTCTTCCTCTGCTCAGATCTGATGTTTAATTCAGCCTCCCAGGCTCATTGATGTTGGGAAAGGGGGTGAACACACACCAGTCTCACATTTATGTTCTGGGTGAAGCATTAGTCTCGGTAATTGGTTCAGTTTCTGGATTTGCAGGTTTCAAGACTGTAATGAGGCTGTGGCCATTCACTGAGGTGGGGAAGTTTTGGTTGCATCACCTAAACTGCCTTAAAATGTTCCTCAGTCCGCCCCCGCCCCCTCCATTTTCTTTGAGACTTACCAGCCTTGCCCTCCCCTAGTCTCTGCTGGCTCATTTTGATCACCTTCCTAGCTGATCACACTCACCCCTCCAGGGACAGATGTCCTCCAGGTGTAGGGTTGCATTCTTCTCTTCTGCAGGGTTGCTGACCACACAGGTGAGGTGGCTGTTGATGTGGCTGATAGGCAGGCTCAGGCTTAGGTTCCTGGAGTTGGGGGGTATCCCTCTCTGCTCCAGGTGCCTGGGGAGGCCCTGGCTTAGCCAGATGACTGTCAGGTTCCCTGTGTTTCCTGGGATCTCACACTCTAGACTGATGTTGCACCAGCCTGATGTGTTAGATGATGAACGAATCTGGATCTGGGGGTGTGGGATGGGATCTAGGGTGAGAGGGGACAAGAGAGAAGCTGACCTTTAGGAATGGAGGCCAATCTGAATGTATCACCTCTCTCAGCACGTGATACATCTGTGTGAGATTTCTGACTGTAGGCCTGGGGAAGGAACCTACTCTCCCTGGCCTAAGAGGTTCTGATTCCCAGCCCACTGACAGCTTAAGCTTCCATGCTCAGTTAAGTCTAGACACCTAAATTATCATGGAAGCCTGGAGTGCTGCAGTACATGGGGTCACAGAGTTGGATATGACTTAGTGACTGAACAACAACAACAATCTGATAATTATATAATTATAAGTAAATACATGATATATCAATATGTGGTAACCATATATATTATTGTGTATACAATAAATGAAAAATGGGAGACACTGAGAATACACTGTAAAGACATGTTTATATTCTTGTTTTGTTTAGAGAATTAAAAAAATATTGATTATCTTCAAATGTTAAAGTAAAAATGTAAGTTTAGTAACCCATGAAATAAAAGTACAATGTTGTATAATTTCCAAACTGCTAGAGAAGTTTAGATAGAAGAAAACTGTATTAATAAAACAAAAGGCAAGAAAAAACTGATAAGAAACATTAAATAAGATGTCTGGTGTAGGTCCATACATGTAAAAAATTAAAATACATCTGAGTGCATTATAGCCCCCTATTAAAAAATCAAGACCCAAATTAGGTAAAACCAGCTGTATGTTATTTATATTGTTTAATGATACAGAAAGATCAAAAAGAGAGATGAAAAATAATAGATGAAGAAAATGTCAACCAAATGATTGTTGGTGTGGCAACAGTCACTATAGACTGCTTTCATCTGAGATGAAAAACATTAAGCAGGCCAGAGATATTTTAGATTACTATGTACCTAGCAACATGATTTGGAAATGCATAAATCAAATCCACTAATACTACAATAGATGGTTTTACTGTGGCAGATATAAACGGATTAGAGGACAGGATGTAACATAGGTAAACAAAGATGTTAATGGCCAGGTGGCCAGTCTGGTAGGTATGCTCAGTCCCTCTTTCCTCACTGTCCTTGACTTTGTCTACTGAAGAATCTAGAAAGCAAAATTCTCCATTTCAGTCTTTCTTATACTTGCACTTGTTCTGAGCAGTGAAGTAGGGGAAATTTGCTGTGTGAGAGGAAAAGTCTTCACTCCTGAAAAGAGAAAGCTTCAATACAAGAAAGACTATTCCCCCTGTCTTTCTTTTTTTGTTTTTCTTTTTTTTTTTTTTTTTCTAGAATGATGCCTAGAGAAACAGCCATCCTGTTTCAAAGCCACAAGCTTGAGAACAAAACCCATGTGCCAGTGATGGCAGAGCAGGAAGATAGAGTGAGCCTCCACCTCAGGGGTCAATGTTCAACAGACACATGGATGCCAAAGAAAGTTACCTCTTGACTTCTGGTTATTTGAGAAAAGTAAATGCCCATTTCTTAAGCCTTTACAAGTCAAGCTTAATGTTAATTGAAGTCAAACATATTCCTAACTGACATGAATAGGTAACAGTAAAAAGATTTGATCAACAAAATCAAAGTTGATTTAAAAAAGAGATCAATCAAAAAAATATTGCTAGCTAAAAACTTAAAGTTATAAGTAAATGTCACTTAGAATGAGAATTGGACATAACTACAGATAAGAGAGGAGAAGGAAATGGCAACCCACTCCAGTATTCTTGCCTGGAGAATCCCAGGGACGGAGGAGTCTGGTGGGCTGCCATCTATGGAGTCACACAGAGTCGGACACGACTGAAGCGACTTAGCAGCAGCAGCACAGATAAGAGAAGGGCTTCCCTGGTGGCTCAAATGGTAAAGAATCTTGTTTCAGGGGTGAGTGTGACCAAGTGACCAAAGAAAGAAAACTCTTGTGTTATATACTCTGTCTCAGAGCTTAAAAGGCAAAATATCTCCGGGTCATTCTGAAAGTACAGATTAACTTTAATATTCACATCAGACAAGAATACCAAAACCAAAACAAGACAAAACACAAAAATCCATGGGTTAATGTCAGTTTCAAACAGAGAATTTAAAATTCCTGAATTAAATATTAGCAAATATAACCACACAATACACTATGATCAAGTTGGATTCATTATAGGAATGCAAAGAGAGTATTAGGAAATTTACTGATGCAGTTTATGCCATTAGCAGATGAAAAGAAAACACAACACCTAGCATGTATTGAGCACGTATGTATTTCCAGACTTAGTTACAAAGGCTTTACATGAGCTCATCTAATCCTCATAATAACCTTATAAAGTTACATGGATTAGCTGTGTCAGTAGAGTCATCTAGGGCAGGCGCAAGCAAAGGGCAAAAGACTGGATAGTAAATATTTTAGGTTTCTTAGGCTGTATGGCCTCTTGAAACAACTACTCAACTTTGCCATTATAGGGAGAAACCAACCAAATACAACATCGAAACAAATGGGTGTGTGGCTGTGTTCCAATAAAACTTTATTTATGAAGTCAGACATTGGGCTAGATTTACCAATGGCTATAGTTTGCCAACCCTTGATCTGGGGCAATTGTTAAAAATACAAATTTATGGGCTCTTCCCAAGACTCAGTGAACATGCATCTGGGGAAAATGATATTTTTATATCACTTTAAAAGATCTGATTTAATGAACAGATAATTTAAATGTAAAATCAAATGGAATGTCTATTAGAAAGAGTCATGAAGCATAGATAGGTGTTAAGGCAGAGTATGCTTTTAGGCATTTAAAGTGTTCACTCAGCGTGTGGTTTTTTTTGAACTTTTGTTAAGCTCTTTTCAATAGGTAAAGGAATATTAATCAAGATTGAATAATATAAAAATCCTAGAAAACTTAGGTGCATCTCTATCATTTTCTTTAAAAAATGCTTAAAACTATTTGTTTAAAGGAATACTTCTTGAATGCCTCCTGGGACCTGTATAAAACATCAGACAGAGGCAAGAAGAATAGGGCATGGCCCCTGTTCCCAAGAGGACAGCGGGCCACACACAAATAACTGTAGTGTAAGGCAGAGAGAAATATGATCCATAAAAGAATTAGGAAAAAGAATTTTCAGAACTTTCAGAACTTTCAACATGGACATACTCATTTAACAGGGATGAGAAACGCCTTTATGACAATTCTGAAAGCACATGAGGTGAGAGAGAGAGAGAGAGGGAGAGAGAGAGAGAGAGAGGCTGTACTTGAAGAACAGTGTGTTTGGCTGGAAACAAGGCTAGAACACTGGCATTAACTAATGGCGGATCTCTCATGCTGTGATGAGTACTTACTTCCACAGCAATGGTAAGTAAGCAAGTATTATTATAAGGTTTAATAAGGGAACTGGTGAATTATCAGATAAGTTAGAAGTAAGACAAAGGGATTGGGGGCAGGAGGAGAAGGGGACGACAGAGAATGAGATGGCTGATGGCATCACCGACTCGATGGACATGAGTTTGGGTAAACTCCGGGAGTTGGTGATGGACAGGGAGGCCTGGCGTGCTGTGAGTCACGGGGTCGCAAAGAGTCGGACACGACTGAGCGACTGAACTGAACTGAACTGAACTGAAGACATAGGGAAACCAGCTAGTAGCACTTCTTCTTTTTCAAGCAACTCTTCCTTTGCTCAACCATTGTGGTTTGCATATGACTTGTTAGTCAAAACACTCTGACCCTGGTTACACGCGACAGCACAAGTCCCAGGTCTTGACAATCAGAATATGTTATTTCCCTGGTCAGTGACCTATCTAGGGGTAATCTTGAGAACCTAGCCCAACTAGTAAGAGCCTCTTCCTAGAATTTCCCATGTAAGGTGAGCCAGGAAGCTCCCTTTGCCCTCTGGTTGAGTGGGATGCATAGCTGCACAAAGCCACACTCCCAACCACTTGGAGAGGCCCAGGAGAAGAAAGCTGATAGGAAAGGAGGAGAGAGAGAGAGACACTGAAAAAGAAGATGAGAGAGTACATGGTCCTTAAATACAGAAGTGAGCCCCTGTCAGTTTTTTCAGTTTCCGTGAGCATGAGCGCCAGAGGAACTCCTTTACTGATCTTGCTCCTAGAGATCTAAGCATTTTTATCACAAAAACACTCTTTATTGACTAGTTTAAGTAGGCTTCCATTTCTTAATGCCAAAAGAGATAGGATGAAACTCTATTGGTATGATATCACTGAGAAAGCTATGCCAGGAATTTATCAGCCAAGGAGAAGAGAAAGACAAGTTCAGGAATCAGAAGTTGGAGGCCAGGGAGCAGCTAATATGCTGTCTGTCTCATATCAACAGAAAAACCCAGCTTGGATAGTCAACCCAGACAACCTAGCCTCTTCTCATAAGATTTCCAATTCCCACACTCCTCCCCAGCTCCCGCTAGGTGAGGTGTGCAGGGAATGTCTTTGAGATGGATAACCCCGGGAGAGCCACCAGTGTGTGTCAAGAAGGAAAGGGCCACGTGGCAAGGAGAAGGGTAGAATATTCGGAGCATGGCACATGGAGGAAAGTTTTGGGAAGCAAGGCTGAAGAGGCAGCCAGGGACCAGATCCTGTGCAGAGTTGGACTTTTTTTTCTGAGTACCATTTATTCTGTGCAGAATGGGAATGGGGACTGTTTGGTGTTAAACAGGTAAACAACAGGAAGAGCACTACATTTTAAAGAAGATCAAAATATCAGCTGCATGGAGGGTGATTGGAAGGCAGAAGAGAAGCCAGTTAGGAGGCTGATGTGATAACCCAAGCAGAGGTGGAGGAGGACGGAGGCAAAGACGGCCGGTGGGAGAGAGCACTGGCAGATTAGATACTCCTTCTCTGCACCTTCTTCTCACTTTTTCCTGTGTTTCTCCATTGTACTGTTTGCCCAGGAGGGCAGGTGTTGGGCTACTTACTGGCCTGGGACCTCCAGGGAGCAGGCCTTGGGTCTTCTCCTGTATCTCTGACTTGCATCTAGGACAAAGCTTTGTCCCCAAATCTCTCTAACTGGACTTCAGATCAACTAGTTTAAAAGCATTTTACGTAATAACTAATTCGATCATTCAAAACTCTTACTTGGTGTTTTTTTCCACCCAGTTTTGTTGTTTCAGTTTTGCCAACATCTTTTTGTCACTCAAGAACTTTTAAATCAACTTTCCCCAAAGCGTGGAGTAATATTTTGTTTTCAGGAACAGGTTTTTTTTCTTTTTTCTTTTTGGCAGCTTGCAGGATCTTCTTCCCCAACCAGGGATTGAACCTGTGCCCTTAGCACCTTTAACAATGAAAGCACAGAGTCCCAACCACTGGGAATTCCCAGGAACAGACAGAAGAAATTCAGCTCTGCCCACCAGAACACTGACACAAGCTTCCCTAACTAGGAACCCTTGACGAGCCACCTATCCAACCCCACCCACAGGGAGGAACCTCCACAATAAAGAAGAACCACCAACTGCCAGAATACAGAAAGGTCACCCCAAACACAGCAATATAAACACGCTGAAAAGGCAGAGAAGTACCAAGCAGGCAAAGGAACAGGATAAAGCCCACCAAACCAAACAAAAGAGGATGAGATAGGGAATCTACCTGATAAAGGATTCCAAATAATGATAGTGAAAGTGATCCAAAATCTTGAAAACAAATTGGAGTTACAGATAAATAGCCTGGAGACAAGGATCGAGAAGATGCAAGAAAGGTTTAACAAGGACCTAGAAGAAATAAAAAAGAGTCAATATATAATAAAAAATGCAATAAATGAGACCAAAAACACTCTGGAGGGAACCAACAGTAGAATAACAGAGGCAGAAGATAGGATAAATGAGGTAGAAGATAGGATGGTAGAAATAAATGAAGCAGAGAGGAAAAGAGAAAAAAGAATTAAAAGAAATGAGGACAACCTCAGAAACGTCTGGGACAAAGTTAAACATCCCAACATTTGAATCATAGGAGTCCCAGAAGAAGTAAAAAATAAAGACCATGAGAAAATACTTGAGGAGATAATAGTTGAAAACTTCCCTAAAACGGGGAAGGAAATAGTCATCCAAGTCCAAGAAACCCAGAGAGTCCCAAACAGGATAAACTCAAGGTGAAACACTCCAAGACACATATTAATCAAATTGACAAAGATCAAACACAAAGAACAAATATTAAAAGAAGCAAGGAAAAAACAAATGACACACAAGGGGATTCCCATAAGGATAACAGCTGATCTTTCAATAGAAACTCTTCAGGCCAGAAGGGAATGGCAGGACATACTTAAAGTGATGAAAGAGAAAAACCTACAGCCCAGATTGCTGTACCCAGCAAGGATCTCATTCAAATATGAAGGAGAAGTAAAAAAAACAAACAAACAACAAAAAAAAAACCTTTACAGACAAGCAAAAGCTGAGAGAATTCAGCGCCACCAAACCAGCTCTTCAACAAATGCTAAAGGATCTTCTCCAGAAGGAAACACAGGAAGGGTATATAAGCTCAAACTCCAAAGAAGAAACTAAATGGCAATGGGATCATACATATCAATAATTACCTTAAATGTAATTGGTTTGAATGCCCCAACCAAAAGACAAAGACTGGCTGAATGGATACAAAAACAAGACTCCTATATATGTTGTCTACAAGAGACCCACCTCAAAACAAGGAACATAGAGACTGAAAGTGAAGAACTGGAAAAAGATATTCCACACAAATAGAGACCAAAAGAAAGCAGGAGTAGCAATACTCATATCAGATAAAATAGACTTTAGAACAAAGGCTGTGAAAAGAAATAAAGATGGACACTACATAATGATCAAAGGGTCAATCCAAGAAGATATAACAATCAAAACTATATATGAACCCAACATAGGAGCACAACAATATGTAAGACAAATGTTAACAAGTATGAAAGGGGAAATTAACAACAACACAATAATAGTGGGAGACTTTAATACTCCACTCACACCTATGGATAGATCAACTAAATAGAAAATTAACAAGGAAACACAAACTTTAAATGATACAATAGATCTGTTAGACCTAATTGATATTTATACGACATTTCACCCCAAATAAATGAATTTCACCTTTTCTTCAAGTGCACACGAAACCTTCTCCAGGATAGATCACATTCTGGGCCATAAATCTAGCCTTGGTAAATTCAAAAAAATTGAAATCATTCCAAGCATCTTTTCTGACCACAATGTGGTAAGATTAGATGTCAATTATAGGAGAAAAACTATTAACAATTCCAACATATGGAGGCTAAATAACACACTACTGAATAACCAATAAATCACAGGAGAAATAAAAAAAGAAATCAAAATATGCATAGAAACGAATGAAAATGAAAACACAACAATCCAAAACCTATGGGACACTGTAAAAGCAGTGCTAAGGTTCATAGCAATACAGGCTTACCTTAAGAAACAAGAAAAAGGTCAAATAAATAACCTAACTCTACACCAAAAGCAACTAGAAAAGAAAGAAATGAAGAACGCCAGGGTTAGTAGAAGGAAAGAAATCTTAAAAATTAGGGCAGAAATAAATGCAAGAGAAACAAAAGAGACCATAGCAAAAATCAATAAAGCCAAAAGCTCGTTCTTTGAGAAGATAAATAAAATTGGCAAACCATTAGCAAGACTCATCAAGAAACAAATGGAGAAGAATCAAATCAACAAAATTAGAAATGAAAATGGAGAGATCACAACAGACAACACAGAAATACAAAGGATCATAAGAGACTACTATCGGCAACTATAGGCCAATAAAATGGACAACTGGGAAAATGCAAAAATTCTTAGAAAAATACAACTTTCCAACACTGAACCAGGAAGAAATATAAAATCTTAACAGACCCATTAGAAGCATGGAAATTGAAACTGTAATCAGAAATCTTCCAGCAAACAAAAGCCCAGGACGAGACGGCTTCACAGCTGAATTCTACCAAAAATTTAAAGAGGCGTTAACACTATCCTACTCAAACTCTTCCAGAAAATTGCAGAGGAAGGTAAACTTCCAAACTCATTCTATGAGGCTACCATCACCCTGATACCAAAACAAGACAAAGATGCCACAAAAAAAGAAAACTACAGGCCAATATCACTAATGAACATAGATGCAAAAATCCTTAACAAAATTCTAGCAAACAGAATCCAACAACATATTAAAAAAATCATACATCATGACCAAGTGGGATTTATCCCAGGGATTCAAGGATTCTTCAATATCCGCAAATCAATCAACATAATACACCACATTAACAAATTGAAAGACAAAAACCATATGATTATCTCAATAGATGCAGAGAAAGTCTTTGACAAAATTCAAAAGCCATTTATGATAAAAAGCCACCAGAAAGCAGGAATAGAAGTAACATACTCAACATAATAAAAGCTACATGTGACAAACTCACAGCAAACGTTTTCCTCAATGGTGAAAAATTGAAAGCATTTCTCCAAAAATCAGGAACAAGACAAGGGTGCCCACTCCCACCACTACTACTCAACATAGTTTTGGAAGTTTTGGCCACAGAAATCAGAGCAGAAAAAGAAATAAAAGGAATCCAGATTGGAAATGAAGAAATAGAACTCTCACTGTTTGCAGATGACATGATCGTCTACAAAGAAAACCCTAAAGACTCCACCAGAAAATTACTAGAGCTAATCAATGAATATAGTAAAGTTGCAGGATATAAAGTTAACACACAGAAATCCCTTGCATTCCTATACACTAAGAATGAGAAAACAGAGAGAAATTAAGGAAACAATTCCATTCACCATTGAAACAAAAAGAATAAAATACTTAGGAATATATCTACCTAAAGAAACAAAAGACCTATATATAGAAAATGAAAACTATAAAACACTAATGAAAGAAATCAAAGAGGACACAAATAGATGGAGGAATATACTATGTTCATGAATTGGAAGAATTAATATAGTGAAGATCAGTATACTACCCAAAGCAATCTATAGATTCAATGCAATCCCTATCAAGCTACCAACGGTATTCTTCACAGAACTAGAATAAATAATGTCACAATTTGTACGGAAATACAAAAAACCTCGAATAGCCAAAGCAATCTTGAGAAAGAAGAATGGAACTGGAGGAATCAACCTGTCTGACTTCAGGCTCTACTACAAAGCTACAGTCATCAAGAGAGTATGGTACTGGCACAAAGATAGAAATATAGATCAATGGAACAAAACAGAAAGCCCAGCGATAAATCCACACACCTATGGACACCTTATCTTCGACAAAGGAGGCAAGAATATACAATAGAGAAAAGACAATCTCTTTAACAAGTGGTGCTGGGAATACTGGTCAACCACTTGTAAAAGAATGAAACTAGAACACTTTCTAACACCATACACAAAAATAAACTCAAAATGTGTTAAAGATCTAAACATAAGACCAGAAACTATAAAACTCCTAGAGGAAAACATAGGCAAAACACTCTCCAACATAAATCACAACAGGATCCTCTATGACCCGCCTCTCAGAGTATCAGAAATAAAAACAAAAATAAACAAATGGGACCTAATGAAACTTAAAAGCTTCTGAACAACAAAGGAAACTATAAGCAAGGTGAAAAGACAGCCTTCAGAATGGGAGAAAATAATAGCAAATGAAGCAACTGACAAAGAATTAATCTCAAAAATATACAAGTGACTCCTGCAGCTCAATTCCAGAAAAATAAACGACCCAATCAAAAAGTGGGCCAAAGAACTAAACAGACATTTCTCCAAAGAAGACATACAGATGGCTAAGAAACACATGAAAAGATGCTCAACATCACTCATTATCAGAGAAATGCAAATCAAAACCACAATGAGGTACCATTACACGCCAGTCAGGATGGCTGCTATCCAAAAGTCTACAAGCAATAAATGCTGGAGAGGGTGTGGAGAAAAGGGAACCCTCTAACACTGTTGGTGGGAATGCAAACTAGTACAGCCACTATGGAGAACAGTGTGGAGATTCCTTAAAATACTGGAATAGAACTGCCATATGACCCAGCAATTCCACTGCTGGGTATACACACTGAGAAAACCAGAAATGAAAGAGACATGTGTGCCTCAATGTTCCTCACAGCACTGTTTATAATAGTCAGGACATGGAAGCAGCCTAGATGTCCATCATCAGATGAATGGATAAGAAAGCTGTGGTACATATACACAATGGAATATTACTCGGCCATTAAAAAGAATACATTTCATTCAGTTCTAATGAGGTGGATGAAACTGGAGCCTATTATACAGAGTGAAGTAAGCCATAAAAAAACACTGATACAGTATACTAATGCATATATATGGAATTTAGAAAGATGGTAATGATAACCCTATATGCAAGACAGCAAAAGAGACAGAGATGTATAGTACAGTCTTTTGGACTCTGGGGGAGAGGGCGAGGGTGGGATGATTTGGGAGAATGGCATTGAGACATATATATTATCATATGTGAAATGAATCACCCGTCCATGTTTGATGCATGAGACAGGGTGTTCGGGGCTGGTGCACTGGGATGACCCAGAGGGATGGGATGGGGAGGGAGGTGGGAGGGGGGTTCAGGATGGGGAACAGATGTACACCCGTGGTGTATTCATGTCAATGTATGGCAAAGCCACTGCAATATTGTAAAGTAATTATCTTCCAATTAAAAAAGAAAGAAAGAAAAAGAACTTTTAAATCAGTTTTTGAACCAACCAATAAGGACATTTCTGATACAACTGTATATTTCTAATAATCAATTTTTGCAGTATTTTACAATTGAAAGTTTTTTTGTTTGTTTGTTTGTTTTTTGTATACTTTTGATTGGGCCTCTATGGCAAACCACTCTACTACTCCTGCCTGGAGAACTCCATGGAGAGAGCGGCCTGGAGGGCTACAGCCTATAGGGTCCCAAAGAATCACAACTGAGTGATTAACACTTTTACTTTCACACTTTCACAATCCTGGGGAGCCTCTCAAGTGATCACTCTGCTTTAAAACTTTCATTGGTTGTTTCTCATGAGATATGTAGCATTGGAGTCCATCCTGTATCCTGTACCTTCCCTCCACCAGCTGTGTGTGGGTCCCTGGAGTGGGGAGTGGAGTTCGGATGAGGGTCAAGCTGGGGAGGGGAGGTCAGGTGGTCAAGTGGTCTTGATTCTGATAGAGGTGGATTAACTGGAAGGTGACAAAGCTTAAGCCCTTCTTTGTTCTTGTTCTAAATAAATATTTTTAAACAAACACAAAGATATTCTAGCTAGTTTTTCCTAAGATGTAATTTTTAAAATTTAGTTTTACCTTTAGGGCATCAGAAGAGATGTAAAAAATTCTAATTAAAAAAAAAGACTTTAAAAAATATCCTGAGTTTAGGCTAACTTACTTTAAATAAAGTGGTTGTTGGAATGCATGCTTGGGGCATGGTCCCACACCTTACCATATAAACAGAGTCTAAATCTTTCCTCCTTCGATTTTCCTGAGTTGAATTTGATTTTTGCTGTATATAGTCCACTCATTTCCATGGTAAGATTCCTGATGCTCAAGAAAGCCTTCTCTGTTAAGTTGAGTCTGTGTTTGTATATTTCTTCAAGATCATACCAGTCAGGAGTAGGGGTCTGAGGCTTCCAGGTCACTAGTTGTGTGTTCTCATCATTCTCAGGTTGCCAATTCCACTCAATCTCTCGGATGCTAGAATTCAAAGGGGAGGTCAGTGGCAGCTGTACAGATGCCCCCACAGTCCTTTTCAATGTACAGGAAGAGCTGGGGTATTTGACAGCTTGAGAATCTGGTGAAGCACTAGTTAAGCCTGGAGGAAGAAAGAAGCAAAGCAAATGTTATACTGTATCTGCTATCTTCACATCACACTGATTTTACACCTATAAAAAGATTATCTCCATTTTTACAGACAAGGAAACAAAACTGCAGAGGTAAACTTGCTTAGGCATTGGTCTTGCCTAGAAGTTGATAGTTTTGATTCAAGCATATATCTGTCACCCTTCCAGACTCATGCTCTTTCCTTTTCTTACAGCTTGCACCCAATATGGCCTTTGGCTTAATTCTAGGAACTAGAAACTGAAAATATTAAAGTTGATGAGTAATAATACAATTTCCCCATTGTTTCTATAGACTAGAAGAAAATCATTTCAGCTTTCTACTATGCTATCATTTTTTTTCCCCCTCAACCCATTGCTTTTTGGTTTCTGGCCACCACTCCTCTGAAATTGCTCTTGATTGAGATACTGATTACTACTTAAAATTAACAAATCCACATGTCATTCGTCAATCTGTCAATCCTAGCCTTATGGGACCATCTTGTGGCATTTGACATATGGCTACTCTTTCTTGAAACTCTACTTATTTGAAACAAATTTTTACTCATTGGGCCCTCAGTCCACTTTCTTTCAATAAATGTTTAATGAGCTAGGTATAACTGAGGTTGCCAGAGATACAGTGGTGAACAAGTGGGCCAGATCCCTGCTTTTATGGAACTACCATTGTAGTCAAGGAGACTGCTGAAAAAAGCAGGAGAAAGTACAAGATTTCAGATACTCGTAAGTGCTGTTAAAACAGGATGTGGCACAGATTTCATAACAGTTGCCTGGCATCTGAACTCCCTTCTCATATTTATGGAATTTTCTGTCTTATGAAACACAGCCCAACGTGAAAATGCCTGATACTTTCCCAGCCACCTTTATAGCAGAGACAGCACATAACCTGGGCTCCTCCAGTCTGATGCACCTATTCAGACTTCCAAACAGAAGCTACTGCATGGTGAGAGGAGGACCACAGCATATGTGCTATTGACAATGACAGTCGTGGAAGCAGCCACCTGATTGTCTGAAGCAATGTTGACAGCTGTTCTGAGGCAAGTCAAGTATCTAGTCAGTGAGATGTAAGCTGTGGTGTCTGTGTCAGAAGTAACAGAGCAGTTTCTAGTGGACCAGTTCTGTTGTCGCTCCTGGATGAGTCATCTCAGAGCCTGGTCACCCAGATCCCTCAAAGGTCTGTGAACCACCTGCTCTCCTTTAATATGAATATTTAACTATCAATTGATTTCTTGGACTTATATAGTCAAGAAATGCAAGAGAAGAAGATCTACAAAAATCAACCCCAAACAATTAAGAAAATGGCAATAGGAACATACATATCAATAATTACTTTAAATGTAACTGGATTAAATACTTAAATTTATTTTTAATTGGAGGATAATGCTTTACAGGGTTGTGTTGGTTTCTGCCGTACAACAACGGGAATCAGCCATAGGTATACACATATTCCCTTCCTCTTGAGCCTCCCTCCCACCCCACCCCCCACCCCAGCCCTCTAGGTCATCACAAAGCACGGAGCTGAGTTCCCTGTGCTACACAGCTGCTTCCCACTTGCTATTTTACATAGGGTAGTGTGTATATGTCATTGCTACTCTCTCAATTTGTCCCACCCTCTTATTCCCTGACTGTGTCCATAAGTCTGTTCTCTACGTCTGTATCTCTACCTACCCTGCAAATAAGTTCATCAGTACCAATTTTCTTAGATTCCATATATATGCATATATATTTCCATATATCAACATTTGCTTTTCTCTTTCTGGTTTACTTCACCATTTAACAGGCTCTATGTTCATCCACAGTCAGTTGATATCTGTTGTTTGTGACCAAGAATGCTGAGTGACAATTAGAGATAATGTGATAAGATACTGGTAGTTTAATGGACGTGTGAGGCGTGGATGGTTTATTAAGAAAGTCTCCTAAAAAGGTGTGACAGTTAAAGTGAGTTCTGAATGATTACAGGACAGAATGAATTCTTCCAGGCACAGAAAGTGCATGTACAAAGTTTCCAGTGTACAAAAGATCATGGTCTCCATGTGGGATGAATGGAGGACTGTGCCTGGAGTGGACTGAGTGAAGAAGAGATCTGAAGACAGACTGAGGCAGGAAAGGCATTGTAGGGTTTGTAGGTGGTTTGGGTGGATTCTGATTGCCACAGGAAGCTACCAAAGGGTTTTTAGCAGGGTAATATGTGGTTTACATTTTTATTGATCACTTTAGAATATATACTGTGTGAATAATGGTTTATAGGAAGGCAAGAAGAGGAAAAGGGATTCCACTTCAGAGACTTTTGCAATAGGTTAAGTGAGAGAAGGATGGTGGTAGGGGATGAGGAGAAATGGGGAGATTCAGGAAATTTTGGAGGTAGAGTTATAGAGAGTGCTGATGGACTGGATATCAGAGAGAAGGAAAGAAGAATCAAAGATGATTTCTAGGTTTTTGGCTTAAACAACTGAGTAGATGGAATGACATTTATTGAGATGTAAATATCATTAAAGTCTGGGGAGGAGCAGGTTTGGGGTAAATGTAGGCATAACATAAGAATTCAGCTTTAGATTGTTAACTTTGGCTTCCAAGAACAGATGTTAAATGGGCCACATAGATAGGTTAAGCCTGGGAGGAGATGTCCAGGCTGAAAATGTGGCCCTCAGTGTAGTCATGCTACTTACAACCATGGGATTAGCTAAAATCACCTAGGGATTAGGTGACTATAGCTAGGGAAGGAAAGAGGGCATAGCACTGACCACCAGAGGATTCAGGTCCATTGGGAGAGGTGGAGAAGGAACAGCCAGTGGGGAAGACCAGGTAAGTCCAGGATCAGAAAAGCCAAAGAAGGAAAATGTTTCAAGAAAGAGGGATGGACAACTAGGGCAGCACTACTGAGAGCTGAGGTCAGATTTCCTTTTATTCTTTTGTCTATTCCTTAGTACTTCCAAAATGCTTTTGTACTTCTCATTGCATTAGTACTTATCCCCTTAATACATATACTTCTTCACTATTATATCAAAATAGTCAAATAATACCTATCCTGCTCTTTATTTACCATTGCTCACCACCATCAAAACTAGAATGAAAATGCAGATCATTCACTAGCCCACATTCCCTGCTCAGCCTTGTACTAGTCTTACACCTCCCCCTGCAACATTCTTCCAGTTTGAAGGTTTCACTGCCTTAGTCAAGTGTTCTGTTTCTAGACATTTATTAGATTTTCTCTGAAAATATGACATCTTTATTTCCAGAATCTTTGCTGTTGTTGTTGTTCAGTAGTCAAGTCGTTTCTGACTTTTTGAGACCCCATGGACTGCAGGGTACCAGGATTCCCTGTCCCTCACCATCTCCCAGAGTTTGCCCAAGTTCATGTCCATTGAATCAGTGATGCCGCTCAACAATCTCATCTTCTGTCGTCCCCCTCTTCTGCCTTCAATCTTTCCCAGCATCAGGGTCTTTTCCAATGAGTCGGCTCTTCATATCAGGGGGCCAGAGTATTAGAACTTCAGCATCAGTCTTTCCAATGAGTATTCAGTGTTGATTTTCTTTAAGATTGACTGGTTTGACCTCCTTGCTGTCCTAGGGACTCTCAAAAGTCTTCTCCAGCACCACAGTTTGAAAGCATCAATTCTTTGGTGCTCTGCCTTCTTTACGGTTCAACTCTCTCATCCGTACATGACTGTTGGAAAGACTGTAGCCTTGACTGTATGGGCATTTGTCGGCAAAGTGATGTCTTTACTTTTTAACACACTGCCTAGGTTTTTCATAGCTTTTCTGCCAAGAAGCGATTGTCTTCAATTTCATGGCTGCAGTCACCATCTGCAGTGATTTTAGAGCCCAAGAATAGGAAATCTGTCACTGCTTCTGCCTTTTCTCCTTCTATTTGCCATGAAGTGATGGGACCGGATACCATGATCTTAGCTTTTTTAATACTGAATTTTAAGTTGGCTTTTTCACTCTTCTCCTTCACCCTCATCAAGAAGCTCTTTAGTTCCTCTTCACTTTCTGCCATTAGAGTGATATCATCTGCATACCTGAGATTGTTGGTTTTTTCCCAGCAATATTGATTCCAGCTTGTAATTCATCCAGCCTGGCGTTTCGGATAACATGCTATGCATATAAGTTAAATAAACAAGGTGACAATAAACAGCCTTGTCATAGTCTTTTCTCAATCCTGAACCAGTCTGTTCTTCCATACAAGGTTCTAACTGTTGCTTCTTGAAATGCATACAGGTTTCACAGGAGACAGATAAGAAGGTCTGGTATTCCCATCTCTTTAAGAGTTTTCCACAATTTCTTATGATCAATAAAGACTTTAGCGTAGTCAATGAAACAGAGGTAGATGCTTTTCTGAAATTCTCTTGCTTTCTTTATGAAAGCAAGAAAGTTAATGTTGGCAATTTGATCTCTGATTCCTCTGCCTTTTCTAAACCCAGGTTGAACATCTGAAATTTGTTGGTTGGCATTGTGCTGAAGCCTAGCTTGGAGGATATGGAGCATAATCTTACTAGCGTGGAAGATGAGTGCAATTGTTCAGTGCTTTGAACATTCTTTAGTATTGCCCTTCTTGGGAATTGGGATGAGGATTGATCTTTTCCAGTCCTGTGGCCACTGCTGGGTTTTCCAAATTTGCTGACATATTGAGTGAAGTACTTTGATAGCATCAACTTCTAGGATTTTAAATAGCTCTGCTGGAATTCCATCAACTCCACTAGCTTTATTAAGAGCAGTGCTTCCCAAGGCCCACTTGATTTCACACTCCAGAATGTCTGGCTCTGGGTAAGTGACCACACCATCATGGGTATTTGGGTTATTAAGATCTTTTTTGTACATTTCTTCTTTGTATTTTTTCTATCTCTTCTTGATCTTACATTATCATCATCCATGCAGTTTAATTACAATTGTTGTGTGTTTTTTTGCTTACCACTGTTTATTCTTTATCTTTCCCTACTGTTCCATCTGGGTTCTAAGTCACTTCAGTTGTGTCCGACTCTTTGAGACCCTATGGACTGTAGCCCGCTGGACTCCTCTGTCCATGGATTTGTCCAGGCAAGAATATTGGAGTGGGTTGCCATTATTCTTCCTCCTCCAAGGAATCTTCCCAACCCAGGGATTGAACTCGTGTCTTTTATGTCTCCTGCATTGGCAGATGGGTTCTTTACCACTAGCACCACCTGAGAAGCCCACCTACTGTTAAGATTAGCTGCTAATTTGATGGACAAGTATTTGGAGGATTTTTCTCAAATAGGCTCTGTGAGTGATATACTCTCTGAATCCTTAGTTAATCCTAATGTCTTCTCTTGTTTTGTTTAGCACATGGTTAGCACATGTTTAGCACATCCTAATGTGCTAATGTCTTCTCTTGTTTAGTCACTAAGCCATATCCAACTCTTTTGCAGCACTATAGACTGTAGCCCAACAGCCTCCTCTCTCCATGGGATTTCTCAAGCAAGAATACTGGAGTGGGTTGCCATTTCCTTCTCCAAGGGAATCATCTCAACCCAGGGATTGAACCTGAGTCTCCTGCATTGCAGGCAAATTCTTTACTGCTGGGCCAGCCAGGATAGCATTCAGGCTGAATGGCAAAGATTGCTCTCCCATCCTCTGAGTAGCACACAGATGCCTTTTCACTCTCAACAAGCTTCCAGTTTGTAGATGAAAAGTCTGATTTTTTTTTTTTTCTCTTTAAAATATTTTCCCTTTGGAAACTTTTTGCTCTTTTTGTTATATGTCAAGAATTGTACCAGCATACACTTAGGTACAGGTTTCCCAAGTGGTGCTGGCAGTAAAGAACCTGCCTGCCAATGCAGAAAATGCAGGATACTTGGGTTCGATCCCTGGGTCTGGAAGATCCCCTGGAGGAGAGCATGGCAACCACTCCAGTATGCCTGGTGTGCTATGGTCCATAGGGTGACAAAGAGTCAGACATTACTGAAGCAACTTAGTACACATGCACTCACTCTTAGGTAGTGCCTTTTTTTGAGGTGAAATTCTCATGCAATTAACACTATAAAGCGTATGATTCAGTGGCATTTTCTGTATTCCCAATGTTGTGCAACTATTACCTCTCTCAATTTTGTTCATCTTTTCAAAAAACTAACTTGTGGTTTCATTGATTTCACTAATTTGATTACTTTTCTACATTCTATTTCATTTATTTATGCACTAGTATTTATTATTATTTCCTTTTATTTTGCTGGTTTTGGGTTTAGTTTGTTCTTCTTTTGATAGTTCCATAAGATATATGTTTACATTATTGATTTGAGATCTTTTTTAAAAATTTTTAATATAGGGATTTACAACCATAATGTAATGTAATGAGCAGTACTTTTAATACATTTATAAATTTTTGTATGTTTTGCTTTATTTTCATTCATCACAAAGTATTTTTTCATTTCTCCTTTGGCCTATTATTTGAAAAAGAGTATGTTGTTAAATTTTCATGTAATTACAAATTGTCCAGCTTTCTTTTGGTTATCAAGTTCTACCTTTGGTTATCGATATCTACCTTGGACACATTATGGTCCAAGAAGATAGTTTCTATAATTTTGAACTTTTAAAATTTGTGAATTTTTATTTCATGGTCTAACATGATTTACCTTAGAGAATGTTCATGTGGAATTAAGAAAAATGTGCATTCTTATGTTGTTGGGTAGAGTGTTCTACACATGTATTTTATAAATTTAGTTGGTTTACAATATTGCCCAAGTATGATTTACTGATCTTTTCTAGATGTTTTGTCTGTAAATAAAGCATCAAAGTTTCCAATTATTTTTGTAAAATTATTTTTCCTTTTAGTTCTGTCAATATTTGTTTCATAATTTGCAGACTTGTTGGAAGAGGGTGTTTGCTATGACCAGTGCATTCTCTTGGCAAAACTCTATTAGCCTTTGCTCTGCTTCATTCCGTACTCCAAGGCCAAATTTGCCTGTTACTCCAGGTGTTTCTTGACTTCCTACTTTTGCATTCCAGTCCCCTATAATAAAAAGGACGTCTTTTTTGGGTGCTGGTTCTAAAAGGTCTTGTAGGTCTTCATAAAAGTCAAGTGGGCCTTAGAAAGCATCACTACGAACAAAGTTGGTGCAGGTGATGGAATTCCAGTTGAGCTATTTCAAATCCTGAAAGATGATGCTGTGAAAGTGCTGCACTCAATATGCCAGCATATTTGGAAAACTCAGCAGTGGCCACAGGGCTGGAAAAGGTCAGTTTTCATTCCAATCCCTAAGAAAGGCAATCCCAAAGAATGCTCACTACTGCACAATTGCACTCATCTCACATGCTAGTAAAGTAATGTTCAAAATTCTCCAAGCCAGGCTTCAGCAGTACGTGAACCGAGAACTTCCAGATGTTCAAGCTGGATTTAGAAAAGGCAGAGGAACCAGAGATCAAATTGCCAATATCCGCTGGATCATCAAAAAAGCAAGAGAGTTCCAGAAGAGCATCTATTTCTGCTTTATTGACTACACCAAGGCCTTCGACTGTGTGGATCACAATAAACTGTGGAAAATTCTGAAAGAGATGGGAATACCAGACCACCTGACCTGCCTCTTGAGAAACCTGTATGCAGGTCAGGAAGCAACAGTTAGAACTGGACATGGAACAACAGACTGTTTCCAAATAGGAAAAGGAGTACGAGAAACGCTGGGCTGGAAGAAGCGCAAGCTGGAATCAAGATTGCCAGGAGAAATATCAATAACCTCAGATATGCAGATGACACCACCACCCTTATGGCAGAAAGTGAAGAGGAACTAAAAAGCCTCTTGATGAAAGTGAAAAAGAAGAGTGAAAAAGTTGGCTTAAAGCTTAACATTCAGAAAAGTAAGATCATGGCATCTGGTCCCATCACCTCATGGGAAATAGATGGGGAGACAGTGGAAACAGTGTCAGACTTTATTTTGGGGGGCTCCAAAATCACTGCAGATGGTGACTGCAGGCAAGAAATTAAAAGACATTTACTCCTTGGAAGGAAAGTTATGACCAACCTAGATAGCACATTAAAAAGCACAGACATTACTTTGCCAACAAAGGTCCATCTGGTCAAGGCTATGGTTTTTCCAGTGGTCATGTATGGATGTGAGAGTTGGGCTGTGAAGAAAGCTGAGCACCGAAAAATTGATGCTTTTGAACTGTGGTGTTGGAGAAGACTCTTGAGAGTCCCTTGGACTGCAAGGTGATCCAACCAGTCCATCCTGGTGTTCAGATCAGTCCTGGGTGTTCATTGGAAGGACTGATGCTGAAGATGAAACTCCAGTACTTTGGCCACCTGATGCGAAGAGTTGACTTGTTGGAAAAGACCCTGATGCTGGGAGGGATTGGGGGCAGGAGGAGAAGGGGTCGACAGAGGATGAGATGGCTGGATGGCATCACCGAGTCGATGGGTATGAGTTTGAGTAAGCTCCGGGAGTTTGTGATGGACAGGGAGGCCTGGCATGCTGCGATTCATGAGATCGCAGAGTCGGACACGGCTGAGCGACTGAACTGAACTGAATTTGCAGATTGTTGTTTGGCATGCATACTGCATACTTGTTACATTTTCTTGATGAATTGACCCAATATAGGTATAAAATGTCCCATTCTTGTTTTATAACTTTTTTTTAACTTAAAATCTATTTTTCTGATATCAGAATAGTTACCCTAGCTCTCTTTTCACTATGACTTATGTAGATTTTCCCCCCATTCTTTCCCTTTAATCCTATTTATGTCCTTACATCTATAGTGAGTCAGGGCAGTTTAATTTTTTCAACTTTATTAAGCTTTTGAATAGCCAATAAAGTCACATGGCTAAAAACTTAAAAGGTATAGAATGATAAATCATGAAAAGACCCTCATGCCTTTTTCCTTTTCCCTATAACTTTTCAAAGATAGTCTATCTCTATGTATAGGAAACACATACATAATTCCCCTTCTTTTTTACACAAATAACAAATTATGTAATCTGCTCTGAACAGTGCTTTTTCTCTCTTGATGATGTAGATTAGTAATTATTTTATAACAGCATGTAAATAACTGAGTTAATCTTTTGCATAGTCATATAGAATTCTCCTGAATTGTTATTGATCCTCTTTTTTTTTTTCCAAAGGAAGAACATTTAAATATTTCCCCTTTTTTTGACTTTTAATATATGAGTTATACTATTTTCTCTAATTTGTGACACTTTTTCTAACCATGTGGGCTTCCCAGGTGGCTCAGTGGATAAAGAATCTGCCTGCAATTCAGGAGAAGCAAGAGACACAGGTTCGATCCCTGGGTTGGGAAGATTCCCTGGAGGAGGGCATGGCAACCCACTTCATCATTCTTGCCTGGAGAATCCCATGGGCAGAGAAGCCTGGAGGGCTACAGTTCATAGGGTCACAAAAAGTCAGACATGACTGAAGCAACTGAGCATGGAGTCAAATCTCTCAACCTTTTCTGTTTTTCAGAAGTTTTTGATTGTGCCCTTGTCTTTGTCATACTTAAGCCTTTCTTACTCTTGGCCATTAAATAAATCATCCCATGATTGTTTCATTTTTCTTGGAATGGTAAAAATTTAGTTTTGAACAAAAATATCCTTAAAGTATTCAGTATTCTCTATTAACATTACTGAGGTAGTGATGGGGCAACTAAACATATTTCTTCCTTGCCTCATAAATAGGGATTTTAGCTTTAGAGAGAGAGGAGGGGGTTAATAAACATTAGTCCTACACAAGAATCTGTTTCTATTTCCAGCCAATTACCAATAATAATAGCAATTGATTTTAATAGGTTATTATGAATTCTGCTAATTGTCTATCATTAGAAAGTATTTTGTAAATACTTAGAAAAAATGGGAGAGACACAAAACTTCCATGTCTTTGGGAAGTTTTTCTAACACATTGAGAATTATTTTGTGTCAATCATCTGGATCTGGATATAGCTGCTCAGAAGAAAGAATTTGACTGGTGTAGATGGAGAAATTATTTAAATGAAGAGTGGAAGTTAATTAGGCTATCACTGGCTAGGTGAGAGTTCAGAATGAGAAGGAGGACAGAATATTTACAATAAGGAAATAAATAATATAAGTGGAGGCTTGAATGCAGAATCAAGCAAGATAACTGTAACTAGTCTCACTCAAATGATGGCTCAGGTGGTGAAGAATCCTCCTGCAATGCAGGAGACCTGTGTTTAGTCCCTGGGTTGGGAAGATACTCTGGAGATGGGAATGGTTACCCATTCCAGTATTCTGGCCTGGAGAATTCCATGGACTGTATATTTCATGGGATCACAAAGAGTCGGCCATGACTCAGTGACTTTCACTTTTAAAGTGTAAGTAAATGTCATGTACTAGCATATTGTGGGAAATTAATTTGGCTTTATTGAAAAGTATTAAGTACAAACACTGTCAAAAATCAAAGGAGTTTTAAAAAAAATAAGTAATGGAAGCAATTGAGATTTCTCAAGAAGGTAACCTCTAAAATTGGTCTAATCCTAGTGCTGAGCATCAGTTTGACTGGAGAGAATTCTGGAGGCAGACAAGTGAAGAAACTCTTTAGGTCTGAGTACAATTATACAGATTTAAGGTATTATGTTGCTATTTTATATCTTCCTATTAGCAATTATAATAATGACTTCAATGAGATTATTTTTTCCTACATATTATATTCATGTTCCAAAGAATGCAAGACAAGGTTACTTCACCTAAATGTGACCTTTATTTCTAGGAAGATTTATCCCCTAAGTTATTGCATCCTTTTTAAACTTGTCAACCCTGATGAGCAACATACGAAAAAAATCCTAAAAATTCTTATAAATCTTTCTATTAAAACAATAGAAATTCTCAGTATGCCTAATGTATGCTCAGTCACTCTGTCGTGTCCAACTCTCTGTGGCCCCATGGACGGTATGTAGCCTGCCAAGCTCCTCTGTCTATGGAATTTTCCAGGCAAGAATACTGGACCAGTTTGCCATTTCCTACTCTAGTGAATCTTCTCAACTCAGAGAGTGAATCCTCACCTCTTGCATGTCCTGAGCTGGCAGGCAGATTCTTTTTTAAAATTCATTTGTGTTTCTCTCTCTCTCTCTCTTTCTCTCTCTCTCTCTCTCTCTCTCTCTCTCTCTCTCTATATATATATATATATATATATATATAGAAGCATAGTGGACTTATATCATTTCAGGTGCACAGCAAGATGATTCAGTTATATATATACACATATATATTAGCTTCCCTGGTGGCTCAGTTGGTGAAGAGTCTGCCTGCAATGCAGACTCTGGGTTGGGACCCTGAGTTAGGAAGATCCCCTGGAGAAGTGGAATGGCAACCCACTCCAGTATTCTTGCCTGGAATCCCATGGAGGAGCATGGCAGGCTACAGTCCATGGGGTCACAAGGAGTCAGTCAGTCAGACTGAGTGACTTTCACTATACACACATATTATTTGTCAGATTACTTTCCATTATAGACTATTACAAGATATTGACTAGAGTTCCCTGTGCTATACAGTAAACCTTTGTTGCTTTTTGCATATCTAGTTTTCTAGTAGTCTATTCATACTAAGTCAAACAAGTGGAACCAAAATGTCATAAATTTTATAGCTAGGAAAATTCATAAATTTTCTGAAATATATATTATATATACTATTTATATACATGCATACAAAAGCTTTTCTACTATGCTTGATAAAGACTTGAGACAGAACATCAAAAAAAGAAGAGCTGGAAAAATTGGAAAACATAACCTAAATGAAGTGGGGGCACTGAATATGAAATAGAAAAATTGAAACAAACTAGATAAAAGTAAAAGATCATCATATAGTCCAGTTGTTTTTAAAATGGCTACTCATTAGAAATATATCTGGAGCTCTGGAGAAAAAAAGCAATACTTTGGAATTTGTATTTTTCAAAAACTTCAAAGATAATTCTGATATGCATCTGGATTTTAAAAAGTGATTACAGGTTTTTCTATTAAATGGTAGTTTTGGTGATATAGAACTCTCTTATTTTTCTGTTGACTAATCATGATACAATGGTGTTAAGTAAATAATAGTTACATTTTTAAATTTAAATCTCTGATGTGTTTTCTGTTGTGATAAAAATATACTTAACATAGAGAACAAGATGGCAGAGAGTACGTGGACGTGGAGTACATCTCTCTCCACAGATACATCACGAATACACCTTCAGACACAGAAATGCGTGAAGAACACCAGCTGAGAACAGATAGGGGTACCTGATCAGTGGAAAAGAATATATAGAACCACACAAAGCTTGGCAGGATGAAGGAAGTAGGGGGTAAAGCAGGAGTGTTAGTAGGACTGGACCTGCCCTTGGCGGGTGGGGGAACTGAGGCAGGGATCCAATTCTCACATCAGGGCAACTGTCTGAGTCAGAGGAGAAACATTTAAGGCTGAGAGGGATACAGCTGATCTGTGGCAGCCTAAATGGAATGAGAATCAGACAGTCCTTGCTGCAGCCATACATATCCCGGACAGGGATGCAGGTGCCCTGGAAGGTGCAGTGGCTGGAAGCTGAAGTTTGGGGAATGTGGACCAATTCCAGGGCGAGGGCTGCTGTTGAGTGCGGAGGGACAGATGAAAGGGTTGTGAGGGAGGAGAATGTGGTGGGAAATGCCTGTGGAGGAAAGCCGGTAGCCATGGAAGCAAGGCGATCCTGCTGAGTCACACGTAGGGGGTGGAACCACCACCATAGCCTCTCTTACCCCACACACCAGCTTTGGCAGCTGAACAATAGAGAGGCTGGACCATCAAATGTTTGAAGCACTGAACTAGAGTAGGACCCACCCAAGGTGCTCCTTTAAAAGACTGATGCACTGAACTGCAGAGTAGGACCCCAGCTAGGGGGCCCCCGCTCTATGTGTCTGACACTCCAAACAACAGAGAAGGGCCCCAGGCAAGGGAGCCCTATAAGTGCTTGAACGGGCAGAGCTGTGGAGAAAGAGGGGCCAAAGAGTTCTGATTGCCAGCTACAGGAGACTCGAAAAAAGACTCCAATAGGGTCATAACTACTGCGGCGGAGGCAGTCAGTGTCCCTGCACACTTGGCGACGCCAAGGTCTCTACAAGCCAAGTAGATGCACCACCTTCATGCTCAACTCTCATGGGGCAGAGCTGCCACAGGCAAAAAAGTTTTGTGTCTATGCATGCAGGGTCACTTTGGTCGTGTCCAACTCTTCGCGACCCTGTAGACTGTGGCCTGCCAGGCTTCTCTACTGGGGGGTTCTCCAGGCAAGAATGCTGGAGCATATTGGCCAATACTGGTTGCCCTACCCTTCTAGAGCACTATATTTCCTGCTGCCCTAGCCGCCAACTCCCCTGAATACATGGTGCTGCCAGAACCCCTGCGACCCAAACAGCTGCACCACCTCCACAGCTGGCCCTCACTGGGGCAGAGCCAAGTCCTCCAGGGCAGCTCAGGAGCAAACCCCAGTGGACGACCCACATGCAGAGGTGGAAATAAAGCCACAAGTGAAACCCAGGGGCAGTGTGAATAAGAAAGAAGACCCAAAACCGTCTCACCACCTGTATAAGCTGCAGATTAAATCCACATGATCAGCTAGGCAGACTCTGTCTATGGAATACATAAGGACATTGAGAGCTCCCACAAAAGAAAATGCACTAGTTCTGATAGCTGTGGACGTCGGAGGCAAGAACCCACAGGACAAACACCAGACTAGAATCTGAGCTGTGCCCACAACAGATTCAGAACTAAACACAGTGTTGGAGGGCATCCTAGGGAGGTGGGGTGGACTGTGACTCCCAGCGAGGGAAAAGACTCTGACACCAGTGACTCAAGAAAAACATTTATTATTCTTGTATTTTGACTTGTTCTGTAGACTCTTTAGGATTTTTTCCCCTTTTTCCCCCTCTGTTGTAGTTGTCGATTTTGTTGGCACTATGAAATCTAATTAAGCTTTTGAGCTTTGTTTTTTTTTTTCTCAGTAACATTTTTTATTGTTGTTATAAACCTCTGCCTCTACATTGGGATTTTCAGTTCTGTGGAGTTTTTCTTTTCTTTTTTCTCCTTTTTGAATTTCTATTTTTAATTTTTTAAAACTACTATTATTTTTCTACATTTATTCATTTGTTTGCTTTTCCTACTCTCCTTTCCCCCTTGCAGTTAAATTTTAATGTATATAAATCTTCTTTATCTACGTCCATTTAACTTGGCATATCTATTCTTTCCTTCTTTCCTTTCTTTCCTTTACTCTCAACTTATTTGTTAGCTTTATTTTCATTGCTTTATTCCCCAATTGGCACTTTGCTTTAGCTTGTTTTCCAGTTTGTGCTTTAGTTAGTTTTGTTCTTAAATGGTAGATATAATTTTTGGTTTCCTTTGTTCACCAGGTCAATCTATTGTACATTATTTTTGTTGAACTGTTTTGATTTTGCTTATGGGTGTATATGTATATGTGTATATTCAGTCGCACTTTTTATTGTTGTTATAAACCTCTGCCTCTATGTTGGACTTTTGCAGTTCTATGGAATTTTCCTCTTTTTTTTTTTCTCTTTTCTCTTTTTTTAATTTTAATGTTTAATTTTTAAACCTATTGTTATTATTTCTACATTTGTCTTTGTTTGCCTTTCCTACTATTCTAATTTCCTTGCAGTTAACCTCTAATATATATAAATCTTCTTTATCTACCTCTATTTAACTTTGCAAATATATTCTTTCTTTCCTTTCTTTCCTTCCCTCTCTTTCCTCTTTCCTTTGGTTTCTTCACAGAAACCAAGAGGAAGAAAGAATTCAACACTGAAGCCTGGGAAAAGGAGACCTCAAACTCAATAAGTTAAAAAAAAATGAAAAGGCAGAAAAATACTACATAAATGAAGGAATAAATTAGAAACACAGAAGTCCAAATAAATGAAGAGGAAATAGGCAAACTACCTAAAAAAGAATTCAGAATAATGATAGTAAAGATGATCAAAAATCTTGAAAACAAAATGGAGAAAATGCAAGAATCAAGTAACAAAGACCTAGAAGAATTAAAGAATAAGCATACAGAAACAAACAACACAATTACTAAAATTAAAAATACTCTGGAAGGAATCAATAGGAGAATATCTGAAATAGAAGAATGAATCAGTGAGCTGTAAGATGGAAATAACTTCTGAAGAGCAGAATAAAGTAAAAAGAGTGAAAAGAACTAAGGATAGTCTCAGAGACCTCTGGGACAATATCACACACACCAATATTCAAATTATAAGGGTCCCAGAAGAAGAAGAGAAAAAGAAAAGGTATGCGAAAATTTTTGAAGAAATTGTAGTTGAAAATTTCCCCAACATGGAAAAGGAAATAGTTAGTCAAGTCCAAGAGGCACAAAAAGTCCCATACAGGGTAAACCCAAGGAGAAACATGCCAAGATATATACTAATCAAACTAACAGAGACTAAACACAAAGAAAGAATATTAAAAGCAGCAAGAAAAAAGAAACAAGTAACATACAAGGGAAACCCCATATGCTTAACAGCTGATCTTTCAGCAGAAACTCTGCAGGTCAAAAGGGAATGGCAGGGTATATTTAAAGTACTGAAGGGGAAAAATCTACAACCAAGATTACTGTACCCAGAAAGGATCTCACTAAAAATTGATGGAGAAATAAAAAGCTTTTCATACAAGCAAAAGTGAAGAAAATTCAGTACCACCAAACCAACTTTAGAACAAATGTTAAAAGGACTTATATAGACAAGAAATACAACAGAAGAAAAAAGATCTACAAATCAACTCCAAGCAATTAAGAAAATGACAATAGGAACATATATATATATATATATATATATATATAATTTACTTTATATAATATTTTACATTTATTTTATATAATATTTTATATTTATTTTATATTTTATAAATATTTTATATTTATATAATATTTCTATATTACTAATATATAATTATTAATTATAATAATTACTTTAAATGTAAATGGATTAAATGTTCCAACCAAAAGATACAGACTGGCTGAATGGATACAAAAACAAGACCCATATATATTCTGTCTACAAGAAACCCACTTCAGACCTCAAGACACATATAGACTGAAAGTGAGAGGATGGGAAAATATATTCCATGCAGATGGGAAGCAAAAGAAAGCTGGAGTAGCAATCCTCATATCAGACAAAAGAGACCTTAAGATAAAGAAGATTACAAGAGATAAGGAAGAACACTACATAATGATCAAGGAATCAATCAAAGAGGAAGACATAAAAATTGTACATATCTATGCACCAAACACAGGAGAACCTCAATACATAAGACAAACACCAACAGACACAAAAGGAGAAACTGACAGTAACACAATAATAGTAGGAGTCTTTAACACACCACTCATACCAATGGACAGATCATCAAAACAGAACATTAATAAGGAACCACAAGTCTTAAATGATACATTAGATGAGATGGGTCTCATTGATATCTTCAGGACATTCCATCCAAATACAGAAGAATACACCTTCGTCTCAAGTGCACATGGAACATTCTCCAGGATAGACCACATCTTGGGTCATAAATCAAACCTCAGTAAATTTAAGAAAATTGAAATCATGTCAAGCATCTTCTCCAACCACAATGCCATGAGACTAGATATCAATTAGAAGAAAAAACTATGAGAAACACAAATGGAGATTAAACAACACATTTTAAAAATAACCAACAGGTTACTGAAGAAATCAAAAGGGGAATCAAAAAATTTCTAGAAAAAAATGACAATGAAAACACAGCAACTCAAAATCTCTGGGATGCAGCAAAAGCAGTTCTAAGATGGAAGTTTGTAGCAATACAATCCTACCTCAAGAAACAAGAAAAAACATCAAACAAAGAACCTAACTTTACACCTAAAACAACTGAAAAAAAAAAAACCTCAAAACAAAAAGACCCCAAAATTTGTAGAAGTAAAGAAATCATGAAGATCAGAGCAGAAATAAAAGAAAAAGAAATGAAAGAAACAATAGTAAAGATTAATAAAACTAAAAGCTGCTTCTTTGAGAAGATAAACAAAATTGACAAATCTTTAGCCAGACTCATCAAGAAAAAAGAGAGAAAAATCAAATCAACAAAATTAGAAATGAAAAAGGAAAGGTTACAGGAGACAATGCAGAAATGCAAAGGATTATGAGACTATTATGAAAAACTATATGGCAATAAAATGGATAACCTGGAAGAAATGGACAGATTCTTAGAAAGGTCAACCTGCCAAGACTGAAGAAGGAAAAAAATAGAAATTATGAACAACTCAATTACAAGCACTAAAATTGAAGATGTGATAAAAAATTTCCCAAACAAAAGCCCAAGACCAGATGGCTTCACAGGAGAATTCTATCAAACATTTAGAGAAGAGCTAATGCCTATCCTTCTAAAACTCTTTGAAAAAATTGTGGAGCTGGGAACACTTCTATACTTATTCTACAAAGCCACCATCACCCTGATACCAAAACCAGACAAAACAACACAAAAAAAGAAAACTACAGGCCAATATCACTGATGAATATAGATGCAAAAATCCTCAACAGAATTTTAGCAAACAGAATGCTGTGACACATAAAAAAGTTCATACACTATGATCAAGTTGGGTTTATTCCAGGGGTGCAAGGATTCTTCAATATATGGAAATCAATCAATGTGATACATTATGTTAACAAATTGAAAGATTAAAATCCATATGATAATCTCAATAGATGCAGAAAAAGCCTTTGACAAAATTTAGCATCCATTTATGATTAAAACTCTTCAAAAAATGGACATAGAAGAAACCTACCTCAGTAAAGGCCATATATGATAAACCTACAGCAAACATTATTCTCAGTGGTGAAAAACTGAAAGCATTCCCCCTAGGATCAGGAGCAAGACAAGGGTGTTCACTCTCACCACTATTATTCAATAGTGAAATAATATTATTCCACTTAATTATATAATTAATATTATTCCACTTAATTATATTAATTATATAATTAATAATAATATCTGGAAGTCCTAGCTAGAGCAGTCAGAGAAGAAAAAGAAACAAAAGGAATCCAGATCAGAAAAGAAAAAGTAAAGCTCTCACTGTTTGCAAATGACATGATATTGTACATAGAAAAACCCTAAAGATAGTATCAGAAAATTACCAGAGCTAATCAGTGAACTTAGCCAAGTTGCAGGATACAAAATCAATACATAGAAATCACTTGCATTTCTATATATTAACAATGAAAAATCAGAAACAGAAAGTAAGGAATCAATCTCATTCACCATTGGAACAAAAAGAATTAAATATCTAGGAATAAACTTACCTAAGGAGACAAAACAACTGTACATAGAAAATTATAGGACACTAATTATGTGAACAGATGGAGAGATATTCCATGTTCCTGGGTAGGAAGAATCAATATTGTGAAAATGACTATACTACCAAACACAATCTACAGATTCAATGTGTTCTCTATCAAATTACCAAAGGCATTTTCCACAGAACTAAAACTAGAACAAAAAACTTCACAATTCATATGGAAACACAAATACCCCAAATATCCAAAGCAGTCTTGAGAAAGAAGAATGGAGCTGGTGGAATCAACCGTTCTGACTTCAGATTATACTACAAAGCTATAGTTCAAGACAGTATGGTACTGGCACAAAAACAGAAATATAGACCAATGGAACAATATAGAAAGCCCAGAAATAAATCCATGCACCTTATGGGTAACTTATTTTTAACAAAGGAGGCAAGAATATACAATGGGGCAAAGACAGCCTCTTCAATAAATGGTACTGGGAAAATTGGACAGCTACATGTAAATGAATGAAATTAGAACACTTCCTAACACCATACACAAAGATAAACTCAAAATGGATTAAAGACCTAAATGTAAGGCCAGAAACTATAAAACTCTTAGAGGAAAACATAGGCAGAACACTTGACATAAATCAAAGCAATATCATCTGTGACCCACCTCCTAGAGTAATGGAAATAGAAGCAAAAGTAAACAAGTGGGACCTGATTAAACTTAAAAGTTTTGCACAGCAAAGGAAACTGCAGGCAAGGTGAAAAGATATCCCGCAGAATGGGAGAAAATAATAGCAATTGAAACAGCTGACAAAGGATTAATTTCCAAAATATATAAGCAGCTCCTTCAACTCAATGCCAGAAAACAACCAACCCATTCAAAATGTGGGGAAAAGACCCAAACAGACATTTCTCCAAAGAAGACATACAGATAGCTAATAAACACATGAAAAGATGTTTAACATCGCTCATCATTAGAGAAATGCAAATCAAAACTACAATGAGACATCACCTCACACCCGTCAGAATGACCGTCATCCAAAAGTCTTCAAACAATAAATGCTGGAGAGGCTGTGGAGAAAAGGGAATGCTCTTGCACTGTTGGTGGGAATGTAAACTGATACAGCCACTATGGAAGATGGTATGAAGATTCCTTAAAAAACTTGGAATAAACACACCATATGACCCAGCAATCCCACTCCTAGGCATATACCCTGAGGAAACCAAAATTGAAAGCCACATGTATCCCATTGTTCATTGCAGCACTATTTACAATAGCTAGAACATGGAAGCAACCTAGGTGTCCATTGACAGATGAACGTATAAAAAGTTGTGGTGCATATACACAAAAAAATATTATTCAGCCATAAAAAGGAACACCTTTGAGTCAGTTCTAATGAGGTGGATAAACCTAGAACCTATTATACGGAGTGAAGTAAGTCAGAAAGAAAGATAAATATATTCTAACACACATATATGGAATTTAGAAAAATAGCTGAAGAATTTATTTACAGGGCTGCAATGGAGAGAGAAACGGACATAGAGAATAAACTTATGGACATGGGGAGAGGGGAGGAGAGGGTGAGATGTATGGAAAGAGTAGTATGAAAACTTATATTACCATATGTAAAATAGGTAGCCAAGGGGAATTTGCTGTATGGCTCTGGAAACTCAAACAGGGGCTCTGCATCAACCTAGTGGAATAGGATGGGGAGGGAGATGGGAGGGAGGTTCAAAAGGAAGGGGATATATGCATACCTATGGCTGATTCATGTTGAAGTTTGACAGAAAACAACAAGATTCTGTAAAGCAATTATTCTTCAATTTAAAAATGTAAAAAATATACATAACATAAAATTTGCCATTTGAAACATTTGAAGTGTACACATCAGTGCCTTAAATATATTTGCAATATTGTGCAACTATCACTATTATCCATTTCCAGAGGTTATTTCCAGATATATTTAAGTGTTTGGTCCTTGTAGAATTAATTTTGATATGAGATATGTGGTATGACTATAATGTTTGTTCCCTTATGGCTAGTCAATTGTCTCAAAATAATTTGTTGTGTTTTTTCTGAACTTACCATGTCTATTCATGTGCTGACATTCTGCTGCTTTAATATCTGTAGTTTTATGATATGTTATAATGTCTGGTAGACCTATTCCCTAAATTATGCTTATTTTTCAGAATGTTTCTGAGTGCTCTTGCCTCATAATTTCCCATATAAACATTCTGGATTTAAAAAGAAAAATTTCATTGGTAACTTTTTCACTAGGATCACATTTAATCTATAGATTAATTTCAGGATAACCAATTTCTTTACAATTTAATCTTCCTATTGGGTAATATGATATGTTCTTCTATTTATTCAGGCTTTCCTGGTGCTCAGAGCGTAAAAAATCTGCCTGCCTGGGTTTGATCCCTGGGTCGGGAAGATACCCTGGAAAAGGGAATGGCTACCTGCTCCAATATTCTTGCCTGGAGAATTCCATAGACAGAGGAGCCTGGCAAGCTACAGTCCACAGGGTCACAAAAAAGTGGGACATGACTGAGTGACTAACACTTATGCTTTCATTTTTTTCTATTTGTTCAGTAATTATTCTGTGTGCTTCTATAGCATTTTATATTTTTGTCATGTATTTTTGACAAATTTCTTGTTATGTTTACACATTAGGCATTTTGTTTTCCTGATGTCATGTCTTTCTGGTTGTTAGTATTGTGTAATATGTTCATTGATTTCTTTTTTTTAATTTTGTATACAACACTTTTCCTGAATTCTATTATTTGTAGCAATTTTTCTATGGATTCTTTTGGATTTTTCAAGTAAAAAATTAAATCATCTATATATTATGATAGTAGAATGCTCTTTGAAATTTCATATCTCATTTCTTTCTCTGGCCTGTTGAAATAAATTTCTAGGCCCACAATTGAGCCACTCCTATCTGGGGTGTCATGTCAGCAAACCCAAACTTAAGTAACTTTCATATTCTTATAAGTGTTCCTCTTGACAAGAAAATGAAATATCCGGTCAGCCAATCCCTAAACACCAGACCAACTGTGGGCTCTGCACTTATTATCTTGTTCCTTGTTTATTTTCTATTTTTCTCTTCCATATTCATTATTCTTTATGCTATAAAATCTTTCTGCCACTCATTCTATTTTCAGTTTTCTGGACCCTTGGAAATGGAGAATGGCCATTCATGATGTATTAAATAAAGTTGATCACCCAACTTGCCTTTGTTAATCATATTTAACACAGATCTAACTGTATTAACTAGTATGTTATAATACTATTAAATTATAGTGGTGAAGGTAGAATTTTCTGTTCTGTAAACTTGGGTTATAATTAATCTATGAAACTACTGTGCCTGTTACCTTTTAAAGAGTAGGTCTTAGACAATTTAGTCTATTTTTAAAATAAGTTAATGTGTTTTTATGATTTATATGGAAAACATATGTATTTGGCTCTTTGTCTATTACTCCTGGGACATAGCTCCTAAAGTCTTTGCAGCTTCCTACATAAGCATTCCAGGGGTAAGTTATGACCAACTTAGACAGCATATTAAAAAGCAGAGACATTACTTTGCCAACATAGGTCCGTCTAGTCAAAGCTATGGTTTTTCCAGTGGTCATGCATGGATGTGAGAGTTGGACTGTGAAGAAAGCTGAGCACCGAAAAATTGATGCTTTTGAACTGTGGTGTTGGAGAAGACTCTTGAGAGTCCCTTGGACTGCAAGGAGATCCAACCAGTTCATCCTAAAGAAAATCAGTCCTGAATATTCATTGGAAGGACTGATGCTGAATCTGAAACTCCAATACTTTGGCCACCTTATGTGAAGAACTGACTCATTTGAAAAGACCCTAATGCTGGGAAAGATTGAAGGAGTAAGGAGAAGGGGATGACAGAGGCTGAGGTGGTTGGATGGCATCACTGATTCGAAGGACATGAGTTTGAGTAAGCTCTGGGAGTTGGTGATGGACAGGGAAGTCTGATGTGCTGAGGTCCATGGGGTTGCAAAGAGTCGGACAAGACTGAGTGACTGAACTGAGTATTGTTCCCAGTTCCTGAATTAGCTCCAGAGCAACAAAGGTGAAATGGGTATCTTTCATTATCCCTAACAAACTCGTTTTATACCACAACTGAAATTTATGTTCGTTAGGTGACTTTGGAAAGCTCCTTGGGATGGGAGCTGGTTGTCAAGGGAACCAAACCTGTTAGCAAGTTGAAACTTTCAGTCCCACACTCTGTTATCCTGACAGGGAAAGCTCCTTGGGATGGGAGCTGATTGTCAGGGGAACCAAACCTGTTAGCAAGTTGAAACTTTCAGTCCCACTCTCTGTTATCCTGACAGGGGAGAAGGGCTAGCAACTGAGTTTAATCATAAGTGGCCAGTGATTCAATCAATTCTGCCTGTGTAATGAAGTCCCCATAAAAACCCAAAAGGATGGGGCTAGGAGAGCTTCTGGGTTGGTGGACACAAGTAGGTGGTGGGAGGGTGGCCTACCAGGAGAGGGCATGCAAGCTCAGCACCTCTTCCCACATACTTGACCTGATCCATCTTGCTCATCTGGCTGTTCAGAAGTGACGGTTTTAGATAATAAACCAGTGATCTAGTAAGTAAACTTATCTCCTATTGTTCAGTGAACTGCTCCAGCAAATTAACCAAACCTAACAAAAAGATCATGGGAACCTCTAATTTATAGCCTGTCTGTCAGAAGCACAGCTAACCTGGACTTGTTACAAATGTCTGAAGTTGGGAGAGAATAAGGGATTGAACCTTTAATCTGTGGGATCTGACAAGCTGATCTGACAGGCAGATAGTGTTATAGCTGAGTCAAATTGTAGGAAGCCCAGGTGGTAACTGGTAAATGACAAAATTGCTTGGTGTGAGGAAAATAATTCTTACATCCAGCATCAGAAGTAGTGTGCTAGCAGCATGAGAATAGAGGAGAAACATAGGAGAGGAGTGCATTTCCATAGCAGCTCATTTAACTGCTTAGATTTTTTTTCTCTTCTGAATTCAGTATTAGTAAATTATATTTTTCTAGAGCTACTGCGTCTCAGTTTTCAATATATTTGCATAAAGTTAAGCAGAATAGAGTTTTGTTTAACTTTCTTTGTATACATGGTTATTTCCTGCTTTTAATTTCTTCTTTTGGGTATTTAGGTTTTCAAGGAAGGGTTTTGAAAGACTGGAAACACAAGATCATGCTGGTGGGCTGGTAGCAGTGATTCATTGGTTTCATTTTCTTTCAGACAAAACACTGCAAAGCAATGTTTGGTGTTTTTGAAGAGGGAACTAAATCACTAAAGAGAAAGCAAATAGTCAGGGTTCAGGAAAAAATAGGAATGAGGGAATTTCCAGAGACTAGCAATTTGATGAAGAGAGTTTGCAAGAGCTCCATAAAGCTGTAAAGCTTAGATCTGTATATTTGTGTGGTTGCAAGCTGCCTGACTCTTGGGTTTTGGTTTTTTGTTTTGTTTTGTTTTGTTTTTTGGCTTTTGGTTTGTTCTCTCGCTTATATTTAAAGAAATTTATTAAATTATTTCTCTCAGGCTACAGAAAATATTCTTTATATGATAAGGGAGATAAAGTTACAATTTACAAGAAAACTGAGAAAAATGACTAGAGAAAAGTTGGTGCCACTATCCTTAGATCCCAATTCCTGATTTCCAATTCTTTTTCTAGTGCAGCTTCTGGAATCCATTAGAACATGCAGAAAAAGACCAAATCCAACAATGACTGAAAGCCTGGTAAGAACAGTGTAAATAAGGTCATTTCCATCTCTCATGTATACCAAAACATCCTGTGTGCCCTGCCTTAAGGACACATGAAAAAATATACCCATAAAACTTTCTTTTGCAAATTTTTAAGGAACTGAAATTAAATATGATGATATGATGCCATATCCTTTAAATGCCTTGAAATCATAATTTTAAATAAAGGGCAAGCACTCACTAGTTCAATCAACATCATTTCTTCAAAGTATGAAACCAGTACTGCCTGAATCATCTTTAATCTAGGATGCATTCACAGGAAAGAGTTCTTGTTTTGTCACTGTTTAAGGAATGTAAAGGACAATGTGGCTAGAGCCACTGGGACCCACCCAGCTACCTGCCCTCCCCTCTCAAGTGGGATTTACATACTCACAGCCTTGTTATTGTTGCTCTCAATATGCTTATAATTTGGCTGATGCCTGTTTGCATGAGGCAGAAACAGCTGCACTTTCATTGGGGGAACTTCCAGACCTCAGTGGTTGTTTGGAAACTAAAAGTGCACAGACAGAGCAGATGGGCAGATGGCTTCCTATGTAGCCCTTGCGCTCCCCTCTACACAGCTCTCTGAGAACGTTGAGAGGTGCTATAATGGCGGAACAGTGAAAGAGCACAAAGGGGCCAGCCTAGATGTAACTACATCTCAAAAAAAAAAAAAAAAAAAAATCAGGACAACCTAAACGGCTCACTGGTTGCACAAACTCCATGACCCCAATGAGGAAATTTAGCATTTGTTGACTAGTAAAAGGAAAAAGAATTCAGATGGTGGAAGCCACTAAGGGAGCAGCTGTTTCCTTGCTGAGAAATGTAAATGGGATCATTTTCCTAGAGGTTGGGGAGAGAAAAAAGGGTCAGAAAGGGAGAGAACAGTAATTTCTTTCAAAAAGCAGAGGTTCCCCTATCCTTGAATTAAGAGGTCAGAGTTCTCTGTGGGGAGTAGGGGGTGGGGAGGGTTAGGACAGTGAGGGCCATAGATTATGATAAAACCATCAATTATGAAACAGTAAAACAATACTTTTTTTTTTTCTTTTAAATGTCTCTTTGCAAATCTTTCATCAAGATAGAGAAGTATATCACGATGTACATGAGTATTCTGTGTCCCTGCGTCAGACACTGGTCAGAATGTGCTCTGTTTCATTTAATTTCCCAAATGACACATGAAGTTGGGTGTTATTCTATACATTTTATAAGTGAGGAAGCTGAAGCTCAGACAGGTAAAGCCCACTTGTCCCAGGGTATATACGTTGGCTGAAGATTTTATGGCCAATATGGGGCAGGACCAGAATTTGTGACCCAATGGGTCTGACTGCAGAGTTTAGCCTTACTTTGCACCATAAGCAGGTTGGGGTACAAAGTCAGGGGGCCAACTCACAATCCACACACAAGACAGCATCTGGACCCTTATCCCAGCCTCCGCACAGTTGAAAACAACTGTAACCGCACATAAAGGTCATCAGCTGTAACCACACATAAAGGTCATCATATGAGAGGTCAGGATCCCACTTCCCCCACCTCTCCCCAACCCCACTATTCCCCACCTCTGCAGATGTCCCCACAGCTCAGATGTCCCTGAATTTGGGGCAATGGGAGTTTGTCCTGGTCCCTCACTCACCCAACACGTCCCCCTCAGGCTGTAAGGAGAAGAAGGAAGAAGTCTGGGGGGTGGGGGAGAGTAGGGGATGGAGAGAAGGGCCTGAGATTGTGGAGATAGTTTTGCAAACCAGAATCTGAAAAATGAGACACTGCTCTAATCATTTCAGCAGCAGCAGCCCCACAAAGCAGGGCTAATAACCACCTTTTGAAGTAAGGGTTTGATGGTGATTTTCCCATCCTGAGGAACTTGCAGACATTCCAGAAAGGCCCTCATCCCTCTTTCCTCCCGTTAAACCCTCAAAGAAACTTGAGAAACAGGATGTTGATACCAGGCAAGCCCCAGCTGCCCACCAGTCTTCCTCACACTTGACTCAGCCTCTCACCACCCTGTCCCAGGAGCAGCCCCACCTGTCCTGTCACTCACCAGAAATGAGGCTGATTTGGAGAATCAGTGTCTGGGTGGGGAGCCAGCTGCTGCATAAGGAGTCCATGACTGCCTGTGGACTGTGTTAGACCTCTGGCTCCTCCTCTGGTCTCTCCCCGCCCCTCTCTTCTCTGATCCTCTCGGCACTAGAGTCTCTCCTTGCCTCATGAGTCAAAGCAGAAAGTAAAAAATTAGAGGGTTTTTTTCCTGATAAAAATTATCCATGTTGATTATTTAAAGTTTGGAAAATATAGAAAATTGTACAGAAGAATAAAGAATCACTTGTTATCACACCTCATAAATCTAAGCATCATAAATATTCTATTTTTCCAGGTTATCATGACATTATTGACATGTAGTACATATAAGTTTAAAAGTACACAACATGATCATGAGATACATGTATGACCGCAAAATAATTACCACAATGAGGATAGTTAACATCTCTCACCCCTCACATAATGACTGTGTGTGTGTGATGATAACACTTAGGATTGATTTGTTCTTTTGACGTTTCAAGTATATAATGCAGTATTGTTAATTACAGTCACCTTGCCATGCAGTAGATCCCCAGAGTTTATTCATCTTAGTTATCTAAAGTTTGTACTTTTTGACCAACATCTCCCCATCTGCCAGCCCAGACAATGACCATTCTACTCTTTATTTCTATGAGTTCAGCTTTTTTAGATCCTACATATAAGTGAGGTCATACAGTACTTGCCTTTCTCTGTCTGATTTATTTCCCCTATCATATGGCCCTCAAGGTCCACCAAGTTCTCATGAAAGGCAAAACTTCCTTCTTTTTATGGCAGAATATTTTCTTTATCTGTTCATCCACCAATGGACATTTAGGTGTTTCCATGTCTTGACTGAAATGAACATGGAGTTGGTGGATGGGGCAAATATGTCTTTGAGATCCTGATTTCATTTCCTTCAGATATATACACAGAAGTGGAATTGCTGGATCATATAGCACTTCTATTTTAAATTTTTTTGAGGAAGTTCTATACTGTTTTACATAAAGGCTGTACCAATTTACATCCCCACTAACAGTGACTATGAGTTTGAGTAAACTCCAGGAGTTTGTGATGGACAGGGAGGCCTGGCTGCTGCGATTCATGGGGTCGCAGAGTCAGACACGACTGAGTGACTGAATTGAACTGAACTGAACAGTGACTAGAACTTCCCTGGTGGCTCAGTGGTAAAAAAAAAAAAAAAAAATCCACTTGCAATGCAGAAGACCCAGATTTGATCCTTGGGTCAGAAAGACCCCCTAGAGAAGGAGATGGCAACCCACTCCAGTATTCTTGCCTGAGGAATCCCATAGACAGAGGATCCTGGCAGTCTATGTATGGGGTTGCAAAAGAGTCAGACACAATTTAGCAACTAAAAACAACAGTGGACAAGGATTTCCTTTTCTCCAGAGCCTCACCATATTTATTGTCTCTTGTCTTTTTGACAATAGACATTCTAACAGATGTGAGATGGTTTCTTATTGTGATTTTGATGGCATTACCCTGATGCTTAGGGATGTTGAGTGTCTTACATGTACCTGCTGGCCATTTGTATGTCTTCTATTTTTTTTTTTTTTCCATTTATTTTTATTAGTTGGAGGCTAATTACTTTACAATATTGTAGTGGTTTTTGCCATACATTGACATGAATCAGCCATGGATTTACATGTATTCCCCATCCCAATCCCCCCTCACACCTCCCTCCCCACCCCATCCCTCTGGGTCTTCCCAGTGCTCCAGCCCTGAGCACTTGTCTCATGCATCCAACCTGGGCTGGTGATCTGTTTCACCCTTGATAATATACATGTTTCAATGCTGTTCTCTCAAAACAACCCACCCTTGCCTTCTCCCACAGAGTCCAAAAGTCTGTTCTGTACACCTGTGTCTCTTTTTCTGTTTTGCATATACGGTTATTGTTACCATCTTTCTAAATTCCATATATATGCGTTAGTATACTGTATTGGTCTTTATCTTTCTGGCTTACTTCACTCTATATAATGGGCTCCAGTTTCATCCATCTCATTAAAACTGATTCAAATGAATTCTTTTTTTTTTTTTAATTAATTAATTAATTTATTTTTTCAGTGGGTTTTGTCATACATTGACACGAACCAGCAATAGATTTACAAGTATTCCCCATCCCGATCCCCCCTCCCACCTCCCTCTCCACCCGACTCCTCTGGGTCTTCCCTGTGCACCAGGCCCGAGCACTTGTCTCATGCATCCAACCTGGGCTGGGGATCTGTTTCACCATAGATAATATACATGCTGTTCTTTCGCAACATCCCACCCTCATCTTCTCCCACAGAGTTCAAAAGTCTGTTCTGTACTTCTGTGTCTCTTTTTCTGTTTTGCATATAGGGTTGTCGTTACCATCTTTCTAAATTCCATATATATGTGTTAGTATGCTGTAATGTTCTTCATCTTTCTGGCTTACTTCACTCTGTATAATGGGCTCCAGTTTCATCCATCTCATTAGAACTGGTTCAAATGAATTCTTTTTAACAGCTGAGTAATATTCCATGGTGTATATGTACCACAGCTTCCTTATCCATTCATCTGCTGATGGACATCTAGGTTGCTTGCATGTCCTGGCTATTATAAACAGTGCTGTGAAGAACATTGGGGTGCACGTGTCTCTTTCAGTTCTGGTTTCCTCGGTGTGTATGCCCAGAAGTGGGATTGCTGGGTCATATGGCAGTTCTATTTCCAGTTTTTAAAGGAATCTCCACACTGTTCTCCATAGCGGCTGTACTAGTTTGCATTCCCACCAACAGTGTTAGAGGGTTTCCTTTTCTCCACACCCTCTCCAGCATTTATTGCTTGTAGACTTTTGGATAGCAGCCATCCTGACTGGCATGAAATGGTACCTCATTGTGGTTTTGATTTGCATTTCTCTGATAATGAGTGATGTTGAGCACTTTTTCATGTGTTTGTTAGCCATCTGTATGTCTTCTTTGGAGAAATGTCTGTTTAATTCTTTGGCCCATTTTTTGATTGGGTCATTTATTTTTCTGGAATTGAGCTGCAGGAGTTGCTTGTATATGTTTGAGATTAATCCATTGTCTGTTGCTTCATTTGCTATTATTCTCTCCCATCCTGAGGGCTGTCTTTTCACCTTGCTTATAGTTTCTTCTGATGTGCAAAAGCTTTTAAGTTTCATTAGGTCCCATTTGTTTATTTTTGCTTTTATTTCCAATATTCTGGGAGGTGGGTCATGGAGGATCCTGCTGTGATTTATGTCAGAGAGTGTTTTGCCTATTTTCTCCTCTAGGAGTTTTATAGTTTCTGGCCTTACATTTAGATCTTTAATCCATTTTGAGTTTATTTTTGTGTATGGTGTTAGAAAGTGTTCTAGTTTCATTCTTTTACAAGTGGTTGACCAGTTTTCCCAGCACCACTTGTTAAAGAGGTTCTCTTTTTTCCATTGTATATTCTTGTCTCCTTTGTCGAAGATAAGGTGTCCATAGGTTCATGGATTTATCTCTGGGCTTTCTATTCTGTTCCATTGATCTATATTTCTGTCTTTGTGCCAGTACCATATTGTCTTGATGACTGTGGCTTTGTAGTATAGTCTGAAGTCAGGCAGGTTGATTCCTCCAGTTTCATTCTTCTTTCTCAAGATTACTTTGGCTATTAGAGGTTTTTTTTGTATTTCCATACAAATTGTGAAATTATTTGTTCTAGTTCTGTGAAAAATACCGTTGGTAGCTTGATAGGGATTGCATTGAATCTATAGATTGCTTTGGGTAGTATAGTCATTTTGACAATATTGATTCTTCCAATCCACGAATACGGTATATTTCTCGATCTGTTTGTGTCCTCTTTGATTTCTTTCATCAGTGTTTTATAGTTTTCTATGTATAGGTCTTTTGTTTCTTTAGGTAGATATACTCCTAAGTATTTTATTCTTTTTGTTGCAATGGTGAATCATATTGTTTCCTTAATTTCTCTGTCTGTTTTCTCATTGTTAGTGTATAGGAATGCAAGGGATTTCTGTGTGTTAATTTTATATCCTGCAACTTTACTATATTCATTGATTAGCTCTAGTAATTTTCTGGTAGAGTCTTTAGGGTTTTCCATGTAGAAGATCATGTCATCTGCAAACAGCGAGAGTTTCACTTCTTCTTTTCCTATCTGGATTTCTTTTACTTCTTTTTCTGCTCTGATTGCTGTGGCCAAAATTTCCAAAACTATGTTGAATAGTAGTGGTGAGAGTGGGCACCCTTGTCTTGTTCCTGATTTTAGGGGAAATGCTTTCAATTTTTCACCATTGAGGGTAATGCTTGCTGTGGGCTTGTCATATATAGCTTTTATTATGTTGAGGTATGTTCCTTCTATTCCTACTTTCTGGAGAGTTTTTATCATAAATGGATGTTGAATGTTGTCAAAGGCTTTTTCTGCATCTATTGAGATAATCATATGGTTTTTATCTTTCAATTTGTTAATGTGGTGTATTACATTGATTGACTTGCGGATATTAAAAAATCCTTGCATTCCTGGGATAAAGCCCACTTGGTCATGATGTATGATTTTTTTAGTACGTTGTTGGATTCTGTTTGCTATAATTTTGTTAAGGATTTTTGCACCTATGTTCATCAGTGATATTGGCCTGTAGTTTTCTTTTTTTGTGGCATCTTTGTCTTGTTTTGGAATTAGGGTGATGGTGGCCTCATAGAATGAGTTTGGAAGTTTACCTTCATCTGCAATTTTCTGGAAGAGTTTGAGTAAGATAGGTGTTAGCTCTTCTCTAAATTTTTGGTAGAATTCAGCTGTGAAGCCATCTGGTCCTGGGCTTTTGTTTGCTGGAAGATTTCTGATTACAGTAAAAATGGTACTAAATATTGGATTCTTTTTTTTTTTTTTTTGATTTTTTTTTTTTTTTTTTGATGTGGACCACTTTGAAAGTCTTTATTGAATTTGTTACAATACTGTTTCCGTTTCATGTTTTGGTTTTTGGCCACCAGGCATGTGGGTTCTTAGCTCCCCAACCAGGGATTGAACCTGCACCCCCTACACTGGGGAGCAAAGTCTTAACCACTGGACCGCCAGGGATATCCCTGAATATTGGATTCTTAAATGTCCAAAATTGATATCAAATACTGAAAAAAAAAAAACATTAAAAATCTAGAGTAGAGGTTAGACTCTTAAAAATACAATATTAAAAACAAATCACAAAAAAATTTAGAAATATATATGAAGTTTGGTTTAAAAATAGGGGTCTTTTTTTTTTTGCAAGGTTATAGTGAAATGAAAATGAAGGAGTTATAGAGGAGTAATAGAGGACTTTAAAAGAAAATAAGAGAAAAAAATAAAAAAGAAAGAAAATTTTTCTAATTAAAAAGTAGTAAAAATATATGAAAATGAAAATGAAAGTTAAGGAGTAATGGAGGAGTAATAGGGAATTTAAAAGAAAATAAAAGAAAAAAAATTTTTAATTAAAAAAAAAGTAAAATATTATCTAGGAATTTCTCTTGAGCTGTTGTGGTCAGTATGGGTTTGGTTCAGTTTCAGAGAGCTCCTCGTTCCAGCTTACACTTCTCGATAGCTATAAGCCCCTTCCGGTGTAGTTGGTGTTACCTACAGGTTTTAATCTGTTGCACCCGTCACTTCTAAAGCAGTTCCCTTTGTTTATTTGGCTTCTGTTTGCCAGTCTTTTCAGTGTCTAATATCCACCCTGACACAGGTGGGGAGAGATGGTCTCTTGTTCAGGTGCACTTGTTCAGTCGTGCTGTGGGGAGGGAGGGGCGTTGCAGACAAATGTCACTGGCCTGTGTGGGGAGCACTCACAGTGTTCTGGCCACACTGGGTTTGCCCCCACTTGCGGGTGTATGCTTTCCCCGTCTACAATGCTCAGACTCCCGGCTGCTCTATATGGAGCCGGCCCTGCATTGCGTGCAGTTCCAGTTTTCGGGTATTCCACAAAAGCGGGGACTCAGTTCGGCCTGCATTTTGTGCCTTCCCCGCCTGAGCAGCTCAGGCAGCCAGGAGCTTGACAGGCACACTCTCCCCGGGTGCGGTGCTCCTTCTCCCCTCCGTGGTCCCAGCCTCAGTTTTCACACGCGCCAGTCCGGTGCGTGAGCCTTGTGTCTGTTCTTGGGAGCTGGCCTCTAGCCTCGGCCCTCCCAGTGGACGTCAACCATCCAGAATCTCAGGAAGTCTTTGGTTAGAAACTGGGAGCCTGTTTGAAGTTTGGTAGGAGTGCCATCTCTGGGGCCGAGTTTTCCCCTTTCCGCTCCCCCCTGCCTCCAGCGGAGGATGGGCCGGTCCGCAGCTGGCTAGCTCTTCTCTGGAATTGCTCAGTCCCTTTGTTCTGTGAATGGCCGGCAGTGTGTTCCGGCCGGTTAATTTTCTCTCTCTCTCTTGCTATCCCACAGTTTAAGTTGATATCTCACATTAGCTCCCTCCAATTGCCCTCATGGCATTCGGGCCCGGTCCTTACCCTAAGCAATGCTGCCCACTCCCCTCTATTCCACCTCCACTTGCTGGTGGTGGATGCGGGCGTCTGGGGTACTTTTCTGCTAGGAGTTGCTTTTAGGCATGTAATCTGTGGGTTTTATTTATTTTTCCTCCCAGTTAGGTTGCCCTCCGAGGTTTGAAAACTTCCCCCAGACCCGCCAGTGCGAGGGTTTCCTGGTGTTTGGAAACTTCCTCTATTAAGACTCCCTTCCCGGAATGGGTCTCCATCCCTATCTCTTTTGTCTCTCTTTTTATCTTTTATATTTTGTCCTACCTCCTTTCGAAGATGATGGGCTGCTTTTCTGGGCGCCTGATGTCTTCTTCTAGTGGTCAGAAGTTGCTTTGTGAAGTTTGCTCAGTGTTCAAATGTTCTTTCGATGAATTTGTAGGGGAGAAAGTGGTCTCCCTGTCCCATTCCTCTGTCATCTTAGCTCCTCCCCTATATGTCTTCTTTGTAAAGTGTCTATTCAGTTCCTCTGTCCATTTTTTTAATTGATCATAAGCACTCTTCTATAGTTCCCCCTGGGTATGTTTGTGCATTTTAAAATATAATGAAAAAAAAAAAAGATTAACTTTTTAGATAGATAAAGTAGTAGTCTCCAAAGTGTGTTACCTGAGATGATCCACTGAAATAGAAGAATAAAATAGAAAAATTTTCTATCTATATTTTTATTTACAATAGGAAAGAAGAACCCACCCATAGCACATAATAGAATTTCCCTGATACCCCAACTTAGTCTATTTGTCAGTTACAGGTGAGTGAATTCCCTCAGAAGAAATGCCAAGGTCGAGAGTGGCATTCTCATTTGCTGAGTCAGTTTCAGATGATAGCTCTTGAAGGCATGAACATCATTGAATTAACCAGAATAGAGTGGTTAAAGTAAGAAGCTCTCCTGACAAGTGTGAACTAGAGAAAACACATGTAAGGGAAAGAACAAGAAGAAGACAGCTGACCCTCTCCTACACCTGATTAAGTTGTCAGCACATTATGAGGCAAAATTGGTGACTGAATTAAGCTGGACAAGAAACTCACCAAGAACTTAAATACAAATAATATGTTTGGAAATTTCCAAGTATAAGTCTAGAAAGGAATCTTGGAGGAGGAAATTTACATCTTAGCATCAAATTAGAAATAATGTATATATTGGTAAAATTTGACATTTGGAGATGGACGGAAAATATTGGGGAAAATAATTCAAAGTTTTTAGGTCATGATGAGATCTCTCTTACTAGTTGCCAAGTATATTTCTAACAGACACAGATGTTTTTGTAGTGTTGCTTTAAAATAGAAGAATAATGTAAATAGTCTAAATGTTCTTGCTTTAATTTTTGAAGTAAAAAATTCAAACACAAAAATTCAAGAATATCCTATGAAATATGGATTTGTCTCCACTACCATTAATAATAAACCTTACTGTAAATGCATATTGAGTCTTGAAGTATAAGCTAAGGTTGTATGAACCATCATGAACTGCAACTATTAAAATACTGTTTATTTCATGGATATGGATATCTCATGTTTTTAGAGATTTTTAAATATATTTTAACTTCTAGTGTATGATTTTAAAAATGTGATTCACAATTAATAAGTATACATATGGTGGGATTGCCTGCTTAAAATCTTTTGTCTTTCACAACCCTGCCATAAAAAGTTTGTAGACTAGTCATATAGACTCTATTTCTTTACCTTCTCTACCTTTTAATGGTTTTAATGACAACCATCCTATTTTTAATTTTGTTAGTAGCTTTCTATAAATAAATAAAAAATGAGTTTGAACCTGTTTTTCCTCTTATCATCAACGCTATGCATAGAATGCTATTTCCTTTCCCATGTTCAATGAGAACTGAGTATGTTTCCTCTCTTTCTCCCAATTCTCAGTTTTAGTTGATATAATTTGAGGTTTTATATACAGTTTATATGGGTTTCCCACATGGTGCTAGTAGTAAAGAACCCGCCTGCCAATGCAGGAGACATAAGTGACATGGATTTGATCCCTGGGTTGGGAAGATTCCCTGGAGGAGGGTATGGCAACCCACTCCAGTATTTTTGCCTGGAGAATCCCATGGACAGAGAAGCCTGGCAGGCTACAGTCCATTGGGTTTCAAAGAGTCGGACATGACTAAAATGACTTAGTAAATACAGCACACATACAGTTTATATAGTTATTGAATCTTGTTTACTTTATGTCTTCTTTTTCCCCCCAAATTAAAAATATTTACATTACAAGTTTGCTTCTCTAGCAGTTTGAGAGTAATGTGCTGAAGTGGGGCCAAGATCAAGTTATTTTAAGAAAAAAAGGGGGTTCAATGTCAGGATTTTCATGTACTAACACTGGAATTCAATCTAGAAAATCTCAGGAAAGTGGGAGCCAGAGGCATTTCTACTGCTTACATTATTCCCTCTATTTTAAAGCAGTGTTACAGCAAACTTCTGTCTGTCAGAAATACATTCAGCTGCTAGTGAGAGAGATCTAATCACGATGGCCTAAATAAATTGCAATCTTGTTTTTCTCTTGTTTTCAGATAAACTCTGTAAGAATCAATGCAGAGCAGCCGTGGTAATTCTATGAAGCACCAAGTTCCCAGATTCCTTATATTTTTCTGTCCCTTGATGTGTGGTTTCCATTCTTGAGGTCACAGGATGGCTGCTGGAGCCCTAACCATCATATACAAGTTCTGGACATTGCAAAAAAAGAGAAGAAGGGAAAGGTAAGAGGCTTTTTCTCAAGTCCCACCCAGTGACTTCTGCTTGTATCTCATTGCCTTGCCCTGTATTATTAAGGGGTCTGAGAAATGTTAATTTTTAGTTAAGCACATCACTGCCACCAAATATATAGTTAGAAACAGAAAGGATAGAGAGTAGGTAGGCAACTAGCAGTTTCAGCCATAACACCCTTAAACTTGATTCTTTGAGCATTTATATGGCTTTGCTCCTACTAAGATAGTTCCCTAGGAGTGGAATTTCAAAATCAAAATGCAATGTGCATTTACAACACTGATATATTGTCAAATTACTTCCCCAAAATGCTGTGCATGTTTACATTCCCACAAACTGTGTGAGAGTTCCTATTTTTCCATAGCCTTGCCAAAACTGGCCATTATTAGCTTGATTATCAATTTGATATATGAAAATTGGTATCTTTTTCACTTTTTATTTCCCTGATAACTGGTGAATTTGAGCATCTTTTTATAAGTTTTTATAAGTTAACTTATTGACTTTTACAAATTGGGGTTTGTCTAGGTAAAATACTCTTCCAACTAAGTCACCCTTCACCACCTCATCCAAACTACCCAAATCAAGACTAGGTTTGTAAAGAGTATTCAGAGCTAGAGATGTGTAGAAAGTTGATTGAGTCAATAAAGATAAGTTCTATGACATAGCATCTGAAAGGGAAATTAAGTTTTATTCTGGACCGAGTGAAATTTTAATGAGGAAGAAAAGGCCAAGGGAGATGCTTGTTAATCAGAGTCATAAGGTTTGGGTGAAGAGAGAGACAGAGAAATGATTGTTTAGGATGTTCTGGGAAGTTGTTGATTCAGTTCCCATACTCGACTCACAATGAGGGTCTCTATCTGGGGTTACTCCTGATAGCAGTAGAAATGTCTGAGAAGAGGAAGAAATCAGTTCAGTTCCTGCCAAAGGCTTGGTTGATCTATTGTGTTACAGACTCATCCAGCCTGAATAGGGAAATACTTTTTTTTTTTTTTTTGGATTTTCTACCCAACATAAAAACCCCACATGTACTACCAATTAATGACACCCTGTCACTTGACACTGAATAACCCAAAGATACAAAGTTTGTCTGTTCTGGTGCCTCTTGGAATGCACGCTTGCATAACTCATTTGTCAACTTATTAAACATGCTCTGAAACTCACTTTTATATCCTAAAATGGTCAAAAGCCCTCCTTGGTCTTCAGTAATATTTGACCTCTACATCCTCATAGTATCTTCCTGGGGCTTTATCCATTGCTAAATCCCTCCAGATATTTCAGATCTTCCCTATTTGCATTCCACTGAAATGATCCAGTTGAACTAACCATCTTATTGGCCTAATAACTTCACTGAACTTCTGGAGTTTGTCATACCAGGAATTACACTGCATAGCCTCTACCATCTTGTTCGCACTCCCTTCACTGTCTATCTCCTTTCAAAGCCAAGTTCTCCTGACAAGTGACTCTACCCTTAAAGTGAGGTGACCAGCCTTTTCACTCCAATTGCCTGTTTCATGTCCTCAAGATGCCTTTCTCAATCCTTGGAATTTTGGTGAATAAGATTTTCTCCATCTCATTACAACTTCTTAGAAAAACATTTGTAGCCCCTTGCAAATTTTCTCCTACAAGTTGAGGAAGAGAAAACAAATCACAGTATTTACCTATGGAACTGGGCTCCTCTGTCCTGTGTAATGTCACACTCCCTGCTTTTTATAATGGTTAGAGAAGAACTCTTCTGTGGGAACACTTTCAATAATTCTGTAACTTTTTGGTCTTTTATGTCTCTGGCCCTTTTCTTGGGTGCATGGATTAATCAAATATGGCTTTCTCTATTCAACCCAAGTACAAGTCCCACTGCATCAGTAGAATGTTTGGTTCAAACTGGGAAATATGCAACTGTTGTTTGATGGAATCTGGAAGCATTCAGGTTTAGAGAAGATCTTATGCCACTTGTCCTACCTGTTCAGAGTCAGGAACCAGCCTGGTATCATGTTCCTGCTCACTGGAAGAGAGTGGTTCTTTGGTGGGTGTGCTTTCTCTTACAAGAAGAGCAGGGTAGTTTGTCTACAAGGTGTTTTAACTGTAGATCTAAAACTACTCATCACTGTGACTCCCCTCATTTCTTGATCTTAATCTCTGGACTCCAAGGTGGGGTTTGTTTCTGGTGCAGTCTGAAACACAATAGCCTCTCCTGATTTAGGTGAAACAAGTCAGTAGGATTTTTTTGCCTCCCAGGATCCAGGCAGTACTTTGATTACACAAATCTACACCATATATACTAGGGCTTCTAGGCACTAAGGGCAGGTGCCATTCCTATGATAACTTTAACTTCTTGCCTTCATCCCACAAACACAAAAATTAATTAGTGGATACTGTATATGTCAATGCTTCTTACAAATTTGGTCTGAGGCCTCTTCTGTGGTTAGAGGTGGGAGCTCTTTTTTCCCCTACATGAAAGGTTGCTTTGTAAAAATCTAGCTTTAGAGGTTCAACATACTTCCATTGGTCTCCAGCTGAATTGATGTTGTCCGCCTCCCATCCAACCCAATATTTTATAATATTGCTACCATCTCTTCTTCCTTCTCAAATTGCTCCATCAAGAACAATAATCTGAAGGTCCATCTGGTGAAGTCCAGGCCTTGTCTGGTCTGAAAGATTTCATTATAAATTCTCCTGCAATGCCATGGTCTAGCAAGCAATGCCCTCATCACTTTCATCATCTTACTAAGTATATCTCTCTAATCTCAACACATGTGTAGAGCCCTCTTCTTCCTCTTGAGTGATATGTGGTCAGAAATCTAATATGCAAGGCTTTCTGACTGTAAACATTACCAAAAATCTGTGAAAATCCTTTCAGACATTGACATTTAGACATTCACAGAGAAAGAGGCATTTGCAGATTTAAACCCAGGTATGGTCTATAATGGTAGGTACTATAGACTTTCTTTAATCTCTGTCAATTCTATGTCTCCAAGCCATACTATGGAATGCCTTCAGTCACAGGCACTACGTTTCTTGCTAATGTTTCTTATTTCTGTTAAAAGCCTACCTGATGGTTGTTCCCTTAGTTGCAAGAATCAGCTTCAGGAAACTCGTTTTCATTAGATGAAACAGGTAGGAAGCCCATGTCAGCCCAGTGTTGGTCACAGGCCTCCTTTCTCTTCCAGGAAAGTTTCCAGTTTCTTAGGAATTGTGGTTCTATTGGATGAACACTAACTTCCAGATTACAGATTCAGGAGTAATTTGTTAGAATTTATTCACTCAATTATGCTCACAGGACAATATTTCAATGTGGGAGAATCAAATGTATCTTATTTAACATTTAATCATACAGAGATATATGCTGTATGCATCTTCAATTGTCTTCTTGTTCCAAGTTCAACAAATGTTAGAACATATTATACCCAGTTATGAAGCATTTACCTACAAATACAAAAAGACTTAGAAATTGTGGTGTCTCTTTCCTCATGACAGGGCATTAAGGTAAGACAAAATTGCTTTTAACTTTGAGGGGATATGTGGATATTCCCTGAATGATTAGACTCCTGGAAACTTTGTCAGAATCATCAATTTTTATGAGATTTATAATCTATTTTTCTTTTGCTTTCTGTTGTATGAGAGCATCTATGGTAACTTCTACTTCCTTCTCACTACATCAGCAGGATGAAATCCCTATGGTAGGTGAGCACATGGCAGATAAAATGAGATATGATCAGCAGAATGGCTTCGATGCAAAACAGGTTAATTCCTGTGGCTGGATGCAAACTGAGCAAGTCCATTCATAGGACACCCAGGAAGCTTCTCTTCAGCAGAATTCAGCAGGCAGTTCTGAGTAGATCATCTGCAGGGACAATAACATTCAACTTTAAGTGATCTGTGTGCTTCAGCAGGCTCCAAAAGCAGCCCAGAGATCAGGGAAGGAGCAAATTATTTTGAGCAAATGTTTTATATCTTCCAACAATAATTAATGAACAGCTGCAAGGAAACAACCCTTGACCTAGTTGTACAGGTGATGGAGCAGAGAGCAAACATCTCTGCCCTCAAATTGCCTATAGTCTAGTGAGGGAGAAATAATGCTAAAACTAAGGATGCTGGTAGGCGCAACTAGCATTTATGGAAAGAATCAGGGATCAGGTATGAAAGGGAAGTTAAAAGAAGAGAGAAGGTCCTTCATACAAGCTTCATCTGTTCACTTTTTGGAAAAGAAATAAGGAAAGCAGGTGTTTTACAGTCTCTGGTCTATACCACAGAAGACAGTGAGTGTGGAAGCTGGAAGGGAACATGGTGATAGGCAGAGGGAGTTGAGGTGTCAGAGGCACCTGGGTCTCCCCATGTCACCCTGGATGGGTATGTGGTAGATGAAAATGCCATCAATAGAGAGATTTATGGAACTCACCAGGTCTCATCCACCCATATCGGATCTTCTCTTCTCTATCATGGAGCCATTCAGTTTCCCTTCCAGACCACATGTTCAATGCCTTTTCAGAGAGTTTGCACCTCTAGTGTTTGTAAGCCTTTCCCATCTGCTTTTGGCTGTGTGGCAAATGAACAGTCTTTCTTTTTATGGACCATGACTTTTGGGTAGATACTTGTCCATATTTGTCGATCTTTTTCTTCTTTCACCACTACCCCTACTCATTTTACTTTTTAAAATAGCATATTAAAAACATTATAAAAGGAAAGTCAGCTCTGATGAGCAGCATTAATATTTTTGTTACCATTATGGTTGCCCCAAGAACCTCAGTAGGGGCTGGAGGGATAAGGCAATCTGTCCAATCATCACTCCATGGTTCCTTCCCCACACCTCTCCACCCTGTTGGGTCCAGTTCTGGAACTTTTATTTTCATACACTGGCCAGAGTTCCACTGGGGCAGAATAACTGAAGTGAGTGGATTCCTGTGACAACAAGAAAAACATAATATTCACTGAGAGAGTGAGAATGAGAGAAAAGCTAGAAAGAAAAGATAGTTGTAAGAGAGGATCTCAGGAAAACTGTCAGTCAGGAAAACCAAAGCCCTGGTAAGGATGACAGGGTGATTAAAAATTGCATGAAGCTTTTCAACATAGACACAGGGTAGAGGAGGAACAGGAAGAGGGAAGAGCATGGTCAAAGGACATCTCAGCTAAAGGAACAGGCAACTGGACGCAGGACTGAAGTGCTCTGGTCACTCTGTAATCACAGTTCTCTGCCTGGCTTGATATAGATAAGGGAAAAGTAGAAAGACAGAAAAGGATGTCATGTATATTAGTCAGGATTCTCCAGAGAAATAGAATCAAAAGACTGTATATAGAGAGATGTAGTTTAAGGAATTGGCTCACATTATTATAAAGACTGGCTAGTCTAAACTTGAGGGTAAATGATCCAGGCTGGAGAACCAGAGAAGATCTGTTGCTGTGGTTCGAATTCAAAGGCTATCAGCGGGAGAGACACAGGGAGGAGCCAATGCTACATTACCCTGTAGGGCAAGGAGCTTGGCTCAGATCAGTAACTGCACAGTTCAGAGAGACAACCCTGCTCTCCTACTCATCTGGAAGAAAATATTCTCAGATCCTTAGAATCCTCCTTTAAATTACAATCTGCACGTTTTTGGAGTAGACTTAGTTATGATTCACACAATGGCATGGCTGTACACGTGTGTGTGTGTATGTGTGTGTGTGTGGGTGTGTGTGTGTGTGTATGTGCATGCATGTGTGTATGTTTCCTTTCAGAGGCTAGGGTTTTAGTAAAGTCAGTTTCCTCTAATCTCTGGAAGACTAACTGCTACAGGTTGAACTTTCTGGCCAAGCTGGGGAAATTTAAAGTGAGTGAGATCTGAGATACACTTTTGTCCTATTTGAATTAGTAATTTAGGCAACTAGGAGGCTGCTTTGTTTATATGGGGATAATGATGGTAATAGAAAATAGGAGAGAGAAAATATCATACAATAAAAGATAACATTACAATATTATCCATGGGCCCAGATAAACTAGATAAATCACTCCACCCTTTCCCATGAAACAAACCACATTTCTTGCCAGATTACAGAAGAAGTAATAGCTTTTGCTTTCATTTCCTATGGGAAAAAATAATTCATCCCTTTCCCATCAAGCTCTATGTTGTAAAAAAGAAACTTAATATGTTGCAATTTATTAATGCAGTGGCAAGAGAGCTCTAGAGAACATAAAAGGAGCATGTTCTCTGGTCTGAAGCCAGAGAGAGGTATGAGGATGGGGGCACTGTTCCAGACATTCAAATTAAGGAGGGTGGGGTAAGAAGCTGAGAAAAAGTATGATGACTTGGAGAACTCTTATTCCGTTTCCTTAGCAATAAGGATTAGAAACAGAGAATATTTAATTATTGTTTTCTTACCACTGAAGGTTATGACAATAAAATAAAATTACTGCATGTCAGGTGCTTAGCATAGGAATTAACATCTTAAAAATACTTAGTTAACTACCCTAGGGAGTAGGAGAGGAAAAAGTCAAGGCAAAGGCCCAGGTTTCTGGAATAGGTCATTGACTGAGAGTAGGAACCTAACAATAGTTTGGAGATTGAAGACAATGAATGGGGCATTGGCCATGTTGTACATGACCCCTAGTGGAGATGACTAGTAGAGAGTTGGATGCAGGGTCTGATGTTAAGCAGAGGGTGTGGGGTGGAGTTACAGACTTGGACAGTAGCAGCATGTGAATAATATTTGGAGCCCACAGAGTAGCTATCCTAGAGAGATAATGAAAATGCATTAAAGGGAGTCTGTGACAAAAACACTTGTATTTTGATATTGTAGAAAGCATTGAGATAGAGGAAGAGCAGCCAATAAAGGATCCTGAGGGAGATGGCAGAGGGGAATGAGGAGGCCTAGGGTGTATGACATCAAGGAAACCAAAGGAAAAGAGACTTTAGGAAAGAGGAGTCAACAGTGTCAAATGTTGGAGCAGCTGTTGGTCACCTCGTGATGCCCAAAGGAGTCAGGGTGAAGGGATGCCGAGGAGTGAGTCCCTTGGAGCAACTGTAGAAGTGGCTGTGATGTGGGAGAGGGAGAAATAGGACAACAGTTGGAGGTGCAAATTTAAGGGAGTGTTCAGAAGTGGACTGAGAATGTTTAAGGACTACTGGAAAGGAGTTAGAAGCATCAGTGAAATGTGCCATAGAAAAAGGAAGTACTCTAGACAGTAAAGTTCCTAGAAAGGGGCAAGAAGGAGGGGCTTAAAGCATTGGTGAAAGTATCAACTTTAGATTCTAGGAGCTCAGTGTCCTTTGTGGGGGCAGAAGACAAAGCTGGAACAGGTGTAAATAAATGCGGGTCAGTTAAAATTTAAGTGGTAGGAATTTGAAAGCATCACTTTTTCTTTTTCCCAAAGAAAGTATTTTATTGTGTTTAAAATTTTTGAGGAAAGTTATTTACTAGAGTATAAAATGTGATAACCGAAACTTCTGAGTTGAAGTTTTGAGAAGTAGCACCTCATCTGGTCCTTCTATCGCTCACCAGAGAGAACAAGCATATCTCTTTCACATCCTAAGCCAACAAAACAAAGTGTCATCCTTTGTTGTTTCAAACACATGGTTGCAGAAGGCATCACTTTTTAAAAATGCATTTGTTCATTTTTTTTCTGCACTGTCTTTATTGCTCCAAACGGGCTTTCTCTAGTTGGGGCCAGCAGGGGCTACTCTCTAATTGCTGTGAGGGGGCTTCTCATTGTGGTAGTGTCTCTTATTGCAAAGCTTGGCCTCTAGGGCACATAGGCTTCAGTAGCTGCAGCTTGTGGGCTTTAGAGCATGGGCTCAGTAGTCATGGCACATAGGATTAGTTACCCCAAGGTATATGGGATCTTCCCTGACCAGAGGTTGAACCCATGTCCCCTGCATTGGTAGGTGGATTCTTAACCACTGGACAACCTCAGAAGTCCAAGGCATCACTTTCTGACCTCTATTTGTGTTTCCTGATTAAACAGGAGGCTCTTTCATTACCCAAGAGTGGCAAGGTAGAATGGAGGATTGCAAGGATATGAAAAAAAGTTAGTAGTATGATGGAAAAAAAAAAAAAGGTGGGCTGTGGAATTCAGTTACCTGGATTTGAATCCTGGTTCTGATACTTCCCAGCTGTGTGGACTTGATCATATGATTTAGTGTTTCCATGTCTCCTTTTACTAATCTGTGAAGTGAGGATAATGATAGCTATCTCACAGTGTGTTTTTGAGGATTCAATGAATTCAAAGCATGTAGACTAATTAGGACAATACATGGCACATGGCAAGCACTCAATAAATGTTAGCTGTTACTAATTCATATTATCTTTAAATAGCTACTAAGCACATAGCTGATTGCTGAGTGGTGTTAAAGATTGGTTGAGGCTAGGAGCATCCCAGGGAGAGAGGAGCCCAGTGGGCTGCCATCTATGAGGTCGCACAGAGTCAGACACGACTGAACTGACTTAGCGGTAGCAGCAGCAGCAGATAGTGTTAATTAATTCATAATGACTTTGTCAAGGAAGGTTGATGATTCTTCCAGGCAACTTGAGTGTGGTACAGAGGTGGAGGTGAGTTGGATCAATCTAGGATTGCCAAGAAGGAGAGAACACATTTTTATTCCAATTTATTTACTCATTTCCCCCTTGATCCACCACTATGTCCTATGATAAATTTGTGCAGAATGTTTTAGCATAGAACCTAGCTGATAGTTAGACAAATACAATTCTTCCTCATGACTTTCCGTCTGAATTATCTTGAGAAAGCTTTAACTCAAATTGTCAATATATTTCACCATCAATATCAATATTATAATCTTACAATGCCAGTTGTTTTGGACTGAACTGTCTTCCCAAAATTCATATGTTGAAGCCACCCCAGTGTGATTATATTTGGAGACACAGCCTTTAAGAGGTAATTTAAGGTTAAATGAGGTGATAAAGCTGGGACTCTAATCCAGTATGATTGGCATCCTTATAAGATTAAGCAGGGATACTAATGATGTATGCATGTTCAGGAGTAGGACCATGTGAGGACACAGAAAGAAGGTGGCCTTCTGAAAACTAAGAATAGAGGTCTCAGGAAAAACCAAACCTGCCAACACTTTGATCTTGGACTTTCAGCTTCCAATACTGTGACAAAATTCCTATTGTTTAAATGACATTCTGTGGTATCTTGTTATGGTAGCCTTAGCAGACTAATACACCAGTGTTACAGCATGTCTCTATATAGTGGTAGGTATAAACTGAAAAACAAGAGCCTACTCCCTAAGGAATATCCTCCTTATTTGTAGATGGAAAAGTTCTTGTTGGCATTCTGTGCCTTGGCAGGTATGAGAGAATATGCCTAGTTTCAGGTCATTTCTGCATTGCTTCAGTATCCCCATATTCATTAATTTCATTGACCCAGGTGGCTACCTCAAGTGAGTGAACCAAGATATATACTTGTCAGTTTCAGTCACCCTTACTGGAAAGGGATTCTTTTGATGTGCATCCAAATTTGTTCCTTGTATTCCCATAGTCATTTCTGTGGGGCCACATTCCATATAGATATCGTATTAGAACAGTTTTCCATTATACTTCTACTTGATTAATGGCTAGACCACTAGCCACTTCCCTTGAATCAATAAAAAGTCAGACTTGAACCATTTTATTTTTATTTCCTTCAATCATACTGTTGTCTTTACAAACAAGATGTCATCTATTCATCATGGAACTGCCATTCATAAAGCCAGCAGATTTTTGTTGGTCAATAGTTGCTCATAAGTCACTTGTCAAGTGGCCCAAGTGGCCATAGGATTTAGCAATTCCCAGGTGTTTCCAAAGTTAGGCCATGGGGGAAAGACTACACCTACTTATGAATTCTCCATCCTCTCTCCTAGTAGCATATTCATCTATAAATCATTTCCATTTTATTTTGGAACTTTTTTGGCATTGTCCTCTCCATTAGAACATTTCTCTGATATTGCTCAAGACATTTTGAGTATTTCAGTATAATTTTACAATTTTTAGTCATAAGAGCAATTTTAACCAGCATCCAATAGCAAGCTTGTTGTCTTGCAAATAGTTGCCTCTCAAATTTCTGGTCCAAAATCCTACCAGCCAGTAGTCACTTCTATGTATTATTCACTGACTTTTTCCTTAAGCCCCTAGTCTTTCCTCAATATAGGGCTACTGTACAGAAAATCTGTCTGTGTTATCACTACAGTGTCAGCTACAAATTGGCACTTGCCATCTACCTCTACAAGAATTAAATCATGTGCTGCCATAGCTGAGGATTTTCAACATCTACTGAAGGTATTTCAGAGTGGAGAGCAGAAATGAGGCACTCTGTGCTCTGGGAAAAACTGGCAGAACAAATCTTCAGATAGTTAGGTATTTTCAGGAGCTGATTTTATGAGCCCAATTCTTGTATTTCCTCATATCTAGTAAAGCACCAAATTCCTTCATGGTGATGTTTGCTGCTAATGATAGCAGAAACCTTTTGCAAAAAATATGTGCTTGAGTTGATAAATGAAAAAAAAAAAAGTAAAAACAACAGAACTGCAGAATTAGAAATGAACAGGCAGGAATCAGTTTGGTTAAAAAATAAATAAATAAAAAATAAAGTCTTATATACTAAAAAAAAAAAAAAAAAAATGTGCTTGATTGCATGTACTCCCCCTTCACCGAAATCACATATATACTGACTTCTCCCTTCCCTACCCATCCCCCCACCCCCATCTTTGGAGCAGTTTCTCAGACCTATGTGAGATACTATCTCCCTGGCTATAGTCCTCATTTGGCCCCAAATAAAACCTAACTCACAACTTACACATTGTGCATTTTTTTAAGGTGTCACCAGCTAGATACCAGTTGAGTATTAAAGTGCTAATCTCTTTTAGCCCACCAGATGGTCTATGCCATTTCACATGAATGATTTGTGGACCCAGGCAATCTTATTGTTTCTCACTTAGCATGTTCTCTCAATATTGACTGAATGGTATATGTACATATCTCTTCTATTTTACAGTATTCATAGGGGAATCATTTCCAACTCAGACACGATATGCATTCCCATAATATATCCAAGCAAAGGAGTCAAAGCATTTTTTTTATTGGATCTATTCAAGCATTCTAACTTTCATCCAAACTGTCACCATAATCTCATTACCTGTTACATTACTATATTCCCCAATTGAACTGAAGCCCCTACTAGGATTTTGTCAGTCAGTTTTGGAATGACAGTTCATGGGAATCCCAGTCAGAGTTTCAGAAATAGTATTTCTTTACTCCCTGACCATGTTACAAACACATGTACATATGCCTTTGGTCTCCTTTGGTCAGTTCTTCTCTTGAATAGACAGTGGGATCATTGACCCAGGTGCTCTGAGATCAGATTTCTCATTCTCAACTTTGCTCTCTAGATTTTTTGATTTCTCCAAACTAGAGTGAATAAAGCAGATTTTTGGAGGCCCTTAACTGTTGTGGGACCAGCAGGGGTTCCCATGGGTCCATCTAACTTCCAAGAGAGCTGCGTTGACATTTTTTACACTATTAAAATCTACTTTACTCATCTCACTTCTTAAAAACAATTTAAAGATTTCCACCCTCCTAGAATGACTCTCTTGACTCTTCTCATTCACTTTCTCATTCTCTTGTAAATTACTCTAATTCTGTTCATTATCTGTTGTTTCAGCATAACTTCTCTTTTGGATCGCAATCCAAAAGAGGATAGCAGTTGTGGCTTGAAGTTTTTGGAATTCAACGTTGGCCCAGCACCAGGATCCACCCTAGCATTCTCTATAATTTTTATTTTAGCTATTAGCACAGATAACAATTACCGATGGAGTATCTAGCTTTTTTCTTGCTACTTTGAATTTTCTGATGCATTCAATAAACCAGCTCTTCAGGAGTCGGATCCATCATTTCTAAATTTAATTGACAACTTCGACCTCTAATAACTGGATTGCAGCACAGCTGTAATTCCATACTACTGGTGACATTGAGGTCATATAGGAATCAAAGATTTCTCATCCTTGGCCTCTCATTCTTAGTTTTCTCAAACCAAATGTTTCAGTGAGCAAAGACTGTTGCATGGAGTCCCTCTTCTGGCACCAACTGTGAGAACCAGGCTCACTGCAAAGTGAGGAGGTGCTATTCACACAAGAACCTCACAATCTGACACTAACTGCAAGTCCAGCCACCCTCAAGTGTTGATAGCCTTGTTAGAACGACTCAGGAACTCCTTTATTCCCTTTTAAAAAAGCATTTTTTATTTTTAGTTCTGTGGTGGTCACAGAACTCCTTTGTTACATCGACTGTGAAAATTTCATATTTTATGGCAAGACAAAAAATTTAAACATAAAAAATGTTCTCTACCCTTTGGCTTTCTCTCCTCTTCTGTGCATTGTGTATCTGCATTGTCCCTTGACCAAACCTTCCCATGGGCAGAAATACCTTTTCAATCATAAAGAACAACATTCTCTTAGTGCCAACAAGAAAACTCCTTAAAAGAAACATTGCTTCTTGATCTTATAAATGGTCACAATGACCCATCACTTTGTACTTAAAGATCTGGATTTTGCAAACTATTGAGATCATTTAATGCACAGCCCTCTGTCTCAGAAACCTGTGTAACTGTGTTTTGATGTCTAATGGGCAGTACAGTTCTTGGAGCTTTATGAGAAGCTGTTCCCAGGTTATAACTCTCAATTTGGCTTGAATAAAATTTTATACACAGGAATCGGTATTCCATATCCTGTGATAAACCATAATGGAAAGAATATGAAAGAGAATATATACATTTCTGTACAGGAGAAATTGGCATAACATTGTGAATCAACTATACTTCTATGAAATAAAAAAAATTCTATTTCTTTCTTAGATTGATTTTTTTTTTTCATCAGCAGGACTCACAGACTCACTGAAGTCTTTTATATTCAAGTGTTGTGTTAGTTGCTCAGTTGTGTCCGGCTCTTTGCAACCCCATAGACAATAGCCCACCAGCCTCCTCTGTCCATGGAATTCTCTAGGGAAGAATATTGAAGTGAGTAGCCATTCCCTTCTCCAGGGGATCTTCTCAACCCAGGGATTGGACTCAGGTCTCCTGCATTGCAGGCAGATTCTTTACCACCTGAGCCACCAGGGAAGCCCCAAGATTATAGTTTATTACAAGAAGAAATACAGATTAAAATTAAGGAAAAATACAGAGGGCAAAGTTCAGAAAGATGTAACATCTCACCATGGAATCAGGATAGCATTACTGTTTCCAGCATCAGTGTGCAACAATACACACAGCATGTCAACCAGGAAAGCGTGTTTGTGCAGATTCTCAACATCAGAAAGAAATGAGAGTTTAGGCCTATACATGCAAGGGCCTTCTTTTAATGGATTCCAGGAAGTATGTCAGACCTCTCAAAAGTCCTGTGGACATCTAATTCTCCATTTTTTCCCTTTTAAACATTTTGGTGAGCTTATTGTTTGCATCAACTATTACCCACCACTGCACATTGCCACAAAGTTAGAAAGCTTGCCTGTAGTTGTTTATGATGCCTAAAGCTCAGCCTTTCTGTACACGGGTGCCGAACCAAATCTCAGAGAGAGTTTTGGGTGAAGTAGAAGAGGATAGCTTTATTTCTTTGCCAAGAAAAGGGGTATATAGCATACTCCTGCCTCTAAAAACCATGTGCCCCAACTTGGAGAGGACAGTGAGAAATTTTATAGTAATGGTTCAAAGAGCATGTGCTCAGCTCTCGGACTTTCTTCAGATGAATTGGTGGTGAGGTAAGTAGGAGTCTCCATTATCAACCTTCAGGTTCCAACTGGGATCTACATGCTTGTAGGTGGGATCTACATGCTTGTAGGCAGCATAACATCATGAATCATTAAATTCTCCCATCCAGAGGGGGTTTCAGTATCTGCAAAATGGCTGAAAAATATTATGTAAAATAGATAGTGGGAATTTGCTGTATAACACAGGGAGCTCAGTTGGGTGCTCTGTGACTACCTAGAGGAATAGGATGGGGTAGAAGTGGGAGGGAGGTTTGGGAGGGTGGGGACATATGTATCCTTATGACTGATTCACATTGTTGTATGGCAAAAACCAATACAATAATGTAAAGCAATTATCCCACAACTAAAAATAAATTTGTGAAATGTCAAACAATATTTTTGTGTTTGTCTGTAGATGGGGAACTAGGACCTTGTCCCAAGGCTACACTATTGTTTCTCTTACTGTTTTGTTTCTTCCTTTTCTTTCTCTAATTAACAACTGCAGGAATCTCAGGGAAGGTCATGGAAGCTGAATGAAGGCCGTTTCTTGTAATCAAAGAAAAGGAGACACAGAAGGACTTTGTGCCCAGAAGCTGCATGGGGCCCTGCTCGGTATCACTTTCAACAAATACCCACCTCCAAGTAAAAGGAGAGCACTGAATTAGGTAAAATATGGACATCATCGGAAATGGGGTCTTCCAGGAAGCCACCAAAGAGGCGAATAATGACAGTTCTTTGCATAAGAACCTTTAAAAAGAGCCCCAACCCTGTTCTGCTCTTTCAAGTGGCTGCTAGACTGCTAGTTTCACCATGAATTCAGGTTGTTATTTTTCAAAACTACAATGGAGGTACAGAGTAAAGGGTGGGACTTAGGCAAGTTAAAACACCGCAAAGCTCTCTGTTCTTACTGAGACTAAGCTGTTTTTCTTGAATATATTTCCCCTTGGGTTGCTGCAAGCTGTTGGTTAATTTTCAGAGTTCTGAAAAAGTCCTCTAATGTTAACAGGTTTTCCTTAGTTAAAACCAAGATTTTTTTCCAAGTTAGATTTTTTCCAATTAAACTTACAAAATGTATTGCTAGTTTTTCTTCCCTAGTGATATTTCCATAGATTCATAAACCACTTTTGTCTTTTCGAAATTCGTCCTCATGGTAAACTGAAAGGAAGCTATTAACTGTCTTCCCTATCTCCACCCCTAGGACTGCAATTTGTGTTTTTAATACAATAATTTGGCTGTATCAAGAGGCTACATTTCTTATCAGCTATAATTATATCTCTTTCATGAGATGCTTTGTTTTTTTCTTATCTGATTGTAACCCCAGAGGTTCCTTACCCATACGTACTAAAAAATATAAATACCAACAAATAAAAATAACAGGTTTTCTCAGTGCTTTTATGGAAAAGAGAATTTTTAAGGCTTTTACCCCACCATTTTCTATACTTTACACTTTAACATGTGTGTTGAATTATATTCTTTTCTCTTCTTAAAGCTAAAGTTGTTCAGTGTTTATATATTCTCCCTTTAATGACCCACTGAAACCACCCATTATCCTGTTATTATTTTATGAAATTTTGTTCTTTTTAATTAAAAATATTTTTAACAGTAAATAGGTCTAGAGGATGAGGGAAAGAGAAACAGATATTCAGAGATCAGCCTCCTGTGAGCCTGCTCCTATAGCTGCTTGTTCCTCCCTATAACCTAGCCCAGTGCGGTTATCTTGGGCGCAGTGGTCATGAAAAAGACAGTAGCTCAGAGCATCTACTCCAAGTCTTCCCCTTATCCTATCCCTTATCCTTCGGGGTTGCAGTATCCTCCCCACATCAGGAAACAGCCATCCTCTTTCTCCTCAAGCTTCTCACAGTTCTGACTTGAGTTTCTCAGAATTAACACTCTCCTTCCCCTCCTGGGTATGTCCATGTTTAAGCTGGTGCTGACAGCTTGTGAACACCTTGCCAGGGCTTCCAGGGAACACCAGTGGTAAAGAACCCGCCTGCCAATGCAGGAGACGAAAGATATGCAAGTTCAATCCCTGGGTTGGGAAGATCCCCCTGGAGAAGGGCATGGCAACCCCTCCAGTGTTCTTGCCTGGAGAATCCCATGGACAGAGGAGCCTGGTGGGCTACAGTCCATGGGGTTGCAAAGAGTTGGACATGACTGAAGTGACTTAGCAGCATGCACGCATAAGGTAGACAAGTTATTTAATCCTCGGACATCCAGGATGCTTATTAATAAACTATGTGTAACTCTTAGGTAATATGGTTATTCTGAGGGTTCAATTCAATGTATTGTGGATTAATTGAAATGATGCATGTAAAGCCACATAATATTAGTAAATATTGCCAAACCTGGAGGCTATAGGGTCATAATACTGATTCCCAGCAAAAGTTAAATGCCAATATTTGCACTGGGGATGTGGAGAGTTCACACTTTGAATAGGAAACTGCTTTGTTCATATTGTCTTATGTAGGCAATCAACAAGTTGAAGTGTATGGAAGGTCAGAAAGGAAATTGGCTCATTAATTGTGGCTGGGACAGAATCCAAGCCTAGCTCAGCCTTTCTGTAAAGCCTGACTTCTGTGCCTGACCATAGTTTGGCACTGGTGGTCAGGTCTGCCTAAGGCAGAGCTGTTAACACAAGGAAACAGCTAACCATGGTGAGTAGGTGGATATGAGGGTAGGATGTGTGAAAACACCAAGGTAGTCATAACTGCAGGGAATAAGGCCTACCTAACATAATACCAGACAAATCATAGACCATGGTTATTTCCACATTTATTCTTTAATTATTTACTGAGTTCACGCTCTAGGTACTGGAGATGAGATGAAAGGCTTTTCTCTTCAGTGGTGAGGCTGTCTCCTTGGAATAAACTTGTTGGCCGGAGGTCAAGTAAGAACTGGTTTGCTAGCTCCACCCTGGAAGAATCATGTAAAAGGCCCCTAGAGCTCGAGTTTTTACTTTTTTCTTGCCTCTGTCCATTCTGATGATTTCTCTGTAGCTATACAGGTGGCAGGCAGCCTGCAGTGAGGCCCTGCTCAGACGACCCCCACCTCTACTGGGCCTCCTTGACCCTGGGATATGACAGCCTCCTCCTTAGTGAGTGGCCTGGGCTCCTGGGAAGGGAGGGAATTGTGTGGAGCCAGGGAGGGGAGTGGCTGACTTCTAGGAGGGCTCCTTGGATTCTGATGTCCTTGATGTACAAAAGGAGAAAAACACTGTCTTGTAATTTGTGAATGTGCATTTTGTTTAGAGCTCTGGGATGAACAGAAAAAGCAAAATGGCCTTATGGTGGTGACAAGGCTGCAATGAGGGTGCCATTTACCAGGTAGCTGAAGCTATCTTGTTGCGTTAGCAGAGAAGTCACTAGAATCTGGAGCATCTCTGTGTCTGTTGGCAAAGAGGGAGGTAAGAAAGCTGTTTGCCATTATGGGCTCCACACACAAAGAAATGGAGGCTGGATTTGATGCATGAGTTCAGAGGTTCCTGTGGGTTGCACAATGTGGTATTAGGGTAAGAACAGTCAATAAAATTTTGTGTTAACACATATGAACGGTTCCAGTTTTATATTATTTAAATACACGTTAAACTCAATCTTGTTTACTACCACACCTTCCTCTGGTACCTCTGGTACCTTTTTTTTTTTTTTTCCCTCTTTAAAGATTAGCATCTTTGTAGATCTGAGCGCTTTTCCTTCCTTCTCTAAGTCTTCTTTAAACTTCACCACAGCTGGTGCTCATTGTCAGCACGTGGGTGGGTCTTCCTGAAGCCTGAGGACCGAGCCTCCTCTCTCCCTGGTTCTCACCTTTTCAGCTAGTGGGGAGTCTGGCTGGACTGCTGTTTAACCCTCAGCTGGCCAGAAGCCCCTGTTCTGCTAAACCCCTCTAAGTTCTTTCCTTCCCTTTTCTCAGGATAGGCAAGTTTGAGGATGAGCCTCCAGGAGCTGCTCAGATCCTGGTGATGAAACAGCGGTCCTGGGAGGGGAGGCCCTGGGGAGGGCAGGGACAGGGTGGGGAGGCGATGGGAGCTCCTGCAGGGGAGAAGCACTGGGCTGGGAGCAGGGAGCCCTGGTGCCAGGAGTGGCTCTGCCCTGTGTGACCCAGGACAGTTCACCCCCTGGGGAGCCTCCTCCTCTGTGACAGGAGGGAGCTGGGAATGTCCCCTCTAAGACCCCTCAGAGTTGTCATGTTCTGGATTTGGCGCCTCTCCCCAACCAGCCTCTCCTGTGGGGACTTCAAGGCCTCTGCTCTGTCCCTTCACCCTGTCCTGTTCTATTCTTGTGTCCTGACAGGGACTGACCACTGGTGAACCTGTTTAGGGCACCTTCAAAGAGAAGGCTCCTGACCATCCTGTGGTCACTTCTCAGCTTTCAAGGAGAGAGGGGTGCTCCTCTTTAAGCATCCCCTTGGGAATCCAGCCTGACCCTCTAGTTTCTCTGCCTCTGCTCCTGAGAGGAGTCTCGGGACCCAGTGTCCTCAGACCACCTGCTGAAGGACATCACCTCCACCCCACAGTGTGTAAAAACTTGGTCTACAAACCACCCTCAGGAAAATATGCTACAGGCTGGGCCACTTAGAAATAGCTGACTAATAATTCTCCCCAAGGTTTCTCAGTTCCTGTTGGTTTAGCAGAAAATTTAGCTACTTTCTTGCAGATCACAGGTGGTGAGCTCTCTTGCTAGTGCTTGTAAGGAGTGACACAAACATTGCTTTGGCCAGAATTACCTGTGAAAATCTCAGGAAGGTAACACATCGGAGGCTGAAATATTGTTCCTCAGTCAGACCAACTGCTCCATCTCCCCTTTTGGAAAAAAGGGTGTTTCTGGAGCCGAGATTAAATGGGGCACTTATGGCTACTGCCCGCTGTTATACTAAGAATTTTTTATTTAAACATTAGAATAATTTTAACGTTTGATTCTCTTCAGTTATTTATAATCTTTTAAATAAGTTATTAGGTTCAGTTTGCTGATATTTTACTGATCATTTTTATGTCTCCATTCGTAAGACATATTGGTCTATAATTTTCTTGTGGTTTCCTTATCTAGTTTTGGTATCAGTGTAATATTATGCTCATAGAACAAGTTAGGAAGTATTCTCTTATCTGCTTTTAATTCGAATTTTAGAAGAATTCGTGCTAATTCTTCTTTAACTGTTTGAGTAAAAATCATCAGTGAAATGACCCAGTCCTGGACTTCTCTTTGTTGCAATGTTCTTTTGGCTACTACCTCAATCCTTTTATTTGCTATAGGTTTGTTGTGATTTTCTATTTCTTCTTGAGTCAGTTTTGCTTATTTGTATTTCTAAAAATTTGTCCATTTCATCTACATTATATAGCTTGCTGGTGTTTGAATGTTCAGTTTCATTTCTATGATTAGTGATTTTTGCCTTCTATTTAATTTTCCTTTGTCAGTCTCACTAATGATCTGCCAATTTTGTTGAGTTTTTTTTTAAAAAAACAATTTTGGCTATGTTGATCCTTTTCATTGTTTTTCTATTATCTATTGAATATTTCATTTATCTCAGCTCTAATCTGTATTGTTTCCTTCTATCTGTTAATTTTGGGTTTTGTTACACTTCTTTTCAGTTTTTTTTAATTATTATTTATATTTGTTTGTGCTGGGTTTTTGATGTAGCACATGGGCTCTTTGTTGCTGTTCCCGGGCTTTCTCTAGCCATGGTGAATGGGGGCTACTCTCTAGTTGCAGCATGCAGGCTTCTCCTTGCAGTGGCTTCTCCAGTTGTGGAGCACAGGCTTTCGGGTACACAGGCTTCAGTATTTGTTGCACATGGACTCAGTGATTGCAGCTCATGGGCTCAGTTGCCAGGGATCAAACTTGTATCCCCTACATTGGCAGGTGGGTTCTCAACCCCTGGACAACCAAGAAAGTCCCTTCATTTACATCTTTAAGGTGTAAAGTTAGATCATTAACCTGAGATCTTTCTTCCTTTTAAATATATGCATTTACTGTCATAAATTACCCTCTGGCTACTGCCTCGCTGCATCCCATGTTTTGGCAGTTTTTCTTCCATTTTCCTACATCTCAGTGCTTTCTTTTCTCTTTTTAATTTAAGTATAATTGACTTACAATATCATATTTGTTGCAGGTGTACAACATAGTGATTCAATACATTACATTATAGTAAATTTTACATATTTGATCACCACAATAGCTCTAGGTACCATCTGTCACCATACAATGTTATTGCAATATTATTCACTATATTCCCTATGGTGTATACTTACATCCCTATGACTTAATTATTTGTAACTAGTACTTTGTATCTTTTAATTCCTTTTGCCTATTTCATCTATTGCCTCACCAGTCCTGCCTCTGGCAACCACCAGTTTGTTCTATCTATGAGTCTGTATCTATTTTGTTATGTTTTTTCATTTGTTTTGTTTTTTAGATGCTACATATAAGGGAAATAAGAACATATTTATCTTTATTTGTTTGATTTATTTAGCTTGAAATAATATCTTCTAGGCCCATTCATCTCATTGCAAATGCCAAGATTTTATTTATTTTTCTATGCCAAGTAATATTCCATTGTATACATAAGCTACATTTTCTTTATCCATTTATTTATCAGTGGACATTATGTTGCTTTGTTATCTTGGCTATTGTAAATAATGCTGCAAAATAATGCATGTATCTTTTCAAATTAATATTTTCATATTCTTCAGATAAATGCAGAGAAACGGAATTGCTGGATCCTATGGTAGTTCTACTGTTAAGTTTTTGATGAAACTCCATTCTGTTCTGCATAGTGGCTGTGCCAATTTACATTTCCACCAACAGTACCAAAGTGTTCCCTTTTTCCTCATACTTGCCAACACTTGCTATTTCTTGTCTTCTGATAATTGTCTTTCTGACAGGTGTGGGGCAAAATCTCATTTTGGTTTTGATTTGGACTTCCCTAATGATTAGTGGAAGCTTCTCTGGTTGCTCAGTGGTAAAGAATTTGCCTGCCAATGCCTGCCAATGCAGGAGACAAAGGTTCCATCCCTGGGTCAGAAAGATCCCCTGGAGAAGTAAATGGCAACCCACTTCAGTATTCTTGCATGGAGAATCCCGTGCACAGAGGAGCCTTGAGAGCTGCAGTCCATGGGGTCTCAAAGAGTCAGACATGACTTAGCAACTAAATGACAACAAAGATTAGTGATTTGAACATTTGTCATGTGTCTATTGACCATCTATGTGTCTTCTTCAGAAAAATTTCAAGTCTTACCCATTTTTAAATTGCATTTTCATTTGATATTGACATATATGAGTTCTTTCATAAATTTTGGATATTAATCTCTTATCAAATGTATCATTTGCAAATATCTTTTCTCATTCAGGAGGTTGCCTTTTCATTTTGTTGGCAGTTTTCTTCACTGTGCAGAAGCTGTTTAGTTTAACGTATTAATAGATCCATTTGTTTTTGCTGCTACTGTTACCATCACCTGAGGAGACAGATACAAAAATATTGCTAAGAATGATGATAAAGAGCATATTACCTATGTTTTCTTCTAGGACTTTTATGGTTTCAGGTCTTAGATTTAGTGTTTAGTTCATATTGAGTTTATTTTTGTATATAGTAAAAGGAAATGGTCTAGTTTCATTCTTTTGCATGCAGCTGTCAAGTTATTTTCAGAATTGTTTATTGAAGAGACTGTCTTTCCCCATTGTATTTTCTTGCCTCTTATGTTGTAGACTAGTTGATCTTATGACTATGAGTTTATTTCTGGGCTCTTTATTATGTTCTATTGATCTATATGTCTATTTTTATGCCAGTACCATATTGTTTTCATTATTTTAGCGTTTTAGTATAGTTTAAAATCAGGGTGTGTGATCGTTCTAACTTTGTTCTTCTTTCTCAAAACTGCTTTGCATATTTTTTTTTCTTTTGTGAGTCCATACAAATTTTAAGTTATTTCTTTGAAAATTACCATTGGAATTTCAGTTGAGATTGCAACAGATCTATAGACTGTTTTGAGTAGTATGGACATTTAAACAATATTGATTCTTCAAATCCATGAAAACAAAATTTTCTTTCCACTTATTTGCTCATCATCGATTTATTTCATCAGTGTCCTATAGTTTTCAGTGTATAGTTCTTTTCCTTCCTTGGTTAAATTTATTATCAGGTTATTTTGTTCTTTTTGATGCATTTTTAAATAAAATTGCTTTCTACTTTCTCTCTGATAGTTTGTTAGTAGTGTGTAGAAATGCAATAGATGTCTTGTATATAAATTTTTTATCCTGGAACTTTACTGAACTCATTTATTAGTTCTAATATTTTTTGGTGGAGTCTTTAAGGTTTCCTATATAGAGTATCATGTCATCTACAAGTAATGACATTTTATTTATTTCCTTCCAGCTTCAATTTTTTTTTAATTTCCTTGTCCAATGGCTGTGGCTAGTACTCCAAATACTATGTTGAATAAAAGTGGCCAGATGGAGTATCCTTGTCTTGCTTCTAATCTCAGAGGAATGTTCTCCTTTGTCTTTTATTGTGTTCTTTTTAAAAAAGTCTATTTTGTCTGATACAAAATACAAAATTGCTAACCCAGCTTTCTTTTCATTTTCATTTGTCTCTTGTAGGCAGCATATAGATGGATCTTTTTTTTTTTTAATTCATTCAACCATCCTATGTCTTTTGATTGGTACACTTAGTCTATTTACATTCAAAATGATTATTGATAGATATGCAATTATTGCCATTTTGTTGTCTTCTGGTTGTTTATTTGGTTTTCTCTGTTCCTTTCTTCTTCTCTTGGCTTTTCCCTTCTAGTTTGATGATTTGTGTGTGTGTGTGTGTGTGTGTGTGTGTGTGTGTGTGTGATGTTTGGATTCCTTTCTCTCTTTTTTTTTTTTATATCTACTGTACACATTGTTTGTTGTTACAATAATGTACACCATTGCTTATTTTAAGCTGATAGTCACTTAAAGTTCAGGTGCATTCTAAAAGTACTAAGTATTTTCTTCTTTTCCTCCAAATTTAATGTCTTTGATGGCATACTTTACATCTTTTAATTTTGAGTGTATTTATTAAATATTCATTGAAGTTACAGTTGATTTTACTATTTTTGTCTTTTAACTTTCACACTAGCTTTCAAGTGGCTGATTCATTGCCTTTACTACATATTTGCCTTTACTGGTGAGATTCTTTTTTCTCATTTCTAGTTATGGCTTTTTCTTTTCTGCTTAAAGAAGACCCTTTAGCATTTCTTTAAAGCCAATTTATTGAGTCAAGCTTGTTTAGTTTTGCTTGTCTAGGAAACTCTTTATCTCTCCTTCAGTTCTTTTTAAAATAATTTTTATTTATTTATGTGTTGTTTGGCTGTTCTGGGTCTTTGCCACCGTGCACAGGCTTTGTCTAGGGGTGGTGAGTGGGGGCCCCTCTTTGTTGCAGTGTGTGGGCTTCTCATTGTGGAGGCATCTCTGGCTGTGGAGCACAGGCTCTAGGTGTGTGGGCTTCAGTAGCCGCAGCATGTAGACTCAGCAGTTGTGGCTTGCAGGCTCTAGAAAGTGGGCTCAATAGTTGTGGTAGATGGGCTTTGTTGTTCCGTGGTATGTGGAAATGCCCCAGTCCAGGGATCGAACCCCTGTCCCCTGCATTGGGAGGTGGATTCTCATCCACTGAGCCGCCAGGGAAGTGCTCTCCTTCAATCCTGGTTGATAACCTTGTCAAGTGAAGTATTCTGGTTGTAAGTCATCTTTTTTTTTTTTTTTTTTTAATCTAGCACTTTAAATACATCATTCCACTCCCCTCTGGCCTACCAAATGTTTGCTGAAAATCATCTGAAAGTCTTATGGGTGTCCTCTTGTATGTAATTAGTCATTTTTCTCTAGCAGCCTTTAAAATTCTCCCTTTATCTTTCACATTTGTCACTTTAATTATGATCATGTCTTGTTATGAACCTCTTTCAGTTCATGTTCATCTTGTTTGAAACTCTATCATTCCTAGACCTGGATATATGTCTCCTTCCCCATGTTAGGGAAGTTTTTAGTCATTATTTCTTTAAATAATTTTTTTTTTACCCCTTTCTCTGTCTCTTTTCTCCTTTTGAAGCCCTGTAATACAAATGTTGGTACACTTGATATTTTCCCAGATACCAAACTATCTTCATTTTTAAAATTTTGTTTGTTTGTTTTTGCTGCTTGATTATCTTCCAGATCACTCATCCATTTCTGTATCATTTAATCTACAATTGATTCCCTCTAGTGTATTTTTAATTTCAGTTGTTGCATTCTTTAGCTCTGATGGTTCTTTCTTACTTTTCCTAAATCTTTGTGAAATTCTTACTGTATTCCTACATTCTTCTACCAAGTTCAGTTAGACTCCTTATGACCATTATTTTGAAGTCTTCATCAGGTAAATCACTTATCTCCATTTTATTAGGGTTTTTATTGCTGGAATTTTATCTTGTTCTTTTATTTGAAACATGTATTTCTGTCTCTTCATTTAGTTTGACTTTCTATGTTTATGTCTATGAATTAGGCCAAACCACTACCTCTCCTGGTCTTGGAGGTATGTTCCATTTGTAGACTGTGCTAAGAGGCTTTGGCAGGTTATCTGGAGCTGAAGTAGATGCCAGCATGGAATATCCTGGGTTGCACCATACTGGGGCTGTCTTCCCAGGATGGCTGGGGCTGGAGGGGGCACAGGGTAGGTAGTTTCTGTAGGGTGCCATGCCAGTATTGCTCTCCAGGATGGCTGGAGTTGGAGCAGACATGCACTGGGGGTGGGGTCCCAGAGTATACCAGAGCAGGAGGGCTGTAACAGGAGTGAGCACAGGCCAGGGTTCCCAGCATGCACTGACCTGGGGCCATTCCAGTGGAGCTGCTACATGCATGCATGCTGAGTTGCCTCATTCATGTCCAACTCTTTGAGACCCCATGAACTGTAGCCTACCAGGCCCCTCTGTCTATAGGATTCTCCAAGCAAGAATACTGGAGTGGGTTGCCATTCCCTTTTCCAGGAGATCTTCCCGACCCAGGGTTCAAACCTGCATCTCTTACATCACCTGCATTGGCAACTGAGTTCTTACCACTAGCACCACCAGAGCTGGAGTAAGTGCAGGGCTGAGGGGAAGGCTGGTCCTGGGACATACCACATTGGGGCCACTTTGGAAAGACGGCTGATGCTGGGGTAGGCACAGGCTGGGAAAACCAAGGTGTGTGGTTCTGGGCCAACTTAGGGGAAGCTGTAGTTGGTTGGGGTCAAGTGCCTGGGATGTGCAGGGTGACCTTGGCAGGCCAGCTAGAGTGTCTGGACATATCCCCCCCATGCTATCAAGGGGAAGGAGAACCAAAAGAGTACTCTTTCATGCCTCCAACCCTGGAGAAAATTCCATCTTCCCATTTGGCAGATGTTCAACAGTTAGTAAATGGATTTCTTTTATGTATAGCCCAGGTGATTTTTGAAACCACTGTTTTATTATTGTGCTCCCCAGGGTGGGCTAATCTGTGCATGGGCCCCTCAGTGATGGTCCTTCCTATTGCATTTTTCCACATCAGAAATGGGTTTCCTGTTCATACCACGTCTTCATTTTTCTTACCCACCTCTAGGTGGTCACTCTATCATGTGTTGTACAGAAGCTGTTCAGTCAGCCTTTAGTTCTTCTTTAGGAGGAATTGCTCTATACATAAGTGTAGGTTCAGTATCCACATGAGAGGAGGTGACTCCAGGGTCTTCCTGCAGAAAGTCTTAGACTGAAATCCTCCCACTGTTTCTTTTTTTTTTAATTTCCCTTGTGTGTTTGCCTTTGATCCACAGGTTGTTTTATTGTGTGTTATTTAAATTCCATGTATTGGTGATGTCTTCCTTCTATTACTGTATTGTATTGTATTGTATTGTATTGTATTGTATTCCGTGTATTGGTGATAGTCTTCCTTCTATTACTGAGTTCTAGCTTCATTCAAGGGTGGTCAGAGAAGATCCTTTGTATGATTTGATTCTACTTAAATTTACTGAGATTTATTCTGTGGCCTTATATAAGGTTCTGAAGAATGGTTCATGCACACCTGAGAACAAATACATTCTATTGTTGTTGGGTGAAGTAGTCTATGTGTTTCTGTTAGAGTGAGTTTGTTTTAGAGTGTATTGCTCACATCTTCTATTTCCACACTCATATGTGTATGCGTGCTCAGTCATGTCCAGCTCCTTGCGACCTTATGGACTATAGCCTGCCAGGCTCCTCTGTCCATGAGATTTCCCAGGCAAGAATATTAGAGTGGGTTGCCATTTTTTATATGTCAAATTGGCTTGGCCATGGCACCCACTTATTTGGTCAAGAATTATTATTGATATCTTCATGAAGGTGTTTTTAGGATGAGATTAACATTTAAATCTATAAAGTTTGAGTAAAGCTTATTACCCTTCATGGGCTTTCTTTTAGTGTGAGTGGGCCTCTTCTAATCAGTTGAAAGCCTTAATACAACAAGGACTGATCTCCTCTGAGCACAAAGAAATTCTTCCAGCAGACTGCTTTTGGACTTAAGCTGCAAATCTCTTCTGAGGTTTCAGCCTTCTGGCCTACCCCATGAGCTTTTGGAAGCACCAATCTTCCACAGTCACTTGAGCCAATTCCTTAAAGTAAAAAAAAAAAAAAAAAATATATATATATATATATATATATATATATACTATAAAGAAATATACATATATTTCTTTAAGTCAGTAAATAAATATACAAACTTATAATTGGAATGTATGTTTGGAATAGATATACTCAGTAACTGGCAGAATCCTCACACTGGTTCCCTGACTTGTGAAGTGAGAACTATTCTGGTATGAAAGGTAAAGTGAAAGCCACTAGAACCAACTCTACCTAAAAAAAGTAAACCATGGGTAACTCTGTGTTTGCAGAGGAACCTCACAGATTAGTGCCAAGAAATTAAAAGATTCAGGGGTATTGATTCCCATTCCCAACCAACTTGCCTATTTTAACTGTGCAGAAGACAGAAAGGCCTTGGAGAATGACAGTGGATTCTAAGAGTTAGGCTTGCTTACAAAGGACTGAGGTGGTGACTTGAACTATAGCTGCTGTACCAGATGTGGTTTCATTGCTTGACCAGATTAACTCATCCCCTGGTACCTGGTATATAGTTAATGGTCTGGCAAATCCTTGTTTCTCCATCCCTGTTCAAAACAATCACTGGAAGCAGTTTTCTTTCTGCTGGCAAGAGCAATAATTAAGCTTTCATTGTTCTATTTGAAGGTTATATCAACTCTCAACTGTATTGTTGCTGTTCAGTCGCTAAGGCATACCCAATGCTTTGTGACTCCATGAACTGCAGCATGCCATACTTCTAGGTCCATCGCTAGCTCCCAGAGCTTGCTCAAACTCATGTCCATTGAGTCGATGATGCCATCCAACCATCTCATCCTCTGTCATCCCCTTCTTCTCCTGCCCTCAATCTTTCCCAGCATCAGGGTCTTTTCCAATGCAACATAACTTGCAGGGATCTTGGTCACCTCTCCTTTCCACAATATATCACATTGGCTCATTACATTGATGATGTTGTGCTGATTGGACCTAATGAGTGAGTAGTTGCAACTACTCTAGACTTATTGGTTAAAACATATGTATATTGCTGCTAAGTCACTTCAGTCGTGTCTGACTCTGTGCGACCCCATAGACGGCAGCCCACCAGGCTCTGCTGTCCCTGGGATTGTCCAGGCAAGAACACTGGAGTGGGTTGCCATTTCCTTCTCCAATGCACGAAAGTGAAAAATGAAAGTGAAGTCGTTCAGTCGTGTCCGACTCTTCGTGACCCCATGGACTGCAGCCTACCAGGCTCATTCACCCATGGGATTTTCCAAGCAAGCGTACTGGAGTGGGTTGCCATATATGTATATTAGAGGGTGGGAAATAAACTTAATAAAAACTCAGGGACTTTCTACTTTAGTGAAACCTCTAGGGGTTTGATGGTACAGAGCAAGTTGAAATATCCTTTCTAAGGCAGAGGATACATTCTTGTACATCTGGTCCCTCCTACAACCAAAAAAACCCAAACCAAAACAAAAAAAAAACCTAGGCACAATGCCTGGAAGTCTCTTTGGATTTTGGAAATAACTTGCTCCTCATTTGTATGTGCTACTCCAGCCCGTTACCAGATGACCTGAAAAGCTATGAGTTTTGAGTAGGGCCCAGAACAAGAGAAGGCTGTGCCATAGGTCCAGGCTGCTGAGCTAGCTTCTTTGTGCTCAAGTCATGTGATCCAACAGATCCAATGGTGCTTGAAGGGGGTGCTGATTGGAGACTTAGCAGTTCCCTATAAGTGAATCATGGTGAAGGTCCTCAGGATTTTGAAGCACAGCCCTGTAATTGTGGATAATTATTCTCCTTCTAAGAAACAGCATTTGGCCTACTACTGGGCCTTAGTAAAGATTGACGCTTAACCACAGACCACCAAACTATCATGCTGAAAGCAAAGGAAATACAAAATGGGTTACGTAGCTATAAATACCAGCTACCATATTCGAGTTACAGAAATCAGAAGCAAGGACTATAATTGTCATATTTTTTTTTTCTCATTTTGTTATGAGGACATTTGTGTGTGCAGTGTATATATTTATGTTATATATAACATCTTAAATATCTTTTTTCTTCCATCTCTTATCCCCTTATTGTATAATATAAGATATACTAACTATGACATTAAACTAAAAAACTTCTGCACAGCAAAAGAAATGATCAACAAAATGAATAGGCAACATAGGGAATGGGAAAAAATATTTGCAAATCATATATCAGATAAAGGGTTAATATCTAAAATACAAACAAAGAACTCATACAACCCAGTAGCAAAAATACACAAATGATATAGTTTTCAAAAGTACAAAGGAACTTAATAGACATTTTTCCAAAGAAGATATTCAAATGACTGTTGGTATTTGAAAAGTAGCTCAATTACTAATTATCAGGGAAATTCAAATCAAAACCAGAGTGAGAAATCAGCTCACATCTGTTAAAATGAGTATTATCAAAAAGACAAGCAATAGCAAGTGCTGCTGAGGAGGTGGAGGAAAGAGAACATTTGTGCACTGTTGATGAAACTGTAAATTGGTGCAGTCACAATGGAAAAGAGCACAGATGTTTCCCCAAAAATTAAAAAGAAAACTACCATATAGTCATCAATTGCACTTCAGGGTATCCTAAGGAAATGAAATTGTCATTTCAAAAAGATGTCTGCACCCTCATTTCTATTGTAGCATTATGCTGGGAAAGATTGAGGGCAGGAAGAGAAGGGGACGACAAAGGATAAGATGGTTGGGTGGCATCACTGATTCAGTGGACATGGGTTTGGGTGGACTCCGGAAGTTGGTGATGGACAGGGAGGCCTGGCGTGCTGCGGTTCATGGGATCACAAAGAGTCAGACACGACTGAGTGACTGAACTGAGCTGAACTGATTTACAGCAGCCAAGACATGAAAACAACCTATGTCTATTGACAGATGAGTGGATAAAGAAGATATGATGTATATTTACATTGCAATGTAATATATGCAGCCATATAAAAGGAGGAAATCCTGTCATTTGAAACAACATGTATGAAAGTTGAGGGCTTATGTTAAGTGAAATAAGTCAGAGGAAGAAAGACAAACACTGTATGATTTTACTCATATGTGAAACCTTAAAAAAAAAAAACTTCATAGAAGCAGAGAAAAAGATTGGTGGTGGCCAGAGTTGGGGGTGGGGGAGACAGGAAAAGTCCCATAGATGTCCAGAGACTGCCCCACAATTTCTGCAGGGCTTGCATCTCAGATCTTTTGTTCTTCCTGGATTCCTCATCTCACTAGACTCCATATTTCTCTCCCATATGGCACCTGCCCCCACTCCCCCCATCCCCCACACACACGCATGATCTGCTGCTGCAGATCAAAGTCCGCTTTCCTTTTGTTTCACAAACATTGCCATCACAAGGCTACTGCGTATAGTAAACTCTTAACTTACCAAATGCTCTGTACTTGCTATGCGTGTGCTTGTTTATGCTTGACACAGGATGGATGGAACATTAAGATTAGACTCCCTTAAAAAGTCCTTGGCATTTTATCAGCCTGGAGTGTGTTTTGGCTGACTCCTTTCCAATGTTACTGGCCTCCAGCCACATGACTGGTTCCTGTCTCCAGACCCGTCTTCTCCACCCTCTTCCACAGAAATAATTTTATAAGCAGTTACCAGAAAAGGAGCCCTTTCAGGAGAGAAATAGAGGACATAAGAGGGAGTGGTGGCAGATGAGACTGGCTCTGCATAATTATTCAGGTGACCAGGCAATGAACTGTTTCTATTTTGACTCCAAAATAAGAAGCTTCTGACCACAGGCTGCACAAATAGCCTTTGTAAGATATTTTCACATTACTATGCAGAGTAGAGGGGAAATAAAGCCTGTCCTGAATAGTCTTTTGTCTGGGATGCTTCAGAGCAGTTTGTGGGAGGCAAGAGGCTAGACTGTAGGTGACTTTCTTGAGGCCACACAGTGGGATGGGAGACGGGCTGTGATGTTGGGTGGGGGGGGGGGGTAATTCCTGAATTTATTTCATAAGTCCCTATCTCAATCTGTTGATTAGCTGTGTGACCTTTTACGGGTCACATAACCCCTCTAGGACTCATGTTTCACATCTGTAATATGGCAGTGACCTAATTTTCTTGAGTGTGTGGGAGTGAAATCAAACCTACAGGCTATAAAGCCTCGAATACTGGTTCCTGGGGCAAGATAAATACCAATATTTGCATTGGGGATGTGGGGAGTTGACACTTTCCATTCAGAGCTTTGTAGCTGGGCAACTGACAGTTGACATTTATTGAAAATGAGAAAGGAAATTTGACTCACACCAAAGAGGGTAGGAACCGAAGACAACCACCATATCCAGGAAAGCCTAGCCCAATCATGCTATAAAAGCATGACTTCTGTGCCTCACCATAGGTTGGCATTGATGATCAAGGCTGCTGGGGTAGAGCTACTGACCCGGGAAAGCAGCAAAGTGTGGGTGGATGATGCATGTGGGAACTCCCCTGCACGATTCCAGGCAGGTCATAAAGTGATGCTGTTTGTCCATGTAGTCTCGTATCATTTGTTGACTGCCTGCTGAGTTGCTGGGGTTTCAGTGCTTATTATAATTCAGCAAAGAAGATATTGGGAGTGCAGAGATGATCAAGTTCAACCCCAACCTTCAAGGGGCTGACAGTCCAGGGAGAAACTTGGACAACCATAATAGAAAAAGAAAATCACTATACTATTGTCATACCCACAACACAGTTGTGAGCGTAGATACACCCTCCACTGGCTTGAATGCTCTATGATGTTCTCAGAGGTAAAGAAGGTGAAGGCACTTGGCAGGTCACTGCAAGTTTGCCAATCGAGGACCGGTTTGAAGGATGTAAGCTTGGGAAGAGAATAGCACATGGTGACACAGAAGGGTAAAGAGCTCAGAATGTTTAAGATGGCAGAGGAATTCTGTGTTACTAGAAGCTAACATCCTTTGGAAAGAGTTTTGGCTTCATTTTAGCCTATCAGCCTGGTTTTCTCTCAGGGTCATCTTCTGAGAACTAATTTCTCAGCCAGTGGTAAGTAAATATAGTCACAGTTTCTGTACCTCTAGGCTTGGCTGGATAGCGTTGTTTTTCTCTGTCATCTGCAGCTGAGCAGGTAGCCTGACATGGGACCCTGCTGGGTCTCCCAGCTTCTGGGCTGCATTTGCCTCCTGCAGGGTTAGGGTTATGGTTCAAGTTCCCTGGGACTTGCATGGCAACAGAGTGATGCCAGGATATAGATGGATCCTGACCATCTGGAGGGCTGTTTAAGCTGCCAGGGCATGAGAAGCTGAGCCACTGGGGGCAGCTGAGACAGTATGAGCCACTCAAATCCTCACTGTTGCACCCACTGAGCTTCAGCTCAGTTACTCTGATTCTCATCCTGTGTTCCAAAAGACTTACTCACTTCCTAGCATCAGTCTTGGAAAGCTGGCAAATGAAGGGAGTGTCCCTTTTCTTCCTGCCCTTGGGGGCAGGAAATAGCCCTTTCCTGCTATTGCTCTGTAAACAAAGCTCTGAATCTACTCTGTTATTCAGCCTTTCTGGAAAAACTGCCCCCAAACCTATGGTGGGGTCCTGGTCCTGCTTCAGATCTAAAATTTAAGGGAGAAATGAGCTTCCACCTTAGAAAAGAATCTGCAATCAGGCTGCCACAAAATTGGAGAAATGCTTATATATGTCATAAAGCATGTCTATTGCACCCACATTTTTGTTTTGGAAAATAGTTTTTCATAAAAAAATGTTTACTTAAACACGTAGTGGATTCATAACAGAATACCACAAACTCTGTGACTTAAAGTAGCACCCATTTAATATCTCTCAGTTCTGTAGGTGAGAAGTTTGACACATCTGGGTGAGTTCTCCAATATGGGTGTCACAAAGCTGAAATCTGTATTTCAGTGGATAGCATTCTCTTCTGGAGCTTGAGGTCCTTCTCTCAGCTCATTCTTATTGTTGGAAGAATTCAGTTTCTTGTGGTTACAGGTCTTGCTACATGTTAACTGGAGATAACGTCCAACTCCTGGAGGCCATACCCAGGTACTTCCCCCAGGGCCCCCTCCCTCACAGCAGTGTAGAACCTCTCACGCTTTAATCTCTGTTCCTCTTTTTCCACCATCTGGAGAAAACTGTTTTTGAGAAACTCTTGTGATTGTATTAGGCCTTCTCAATTATCTCCCTTCCTTAAAACTATATAATCTAATCAAGAAGTATAATCGATCATGTTCACAGCTATGGGAATTAGAGTGAGAAATCATGGGAACCGACTAAATGATAGATAGATATGTATATATATGATTTATATTTCTATTTGTATTTTAGGTTATGTTAAATATTCAACTTTTTTCTACAGAGAACTACAAAATATATAGACTATCCTTCCAGTCTTCCCTCTGCCACTCTCCTCCCAGTTGCACAGATGTGCTCAGGTACTTGGTACCTAACAGTGACTGAGGAATCCAGCTGCTCTCAACATGATGCAATGAATGTCTTCTTAAAGTCAGTAATGTGTTGAACATAAAGGTTCTGATGTGACCACAACTTCCTCCTGTACGACGGAATATGCAGATGCATGACTCTCTGGATTTGCACCTTGTATCTGATGTTGTCCCATGGTCTCTGGGGAGGAGTCCCTGATAGGGGTGCTTGGTGGAGAAAAGGGCACTGGCTGCGGAATACTGGTTATGTCTATGGTCTTGGTCAAGTAATAACAGTAATAGCTTTATTGAGTATTGTTTGGACCAGATTCTGTGCTCAAAGCTTTATAAAGGCTTTTATTTTAGCAAGGAGGCTTCAGCGGCCATGCCAAACTTGCAGGTGCTGTTTGCATGGCATAAGGAATGATGAACCGCTAGGTGTGAAGGATAGGCCTAGAGCCTGTGAGAGTCTGTTTTCTCAGGAAGGCCTGGGATACAAGCAGCAATTACCACATGTTGCTCTAATGGCATATAGCATGAGGTCAGCAGAAGACAATTTGCATCAATAATCCATGAGCAACTTTTGGCCATGGGGGTCCAGAGACTCTTAGAGACCTGTAGGAAGTTTACTGAAGTCTCTACAGTGAAGGAGAGTCTGGGGACACTAATAGGAGTGCCTGTTGTATTGTGATTTGGACAGTCTCTAGAGCCGTTTCTTGTAAGGGGCCACACACAGAGTGGGCTGTTTCGTGAGTAAGAGCAGAAATGAGCTTCAGTAAAATTTTTAAAGACATTATACATTGCTTTCAGAACCAAAAATGCCTAAAAGGTGTTGGGCTTTTGTTAACATCACGAGTGCTGAAAGGGTCAATTGTTCCTTGATTGTGTCAGAGGTGGAGCAACCCTTGACTTCCTAAATAATTTTGAGAAACTTAACCAAAGTGGAAGGGTCTTACAATGTATGTGGAGCAATGGTCCAACTCTTTGTGAGCTCCTTTGTGAGGATCTGTAGGTCCTGAGTGAGTGTGTCAAATGAGTTAGTATTCTCCCTTCTGGGCATATATCTAAAAGCATTGGAATCAGGATCTCAAAGAGATATCTGAACTCCCATAATTGTTGCAGCATTATTCACAGTAACCAAAATATGGAGACAACTCAAATATCCATCAACACGTAAATAAATAAAGGAAATGTGAATACTTATTTTTGAGGCTGGAGTGTTATTAAGCCTTAAAAAAGGATGAAATCCTACTATTTGGAATAACATGGATGCACCTATAAGGCATTGTGCTCAGTGAAATAAGCCAGGCACAGAATGACAAATACTGCATGTTCTGGGCTTCCCTGGTGGCTTCAGACAGTAAAGAATCCACCTGCAATACAGGAGACTCAGGTTCAGTCTCTGGGTTGGGAAGATCCCCTGGAGAAGGGAATGGCTCAGTTCAGTTCAGTTCAGTAGATCAGTTGTGTCCGACTCTTTGCGACCCCATGAATTGCAGCATGCCAGGCCTCCCTGTCCATCACCAGCTCCCGGAGTTTACTCAAACTCATGTCCATCAAGTCAGTGATGCCATCCAGCCAGCTCATCCTCTGTCATCCCCTTCTCCTCCTGCCCCCAATCCCTCCCGGCATCAGGGTCTTTTCCAATGAGTCAACTCTTCACATAAGGTGGCCAAAGTATTGGAGTTTCAGCTTCAGCATCAGGCCTTCCAATGAACACCCCCACTCCAATATTCTTGCCTGAAGAATTCCATGGACAAAGGAGCCTAGTGGGCTACAGTCCACAAACAGTCAGACACAACTGAGCAAGTACCACTTTTACTTTCACATAGTTAGAGCTGTTACAAGATGAATATGTTCCAGAGACCTGTTGTAAAATGGAGTACCTATAATTAACAATAAATTAAATTTTGTTAAGAGGGTAAATATCTCATGTTAAACATTATTATGCACGTACATACATATACGTACAACCTAAAAGGACACAAGAAAACTTGGGGAAGTGATGAAAATGTTTATCACCTGGACTGTGGTGAAGATAATAAAAGTGTATACATGTGTTCAAACTCACCTATTTGTATTTATTAATTTCATATAGTTTCTCATATCAATTATACCTCAGTAAAGCTGGAGTGAGGAGTCAAACATAAAAAATGGAATCATACTCTTTATCACATGGAAGCTTAAAACCCCCTGTCTTTTCTTAACCCAAAGAAGGCTCTGGCTGTTCCTCAGTGTGGGCTCTGACAGAAAATTTCCAGCTAGAAGTCATGTAAGTACCCTTCCTCAGTCATGTAAATGCAGCGTCAACAGGGTCCTTCAGGACTTAGATTAATCAGAAAGGTGCTTTTCCCCTGCTTGAAAAAAGGCAAAAGTCAGTTGCTGAGAGGTGGGACAAAACCAGGGTCTACAGTGGCAGATGTACGTGTGGGCCTGCTTAGCCTCCTGGTTGTGCCACACCCTGGAAAGTGACCATGTATGGACTTCTCAGACGTCTGGGAATGGCTATAGGAATGACTTCTCAGGGAGTTGCCAGTGAGTGTGTCCAAGGGATTGGTTTTTCCCCCACTGTAGAGACACGCTCTGGAGCAGCTGCCCAGGAGCCTCTGCTTCCACCCGTACGCCTCATCCTCGGCATTGAGGGACTGCCTCGTCACCCTCTCCTCCCCCAGAGACTGTGAGAAAATCATGAGAAAAAGAAATTCAGACCACCTTTGCCGCTTCACCTTCCTACTCCTGTCCTCAACAGTGAGACCTAGACTTCTAACCCACATGACTCTGCAGCCACTGACTGGGGTTGCTGTGACACTGCCTACCACAGCCGGAACCTCCTCTGCTGCAAGCCTGTTGCTTTCTCACATCTGCCATGTTGGGACAAGGGCTGGGGAGCAGTGGGGGCAGGAAGAGCTTTCACTTGTAGGGCCCTGGTCCGATTTGTACGAGGAGGAGGGCACACAAGTGCCTTGAGAAGGACAGCCACTTCTCATGACTCAGTCACTCGTGGCTGCAACCACTTCTCATGACTCAGAGTCACTCATGGCTGCAACAGAACTTGCACCTTCCTCTGGTTTCTGCACACTAGAAGGAGTCCCTCAGCAGACAGAATGCCTCACCTGGAATGTCAACACATGGAACTGGGACAGGCTGACTTGGATTTCTTTTCCTCAAGACATTAGAGATCCTAATATACTCAGAATCTCGTGGATACATAATAGAGGGAGTTGAAGCTCAGAGAGGCTTAGTGTGGACTTCTGTCCCCTCCTGTTACTGATATGTAAGCACTGTGTCCCGAGACCAGTTGGTCCAGTTGTGTCATGACTAGTTTGGAAGGGCCCTTCCCATGCAGCAAATTTCATCCATCTCTTCTCAGTCTGTCCCTCAAGGACCTATGTCAGGCTGTTCACCTCGTATTGAGGGCATACTCTGTGGGGAGTATGATGAAAGCACAGATAAAACTGCCTCCTGGGCTAGACAAGCAGCGGGAAGATGTGGGATGTGGACAAGAACAGACATTAAGGAAGAGCCTTGAATTTGGGATGAGGCTGACCTGGATAGTCCAGGTAGAAAAGGGCGCTATGCTGACCCCACTGATTTAGGTCTTGAAGGTGACCCCTTCAGGTCATATCAAGAGGATCTGAAGGGACTAAAATTCTTCAACCTGAGGAAGCAGGCCACAAGACACCTACCTCATGAAGTCTTTGCTGATTGCACAGCCAGAAGTGACCTCTCCCTCTTCTGAACTTCTTTGTATCTTTTTCCTACATAAAATTTCAGGTATTTCAGCTTTATAATGACATAGCTCCATACGAGATCTCTACCAATCGGTGTGAATGTGATTCTCTAGGGTATGGTAACCCAATGTTTTTTGAGCCTTAGGTTTAGAGACCTTTCAGATCTAAATTTTTAAGCCCAACTGTACTGACAGCTCCCTTTGTATGTCTCAAAGTCATCTCACACTCAGTCAGTTCAAAATTGGGATGGAGAGGGAGGTGGGAGGGGGTATCGGGATGGGGAACACATGTAAATCCATGGCTGATTCATCTCAATGTATGGCAAAAACCACTACAATATTATAAAGTAATTAGTCTCCAACTAATAAAAATAAATGGAAAAAAAAAACAATAAAAAAAAATTGAGCACCTAAGCCTGATTTTCCTTGAGTATCTCCTACCCTAGCAAATGATGCATCCTTACTATCACCCTTGACATCTTTTTCTACCTCAACTACATAGCCAACTGATCAGTGAGTTTTCTCAATTTTACTTTCTAATTATCTGTTAAATACATTAATTTTACTAATGTCTTTTTCTGTTTTTTGCACAATATTTCCACTTCTTCTTCCTCCCTTATGTCTGTTAACTCTTCAAAATGTTTATTTTGTACTACAGGCTTGATACCTTTCTTAATCTCTTTAAATAGGTAGTCCACACATATACCCTGATGAGAAAGTCTCCCCAAAAATCAATTTCGTATTTTCCATGGCTTGAGTTTTTATAAATTTTGCCTTTTTTTTTATGTTAGTTTCTTGTCTCTGGTTGTAAGAATTAACATCCATCCCCATGCATAGTACAGGCCTTCCAAATTCTCATATTACTCTCATGGAACAGGGCAAGTTTCAGCCTGCATACTGGTCTTCCAGAACAAAAGACAGACACTCTCACAGTAATTCTCCCAACCTCTCACCTAACTTTTCACAAAATCCCTATAAGTTCATGGCCACGCTAATATTTCATCCCCACTTACATATGTATAACATTGGCCTCTAAGGTATATTTCTGGTTCTAATAACCCCTTGGGACACAAGAATTTCAAACTTCACTCTGCTCTTCAACACTGAATTCCCTTGTTTCCAAACTTAAGTAGTATAATTTAAACATTTTTTTTCCATTTATTTTTATTACTTGGAGGCTAATTACTTTAAAATATTGTAGCGGTTTTTGCCATACATTGACATGAATCAGCCATGGAGTTACATGTATTCCCCATCCCTATCCCCCCTCCCACCTCCCTTTCCACCCGATCCTTCTGGGTCTTCCCAGTGCACCAGGCACGAGCACTTGTCTCATGCATCCAACCTGGGCTGGTGATCTGTTTCACCCTTTATAATATACATGTTTCGATGCTGTTCTCTTGAAACAATCCACCCTCACCTTCTCCCTCAGAGTCCAAAAGTCTGTTCTGTACATCTGTGTCTCTTTTTCTCTTTTGCATCTAGGGTTATCATTACCATTTTTCTAAATTCCATATATATATGTTATATACTGTGTTGGTCTTTATCTTTCTGGCTTACTTCACTCTGTATAATGGGCTCCAATTTCATCCATATCATTAGAACTGATTCAAATGAATTCTTTTTAATGGCTGAGTAATATTCCATGGTGCATATGTACCACAGTTTCCTTATCCATTCATCTGCTGATGGACATCTAGGTTGCTTCCATGTCCTGGCTATTATAAACAGTGCTGCAATGAACACTGGGGTGCACGTGTCTCTTTCAGATCTGGTTTCCTCAGTGTATATGCCCAGGAGTGGGATTGCTGGGTCACATGGCAGTTCTATTTCCAGTTTTTAAAGGAATCTCCACTCCATAGCGGCTGTACTAGTTTGCATTTCCAACGGTGTAAGAGGATTCCCTTTTCTCCACACCCTCTCCAGCATTTATTACTGGTAGACTTTTGGATAGCAGCCATCCTGACTGGCGTGTAATGGTACCTCATTGTGGTTTTGATTTGCATTTCTCTGATAATGAGTGATGATGAGCATCTTTTCATGTGTTTGTTAGCCATCTGTATGTCTTCTTTGGAGAAATGTCTGTTTAGTTCTTTGGCCCATTTTTTTGATTGGGTCATTTATTTTTCTGAAATTGAGCTACAGGAGTTGCTTGTATATTTTTGAGATTAACCCTTTGTCTGTTGCTTCATTTGCTATTATTTTCTCCCAATCTGACGGCTGTCTTTTCATCTTGCTTATAGTTTCTTCTGTTGTGCAAAAGCTTTTAATTTTAATTAGGCCCCATTTGTTTATTTTTACTTTTATTTCCAATATTCTGGGAAGTGGGTCATAGAGGATCCTGCTGTGATTTATGTCAGAGAGTGTTTTGCCTATGTTCTCCTCTAGGAGTTTTATAGTTTCTGGTCTTACATTTAGATCTTTAATCCATTTTGAGTTTATTTTTGTGTATGGTGTTAGAAAGTGTTCTAGTTTCATTCTTTTACAAGTGGTTGACCAGTTTTCCCAGCACCACTTGTTAAAGAGGTTGTCTTTTTTCCATTATATTCTTGCCTCCTTTGTCGAAGATAAGGTGTCCATAGGTTTGTGGATTTATCTCTGGGCTTTCTGTTCTGTTCCATTGATCTGTATTTCTGTCTTTATGCCAGTACCATATTGTCTTGATGACTGTGGCTTTGTAGTAGAGTCTGAAGTCAGGCAGGTTTATTCCTCCAGTTCCATTCTTCTTTCTCAAGATTACTTTGGCTATTCGAGGTTTTTTGTATTTCCATACAAATTGTGAAATTATTTGTTCTAGTTCTGTGAAAAATACCGTTGGTAGCTTGATAGGGATTGCATTGAATCTATAGATTGCTTTGGGTATATAGTCATTTTGGCAATATTGATTCTTCCAACCATGAACACGGTATCCATCTATTTGTGTCCTCTTTGATTTCTTTCATCAGTGTTTTATAGTTTTCTATGTATAGGTCTTTTGTTTATTGAAGTAGATATACTTCTAAGTATTTATTCTTTTTGTTGCAATGGTGAATCGTATTGTTTCCTTAATTTCTCTTACTGTTTTCTCATTGTTAGTGTATAGGAATGCAAGGGATTTCTGTGTGTTAATTTTATATCCTGCAACTTTACTATATTCATTGATTAGCTCTAGTAATTTTCTGGAAGAGTCTTTAGGGTTTTCTATGTAGAGCATCATGTCATCTGCAAACAGCGAGAGTTTCACTTCTTCTTTTCCTATCTGGATTTCTTTTACTTCTTTTTCTGCTCTGATTGCTGTGGCCAAAACTTACAAAACTATGTTGCATAGTAGTGGTGAGAGTGAGCACCCTTGTCTTGTACCTGATTTTAGGGGAAATGCTTTCAATTTTCACCATTGAGGGTAATGCTTGCTGTGGGCTTGTCATATGTAGCTTTTATTATGTTGAGGTATGTTCCTTCTATTCCTACTTTCTGGAGAGTTTTTATCATAAATGGATGTTGAATGTTGTCAAAGGCTTTTTCTGCATCTATTGAGATAATCATATGGTTTTTGTCTTTCAATTTGTTAATGTGGTGTATTACATTGATTGACTTGCGGATATTGAAGAATCCTTGCATCCCTGGGATAAAGCCCACTTAGTCATGATGTATGATTTTTTTAATATGTTGTTGGATTCTGTTTGCTATAATTTTGTTAAGGATTTCTGCATCTATGTTCATCAGTAATATTGGCCTGTAGTTTTCTTTTCTTGTGACATCTTTGTCTGGTTTTGGAATTAGGATGATGGTGGCCTCATACAATGAGTTTGGAAGTTTACCTTCATCTGCAATTTTCTGGAAGAGTTTGAGTAAGATAGGTGTTAGCTCTTCTCTAAATTTTTGGTAGAATTCAGCTGTGAAGCCATCTGGTCCTGTGCTTTTGTTTGCTGGAAGATTTCTGATTACAGTTTCAATTTCCTTGCTTGTGATGGGCCTGCTAAGATCTTCTATTTCTTTCTGGTTCAGTTTTGGAAAGTCATACTTTTCTAAGAATTTGTCCATTTCTTCCAAGTTGTCTATTTTATTGGCATAGAGCTGCTGGTAGTAGTCTCTTATGATCCTTTGTATTTCAGTGTTGTCTGTTGTGATCTTTCCATTTTCATTTCTAATTTTGTTAATTTGGTTCTTCTCCCTTTGTTTCTTAGTGAGTCTTGCTAATGGTTTGTCAATTTTGTTTATTTTTTCAAAAAATCAGCTTTTAGATTTGTTGATTTTTGCTATGGTCTCTTTAGTTTCTTTTGCATTTATTTCTGCCCCAATTTTTAAGATTTCTTTCCTTCTACTAACCCTGGGGTTCTTCATTTCTTCCTTCTCTAGTTGCTTTAGGTGTAGAGCTAGGTTTTTTATTTGACTTTATTTGACTTTTATTTGACTTTATTTATTTGACTTTTTTCTTGTTTCTTGAGGTAAGCCTGTAATGCTATGAACCTTCCCCTTAGCACTGCTTTTACAGTGTCCCATAGGTTTGGGGTTGTTGTGTTTTCATTTTCATTCGTTTCTATGCACATTTTGATTTCTTCTGTGATTTGTTGGTTATTCAGAAGCGTGTTATTTAGCCTCCATATGTTTGAATTTTTAATAATTTTTTTCCTGTAATTGAGATCTAATCTTACTGCACTGTGGTCAGGTTCGCTTGTTCAGTCGTGCTGCAGGGAGGGAGGGGTGCTGCAGACAAATGTCACTGGCCTGTGTGGGGAGCACTCGCAGTGTTCCGGCCACATTGGGTTTGCACCTGCTCACGGGTGTGCGCTTTCACGCTACACTGCTCAGGCTCCCAGCTGCTCTATATGGAGCGGGCCCTGCATTACTGCGGTTCCAGTTTTTACGTATTCCACAAAGACACAGACTCGGTTGGGCCTGCGTTTTGTGCCTTCCCCGCTCAAGCAGCTCAGGCAGCCAGGAGCTTGACAGGCACACTCTCCCCCGGTGCAGTGCGCCTTGTCCCCTCCACGGTCCCAGCCTCAGTTTCCGCATGCGCCAGTCAGGTGTGTGCACCTTGTGTCTGTTCTCAGGAGCTGGCCTCTAGCCGCGACCCTCCTGGCCGATGTCGACCATCCAGAATCTCAGGAAGTCTTTGGTTACAGACTGGGAGCCTGTTTGCCATTTGGTAGGGGGTGCCATCTCTGGGGCCGAGTTTGCCCCTTTCCCCTCCCCCCTGCCTCCTGCCTCCAGTGGGGGATGAGCCAGTCTGCAGCTGGCTAGCTCTTCTCTGGAATTGCTCAGTCCTTCCTTTGTTCTGCGAACGGCCCCGCAGTGTGTTCAGGCCGGTTAATTTTCTCTCTCTCTCTTGTTATCCCACAGTTTAAGTTGCTATCTCACATTAGCTCCCTCCAATTGCCCTCATGGCATTCGGGCCCGGTCCTTACCCTAAGCAATGCCATCCGCTCCTCTCCGTTCTGCCCCCACTTGCTGGTGGCGGATGTGGGTGTCTGGGGTACTTTTCTGCTGGGAGTTGCTTTTAGGCATGTAATCTGTGGGTTTTATTTATTTTTCCTCCCAGTTAGGTTGCCCTCCGAGATTCGAAAACTTCCCCCAGACCCGTCAGTGAGAGGGTTTCCTGGTGTTTGGAAACTTCCTCTATTATGACTCCCTTCCTGGGATGGGTCTCCATCCCTAGCTCTTTTGTCTCTCTTTTTATCTTTTATATTTTGTCCTACCTCCTTTTGAAGATGATGGGCTGCTTTTCTGGGCACCTGATGTCTCCTTCTAGCATGGAGCGGGCCTTGTTGTTGTTTTGTGAAGTTGTTTTGTAAAGTTTGCTCAGCGTTCAAATATTCTTTTGATGAATTTGTAGGGGAGAAAGTGGTCTCCTGGTCCTATTCCTCTGTCATTTAGCTCCTCCTCAATTTAAACATTTTAATTACATTTAATCAAGTCTGGGGCTTCCCTTGTGGTTTAGCTGGTAAAGAATCTATCTGCAATGCAGGAGGCCTGGGTTCAATCCCTGGGTTGGGAAGATCCCCTGGAGAAGGGAAAGGCTACCCTCTCCAGTTTTCTGGCCTAGAGAATTCTATGGACTATATAGTTCATGGGGTCACAAAATGTTGGCCACAACTGAACTACTTTCACTTTTCAATCAAGTTTGACTGTGTAGTTAGATTTTAAGAAGAAACTCTTGAGTTAATGTATGTTATTCTCTGGAGAATTACAAAGTTTAATCATTGTTCCTTGCACCCTCCAACAGGGGGCTGAGACAGCCATTGCTTCAGGCAGAGGCCAGCACCCCACTGAGGATGCAAATCTGTGTTCATCCTTTGACTTCCAAAATAGGCAAGAGCCATATTTTATTGATAGAACAAAAGAGACTTGTGTGCCCCAAAATCAGACTGTAGACTAAGAAAAGAGAGTTCATTTGGCAAGTCACAAACTTAAAAGATGCCAGGTAAGACATCAGAGTGGTTTTATACATATATCTCATTAAGGATGAGACTGTAATTAAAAATTAAAAGGAATGTGGTCTGCCATTCCCTAGGGGCTCAACAGAAAAGGTCTCTGTGGCAGGGGTGAGGAGTAAGCTAGGTGATAGGAATTCCAGATAAGATGAGCAAGAATGCAAATTAGAAGCAGCATGGGTCCCACTTCTTTTGTAGGATAGTACCTACTCCTAGGGAGTCATATTTAGTAAATTGAGCCACATGTGTTTGGACAATAAAGGGCTTCTCTAGAAGCACTACAAGTTCCCTTTAGCTTGTGTTCCATGTTGGAGAGGTTCAGATGTTCTCATGGGTTCCTATAAGGGAGATGAGGTGCTGAGAGGGGCCATAGGCCAGAGAATGCCTGAGTTCAGAATAAGAAAGGTCAGAGTATAGGGACCTCACTCCAGAGGAGACTGTGGCAGGGACCAGTGTTACCCACGCTTGCCCCAGACAAGCGGGAATAGCCCCATCCGCAGAAGATGCAGCAGAGGTAGACTGAGACCCAGACCAGGGCAAAGTTCCCTGGCAAAAGCCCACAAGGATCAGAGAGAACAGCCAAATAAACTGAGCTCTCTCCCCAACTCCACAGGCATAGGGAAGGAGTGAGGAACAGTAAGGAGGATGGTGGTTGACTCTTGCTATTGTGGCGGACAAGCACTTGGGCTCTCTGGGTGTGACAGCATTTAGGCTGCTGGTTGTTCCTCTTACAGGGCATTTTCATAAGTTCCTTGGATGCCTCTCCTCTTCCATGCTGGGGATCTCACCTACCCTGTCATAGATGACACTCTCAGGACAGCCACCTATATCTTTCTCTTTGGTTGTTGTGTTGGCTGGTCTGTTTCCATAGGCTCTCTTTGTTGGCAACCTATTGCCTATCCAGATGCCCTTCTTGTCAAAGTTCTTTTAGGACCCTACTTCTAGTCAATTAAAAGCATGTTCATTTAGCTCATCATTGCGTTTGCAGTTTCTTCCCAATTAGAAGCCAACACCTGAATGCTGCAGGCTGCTTCTACAGCATCTCATCCCTTCATTTTTTCAGGTGTAAACCAGACACTTGTCAGTACATCCCCAAGCTGCAGGGAACACACATCCAGCTCTCAGAATGGTCTCAGTGAAGCCTCTGTCACCATGTTGAGGTGAGAGGCAGGCACCCCTCAGACTGGAAGGGCCTTATGCAGCACAGCTCTCTCCAAAGCCATTCCCTTCCCCTTTACCTCCAAATCCTAACCTTAAGTCTTCAGTTTGGGTGAGAGAGGGTAAATAATCTCAAATGAGTTTTCAGAACCTTCTTTAAAAATTCTACAAATGAAAAAAGTATATGCCTAAGAAGTTTCATTACACTGTCCAAGTGCTAGAGAGATTGTGAAGGTTCTTTTATTTGTTAATATAAATGTATTTTCTCCATTGGTTGGATGGCATCACTGATTCAATGGACATGAACTTGGGTGAACTCCAGGAGATGGTGGGGGACAGGGAAACCTGGCATGCTGCAGTCTGTCCCTGGTGTCATGAAGAGTCAGACATGACTTGGTGACTGAACAACAACAAATTTCCCCATATGTTATTTTATTAGTTTTTTTAAAAAAATATTTACTTATTTGACTATGCTAGTTCCTGGTTATAGCATGCGGGCTCTTTAGTTGTGGCATGCAAACTCTTTAGTTGCAGCATGTAGGATCTAGTTCCCTGAACAGGGTCAAACCTGGACCCCTTGCATTGGGAGTACAGAGTCTAAGCAACTAGACCACCAGGGAAGTCCCATGAAGTTTCTGAAAATGCGTGTGGAGGGCAAACAGATGTGATTTCAGCTGTGTGTGGTGATAGTTGGGGAGTACCACAGATGAATAAGAGTTGACAGACTGGCTGTCCGCCCTTCTCTAAACTGAGATTTGTTATTGCTTTCTCATTATATAATTTTGAAAACTATTTCACATCTCTAGGCCTCAGTTCCTTTAGCTGTGAAATGTCCTATCTTCCCAGTTGACTGCTCAGAACGGCATGATATTGGGTGAGTAACAGTCTCTCCAAATACAATAATAAGCTTTTGTTCCCTCTTGCCCCTTTCCCAGATCCTGGCTGAGTGACAATCCATCACCCCAGGCTGGTGCAATGGTCACCCTGGGCCACAGGGCCACAAAATACCTGAAGGTGTCTTGGATAATCAAGGGCCCCACAGGGAGCTGGAGCAGAAGAACCCTGGGACCAAACTCTGAGTCTGCCCCTGAGCCAGTCCAAATCCAGTCTCACCTGTGTGGTCAACGACCATGTGGATCAGAAAACTGTCACCATAGACCTTGGGGAGCTCTGTTTGGGATCAAAAGCATGCCCAGTGAAGTGAGTGTGCCCACACATAGGTTCATTTTATCAATTCATATTTTTCTAGAAATTATCCATTTAATGAAGATTTAAATTTGAATAGACATTAATTAAGAACTACATTCTCTTAAGGGTTTCTCTAGTTATTATTGTTGCTTTGCTGTTTTAAATGTGAGAAGATCTTGCTGAAAGGGTAAGTGATAGATTAGGTGACACTTCCAGCCCTGAGAGCCACAGGATCCCATTAACCAGTTTGTAGCTATTCTCTTTGGGTGAAAAGCAAAAGCAATTTGGTGGCTCAGCTGGTGACAAATGGTGTATTGAGGGAGTATCTTCACCCTCTGCATCCTCAACTACAATTCGGAAATGAGAGAAATAGGATGGATATTTTAGAGGGATTGTTTTTCACTTTTAGAGATTAAATAAAACACTATATATCTGGATCACAGGACAGATATAGCAATTCCCATTGATATCAAAAAGTAAAGTAAAGTCGCTCAGTCATGTCCGACTCTTTGCGACCCCATGGACTGTAGCCTACCAGGCTCCTCTGTCCATGGGATTTTCCAGGCAAGAGTACTGGGTTGGGTTGCCATTTTCTTCTCCAGGGGATCTTCCCGACCCAGGGATTGAACTCAGGTCTCCAGCATTGCAGACAGACGCTTTACTGTCTGAGCCACCAGGAAGCCTCATTGATATCAAGGGTAGTCTTATTCTTACATATGCCCATAACCAAAAGGAAGTCAATAAGGATGGTTAATAAGAAATGGGGCATGAAGAGAGATGAATGACACAGGCAAACAAAATGCTTCATCAGGCTGGCAGGAGAATTCCATGCCGTGGGTGGTTAAGTCCTACCATGAAGATGAAGATGAGAAGGCCTTTGGAATCCATACCAGCAGCATCTGCTCACCTGCCCCAACTCAGTGCTCCCCAAGTAGTCTAGTGGTACCTCGGCTTCCTGTGTGGCCTCTCTTTGGGAAGAGGATGACTTGGTCAGGCTAACAGGAATAGCCATCCAAGTTGGCAGGTATACTTCCCACTGTAAATTAATAAACATCCTTGTTTTGTTTTCCAGGGTCATTTCACATCTATTATCAAGATTTTGCACCCCCAAGGCAAAAGGGTGAAATGGAGATTCTGGGTTTTGGCTCAGGACCTACATGTCAGACTCTGAACCTTGGTGAACATGTTGAAGTACAGTTGTTCCTCGAATCGTATGGGTTTGAACTGCTACGTCCATACATACATGGTGATTTCCTTCAATAAATGTGTACAACAGTACACATGATCTGTGGTTGTTTGAACCGGTGGATGTGGAACTGTGAATAAAGAGGGGTGACTATAAAGCTATATGGTGTATTTTTGACTGTTCAGGGAGTGGGAGCCCCCTGTGTTGCTCAAGAGTCAACTGTAATGACAAATTGAAGGGTTTTGTTATTCATTCATTCCTTAACTCAATCTATTAGAAACAAAGACACATTGAGAAACAACTTGGAAAACACATTCACAGACTTTCTTTGCCATGTACATTCCCATTTGAATTTCCTGAAGACTTCATGTAGGCTCAGGGTTTCAGTTCTCAAGCCTGATAAAACATCTAATGAGTATTTTAAAATATAAGTGGTGCCCAGTTTCAGGATATAGTCCAAGCATCTGTTCATAAAAGTTCTCTAGTTGATCTAATGAACATTCTGGGTTGTGAGCAATACATGGGGAGTGTCCATTTGGATAAAAAAATCAGGCCAAAATTTTTGCTTTGCCTGAACTATACAGACTTATGTAGACCCATTAGGGGTTATTTCAGTAAAGATCCTGAAGCCTTAAATCAACAAAATAGAAAGTGGAAATAAGCATAAGTTCGTTAGCTGGTTTAGATGATAAAGTTCTTGTTGGCATATATGTGGCTTTATCTATCTGAAGCACAGTTCTTATCATGTCACTTCACTGTTCAAAAATTTTAATAGATAATTTTTTTAGTTAGTGTTGTAAAAAAACTAAAGATACAGAAAAGGAGACAGACCACAGAAGTTAGCTACTGTTAAATTCTTAACCTACTAACTGTTGGAATATTTCAAGCCCACATAAACATATTTATATATATTTACAATATAGGTTAATACCATGCATATTTCATAACTAATTTAATATTTCATGGGAAACTTTCCATTCAAATACATAAAGATATAATTAACTCTTCTTAGTACACAAATGGTATTCCATCATATGGAGAAAATATACTTTATTTTACCAGTATATAGTGGTCAAGAGTTTCAGAATCCAGCTCCAAGATTCCAATTCCAGCTCTGCCATCTATTAGTTATGTGACTTGAATAAATTCATTGATTTACCAGTGTAGCCACTTCCTGGGAATAATAATGGTATTTGCATTACAGGATGACAATTTATATTTTGAGGCCTCAATACATACTGTCTACAGCCCAGAATAACTAACTGTACCCTGTCACACTAGCTTTGGAGAAAAGTAGCACATGGAGGAGGGAGGAGGCCACCAGAAAGAGTTTGCAGCTTTATATAGGGAGGTCAGTGTAGGTCTTACTGAGAAGTTCACTTCTATAAGAAGACTTGAAGGAGGTCAGGGAATGAGACATGGATACCTAGAAGGAGAGAATTCTAGAGAGGAAGGAGTATGCATGGAGTATTGAAGGACTGGCAGGAAGCCCAGTGTCCTATAGTGGATTAAGGAAGGAGGGGTATATGGGAGAGTAGGCCTGCTGATACAGAATCTTCTAGATAAAGTGGAAATTTTGAGTTAACATGTGACAGGGTAGTTTTGAGCAACAAAGAATGTGATGCAACTTAAGTTTTGAAAAGATTCATCTGGGTGATATTATGAAAATAGACATTAAAGGATTATGGATAAAAGTGGTAGACTCTGAGGCAACTGTAATAATCCAAGTGAGAAATGATGATGAAATTGGACCAGGGAGGTGGTAAGAGGCATTTTGTTATAAACATATTTTTTCATATAGATATACAAAAATAAGTATTCAACTTTATATAGAATGTTGAACTATCAGTATTTTCTAATAGAGAGTGAAAAAGAAATGAAAATGAAAAAAATGAAAGAAGTCAAGGATGACACCCAAGTGTTATGGTCAGAAAAAAGGGAAGGATTGAGGTGACCTTTGGAGGGATAGGAAACTGTATAGGAAGCATGTTTGGGGAGTCTGAGTTTAAACATGTCAAGATGGAGATGCCTGTTATACATGCCAGTGAAAATGTCAAGTAAACAGTTGGATATTCACACTGTGGAGTTCAGGGGACAGGTCACATCTCTAAGTCCTTTTTAGCACATAAAGTCATATAGTCACAAGATTACTGCATGGCCAGAGCATCAAACAGAAATGAGTGTAGACAGTGAAGCGAGGTGGTCTGGGTGGTCTGGGTATGAACCTTGATTATTCCAAAATTTAGAGGTTGGAAAGATACTGATAAAGGAAACTACAGAGCAAACACCCAGTAGGTAGGAAAGAGCAAAGTGAAAATAATGTTTCCAGGAAATATATATCTACTGTGGCTGAGAACTTATGGGAAATGAGGATTGAGAATTGACTACTAAATTTAGCAGTGTGGAGTTCCCTGGTGACTGGGAAAAAAGCAGACTTGGTGGAGACGTAGGGACAATGCATAACAAGAAAGAATTCAAGAGAGAAAGAAATTTCTTCAAGTAAGGTTAATATGCTCATGAAAACATGTTCGCATGAATCATTTGAGAAATGCAATTCAGAACCACAACGAGATACCACTTCATCAGCACTAGGATGAATACAATCTAAAAATAACAAGAGTTGGAGATAATGTGGAGAAATTCTCACACATTGCTGGTGGAACTGCAAAAATGGTGGTGGAAGATGGGAATGAAAGAAGTGGAGGAGAACGGAGTACAGGAAGATTTATGAAGGATAGCACAGTGGAAGCTGGTAACTGATTGGGTGTCCAGAATGACTGAGAAAGGAATCAAAATGAGTGGAATTATTATCTCCTGTGATCATGCCTATATAACTTACACTCATGAGAACTTCTGTAGAGTACTTAATATCTCTGGATTTTAATTTTTCATTTGTACATTGAGGATTTCAGCATCACATAATTCTTGAATGAAATTATGAATAATAATGGAAAGGGAAGCTGACTTGAGAATAGGGATGCTGAAATCCACAACACACCTTGTTTAAGAGGAAGGAACTCCCATAAGACCTAAGACGAAGCATCTCTGCTTCAAATACCGCCTCTGAACCAGAGCACAGGACCTGTCATTGCATGTCTCCCATCCACATCTCCCACTCTATTGTGCTCTTAAGGAATAATTCCCCTTTCACCCACCAACTGCTCCATTCATCATCAGGATGAACTCATTCAAGCTGAGGCACTTGAGTCAGAACCAGGAACCTTGGAAGAGGAACAAATGGAACATACTCTTTGCTGAATACTCTAGGATTCCAAGAACTTCATTGACCATGTGGCAAAGGAAAAGATGTGAATGCTGGAGTTACCTAGCCTTGAATTTAACAATTTGCTCTGCCACCAACTATTTTGGGATATTAGTTGCTTGTCCTACAAAATAGGAATAGTAATTGCAACCCCATGGACTGTAGCCTACCAGGCTCCTCCGTCCATGGGATTTTCCAGGCAAGAATACTGGAGTGGGTTGCCATTTCCTTCTCCAGGGGATCTTCCTGACCCAGGGATTGAACCCGGATCTCCCGCATTATAGGCAGACGCTTTACCATCTGAGCCACCAGGGAAGTCCAGGAATAGTAATATCTACTCTAAAAGAGTCATGTCAGTTCAGTTCAGTTCAGTTCAGTCGTTCAGTCATGTCCGACTCTTTGCGACCCCTTGAATCGCAGCACACCAGGCCTCCTTGTCCATAACCAACTCCCGGAGTCCACCCAAGTCCATGGCCATCGAGTCAGTGATGCCATCCAGCCATCTCATCCTCTGTCATCCCCTTCTCCTTCTACCCCCAATCCTTCCCAGCATTAGGGTCTTTTCCAATGAGTCATGTCAATGTATGGCAAAACCAATAAAATATTATAAAGTAAGTAGCCTCAAAAAAATAAATAAATAAATAAAAAATAAAAGAGTTCTTATAAGAATAAGAAGAAATAATACTTATAAAATTCATGGAACAAAAGCTAGTTCAACATAGGCTTGGAATGTTGAGTTCCCTTCTTTTTTTCTTTTTTGTCTTATGCTTTGGGAATCAAGGTGGGTGGGAGGGGGTCAGTGGGTGGTCACATGTCACACTGCCTCTGGACTGATAGCACTGATATCAGCCATGACCGGTCACCTAGGATTCCAGTGAAAGAGGTCATCTTCTTCCCTCTCAGCCTTCTCTGTCCAGCCTGACAATAAACCGGCTAGAAATGGCTTTATTAAGGAAACTCTGCTTCTCCCTTATCCAGCAGGATCTTAGCATTGCTTCTTATTGCTCAAGATTTTAGTTCAGAACTTTTCTTTCTGAGGTCAGAACTGAAAAAGCTGAGATTGCTGAACTGGGTGGGAAACCAAGAGATTCAAGAATGCAGGCCAACAGACAAAAGGACACAGATCATAGTACCAGAGTGAGTTCATCTCCAACTCAAGAGCTGGGACTGAAGGCTGGAGACAGAGGCTGAGGAGAGGAAGATCCCCAGGAAGAGGAGAAGATCCCACACAATCAGTGCAGGTGACATCAGGTCCTCAAGCAATGTGAGGGTGGAGGTAGGATGGGGAATCAGGCAAGATTGTTGGGGCTCATCACGTCCATCTTTGCTTCCTTGTGGACTTACTACCAGAAACACCTTCGGTAGATGCTGTGCTTTGAGATCAATCTGCTGAGTTCTTGTTGGAGTTGAGAGGAAGAATAGCTCAGACAATTCACAAAGAGAGGTGCTTGTCTCTTTGGCACTGGCCTCCTAAAGCCATGACACCCTCCCGAGGAAGCTCCAGGTGATGCAGGCAGGGAAAACTGATGACCAACCCAATCAAACTATGGCAGCCAAATTGGTTATGTCACCTGTGTCCAAAAAAGTTAGATGTGGGAGAGACCATTTCCAAATCTTTGGGTACATGTAGACCATATGAGCTGGAAAGGGGTCTAGGATTGGGTGGAATGCTAGAATTCCAACAGGCAGGGACAAGAGTAAGGGGCAGGGAGGGAGCAATCATTTCAGGCAGAAGCATGTGAGTGAGCAAACAGTAGCCTGACTAGGATCTGAGGCCAGCAGGTTGTGGGAGATGAGGGTCAGTAGGAGAGGCAGGAGAGGGCTGGTTCACACCTTCCCACAAGCTTTACTTCTCACAGCAGCTTCATTAGAGTGTGTGTGTGTTGGGGGGGTAGCACACTTCAGTTCCATTCTAATGACCCCCACCCCAGACAGGAATGCCCTGAAAATGCTTTCCTAAGAATACAAATCTCAACATGGGTCCTTCTGAGACACAGAAGGTTTTGAAGGGCCAGAAACAATACAAATTCCTCTACCCACTCCACAGGAGGTGGATTTGAGGTCCACGAGCTGAAGCTGAGGTTAGTTAGTACTAGTGATCAGGAACAAGGGCTGGACCACTGTATAATGTACACAGGCTATCCTCCCCAGCACACATACCAACAAATAGACATACACACAAACACACTGCCTGACATACAACTTTTGCCCGACATAAGGGGCAAAGGAAACCTCAAGCCAGTTCTTTATGAGCTCCCACCTACCCATGCTGCCTCCACAGACGCCCAACTCAGCACCCAGCACCAAAGCCTAACCTTGTCCTCTGTAGTCTGGTCAACATCTTTACACTGTCTCCACACCTGGGCTTGAATGCTCAGAAAGATACACATCAGTCACACAGCAGAGGCTGTGGGGATTATGATGTGCAGGAAGGTCCTCTTTGGGAAGTTTCAGGAAAAGAGGGGCTAGGTGCTGGGTCGATGATGGAAGAGCTCTCGTCCTGCAGGGTGAGGATCTTGAGTGGGAAGACAGCTGGGGAAGTTGACAGAGGTTGTGAGAAGGCCACATGTGCGCAGGCACTTGAAGGCGGGAGGGTCACAGGGGCAGCTGGAGCTGGACCAGAGCTGGGAGAGGCAGGTGTCTGCAGGAATCAAGCTCTGAGTGGAGGTGTCCTAGTAGTTCTGATTCTTCTGATTTCTCCAATTAAGTTATCTTCATGGTCTCCCTTTCTGGCTTGTAGACCTCACTGTAGACAGTACTAGTCTCCTTTTCTTCTAAATGTTGTTTACCAACACCCTAGGAATTGAAGTCAGAGGGTTTCTTTTTCTTTTCTTTTTTTTGAAGTCAGAGAGTTTCTAAAAAAGCTGAAAGAGGCCCTAGAGTGACCAGAAGGAAGCAATGCTGCTGACAAGAAATGCATGTGAGTTTACCCAAAGTGGCCAGCACTACACTGGCCCCAAGTTTTAAATTTTCTTAGTAAATACCACTGATCACCTGGAGAGAGTCAAAGAGATAGCAAGGCCAGGAACAGCAGGTGACTGGGTTGACAGACCCAGGAGATAGAACCATGAGATCCCAGACTGGGCTCAGCTCCCATTCTCACCTTGTGTGTGACCTCTCCAGACCCCTGCCGGCTCAGCTCTGCATACTGGATGCCACCATCATTGTCCCCAGGGTCACCCTGAAATTCTACACCTGCATCATACACAGAGTGGAGCTTGAACCTCGCCTTGAAAACATATACCTTCCCCCATGGCAATGAACTCAAGGCCAAGCCCACACCTGCCTTCCCCTTCTGCATTGATATTCCTTGAGCAGCAAAATACAGGAGGAAGGCAACCAGGGGTTCAGTGGAGGAAGGGTGGGACCTGGGGCAAGAAGCAGAAATGCAACCTACCTCTTCCAGTCTTCATCTTCCTCTTCTTCTTATAGGTCTTCCAAAGGAACAGTCCAATTATGAGGATCAACAGCATAATCACAACAGCCCCTATGATGCCTGGCAGGGTCTTAGCACTGCTGTTTCTAGGTGAATCTGTTTTCCTCACACAGATAGAATAAAGAAAATTATGGCAAACAGAACTTGAGACATCCATTGTCGAGGAAAGATACAAAAGAGCAAGTGGAGAGGTCTAGAAGCTAAAGAGGAGGTGGCAAGGCAGTATCGTTCACTCAAGGTCCTGAGCTTCTGCTTGATGCCAGGGACACTGAGATAAACAATACAGGTCACCCTGGGGAAGACGGAGAAAATATCAAAGTCTTCCAGCCAGAGAGACGGCAGTGCAGTAGAAGTTAACACTTTGTACACTGATCTTCATGGAGGGCCTCCCAGAGGAGGTGATGCATAAACTTCACCTCTGAGGGAGGAGTAGGAGTTTACCGGATATTCAGGCCGGGCACAGCTTTCCAGGAAGGAGGAGACACTGCTACGTCAAATCTGCAGCCCTGGGGGTTGCAATCATTCCCGATCAGCAGGCAGGAGAGGGAAAGGGCAGGGACAAGCAGGATGAGGATGATCAGAGAGAAGAGAGGCTCTTTCCAGAGGGTCCTGAGGGTCATGCTGAGTGTTGAACTTTATCTGAGACTCTAGAATGGGACCAAGGGAAAGGTATCATGAGATTTTAAGTGATGCTGACATATCAGCTACCACCAGCAGCTCATGGGGGATGGGTTAGAGGGGCTAGATTGCACACAGGATACCAGTTCATTTATTCACTCAGTGAAATACTGAGTGTGAATAGTGCCAGAAACTTTGTTTGGTATAAGAATTCAAAGAACAAGACATGTCCTCTGTCCTCAAGGTGTTCCAGGCTATGGAGAAGACAAACCCATCAATTGCACTGCTACTCAGTGTGGGGTGGCCATGGACTGCTCCTTAAAGGGGATGATGCCGGAGGCAGGGCAGTTACAGCAGCTGCAGTGCTTGTGCAACATGAGATTGAGCCACCCTTTGTTCAAACTTGACTCATAACAGAACTATAACCAAGTGCGGACATTGGTTACATGCCCATGACCTGAGGGAAATCCTTCAATAGGAATAAGCAAGGAACTCTTGATTTGGGAGGTTTGGTGGTAGAGGAAACAGCATTTCCAGAGGCTCAGAAGCTTGCAACTTTAGGACACATTCAGGGAAGCCAAGCAAACAATTTAGTGTGAAATGTGTGAGGTAAGGAACATGGGCAGAGGAGCTTCAGAGCCCTGAATCCTGCAGGGAATCCCTGGGTCAGACTCCTACAGATGATACAGACCAATCACAAAATCCAATTGCTTTTCAAAAGACTACAGTGGATGACACACTATGGATAATGGATGAAGTAGGAGAAGTGCTAGAAAGTTATTGCTCTGGACGAGATCTGACACTGCCCTGTAGCAGCTGGGAGGGAAGGAGCTCCCCAGAGGGCAACAACAGGTAGGCAGGTGCAGGCAGCAGGGAGCATGGGTCAGGGGAGGGGTGAGCCCTCAGGGAAATACATTTCTAGGAAATGCTTTTGCTGCTGCAGCCCCAGTTCTCTTTGCCTCCCCCACACCACACCTGCTCTGCCTCCAGGGCCAGCTGGGACTGAGATTTGCTCACCTGGAGGTGAACCGACTTGATTTGCATAAAAAACAAATTCCTTTTTTCTTGGGGAAAAAAAGGGGGTGGAGAGGCAGGCATGGACTTGAGAGAGAGTTAATGCAGACATAAGCTGACTATACCTCCCAGGCTCCTAAAAGGGGTGACCTGGTAGGAAGGAGGTGCTCATCACATGATGGGGAGAAAAGCCCAGAGCCCCTAGTTCTCAGAGTGCCCGTCCCCTCTGGCAGGTGCACTCACCAGAGACACAGACTTTCCCGAGGTCTAAGGTGGCAGTTTTCTGGTCCACCTGGTTGCTGACCACACAGGTCAAGCTGGCAGCGGGCTGGCTCAGAGGCAGGTTCAGAGTCAGGTGCCAGGAGTTGGAGGGTAGTTCTGATGTCACTCTCTGCTCCAGCTCCCTGGGAAGGCCCTTGATCTCCCAGGTCACCTTCAGGTCCTCTGTAGCCCCTGGGGCTCTGCACTCCAGAGTGACATTGCACCAGCCTGGTGTGATGGATGCTGACTTGACTTCGATCTCAGGAAGGGGTACAGTTCCTGAGAGAGGAGGGACAATAGAATGGAGCTCACATGATTGGAGAACATTCCAGTCTGTACATTCTCATCCATCATCTCACTGAAACCCTGGCATTCTCCCTTTAATGACAGTGAACGCATTATATAGATAAACAGAATTTGCCCGGTACTTAATACATAGCAAATGACAATAAAGAGGGGAGCCACTGAATTAAGCCATATGTGATTTCACTAGATTGTGTGCATGTTGAGGAAGTGTTAAACATCTCCAACAAGAAAATAAAGCCTGATCCCACCTTCCCAAGACCAATTATTTCTAAGAAAATGGGGCTCCTTCTAGATGTGGAGGAAGTCTCAGACAGAAGAGCTAATCACAGATCAGGAACTTGGCCTCTTCTTCTGCTCAGATAATGCCTGAGATTTTATAGCCTGTAGAGAAGACACCTGGTCAGAGTTGGGAGCCCAGAGAAAGGTTCTGTGCTCCCAATAGTGGAGACATGTGTGGGAGATGCAGGGGCAGTGTCAACAATTGGCACTTGCTATCTCCCTCTACAAGGGTCAAATCATGTGCTGCTGTAGCTGCTGACCTTCACACCCCACTGAAGGAGTTCAGGGTGGAAAGAAGACATGAGGCATTCTTTGCCGGTGTGGGAGAGTGGGACTGGCAGGAAAGGTCTTCAGATAGCTAGATATTTTCAGGAGCCTATTTTATGAGCTCAATTCTGGTACCTCATTGTATCTAGAAAAGCACTAAAATCCTTCATGGTGATGACTGTTCCTGGTGACTAGAAAAAGCTTCTGGAGACTAGTAGAAAACTTCTGGGAAAATGTTCTTATTGCTTGTATTCCTCCTTCACCAAAGTCACATATACACTGACATTTCCCTCTCATTGGAGTAGTTTCTCAGAGCTATCTGGGGTACTGTCTCCTAGGCTGCCATCCTCATTTTGCTCCAAATAAAAACTTAATTCATAACTCAAACGTCATGCATTTTTTTAAGTCAATGGTAGCAATGGAATGATAAGCAAATGAATAAGCAAATGATAAGCAAAGGAATGATAAGTCTGAGTCCGTTAGAACATGCCACTGAACTTGAGAAGTGACATACTGATAAGTTGGTCATAGAAATCACATGGGGACCTAAAGCAGAAACAGTCACTCTCTCACAGCAGATATTTTCCTATGCACGCAGGGACTTTCAGGAAAGAAAGTGTTGGCTAAGTGAGGCTCTCTGGAAGTGCTACTGTGTAACCATTCTCCTACATCTACCCAGGCATCTAGTGCTGGATTGCTGGAGCCTTTGTGAGTGAGGCTGGCCTTGGACTGGCGCTGAGTAAAAGGAGAGGAGGTACTGACTACACATGAATTTCTGGATTATGGTAGGTGAATAATGGGCCCCAAATACTTCCATGTCCAATTCTCAGAACCTATGACTATGATAGGTTACAGGACAAGGTGGAATTAAGGTAAAAGAATTAAGGTGCTAATCAGCTGACTTCAAAATAAGGAGATTGTTCTGATTACCTGGTTGGGACCAATGCAATCACAGGAGTTCTTAGAAATGGAAGAAAGAAGAAGAGGAAGGGGGTCAGGGGGATTAGAATGTGAGAAGAATTGGTCCCACTATTGCCAGCTTTGAAGGTAGGGGAACGTGGTCATAGCCAAGTGACATAAGCAACCACTAGAAGTGGAAAATACAAGTAAATGAATTTCCTTCTGGAACCTCTATAGAGGGACACATCCTGCCAACAACTTGACTTTGGCCCAGTGAGACCTATGTCTGACTTCTGACCTAGAGCCTAGTAAGATAAAAAATTTGTGCTGTGTTCAGCCTCCAAATTAAAGCAGCATTATAGCAGCAACAGATAAGCAATACACACATTAAGTAAACCTAGACATATAAAGAACAACAATTGCTATGGCAATATCATTTCCCCAAATTTCCATTCTCTTCTCCCAAAATTCTAAAGTGGTTTTATCCCTGGAGTGAATCTCAACTCCTTTCACCATTTGCAGTAAACCCACTTACCCTAATTCAAGGGAGGAAATAGCCTGAACACTGATGTCTGGAAGGGATCCTGAAAAATGGGGCCTACCTGATGCTCCTAGCTCAAAAGCAGGAGGGAAGCCATGGTGAGGAGTGTCACTCACCGTAGACAGTGAGGAGGAAAACCTGGGTAAGTTCTCTTCCTCCAGTGAAGCTAACTCGAGCCCGGTACTCCCCACTGTCCTCTCGGGTCAGGTTCTCAATCCTCAGGGATGTCACACTGGGCACATGGACCCTGTGCTGGTACTTGTCCTGGAGGCTGACCCAGGTTGGGGTGTCTGCCCCATGGCTGACTCGCAGCAGGACTCTGTAGTTTGACTCAGGGCCAAAGCCCCATGAGACCTCCTCTGGGTCAGCTTCTTGATTCTTGGTCAGATGAAAAAACACAGAACCTCCTTGAATCCCCTGCAGGGAAACATGGGCTCCAGAATCCTGAACTCCAGAACCATGTGCTCCAGAACTCTTGACTCCAGTGCTGCAGACACCTAGGGCATAGGACACAGGAAACATAAATTTTTTCCAGTAACAATAAAGGAGAAAACTACATAACCTATATTTTAAATGAAATTCATCCAATATACTCCCTTGATTCTTAAGAGGCAGCCTAGTCAAATGAATTTAAGCAATTTTAGAATTAAATCCTGGTTCTAGTGAATTGTTACCTTGAGGAGGTAACTTAAATTTTCTAATCTGGAGTTTCCCCACCTACCTCATAAATTGAATGGGATCATGGGGCTTCCCTAATAGCTCAGTCGGTAAAGAATCTACCTGCAATGCAGGAGACCTGGGTTCGATCCCTGGGTTGGAAAGATCCCCTGGAGAAGGGAAAGGCTCCCCGTTCCAGTATTCTGGTCTGGAGAATTCCATAGACTGTATAGTCCATGGGGTCACAAAGAGTCGGACACAACTGAGTGACTTTTTCACTTTTGTATATCAAAAGCACTCAGCAGATTTTCTGTCAATACCAAGTGCATAACTGTAGAATTAGCTTCTTAATTATTGTCCCCTTGTGTTCACATCCTTTTGTAATGCCCTCCCTGGTGAGTGGGCTACATCCAGTGACTGGCTTCCAAGGAATAGACTAGAGCAGACATGATGGATATCACTCAGTGATACTAGGTTATACAAGACTGTGACTTCCCTCTTGCTTACACACACATCCTCCTTTTCACTCTCTCTCTCTTGCTCACTCTGAGGAATCCAGCTGTCATGTTGTCAGTTGCCTAAGGAGAGGCCCACATGACAAGAAACTGAGGGAGCCCCTGGCCAACATCTAGAGAGGAACTGGGACCCTCAGCCCAACAGCCACAGGAACTGCCTCCCAACAGCAATCTCTTGAGAGATCTTGGAATCATAGCTTGCGCAGTGGACCATGGGCTGATGCAGCCCCAGCCCCAACTAAGACTCTAACTTCAGTCTGGGAGACCTTGAGTCAGAGGACCTAGCTGATCCAACCCTAAGCCCTGACCCAAAGAACCTGTAAGACTGAGACTATACCTGGTGGTGTTTAAGGTACTATGTTTTGTGGTGATTCCTTACACAGCAATAGATACCTAACACAAATATGAAGGCTGCTACCCTTCCTCCTCTTTCTAGGCAGTGCAGTAGTCAGGAAACTACAGGCTGTGCTGTGTAACAAAGAGTTACAATACCTCAGGGTCTTAGAACAAGGGGGGTCCATAGTCCCCACCACAGGTCCCATGAGAGAGTGAAGGAGAGGCCCTGTCATACATGGAGGAAACCCCACCTCCTTGTAGCTGCACCCATGGAACTCGCAGCATCCTCATAGGTTCCCAGCCCCACAGCAGGAGAGGAGAGAGGAGAATCACACAGGGGTTTCACTGCGACTGTCTCCAAGCAGTGTGTTCTCTGCTCATGTTTTTTGACCAGCACTTATGACAAAGCCCTGGCTAACTGCCAAGGACTAGAATATGAGGGGGAGAGCAAGTGATCATTTAATGAGCTCTACTGTCCCTACCACAGAGACAACACTTCCCAGTCAGTCCCTGCCAGGTCACAGTGGGCCTTCCTCAGACACTTTCCTGGAGAGCTTTGACCAGTGGGCACATTTGCTTCAGGGCCACCACCTCCTGAGCCCACCTTCCCTCTTCAGACATAGGCCCAAGGGACCTGATACCTTTTACCCTTTCTGGGGACGAAGTAGGACAGAACAGGATGAGGCAAAGTCCCTTATCCTGAAAAGATGATCAATCTGTTTCTTCCAGCAGGTCAGGATGCACCTACTGGTCTCAGTTCTTCTCTAGATATTGACCAGAGGCTCCCTCAGTTTCATGTCAGCCTGCCACAGTCCCAATCCTCTTTCCAATTCAATAAATTCTCACCATTTCAGACCTGTCTCCCTCCAGCTGTACTTATTCTCATTCCTGGCTCTCACTGGAAGCAGAGAATAACTCATGCCAGTGTTCACATGCCTAAGGATTTCAGATGTTTCTTTGTATTCATTTAATCAGGCATCTCCTCCAGGTCAGGCCTTAGGGGGCATCTATCCAGGCCCCTCCTGTCACAGAGGAAGGGCCCCCCAGGGCGTGAACTTGTCCTGGGTCACACAGGGCGGAGCCACTCCTGGCACCAGGGCTGGCTCCCCTCTCCCAGCCCAGTGCTTCTCCCCTGTAGGAGCTCCCATCGGCTCCCCACCCTGTCCCTGTCCTCCTGAGGAGCTCCCCTTCCAGCACCACTATCTCATCACCAGGATCTGAGCAGTTCCTAGAGGCTCATCCTCCAACTTTCCTCTCCTGAGAAAGGGGAAGCAAGTACTTAGGGGGGTTTAGCAGAGCAGGGACTTCTGGACAGCTGAGGGTTAACCACCAGCCTGTCCAGATTGCATACTTCCTGGAAAAACAGAAACCAGAGAGAAGAAGCTCAGTCCTGAGTGTGCAGGGAGAACCCACTCGGGGGGATGGTGAGCTGAGCTCTGAGGAAGGTAGAAGAAGACTTGGAAAGAGAAGGAAGGGAGTGAGAGATGTGATCTACAAAAGATCTAATCCTGAAGAAGAAAATAAAGCCAGGGAGAGTGTGGTTACAAACAACATAGAGTTTATTTAAATAATATAAAGTTTAATAGTTGCAAATCAATTTACAATTTTGTCCATTTTCCTTCTCTTTCTTTTATGTAATCTTCCAACCCCAGAGCCTATGGAGAAAATTCTAAATAACAGAACTTATTTTCAAGTTACATAAAATTGAAGAGAAAAGAAGCTCTATATTTTACTGTTACCTTATAGAGTTACATTACTGAAAAGGAGGTAAGGTTTTATAAAGTTTATTCTTAATTCAAGACATCTGTTTATAAACAGTCTATAATTCATTAAATTTCATATAGTTCCTGAAAGTTCACTTAGTGGCTGGAATACTGAAAAAATAATTTAAAAATTTTAAACTTTAATTAAAAATAAAAGCTTTCCAGCTTTCTCCAGAATTCATAATTCCTTCGGTATTAGTGTTTACTCATTAGATTTTAATTTTATCATACATAATCAGATAGTCTCCAGGAAGTCACGTATATAAGTTGGGTTTTGTCCAGTCTTTAGCTCACTTTTCACTTAACTCCCCATAGATTTCTACGTCTCTTTCCCTTCTTTCCTCCTCTAGTTCACCCACTTCAAGAACCCACATTACCAGTCTACACTTCCATTCTTAGTTTCTCCATATTCTTACAACAGGTGGTATACAGAAACCCTTAAATTTGAGAAGTTGCTGTTCCTTTTACAAAAGCAGAATTTCATTTAATTGCATTTAATATCCTGCATCTTGCCCAAGAAATCAAGACTACAATTGCTTCCTCCATCTCAGACACAGGGTTCTAGTCAACCTTCTTCTCCACAGGACAGCTGCACAGACTGTCACGATACCTCTGAGTTGAGACCAGGGAGCCTTGTTTCCCCAGCCCGTCCAAGTCAAGGAGCCAGCTTCTTAGTCTCTCCCCCTCTCTGCAGGCAGCTCCCGGCTCACCCAGCTTCACATTTCTGCTGCAGAGACAGACTTATCTTCCTAGAAATGTTTTCCTTAATGTAGTGAAGGCTGCCTGAGCTCAGGTGTCTCAGACTCACCACAACAAGAAGATCATTTTGTTCTTCTTTTCACCCAAGGTCTCTAAACCGAAGGCTCTGCATTTGCTAAATAATTGCAGAGCTGTTTTGTCTTTTTGTTCACCAAGGACATAAGACATGGAAAGGGCACCCTGCCTCCCTGCTCCACCCAGAGGCCCTCCCTCCCAGGAGCCCAGATCACTCACTGAGGAGGAAGCTGGTGAATCCCAGGAGCCTGGAGGGCCCGCAGAGGTGGGGGTCTTCTGAGCAGGGCCCCATCACAGGCTGCCTGCTCAGCCTGTGAGGCTACAGAAGAAACATCTAGGAGGAGCAGAAAGAGAGGAAGGAGTGTCACTCAAAGGGCGATTATGCTATTCTCCACCCTTAGGGAGGGGCTAATATGTTCTAGATGGATGGCCCACCAGCCTATACTAAACCACTCGGAGATTTCCTATTAATTTCACCAGCACCTACATTAAGACCTCAGCAAACAATTGCAGAGTAAATGTATAAACAACTCCACTGTATTGCAGATACTCCAACCCTGTTGTCATATCAGCCTGGATAAACTCTGGAAAAAAATTTCCCAACATAACAGCCACTGTCCCATTCCACTGTGCAGCCTCAAGCAAGTCACCTGAGTTCACTCTGTGCTTCCAGAAACTGCTCTGCTGCATCTCAGACAAGAGAATATCCAATACTGCTTTATTCCCTCCAACCCCATGTAGTTAGTGGCGGATGAATCCTTTGGTCAGAAACTTCTGTAAGGAGTCAAAATCCAGGCAACTCACCCTCTGGTTACTTTCAGGGTGATGAGGAGAGCAAGTCTCATATTTTTCCTCTACTCTTGGAAGTACTGTGAGGACTATGTGGGTCTGCTCCAGAGTTGGGGAGGGAGGAGGAGCCTAGAGAAACAGCAATGCAGCTACAGGCCAGGGTTACTGGGAGAGAGCCAGACAACAAAACATTCCAACATTCCGTGCTGGCAGAACACCAGGGACTTTTTGGAAATCCAGATATCTAAGGTCAATTCAACATGTCAGCCAGCTATGCTGTGCAGCTGGGAAGCTAAATCTTTGTCAACACCCCCAACTTGTCTAGATCTTCTTACAAATTTCAAATTTATAGATTTATGAAAGGCAGATATCATTACAATTACAATTATCCTCCTGTTTGACACACGTGGAAACAGGATCCAGCGAATCTAGTGAATAAACCCAAGGTTGGAAAGTCAACACGTAGGACAGCGTGGCCTGGGACCAGGTCCCTGCACTTTCTTTGCACTCGCCTTCAGAGACCCAAGTCCCTCTCAGGGCAATGAATCTCATCTACAAGATGGTTTCAGCCCTTGAGAAGTCACATGACGGGGAGGGAGACCTTGCCTGGCCCAGGGCAGACCTTCACCTTCCTTGCATCATTCCAGGCAGGAAAACTAAGATGTACGGCTGCATCTCAGCAGCCTCTGAGATCAAGGCAGCCCGTGACCAATCCCTGTTACCTCTGCTTGTGCTCGGTGTGTTACGAACAGCCCAACCCAGACCTGCAAAGGCTGGTGGTCTGAGAAACGGCAGTTGGTCAGTCTCCCAGGTCTGACCCTCGTTGTCTGTGACCTGCAAGGTAGTGGATCCTGCCCTACTTCCCTGGGCAGTGGACCCTGTCCTCCTAGGTTGCCTCATGGTCCAGATTTCATAAGGTCTTTTCATCTTTGTAGGGAAAGAGCAAACTAGCCAAGATGGCAGTGGTCAGGCTCTCTTGCCTCACAGCCTCTTGCCCCACATTTTGTAAATACATGGTTATGTAACAGTTGAGATCACTTATAGCACTGTGCATGCACATCGTGATGTATCCGATTGGCCACAGGCCACTTTTGTTCCATAAGCTTATGCTATGTCCACTGGGTCAACCACGAGAGGAAAGACTATATCGTGTCTGCTGCTATGGCTGCTATGCCAGTCAGGAGAGAATAAATGTGTCTACAGTTCCTATGATTCTTTGAGTTTTCTTGCAGCTTCCCTACTCGTGCCTTGCATACCCTGGGTTCAGCAAACAGTGAGATATAGAGAGACAGTCTCAACATCCTTTCTATCAGTCACACCAAGTACATGACCTTTTAAACTTGAAGAAGCCCCACCCACCCACCCAGTGGAGAGGTTGCTCCCACCCTGCGCTTGTGCCCAGCTCCTGGGAGGGCTGCCATCCAACCTGTTTGTCCATGATTCTCACCCCAGCCACAACATTCAGCTTCTTTCTGCTGGGCTTCCTTTACCTCTAAGATTCCCTAGCGATTCTTGGCTGGACTGGTTGCCAGCATCTCTCTTCTGTCCAGTAAGACAGGACAGACCACAGTACCCAGCACAACCGTCTTCCCACAACAGGCATTTGGACCACATTAATCTATCTCACAGGGAAGGGGTGGGGTCCTCAGATCCCTACTCAGAGCCCCTAAGAACATGCCCACATGGGATTTTGAAACCCACAGAGGGAGGGAGAGTCCCAGCAGGTGCAGATAACTGGGAAAAACCTCCCCATTTTAGGGGCCAAACCTCATCCTTTATGGATCTAAGTAAGAAATCCATCAGCCTCCAGCCTGCACGCCTGCTCCCACTCCATGGAGTAAGACCCTTCCCTCCCACTTACTATCAAATGTCTCCTGATCATTCCAGATGCAGCTTGGATGGTGTCCTGGGAGTCTCCGCATCCTGCCCCAGATGAACTTAGGTCCTCTTGCCGCTGGGCTCCCACAGCAGTTCAGCAGGACATTGGCGCTTGTGATATAACCAGACAACACTCGCTCTTGCCCCCCTCCCAGCTTGTGATACAGAATGCAGTTCCTGTGCACAGAGGCGGCAAGGTGATCCCACTCTCAGCCTGGTGTCAGTGATGAATCATCACCTGAGAGTGAGTGGCCTACTGACTCACCCTGATCCCAGCCCTCTTGTGAGGACCCTGGGGGTCACATGTGCTCTTGAACAAGACAGGCAGCTTTCAACTTAGCCACCCATGGCACCTGTGACAGGTTTCCAGTAAGCAAATATTTACTCAGCTAAGCACACCTGTGTCTTGGCCACGGTCTTTTTCTGTCCAGGTCACCACCTGCTGTGGTCCCTGGGCCCTGAGATGGCTTTACAGGCAGTGTGACCACACCCAGAACTTTCCTTCTGACAGACACATGGCCCCTGAGGACTCTGGGTGCTGTGTTCTGTGAGAAAAATGAAGGTGTGCTCCTCCATGGCCATATTTTCACAGACCTGTTCTAGTGGTACTGAAAATTCATCCCAAGAACATCCACCCCTCATGAGGATAATCTGTAATTCCACAGTGCTATCCTCAGAATTCAAGTCTGAAAACTAAATTCTTACAGTATTCAAGAACCACCAGACTCTTGGAGACACACTCATGTTGACAAAATTAAGACAGTGGTGACTTATTAAGTGGAATGCCAAGTTATTGTAATAAAAATCTGGGGCCAAGTTCCCTTCCCATGAACAGGCTCTCTCCCCAGCTATAAGGAGGTTTGCTGGGCACAGGTCCCACAATGTTAATAGTAGGGGGTTCTTTCTCCCTCATTTTGAAGCTTCCTGATCCACCTAAAAACACTTTTCTGTGGGCAGATTCCTGTGACCCCAATTCTTTTAATGAGAACAATATGGAAAAAGGGAAAGAGTAATTTCACAGTGGATAAGCCTGAGGAACACTCCCTGAATTCAGCCAGGTGATGAAGGTCAGTATATGCTGTGGTATATCACGGTGATAGTATGTACCCTTGATATGATGCAATGAAAATAACACTTTTTTCTGTGGTCCTCCTCCCCAAATCCCAAATCCCCTAGTTTACTTATGAGGGAAACACTGGAAACTTCCTAATTGAGGGATACTCCACCAAACACCCAATCAGGGCTTCTCAAAACTGTCATGAGAAAAAAGAACAGCTGAGAAACAGAGGAGCCCAAGGAGACATGGTGGCTAAATACAAGATGGTGTCCTGAACGAGATCCTGAAACAAAAGAGGACATTGGATAAAACTGAAGAACATCTGAGTAAAGTATGAACTTTTCTTTAAAAGATATCAATATTAGTTTATTAACAGAAACAAATGTTAGGAGTATAAGGTACTGATAATGTTGCAGGAAGGGGGATCCCAGAGTCTGAGGGTGACTCTTGTCTAACACTCGGAAAAGAATTGTTCAAGGAGACACATGTGCCAACAAAGCAAGAGACTTTATTTGGGAAGGGGCACCTGAGTGGAGAGCAGCAGGGTAAGGGAACCCAGAGAGCTTCTCTGCCACGTTGCTTGCAGTTTTATGGTGACGAGATTAGTTTCTAGGTTGTTTCTGGCTAATCATTGATTCTGGATCCATCCTGGGGGCACCTACATCACTCAGTCAAGATGGATTCCAATGAGGAGGACTCTGGGAGGTTGGTAGGACAAAGGAGCTGATGTATCCTCTCTCCTATTGACCTTTCCCAAATTCTTCAAGTTGGTGGTGGCTTGTTAGTTCCATGTTCCTTATCTCCTGTCATAAAGTAACTCATGCAAATGGTTACTGTGGTGCATGGTCAGGGCTGGCAGTTTCAGAGTTTCATCTAACAATAATAGGGGAGACTGTATATAGGGTATGTGGGAACTCTCAGTACAGTTTCCTGAAATTTTCTGTTAATCTAACAAATTTCTAAAAACTAAACTTTGCTAAAACAAAAACTGCTACCTTCCTGAGCTCATATCCCTTCTGGTTACAACTGCTCAAGAAAGGCATGTTCCTCACCATTTCCACAAAGGCCAGCAAGATCTATGCGTGACTCTCTTCCTCTATATATACAGGAATACTTGTTTTCAAATAAACCCTGTTCCCACTGCTGACTCCATGAAAGCAGAATTGAAAACTCTATTTGGTTTCTGTCCCCAGGCCTGGCTCACAGATGCTTATACAACATTTTTTCAGTGTATGTTTCCTGATCCCCTCCTAGATACCTGTCATGTGTTAGATGCTCATAATGTACAGTAAACACAACTTCCCCATTCCTTATCTGGACAGAGGCCACACCACAGTGGGGAACAGATGTTAAACAAGCAAATGCCTTATGCAGCTATCATGGCAGTTACAGGGAAGGGAAAGTACAGGGTGCTGGGAGGGAAGGAGGGCACTGAAGGGGCAGGGAGGCCGCTCTGGGGAAGGATGGCTAAGCTGAGGCCTATAGATTCTGGTGGCCATGAGCTCCATGTGGGCAATCCCATTGGGCCAATCCTTGTCTTCACTTTACTTTTGGCACAGTTCGTCACTCCTTTATTCGAGAAACCTTCTTTACGTGGCTTCCTGGACACCAGAGTCTCCTGATTTTCACCCTGCCTCACTGGCCACTCCTTCTCAGCCTCCCCTCTCTGACTATGACCTTCTGAGGTCCAAAACTTGTTCCCTGTACCACTTCCCTGTCTACACAAATCTTTCACCTGAACTCCAGACCCATGTGTACAATTGCCAACTTGAAAACCCAACATGAAGGCTCTGTACATCACAAACTCCAATTGCATACCTGAGCCCCCAAACTGCTTCTTCCCCGGTGGTCCTTATCTCAGGAAATGGCACTGTCAATCACCATAGTGCTCATGCCAAATTCCTGGTTATCACTCAGACTCCACGTCTGACCCATCAGCAAAGCCTGCTACCTCTCCATAATATTTCATGAATCCACCCCCTTCTCACCACTTCCTCCACTTCCACTGTAAGCTGGACTCTTGCTGGTGCCTCCCAACTCATGCCCAGACCCTACCCTAGCTGCACCACATACACAGCCAAAGTGGACCTTTAAACCATTGTCACAGCCTGTCCTGCTGCTGCTCCAAACACTCTGCTGTTACTCATTCCACTTAGAAAGAAATTCAAGCCCTGATCTTGTCCTTCCATGCTCCATGCCATTGTTCCCCAGGCCACCTTTCCCACCTCAGTTCTTCAGAGTCTGTCAATCATTCCTCTCCAGCATCACAAGCCTTGTGAACTTTCCTCCAGTGCTTTGGGTAGGCTCCCAGCTCAAGGCATTGGCACATTCATATTCTCTGCCCAGAATGTCCTTCCACCTACTTAAATGGCTCTCATTCACACTCACTTAGTGCTCTGTCAAAATGCCACTTCCCCACAAAGGTCTCCCCTTGGAGTTCTTCTAAAATAGAAGCTCTCCTGCCTTCCTCTGCTTGTTCTGTCCCCACACACTTGCCATCACCTGACCCTGCATATCTATTTTGTCATTTGTTGATTACCACTATCCCCCTTAGGACGTGAATTCTTGAGTGCCAGGAATGTATTCATCTTACTCTCTTCTGTATCCCTAGCACTGAGAAAAATAGTAGACATCTCATAAATATTCTTCAAAGGTGGTTAAAAGTGTGGCTTCTAGACTCAGACCATTTGACTTGAAATTCCAAAAGTTCAAATTTCCAAAAGTTTAAAAAAAAAAAAAACGGTGTAGAAAGACAGGCACTTGTACATTGCTGGTAGAGTGCAAAATGGTAGAACCCATATGGGAAACAATTTGGCAACAACCAAAGAGTCAAAACTCTGGCTGCATCTGCTCTGCAATCCTATCTCTAAAGTGGTTTTCCATGGTGGGTATTCAGCAAGATTATTTTGCTGAATTGTTTCTGAGATCAAATGATAGAACATGATCTAAATATTTGTCAGTGGGGACACCTTAATTGTACTATGGAATGTTCCCATGGTTGGATACTACACTCCTGTAAGAATAGCAGGAAGATATCAGGAAGCACTATAGATACTGATTGAAAAGATTTGTAGAATATAACATTAAGTTAAAACAGAAAAGTGTTGAAATATATATATATATATATATATATATCTGTAAAAAATATACATTTTATACATATATATGTTTTATATATACATATAAAATATATAAGTATACATATAGAATGTATAAAATGTATGTATAAATATAAAATATATACATAAAATATGTATATAATATATTCTACCACCAACTCTTCTTAATCCCTGACTATGCCACTCTATTTACAAAGGTATGGTTAACCTGTGACTTACCCAGCATCTGTCTCTGACCTCAGCCTTGAACCATCAGTTCAGAGAAACATCAGCAAGGTACCCTCTGTGCCTCTCCACTGCTATTGAGGGTCACTGCCACTAGACTGATGGTCACACAGAACCTACCAGTAGGCTTCTCTACCAACACTCTCACACAGTTAGCTCAACAGGCTCATTAGATCTGATAGACAGAGTGCCTGAGGAACTATGGACGGAGGTTGGTAACATTGTACAGGAGGCAGTGATCAAGACAATTTCCACAAAAAAGAAATGCAAAAAGGCAAAATGGTTGTCTGAGGAGGCCTTACAAATAGTTGAGAAAAGAAAAGAAATGAAAGGTAAAGGAGAAAAGGAAAGATATACCCTTTTGAATGCAGAGTTCTAAAGAACAGTAAGGAGAGAAAGGAAAGCCCTCGTCAGCGATCAATGCAAAGAAATAGAGGAAAGCAATAGAATGGGAGAGAAGAGAGATCTCTTCAAGAAAATTAGACATACCAAGGGTACATTTCATGCAAAGATGGGCACAATAAAGGACAGAAATGATATGTACCTAACAGAAGCAGAAGATATTAAGAAGAGGTGGCAAGAATACACAGAAGATCTACACAAAAAAGATCTTCATAACCCAGATAACCACGATGGTGTGATCACCCACCTAGAGCCAGACATCTTGGAATATGAAGTCAGTGGGCTTTAGGAAGCATCACTACAAACAAAACAAAGCTAGTGGGGGTAATGGAATTCCAGTTGAGCTTTTTCAAATCCTGAAAGATGATGCTGTGAAAGTGCTGCACTCAATATGCCAGCAAATTTGAAAAACTCAGCAGTGGCCACAGGGCTGGAAAAGGTCAGCTTTTATTCCAATCCCTAAAAAAGGCAATGCCAAAGAATGTTCAAATTACCACACAATTGCACTCCTCTCACACGCCAGTAAATTAATGCTCAAAATTCTCCAAGCCAGGCTTCAACAGCACTTGAACTATGAACTTCCAGATGTTCAAGCTGGACTTAGAAAAGACAGAGGAATCAGGGATCAAAATGCCAATATCTGTTGGATCATCCAAAAGGCAAGAGAGTTCCAGAAAAACATCTATTTCTGCTATATTGACTACGCCAAAGCTTTTGACTGTGTGGATCACAACAAACAGTGGAAAATTCTTAAAGAGATGGAAATACCAGACCACCTGACCTGCCTCCTGAGAAATCTGTGTGCAGGTCAAGAAGTAGCAGTTAGAACTGGATATGGAACAACAGACTGGTTCCAAACTGAGAAAGGAGTATGTCAAGACTATATTGTCACCCTGCTTATTTAACTTATATGCAGAGTACATCATGTTAAATGCTGGGCTGGAACCACAAGCTGGAATCAAGATTGCTGGGAGAAATATCAAGAACCTCAGATATGCAGATGACACCACCCTCAGTGGCAGAAACTGAAGAAGAACTAAAGAGCCTCTTGATGAAAGTGAAAGAGGAAAGTGAAACAGCTGGCTTAAAACTCAGCATTCAAAAAACAAAGATCATGGCATCCAATCCCAACACTTCATGGCAAATAGATTGGGAAACAATGGAAACAATGAAAGACGTTATTTTGGGGGGCTCCAAAATCACTGCAGATGGTGGCTGCAACCATGAAATTAAAAGATGCTTGCTCCTTGGAAGAAAAGCTATGCCCAATTTAGACAGCATACTAAAAGCAGAGATATTACTTTGGCAACAAAGGACTGTCTAGTCAATGCTATGTTTTTTTCAGTAGTCATGAAAGGATGTGATAGTTGGACTATAAAGAAAGCTGAGTTTGAGTTCAGAAAGACTTCAGAAAGCTGAAGTCTTCAAAAGCCGAAGAATTGACGCTTTTGAACTGTGGTGTTGGAGAAGACTCTTGAAAGTCCCTTGGACCACAAGGAGATCCAACCAGTCCATCCTAAAGGAAATCAGTCCTGAATATTCATTGGAAAGACTGATGCTGAAGCTGAAACTCCAACACTTTGGCCACCTGATGCAAAACCTGACTCATTGGAAAAGACCCTGATGCTGGGAAAGATTCAACGTAGAAGGAGAAGAGGACGACAAAGGATGAGATGGTTGTAAGGCATCACCGACTCGAAGGACATGAGTTTATGACTTAAACGTGAGTTTAAGCAAGCTCCGGGAGTTTGAGATGGACAGGGAAGCCTGGCATGCTGTGGTCCATTAGGTCACAAAGAGTCAGACACAACTGAGCAACTGAACTGACCTGAAAGGTTTATCCAGAGCAGTTTGAATCGTTTGGCTATTAACGAGTTTGTTGGTTAATAGTTAAATGAAGAAAAGAGTTGGTAAATAATAAATATTTTGCATTTGGAAGGTTGCGGGAGGAGAAGAAACTTTGACCAATACGGCTATTTACTCTAGAGAATCCAAATAAGCGTCCACTAACTCCTCTTAGAAGAACATGGAAGCTTTTATCTGTAGTATATACAGTAATTCTATTTCATGTGGACTTTAGTAAATCAACTGATAGAAACGAGGCTACTGTCAGCTCAATATTAGTATTCTTGCATCTTGTTGAAATTTATGATTTTATAATAGCCCTTAATAGAGTTTATGCTTAGTTTTGAGATGTTTGGGACCTAGTATCAGGAATATCCATTTTTGCAACTGATGTGTCACTGTGTCAATACTATATCAAACTGGAAAAAAACACTGTTTGTTCTTCCTCTGTGCCCACATTCATTTGGTTTGTGCAGAACGTAGCTTAATGAGCTACTGAAGAAGAAATGTGAGTATATAGTTTTAGAAGATTAATGCCAATTAGAGAATGCCTCAGAAGCACCCATTATATACAAGATCAAACCATATTCCACAGTCCCAGTTAGTAGTTCAATCCAAATCCTGTCATGGCAACTGCACTTTCTGTAATTTAGGTGTATGTTTGCTTTACCTGACAGATGGCTTTGTTTGCTTCATTTATAGCTGGGACAATAATAGTCCCATTATTCTGGCCTATATTAGCCTTTGGGTTTCAGCCATTTCAGTGTCTTCCTACCAGCACAGCATCTGAACATATACTGATTAGATTTTCAAGGAAATTGATACCTCTGGAACAGTGTGGCTATCTGCAATGCCATCTGCTCAGTCTTAAATCAAACATGACAAAATGGAAGCTGACTCACAGATACAGAGAACAGACTAGTGATTATGAGAGGGAATGGGATAAGGTAAGAACAAAATGGGGAAGAGGATTAAAGGCACAAACTACTAGGCGTGTTATTTTATAAGCTACAAGGATGAGATGTACAGCACAGCAAATATGGTCAGTATTTATAATAACCTTGGAGTGTAATCTATAAAAATATCAAATCATCATGCTGTACTTTTGAAACTCACATAATGTTGTAATTTAACAAAACTTCAATGAAGAGGAAAAATTTTTTAACTCTGTTCTGGTTTCTCCTTTATTTTATGTCTTAGTTTCTCTCCTGTAGCATTGTGTCATTTTTTTCCTTAAAATCTGAAGCAAATAATTTAGGTTTCTCCAGAGCAAAGGGGTTGTGCACAGAATGCATAGCAGCTTGCTACTTCTGTACAGTCATTCCCTGCTTTTGTACATGATGAGTTTGAATATGCTCATTGACAGTCAGAATTTTGACTTACCCAGGGGCTGACTGCAGTGTGGTGTTCTGTCTCTGATAGAAGTCTTCAGTGTTGTCAGAAATAGTCAAATATGCAGGTAAGAGCTTTGAGATACATGACCAAGGTCTCCCTTTGGAGACCTTATGCATCCAAAATGATGAAAGTTAAATCACTAGAAAGTAATTTTTCATAGGTCAGTTTATGTATTTAGAGTTCAAAATTAAAGTTTTAAAATAGGTATGTCTTAACATGACAATAATCTCTTAACTGCATGATACGTTTTTACATGCCTAAATAACAAGGGAGAAAATCTATGTCAAAGCTTTGGGAAACGCTTTCCAACCCAGTTAAGGTTCTAAGTCCTAATAGGTTAATTGTGAGTCCTGAGACATAACTCTTCCAAGGTTTCATCAATGCCTTCTTTCAGTTATAGGGTGCAGGATGCCCATGGGTGACATATGATATAAAATGCACTTGAAGTTAAGTATTTGCTTTTATGCACACACACACACACACACACACACACACACCCTTAATTAAATGTAGACCAAATGCTCTGCTTGTGTCCTACAGCTTTGACTCAATGGTAATTCTATCAAATCTGTGATAAGTCTATAAAAAATGATTCTCCTTTCCTTTTTAGATAAATCCATCAAATTAGGACAGTGTGAAACTGTATCATCAAAGATACATCTTGTGAAATTGTTGGGACTATTGTGAGCCTATCGGTTTATTAGAGCGTAGCAATGTCTGCATTCTTAACACTCAAGATATCCCTTCCTCAGTTTTATTTCATTTCAAAATATGTAATTAAATATGGTGGCATTAAAATGAAAAAAAAAAAAAATTTACTGAACACGGACTAAGGCCTCATGGTGGTAACAGGTGAGGGACATACAAGCCCTCCCAAAGGAATGTTATCTTCCAGCAGGGAGAATATGGGGACAGAGCACACTTCAGTGGGGGGCTGACACGATTAAACACAAAAGCACTGGGTGGTCAAGGGAACAGTCTGGAAAACCTCAGGGACAAGTGATGCCTTGAGCTACACCTCAACCCAGGGCCAGGATTTCACTCAGCTGACTTAGGAGTAGGAGGAAAGGCCACTCCAGGGGGCGGAAGCAGCTTGAACTAAAACTCAGAGAGAAGGCTGTGAAGGAGGCTGTAGTCAAGTCTGCTGCTGTGCGGGGTTCAGGGGAGAGGAGTGACGGTATCCCGTGTGTCAGATCCCCGCACCCGTGCTTCTCACACGTAACACTGCTGAAACTGGCGCACGTCTTTTGAGTCAATATTACTTAGCGGCTCAAAAAATACTGATGTGTCTAAACATCCAACAAATTTAGATTTGAAACTATTACTATTAATTGTAAGAAAACAAGAGAGGTTACCCTTAAAGAAAGTGGCCGTGGGAAACAAAGTTGGTAAAGGATATCATCTTTTTCTTTAAATATTTACTTGAATTTTTAAATATGTATGAGATCTTTGCCATCAAGGGTCTCTTCCACAGAGAACATAATAAATTGTTCTCTTTGTGTCCCTGTTGTCTTGAAAAGTAAACCAATAAATGTTGGGTTGCTTTCAAATAGGTACTGTTTGATGAATATTTATTTTACCACTGAGTGATATCTTATTTTATTTAATCCTTACAATAACTAATGACCCCTGTCCTGTTAAGATCCTCATGAGGCTCATGAGAAGTCAGAGGTTCAGGGTCCCACAAACAGGAAAGGCAGGAGCCCCGCTGTGAGCACTCAGGATGAGAACAAGGCAGGAAGCCCCTACAAGTTCCAGGGTGCTGTGCACCCCTCAGTCCAGGCTGTCTCCAAACTGACCTGAGAGGCAGGAATGAGCCTATCCACATTCTATAGAAAAACAGGGCAAAAAAAAATGAAATGAAAACTGCTCACAGAGGAAATGACGTGGGGATTGACAGGGAGACAGAGATACACATGGGAAAGCCAGTCTCCCCACCCTCCTTTGTGGCAGCTCCACCTTAGAGGTCTCTTATCTGGATCAAGAGCTCAGATCTGAGACAAAGGATTCTCAAGGGTCCCCCATACCCAGTGGTAAACACCATACTCCCAAGCCTGCACAATCTCCCATATGAATCTAAAACCCACCCCAAAGGATTAACAATTCTCACCACTGTAATTATGAACATGAATCCTCCACGTAGGTATCCCACTATGACTTCTCACCTGGGCTCATATTGCCCAGGGACCTGATCCCTTAATGCTTGAATCCAGGCTGTGTCTTTACATCTGAATTAAGGCTTCACCTTCAATCCACCACCCTCTCTTCACATCTAGTTCTAACCACACCTATAAGCCCCTGAAGACAGAGTTAAAGGCTGAATATTTGTATCCCCACACAATTCATATGTTGAAGCCATAACCCACGATGTGGTGGTTTTAGGAAGTGCCCCTTTGGAAAGTGGTTACTTTATGATCAAGTCATGAGAATACAGCCTCCAGGATGAGATTAGCTCCCTCATTAGAAGAGGAGGAGAGAGCAGAGTTTTCCCTGTCCCTCATGTAAGGATACAGCAAGAAAACAGCAATCCTGAAAGAGGGTCCTCGCCAAAAAGGACATCAACCAGCAGCTTGATTTTGGACTTCACAGCCTCCAGGTCTATGAGAAAAGTAACTTCTGTAGTTTATGCCATCCAGTCTATGGGATTTTGAAATAGTCCTCTCAGAAGACCAAGCAGTTAGTCTTGAAGAGACAAGGGAATGAGTTCGCGACCCACCAGAACCAGTTGCAACCAACATTCAAACATCCCTCAAAGAATCTTCCTTCCCAATTGTCTGGCTTCCCTGGTGGCTCAGAGGGTAAAGAATCTGCCTGCCATGAAGGAACCCCATTTTCTATCCCTGGGTCAGGAAAATACCCCAAAGAATTGAATGGCTACCCACTCCAGTATTCTTGCCTAGAGAAGTCCATGGACAGAGGAGCCTGGCAGGCTATAGTCCACAGGGTCACAAAAAGTCTGACACCACTGAGCGACTAACACTTTTGCTTTCACTTTTCCCAGCTCTCCCACAGCACCTGAGCATTGGTGCCACCTGGCAGCTGAAGATCAAACTGTCCTAGAGATTTCCTGAATGTGTCTTTCAATATTAGGTCAGCATTCAACAGATGTATAATGTGTGTCAACTGTGTGCAACTGTTTGTCTTTGGGATACAGAAACAGGAGGAAAAGTCATTGTATTAGAGGAGTCCAAACTCCAGTGGGGGGAGACGGAAGGAGAAATCACTTCATTGCTGACTGTATGTGCTACAGTACAGAGGCTCTTAAGAAACATTTTCTTTCACCAAAGATAACAAAACAGAACATGTGAAAACTGAAAAAAAAAAAAAAAGCAAGAAGCCTTCTTGGAGAAGGCATACAGGATGACCTTCAGAAGGCAAGCTGAACACACACAGCCATGAAGAGGGGAAGGAGTTACAGAAATCACAAATGATATAGCTTGGGAGGCCTATGGCCAGGATATCTGTTTTTGACAGAGGACACGGCAGGTACAAACCGGAGGAGACTGGTCCAACATGTGGAAATCAGGCTCCTGGGTCTGCATATGAGTGAGTGCTCTAGGGATGTGAGAAATAGCCAAAGCAGAGGATTTAATTTAAAAACAGGGGTGGGAGTCAAGATGGCAGAATAGGAGGCAGGACAAGTAAGAACTACACGCAGGGTCTATAACCACAGCTCTGTGCATCCCCATCTGAGTTGTGAATTGCCTGCTGTAGAGGTGGTCTAGGTGCTGGAAAGTAGAATTTGGAGTGTGGATGCAGGGAGGGGACAGCTGCTGGCTATGGAAAGATAGCCTGAAAGGATAGGAGTAAGCAACTCCACAACCAGAAAAAATTGGGTTTTGCCCATAGAAGTTAGGCAACATTGTTGAGTGGCATGTAAGGGGCAGGTCCACCATTACAACCCATTTCTCCACCTGCCAAATTCTCTGGCCTCCCAGGCACCTAGAGGGCACCCATCTGAGAATGCTGGCCTGCTCCTCAAGCCAAGGCCTACTCCAACAGTGTAGGCTCTGGTGTCCTGAGCACCATCCATCCCAAAGCCTCCTTGTGAATCTGCCCTGAGTGCCTCTGCCTGAGATGGAAATCTATCAATGCATGCAGGGACTGAGCACTAAAGTGTTGGGTAAAGAGAGAGAATCCTGGGAGAGGACTGCTGTTTGCTGCATAGACACAACAGACGGGATGGGAGTGAGGGGCTCCATGGTTGGGAATGGTCCTGGAGGAATCCTGGTCTGCTTAGGAAATGAGGCACCATTGTTGAATGGTGCATGGAGGGGGCAACACTGCTCCCCACTCTCCAGCCCCAGCCTCCAAAGCACTGGGAGGGACTCCACCCAAAGTGAGCAACTGCAGCCTGTTTCAACTTTCTACCAGTCCCCACCACAACTCGCCTACACTGCACCCCAGTCGTGGCCACCATATGCTAACCAACTGCCTGCCCATAAGTGTGCCTCTTCAGTCAATGCTTTGACTCCCTCCCACCAGAGCAGGAAAAAGATACCTGAGGGTGGATACATTAAAAGATTTGGTCAAAACCAAAGCTGAGCCTTGGGGGTGGTACAACTAAGAAAGAAGAAAGGAAATCTTTCCATGCAGCTTCATAAGTCATGGAGTAAATCTTACAGGTCAGCTTGGCAAATCTTGCATATGTGGAATACCTGAACAGACAATGAGTGTTCCCACAATTCAGACCTTATACTTAAGAGTAGGGAACTTTGAGGGCAAGTACATGTGGGAGTTGGGCCAGATCAGAGTATAAGCTGGTCCCACAGTGCCCACAGCAGGTCCACAGACTTACCTAGAGATACTAGAGGGCCTTCTGGGGAAGCAAGAATTGGCTCTGTGTCACTGAGGAACTGACTGAGGAAACGCCAGGAAAATATTCTTATTAGTATTATTCTTTTCTTTATTTTGTTTTGTTCATTTGCTGGTGTTGTCTCTATTTTCTTATTTTTGTTATATATACATATAATTTTAATATATGTATTTTAAAATGTTTTATTTTTACCTTATATTTTTATTTGTTTTTTTTGTTTGCTTTTAACTTTATTGTTTTTTTTTTGATTGTTTTTGTGAGCTTGTTTTCTTCCCTTTTTTTCCTTATCTTTTTATTTTCCTTTTTTTGTTTTGTTTTGTTCTCTTAGTTTGTGTGCATGCTAAGTTTGTTCTGTTAGTTTGCGTGCATGCTAAGTTGCTTTAGTTATGCCCAGCCCTGTTCAGTCCTATAGACTGCAGCGTGCCAGGCTTCTCTGTCAAGGGGATTCTCTTGACAAGAATACTGGAGTGAATTGCCATGCCCTCCTCCCAGGGGACCTTTCCAACCCAGGGATCCATCCCGCATCTCTATGTCTACTTGCATTGGCTAGTGGGTTCTTTACCACTAGCGCCACCTCGAAAGCTCTTTTGTTAGTTTAGCACTTACGGATTGTTCTCATTTTTTAAATGCATTTATTTTTCAATAAAGGATAACTGCTTTATAATATTGTGTTGATTTCTGCCATACATCAACGTGAATCAGCCATTGGTATACATATGTCTCCTCCCTCTTGAACCTCCTTCCTACCTCTCACCCCATCCCATCCCTCTAGGTTCACAGAGCCCCAGGGTGAGTTCCCTGAGTCATACAGAAAATTCCCACTGGTAATACGTTTTACATATGGCAGTGTATATGTTTCCAGTCTACTCTCTCCATTTGTCCCACACTCTTCTTCTCCCCACCCCACCCCCGGGTTCATAGGTCTGCTCTCTATGTCTGTGTCTCGATTGCTGCCCTCCAAATAGGTTCATCAGTACCATCTTTCTAGATTCCATACATATGTGTTAATATATGATATTTGTTTTTCTCTTTCTGACTTACTTCACTCTATATAGTAGGCTCTAGGTTCATCCACCTCATTGGCACTGACTCAAATGTATTCATTTATATGGTTGAGTAACATTCCGTTGTGTATATATACTACTGCTTCTTTATCCATTCGTCTGTCAACAGACAGGTTGCTTCCACGGCCTAGCTATTATAAATAGTGCTGCAATGAATACTGGGGTACATGTGTCTTTCTTGACTATGGTTTTCTCAGGGCATATAACCAGTAGTGGGATTGTTGGGTGATATGGTAGTTTTATTCCAGTTTTTAAAGGAATCTCCATACTGTCTTCCATAGTGGCTGTATCAATTTACATTCCCACCAACAGTGCAAGAGGGTTTCCTTTTCTTTGCATCCTCTCCAGCTTTCATTGTAGGTTTTTTTTATGATAGCCATTCTGACTGGTGTGAGGTGGTGTTTTATTGTAGTTTTGATTTGCATTTCTCCAATAATAAGTGAAAATTCACAGAGTCAGACACTACTGAGCAACTGAACTGATTGAAGAGCAATGCTGAGCATCTTTTCATGTGTTTATTAGCCATCTATATGTCTTCTTTGGAGATATGCCTGTTTAGGTCTTTTGCCCACTTTTTGACTGGATTTTTCTTTTTTCTGGTATTGAATTGTGTGAGATGCTTGCATATTTTGGAAATTAATCCTTTGCCTCTTGTTTCATTTGCTATTACATTCTCCCATTCTAAGGGTTTTCTTTTCACCTTGTTTATAGTTTCCTTTGCTGTGCAAAAACTTTTAAGTTTCATCATAATCCATTTGTTTATTTTTGTTTTTATTTCCATTACTCTAGGAGATGGGTCATAGAGAATTTTGCTGTGATTTATGTCATAGAGGGTTCTGCCTATATTTTCCCTTAAGAGTTTATAGTTTCTGATCTTACATTTAGGTCTTTAGTCCATTTTGAGTTTACCTTTGTGTGTGGTGTTAGGAAGTGTTCTAATTTTATTCTTTACACATAATTGTCCAGTTTTCCCAGCACCACTTGTTGAAGAGATTGTCTTTTCCACATTGTATATCCTTGACTCCCTTTTCAAAGACCAAGTCCCCATAGGTGCATGGGTCTATTTCTGATCTTTTTATCTTGTTCCATTGGTCTATATCTCTGCTTTTGTGCCAGTACCATACTGTCTTGATGATTGGAGCTTTGTAGTATAATAAGAAGGTTGATTCCTCCAGCTCAAATCTTATATCCCAAGATTGCTTTGGCTATTCAAACTCTCTTGTTTTTCCATACAAATTGTGGATTTTTTGTTCTAATTCTGTGAAAAATGTCATCAGTAATTTGATAGGGATTGCATTGAATCTGTAGATTGCATTTGGTAGTATAGTCATTTTCACAATATTAACTCTTGCAATCCAGGAGCATGGAACATGTCTTCATCTGTTTATGTCATCTTTGATTTCTTTCATCAGTGTCTTACAGTTTTCTGTATACAGCTCTTTTGTCTGCTTAGGTAGGTTTATTCCTAGATATTTTATTCTTTTAGTTACAATGGTAAATGGGGTTGATTCCTTAATTTCTTTTTCATTGTTAGTGTTCAGGGATGCAAGTGATTTCCATGCATTAATTTTGTATCCTGTGACTTTACTAAATTCACTAATTAGCTTTAGTGATTTTCTGATAGTATCTTTAGGGTTTTCTATGTATAGTATCATGTCATTTGCAGACAGTGAGAGTTTTATTTCTTCTTTTCCAATCTGGATTCCTTTAATTTGTTTTTCTTTTCTGAATGGCATAGCTAGGACTTCCAAAACTATGCTGAATAACAGTGGCAAGATTGGGCATCCTTGTTCCTAATCTTAGAGGGGATGCTTTCAGTTTTTCACCATTGAGACTATTGTTTGCTGTGGGTTTAGCATATATGGTCTTTATTATGTTAAGGTAGGTTCCTTCCATGACCATTTTTTGAAGATGCATTACCATAAATGGGAGCTGACTTTTGTCAAAAGTTGTTTCTGCCTCTATTGTGATTACATATAGCTTTTATCTTTTAATTTGTTAATATGGTGTATCCCACTGATTGATTTGCATATACTGAAGACTCCTTGCATCCCTGGGATGAACCCAACTTGATCATGGTGTATGATATTTTTAATATGCTGTTGAATTTTGTTTGCTAGAATTTTGTTGAGGATTTTGCAACTATGTTTATCGGTGATGTTGGCCTATAATTTTATTTTTTTCTGATGTCTTTGTCTGGTTTTGGTATCAGGATGATTGTTGCCTCATAAAATGAGTTTGGAATTGTTCCTTTCTCTGCAATTTTTTTGAGAGTTTCAGAAGGACAGGCATTATGCCTTGTCTAAATGTCTGGCAAAATTCACCTGTGAAGACATCTGGCCCTGGGCTTTTGTTTCTGGGGAGATTTTTGATCACTGTTTCTATTCCAGTGCTTGTAATTATCTTGTTCATAATTTCTATTTCTTCCTGTTTCAATCTTGGGAGGTTGAACTTTTCTAAGAATCTGTCCATTTCTTCCAGGTTGTCCATTTTATTGCCATATATTTGCTCATAAGAGTCTCTTTGTATTTATGCATTGTCTGATATAACCTCTCCTTTTTCATTCCTAGTTTGTTTTTTTTTTTTTTCTCTCTCTTTTTGTCTTGATGAGTCTGGCTAGTGATTTGTCAATTTTGCTTATCTTCTCAAAGAACCAGCTTTTAGTTTCATTAATCTCTACTATCATTTTCTTCATTTCTTTTTCATTTATATCTGTTCTGATCCTTGTGATTTCTTTTCTTCTACTAATTTGGGGGGGGGTTGGTTCTTCTTCCAGTTGTTTTATATGTAAAGTTAAGTTGTCTTTTCTACTTTTTTCTTGTTTCTTGAGGTAGGATTTTATCGCTATAAATGTCTCTCTTAAAACTGCTTTTGCTGCATCCCATAGATTTTGGGACATTGTGTTTTCATTGACATTTGTTTCTAGAAATTTTTTGATTTCCCTTTTATTTCTTCAATAACCTGTCCATTATTTAGAAACAAATGATTTAATTTCCATGTGCTTGTGCTTTTTACATTTTTTTTCCTTGTAATTGATATCTAGTCTCATAGCATTGTGGTCAGAAAAGATGCTTGATATGATTTCAGTTTTCTTAAATTTACTGAGGCTTGATTTGTTGCCCAAGTGTGGTCTATCCTGGAGAATGTTCCATGTGCACATGAAAAGAAAGTGCATTCAGCATTTGGATGGAATGTCCTGAAGATAACAATTACGTCAGTCAGGCAGTCAGTCAGTCAGTCAGTTCAATCACTCAGTCGTGTCTGACTCTTTGCAACCCCATGAATCGCAGCACACCAGGCCTCCCTGTCCATCACCGACTCCCTGAGTTTATCCAAACTCATGTCCATTGAGTCAGTGATGCCATCCAACCATCTCATCCTCTGTCATCCCCTTCTCTTCCTGCCCTCAATCTTTCCCAGCATCAGGGTCTTTTCAGATAAGTCAGCTCTTAGCATCAGGTGGCCAAAGTATTGGAGTTTCAGCTTCAGCATCAGTCCTTCCACTGAACACCCAGGATTGATCTCCTTTAGGATGGACTGGTTGGATCTCCTTGCTGTCCAAGGGACTGTCAAGAGTCTTTTCCAACACCATAGTTCAAAAGCATCAATTCTTCAGCACTCAGCTTTCTTTATTGTCCAACTCTCACATCCATACGTGACTATTGAAAAAACCATAGCCTTGACTAGACGAACCTTTGTTGACAAAGTAATGCCTCTGCTTTTTAATATGCTATCTAGTTTGGTCATACCTTTCCTTCCAAGGAGTAAGCCTCTTTTAATTTCATGGCTGCAATCACCATCTGCAGTGATTTTGGAGCCCCCCAAAATAAAGTCAGCCACTGTTTCCACTGTTTCCCCATCTATTTGCCATGAAGTGACGGGACTGGATGCCATGATCTTAGTTTTCTGAATGTTGAGCTTTAAGCCAACTTTTTCACTCTCCTCTTTCACTTTCATGAAGAAGCTCTTTAGTTCTTCTTCACTTTCTGCCATAAGGGTGGTGTCATCTGCATATCTGAGGTTATTGATATTTCTCCTGGCAATCTTGATTCCAGCTTGTGCTTCCTCCAGCCCAGCGTTTCTCATGATGTACTCTGAATATAAGTTAAATAAGCGGGGTGACAATATACAGCCTTGAGGTACTCCTTTTCTGTTTGGAACCAGTCTGTTGTTCCATGTCCGGTTCTAACTGTTGCTTCCTGACCTGCATTCAGGTTTCTCAAGAGGCAGGTCATCTGGTCTAATGTGTCACTTAAGGCTTGTGTTTCCTTATTAATTTTCTGTTTTGATTATCTGTCCATTGGTGTAAGTGGGGAGTGAAAGTTCTTTACTAATATTGTGTTACTGTCAGTTTCTCCTCTTATGTCTGTTAGTGTTTGCATGTGTATTGAGAGACTCCTATGCTGGGTGCATAAATATTTACAATTGTATGGCTTCTTGTTGGATTGATCCTTTGATCATTATGTAATGTCCTTCCTTATCTCTTCTAATGTTCATTATTTTAAGGTATATTTTGTCTGATATGAGAATTGCTACTCTGGCTTTGTTTTGATTTCCATTTGAATGGAACATCTTTCTCCATCCTCTCACTTTCAGCCTGTATGTGTCTCTCAGTCTGAAGAGGGTCTCTTGTAGACCACATATGCATGGGTCTTGCGTTTATAACCATTCAGCCACTCTGTCTTTTGGTTGGAGTGTTAAGTCCATTTATATTTAAAGTAATTATTGATATACGTGTTCCTACTGGAATTCTCTTGTTTTGTTTGTTTTGATAGGTCTTTTGCTTCTCTTGTGCTTCCTGTCTATAGAATCCCCTTTAATATTTGTTGTAAAGCTAGTTTAAAGTGAAAGTCGCTCAGTTGTGTCCAATTCTTTGCCACCCCATGGACTTCTCTCAGTCCACGGAATTCTCCAGGCCAGAATACTGGAGTGGGTAGCCGTTCCCTTCCCCAGATGATCTTCCCAACCCAGGAATCAAACCAGGGTCTCCTGGATTGCAGGTGGATTTTTTTCACCATCTGAGCTATCAGGGAAGCCCTGATAAAGCTAGTTTGGTGGTGCTAAATACTCTTAACTTTTCCTTATCTGTAAAATTTTGATTTCTCTGTTAATTTTGAATGAGATTCTTGCCAAGTAGAGTAATCTTGGTTGTAGATTTTTCCTTTTCAGTATTTTAAATATATTCTACCATTCCCTACTGGTCTGCAGAGTTTTTGGTGAAAGATCAGCTATTAATTGTATGGGGTTTCCCTTGTATATAACTTGCTGCTTTTTTTATATTAAAATTTCAGTTTTATTGAGATACAGTTGACATGAAACATATTGAAAGTTTAAGGTGTTTAGTGTGATTTGATACATATATATATTGTGAAATGATTACAACAATAAGTTTAGTTAACACCACACAAGTGGTTTTCTTTTTTAAATAATAGGTTTACATTTAATTAATTTATATTAATCTTATATCCTATACAAATATATTTAAAATTTTGTATTTCATACATTGCTATTAAATGTCCATAGAGCATTTAGAAAAGCTGGCAACAAGATAAACATTACTAAATTTCAAAAAGTAGAATTCTTTTTGTGTGTGTGTGATTCAGTTATACACATACACATAGATTATTTTGGAAATTATTTTCCATTATAGGTTATTATAAGATATTGACTATAATTCTGTGCTATACCATAAACCTTTGTTGCTTGTTTCATATATTATTTTTAATTTAGAAATCTAGTGTTCTATTCATACTGAATCAAACATATGGAATCAAAATGTCATAAATTTTTAGTTATGCAAAAATTCACATTTTTTAAATATATATAATACATATTATTTATGTATATATGCATGCAAAAGCCTTTCTACTATGCTTGGTAAAGGCTTGAAAAAGAATTTTTTTTTAAAAAAGAAATGGAAAAACTGGAAAACATAAACCAAATGAAATGGGAGCACTGAATATGGACTAGAAAAAATGAAACAAACGAGATAAAAGTAAAAGCTTCTCATATAGTCCAGTTGTTTTTAAACATGTCTGTTCATTTGAAACATATCTGAAGCTTTGGCAAAAAAAAAGAAAAAAGGAATACCGGGCATTTGTATTTTTCAAAAAAATTCCAAGATAATCTGATATGCATCTGCATTTTAAAAAGTGATAACAGGTTTTTCTATTAATTGGTAGTTTTGATGATATGTGCTGTGCTGTATTTAGTCACTCAGTTGCATCTGACTCTGTGAGCCCATGGAGTGTAACCCACCAGATTCTACTGTCCATGGGAATTCTTCAGGCAAGAATACTGAAGTGGGCTGCTTTGCCCCCCTCCAAGGGATCTTCTCAACCCAGGGATCGAACCCATGTCTCCCACATTGCAGGTGGATTCTTTATTATCTGAGCCACCAGGGAAGCCCAAAAAGACGAGCGGGTAGCCTATCACTTCTCCAGGGCAACTTCCAGTTCCAGGAATCAAATTCAGGTCTCCTGCATTGCAAGCGGATTTTTTACCAGCTGAGCTACCAGGGAAGTCCTTTGATAATATAGAATTCTATTATTTTTCTGTTTACCAATCATGATGCAATGGTATTAAGTAATAGTTACATAATCATAATAGTAAAAGATGTTTATCAGTTTTCACAATCGATAGCCAGACAAAAAATAACAGACAATTACAGTTGCAAGCCATAATGGAAACATAATTAACCTAACAATATAAAATAGTTACATACAATTTGGGGGATCAAACAGAGGGATGTGGTAAGTGTATACATGCACAGGTTTTCATCTGCTCTGCCACTCTATGTCTTTTGGTTGGTGCATTTAATCAATTTACATTTAAGGTAATAATTGAGATATATGATCCTATCACCATTTTCTTGATGTTTTGGGTTTATTTTCTGTAGGTATGTCTTTTCCTTCTCTTTCTTCTTGCCTAGAGAAATTCCTTTAGCATTTGTTGTAAAGCTTGTTTGGTGGTGCTAAATTCTCTTAACTATTGCTTCTCTGGAAAGCTTTTGATTTCACCAACAAATATGAAGAAGAGTCATGCTGAGCAGAGTATTCATGATTGTAATGTTCTTTCATTTCATCCTTAAATATGTCATGCCATTCCCTTTTGGCTTCTACAGTTTCTATTGAGACATTAGCTGATAGCCTGATGGCAGTTCCTTTGTATGTTATTTGCTGTTTTTCCCATGTTGCTCTTAATATTTTATCTATGTCTTTAATTTTTGTCATTTTGATTACTATGTGTCTCAGCGTGTTCCTCCTTGGTTTTACCCTGCCTGGGACTCTCTATGCTTCCTGGACTTGGTTGACTATTTCCTTTTCCATGTTAGGGAAGTTTTCAGCTATTATCTCTTCAAATATTTTCTTAGATCCTTTCTCTCTTCTCCTTCTGGCACCCCTATAATGCAAATGTTCATGTGTTTAATGTTGTCCCTTAGGCCTCTTAGATTCTGTTCATTTCTTTTTTCTGTATTCTGTTCTATGGCAGTGATCTCCACCATTCTGTCCAGGTCATTTATTTGTACTTCTGCCTCATTATTCTGCTATGGATTCCTTCTAGCATATTATTCATCTCTGTTTACTTATTCTTTAGTTCTTCTGGGTATTTCACAAACATTTCTTGTATCTTCTCGATCTTTGCCTCCATTCTTTTTCCAAGATCCTGAATTATATTCACTGTCATTATCCTGAATTCTTTTTCTGGGAAGCTGCTTATCTCTGCTTCATTTAGTTGTTTTTCTGGGGATTTATCTTGTCCCTTCATTTGGGACATAACTTTCTGCTTTTTCATACTGATTAACTTTCTGTAATGTGGTTTTGTTTTAGTCACTGTGGGATTGTGGTTCTTCTTGCTTTTTCTGTCTGCCCTCTGATGGATGAGGTTAAGAGGCTTGTGTAAGGTTCCTGATGGGAAGGACTGGTCTGGTGGGCAGCACCTTACTGAGTAAAACTTTAATTCAATTATCTGCTGATGGGTGGGGTTGCACTCCTGCCCTGAGGAAACCCAACCCTTGAATCTATAGCTCTATCAATTTAATTCAGTCTCTCAGTCTTGTGTCTGACTCTTTGTGACCCCATGGATGGCAGCACACCAGGCTTCCCTGTTCATCATGAACTCCTGGAGCTTGCTCAAACTCATGTCTATCAAGTCAGTGATGCCATCCAACCATCTTATCCTCTGTCTCCCCATTCTCCTCCTGTCTTCAATCTTTCCCGGCATCAGGGTCTTTTCCAGTGAATCAGTTCTTTGCATCAGGTGGTCAAAGTACTGGAGCTCTAGCTTCAGCATCAGTCCTTCCAATGAATATCCAGGACTTATTTCCTTTAAGATTGACTGGTTGGATCTTCTTGCAGTCCAAGAAATCCTCAAGAGTCTTCTCCAACACCAAGGTTCAAAAGCATCAATTCTTCACTGCTCAGTTTTATTTATGGTCCAAGTCTCACATCCATACATAACTGCTGGAAAAACCATAGCTTTGACAAGACAAACCTTTGTCAGAAAAGTAATGCCTCTGCTTTTTTAATATGTTGTCTAGGTTGGTCAAAGAGTTTCTTCTAAGGAGCAAGCATCTTTTAATTCCATGGCTGCAGTCACTATCCGCAGTGATTTTGGAGCCCAAGAAAATAAAGTCTGGCATTGTTTCCCCAACTATTTGCCATGAAGTGATGGAATCAGATGCCATGATCTTCGTTTTTTGAATGTTGAGTTTTAAGCCAGCTTTTTCACTCTCCTCTTTTACTTTCATCAAGAGGCTCTTTAGTTCTTCACTTTCTGCTGTAAGGGTGGTGTTATCTTCATATTTGAGGTTTTTCATATTTCTCCTGGCAGTCTTAATTCCAGCTTGTGCTTCATCTAGCCTGGCATTTCTCATGATGTACTCTGCATATAAATTAAATAAGCAGGGTGACAATATACAGCCTTGTCATATGCTTTGTGTGTGTGTGTTTTTTGGGGGGTGTCCACTGGAATCCTGTCTGTTGATGACTGGATTTATGTTTCTGTCTCACTTGTTGTTTGGATGAGGCTTCCTGTACTGGGTGCTGCTGGAAGTTGGGCAATGTTAGGTCTTGTATATACAGGTGGAAGCCTTCATGGGAATTCTTACTATTTAATACTCCCTGGGGTTTGGATTTCTCTGGCAGTCAAGGGTCCTGGACTCAGTGCTCCTGCTCCAAAGACTCAGGCCTGATCTCTGGCTGGGAAACCGAGTTTCCACAAGTAATTTATTATGGCATTAAAGGGGGTTAAAACAAACACACAAAAACAAAATGAGAAGCAAAAGACGAACCCCAGATAAATGGCACATACTAAGTCAGACATTAAAAACAAAAACAGTGGAAAATACACACACGCACACCCAAAGAATACCAAAACAATCCAAAGAAAAGAAAGTACAAGAGAGTGACCTGGAAAACAAAGGAAACCAAAAACAATATAAACCAATTAAGAACAAAACTGACTAAAACATAAACTAGAAAGCAAAACCAAAGCAAAGTGACAACTGAGGAATAAAGCAAAGAAAACTAAACAAACTAACAAACATGTTGAAAAAAAGAAAGAAAAGGAAGAAAGGAAGGAAAATAGAAAAGCAAAGTTAAATAGAAGTATATTAAAAAGATATATATATATATATGAATAATTACAACAGGAAAAGAACAATAAGAAAAACAAAACCAAGGAAAAAATTTTAATCAGAAAAAAGATTTTTAAAATAAAATTATATATTAGAAAAACCCCACAGAACTGCAAAAGGCCAGTATAGATGTAAAAGTATATGAAGGAAATAAAAAGTGTTATTTAAAAACAGTTCTCAAAAGCTTAAATATGGTAATAGTAACAATCAAATCAACAACCACAGCAACAGAGGAAGAAAAGAAGAACAATCCAGAACCAACTGCAGAACAAATCAAAATAGAAGAATAATAATAAATGTTTTTTTCAGATATCATCTGCCAGTGTTCTTTCGCTTGCTATGAGTCACAGTCCACCTCTGTCTCCCTAGGATGCCCTCCAGCACTGGGCTGCTCTCTGGACCTGCTATGGGGACAGCTCAGACTCTAATGTGGTCGTACTGTTTTGTATTCTTGCCTCCAAAGTGCATATCTGCCAGAGCTACTGCTTTTCCTTCTGTGGGGCCTTGCATTGTCCTTTTATACGTTCCATGACACAAAGTCTACCTAGTTGGTCATGTGGATTTGATCTGTGACTTGTACAGCTGGTGAGAAGGTTTTCAGTCCTCTTCCTTATCCACACTGCCCCTGGATTTCAACTGTGGTTTTAACTCCACCTCTGCATTTGGTGGAGAGTTTTCTCTTCAGGCTGCCCTGGAGGAGTTGGGTCTGACCCAGTAAGGACCTACAAAATGGACAATTGGGAAGAAACAGGTAATTCTTGGAAAGGTACAGTTTTCAAAGATAGAATCAGGAAGAATTAATAATATAAATAGACCAATCACAAGTAATGAAATTAAATTTTAATTAAATATCTTTAAAGAAATAAAAGTCCTGAATCAGATGGTTTCACAGGTGAATTCTCTCAAACATTTAGAGAAAAACTAATACATATCCTTCTCCAACTCTTCCCAAAACTTGTAGAGAGAAGAACACTACCAAACTCATTCTAGAAGGCCACCATCACACTAATACCAAGGTCAGACAAAGATATCACATACACAAAAATTACAAGTCAATGTTAGAGACACAGTCACAGAAATCCTCAACCAAATACTAGCAAACTGAATCTGACAACGCACTGAAAAAAATCATACAATACAATCAAGAGAGATTTGTGCTAGGGAGGCAAGGATTGTTGACTATATAGAGTTCAAGAGCTTTAGTATCCAACACTTAGATTTCAACTCCAGCTCTGCCACCTATTAGTTACGTGCCATTTTCTGGGAATAATAATGGTATTTGCATGATAGGATTGCAGTTTATTCTTGGAGGCCTCAATACCAACTGTCTTTAAACAACAGCCCAGAATAATTGTACCCTGTCACACAGTCTTGTGAAAGTACTGTGGAGAAAAATAAAGCATTAAGGAGGAAGGAGGCCACCAGAAAGAGTTTGCAGTTTTATATAGGGAGTTCAGGGGTCTTACTGAGAAGTTAACATCTGAACAAAGACCTGAAGTAGGTCAGGAAATGAGACATGTGGATACCTGGAAGGAGAGAATTCTAGAGAGGAAAGAGCACGCACAGATTATAGAAGGAATAGCAGGAAGCCCAATATCCTAGAGTGCATTAAGGAAGGAGGGGAGTTAGGAAGATGAGGTCAAATGATACAGGACCTTCCAGATAAAGGGAGCTAATGGGGTGGTTCCGAGCTCACGAGTAATGTGATGCAACTTAGGTTTTGAAAAGATTCATCTGGGTGATATTTTGAAAATAGATATTAAAGGATTAGGGACAAAAATGAGAGACTCTGAGGCAACTGTGATAATCCAGGTGAGAAACAATGACCCAATTAAACCAAGGAGGTGATGAGAGGAGAAGCATTTTGTTACAAACATTTTTTTTCATATAGACGTACAAAAATAAGTATTCAAATATGTATAGAATGCTGAGATATATTGTCTAACAGAGAGTGAAAAAGAAATGAAAATGAAAAAATAAAGAACGAAGTCAAGGATAAAGCAAGGTTTTATGGCTAGAAAAAAAAATGGAAGGATTGAGGTGACATTTGGAAGGATGAGAAACTCTATAGGAAGAATGTTTTGGGAGTTTGAGCTTAAACCTGTCAAGATAGAGATACCTATTATACATGCACATGGAGATATCAAGTAAACAGTTGGATATTCACACTATGGAGTCCAGGGACAGATTGTATCTCTAAGTCCTTTTTGCCACAGAAGGTCACAGGATTACTGCACAGCCAGAGCACCAAAAAGAAATGAGTGTAGACAGTGAAGCAAGGTCATCTGGGTATGAACACCGGCCATTCAAAAATTTAGAGGTTGGAATGATACTGATAAAGGAAACTTTGGAGCAACCATCCAGTAGGCAGAAAATAATGGTGACTGCAAAGTGAAAATAGTGTTTCCAGGAAGCATAGGTCCACTGTGGCTGAGAACTTATAGGAAATAAGGACTGAAAATTGACCACTGGATTTAACAACATAAAGTCAGCATAGTGACCAGACAAAGCAGACTCAATGGAGAGGTAGGGGCAATGCATAGAAAGAGGGAGAAAGAAATTGAGAGAAAGAAATTTCCTCAAATAAGGCATACAGATTGCCAGTTCAACATGAACAATTTGAGAAAAGCAATTCAGGACCACAAGCAGTTTCCACTTCATCAGCACTATGATGGCTAAAATTAAAAAAACAAGAGTTCGAGATGCTGTGGAGAAATTCTCATATATTGCTGGTGGAAATGTAAAAGAGTTGCAGCTGCAGGTGGAAGATGGGAATGAGAGAAGAAGAGCAAGTAGAGGAAGATTTAGGAAGGATAACTCAACAGATGATAGTGACTGTTTGGGCGTCTGGAATGACAGACAGAAAGAATTGAAATGAGTGAGATTATTATACCCTCCCTGCGATTATGCCTACATCACTTACAACTAGGGAGAGTACTTAACATCAATAGACTTTAATTTTCCATTTGTATATTGGGGATTTCATTATCACATAATTCTTGAACATTCATGAATAATAATGGAAAGGGAAGCTGACTTGAGAATAGGGATGCTGAAATCCACAACACACATTGTATGAGAGGAAGGAATTCCCACAAGACCCAAGAAGAAGAAGCATCTCTGCTCCAGGTGTCTCCTCTGAACCAGAGGGAAGGACCGCTCATTGCATGTCTCCCACCCACATCTACCATCTTATTGTCCTCCTAAGGAGCAATTCCACTTTCAGCCACCAACTGCTTCATCCATCATCAGAATGAACTCATTCCACGTTGAAGCACCTGAGTCAGAACCAGGATCCTTGGAAAAGGAGCAAATGGAAGATAATCTCTGAATACTCCAAGATTCTAAGGTCTTCAGTGACCATGTGGCAAAGGATAGGATATGAATGCTGGAATTATCTAACATTAGATTTAAGAATTTGTTCTGATACCAACTATATATTGTCCTGCAAAATAGGAACAGTAATATCTACTCTAAAGACTTCTTATAAGAAGAAATAATATTTATAAAATTCACAGGACAAAGCCTGGTTCAATACAGGCTTGGAATGTTGAGTTCCTTTTCTTTTTCTTTTTTGTCTTATGCTTTGAGAGGCGAGGTAGGTGGGAGGGGGTGAATGGGTTGTCACATCTTACACTGCTTTTGGATTGATGGCACTGACACAGCCATGACCGGTCACCTGGGATTCCAGTGAGAGAGGTCATCTTCTCTCTGAGCCTTCTGTTCAACCTGAGCTAAACAGGCTAAAAACAGCCTTACTATGGAAACTCTATTTCTTCATTATCCATGTACCATCCAGCAGGATACTAGCATTGCTTCATAATGCTCAAGCTTTTAAGTCAGAATCTTGCTTTCTGAGGTCAGAAATGAAGCAGCTAAGCTTGCTGAGGTGGAAGTGGAATCAGGAGACCCAGACATCTAGATCAGCAGACAAGGGACCACAAATCATAGAAATATAGTGAGTCTATCTCTGACTCAAGAGCTGGAACTCAAGGCAGAAAGCAAAGGCTTTGATGAGGTGAGGACCCTCAGGAAGTGGATAAGCTCCCACACAATTCAGTGCAGGCTGCCTCAGCTCATCAGGAGGCTGAAGGTGTGTAGGGAAGCCAGGTAGAGTGATTGAAGGTCATCAAGTTAATCTTGCTTCCTTGTGGACTTATTATCAAAAAGACTTCTGTAGACTGTGTTCTGGGTCTCAGTCTGCTGAGTGGGAGCTAGGTGAAGGCTGGCTTACACCCTTCACAGACAGAGGTGCTTATCTCTTAGCACTGGCCTCCTAAAGGCACAGCACCCTTCTGAGGGAGGTACAGCTGAGGTTAGTAGAGAAGAGTGATGACCAACCCAAGGCAAACTGTGGTAGGGGACTGGGTTTTGTTCAATGTGTCTGAAAAGGTCAGATGTGGAAGAGACCATTTCCAAATTTTAAGGAACATATAGAACATGTGACCTGGAAGGGGGCTTTGTGTTGGATCGTAGAATTCAAACAACATGGATGAGAGGAAGGGACAGGGCAGGCATCACCATTTCAGGCAGAAGGACGTGAGTGAGCAAAGAGGAGGCTGACTAGGATCTGAGGCTAGCAGGTTGTGGGGGCTGAGGGTCAGAAGAATCAGGAGAGGGCTGGTTCAGATTTTCCTTAAAATTCACTCCTTATAGCAGCTTCATCAGAGTCTGTGTGTTGCACTTTCATTCTAATGACCCCCACCCCAGACAGGAAAGGCCTGAGGATGATTTCCTAAGACTATAAATCCAGCCTGGGTCCTTCTCTGAGACAGAAAAGGTTTGGAAGGGCTAGAAACAGTATAAATTCATCTTCCTACTTCACAGGAGGTAGATTTGAGGTCCATGAACTGAAGCTGAGGTTAGTGATCAGGAACAAGGGATATGGCATAGGGTATAATGTACACTGGATATTCCCCCAATGTACATACAGACACACACACACAATGACCAACATGCAACTTTTGCCCTACACAGGGTGCAAAGCAAAACTCAGGACAGTCCTTTATGGACTCCCACCTACCCATGTGGCTTCCATAGATTCCCAGATCAGCACCCAGCACCAAGGTCCTAAACTCTTCCTCCGTGGTCTGGTAAATATCTTCCACACAGTCCCCATGCCTGAGCTTATGTCCTCAGGAAGATATACACCACCACACAGGAGAGGCTGTGGGGATTATCATGTGTAGGAAGGTCCTCTTTGGAAAGCTTCAGGAGAAGAGGGGCTAGGCACTGAGTCGATGATGGAAGAAGAGGATTCGTCCGGTAGGGTGAGGATCCTGAGTGGGAGGGCACTTGGGGAGGTGTCAGAGGATGTCAGAAGGACACATGTACCCAGAGAGTTGGCAGCAGGAAAGTCAGAGTAACACAGACCAGGGGCAGCTGGAGCCGAACCAGAGCTGGGAGAGGCAGGTGCCTGCAGGAATCAGGCTATGAGTGGAGGTGTCCTAGGAGTGCAGAGTCTCCTGCTTCCTCCAATTAAATTATCTTCATGGGCCCACTTTCTGGCTTGTGGACCTCACTGCAGACTCTAAAAGGCTCCTTTTCTTCTAAGTATGTTCACCAATTACCTATGAATGGAAGACAGAGGGTTTATAAAGAGCTGAGAGAGGCCCCAGAGTGATCCACATGGAACCAATGCTGCTGATATGAACTGCATGTGAATTCCCCTAAAGTGACCAGCTCTACATTGGCCCCACGTTTGAAATGTTCTTCGTAAATACCACTGACCACATGGTGAGAGACAGCAGACCAGGAACAGCAGATGACTGGGTTGACAGACCCAGGAGAAAGACCCATGAGAGCCCAGGCTGGGCACAGCTCCCAGTTCTCACCTTGTATGTGGCCTCTCCAGATGCCTGTTGGCTCAGCTCTGCATACTGGTCTCCACCATCATTGTTCCTCTGACTCTCCTGAAATTCTATACCTGAGTCATACACAGAGTGAAGCTTGAACCTTGGCCTTGAAAACATATACCTTCCCCCATGGCAATGAGCCCCAAGGCCAAGCCTATACCCACCTTCCCCTTCCCCAGAGATAATCCTTGAACAGCAAAATAAAGGAGGAAGGCAGCCAAAAGTTCAGTGGGGGAGGGATGGGAAGTGGGGTGGGAAGGAGAAGTGAAACCAGCCTCTTTCAGTCTTCATCTTCCTCTTCTTCCCACGTGTCTTCCAAAGTAACAGTCCAACTCCAAGGATCAACAGCATAACCACAACAGCCTTTATGATGCATGGCAGGGGGTCAGCACTGACCTGTCCATGTGAATCTGTTTTCCTCACACAGAGAGAATGAAGAAAGTTAAGGAAAGACAGAACTTGTAATACCCATTGCCAAGGGGAGAGATAGAGAGAGGAGATGGTGAAGTCTGAGCGAAGGAGAAAGAAATGAGGCAGTATCATTCATTCACCCAGGTCCCGAGCTCCTGCTTGATGCCAGAGATGCTGAGAGGAGCAAGCCAGGGTCACAGAGGGGGAGGACTGAAAATACCAAAGTCTTCCAGCCAGAGAGATGGCAGTGCCATAGAAGTTTATACCTTGTACACTGGTCTTCAAGGAGGGCCTCCCAGAGGAGGTGATGCAAAAACTGAGCCTTGAGGGAGGAATAGGAGTTTACCAGACATTCAGACTGGGCACAACTTTCCAAGAAGGAGTGGAAATGGCTGTTTCCACTTTCATTTGTTCCATGACAAATCTCCAGCCCTAGGGGTTGCAATCACCCTAGACCAGCAGGCAGGAGAGGGTAGGGCAAGGGCGAGCTGGGCAAGGAGGATCGGAGGGAGGAAGAGGCTCTTTCCAGAGGGTCTTATGGGTCATACTGAGTGTTGAACTTTCTCTGAGACTCCAGAATGGGACCAAGGGAAAGGTATCATGAGATTTTAAGTTATCAGCTCCCACCAGCAGCTCATGGGAGATGGGTAGAGGTGCTGGACTGCACACAAGATACCAGGTCATTCATTCAGTGAAATATTAACTGAGCAGTGCTAGAAGCTTTGTTTGGTATAAGAATTAAAAGGAGAACAGGACAAGTCCTCTGCCCACAAGGTGTTCCAGGCTATGGAGAAGACAAACCTATCAATAACATTGCTACTCAGTGTGGGGTGGCCATGGACTGCTCCTTAAAGGGGATGATGCCTGAGGCAGGAGAGTTACAGCAGCTGCAATGCCTGTGCAACATGAGATTGAGCCACCCTTTGTTCAACTTGATTCATAACAGAACTATAACCAAGTGCAGGACATGGGTTACATGCCCATGACCTGAGGAAAATCCTTCAATAGGAATAAGTAAGGAAGTGAAAAACTCTTGACTTGGGAGGATTGATGGTAGAGGAAACAGCATTTCCAGAGGCTCAGAAGCTTGCAATTGCAGGACACATTCAGGGAAGCCAAGCAAACAATTCAGTGTGAAGTGCGTGAGCTAAGGAACATGGGCAGAGGAGCTTCAGAGCCCTGAATCCTGCAGGGAATCCCTGGGTCAGACTCCTACAGATGATACAGACCAATCACAAAATCCAATTGCTTTTTAAAAGACTACGCACTATAGATAATGAATGAGGTAGGAGAAGTGCTGGAAAACTATTGCCCTGGACCAGATCTGACACTGCCCTGCAGCATCTGGGAGGGAAGGAGCTCCCCAGAGGGCAACAGGCAGGCAGGTGCAGGCAGCAGGGAGCATGGGTCAGGAGAGGGGTGAGCCCTCAGAGAAGTATATCTCTAGTGAATGCTTTTGCTGTTGCAGCTCTAGTTCTCTTCACCTCCCCAACACCACCCCTGCTCTGCCTCCAGGGCCAGCTAGGACAGGGAATAGATCATCTTGAGCTGGGTGGACAAGATTTTCATTAAAAACAAATCCCTGTTTCTTGAGGGAAATGTGGGGATGGAGTTGTACTGGCAGGCAAGGTCTTGAGGGACAGTTAAAAGCAGACATGCTGTGGCTGTACCCATCAGACTCCTTTATGGGGTGACCCATTAAAAGGTGGGGCTAATAACATGGTCAGGAGAAAAGCCCATAAGCCTCACCTCTGAGCTCAAGGTGCCCCTCCCCTCTGGCGGGTGCACTCACCAGAGACACAGACTTTCCCGAGGTCTAAGGTGGCAGTTTTCTGGTCCACCTGGTTGCTGACCACACAGGTCAAGCTGGCAGTGGGCTGGCTCAGGGGTAGGTTCAGAGTCAGGTGCCAGGAGTTGGAGGGTAGTTCTGATGTCACTCTCTGCTCCAGCTCCCTGGGAAAGCCTTTGATCTCCCAGGTCACCTTCAGGTCCTCTGTAGCCCCTGGGGCTCTGCACTCCAGAGTGACATTGCACCAGCCTGGTGTGATGGATGCTGACTTGACTTCGATCTCAGGAAGGGGTACAGTTCCTGAGAGAGGAGGGACAATAGAATGGAGCTCACATGATTGGAGAACATTCCAGTCTGTACATTCTCATCCATCATCTCACTGAAACCCTGGCATTCTCCCTTTAATGACAGTGAACGCATTATATAGATAAACAGAATTTGCCCGGTACTTAATACATAGCAAATGACAATAAAGAGGGGAGCCACTGAATTAAGCCATATGTGATTTCACTAGATTGTGTGCATGTTGAGGAAGTGTTAAACATCTCCAACAAGAAAATAAAGCCTGATCCCACCTTCCCAAGACCAATTATTTCTAAGAAAATGGGGCTCCTTCTAGATGTGGAGGAAGTCTCAGACAGAAGAGCTAATCACAAATCAGGAACTTGGCCTCTTCTTCTGCTCAGATAATGCCTGAGATTTTATAGCCTGTAGAGAAGACACCTGGTCAGAGTTGGGAGCCCAGAGAAAGGTTCTGTGCTCCCAATAGTGGAGACATGTGTGGGAGATGCAGGGGCAGTGTCAACAATTGGCACTTGCTATCTTCCTCTACAAGGGTCAAATCATGTGCTGCTGTAGCTGCTGACCTTCACACCCCACTGAAGGAGTTCAGGGTGGAAAGAAGACATGAGGCATTCTGTGCCCATGCGGGAGAGTGGGGACTAGCAGGACAGGTCTTCAGATAGCTAGATATTTTCAGGAGCCTATTTTATGAGCCCAATTCTGGTATCCCATTATATCTAGAAAAGCACTAGAATCCTTTATGGTGATGACTGTTCCTGGAGACTGGAAAAAGCTTCTGGAGACTAGTAGAAAACTTCTGGGAAAATGTCCTTATTGCTTGTATTCCTCCTTCACCAAAGTCACATATACACTGGCATTTCCCTCCCATTGGAGCAGTTTCTCAGAGCTATCTGGGGTACTGTCTCCTAGGCTGCCATCCTCATTTTGCTCCAAATAATTTCACAATTTGTATGGAAATACAAAAAACCTCAAATAGCCAAAGCAATCTTGAGAGAGAAGAATGAACTGGAGGAATCAACCTTCCTGACTTCAGATTGTAATACAGAGCTACAGTTCAAGACAGTATGATACTGACACAAAAACAGAAATATAGATCAATGGAACAAGATAGAAAGCCCAGAAATAAACCCATGCACCTATGGATACCTTATTTTTTTAACCAAGGAGGCAAGAATATACAATGGAAAAAAGACAGCCTCTTCAGTAAATGATGCTGGGAAAACTGGTCAACCACTTGTAAAGAATGAAACTAGAACACTTCCTAACACCATACACAGAAACAAACTCAAAATGGATTAAAGATCTAAACACAAGACCAGAAACTAAAAAACTCCTAGACGAAAACATAGGCAAAACACTCTTCGACATAAATCACAGCAGGATCGTCTATGACCCACCTTCCAGAGTAATGCAAATAAAAGCAAAAATAAACAAATAGGACCTAATTAAGTTTAAAAGCTTTTGCACAATGAAGGAAACTATAAGCAAGGTGAAAAGACAACCCTCAGAATGGGAGAAAATAATAGCAAACAAAGCAAACTGACAAAGAATTAATCTCAAAAATATACATGCAGCTCCTGTATCTCTATGCCAGAAAAATAAACGACCCAATAAAAAAATGGGCCAAAGAACTAAACAGTGAGCTGCAACAGCAAAAGCATTCACTAAAGAACTAAACTTCTTTCTCCAAAGAAGACATACAGATGGCTAAGAAACACATGAAAAGATGCTCAACATCTTCATTATCAGAGAAATGCAAATCAAACCCACAGTGGGGTACCATCTCAAGCCAGTCAAAATGGCTGCTGTCAAAAAGTCTACAAACAATAAATGTTGGAGAGGGTGCGGAGAAAAGTGTAAAACTTTTCTTACACAGTGTAAAAACCCTCTTCCTCTGTTGGTGGGAATGCAAACTAGTACAGCCACTATGAATAGCAGTGTGGAGATTCCTTAAAAAACTGGAAATAGAACTGCCATACCAGCCAGCAATCCCACTGCTGGGCATACACGCTGAGGAAAACAGAATTGAAAGAGACACATGTACCCCAATGTTCATCGCAGTACTGTTTACAATAGCCAGGACATGGAAGCAACCTAGATGTCCATCAGCAGACGAATGCATAAGAAAGCTGTGGTACACATACACAATGGAATATTACTCAGCCATTAAAAAGAATGCATTTGGATCAGTTCTAATGAGGTGGATGAAACTGTAGCCTACTATACAGAGTGAAGTAAGTCAGAAAGGAAAACACCAATACAGTATACTAACGTATATATATGGAATTTAGAAAGATGGTAATGATGACCTGGAGAAGGCAATGGCACCCCACTCCAGTACGCTTTTGCCTGGAAAATCCCATGGACGGAGGAGCCTGGTAGGCTTCAGTACATGGGGTCGCTAAGAGTTGGACATGACTGAACGACTGAACAACTTCACTTTCATGCACTGGAGAAGGAAATGGCAACCCACTCCAGTTTTCTTGCCTGGAGAATCCTAGGGATGGGGGGGCCTGGTGGGCTGCCGTCTATGGGGTTGCACAGAATCAGACACGACTGAAGCGACTTAGCAGCAGCAGCAGCAATGATAACCCCATATGCGAGACAGCAAAAGAGACACAAATGTAAAGAACAGTCTTTTGGACTCTGTTGGAGAAGGCGAGGGTGGGATGATTTGAGAGAATAGCATTAAAACATATATATTATAATATGTGAAACAGATCGCTAGTCCAGGTTCGATGCATGAGACAGGGTGCTCAGGGCAGGTGCACTGGGACGACCCTGAGGGATGGGATGGGGGTTCAGGATGGGGAACGCATGTACACCCATGGCTAATTCATGTCAACGTATGGCAAAAACCACTACAATACTGTAAAGTAATTAGCCTCCAATTAAAATAAATAAATTAATTTTTTTTAAACCCACGATTTGCCAAATACTTATACACAGCAAGTGACAACAAAGAGGGGAGCCACTGAGGTAAGTAGTATGTGATTTTACTAAATTGTGTGTGTGTTTAGAAAGCCTTGAAGATCTCCAACCAGAAAATAAACCCTGATCCCACTTTCCCAATATCCATTATTTCTAAGAAAATTGGGTTTCTCCTAGAAGCAATAGAAGTCTGGGACAGAAGGCCTAGTCCTAGATCAGCATCTTGCCCTTCTCTCTTGCACAGATAATGCTTGAAATTGTATAGCCTCTAGAGAAGAGAGACACCTGGTCAGCACTGGGACCCCAGAGAAATGTTCTGTGCTCACAGAGATGGACAAATTTGTGGGAGATACAGTGGTAGCAACTACTGTGATGAGTCTGAGTCTGGTTAGAACATGCCACTGAACTTGAGATGTGATATACCAATCAGTTGGTTGTAGAAATCACATGGGAACCTAAAGCAGCAACAGTCAATCTCTCACAGCAGATATTTTCCTAGGCAGGCAGACTTTAGGGAAAAAAGTGTTGACTAAGTGAGGGTCTCTGGAAATGTTACAGAGTAACTTTTCTCCTACATCTACTGAAGGCTTCTAGAGCTGGATTGGTGGAATCTTTGCCAGTGAGGCTGGTCTTGGGCTGGCGCTGAGTAGGAGAAGGAGGTACAGACTACCCACAGATTTCTGAATTGTGATGGATGAATAATCGACCCCAAATAAGTCCAAATCCAATCCTCAGAACCTGTGACTCTGTTAGGTTACGTGGCAAGCTGAAATTAAGGTAACAGATGGAATTAAGGCTGCTAATCAGCTTGCTTTAAAATAAGGAGATTATTCTGATTACTTGGATGGGACCAATGTAATCACAAGGGTCCTTAAACATGGAAGGAAGAAGAGGATGAGGTCAAAGGGATAAGATTTGAGAAGAATTGGTCCCAATATTGCAGGCTTTTAAGATGGAGGAAGGTGATCATGAGCCAAATAATAAACAACCACTAGAAGGTGGAAAATACAAACAAATGAATCTCCTTCTGCAACCTCTAGAAAACAACACAGCCCTGGCAATACCCTGACTTTGGCCTGGTGAGACCCATGTGTGACTTCTAACCCATAGCTCAGAAAGCTAATAAATTTGCTTTGTGTTAAGTCTCCAAATTAAAACAGCAACAGACAACTAATACACACATTAAGTAAACCTGGACCTAAAAAGAACAATAATTGTTATGGCAATATCATTTCCCCAAATTTCCATTCTCCTCTCCCAAAATACTAAAGTGGTTTTATCCCTGGTGTAAATATCAACTCCTCTCATCATTTGCAGTAAACCACTAACTTCCTAATTCAAAGCAGAAAAGGAATCTGAAGGCTGGTGTCTGGAAGGGATCCTGAAAAATGGGGCCTGTGTGAAACTCCTAGCACAAAGGCAGGAGGGAAGCCATAGGGTGGGGTGAGGAGGAGTCACTCACCATAGACAGTGAGGAGGAAAACCTGGGTAAGTTCTCTTCCCCCAGTGAAGCTGGCTCGAGCCCGGTACTCCCCACTGTCCTCTCGAGTCAGGTTCTCAATCCTCAGGGACGACATATTGGGCACATGGACCCTGTGCTGGTACTTGTCCTGGAAGCTGACCCAGGTTGGGGTGTCTATCCCATGGCAGACTCGCAGCATGACTCTGTAGTTTGACTCAGGGCCAAAGCCCCATGAGACCTCCTCTGGGTCAGCTTCTTGATTCTTGGTCATATGAAACAACACAGAACCTCCTCGGATCCCCTGTAGGGGAACATGGGCTCCAGAATCCTGAACTCCAGAACCATGTGCTCCAGAACTCTTGACTCCAGTGCTGTGGATGCCTAGGGCGTGGGACATAGGAAACATATTTTTTTTTTTTTCAGTAACAATAAAGGAGAAAACTATATAGCCTATATTTTAAACAAAATTCATCCAATATACTCCCTTGATTCTTAGGAGGAAACTACATGATTTTGAAGCATTTCTACTATTAAATCCTAGTTCTAGTGAACTGTTACCTTGAGTAGGTAACTTTAACTAATCTGCAGTTTCCTCGCCTACATTATAAATTGAATGAGATCATGGATCAAAAGCACCTAAATACTTTCTATCAATACCAAATGCATAACTGTAGGAGGAGCTTCTTAACGGACCCCTTACGTTCACATCCTTATGTAGTGCCCTCCCCTGGAACGGGGCCGCGTCTAGAGAGTGGCTTAGGACTAGACTAGAGCAGAGGTGATTGATGTCACTTGAGTGATCCTAGGTTATACAAGACTGTGACTTCCCTCTTGCTCACACTCTCTCTCTTTCACTTTCACTCTTGTTCGCTCTGAGGAACTCAGCTGCCATGTTGTCAGCTGCCCTAAGAAGAGGCCCACATGACAAGAAACTGAGGGTGCCTATGGCCAACATCCAGAGAGGAAATGGCACCCTCAGTCCAATAGCCAAGGAACTGCCTCCCATTAGCAATCCATGAGAGCTCTTGGAATCAAGATACTGATGCAGCCAAGACTCTGATTTCAGTCTTGAAGACCCTGAGCCAGAGGACTCAGCTGATCCAACTCTAAGCCCTGAACCACAGAAACTGTGAGATTATATCTGATTGTGTTTAAGGCAGTAAGTTTTGGGATAACACGTTACATAGCAATAGATACCTAATACAAACATGAAGACTGCTCTCCTTCCCGGCATCTTCAGGGCAATGTAGTAGTCAGGACAGGCTAGGCTGTGCTAGGTAATGAACAGTTACCATACCTCAGTATCTCAGAACAAGCAGAGTTTATATCTCCTACTACAGGCCCCCTCAGAGAATGACGGAAGGATCCTAACTCAAATGTTGGAGGATTCACTACCTTGTAGCCACACCCATGAAGCTCATAGCATCTACACAGGCTCCCAGCCCCACTGCAGAGATGGGAGACAGGAGAATCACACAGGAGTTTCACTGCATCTGTCCAGAAGTAGTGTGCTCTCTGCTCATGCTTTTTGGCCAGCACTCATCACAAGGCTAACTGCCAAGGACTAGAATATGAGGGGTAGAGCTAGTGATCATTTAATGAGCTCTGATGTCCTTGCTTATTTAACTTATATGCAGAGTACATCATGAGAAATGCTGGGCTGGAGGAAGCACAAGCTGGAATTAATATTGCCAGGAGAAATATCAAAAACCTCAGATATGCAGATGACACCATCCTTATGTCAGAAAGCGAAGAAGAACTAAAGAGCCTCTTAATGAAAGTGAAAGAGGAGAGTGAAAAAGTTGGCTTAAAGCTCAACATTCAGAAAACTAAGATCATGGCATCCGGTCCCATCACTTCATGGCAAATAGATGGGGAAACAGTGGAAACAGTGGCTGACTTTATTTTTCTGGTCTCCAAAATCACTGCAGATGGTGATTGCAGTCATGAAATTAAAAGATGCTTACTCCTTGGAAGGAAAGTTATGACCAACCTAGATAGCATATTAAAAAGCAGAGGCATTACTTTGTCAACAAAGTTTCGTCTAGTCAAGGCTATGGTTTTTCCAGTGGTCATGTATGGATGTGAGAGTTGGACTATAAAGTAAGCTGAGTGCCAAAGAATTGATGCTTTTGAACTGTGGTGTCGGAGAAGACTCCTGAGAGTCTCTTGGACTGCAAGAAGATCCAACTAGTCCATCCTAAAAGAGATCAGTCCTGGGTGTTCATTGCAAAGACTGATGTTGAAGCTGAAACCCCAATACTTTGGCCACCTGATGCTAAGAGCTGACTTATCTGAAAAGACCCTGATGCTGGGAAAGATTGAGGGCAGGAGGAGAAGGGAATGACAGAGGATGAGATGGTTGGATGGCATCACTGACTAAAAGGACATGGGTTTGGTTGGACTCTGGGAGTTGGTGATGGACAGGGAGGCCTGATGTGCTGAGGTTCATGGGGTTGCAAAGAGTCGGACACGACTGAGTGACTGAACTGAATTGAACTGTCCTTGTGACCCTGAGTTGTAACCAGTGGGCACATTTGCTGCAGGGCCACCACCTCCTGAGCCCACCCTCCCTCTTCATACATAGGCCCAAGGGATCTGACACCCTCTGTCCTTTCTGGGGACCAGGTAGGACAGAACAGAATGGGGGAAAGTGCCCTATCCTAAAAAGATGATCAATCTGCTTCTTCCAGCAGGTCAGGATTCATCTGCTGTGATTGGTCTCAGCCTTCCACAGTCCCAGTTTGCTTTCCAATTCAATAAAATCTCATCATTTCAGACCTGTCTCCCTCCCGCTGCTGCTGCTGCTAAGTCACTTCAGTCGAGTCCGACTCTGTGCGACCCCATAGACGGCAGCCCACCAGGCTCCCCTGTCCCTGGGATTCTCCAGGCAAGAACACTGGAGTGGGTTGCCATTTCCTTCTCCAATACATGAAAGTGAAAAGTGAAAGTAAAGTCGCTCAGTTGTGTCAGACTCTTAGCGACCCCATGGACTGCAGCCTACCAGGTTCCTCCGTCCATGGGATTTTCCAGGCAAGAGTACTGGAGTGGGGTGCCATTGCCTTCTCCTCTGTCTCCCTCCTACTGTACTTACTCTCCTTCCCGGCTCTCACTGGAAGCAGAGAATAGCACATGCTAGTGTGCACATGCCCAAGGGTTTCAGATATTTCTTTGTATTCATTTAATCACTAACTCATTTAATCAGGCATCTCCTCCAGGTCAGGCTTCAGGGGGCATCTGTCCAGACCCCCCCTTGTCACAGAAGGGGAAGCTTCTCAGGAGGTGGACTTGTGCTGGGCAGAGCCGCTCCTGGCACCAGGGCTCCCCGCTCCCAGCCCAGCACTTCTCCCCTGCAGGAGCTCCCATCTGCTCCCCACCCTGTCCCTGTCCTCCCAAGGGACTCCCATCCCTGCACTGTTGTCTCATCACCAGGATCTGAGCAGCTCCTGGAGGCTCATCCTCCAGTTTTCCTCTCTTGAAACAAGGAAGCAAGAACTTTGAAGGTCTTAGCAGGGCAGGAACTTCTTGCCAGCTGAGGGTTAAATAACCACCCAGCCAGACTCCCCACTTGCTGGGGGGAAAAAAAAAACAAAACAGGAACCAGGGAGAGATGAAGCTCAGCCCTCAGGCTACAGAGAGGATCCACTCAGAAGGGAATAGTGAGCCCACCTGTGAGGACGATGGAAGACGATTTTGAAAGAAAAGGAAGAGGGCAAGAGCTGTGATCTACCAAAGGTCTAATCCTGAAGGAGAAAAGAAAGTCAGAGAGAGTGTAGTTAAAAACAAAATAGTGTAAAAGTTTACTTAATGTAATAATGTAAAATTTACCGTTAACAAATCAACTTAAAACTGTGTCCATTTCTCCTTCTCTCTTATGTAATCTGCCAACCCGAAAGACCATGGACAAAACCCTAAATAACAGAACAGGTTTTCCACTTAAAAAAATTGAAGAGTAAAGAAGGTCTACATTTTACTGTTGACATAGAGTTTTCATGTTAAAAAGGAAGTAATGTTTTGCAAAGCTCATTCTTAATTCAAGACTTCTCTATATAAACAGTCTCTAATTCATTAATTTTCATATAACTCCTACAAGTTCATTTAGTCCCTGGGATACTAAAAAAAGGCTTTCCAACTTTCTCCAGATTTCATAATTTAGTGGGCATTTCCTCATTAGTTTATATTTAATTTCCATATACATAATCATATGACCTTCCAGGAAGTCATGTATGTGATTAGGGTTTTGTCCAGTATTGAGTTCACTGTTCACTTAATTCCCCGTAGTTTCTACATCACTTTCTCTTCTCTTTTCCCCGAGTTCACCCACCTCAAGAGCCCACATTACCAGTCTATTGTTCCTTCCATAGTTTCGCCATATTCTTACAACAGGTGGATATACAGAAACCCTTAAACTTAAGACGCTGCTGTTCCTTTTACAAAAGCAGAATTTCATTTCATTGTATTTAACATCCTGCATCTTTCCCAAGAAATCAAGACTCCAGTTGCTTTCTCCATCTCTGACAGAGTTCTAGGCAACCGCCTCCTCCACAGGACAGCAACACAGACTGTCAGATTCCCTCTGGGTTGTTCCCCAGCCTGTCCAAGTCAAGGACCCAGGTTCTTAGTCTCTCTCCCTCTCTGCAGGCCGCTCTGAGTTCTCCAGACTTCCCATTACTGCTGCAGAGACAGCCTTACCTCCCTCGAATGTTTCCCTTAAAATAGTGAAGGCTGCCTGAGCTCAGGTGTCGTAGACTTGCCACAACCAGGAGGTCATTTTGCTCTTCTGTTCACCCCAGAACTCTAAACCAAATGCACTGCATTTGCTAAATAATTACAAAGCTGTTATTTCTTTTTGTTCACCAAGGACATTAGGCAGAGAAAAGGCACCCTGCCTCCCTGTTCCACCCAAAGTCCCTCCCTCCCAGGAGCCTGGGCCACTCACTGAGGAGGAGGCTGATGAATCCCAGGAACCTGAAGGCCCAGCGGAGGCGGAGGTCTTCTGAGCAGGGCCCCATCTCAGTCTGCCTGACACCCTGTGCAGTTGCAGAAGAAGCATCTAGATGGAGCAGAAAGAGAGGAGGGAGTGTCACTGAAAGGGCATTTATGCTATTCTCCACCCCTAGGGTGGGGCTAGCATGTTCTGGTTTGCAGTCCACCAGCCTGTGCTAAGCCACTCAGAGATTTCCTATTACTATTGCCAGCATCTACAGTAGGACGTCAATAAACAATTGCAGAGTAAAATACTGCACTGCTTCACTATGTTGGAGATGCCCATCCTGTGGTCATACCAGACTGTTAATCTCACACTCCCCATACTAGCAATCCTTAGACTCCCCCTACCTGTTCCCCATGGGAACAGCTCAGCCCAGATAGCCATGCTCATCCAAAGCAGCCTGTGGTCAAGGCACAGAACTCATGCTAATTTCAGCCAGGGTAGGCCACAAGTCTGTGGCCTTTGGTGTTGTCTCCTATGTCTTCACACTATTTGGTGAGTTTGATTTTCCATAAGCTTCAACTGTCACTTGCCTAAGTAAGAAATTATGAGCAAAAGAACAAAGTTCTTTGAGTGTCATTTCCCTTACCACCAATGCAATTGTCAGCATTTATCTATTGCTTGCACCCTTATGGTTTTCCCTGACTTAAGGCTTTCACTAGTGTTAGGCATGCTCCCTACACACAGGGCAAAGCCAGACCCCACAGGATCTGATGGGCTCTTGTCTGCATCCCACCCACCACTTCCCTTAAGATTCTGCCAGCCCTGTACCTGCTATCACAGAGGGGCAGGGAGAGATGTCTACAGTCCCCTCCTAGGCACAGACTTGGCTGCCTCAGACTCACTGCTACCTACTGAGGATCAGGCTCTGGTCTCTTCTCTTGAGACTAAATACCCCACACCAGAGAACTGTCAGAGTCCACACCCTGCAGGAGCAGCCCCGTCTATCTAACTCCTGGTCTATAACGGGGAATGCCAACTTATTCATTTAAAATAAAAGTCTGAGGGCAGATGCCAAAAAGGGGGCTCAAGACAGCCCCTCCCTGTGACCAGGGTCTCTTTCGAACAATAAGGTGGCTTTCTGGGCACAGACCTCACAATGGTCATGGTAGGAGGCTTTTTCTCCCTCATTTTGAAACTTCCTACCCAATTAAAACACTCTTTTGTGGGAAGATTGCTGTGACTCCAAACCTTTTCATGAAAAGTATGGAGAAAGGGAAGAAGTAACTTCACAGTGGATGAGCCTGGGGAACACTCCCTTCAGCCAGGTGATGAAGGTCAGCATCCTCCACGGTACGTCATGTTGGTAACATGTACCCTTGATGTGATACGGTGAAAACAGCACTTTCTTCAGTGGTCCTCCACCCAAAACAGTTCAGCGTGCTAGGAGGGGAGGGGGACACTGAAGGGGCAGAGAGGCCCCTCTGAGGAAGGATGACTAAGCTGAGGCCTATAGATTCTGGTGGTCATGAGCTCCACGTGGACAATCCCAGTGGGCTGTCTTCACCTTACTGACTTTTGGCAGTTTCTTTTTTCAAGAAACCTTTACCTGGATTGCTGGACACCAGAGTCTCCTGACTTTCACCCTGCATCACTGGCCACTCCTTCTCAGCCTCCTCTTCCTGACTATGACCTTCTGAAGCCCAGACCTAGCTGCCTGGGCCACTTGCCTGTTTACACAAACCTTTTTCTGAATTCCAGACTCATGTGTAAAACTGCCTACTTGAGAGTCCCACGTGAAGTTCCCACTGCATCTCTAACTCAAATTTCATGCCTGACCCTCAAGCCTGCTTCTTCCCTGGTGGTCCCTGTCTCAGGACATGGTGCCTCATTTTCCATGGTGCTCAGGCCAAAATCCTTATTCATCTTTTGCTCAGATTCATGTCTGACCCATCAGTAAATCCTGCTACCTCTCCATAATATTTCATGGATCCACCCCCTTCTCACCACGTCCACGGTTTTCACTTTTATCTAGAATTGCTGGGGCCTTGCAACACATGCCCAGACCCCACACTTGCTGCACTGCACACACAACCAGAGTGGACCTTTAAACTATTGTCATGTTTTGTTCCTCTCAAAACACTCTGCTCTTAGCCCTCCCACTTAGAAAGAAATTCAAGCCCTGATCTTATCCTTTCAGGCCAATGCCATTTTTCCCCCTGGCCACTTTTACCACCTCATCTCTCCAGGTTCCAGCCATCACTTCCCTCCAGCATCACACGCCATATGTCTGTACCTCCAGTGCTTCACACAGGCTCCCAGCTCAAGGCACTGGTACATGCATATTCTCGTCCCAGAATGTCCTTCCACCTACTAAAAAGGCTCTCACTCACAGTCACTCAGGTCTGTCAAAATACCACTTGCCCAAAGAGGTCTTCCTTATAGAGTTCTACTTGTTCTGTCTTCACACACTTGTCACCACCTGACCTTGCATATCTATTTCATCATTTGTTGATTTCCATTATTCCCCTTATGATGTGAGTTCTTGAGAGCTGGGAATTTATTCATCTTATTCTCTTCTGTATCCCTAGCACTGAGAAAAATAGTAAGCATCTTGTCATTATTCTTTGGAGTTGTGATAGCCTAGTGATTAAAAGTGTGGACTCTGGAGCCAGACCGTTTGGCTCAAAATCACCAAAGTTTAAAAAACGTGTAGAAAAACAGTCATTCTGGAACTCTGCTGGGAGTGACACAAAGTGGTAGAACCCATGGGGACAAAATTTGGCAACACCCAGAGTCAAAGTGCTGTACTCAATACCAGCAAATTTGGTATTGAATATTCCCTGAATATTCATTGGAAGGATTGATGCTGAAGCTGAAACTCCAATTCTTTGGCCACCTGATGCAAACACCCACTCATTGGAAAAGACCTTGATGCTGGGGAAGACTGAGGGAAAGAAAACTCAGCAGTGGCCACAGGACTAGTAAAGATCAGATTTCTTTCCAATCCCAAACAAGGGCAATGCCAAAGAATGGTCAAACTACCATACAGTTGTTCTCATTTCACCTGCTAGCAAGGTACTGCTCAAAATCCTTCAAGCTAGACTTCAACAATACATGAACTGAGAACTTTCAGATGTACAAGTTGCATTTAGAAAAGGCAGAGGAACCAGAGATCAAATTGTCAACATCCATTGGATCATAGAGAAAACAGGGGAATTCCAAAAAAATCTACTTCTGCTTCATTGACCATGCCAAAACCTTTGCTTGTGTGGATCACAACAAACTGTAGAAAATTCTTAAAGAGATGGGAATACCAGACCATCTCACCTGCCTTCTGAGAAACCTGTATGCAGGTTAAGAAAAAGAGTTAGAACCAGACATGGAACAACTGACTGGTTCAAAATTGGGACAGGAGTACATTAAGGCAGTATTTTATCACCCTCCTTATTTAACGTATTTTCAGGATGCATCATGCAAAATGCTGAGCTGGATAAATCACAAGCTGGAATCAAGACTGCCATAAGAAGTATCAACAAACTCAGATATGCAGATGAGACCACCCTAATGGCAGAAATTTAAGAGGAACTAAAGAGCCTCTTGATGAAGGTGAAGGAGGAAAGTGAAAAAGCTGGCTTGAAATTCAGCACTCAAAAAACTAGGATCATGGCATACAGTCCCATTACTTGGCATACAGATGGGGAAAAAAATGGAAACTGGCAATTTTTATTTCCTTGGGCTCCAAAATCAGTGCAGACTGTGACTGCAGCCATGTAGTTAAAAGATGCTTGTTCCTTGAAGAAAAGCTACGACAAACCTAGGCAGTGTATTAAAAAGCAGAGACATCACTTTGCTGACAAACATCCTTATAGTCAAAGCTATGGCTTTTCCAGTAGTCATGTATGGATGTGAGTGCTGGAGCATTAAAAGGTTGTGTTCTGAAGAAATGATGCTTTCAGAGTGTGGTGCTGGGGAAGACTCGAGAGTCTGTTGGACAGCAAAGAGATCAAACCAGTCGATTAAAGGAAATCAACTCTGAATATTCATTGGAAGGACTGATGCTGAAGCTGAAACTCCAATTATTTGGCCACCTGATGCAAACACCGACTCATTGGAAAAGACTTTGATGCTGGGGAAGATTGAGGGCAAGAAGAGAGTGGGGTGGCAGAGAATAAGACAGTTGGATGGCATCACCAAACTAATGGACATGAATTTGAGTAAACTCCAGGAGATAGTGAAGGTCAGGGTAGCCTGGCCTGCTGCAGTCCACAGGGTTGCATAGAGTCAGACACGACTTAGTGACTGAGCAAAAACAACAACAGAGTCAAAATCCTACTTCCTCTGCTTTGCATTTCCTATCTATAAAACTTCGTCCCATGGTTGGCAATCATACAGGATTATTGATTGCTGAATTGTTTCTGAGAACAAATGATAGAAACTGATCTAAAGATTTGTAAGTTGATATTGTTATTGTTTAGTTGCTAAGTAATGTCTGACTCTTTTGAGACCCCACTGACTATAGCTCTCTAGGCCCTTCTGTCCCTGGGATTTCCCAGACAAGAATAGTACTGAAGTGGGTTGCCATTTCATTCTGCAGGTGATCTTCCTGATCCAGAGATTGAACCCGTTTCTCCTGCATTGTAAGTGGATTCTTTACTGCTGCTTCACCAGGGAAGTCCAAAGTTTTCTCAGTGCTGCTGCTGATACTAAGTCATTTCAGTCATGTCTGACTCTGTGCGACCCCATAGACAGCAGCCCACCAGGCTCCCCCGTCCCTGGGATTCTCCAGGCAAGAACACTGGAGTGAGTTGCCATTTCCTTCTTCAAAGCATGAAAGTGAAGTCACTCAGTCGTGTCCCACTCTTAGCGACCCCATGACTGCAGCCCACCAGGCTCCTCCATCCATGGGATTTCCCAGGCAAGAGTACTGGAGTGGGGTGCCACTGCCTTCTCCAAGTTTTCTGAGTAGGGACAGCTTAATTGTTCCATGGAATGTTCCTATGGTGGGATACTGTACTTCTGTATAAATATCAGGAAGCACTATAGATACTAGTTGAAAAGATTTCTAGAATAACATTCCATGAAAAAAAATCAGACTGCCAGTATATATGTACATTTATAAAATCTTCTATTACTGACCCTTCTTAGCCCTTGACGATGCCTCTTTATTTAAAAAGATGAGTTTGTAAATAGTTTTATTTACGCAGCACCTGTCTCTGACCACAGCCTTGACCACATTTTAGAGAAATGTCAGCACAGTGCTCTTAGTGTCTCGCTACTAATGTTGAGGGTCATTGCCACTAGCTTGGTGGTCAATCAGAACCTACCGATAGACTTCACTACCACTACCCTCACACAGCTAGTCCAACAGGCTCATGCCTCACTTTCCTAGATCCCTACCACCACCACTCACTGCCTTTTTCCATGTAGTGTGAGGCGTTACATCACAATCATGGCTTCAGTTAAAATGTTTCACTTGTCAGAAGAGCATTTGTTGGTTGTTTGGAGCCATTGCTGAGCTTCAGGCACCTTCTCCATCAGTCTCTTGTTATTTTCAGTTCTCATCCATTTTCAGAGGAACAGATCCTGTAGTTCTTTATTGAGGTCCAAACTGCTTCCATCGTCATCCTTCCTGACTCAATCCCCAGCCGCAGCAAAGTTCCCAGTCCAGTTTCAGGTTCTGGCAAACGGCCGTTGTACGTCCAAGTACACAATGCCCACACTAACTTCTGCATCTTGGCTCCACTACACTCCCTTTATTGGAAAACCTTCCTCCTTCCCTCCTAACCCATGAAATATATACCCTACCAAAACTGAATCATGAAGAAATAAAAATTCTGAATAGACCAATAATGAGTTATGAAATTGGATCAGTATCCAAACTACTTCCAAAAACAAAAGTTCAAGACCAGATGGTTTCACTGGTAAATTCTACCAAATATTTAAAGAACTAACACCCTCATTTGCTTACATTACCAAAAAATAGAAGAGAAGGGAACACTTCTAAAACTCATTTTATGAGGCCAACATTACCATGATACAAAAACTAGTTATGGACACAAGAAAAAATTACAGACCAATATGCCTGATAAACATAAGTGTGAAACTCCTCAACAGAATAAATACTACCATGCTATACTCAGCATTACAACAAAAAGATCACATATCATGATCAGGTGGCATTTATCCCAGGAATGGAAGAATGTTTCAGTATCCACAAATCAATCAGTGTGATACAGCACATGAATAAAATGCAGGATAAAAATTGTATGATCATTTCAATAGATACAGGAAAAGTGGCAAAATTCAACATTTATTTATGAAAATATCTCAACAGAATGGATATAGAGGAAAAGTACCTCGAGGTATTAATAATAAAAGCCATGGATACCAAGCCCACAGCTAACATCACACTCAATAATGAAAAGCCAAAGGCTTGCAATTAGGCAATGAACAGAAAGAAAGGCAACCAGATCAGAAAATAAGAAATAAAACAGTCATTATTTGAAGATGACATGATGTTATATATAGAAAACCCTAAAGATTCCACCAAAAAAAAATAGTTACGACTAATAAATTTACTGAAGTTATCAGATAGTAAATCGATATACAAAAATCTGTTGTGTTTCTGTATATATCAGAAAGAGAAATTAAGAAAGAAATCCCATTTACTATTGAATCAAAAGAATAAAATACCTATGAATAAGTTTAACTAAGGAATGGGAGCACCTGTACACTGAAAACTGTAAGATATTGATGAAATAAACTGAAGATACAAATACATTTAAAAGTATTCCACTTTTATTGATCGGAAGAATTAATATTGCTTCAATGTTCATACTATTTAAAGCAACTCACAGAGTCAATGCAATCTTTACCAACCTTCCAATAGCTTTTTTCAGAAACAGGATAAACAATCCTCAAATTTGTATGGAATCACAAAAGACCTCAAATAACTAAAGCAACTTTGAGAAAGAAGAAAAAAGCTGGGACCATCATGTAATATTGCAAAGCTATAGTGGTCAAAACAGTATGCTATCATAGTAGAAACAAGTACATAAATCAATGGAACAAAACAAAGAGCACAGAAATAAACCAACACATAAATGGTCAACTATTTTATGACAAAGAGGTCAATGGGGAAAGAACAGTCTCTTCAATAAATGATGTTGGGGAAAACTGGATAGACACATGCAAAGTAATTAAATTGCCTGAGTAATATTTCATTGTATGAACCACATCCTTTTTATCCATTTATCTGTTGATGAACATTTAGGTAGCTTCCATGTCCTGGCTATTGTGAACAGTGCTGCAATGAACATTGGGGTATCACTCAGTCGTTATAAAGGATGAAATAATGGCATTTGCAGTGACATGGAGGGGCCTATCATGATACTGAGTGAAGTAAGTCGGACAGAGAAGGACAAATATATGATATTGCTTATATGTGGAATCTAAAAAATGATGCAAATGGATTTATTTACAAAATAGAAACAGATTCATAGACTTAGAGAATGAACTTCTGGTTACCAGGGGTGAAGGGAAGAAGGGATAGTTAAAGAGTTTGGGACTAACCTGTAAACACTGCTATATTAAAAAGGGATAACCAATAAGGACCTGTTGTAGCACAGGGAACTCTGCTCAAAGTTACATGGCAGATGGGATGGGAGGAGAGTTTGGGGGAGAATGGTTACATGTATGTATGGCAGATTCCCTTTGCTGTCCACCTAAGATTATCACAACATTGTTAATTGTGTATACTGCAATACAAAATAAAGATTTTTAAAAACTAAAAATTAAAACTTATATTAACTTTTTTTCAATTTAATCTACATTTATTGGGCATATACTAGATGTTTGAGAGTTACAAATTTAAATGAGAAATGATCTCTCTCTAAAGCACATTATTGTTTTCTAAAGATACGGCTTTAGCTTTTTTTTTTAAATTTTTATCTTTAAACATTTTATTTTATATTGAAGTATAGTCAAGTAACAGAATTGTAATAGTTATAGGTGAACAGAAAAGGGACTCAGCCATACCTATACCTGTAACCATTCTCCCTCAAACTCCCCTCCCAACCAGCTGCTAATAGACTTATTTTCTAGAAGCATTTTACATTTATATAACAGAAAGGTTATGAAGATAATAGAGTCCTCATATCCCATACACATGATTTCCCTTATCATTAACATTGTACATTAATTTAGTAATTCATTATAGGCAATATGCAATGATGTGTTGTCATTGTTCAGTCACTAAATTGTGTCTGACTATATGTGACCCCATGGACTGCAGCATGCCAGGCTTCCCTATCCTCCACTATCTTCCAGAGTTTGCTCAAATTCATGTCTGTTGAGTTGGTAATCACTCACCTAGAGCCAGACATCCCTGAACGTAAAGTGCATCCTGGAAGCATTACTACGAACAAAGCTAGTGGAGGCAATGGAATTCCAGTTGAGCTATTTCAAATCATGAAAGATGATGCTGTGAAAGTGCTGCACTCAATATGCCAGCAAATTTGGAAAACTCAGCAGTGGCCACAGGGCTGGAAAACGTCAGTTTTCATTCCAATCCCAAAGAAAGGCAATCCCAAAGAATGCTCAAACTACCACACAACTGCACTCATCTCACACGCTAGTAAAATAATGCTCAAAATTCTCAAAGCCAGGCTTCAGCGATATGTGAATCAGAAACTTCCAGATGCTCAAGCTGGTTTTAGAGAAGGCAGAGGAACCAGAGATCAAATTGCCAACATCCGCTGGATCATTGAAAAAGCAAGAGAGTTCCAGAAAAACATCTATTTCTGCTTTATTGACTATGCCAAAGCCTTTGACTCTGCGGATCACAATAAACTGGGGAAAATTCTGAAGGAGATGGGAATACCAGACCACCTGATCTGCCTCTTCAGAAACCTGTATGCAGGTCAGGAAACAACAGTTAGAACTGGACATGGAACAGCAGTCTGGTTCCAAATAGGAAAAGGAGTACATCAAGGCTGTATATTGTTACCCTGTTTATTTAACTTGTATGCAGAGTACATCATGAGAAACGCTGAGCTGGAGGAAGCACAAGCTGGAATCAAGATTGCCAGGAGAAATATCAATAACCTCAGATATGCAGATGACACCACCCTTATGGCAGAAAGTGAAGAAGAACTAAAGAGCCTCTTGATGAAAGTGAAAGAGAAGAGTGAAAAAATTGGCTTAAAGCTCAACATTCAGAAAACTAAGATCATGGCATCTGATCCCATCACCTCATGGCAAATAGATGGGGAAACAGTGGAAACAGTGGCTGACTATTTTTCTGGTCTCCAAAATCACTGCAGATGGTGATTGCAGTCATGAAATTAAAAGATGCTTACTCCTTGGAAGGAACATTATGACCAACCTAGACAGTATATTAAAAAAGCAGAGACATTATTTTGTCAACAAAGGCCCATCTAGTCAAGGCTAAGGTTTTTCAAGTGGTCACGTATGGATGTGAGTTGGACTGTGAAGAAAGCTGAGCACCGAAGAATTGATGCTTTTGAACTGTGGTTGAGGAAGACTCTTGAGAGTCCCTTGGACTACAAGGAGATCCGACCAGTCCATCCTAAAAGAAATCAGTCCTGGGTGTTCATTGGAAGGACTGATGTTGAAGCTATAACTCCAATACTTCGGCCACCTGATGCTAAGAGCTGACTCATTGGAAAAGACCCTGATGCTGAGAAAGATTGAGGGCAGGAGGAGAAGGGGACAACAGAAGATGAGATAGTTGGATGGCATCACTGACTCAATGGACACGGGTTTGGGTGGACTCTGGGAGTTGGTGATGGACAGGGAGGCCTGGTGTGCTGCGGATCATGGGGTCACAAAGAGTCGGACACGACTGAGCAACTGAACTGAACTGAATTGAGTCGTTAATGCTATCAAACTATCATCCTCTGCCACCACCTTCTCATTTTGCCTTCAATCTTTCCCAGCATCAAGCTCTTTTCCAATGAGTCAGCTCTATGCATCAGATAGCCAAAGTATTAGCACTTTAGTTTCAGCATCAGTCCTTCAAATGAATAGTCAGGGCTGATTTCCTTTAGGATTGACTGGTTTGATCTCGCATTTCAGGGGACTCTCAAGAGTCTTCCCCAGCTCCACAATTTGAAAGCATCAATTCTTCAGCACTCAGCCTTCTTTATGGTCCAACTCTCACATCCGTACATGACTACTTGAAAAACCACAGCTTTAACTATATGGACCGTTGTCAACAAAGTGATATCTCTGCTTTGTTTGTTTAATTAATTTATTTTAATTGGATGCCAATTATTTACAATACTGAGGTGGTTTTTGCCATACATTGACATAAATCAACCACGGGTGTATTTGTGTCCCATGGTCCCAAAACCCCCTCCCACCTCCTTCCCCATTCCATTCCTCTGAGTTGCCCCAGTGCACTGGCTTTGAATGCCCTGTTTCCTGCATCAAACTTGGACTGGTGATCTATTTCACATATGGTAATATACATGTTTCAATGTTACTCTCTCAAATCATCCCACCCTCACCTCCTCCCACAGAGTCCAAAAGTCTATTCTTTATATCTGTGTCTCTTTTTCTGCCTCATATGTAGGGTTGTCATTACCATCTTCGTAAATTTCATATATATGTGTTAATATACTGTATTGGTGTTTTTCTTTCTGACTTACTTCACTCTGTATAAAAGGCTCCAGTTTCATCCACCTCATCAGAATTGACTCAAATGTGTTCTTTTTAATAGCTGAGTAATATCCCATTCTGTATATGTACCACAACTTTCTTATCCACTCATCTGCTGATGGACATCTAGGCTGCTGCGATGAACATTGGGGTACATGTGTCTCTTTCAATTCTGTTTTCCTTGGTGTGTTGCCCAGCAATGGGATTGCTGGGTGATATGGCAGTTCTATTTCCAGTTTTTTAAGGAATCTCCACACTCTTCTCCATAGTGGCTGTACTAGTTTGCATTCCCACCAACAGGTGGGTATCTCTGTTTTTTAATATGCTATCTAGGTTTGTCACAGCTTTCCTTCCAAGGAGCAAGAGTCATTTAATTTCATGGCTACAGTCACTGTCCTCAGTGATTTTGGAGCCCATGAAAATAAAATCTGCCACTGCTTTCAGTTTTTCCCCTTGTATTTGCCAGAAGTGATGGGACTGGATGCCATGATCTTTGTTTTTTGAATGTTGAGTTACAAGCCAGCTTTTTCACTCTCCTCTTTCATCTTCATTAAGAGGCTCTTTAGTTCCTCTTCACTTCCTGTCATTGGACTGGAATCATCTGTATATCTGAGGTTGTTGATATTTCTTATGGCAACTTTGATTCCAGCTTGTGATTTCATTCAGCCAAACATTTTGCATGATGTACTCTGCATAGAGGGCTTCGTTGGTGGCTCAGCAGTAAAGAATCTGCCTGTAGTGCAGGAGCCACAGGAAATGCAGATTCTATCCCTGGGTTAGGAAGATCCCCTGGAGAAGGGCATGGAAACCCACTCCAGTATTCCTGCCTGGAAAATCCCATGGACAGAGGAGCCTGGTGGGCTACAGACCATAGGGTCAAAAAGAGTCAAACATGACTGAAGTGACTTAGCATGTATGAACTCTACAGATAAGTTAAATATCTAGAGTGACAATGTACAGCCTTGCACTCCTTTCCCAATTTTGAATCAGTCAGTTGTTCCATCTGCAATTCTATCTGTTGCTTCTTGACCTGCATATAGGTTTTTCAGGAAACTGGCAAGGTAGTCTGATATTTCCATCTCTTTAAGAGTTTGCTGAGATCCACACAGTCATAGGATTTAGTGTAGTCAATGAAGCAGAAATAGTTGTTTTTCTGAAATTCCCTTGTTTTCTCTGTGATCCAATGAAGGTTGGCAATTTGATCTCTGGCTCCTCTGCCTCTTCAAAACCCAGCTTGTATATCTGGAAGTCTTCAGTGCATGTACTGCTGAAGCCTAGCTTGAAGGATTTTGAGCATAACTTTGCTAGCATGTGAAATGAGAGCAATAGTACAGTAGTTTGAACATTCTTTGGTATTGTCTTTCTTTGGGATTGGAATGAAAACTGAACTTTTACAGTCCTGTGGGGACTGCTGTGTTTTCTAAATTTGCTGACATACTGAATGAAGTAATTTAACAGTATCATCTTTTAGGATTTTAAATAGCTCAGCTGAAATTTCATCACATTTACTAATTTTGTTCATAGCAATTCTTCCTAAGGCCCACTCCAGGATGTCTGGCTCTAGGTGAGTGACCACACCATCATGGTTATCTCAGTCATTAAGACAATTTTTGTATAGTTCTTCTGTGTATTTTTGCCACCTCTTCTTAATGTCTTCTGCTTCTGTTAGATAGTCTGTTGATATTTCTTATGGCAATTTTTATTCCAGCTTGTGATTCATTCAGCCAAATATATTGTATGATGCACTCTGCATATAGGGCTTCATTGGTGGCTCAGTGGTAAAGAATCTGCCTGTAATGTAGGAGCCACGGAAGAAGCAGATTCAATCCCTGAGTCAAAAAGAGCCGCTGGAGGAGGGCATAGAAACCCACTCCAGTATCCCTGCATGGATTCTCCAAGCAGGATTTCAGTCCTTAATCGTGCCCATCCTTGCAAGCAATGTTCCCTTGATATATCCCTATTTTCTTGAAGAGATCACTAGTCCTTCCCACTCCATTGTTTTCCCGTCTTTCTTTGCGCTGTGCATTTAAGAAGGCCTTCTTATCTCTCCTTGGTATTCTCTGGATCTCTGCATTCAGTCAGATATATCTTTCCTTTATTCCCTTGCCTTTCATGTCTCTTCTTCCCTCAGCTATTTGGAAAGCCTCCTCAGATGACTACTTTGCCTTCTTGTATTTCTTTCTCTTTGGGATGGTTTTGGTCACTGCCTCCTGTACTATGTTAAAAACCTCTGTCCATATGAAATACAGATTTCATATTCTAATAGCCTTTAATAGAGTTTAATCTTTGTCTTAATCTGTTTGGGACCTAGTGTTAAGAATATCCAATTCTGAAACTGACGTGTCACTCTGTAATACTGTATCAAGTGGGAAACATCATTGTTTGCTGTTCTGCAACACCAACATTCATCCGGTTTGTGCAGAATATCCTATTAATACAAAATTGAATAGCTAGTGAAGAAGAAATATGACTAATTAGTTTAGACAATAAATGCTAATTAGGAAATGATTCAAAAACCTCCATTGTATACAAATTCAAATCACATTTTACAGCCCTAGTTAGTAGTATAATTCAAATTCTATCAGGGCAACTGTACTTTCTGTAATTTAGGTATATGCATTTGCTTTGCCTGACAGACAGCTCTGTTTGCTTCAATTGATAGCTAGGAAAATAATAATTCCATTATTCTGGCCAAAAGAATACTAACTCTAAGGTTTTGGCCATTTCAGTCAGTCTTCCTGCCAGCAGAGCCTATGAACACACAAGGACTGTATTTTTAAGGAAATTGAAGCATCTGAAAGAGTGTGACTATCTGAAAGATCATCTATTCACCCTTTAAAAAAACAAATTGAACAAATTTAACAAAACAGAAGCAGACTCACAGATGTAGAGAACAGACTAGTGGTTATGAGAGAGAAGAGGGGAAGGGGAAGGGGAAGGACACGGTGGGGAAGGAGATTAAAGGGCACAAACTACTAGGCATGTTATTTAATAATTTGCAAGAATATGATGCATGTCACAGTAAATATGGTCAGTATTTATAAGAGCTTTGGAGTATAATCTATAAAAATATCAAATCACTGTGTTGTACATCCAAAACTAACATAATATTATAATTCAATTACACTTCAATAAAGATACAAGAAAAGTTTACCCTTAACTCTGCTCCTTTCTCCTCTTCTCTCTTGTAGCATTAAGCAATCTTTTCTTAAAATCTGAGACAAATAATTGAGGTTTCTCTGGAACAAAGGAGCTGTGCAAGCAAGGTACAATAGTTTGCAACTTGTGTGCGTTCACTTCCTGCCTTTGTACCTGGTGAGTTTGAACGTGCTCATCAGCAGGCAGAATTTCGACTTACCCAGGGGCAGATGCTGGCTGCAGTGTGCTGCTCTTTCTGTGGTGGATGTGTTCAGTGTTGCCAGAAATAATTATGCAGGGAGGGGTTGTGAGACATAGGAGAGAGGTCTTCATTTAGATGTATTATGCAACTCAAATGATGAAAGGCAAATCACTAGAAAGTGATTTTTGCATAGACCAGTTGATGCATTTAAGAGTTCGAAATTAAAGTTTAAGAGTAATTGTAACTTAATGTACAAATAAACTGTTAACTGCATGATATGTCCTCAATGTCCAAAGAATAAGGGAGAAAATGTACGCCAAAACTTTGGGAAAGGCTTTCCAACCCAGTTAATGTTCTAAATCCTAATAGGTTAATTGTGAGTCCTAAGACATAACTCTTCCCAGGTTTCTTCAATGCCCTCTTTCAGTTGTAGGGTGCAGGAGGCTCATGGATAACAAACTATGTAAAATGCACTTAAATTATTTAAGTACTTGCTTTTATGTCCACACACACGCACACACACACACACACACACACCTTTACACCCTTAATTAAATGTGAACCAAATGCTCCGCTTATATCCTATTAGTTGTGTTCAATGATTACTCCATCAAATTCCGGACAATGATAAGTCTATCAAATCTTTTCTCCTTTCCTTTTTAAATAATTTCATTAAATTAAAACAATGTGTAACTGCATCATCCAAGACTCACCCTGTGAAATTGTTGGGAATACTGTGAACCCATCAGTTTGTTAGACCATATCCTTGTCTGCATTCCTAACTCTCAAGATATCCCTCCCTCAGTTGTATTGCCTTTCAACACGTAAATAAATATGGTGGCATTAAAATGGAAAAAAAAAAAAAACTATTTACTGAACTTGGACTAAGGCCTCATGGAGGTAACAGGCGATGGAGATATAAGTGCTGCCCTCAGGCTGTAATCTTCCAGCAGAAGGAATACTGGAACAAGGCACTCTTTATTTTTTTGGATTTTAATATTATATTTTATATAACCACATATATATAAAATAGTATTTTAACATGTAATCAACACAGCAAGATTATCAATGAATTACCATTTTTCTTTAAAAAATAATTTATTTATTTTAATTGGAGGCTATTTACTTTACAATATCGTGGTGGTTTCTTCCATACATTGACATGAATCAGTCATGGGTGTACGTGTGTCCCCCATCCCCAAGCCCCCCTCACCTCCTTCCCCATCCCATCCCTCTGGGTTGTTCCAGCGCACCATCTTTGAGTGCCCTGTTTCATGCATCAAACTTGGACTAGTGATCTATTTCACATATGGTAATATACATGTTTCAACGCTATTCTCTCCAATCATCCCACCCTCATCTTCTGCCAGAGTCCAAAAGTCTGTTCTTTATATCTGTGGGGGACAAGGTACTCTTGAGGGGAGTCAACATCATTAACCATGGGAGCACAGAGTGGTCAATGGAACAGTCTTGAAAACTTCAGAGACAAGTGGGGCCTTGAGTTAGATCTCAAGCCAGGGCCAGTATTTCAATAGGCTGACTTAGGAATGGGGAAAGACCACTCCAGGGAGATGAAAGAGCTTGAACTAAGACCCAGAGAGAAGACTGGGAAGGAGGTCAAGTCTGCTGCTGTGTGGAGTTCAGACAAGAGGAGTGATGGTGTCTTGTGTGCCAAGAATCCCCTACATACGGTTTTCACATTTAACATTTCTGAAATTGGGATACATCTTTGAATTAATTTTATACTTACTAGTTAAAAAATATTCATGTTTTTAAACATCCAACAGATCTAGATTTAATAATATACAGTAGCTACTATTACTATTAATTGTAAGGAAACAAGAGAGGTTACCCTTGAAGAGAGCGGTTGTGGGAAACAAAGGCGGAAAGGGTATTGACTTTCTCTTTAAACATTTGTTTAGATTTTTAACAACATAGGTAGTTATATGAGCTTTGTCATCAGGACTGTCTTCCACAGAGAATATAACACAAATTGTTCTCTTTGTGTCACTATTTTATTGAAAATTAAACCAATAAATGTTAGATTATTTTCAAATAGGTACTATTTGATGAATATTTATGTTAGGCACTGAGCGATGCATTACTTTATTTGATCACTTCTGTAGCTTGATGAGCTCTGTCCTGTTAATATCCTCCTTGGACTCATGAGAGATCAGAGGTTCAGGGAAGGCAGGAGCCCAGCTGTGAGTGTGGAGGACAAGAACAAGGTAGGAGGTGCCCTACAAGATCCGAAGTGCTGGGCATCCTTCATCTCAGGCTGTCTCCAAACTGACCTGAGAGGCAGGAATGAGATGACCCACATTCTACAGAAAAAAATAAATAAACAAATAAAGCAAAGCAAAAACTGCTCCTCGTGGTAATAAAGTGAGGATGACAGTGATGCAGAGATGTAATTGGGAAAGCCAGTTGTTGTCACTGTTGACTTGGGGTCTTTGCTCAATTCTTCAAAAGAGATCCACTTCCAAGGATCAAAATAGTCTCTCCAGAGCTGGGTATTTCCCCCTGAATGAACCCCAGCCCCAGGAAGGCCCCTGGGCCTCATCTGCCCCGCCTCAGGCAACCTGCCTTCACTTCTCAGAGTCTGTCTCAAGGGGTGGGTCAGAGCCTCCACCTCCTCTCTGAGACTGATTCACCTCACAAGTCTCTTATCTGGATCAAGAGCTCAGATGTGAGGCACAGAATTCTCAAGGGTTCCTCATGCCCCTTGGTACCCAGCTATTTTTCTAAATATTTTAACTTTCCTTTCAAGTTCAAAGGATTCTTTATCAAAATAAACCACTTGTTATTACAAATAAGCAATTTCGATATTTAATAGAGAATTATCTAACTTACTTTCAATATACAGTCATTAAAAGAATAAAGAAATAGAAACAGCAGAGGAGAGTAATAGCACATACATCACCTAATTGGGCAGACAATTGCAGACTCAAACATTGCTGGGAAGTCCCGTGTAACAGCGATCTGGAGTCCCATTTGGGGAAAGTCCTGGGCAGAGCATCCACTCCATGAGTGAGAATTCAAATTGCTGTTTTCAGGGTTCCTGCTTACAAAACCAGGCCACAAACTGACAGCATCGTCAGTTTGACAAATTCCTGTTCTAGTTTCAAGTTAATCTTTTTATAATGCTATCTGTTTTATCTTTCAAGTCAAAGGATTTTGTTAAGTCCCAGACATGGTTGGCCAAACCTCCTCCAGAGGCCCAAGAGTTCCAAGATCCACTCCCTAACTTATCTATAGTGCCACGGCTTGCACTCGCAAGCAGGCCAGTAATCAGGGCACTGTCCAGACAAGTCAGAAGGCCTGTTCTGCTTTCTTTTCTCTGAAACCTGAATAAGACTACTGCCATTTAATTTCTCTAGTACCACCCCTGTCCCAGGACTGGAAAAGGTCAGTTTGCATTCCAATCCCAAAGACAGTCAATGCTTTGGCAATTTTTTGGAATGCTCAAACTACCACACAATTGCACTCATCTCACAAGCTAGTAATGCTCAAAATTCTCCAAGCCAGTCTCCAGCAATAAGTGAACCATGAACATCCAGATATTCAAGCTGGATTTAAAAAAGGCAGAGGAATCAGAAATCAAATTGCCAACATCCACTGGATCATTGAAAAAGCAAGAAGAGTTCCGGAAAAACATCTATTTCTGCTTTATTGACTATGCCAAAGCCTTTAACTGTGTGGATCACAACAAACGGTGGAAAATTCTTCAGGAGATGGGAATAAAAGACCACTTGACCTGCCTCTTGAGAAATCTGTGTGCAGGTCAGGAAGCAACAGTTAGAACTGGACATGGAACAACAGACTGGTTCCAAATAGGGAAAGGAGTACGTCAAGGCTGTATATTGTCACCCTGCTTATTTAACTTACATGCAGAGTACATCATGAGAAACACTGGGGTGGATGAAGCCCAAGCTGGAATCAAGATTGCCAGGAAAAATATCAAAAAACTCAGATATGCAGATGACACCATCCTTATGGCAGAAAGCAAAGAAGAACTAAAGAGCCTCTTGATGAAAGTGAAAGAGGAGAGTGAAGAAGTTGGCTTAGAACTCAATATTCAGAGAAGTAAGATCATGGCATCTGGTCCCATCACTTCATGGCAAATAGATGGAGGAACAGTGGAAACAGTGACAGACTTTATTTTGGGGGGCTCCAAAATCACTGCAGATGGTGACTGCAGCCATGAAATTAAAAGACGCTTACTCCTTGGAAGAAAAGTTATGAGTCGTGTCCGACTCTTTGCGACCCTGTGGACTGTAGCCTACCAGGCTCCTCCGTCCATGGGATTCTCCAGGCAAGAATACTGGAGTGGGTTGCCATTTCCTTGTCCAGTGATCAACCTAGACAGCATTAAAAAGCAGAGACATTACTTTTCCAACAAAATTTTTTGGAGCCTCCAAAAATAAAGTCTGTCACTGTTTCCACTGTTTCTCCATCTAGTCAAGGCTATGGTTTTTCCAGTAGTCATGTATGGATGCGAGAGTTGAACTATAAAGAAAGTTGAGTGCCCAGCTATTAAAAAGAATACATTTGAATCAGTTCTAATGAAGTGGATGAAACTGGAGCCTATTATACAGAGTGAAGTAAGTCAGAAAGAAAAAAACCAACACAGTATATTAACACATATATATGGAATTTAGCAGAGGAGGCAATGGCAACCCACTTCAGTACTCTTTCCTGGACAATCCCATGGCCTGGTCAGCTGCAGTCCATGGGGTCACTAAGAGTTGGACACGACTGAGCAACTTCACTTTCACTTTTCACTTTCATGCATTGGAGAAGGAAATGACAACCCACTCCAGTGTTCTTGCCTGGAGAATCCCAGGGACGGGGGACCCTGGTGGGCTGCCGTCTATGGGGTCGCACAGAATTGGACACGACTGAAGCGACTTAGCAGCAGCAACATGGAATTTAGAAAGATGGTAATGATGACCCTATATGCAAGACAGCAAACGAGACACAGATGTGAAGAACAGACTTTTGGACTCTGTGGGAGAAGGCGAGGGTGGGATGATTTGAGAGAATAGCATTGAAACATGTATATTACCATATGTGATATAAATCACCAGTCCAGGTTTGATGCATGAGACAGGGTGCTCAGGGCTGGTGCACTGGGATGACCCTGAGGGATGGGATGGGGAGGGAGGTGGAGGGGGTTCAAGATGGGGAACACATGTACACCCATGGCTGATTCATGCCAATGTATGGCAAAAACCACTACAATATTTTAAAGTAATTAGCCTCCAATTAAAATAAATTAATTAATTTTAAAAAAAGAAATCTGAGCATTGAAGAATTGATGCTTTTGAACTGTGAAGTTGGAGAAGACTTTTGAGTCCTTTGGACTGCAAGAAGATCCAACCAGTCCATCATGAAGGAAATAAGTCCTGAGTATTCATTGGAAGGATTGATGTTGAAGCTGAAACTCCAATACTTTGGCCACCTGATGCGAAGAACTGACTCATTGGAAAAAACCCTGACGTTGGGAAAGATTGAGGGCAGGAGAAGGGGATGACAGAAGATGAGATGGTCGGATGGCATCACCGACTAAATGGACATGAGTTTGAGTTGGTGATAGACAGGGAGGCCTGGCGTGCTGCAGTCCGTGGGGTTACAAAGAGTCGGACACGACTGAGCAACTGAACTGAACCCCTGTCCCAGGCCTGTACTGTCTCTCACAAAGATCTAAATCCCACTCCAAAGTAATTCTCACCACCATAATCATAAATATCAACCCTCCTACGTAGGCATCCCACTATGACTTCTCACCCGGGCTCATATTATCCAGGGACCTGACCCCTAGTCGCTGAATCCTCGGCCACATTTTTACGTTTGAACTGATGCTCCACAAATCAGTGTGCCCCTCTCCATAGTTCTAATCACTCCTCTATCACCCTGAGGTTGCCGTGAAGGGTGAATATTGTGTCCCCCCCAAAATTCGTATGTGGAAACCCTAACCCCAGACAGAATTTGCTAGGAAGGGGGTCTTGGGCAGATAGTTACTTTAAAATGAGGTCATGAGGGTAGAACTCCCAGGATGGGGTAATGCCCTTATAAGAAGAGAGAGCGATATCAGAGCTGTCCTCCTTAAGGGGACAGCAAGGCAGGAAGAAGTCCTTTGCCAGCAAGGGCTTCAAGCAGCACCATGATCTTGAACTTCACAGGCTCTAGAACTATAAGGAAACTAATTTGTATTGTTTAAGTCATATAATCTATGGTACTTTGTACTAAAACTCTGAGAAGACCAAGACAGTCTGGAAGAAACAAAGCAAGGTCTCCATGGCCCATCGGCATTGCCTGCAATTAGTACCGAAATCTCCTCCAAAGCATCTGCCTCCCTGCCCACCTGCAGCACCTGAGTGTCAGTGTCACCTGATGGCAGAAGATCAAACTGTCCTGGAGAAATCCTGAAAGGATGTCTTCCAACATCAGATATTCCACAAACATGTAATGAGTCTCAAATGTGTTCAGCACCACTGGGATGCAAAGACAGGTGGCAAAGTCAACGTACTAGAGGAGTCCAAAGTCTAGTGGGTGAGCAGGAAGAACAAATCAATTTACTGCTGATTGTATGTGCTATACTAGAGGCTCTTAAGCATGTTTTTTCAACAAGGAGAACAAAATAAAATATATGAAGACTGAAAGAATGCAGAAAAGCCTTTCAGAGGAGGAGTGCAGGATGACCTGCAAAGAATGGGTGGACCTGGCCACTAGGAGGAGAAGGGGCTGCAGGAATGAGAAGAGATATAGCTCAGGAGTCTGTGGCTGGTGTCTCTCTTCCTGACAGAGGCCAAGGCAGGTGTAACTTGGGGGCTACTGGTCCGACATGCTGTGGGCTTCAGTTTTCTAAGTCTGCATGTGAGTGCTCTAGGGATGTGAGAAATGGCCAAAGCAATGAACTTGGAGTTAATTTAAAAATAAAAGAAGTCAGCTTCTTAGACATCAAAATTTACCAGGAACACAAGAGTCTGAGAGAGAAGGACAAAGGGGGAGTAAGTGAGCCCATTGTCTGCCTAAGTTTTCTCCAGATCCCTCCTCACATGTCTCCAGGTGTTCAAGTAAGGTTGGGAGTCTCAGGATAGAGGACAGCAGCAAAGAGGACTGAGGAGTGGAGAACTGAGTCTCTCCACGGCCCCTTCCCGCTGTGTGTGTGGAGGGCTGATGTGAATGGGAGGGACGGCAGGTCACAGGGACAGGCCCTAAGAGGATGGACTTTGACAACAGGAGCCTGAAGGCAAAAGTGATGACCAGAGTCGGCAACAGTGAGTTCCTGGTAAACCATCCACTCAGATCAAGACTCCATCAGCCAAGAGGGGGACTGTGGAGAAGACCCACATGAAGGGAGGCAGAGCCAGACCAAGCAGACTAGGGGTGAGGCTTGGAGGGCAGGGCCAGCAGAATCCAGGGAATGTGGACAGAGCCAGTGTCACAGCCAGATCCACATGAGTAAACTACAGGAGAGCAGCGAGACTAATATCCTCCTATGAAGACTTTGGTCCTGATGGGTGTAGGTCTGCAGCCTCCATAGGAAATGGAGCCCGGAAACCAGGACTGTCTTTTCCACTTCAGTCCTCAGGCTTCCCTCAGTCCCTTCAGGGATTGGGTGCTGAACATACGTTTGCTGGATGTGAGGATGAATCAACTTCCACCTGAAACAACCAGAGAATTCCTGAAACAGGTGTCACTGGAGATAAAGGGCTCTGGCCTTCGAGCCAGCTTTTCCCCAAAAGGAATTCCAGACTCCAGTCAGTGCTCAGAGGATCCTGCCTGCTTTGAACTCTGCTTCTCAGTCTGACAGCCACCCAATTCCCAGAGGTTCTCACTGCCAAGGCTGCCTCCTCCCACCACCCCTGACCTAGCCCCATGAACACCTACTTCGCACCTGCACCAGCAAGGCTGAGATCGAGCACCTGTGCAGGTTCAGTCCAGGAGATAGCAAGTGCAGGCGAAGGGTCAGGTGTGCCTCTCACACCTGAGCACAGGACTTCATCCACAGATCCAGGGAGCATTGGTTGGGTGTTGCCCGGGTCTCCTAGAAAGCCAGGAGCAGAACTGAACCCTCTGGAGCTCATTCTGGCTTTCCGGGACATCATCCCAACTGTATTGTGGGTTTCTCCTCCTCCTGGGAGAGTCTGCACCCACCCTCATGAGTTCCATCTATCCTGGGGCAGAGAGCTTACAAATGCCCCACGTCTCAAGTCCCTGGTACTGGGCTGCCTACACTCCCAGAAGACTATTATAAACTGCTTGTACCTAACTCGGACTCTTGAGGTCACTGATATGCCTGTCCCCTTGCTGTCAAGGCTACCCTCACCCATTGCCCTGTAAGAAGGGAGAATGACCTGGAAGCGATGTCTTTCCTCTGGAGCACAGCTTCAATCTGTGCATCCAGCAAGTCACTGAGGCCCAGCCACGCCTTCTCATGGGATGATGAGAGAGCTGGGTTCACTTCCTCTCCTCCCTTTGACAACTTCTCTAGGTAAGTTTTTTTTTTTTTTTATAAACTCTATTCCTTAATCATATGAATTTTCAGGAACTCTCTCTGAGACCTGACATACAGTAGTGGCAATGACAAAAACAAACAACAGAAATCTTTTTTTGAAAAAAGGTGCAAGATTATGAAACTGAGCAGTGGGGACACAACTGTGATTTTCTTAAAAGCAGAGAATCAAAGGCACCAGGGCTATTTCTTCAGACTCTACCCCACCCACCAGTGCCCTTCCTCAGCCAGGCAGCTTCTCTGCTTCCCCACCACTCCTGCTTCCCACCCTGACATATTCATCTGGTTCCACTTTTCATATTTTTTTCCCTTGCCTCAATTTCTTTGAAAAAATGTCCCCAAAGACTGAATAATCACTTCCTCTGAAATACAGATTAAACCATCCCCATTTGTTATTTAAAGATCCACCTTCTGAAATGTGAAGCAGCACCATCTTGTCAAAGAAGGGTCTATTGAAGAAGGAGGGATGGAAGACAGAGGGCTGGGCTCCTCCTGGATTGACTTCATCTTGTTCCTGGAAGAAAATCCTAAGGAACCCTCATTCTCTCTGTGTGAGACAGAAAGAATAAAACACTAGCTCTGAGACTGCTCTGTCTGTGGGGGCCAGTGGGAGAGAACCTGGATTCAGGATGCTGGTAAGAGGTGGTGGTAGCAGAAAGGGAAGCAGATCAGTACTAGAGATGGGAGTTGGGAGAATCCTGTTTCAGAAATGGAGCAGGGCTCATGTCATACAGCACGGTAGAGAATGACACTGTGTTAAGTGCCAGCCATGTGCAGAGAACTATGCTAGGAGCTTATTTATGTTTTCCCAAACAATCCCTACAACTCAGCAGTTCTGCTTCTTCCTACCTGGTCTACAGAAATGCATGCACCTGTCTCCAGGGGACACATGAGAAAGGCTCCTGTAATGTTGAGTGAAAGAAGCCAGAGAGGTGAGAACACAAACTATGTGGCTTCTCTTGTGTGAATCCCTTCAAATGGCAAAGTAAATAACCATGCGTGTAGATGTCTACTGAGGTGGTCAAATAATGGAGAAAAGAAAGGAAGTACTTTTCTCTGGGGAAGGGGAACTTGTGATTTGTAAGGGACACTTGGAGGCTCCTGGGATGCAGGGGTGTTCCATCTCATGATCTATAGTGTTTATATTGAGTGGTGGTGGTTTAGTCAGTAAGTCAGACATCATCCTTGCAACTCCATGGACTGTAGCCCATCAGTCTCCTCTGTCCATGGGATTCTCCAGGCAAGAATACTGGAGTGGGTTGCCATTTCCTCCTCCAGGGGATCTTCTCAACCCAGGGATTGAACCTGTGTTTCCTTAGTCTCCTGCATTGTAGGCAAATTCTTTACAGCTGAGCCACTGGGGAAGCCCCATCTCTTCTTGTATTTTATTCCTATTTTAGTTAGAGAGGCCACATAGGAGCATGCCATGCACTCAAAACTTCACCCAGAGGCTGTAAACCTGGGAAAACATTTATTCAGTTCCCCATGTTTTCCTCTGCAAATCTGAAGTAATTGCATTTATTGTTTTGTGACCTAATCCTTCTTGTCCTTTGGCCTCAATTATATAATCTACTCTGTTTATCCATATTCTTGTATTTACAGCATTTCTTTCTGGTGGGTGAAATAGCTACTATTTGTGGGCAAATATGTTATCAAAACACATTCACATTTTTCATTAATTGTAAACACTTAAACACTGGCTCACATTTTAAAATTTAGAAGTGAGATGGATGAAGGACTTAGTAGGTGCTTATCTTCAGTATTTACCATCCCCAGGACCATTTTATTTTTTATTGAAAATATAATGCCATGCAGGAGTGTCCCTGGAATTCTGGTCTACTAGAACAACCAACATACTCATAATGAAAGAAATAGTTCATATTTAAGGGGTTCAAATTGAAATAGGTTTTTTTTTTTTTTTTTGAGAGTTATGTTTTATTTGGTGGAAATTTTTTTTTTTAATTTTTTTATTAGTTGGAGGCTAATTACTTCACAACATTTCAGTGGTTTTGTCATACATTGATATGAATCAGCCATAGATTTACACTTATTCCCCATCCCGATCCCCCCTCCCATCTCCCTCTCCACCCGATTCCTCTGGGTCTTCCCAGTGCACCAGGCCGGAGCACTTGTCTCATGCATCCCACCTGGGCTGGTGATCTGTTTCACCATAGATAGTATACATGCTGTTCTTTTGAAACATCCCACCCTCACCTTCTCCCACAGAGTTCAAAAGTCTGTTCTGTATTTCTGTGTCTCTTTTTCCGTTTTGCATATAGGGTTATCGTTACCATCTTTCTAAGTTCCATATATATGTGTTAGTATGCTGTAATGTTCTTTATCTTTCTGGGTTACTTCACTCTGTATAAGGGGCTCCAGTTTCATCCATCTCATTAGGACTGGTTCAAATGAATTCTTTTTGACGGCTGAGTAAAATTCCATGGTGTATATGTACCACAGCTTCCTTATCCATTCATCTGCTGATGGGCATCTAGGTTGCTTCCATGTCCTGGCTATTATAAACAGTGCATGCATTGGGGTGCATGTGTCTCTTTCAGATAAAATAGGTATTTTTGTCAAACACCTATCGGAGATCTCACTAGTGGCATGAACAAGTCTTTTTAAATCTAGAGGCTCCTAAAATAGATAAATACCCCCCACTGTAAAAAGGTTGCAGGTATATATAAGTTCAGCTATTTCTGGTGTTATTTAGGTAATAAGTAAAGAAGATGAAACTCAGACATAACTCTCAAATCTTAACTACTTGGCTCTCCTAGGACAGAAGACTATGGTACCAGCACATCTAGGGAGGGTTTATACTGATAACATGAAAGACATTGGTCAACACAGAAGCAGGTTAGTATGCGTCCTCAGGATAAGGGTCATCAGCAATCTGACCTTCAAGGATGTGTGACCTTCTAATCTGGTAAGAAGTTTCCAGATACAGGGGAAATAGCTGCTTCCTGACCATCACACAGTTTATGCTGAGTGAGCACCCTTGCTTTTACAGAAGGACTTTGTTCATAAGAAGGTGATGCTCAGGTCCATGATTAGTCACCTGTCCCCAGACAGGGGGTCTTTTATTATTAATAAAAGCTTGCATTCTACATTGTATATCATTGCTGACATAATGTGCATCAAGGGTCTAAAAGTTTTGAATATTGTAAGAAGAGAGTTTCAGACTTGACTCACTGAAGGTGTTATGCTTAGTTGCTTGGTCGTGTCCAGCTCTTTGTGACCCCATGAACTTTTACCTGCCAGTCTCCTCTGACCATGGAAATTTTCAGGTGAGAGTACTGGAGTGGGTTGCCATGCCCTCCTCCAGGGGAATTCCCCATCCTAGGGAACGAACTCATATCCCTTGCATCTCCTGCATTGTTGGGAAGATTCTTTACCACTGAGCCACCTGGGAACCCTGTTGAAATTGGGGGCTCACCCATAAACTGAGGTGGGGCAGGAGCTCTCAAAGTAGGTGGGCACAAGCAAGGGGTGAGAGCAGCCCCTCCACCAGCAGAGCATCTCAGGTTTAAAAGGTGATGTAGCTGGCATGACTGATGGGATGGATGTTAAGACTAAGATTAAAAGACCCTGTGAAAACTAAACTTGAAGATTCCCTAGGAGGACAGTTCACTGCCCCAGGGATGAGGGCAGGGTACAACATCCTGCAGCTCACAGATAGTGAGAGTCCCAGGGCCCTGCTCAGAGAACAGTTGAGGCTTCTCAGGCCAACAGCCTTTGTAGATCTGATTTGTAACTGGAGATTCAGGCCTGTTCATGACTCACTGAGAGCAGGGCAGGTGGCTGTGGTTGAACAAGCGCTGCTTTGTTACTCAATGCTGCAGAGATACAGCCACAAGACCTGTGTTCCTTTGCCTGGGCTGATGTGGGAGAAGTGAGGGGCAGCCCTGGGAAAGGCCTGGTCCTCCCTTCTCATGGCTTCTCAAGGTCTGAAACCATCTTAGTGTGGGAGAGTCACAGTGCTGAGAGGGACTTGGATCCAGAAAGAAACTTGGCAGCGGGTCGGGGATGGGGAGGGCATTGGAGGCCTGGTCCTATTCCTGATTTTGTCAGGTATTGACTTTCCAGACCCTGGGCTTATCCATTAATGTCCTTTGAGCCTGTTTCCCCATCTGGAAAATGGAAGGTAATCTTGTTTTTACCTATCTGTATCTCACAGGTGAAAGAATTTCATACTGGAAAGTGCTATTTTATACTTTTTTTTTTTTTTAACTTCTCTCTTGGTTTTTTCATAATGCAAGTTACCTAAAGCCTTCTGCAATTACCCCACTTTACTGTCTCATACTCCCCCTACTTCTTTTCCATCCTTCATTAATCCTCCACACTTGGATTCACACCTGCCCTGTTGGTTCAGTTCTTTCCTGGTTTCCATGAAAAAAATTGAGTTGAGTCAAGAATAGGCTTGTTTGCTGACATTACTGTAAGTTTTGCTCCAGTACCCTTATCCCTTATTCTAATTGGTTTTGTGAAAGAACCACCCTGACAGATATTCAGCCCTCATCAGTACCCTTCCTGGGTGAAACTGTCCTAACTTATAGTGATAAAGAGCACAGTGAGATCCAAGGGTAAATGTGAGTGGGAACCGAATAAGTAGAAACAAAAAGAGTGTAGATATTTCTCCCAAGAAGTCTGCTTATGATGAGCAGGAAAGAGATGTATTAGGAACTGGGGGAAAGTCATAAGACTTAGTAAGTTTTTGTTCTCTTTCATGGAAGAGGTTCAGTCATGTTTTCGGAATAAAAGACTTAGGTGAGAGGGAGAAGTTGAAAACATGATACTAATGGGAATAATTGATAAAACGATGTGTCTGAGGGAATAAGAGACAAGAATATAGCGAGGCCTGTGGGGCATAAGCATATTTAATGTTTCATGTCTAGAAGCATAAAGTTAAATACAAAAATGAATACTTAAAATGGCAAGAGTCTTTTCACATAGATTTTCCTCTGGTGTCCTGAGGCCTGCATCACCTGCTCTTTGCCTCTACAGCCCTGTCCAACTCTTTGTGACCCCATGGACTATACAGTCCATGGAATTCTCCAGACCAGGCTGAAGTGGGTAGCCTATCTCTTCTCCAGGGGATCTTCCCCACCCAGAAATTGAACCGGAGTCTCCTGCATTGCAGGCAGATTCTTTACCAACTGAGCTATCAGGGAAGAGACAGTATAGGAGAAAAAGAAAAACTAAAAAACAGGTTTGAGAGAGAAGATCTCAGAAAAATTAGCAGTCAGGAAAACCAAAGGCCTTTTTATGGATAACATAGTGATGAAATTTGTATGGGACTTTTCAACATGCACCCTGGGATGGGGGTAAAAGCAAGAAGACAACTGCTGTCCAAGAGAGCACCTCAGCTGGGGGAGCAGATAGGTAACCAGACACAGGGATAAAAGGCCCTTTTAACCCAGCATCCACATTTTTCCATGTGCATGGCTTTAATATTAATTATATAGGTAGGTTAAAATAAGAGAAGAGAAACAGATACACCATGCAAACACTAATTCCAAGAAAGCTAGAATGGTTAGAAATCCGGGGATGTAGACTTCAGAACAGAGAAGCTATCAACATTAGTGATGAATGTCACATGATGAAGTGGTAAGTTCACCAACAAGTAATAACAATCCTAAATGTATGTACATCTAACAAAAGTGCTTCACAATACAGAAAGGGAAAACTCACAGAAATGGAAGGTAACACAGACCAATCCACAGTTATAGTCAGGCACTTTAACACTCCTGTCTCAGTAATGGAACTAGGAGATGGGAAACAAGCAAAACTGGAAAAGAGGTAAACACCACCATCAATGACTTTGATCTAACTGACACTAATAGAACACCCCACCCAACAACAGACTACACTTCTTAAGTGCCTGTGGAAAGTTCACTAAGATATGTATTGAATCATAAGCAAACCTTGACAAGGAAACAATTGAAATGATAAAACTTATTCTCTTGTCATAAAGGAATTTGACTGTAAACAATAATGAAAACAAAACAAAATAGCCAAAATCTTAGAAATTAAAAAAAGTGAAATTTGCTCAGTCATGTCCGACTCTTTGCAAAAGACTCTTTGCAACACCATGGACTATATAGTCCATGGAATTCTCTAGGCCAGAATACTGGCATGGGGAGCCTTTCCCTCTTCCAGAGGATCTTCCCAACCCTGGAGAGGTCTCAGGTCTCCCACATTGCAGGCGGATTCTTTACCAGCTGAGCCACAAGGAAAGCCCAAGAGTACTGGAGTGGGTAGCCTATATTTCCTCCATCAAACCCAGACACAGGAATCAAACCAGTGTCTCCTGCATTGCAGGTGGATTCTTTACTAACTGAGCTATCAGGAAAGTTAAAGAAGACTCTTCTAAATAATCAGTGGACCAACGACAAGTCTCAAATGAAATTAGAAAATATTTGCATTTAGTGAAAATGGAAATATAATGTATATTCTGTATATACATTATGCAATGTATAATGTATAATTGAAATATAAGTTCAGCCCAAAATCATGGGCTTATTTTAAAGCAGTACTTAGAGAGATATTTATAGAATTAAAGGTATATAATAGGAAAGAAACATACATATGATTAATACTTTAAACTTTAGAAACCAGAAAAAAATAAAAGCAAAAGAAAAAAACACAGAGCAAGCAGAAAAATGCATAAATACAATCAGAAAACAATAAAACTAATAAATCTAAAAACATGTATGTACAGTTTTGTGGTGGTGGTGATTTAGTTGGTAAGTCATGTCTGACTTCTGCAACCCCATGGACTGTAGCCCATCAGGCTTCCCTGTCCATGAGATTTCCCAGGCAAGAATACTGGAGTGGGTTGCCATTTCCTTCTCTGGGGAATCTTCCCAACCCAGGGTTTGAACCCACATCTCTTACATTGCATGCGGATTCTTTATTGCTGAGCCATCAGCGGTTTCCATATATATTTTAAAATATAATTTAAAATCATACTTCATTGTGAAAATGGAAAGTTTTTACTTAGTTTGGAAACAAAAAGATTTCAAGTTAAGCCACTTCTATTCTATATTGTCCTGAATTTTCTATCTATCCCTTAAGGTTAAAAAAAAAAAAAAAAAAAGCTACAAAGATTGGAAAGAGGAGGAGGAACCAATCATTATTTGTAGATAGCATGCTTGTCTATGTAGAAAACCTTCTTGAACTAGTAAGGTTAGTAATACTACAAAAGGAAAGGTCAATGGAGGAAAAACATACTTTTATATACTAGTGAGAGACATGAACAATAATTTTAAAAGTTTTAATCCAATGTTGAGGGAGTCTATGTGGTTCTTGAAGAAGTCTATGGAGTTGGAGATTCATCTAGCAAGTTCTGCATAGTTGACAAGAGGGTACAGCCGGGCACTGGTGGAACAGAGCTCATTAGGCTTTGAAGGTTTATCCTGACCTCATGTTCTCACCTCTAGCCCCTGCTCCATCTCCATTATCATTCAATTAATATATTAAAAATATGAATCTTGTTTTTAATTAAAGTCATGGCACTTCTTCCAAAGATTTCAGAGTGTTTAGTAATATCACCATGTACTTTAGTTAGGCCTTCCCTAGTGGCTTAACAGTAAAGAATCTGCCTGCTAATGCAGGAGATGAGGGTTTGATTCCTGAGTGGGGAAGATCCCCTGGAGAAGGAAATGGCAACCCACTCCAGTATTCTTGCCTGGAAAATCCCATGGATAGAGGAGCCTGGCAGGTTATAGTCCACAGGTTTGCAAAGAGTCGGACATGACTGAGTGACTAAACAACAACAAAATAGTCAATGAATCTTATTTCCTGTGAAATGGTTCCTTCTTTTTCACTGTCCACTAGCAAACTGTCACTAGAAGCTCAGCTTCTAGAAATCTATAGGGGGAGGAGCTCAGTTTAGTATGTTTCCTGCACATTTCAGAGAAAAACTACTCTTCAGGCCTCTGGAAGATTGCAATACTTTCAAGTAATTAGAAACCTCCTTTTAACTTGTAATCTGGGTGTGTGGGGGATGGCCTTAGTAATAATTCACACAAAGTAGACAGTCAAGCTAGAGAGAATGAAAGGACTAAAGAAATGCAAAGACTGAAGAGACATACTTTGACTTTTTTGCATTTAAACATTGAGCGCATACCAGGTTGCTTTGTTTGCATTGGGGTGGTAATACTGGTGTTGGAGAAAGGAAGAATTTGTTTTGTAGTAGAAGACAACTTTCAGTATTTGTTCTTAGACCCAGGTAAAACAGCTGATACTACTTTAATGTCCACCAGAAAACAAAGAGTATATATGCTGCATAACTAAACATGCGATAAATATGATTTTCCATTATTTGCTTGGGGAGAAGAATCTATCTTCTTTTTCACTAAATACAATACTAAGAAATCTCCACACTGTTCTCCATAGTGGCTGTACTAGTTTGCATTCCCACCAACAGTATAAGAGGGTTCCCTTTTCTCCACATCCTCTCCATCACTTATTGCTTGTAGACTTTTGGATAGCAGCCATCCTGACTGGCGTGTAATGGTACCTCATTGTGGTTTTGTTTTGCATTTCTCTGATAATGAATGATGTTGAGCATCTTCTCATGTGTTTCTTAGCCATCTGTATGTCTTCTTTGGAGAAATGTCTGTTTAGTTCTTTGGCCCATTTTTTGATTGGGTCATTTATTTTTCTGGAATTGAGCTGCAGGAGTTGCTTGTATATTTTTGAGATTAATCCTTTGCCTGTTGCTTCGTTTGCTATTATTTTCTCCCATTCTGAAGGCTGTCTTTTCACCTTGCTTATAGTTTCTTCTGTTGTGTAAAAGCTTTTAAGTTTTATTAGGTCTCACTTGTTTATTTTTACTTTTATTTCCAATATTCTGGGAGGTGGGTCATAGAGGATTCTGCTGTGATTCATGTCGGAGAGTGTTTTGCCTATGTTCTCCTCTAGGAGTTTTATAGTTTCTGGTCTTACATTTAGATCTTTAATCCATTTTTAGTTTATTTTTGTGTATGGTGTTAGAAAGTGTTCTAGTTTCATTCTTTTACAAGTGGTTGACCAGTTTTCCCAGCACCACTTGTTAAAGAGGTTGTCTTTTTTCTATTGTATATCCTTGTCTCCTTTGTCGAAGATAAGGTGTCCATAGGTGTGTGGATTTATCTCTGGGCTTTCTGTTCTGTTCCATTGATCTATATTTCTGTCTTTGTGCCAGTACCATACTGTCCTGATGACTGTGGCTTTGTAGTATAGTCTGAAGTCATGCAGGTTTATTCCTCCAGTTCCATTCTTCTTTCTCAAGATTACTTTGGCTATTTGAGGTTTTCTGTATTTCCATACAAATTGTGAAGTTATTTGTTCTAGTTCTGTGAAGAATACCATTGGTAGCTTCATAGGGATTGCATTGAATCTATAGATTGCTTTGGGTAGTATAGTCATTTTGACTATATTGATTCTTCCAATCCATGAACACGGTGTATTTCTCCATCTGTTTGTGTCCTCTTTGATTTCTTTCATCAGTGTTTTATAGTTTTCTATGTATAGGTCTTTTGTTTCTTTAGGTAGATACACTCCTAAGTATTTTATTCTTTTTGTTGCAATGGTGAATCATATTGTTTCCTTAATTTCTCTTTCTGTTTTCTCATTGTTAGTATATAGGAATGCAAGGGATTTCTGTGTGTTAATTTTATATCCTGAAACTTTACTATATTCATTGATTAGCTCTAGTAATTTTCTGGTAGAGTCTTTAGGGTTTTCTATGTAGAGGATCATGTCATCTGCAAACAGTGAGAGTTTCACTTCTTCTTTTCCTATCTAGATTCCTTTTACTTCTTTTTCTGCTCTGATTGCTGTGGCCAAACCTTCCAAAACTATGTTGAATAGTAGTGGTGAGAGTGGGCACCCTTGTCTTGTTCCTGATTTTAGGAGAAATGCTTTCAGTTTTTCACCATTGAGGGTAATGCTTGCTGTGAATTTGTCATATATAGCTTTTATTATGTTGAGGTATGTTCCTTCTATTCCTGCATTCTGGAGAGTTTTAATCAAAAGGAGAACAGTGTGGAGATTTCTTTAAAAAAAAAAAAAACTGGAAATAGAACTGCCATATGGCCCAGCAATCCCACTCCTATGCATACACACTGAGGAAACCAGATCTGAAAGAGACACGTGCACCCCAATGTTCATCACAGTACTGTTTATAATAGCCAGGACATGGAAGCAACCTAGATGCCCATCAGCAGATGAATGGATAAGGAAGCTATGGTACATATAAACTATGGAATATTACTCAGCCATTAAAAAGAATTCATCTGAATCAGTTCTAATGAGATGGATGAAACTGGAGCCCATTATACAGAGTGAAGTAAGCCAGAAAGATAAAGACCATTACAGTATACTAATGCATATATATGGAATTTAGAAAGTTGGTAACAGTAACCCTATATGCAAAACAGAAAAAGAGACACAGATGTACAGAACAGACTTTTGGACTCTGTGGGAGAAGGTGAGGATGGGATGTTTTGAGAGAACAGCATTGAAACATATATATTATCAAGGGTGAAACAGATCACCAGCCCAGGTTGGATGCATGAGACAAGTGCTCGGGCCTGGTGCACTGGGAAGACCCAGAGGGATGGGGTGGGAAGGGAGGTGGGAGGGGGAATTGGGATGGGGAATACATGTAAATCCATGGCTGTTTCATGTCAATGTATGGCAAAAACCACTACAATATTGTAAAGTAATTAGCCTCCAACTAATAAAAATAAATGGAAAAATAAATAAATAAATACAATACCAGGAGGAAACAGGAATGCAAATATAGCCTGTAATGAGAAAGTGTAGAGGATATAAGAGGAGCATCTCCACTGGTCAGAGGCCAGAGAGAGGTGAGGATTGGGGAGCCTCTTCTAGACTGCTGTTTCTTCTTGCATCTACCTCCATCAGTTTCCTATGCACCTGAACAGGCTGGCAAGCAGCCTGCAGTGGGGTCTGCTCAGACAACCGCCACCTCTGCTGGGCCTTCTGGCTCCTGGGATTCACCAGCCTTCTCCTCAGTGAGTGACCTTGGCTCCTGGACGGGAGGGATATTGGGGGAAGTGTGAGGCAGGGTCTCCTTTCCTTGTCTGGTATCTTTAGTGAACAGAAGATAAAAGCAGCTCTGTTGTAATTTAGCAAGGAGAGTGCACATTTGCTTTAGAAACCTGGGGTGAATGAAAAAACAAAGTGGCCTTGGGCTGTAGTGAGGCTGGGACCCTTAGGTAGAACAGCTTTGGCTGCATTAGGGGAAATATTTCCAAGGAGGTCAGTTGGCTTCAGCTGTAGTAACAGGGAGGCTAGTAATAAGGAGCTGCCTGGGCAAGAGGGACTGGAGGTGGGGGTTTAACTCCAAGCAGGTCATCACAAAGGAGAAGGCCCCTTAAAATCTTCCATTTATCTCAAAAGAGCTTATGAATTTTGCATTTCCCTTCTGAAAAAGTTTTAAAAGATTCTCTTCAGTTAAAAAAGTACCCAAGGAGGATGCCCTCTATAGATTCAAAGCATTCTCTTAGGGCAAAACCCTGAAAATAAGGGACATGTCTATCATTCAGGAATGACTGAACAATATGGGAAGTATCTGTACCATGGAATATTATAAAACTTTAAAAAATGCAAAGATGGCAGAGGAATAGGATGGGGAGACCACTTTCTTCCCCACAAATTCATTGAAAGAACATTTAAACACTGAGCAAATTCCAGAAAACAACTTCTGAAGGCTGGCAGAGGACATCAGGTACCCAGAAAGGCAGCCTATTGTCTTCAAAAGGAGGTAGGAAAAAATATAAAAGATAAAGAGACAAAAGAGGTAGGGATGGAGATCCATCCCAGGAAGGGAGTCTTAAAAGAGAGAGAAGTTTCCAAACACCAGGAAACACTCTCACCGGCGGGTGTGTGGTGAGCCTTGGAACCTCAGAGGGCAACATAACCAGGAGGAAAAATAAATAAATAATTAAAACTCACAGATTATGTGCCTAATGGTAACTCCCAGAGGAGAAGCAGCGCAGGTGCTTGCATCCGCCACTAGCAAGTGGGGACTGGACGGGGAGGCACGGGCTGCATTGCTTAGGGTAAGGACCGTGCCTGAATGCCCCGAGGGCAATCTCAGGGAACTAACTTGGGATAGCAACCCAGACTGTGGAATAGCTATCCCACAAAAAGCCCTAATCTAAGGTAAAGAGCAGCGGCTGTGCTTTGCTGGAGCAGCTCTGAAGAGATACCCCACGTCCAAGGTAAGAGAAACCCAAGTAAGACGGTAGGTGTTGCAAGAGGGCATAAGAGGGCAGACACACTGAAACCATAATCACAGAAAACTAGCCAATCTGATCACATGGACCACAGCTTGTCTAACTCAATGAAACTAAGCCATGCCGTGTGGGGCCACCCAAGACGGACGGGTTATGGTGGAGAGGTCTGACGGAATGTGGTCCACTGGAGAAGGGAAGGGCAATCCACTTCAGTATTCTTGCCTTGAGAATCCCATGAACAGTATGAAAAGGCAAAATGATAGGCTACTGAAAGAGGAACTCCCTGGGTTTGTAGGTGCCCAATATGCTAGAGGAGATTAGTGGAGAAATAACTCCAGAAAGAATGAAGGGATGGAGCCAAAGCAAAAACAATACCCAGCTGTGGATGTTACTGGTGATAAAAGCAAGGTCTGATGCTGTGAAGAGCAATATTGCATAGGAACCTAGAATGTTACGTCCATGAATCAAGGCAAATTGGAAGTGGTCAAACAGGAGATGCCAAGAGTGAACATCAACATTCTAGGAATCAGCGAACTAAATTGGACCAGAATGCGTGAATTTAACTCAGATGACCATTATATCTACTACTGTGGGCAGGAATCCCTTAGAAGAAATGGAGTAGCCATCATGGTCAACAAAAGAGTCCAAAATACAGTGTTTGGATGCAATCTCAAAAACGACAAAATGATCTCTGTTCATTTCCAAGGCAAACCATTCAATATCATGGTGATCCAAGCCTATGCCCCAACCAGTAACACTGAAGAAGCTGAAGTTGAATGGTTCTATGAAGACCTACAAGACCTTTTAGAACTAACACCCAAAAAAGATGTCCTTTTCATTATAGGGGATTGGAATGCAAAAGTAGGAAGTCAAGAAACACCTGGAGTAACAGGCAAATTTGGCCTTGGAGTACAGAATGAAGCAGGGCAAAGGATAATAGAGTTTTGCCAAGAGAACACACTGATCATAGCAAACACCCTTTTCCAACAACACAAGAGAAGACTCTACACATGGACATCACCAGATGATCAACACCAAAATCTGATTGATTATATTCTTTGCAGCCAAAGATGGAGAAGCTCTATACAGTCAGCAAAGACAAGACAGGGAGCTGCCTGTGGCTCTCAGATCATGATCTCCTTATTGCCAAATTGAAAATTAAATTGAAGAAAGTAGGGAAAACCACTAGACCATTCAGGTATGACCTAAATCAAATCCCTTATGATTATACAGTGGAAGTGAGAATAGATTTAAGGGACTAGATCTGATAGACAGAGTGCCTGATGAACTATGGGTGGAGGTTCATGACATTGGACAGGAGACAGGGAGCAAGACCATCCCCATGGAAAAGAAATGCAAAAAAGCAAAATGGCTGTCTGAGGAGGCCTTAAAAATAGCTGTGAAAAGAAGAGAAGCAAAAAGCAAAGGAGAAAAGGAAAGATATACCCATTTGAAGGAATAGTTCTAAAGAATAGCAAGGAGAGATAAGAAAGCCTTCCTCAGTGATCAATGCAAAGAAATAGAGGAAAAGAACAGAATGGGAAAGACTAGAGATCTCTTCAAGAAAATTAGAGATACCAAGGGAACATTTCATACAAAGATGGGTTCGATAAAGGACAGAAATGGTATGGACCTAACAGAAGCAGAAGATATTAAGAAGAGGTGGCAAGAATACACAGAAGAACTGTACAAAAAAGATCTTCACGACCTAGATAATCACGATGGTGTGATCACTCACCTAGAGCCAGACATCCTGGAATGTGAAGTCAAGTGGGCCTTAGGAAGCATCATTACAAACAAAGCTAGTGGAGGTGATGCAATTCCAATTGAGCTATTTCAAATCCAGAAAGATGATCCTGTGAAAGTGCTGCTCTCAATATGCCAGCAAATTTGGAAAACTCAGCAGTGGCCACAGGGCCGGAAAACGTCAGTTTTCATTCCAATCCCAAAGAAAGGCAATCCCAAAGAATGCTCAAACTACCACACAATGCACTCATCTCACACGCTAATAAAGTAATTCTCAAAATTCTTCAAGCAAGGTTTCAGCAATACACGAACCGTAAACATCCAGATGTTCAAGCTGGTTTTAGAAAAGGCAGGGGAACCAGAGATCCAATTGCCAACATCTGCTGGACCATCAAAAAAGCAAGAGAGTTCCAGAAAAAACATCTATTTCTGCTTTATGGACTATGCCAAAGCCTTTGACTGTGTATCACAATAAGCTGTGGAAAATTCTGAAAGAGATGGGAATACCAGACCACGTGACCTGCCTCTTGAGAAACCTATATGCAGGTCAGGAAGCAACAGTTAGAACTGGACATGGAACAACAGTCTGGTTCCAAATAGGAAAAGGAATACGTCAAGGCTGTATATTGTCACCCTGCTTATTTAACTTATATGCAGAGTACATCCTGAGAAATGCTGGCCTGGAAGAAGCACAAGCTGGAATCAAGATTGCTGGGAGAAATATCAATAACCTCAGATATGCAGAAGACACTACCCTTATGGCAGAAAGTGAAGAGGAACTAAAAAGCCTCTTGATGAAAGGAAAGAGGACAGTAAAACAGTTCGCTTAAAGCTCAACATTCAGAAAACTAAGATCATGGCATCTGATCCCATCACCTCATGGCAAATAGATGGGGAAACATTGGAAACAGTGGCTGACTATTTTTCTGGTCCCCAAAATCACTGCAGATGGTGATTGCAGCCATGAAATTAAAAGACACTTACTCCTTAGAAGGAAAGTTATGACCAAACTAGATAGCATTTTAAAGAGCAGAGATATTACTTTGCCAACAAAGGTCCGTCTAGTCAAGGCTATGGTTTTTCCACTGGTCATATGGATGTGAGAGTTGGACTGTGAAGAAAGCTGAGTGCCGAAGAATGGATTCTTTTGAACTGTGGTGTTGGAGAAGACTCTTGAGAGTCCCTTGGGCTGCAAGGAGATCCAACAAGTCCATCTTAAATGAGATCAGTCCTGGGTGTTCATTGGAAGGACGGATATTGCAGCTGAAACTCCAATACTTTGGTCACCTCAAGAGAAGAGTTGACTCATTGGAAAAGACCCTGATGCTGGGAGGGATTGGGGGCAGGAGAAGGGGATGACGGAGGATGAGATGGCTGGATGGCATCACCGACTCGATGAACATGAGTTCAGGTGAACTCCGGGAGTTGGTGATGAACAGGGAGGCCTGGTGTGCTGCAATTCATGGGGTCGCAAAGAATCAGACATGACTGAGCTACTGAACTGAACTGAAGCCACCGCCCAGACCCGCTCACAGAACAAAGGACTGAGCAGAGCTAGCCAGCTGCGAACTGGCCCTTCCCCCACCAGAGACAAGCAGGCGGGGGACAGCCAGAGCCAGAAGTGGGCAATCTCAGCCCCAGAGAGACATCTCTACCAAACTGCAAGCAGGCTTCGTTGCTAACCAAGACTTCTTGGGATTCTGGTTAGTCAACATCCACTGGGAGGGTCGCAGTCAGAGATCAACTCCCAAGCACCTGAGAAGGCATGTCCATTGTACTCCCAGAAAACCAAGCGGCTGGGATGGGGAAGGCAATAAGACGCATCCCCCAACTGGGGGCAGCTGTGCTCACCAAGCACCTGGTCACCTGAGCTGCTCAGACCTGGGAAGGGCACAAAACGCAGGCCCAACCAAGTCTGCGCCTTTGTGGAGTACCTGAGAACCTGAACCTGAGAGGCTTAGACCTGGGAAGTGCATGCAACCCAGGGCCCGCCTCAGACAGTTCCCCACAGAGCAACCTAGAGCCCGAGCAGTGTAGACTTGGAAAGCACACAAGCCGTGAGCGGGGGGAAACCCAGTGTGGCCGAGCACACACCACACACGTCAATGATGTTTGTTTGCAGTGTTCCTCCCTCCCCACACATGACTGAACAAGTGAGCCTAAAAAAGTGACCACCACGGCCCCCTTGTATCAGCGTGGAAATTAGACACTGAAGACACCAGCAAACAGACGAAGCTAAAATAAACAGAGGGAACCGCTTTGGAAGTGACAGGGGCAATACCTGTACTTAGCACCAACTACATAAGAAGGGGCCTATAGATCTTGAGAAGTATAAGCCGGGTCAAGGAACTATCTGAAAATGAATTGACCCCACACTGTCCGCAACAGCTCCAGAAAAAGTCCTATATTTTTACTATTATCATTTTTTTATTTAAATTTTTTTTTCTATTTTTAAGTCTTCTATTACTCCTTTAATTTTCATGTTTATAACCTACCATTACTTTGAAAAAAAAAAGATGCTATTTTTAAAGCAAACTTCATATATATATATATATATATATATTTATTTAAAATAATATTTATCACTTTTTTTAATATTGTATTTTTGAGAATCTAATGTCTACTCTAGATTTTTAACCTTTGCTTTCTGGTGTTTGTTATCAATTTTGTACCTTTAAGAACCCAATTACTGGCTTCATTGCTCTTTCCCCCTTTGGACTCTCCTTTTTCTCCCCCAGATAGCCTCTATCTCCTCCCTCCCCGTGCTCTTCTCTACCCAACTCTGTGAATCTCTTTGTGTGCTCCGGGTAGTGGAGAACACTTAGGGAACTGATTACTGGCTAGATCTGTCTCTCTCCTTTTGATTCCCAGTTTTATCTTCTTGGCCACCTCTGTCTCTTTCCTCCCTCTTCTCTTCTCTGTGTAACTCTGTGAACATCTCTGAGGGATCCAGACTGTGGAGAGCACATAGGGAAGTGATTGCTGGCTAACTTGCTCTCTCCCCTTTTGATTCCCCCTCTTCTCCCCATGGTCACCTCTATCTCCTTCTTCCCTCTTCTCTTCTCCATGTAGCTCTGTGTACATCTCCAGGTGTCCCTCACTGTGGAGAAGCTTTTCATCATTAACCTAGGTGTTTTATCATCGGTGCTGTATAGATGGAGAAGTCTTGAGGCTACTGTAAGAATAAGACTGAAAACCAGAGGCAGGAGGCTTAAGTCCAAATACTGAGAACACGAGAAAACTCCTGACTCCAGGAAACATTAAGCAATAGGAGCTCATCAAACGCCTCCATACCTACACTGAAACCTAGCACCACCGAAGGGCCAACAAGTTCCAGAGCAAGACATACCACACAAATTCTCCAGCAACACAGGAGCATAACCCTGAGCCTCAATATACAGGCTGACCAAAGTCACACCAAACCCACTGATAACTCAGAACTCACTACTGGACACTTCATTGCCTCCAGAGAGAAGAAATCCAGCTCCACCCACCAGAACACCGACACAAGCTTCCCTAACCAGGAAACATTGACAAGCCACCCGTCCAACCCCACCCACAGTGAGGAACCTCCACAATAAAGAGGAACCACCAACTGCCAGAATACAGAAAGGGCACCCCAAACACAGCAACATAAACTAGATGAAAAGGCAGAGAAATACCCAGCAGGTAAAGCAACAGGACAAATGCCCACCAAAGCAAACAAAAGAGGAGGAAACAGGGAATCTACCTGATAAAGAATTCCGAATAATGATAGTGAAAATGATCCAAAACCTTGAAAACAAAATGGAGTTACAGATAAATAGCCCGGAGACAAGGATTGAGAAGATGCAATAAATGATTAACAAGGACCTAGAAGAAATAAAAAAGAGTCAATATATAATGAATAATGCAATAAATGAGATCAAAAGCACTCTGGAACGAACCACCAGTAGAATAACTGAGTCAGAAGATAGGATAAGTGAGGCAGAAGACAGAATGGTAGAAATAAATGAAGCAGAGAGGGAAAAAGAAAAAAGAATTAAAAGAAATGAGGACAACCTCAGAGACCTCTGGGACAATGTTAAATGCCCCAACATCCAAATCATAGGAGTCCCAGAAGAAGACAGAAAGAAAAACCATGAGAAAATACTTGAGGAGATAATAGTTAAAAACTTCCCTAAAATGGGGAAGGAAATAATCACCCAAGTCCAAGAAATCCAGAGAGTCCCAAACAGGATAAACCCAAGGTGAAACACCCAAAGACACATATTTATCAAATTGACAAAGATCAAACACAAAAAACAAATATCAAAAGCACCAAGAGAAAAACAGGAAATAACACACAAGGGGATTCCCATAAGGATAACAGCTGATCTTTCAATGGAAACACTTCAGGCCAGAAGGGAATGGCAGGACATACTTAAAGTGATGAAAGAAAAAAAAAAAAAAAGTCTACAACCCAGATTACTGTACCCAGCAAGGATCTCATTCAAATATGAAGGAGAAATCAAAAGCTTTACAGACAAGCAAAAGCTGAGAGAATTCAACACCTCAAAATCAGCTCTCCAACAAATGCTAAAGGATCTTCTCTTGACAGGAAACATAGAAAGGGTGTATAAATTTGAACCCAAAACAACAAAGTAAATGGCAACGGGATCATACTTATCAATAATTACCTTAAATGTAAACGGGTTGAATGCCCCAACCAAAAGACAAAGACTGGTTGAATGGATACAAAAACAAAATCCCTATATATGTTGTCTACAAGAGACCCACCTCAAAAAATGGGACACATACTGACTGAAAGGGAAGGGCTGAAAAAAGATATTCCACACAAATAGAGAACAAAAGAAAGCAGGAGTAGAAATACTCATATCAGATAAAATAGACTTTAAAACAAATACTGTGAAAAAAGACAAAGAAGGACACTACATAATGATCAAAGGAGCAATCCAAGAATGAGATATAAAAATTATAAATATATATTCACCCAATATAGGAGCACAACAATATGTAAGACAAATGCTAACAAGTATGAAAGGGGAACTTAACAGTAACACAATAATAGTGGGAGACTTTAATACCCCAGTCACACCTATGGATATATCAACTAAACAGAAAATTAACAAGGAAACACAAACTTTAAATGATACAATAGACCAGTTAGACCTAATTGATATCTATAGGACATTTCACCCCAAAACAATGAATTTCACCTTTTTCTCAAGTGTACATGGAACCTTCTCCAGGATAGATCACATCCTGGGCTATAAATCTAGCCTTGGTAAGTTAAAAAAAATTCAAATGATTCCAAGCATCTTTTCTGACCACAATGCAGTAAGATTAGCTGTCAATTACAGGAGAAAAACTATTAAAAATTCCAACATATGGAAGCTGAACAACATGCTGCTGAATAACCAACAAATCACAGAAGAAATCAAAATATATATAGAAATGAATGAAAATGAAAACACAACAACCCAAAACCTATGGGACACTGCAAAAACAGTGCTAAGGGGAAGATTCATAGCAATACAGGCTTACCTCAAAAAAAAAGAGAAAAGTCAAATAAATAACCTAACTCTACACCTAAAGCAACTAGAGAAGGAAGACATTAAGAACGCCAGGGTTAGCAGAAGGAAAGAAATCTTAAAAATTAGGGCAGAAATAAATGCAAAAGAAACAAAAGAGACCATAGCAAAAATCAACAAAGCTAAAAGCTGGTTTTTTGAAAAGGTAAATAAAATTGACAAACCATTAGCCAGACTCATCAAGAAACAAAGGGAGAAGAACCAAATCAACAAAATTAGAAATGAAAATGGAGAGATCACAACAGACAACACTGAAATACAAAGGATCACAAGAGACTACTACCAGCAGCTCTATGCCAATAAAATGGACAACTTGGAAGAAATGGACAAATTCTTAGAAAAGCAAAACTTTCCAAAACTGAGCCAGGAAGAAATAGAAAATCTTAACAGACCCATCACAAGCACAGAAATTGAAACTGTAATCAGAAATCTTCCAGCAAACAAAAGCCCAGGACCAGATGGCTTCACAGCTGAATTCTACCAAAAATTTAGAGAAGAGCTAACACCTATCCTACTCAAACTCTTCCAGAAAATTGTAGAGGAAGGTAAACTCCCAAACTCATTCTAAGAGGCCACAATCATCCTAATACCAAAACCAGACAAAGATGCCACAAAAAAAGAAAACTACAGGCCAATACCACTGATGAACATAGATGCAAAAATCCTAAACAAAATTCTAGCAAACAGAATCCAGCAGCATATTTAAAAAATCATACATCATGACCAAGTGGACTTTATCCCAGGGATGCAAGGATTCTTCAATATCTGCAAAGCAATCATTGTAATACAACACATCAACAAATTGAAAGATAAAAACTATCTGATTATCTCAATAGATGCAGAGAAAGCCTTTGACAAAATTCAACATCCATTTATGATAAAAAAAAAAAAACCTCCAGAAAGCAGGAATAGAAGGAACATACCTCAACATAATAAAAGTTATATATGACAAACCCTCAGCAAACATTATCCTCAATGGTGAAAACTTGAGAGCAATTCCCTTAAAGTCAGGAACAAGACAAGGGTGCCCACTCTCACCACTACTATTCAACATAGCTTTGGAAGTTTTGGCCACAGCAATCAACAGAAAAAGAAATAAAAGTAATCAGATTGGAAAAGAAGAAATAAAACTCTCACTGTTTGCAGATGACATGATCTTCTACATAGAAAATCCTAAAGACTCCACCAGAAAATTACTAATCAATGAATATAGTAAAGTTGCAGGATATAAAATTAACACAGAGAAATCCCTTGCATTCCTATACACTAACAATGAGAAAACAGAAAGAGAAATTAAAGAAACAGTTCCATTCACCATTGCAACAAAAAGAATAAAATACTTGGGAATAATTCTCCCTAAAGAAACAAAATACCTATATATAGAAAACTATAAAACACTGATGAAAGAAATCAAAGAGGACACAAATAGATGGAGAAATATACCGTGTTCCTGGATCTAAGAATCAATATAGTGAAAATGAGTATACTATTCAAAGCAATCTATAGATTCAATGCAATCCCTATCAAGCTACCAACGGTATTCTTCACAGAACTAGAACAAATAATTTCACAATTTGTATGGAAATACTGAAAACCTCGAATAGCCAAAGCAAACTTGAGAAAGAGGAATGGAACTAGAGGAATCAACCTGCATGACTTCAGGCTCTATTACAAAGCCACAGTCATCAAGACAGTATGGTACTGGCACAAAGACAGAAATATAGATCAATGGAACAAAATAGAAAGCCCAGAGACAAATCCACACACCTATGGACACCTTATCTTTGACAAAGGAGGCAAGAATATACAATGGAGAAAGGACAGTATCTTTAACAAGTGGTGCTGGGAAAACTGGTCAACCACTTGTACAAGAATGAAACCAGAACACTTTCTAACACCATGCACAAAAATGAACTCAAAATGGATGAAAGATCTAAACATAAGACCAGAAACTATAAAACTCCTAGAGGAGAACATAGGCAAAACACTCTCCTACATAAATCACAACAGGATCCTCTATGACCTACCTCCAGAGTATTGGAAATAAAAGCAAAAATAAACAAATAGGACCTAATGAAACTTAAAAGCTTCTGCACAATAAAGGAAACTATAAGCAAGGTGAAAAGACAGCCTTCAGAATGGGAGAAAATAATAGCAAATGAACCAACTGACAAGGAATTAATCTCAAAAATATACAAGTGACTCCTGCAGCTCAATTCCAGAAAAATAAACGACCTAATCAAGAAATGGGCCAAAGAACTAAACAGACACTTCTGCAAAGAAGACATACAGATGGCTAACAAACATATGAAAAGATGCTCAACATCACTCATTATCAGAGAAATGCAAATCAAAACCACAATGAGGTACCATTTCATGCCAGTCAGGACGGCTGCTATCCAAAAGTCTCCAAGCATTAAACGCTGGAGAGGGTGTGGAGAAAAGGGAACCCTCTTACACTGTTGGTGGGAATGCAAACTAGTACAGCCGCTGTGGAGAACAGTGTGGAGATTTCTTAAAAAACTGGAAATAGAACTGCCATATGGCCCAGAAATCCCACTCCTGGGCATACACACCGAGGAAACCAGATCTGAAAGAGACACGTGCACCCCAATGTTCATCACAGCACTGTTTATAATAGCCAGGACATGGAAGCAACCTAGATGCCCATCAGCAGATGAATGGATAAGGAAGTTGTGGTACATATACACCATGGAATACTACTCAGCCATTAAAAAGAATACATTTGAATCAGTTCTAATGAGGTGGATGAAACTGGAGCCTATTATACAGAGTGAAGCAAGCCAGAAAGAAAAACACCAATACAGTATACTAACGCATATATATGGAGTTTAGAAAAATGGTAACGATAACCCTGTATTCGAGACAGCAAAAGAGACACAGATGTATAGAACAGTCTTTTGGACTCTGTGGGAGAGGGCGAGGGTGGGATGATATGGGAGAATGGCATTTAAACATGTATATTATCATATATGAAATGAATCGCCAGTCCAGGTTTGATGCATAATACAGGGTGCTCAGGGCTGGTGCACTGGGATGACCCAGAGGGATGGGATTGGGAGGGGGATTCAGGATGGGGAACACATGTACACCCGTGGCAGATTCATGTCAATGTATGGGAAAAAAACACTACAATATTGCAAAGAAATTAGCCTCCAATTAAAGTAAACAAATTTATATTTTTTAAAAATGCATGTATACCAGTTGGCTCAGAAGAATTTCCAATTTCCATAAGGTCAGATGCATGACTTTCCATCATCAAGATGCAAAAATCTCTACATATTGAAACTCTGATTTTTTAAAGAAACAGTAGCTTTTGATATTTGTAAATATCTGCATCTCCACATGTTTATACGAGTGTAGAGATAATAAAGGAGAAATCATAATAATTAGCTAACTGGGATGTTTCATGGGGGAAACATGTTTACTGGGTGGGAGGCTAAGAAAAAGCAGATAGAGTAAGTAGATGAGCAAAAACAGAAACTACAAGAAAAAAAAGAATCATGTAAAGCAGGATGTGTGTATCTACAAATTTATGAAAGATTATATTATTGCATGTATAAATTAAGTAAAATGTAATACAAAAGAAAATTTATGAATTCTGGCAAAAGCTTGAAAATTTTATTATCATACATTTTTGTGTTAATATCCTAGCCACTCAATGAACTTGCAATAAATGAAATTGAATAATTTGTAGATCATTTGTAAAAGAGGATAACTGGAATTAGCAGTGAGCATTGTAGTAAGGACTATATTCCATTTTACTGGTTACTTTTATCTACAGTAATATGTTGAATGTCTTCACTTCTCCAGTGTTGTTTAACTGGAAAAATATGTTTGATATTATAGTTTCCTCTATAGGCCCTGGGACTAGAAATTCACAATTGAAAAATAAAAAAGAGAAAGAGAATATGAGGTAAAAGGGCTACACAAGGAGACTGAGAAAAGAAAAAAAAAAACTTGTTAAAATTTTTTCTTGATTATTGAGTTCTTAATTTTATATTATTAAAATAATTTTTTGCTCTATCTTACTTACAAACTTCTCTCATGGCTTCATATTTATCTTTGAGATTAGATCTTTGGTAGATCACAAAGCTTTGCTGCAATCCTTCTCTTTCTACATCTTCTTCCATCTTCCTCATAGCTGGGCTCACCATCCCTTTGGGGTGGATCCTCCCTGTAACCTGAGAGCTGAGCTTCCTCTCTCCCTGGTTCTCTCCTTTTCAGAAAGTGGAGAGTCTGGCTGGACCACTGTTTAACCCTCGGCTGGCCAGAAGTTCCTGCTCTGCTAATCCCCTCTAATTACTTGCTTCCCCTTTTCCCAGGAGCAGGAAGTTGGAGGATGAGCCCCCAGGAGCTGCTCAGATCCTGGTGATGGGACAGCAGTGCTGGGAGAGGAGGCCCTGGGGAGGGCAGGGACAGGGTGGGGAGCTGATGGGAGCTCCTGCAGGGGAGAAGCACTGGGCTGGGAGAGGCTCTGCCCTGTGTGACCCAGGGCAGGTTCACCCCCTGGGGAGTTTCCTCCCCCAAGACTCCTCCAAGCTGTGACACTGTGGGATTTGGTGGCCCCACCCTGACAGGTCTCTCTTGTGGGCCTCCATGGCCTGTACTCTGTCTCCTCACCTGGTCCTGTCCTATTCTGTGTCCTGCTAGGGATTCACAGTTGGTGAGCCTGTTTAGGACACCTTCAAATAGGACACTTGGCCATGCTGTGGTCACTTTTTAGCCCTACAAACAGGGAAGGATGCTCCTCTTCAAACCTCTCCTTGGAAATCCAATCTGGCCCTCTGTTTTCTCTGCCTCTGCTCCAGGGATGAGTCTCAGGACCCAGTGTTCCCATGCCTCCTGGTGAAGGACATAACCTCATTCCTCACAGTGTGTGGAAACTTTGTCTGCAAACCACCCTCAGCTGTGCTTTAGAAATCACTAACTGATAGCCTGAGCCAGAGGTTTGTAGTTCCTGCCTGTTTAGCAGAAAATACCAGCTTCTTCTCCCTGTCCCCCACAGAATCACCCCCACTTGCCTCTGCACTTGGGGAGTAACTAAAGAATTGTTTAGATCACAGTTGCCCAGTCAAAGTCCCTTAGAAAAGTGTTACATTGAAGACTGAAATACAGTCTCTCAGGAGGTCCAAATGCACAGCTCCCCCTGTTGAAATAAAAACCTGTGCTTTGAGCCCCAGATTTAATATAGCACTTTGGTGTTCTTTGCTTTCCAAAAAAATTATATATTTAAATATTAGGTTAAATCTGAATGTGATGTTGACTGAGACATTAAGGAATGCATTTATTTTCCCCATTAATTCATGAAAAAACGAGCAGTAACATTACCACCAATTCAAAGGATGAAAAAAAAAAGACACCTAAATAGGCCATCAGGAATGCTGAAATGATTTATACTCATCTCCTGAATTCATATGTGTTTATAGTATTTGTGGCTACATATATGAAGGATCAGAAGGACACACATCAGTAACAGTGCTTACCTTTGGTGACAACACATTTTGAAATGACACATTTTACTTGAAATGACTCCATAAATCACATCATTGTTTTCCATAGACACATAATATCTTTATAATTAAAAACCAACTGACTAGAGAAGTGAAAAAGAAGGCAATTTAACAATCCACAATAAGTAGTCCAGAAGTAGAATCACATGTGGAACAGTATACAGACATTAAATGACTCACTTCTTTGTGTACAGACCTAGAGTAGGCTCCCTGTGTGTTAATAGAACAGGCAAGAGTAAAACAGCCCATGGGAAACATGCTCACACATGTGAAGATACAGGTATCTGTATGTATGTGCTTGTAAAACCATCATTATCTCTGGATGGTTGCACAGGAAATGTGATAGTGCCTGCCTGTGGGAAGGGAAATGGACAGTGGGAGTCAGAGATAGGCAGGGACTCCATTTTCAGTCTCTATTTCCTTTTATTTAACCGTATGAAAGCATAATCCATTTAAATTTTTAAAATTAGAAAGCCACACGGTATAATTAAAATATTATCTCCTCTTCCTTGATTGGGGATAACAATCTCAAACTGCCACCTTTGATGGGATGTCCTGAGGATTATGAGACATGCGGTGTTTGATGGAGCTGCTGAAATGACCGAAATCATGTTCAGGGGGCTGGGCTACCTCTTTCCCTGTTGGTGCAAATATCAGGTGAAATCCAGTTGATTGTGGAAATTCCACAGCTAGTAGGTCTTAATAACAGTAATACAGTAATGGGAACTGAACATGTATTGCTGAGTTCTTTTATGTATCTTCATACTTAATCCTCACTGGAGCCCCCTGAATGCTTGCAATTATTGTCCTGTTGTTCATATGCAGGAACTCAAGGATTAGACAGTGTAGGAACTTGCTAAATATTGCATCGGCAGGAGAGAGTGGTTTTAGGACACGGTGCAGGTATGTTTCAGTCCGGAGCTTACACCTCAGGGCTTAGCAGGCTTCAAAGTTTCAAATTATTGAAAGGTTGGTGCTGCGGCTGTGTGCTATGCTGAAATTTGTGGCCTCCAGAAGTAGAAGAATTAGATCTGGGGCCAGAGATAAGGCTTGATCACTCGGAGCTTTTGTATAGCAAAGTTTTATTAAGGTATGATAGAGATAGGGAAAGCTTCTGAAACAGACTTCAGACGGGGACAGAAAGAGGCCTGCATGCTAGTTTTTAGCAAGTTGTTTTATGTCTGAGAGAGCTGCTAATCAGATAAGAGAGAAGCCTCAAGGTTGAGGGAGTTTCACCAGGCTCCTTTCCCACAATATGCGTTTTTGAGACAGGATGGCACAAGGCGCATCACCCCTCTGACCGTAAAACAATTGATATGAACACTGGTTTGTTGAGCCCAACGTTTGAGAAAAGAAAAAAAGTTAGACTTAGGCAGAACCATTTTTAAGAAAAGCAGATTGCAAAGCAAATACATAATTTCATTAACATTGTTTAATAAAAACATTTCCATCAGAAAAACACATTAGCTCAAGGCAGAACCAGGTGTCGTCAACACAGAATTAAAAGAAGCCTCTTTTAATTTTGTGTAGAGAGAAAAAAAAAAAAGTCTGCCACTTGCGGTTTATTTCCTCCTTCCACTTGGGGACCTCTGGCCTTAATATCTATTACCTTCTCAGTGTGGACCCTGGGCTCCACACTTCTTAGGGTCCTGTATAACTTCCTGGGGTTGCCATACCAAAATACCAGACTCTGGGTGACCTAGAAACAACAGAACTTTACTGTTTTATAATTCTATTGACTAGGAGTCAGAAATCAAGGGTTTGTCAGAGTCAGGCTTCCTCTGAAACCTGTAATGGTGTATTAGCTCAGGCTACCATAACAAGACAGCATAGACTAGGTGGTGGGTGTTAATTAACAGAAATTTATTTTCTCACTCTTCTGGTGGCTGAGAAGTTCCAGATCAAGGTGCCAGTTGAATCAGTTTCTGGTAAGAGATCTCTTCCTGGCTTGCAGACTGCCACCTTCTAGATGTATTCTCACATGGCCTTTCTCAGAATGAGACTGTGGAGGGGGAGGGGAGAGAAAGGGAGAAGGGAGAGAGAAGGCTCTCTGATATCTCATCTTATAAGGATGCTAATCTTATCAGGTCAGGCCTAAGACCTCATTTAACCTAAATTTCTTCCTGAGAGACCCCCATCTCCAAACACAGCTACACTGGAGGTTAAGACTTCAGCATATGAATGAGGGAGATCACTCATTCAATCCATAACAAGCGGAATCCACCCTTCTCTTGGTCTTGCTTGTAGTGTTTGCTATGATCTTTGGGGTTTCTTGACTTTAGGTGCATCACTTCAGTATCCACATACTGCATTTCCCCTCTCTCTCTATTCACATCATCTTCCCTCTTTGTATGTCTATGTCTGTGTCAAGATTTCCTCTTTTTGTAAGGACACCAATCATATCACATTAGGTCCCAACCTAATTACCTCATGGTAACTACATATGAATAAACTCTATTTCCACATAAAATGACATCCTTAAGTACTAAGGATTAGGGTGTCAACATGTCTTTTTTGAGGGACATGACTTGACCCAGGAGAGTTCTCCCTTACCTCATCCTCAAGAACACACCCTCCTGACTGGGGGACACTGGTAATTAAATCTATAATCTCACCTCACATGCACTGTAGGGAATCCTACTGAAGACTACATTTGTATTTTTTCTCTTTATTAATAAATGTTATCAGATATATCTTTAAGTAAAGAAACACAAAAATCACCTTGAAAGACATCACCAAAGAAAACTGCCAAATTTCATTGTCAGTGGCTGTCCCTTGGCTATGAAAATGTAACATGGGAAGGTCTCATCTTGTGGGGGGAGGATGTAGAAACCGAATCTTAGGGTTTTGAATGAAAGTGCCTTCCTGTGGAGAGTGTTGAGTGTGCACTGCGGAGGCATGTTAGGTACCAGAGTGTATGTGGAAGGTTCACTGCTGTGGAAGACAAGGTGACCCAAGGATCTGGATCTATGGGGCAGGTGCCCATTGAAGAGGCCATATGTGACCTGAAAGGGGGATCTCACCCACAGTGACTAAGGCTTCAGCCTCTTTGGGGCTTAGTCTGCCTTTTGGATGAGACCCTAGAGGATGGGTGGCTTTTTCTCCATAGCCTCCAGCAACATGTCCAGGACCCTCATTTAAGGGATACTGTGATCCTTGTGTGGTCTTTGAGTCTCCCTTGTGGCCTCCACAGGAGAGACTTTAAGAAGGTCCTGAGCAGGCTCAGCTCACCTGCGATGCCTTCCCTCCCTCTGCCTGCACCCTGACACCAAGGCACCTCTACCCCATAAGCAGGATTTCAGAGCTCTGCAACAATGTCACCCAATGACAATGGCCACCTTAAGTGTTGCTGCCTCACACGAACCTCTGTCCCATCACCTCTACTGTGGGAAAGCCCCAAACCCCTTGCATGACATTCATTTAGGGATCCCAGGTCATTTTTGGGGGGAGGTCCCTTCATGTAGGGTGAATTTGGGGAGCAGGAGATAGCCCCAGTGTGTGGCAGTTTTCAAAGAGTGCTGTGTCTTCTTCCCTATCACAACTAGAGAAACAGGGGAATTCATGTGCCTTCTGTTCCAGGGAGAAGATCCCGCAAGAGCAGCATCTACTCAGCAGTGGGTGCCACGCTCCCCTCCTCCCAGCTAGTATATCGCACTAGGGCAGGCTGAACTAATTCAGACACTACTATCCCAACATGTCCATGATCCTGTGTGCATAAAAGGAGGTGGGATTTTGGAGCTTGGGAGGAAGTAGAGTACCCCTCTGCTCCCTCCTTAAAATTGAGCACGTTTCCAATGGACATGCTGGCCATGGAATTTGTGTTGTGATTTGTTTAGAGAGCCCTGGCAGCACAGCCTCACCCAGCTCTTCTCAGTCAAGCTTCTGCGGGCTGTGCTGGGGAGTCCATCCTGTCAGTCGGGTGTGTGCTCTGGAGGACAGCATGGTGTCTGCACCAGACCTCTTCCTGGGAATCAGAGAGGTGTGAGGTGTGGAAGAAAGGAACAGTGGAAGAGCTGTTAGGAGCCAGAGAGAAGGAGGATGAGCGAATATCTGCTTCTCTCTTGGACATTCTCCACTGATACAGTTACTGAAGGTTGTGGCCTTGAAGCCAAGGTGGTATTAAGCTCAATGTGAGGGCTGTAGTCCTGTGAAGTGAGCTGAAGGGACTGGGGTGAAAGCCTGAGTCTGAGGATATGCCTGATTAAGTGAGTTAATAATGAACTGAATACAAAGAAATATCTGAAATACTTGTATATATGAATACTAGCACAAGCTTTTCTCTGCTTATGAGACCAGGAACAGGTATAAGTACATCAGGAAGGAGGCAGGCTGGATATGAGCTCACTGATTTGGAGAGAGGACTGGGTCCCTAGCAGGCAGATGATCCTGTCCTATTGGAAAAGCAAATTATTCTTCCTTCCAGGATAAGGTAATTCTGCGGCACTTTCGATCTGCCCTACCCTGGTTCCCAGAAATGATAAGTGTATTAATACCACGATGGGTTTCCCTAGTAGCTCAGACAGTAAAGCTTCTGCCTGCAGTACAGGAAACTGGGGTTCGATCCACGGGTTGGGAAGACCCCTGGAGAAGGAAATGGCAACCCACTCCAGTATTCTTGCCTGGGAAATCCCATGGACAGAGAAGCCTGGTGGGTGACAGTCCATGGTGTCACAAAGAGCCAGACACGACTGAACGGCTAACACACACACACACACACACACATATTAATACCATGAAGGCTGGGCCTGATGGGGGAGGATGGACTCTAGAGTGTGCGGCCCTGATGGGGCTCTGTCCACTGATCAAGGCTCTGCAGCATAATGACTGAGGCCCATTGCAGCCTCTCAGGGTCTGGCTAGGGAAGTGCTGACTTGGTAGCAGAGACAGCAGAGCTCACTAAATGATCACTTGCTTCCCACATATTCTAGTCCCTAGCAATTAGGTAGGGACTAGACAAGAGCTGGCCCAAAACCATGAGCAGAAATAATGTTCTTTCTGGACAGAAGCTGTGAAACCCCTTGTGTGATTCTCCTGTCTCCTATCCCTGCTGTGGGGCTGGGAGCCTGTGAGGGTGCTGTGGGCTTCATGGGTGCAGCTACAAGGAGGTGGAACCTCCATCCTGTGTGATAGGACCCTTCCCTCCTCCCTCACTCTCTCATGGGATTTGGGATGGGAGATATAAACTCTCCTTGTTCTAGGACCCTGGGCTATTGTAACTGTTTGCCACACAGCACAGCCTAGGTTGTCCTGACTACTATATTGCCTAGAAGCAGGAAGGATAGCAGCCCTCATATTTGTATTAGGTATCTATGGGCTTCTCAATTGGTGCAGTGGCAAAGGATTCACCTACCAATGCAGAAGACACAGGAGATGTGGGTTTGATCCCTGAGTCCAGAAGATCCCCTGGAGAGGAAATGGTAACCCACTCCAGTATTATTGCCTGGGAAATCCAGTGGACAGAGGAGCCTGTTGGGTTAAAGTCCATAGGGTCCCAAAGTGTCAGACATGACTGAGCAGTTGAGCAAAGCGTAGCATCTATTGCTGTATTTCCTGCAACCCCAAAACTTAATGCCTTAAACACCACTAGACATGGTCTCACAGTTTCTTTAGGTCAGGGCCCAGGAGTGGTTTAGCTGGGTCCTCTGGCTCAGGGGCTCCCAGACTTAGATCAAGCTCCTGGCTGGGGCTGTATCACCTCAAGATCTTCTGTGTAGAATATGCATCCAAGCTCACTCCTGTGGTTGCTGATGGGAGGCATTCCCCATGGCTGCTGGACTAAGAACCTCAGTCCCCCCCTGGATTTTTGGCCAGAGGCTCCCTCAGTTCCTTGTCATGTTGGCCTCCCCACTGGTCAGTTCATAACAAGGAAGTCGGGTTCTTCAGAGCAAGCCAGAGAGAGTGAGGAAGAGAGAGTGCAGGCAAGAGGGCAGTCAGTCTTGTATAACCTAGTATCACTGAATGACATCATCACATCTGCTGTGTTCTATTCCTTAGTAGCCAGTCACTAGGTGTAGCCCACAGTCCAGGGGTAGAGGGTTACACAACTGTGTGAACAGAAGGAAGGAGGGACTTAGGAGACACTTTGGAAGCTCCTCCCACGATTGTGCCTGAAAATATTATTTTGATCCATGATTACATTTAATTCACACTATCATCATCAGTCAGATAAGGAAACTGCAGGTTAGCAAGCTTAGTATCTGTTCAGGGTCACATATCCCCAGAAGCAGAACTTGATTCCAGAAATGGTTTCAAATTCATTGTACTAGGCTGTCTTACTAGAATCAAAGGATAATGTTACATGAATTTCTTTTAAAAGAGATTCTATGGTTCTCTCCTTTCTCCTTTATTCTCAATGCAAAGCCACAGTTTTTTGTGTCCAGTCCTCTAGGTGGCTACAGCACTGGTGTCAAGAGTTCTGGAATGCATAGTTCTGAAGTTCAGAATTTTGGAGCCCATGTTTCTATGAAGGGGATCCATGGAGGTTCTGTGTTGTTTCGTGTGATCAAAAAGAAAGAAGCTGAGCTGGAGAGGGTCTCCTGGGGATTTGGCCCTGAGTCAAACTACACGATTCTGCTGATAGTCCATCCTGGGGCAAAGGTTCCAACCTGGGTCAGCCTCCAGGACAAGTACCAGCAAAAGGTCCATGTACCCAGTGTGACGTCCCTGAGGATTCAGAACCTGACCCCAGAGGACAGTGGGCAGTACCGGGCTTAAGCCAGCTTCACTGGAGGGATGGAACTTCACCAGGTTTTCCTCCTCACTGTCTGTGGTAAGCAACACCCCCTTTACCCCTTTCCATGGCTCATCTCCTTAGTTTGTCCTAGGAGTGTCAATTGGTCCCATTTTACAGAATTCCACTTATACTCCAACCTTCAGACTCTCTTCTCTCCTCTGAGGAAAATGTAAGTATGTTAGCTGCAAAAAGAGAGCAGAGTTGAAATTTACAATGGGGAGAAATCACTTCAGTATTTTGGGAGAGAAAAATGGAAATTTGGGCAAAATTTGAGTTTTTATCATAGTATTAATTACTCTTTCTAGAGCTAAGTTTAATTTATTATTTAAATTGCATTATTATTAACACATTATTATTGATAAATAATAATTAATTAAAATTGCATTATTATTAATAAATAATATAACATTGCATTATTGATTTTTTTAATCACTACTGTAACTATTTAGCACAAACATAGTTCCATAAAACAGCTCAGATTTATTTTTTTACCATTCTGTATGTTTAAGACGGGCACAGTCCTCGAGGGCCAAATCAAGGTGTTGGCAGAGTTATATTCTTCTCTAGTGGCTATAGGGGAGACTATTTCTTGCCCTTTCTACATTCAAGTGGCTGCCGTTTCTTTCACTGCATTCCCCTTCCTCCATCTTCAAATCAGCAAGAGTATGTCAAGTCCTTCTCACTTTGGGTCCATCTGACCTGCTCGTCTGCCTCTGTCTTCCACTTTTCTTTAAGATGAGAAGATAATTTTTTTTGAGTATGCCTTTTACTATAGGTCTGTGATAAATAATCATACTGAATGTTGTAGTTAACAATGACAATAACAGCACAATAACAGCAATAGCAAATTAAGAAAGCCCTTCACTATTTGGAGCACCAAAATTCATAGGGATAAAATAAGGGATCTAGAAAGAAAAACAAGACATCAAACATTCATTCCATTAAGCAATGGTGACAGAAACAAACAACTGAGATACTGGGAATGATAAGCTATGTTTAAAAAAACACCTTATTGAGGTATGATTGGCTTACAAAGAACTGTACATATTTACTGTATACAATTTAATGGGATTCAATATAGTCATGAAACTTATCACCCTAATCTATTCCATAATCATATCCATCCCCTCCAAAATTTTTCTCCTGCTTCATGTATTTGCTATTATTGTTGGGTATTCTTTTTGCTGATGTGGTTTGCACATGTTGAACCATCATTTGCACATGGGTACTTTTTTTGCTGATGTGATTTGCACATGTGTTAAATCCCATTTGGTCATGGTTTATGATACTTTTAATGTATTGATGAATTCAGTTTGCTAGTATTTTGTTGAAGATTTTTACATCTATGTTCATCAGCCATATTGGCCTATAACTCATGTGTGTGTGTGTGTGTGCTAGGGCATCAGGACTAACTTTATCTGGTTTTGGTATCAAAATATGACAGCATCATTAAATGAATTTGGTAGTATTCTCTCTTATTTTCTAAGAGAGTTCAGCAAAATATGGTATTAACTCTTCTTTAACTGTTAGAATTCACCTCTGGCTTCATCTGGTTTTAGGTCTTTTTTTGCTAGAAGATTTTTTACTGCTAATTCAATTACCTTATTTGCTATTATCTGCTCAAAATTTCTATTTTTTTTTTATTTAGCCATGGGATACATGTTTCTAGGAATGTATCTTTTTTTTCCAAGTTGTCCAGTAATTATATATAGTTGTTCATAATAATCCCTTGTGATCTTGTGTATTTCTATAGCATCAGTTGTAACATCTCCTCTTTCTTTTCTGATTTTCTTTGAGTTTTTCTTTTTCTCTTAGCCTTGCTAAGGGCTTCTCAATTTTATCTTTAAAAAAAAAAAAAAAAAAAACCAAAACCAAAAAACCCTCTTGTTTCATTGAATTTTTCTATTATCTTTCTGGTTTCTATTTTAGTTAAGTCAGCTATAGTCCTCACTACTTCCTTCTTTCTGCTAACTTTTGATTTGTTGTTTCCTAATTTCTTTGAGACATAAAGTTAGTTTATTAGAGATCTTTCTAATTTTTGATGTGTTTATCACTGTAAATTTCCTCTTACTACTGTTTTTGCTACCTTTCATAAGTTTTATGGATTGTTTTCCTTTTCTTTTGACTCAAGGTATTTCCCTATTCTCCTTTTGGTTTCTTCTTCAATCCAATGTTCGTTCAAGAGTGTTATTTAATTTTCATGTACTAGTAAATGTTGATATTTTCTTTCATTTATTTTTCTAGTTTTGTAACACTGTGGTTGGAAAAGACACTTGATATAATTTCAATCTTCTTAACTGTTAAGACTTGTTTTGTGGCCTAACATATGATGTAGCCTGAAAAATATTCTGTGCACACTTAAGAAGACAATGTAATCTGCTTTTGTTGAGTATGTACTCTAAATATGTTTGTTAGGTTCATTTGGTCTACAGTGTTGTTCAAGTCTGCTGTTTCTTTCTTGATTTTCTGTCTACATGTTCTATCCACTATTGAAAATAGGTGGATACTATCATTAAATTGCTATTCCTTCCTTCTTTCAATGTTTACTTTATATTTTCAGGTGCTTTAATATTAGATGCATAAGTATTTATAATTGTTATATTATCCTGTTGAATCAACCATTTTACTATTATGTCATTATCTTTTTTGTCTTTTGTGACAGTTTTTGCCTTAATGTCTACTTTGTCTGATATAAGTACAGCTACCTCTGCTACTTTTCACTCTCAATTGCATGAAATGTCTTTTTTCATCCCTTCACTTTCAGCCTATGTGTACCCTTAGATCTAAAGCAAGCCTCTTCTAGACACTATAGAGTTGAATCCTGTTCTTTTATCCATTCAACCACTCTGTATTTTGATTGAGGAATTTAAAGCATTTACATTTAAAGTAATTACTGATAAGTAAAGGCTTACAATTATCATATTGCTAATTGTTTTCTATTTTGTTGGGGGTTTTTTGTTACTTCCTTTTTCCCTTACTGTCTTTCACTGTAATTTGGTGATTTTTTTTTATATTGACATGCTTTAATTCCTTTCTCTTTTCCTCATGTGTGTCATTTTTAGGTATAAACTTTATGGTTACAAAGACACACATAAAACATCTTATAGTCATAAAGCCCATTTTAACCAAAGAACTTAATTTCAACTATATACAAAAACCCTATACTTCTATATTTATCCCCCACACACAAACTTTATGTTACTGATGTCACAATTTACATATTTTATATTGTACACCCATTAACAATTTTTTCTTATATTCTTAATACTTTTGTCTTTTATACCAGAGTTAAAAATGATTTATGCAGCATGATTACAATAATATCATTACAGTATTATATTTTGTATTTATATTTTTTGTTAGGCTTATAATTTCATATATTTTTACACATGTTTAGCATCCTTTCCTTTCAACTTGAAGAACTCCCTCTAGTATTTCTTGGAAGATAGGCTTAGAATTAGCATACTCCTTCAACTTTTGCTTGTCAAGAAAAGTATCCTTCTTTTTTGTAAATTTCATTTTTTAATTTTTTTTAATTTATGTATTTATCTTAATTGGAGGATAATTACAGTATTGTGATGGCCTCAACCATACATCAACATGAACTGGCCATAGGCAAACAGGTGTCCCCTCCCTCCTGAGCCCCCCTCCTACCTCCCTCTCCATTTTAAAGGACAATTTTGCCAGGTATATAATTCTACATTATAAAGGTTTTTTTCTTAACATTTTGTGTATATGGTTCCACTCTCTCCTGGCCTGCAAGATTTCTGCTGCATAATTTGATTATAGCCTTAGGAGGATTCCCTTGTATGTGATGAGTAGTTTTCCTATTGCTGTTTTCAAAATTCTCTTTCTTTTTGAGTTTTAAATATATGATTATGATCTCCCTTGGTTTAGATTTATTTATGAGTCTACCTTTTTGGGATCCTGTGGGATTCATGAATCTGGATACTCATTTACTTCCACAGACTTGGGTAATTTTCAGCCATTATTTCTTTAAGTAAGCTTTCTGCTCCCTTCTCCTGCTCTTCTCTTTCTGGAACTCTCATTATGTGTATATTGATTTCTTACAGTGTCCCGTAGACTTTCTTGTCTCTTTTTCCTTTTTGTTTTTCTGACTGTATACTTTTACATGACCATCTTTGAGCCGGCTGATTTTTTTCCTCTGCTTGATAAAGTCTACTATTCAGGTCCTCTACTGAATTGTTCAGTGCAGTCTTTGTATACTTCAGCTCTAAAATTTCTGCTTGATTCTTTTTGATATTTTCTGTCTTTGAATGTTCAGTTCAAAGCAAATGTTCAATTCAAAGCAATGTTCATTTTGCTCATGTACTGTTTTCCAAGTTTCATTTCTTTGTCTGTGTTCTCTCATAGCTCACTGAGCGCCTTTAAGACAATTATACTGAGCTCTTTGTTAGGCAATTTGCAGATCTCTGTTTCTTTGAGTTTGGTTATCTGAGCTTTATTCTTTTTCCTTTGGTAGTCTCACATTTCCCTGATTTTTCATGATCCTTGAAGCCTTGCATTGATTTCTGTGCAGGTAAATAAGCAATAATCTCTTCCATTCTTTAAGAACTGACTTTGGTAGCAGGGATATTGATCAGAAAGTTCAAAAAGACTTCCTAGGGCACTAGCTTTAGGAGCATTTAGAACACTGGCTTCAGGAGCATGTAGGGTGCTTCCTATAGGGTAGAACTGACCAACATCAGCGGGGATGTGGAAGACGTGCTCTGCAGGAGCAGGTATATCAGTTGCTGTGAGCTCTTGCCACATATCTCTGTTCGTATCTAGCCACAAAGAAACCGTCCTTGTTGATTTACTCACTGTTCTAGGCAGTGAGATAGAAGCAGATGTCCTGAGCAGCAGTTTCCCAAAAGTATGGGGAAGCTGGTCTCTCACTTCCCTCTTTCTTTCACCTGTGGGAGAAGTCATAGGCCAAGGTATTTTTTGCAGCACTGAACCATGCTGACATATGGTTAAGGTGATGAGGTAAGAAGAAACTATTCTTATGCTTTCAGTGAAGCTTATTTAGGATTTTGTGGTCCATTGCTGTGCTGGAATGCTCCAACAGGACTCTAGAACTCTCGTAAAGGTATTATTGACTGTTACAGTTTTTAAATATCATGTCTTGTCATCTTGCTGGCATCATTTTTTTTTTTTTCATTTTTAAGGACCCTTGTGACTACATCTCATCCATCCATATATTCAGAAAAATCCCCCTACTTTAAGGTCAAATGATCATTAATTTAATTCAATCTGCTATCGTAATTTCTCTCTTCATGCAGCCTAACAAATCTATAGCTTCAAGATTAAAATATGGACATCTTTGGAAATCCAAGTGTAGTTAGCCCTTCTTGTTCTCCGTCCTCTCACCCAGAACTAACCAACTGCCAGTCTTACTCAGAAAAGAAACCAAATATCAAGCTACTAAAAATTGTATTGGTATAGGAGAAAATTTATACTGCAACACTTATTAAGAAATCCCTTTAGTGTATTCTTTCCTCTCATAAATATCCTCCCTACACTGAGAAATACCCATCTATGGATAAACTAGTTTTTCGGTCCCTGTAGGATTTCCAAGGCCAGCTTGTACATCTGTCACTTCTCTGACTGTATATACCACAAAATCACTGCCACTGAGGCAGGTAGGATGATAGAGCAGACATCCAATTTATTTTTGCCTTTAAATGTCTTCACATACAAGCTTACTGCTAAATCCTTTGTCCCTGAGTCCAGGTAGTAACCTTCTAATAACTCTCCCAACCCACATTGTTGCTCATGTATGATCTTTAGGAAACTAAATCATATTGGGTCACTTCTCTGCACTCTTTCTCTGAGTCTGACTTCCATGATTCCCTATATGATTTGGTGCTCAGATTCTCCTCTGCACATGTTTCTTGTCTCATTTATGCACCCTAAATTCCCTGCTTATAGTTCGAGAATGTGTCCTGCTATTGCAAGCTATCGCACCTATATATGCTGCTTCTCCATCACTAGCCCTTCTTCACCTCTGTTCTTGACTTCCTGTTTTATTCTCTATGAAGAATGCTCCTCAGTTACTGCCAGATTCATGGGCATGTGAATGTGCATGCACATATATGACTTTGCCCTTAGAAGAGCCCAATGATTGGTTTAAAATCTGTACTGTTGTCTTGAAACTTTAATACATTTTCAACAAACAGTCTATTTTTTTATTTCTACACAGAGCCCTACAATAATGTATTCACCCTGCCCTCTAGCATCACCTCCTTTAAGAAGCTGTCCTTAGCCACCCCCACAATGAGTGGTAATGTTCTGTTGTAGATTTGTCTCCTCCATAGACAGGAATACCTTGATGACAAGAGCCACATTTTCCTTGGATTCCATGGGCTAAGTACAACTTCTGGCCAAACTGTGCTTGTAATAAGCATTTTATTGAATTAATGAATGATCTGGTAATCCCGCGTGCAGCCTCATCCTCTTTAAACCATCCTCCATGATCTAGTGTCTTGAGAAATTCTGATGTGCCAGCCTCACTTAAAATGTCTGTTACTTAGCTTCACTTCTAAATAAAGGCAGAAGTATCAGATAAAATTCAACAGTCCCTTGACCAGCACTAGCCCTCTGACCCACCTTGACCACATCTCCTCCTTGCTCTATCATCCTACCTGCCTCAGTGGGGTGTTGGCAACTCCCAGAGACTGATCTTTCCACACATTTTCTGAATGTGGTACTCCTCCTATCTGGAGTGCAAAGGCCTACCAGGATGATAAACTCCTACTCCTCCCTCAAGTCTCACATTACACATTACTTTGTCTGAGAAGATCTCCAGAAAGTCCTGTGTACAAAGTATAAAGCTCTACTGCACGGCAGTTTCTCTGGCTGGCAGACTTTGGCTGGTATCTTCTCAGTCTTCCCCGTGGGTGACCACATCTTGTTCATTTCAGTATCTCTGGCATCAAGCAGCAGCTCAGGACCTGCTTGAGTGAATGTCATGTCCTCCCATTCAGCTTCTGAACCAGGTCCTTTGACCTCTCCACCTGCTCTCTATCTCCCCTCAGCAGCGGGTATCTCAGATTCTCGCCTGTCTTAACATTCTTCATTCTCTCTGTGTGAGAGAAACAGGTTCACATTGAGAGACCAGTGCTGTGCCCTTGCAAGGCATCATAGGTGCTGTGATGGTTACACTGTTGATCCTCGGAGGTGGACTGTACCTTTGAAAGACAAGTGGTAAGAAAAAGAATACAGAAACTGGAATGTGGAGGCAGGTTGCACTTCTCCCTCTGGTCCCAGATACCTGCTTTTTCCCACTGGGCCCAGGGTCCCTCTCTCTTGCATTTTGCTGCACAGGGAATCCTTCTGCAGAGAGTGGTTGGTATGGCCCTGGCTTTAGAGATCACAGCAATGGAAGAGAACTCAAGATTCATTCTGTGTATCACTCAGGAGAAGGATTGTGGGAGGACAACAGGGACCATGCTTGGCATCCACTGTTTAGAGCAGAGTCAGCAAGATTCATGAGAGGGCAGGGGAAAGGCGACAGCCTAGAGCAGAGGCAAGACTGCACTCTCCCAGGTCCCTCAGTGCCCATGACTGAGGTATGTCCAACTCAGTCACTGCTGAATCTAGTTCTATCACCTCTTTACCTCTTTTCGGACAATGTAGTATTAACTAAGAAAATGTATAACTGGCACAGTGTAGTGCTGGATTTCTATGGATAATTAGTAAGCATTGCATGTCAATGGGCGTTGCTTCCATGTGGATCCCTCTGGGCTACTCTATCCCTCAGTTGAACTAGGACCACATTGTCTTGCATCCCTAGGGTATTGGTGAACAACACCTAGAAGAAAAGGAGCTGCTTACTTGTGTCTACAGTGAAGTCCATGGCCCAAACCTCACCATGAAGATAATTTATTTGGAGTGAGCAGAAGAACTGACATTCCAGGTGCACCTCTGCTGTGAGCCTGATCATTTAGACACCTGCTTCTTCCAGCTCTGCTCCAGCTCCAGATGTTTTTGGTCTGCTCCACTTTGACTGTCATTGGCACAGTGCTGTAGACACTCACGGTCCTGTCACTTCCTCTTCAAACTGCCCTCCCTCTCAGGACCCTCCCCTCTGCAGGGCAAGAATTCTTCCTGTCATGGACTCTGCTCCTAACCCCTCTGCTCCTGAAGCTTCATGAAGGACATTACTAACTGTGCTCATGTTAATCCTCACGGCCTCTGCTCTGTGGCTGGAATGAAACTCTCTGAGAAAAGGAGACCAGGTTGTGGGGTGGGGAGGGGGGGAGTTGTGTAGAACTATTGACCACATCATGGAGAAAAGAGCTAGAATTGGTATCGGATTCTGAGCTGGGAGTCCATAGAGGCAACATGAATAGGTGAGAATGCACAAAGGAACTAGCCTCAGGCTTCCTTTGCACCTTGTGTAGAGCCAAGGATGTGTATCAGGCTGTATGGTGTGTGCACGTGTCTGCGTATTCGGAAGAGTGTCTAGTAACATTATGCATCTCCTTCCTGGCCACCTGTGCTAACTTGAACCTCAGTGCTCATTTGATATCTTCATTTGGATGTCTGCTGCTGCTGCTGCTAAGTCGCTTCAGTCATGTCCGACTCTTCACGACACCATGGACTGCAGCCTACCAGGCTCCTCTGTCCATGGGATTTTCCAGGCAAGAGTACTGGAGTGGGATTTGGATGTCTAACATGCCTAAATTTGAATTCCCTTACTATGCTTCCCATACATCCAGTCTTCCCATTTAATATACATTTCTACCCTTCTTCTTCTGGCTACCAAACCTTGGTGTCATCCTTGGATTTATTGTTTTTTCACATCCTGTACACACACACACACACACACACACACACACACACACACACACACACATATACATACATACATACATGTATGGGTTTCCCTGGTGGCTCAGATGGTAAAGAATCTGACGTAAATGCGGGAGACCCAGGTTTGATCCCTGGGTTGGGAAAATCCCCTAGAGAAGGAAATGGCAACCCAGTCCAGTATTCTTACCTGGGAAATCCCATGGACAGAGGAGCCTGGTGGTCTTCAGTCCATGGGATGGCAAAGAGACAGACAATGACTGAGTAACGAACACTTTCATTTTCTTCATATATATATAGATAGATAGATAGATTTAGATATACACACATATACATACACACAATATGACTAACTACTTGCCATCACCTACCTGATCCAATATGACCATCATCTCTCATGTGGTTACTGAAATTAGCCTCACAGTCTCTTGGTTTCTGTTCTTGGCGCCTCACAGTCTCTTTGCAAATCTGCATCCAATGTGATGATTTCAAATATAAGCTGTATTAAATCACTCCTTAATTCAGTGCTCTTCCATACCCCCACCTTACCTGCAAGTCCCGGCACGACCTGATCTCATCTCCCACACTCCATCCTTTCCTTAATCCACTCTGAGATATTGGATGTTTTGCTGTGTCTTCAGCAAAACAAGTATGATCCTCCCTCAAACCCTTTTCTTCTACCTGGAGTTCTCTTCTTCCATGTATCTGCATGTGTCATTCCCTCACCTTCTTAGGGTGTTTGCACATATTTCATCTTCCCTGCCACCTTGTTTAATACTGTGCCCTCCTCCTGGCATCTGTCACACTCCTCCTTGCTTTGCTTTATCCATAGTACTCATCACAAGGATGTGAGACAGAGTGCATATAATATGGGCTGTTCTTTAAAGACAAACACACTAGTCAGGTCTCAAAGATAGATAGGAACATATGTATATGTTAATAAGATACTCATCATCTTGGAATCTAGTTAAAGTAATTTTTTCTCTGATTCCCTATTTTATTTTCTATTGTGTTCAATATCAGTATCTTTATTGAAGTATCTCCACTCATTTCAACCTCCATTACCTTTACTGGAATCAATCTAAACATCTCTGGACCTGATTAGACAATACAGGCAAAGTGAAAATTTGGTCAAATCACCCCAAATAGACAATCCCTCTGAACTGTGCACAAATCTGGATGCTTATAAGATCACCTATAGAGCTTACAAAAACAAAGATTCCCGGACCCCTTGAGCAAACTGAGCATCATGTATCTACCCTTCCATAGTTTCCTGGGTGACATGCCTACTGCAATTGTCTCTAAGTCTTCCAACAACAAATATTGGAATCACATTTCCTGAGGTGGAGTGCACCAACACACCCCACTCCCAGTCTCCCAGAGAGAAAGTATTCTAGGAGCTAAGAACACTCACTTCATTGAGCACTCTCTTGATCCCAACAGACTTCTCCAAGATCTCAGGTGACAGTTTTGTATTCTAGCTAGCTGCTGGCCACACAGGTGAGGCTGGAGTTGGGCTGTCTAGAAGCAGGCTCACAGTCAGGTATCAAGTGTTGGGGGCTGGTCCCAGTGTCAGTCTCTGCTCCAGTTCCCTGGGGAGGCACTTCCTCACCCAGGTCACCTTCAGGTCCTCCGTGGCCTCTGTGGCCCTGCACTGCAGGGTAATACTGTACCAGTTTGGTATGACGGATAGTTAGTTGGCCAATATCTGGGAAAGGGGCACAGGATCTGGGACAGGAGGGAACAAAAGTATTAGTATATTTGCAGAGCATGTCACTCATTCATTATCATGTAGTTTCAGAGAAACCATGTAAGAAAGAACTGAACTTCACAACCAAAAAAATTGAGGCTTGGAGAGGTAAAATTGTTTGCCAAAATGATACAAAATCCCATTTTCAGAGAACAAAAGGGAGCCAGAGTCTCTCAGCTTATTCCACCCCCCACATTCCCTGCCTGCACCTCACAGTTTGCTGTCCTGTGCTTAGTCACTCAGTCGGGCCCGACTCTTTGCTACCCCATGGACTGTAGCCTACCAGACTCCTCTGTCAGTGGGGATTCTCCAGGCCAGAATGCCTTCCTCCAGGAGATCTTCCCAACCCAGGGACTGAACCCAGGTATCCCACATTGCAGGTGGATTCTTTACTGTCTATCACCAGGAAAGCCCAAGAATATTGGAGTGGGTGACCTATCCCTTCTCCAAGGGATCTTCCCTATCCAGGAACCAAACTGGGTCTCCTGCATTGCAGGCAGATACTTTACCAGCTGAGCTATGAAGGAAGTCCATCACACAGCTTAATCCATACCAATTATCCTTCATGTACATCATCGGGTCCTTCACAAACCCTCGAACCCTTGGAGAGTATAACCAAACCTCTTGAGAAAAATTCTTCTAGATGCAGAGTTTGCAAAGAGATTCTGAAAACTGGTGTTGAGACTCTTCAGTTCTCACCTATATATCAAAGTCATACAAGAATAGAATTTGACAGTAAGGGGAAAGAGAATTTTTGGGGGGTGAGGTATGCTGGGAATTGACCCCATGGGTATCCACTCTTAGTTTCACTGATCTACTCTTTTAGTCTCTATTTTGTTTATTTCTACTCCGATCTTTATGATTTCTTCTCTGTTTCTTCTTCGCCATAATTTGGTGGTTTGTTTTTTCTATTTCTAACTAACATATCCCTCACCTTAAGTTTTGTGGGGTTTCTTTGTTTGTTTGTTTTTGGGGAGAACACATTAAATTTTCTCTCACAGCAGATTTCGAGTATCCTGCAGCTAAAATTTGTACCCTTGCTAGTACAGTGTTGATATTTTGTGGAATGTCCCTCATATGAATTTGTCTGATGGTTCTTTCACTATTCGACTGCAGTTAAGAGTTTTTTGAAGGAAGACCACAGAGGGAAAGTGTGATTTTCATCATCTCAGGGGTATATACTCTCAACCTGATATCATTGTTGATTTTGACCTTGATCATCTGCCTGAGGTAGGACCTTGTAGTAACTTTTTATTCTTGCTTTGTCTTCTTATGCCCATTTCTGAGAACATTTTCATTTTCAGATTATTTCTTTCTTGTGTTATTGTGAAAGTATGTGTATTTTTCTAGGAAGATATTCCTGAGCTTACATCAGAACCTCCAAAGGGAAGGAGCTTGAACTAAGGCAAAGTGAGAAGATAGGGAAGGAGGTTGTAGTTAAGTCGGTTGTGGTGTGGGATTCAAGGGAGGGAAGTGATGGTGTTCTGCTTATCAAGAATCCCACACACAGTGTTTTTCTCATATAACATTTTGGAAATTGGGAGATAAATTTAAATCAATCTTCCTTAGTAGTTCATAAAAATGATTATATAAATATCGATACAATTACAGACTTGGCAAAAATACAGTAGTTACTATTAATTGTAAGAAACAAGAAAGATTACCCTTGAGGAGAGTGGCTGTGGAAACAAAGGTGCAAAGGATACTCTTTCTTTTTCCTGTAAACATCGGGTTGAATTTTAATCATATATGTATTATCACATGATCATAATCACAAAACATAATCACAAAACATCTGCCAGAGAGAACATGTCCTGATTAGTTTTCTTTGTGTCAATTTCTTTTAGTTGAACTAATGAATGTCAGTTTTTTAAATATGAATTTGTTGTTGAGTCTTTATGTTATGCATGAGTGATATATTATTTATTTAATCCTTACAATAAAGTGTTGAAGTCTGTCATGTTAATATCCTCACTGAGATCATGAGAAATCTGAGGTGCACAGAGGTTGAGTAAGGTACTCAGGGTCACATAGTGTGGGAGAAGGTCAAACTTCCAACACCAGCATGCTTGTTCCCCGTTGTGAGTGAACAGGATGAGAACAAGGAAGGAAGTGCCCTACAGGTTCCAAAGTACTGTGCATCAATCATCTCAGTCTATCTCCAAACTGAGCTGAACACGTGGTGACTAATCTCTACAGAAAAGAAAACCAGCTCACAGGGGGAAGAAGTGAAGATGAAAGAATAACAGACCTAATTGTGGGAACTGGACTTGCTGTTGACCTGGGGCCTTCTCTTAGTCTTTCACCCTTCCAGGGAAAGTCAGTCACCCTTCCAGGGACAAAAATAGTCTCTCCAGAGTTGGGCATCTCCCATGAAAGAACTCTGCTTAGTCGCTCAGTCATGTTCAACTCTTTGCAACCCCATCGACTGTAGTGCACCAGGCTCCTCTGTCCAGGCAAGAATACTGGAATGGGTTGCCTTGCCCTTCTCCAGGGGATCTTCCAACCCACGGATCGAACTCAGATCTCCCACACTGTAGGCAGATTCTTTACCATCTAGCCACCAGAAAAGAACTCTACTCCCAGGAAAACCATGTGTACCATGTCCTCCCCTCAGCAAGGCTTCTGCCTTTACTTCTAAAAGTCTATCTCAAAGGGTAGGGCAGAATACCACTTTCTTCTTTGAGGCAGTTTCACCTCAGAAGTCTCTTATCTGGATCAAGAGCTCAGATGTGAGACACAGCATTCTCAAGTGTGACCCATTCCCAATTGTATCCACCACACTCCCATTGTACTGCCTCTCACACACATCCAAATCATAGCCTAAAGTAATATTCAACACAATGGTCATGAACATGGGCCCCTTCTCAATGGGAACTCTGCCCCTGACTTCTCATCTGGGCTCATGATGTCCAGAGACTTGGCCGCTAATCACCAACTCATGGAACATACTCTTACATCTGAATTGATGCTTCATCAATCTAGCAACCATCCTCTCCCAGTTTCTCTAGTTCTAACTGCACCTATAAGCTGGAGACTTCCAGTGTTGTGTGGGATGCTAGCTCCTGAGTCCACACGTAAGTGCTCTAAGGATGTGAGAATTGGTCAAAGCAATGGACTTGGAGTTAATATAAAAAGAACAAAAATTGAGTTTCCTGTGTATAAAAATTTACCAGGAACATGACTGTCTAGGAGAGAAAGATGAAAGGGGAGAAAGTGAGTCCATTGCCTGCCTGCATTTTCCCCAGGTCTCTCTTAATATATCTCTAGAGGTTCAAGTAAGGTGGGATCTCAGCATATAGAATAGGAGCAAATGGGAGGTGGAAACTGACTCCCTCCACAGCCCCTTCTGGTAGAACCACATCAGTGTCCACAGCGTTGGTGTAAGTGGGGAGGAGATAGTGGGTCAAGTGGCCAGGACCTAAGAGGATGGACTTTGACAGTAGGAGCTGAAGGCAAAACTGATGATCAGAGTTAGCAGCAGTGAGTTCCTGATAAATCACCCACTAGATCAAGAGTCCATCAGCCAAGAGGGGGACTGTGGAGAAGACCCGCATGAAGGGAGGCAGAGCCAGATTGAGCAGACTAGAGGTGAGGCCAGGAAAGCAGGTCCTGCAGAATCCAGGGAATGTGGACAGAGCCCAGTGTCACAGCCAGATCCACATGAGGAAAATACAATACAGCAGCAGAATATATCTTCCTATGGAGATTTTTGTCCTGATGGGTGTGGGCAGAATCTGTGGCTTCTCTTAGGAAATGGAGCCATGAGACCAGGACAGTCTTTTCCACTTGTGTCCTCAGGCTTCCCACAGCCCTTTAGGGAGTGGGTGCTGAATAAATGTTTGCTGGATGTGAAGATGACTCAACTTCATCCTGAAACAAACAAAGAATTCTTGTAGCAGGTATCACTGAAAATAAAGGACTCTGGCCTCTGAGCTAACTTTTCCCCAGAAGGTATTCCTGACTCCAGTCGGAGCTCAGAGGTACCTGCGTGATTGAACTCTGCTCCTCAGAAGTACCAACCCCCAGTTCACAGAGGCCCTTAAACCCAATTTGCTGTCTCCCACCAATCCAGACTTAAACCATTGAGTACCAACTTCACCCCTGCTCAGGCATAGCCAAGATCCAGCAACTATACAGGTTCAGGATGGGGGACAGTGGCTGAGGGTTACATGCCAGAAGTTTCTCTCAAACCATTCACAGGCTTAGTGAGCACTGGTTGACTATTGCTAACACTTCCTATAGGGCCAGTGGCAGAGATAAACAAAAATGTCCCTGGAGCTCAGTCTAGATATTGTGGACACCATCCCAGATATTATTAGGGGCTCCTCTTCCTCCCAGAAGAGACTGCACCCACACTCAACTTCCCATGAAGTCCTTAGTTCTATCCCTCATCCAGAGGGCTTACAAATGTCCCACTTCCCCCACCTCCCTGGTGCTGGGCTGCCTGCACTCTCAGAAAACCCTTAAAAACTGCTGACACCTAACCTGGACTCTTAGGGCCTGTCCCCTTGCTGTCTAGGCTGCCCTCACCCCCTTGTCCTGTAAGGAGGGAGAATAATCTGGGACTAGGATACTTTCTCTGAGCATAGACCCACTCTGTGTGTCCAGCCACATGGAAGCCCAGCCACTCCTTTCTCTGAGAGAAGGAGAGGACCAGAATCACATTCCTCTCCTCTTCTGCCAACTTCTCTTGGTAAATTATCTCAATAAAACCTGTTCTCTAACTATGTGACTTTTCAGGAATTCTTCCTGAGATTGGTATACTGTAGTGGTTATAACAAAAGATTTTTCCAGACTTTTTTCTCATGTCTCAATGTCTTTTTAAAAAAATGTCTGAAAAGCCTGAGAATTCTCTTCCTCTGAAATATAGATTAAGTCATTCCCATTTGTAGTGTAGAGATATACATGCTGAAATGTGAAGCAGCACCATCTTGACACTGAAGGCTCTTAGTGAAGAATAAGAAATAGATTATAGAGGATTGGGCTCCACCTGGATTGATTAGTCTTTTTTTTTTTTTTTTTTTGGAAGAATATCCCAAGGAATCTTCGCAGGAGTGGAGGTTCTCTCTGTGGGGACCAGAGAGAATAAAGCATTGTGATTGAGACTGCTCTGGTCCCTGGTGGCCAGAGGTAGAGAATTTGGATTCAGGATTCTGGTAAGAAGTGAACTAGAAAGCCTCTTGATGAAGGTGAAAGAAGAGAGTGAAAAAGCTGGCTTGAAACTCAACATTCAAAAAACTAAGATCATAGCATTCAGTCTCATCATTTCATGGCAAATAGAAGGCAAAAATTAAAAGCAATGACAGATTTTATTTCCTTGGGATCCAAAACCCTGCCAACAGTGACTGCAGCCATGAAATTAAAAGTAATTTGCTCCTCGGAAAGAAAGCTGCAACAAACGACAGAATATTAAAAAAAAAAAAAAAAAAAAAAACAGAGACATCACGTTGTCAACAAAGGTCCATATAGTCAAAGCTATGGTTTTTACAGTAGTCATGTATGGATGTGAGTGTTGGACCATAAAGAAGGCTGAGCTTCAAAAAACTGATGCTTTCAAATTGTGGTGCTGGAGAAGACTCTTGAGAGTCCCTTGGAGAGCAAGGAGATCAAACTAGTCAGTCCTAAAGGAAATCAATCCTAAATATTCACTGGAAGGACTGGTTATGAAGCTGAAGCTCCAATACTTTGGCCACCTGATTTGAAGAGCCAACTCATTAGAAAGACCCTAATGCTCAGAAAGATTGAGGGCAGGAAGTGGGTGACAGAGGATGAGATGTCAAATGGCATCACCGACTCAATAGACATGAGTTTGGGCAAACTCCAAGAGATAGTGAAAGACAGGGAAGCCTGGTGCCCTGCAGTTCATGGGGCTGCAAAGAGTTGGACACAACTTAGCAACTGAACAACAACAACAACAACAAAGCATAGAAATAGTGACTCATTTTAAAATATAGAAATGAATTGGATGAAGAACTTAGTTGGTGTCTATCTTCAGTATTTACCATCCTCAGGACCATTTTAATTATTTTTAAGGAAAACTTAGTGCTATGAAAGGATCACCCTGGAATTCTGAAAAACCAACACATTCCTAATGAAAGAAATAGCTCATAGATAAGGAATTCAAAATAAAATAAGTGTTTTGTTGAACATCTACTAGTGATCTCACTGCTAGGATTAACAAGAGTCTATGTACTAAAGCTACACACTATGAAACAGATAATGTTAGTCACTTAGTCATCTCCAACTCTTTGTGACCCTTGTAGCCAGACTTTTCTGTCCATGGAACTCTCCAGGCAAGAATACTGGAATGGGGGACATTTCCTTCTCCTGGGGATCTTCCCAACTTAGGGATCAAACCTGGGTTTCTTGCATTTCAGACTGATTCTTTACTATCTATGTCACCAGAGAAGCCTGATAATATCCACCTTCTTTTATTTTATTTTTATTTTCCATTTATTTTTATTAGTTGGAGGCTACTTACTTTACAATATTGTAGTGGTTTTTGTCATACATTGACATGAATCAGCCATGGATTTCCACCCTCTTTTGAAAGCTTGCAGTCTTATATAAGTTCTGCAATTTCTACCATTATTTAGATAATAAGTGAAGATGATGAGACTCAGACAAAGTTATGTCAAGTCCTAAAGCCCCAGCTTTGCCCCAGAACAGGAGATTATGGTACTTGCACATCTAAGGAAAGATGCTGGTCAGCACAGAAGCAACACAAAGTAGCATGTATCCCCAGGATAAAGGTCATCAGAAATTTGATCCCCAGAGAGGTGTTTCCAGTCTGGTAGGAAGTTCCCAAATATGAAGAAAATAGCTACTTCCTGACCACCACACAGTCTGTGCCAAGTAAACACCCTTGCTTGGGGGAAGGATTCTGTTCATGAGATGGTGATGCTCAGGTTCATGGTTTGACAATGAGTAAATTTGCATTCCACATTTTACGTCATTCTTGACATAATTTTTTTCAATTCAATGTACCATCAAGGGTCTAAAAGTTTTGAAAATTGTTAAAATAGAGTTTACAGACTTGAATTATTGCAGGTAAGACTGGAATTTGAGTTTATTCTTCTAAGGGGATGTGTGTCTTAGTTGAATTATTAGCACCCCTGAAGCAAGGTTGGGAAGATCACCTTCATATTCCTACAGAACACTTTACCCTGGACCCTTGGGGACCAGAGTTTCTGTCAGAGGGGAAATGCTTAGTGAAATTGTGCTGCCTGGGGGCAGCCACCTGGGGGTTCCGTGACCCCAGCAGATGGTGACTGGATGGTAAGAGAAGTCCTTAGAAGTGCCCAGGCACGAGTGTGGTTAGTAAATATTTGCTGAGTGGAAACCAGTAATGGCTGCCATGTGTAGCTTTAGCCAAAAGCTATTTGTCTTGTTTGAGAACATGTAAGATGCCCTAGCGTCTTCACAGCAAAATTTGGACTAAGATCATTCAAGACACCCCCTCTCAAGTGCTGACACTGGACTTGCACCAACCTGAGAGTGGGGTCTCCTTGCCTCCCCTCTTCACAGAGCCTGGGTTCTGATTCAGAAAGGGAAAAGGGACAGTGACCTGGTTATATCACAAATGAGCTAGTTGTAATTTGCTGAAGCGCTTATGAGAGCCCAGCTCAGAGACCACCTAATTCATCTCGGGCAGGACAGGGAGGGCCCCAGGGGGGCATATGAGTTGCATCTGGAAGGGAGAGCAGATATTTTTTCGGGGTTGGGGGAGGAGGGAAGGGACTTACTCCAGTGAGTGGAACAGGTGTACAGGATGGAGGCTGATGGGGGTTCTTTCCCAGGGCTGTAGGGATGGGAACTGAACCCTAAAATGGGGAAGTTTTCCCCAGTTACCTGCTCCTGCTAGGGCTCTCTGTCTCTTCTGTGCCCCAATCAAGAGGGTCTCAAAGTCTTTGGACACATCCTCAGGGACTGTGAGTGGGGTCTGCAGAACCCACCCTTTTCCCTGTGAGGTGGAGTATGTGGTCTGAATGCTTGAAATGGGTAGTTTGTGTTGGATGTTGTGGTCTGTCCTCCCCAGCTGGAGACTGATAACCAGTCCAGATAAAGCAATGAGGATATTTTGTGATAAATGAAGCCCTGCAGAAAGTGGCAAATGTTGTAGTTGCAGCATGCATGCATGCTCAGTCACTCAGTCATGTCCAACTCTTTGTGACCCCATGGACTAAGCCCACCAGGCTCCCCTGAGCATGTAATTTTCCAGGCAAGAATACTGGAGTGGATTGTCATTTCCCACTCCAGGGGACCTTCTAGACTCAGAGATCAAACCCATATCTCCTGCATCTCCGGCATTGGCAGATGAATTCCTTACCACTGAGCCACCTGGGGAGCCCATTGATGTTGAGGCACCCACAAACTGAGGTTGGGCAGGAGCTCTCACAGGAGGTGGGCACAGCAAGGAGTGAAAGCAGACCCTCCACCAGGGAAGCATCTCAGATTTTAAAGGGCAGGGGGCATGACTGATGGGATGAATGTTAAGAGTAAGATGAAAAGACCCTGTGAAAGGGAGACTATAAGATTCCATAGGAAGACAATTCACTGCCCCAAGGATGAGGGCAGGTCCACCAGCCTGCAGCTCACAGACAGTGAGGGTCCCAGGGCCCTGCTGGGAGACCAGCGGAGGCTTCTCAAGCCATCAGCCTTTGCAGGTCCAGGTTGTGGCTGGAGATTCAGGCCTATTCATGACTCACTGAGAGCAGAGGGAGGTGACTATGGTTTACCAAGGACTGCCGTGTTACTTAGATGCTGCAGAGATACAGTCACAGGGCCTGTGTTCCTTTGCCTGGGGTGATGAAAGGGAGGTGAGAGGTAGCCGCCCCCACCCCAGATAGTTCCGGTCTTCTCCTCTTGTGGCTTCTCAATGTGTGAAACCATCTTATTGTGGGAGAGTCACTACACTGAGAGGGACTTAGATCCACAAAGAACCTTGGTGGAGTATTAGAGACTTGGTCCTATCCCTGACTTTGTCAGGCACTGACTTTCCAGGCCCTAGGCTTATCCACTAATGTCTTTGGAACCTCAGTTTCCCCATCTGGAAAATAGATCTCACTGTATCTCACTGTATCTCACAGGTGAAAGAACTTCATATACTGGAAAATGCTAGACACTGATGATGATTTAGCTGACTGACTGGAGACTGTAGGAAATGCTTCTTATATTTATAGAGTAAGCAATGATCTCATCTATCCACATCAAACTTCTCACATCCTTAAGCCTTTAGAACTAAGCCCCAGCAGGGCTTATTTCATTGTCATGGACCCAGAGCCCCTTTTCCTAAATTTAAGCACAGGACCTCTCCTCACTCACCTTTGGGAGCCCTTCACGTATACAGTGGTTTCTCTCAGACTCTGTCTCACAAAATGGAGATAATCTCTAGTTGTTACAGAGAGTAATGTAGCTGTTTTGGGGTTTTTTTTTTATTTTATTTTATTTTTGTCTTTTCATACTATAGGAAATAAGTTAACAACATGTTCAGATCCTAATGGCCTTCTTCATTAAGCCTCATAATTGCAGTGATACCTGTTCTGTTGGTTCATTTTTTCCCTGGTTTCCATGAAATGAAAAAAATCAGTTGAGCCAAGAATGTGCTTGTTTGTTAACATTACTGTAAGTTTTGCTCCAATACACCTTATTTTAATTAGTTTTGTGAAAGAGCAACCTCAAAAGGTATTCAGCCCTAGTGAGCACACCCCCATCCTAGATGAAATTGTCCTAAACTATAGCATCAATGAGCACAGTGAGATCCAAGGGTAAATGTGAGTGAGAACTGAGTAACTGTAGACAAAAAAGTGTAGATTTTTCTTCTAAGAAGTCTACCTTAGATGAGCAAGAAAGAGATGTATTAGGAACTGGAGGGAAGTCATAGATTTCATAAGTTTATGCTTTCTTTCATGGAAGAGGTTCAGTCATATTTTTAGAATAAGAGAAAAGAGCAGAGAAGGACAAGTTGAAGACATATTACTAGGTGGGAATAACTGATAAAACAGTGTCTGAGCGGGCAAGACATTCATACACAGAGTACATCATGTGAAATTCTGGGCTGAATGAAGCACAAGCTGGAAGCAAGATTGCCAGGAGAAATATCAATAACCTCAGATATGCAGATGACACCATCCTTATGTCAGAAAGTGAAGAAGAACTAAAGAGCCTCTTAATGAAAGTGAAAGAGAAGAGTGAAAAAGTTGCTTTAAAACTCAACATTCAAAAAACTAAGATCATGACATCCAGTCCCATCACTTCATACCAAATAGATGGGGAAACATCCGAAACAGTGACAGACTTTATTTTCTTGGGCCCCAAAATCACTGCAGATGGTGATTGCAGCCATGAAATTAAAAGATGCTTGCTCCTTGAAAGGAAAACTATGACCAACCAAGACAGCATATTAAAAAGCAGAGACATTATTTTGTCAGCAAAGGTCTGTCTAGTCAAACCTATGGTTTTTCCAGTAGTCATGTATGGATATGAGAATTGGACTATAAAGAATGCTGAGCACTGAAGAACTGATGCTTTTGAACTGTGGCATTGGAGAAGACTCTTGAGAGTCCCTTGGACTGCAAGGAGATCCAACCGGTCCATCCTAAAGGAGATCAATCCTGGGTGTTCATTGGAAGGACTGATGCTGAAGCTGAAACTCCAATACTTTGGCCACCTAATGCAAAGAACTGACTCATCGGAAAAGACCCTGATGTTGGGAAAGATTGAAGGCAGGAGGAGAAGGGGATGACAGAGAATAAAATGGTTGGAAGGCATCACTGACTCTATGGACAGGAGTTTGAGCAAGCTCTGGGAGTAGGTGATGAACAGGGAAGCCTGGGGTGCTTCAGTCCATGGGTGGCAAAGTGTTTGACATGACTGAGCGACTGAACTGAACTGAATTGAGGGGGCAAGAGGCAAGAATAGAGTAAGATTTGTGGGGCTTAATCATATTCAATCCTCTATGTCTAGAAGTATAAAGTTAAGGAAGAATATGAATACTTAAAATGACAAGAGCCTTCTCAGGGAAGTGTCCGGAGACCCTGCCTCACCTGCCTTTTGCCTTTACAGGTAATGATTAGTTGAACTGTTATCAAGATCACAGCTGTTTGATAGATACACTGTCAGTATTTGTCAACTTTTCTCTTCTTTTACTGCTGTCCCTTTGACTCCTTATTTATAAAATTTTATTAAAATGTTTGAAAGAGAATTAAAAACTGGTGAATGACACTAATGTCACTTGTCATTATTCTCGTCCTTCTAACCACAGCAAGGACTGAAATGGTGAGGAGACCCTCTAATTCTGACACTTTCAGGTCTTCTCAATCTCTCTTCTCCCACACTTGGTCCAGTTCTGGAACTTTAGACCAAGAAAACCACACTCTTCTTGCAGCTCCAGGAGAAGGGGATTGCTGTAGGTAGACCTCTGAGAGTCATGGTCAGATGCAAGGTCACTGTGACAGCAAGAAAAACATGTTATTCACTGAGATAGTACAGGAGAAGAAGAAAAACTAAAAAAGAGGTTTGACAGAGAGGATCTCAGAAAAATCAGCAATCAAACAAACCAAAGGACCTTCTATGGATAACACAGAGATGCAATTAGTATGGGGCTTTTCAGCATGCACCCTGGGATGTGGTAAAAGCAAGAAGATGACAGAAGATGTACAAGGGGGCTCTTCAGCTAGGGGTGCAGATAAGCAACCAGACATAGGAAGAAAAGGTTCTTTTAGCTTAGTATCTACATTTCTCCATCTGGCATGGTTTCAATGTTAATTATACAGGTAGGTTAAAATAAGAAAAAAGAAACAGATATACCAGGCAAACACTATTTCAAAGAAAGCTAGAATAGATAAAAATCAAGAATGTACACTTCAGAGCACAGAAATTAGCAAGGTCAAAAATGTATGTCATATAATGATGACGTGGTAAATTCACTAACAAGTAATATCAATCCTAAGTGTGTATGGACAGAACAAAAGAGCTTCACAGTACAGAAAGGGAAAACTTATAGAACTGGAAGGGAAAACAGACAAATCCACAATTAGAGTCAGGCACTGTAACATTCCTCTCCCAGTAATGGTTCCAGTAGAAGCAAGCAAAACTGGAAAAAGTGTAAACACCACCATCGATGACCTGTCCTAATTGACATTAACAGAACACCCCACCCAACAACACACTATACTTTCTTCTCAAGTGCACATGGAAGTTTCATCAAGACATGTGTTAGATTTTAAGCAAATATTGACAAAGAAAAAGATTGAAATGATAAAGTATATCCTCTGGTCAAAAAAGAATTTGAGCATAAACAATATTAAAATAAAACGGAATAGCAAAAAATTTAGAAATCAAAGAAGACACTTCTAAATAATCAATGGAACAAAGAGAAAGTCTCAACTGTAATTAGAAAATATTTGAACTTAGTGAAAATTAAGATGAGATGGTTGGATGGCATCACCAACTCGATGGACATGAGTTTGAGCAAGCTCCAGGAGTTGGTGATGGACAGGGAAGCCTGACATGCTACAGTCCTTGGGGTCGCAAAGAGTCAGACACGACTGAGCAACTGAACTGAGTTGAACTGAAAATATAATGTATCAAAATTTGTGGGATGAATTTACAGCAGTACTTAGAGGGAAATTTGTAGAATTAAAGGTTTATATTAGGGGAAAAAAATACATGTGGTTAATACTTTAGCTCTAAACTTTAGAATCTAGAATAAGAAAAGAAAAAACACCGAGCAAGTAGAAAGAAGAAAAGAATAAATATAAGAGCAGAAACCAATAAAACTAATAAACCATCAGTACCATCTTTCTAGATTCCATACATATGTATTAACATACAATATTTGTATTTCTCTTTCTGACTTACTTCATCTATATAATAGTCTCTAGGTTCATCTACCTCATCAGAACTGACTCAAATATGATTCTTTTTATAGCTAAGAAATATTCCACTGTATATATGTACCACAACTTCCTTATCCATTCATCTGCTGATGGGCATCTAGGTTGCTTCCATGTAAATAGTGCTGCAATGAACAATATGCAAAGTAATTATCCTCTAATTAAGATAATAAATAAAACATTTTTTAAACTAATAAATCTGAAAACAGATACATATATATTTGTGATGGTGGTAGTTTAGTCACTAAGTCATGTCTGACTCTTGTGACCCCAAGGACTATAGACCACCAGGCTCCTCTGCCCATGAGATTTCCCTGGCAAGAACACTGGAGTAGGTTGCCATTTCCTTCTCCAGGGAAATTGAGATGTTCTTTCCCAACACAGGAATGGAACCCATGTCTCCTGGATTAAGGAGGATTCTTTACTGATGAGCCACCAGGGATTCCCAAGTATATTTTTAAATATAGTTAAACATCATACTTCATTGTGAAAAATGGCAAGTTTTTACTTAGTTTGGAAGCAAAAAGATCTCCGTTAAGACACTTGTATTCTACATTGTACTGACATTTCTGTCTATCCTTTATGGCAAATAAAAAGTCTGCAAAGATAGGAAAGAGGAAGGGGAACCAATCATTATTTGTAGGCAACATGCTTACATATAGATATATGGCTTCCCTGATAGCTCAGCTGGTAAAGAATCTACCTGCAATGCGGGACACCTGTATTTGATCCCTTGGTTGGGAAGATCCCCTTGAGAAGGGAATGGCTACCCACTCCAGTATTCTGGCCTGGAGAATTCCATGGACTGGTCTATACAGTCCATGGGGTCTCAAAGAGTCGAACATGATTGAACAACTTTCACTTTCATTGCTTATCTATGTAGAAAACCTTCTTGAACTAGTAGATTTAGTAAGATTACAAAAAAAAAAAAAGAGATCAATGGAGGAAAAACATACTTTAATACACTAGTGAGAGACATAAGCTATCATTTTAAAAGTTTTAATCCCATGTTGTAGGGGTCTGAGTGGTTCTTGAAGATATCTATGGAGATGGAGATTCATCTAGCAAGTTCTGCACAGTGGATGAGGGATCAGAAGAGCACTAGTGGAACAGAGCCCATTAGGCTTTGAGAGTTTATCCTCGTCTCATATACTCACTTCTAATTCCTGATCCATCCCATTACCATTCAGTCTGTATTGAAAATATAAACCATGTTTTTATTTAAAGTTGTAGCACTTACTCCAAAGATTTCAGAGTATTTAATAATATCACTACATACTTTAGTTAATGCAGCTTGTTTCCTGTGGAATGGTTCCTTCTTATTTGCTGTCCACTAGCAAGCTGTCACTGGAAGCTGAGCTTCTAGAAATCTCTAGGGGAAGTAGCTCAGTTTAGTATGTTCCCTGCCCAATTCAGAGAAAAACTCTGCTCCTCATGCATCTGGAAGATTACAATATTATTAAGTACTTAAAATCCTCATTTTAAATTGTAATCTGGGTGTGTGGGGGATGGCCTTAGTAATAATTCACACTGTTGTATGGACTGGGTCTGGTATTTACTTGTGTGTACTTGTGTGTGTGTTTGTGTATGTGTGTTGTTTGTAGAGCTGTGGATTAGACATGAAATATTTCCTTGCTTCCCTCTGGTCTTTGCGAATCTAATGTAGGTAGAGATTGCTAGCTAAGCTAGAAAGAAGGAAGGGAAGAGACAGAAGGAACACAGTTTTCTCTTGTTTGTATTTTAAAATTGAGTAAAATAGAAGGCTGCTTTGTTTTTATTGGGGCAGTAATTGTGCTGGAGAATGAAAGGAGAATAGTTCCATAGCAGAATATAATTTTTCAATGTTTTTTCTTACACCCAGGTAAACCAGCTGATACTGCTTTAATTTTCACCATAAAACAAAGAGTAGAGGCGGTCCTAAGATGGCGGAGGAATAGGACGGGGAGACTACTTTCTCCCCCACAAATTCATCAAAAGAACAGTTGAACACGGAGCAAATTCCACAGAACAACTTCTGAATGCTGGCAGAGGACATCAGGCACCCAGAAAGGCAGCCCATTGTCTTCGAAAGGAGATAGGACAAAATATAAAAGATGAAAAGAGAGACAAAAGAGGTAGGGACGGAGATCCATCCCGGGAAGGGAGTCTTAAAAAAGAGAGTTTCCAACCACCAGGAAACACTCTCTCCTGCGGGTCTATGGTGAGCCTTGGAATCTCAGAGGGCAAAATAACCGGAAGGAAAAATAAATAATTAAAACCCACAGATTACGTGCCTAACAGCAACTCCCAGGAGAGCAGCAACCCAGATGCTTGCATCCCCCATTAGCAATCAGGGGAGGGACAGGGAGGAGCGGGCTGCATTGCTTAGGGTAAGAATGCCCTGAGGGCAATCTGAGGGAATTAGCTTACAATAGCAACCCAGGCTATGGGATAGCTATCCAGCGATCCCTGCGAAAAGCCCTAACCTAAGACACGGCCAGGCCTGCTCACAGGACAAAGGACTGAGCAGAGCTAGCTGGCTGCAGGCCAGCCCATCCACTGATGGAAACAGGCAGAAGAGGGCAGCCAGAATGGGAAAGGGAGCAATCGGCCCCAGAGAGGCATCCTCTACCAAACTGCAGGCAGACCTTGTTGCTAACCAAGACTTCTTGGGGTTCTGGATGATCGACATCTGCCAGGAGGGTAACAGCCAGAGGCCAGCTCCCCAGAATGGACACACGGCACACCTAAGAAGGCACGCCTGTTGTACACCCAGAAAACCGAGCGCCTGGGATGGGGGAGAGGATAAGCCACAGCCTTCAACTGGGGGCGACTCCGCGAGCCAAGCACCTGGTCACCTGAGCTGCTCGGACCAGGGACGGACGCAAAACACAGGCCCAACCAAGTCTGCGCCTTTGTGGAGTACCTGAGAACCTGAACCTGAGCTGCTTAGACCTGGGAAGTGCATGTAAACCAGGGCCCGCCTCAGACAGTTCCCGGCAGAGCAACCTAGAGTCTGAGCAGTGTAGACTGGGAAAGCACACACTCCGTGAGCGGGCGCAAACCCAGTGTGGCTGAATCACTGGGAGCACACGCCAGTGATATTTGTTCGCAGTGTTCCTCCCTCCCCAAAGCACAATCGAACAAGTGAGCCTAAAAAAAAGTGACCACCACCGCACCCCTTGTGGCAGGGTGGAAATTAGACACTGAAGAGACCAGCAAACAGAAGCTAAAATAAACAGAGCGAACCGCTTAGGAAGTGACAGGTACAACAGATTAAAACCCTGTAGTTAGCACCGACCACATAGGAAGGGACCTATAGACCTTGAGAAGTACAAGCCAGACCAAGGAACTATCTGAAGATGAACTGACCCCACACTGTCCGCAACAGCTCCAGAGAAAGCCTTAGATATACTTTTACTACTATCATTTTTTACATTAAAAAATTTTTTTAAATTTAATTTAATTTAATTTTTTATTTTAAGTCCCCATTACTCCTTTAATTTTCCTTTTTATAACCTACTATTACCTTGCAAAAAAAAACCCCTATTTTTAAAGCAAACTTTATATATATATATATATGTTTTATAATCTCTGTGGCTTTTTCTTTTTCTTTTTTTCTTTTTTTTTTTTTTTTTGCTTGTTTATCTTTTTTTTCTTTTTTTTTTTTAATATTGTATTTTTGGGGAATCTAACCCCTACTCAAGATTTTTTATCTTTGCTTTTTGGTATTTGTTATCAACTTTGTACCTTTAAGAAGCCAACCTTCAGTACCCATTTTCACTTGGGAGCAGGATCACTAGCCTGACTGCTCTCTACCCCTTTTGACTCTCCTTTTTCTTCACCAGGTCGCCTCTATCTCCACCCCCCCCCCACTTCCTTTTCTTCTCTACCCAACTTTGTGAATCTCTTTGTCTGTTCCGGGCTGTGGAGAACACTTAGGGAACTGATTACTAGCTGGATCTGTCTCTCTCCTTTTCATTTCCCCTTTTATCCTCCTGGCCACCTCTGTCTCCTTCCTCCCTCTTCTCTTCTCTGTGTAACCCCATGAACATCTCTGAGGGGTCCACACTGTGGAGAGCACATAGGGAAGTGATTACTGGCTAGGCTGCTCTCTCCCCTTTTGATAACCCCTCTGCTCCTCCTGATCACCTCTAACTCCTTCTCCCCTCTTCTCCACATAACTCTGTGTACCTCTCTGGGTGTCCCTCACTGTGGAGAAACTTTTCATCATTAACCTAGGTGTTTTATCTTTGGTGCTGTATAGATGGAGAAGTCTTGAGGCTACTGTAAGAATAAGACTGAAAACCAGAGGCAGGAGGCTTAAGTTCAAATCCTGAGAACACCAGAGAACTACTGAATCCAGGGAAAATTAAATGATAGGAGTTCATCAAATGCCTCCACACCTACAATGAAACCTAGCACCACCGAAGGGCCAACAAGCTCCAGAGCAAGACATACCATGCAAATTATCCAGAAACACAGGAACATAACCCTGAGCCTCAATATACAGGCTGCCCAAAGTCACACCAAACCAAGTGACATCTCAAAACTTATTACTGGACACTTCATTGCACTCCAGAGAGAAGAAATCCAGCTCCACCCACCAGAACACCGACACAAGCTTCCCTAACCAGGAAACATTGACAAGCCACCCGTCCAACCCCACCCACAGTGAGGAACCTCCACAATAAAGAGGAACCACCAACTGCCAAAATACAGAAAGGGCACCCCGAACACAGCAACATAAACAAGATGAAAAGGCAGAGAAATACCCAGCAGGTAAAGGAACAGGACAAATGCCCACCAAAGCAAACAAAAGAGGAGGAGACAGGGAATCTACCTGATAAAGAATTCAAAATAATGATAGTGAAAATGATCCAAAACCTTGAAAACAAAATGGAGTTACAGATAAATAGCCTGGAGACAAGGATTGAGAAGGTGCAATAAATGATTAACAAGGACCTAGAAGAAATAAAAAAGAGTCAATATATAATGAATAATGCAATAAATGAGATCAATAACACTCTGGAGGGAACCACAAGTAGAATAATGGAGGCAGAAAATAGGATAAGTGAGGTAGAAGATAGAATAGTAGAAATAAATGAAGCAGAGAGGAAAAAAGGAAAAAGAATTAAAAGAAATGAGGACAACCTCAGAGACCTCTAGGACAATGTGAAATGCCCCAACATTCGAATCATAGGAGTCCCAGAAGGAGAGGACAAAAAGAAAGACCATGAGAAAATACTTGAGGAGATAAGAGTTGAAAACTTCCCTAAAATGGGGAAGGAAATAATCACCCAAGTCCAAGAAATCCACAGAGTCTGAAACAGGATAAACCCAAGGTGAAACACGACAAGACACATATTAATAGAATTAACAAAGATCAAACACAAAGAAAAAATATTAAAAGCAGCAAGGGAAAAACAGCAAATAACACACAAGGGGATTCCCATAAGGATAACAGCTGATCTTTTCAGGCCAGAAGGGAATGGCAGGACATACTTAGAGTGATGAAAGAAAATAACCTACAGCCCAGATTACTGTACCCAGCGAGGATCTCATTCAAATATGAAGGAGAAATCAAGAGCTTTACAGACAAGCAAAAGCTGAGAGAATTCAGCACACCAAACCAGCTCTCCAACAAATACTGAAGGATCTTCTCTTGACAGGAAACACAGAAAGGGTGTATAAACTTGAACGCAAAACAATAAAGTAAGTGGCAATGAGATCATGCTTATCAATAATTACCTTAAATGTAAATGGTTTGAATGCCCCAACTAAAAGACAAAGACTGGCTGAATGGATATAAAAACAAGACCCCTATATATGTCTCTTGTCTACAAGAGACCCACCTCTAAACAAGGTACGCATACAGACTGAAAGTGAAGGGCTGGAAACAGATGTTCCATGCAAATAGAGACCAAAAGAAAGCAGGAGTAGCAATACTCATATCAGATAAAACAGACTTTAAAACAAAGGTTGTGAAAAGAGACAAAGAAGAACACAACATAATGATTAAACGATTAATGCAAGAAGAAGATATAAAAATTATAAATATATATGCACCCAACATAGGAGCACCACAATATGTAAGACAAATGCTAACAAATATGAAAGGGGAAATTAACAACAACACAATAAAAGTGGGAGACTTTAATACTCCACTCACACCTATGTATAGATCAACTAAACAGAAAATTAACAAGGAAACACAAACTTTAAATGACACAATAGATCAGTTAGACCTAATTGATATATATAGGACATTTCACCCCATAACAGTGAATTTCACCTTTTTCTCAAGCGCACACAGCACCTTCTCCAGGATAGATCACATCCTGGACCATAAATCTAGCCTTGGTAAATTCAAAAAAATTGAAATGACTCCAAGCATCTTTTCTGACCAAAATGCAGTAAGATTAGCTGTCAATTACAGGAGAAAAACTATTAAAAATTCCAACATATGGAAGCTGAAAAACACGCTGCTCAACAACCAACAAATCACAGAAGAAATTAAAAAAAAATCAAAATATGCATAGAAATGAATGAAAATGAAAACACAGCAACCCAAAACCTATGGGACACTGTAAAAGCAGTGCTAAGGGGAAGGTTCATAGCAATACAGGCTTACCTCAAGAAACAAGTCAAATAAATAACATAACTCTACACCTAAAGCAACTTGAGAGGGAAGAAATTATGAACCCCAGGGTTAGTAGAAGGAACGATATCTTAAAAATTAGGGCAGACGCCCCCTCCACACACACACATTCACACACACACACACACACTCACATACACACACACACTCACACACACACAGACACACACCCCCTCCCGCCACTGCAGGGGAAAGGGGACGGACCACCCAGGGGGCCGGGCTCCTGGGTAGCTGGCACCAATAAAAAATTAAAAAAAAAAAATTATGGCAGAAAAAAATGCAAAAGAAGCAAATGAGACCATAGCAAAAATCAACACAACCAAAAGCTGCTTCTTTGAGAAGGTAAATAAATTTGACAAACCATTAGCCAGACTCATCAAGAAACAAAAGGAGAAAAATCAAATCAACAAAATTAGAAATGAAAATGGAGAGATCACAGCAAACAACACAGAAATACAAAGGATCCTAAGAGACTATTATCAGCAACTATATGCAAATAAAATGGACAACTTGGAAGAAATGGACAAATTCTTAGAAAAGTACAACTTTCCAAAACTGAACCAGGAAGAAATACAAGATCTTAACAGACTCATCACAAGCACGGAAATTGAAACTGTAATCAGAAATCTTCCAACAAACAAAAGCCCAGGACCAGATGGCTTCACATTTGAATTCTAGCAAAAATTTAGAGAAGAACTAACACCTATCCTACTCAAACGCTTCCAGAAAATTGCAGAGGAAGGTAAACTTCCAAAGTCTTTCCATGAGGCCACCATCACCTTAATACCAAAACCAGAAAAAGGTGCCACAAAAAAGGAAAACTACAGGCCAATGTCACTGATGAATATAGATGCAAAAATCCTGAACAAAATTATAGCAAACAGAATCCAACAACACATTAAAAAGATCATACATCATGACCAAGTGGGCTTTATCCCAGGGATGCAAGGATTCTTCAATATCCACAAATCAATCAATGCAATACACCACATTAACAAATTGAAAAATAAAAACCATTATGATTATCTCAATAGATGCAGAAAAAGCCTTTGAAAAAATTCAACATCCGTTTATGATAAGAACCCTCCAGAAAGCAGTAATAGAAGGAACACACCTCAACATAATAAAAGCTATATATAAGAAACCCTCAGCAACATTATCCTCAATGGTGAAAAATTGAAAGTGTTTCCCCTAAAGTCAGGAACAAGGCAAGGGTGCCCACTCTCACGACTACTAGTCAACATTGTTTTGGAAGTTTTGGCCACAGCAATCAGAGCAGAAAAAGAAATAAAAGGAATCCAGATTGGAAAAGAAGAAGTAAAACTCTTACTGTTTGCAGATGACATGATCCTCTACATAGAAAACCCTAAAGACTCTACCAGAAAATTACTAAAGCTAATCAATGAATATAGTAAAGTTGTAGAATATAAAATTAACACAGAGAAATCCCTTGCATTTCTATACACTAACAATGAAAAAACAGAAAGAGAAATTAAGGAAACAATACCATTCACCATTGCAACAAAAAGAATAAAATACTTAGGAGTATATCTACCTAAAGAAACAAAAGACCTATATATAGAAAACTATAAAACACTGTTGAAAGAAATCAAAGAAGACACAAATAGATGGAGAAATATACCGTGTTCCTGGATTGGAAGAATCAATATAGTGAAAATAAGCATACTATGCAAAGCCATCTATAGATTCAATGCAATCCCTATCAAGCTACCAACGGTATTTTTCACAGAACTAGAACAAATAATTTCACAATTTGTACGGAAATACAAAAAACCTCGAATAGCCAAAGCAATCTTGAGAAAGAAGAAAGGAACTGGAGGAATCAACCTGCCTGACTTCAGGCTCTACTACAAAGCCGCATCATCAAGACAGTGTGGTACTGGCACAAAGACAGAAATACAGATCCATGGAACAAAATAGAAAGCCCAGAGATATATCCACGCACCTGTGGACACGTTATCTTTGACAAATGAGGCAAGAATATACAATGGAGAAAGGACAATCTCTTTAACAAGTGGTGCTGGGAAAACTGGTCAACCACTTGTAAAAGAATGAAACTAGAACACTTTCTAACACCATACATAAAAATAAACTCAAAATGGATGAAAGATCTAAACATAAGACTAGTAACTATAAAACTCCTAGAGGAGAACATAGGCAATACACTCTCCGACATAAATCACAACAGGATCCTCTATGACCCACCTCCCAGAGTAATGGAAATAAAAGCAAAAATAAGCAAATGGGACATAATTAAAATTAAAGCTTTTGCACAACAAAGGAAACTATAAGCAAGGTGAAAAGACAGCCTTCAAAATGGGAGAAAATCATAGCAAATGAAGCAACGGACAAAGAATTCATCTCAAAAATATACAAGCAACTCCTGCAGCTCAATTCCAGAAAAATATAAGACCCAATCAAAAAGTCGGCCAAAGAACTAAACAGACATTTCTCCAAAGAGGACATACAGATGGCTAACAAACACATGAAAAGATGCTCAACATCACTCATTATCAGAGAAATGCAAATCAAAACCACAATGAGGTACCATTTCATGCCAGTCAGTATGGCTGCTATCCAAGTCTACAAGCAATAAATGCTGGAGAGGGTGTGGAGAAAAGGGAATCCTCTTCCACTATTGGTGGAAATGCAAACTAGTACAGTCACTATGGAGAACAGTGTGGAGATTCCTTAAAAAACTGGAAATAGAACTGCCATATGACCCAGCAATCCCGCTGCTGGGCATACACACCAAGGAAACCAGAACTGAAAAAGACACGTGCACCCCAATGTTCATCACAGCACTGTTTATAATTGCCAGGACATGGAAGCAACCTAGATATCCATCAGCAGATGAATGGATAAGAAAGCTGTGGAACATATACACAATGGAATATTACTCAGCCATTAAAATGAATACATTTGAATCAGTTCTAATGAAGTGGATCAAACTGGAGCCTCTTATACAGAGTGAAGTAAGCCAGAAAGAAAAACACCAGCACAGTATACTAGCACATATATATGGAATTTAGAAAGATGGTAATGATAACCCTGTATGCGAGACAGCAAGAGAGACACAGATGTATTGAACAGTCTTTTGGACTCTGTGGGAGAGGGAGAGGGCAGGATGATATGGGAGAATGGTATTGAAACATGTAACTTATCATATGTGAAACGAATCGCCAATCCAGGTTTGATGCATGATACAGGGTTCTCGGGGCTGGTGCACTGGGATGACCCAGAGGGATAGGATGGGGAGTGAAGTGGGAGGGGGCTTCAGGATGGAGAACACATGTACACCCATGGTGCATTGAAGTCAATGTATGGCAAAACTAATACAGTGTTGTAAAGTAAAATAAATAAATTAATTAATTAAAAAATAAGATAAAAAAACCCAAAGACTACATATGTTGCCTAATGAAAGATGCAATAAACTTGCTTCTCCATCTCTTTCCCATAGGAGAAGAATCTATTCACTTTTTCGCTGTTAAATATAATACCAAAAAGGAAACTAGTATGCTAATATATGCTGTAATGAAAATTTGTGTAGGACATAAGGGGAGCATCCACTGCTCAGGAGTCAGGGAGAGAGGTGAGGATGGGGGAGCCCCTTCCAGACCACTATTTCCTCTTCTCTTGCAGCCACCTCTATCAATGCTTCCTCCGCAGTGGAACAGGCCTGCAGCTTGTGATGAGGCCCTGCTCAGAAGGCCCCCACCTCTGCTGGGCCTCCTGGCTCCTAGGATTCACCAGCTTCCTCCTCAGTGAGTAACACGGACACCTGGGAGGGAGGGAAATTGTGGAGAAAGCTTGAGACAGGGCCTCCTTTCATTGTCTGATGTCTTTAGTGAACAAAATGTACAAAGAACTCTGTTCTAATTTAGAAAATGCTGTGCATTTGGTTTACAGTCCTAGTGCGAATAGAAACACAAAATGGCCTTTGGCTGTGGTGAGCCTGGGACCCTTAGCTAGAACAGCTTCGGCTGCACTAAAGGAAATACTTCCAGGAAGGTGAGGCTGCTTTTGCTGCAGTAACAGGGAGGCCAGGAGAGCCTGGAGCTGCAGGCGGTGGGGAAGCTCAGCTCCTCACAGATAATCACAAAAGAGAAGGTACCTTAAAGTCTTCAATTTATCTCAAAAGGGCTTATGAATTTTGCTTATCACTTCAGTGTCAGTTTTCTTCTGTAATGCTTTAAAAATGTTACCTACTTTTTTTTCCCATTTATTTTTATTAGTTGGAGGCTAATAAATTTACAATATTGTAGTGTTTTTTGCCATACATTGACATGAATCAGCCATGGATTCATGTAAAAACAAAAACCTCTAGGAGGATGCCCTCTATAGATTCAAAGAACACTTTTAAGTCAAAACCCTGACAACAAAGGAAATGTCCATCATTCAAAAATGATTGAGCCATATGGGAGATATCTGTACAATGGAATATTATAAAAACCTTTTTAAATGCATGTATATCAGTTGGCTGGGAGGAATTTTCAAATTCATGAGGTCAGATGCATGGCTTTACCTCAGCATGATGTGAAAGGCTGTATATAATGCAAGCCTAATCTTTTAAAGTAGTAAACTAACGCTCAAAATTCTCCAAGCCAGGCTTCAGCAATATGTGAACCATGAACTTCCAGATGTTCAAGCTGGTTTTAGAAAAAGCAGAGGAACCAGAGATCAAATTGTCAACATCTTCTGGATCATCAAAAAAGCAAAAGAGTTCCAGAAAAACATCTATTTCTGCTTTATGGACTATGTCAAAGCCTTTGATGTGTAGATCACAATAAACTGTGGAAAATTCTGAAAGAGATGGGAATACCAGACCACCTGATGGGCCTCTTGAGAAACCTGTATACAGGTCAAGAAGCAACAGTTAGAACTGGACATGGAACAACAGGCTGGTTCCAAATAGGAAAAGGAGTATGTCAAGGCTGTATATTGTCACCCTGCTTATTAAACTTATATGCAGAATACTTCATGAGAAACGCTGGGCTGGAAGAAGCACAAGCTGGAATCAAGATTGCCGGGAGAAATATCAATAACCTCAGATATGCAGATGACACCACCCTTATGGCAGAGAGTGAAGAAGAACTAAAGAGCCTCTTGATGAAAGCGAAAGAGGAGAATGAAGAAGTTGGCTTAAAGCTCAACATTCAGAAAACTAAGATCATGGCATCTGGTCTCATCACTTCATGGCAAATAGATGGGGAAACAGTGGAAACAGTGGTTGTCTTTATTTTTCTGGGCTGCAAAATCACTGTGGATGGTAACTGCAGCCATGAAATTAAAAGACACTTGCTCCTTAAAAGGAAAGTTACGACCAACCTAGACAGCATACTCCTTGGAAGGAAAGTTATGACCAACCTAGATAGCATATTTAAAAGCAGAGACATTACTTTGCCAACAAAGGTCCATCTGGTCAAAGCTGTGGTTTTTCCAGTAGTCATGTATGGATGTGAGAGTTGGACTGTGAAGAAAGCTGAGCACTGAAAAATTGATGCTTTTAAACTGTGGTATTGGAAAAGATTCTTGAGAGTCCCTTGGACTGCAAGGAGATCCAACCAGTCAATTCTAAAGGAGATCAGTTCTGGGTATTCACTGGAGGGACTGATGTTGAAGCTGAAACTCCAATACTTTGTCCACCTCATGCATAGAGCTGACGCATTTGAACAGACCCTGATGCTGGGAAAGATTGAGGGCACGAAGAGAAGGGGACGACAGTGGATGAGATGGGTGGATGGCATCACCGGCACAATGGACATGAATTTGGGTGAACTCCAGGAGTTGGAGATGGACAGGGAGTCCTGGCGTGCTGCTGTTCATGGGGTCGCAAAGCGTCGGACACGACTAAGCGACTGAACTGAACTGAATCTTTTAAAGGTAACAGCAGCCTTTTATATTTAAAAATACCTTCATTCCCACATGATTATAAGAGTGTGAATAAAATATAGGAAAAAGCCATAATAGTTCACTAAGGAAAAACATTGTTGTGAGGGTTGGTAAAGAATATCTAGATACATAGAGGATCCTGCTGTGACTTATATCAGAGAGTGTTTTGCTTATGTTCTCCTCTAGGAGTTTTATAGTTTCTGGTCTTACATTTAGATCTTTAATCCATTTTGAGTTTATTTTGTGTATGGTGTTAGAAAGTGTTCTAGTTTCATTCTTTTTCAAGTGGTTGACCAGTTTTCCCAGCACCACTTGTTAAAGAGGTTGTCTTTTTTCCATTGTATATCCTTGCCTCCTTTGTCAAAGATAAGGTGTCCGTAGGTTCGTGGATTTATCTCTGGGCTTTCTATTCTGTTGCATTGATCTATATTTCTGTCTTTGTGCCAGTACCACACAGTCCAGCAGATAAATGGATAAGGAAGCTGTGGTACATATACACAATGGAATATTACTCAGCCACTAAAAAGAATTCATTTGAATCAGTTCTAATGAGATGGATGAAACTGGAGCCCATTATACAGAGTGAAGTAAGCCAGAAAGATAAAGACCAATACAGTGTACTAATGCATATATATGGAATTTAGAAAGATGGTAATGATAACCCTATATGCAAAACAGAAAAAGAGACAGATGTACAGAACAGACTCTTGGACTCTGTGGGAAAAGGCAAGGGTGGGGTGTTTCGAGAGAACAGCATCGAAACATGTATATTATCAAGGGTGAAACAGATCACCAGCCCAGGTTGGATGCATGAGACAAGTGCTTGGGGCTGGTGCACTGGGAAGACCCAGAGGGATCGGGTGGAGAGGGAGGTGGGAAGGGGGATCAGGATGGGGAATACATGTAAATCCATGGCTGATTCATGTCAATGTATGGCAAAAACCACTACAATAATTGTAAAGTAATTAGCCTCCAACCAATAAAAATAAATGGAAAAGAAAGAAAGAAAGAAAGAATATGTAGATACAATAAGTAGTTGAGGGAAAAAAGGAAATTAAAAGAAACAAAACATCTCTTAAAAGAAGAATGTGTATGTATCAACAAATGTAAAAAACATTGCTTCTTTAAATGTATAAAAATTAAATGTAAAGTAATAATTAAAAAATAAAAATATAGTGAATTATAAATTCTGGCTAAAGCTTTGAAGTTTTTATTATTATTCATTTTTGTGTTAATATCCTAGCACTTTGTGAACTTCTAGTAAATGAAATTTAACAAATTGGAGAGCATTTGTAAAGAAGGACAAGAAGAATGAAAAAATGAGCATTGTAGAAAGGATTATATTCTGTTTGACTAGGTTACTTCTATATATAGGAAAATGTAAGCTTTCTAAACTTCTCCAGTTATTTAGCTGGAAAGATAGGTTTGATATTATACTTTCCTCAATAGGTTGTAAGGCTAGACATTCAAAATTTAAAAATAAAATAGAGAAAGTCAGAAAGTGAGACAAAGGGGACACAGGGTGACAGAAACAAGGGGAAAGAACTTGTTAAAAATTTTCATTTGATACTACAGCATTCTCCACTCAGAGAAGGAAACTGACTTTCTCAAGGACACACAGGATCTGGGAAGGAGTGACATTGGTTGCCCCCCTAACCCCAGCCCCTTAAGTACAAGCAAAATGAATTATTTCCAGAATAATTTTGGTGAATTGGAAGAGGCTTCATGAGAAGGAACTTCATCCCTAAATTCCTTTACATTTCAGGGCAGGTTGGGGGTTGAAAGAGTGACTGTGAGATAGTGCTAAAATATTTGTCCTTATCATTGGACTATCCTTAGACTCTTTAAACCTTTCCTGGACATGAGTTTGGAAGAAGTGGGAAAGGAAGCTGCCGATTCACACTACAGTTTCTCAGAGACACAGAGGCTGCTGGTGAGGACAGGTCTTGTCCTGTGTGAAACCCTCACCACAGCAGTAATAGCATTTACTCAACATGTCCCTGTGTCTGCTGGCAGGACATGGAGAAGAAAGGGCCCCTGCCATCCTGGGCTCTTGACACAGGCCTGGAGACAGAGTAGATAGCACAGAAGTACAGCTGAGAAGGAATCACTGTAGGTTTCCTAGTGTGATGATGGAGGAAGAGTCAGAAACATGAACACAGGTTTACATTAACTGCTAAGTTCTTAACTTTCTATTTCTTAAATAAATTTTCACTCTGTCTTGCTTTCAAATGTCCTTCCTGGCTTTAATTTTCTTCTTCAGAATCCGATCTTTTATAGATCACAGAGCTCTTGCTGCTTCTGTCTCCTTCTAATGTCTGCTTTCATCTTCCTCACAACTGGGCTCACCGCCAGCTTCTGGGTGGGCTTTCCTTCTGGCTCAGATGGTAAAGAATCTGCCTGCAATGTGGGAGACCCGGATTCAATCCCTGGGTCAGGGAGATCCCCTGGAGAAGAGAACGGTTTGCCCACTCCAATATTCTTGCCTGAAGAATTCCTTGAACAGAAGAGGCTGGCGGGCTAGTTCATGGGATCAAAAGAGTTGGACACGACTGAACGACTAACACTTTTATTTTCAGCTTCTGGATGATCCTCCCTGCAGTCTGAGGGCTGAGCCTCCTCTCTCCTTGGTTCCCTCCTTTCCAACAAGCAGGGTGTCTGGGCAGGCTGCTGTTTAACCCTCAGCTGGCCAGAAGTCCCTGCCCTGCTAAACACCTCTAAGTACTTGCTTCCCCTTTCCCATGAGAGGAAGGTTGGAGGATGAGCCTCCCAAAGCTGCTCAGATCCTGGTGATGAAACAGTGGTGCTGGGAGGAGAGGCCCTGGGGAGGACAGGGACAGGGTGGGGACTGGTGGGAGCTCCTGCAGGGGAGAAGCACTGGGCTGGGAGCGGGGAGCCCTGGTGCCAGGAGTGGCTCTGCCCTGTGTGACCTAGGACAGGTTCACCCCCTGAGAAGCCTCCTCCTCTGTGACAGGAGGGGCCTTGAAATATCCCCCCTGACTCCTCCAAGCTCTGATGTTCTGAGATTCATTCCTCCACAAAGACAGGCCTCTCCTGAGGGGACTTCATGGACTCTGCTCTGTCTGTTCATCCCACGCTATCCTACTCCTGTGTCCTGACAGAGACGGACAGGTGGCGAGCTTGTTTAGGGCACCTTCAAAAGAAGACCCTTGGCCATTCTGTGGTCACATCTCAGCCCATCAGGAAGGAAAAGATGCTCCTCTTCAAGCCCCCTTTGGGAATTTAGCCTGGTCTGGTGTTTTCTCTGCCTCTGCTCCTGGAGAGTTCTCGGGACCCAGTGTCCCCACACCTCCGAGTGAAGGACTTAAACTCATCCCTCACAGTGTGTGGAAACTTGGTCTGCAAACCACCCTCAGCTGTGCTTTAGAAATCACTAACTGATAGCCTCAGCCAAAGGTTTGTATTTCCTGACTGTTTAGCAAAAATACCACTTCCTTCTCCCTGTTCCCCATACAGTGTTACTGCCCCCACACAGTGACCCCCACTTATGTCTTCTATTGGGGAGTAACTCAAACACTGTTTTGTTCATAATACTCAGTGAAAATCCCTTAGGAAGGTGCCACGTTAGAGACTGAAATACAGTCCTTCAAGAGGTCCAAATGCACAGTTCCCACTATCAGAATAAAGGCCTGTACTTTGCACCCCAGATTAAATATAGCACTTATGGTTGGTGTTCTTTGTTTTCCAAAAGAATCTATATTTAAATGTTAGATTAACTCTGAACATGATGCCAACTAAGGTGTTTAAGAATACTTTTATCTTGCCCACTAATTCACGGAGGAAAACGTAGTACACTACCTCCAATTCAAAGACACTCCTCCAAGTTGAGACAAAGACACACCTATACAGGCCATCAGGAATGTTGAAATGATTTTAAATTTAAACCCCTGTGTTTGCGTGTGTTTATGGTATTTTTGTCTACATAAATGAAGGCCCGGAAGGATACACATCAGTAACAGTGCTTACCTTTGGGAAAAGGCACACTTTGAAATTTTACTTGAAATGACTCCGTAATGCACATCGGTTTTTGTTTTGTTTGTTTTCAATAAACACATTATACTTTTTTAATTAATTAATTAATTAATTTTACTTTACAACATTGTAGTGGTTTTGCCATACATTGACTTGAATCCGCCATGGGTGTACATATGTTCCCCATCCTGAAACCCCCTCCCACCTCCCTCCCCATCCCATCCCTCTGGGTCATCCCAGTGCACCAGCCCCATCCTGTATCATGCATCGAACCTGGACTGGCGATTCATTTCACATATGATAATTTACATGTTTCAGTACCATTCTCCCATATCATCCTGCCCTCGCCCTCTTCCAGAGTCCAAAAGACTGTTCAATACATCTGTGTCTCTCTTGCTATCTCACATACTGGGTTATCGTTACTATCTTTCTAAAACTTTATACTTTTATAATTACAAGTAACCCACCAGAGAAAGGGAAACAACTTAACTCTCCATGAGAAGTAGTCCATAAGTAGAGCCACATGTGAAGTAGTATGCAGACATTAAATGAGTCACTTCTATGAATACAGATGGAGTGGGCTCCTGCTTGTGTTGTTGACAGAAAAGAAAGAGCAAAACAGCCCATGAGGAACACTCTTATGTATGTGAAGATACAGGTATCTCCACGTATGTACTTACAAACCCACATTAAGTCTGGATGGATGCCTAGGAAGCTAGCAATAGTCCCTGCCTCTGGGAAGGGAGCTGGGCAATAGGAGTCAGAGATAGGGAGAGACTCCATTTTCAATCTCTATTTCCCCTCTGTTTTAACCATATGAATGAATGTGTGATCCCTTTACATTTTTAAATTTAAAAAGCCACTGAGTGTAACTAAAATGCTATCTCCTCTTCCTTGAATGGGGTTATAATCTGAAACTGCCAGCGTGGCTGGCTTGTCCTGAGGCTTATGAGACACTCAGTGTTTGGTGGAGCTGCTGAAATGACTGAAATCATGTTCAGGGGGCTGGGCTACCTCTTTCCCTGATGGTGCAAGCATCAGCTGAAATCCAGCTGACTGTGGAAATTCCACAGCTGGTAGGTCCTAATAACAGTAATGCAGTAATGGGAACTGAACACGTATTGCTGATTTCTTTTATGTATTTCATACTCAATCCTCACTGGAGCCCCCTGAATGCTTTCAATTATTTTCCAGTTGTTCACATGTGGAAACTCAAGGCTTAGACACTATAGGAACTTGCTAAATCTCACTCTCAGGAAAGGGTGGATCTAGGACACAACACAGGTAAGTTTCACTCTAGGGCTAACACCTCAGGGGTTTGCAGGCCTCAAACGGTCAACCTGAGAACCCTGGGTTGCACATTTCCTAGGGATATTGTATAACTTCCTAGGGTTGCCATAACAACATGCCAAATACTGGGTGACTTAAAAACAACAGAACTTACTGTCTCACAATTCTATTAACTAGGAGTCTAAAGCAAGGATTTGTCAGAGTCAGGCTCCCTCTGAAACCTGTAATGATGTATTAGTCAGCTTGGGCTGCCATGACAAGATAACATAGACTGGGTGGGTGTTAATCAGCAGAAATTTATTTCCTCACACTTCTGGTGGCTGAGAAGTCCCGGATCAAGGTGCCAGTTGAACCAGTTTCTGGGAAGAGCTCTCTCCCTGGCTGCAGGCTGCCACCTTCCGGCCCTATTCTCACAGGGCCTTTCTCAGAATGTGCCTGTGGAGGGGGAGGGGAGAGAAAGGGCGAAGGGAGAGAGGAGGCTCTCTGATATATCTTCTTACAGGGACACTAATCAGGTCAGGGCCCCTCTCTTAGGACCTCATTTAGCCGAATTACTGCCTAAGAGGCGCCATCTGCAAACACAGCTACCTAGTGGGTAAGACTTCACATAAGAATGGGGAAGGGCACACATTCAGTCCATTACAACAGGGATCCACCCAGCCTCCTTCTAGCTTCTAGTGTTTGCTGGCAATTGTGTTCTTCGACTTTTGGGGACATCACTTCAATCCTTTGTCTTCACACAGTGCTCTCTCTCTCTGTCTCTTTGCATCCTCCTCACTCTTTGCATGTCAGTGCTGTGAACAGTTCCCGCTTTTGGTAAAGACACCAATCACATCACACTGGGGCCCACCCTAACTACCTCTTCTTAACTATGTATGCACATAACTTATTTCCACGTAAAATGACATCATTAGGTGCTAAGAGTTAGGGTGTCAACATGTCTTTTCTGGGGGGAACAACTTAACCCAGGAAGTTCTCCCTTATCTCATCCTCAATAGAACACCCTCCTACTGGGGGGACACTGGTAATTATATCTACAACCTCATACACACTGTAGGGAATCCTGCTGGAGACTACGTTTTTGCTTTTTTTTTTTTTTCTTTTTCTTCTTCTTTATTAATTAATGTTGACAGAAACATCTTAAAAAAGAAACATAAAAATCACTTTGCAAGACATCACCAATGTTAAATCCTTCACGTCTCTCCCCTGGTGATAAAAAGGTAACATAGGAAGGTCCGGGAAGGAATTTGGAACCAGACCTTAGGGTTTTGAGACACTTAGAAGTGCCCTCCTGTGAAGAGCATTGACAGCATGTTGGGGAAGGGTGTTAGGTAACAGGTGTATCTGGAAGTTCATTGATATGCAAGACAAAGTAGCCTAAAGTTCAGAGTCTGTGAGACAGATGCCATTGAAGTGGCCAACTGTGACGTGAAAGGGGGATCTCACCCACAGTCACTGAGGCTTCAGAGTATTTGGGTCCAAGACTGCCATTTGGATGAGACCTCAGACAATGGATGGTCTTTTCTCTATAGCTTCAACCACCATGTCCAAGACCCTCCTTTCAGGGTATTATGACCCTTGTGTGGTCCTTAAGTCTCTCTTGTGATCTCCATAAGGAAGACTTAAAGAAGGTCTGAGCAAGCTCAGCTGACTTGTGATGCCTGCCCTCCCTCTGCCTGCATCCTGACACCAAGGCACAACTGCCCCATAATGAGGGTTTCAGAGCCCAATGACAGTGTCACCCTGTGACAACGGTCACTTTACATGCTGCTGCCTCACCCTAACCTCTGTCCCATTGCCTCTACCTTAGGGAAGTCCCAAGAAACGTGCATGGCATCCGCTTCGGGATCCAGGACACTTTGTTGGGGGTCCCTTCTTGTAGGGTGGATTTAGGGAGGAGGAGAGAACCCCCAGTGTGTTGCAAACATATACTGTAATGTGCTCTCACTCATCACAAATAGAGAAACAGGGGGACTTATATGCCTTCTATTCCGGTGAGAAGATCTAAAACGAGGACCATCTCCTTAGCTGTGGAGCCACCCTCCCCTCCTCCCAGCCAGCACATCCTGCTAGGACAGATTCCTGGATTAGATTCCTCCCAACTGAGAAGACAAAACCCCCAAATACTGTGGGCGTAAAAGGGACTGTGGTTTTGGAGCTTAGAGAATATACTTCTGCTACCTCCTGACAATTGAGCCCAGTGACTCAATTGGGCTTGATGACCATGAGGTTTTCTGCAGACTTGTTTAGAGGGACCTGGTGGCACAGTCCCATCCAGCTTTCCTCAACTGGCCTTGTGTGTGTTGTGTTGGGGAACCCTTCATGCACTGCAAGGTGTGTGCTCTGCAGGTCAATGTGCTGTCTGCAGACCTGTGCTTACCCTGGGGTATCAGAGGAGTGTCAGGATGGAAGGAAAAGACCAAGGAGGACTGGGTATGAGACAGACAGGAGGCTGATTAGTGAAGACCTGTTACTCCCCCAGACAGCCTAAAGAGGAAAGGACATTACACTTGACAACTGCCCACATTGATACAAGCGTTGAAGGCTCTGGGTCTAAACCGGAGCTGAGGGCCCCAGTCCTATGAGGTGACCTGAAAAGACTGGACTGAAGGTCTGAGCCCAGCGGACATGCCTAATTAAGTGAGTTAATGATTAAATGAATATTAAAAAAAATCTGAAATACTTGTGCCTATGAACACTGTCATGACCGATTCTCTGCTTTCAGTGAGAGTCAGGAATGGGGATGAGTACAGCAGAGGAAGACAGAAGAATTTACCAGATTGGAGAGAGGACTGGATTCCTGGAGGGCAATTACCAAGCCAGGAGGATCCTGACCTTCTAGAAAAACCAAATTGCTCTTCCTTTTAGGATAAGGTGGCACTTCCCCTGGTCCTGCTTTGTCCTACCCTGGTTTCCAGAAAGGACAAAGGGTATCAGTGCCTTGAAGCATGTGTCTGCAATAGGAGAATGAGTTCAGGAAATATTGGTCCAAAGGGGAATGTGCCGCCTTGTCACAGCTCTGCAGGAAAGTGACCGAGCAAGGCCCACTTCAGCCTCTCCAGGAGAGACTAGGGATATGCTGCCTTGGTGGCAGGGACAGCAGAACTCACCTAACGATCACTAGAACTAGAATTCAACATTCAAAAAACAAAGATCATGGCATCCAGTCCCATGATTTCATGGCAAATAGATGGGGAAAAATGGAAACAGTGACAGATTTTACTTTCATGGACTCCAAAATCATTGTGGAGGTTGACTGCAGCCATGAAATTAAAAGATGCATGCTCCTTGGAAGAGAAGCTATGACAAACCTAGACAGCATATTAAAAAACAGAGTCATTTCTTTGCCAACAAAGAAATGTATAGTCAAAGTTATGGTTTTTCCAGTGGTCATGTACAGATGTGAGAGTTGAGCTGTAAAGAAGGCTAAGCACAGAAGAACTGATGGCTTAGAATTGTGGTACTAGAGAAGACTTGTCCAAGAAGCCCCCTGGACAGCAAAGAGATCAAACCAGTCAATCCTAAAGGATATCTATCCTGAAGCTCCAATACTCTGGCCACCTAATGCAAAGAACCAACCTATTGGAAAAGACCCTAATGCTGGGAAAGATTGAGGGCAGGAAGAGAAAGGAGGGACAGAGGATGAGATGGTTGGATGGCATCACTGACTCACTAAGCATGAGTTTGAGCAAACTCCAGGAGACAGTGAAGGTCAGGGAGGCCTGGTGTGCTGCAATCCATGTGGTTTCAGAGTTGGACATGACTTAGCAACTGAACAAACAAAAGAACCAAAACTGGATATCAGAAATTATTTCAAATTCATTGTACTAGCCTGCCTGCCTAGAATCAAAGATGTATACTATATAAATTTATTGAAAATATGGGTTGTATCTTTTTCTCCTTTATTGTTACTAAGCAAAAAGTTGCATGTCCTGTTTCCATTGCCCTAGGTCTCTACAACACTGGAGCCAGGACTTCTGGAGCACACAGTTCTGAAGTTCAGGATTCTGGATTTGTTCCCCTGCAGGGGATCCGAGGAGGTTTTGTGTTGTTTCACGTGATCAAGAAGCAAGAAGCTGAACCAGAGGAGGTCTCATGGGGCTTTGGCCCTGAGTCAAGCTACAGAGTCCTGCTGCGAGTCCATAATGGGGCAGACACCCCAACCTGAGTCAGCCTCCAGGACAAGTACCAGCACAGGGTCTATGTGCCCAACATCTTGTCCCTGAAGATTGAGAACCAGACCCAAGAGGACAGTGGGCAGTATTGGGCTCGAGCCAGCTTCCAGGGAGGAATAGATCTTACCCAGGTTTTCCACCTCACTATCTATGGTAAATGACACCTCCTCACCCTATCCCATGGCTTCTCTCCTTTTGTGGTAGGAGTGTCACATATGCACCAATTTTCAGGATTATTTCCAGACACCAGCTTTCAGACTCTATTTTCTCCTTTGAAATTAGGGTAAGTGGATTTACTGCAGACGATAAACAGAGTTGTGGGAGAGAAGACTGGAAATTTGGGGAAATGATATTGTCATAGCAACCACTGCTCTTTATAGGCCTGCTTCTGCTGCTGCTGCTAAGTCGCTTCAGTCGTGTCCAACTCTGTGTGACCCCATAGACGGCAGCCCACCAGGCTCCCCCGTCCCTGGGATTCTCCAGGCAAGAACACTGGAGTGGGTTGCCATTTCCTTCTCCAATGCATGAAGGTGAAAAGTGAAAGTGAAGTCGCTCAGCCGTGTCCGGCTCTTAGCAACGCCATGGACTGCAGCCTACCAGGCTCCTCCGTTCCTGGGATTTTCCAGGCAAGAGTACTGGAGTGGGGTGCCATTGCCTTCTCCACTTTATAGGCCTAGATTTACTTAAATGTGTGCATCAGTTGTCTATTGCTGCTATCATTTAGAAGCTTATCACACATGTATTTATCATCTTACTGGGCTGTAGGTCACAACTCAGACATTGGGTCTCACTGGGCCACAGACAAGGTTTTGACAGGGCTGTGTTGTTTTCTAGAGGTTCCAGAAGGAGATTCATTTACGTGTATTTACCACCTCCTAGTGGTTGCTTACATTACTTGGCTCATGACCACCTTCAGGCGCCTTCAATGCCTGCAGTAGTGGGACCAGTTCTTCTCTCATTCTTATCCCTCTGACCCCTCCGCTTCTTCCTTCTTCCACATTTAAGGACCTTTTTCTTTAAACGGGTCCTTACACTGGGCCCATCCAGGTAATCAACAATCTCTTTATTTAAGGTCTGCTGGTTAGCAGCCTCAGTTCCCTCTGCTACCTTATTCCACTTTGCCATGTAACCTAACATAGTCACAGGTTCTGAGGATTGCACATGGATGCATTTGAGGTCAATTATTCACCTACCACAGTTCTGAAATCCAAGTGTAGTCAGGGCCTCCTCTCCTGTTACTCAGCACCAATCCAAGGCCAGTCTCACTCACAAAGAGTCGACAAATCTAGCCCTAGAAGCCTCGGTAGATAGAGGAGAAAGATTACACTGCAACATTTCCAAAGAACCTCGCTTAGCCAGTACTTATTTCCCTGAAGTCCCTGCCTGAATAGAGAAATATCTGCTGTGAGACAGTGGCTGTTTAAGCTTTAGGCCCCGATGTGATTTCTGTGACCAGCTTATCAGGGTGTCAATTCTCAAGTTCAGTAGCAAGTTCCAACCAGACTCAGAGTCATCATCCTAGTTGCTACCACTGCATCTCCAGCAATTGTGTGTCCACTGCTGGGAGCACAGGGCCTTTCTCTGGGCTCCCAGCACTGGATGGTGTCCTTCTTCTCTAGAGGCCATGCAACCCCAGGCACTCTCTCAGCAGGAGAAGAGGACAAGGTCCTGATCCAGGAATAACCCTTGTGTCCCATACTTCCTCCCTTCTAGGAGAAACCTCATTTTCTCAGAAATGATGGGCCTCGTGGAGGTGGGACCCAGGCTTTACTTTCTTATTGGACATGTTTAAGGCTCCTCAGTCTAGTGAAACCACATAGGGTTTAACTCAGTGGCTCTCTCTTTATTGTCACTTCTATATATTAAGTATTGGGCAAATTGGGTTTTATCTATGAAACACATCACTTAAGGGACAATGGCATAGTTTCGATGAGATAATAGATGAGAATATGTACACTGGAATATTTTCCAATCATGTGAGCTCCATTCCTTTGCCCATCCTCTCCCAGATCCTGTGCGCCTTTGACAGATCCTGTGCCGGGGTCCAGCCCCAGCAGGGTCCAGGGGGACCCTCAGGATGAACGGCGTCAGCGAGAGAGAGAGAGAGCAGACTGGGGTGTGTGCAGCAGGGTCTGGCCCTGTCTTTTTTGTGGTTAACCTATTTTCTTTCTATTAGGCGTCATCTCCATGGGAACTAGATAGGATTATATTTTTACAGAACAGAAATGCAAAGGATTGCAAAGACAGAAGATATGGCACAAAACAGGCTCTTAGTCTTAGTTAATTACCTGCAAGAAGTCACCAGCTAACCTCTATCTAAAGGATTTTTTATTAGGCATATTTGTGGCTATTTTATTTGTGGAGCTTTTCTCACTCCACGGAGGGACCTATGCTTAATGGTTTCTTTTGTTAGCGTACTGTGCTTAGGATGTTTAGAACAATCATGACCATTTTTTTGCAATGAGAGCACACATTTATCAAACAAGCCAGAATGCCAGCAAAAGGGTTTGAATTGAAGCATTTCCTTCATCCCTGGCCCCTTCATAGGGTACCAGCGTCCAGAAGATTTATTAATTAGTGTTTTAAGTTGGTCTTTATTCAGTGAAAGAGGAGCAGGAGAACTCTCGGCAGGCAACACAAGAATCTGCAGCAGGGCGAACAAGAATAGCAGCAGAAAAGGGGGGAGGATACAGGGTGGGGTAGGGGCCGGGGTCAACCTGGAGGGTCCCTTGTGTCCTGAACGGCCTTGCGTGTCAGGTATTTTCCTCATGACCTCGTCATGGGTGGGCTCTCCCATAATGGCTCCCGGCAATCCTAGTCAAGTCAGCATCCATCACACCAGACTGGTGCAAAGCCACCCTGGAGTGCACAGCCTCAGGGGACACAGAGGATCTGAAGGTGACCTGGGAGAGCAAGGGCCTGCCCAGGGAGCTGGAGCAGAGAGTGGCACAGGGACGACCCTCCAACTCCTGGACTCTGTCTGTGAGCCTGCTCCTAAGCCAGCTGTGTCAGCTTGACCTGTGTGGTCAGAAAACCAGGTGGACCAGAAAACTGCCATCTTAGACCTTGGAGAAGTCTGTGCACATTTACCTTCCAGAAGGGATGGGCACCCTGAGAGCTCAGGTAGCACTGAGTTCTTGACGTTCAGGGCTTTTCTCCCCATTGTTTTATTAGCAATGTCTTTCATTTGGTTATTTCTTACAGTAGTCTGGGACACACATTCAAATTATTTTTCCTCCTAAATATCTTCATATCTGTGCCCTCCTTTAAATCCCTGATCCCTGCAAGACTAGGTTGTAGCCTTCCAATACCCCTTACCACTCCCATTCATTGTTCATGCATGGTCTTCAGAAAAGTAAATCATACTGAATCATTTCTCTCTGCTCTTCACTGAGTCCAACCTCCAGGATTCCTCATAGGATTCAGGAGTAAGATGGGCCTCTGTCCATGTGTATGGTCCCACACATTTCACCGTGAATTTCTTGCTTGTAGTTCATAGAATGTGACCTGGTATTTCAACTCTGAATATGCTGTTTCTCTATCATTAACCCTTCTTCATCCTGTGTCTTTGATTTCTGTCTTATTTTTTATAAGGATTCTCCACAGTGACTGCAGATTTGTGATCATGTGTATATGCATACACACGTGGCCCTACCCTAACAAGGGGCCCAAAATTCATTTAGTATTTTTTGTGTTGTCTTGAAATTTTAATAGCTTTTTATCAACTTTTCTGATTGTTTTTGCGCAGAGCCCTGCACTGGTTTAGCCATCCTGCCCTCTAGCATCACCTCCTTTAAGGAGCTTTCCCTAGTCACTCCCACAAAGGGGAGTAAGGTTTTGTTTGTGCATTTCTCTCCTCCATAGATAGGAATATCTTGAGAGCCACGTTTTGTCCTCCTTTGAATTCTTGGGCAAAAAATAACTTCTAGCCAAACTTTACTTGCGGTCAGTGTTTTATTAAATCAACGAATGACCTGATAACCGTGTGTAGTCTTGCCCTCTTTCTACTATCCTCTGCACATGAGCTGGTGGAGAGATCTGAATGTTAGCCTCGATGTCTGTTACTTTATAGACACAGGCTGGAAGGTCAGATAAGTTTCAGCACTCAGTATGACCAGCAAGAGCCCTCTGAACACCCTTGCCCACAGCTCCTCCCTACTCTATCCCCTTGTGTGCCCTAGTTGGGTGCGGAAATCTTCCAGGGCCTCACCTTCTGAAACAGTCATTTTCTGACCAAGGTGCTCCTACCTGGAATGCAATGCCCACCCAGCTGTACCTGGGAAACTCCTATTCCTTCCTGAAGTCTTGCTGTGCATTACTTTCTCTGAGAGGGCCTTCCTAAAGTCCTGTGTATAAGATGTAAACCTTGATCACACTGCAGTCCCTCTGGCTGGCAGACCTTGGTATTTTCTTGGTCCTCCCCTCTAGATGACCATGTCGTGTTCATCTCAGTAACCCTGGAATGAAGAAGGAGCTCAGGGCCTGGTTGATTGAATGAACCTGCCATGCTCCTCCTCCTTCAGCTTCTGAATCAGGACCCTTAGACCTATCTACCTGCTCTCTCTCTATCGCCCCTTGGCAATGGATATCTCATGTTCTCTCTTGTCTTAACATTCTTCACTCTCTCTGTGTGAGGGAAACAGATCCACGTGCAGAAACCAGTGCTGCCCCCTTGCGAGGCATCATAGGTGCTGTCCTGGTTATGCTGTCGGTCCTTGGAGGCGGACTGTACCTTTGGAAGACATGTGGTAAGAAAAAGAATAAGGAGACTGGAATGTGGAGACAGGTTGCCCTTTTCACCTCTGCTCCAGATCCATGCCCTCCCCCAATGGACTTAGAGTCCCTCTCTTCTGCATCTTGCTACACCAGGAATCTCTCTGCAGAGGGAATGGCAGGTATCACCCTGGCCCTGGAGCTCATAGTGATGGATGAGGATTCAGGCTCCACTGTGTATATGGCTCAGAAACAGGACTGGGGGAGGACCAGAAGGACCATGCTGGTGACATCTACTATTTAGAGCTGAGTCAGCAGGAGTCTTGAGAGGGCATGGGCAAGATGACAGCTGGGAGCAGAGGCAAGACTGAAATATCCAGGATCCTTCACTGACTTTGCCTGGATTTGTCCAACTAATCACTGCTGCTTCTGAACCCTCTTGCCTCTTTAACTCTTTTCACACAATGCACTATTAACTAAGAAAATGCATTAGTAGGACACTGAAGTGCTGGATTTTTTAGAGGGAATTAGTAAGCAGTGCATGTCAATGGGCATTGGTTCCATGTGAGTCCCTCTGGGCTTCTGTATCCCTCAGCTGATTCAGAAACCCTGTTTCTTGCATCACTAGGGTTTTGGTGAACAATATCTAGAGGAAAAAGAACCTTTTACTAATGTCTTCGGTGAGGTCCATACCCAAGCCATGTCGTGAAGATAATTTAATTGGAGGAAGCAGGAGAATCACCAAGCCTGATACATTTTTGCTGTGAACCTGACCACTTGGATACCTGACCCTTCCAGCTCTGCTCCAGTTCCAGGTGCCCTGGGTTTGCTCTACCTTGACCCTCATGGCTTCAGCTCTTGGGGCACTAGTGGTCCTATTACTTCTTCTCCAAAATACCCTCCCTGTAAGGATTCTCACCCCTGAAGGACAAGAATTCTTCCTGTCATGGACTCTGCTCCTAACCCCTCTCCTGCTGAAGCTTCTTAAAGAGGAAATTCCTGACTATGCTTATGTTAATCCCTACAGCCTCAACTCTGTGACTGGATGGGTCTTTCCTGAGAACATGAGACCAGGCAGGGACTGTGTAGAAGTCGTGATCATGCCACAGAGAAAAGAGTCAGAATTGGTCCTGGATGCTGAGTTGGGGATCCATGGGGGCAGCATGAATGGATGGGAACCCCCAAGCCCAAGGTTCTTTTGCACCTTCAATAGGGCCAGGAATCTGTGTTGGGCTGTGTGTGTGTGCAAGTGTCTGTGTATTGGGAAGAGTGTCTAGTTCAACCATAAACCTTACTGCTTATTTGACATCTCCATTTGGATGTCTAACATGTCTAAATTTGAACTCTCTTAACATGCTTCCCTGGAGAAGGCAATGGCACCCCACTCCAGTACTCTTACCTGGAAAATCCCATGGACAGAGGACCCTGGTAGACTGCAGTCCATGGGGTCGCTAAGAGTTGGGCACGACTGAGCGACTTCACTTTCACTTTTCACTTTCACGCATTGGAGAAGGAAATGGCAACCCACTCCAATGTTCTTGCCTGGAGAATCCCAGGGATGGGGGAGCCTGGTGGGCTGCCATCTATGGGGTCACACAGAGTCAGACATGACTGACGCGACTTAGCTGCAGCAGCAGCAACATGCTTTCCATATATGCAGTCTTCCCATTTAAAAAAATGCTATTTCTATCTTTCTTTTTCTTCTTGTTACCAAACACTAGTGCCATCCTTGGTTTATTCTTTTTTTTTTTTTCATATACCATGCTCTCTCAGAAAATATTTATATATTTTACATATATATGTTATATTATATATTTAATATATATAATGCTGGAGAAGACTCTTGGGAGTCCCTTAAACAGCAAGGAGATCAAACTGGTCAATCCTAAAGGAAATCAACCCTGACTATTTATTGGAAGGACTGATGCTGAAGCTGAAGCTCTAATACTTTGCTACATGATGCAAAGAGCCGACTCGCTGGAAAAGACCCTGATGCTGGGAAAGACTGAGGACAGGAGGAGAAGGGTGCGACAGAGGATGAGATGGTTGAATGGCATCGCTGCCTCAATGAACATGAATTTGCGCAAACTCTGAGAGATAGTGAAGGACAGGGAAGCTGGGCATGCTGCATTCCATAGGGTTGCAAGAGTTGGATAACTTAATAACTGAGCAATTATATTATATATGTAAGTATATGTATGTATATACACACACACATATACGTAATCCTATCACCACTTCCCTGACTCAATATGACCAGCATCTCTCATCTGACAATTATAATAGCCTCACTGTCTCTTTGTTTCTATTCTTGGCTCCTTAGAGTCTATTTGCAAATGTGTGTCCACAGCAATAATTTCAAATAGACACGCTTGCATGTTAAGTTGCTTCAGTCTTGTCTGACTGTTTGTGACCCTGTGGACAGTAGCCCATCAGGCTCCTCGTCCAAGGGATTCTCCAGACAAGAATAGTGGAATGAGTAACCTTGCGTCCTCCAGGGGATCTTCCTGAACCAGGGATCGAACCAGAGTCTCTTTATGTCTCCTGCATTGGCAGGTGGGTTTTTTACCTCTAGCACCACCTGCGAAGCCCTCCTTTCAAATACAAATTGTATTAAATCACTCTAGCTCAGTACTCCTCCATGACTTCCACCTTGCCTGAGGGACCCTGCACCATCTGACCTCACCTTTCATGCTCCCTCTTTCCTTAGTCCATTTTGTAGACTGGCTTTTTTGCTATGCCATCAATAAAACAGGCAGGCTCATGCTTCAGAGTCTTTACTTTTCCACGGAATTCGCTTCTTCCATGTATCTATATGTGTCATCCCCTCACTTTCTTTGGGGGTTTGCACAGATTTTATCTTCCCCTCTGCCCTATTTAATACTGCACCCTCCTTCTGGCATCCTCCTCACTCCTTCTTGCTCTATTTTATCCATAGCACTCAACACAAGGCTAGAGGCAGAGTATATTCACTCCAGGCTGTTCTTTAAAGATAAACACGTGAATCAGGTCTCAAAGAGTAACCTGGAAATGCTAGTATCCAGATGTCTTCATTATTCCCAAGAAATTACAATACTGAGAAGTTAATGCACTTTCCCTGGATCAGGTAGCCAATACATGGGTAGAGTTGTATTCCAGAGTTGGAGTCAGATCCAGAGGTCACTGATCTTGACCACTAATTAAACTGACTTATAATGTATAATCTATCTACAAGATATTATTTAATTCATAAAAATATTAAAGCTCATTTTATATATTTAAATTAGAAGGTGTGCATGAAATATTAAATGTTTTATAATTACATGTGCAGTATTACCCTACAATTATAGATATAAATGTATATATATCTATATGTATTTTTGTGTTAGAAAGAATATCTAAATGTTGATGTGTCAAGAAGTCAGCAGTGGTTATCTGCTGGGGTATGTCTCTTTCTTTATATTATCAGATTTTTATAACTGTTACCAGACAAACCATCAACTATCAAAAGTTTTGAGCAGAGCAGTGATATGATTAGAGTTGTATTTCTGATAGATAAAACTACATATATATCAATACCAGGCTTATAATCTTGGAATCTAAAATATTTTTTTCTCAGACTCTACCTTTATTTTCTATTGTGCTCAATATCAGTATCTTTGTTGAAAGATTGTTCAAAGTAATCTCCAGTATTTTTATTGAAATCAGCCTAAATATCTCTATACCTGTCTAGACAATACAGGAAAAGTGAAAATTTGGCTTAAAGGAGAAAATCCCTATAAATTGTTCACCATCACTAATTGAACTTGCAAAAATAAATATGCCTGTATCCTTTGAGCACACTTGACATCATGTGTCCACATTTCCATAGTTTCCTGGATCACATGCAAACTTTTATTCTCTCTGAGTCTTCCCACAACTAATATTGGTATCACATTTCCTGGGGTGGAGAGCCCTACACACCACACCCCAATCTCCAAGGGGGAAAATATCCCAGACGTCGAACACACTCACTTCGCTGAGCACTCTCTGCATCCCAACAGACTTCTCCAAGATCTCAGGTGACAGTTTTCTACTCCATCTGGTTACTGTTCACACAGGTGAGGTTGGAGTCAGGATAACTCAGAGGCCAGCCCACAGAGAGAGTCCAGGAGGGGGCTGGCCCCCATTTCACTTTCTGCTCCAGTTCCCTGGGGAAGCACTTGCTCACCCAGGTCACCTTCAGGTCCTCTGTGACCCCCGTGACCCCTGCACTTCAGGGTAGTTTTGCACCAGCTTGGTGTGATAAATGGTTAGTTGGCCAAGATTTGGAGATAAAAAGAGTTTATTAGTCAGTTTGTAGAGCATGCTACCCATCCATTATGTAGTTCCTGAGAAGCCAGGTGGGATGAAACTGCATTTCACAGCCAAAAAATTGAAGCTTCGACAGATATAATTGCTTGCCAAAATCAAATAATAAGAAAGAGATACAAAATATCTTTTTTTAAAAGAATGCAATTTAGCCAGAGTCTCTCAGCTCCTTCCACCATCCATATCCCCTGCCTGTACCACACAGCTTAATTCACACCAAGTGTCCTTCACATACATCATCAGATCCTTCACAAACCCTATAACCCTTGGAGGGTATAATCAAACCTCTTGAGATAAAACTCCAGAAGTAGAGTTTGCAAAGAGATCTGAAAACTGGTTTCAGACTCAATCTCTCACCTATCCTAAGACACACAAAAAAAGAATTTGGTGGTAAGTGGGAAGAGAATTTCTTTGGGGGAGCCCTACTGCGAGTCCGCTGCCATTGTTGCCCATTCTTAGTTTCACTGATCTATTCTTTTAGTCTCTATTTCATTTATTTCTACTCTGATCTTTATAATTTATTCTCTTGACATAATTTTGGACTTTGTTCTATATCTAACTAGCATATTCCTTACCTCACATTTTGTTGTTGTTGTTGTTGTTGTTTGCTTTCAGGGAAAACACTTAAGATTTACTCTCACAGCAGATTTCAAGTATCTTGCAACTAAAAGTTTGTACCTTTGCAATCAGATATTGACATTTTGCAGAATGTCCTGCGTTTGTGATTTGTATGATGGTTCTCTCACAATCAGACTGCAGTTAAAAGGTTTTTGAAGGAAGATCACAGAGGGAAAGTACTATTTTCATTATCTCAACCATCAACATGACATGACTTGATTTTGACCATGACCTTCAGACTGAGGTAGTACCTTGTAACAATTTTTTTTTTCTTTCTTTGAGTTCTTATCTCCATTTCTGAGATCTTTTCTCAATTTTCACATTATTTCTTTCTTGTGCTGTTGGGCAAGGGTGTGTATTTTTCTAGGAAGGCATTCCTGTGATTCTATCAGAACCTCCAAAGGGAAGGAGCTTGAACTAACTCCCAGAAGAAGACCAGGAAGGAGGCTGTAGTCTGCTGCTATTTGTTGTTCAGAGGAGGGAAGTGATGGTGTTCTGCATGTCAAGAACCTCACACACAGCGCTTTCTATATATAACACTTTTGAAATTGATGTACAACTTTAAATCAATGTTTCATAGTCCTACATAAAAATATTAAGGTATTAAAATATCCATACAATTACAAATTTGATGAAAGGCAATAGTTACCATTAATTGTAAGAAACAAGAGAGGTTACCCCTGAGGAGAGTCGCTGTGGGAATCAAAGGGAAAAGGATACTCTTTCTATAAACAGTGGATTAAACGTCTAATCATAAGTGTATTATCACATGACCTTTATGGCACAATTTGTTTTCTTCATGTCACTTTTTAAAATTAAACTAATAAATGTTAGATAGTTTTTAAGTAGGTGGTACTTGTTGACTATTTATATTAGACACTGAGTGATTCATTATTTACTTAATCTTTACAATAAATAGATAAAGTCTGTCATGATAATATCCTCATTAAGATCATGAGAAATCTGAGGTGCACTAAGGCTGAATAAACCGACCAGGCTCACACCGTGGGGAAGAAGGTCAGACTCACAAACCCAGCAGGGAGGTGCTCAGTTGTGAGTGCTCAGGAAGGGAATGAGGCAGTAGATGTCCTACAGGTTCCAAACACTGCACATCATTTGCCTCGGGCTGTCTCCAACCTGACCTGAGAGGCAGTGGTGACTAATCTTCACTGTACAGAAAAGAAAACCAGCTCGCGGAGGGGAATAAGTGATCATGGAAAAGGTAACAGAGATCTGATATAGGAGCTGGACTTGCTGTTGATGTGGGATCTTCTCTTAGTCTTTCAAATCAGTTGAACTTCCAGGGAACAAATAGTTTCTCCAGAGTTTGACATTTCCCCCCATGAATAAATTCTACTTTAAGGAAAATCCTGTGTCCCATGTACTCCCTACCTGCAAGACATCTGTGTTTCCTTCTAAGAGTCTGTCGCAAAGGGAGGGGCAGAATACCACTGTCTTCTCTGAAGCTGTTTTCACTCAGAAGTCTCTTATCTGGATCAAGAGCTCTGATGAAAGACACAGAATTCTCAAAGGTTCCCCATTCCCAATGGTACCCACTCCACTCTCAGACCTGAACTGTCTGCCACAAGGGTCTAAATTTTAGCCCAAAGTAATTCTCCTCACCATAATCATGAACATGGAAGTCTCCTGCGTAGGAACATCACCCCTGACTTCTAACGTGGGATAATATTGTTCAGGGACTTGGGCCCTAATCACAAGGTCCTGAGACATGTTTTTACACCTGAACTGATGCTTCACCAATATACCAGACACCCTCTCCCAGCCTCTGGTTCTAACCACACCTATCTCCTCTCCCGGTCTCTAGTTCTACCCACACCTATAAGTCTCTGAGGTCAATGTTAAGAGCTGAATATTTGTATACCCACAAAATTGATATTAGGAAGCCCTAACCCCAATGCTGGGTTTTTAGGAACTGGCCCTTTAGGAAGTGGTTGTTTAATGATCAAATCATGAGGGTGGAGCCCCCAGGACAAGATTAGTTCCCTTATTAGAAGAGGAAGAGAGACCAGAACTTTCCGGGCACACCATGTAAGGAGACAGCAAGCCAGGAAGAGGGCCTTAGCCAGGAAGAGCATCAACCTGATCAACCTTGATCTTCAACCTTGATCTTGAACTTCACAGACTTCAGGACTAGGAGACAATTAATTTCTGTTGTTTAAATCATGTAGTATATGGGATTTAGGAATAGTTCCCAGAGAAGACCAAGCAGTACATCAGGAAGAGAAAAGGATTGACTCTAGGACCCACCAACCAGCATCCAAGCCTCCCTCACAGCATCTTCCATTGAGGATAAGGTTTGTTGTGGGTTTGTCATATATAGCTTTTATTATGTTGAGGTATGTTCCTTCTATGCCTGCTTTCTGGAGAGTTTTTATCATAAATGGATGCTGAATTTTGTCAAAGGCTTTTTCTGCATCTATTGAGATAATCATATGGTTTTTATCTTTCAATTTGTTAATGTGGTGTATTACATTGATTGATTTGTGGATATTAAAGAATCCTTGCATTCCTGGGATAAAGCACACTTGGTCATGATGTATGATCTTTTTAATATGTTGTTGGATTCTGTTTGCTAGAATTTTGTTAAGGATTTTTGCATCTATGTTCATCAGTGATATTCGCCTGTAGTTTTCTTTTTTTGTGGCATCCTTTTCTGGTTTTGGTATTAGGGTGATGGTGGCCTCATAGAATGAGTTTGGAAATTTGCCTTCTTCTGCAATTTTCTGGAAGAGTTTGAGTAAGATAGATGTTAGCTCTTCTCTAAATTTTTGGTAGAATTCAGCTGTGAATCCATCTGATCCTGGGCTTTTGTTTGCTGGAAGATTTCTGATTACAGTTTTGATTTCTGTGCTTGTGATGGGTCTGTTAAGATCTTCTATTTCTTCCTGGTTCAGTTTTGGAAAGTTGTACTTTTCTAAAAATTTGTCCATTTCTTCCAAGTTGTCCATTTTATTGGCATAGAGCTGCTGGTAGTAGTCTCTTGTGATCCTTGGTATTTCAGTGTTGTCTGTTGTGATCTCTCCATTTTCATTTCTAATTTTGTTGATTTGGTTCTTCTCCCTTTGTTTCTTGATGAGTCTGGCTAATGGCTTGTCAATTTTATTTATCTTTTCAAAAAACCAACTTTTAGCTTTGTTGGTTTTTGCTATAGTCTCTTTTGTTTCTTTTGCATTTATTTCTGCCCTAATTTTTATGATTTCTTTCCTTCTACTAACCCTGGGGTTCTTCATTTCTTCCTTCTCTAGTTGCTTTAGGTGTAGAGTTAGGTTATTTATTTGACTTTTTTCTTGTTTCTTGATGTAAGCCTGTACTGCTATGAACCTTCCCCTTAGCACTCCTTTTACAGTGTCCCATAGGTTTTGGGTTGTTGTGTTTTCATTTTCATTCATTTCTATACATATTTTGATTTCTTTTTTGATTTCTTCTATGATTTGTTGGTTATTCAGAAGCGTGTTATTTAGCCTCCATATGTTGGAATTTTTAATAGTTTTTTTCCTGTAATTGAAATCTAATCTTACTGCACTGTGGTCAGAAAAGATGACTGGAATGATTTCAATTTTTTTGAATTTCCCAAGGCTAGATTTATGGCGCAGGATGTGATCTATTCTGGAGAAGGTTCCATGTGCACTTGAGAAAAAGGTGAAATTGATTGTTTTGGGGTAAAATGTCCTATAGATATCAATTAGGTCTAGCTGGTCCATTGTGTCGTTTAAAGTTTGTGTTTCCTTGTTAATTTTCTGTTTAGTTGATCTGTCCATAGTTGTGAGTGGGATATTAAAGTCTTCCACTATTATTGTGTTCTTGTTAATTTCTCCCTTCATTCTTGTTAGGATTTGCCTTACATATTGCAGTGCTCCTATGTTGGGTGCATATATATTTATAATTGTTATATCTTCTTCTTGGATTGATCCTTTGATCATCATGTAGTGTCCTTCTTTGTCTCTTTTCACAGCCTTTATTTTGAAGTCTATTTTACCTGATATAAGTATTGCGACTCCTGCTTTCTTTTGGTCTCCGTTTGCGTGGAATATTTTTTTTCCAGCCCTTCACTTTGAGTCTGTATGTGTCCCTTGCTTTGAGGTGGGTCTCTTGTAGACAGCATATATAGGAGTTAGCCTCCAACTGATAAAAAAAAAAAAAAAAATCATCTTCCTACCCTGTCTACTGAGCGCTAGTCCCCCCTGATGGCTGAACACCAAACTGACCTTAGTGCTTTCCTGATGATGGCTTCCGACACTCACTCACCATTCAGCAATCAGTCAGGCAATGAATGTCTACTGAGTGCAGCACCACTGGGATATAAAGACAAAAGGCAAAGTCACTCCTAAAGGAGTTCAAATGCCAGTGGGGAGACTTCTAGAAGCAGAAACTGCTGCAGTGTGGGTGTATGTGCTACAGGACAGAGGAGATAAGAGGCATTTTCTTTCATAGAGGAGTAAAGGGCAGCACGTGTGAAACTGAAATAAAGCAGGAAGGCCTCCTGGAGGAGGACTTCAGGATGACCTGCAGGAGGCAGGTCGACCTGGCCACCAGCAGGGTAATGGGCTGCTTCAATAGTAAGAGCTGTAGCTGGGAGGTCTGTGGCCAGGGTCTCTGCCCCTTACAGAGGCCAAGGCAGGTTTCAACTGGGAGGAGACTGGCCCAGAAATAGGGATGTGAGGCACGGCCAATGCAATGGCCTAGATTAATTTAAAAAGAAAAAATTGAGCTTCTTATGTGTAAAAATTTACCAGGAACTGGATCACATTCCCCTTCTTTTCTTGCCAGACTCTCTTGATAAATTTTCTTCATAAAGCCTGTTCCTTAAACATTTGTATTTTCAGGAATTCTACCTTTGACTGGTATACAATCATGGTAATAACAAAAGACCCATCTTGCAAAACAGCACAAGACTCTGGAAGTCAGCAGTGTAACATTAAAATGATTTTTTTTTAAGGAATCAAAGGCACTGGGACTATTTCTCCAGGCCCCACACTGCCCGCAGCATCCTTTCCCAGTTGGGAGCATCCCAGCTTCCCAACAACGCCTGCTGCCCATGACTGTACAGTCCACTTTCCAGCTTTCTTTCTCTTGCCTCAATATCTCTGGGGGAAAAAAATGCCCCAAAAGCCTAAGTATTCTCTTCCTCTGAAATATAGATTAAATCATTCCCATTTGTAGTCTAAAGATCAGCCCACTGAAAAGTGAAGCAGCACCCTCTTGTCAATGAAGGATGTTAGTGAAGAATGAGGAGTGGGGGACAGAGGGGTGGGTTCTGCCTGGGGCAGCTTTGTCCTGTTCCTGGAGGAAAATCCTAGGAGACTCTCAGGCTGGGAGCTGTGTGAATAGCAGAGAATAAAATGCCAAGACTGCTCTGGTGGCCAGGAGGACAAAACTCAATTTCAGGATGCTGGTAAGAAGTGCTGGTGGCAGGAGGTGAAGCAGATCAGGACTGAGAATGAGAGCAAAGGGAATCCTCCTTCAACATGCAGTTGGGCCCATGTCAAAGAGGGAAGGTAAGAATGACTGTAGTAAGTCCCCACCGTGTTCAGGGCACTATGCCAGGATCTTATATACATTCTTCCATTCTATCCCTGTGACTCTAATTCTGCTCCCAACTACCTGGTCTACACAAATGCATATACAAGGCTCCAAAGGACATGAGAAAAAAACTTCCGTGATGTTGGGTGAAGCCAGAAGAGAAAACACAAACTCTGTGCATTCAATTGTGTGAACCCCCAAACAGGCAACGGAAGTCTCCATGTTCGTGGATGCCAACCAAGGGGGTCAAACTCTGGAGAAAGGCAAGTGCTTATCTCTGGGGGTGGGGACCTTGTCATTGGTAAGGGACACACAGAGATTCCTAGGATGTAAGGGTGTTCCATCTAGTGACTTGTGGTGCTCTTGTCGACTGTTTCTTTATAATTCATTAGGCTATTCATTAACTGTTATGTTCTACCTCTGTTGCTTTTCACAATTAAGAAGGTCTTTAGCAAAGAATACTATGAACAACTTTGAAGCATAAAATATTTACAATATGTTTGAGTTTTTTCTTTAGAGTGTACTCCCAGATGTGAGTAATGAAGCAGATGGCATGAACAATTTATAGTTTTTGATACACATTACATTTGAATTTCTACCACTGCAAGTAAGTTCAAATGTGTGCTGAAATGTTTATTAACTGCTTATATTTTTCTTTTCTGGACTCTCTATACATACCTTTGAATGGTATTCATTTGGGAAGTGAAGTCATGTTTGGGAAGCTGACTTAGAGTGATTTGAGGGCAATGAGGTGTCCATGAAGAGGAAGATACTAAAGATACCAACAGGCAGGGGTAACTGAGGAGGCCAGCTGGTATCACTTCCCCAGGATGCAGACACAGAGCCCTGAGAATCCTTTCTGTTTGGCTCCACCCATTCTGTGGCCACTGAAACCACTCACAGGCCAATCCCTGGAGATGCAGAGTGAGCCGACTGCATACCTGCCTGGGAGAAGCAGGGCCAGAGGGATAGCAGACAAATCAAACCAAGACATCAGAGACACGGGACTGCTAGGAACACACACAGAGTGATGGAAGGCAGACGACATGAACAGGCAGGGTAGGGAAATGAGCACTTGAAATATCCAAGGAAAGAGTTTTTACATGGGGCAGTAGGGGCTGGGGGAAAAGAAACACAAGCAGATACAGAACTGCAAGGAACATTCAGTATGTTTGAAACTGGTCTGGGGAGACTGGGAGAGACCATGAAGGCCCTGGATGCCATGCTCAGAGTCAAGCTTTATCTTGTAAGCTGAAATTTCCAAAGTACTAATTTAGTGAAAGCTCAGACCTTAATTTAGTAAAAACTCAGGAGGGTTTTTGCTTTAGTAAATTAGAAGGAACATGGAATCTCATGGTCACATATGTTGTGAAATACCAGATTAAATAACTAAAACAGATGTTACCACTGGAGTAAGGGACTGTTCAATCTCTCAGAAGGGATCAGTCTGTATATTTTGCAAAATTGTCTGACCTATGAGCCCCACAGTCCTTTTGAAGAGTATTCTTAGAATTGATGGTCCATGGAGCACCCTGAGAATTTCTGATGTAGGTAAGCTGAGTGCCAGCTTGTGGTACAGTGTGTGCGGGAGCCAAGTATGTTTGTTCTCTTCACGAGCCCTCACCTTCCTCTCCATCTCCCCCACCTATGGTAGATCATCAGTAATGTGATCCTTTTAATGGACCCCCATTTTATTGTCAGTAGCACAGCCACATCTCTGCATTAAGCATGAGCTGTTTGAGGTAGACCTGTCTGCCCCAAGCCCAGGTCCTCTTCAATGGGATCCTCTTCTTTCCACAAATATTCATGAGAAACTACTATGTGCCGGTCTCTGCTCCGTTTGCTTAGGATACATCTACTAATGAATCCAACACACCTTCTATCTCACAGAGGTTCAGCTCTCAACATTTAGATAATTAAGATGCTGTCATAAATGCAGCGAATTTCTATACATTTTTTCTTTTAAAAAATTTATAGCATTCTCTGCTGGTAAGACATTAATATTTCTCAGTGTTCATTTTGAATTGAATGAGCACTTCTTTGTTTTTTTTTTTTTTAATAACCAAACACAAGCCCATTTAATAAATACGTTTTGAACAATTCTTTTATCAACATTTTACATTCTCTCTCCTTTATCTCTTCCTGATTAATCAGTCACTAAGTCATGTACGGCTCTTTATGACACAATGGACTGCAGTGAGACAGGCTCCTCTGTAGTCAGCATGCTGCAGTGTGTGGGGTTGCAAAGAGTCAGACATGAGTGAATTGAGTCAGAGACTGAATTCAACTGAATTGCACTTCTTATATTGAATAAGAAGATATGATCTCTGGCTTTGGAGACCTGCTTTAAAATATATTTTCTACGTTGATCATTAGAAAAGCATTAAACTACCTCCTTGTAGCATTTGTATTCTTTTATATAAGTACATTATTTTATTCTTTATACATCCTTGTTTGGCTCCTGATTTTAGAGAAAAAGCTTTTAATTTTTTAATAAGGCATTGAGACTGACACTAGTTATGGATTTGTGTATATTTCCTTTGTTATGTTGAGATATGTATCCTCTACATCAACTTTGTTGTGAGTTTTTAATAATGAATGTGTCTTGAACCTTGTCAAATGCTTCTTTTGCATCTATTAAGATGATCATGTGACTTATATTTTTCATTTTGTTAAAGTGCTGAGTCATATTAATTGATTTGTGGGTGTTGAACCATCCTTGAATTCCTCAAATAAATCCCACTTAATCATTTGGTTTGATCCCTTTTTTGTATGATAGAATTAAGCTTTCTAATATTTTGATGAGAATTTTTGTATCTACATTCATCAGGGATATAATTTTCTTCTTTATGGTGTCTTTATCTGGTTTTGGCATCATGATATGTCCAGGTGTGTGTTTATTTGGGTTCCTCTTCTTTGAATCTTTCTGTGATTCCCATTCCTGGATTTCTGTTTCCTTCAAGTTCTGGAAATTTTCAGCCATAATTTCATCAAATACATTTTCACCTCCTTCCTCTTTCTCTTCTCCCTATGAGACCCTATGATGGGCATATGAGTGTGTTGAATGCTGTCCCAGAGGTCCCCTAAACTATTCCCATTTTTGAAAGTTTTGTTTGTCTTTTGCTGTTCTGATTGAGTGATTTCAATTATTCTATTTTCCAGATTACTTAGGCATTCTTCTGTGTCACCTAATCTTCTATTAATACACTCCAGTGTAGTTTTATTTCATTATTTTATCTTCCAGTCTGACTAGTTCTTTGTTATATTTTCTTGTTGTTGTTGTTCAGTTGATCTGTCATGTCGGACTCTTTGTGACACCATGGACTCCAGCAGGCCAGGCTCCCCTGTCCTTCACCATCTCCCGGAAATTCTCACTGTGTTCACCTATTGTTTTTCCCAGTTCCATTAGAAATCTCTTACTATTGCTTTGAACACTTTATCAGATAAATCGCTTCTGTCTCATTAAGGTTTTATTCAGGGTTCTTTTGTTGTTGTTCTTTCATTTGAAGCATATTTATCTGTGTGCTCATTTGGTTTCATTTCCTCTGTCTCTATGAAATTAAGTAAAACAATTGCCTATCCCAGTCTTGAAGGCATATCCTTGTGTGAGTGTCCCTATGCAATCTGCATCTAGCCAGTGGCTTTGGTGGGAGAGCTGGATCTTAAGTGAGAGCAGGCTGCACCTTTCTCTGGGGTATGCTGGCAGTGACCACTTTAGTGGGAGCTAGGCTGGAGGTCGGGATCTGGGGCTAGATCCAGAGGCAGGTGCAAGCTAGGGTTTCTCCTATGCTCTAATGGCTGGGGGCAGAGGGGGGCTCAGAGGGCTAGAGCAGGAGCCCAGAGGGAGTTGAGTTTCTCTCAGTGTGATGGTACCCTCTTCTTTGGTTTGGGACATGGTCGGGAAGCCTTGGGCTCCTGAGGGCTTGGGGATGCACTTCTGTGTTGGTTGCCATTTTTCCCTGATGTGCCTTGGGTGGAGACTTGGTTGGGTTCAGAGTGGTTGATGCCACCTGAATGAGCTGGCCCTGCTTCCTCCTAAACATGCACAGACACATACTCTGGTGATGGTGATCTCTGCCCTGGAGCTAACTGTCCTCACTCTGGAGTGAATGCAGGGGTACACGAGCTGGCAATGAGCTGCCTTTACCCTGATAAAAGACAAGTTCAGGGTCCACTGGCTCCATTATTTCCAGGTGTGCACATTCTCATTGGTGATAGCAGCCTCTGAATTAGTGGGGAGCTGCACTGGAACTAGAAGGGCTGAAGCAGGAGCCCACTGTGTGCCCGGCATGAAGGCTGGGTAGTCCTGTCAGGCTAGCAAGAGCCACAGGCAGTTTTCCATCTGCTGCCTCCAGAGGGTGACTGGGAGTAAACATATATGTGTGTATGCTCTTCAATAATGCATTCTTTTTCCTTCAGTTCAGTTCAGTTCAGTTGCTCAGTCATGTCTGACTCTTTGCGATCCCACGAATCGCAGCACGCCAGGCCCCCTGTCTATCACCAACTCCCAGAGTTTACTCAAACTCAGGTCCATCGAGTTGACGATGCCATCCAGCCATCGCATCCTCTGTCATCCCCTTCTCCTCCTGCCCCCAATCCCTCCCAGCATCAGGGCCTTTTCCAATGAGTCAACTCTTCGCATCAGGTGGCCAAAGTACTGGAGTTTCAGCTTCAGCATCAGTCCTTCCAGTGAACACCCAGGACTGATCTCCTTTAGGATGGACTGGTTGGATCTCTTTGCAGTCCAAGGGACTCTCAAGAGTCTTCTCCAACACCACAGTTCAAAAGCATCAATTTTTTGGCACTCAGCTTTCTTCACAGTCCAACTCTCACATCCATACGTGACCATTGGAAAAACCATAGTCTTGACCAGATGGACCTTTGTTGGGAAAGTAATGTCTCTGCTTTTTAATATGCTATCTAGGTTGGTCATAACTTTCCTTCCAAGGAGTAAGCATCTTTTAATTTCATGGCTGTAGTCACCATCTGCAGTGATTTTGGAGCCCAAAAAATTGAAGTCTGACACTGTTTCCCCTGTCTCCCCATCTATTTCCCATGAGGTGATGGGACCAGATGCCATGATCTTAGTTTTCTGAATGTTAAGCTTTAAGCCAACTTTTTCACTCTCATCAAGAGGCTTTTTAGTTCCTCTTCACTCTCTGCCATAAGGGTACAGTGCTCTAATAAGCACATGGGTATTCAAACCAGCTAAGGGGCTTCATCTTCCCGTATCCAGCCAGGAGAGCGTGTTTAATATAATCTTACACTCCTCATCCCCAAGGGGGATGATTGAGCCTGTACTACCCCTTCTCCTCTCTGTCACCCCTAATAATGGTATGTGACTTGACCAAAACATTTCTCCTTCTTTCCTACCAGATTCCATGTATCCTTTCTCTACAACCTTTGTTGTAGAAGAGCTATAAGGAAGCTGGAGGCATGTGTCTTTCAGGATCTCTGGAGGTATGGATGGGAGTTTCCTTGACCTGGTCCCTGTCTAGTAAGTAGTCCATGGATAGCAGCTGAGAGAAGGGTAATAGCTAATATGGAGCCCTTTAAGTAGTTCCAGAGATGGAGATGAGAGTGTCTCCTGAGGGCCCCTGTATCATCAAGACAGTCTTGGTCTGTGATGGGGACAAAAGGGGCACATTTAAATCTTTCAGAATCTAGTCAGACAAACTTTGGTGGACTTACCTCCAAGAGTTTCCCTACCACAGAGGGGCTGCACTGCATTCAAAGGCAATTTCAGGGTCCACAGCCAGGACCAAGGTATGTATATTTATTACCTGATGTACAGGTGGACATGATTTTTCCTGAGTCTTCTGCCTGTGTTGGTGACAGGCCCACAGCCAAAAGAGGTTCTAACTGACTTCTCAGAGGTAGAGAGCTGATTCCATTTCTGTGGCCAGGACCACAGTTAATAAGTCAGTTTCTTTCTTGGAAGTTATATGCTTCATTTTTATTCATTTGGAGATTTGACTTAACATTATGACATACATATGTAATCCAAACTCTACATCAATACCTCTGCCCACCTCCTGAAACTGAAAAGGAACTTAGAGCACTTCCGTTCTTCTCTCTATAGTCCTTAATGTTATTTTTACCCAATGTTTGTGTTCTGTAATTTCACTACAGCACTTGTAAATTCTTCACTCCGAAGCTCATTCTATGGGGCTTCTGTCACCCTGATACCAAAATGAGACAAAGAAATCACATAAAAAGAAAGAAAGGTCAACATCACTGATGAATACAGATGTAAAAATCTTCAATATAATACTAACAAACTGAATCCAAAGACACATTAAAGGATCATACACCATGATCAAGAAGGACTGAGCCCAGGGATACAAGGATTCTTCAATTTATGCAAATCAATCAATGTGATAGGCCATATTGCCAAATTAAAGGATAAAAACCATACTATCATCTCAACTGATGCAGAAAAAGATTTGACAAAGTTCAATACCCATATATGATGAAAGCTCTCCAGAAAGTGGGCATAGAGGGAAACTACCTCAACATAGTAAAGGCCATATACAACACACATATTAACTGTGAAGAACTGAGTCATTGGAAAAGACCCTGGTGCTGGGAAAGATTGAAGGCAGGAGGAGAAGGGGATGACAGAGGATGAGATGATTGGATGGCATCACTGACTCAATGGACGTGAGTTTGAGCAAGCTCCGGGAGTTGGTGATGGGCAGGGAAGCATGGCGTGCTGCAGTCCGTGGGGTTGCAAGGAGTCAGACACAACTGAGTGACGGATCTGAACTGAACACAACATTGTAAATCAACTACACTCTAATAAAAAATATTTTTTAAATTGTGAATCTTTGTTATCTTTATACAATGTACTCCCTGTTAAGTTCTACTCCCTGTTTAAATTCTACTCACTTTTTCCACTCACCATTCCTTTATGTTTTCAAACTTCCCTACTAAGTCATTTTTTAATGAAGTTATGTTTAGTGATTAACTATTGATGGTAATATTCTCAGTTTTAATTTGACTGGAAATATCTTTGTTTTAACTTTTCTTGAATGACAGGGGCAGACCTTGTCTAGAGTAATATATCTGGCATAATCAACGCCCTGCTTCCACTACTTGTAGAAGAAGCACCACTGGACCACTGGCGGAGACTGGCATACCTCCTATCCCAGTGAATGGGGCCACAGGCTCCTGCAGTGGTCCTTAGTGTAATACTCAGCCAAGGAGGTCACTCCAAACAGACCCAAGTTCCAAAGGTTATGACTTGGCTTGGTTTTGTCTTGGGCTCCAAGAGTCATGAACTTGGTTGACTCACACAGACCCTTCCTTGGAAAGCAGTCTGCAGATAAGTGCAATCTTATTATAATTCCATTTGATTTTATCTATGTGATATCAATGCTATCAATACAAACTTAGATTCACCAATCTATTTTACCCATTGGTGGTGGTTTAGTCACTAAGTCATGTTCTACTCTTGCAACCTCATGGAATGGGAACCTACCAGGCTCCTGCATCCATGGGATTCTCCAGGGAAGAATACTGGAGTGGGTTGCCATTTCCTTCTCCAGGGGATCTTCCCAACCCAAGGATCGAACCCAGGTCTCCTGCATTGCAGCCAGATTCTTTACCTACTGAGCTACAAAGGAAGCCCCCTTTACTTATTATTTTGCTCTAATTTTTCCTTCCTAATCCCTTCTTTGTTCTTTCTTCAAACGTTTTTCTTTTTGTATTATAGGTTTCATTCCTTTCTGAATCTTTTGAAAAGTATAAACATAGTTCTCTGAAGTTCTCAGTTGCAGCTTTCTCAGTTAACTGTGGTTTTCAGACTGTGGTTTCCTGTTGGTTGGCTCTGCTGACTCTGTCTCAGAGGGATATGCATTTCCTAACAAACTAGTAATGTTCTAGTGTTATCATACACACAGTAACAATTGTTCCCTATAAGAGTCCAAACACATATATACCTTGATATGGAAGTTGCCTTACTGGTCTATTTACTCTTTGCTCCTGTCGAAGCCCTGTAAGCTCTATTTTATGGTATTGTTTTTGAGTTTTAGAGCATAGTGAGAAATCACACTCGCAATTACATATAGTGCAGGCTTGGGTGCCAGTTTCTCACAAATTTCTCACAGATTCCTCCCATACAGTGCAAGTGGCAGCCCTCAAGCCAATTTCCTATAAGGCAGGTATTTTCTCACCCTGTATTTACTCCAGCTCCTTTTCTGGACTTGTGCAATACCCCTAAAGGTCAAAGTCACACTAAAGAACATATAAAACTGACCTCTAAGGGACAGATACATTTCTGACAACTCCATGGGATAAGAGAAGTTTAAATCTCATGCACCCCTTTAAAACTTAATTCTCTCTGGTTTCTGTAACTGGAGTTTCCCGAACCTCACTTACACAATTAAAACACTTAGTTTAATAAAGAATTGTTGTTACTGAACTAAAACACTTTATTATATAGTTAGCAAGCATTATTGTATAGCCAGAGTTTGAGGAGGTGCTCCCGAGTCAGTTTGTGTGTCTTCTTCTCTGGAAAATTCTAAAGTATTTTTCCACTCTTGGAATCCTTCCTCCCCACAGCCTCCAACACTTGGGGCTGAAGCAGCCATGCTTAAGACAGAAGCTAGAGCTCCACCGAAGGTGTAACTCCATGTTCATCTTTTAACTTCAAAATATGAAAGACTATATTTTATTGATTAAAAAGATTTGTTTTCCAAAACCAAGGATTATTGATTCAGAGAAAAAAAAAATATTTTTCAAAAAGTACTGATAACAAACTGAAAAGATGCCAGGCAAGCTGTGGGGCTGAGATGTGTAACAACCGAGGTGATAAAAACTCCAAACAGGTTAAGAAGGAGCACGTCAGAAGAAGGATCTGTGGTGCCTCTCATAATTACTCTGAGATGTAATTCCATCTCCCAGGAAGTCCTCTGTATATTAATAACAAACTAAAACTATGCCAGGCAAGCTGTAGGGCTCAGATGTGGAACAAGCCTGATGATAGAAACTCCAAACAGGTTAAGAAGGAGCACTGCAGCAGAGGCTTCCCAGCTTGTGCTAGTGGTAAAGAACCTGTCTGCCAGTGTGGGAGGCATAAGAGACGTGGGTTGGACCCCGAGTTAGGAATGTCCCTGGAGGAGGGCCTGGCAACCCACTCCAGTATTCTTGCCTGGAGAATCCCATGGACAGAGGAGCCTGGTGGGCTCCAGGCCATAGGGTTGCAAAGAGTAGGACACGACTGAAGCACCTCAGCAAGCACACACACTCACTGCAGCAGAAGGAGCCGAGGTGCCTCTCATAATTCACCTGGGACAGTAGTGCCATCTCCAAGGAGGTCCTCATGGATAGGAATCAAGGCATGGTGCATCTAGACAGAAGAAAAAACCTTAAAAGGGCTCCAAGTTCCCATCACCATTTACATGATGATAGGGAGATTCAGAGGTTCTCATGGATCCAAACAGGAGGACAAATGTGCTGGGAGGATCATGTGAAAGAAAATGCCTAAGAAGAGAAAAGGAAACCTCAGAGGACACAGATCTCACTCCAGGAGGCAGTGTGGGCTGTCTCAGAGGCATCTCTCCCTTTGGCTTTCTCAGGTATGAGTCAGCCACCTGTCCAGTGCATCCTCAAAGGACAAGAGACACATCAAGCTCCCTGAGTAGTCTCACTAAAGCTCAGTCTCACCAGCTCATAGCTTTTGGGAACCCACAGAGGGGAGCAAGGGAATCACAATATAGCTTTCTCCACATAAATTCTCTTTGTCCTTGTGTCCAATCCTACTTTTTTATGCCTTCACTATGTCTGAGATCTTAAGAGTCGCAAACCACTTTTCAGACACTAACTTGCATATTATGCCTGCGACGCTATTTTCCCAAGAGATTTTACTTTACTTCCCAAAGGCTATGGGTCTTGTTAAGGTGACATGTGTGGAGGTCAACTGGTGAATTCACCTGTTTGTGTGGTACGGGCAGGGGATATGCATGGTGGGGGAAACCAAGAGACTTTAGCCACCTGCCCTTCTCCAAAACTGATTTTCTGAATGCCTTTCTCATTACATAACTTTGGGTAAAATGTTTTCACTCTCCAGATTTCCGTTGCTTCATCTGTGAAATGCCCTGCCTTCCTAGCAGGGTTTTCTGAAACTAAATAAGATAATAAAAGAGCAATATGTTCTACAATGCAAAAATAAGTGAGATGTTGCTAATCCAAAGAGGAAATTTAGTTGCTGTAGACAGTTATAGAATTGCTGAGAAAATAGAAACAGAAAACTCTGTAAAAAGGACAATATAGAATACAGTAGTAGTACCCATCTTGTTTTCCAACTCCTTGAAAAAGATACTAAGAAGAGATGTAGACTTATTCCCTATTACCAACACGCTTGAAGGCTCAGAATACAACAGCAACAAATTTAAACTTTTTTAAAACTCAGCACAAATTAAATTTTGTCTGATGTTCTCAAACTGTTTTACGATTGTTTCTGCTTTTAATGGTAGCAAATAACTTTCATCATTTATTCAAAAAACGTTCTTGAAGTACACATTCTCTTCCGTTTTATGTACTGTATGAGACAGTTGGAATAAACTATCTAAATCCTCAAAATCACCCTGTGAAATAGTTGTTATAGTACTTTTTTCTAGTTTTCTCAAAAATATATACGTCTTCATATATATATATATATATATATATATACACATATATGTGTGTATATATATATCTTCTTATAGTTTCTTGTTTATATGGACCTTGTATATATTTATTGTAAACTCTGTTTTTGAGTACTTTTAGGTTTTTAAGGTCACAGAAAAACTCAACAGAAGGTAGGAAGAGTTCCCTCATATCTCTTGCCTCCACACATCCATAGCCTCTCCCAGTACCAAAGTCCCCAATCTGAGCCGCATATTTGTTACAGTTGACTAACCTACGTTCATTATCACCTAAGTCCATAGCTGACCCAGCTCTTCATCCTTGGTGTTATACATCTGTGGGTTAGGACTAACATAGTATGACACGTGCTCACCATCAGTGTTGTTGCTGCTGTTGTTCCGTTGCTAAGGCAGGCCCAGCTCTTGGCAACTCCATGGAATGCAGCCAGGCTCCCCTGTCCTTCCCTATCTCCTGGACCCATGTTCATTGAGTCAGTAATGCTATCTAACCATCTCATCCTCTACCACCCTCTTTTCCTCCTGCCTTCTATCTTTACCAGCATCAGGGGCTTTTCTGATGAGTTGGCTCTTTACATCAGGTAGCCAAAGTATTGGAGCTTCAGCATCAGTCCTTCCAACATATAGTATCATATTTTCACTATACGCACTCTGAAAAGAAAGGTGCCCTGCCCATTCATCCACTAATATTCATTTGTTACCTGCTACCACAGAACCCAATCCACTCCACAGATTCTATTTTCAGAGTCCATCACAATAGGCTGATACAAACAGGGCCACAGAGAATCTGAACCTCACCTGGAAAAGCAAAATTCACCCCCAAGGAGCTGGAGAAGAGAATGACCTGGGACCAGACCCAACTTTTGGGTCCTGACTATAAGCCAACCTCAGGGACAGTCCAACACCTGGCCCAGCTGCTTGGTGACAACCCAAGGGACAAGAAAAACTGCCTCAATGAATCCTAGAAATCTGTTAGGATCAAGAAATGTCCAGGCAGGTGATGCCAGCCACTTCAGAGCACACTTCTTTTCCAGGGGATTGTGGGAGTGGTGGTGCTCACTATCACCCAGAAAATGTGAAATCCAATCCCTTCAGGCCTTTGCCTGATGCCAAATGGGATTGCACAGACCGTAAACGTTATTGTGTGTCTCAAGAAACCATTGAGTTTGGAGTCAGAAGGGATTTTTAAGAAGCAGCAGCAGCTCTACTGGGCACTGATGTTTATCTCTGCTCAAAAACCCATTTGAAGGGCCATTGAGTTGACAAGGAATCCTATTTGTAATGAGAAAACTCAAGACAGAAACTATTGTCAGAGGATGAAGATAGAGGGAGACAAGTTTTGACTTAAATATTCGAGGACATCTCATATATTATAGGAGGTCTTTCTATAGTCTTTCTATAGTCAGAGTCATGTAAAAATGAAATAGATGCTTTGGGACACAGTGAGCTCCCGTAAATGGTAGAATATAACCATAGGTTCAGTCAGTTTATGGGTAATTATAAGGCACAGAATGGGGTAGAAGGATGGGGATGGGGTAGAACTCCATGGTGAGATTACTACCAATGAAATGCTCAGTCGTGTCCAACTCTTTGCAGCCCTGTGAATTATAGCCCATCAGGCTGCTCTATCCATGGAATTTTCCAGGCAAGAATATTTGAATGGGTTGCCATTCCCTTCTCCAGGGGATCCCTAGCCAGGGATCAAACCTGGGTCTCTTGCATTGCAGGCAGATTCTCTACCATCTGACCTACCAGTGAAACCCAGCTTCCAATGAGACATCCTTAGAATAAGAAACTCTCTTTACCAAAGTAACAAGATAATTCTGATCCCCAAATCCCATTTTCCCCATAACCATCAAGTGAAGCAGAGTCCCTGGCATTGAGCCAGTCTGCTGCAGGGAGAGTGGCCAGTCCAGTATCCATCACCCAGAAGCCTGTTTCTTCCTCCTCTTGTTTCTACCCAATAGAGATCAGAACTCTATTCTTACTCCCATTACTAAGGATGAGACTGGTGAAAAGCTTTCTGCTCCTCAGGCTCCTTGGGAAATTGAAAGTTTAGTTTACAAGAAGAGGTTTTCATTAGAAGCAGGAAAGTCAGAGGCACCCAAACAACGTTGAGAAATGGGTTGGAGGTTGCTTTTGGGGCTTTGTCAAGCTTTAAGCCTCATAAGTGAATGATTTCTATCATCTGCCAACTTTTAAGTTGTGTTTGTTGGCATAAAAATTAGCCCTTCTATAAAGATTTGAAGGAATTCACTGCTGATAGAATTTGGCCCTTATGCCCTTAAAGGAGAAATACATACTTAGAAGTTTTACAATAATTTCTGTGTTGGTTTCCTGTGATTGATGTACACACATAACTAAATTTCAGTCATTTATATTTTTCTAAAAATTGCCCATCATGAAACTTTTTCATTTAATAGATGACATTCTCTAAGGGTTCTATTGTTGTTGTGTTGTATTTTGAAGTTTTAAATATGAGAAAAACTTACTGAAAGGCTTAAGATATAAAAGAGGTGAACACACCAAACTTGAGAGTCACAGGGTTCATTAACCAGTTCACCACATATTGTGGAATCACTGTGAAAAATCGGATTTGTGGTTGAGCTGGTGCTATGTGGTATAGTAAGAAGATGTCCTTTCTCTCTTCCCGTCCTGTCTACTAAGAACTTGGGAACAAGTAAATAGGGCTGGTGAGAGTTTTCAGGGTTTTTTGTTTGTTTTTCATGTTCTTCTTGTTTAAAAGTTAAGTAAAATACCAAATACCTGTATTACATGAGAGGTATAGAGATTCTCTTTCAGATCACAGCAAGCCTTCATCTCACATATGGACATGATTAAAGAATACATTAATCAATCACAGAGATGATAAATAAGAAAAGTAGCATAAACAGAGATAAGGGGCAGAGACAAATGAAGCACACAGTTGGGCTGACAGGAGAATCTCATGCCCTGGGAAGATAAGTCCTTCCACGGGGATGGAGAGCTCAGATGAGAAGGCCATTGGGATCCATGCCAACAGCATCACCTGCCCTAATTCAAGGCTTCCCAGGCAGCTCATTGGGACCTTGGTTTCCCATGTGGCCTTTTTTTGGGGGAAATGATGCCCTAAGGAAAATATCCAACTCAGTTGACAAGTATCATTTTTACTGTTACTTTATAAATAAGGAAGCTGATTTTATGTATCAGCATCTGATGACGTTTGTTATCAAGATTTTTCATCTCCAAGTTTATCTCTTTTATGGGCAAATGATGAGATGGAGTTTCTGGACTCAGCCTGAGCCGAAGGGTCAGATTCTGAACCTTGGTGAATACATGCAAATAATGCCAGTTCGAGGAGTCTCATCATTCAATCATTCCACCACTCAATTGACACACTACACTTCACGCTGAGCATATGTTAAGCATCATCTTGGAAGGCAAACTCTCAACCTCTTTGTCTTCCCATTTGAAGTTTCTGAAGACACCATCTAGACCAAAGATTTTCAGTTCTTAACACCCACTATGCTTCAGAATCTATTCAGATTTTTTTTTTAATACATATGATTTGTAGTTTGGGTAGGGGTTTCAGGCAATTGTGTTTTTGAAAGCACTGTAGGTGATCTGAAGAGTAGCCAGAGTTGTAGCAATGAAAGGATTTTGCGTTGGCATCACTTACAAAAAATGTTCTTTTGTCAAAGGCTTTCTCTGCATCTTGTGAGTTCATCATATGGATTTTATTTTTCAATTTGTTAATGTGGTGTATTACATTGATTGATTTGCAGATATTGAAGAATATTTGCATCCCTGGAAAAAAGCCCACTTGGTCATGATGTATGATCTTTTTAATATGTTATTGGATTCTTTTTGCTAGTATTTTGTAAGGATTTTTGCATCTATGTAAATCAGTAATATTGGCCTATAGTTTTCTTTTTTGTGGCATCTTTATCAGGTTTTGGTATTAAGGTGATGGTGGACTCATAGAATGAGTTTGGAATTTTACTTTCCTCTGCAATTTTCTGGAAGAATTTTAGTAGTATAGGTGTTAGTTCTCTAAATTTTTGGTAGAATTCAGCTGTGAAGCTGTCTGGTCCTGGGCTTTTGTTTGTTGGAAGATCTCTGATTACAGTTTCAATTTCCGTGCTTGTGATGGGTCTGTTGAGATTTTCTATTTCTTCCTGGTTCAATTTTGGAAAGTTATACTTTTCTAAGAATTTGTCCATTTCTTCCAAGTTGTCCATTTTATTTGCATATAGTTGCCGAAAATAGTCTCAGAATCCTTTGTATTTCTGTGTTGTTGGTTGTGATCTCTCCATTTTCATTTGTAATTTTGTTGATTTGATTTTTCTCCCATTGTTTCTTGACAAGTCTAGCTAATGTGTTGTCAATTTTATTTACCTTCTCAAAGAAGCAGCTTTTGGTTGTGTTGATTTTTGCTATGGTCTCTTTTGCTTCTTTTGCATTTATTTCTGCCTTAATTTTTTTTTCCATATATTAGAAACAAAATATTATTTTATTTTTTTATTTTTTTTTTAAGATTTCTTTCCTTCTACTAACCCTGGGGTTCGTAATTTGTTCCTTGTCAAGTTGCTTTAGGTGTAGAGTTAGGCTATTTATTTGAATTTTTTCTTGTTTCTTGAGGTAAGCTTGCATTGCTATGAACCTTCCCCTTAGCACTGCTTTTACGGTGTCCCATAGGTTTTGGGTTGTTGTGTTTTCATTTTCATTTGCTTCTATGAATATTATGATTTCTTTTTTATTTCTTCTGGGCTTTGTAGGTCATTCACAAGCATGTTGCTCAGCCTCAATATGTTGGAATTTTTAATAGTTTTTCTCCTGTAATTGACATGTAATTACTGCATTGTGGTCAGAAAAGATGCTTGGAATGATTTCAATTTTTTTTAATTTACCAAGGCTAGATTTATGCCCCAGCATGTGGTCTATCCTGGAGAAGGTTCCGTGTGCACTTGTGAAAAAGGTGAAATTCATTGTTTGGGGGTGAAATGTCCTATAGATATCAATTAGGTCTAACTGGTCTATTGTACCATTTAAACATCCATTTATGATAAAAACTCTCCAGAAAGCAGGAATGGAAGGAACATACCTCAACATATAAAAACTATATATGACAAACCCTCAGCAAACATTATCCTCAATGGTGAAAAATTGAAAGCATTTCTCCAAAAATCAGGAACAAGGCAAGGGTGCCCACCCTCACCACTACTATTCAACATAGTTTTGGAAGTTTTGGCCACAGCAACAGAGCAGAAAAAGAAATAAAACGAATCCAGATTGGTAAAGAGAAGTAAAACTCTCACTGTTTGCAGATGACATGATCCTCTACATAGAAAACCCTAAAGATCCACCATATAATTACTAGAACTAATTAATAAATACAGTAAAGTTCCAGGATATAAAATTAACACAGAGAAATCCCTTGCATTCCTAAACACTAACAATGAGAAAACAGAAAGAGAAATTAAGGAAACAATTCCATTCACCATTGCAACAAAAAGAATAAAATACTTAGGAATAAATCTACCTAAAGAAACAAAAGACATATATATAGAAAATTATAAACACTGATGAAAGAAATCAAAGAGGACACAAATAGATGGAGAAATAAATATACTGCGTTCCTGGATTGGAAGAATCAATATAGTGAAAATAAGCATACAATGCAAAGCCATCTATAGATTCAATGCAATCCCTATCAAGCTACCAACGGTATTTTTCACAGAACTAGAACAAATAATTTCACAATTTGTATGGAAATACAAAAGACCTCGAACAGCCAAAACATCTTGAGAAAGAAGAATGGAACTGGAGGAATCAACCTGCCTGACTTCAGGATCTACTACAAAGGCACAGTCATCAAGACAGTGTGGTATTGGCACAAAGACAGAAATATAGATCAATGGAACAAAATAGAAAGCCCAGAGAAATCCATGCACCTATGGACACCTTATCTTTGACAAAGGAGGCAAGAATATACAATGGAGAAAAGACAACCTCTTTAAGAAGTGGTGCTGGGGTCTATTTTATCTGATATAAGTATTGCGACTCCTGCTTTCTTTTGGTCTCCATTTGTGTGAAATATTTTTTTCCAGCCCTTCACTTTCAGTCTGTATGTGTCCCTTGCTTTGAGGGGGGTCTCTTGTAGACAGCATATATAAGGTTCTTGCTTTTGTATCCATTCAGCCAGTCTTTGTCTTTTGTTTGGGGCATTAAGCCCATTTACATTTAAGGTAATTATTGATAAGAATGGTCCCATTGCCATTTGCTTTGTTGTTTTGGGTTCACATTCATACAACCTTTCTGTGTTTCCTGTCTAGAAACACAAACTTTAAATGACACAATGGTCCAGCTAGACCTAATTGATATCTATAGGACATTTCACCCCAAAACAATCAATTTCACCTTTTTCTCAAGTGCACATGGAACCTTCTCTAGAATAGATCACACCCCGGGCCATAAATCTAGCCTTGGGAAATTCAAAAAAATTGAAATCATTCCAGTCATCTTTTCTGACCACAATGCAGTAAGATTAGATCTCAATTACAGGGGGAAAAAAACTATTAAAAATTCCAACGTATGGAGGCTAAATAACACACTTCTGAATAATGAACAAATCATAGAAGAAATCAAAAAAGAAATCAAAACATGCATAGAAACGAATGAAAATGAAAACACAACAACCCAACCTATGGGACACTGTAAAAGCAGTGCTAACGGGAAGGTTCATAGCAATACTTGAGGCTTACCTCAAGAAACAAGAAAAAAGTCAAATAAATAACCTAACTCTACACCTAAAGCAACTAGAGAAGGAAGAAATGAAGAACCCCAGGGTTAGTAGAAGGAAAGAAATCTTAAAAATTAGGGCAGAAATAAATGCAAAAGAAACAAAAGAGACTATAGTAAAAACCAACAAAGCTAAAAGCTGGTTTTTTGAAAAGGTAAATGAAACTGACAAGTCATTAGCCAGACTCATCAAGAAACAAAGGGAGAAGAACCAAATCAACAAAATTAGAAATGAAAATGGAGAGATCACAACAGACAACACTGAAATACAAAGGATCACAAGAGACTACTACCAGCAGCTCTATGCCAATAAAATGGACAACTTGGAAGAAATGGACAAATTCTTAGAAAAGTACAACTTTCCAAAACTGAACCAGAAAGAAATAGAAGATCTTAACAGACCCATCACAAGCACGGAAATTGAAACTGTAATTAGAAATCTTCCAGTGAACAAAAGCCCAGGACCAGATGGCTTCACAGCTGAATTCTACCAAAAATTTAGAGAAGAGCTAACACCTATCTTACTCAAACTCTTCCAGAAAATTGCAGAAGAAGGCAAATTTCCAAACTCATTCTATGAGGCCACCATCATCCTAATACCAAAACCAGAAAAGGATGCCACAAAAAAAGAAAACTACAGGCGAATATCACTGATGAACATAGATGCAAAAATCCTTAACAAAATTCTAGCAAACAGAATCCAACAACATATTAAAAAGATCATACATCATGACCAAGTGTGCTTTATCCCAGGAATGCAAGGATTCATTGATTTGTGGATATTAAATTGGATATTAAATTGGATACTAAATTTGATTAAATTGGATATTAATTTGGATACATGAAATTAACAAATTGAAAGATAAAAACCATATGATTATCTCAATAGATGCAGAAAAATCCTTTGACAAAATTCAACATCCATTTGTGATAAAAAATCTCCAGAAAGCAGGAATGGAAGGAACATACCTCAACATAATAAAAGCTATATATGACAAACCCAAAACAAATATCCTCAATGGTGAAAAATTGAAAGCATTTCCCTTAAAGTCAGGATCAAGACAAGGGTGCCCACCCTCACCACTACTATTCAACATAGTTTTGGAAGTGTTGGCCACAGCAATCAGAGCAGAAAAAGAAATAAAACAAATCAAGATAGGAAAAGAAGAAGTAAAACTGTCACTGTTTGCAGACGACATGATCCTCTACATAGAAAACCCTAAAGACTCTACCAGAAAATTACTAGAGCTAATCAATGAATACAGTAATGTTGCAGGATATAAAATTAACACAGAGAAATCCTTTGCATTCCTATACACTAACAATGAGAAAACAGAAAGAGAAATTAAGGACACAATACCATTCACCATTGCAACAAAAAGAATAAAATACTTAGGAATAAATCTACCTAAAGAAACGAAAGACTTATATATAGAAAGCTATAAAACACTGAAGAAAGAAATCAAAGAGGACACAAATAGATGGAGAAATATACCGTGTTCGTGGATTGGAAGACTCAATATTGTGAAAATGGCTATACTACCCAAAGCAATCTATAGATTCAATGCAATCCCTATCAAGCTACCAACGGTGTTCTTCACAGAACTAGAACAAATAATTTCACAATTTGTATGGAAATACAAAAAACCTCGAATAGCCAAAGCAATCTTGAGAAAGAAGAATGGAACTGGAGGAATCAACCTGCCTGACTTCAGGCTCTACCACAAAGCCACAGTCATCAAGACAGTATGGTACTGGCACAAAGACAGAAATATAGATCAATGGAACAGAATAGAAAGCCCAGAGATAAATCCACGAACCTATGGACACCTTATCTTCGACAAAGGAGGCAAGGATATACAATGGAAAAAAAGACAACCTCTTTAACAAGTATTTAACAAGTGGTGCTGGGAAAACTGGTCAACCACTTGTAAAAGAATGAAACTAGAACACTTTCTAACACCATACACAAAAATAAACTCAAAATGGATTAAAAATATAAATGTAAGACCAGAAACTGTAAAACTCCTAGAGGAGAACATAGGCAAAACATTCTCTGACATAAATCACAGCAGGATCCTCTATGACCCACCTCCCAGAATATTGGAAATAAAAGCAAAACTAAACAAATGGGACCTAATGAAACTTAAAAGCTTTTGCACTACAAAGGAAACTATAAGCAAGGTGAAAAGACAGCTCTCAGAATGGGAGAAAATAATAGCAAACGAAGCAACAGACAAAGGATTAATCTCAAAAATATACAAACAGCTCCTGAAGCTCAATTCCAGAAAAATAAATGACCCAATCAAAAAATGGGCCAATGAACTAAACAGACATTTCTCCAAAGAAGACATACAAATGGCTAACAAACACGTGAAAAGATGCTCAACATCACTCATTATCAGAGAAATGCAAATCAAAACCACAATGAGGTACCATTACACGCCAGTCAGGATGGCTGCTATCCAAAAGTCTACAAGCAATAAATGCTTGAGAGGGTGTGGAGAAAAGGGAACCCTCTTACACTGTTGGTGGGAATGCAAACTAGTACAGTCACTATGGAGAACAGTGTGGAGATTTCTTAAAAAACTGGAAATAGAACTGCCATATGACCCAGCAATTCCACTCCTGGGCATACACACGGAGGAAACTAGATCTGAAAGAGACACGTGCACCCCAGTGTTCATCACAGCACTGTTTATACTTGCCAGGACATGGAAGCAACCTAAATGCTCATCAGCAGACGAATGGATAAGGAAACTATGGTACATATACACTACGGAATATTACTCAGTCATTAAAAAGAATTCATTTGAATCAGTTCTAATGAGATGGATGAAACTGGAGCCCATTATACAGAGTGAAGTAAGCCAGAAAGATAAAGACCAATACAGTATACTAACGCATATATATGGAATTTAAAAAGATGGTAACGATAACCCTATATGCAAAACAGAAAAAGAGACATAGATGTACAGAACAGACTTTTGGACTCTGTGGGAGAAGGAGAGGGTGGGATGTTCTGAGAGAATAGCATTGAAACAAGTATATTATCAAGGGTGATACAGACCACCAGCCCAGGTTGGATGCATGAGACAAGTGCTCAGGGCTGGTACACTGGGAAGACCCAGAGGGATGGGATGGGGAGGGAGGTGGGAGGGGGGATCGGGATGGAGAACACATGAAAATCCATAGCTGATTTGTGTCAATGTATGGCAAAAACCACTACAATATTGTAAAGTAATTAGCCTCCAACTAATAAAAATAAATGAAGAAAAAAAAAAAGAAGAAAGTGGTGCTGGGGAAACTGGTCAACCACTTGTAAAAGAATGAAACTAGAACACTTTCTAACACCATACACAAAAATTAACTTGAAATGAATTAAAGATCTAAACGTAAGACCAGAAACTATAAAACTCCTAGAGGAAAACATAGGCAAAACACTCTCTGACATGAATCACAGCAGGATCCTCTATGACCCACCTCCCAGAATATTGGAAATTTTAAAAATAAACAAATAGGACCTAATGAAACTTAAAGCTTCTGCAGAACAAAGGAAACTATAAGCAAGGTGAAAAGACAGCCCTCCGAATGGGAGAAAATAATAGCAAATGAAGAAACAGACAAAGGACTAATATGAAAAATATACAAGCAACTCCTGCAGCTCAATTCCAGAAAAATATAAGACCCAATCAAAAAGTCGGCCAAAGAACTAAACAGACATTTCTCCAAAGAAGACATACAGATGGCTAACAAACACATGAAAAGATGCTCAACATCACTCATTATTAGAGAAATTCAAATCAAAACCACAATGAGGTACCATTACATGCCAGTCAGAATGACTGCTATCCAACGTCTACAAGCAATAAATGCTGGAGACGGTGTGGAGAAAAGGGAACCCTCTTACGCTGTTGGTGGGAATACAAACTAGTACAGCCGCTATGGAGAACAGTGTGGAGATTCCTTAAAAAACTGGAAATAGAACTGCTATATGGCCCAGCAATCCCACTGCTGGGCATAAACACTGAGGAAATCAGAATTGAAAGAGACACGTGTACCCCAATATTCATCACAGCACTGTTTATAATAGCCAGAACATGGAAGAAACCTAGATGTCCATCAGCAGGCAAATGGATAAGAAAGCTGTGGTACATATACACAATGGAATATTACTAAGCCATTAAAAAGAATTAATTTGAGTCAGTTCTAATGAGGTGGATGAAACTGGAGCCCCTTATACAGAGTGAAGTAAGCCAGAAAGAAAAACACCAATACAGTATACTAATGCATATATATGGAATTTAGAAAGATGGTAACAATAACCCTGTATGCGAGACAGCAAGAGAGACACAGAAGTATTGAACAGTCTTTTGGACTCTGTGGGAGAGGATGAGGGTGGGATGATATGGGAGAATGGCATTGAAACATGTAAATTATCATATGTGAAACGAATCACCAGTCCAGTTTCGATGCATGATACAGGGTTCTCGGGGCTGGTACACTGGGATGACCCAGAGGGATGGGATGGGGAAGGAGGTGGGAGGGGGGTTCAGGATGGGGAACACATGTACACCCATGGCAGATTCAAGTCAATGTATGGCAAAACCAATACAATGTTGTAAAGTAAAATTAACAAATTAATTAATTTTAAAAAAAGAACAAAATGTTCATCTATATTGATTTTCTATTACTACCTTTAGTGTCTATAGACAGATCTAAGTAAGTTTTATGGGTGATTTCAATAAAAACCCTGAAGGAGTCATTTGAACACAATAGAAAGTGAAAGATAAAGACATGGGAATAAATGCTTGAATTTATATATTAGTATTCTCTGGATGCTGTAGCAGAAGATCACAGACTGAATGACTTACATAATATAAATTTATTTTCTCATATTTCTGAAAGTTCACCATCCAAGATCAAGGTGCAGTAAAAGTTGGTTTCTGGTGATGCCTTTCTCCTAGGCTTGTGGACAACACCTTCTCACTGTGACCTCGTGGCCTTTTCTCTGTCAGGGCAAAGAGAGAACTCTTTCTCTTAAGTTCTATCAAATTAGTCTACTTCCTACAACCTCATTGAACCTTAACTACCTCCATAAAAGCTATACCTCAAATTCCAATCATATTAGGGTTTAGGAAATGGCAACCCACTCCAATATTCTTGCCTGAAAAATCTCATGGATGAAGGAGCCTGGTGGGCTACAGTCCATGGTGTCGCAAAGAGTCGGACAAGACTGAGCGACTTCACTTTCACTTTCAGGGCCTCAACATATGAATTTTGAGGGGACATACTTCAGTCTATAACAACTGGTTTACAGGATGATAAACTTCTTCTTGGGGTGTATGTGTTTTACTATTTCTAAGATCAGCTCTGGTCATGTCAATCCCATGCTCAAAACTTTAAATAAATGATGTTTTTCTGTTAGGTATTTTGGAAAATATTATTATACAGAAAAGGAAACAGACCCAGAAGTTAACCACTATCAACATCTTCATATCAATTTTTGTATTCCATTGTGTCCCACATAAACATATGTGAATATCTTTTAAGAATACCAAGATAACCTAATAGGTGCTGTTAAGCCCAGCCACCTATGTGATGTAAATTATTAGAAAGACTATCTGAATGCTGTTTGAAAATAAACTTAAAGGGTACAGAAACAGGGAGACTGTGAAGCTACTAAACTACTCCAGGTAAATATTTGTGGATATCTTGGATCAGATATGTGATAAGAGATAGTCATATTACCAATATAGATAGATGACAGGTAAATAGATGATAGATGAGATATATTGATAGATAGAAAAGATAACAGTATTTGGTGATAGAATGTGGGTTATGAGAAAATCAGTAAAATCTAGGATAACCTGTAAGACATTTTTGCCTCATAAGTTTACATAGTCACAGGTTCGGGGATTAGTACATGGCTATAACACAAGAAAATAATGAGTATAGATAGTGAAGAAAAATTACATGGATGGTCTGTGTCTGACCCCTGGAATATTCCAGAATTTAGAGATTGAAGAGATGAGAAAGAAACTAGTCAAGGCAGCTAGGGAGCTACCACTGAGTGTGAGAGAAATGATTATGATTGTTGAATGTAAGGTGACGCTGGGCATTCAAGCAAAGACAGCTCCATTGCTGCTGAGATTGAAAGGAGATGAAACAGGTTGTCTATGAGACGTAATGATAGTTTAATGAAGTTTCCTAGTGACTTGAACAAAAGCAGTTCTATTGGTGTGGTGGGAATAAAGCATGACGAGAGGGACTTGGAGAGAAATGAATTAATTCAAATAAGGTATACAAATGGTTAACACACAGGAAATGATGTTCAACCTTGTTATCATTATTGTTGTTGTTGTTCAGTCACGAAGTCATGTCCAATCGTTCGCAACCCCATGGGTTGCAGCACTCCAGGTTTCCCTGTTCATCGCCATCTACCAGACTTTGCTAAAGTTCATGACCATTGAATCAGTGATGCCATTCAACCACATCATCCTCTGTCACCTTCTGCTCCTTCTACCTTCAGTCTTTCTCAGCATCAGAGTCTTTTCCAAAGAGTCAGCTGTTCTCACCAGGTGGCCAAAGTATTGGAGCTTCAGCTACAGCATCAGTCCTTCCAAAGAGTATTCAGTGTTGACTTCCATTAAGATTGACTGGTTTGATCTCCTTGAGACCAAAGGATTCTCAAGAGTCTTATCCAGCACCACAGTTCAAAAGCATCAATTCTTCGGTGCTCAGCCTTCTTAAGTTCAAACTCTCACATATATGACTACTGGAAAAACCATAGCTTTGACTATATGGACCCATGTCACAAAGTGATGTCTCTGCTTTTTAAAACACTGTCTAGGCTTGACATAGCTTTCCTGCAAAGGAGCAATTATCTTCTAATTTCATTAATTATTCAGCGCAGCTCAGTTCAGTCACTCATTCGTGTCCGACTCTTTGCGACCCCATGAATCGCAGCACGCCAGGCCTGCCTGTCTATCACCAGCTCCCGGAGTTTACTCAAACTCAGGTCCATCGAGTCGGTGATGCCATCCAGCCATCTCATCCTCTATCGTCCCCTTCTCCTCCTGCCCCCAATCCCTCCCAGCATCAGGGTCTTTTCCAATGAGTCAACTCTTCACATCAGGTGGCCAAATATTGGAGTTTCAGCTTCAACATCAGTCCTTCCAATGAACACCCAGGATTGATCTCCTTTAGGATAGACTGGTTGGATCTCCTTGAAGTCCAAGGGACTCTCAAGAGTCTTCTCCAACACCATAGTTCAAAAGCATCAATTTTTCGGTGCTCAGCTTTCTTCACAGTCCAACTCTCACATCCATACATGACCACAGGAAAAACCATAGCCTTGACCAAATGGACCTTTGTTAGCAAAATAATGTCTCTACTTTTTAATATGCTATCTAGGTTGGTCATAACTTTCCTTCCAAGGAGTAAGCGTCTTTTAACTTCATGGCTGCAGTCACCATCTGCAGTGATTTTGGAGCCCAAGAAAATAAAGTCTGACATTAATCATTAGGGAAATGCAATTCAAAAGTGACAATGAGCTATTACATCACACACACACACACTAGGAAATCTATAATCAAAAAATGTATAATAGTTATACACAGAAACTCTCCTATAATGTTGGTGGCATTGTGAAAATGCTGAAACTGCAGGTAGAATATAGGAATAAAGGAATGAGAGGCAGATGGATTACAAGAAGCATTTTGAAGAATGACCCAGTGGAAAATAATGAATGGTTGGATGTCCTGAGAAATCTGTATGCAGATCAAGAAGCAACAGTTAGAACTGGACACAGAACAACAGGCTTGTTCCAAATCTGAAAAGGAGTATGCCAAGACTGTATATTGTTACCCTGCTCATTTAACTTATATGCAGAGTACATCATGCAAAATGCCAGGCTGGATGAAGCACAAGCTGGAATCAAGATTGCCGGGAGAAATATCAACAACTTCAAGATATCATTCTAATGTCAGAACGTGAAGAGGAACTAAAGAGTCTCCTAATAAGATTGAAAGACCTGGATTAAAATTCAACATACAAAAACCATGATCATGCAATCCAGTTCCATCACTTCACGGCAAATAGATTGGGAAAAGTGGAACCAGTGACAGATTTTATCTTCTTGGACTCCAAAATCAGTGCAGATGGTGACTGCAGCCATGAAATTAAAAGATGCTTGCTTCTTGGAAGAAAAGCTATGACCAAACTAGACAGCATATTAAAAAGAAGAGACATCACTTTGACAGAAAGAACTGCATAGTCAAGATATGATTTTTCCAGTAGTTATGGATGGATGTGAGAGTTGGACCATAAAGAAGGCTGTGAAGTGAAGTGAAGTGGCTCAGTTGTGTCTGACTCTTTGCGACCCCATGGACTGCAACCTCCCAGGCTCCTCTGTCCATGGGATTTTCCAGGCAAGAGTACTGGAGTGGGTTTGCCATTTCCTAATCTAGGGGATATTCCCAACCCAGGGATTGAACCCAGGTCTCCTGCATTGCAGGCGGATGCTTTACCCTCTGAGCCAAGAGAAGGCTGAGGGAGAACCAAAGAATTAATGCTTTCAAACTGTGGTGCTGGAGAAGACTCTTGAGAGTCCCTTGGACTGAAAGATCAAACCAGTCAATCCTAAAAGAAATCAGTCCTGAGTATTCATTGGAAGGACTGATGCTGAAGTTGAAGCTCCAGTAATATAGCCACCTAATGGAAAAGCTGACTCGTTGGAAAAGTTTCTGATGCTAGGGAAGACTGAGGGCAAGAGGAGAAAGGGACAAAAGAGGGTGAGATGGTTATATGACATCACAACTCAATGGACATGAGTTTGAACAATCTCCATGAGATAGTGAAGGGTAGAGAAGACTGGCATGCTACAGTCCATGGGGTCTCAAAGAGTCAGACACGACTTACTGACAAACAACAAAGGAACCCACTTGGAACCACTACTGCTGACACGCACTGTTTATGGATGCCCCCCAAGTTTCCAGTACTACACAGGCCTCAGATGTATATTTTCCTAGTTAACAGTGTTGATTGTTCAGAAAGAGGCAGCGGGACAGAAGTAGCAGTGATTAGGTTTGATAAGCACAAGTGTAGGTGCAGAGGAAACTGGTAAAGCCCAGGATGATCACAGCTCCCGCCTCTCACCTGGTCCATGCCTTCTTGATACTCCTCTTAACTCTGCTCTGTCCCATTGCCATCATCATGGTTCCTCTGGTCCTCCTGCAATGCTGCTCCTGGGTCACACACATACACAGAGATGAGCTTTAATCTCAGTCTCAAAAACCTGTACCCAGTTCCATGGTTATACCCCAGTGCCATTATCACACCCATCCGCCCTTTTGCAGGGGGAAATCTCTGAGCAGCAAGGTGAAGAAAGAGGGTTTCAATAGAAGAGAGGATTTATCTGAGGAAGAAAAAGAAGTGCAACTTGCCTCTTCCAGTATCCATGTTCCTTTCCCTCTTATATATTTTCCAAACGCACAGTCCAGTTCCCAGGAAGTATAGCACAAGCACAGTGATACATAGGAGGATTCCAAAGGGGCCAGAAATGGTCTGTTCTTGTGAACCTGTTTCCCTCACACAGAGAAAATGGAGAATGGTTAAGGGAAGACAGAATTTTAAATATCCATTGCCATAGGGAGATAGAAAACATATGGAGAAGTCTAAAGTCCTAGTTCAGAAGTTGAAGAGGTAAGAGTGCAGTAGGTTCATTCATAACTGAACTGAGAAAATACCACCTGGTACACATGTCTTCAGGATGCGCTGTCCAGAGGAGGTGATGCATAAACTGAGTCTTGAGGGAGGAGTAGGAGTTTCCCAGATATTCAAGGTGGGCAGAGAATTTCAGAAAGGAGGAGCACCATGTTCAGGGAATCTTACTGTCAGATCATCAGCCCTGAGGGTTGCCACCACCTCATGCTGCAAGCTGGAGAGGGACAGATCAGGAAGGAGCCAGATGAAGAGGAGAAGAGGGAGAAAGAACTGCCTTCCCAAGGGTCTGACTGAATGTTTATTTTATCTGACAGTCCCTGATGAGGCTGAGTGGAGGGTTATAGGGGTTTAAGTGATGCTGACATATCAGATGCCTCCAGCAGGTCAGGTGTCCCTTGTGGAGAATGGGTTAGAAGGGCAAACTGCACATATTCATTCATGATTCAATGAGACAGTGAATGTGAACAAACACTGCCAGAGTCTTTGCTTGGGACATGAATTCAAAGACAACAAGACATGGCCTCTGCCCTCCAGGTATTCTAAGTTACACAGGCGACAAGTCCATAAACAGAATTGTTAACTCAGTGTGGGGTGGCCTTGGACCGCTCCTTTATAAAGATAATGTCTATGCTGGAAGGTCACAGCACCTGCAAGGCCCCGTACCAAATGAGATGGAGGTTCCTTTTCTTCGAACATTATTAAGAACAGAACCATAACCAAGCACAGGACCCTAGGTAACCATATTGATCATCCCCCATGAAGCTGGCCTTAACTGAGAGACATCCCTCAACAGGAAGAAATAAAAAAGTGAAGGGCTCTTGACTTTGGAGGACTGATGGTAGAGGAAACAGCATTTCCAGAGGGTTGGAAGATTGTGATAGCAAGACTCATTCAGGGTCTCTAGTTAAACAATCCAGTGTGAAATATGTGAGGAGAGTGACATGGGCAGAGAAGCATTTGAGCCCTGAATCATACAGGGAGACACTGGAGGTCAAACCCTCAGATGGCACAGCTGACACAATCCAGTTCCCTTTTTCTAAGACTACACTGAACACCCAGTGAATGATGAGTGATGTGGGGAGTTACTGAAAGGCTGCTGTCTGGACCAACAATGGCAAGGGGTGGAGAGGAGAGCATGGATGTGCAAGAAATTTAAAAGCAGAAGCAAATTGGTTGTGCTTCCCAGGCTCAGGTATCAGGTGACCCCAGTGGAAGGTGGTGCTAATAACAGAGAGGGGAGAGAAGCCCAGAGCTCTCACCGAGAGCACGTGAACTCCGGGAGTGCCCCTCCCCTCTGGCAGGTTGCACTCACCATGGGAACAGACTTGTGCAAAGTCTACAGAGGCAGTTTTCTTCTCCACATGGTTGCTGACCACACAGGTGAGGGTGGCACTGGACTGGATCAGGGACAAGTTCACAGTCAGTTCCCAGGTATTGGGGGCTAGTTCTGGTGTCCCACTCCACTCCAGCTCCCTGGGAAGGCCCGTGCTTTCCCAGGTCACACTCAGGTCTTCTCTGTTTCCTGGGACGTCACACTCCAGGGTGATATTGCACCAGCCTGGTGTGATGGATGATGACTTGACCAGGATCTCAGGATGGATCACGGGCTCTGGGGCAGGTGAGAAAGAAGAATGGAGCATCACATGAGTGGACAACTTTACAGTTCACATTTTCTCATCCATTATCTCACTGGACCTCTGGCAACCTCCCTCTCAGGATGCTGAATGCATTTTCCAGAAGAAGCACTATTTTCCCAAAACCCAAATATACAGCAGTGACAATAAGAAAAGAAACAATTGAGGTAAGCCCTATGTGATCTTACTAGATTACCAAGCCTTAAAATTCTTCCATTAAAAAGAAAAACTATATGCTGGACCTCACCTTCCAGGATGCATTGTATATAAGAAATTGGGATGTTTCCTTCTTTCCAGGGGAAGAAGGTGGCGAAGGAAGGACTTGACCTGGTCCAGGACCATTGCCCTGCTTCTCCTGTTCAGATGATGCCTGGGACTACACAGCCCTTATGGAGCATTGACATATGGCCTGTGCTGGGATGCCAAACTAGAGACATTTCTGAGAGATTCAGTGGCAGTGACCAGCAACCACAAACCAAGTGTGGTTAGAACATGCCACTAAACTTGAGGTCCGCACAGGCAGAGAAGTCACTGACAAGTTTGTCATAGATATCACGTGGGAAACTAAAGTTGTCAAAGTCACTCTCATAGCAGATATTTCCCTATGCAGCAGAAACTCTAGGGGAAAAAAGAGTTGACTGAATGAGGCTCTTAAGATGTATCGCTGTGTAAATTTTCTCCTGTTTCTATTGAGGATTTGAGAGCTAGATTGAAGGGGTCTTTGTGAGCAGTTATATCTCTGGCCTTTTCATACCAGAGTTTGAGCAAGCTCCGGGAGTTGGTGATGGACAGGGAAGCCTGGCATGCTGCAGTCCAGAGAGTGGTAGAGTCAGACATGACTGAGTGACGGAACTGAATTGATACCTCTAGCTGGTGAGAAGAGAGAGGATAGGGAGGACTAGTTACATATGGAATTCCAAATTGTGGTAGATGAATAGTGCCCCAACCTCCGGAACCTCTGAATGTGTTAGGTTATTTGGCAAAGGGAAATGAAAGTAACAGATGAATTAAGGATATTTATTAACTGACTTTCAAATAGGGAGATTATTCCAGAATAACTGGTTGGAACCAAGGTAATTACAAGTGTCTTACAAGAAGAAGGAGGAAAAAGAAGAGGGGGTCAGAGAGATCAATGTGAGAAGGAATTGTCCCTCCATTGCTGGCTCTGAAGACGGACAAGTGTGGCCATGAACCCAAGAATGCAGGTAGACACTAAAAGGCACAAGGTGAAAGAAAATGTTTGTTCCTCTGGAACCTCCAGGAAGGCACACAGCCCTGACAGCACTGAGAAATGGAGCATTTCCTGCCATATCAATAAAGAACGATGTCACAGCCATCAGTGATTCAAGCCCCCAAATATGAACTTCTGAGCTCAGAAGGGGCCCAGGAAGAACAGTGCCTGTTATCCTGCAGCCATTAGTCACTCCCCATGGTGATTACTGAGGAGATGGAGTAGGTGGGCAACAGGGGTGTGAAAAAGCCCCAGAGAGCTGAGATGAATATGAAAGGAGTGATTTCAGTAAGCCCAGACTTTTGCGCCGTCCCACACATAGAAAAGCACTAAATTCCTTGAGATATCTGCTTTTCCTTAATTAACAATTATCTTTTGATGTTCAGATTACCTGCCCCTTGTTGCAAACTTTTATATGACCTGACTCCACCCCCTGCCTCCTCAGAGCAGTTCTCTCAGGTTTACTTGAGATGCTGTCTCTCAGGCTTGAAGTCCTAAAAATGTACACTGAATAAAACATAATTCTCAATTTCTAGCTTATGACTATTTTTTTTTTAAATCAACTTGATTTAGCCCAGTGAGACCCCTATTTGACTTCTGATCTCCAAAAAGATAAAATAATACTTTGGTGTTTTAAGCCACTAACTTTATACTAATTTGTGGTAGAAGCAATAGAAAATTAATACACAAATCAAATAAACTGAGTCCTATAAAGAATAATAATTATTATGGCAAATACTAATGAAGAACTATGGATGGAGGTTCATAACATTGTACAGGAGATGGTGCTCATAATCATCCCCAAGAAGAAGACATGCAAAAAGGCAGTGGTTATCTGAGGAGGCCTTACAAATAGCTGAGAAAAGAAAAGAAGTGAAAGGCAAAGGAGGAAAAGCAAGATATATCCATCTGACTGAAGAGTTCCAAAGAATAGCAAGGAGAGAAAAAATAGCTTTCCTCAGTGATCAATGCAAAGAAACAGAGGAGAACAATAAAATGGGGGAGACTAGAGATCTCTTCAAGAAAATTAGAGATACCAAGGGAACTTATCATGTAAAGATGGGCACAATAAAGGACAGAAACTGTATGGACCTAGCAGGAGAAGATATTAAGTGCAGTGGCAAGAATACACAGAAGAATTATACAAAAAAGATCTTAATGATCCAGATAACCATGATGGTGTGATCACTCACCTAGAGCCAGACATCCTGGAGTATGAATTCAAGTGGGACTTAGGAAGTATCACTACAAATAAAGCTAGTGGAGGTGATGGAATTCCAGCTGAGCTGTTTCAAATCCTAAAAGATGATACTGTTAAAGTGCTGCACTCAATATGCCAGCAAATTTGGAAAACTCAGCAGTGGACATGTTGCAAGAATCCGACTGTTGAAACCAAGCACCAGACGTGGAGGGTTGGAGAACTCAGGTTTATTAAGCCTGCAGTCCCAGATGAGCTAACGCTCTAGGGTTCTGGGAGCCCGAACTCAGGATGAGCTTTACTTTTATAGGTTCAGTACACACAATTACACTGGCACTGGATGATTGGTTACCTGGGTGCTATGGGAAATGGGCAGTTACAGAGCACAGGAGTTGCTATGGGTTATGTGCAGGGAATTGACAAACAGAAATTCACAGAAGCAGGAATAGAACATTCCATACTTATCAGAATATCTTATGGTAATAGGCGATTGCTAGGTCATCTTGTTCCTATCTTGGAGCTGCTAGAATATTTTTACAGAAGCAGAACTAGCATGAAATTATTTCTGAGTGTAAGTTTTAAATTTTCCTCTTCAGTCTCCCCCCTTGAAGCCCCTTAAATCTTATAAGGCACCAACTTCTTGATCTTCTTGGCCCGGGGGCTGATAACCTCTCAGGGCTAGGAGGTGTGTGGTGCCCTCCATCTGCTGCAGCTTCTACTAGGCCAGAAACTGTCCTCATGATTAATGACAAAAGGCTCGATAAGAGGAGGCAGATCCAAAAGAAGAGTAGGACTATTCATGCTAGTGTTTTGAATCCTCCGTGATAAGAAAACCATCCCTCAAGTAGCTCTCCAGGATTCCATCCCTTCCAAGTCTGGACTGGGACATGAGCTATTTTAGTCATTTTCCTGGTTATTTCTTCTAAGACCTTGTCTTTATCATCTATCTGTAGACAACAGTTGCTAAGATTGAGCTTCCCACAGATGCCCCCCGCCACCCCTTGTAGCCAGTAAGTAATCTAGAGCTAGGTGATTCTGATAAATAACATTATGCATCTTGGTTTGTTGTTCTGCCCATAAGTTACGAAACTTGATCATTTCATTAGTAAAGATCTCAACCACTGCCTGGAGCCAGATAATTCTGTTATGCATGTAAATTGGGGCTTGGTAGCCTCAGGACCCATCTTCTGCTCAATTGGCTGGCCCATAGTGTAGGATTATACATTCAGGAGGACATTTGTCATCTTTCCAATTTCCAATCTGTAGATATCTGCACTTTTTGATGAGTCCTCTGTCTTTATAAACTGGGACTCCCCGTGATTAACCTTGGGCTAGGGGAAGTAGGAAAAGGAGAGATGGATAGTCCCCAATAAGCATGCCCCCCTGACCAGTTGGCTGGCAAAATTGAATATGCATTAGCCCCACAAATCCAACATAATAATCCTTCTGGAGCAGGTCAATGACCTTCAGTGGACAAGTCATCCCGTCTGGTCTTTAAATTGGGGAAGCTTGCTAGAGGGTGAGGATTAGGCTCTGTATAGTTTGTGTTTCCCCACCAATCAGAGGTGTGAGTGTTTGCATTATAATATCTTTAGCGAAGACAAGTGACTCTTCCTACCGGAATGTTGAATATTGGGCCCCACAGCTCCAGACAATTCTTGCCAGTTATGGAAGTCTTTAAATGCCAAATTCTGACCCTGGTTTTCGTGAATTCACCTGAGCTGTTGAAGGGTCTCTGGTTTGTTCTCCCATCTTAGTTACCCCACACACACAGCAAGAAATAATCATTAATGTCTGGGCTATGTTCTCAGCTAGAGCTAAGAACAGGTTTTTAGTTTTGACTGAAGAAGGAGGGGGACCACTTTCTATCTCTTTATAAAAAGAATGGAAGAGCTTTTGTGTAGATGCCAGGAATGGAACAGAAACACTCTGGAAATCCAACACAGTTCCTGGGTCAGCACCTCTCCCATTGATATAAATACTGATTTTGAAACCATTTTTATTCATTTTGAGTCCCTGGGGTTGAAGATAGTGAAACTGACAGGATTATACATCCCTAGTTCACAATTGGGGCCAACAGGTCCCTTTTGAAGGAGAGTTATCTTCTTTTATCTTTTCACATTGTCCATGTGACACAGCTCCAGTGAGGGCAGTGAGCCCAACAATAACCATAGCAAGAGTAGTGGGTGGGTGCTAATTCACACATATATTTGTCATTGAACGAGTACTGTTGTTCCCATGATAAGCCCCATATTTTATAGTATTCCAGGGGTTTCTGTTAATAGCAGCACACACTTCAAAATGTACCACCACCAGAAGTTCTAAATTTGTAATTTGTGTCTGGTTAATCAGAAGCCCTCCTTCTTGGTGCCGAACCTCTAACCAATCTTCATTAGGGGGCAATCTGGTGGTCAAACCAAATATATTGGCCTTCTTGTTGACAAATAGAATAGGTTGCCTTGTTATGAACACAGGTTTCTTGGGCCTCTCCTTGGCAGGGGAAGTGAGTATGGCGAAGCAAGGTCCAAGTGACCCCCTGACCTGATCTAGTCATGTGAATGCATGGAGTACATGTGGGGCTGCTTTACTTTCTAATGCACTATATCTCAGCAGGATATAAGCTGCTATTATACAAAACATTTGATTCCATTTAATAATCCCATTACTTTGGGGGTAGATTTTAACCAAAGAAATCCCTCATATTTGACCCACAGAAAGCATCAAGGTCAGTGGTGCAACCAGTCCCTACTTGGCAGGGTGTCATCATAACCCTGACTCTCAGATGTCCCTCGTCAAATTCCTCAAGTTTCCACCATGTGTGAACCAGCCAGCCCTGAAGTGACTTGAGCAGGGTTGAAGATCTTGGGCAGGATTTGGGTGTCTAGGAAGAAAGACCCAAAGTGGCTTGTTGAGATGAGCCTCAGCAGTCCAGTTCTCTCACCCTTCTAGAGGTGCTGTTATCTTCACCCAGGGATGGTGACTCCACGGAGTGACACCTATAACTTAACAGCAGCAGGGGTCACCAGGACGACTGTTTGAGGGCCTGTCCAGACTGGCTGAAGTGTTTCCTCTTTCCAGTCTTTAACCCATACCTCATCTCCTGGCTTATAGGAATGAACCCAATTGCCCACAGGAACGGGAGTCCTTCCTAAGGTTTCTTGAGCAACATGGCGGAAGACTCTTCCCAGGGCCTGGAGGTGTCAGGACATCTTCAGGTCAGCTAGTCGTTGGGAGTCTCCCTTGAGCTTCCCTATCACTGGGGGTGGTCTCCCATATAAGATCTCAAAGAAGAATAGCCTGAGGATCTCAGGGTGCACTGGGCTCAGAGCAAGGCTGGGGTAGAATGACGACCCAAGGTAACTGGGTCTCCTGACAGAGCTTAACTAACGTGCTCTTGAGGGTCTGATTCATGTGCTCAACTTTCCCTGAGCTTTGTGGCCTGTTAGCGGTTGGGAGCTTCCATTTAACCATCAGTGCCTTGGATAAAGTCTGGATTATCTCAGACACAGAGGCTGGCCTTTTGTCATACCCTATGGAGGCAGGTAGCCCGTACTTCAGGATTATCTCTCTTAGTAGGGCCTTGGCCACCTCACGTGCCATTTAGCGTGCCTGGGATAGGCCTCAGCACATCCCAAGTAGGTGCAGACTACCACAAATAAATATTTAGAACACTTGCAGGGCTTGACTTCAGTGAAGTCAAAGGGCAGTGTCCCAAGTGTCTGAACCCCTGGGCTGGGTCTTGGTCATTGGCTGACATTGTCTCACCCACAAGTCACAGCTAGCACTGATCTGAGGACACAGGGTTGGGAGCTTAGGAACAGAATAGTAGCAGCTCAGTAAACTTTCCAGTGCACTTTTCTTTAAGTGAGTTGTCTCATGGTGCTGTTTCACCAGCTGGACTGCTATATTGCTGGGGACAAAGAGCCTTTGCTCTGGCAGACTCCACCAACCCTCTTTTTCTTTTGTTCCTCCCTCATCTAAAGCCCATTGATCTTCTTCCTCAGTATATCTCAGGGATGGAGGCAACTTTGGTTCCAAGAGTACCTTAGAAATTGGCTCAGGGCCTACCGTGGGACTTGGTTGGGTTGCTGCCTTCTTGACTGTCTGGTCGGCCAACTGATTCCCTTTGCTACCTGGATCAGTTCCCCTTTGATGGCCTTTGCAACGGATGACTGCCACTTGGGAAGGGTTTCAAACTGCCTCTAACAGCTGAAGGACTTCTTCTTTGTTTGTGATCTCCTTTCCCCTGTTATCAGTAGTCTCCTTTCTTTAAAAAGGACTCCATGAACATGTAAAGCAGCAAAGGTGTACCTTGAGTCAGTGTAGATATTGACTCACTTTCCTTCAGTGTGCCTTAGTGCCTGGATAAGTCCCCACAGCTCAGCCCGTTGGGCTGCCCACCCACGCGGGAAGCCTTTACTACACTGTCTACTGTTGTTATTGCATAGCCTGTCTGGTGGTATCTGCCCTGACAAAACTGCTTCCATCAATGAACACTTCCAGTTCTGGGTTTTGGAGGGGAACATCCATCAGGTTTGGCCTGCTCAAGTAAATTTCATCTATGACCTATTCGCAGTTATGATCACGGGTTACTGTCTCCTTAGGTAAGAAGATAGTGGGATCCAGCATCTGCACAGTTTCAAGGTGGACCCATGAGTTTTCACAGAGTAGTCCCTGATAGTAGTCATCCTGGTGTTGGTGAGCCGCCTGTACCCTTGGCTGTTCATCAGCGCAGTAACAGCATGGGGAAACTTTTTATATTTTGTACTAGTGTAAGCTAATCTGCTTCTCTGACCAGGACCACAGTGGCAGCTGAAGCCTGGAGACATGAAGGCTATCCCGTGGTCACAAGATCCAGTCGTTTGGACAGGTATGCGACCAGGCACTGCCATGGCCCCACTGTGTGAGGACCCCCAGTGCAGTGTGATTTTTCTATGCATGAAGAGGTTAAAGTCCCACAAAACATCTAGCAGCTCTAATGCTGGAGCGCTGGTCAAAAGTCTTTTTATCTCCCTGAAGGCTGTTTCTTGTTTAGGCCCCCACTCTAGGGGGTCCTTACCAGACCTTGCTGTGGTTTCATACAATGGTTTGGCAATTTCAGAAAAACTCAGTATCCAGATCCGTTAAAATCAGCAACCCCAAGGAACTCACAAATATTTCTTGGTGCTTTGCTGAGGTATTGAGCAGATAGTTTGTTTCCTCTCATGCCCAAGTGCCCAGTGGCCTCTAGAGATGACAAACCCAAGGTACTGACCTCCTATCTGCAGATAAGAGCCTTTTTCCATGACATCCTGTACCCCGTAGTGGATAGTAGAGCCAGCAGGGCTTTGGTGACTTTCCAGCAGTCCCTTTTGGTTTGACTGGCTAGCAACAGGTCATCCATGTACTGGAGTAGGGTGCGGTTCAAAGTTTCTCTGGGGAAGGCAGCAAGATCCACAGCCAGGACTTCACCAAACCAGGTAGGTGAGTTCTTGAAGCCTTGCAGCAGTCGGGTCCAAGTTAGTTCTGTCTGTCTCCTGGTGTGTGGGTCTTCCCACTCAAGGGTAAAGAAGGGCTGGCTGGCCCGTGACAGCAGAAACAGAAGGCATCCTTGAGATCGAGACAGTTGACCCAGCTTGTATAGATGGGTAAGAGGCTCAGGAGCTTGTAAGGGTTTGGGACCACTGGATGGATAGTCATCATTGTGTTGCTGATGGTGCGGAGATCCTGGTTATGGATACAGTCGTTCCCTCCAGGTTTCTTAACTGGTAGGAGTGGAGTGTTGAAGGGAGGTTGACAATCAAAATTTGGGTGTCACGCAGGCATTGGATGTGGTTTCAAATTCCCAGGCATGCCTCCTGTGGTACTGGATATTGCCTCTGTCCGACAGCAGTGGCCCTTGGCTTCATGTCCACCATGAAGAGTGTGTGGTTTTTGGCCAAACCTAGGGGCCCCTTTTCTACCCAGACAGCAGAGAACTCTTTTAGCAGGCTGGTTGGATTTGTCTGTTCTCTCTCTGAAGAATAGAGGCACACTTCTTCTTCCCTGGGCACAGTCATAGCTGTCATCAGAGCTGATTGCCTCCACAGGATGAGACTCACATGCCTCCTGGGGGCAAAGGTAATCTGCATGCCAAGCTTTGTCAGTAAGTCTCTGCCCAGTAGGGGAATGGGGTACTCCAGTAAGTATAGGAATTCTTGAGTCACTAGGGGGGCTTTCTGGCATGAGTGGGACTTGCAGAATGAATGGGCAGTCCTGTCTCCTGTGGCCGTGATGATAGTTGCTCTTTGACCTGTGAGGGGAATCACAGGTGTGATTATCACAGAGCCTTCAGCTCTGGTGTTCACCATAAACGTCATTGATTGCCCCCCTAATTTCATTGCCACCGTAGGCTGCCAGGAGGCCAGGGTCAGGGAGCCTGGTCCTTCCTAGTCTGATTCTGCTCCTGCCAGGCCGATAAGGTTTTGGACAATTGGCTCAGGCTGGTGCTTTCCTTTGTTGAGTTGACTGAACTTCTTTGACCTTTCACACATCCTTCTGTGATGGGAGCATTCATTCTTCCAGTGTCTGGTCTCTTCGCAATAGGTGCTCTGGTTGAGATACAATAGTGGCCCCTTCTTGACTTCCCCTTTACATGGAGGAACGGTCTGTTACACTGGATCTGGGTCCCCCAGTGCAGCAGCCAGCAGCAACACCTACTTCATTCTCTTGTCAGCCATCCGTTGGGCTTCTTGGTAGTGGTTCACAAACACCTTGTTTGCAACCTCCAGCACCTGAGTGGCATTCATTCCAGTGAACCCCTCGGGTTTCCGGAGCTTAAGTCAGATGTCAGCATAAGACTGAGCCACAAATGCTGTGTTGACCATGTATTGGTTTTCTCGTCCTTCGGGGTCAAAAGTGGTGTACACCCAGAATGCTGCACACAGTCTCTCATTGAACTCCAGGGGTGATTCACCTCTGGTGATTCACCAGGTGCTTCTGGTGCCCCTCCGTTGTCTTAGACATATTGGTTGGTTTCTGGCTCCTGCCCTCAGTCCCTGTAGCAGGGCTTGCCAGTACTTATTGAGGAAGTCCTTCCCATCCAGGGCATTGAAGTCTCAGTTGGGCCAAACGTCCATTGTAGTCCCCAGGGCCCAGGCTGCAGGATCTACTGTACCAGATGGTGCCTGCCCTTGGATCCATCCTGGAGCTTCTGAAGGATTCAGCAGCATTTCTCAGTGTCAAAGAGAGTCAGAAGAAGATGGCGACAGTTGTCCCAGGTAGGCCGGTGGCTGTGAGAAATAGACTGAAAAAGACCAATCATTGCCTGTGATATCTCTGAGTAAGATGGAGTGTGGTGTTTCCAGTTGAGGAGGTCGGTAGTGGTAAAGGGTTGGTAATAAAGGACTGAGCATCCTAGCTGGACAGAGTCATCCTCATTAATCTGGGAAGGGCCTCAGGTCTCTCATAAAGGCATCAGCAGGGCTGTGGGCTGATGAGCTGGCTGGTTGTCTGAGCAAAGTCGCTGTGGGCTCGGAGGGTGCTCTGGATTTGGAGGTGAAGGAGACACAGATGGTGGAGGGCTGTCTGGTAAAGGGTGAGGAGGCTGAATGAGAACTGGAGGAGCAGTTGGAATGTAGGGCAGAGGCACAGGGACTCTTCTTCAGGGTTCCCTTGGTGGATAACTCTTTTTGGCCCTTCTTTGCCTTTTCTTGGAGCCAGCCAGGCCACTGGCTCAAATATCCTACACTGTTACTGCTGGTTTGCACAGAACTGAACCCAAGGAGTTAGCTGATTGGTGATTTGCAACCAGGACTCTACGTTTGGTAACTGGTCTGGGTGCCTGGGGGTCTCTATCACCACTCAGTATACAGCTCTAACAGTAGGAAGATCTAGAGTACCCTCTGCAGGCCAAGCCACCCCAAAAGTCGGCCATTCTGACTCACACAGGGTGCAGAGCTTTTCTGAGGTCATCTTAACCCCATAGTCTCCAGAGAAAATTTTCTTGAAGTTTTTATCATACAATTTAAAACAGTTGGCTTAGAGTAGCCTCCCCCATATTGACAAATGTAATCTGCCTCTCTGACCAGGAAAGAGGGGGTGCACACGGGAAGGGCCTTGTAGCTCAGGTAGCACTGACATCACCACTCCTGGAAAGCCCAGTATTCCCACACAGCACAATTGCGGGTCTCCTTAAAGATGGCCCTGATCGCTAAATACCTCAGGGAGACAAGACTGAAAGGAGGAAATCCCTTCTAATGGGATTCATGAAGGAATAATATCAGGTGGGACTCCGGAGGGCATCTGGGGTGATTGACCCTCTCAAAGGCACTGAGCAAGTGGAGAGAGCAGTATGCATACTCCTTGCCTAGGTAAAGGGCCCAAAACACTTGGGGAATTGAGGAATTATACGGAAAAGGTGAAAGAGGAAGGCAGCCTCCTAATGAGAATCCAAAAGTAGGCAGGAGCACGTCAGAGTGTGCCTCTTCACATGGGCTGGCCCAAGGGACCAAGAGAAAGTGAGGTACAGAATTGCCTGGCAAAAGAGGTAAGTTTTCTTGAGGAAAACTCAATTTATCAATAAGTTGGCTCAAAGAGTCAGCTGATGGAAGGGGAAAATGAGCATTCAAAATTTTAAGAAAATAATTTTGGCAGAGGGTCCTAGGGCAAAAGAGCCATTTGGACATACACAACTTCTAAATCAAATCAGTAACCAGTTGTCCCCCTCCCTCTGTATCCTGCCCTGTGTTGGTGGCATGAAGAGAAACAAGTGTGGGTACCCCCTCCAAGAAGAGACCATTCAGGTGCCCACCTGGCCATGTCGTCATGGGGAACTTAGGTACCACTTAGCTTTGGCAGGTAGTGTAAGCCTCTGACCAGGATCTGACTCAGAGGGAGGGACTGGGTCCCCCAGAGACAGACACTGCCCTGTGCAATATGAGGTCACCCCAGAACCACAGGCTAGGGCCCACTCAGAACCCAAAGCCATGAGGGCCGAAGAGCCACACAATCACCCTGGAACAAGGACAAACTTGGGAGTTCACTCATATACACATTCAGAACAGAAGTCATCAAAACACCTGCCTTCTGCATAGTTCCCAGATTTCCCTAACTGTTGCTCAAGGAGATGATCAATCTCCTCTTCTACCCATTGAGTTAGGACATGACTGGGGGCTGGCCCTGGGGCCTTACCTTGTTGAGAAATCTTGCCTGGTGAGTTGGTCCATCCCTCCAATGAGTCCGGCCAGGGCTCAGCCACATAGAGATTCAGAATTCCAGTCCAAAAAAGAATACAGAAAACCACCAAGTGGCAGCCCTCCTCATTTGGCTCTGAGTTCCTCCACTCTGAACCGGCCAAGACACTGGTGCGGTGTCTCAAGGGGTCAGTGTGGTTGGAATCTCCCTGGGGCTTCCAGAAATGTTGCAGAAGTCAGACCATCAAGAAACCAAGCACCACACTTGGAGGGTGGGAGAACTCAGGTTTATTAAGCCAGTGGTCCCGGACAAGCTAAACCTCTGAGGTCTGGGGGCCCGAGCTTAGGGTGAGTTTTACTCTTATAGGGTCAGTACACATAATTACAGTTGGCACCAGTTGATTGGTTACCTGGTTGCTATGGGTTTTGGGCAATTACAGAGCACGGGAGTTGCTATGGGTTACATGCAGGAAATTTCCAAACAGAAACTCACAGAAGCAGGAACAGAATATTCCATACTTGTCAGAATATCTCATGGTAATAGTTGATTCCTAGGTCACCGTGTACCATCTTCACTCAGCAAGAATATCTAACAGAAGCAGAATGAGCATGAAGTTATTTCTAACTGAGTGTTAAGTTTTAAATTTTCCTCTTCAGCCACAGGATTGGAAAAGATCAGTTTGCATTCCAATCCCAAAGAAAGGCAATGCAAAAACACTCAAACTACTGCACAATTGCACTCATCTCACATGCTGGCAAACCAATACTCAAAATTCTCCAAAATAGGCTTCAACAGTACCTGAACTGAGAAATTCCAGGTATTCAAGCTGGATTTAGAAAAGGAAAAGGGAACAGAGATCAAATCACCAACACCTGTTGATTATAGAAAAAGCAAGAGAGGTCCAGAAAAACAATTACATCTGCTTCACTGACTATGCTAAAGCCTTTGACTGTGTGGATCACAACAAACTGGTAAATTCTTAAAGAGATGGGAATATCAGACCACCTTACCTGCCTCCTGAGAAATCTGTATGCAGGTCAGGAAGCAAAGTAAGTAGTAGACATGGAACAACAGACTGGTTCCAAATAGGGAAAGGAGAACATCAAGGCTATATGTTGTCACCCTGCTTATTTAACTTCTACACAGAGTACATACTGTGAAATGCCATGCTGGATGAAGCACAAGCTGAAAACAAGATTGCCAGGAGAAATATCAATAACCTCAGATATGCAGATGACACCACACTGATGGGAGAAAGAAAAGAGGAATTAAAGAGTCTCTTGATGAAAATGAAAGAGAGTGAAAAAGCTGGCTTAAAACTTGACAACAAAAAACTAAGATCATGGCATCCAGTACCATCACTTCATGGCAAATAAATGGGGAAACAATGGAAACAGTAACAGACTTAATTTTCTAGGGCTCCAAAATCACTGCAGATGGTGATCACAGCCAAGAAATTAAAAGACACTTGCTCCTTGGAAGAAAAGCTATGACAACGTAGACAGCCTATTAAAAACCAGAGACATTACATTGCCGACAAAGTTTATTCTAGTCAAAGCTATGGTTTTACAAGTAGTCATGTATGGATGTGAGAGCTGGACCATAAAGAAAGCTGAGAACCAAAGAATTGATGTTTTTGAACTGTGGTGTTGGAGAAAACTCTTGAGAGTCCATTGCACTGCAAGGAGATCAAACCAGTCAATAGTAAAGGAAATCAGTCCTGAATATTCCTTGCAAGGACTGATGCTGAAGCTGAAGCTCCAATACTTTGACCTCCTGATGTGAAATACTGACTCTTCACAGCATCAGAAAAGTCTCTGGTGCTGGGAAAGACTGAAAGCAGGAGGAGACGGAGAAGACAGAGGATGAGATGGCTGGATGGCATCATCCACTCATTGGACATGAGTCTGAGCAAGCTCTGGGAGTTGGTGATGGACAATGAAGCCTGGCATGCTGAAGTCCATAGGGTCACAAAGAGTCAGACATGACTGAGTGATTGAACTGAACTGATGATAAATACACTTACCCCAAATTTTCTTTCTCCTTTTCCAAAACACTGAAATGATTTTATCCCTGGTTTGAATCTCAGCTCTGTTCATTTGTGGTAAACCTACTTATCCTAGCTCTGAATGAGAAAATGGGATATGAAGTCTGGTGTCTTGAAGGGATCCTGAAAAATGGGGCCTGTGTGAAACTCCTACCACAAAAGCAGGAGGGCAGCCTTAGTGTGGGGTGAGGAGGTCTCACTTACCATCAACAGTGAGGTGGAAAACCTCGGTACGTTCTATTCCTCCAGTGAAGCTGGCTCGAGCCCGGTACTGCCCACTGTCCTCGGAGGTCAGGCTCTCAATCTTCAGAGACCTCACGCTGGGTACATGGACCCTCTGCTGGTACTTGTCCTGAAGGCTGACCCAGGTTGGGGTTTCTGCCCCACGGCGGACTCGCAGCAGGACTCTGTAGTTTGACTCAGGACCAAAGCCCCATGAGACCTCCTCTGGGTCAGCTTCTTGCTCCTTGATCACATGAAACAACACAGAACCTCCTCGTATCCCATACATGGGAACAAATCCAGAATCCTGAGCTTCAGAATCACGTGGTCCAGAATTCTGGGCCACTGTGCTGCAGATGCCTAGGACATTGGAGATAGAAAATGTGAGTAGTTTCTCAGTTAAGAAGAAAAGAGAAAGCAACAGAACTTATCTTTTTCATGAAATCCATCCAATATACTCTCCTGATTCTTGGAATGCAAGTACAGTGAATTTGAAGTAATTCTGGAATCTAATCCTGGTTCTGGTGGTGCCTAAGCTTGAACAAGTTACTTAAACTTGCTAACCCAGATTTTCCTTGCTTGGCTGATAATGATGTGTGTGAATTATGTGAGATCATGGTCTGAATCACATTTTCAGGTATATATAACTGTGAATTTGCAGAAGTAGCTCCCAAAGTGTCTCTCAAAGACTCCCCTTCCTCCTGTTCACACCCTTTTGACACCTCTTCCCCTGGAATACGGGCTGCGCCTGGTGATTTCTTTCCAAGGAATAGAATACAGACACAGATGGATGTTATTCCATGATACTGGGTTACACAAGACTGTGACGTCCCTCTTCCTTACACACACACTCTCTTTCTCTCCTTCACTCTCTTTCTCACTCTGAGGAATACACCTGCCATGTCGTCAGCTGCCCTAAGGAGGGCCCCACATGGTAAGGAGCTGAGGGAGCCTCTGGCCAACAGCCAGGGAGGAACTGAGGCCCTCAACCCAACAGGCACAGAAACTGCCTCCCATCAACAATCCCAAGTGAGCTTAGAAACAGATCCTTCTGAGATGACCCCAGGGTGGATGCAGCCCCAGCCAAGACTTTGATGTTAGTTGGGGACACCTTGAGCCAGAGAGGACTCAGCTGATATACACCTAAGCCCTGACCCACGGAAACTGTGAAACCATATTGGGTGGTGATTGAGGCACTACGTTTTGGGGTGACAGGTTATACAGCAATAGACACCTAATACAAATATGAAGGCTGCTCTCCTTCCTGTTCTTTATAGGCAGCATTGTAGTCAGGACAGATAAACAGAGCTGTGTAAAAAACAGTTATAATACCTCAGGGTCTTAGAACAAGGGGTGTTTATATCACACACCCAGGTCCCAAAAGACAGTGAGAGAGAAGTCCTATCACACATGGAGGAGGCGCCACCTCCTTGTAGCTGCACCCAAGGAGCTCACAGCATCCTCACAGGCTCCCAGTCCCACAGCAGGGAGGGGAGACAGGAGAATCACCCAAGGGTTTCCCTGCTTCTGTCCAGAAATAGTGTGATTTCTGTTTTTGCTTTTTTGCCAGCACTGGTCACAAGGCCCTGGCTAACTGCCATGGCCTAGAATATGAGAGGGAGCAAGTGAGCATTTAGTGAACTCTGCCGTCCCTGCCACCAAGTCGGCACTTCCCAACAAGACCCTGAGAAATCGCAGTGGGCCTTCCTCAGATAATTTTATGCAGAGTTGTGACCACTTGGCACATTCCTCTCAGGGCCAATTGCTCCAGAGTTTATCTTGCCCCTTGAGGCTTAAGGTCCAGGGACCTGATATCCTCTGTCCTTTAAGGGACCAGGGTAGGACAGTACAAGACCAGGAAAGTGCCACAGAATAACTTTATCCTCAAAGAAAAATAATCTCCTTCTTCCAACAGGTCAAGATTTGCCTGGGTGGGTCTCTGACCGCCGGGGACACAGTCTTCTCACCAAATCAGTACATTCTCATCTCAAACCTGCCTCCCTCCTGCTGTCCTAACACCCACTCCTGGTCTCACTGGAAGCAGAGAAGAGCTTATGCCAGCATTCATATGCACAAGTGTTTCCGATATTTTTGTATTCATTTAGTCATCAACTCATTTAATAAGGCATCGCCTGAGGATCAGGCCTTCACCACAGTCCTTTCATCTTCTTTTACAGAACTCACAGACCCTCTTACAGACCCTTACACTGAGCTTAATGACCTTTTAGTCCCAAGTCAAAAGGCTTCACAACATATATCATTAGGGAAAGTGGTCCACAAGAGTAAAAGGTATTCACTCATCCATAAATTGTGTCCCGCTCCTCAGAGTTCCTCTTTTGTCCCTTCTTTCCACACCTCACTCCTCTATGAGACCCCAGTGCAAGACTAGGTCTGGTGCAAAGGAGTGCTGCCCTGTAGAGCAGCAGTCGCCAAACTATTGACGCGAGGGACTGGTGTTGTGGGAGACCATTTTTCCACAGATGGGGGATGGTTTCAGGATGATTCAATTACATTACACTTATTGTGCACTTTATTATTATAATAATACATTGTGACCTGTAATGAGATAATTATACAGCTCACCATAATACAGAATCAGCAGAAGCCCTGAGCTTGTTTTCCTGAGCTTTGGCAGTGAGGGGGAGTGGCTGTAAATACAGATGAAGCTTCACTCACTCACCTGTCACTTAGCTCCTGCTTTGTGGCCAGGTTTCTAACAGGCCAGTGACCAGTGCTTGTCCATGGCCATGGATTTGGGGGCCCCACTGTAAAGCACACACCCTGGTGTGAGAATGGACCCCCACACAGTTCACAGAAGGTCAATTGAGAAGTGCTGGGAAAAACTTTGATACCAATCCCTCTAAACAAATCAGGACACAAACGCCATGGCCAGAAGGCCCCCATGACACAGTGCCCTATCCCTCTCTCACCAGAAACAGAGCTGGCACGAAACTTGATCTTAGAATACAGCCTCCAGAACTAAGGGAAAACAAATTTCTGTCGTTAATTCACCCAGTCTGTAGCCTCTTGTTTGGCATTCCAAACAGTGTAACACACCCTACAGGTTTTAGAGAGAATATATTCCTGCTGACACCTTGATTTTGGACTTGTGAGCACCAGAACTGAAACCATACATTTTTGCGTTTTTATGTCATGCAGATTTGTGGTTCTCATTAAGAGATTAGTGTCTATATAGGAAGAAGAAGAAGAAAGAGAGAAGTGTCTCTCTCTCTCCTCCCCCCCCTTCCTCTCTCCCTTTTTCCCTCTGCTCTCTCTGCATGTCTGTCTATCTTTCTTATGTAATCTTTGAGCCCCAGGAACTATAGGAAAAACAAAACAACTCTACCATATCTCTTTAGTGAAATAAAATTGACAGAAGAGAAAGCTTACAATTTACTGCTGACACAGAGGTACCTAGTTAAATGGGATGTAATGTCATGCAAAGTTCATTGTTATTTCAAGACATCTATTTACAAATGCTTTCCAGGTGGCACTGATGGTAAAGAACTGGCCTGCCAATGCAGGAGACTTAAGAGACATGAGTTCGATCCATTGGTTGGGAAGATCCCCTGTAGTCCACTCCAGTATTCTTGCCTCGAGAATCTCATGGACAGAGAAGCCTGGAGGGATACAGTCTGTAGGGTCAAAAAGACTCAGATACAACTGAAGCAACTTAGAACGAATGTTTTCAAATACTCTCTAATTCACTGAATTTTATATAACTCTGACAAGTTCATATAATGACTGGGATACTAAACCCAAAAATTAAAACAATAAAAGCTTTCCAAACATTCTTCAGAATTGCTACTTCACTGGGTCTTATTATTTCTCATCAGTTTTTATTTAATTTCATTATAGACACATAATCTGTGACGAAGTCCTAAATGAGATATACAGAGAACAAGATGATTGAGGAGTAGGCGGATGCAGAGTACATCTCCCTCCACAAATACATCAGGAATACACCTTCAGACACAGAAGTGCTTGCAGAACACCACCTGAGAGCAGACAGGAGTACCTGACCACTGGAAAAGAATATATAGAAGCATGAAAAACTCGGTAGGATAAAGGAACTAGGGGGGAAACAGTTAATAGGACTGGACCTGCCCTCAGCGGTTGGGGGAAATGAAGCTGGGGTCTGACCCCACATCGGAGCAATTGTCTGGGTCAGAGGAGAAACATTTAAGGCTGAGAGTGAAACACCTGATCTGTGGCAGCCAAAATGGAAGGAGAATTAGACAGTCCTTGCCGCAGTCATACTGCAGACAAGGACACAGGTCCCCTAGAAGGCACAGTGTCTGGAAGCTGAATTGTATGGACTGTGGAGCAATCCCAGGGGGGCGAGGGCTGCTGTTGACTGCAGAGAGGCAGAGCTAGGGGACATGAGGCAGCAGGTTGTGGTGGGAAATGCCTGTGGAAGAAAGTCAAGCAGCCATGGAAGCAAGGAAATACTGCTGAGTCATGCATCGGGGGTGGAGCCAAGGGGGGTTTCACAAGTTGAAATCCAGAGGCACCTTGCTTTAGTTTTTTTCTTTTTTCTTCAGCGTCTGCTTCAGTTAGTTGTGTTCTTAACTGGTAGATATCATTTTTGGTTTCCTTTGTTCACCAAGTCAATCTATTGTACTTTATTTTTGTTTGACTGTTTTGATTTTGCTTAGGGGTGTATATGTATATGTGTATATTCCGTTATTTAAATGATTATTTCCCTGATTTTGTAACTGCCATTTGTCAAATCAAAAAATTCCTAGTAACAAATGACAATGGAAAAAAGACAACTCAAGACCTACGGGATGCAGCAAAAGCTGTTCTAAGAGGGAAGTTCACAGCAATACAGTCCTATCTCAAGAAACAAGAAAAACCTTGAGTAGACAACCTAACTTTACACCTAAACAACTGGAAAAAGAACTAAAAAGTCCCAAAATTAGCAGAGGGAAAGAAATCATAAAGATCAAAATGGAAATAAATGAAAAAGAAATGAAAGAAATAATAGTAAAGATGAATAAAACTAAAAGCTGGCTCTTTGAGAAGATAAGCAAAATTGACAAACATTTAACCAGACTCATCAAGAAAAAAGAGAGAAGAATCAAATCAACAAAATTAGAGATGAAAAAGGAGAGGTTAAAACAGACAATGCAGAAATTAATAGGATTAAAATAAGAGACTATTATGAACAATTATATGGCAATAAAATGGATAACCTCGAAGAAATGGACAGATTCTTATAAAAACTCAATCTTTAAGACTGAACCTGGAAGAAATAGAAATTATGAACAACACAATTACAAGCACCGAAATAGATGCTATAATCAAAATTCTCCCAAAAAAGGAATGCCCAGTAACAGATGGCTTCACAGAATTTTATCAAACATTTAGAGAAGAGCTAATGCCAATCCTCCTAAAACTCTTTCAAACACTTGCAGAGGAAGGAACACTTCCAAACTCATTCTATGAGACCACCATCACCCCGATACCAGAATCAGACAAAGACAACACACAAAAAAGAAAACTATAGGTCAATATCACTGATGAACATAGATGTAAGATTCTTAACAAAATTTTAGCAAACAGAATTCAACAACACATTAAAAAAAGCTCACACACCACGATCTAGTTGGGTTTATTCCAGGGATGCAAGAATTCTTCAATAAATGTAAATCAATCAATCTGACACATCATATTAACAAATTGAAAGATAAAAGCCATATGATAATCTCAGAAGATGCAGGAAAAGATGTTGACAAAATTTAGCATCCATTTATGATTAAAACTCGTCAAAAAATGGGCATAGAAGGAACCTACCTCAACATAGTAAAAGCCATGTATGATAAGCCCACAGCAAAAATTATTCTCAATATTGAAAAACTGAAAGCATTCCCCCTAAAATTGGGAACAAGACAAGGGTGTCCACTTTCCCCACTATTATTTAATATAGTTTTGAAAGTCCTAGCTAAAGCAATCAGAGAAGAAAAAGAAACAAAAAGATTCCAGATTGGAAAAGAAGAAGTAAAGCTCCCACTGTTTGCAGATGGTATGATACTGTACATAGAAAACCCTAAAGATAGTATCAGAAAATTTCTAGAACTAATCAGTGAATTTAGCAAAGTCACAGGATACAATATCAATACACAGAAATAACTTGCATGCCTTTATACTAACAATGAAAAATCAGAATGAGAAATTAAGGAATCAATCTCATTCACCATTGCAACAAAAAGCATAAAGTATCTAGGAATAAACTTACCTAAGGAGACAAAAGGACTTTAGACAGAAAATTATGAGACACTGTTGAAAGAAATAAAAAATGACCTAAACAGACAGAGATATATTCCATCTTCCTGGGGAGGAAGAATCAATATTTTGAAAATGACTACACTATTGAATGTAATCTACAGATTCAATGCTATCCCTATCAAATTACCAATGGCATTTTTCACAGAACTAGAATAAAAAATTTTGCAATTCATGTGGAAGCACAAAAGACCCCAAATAGCCAAAGCAGTCTGGAGAAAGAAGAATGGAGCTGGAGGAATCAACCTTCTGGACTTCAGATTATACTACAAAGCTACAGTAACCAAGACAGTACGGTACTGACACAAAAACAGAAATATAGACTAGTGGAACAAGTTAGAAAGCCCGGAAATAAATCCAGGCACCTATGGGTACCTTATTTTTAACAAAGGAGGCAAGAATATATAATGCAGCAAAGACAGCCTCTTTAATAAGTGGTGCTGGGAAAACTAGACAGTTGCATGTAAAAGAATGAAATTAGAACACTTCCTAACACCATACACAAAGATAAAATCAAAATGGATTACAGACCTAAATTTAAGATCAGAAACTATAAAACTCTTAAAGGAAAACATAGACAGAACACTTAATGACATAAATCAAAGCAAGATCCACTATGACTCATCTCCTGGAGTAATGGAAATAAAACAAAAGTAAAAAGCAGGGACCTGATTAAACTTAAAAGATTTGCACAGAAAAGGAAACTGTAAGCAAGGTGAAAAGACAAAATTCAGAATGGGAGAAAATAATAGCAAATGAAACAACTGATAAAGGATTAATTTCCAAAATATACAAGCAGCTCATACAATTCAATACCAGAAAAACAAACAACCCAATCAAAAAAAAAAAAAAAAAAATTGGGGAAAGACCTAAATAGACATTTCTCCAAAGAAGACATACAAATGGCTAACAAACTCCTGAAAAGATGCTCAACACTGCTCATTATTAGAGAAATGCAAATCAAAACTAAAATGAGATATCACTCACGCTGGTCAGAATGGCCATCATCAAACAGTCTACAAACAATAAATGCTGGAGGGGGTGTAGAGAAAAGGAAACACGTGCACTCTTGGTGGGAAAGTAAATTGATAAAGCCACTAAGGAAGACGGTATGGAGATTTCTTTAAAAACTGGGAATAAAACCACTATATGATGCAGCAATCCTACTCCTAGGCACATATCATGAGGAAACCAAAATTGAAAAAGACACATGAATCCCTTTGTTCACTGCAGCACTATTTACAACAGCTAGAACATGAAAGCAACCTAGATGTCAATCAACAGATGAATGGATAAAGAAGTTTTGGTACATACACACAATAGAGTATTACTCCGCCATAAAAAGGAATGCATTTGAGTCAGTTCTAATGAGGTGGATGAACACAAAGCCTATTATACAGAATGAAGTAGGTCAGAAAGAGAAATATAAATATCATATGCTAACACATACATACAGAATCTAGAAAGATGGTACCAAAGAATTTATTTGCAGGGCAGCAATGGAGAAACAGACACAAAGAACAGACTTACAGACATGGGAAGAGGGGAGGGGAGGGTGAGATGTATGGATAGAGCAACGTGGAAACTTATATTGCCACATGTAATATAGATGTACAAGGGGAATCAGCTATATGTCTCAGGTAACTCAAACAGGGGCTCTGTATCAACCTAGAAGGGTGCCATGGGGAGGGAGATGGGAGGGAGTTTCAAGAGGGAGGTTATATATATGTATATCTATGGCTGATTCATCTTGATGTTTGACAGGAAACAACAAAATACTGAAAAGCCATTATCCTTCAATGTAAAAAAAAAAAAAAATAGAAAGCTAAAAATAAATAAATAAATGATATATACAACTTTCTCATGACAGTCGCCCTTAAGTTCCCTTTTTGCTTAATTCCCAGTCCTCTCTGCTTCACCCTCCTTTCTTTCTTCTCCAAGTTCACCCCCTGCTGGAACCCACTTAGCAGTTTACTGTTCCTTCCATGGTTTCTTCATTCTTTTACAACATGTGGCTATACAGACACCCTTAAATTTTGTAGGCTACTCCTACTTTTACAAAATTAGAATTTTACTGTATTCAACATCCTTCATTGGCCCAAGAAAACTAGACTCCAGTTGCTTCCTCCAGCTCAGATACAGGGTTCTAGGTCTGCCCCTTCTCCATTGGACAGTGGCAGAGGCTATTACATTCCCTCTGTCAGGTCAGGTGGGTCTTGTTCCCACTCCTTTCATCCCAGAAGCTGCTTCTGTATCTCTCTCTATTCCTCTCCCCAAGTAGCTCCAGACTTCCTTGGCTTCCCTGTTATTGAAACAGTAGTGACCTCACCTCCCTAGTAATGGATCCCTTATGCTAGCTAAGGCTGCCTCCAATCAGGGGTCCCAGCCTCAACACAACTTAAGACATCAGAAAGAGAAGGGGTCCCTGTATGTTGATCCCACCACAAAGAGCCCAGGCAACTCACTGAGGAGGAGGCTGGTGAGTCCCAGGAGCCGGGTGGCCCAGCAGAGGTGGGGGTCTTCTGAGGAGGGCTCCATCTCAGGCTGCCTGACAGCCTATGCGGCTGCAGAGGAAACATTTAGGAGGAGCAACAAGTGAGCGGGAAAGGCTTCATCTCTAAGAGTTCTTGGGCTCTTCCCCACCCCAAAGGTGGGGCTACCAAGTTAGTTCTGGGTGCCAGCTCACAGGGATAGAATAAGCCATAGAGATGTTTCTTATTATCCCCAGAACCTACAATAGGACCTCAATAAACTATTGCAGAATAAATACATAAACAACTCCACTTTATGATATAACTGTACTGCATTGGCAAGGTGCCCCATTCCTGTGGTCATGCTAGGTTGGTGATCACACAATCCTTACCCCTACCCTCATTATAATCCCTTTACTAGTTTCCCCTGGTTAACAGCTCAGCCCAGGCAGTCTTGGTCACTAATATCAACCTATGATCCAGCACAGAAATTACACTGTTACACCCAGGATGGACAAGGTATCTTCTTATTTATACCTTTTTGAGATAAATTTCCTTTTTGATTTTCTGTGAACTTCAACTATCAGTTGCCCAGCTAAGAAGCCACTAGCAAAAGAAACTAAAGGTTGCTGTGAGAAGTGTCGTGTTCTCACATGCCCAGTACAAATATTAGCATATATCTGTTCTTGCACTCTTCTGGTTTTCTTACTTGTCACTAGTAGCAGTTATCCTCCCTACACACCAGGCAAAGCCAGACCCCATGGCCTCTGATAGGCTCTTGTCTGCATCACACCCACCACTTCTCTTTCATCCTCTGCCAGCCCTGCTCCTGCTATCATGGAGGGGCAGGCATGGATATCTACACTCCTCCTGTCCATAGCCTCAGCTGCCTCAGACTCACTGCCACCTGCTGAGGCTCAGGCTCTGGTGTCTTCTCCCTAGACTGAATCCCCTCACTTGAGAACTGTCTCATCCCACACTCCACAGGAGCAGCCCCATCCACCTAACTCCTGGTCCATGCCTCCTTCCCCTGCCCACTGAGGCTTTCTGCTCAGCTGCCCAGACCCCAAAACTGCATCCACAAGACTGGCATGCATTCAGTCATGCACTCAAGGCATTCATGGCATGGTGCATTAAACCCATTTTTGGATGTGAAAACCGAGATCAAGTGTGGCTGCATGTTCTGCGAAAAATCACACAATGAACCAAGGGTAAGGTGTGTACTCTCAACAACAAACTCTAGAAAAAATTTCACTACATCACAGCCACTGTCCCATCCCACTCTGTGACCTCGAACAACTCACAAGAGTTCATTTTCTGTTCCCTTAAACTGTTCTGCAACATCTCAGACAAGAGAATATCCACCAGACTCATCCCCTCCAACCCAATCTATTATTGAGGAAATTACTTCAAAAGATGGTCTGTGGGTCCTGTGGTCACTAACTTCTGTATGCAGTCAAAATCCAGGCAGCTCATCCACTGGTCATTCTCAGGGTGAAGATGAATGAGTCTGGTATGTCCTTCTCTGTCATGTCCCTACACCTGTTGTGAACAATCTTTGTGTGAGAAATGTTTGGCTTTGAAAATCATTTGTTAAACGGGGTTGGGAAGGAGGAGCCTAGAGAGAAAGAAGGAGCAATGTGGTACAAGCCACGGACACTGGGAGAGAGCCACATGGTAGAATTTATATGCTGGTAAAACAAGTAGAACTTTTAAAAAGTTGAGGTAGCCTATGTCCTATTCCACATACTAACCATCCTGTACTAGGCATAACACATAAACAAGCCCACATACCAACTTCAGAAACCTTGCAAAGAGTTTACTAAACACAAACACTTGGTGCCGGGATTCTTTGGGGAATTAAAGGAAGACAGACCTGGATCTCCATAGTGTGTGTGTCAGGAAGATCAGATGGGAGGAAAGTGTAGAGTCCAGTGATATGAAGAATCCAGGAAACAGATATCTGAGAGATGACAAGAGAAATTAAGCTCCAGAGAATGCACGGAAATTTTCAGAACTCTGGATGTCCAAGGGACTTAATGGATGATCATATCTATTTTTATTTGAATTTCCAAAAGCAAACTATTCCAATGGAGAGCTGAGTGTGAAGAATACATTTATTGAATATCTATTCTATGTGTTTTTAATTGCACATTATTATTATGCATAATTATGTGCAAAAAAATTACACATAGAAACTTACCTACAATATGTGCTTAATTAAATCCTCATAATATATTACCTAAGCATTACATGCATCTAATGAAAGATCATCCTGAAATTACAAAGAGATTAAATAACTTGCTCAAGGTTGTATTTTAAGTAACGGACAAGTTGCTCACAAGGATCAGCATCAGCCCAGCCATGGACTTGCTCAGGAGAGTGTCATTTCTGAGGAACTTAGATCATGACTGTGAAAGCCTGAGGAATTAGAGGTCGGCTGTTTCCTTATATGGGAGGAAACTGCAGCTCTGGGAGAAGGATTAGGTAGCCTAGGTAAAGGAAAATTTGGGATAGAGGATCCCATTAGTCTTTTCTACAATTGCCCTTCCTGGTGAAAGACAAGAGGCACCAAACCAGCCGTGTGTGGTTTACCACAGAGCAGCTGAGAAGCCCCAGAGCTGGGCTGGAGGGAGAAGCAGACAGCAGCAGGTGCAGACTAGCCATCAGTAATCCTCTCCTCTTCTCTTCCTTTTTAATAGAACTGATAATTTGCCAGTTTAAAATTATATTTAATTATTTTAATGAAAAATATACGGCACTAAAATTTTTAAATTATTGAGAGGATGATGGGTGGTTTCAATGAGTCATTCAGGGAAACATAGGTAAATACTGAGCAATGATAACCATAATTAGAAAACAATGAATAATTCAACATCCGTGTTAAAATGTGAAAGGTATAAAATCTCAGAGTAAGAAAATTCTCTCCTTTATAAAAGAAATGAGAAAAACGGCTTCCCTTCTAGATCACTTTTTCAGAACTCTGGAAAATAACTATGACACACAGTAATCCGATGGGGCATTTATTCAAGAAAAAAACAGAATCCCAATAAGAACAGGAAGTGTTGTGGTGCTTTAACTTGCTCTATGTTCTCAAGTAGCATAATTCACCTGAAAAAGAATAGCCTGTATTCTTGGTGAACACCAGAGATCTTGCAATCACCACAGAGAGCCATTTCAGAGTTTTATTCCCAATAAATCTGTCATGATTTGACACACCTGTTGCTACTCCTCAAAATCCCACCTCAAAAAAAAAATCTGTGTTTGCCCTAACAAGGGGTATTTCTTTGAGCTGCCCTAAGTATTGAATAACAGTTAGTGCAAACTATAGACTAATTAAAGTCTTACAAGGGAAAACTGGTGAGTGAAGGTGTTCTGAAAGGAGTCAGAGATCAAATTGCCAACATTCTTTGGATCATAGAGAAAGCAAAGGAATTCAGAAAAACATTTACCTTTGCTTTGTTGAGTACACTAAAGACTTTGACTCTGTGGATCACAACAAACTGTGGGAAAATCTTAAATTAATGGGAGTACCAGACCACCTTCCTTGTCTCCTGAGAAACCTGTATGTGGATCAAGAAGCAACACTTAGAACCAGACATGAAACAACTGAATGGTTCAAAATTATAAAAGGAGTATGAAAAGGCTGTATATTGTCACCATGCTCCTTTATCTTCTATTCAGAGCATATCATGCAAAATCCAGGCTGCATGAATCACAAGCTGGAATCAAGATTGCCAGGAGAAGTATCAACAACCTCAGATGTGCACATGATACCACTCTAATGGCAGAAGTTGAAGAAGAACTAAACAGCCTCTTGATGGAGAAGAAAGAGTGAGAGAGTCAATTCCTAGACAGGTTGATAAGAAATCTTGGAGGAGGAGGAGAAACCAAGTCCGGGGCTCTCAAGGTGAAGATAGGGGTCTGGAGTTCTCAAGGAAGAGAAAAGGACAAACTTTTTTTTCTATAAGCCCAGAGCTGATGATTGCACAACTAAACAACCCAATTGCTCAAGAGTATGTTTTCCCTTAACCTCTGTACCAATGATTATATAACAACAATGTATGCTACTTGAGGACATGTTTCTCCTTCTTGAGAAATTTCTGACTAATCCTGTCATCTTAAAATGTATAGCATGGGAGTGGGTCTGTAAAGATCTTTCTATTGTTAGCTCTAAGCCTGTTGTCTTAAAATATATATTGTGGGAGTGGGTCTGGTAAGACCTTTACAAACTTGAGACAATCTTTTCATTTATTGTAATAACCAATTGAAAATGTATATAGCTCCCTTGCTAGGTATAACGAGGCTCCCAACTATAATCATGAACATGGACTTCTCCTGCGTAGGAACATCAACCCTGACCTCTAACGTGGGGTAATATTGTTCAGGGACTTGGGCCCTAATCACAAAGTCCTGAGACATGCTTTTACATCTGAACTTTTGCTCCACCAATATACCGGACCCCCTCTCACAGTCTCTAGTTCTAACCACACCTGTAAGTCTCTGAGGTCAATGTTAAGAGCTGAATATTTGTATACCCACTAAATTCATATTAGGAAGCCCTAACCCCAGTGCTGGATTTTTAGGACCTGGCCCTTTAAGAAGTGGTCATTTTATGATCAAATCATGAGAGTAGAGCCCCCAGGACAGGATTAGTTCCCTTATCAGAAGAGGAAGAGAGACCAGAACTTCCCCTCCACACCATGTAGGGACACAGCAAGCCAGGAAGAGGGCCTTCACCAGGAAGAGCACCAACCTGATCAACCTTGATCTTCAACCTTGATCTTGGACTTCACAACCTTCAGGACTATGAGAAAATTAATTTCTGTTGTTTAAGTCATCTAGTATATGGGATTTAGGAATGGTTCCCTGAAAAGAACAAGCAGTATTTCAGGAAAAGAAAAGAATTGACTCCAGGACCCTCCAACCAACATCCAAGCCTCCCTCACAGCATCTTTCTACCCTGCCTACGGAATGCTAATGTCCCCTGGTGGCTGAACATCAAACTGACATTAGTGCTTTCCTGATGGTGACTTCCGACACTCACTCAACATTCAGCAATCAGTCAGGCAGTGAGAGTCTACTGTGAGCAGCACCACTGGGATACAAACACAAAAGGCAAAGTTCCTGTCGTAAAGGAGTTCAAACTCTAGTGGGGAGACTTCTAGAAGCAGAAACTGCTGCAGTGTGGGTGTATGTGCTACAGGACAGAGGAGTTAAGAGGCATTTTCTTTCACAGAGGAGTAAGGGCAGCACGTGTGAAACTGAAATAAAGCAGGAAGGCCTCCCGGAGGAGGACTTCAGGATGACCTGCAGGAGGCAGGTCGACCTGGCCACCAGCAGGGGAAGGGTCTGCTTCAATAGTAAGAGCTGTAGCTGGGAGGTCTGTGGCCAGGGTCTCCACCCCTTACAGAGGCCAAGGCAGGTTCAAACTGGGAGGAGACTGGTCCAGCACTAGGGATGTGAGGCATGGCCAATGCAATGGCCCTAAGGTTAATTTTATTTTATTTTTTTTTTTTTTACTTTTTTTTTTTTTAAGTTGGAGGCTAATTACTTCACAACATTTCAGTGGGTTTTGTCATACATTGATATGAATCAGCCATAGAGTTACACGTATTCCCCATCCCGATCCCCCCTCCCACCTCCCTCTCCACCCGATTCCTCTGGGTCTTCCCAGTGTACCAGGCCCGAGCACTTGTCTCATGCATCCCACCTGGGCTGGTGATCTGTTTCACTATAGATAATATACATGCTGTTCTTTCGAAACATCCCACCCTCACCTTCTCCCAAAGAGTTCAAAAGTCTGTTCTGTACTTCTGTGTCTCTTTTTCTGTTTTGCATATAGGGTTATCGTTACCATCTTTCTAAATTCCATATATATGTGTTAGTATGCTGTAATGTTCTTTATCTTTCTGGCTTACTTCACACTGTATAATGGGCTCCAGTTTCATCCATCTCATTAGAACTGATTCAAATGAATTCTTTTTAACAGCTGAGTAATATTCCATGGTGTATATGTACCATAGCTTCCTTATCCATTCATCTGCTGATGGGCATCTAGGTTGCTTCCATGTCCTGGCAAGTATAAACAGTGCTGTGATGAATATTGGGGTGCACATGTCTCTTTCAGATCTGGTTTCCTCAGTGTGTATGCCCAGAAGTGGGATTGCTGGGTCATATGACAGTTTTTTTCCAGTTTTTAAAGAAATCTCCACACTGTTTTCCATAGCGGCTATACTAGTTTGCATTCCCACCAACAGTGTAAGAGGGTTCCCTTTTCTCCACACCCTCTCCAGCATTTATTGCTTGTAGACTTTTGGATAGCAGCCATGCTGACTGGCGTGTAATGGTACCTCATTGTGGTTTTGATTTGCATTTCTCTAATAATGAGTGATGTTGAGCATCTTTTCATGTGTTTATTAGCCATCTGTATGTCTTCTTTGGAGAAATGTCTGTTTAGTTCTTTGGCCCATTTTTTGATTGGGTCATTTATTTTTCTGGAATTGAGCTTCAGGAGTTGCTTGTATATTTTTTCAGATTAATCCTTTGTCTGTTTCTTCATTTGCTATTATTTTCTCCCAATCTGAGGGCTGTCTTTTCACCTTACTTATAGTTTCCTTTGTTGTGCAAAAGCTTTTAAATTTAATTAGGTCCCATTTGTTTAGATTTGCTTTTATTTCCAATATTCTGGGAGGTGGGTCATAGAGGATCCTGCTGTGATTCATGTCGGAGAGTGTTTTGCCTATGTTCTCCTCTAGGAGTTTTATAGTTTCTGGTCTTACATTTAGATCTTTAATCCATTTTGAGTTTATTTTTGTGTATGGTGTTAGAAAGTGCTCTAGTTTCATTCTTTTACAAGTGGTTGACCAGTTTTCCCAGCACCACTTGTTAAAGAGGTTGTCTTTTTTCCATTGTATATCCTTGCCTCCTTTGTCGAAGATAAGGTGTCCATAGGTTCGTGGATTTATCTCTGGGCTTTCTATTCTGTTCCATTGATCTATATTTCTGTCTTTGTGCCAGTACCATACTGTCTTGATGACTGTGGCTTTGTAGTAGAGTCTGAAGTCAGGCAGGTTGATTCCTCCAGTTCCATTCTTCTTTCTCAAGATAACTTTGGCTATTCGAGGTTTTTTGTATTTCCATACAAATCGTGAAATTATTTGTTCTAGTTCTGTGAGAAATACCGTTGGTAGCTTGATAGGGATTGCATTGAATCTATAGATTGCTTTGGGTAGAATAGCCATTTTGACAATATTGATTCTTCCAATCCATGAACACGGTATGTTTCTCCATCTGTTTGTGTCCTCTTTGATTTCTTTCATCAGTGTTTTATAATTTTCTATGTATAGGTCTTTTGTTTCTTTAGGTAGATATACTCCTAAGTATTTTATTCTTTTTGTTGCAATGGTGAATGGTATTGTGTCCTTAATTTCTCTTTCTGTTTTTCATTGTTAGTATATAGGAATGCAAGGGATTTCTGTGTGTTAATTTTATATCCTTCAACTTTACTATATTCATTGATTAGCTCTAGTAATTTTCTGGTAGAGTCTTTAGGGTTTTCTATGTAGAGGATCATGTCATCTGCAAACAGCGAAAGTTTCACTTCTTCTTTTCCTATCTGGATTCCTTTTACTTCTTTTTCTGCTCTGATTGCTGTGGCCAAAACTTCCAAAACTATGTTGAATAGTAGTGGTGAGAGTGGGCACCCTTGTCTTGTTCCTGATTTCAGGGGAAATGCTTTCAATTTTTCACCATTGAGGGTGATGCTTGCTGTGGGTTTGTCATATATAGCTTTTACTGTGTTGAGGTATGTTCCTTCTGTTCCTGCTTTCTGGAGAGTTTTAATCATAAATGAGTGTTGAATTTTGTCAAAGGCTTTCTCTGCATCTATTGAGATAATCATATGGTTTTTTATCTTTCAGTTTGTTAATGTGGTGTATTACATTGACTGATTTGTGGATATTAAAGAATCCTTGCATTCCTGGGATAAAGCCCACTTGGTCGTGGTGTATGATCTTTTTAATATGTTGTTGGATTCTGTTTGCTAGAATTTTGTTAAGGATTTTTGCATCTATGTTCATCAGTGATATTGGCATGTAGTTTTCTTTTTTTGTGGCATCTTTGTCTGGTTTTGGAATTAGGGTGATGGTGGCCTCATAGAATGAGTTTGGAAGTTTACCTTCATCTGCAATTTTCTGGAAGAGTTTGAGTAAGATAGGTGTTAGCTCTTCTCTAAATTTTTGGTAGAATTCAGCTGTGAAGCCATCTGGTCCTGGGCTTTTGTTTGCTGGAAGATTTCTGATTGCAGTTTCGATTTCCTTGTTTGTGATGGGTCTGTTAATGTCTTCTATTTCTTACTGGTTCAGTTTTGGAAAATTATAGTTTTCTAAGAATTTGTCCATTTCATCCAAGTTGTCCATTTTATTGGCATAGAGCTGCTGGGAGTAGTCTCTTATGATCCTTTGTATTTCAGTGTTGTCTGTTGTGACCTCTCCATTTTCATTTCTAATTCTGTTAATTTGGTTCTTCTCTCTTTGTTTCTTAATGAGTCTTGCTAATGGCTTGTCAATTTTGTTTATTTTTTCAAAAGACCAGCTTTTAGCTTTGTTGATTTTTGCTTTGGTCTCTTTTGTTTCTTTTGCATTTATTTCTGCCCTAGTTTTTAAGATTTCTTTCCTTCTACTAACCCTGGGGTTCTTCATTTCTTCCTTCTCTAATTGCTTTAGGTGTAGAGTTAGGTTATTTATTTGGCTTTTTTCTTGTTTCTTGAGGTAAGCCTGTAATGCTATGAACCTTCCCCTTAGCACTGCTTTTACAGTGTCCCATAGGTTTTAGGTTGTTGTGTTTTCATTTTCATTCATTTCTATACATATTTTGATTTCTTTTTTATTTCTTTTATGATTTGTTGGTTATTCAGAAGCGTGTTATTTAGCCTCCATATGTTTGAATTTTTAACAATTTTTTTCCTGTAATTGAGATCTAATCAAAACAAGAAAAGAAGCCCTATTTTTAAACTGAACTTCATACATATATTTCTAAAAAAATTTTTGTGTGTTTTGGTTCTGTTTTTAATATAGTATTTTTAAGAGTCTAATCTCTACTCTAGATTTTTAATTTTTGTTTTTCAGTATATTATATAAATTGTGAACATTTAAGAATCCAATATTCAGTTCCCATTTTGATTCAGGAGTGTGTTGATTATTCTCTCCCAATCTTGACTCTCTGTTTTCTACCTCAGAACACCTCTATTGCCTCCTTTCTGCTTCTCTTCCCAATCCAATTATGTGAATCTTTGTGGGTGTCTGGGCTATGGAGAACACTCTGGGAACATACAACTGCGTTGATCTGTCTCTCTCCTCTTGAGTCCCTCTTTTTCTCCTCCTGCTCATCTCTATCTCCCTCCTCCCTCTCCTCTTCTTCATGTAACTCTGTGAACCTCTCTGGGTGTCCCTAACAGGGGAGAATCTTTTCGCCATTAACCTAGAAGTTTTATTATCAGTGCTGTATAGTTGGAGAAGTCCTGAGACTACAGGAAGAATAAAACTGAAATCCAGAGGCAGGAGACTTAAGCCCAAAACCTGAGAACACCAGAAAACTCCTGACTACATGGAACTTTAAGTAATAAGTGATCGTCCAAAGGCCTCCATACCTACACTGAAACCAACCACCACCCAAGAGCCAATAAGTTTTAGAGCAAGATATACCACGCAAATTCTCCAGCAACGCAGGAACATAGCCCTGAACATCAACATACAGGCTGCCCAAGGTCACACCTAACACATAGACCCATCTCAAAACTCATTACTGGGCACTCCATTGTTCTCCAAAGAGAAGAAATCCAGTACCACCCAGCAGAACACCGATGCAAGCTTCCCTAACCAGGAAACCTTGACAAGCCAATCGTCTAACTCCACCCACTGGGAAAAACCTCCACAATAAAAAGGAACCACAGACCTCCAGAATACAGAAAGCCCACTCCAGATACAGCAATCTAAACAAGATGAAAAGGCAGAGAAATACCCAACAGGTAAATGAACATGAAAAGTGCCCACCAAGTCAAACAAAAGAGGAGGAGATAGGGAATGTACCTGAAAAAGAATTTAGAATAATGATAATAAAAATGATCCAAAATCTTGAAAACAAAATGGAGTTACAGATAAATAGCCTGGAGACAAAGATTGAAAAGATACAAGAAATGTTTAATAAAGACCTAGAAGAAATAAAAAAGAGTCAATTAAAAATGAATAATTCAATGAATAAGATCAAAAACACTCTGGAGGGAACCAAGAGTAGAATAACGGAGACAGAAGATAGGATAAGTGAGGTAGAAGATAAAATGGTGGAAATAAATGAAGCAGAGAGGAAAAAAGAAAAAAGGATCAAAAGAAATGAGGACAACCTCAGGGACCTCTGGGACAATGTGAAACTCCCCAACATTCGAATCATAGGAGTCCCAGAAGAAGAAGACAAAAAGAAAGGCCATGAGAAAATACTCGAGGAGATAATAGCTGAAAACTTCCCTAAAATGGGGAAGGAAATAGCCACCCAAGTCCAAGAAGCCCAGAGAGTCCCAAACAGGATAAACCCAAGGCGAAACACCCCAAGACACATATTAATCAAATTAACAAAGATCAAACACAAAGAACAAATATTAAAAGCAGCAAAGGAGAAACAACAAATAACACACAAAGGGATTCCCATAAAGATAACAGCTGATCTATCAATAGAAACCCTCCAGGCCAGAAGGGAATGGCAGGAAGTACTGAAAGTAATGAAAGAGAATAAGCTACAACCTAGATTACTGTAACCAGCAAGGATCTCATTCAGATATGAAGGAGAATTCAAAAGCTTTACAGACAAGCAAAAGCTGAGAGAATTCAGCACCACCAAACCAGCTCTTCAACAAATGCTAAAGGATCTTCTCTAGACAGGAAACACAGAAAGGTTGTATAAACGTGAACCCAAAACAACAAAGTAAATGGCAATGGGACCACACCTATCAATAATTACCCTAAATGTAAATGGGTTGAATGCCCCAACCAAAAGACAAAGACTGGCTGAATGGATACAAAAACAAGACCCCTATATATGCTGTCTACAAGAGACCCACCTCAAAACAAGAGACACATACAGACTAAAAGTGAAGGGCGGAAAAAAATATTCCACGCAAACGGAGACCAAAAGAAAGCAGGAGTCGCAATACTCATATCAGATAAAATAGACTTTCAAATAAAGGATGTGAAAAGAGACAAAGAAGGACAGTACATAATGATCAAAGGATCAATCCAAGAAGAAGATATAACAATTATAAATATATATGCACCCAACAAAGGAGCACCGCAATATGTACAGCAAACACTAACGAGTATGAAAGAGGAACTTAATAGTAACACAATAATAGTGGGAGACTTTAATACCCCACTCACAACTATGGATAGATCAACTAAACAGAAAATTAACAAGGAAACACAAACCTTAAATGACACAATGGACCAGCTAGACCTAATTGATATCTATAGGACATTTCACCCCAAAACAATCAACTTCACCTTTTTCTCAAGTGCACACGGAACCTTCTCCAGAATAGATCACATCCTGGGCCATAAATCTGGTCTTGGAAAATTCAAAAAAATGGAAATCATTCCAGTCATCTTAAGGTTAATTTTAAAAGGAAAAATTGAGCTTCTCATGCATAAAAATTTACCAGGAACTGACAGTCTGAGAAAGGAGGATACAAGGGAAGAAGAGAGTTCATTGTCTGCCTAGGTTTTCCCCAATTACCTCTTTATACATCTCCAGGGGTTCAAGTAAGGCTGGGATGTCAGCATAGAGGGTGGGAGCCCACAGGACTGAGAAAGGCAGAACTGACCCCCAACAGTTCCCATCCAACAGACCAATGCACTGTCCAGAATGTAGATGTGAATAGGAGGGATGGTGGGTCCCATGGACAGGCCCTAAGAGGATGGACTTTGACCACAGGAGCCTGAAAGCAAAAGGGATGAGCAGAGTCAGCAGCAGTGAGTTCCAGGTAAGCCATCCACTTAGATCAAGAATCCACCAACCATCAGGAGAGGTATAGAGAAGCCCCACATGCAGGGAGGCAGAGCCAGGCCAAGCAGAAAGGGGGTGAGGCCGGGAGACCAGGGCCAGCAGGATCAGGGAATGTGGACAGAGCCCAGTGTCACAGCCAGATCATGTGATGAAAATACAGGATAGCAGTAAGACTGATAGCCCCTGCTCTGAAGACTTCAGTCTTCTAAGGCTGCAGACGGGGCCTGTGGCTTCCACAAGGAAATGGGGCCCAGAGACCAGGACAGTCTTTTGCTCTTGTGTCCTCAGGCTTCCCACAGCCCTTCAGAGAGTGGGTGCTGAATAAACATTTGCTGGATGTGAGGATAACTCAACTTCCACCTGAAACAAACAGACAATTCCTACAATACATAACACCGAAGATAGAGGCCCTTTGTCTCTGAGCTAGTCTTTCCCCAGTTGGTGTTCCAGACTCCAGTCAGTGCTCAGAGGTGCCAGCCTGATTGAACTCTGCTCCTCAGCCTGCCAACCACCCAGTCCCAGGGGCCCTTACATGCAAGGCTGCCTCCTCCCACTACCCCTGACCTAACCCAGTGAGTACCAACTTCCCCCTGAACCAGTACAGCCGAGACACAGGACCTGTGCAGGTTCAGGATGGGGCACAGAGACTGTGGGTGACATGCCAGGAGTTTCTCTCAAACCATCTATGGACTTAGTGAGTATGGGTTGACTGTTGTTCACACCTTCTACACAGCCAGGGACAGAACTGGAAAAAAAATGGCCCTGGATCTCAGACTAGATATTCTGGACACCATCCCAAATAACATTAGGTGTTTCTCCTTCTCCCAGAAGAGTCTGTAACCAAACTCTACTTCCCATGAGATCCTTAGCTCTATCCCTGGACCAGAGGACTTACAAATTTCCCACTTCCTCAAGTCCCTAGTGCTGGGATGCCTGCAACCAGAAAGCCCTTAAAAATTGCTGACACCTAACCTGGACTCCTACTGCCTGTCCCCTCACTGTCAAGGCTGCTCTCACCCCTTGTCCTGTAAAGAGAGAGAATACCCCAGGAGCAGGATCCTTCTTCTCAGCACAGCCCCACCTGCGCATCCAGCAAATAGTTGAGGTCTAACCACTCCTTTCTATGGGCATTGAGAGACCAGATTCACATTCCCCTTCTCTTCTTGCCAGCCTCTCTTGGTAAATTTTCTTCGTAAGCCTGTTCCTTAACCATACGAATTTTCCGGAATTCTACCTTTGACTGGTATACAATCATGGTAATAACAAAAGACCCATCTTGCAAAACAGCACAAGACCCTGAAAGTCAGCAGTGGGACATTAAAATGATTTTTTAAATGAATCAACGGCAGTGGGGCTGTTTCTCCAAGCCCCACACTGCCCGCAACATCCCTTCCCAGCCCGGGAGCATCCCAGCTTCCCAACAACGCCTGCTGCCCATGACTGTACAGTCCACTTTCCAGCTTTCTTTCTCTTGCCTCAATATCTCTGGGGGAAAAGAAAATGTCCAAGAAGCCTAAGTATTCTCTTTCCCTGAAATACAGATTAAATCATTCCCATTTAGAGTCTAAAGATCAGCCTACTGAAAAGTGAAGCGGCACCCTCTTGTCAATGAAGGATGTTAGAGAAGAGTGAGGAGTTGGGGACAGAGGGGTTCTGCCTGGGGCAGCTGTGTCCTGTTACTGGAGGAAAATCCTAAGGAACTCACAGGCTGGGAGATGTGTGAAACAGAGGATAAATGCTGAGACTGCTCTGGCGGCCAGGAGGTCAAAACTCAATTTCAGGATGCTAGAAAGAAGCGCTGGTGGCAGGAGGTGAAGCAGATCAGGACTGAGAATGGGAGCAAAGAGAATCCTGCTTCAACATGCAGTTGGGCCCATGTCAAAGAGGGAAGGTAAGAATGACTGTAGTAAGTCCCCACCGTGTTCAGGGCACTGTGCCAGGATCTTATATACATTCTCCCATGTTATCCCTGTGACTCTAATTCTGCTCCTAACTACCTGGTCTACACAAACGCATACACCTGGCTCTAAGGGACATGAGATAAAAACTCCCGTAATGTTGGGTGAAGCTAGAGGAGAAAACACAAACTCTGTGCATTCAATTGTGTGAACCCCCAAACAGGCAACGGAAGTCTCCATGTTCGTGGATGCCAACCAAGGGGGTCAAACTCTGGAGAAAGGCAAGTGCTTATCTCTGGGGGTGGGGACCTTGTCATTGGTAAGGGACACACAGAGATTCCTAGGATGTAAGGATGTTCCATCTAGTGACTTGTGGTGCTCTTGTCGACTGTTTCTTTATAATTCGTTAGGCTATTCATTAACTGTTATGTTCTACCTCTGCTGTTTTTCATAATTAAGAAGGTCTTTAGCAAAGAAAACTATGAACAACTTTGAAGCATAAAATGTTTACAATATTTTTGAGTTTTTTCCTTAGAGTGTATTACCAGATATGAGTAATGATGTAGATGGCATGAACAATTTACAGTTTTTGATACACATTACACTTGAATTTCTACCACTTCAAGTAAGTTCAAATGTGTGCGAAATGTTTTTAACTGCTTATATTTTTATTTTCTGAACTCTTTATACATACCTTTGAATATTGTTCATTTGGGAAGTCAAGTCATGTTTGCAAAGCTGACTTAGAGTGATTTGAGGGCAATGAGGTGTCCATGAAGAGGAAGATACTAAAGATACCAACAGGCAGGGGGAACTGAGGGGGCCAGCTGGTGTCACTTGCCCAGGATGCAGATACAGAGCCCTGAGAATCCTTTCTGTTTGGCCCCACCCATCCTGTCTCCACTGAAACTGCTCATAGGACAAGCTCTAGAGATGCAGAGTGAGCCGACTGCATACCTGCCTGGGAGAAGCAGGGCCAGAGGGATAGCAGACAAATCAAACCAAGACATCAGAGACACGAGACTGGTAGGAACACACACAGTGATGGAAGGCAGATGACGTGAACAGGCAGGGTAGGGAAATGAGCACTTGAAATGTCCAAGGAAAGAGTTTTTACATGGGGCAGTAGGGGCTGGGGGAAAAGAAACACAAGCAGATACAGAACTGCAAGGAACATTCGGTATGTTTGAAACAGGTCTGGGGAGACTGGGAGAGGCCATGAAGGCCCTGGATGCCATGCTCAGAGTCAAGCTTTATCTTGTAAGCTGAAATTTCCAAAGTACTAATTTAGTGAAAGCTCAGACCTTAATTTAGTAAAAGCTCAGAAGGGCTTTTGCTTGAAAAAATTAGAAGGAACATGGAATCCTATGGTCACATATCTTGTGAAATACCAGATTAAAGAATTAAAACTGATGTCCCCACTGGATAGGGGACTGTTCAATCTCTCAGAAAGGATCAGTCTGTATATTTTGCAAAATTATATGGCCTATGGGCCCCACCATCCTTTTGAGGAGTGTTCTTAGAACTGATGGTCCATGGAGCACCCTGAGAATTTCTAATGTAGGTGAGCTGAGTGCCAGCTTGTGGTACAGTGTGTGCGGGAGCCAAGCTATGTTTTTTTCTCTTCATGAGCCCTCACCTTCCTCTCCATCTCCCCCACCTATGGTAGATCATCAACAATGTGATTCTTTTAATGAACCCCCGTTTTATTGTCAGTAGCACAGCCACATCTCTGCATTAAGCATGAGCTGTCTGAGGTAGATCTGTCTGCCCCAAGCCCAATCCTCTTCAATGGGATCCTCCTCCTTCCACAAATATTCATGAGAACTACTATGTGCTGCTCTGTTTGCTTAGGATACATCCACTAATGAATCCAACAAACCGTCTATCTCACAGAGGTTCAGCTCTTAACATTTAGATAATTAAGATGCTGTCATAAATGTAGCAAATTTCTATACATTTTTTTTTCTTTTAAAAATTTTATAGCATTCTCTGCTGGTAAGACATTAATATTGCTCAGTGTTCATTTCTATTGAATGAGAAGATATGATCTCTGGCTTTGGAGACCTGCTTTAAAATATATTTTCTACTCTTATCATTAGAATAGCATTAAACTACCTTCTTGTAGCATTTGTGTTCTTTTATATAAGTACATTCTTTTATTCTTTATACATCCTTGTTTGGCTCCTGATTTTAGAGCAAAAGCTTTTAATTTTTTAGTAAAGCATTGAGACTGACACGAGTTATGGATTTGTGTATATTGCCTTTGTGATGTTGAGATGTGTATCCACTACAACAACTTTGTTGTGAGAGTTTAATCATGAACGTGTCTTGAATTTTGTCAAATGCTTCTTTCACATCTATTAAGATGATCATGTGACTTTTATTTTTCATTTTGTTAAAGTCCTGAGTCGTATTAATTGATTTGAGAGTGTTGAACGATCCTTGAATTCCTCAAATAAATCCCACTTAATCATTGGATTTGATCCATTTTTGTATGATAGAATTCAGTTTTCTAATATTTTGATGAGATTTTTTGTATCTACGTTCATCAGGGATATAATTTTCTTCTTTATGGTGTCTGTATCTGGTTTTGGCATCATGATATGTCCAGCTGTGCCTCTATTTGGGTTCCTCTTCTTTGAATCTTTCTGTGATTCCCATTCCTGGATTTCTGTTTCCTTCTTCAGATTCTGGACATTTTCAGCCATAATTTCATCAAATACATTTTCACCTCCTTCCTCTCTCTCTTTTCCTTATGAGACCCTATGATGGGAATATGAGTGTGTTGAATGCTGTCCCAGAAGTCCCCTAAACTATTCCCGTTTTTAAAAGTTTTGTTTGCCTTTTGCTGTTCTGATTGAGTGATTTCACTTACTCTATTTTCCAGATTACTTGTGCATTCTCCTGTGTCACCTAATCTTCTATTTATACACTCCAGTGTAGTTTTATTTCATTATTTTATTTTCCTGTCTGACTAGTTTTTGTTATATTTTCTTGTTGTTATTGTTCAGTTGATCTGTCATGTCAGACTCTTTGTGACACCATGGACTCCAGCATACCAGGCTTCCCTGTCCTTCACCATCTCCTGGAAATTCTCACTGTGTTCACGTATTATGTTTTCCAGTTCCATTAGAAATCTCTCTTACTATTGCTTTGAACACTTTATCAGACAAATTGCTTCTGTCTCATTAAGGTTTTATTCAGGATTTTTTGTTTTTGTTCTTTCCTTTGAAGTATATTCATCTGTGTGCTCATTTGGTTTCATTTCCTCTGTCTCTATGAAATTAAGTAAAACAATTGCCTATCCCAGTCTTGAAGGCATATCCTTGTGTGAGAGTGTCCCTATGCAATCTGCATCTAGCCAGTGGCTTTGGTGGGAGAGCTGGATCTTAAGTGAGAGCAGGCTGCACCTTTCTCTGGGGTATGCTGGCAGCCACCACGTTAGTGGGAGTTAGGCTGGAGGTGTAGGAGCTAGATCCAGAGGCAGGTGCAAGCTAGGGTTTCTCCTATGCTCTAATGGCTGGGGGCAGAGGGGGGCTCAGAGGGCTAGAGCAGGAGCCCAGAGGGAGTTGAGTTTCTCTCAGTGTGATGGTACCCTCTTCTTTGGTTTGGGACATGGTCAGGAAGCCTTGGGCTCCTGAGAGCTTGGGGATGTACTTCTGTGTTGGTTGCCATTTTTACCCTGATGTGCCTTGGATGGAGGCTTGGTTGGGTTCAGAGTGATTGATGCCACCTGAATGAGCTGACCCTGCCTCCTCCTAAATACCGTGTTTAATATATGTCTCATACTCCCCATCCCCAAGGGGGGTTCTTGAGCCTGTGCTACCCCTTCTCATCTCTGTGCCCCCTAATAATGGTGTGGGACCTGAACAGAACACTCCTCCTTCTTTCCTACCAGATTCCATGTATCCTTTCTTTACAACCTTTGTTGTAGAAGAGCTATAAGGAAGCTGGAGCCATGTATGTTTCAGGATCTCTGGGGGTACGGATGGGAGTTTCCTTGACCTGGTCCCTGTCTAGCAAGTAGTCCATGGATGGCATCTGAGAGAAGGGTAATAGCTAATATGGAACCCTTTGAGTCTCTCCAGAGATACAGATGAGAATGTCTCCTGAGGGTACCTATATCATCAAGACATTCTTGGTCTGTTTTGGGGACAAAAGGGCCACATTTAAATCTTTCAGAATCTAGTCGGACAAACTTTGGTGGACTTACCTCCAAGAGTTTCCCTACCACAGAGGGGCTGAACTGTATTCACAGGCAATTTCAGGGTCCACAGCCAGGACCAAGATCTGTATATTTATTACCTGTTGCAAAGGTGGACGTGATTTTTCCTGGGTCTTCTGCCTGTGTTGACAGTCCCACAGGCAAAAGAGGTTCTAACTGACTTCTCAGAGGTAGAGAGCTGATTCCATTTCTGTGGCCAGGACCACAGTTAATAAGTCAGCTTCTTTCTTGGAAGTTATATGCTTCGTTTTTATTCATTTGGAGATTTGACTTAACATTATGACATGCATACCTAATCCAAACCCTACATCAATACCTCTGCCCACCTCCTGAAACTGAAAAGGAAATTAGAGCACTTTCGTTCTTCTCTCTCTAGTCCTTAATGTTATTTTTACCCAATGTTTGTGTTCTGTAATTTCACTACAGCACTTGTAAATTATTCACTCCGAAGCTCATTCTATGGGGCTTCTGTCACCCTGATACGAAAACCAGACAAAGATATCCCCAAAAAAAGAAAGAAAGGTCAACACCACTGATGAATACAGATGTGAAACTCTTCAATATAATACTAACAAACTGAATCCAAAGACACATTAAAAGGATAATACACCATGATCAAGAAGGACTGAACCCAGGGATGCAAGGATTCTTCAATCTATGCAAGTCAATCAATGTGATGGGCCATATTGCCAAATTAAAGGATAAAAACCATACAATCATCTCAACCGATGCAGAAAAAGATTTGACAAAGTTCAATACCCATATATGATGAAAGCTCTCCAGAAAGTGGGCATAGAGGGAAACTACCTCAACATAATAAAGGCCATATACAACACACATATTGACTGCTGAGAACTGACTCACTGGAAAAAACCCTTGGCTGGAAAAGACTGAAGGCAGGAGAAGTGGATGACAGAGGATGAGATGATTGGATGGCATCACTGACTCAATGGACATGAGTTTGAGCAAGCTCTGGGAGTTGGTGATGGGCAGGGAAGCCTGGAGTGCTGCAGTCCATGGGGTTGCAAGGAGTCAGACACAACTGAGTGATGGATCAGACCTGAACACAACATTGTAAATCAACTACACTCTAATAAAGAATATTTTTTAAATTGTAAATTTTTGTTATTTTTATACAATGTACCCCCTGTTAAGTTCTACTCCCTGTTTAAGTTCTACTCACTTTTTCCACTTACCATTCCTTTATGTTTTCAAATTTCCCTACTAGGTCATTTTTTTAATGAAGTTATGTTTAGTGATTAACTCTTGGTGGTAACAGTCTCAGTTTTAATTTAACTGGAAACATCTCTGTTTTAACTTTTCTTGAATGACAAGGGCAGACCTTGTCTAGAGTAATACATCTGGCACAATCGACACCCTGCTTCCACTACTTGTAGAAGAAGCACCACTGGACCACTGGCGGAGACTGGCATACCTCCTATCCCAGTGAATGGGGGCCACAGGCTCCTGCAGTGGTCCTTAGTGTAATACTCAGCCAAGGAGGTCACTCCAAACAGGCACAAGTTCCCAAGGTTATGACTTGGATTGGTTTTGTCTTGGGCTCCAAGAGTCATGAACGTGGGTTGACTCACACAGACCTTTCCCTGGAGAGCAGTCTGCAGATAAGTGCAATCTTATTATAATACCATTTGATTTTGTCTATGTGATATCAATGCTATCAATACAAACTTAGATTTGCCAATCTCTTTTACCCATTGCTGGTGGTTTAGTCGCTAAGTCATGTTCTACTTTTGCAACCCCATGGAATGGGAACCTGTCAGGGAATGTTTGACGGGAGGATTCCTACGTGCTGTCTCTCATGAGTCATTTTTCCCTCTTCAAGCGGAACAGCACGCTGCTCCCAGGGACTGAGGTCATTGTGTGAGGCAGGCTTGGGTCTCCTTTAGTAAACATTCTCTTTAGGACAAAACTGCTTAGTCTCCTTCCCCTTTCTTGAGATATGGATTGTCTCCTGGCCTTGTGACTAACATTACCCCTGTTCCCTTGGTAACGGTTGCTATACGTTTGGTTTTCTGATCTCTATCATTCCCGAAAGAAGTTTCTTGTACCACAGCCTATATATACTCATAGAAAAATCATTAAAGCACCTTTGCTCCATCAGAGCTTAGGTCCCCGGGTCTTTTTTTGTCTCTCTCTCTCTTTCTCTCTTTTACTTCCTTATCATCGACTCCGTACCACCAGGTTCCGGTCCATTAAAGGACCCCAACAAATGGCGCCAAGGAACAGGGACACTGGTATATGTGACATATCGGGCAGAATGACTCAGGGACCTATTGAGGTCAGTAAGTACTAAGGCATGGGTCAAACGGCTGGCCAGCCCCACTATTTTTCTACTTTACTTCACCATTTGTTTAAATTTCAGGGTCTTCTGTTCACGCCAATGAATAGAGGCTTGCCTTCAAACAGTAGTTGAACATAATTCTTAGTTTCCTGATAAATGCAGTGTTGATTTAGAAATTTGGCTCCAGGTCAAGGAAAATGTTAAATGAGCAGCCAAACAAGGAAAAAATATTCCAATTGATCTCTAGCCTCTATGGGCTCTTATTAAAGCTGTAATTCTGTCATTTCAAGGTACATTCTAGCCCTTCCAATATTCAGCAACAGACAGAACACTTATTACATAAATATAAATTAAATGATTAAACGTTACAAAAGGCCCAACTAAAACAATGATACAAAATATCTCAATATTTCTTACTAGCCCTGCCCTGGCTGCTCCAAATGTTTCTCCTCTGCCAACAGTTGCAACTTCAAAATTCTCTCCTTTGTTGGAACCTAATGAAAAGTTATGCTAATTTTTAAGCTAGATTAGAAGCTGCTATTTCCCGTACTGTAATCGGAGAAGAAACCAAAAAACAGCTAGAGAAATTACTTGCTTGAGAATGCAAATCAGAAATGACAAAAAAGCTATAGCTGCAATTTGTGAGACTAGGACTATTATTGATTATTTGAAGGCTTGTCACAATCCAGGATCAAAAAGTTAAAAGATGCAAATACTAGCTGAAACAATGGCTACTACCTTTTAAAAAGGGAAATGAAGGATGCTTTACATGTGGAGATAAAAACCGTTTAAAAATGGACTGCCCTAAGAAGGCTAATAAAAAAAACCTCCAAAAATTTGCCCTTGCTGTCATAGAGGAATGCACTGACCAAAGACAGTAAATTTAAATTTGATATTGAAGAAAAACCTATTCCAGGAAACTCCAAACAGGGGACCTCCCAGGTCCCCTACAACAAAAACCAGGGGCAAATTCTATCTTTTCCCTCAAACCCTCAACATCCAGCAGTGCTGCCATTAACATACCAGCCCTAAATGAGTTTTTCCTTTACCCTTAAGCAGTCCCTTCTAGAGTGCCTACTGGACTTTTTGGACCCCTGCCCCCACAAACCTTCAGTCTTTTACTTGGCTGATCTAATTTGGCTTCTAAAGAAATTACTATTCACCCTGGAATAATTGACTCAAATTATAAAGGAGAAATTCAAATTATGATGTCAGCTCAGATTCTATGGCAATTCAAAAGGGGGGACAAAACTGCCCAATTACTTCTTTTGCCATACATTTCTATTAACTCCTCTAATAATGTACAGACAGGCAGATTTGGCAATACAGATCAAAAACAATCCTTATGGACATCATTTGTATTTAAATATGTCCGACCAAATATAAATATCAAAATTAGTGGTAAAAGATTTTCTGATCTCCTCGGAACTGAATCTAATATCATTATTATTTCCAAGCACTTGTAGCCCAAATCCTGAGCTATACAAAAGGTCTCTTGTCAAATTGCAGGAATTTCTCAAACCAAAGCATAAGAAATTTATCAAAATATTCAAATCTACCCATATGATAGACCAAAAGGCCAACCTACAACATTAAGACCTTATGTGATAGATGCACCCCTTAATCTAATAGGAAGGGACTTACTTATGCAATGGCAAATTCAGATATACATTCCACATTTTTCCTAGGGGCCACTGCTCATTTAACAAACAAAACAATTATTAAAATAACTGAGAAAAATTATGAGCCTATTTGGACAAAGCAATGGCCCCTTACAAAAGAAAAATTACAAAACTACTAACGAACTTATAAACACACAATTAAAATTGAAACATATTGAGGAATCTTGCTCTTTTTGGAACTCTCCTATTTTTGTTATAAAAAGGAAATATAACAAATGGTGTCTCTTAACAGAGTTTAGAAAAGTTAATTCTTTTATGAAACCTATGGGTGCATTGCAACCAGAGATCCCATCACCTATTACTATTCCTCAGAATTGGCACATTATTATTACTGATTCACAAGATTGTTTTTTTAATATACCTTTACACCCTTTAGACTGGGAGAGATTCACTTTCTCTCTCCCTTATCCTAATCATATCGGGCCTCATAAAAGATTTCAGTAGACTATGTTACCTCAAGGTATGCTTAAAAGTCCTGCTACTGCTGCTGCTAAGTCACTTCAGTCGTGTCCTACTCTATGCGACCCCATGGATGTCAGCCCGCCAGGCTCCCCCGTCCCTAGGATTCTCCAGGCAAGAGTACTGAAATAGGGTGCCATTGCCGTCTCCATAACAGTCCTAGTATTTGTCAAAATTTTGTAGCCAAGGCTTTACTTCCTATGTGACAGCAATTCCCTCATGCATATATCATTAATAATATACTATAGCTACCAAAAGGAGAAATTATATTTTTGACACTGAATGGCTATGATATTCTTTAGACTCCGGAGAAAACTGATTAAAATAAAATCTTTTTTGAAATTACAAAACTGGTTCTTCTTGCACGTGCAGTTAGGAAAAGGTTAACTTGTTAAAATATTTTTTTGGAGCTCCGGTTCTGCCTGGGAAACAAAAATAGGCCTAAGAAAAAACCTTAAGTTAACTCTTATCATGTCCTTGGGATACTCAGCCCAGTCTATCTAGGACTCCAGCCATTAACAAATTGGTGGAGCTCAACATAAATAAATAAAACAAAAAGATATTTTAAATTTCAAACGGAGAACTATGCTTATGTATCTAAAATCATCTATGTCTCAATGTATGTCTTTGTTTTTGGATAATATAAAGTTAATAAGCTCTATTTAAATTCAACTTCACATGAACTGAAAAGTATTCATTAAATATAATATTTATTTAAATATAAATATAATTTAAATATAATTATTTGTTAATCTAATTAAGACATGTCTTAAGTCATCAACATTATATAATACTTTTATTATGCCTTGGTTTAAGGCAAACTAAGTTTGTCAACAAAAAGGTAACTCTTTATATATATACATACAAATATATAAATGAGATGAAAACTTTTATATAAGCTCTATTAGAAATAATTATATTTTTAATAGAATGATCTATTATCTATAATCTAAAACAATCTCTTAGGATTGGAGTGACTTAGGTTTCTGGAGTTGTACTGAACTAAATAGTGGAAGTTTTTTGAATGGCTGGGTCATTTCCAAATGAAGTAGTATTTTGAAGCATTAATTGCTGAACATTGGCTTACTCTTACAAGGGGTTTTTCTTGCAGAAGAGCTGAAGAGATTTTTGAGCTGTTAATGAATATAAATATATATTTATATAGGAATGGATATATATATAATATAATATGATTTGATAAATATATTCAACAGTCTATAAAATACTAACATACAAGACATTTCATAGTTGCTATAGAAAAGTAAAATATATACTTTTAATAGAAAGATATAAGAAATGGCAAATAAAATGATGAATACAAAAATATTTTTTAATTGTTGAAACATTTATTATAAAATAAAGAAGTATTTACATAAGCTTTACTAAACTAGTTTTTCATTGTCGTTCTAGCTACAGGAAATGTTCTTTCTCCAAATTAAACCAAATTAGAAACAAAAGAAAAATTCTGGGAAAACAACATTTAACAGAATTAACTTTAGTCAGCAGATACATTCAGACTGCAAAAATATTGGAAAATGCAGTTAAAATACTTAGGTAGATCACAATGAAAACCACAACGTATGATGTGTTTATTTGAAATAAGCATTGCATTTGTTTATTGTGCTATCATATTTTGTTTTGGCCTTTTAACTTTTAAAGATATTTAGTGCTGGAATTTTAAAAAGGCTTATGACAAATGAAAGAAAATTTTATGGCAAATAAATGTAACTCATTGTCCTGAACTTTCTTCCTCTTCCTTCTTACATGTCTCGATCAATACAAATTCTTCTTTTCTAGGGGCAACACCTCTCTAAGGTAAAACTACACAACATGTTATAACCCACCTATCAACTTACTTCACGATAATGAGAACACTTAATTCTATAAAAACAGACAATGACTCTGCCTATATTTCTAAGCAGTTCAAACAATTTTTGCATTCATTCTCTATTAAACAGATTAGAGACATTCCTTATAATCCACAAACACAAGACATAATTAAACAAACACATTACACGCTGTAACTGCAAATAAAATATTAAATAAGAGGAAATACACAGGAACACTTTTATCTTCCTTATCCAGAACAAACTTTACTAGATTCTAATGTAATATAGTCTTTAAGCCTATAACTATTATTAATATGACTTTATTTCTGTTTCCAATCTGTAAGATTCTTAAAACGAAAACAACATAAAAAAAGATACCGTTTCCCGACTAAATCATTTGTTCATAAGAATATCAAAAATGTAAAATATTCACCTTCTTTTCAGGTCTGTCTTGAAAGTATACTCATCTTCTTTAACACACTGAACAGTGAGATTCAACAGTTGCTAAGCTGCATTTCTTTTTCAAGGACAAGGTCAAATATATTTGGATGTGAGCAACATTTCATTTGTCAAGTTGTTCTGCATCACCTTTTCAATAATTTCACTTAGGAAAAAATATTTGAATGGTTACTCCTAATCCTTTGCCCCAAATAACACAAACCACAGCCAAATACCAGTCCCAAACAGATTTCTGAATGATTTTTTTCTTTTGGACTGAAATATTTCCTAAGAATGTTTTCATCATTATTGCTTTCCTTTCTTTTTATAACTATTGTTAATCTAGCCTTATTTGTTTTAAACTTTTTAAGCTTACCACAAACAGATGTTTTGACAAAAACAAAAAACAAACAAAGAAGTTTTGAAACATTAAAGGACACCTCCTTTCCTTTGCCCATTTGATATCAAGACGGGTTAACTAATCAATGGAAATCTAAGAAACTAATCTTACAGGGAAAGGGTATGCTTCTATTTCTCCAGATAGATCCAACGAGCTCACATGACTTCCTCTTCAGAAGATTCAACCTAAGGCGGCGCCCAGCATTCAGACTAGAGATGAAACAGCAAAAAACCCAGGAAGAAAGAATTCCAATACAAGCCATGGCGACATTAAAAATTTCCCAAAAAACGCCGCACTCGATGTCATCAACCTTATGATTTCCCTACTTGGGGACAGATAAAAACCCTTACTAATCAAACTGAAAATCTGATTTCTCAACAGGGAATGCCTCAGAATCCTGAAAATATTTTTCTTCGCTATGCTTGTTTTGCTTGCTTTTGCTTCCCCTGCTCAGGCTGACTTGATTGATCATACTTACTGGGCTTATATACCTACCCCCCTTTTTTATTGTAGGTTATAAAATGGACAGATATAGGACCAATCATATCCACTAATGAGTCAACACATATGCCCCCTTCTTGGAACTGGGAGGGGCTCTCTCATCCTGAAGGAAAAGAAAAACTATAATTAATATCTTTCTAGGTTATGAAATCCTTCCTTTGTGTATGGGCACAACAGAATTATGCATAAACATTAGCTGACAAACTTAGGCCTTCCCCTGCCTCCAAAAGAGGACTTTCTGATGCTTCTTGGATTACTTACTGCCCTTTCTTTGTCCATGAATCATGTTTATACTACTAAAACTTTAGGAAAAGAATTAAAGAAAAAACAAAGAACACTATGCAAAGGGTTTACTAATAAGAACTTTAAATATATTCCTGTTCATTGGGACCAATGTCAGGCCAAATCAGGAAAATTAATGTTTATAGCTAATCATACTATTGTCAATTGGGGACCCCATAGTATGTGGTTATTGGACTGCTCAGATGATATTAACAATACTATGTATGATTATATTACTCAAGTAACATGGAAGGTTACTAATACTACAATGGAACATTACCATGACAGAGGACTTCTTGGCTAGCTTGACAATGGAATGGCCCCCACCTTGTCCTTGAATCATCCTTGATAAACAGATTGGGCCTAAACAATGGGACATCTGAAAACTTGCTGCAAACACCAAAGAACTTGGGACTTGGACCAGACATTTCACAGGGACCAATTATAGCTATAGCAATTATTTCTTTCACTATAATCAATCATATTTTTTTCTTTTTTCTATATATTTAGTTTTAATTTGTAAGTGCCTATCTTTAAGTCAATTAAATATAGCTCAGCCAGTCAAAGTAAGTACCATCATACATACATACAAATAATAAAACATTATCCCACAAACAGAAGGTCAAAGTATAGCCCAAAGTTTCCACTTCTGCTCCCAGAGAGAGGCTTCCATGGAGATTGAGAAAAGGGCTAACACTCAGGGAACCGAGTGGCTCAGATCCCCCCAAGGAAGTAAGCCCAGAGTGGAGTGGAGAGAATTTCCAATCTTGCCATTCCTGTGACAAAAACATAGCTGAAGAGTTGTGTATGCTACCATACAAAGTTTCAAAGTCCCAAAATGGCCTTCAACACAGTTTGGTCGTTCCTGAAGTTACCGGCTCCTGACCTGTCTCGAGTCTTAGATTATTAATAGTCCATTCTATACAGTTCATTCCACCTCCCACCCCTAGTAGGTTTTCAGAACCTACTTCCCAGCATGTAGAGGTGCTGGTAAATGTTTTGCACTATTTCAGGTACTGTCTGTACTGGAACATTTTTTTTCCTCCTGTGTCCATGCAAACTTTTTTTTTTTTTTTAGTTGAAGGCTAATTATTTTACAATATTGTAGTGGGTTTTGCCATACATTGACATGAATCAGCCATGGAGTTACACGTATTCCCCATCCCGATCCCCCCTCCCACCTCCCTCTCCACCCGGTTCTTCTGGGTCTTCACAGTGCACCAGGCCCGAGCACTTGTCTCATGCATCCCACCTGGGCTGGTGATCTGTTTCACTATAGATAATGTACATGCTGTTCTCTCGAAACATCCCACCCTTGCCTACTCCCACAGAGCCCAAAAGTCTGTTCTGTACATCTGTGTCTCTTTTTCTGTTTTGCATATAGGGTTATCATTACCATCTTTCTAAATTCCATATATATGTGTTAGTATGCTGTAATGTTCTTTATTTTTCTGGCTTACTTCACTCTGTATAATGGGCTCCAGTTTCATCCATCTCATTAGAACTGATTCAAATGAATTCTTTTTAATGGCTGAGTAATAATAGTCCATGGTGTATATGTACCACAGCTTCTTTATCCATTCACCTGCTGATGGGCATCTAGGTTGCTTCCATGTCCTGAAAGGGGACTGAAAGTCTAAGCAAAATAATTTGATCAATAAAGGGTCTTTTGAAGTACTTTATAATAAGGATAGTTTAAGCAGAGTATCGGAGAAGGCAATGGCACCCCACTCCAGTACTCTTGCCTGGAAAATCCCATGGAAGGAGGAGCCTGGTAGGCTGTAGTCCATGGGGTTGCTAAGAGTCGGACACGACTGAGCGACTTCCCTTTCACTTTTCACTTTCATGCATTGGAGAAGGAAATGGCAACCCACTCCACTGTTCTTGCCTGGAGAATCCCAGGGACTGGGGAGCCTGGTGGGCTTCCAGCTATGGGGTCGCACAGAGTCGGACACGACTGAAGCGACTTAGCAGCAGCAGCAGCAGCAAGCAGAGTATGTTCTGACTCAAGGTCTCTTTTGTGATCTAAACCTGGAATGAAGCAGCTTTGGAATCAGGCTGGCTTGGGTACAAATTCTTGCCCTATCACTTTTTGGAAGTGTGATCTTGGGCAAAATTCTTCAACTTCTCTGAGCCTCAGACTGCCTTGCACAGTGAGGTGGATCAATGAACTAAGGCATGTGAAGTTTACAGCACAATGCCTGCATCTGATAGGTAAGCAAGTCTCAATTTTGTAGCACAGGGCAGGCCAAACGAGAGGAATGAGGTAAGAGGTTATTCACTTATTTTCAGAAGGGTTTCCAAACATCTCCTTGGAGGTGTTGCACAGAACAGAAGAATGTTTGTAACGTTTGTGAAACTGAACAAGATACCTCTCTCTAATCTCAGTTTTCTCACCTGTAAAGTGGGAATTACAATTTCTTTTATGCAGGATCATTGGAAAAAAGACAAGATTGGCCATAGAATGCTATGCAGTGTTAAAGATCATTATTAGAGTTAATCTTCACTGACCCCGGTCACTTCTTAATTTTTCCAAATGAAGCAACAAACTACCTATCCCATCTTCTTATTTTTCTTATTTCAAGCCATTACTAAGATTTCTTTCATATTGTGGAAATTGATGCCAACAGTTATGATTCAGAAATACTAACCCTAAAGAAGGTGAAGTATCAGAGAAAAAAAGTGTGGCAAATACACAGAATGGTAATTTCTACAAGAAAAATGATAATTTCTAAAATCATAAAACTTATTAGGAGATTAAGCCAGAATTTAAAACTTCTATACATCAAAAAACACAACCAACAGAATGAAAAAGTGGCTTATGGAATAATGGAATGCAAGTCATGATAAAAAGATTAATATCTAGAATATATAAAGAACTCCAATGAGAGCACAAAAAACCTGACCAAAGAATGAGCAAAGAACTTAAATAGATATTTCTCCAAACAAGATATTCAAGTGGTTAACAAGCTATGAAAAGGTGCTCAGCATCACTAGTCATTGTAGAGATGCAAACCAGAACCACCAGGACTGTGCTGTGTGCTTAGTCACTCAGCCGTGTCTGATTGCGACCCCAAGGACTTTATTCCACCAGGCTCCCCTGTCCATGGGGATTCTCCAGGCAAGAATACTGAAGTGGGTTGCCACGCCGTCCTGCAGGAGACCTTCCCAACTTAGCATCGAACCCAGGTCTCCTGCACTGCAGGCAGATTCTTTACCATCTGAGCCACTGGGAAGACCAAAACCACCATGAAATATCACTTTATACCCATTAGGTTGGGTACAGTCAAAAAGATAGGAATAACAAATGCTGGGAAAGATATAGAGAAACTGAAAATTTGGCACCCTGTTAGTAGGAATGTTAAATGGTGACCCCCTGTGGAAAATGGTATAACAGTCTCTAAAAAATTCTATTAGAAATAGAATTTCCATATGATTCTGCAATTTCACTTCTGGGTATATAAATAAAAGAATTGAAAGAAATGTACACCCATGTTCATAGCAGCAATATCCACAATAACTGAAAGGTAGAAGAAACCCAAGTGTCCATTAACAGATGTATGGACAATCAAAATTTACTGTAGACATATGTAGATACATATAATGGAATATATGTATATGATGGAATATATATATAATGGAATATCATTTAGTCTTAAAGGGAAAGAAATTCTGACACATGGTTCGATGTGAATGAACCTTGAGGGCATTATGCTAAGTGAAATAAGTAAGTCACAAAAAGATAAATACTCTATGATTCTACTCACACAGGGTATCTAGAGTAACCAAATTTGTAAAAGCAGAAAGTAGAGTGGTAGGTACCAGGGGCTTAGAGGAAGAGAAAATGAGAATGGTTGCTCAATGGGTATAGAGTTTAATTTTGCAAGATAAAATTGTTCTGGGGATTACTTGCACAACAGTATGAATATACTTAACATTACTGAACTGTACACTTAAAATGGCTAAGGTAGTAAATTTTATGTTATGTGCATTTTGTTACAATTGAAAAAAAAACTTATTTGGCAAAAAGCAATAGGAAGAAGTATAAAAGAGAACAGAAGAGTGAGCAGGTGACAAGAGTACAGTAACATTATGTGGGCATCAGAAATGCATTTGACAACTACCTCCATAAAAGTTGTGCTTCAAATTAAATTGGCCTGTTTTTGAATGTTCTCATCTAAATGGATTGCTGGCAGGGTGAAAATACTACGTAATCAGGGATAAATGGGAAATACATCTGGTTGGAAGCAAAAGGTCCACTGGGGCATGTCAGAGGCTGGTGCTGGAACTGACCTCATTTAACAAACTCATTAATGACCTAGAAGAAAATGGAAATAGCCACTGCTAATCAAATTTGCAAAGATATGTTGGCGATGCCCTGGACTTGGCCATCACAGCATAAGCATTGCTGGGATGGAGAGATTTTCCACTAGGTAATTAATTAGATTAAAAGAATGACTTCCTGGGATAAGAACACTTGCTCATTTCCAGCTCTCATCTCCAGAGCAGAAAGCAGATTTTGTCATGTGATGCAGATCAGAAAACCACACTTGATAGAGGCCTATGAAAGAATAGTGCTTTCCAGAGCACAATTCTGCCTTTGTCCTTTATCTCTAGGTAGAAGACAATGGAATCTATTCCTTAAAAAGATAGAAGAAAGTAGAAGGTAAAAGAAGCAGAGGAGATACAGTCTTTCTTCCACGGAGGAAGGTCTAGGCAAGAAGCCCATATGTGCTCAGTCACTCAGTCGTGTCCCCACTAAAACTTAATGTATACTCTCTGAAGCTTGGCACAAATTATGCCATGCTTAAAACCTGTCTGTGGTCTCCCAGGGCAAAATTTACTGTAGACATATGTAGATACATATAATGGAATATATGTATATGATGTATATGTATATGATTCCTCTCAGGAGGAATCCAGAATCTTTGACAAGGCCCCGAGTGATCAGCCCTGCCTCCCTATCCAGTCTCATCTTGCACAACTGCCCTTCTCACCCACGTAATAGCCATCAGCTTCTCCGTCAGCCCAGCAGAAATTCAGCACCACTATCTGCCTTGGCAGTTTCACCCCTTCCCACTCTGAGCCACTGTGCTTGGTTCAGGAGTGGACAGGGGACTCAAGCTGTGCCAATCTGATTCCATCCCATCACTTCCAGAACAACAAACGCCGAGGAGCAGCTCTCCTGATGAGGTTGGCTGCCTATAGGGCTTCTCAGATGAAGATGTTGTTAGCATTTCAAGCAGGATTCTTCTTTATCATGCAGAACCCTCGTTAGCCTTTAGTATTCACGCTTCTGTACACAAACTTTCAGTTATACTCCCTGAATCATTGTGATGACAACAACAGCAACAAAATGATACACCTGAACACTACCCAGGGTTGAGAACTGCAAGACGTAGAACTTTTTGTGATGAGATGGAAATCGAGGAATGAAGCAATTTGCCTAAGGCATTCAAGTCTTCAGTCAATGTGTCACTTCCTCAGAGAACTTTTCATATCTCCCCCATCTGAAGTAGGTCTCTGTCATGACACTACTTATTGCGTATAGTACAGAACCAGTTTACAACTACGTGCTTAGTTGTGTGGTTTTTTTGTTTCATATCTGTTTTCTCCCATTAGACTGTAAGATCCATGTTGTTGCTGTTCAGTCGTTAAGTCCTGTCTGACTCTTTTTGACCCCACGTACTGCAGCATGCCATGATCCCCTGTCCTCCACTATCTCCCAGGATTTGCTCAGATTCATGTCTATTGAATCAGTGATGCTATCTAACCATCTCATCCTCTGCCACCACCTTCTCCTTTTGCCTTCAATTTGCTCCTTTCCCAGCATCAAGGTCTTTTCCAATGATTCTTCACATCAGGTAGTCAAAGTACTGGAACTTAAAAAGGGGTTGTTTTGGTTTCCAATGACTGACATTCAATAAACATTTGTAGAGAAAAGAAGAGAAGGGGAAAGGAAGGTTGTTTGGAAACTAGTAACACTGTTCAGTGACTAACATCTCAATCCAACCCACAAAAGTCTGTTTAATCTAAGAACTTAAATGTCATCCCTACATTGCTTTTATGAGAGATGGGTTGATTGTAGGACCCCAGGAGCCGACCTGCCTCTCCATAAAGCCAGTTTTGAGAATTCCCCTGGCTCCCAAGGAAACAGGTCCCACTTCAGAAGAGCAGGGCTTGGAAGATGGAGGGGGCTGGTATGAGTCTGATAGCATTTCATTAACCCTTTCCTCTCCCCTCCCTCACTCCAGCATTGGCAGTACTCTCAGGGGCTCCAACAGCAGGGAGAAAAGGTAGGCTTCAGAGAGGGAACATTTGCACTACTTTGGAAATCAGACACCTCTCTTCTAAAAGCCTCCTTTTTTGGAAACGTGCTGTTTTGTGGTCGCCCGGCACCATGCCCCCCTCCCTAACACACCCTGCCCTTAGGAGTTACCCTTTCTTTTGCGGGTTTGCCTTTTTGGGGTGGGAAATCCAGATGCCTGACTCCCACTCCAGAAGCCAATAGATCAAATTCTTCCTGCCATGGTTGTTGTATAGCTGATAGAGTCTCTCCAGGGCTTTAAATATTGAGTGAGCAATTTTTTTAAAAAGACTGGGGGACATTCCCTCAGTAATGTAACACTGATCATAGTGTTTCTACTGTTTGGTTAGTCCTGACTTCTAGTTTCCTGGCCCTCAAGGGCTGCCTTGCCTCCTGCCCATTTCCAGGCCTAGTTCTCTATTTTCTCAATCCTTGGACTATCTCAAAACCATTCCAATAAAATCTCCTTTGTTTAAATTACCAGAGTCAAAGACTCTGTAGGCAATGCAAGATTCTAGATGAATTTCCTGAGTCCTGATCAAATTATTCATTGGAGTTTCACATTTGCATTCATGTGTTCCAAGTATAGCTAATGAAAGTCCATTATGCCCCACGCCCTGGACCAAGTGTTAAGTGTGCAAAAACAAATAGGATTCAGGCCCAGGCCTAAGAGAACACATTCTGCTTGAAGAGGCAGCGAATTAGATCAGAAATTGAAACTGAAGTGGTGTAACCTGTTGCAAGAGTCCTTGGAAGATAATGATCCAAACTCCTTCACTCTCTCAGGTACACATTCAATCTCTCTACCTCTCCCACTTCTAAGGGCTTCTGGGGTCTTTGGACAGCAGGCTCTAATGAAGATGTGGGTAATGTGAGTTTCTGCTGACATGGAAATATCCATAAGAAGACACAGAATGCATGTACAGTGAAATAGAGCTGCTGAAGAAGAATGTCAACACTTTTAAAATGAATCTTTATTTAATTTATTAAATTAAATTAAATTAATAATTTTTTAAATAAAAATAATGAGTACTTGGGGACTTCCCTGGTGGTCCACTGGTTAACACTCCATTCTCCCAATGCAGGGGACATGTGCTCGATCCCTGGTTGGGGAAATAAGATCCCACATGCTGCAAAGCATGGTCTGAAAAGAGAAATTAAAAATAAAATAAAATAAAAAATAGCAAGTACTTATGGAGACTCACGTACAAAACACACAAGAGCAAGATAGCCTTGCTGGTGTCTAAAAAAATCTCAACTAAGAGATTCAGGAAAGAAATCACAATAGAGCGTGGTCATTGTTGAGATCCAAATTAATGGTCTGGAAGATCAAATTATAAGAAATATTTCAAAGCACAAAGGAAAAATGTGAAGAGATGGAAATCATGAAGGAGAACTTAAGAGCCGTGGAGAACATATCCAGAAGGCCCAGTATGTGAAACATGGGTGTTTCAGGAGAAGCAAAGGAGAGTTATAACACAAGACTCTCTGAGTTCTGTCGGGACTATAAAGTAAAGACACATGAAGAAGCATCTTGGTAATATTCCAAACTTTGGGTGAAAAGAAAAGCATTCAAATAAAAAGAATGTAAGCTCAGACTTGTAGAGACAATGCGAGAAGGAGAGGGTGGGACAAATTGAGAGAATAGCATTGAAACATTACCATATGTAAAATTAAATAGCCAGTGGGAGTTTCCTGTATGGTGCAGGGGACTCAAATCATGTGCTCTGTGACAGCCTAGAGGGGTGGGTTGGGGTGTGAGGTGGGAGGGACGTTCAAGAGGAAGGGGACATACTTATACCTATGGCTGATCCGTGCTGCTATATGGCAGGAATTAACACAATATTGTAAAGCAATTATCCTTCAATTAAAAATAAATTTAAAAAAATAAAAGAACGCAAGCTCTGTAAGGGAAAATAATCAGAATGGCATCAGATTTCTTTACTGCCACCATAGACGCTAAAAAACAGTAAAATAGCAGTCACAGACACTGTGAGATTGCAATCAAGATTCTACTCCCAACCAAGATTATTCCCTTATTAGAATGAATGGAAAATGTATAGGAACATGCTGGAAGTCGGAGAGTGTATAAACACCTTAGGAAAAGAATCTAGGGAGGATATCCAAGGCAAAACAACAAAGTGGGATTCCTACTTAAGAAAAGTGGAACATAGACATAAATATAATAGCTAAAACTCCTAGAAGAAAACATAGGAGTAGATCTTCATGACTTTGGGTAAAGCAATGATTTCTAAGCAATGTCACTGAAATCACAAGCAACAGTTGAAAATATTGGAAATATTGGACTCTTCGAAATTTAAAATGTTTGTGGTTAAAATGACATCATCAAGAAAATAAAAAGACAACCCATAAAAAGGAAGAAAGTATCCACAATTCATGTATCTGGTAAATGACATGTATCCAGAATACAAAAAGAACACTTTTCAATTCATTATTTTAAAGGTAGATTTTATTTTGGGGAGCTCCAAAATCACTGCAGATGGTGACTGCAGCCATGAAATTAAAAGATGCTTGCTCCATGGAAGAAAAGCTATGACCAACCTAGACAGCATATTAAAAAGCAGAGACATTACTTTGCCAACAAAGGTCCATCTAGTAAAAGCTATGGTTTTTCCAGTAATCAGGTATGGATGTGAGAGTTGGACCATAAAGAAAGCTGAGCACCAAAGAACTGATGTTTTTGAACTGTGGTGTTGGAGGAGATTCTTGAGAGTCCCTTGGACTGCAAGCAGATCCAACCAGTCCATCCTAAAGGAAATCAGTCCTGCATATTCATTGGAAAGACTGATGTTGAAGCTGAAACTCCAAAACTTTGGCCACCTGATGCGAAGAACTGACTTATTTGAAAAGACCCTGATACTGGGAAAGATTGAAGGCAGGAGAAGGGGACCACAGAGGATTAGATGGTTAGATGGCATCACTGACTCAATGGACATGAGTTTGAGCAAACTCCAGGAGTTGGTGAAGGACAGGGAAGCCTGGCATGCTGCAGTCCCTGGGGTCACAAAGAGTTGGACAAGACTGAGAGACTGAACTGAACTAAACTGAGAACTGACAATAGAAAGGTCTTACCAGACCCACTCCCACACCATACATTTTAAGATGACAGGATTAGTCAGAAGGTTCTTAAGAAGGAGAAACAAGTCCTCAAGCAGGATACATTGTTTTTTATATTATCATTGGTACAGAGCTTAAGGGAAAACATAGCCTTGAGACATTAGTTCTGGTCTTAAAGAAAAAGTGTTTTATGTGACTAAGACAAGGAATGTAGGAAAAAAATGTTCGTCCCTTTCTCCTCCTTGAGAGCCCAGGACACTTTTCTCCTTCTTGAGGGCCTGGACTACTTCCTCCTTGAGGACTCTGGACTCCTTATCAACCTACCTAAATTAACTCTCTCATTGGAGATTGAGGAAATGAATAATAAAATTATAGGTATATTTCAATCCTAAATCCACCAAACAAGAACTACTCATTTTTTTTCTTATGTCCCTGGAATATTTATGAAAACCAGCTATGCATTTGTCCACAAAGAATATATTGGGAAAAAATTAAGGGTTAAATTAATAGTCAATAAAAAAAAGAAAGTTTTTCAGCCAATAAAAAGGAAATGAATAATTTAAAAGTAATCAAAAGAAAATCTTAACTTTTAGAAATTAGAAATACCTTCTTGATTAATATAGTATATATATGATACATATTAGTCAGGTTTTTCTCTAGAGAAGCAGAATTGAAGACAGGGACTCAAATTCATGTGCATCATAATTATTTTGCTTTTAAAAGATTTGTTTTATTGAAGGATAATTGATTTACCATGTTGTGTAAATTTCTGCTTTACAGAAAAATGATTCAGTTATACATATATATGTATATATATATATTCTTTTAAAATTTCTTTTCCATTATGGTTTATCATAGGATATTGAATATAGTTCCCTGTGCTACATAGTAGGATCTTGTTGCTTATCCATTCTGTATATAATAGCCCGCATCCAAACTTCCAATCCATCCCACCTCCCTCCCTATTGGTAACCACAAGTTTGTTCTCTATATCTGTGAGTCTATTTGTGGGGAGAAAGCAAATGAGCCAAGATGCTGTGGTCACGCTCTCTTGCCCATTTTGTAAATAATGACTGTGTAACAGTTGAGATCACTATGTCTGACACCTGAGCTTAAAAACTGAGAATTTTAGGGACTTTTCCCATGGTCCAGAAATTAAGACTGTGCTCCCATTGCAGGGGGGTGCAGCATGGGGGCAGGTTTGATACCTGGTCGGGGAACTAGATCCCACATGCTGCAACTAAGAGTTTGCATGTTGCCACTAATAGCCGGCACAGCCAAATAAACAAATTACAGCGTGAGTGTGAGCGCATGCTCAGTCACGTCCGGCTTTGTGACTCCACGGGCTGTAGCCTGCCACGCTTCTCTGTCCATGGGATTTCTCAAGCAAGAGTACTAGAGTTGGTTGCCATTTCTTCCTCCAGGGGATCTTTGTGACCCAGGGATCGAATTGGCATCTCCTGCTTTGGCAGGCAGATTTTTAATAAGTGAGCCACCTGGGAAACCCAAATAAATAAATAATAAATATTTTTTAAAAAGGGAAAATTTGAAAGCTACTAAAATTTAGAATCTGTATAATTTATATGTTAGCTTCACTCAATCACTTAGTAGTTACATTAGCACACTTATTTGGGGCATATTATGTGTAAACTCTCTGTGCCTCAGTTTCCTCAGCTGAAAGGAGATGATCACAGCACATTCTCCAGACAGTGGCTGTAAGAACTGAGAAAGTTAATATATATAAAACATTCAAATGGTACTTGTTGTCATTACTCTCTATGTGGCTGGTTCTTTCTGCACATTTTGTATGAAACCACAGCTGGTCCTGTACAGAAAGTAAACAGAGGATCATTATTTTCCTCATTGGTTTTTCTTCCTCTTCTCCCCTCCTTTTCCTGTAGTGGAAGGAAGTGCTTGTTCTTCCTTGTTCTTGCTTGTTCTGTGGCAACTCTGGAGTCATGGCAACACTGAAATGAGAAGTAGATCAAGCATCGGGCAAAGCCAAGTGATAATATAAATGGACTTAGTGGATTAGAAATATGGACAGCACATAATAAAATGAGGTTTACCTTGGGAGAAAAATAGTTTATCTAAGAAGAAACAGTTCAATGCATAGTCAACCCAGAAGGGGAAAATGGTGTATCTCAGGGAGGTAGAGATAATGAACAGAGGAAAGGGTACTGGCAGAAATACAGCCAGAGGGCCCCTGTTCTATATAGCATGACCCTAGGAAAAGGAGATGGGATGGCCTCTGATAAATATCTCCTCATCCTATGGACTGCTCGTTTTGTGCTTGATTTAAGATTTCCAACTCTAACAGAGGTCAGTGGTCAAGTGGTTGATGTCACTGCGCACCAAAAATATTTTTGTCAGTTGCATTAGTCATTATTTTGGCTGTTTGAATAACCAAATTAGAACAATCACAGACAGTCTGAACCATAGCTGGGCAATGTGTCCTCATGACGAGCACAGATACCAAATCTAGTACCGAAAGAAGTCTCAGTCACACTGCATAGACACAGCCCTGGGTTCCAGAGCTATTGCCAGAAAACACAGTCCAGTCCAGAGCTGGTGCTGGGAGCTGAGGGATCGTGCTGCCATTGCATCTCTAAACTGAGTGCCATGGGAGCCTGCCTTTCCTCTGCGGTGGGTTAGGTCAGCTCAGGAGGCTTTGTGTTTGAAGACAAGAGCATTGGACTCCCTTAATTAAGAACTAAGGCGTTAGTGTAAAACTGATCAATAAAGACACAATCTTACTTGAAATTCCTCCCCATCTTAATTGGTTTAAAACTAACATCAATGGAGAAAACAGAGAGCCAGGGTATAATTAGCCCCTGGGATGGTGCTGTGAGGCAGTAGACCCAACAGAGGCTGTGATACCTTTATCGCATCCCTCCAGGGGCAAAACCCCAGGACAAGGAAGACCTTCAGCCTGGGAGGCACCCAGAGCCAGAAGGGTGACTTCCTGCTGTCTGACCATGATGGAAAAGAATTTGCAAGAACTGGATTCACCCCCAAAACAGATCATTATGTTCCCTCAGTTTTCCCTTCAAACAATCTCAGGGACCTGTCCTTAGTTCTTCAACACCACTGATTGTCCCTTAGTTCAGATCCCCTCTATACTGGCTCCCAAACTGATCTCCCTGCCTCTCGGCATCGAGGCCTTCCACCCTTCAACACCTCCCCAACTTCATCTGTCCTTTGAACAATGAAATGCATGTCGCCTAGGAGATCTACTTAAAGCGCAAATGTGACTATGACAGTCTCTCATCCATCAATTTAAAAATACCCAGGTAATTTATTCAACAAAGTTTTAATGTGCATAGGTGGGTCCCAGGTACTGTACTAGGCACTGAGAATATGATGATAAAAAATAAAGAAGCCCCACCCTCATGAAGCTTGGAGTTTAATGGGGAAAAAAGACAGCCAAACAATTACACAAGAAGACATGGTTAAATTCTATGAAGAAGAGGGGGCTCTAGCAGAGGCTCAATCTAGCCTGGAAGGTCAGGAGACTTTCCTGAAGAAGCAACTTGTGAACAGAGGTCTGAAAGATAAGTAGGAATCAACTAGGCCAAAGCTTCTTGTAAACTCTGATTAGGTTAAGGAAATTAAATAGTGTGCCATGACCAATATCTTTTGAAATGAAATAATAGACTGGACAATAGCATAGTAGAAGAGAAAAGGATAGAAGGAAACAGAATAGAGTATAGATCAGAACATATGTCAGGTAGCAAAGGTTAATATTTCATGATATGTTTATAATGAGTTAACTATAAAATGTATTTCTTAGTGTGGGCTGTAAACTAGCCAGTGGCAGAAGTAAGGGGAATGGAAGCACACATCCTAGAAAGGGAACAGCCTCTGCAAGACCCAGGTGAGAGAAAGCAGGAGGTATTTAGCCTCATTTTTAATCTGTGAAAGAACCCACACATCATTCATTCAGTAAATGCTTATTTAATTCTCTTTCAAAGCAGCACACCGAATCAGAGTCACAAGGAGGAGCCAGGCAGCTTTCCTTGTCTAAATGAGTTTACATGCCATCAGGAGAGAGAGGTATGTAAATAAATATTAGACTAAGTTTGAAAAAAAAGCTGCAGGAATAAATCAAATATAATGAGAAGAGAATATAAGGAAATTGCTTCTATCTAGGAAAGATCTCAGAGAGCTTTATGAAAAGAGAAGTCTTTTTCTTGAGGTCTGGAAGGACAGCTAGAGGTGAAAATTCAGGAGAGGAAGGGACACAGAGGTACAAACAGTCCAGGATAAAGAACAGTGGTGATAAAGGCATGGAATGCCTTTGGGGATTCCATATTTGGGGAATGGTGAATCAAGGCTGAGAGTGGAGAGAGGGTCATTGAAAGACTTCATAAGGACCAGAGTGGATCAGTATCTGTCTCAACCTCCAACTGTGATACCTCAGACAACTCTAGCCTTCTCTCCATTGGTTATCCCCTCTGTGAATTGGGAAATATAACTCTGGCCTCTGATACAATCAGCAGAGCTGGGGAAAATAAAATGCACTCAACCACATAAAGTGTTTACAGCTCACTGGAGTAAAGGTGCCCAAAATCTGCAAAAATCTTAGTAGCCCCAAAGAAAGTCAGTTGTTTTAGAGTAATAGGATTAATGGGGCTTGGGGGATAGGGAGCATATTTTTCAGTCCTTCCAATCTTCTTATTGTTGAGCTGCCTCAGTTTCCTTTTTAAGAAAATTTTTCCTTTTTAATAATAAAAACTAAAAGACCTGAGGGTCATTATAGAGTAAAACAAATATCAAAGCATGAATATTTCTGTAATAATACTATGAACATACCTTCAAAGTCATAGGATCTATCCTCAGGTGATCCTATCCATCAATAAAGGGTATTATCAAAATCTGTTAATTTTTCTCTATATCTATGTATCCTGGATTCTTGATTCACTAAAATCTGTTAGATTGTAATCTCTGTTAGGTAAACAGAGATCTTGTTTACCTGACACATCTTTATCACCTCACACAAGTAGACACCCATCATTGAATGAATGAATGAACTGCAGGGTCTCCTCCAGTGTATGAAGCCATTCTCCAACCAGCAAGATGTTACAGAATCACTTTAATCAGACCACTCCAATAAAATAAGGGAAAGTGTCTGATGGACCCAAGCACTTTTTCTAGGGGAGGAAATATATTTTTTTAAATGTATATGTATCTCTGGGACTTTTGTGGTGGTACAGTGGTCAGGACTCTGCACTCCACTGCAGGGGGGGGGCACAGTTCAATCTCTGGCTGGAGAACTAATATCTCACATGCCTCGCAGCATGGCAAAAAAAAAAAAAAAAAAAAGTATAAGTATTTCTAAAACACTGAATCTTATTTCCTGCAGACTGACTTCTTTCTGTCTCATTCTCATTTTTCTTAAGGATCTGAACATAAATGCTAAGGCAGAAGGTATGGTGATTAGCAGCATCATTTGAGTCAAGACTCTATGTTACAAGTGACAAAAATCTATTCAAACTGGTTCATATAATGGCAAAGCACAGGATCAGGTTTGTCTTCAGGTATGACCAAACCCATATATTCAAACAAGGCCAGCAGGGTTTATCTCTCTCCATCTCTTGGCTCTCCTTTCCTCTGTCTGCATTCTTAGCTGAACTCGCCATCGTTTGTGACAAAGAGACCAGAAACTCTAGGCTTAATGGAAAGAGAGAGCTGTTCTTTCCCCATGTGTGTGTGTGTTCAGCCGCTTCAGTCGTGCCCAACTTTTTGTGACCCTATGGACTATGGCCCGCCAGGCTCCTCTGTCTGTGGGATCTTCCAGGCAAGAATACTGGAGTGGGTTGCCATTCCCTCCTCCAGGGGATCTGTCCAACCCACGGACAGAACCTGCGGCCTGTGTCTCGCATCTCCTGCTTTGGCAGGGGGGTTCTTCACCACTAGTGCCACCTGGGTCCCAGGGGTGCCTCTCACTGGCTCAGCTTGGGCCGCATGACCATCCTTAAACCAATCATTGAGATTCTAATTGTGTGAGACCTGCCCTGGAGCAAGGGAAATGAGATCAGCTCTACTTGAACCACAGAGAATATAAGCAGGCAAAGTGTAGGAGGAAGGGTAGGGTCCCAAAAGAAAATCAGGTGCCATTAACAGAAAGGGTAAATGATTGCTGAGAAGACCAGACTGGCAGCTGTCATCATCTCCATCTGTCCAGAAAGAGGTTGAAGAGGGCCATCAGATGGGCTGGCAAAGAGAAAGTGATTAAGCCTTTTGCCACTATTGATGCTATGCATGTGCTTAATGATAACAGATGAGATTCAGCGCCAGTGAGCTGCAGAAAAGAGCCAGCAGGGTTGGGAGTGGAAGCCAAGCGGCAATCCATCTCACAGCCTATGAGTTCCCCCAAGTCTGTTTTACTACATGAAATGCCCAAACTGACTCAGGCACTTTTCAAGTTGCAAAACCTGCACTCATGCTCAGCAGATATATTTAAAACTGTTTTACAACCAACAGTTAAACAGAAGGAAATTAAGGGAGAAAAATCAAGGATACAGCTTCATGCATAAAACTCAACCATACAATTAACAGAGTCCATATTAATCACATGTCAGTTAGGCCTCAGTGGTTTGGTAGTTTTTCGTCGGCAGAAATAAGCCAATCCTGAGAGGCAAACATGGTTGATGTCAGTATAACTGAAAGACTTTAAACAGAGGGCCCCTATCATTAATCAATCAAGTAATTACTCTCTTAATGCCATATTTGGTAATTAGGTTTTTAGCATTTTTCCCCCTTTAGCTCTAGCTCTTTATCATACCAACATTCCTTTATCTAGAGGTTCCAGTGGAAGATGAGACGTGTTTTTAATAATAATAAAAATGCTTGTATTTGTAGATCACTTTGTACTCTATAAAATCACTCACTAGAGTCTTCCAGCAACCTTTGCAGATAAGCAGGACAAATATTATTCTCCCAAATAATTGCCAGAGTGTCTGGCTTGGACTCAGACTTGCACAATGCCAGCAGAATCCCATTCTCTTGCAGGTGAAGTAAGGCATTGTCTCATTCTGATGGCAGAGTCTTGGTTCCGGGGTGATGCACAGAACAGCATCACCCTTAGTACTTACAGTCCCCGAGGACATGAGTCAGCACCACACAACTCCAAAGGCATTGCATGTGCCTGGGCTTGAGAGGAACCACAATTCTCTCGAGGTGGAGAAAAGCAATCAAATAGAAAACATGAATTCACAAGATAATATTTCACAAGATAATAAAAACGTGCTTTAATGTTGCTCCCACTCATATTGTGGTTAGGAATCCTTCATGAAATGCATTATCCCATTAGTCCTCAATCTCTGTAGATCAGAAGTACTGTCATCTCTATGATGGTGAGAAATCTTATAGGAAACAGACAAGGTCCTGCATTGCTGAGAGACCTCATAGCTTTTAGATTAATCTTTCTCAGGGCTGATAATACAATAAATGTATTCAGGAAGTGACTCTTTATTTTAATAAGAAAAATATTGGCTCCTTGAATTAATAATACTCGTTAGCTTTTTGCATGACTTTGAGGTCCATTCTTGGAACTACTATCCTGAAAAATGATAATTATAAAAAGGTACCTGAATTTACTCTCTAAAGCATTCATTTATCCATTCATTTAGTCAATAAACTTTCAAGGACACGATGCCAAGTTCTACGGTGGTGCAGAGTATGTAAAGATATAAAGTTATAGTCCCTTAATTCAGCGGCTAGCCATGCAAGTCAATCATTACAACAGTAACAACAAATAATGCCAGATGTTTCTGAGCACTTACCATAGTCCAGGCACTGGGCCAAGTGCCTTCTTTGTAGTTTTTAATCTTTCCCACAGCCAATGAGGTAGATATTATTAATAATACCATTTTACAGATGAGTAAACTGAGCCCTGAGAAGGGAAAAAGTAAAAGCAGTGACAGACTTTGTTTTCTTGGGCTCCAAAATCACTGTGGATGGTGACTGCCGCCATGAAATTAAAAGATTCTTGCCACTTGGAAGGAAAGCTATGACAAACCTAGACAGGTATTAAAAAGAGACATCACTTTGCTGGCAAAGGTCTATCTAGTCAAAGCTATAGTTTTTCCAGTAGTCAGGTATGGATGTGAGAGTTGGTCCATTAAAAACACTGAGCATCAAAGAACTGATGCTTTTGAACTCTGGTGTTGGAGAAGACTCTTGAGAGTCCCTTGAACTGCAAGGAGATCCAACCAATCAATCCTAAAGGAAATCAACCCTGAATATTCATTGGAAGGACTGATGCTAAAGCTATAGCTCCGATTCTTTGGCCACCTTTTGCAAAGAGCCACCTCACTGGAAAAGACTCCAATGCTGGGGAAAATTGAAGGCAAAAGGAGAAGGAGGCAGCAGAGGATGAGATGGTAAGGTATCACGATATGACTTTGAGCAAACTCCAGTACATAGTGTAGGACAGAAGAGCCTCACATGCTCCAGTCCATGGGGTCACAAAGAGTCAGATATGACTTAGCAACTTACAACAACAACAAACTGAGGCTCCCATTATTTTAGTGACTTTTCCAGTTAGATATGGAGCTGAGAGCCAAGCTCAGGCAGTCTGACCCCATAACACATTCTTTTAGCTCTGTAACTCATACTTCATATGCACTAGTCATAGCATATGTAGAAAGTTTGGTGGTTGCCCAAGGGAAGAGGCTGTACTATATCCATGAAGGAATTAGGTAAGCATCACAGGGGAGAGAGGATCTAGGCTGAGACCTAATGGACTTGTAATACTTGTTCAGGCTGAATAGCTTGCAAAGAGCATCCCAAGTAAGGGAATGCATGCAGCAAGCACAAAGCAGGGAGAGAAGCCTGGTACATTCTATGATGGAGAGCTAGATCCCAGGAGCTTGGGCACTGAGCAAAGACTGGGGAGAATGGAAGGCAAGGCCAGTGAGGAAGGCAGGATCTGAATACCATGCCTTATTATGTAAGGTATCTATGAGCAGCAAGTGGCGATGGTGCTGGAGCGGCGAGCGGCCGAGAGGAGACACCCCATGTCCAAGGTAAGAGAAACCCCAGGAAGATGGTAGGCGCTAAGAGAGGGGATCAGAGGGCAGACAGACTGAAACCACAATCACAGAAAACTAACCAATCTAATCACAGGGACCACAGCCTTGTCTAACTCAATGAAACTAAGCCATGCCGTGTTGGGCCACCCAAGACAGACGGGTCATGGTGGAGAGTTCTGACAAAATGTGGTTCACTGGAGAAGGGAATGACAAACCACTTCAGTATTCTTGCCTTGAGAACCCCATGAACAGTATGAAAAGGCAAAAAGATAAGACACTGAAAGATGAGCTGCCCAGGTCGGTAGGTGCCCAGTATTCTACTGCAGATCAGTGGAGAAATAGCTCCAGAAAGAATGAAGGGATGGAACCAAAGCAAAAATAACACCCAGCTGTGGATGCAACTGGTGATAGAAGCAAGGTCCAATGCTGTAAAGAGCAGTATTGCATAGGAACCTGGAATATTAGGTCCATGAATTGGAAGTGGTCAAACAGGAGATGGCAAAAGCGAACATTGACATTTTAGGAATCAGTCAACTAAAATGGACTGGAATGGGTGAATTTAACTCAAGTGACCATTATATCTACTACTGTGGGCAAGAATCCCTTAGAAGAAATGGAATAGCCATCATAGTCAGCAAGAGAGTCTGACATGCAGTACTTGGAAAATATATGAAATATATATATATAATATAATGTGAAATATTTATATTTATATATAATATAATATAACATATTCTTCATATTTTTCATATAATTTCATATTCTTCACATTTTTCATATACATTCATATTCTTCATATTTTTCATATACTTTCATATTGTTCATATTTTTCATCTACTTTCATATTCTTCATATTTTCCATATTCTTCATATTTTTCATCTACTTTCATATTCTTCATATTTTCCATATTCTTCATATATTTCATCTACTTTAATATTCTTCATATTTTTCATATATGTTCATATTCTTCACATTTTCCATATTCTTCATATTTTTCATATACTTTCATATTCTTCATATTTTCCATATTCTTCATATTTTTCATCTACTTTCATATTCTTCATATTTTTCATATACTTTCATATTTTTCATATACTTTCATATTCTTCATATTTTTCATATACTTTCATATTTTTCATAAACTTTCATATTCTTCATATATTTCATATACTTTCATATTCTTCATATTTTTCATATTCTTTATATTCTTCATATTTTTCATATACTTTCATATTCTTCATATTTTTCATATTCTTCATATTCTTCATATTTTTCATATACTTTCATATTCTTCATATTTTTCATATTCTTCATATTCTTCATATTTTTCATATACTTTCATATTCTTCATATTTTTCATATACTTTCATATTCTTCATATTTTTCATCTATGTTCATATTCTTCATATTTTTCATATTCTTCATATTTTTCATATTCTTCATATTTTTCATATTCTTCATATTTTTCATATTCTTCATATTTTTCATGTTCTTCATATTTTTCATATACTTTCATATTCTTTGTATTCTTCATATTTTTCATATACTTTCATATTCTTCATATACTTTCATATTCTTCATATTTTTCATATACTTTCATATTCTTCATATTTTTCATATTCTTCATATTCTTCATATTTTTTGTATACTTTCATATTCTTCATATTTTTCATATACTTTCATATTCTTCATATTTTTAATATTCTTCATATTTTTCATAAACTTTCATATTCTTCATATATTTCATATACTTTCATATTCTTCATATATTTCATATACTTTCATATTCTTCATATTTTTCATCTACGTTCATATTCTTCATATTTTTCATATACTTTCATATTCTTCATATTTTTTATATTTTTCATATACTTTCATATTCTTCATATTTTTCATATACTTTCATATTCTTCATATTTTTTGTATACTTTCATATTCTTCATATTTTTCATATACTTTCATATTCTTCATATTTTTCATATACTTTCATATTTTTCATATACTTTCATATTCTTCATATTTTTCATATTCTTCATATTCTTCATATTTTTTCATATACTTTCATATTCTTCATATTATTTATATTTTTCATATACTTTCATATTTTTCCTATTCTTCATATTTTTCATATACTTTCATATTCTTCATATTTTTCATATTCTTCATATTTTTCATATACTTTCATATTTTTCATATTTTTCATATACTTTCATATTTTTCCTATTCTTCATATTTTTCATATACTTTCATATTCTTCATATTTTTCATATACTTTTAAATTCTTCATATTTTTCATATTCTTCATATTTTTCATATACTTTCATATTCTTCATATATTTCATATATTTCATATTTTTTATATTCTTCATATTTTTGCATATTTTCATATTCTTCATATATTTCATATTTTTCATATATTTTCATATTCTTCATATATTTACATATTTTTCATATATTTCCATATTCTTCATATATTTCATATTTTTCATATATTTTCATATTCCTCATATATTTCATGTTTTTCATATTTTTCATATATTTTCATATACTTCATATATTTCATATATTTTCACATTCTTCATATATTTCATATATTTTCATATTTTTCATATATTTTCATATTTTTCATATATTTCATATATTTCATAGTTTTTTATATTTTCATATTCTGCATATATTTCATATATTTTCATATTCTTCATATATTTCATATATTTTCATATTTTTCTTATGTTTTCATATATTTCATGTTTTTTCGTAGTTTATGTACTCTGTCTTCTTTGGTTTACTTGCCAGCTTTATTGGAATGCATACTGGATAACTTTCTGAGAAATAAATTTTTTCTAGGCCCTTGAATGTCTTAAAAAGTTTTCATTTATCCCTTCATTGATATCTTGGGTAGGTTGGGACTATAGGTTGAAAATTTTAATGACTCTGAATTTTGAAAACATCAGTCAAATTGCCTATTACCATCCACGGCTAATTAATGGGATGTTTGGGTGATCTGGTTTTACTCTGAAAAACAGCATTGCCACATCTAGCACGTAAAAATATAGGATATACAACTAAGTTTGCATTTCAGATAAACAAGGAAATTCTAGAAACATATTCTAAAAAATTACTTATTGTCTATTTGAACTTCAATGTTAACTAGCTGTCCTATATTTTATGTTAACACTATTGGGACATTTGTAGTATATTCTTTTTATCCTTAACATTCTGAAATTTCACAGTATTTCTGGTTGTGAGTCTTTAAAAGAAAAAAAGTCTTTATATTAGTGCTTGAACCCCAAGAAAGAGGGTATGATTTTTATTGACATAATACTGTTTAAATAATGAGTCATTATTGCTTCCAGGCTCTGGCTGTCTATTAGCTTGAGTCTGGGGAACAGGAACAAGAAAAAAAATGTAAAAAGTTTCATCAGTCTTAGGATTTGAAAATCTTTAGAGTAATTATCAGAGTGGAAGCATGAGATGACTATAACCTATTTCATACAGAGCCTGGTTATCTAGTAGAGTTGTCTGCTTTCAAACCTTGCCACCCAACTGGCATTTCATACAAGTATCAGTGAGCAACCAACATTCAGCCTGAATAGCCTCGTTTTATAAGAGTGCATATTCTGGACACATCCCAGATTTACCATGTAATTGCTCCACAGTGAACACAGCATAGATGTCTCCAAAGGAGAAAATTATTTGCTTGTGAGATGCATATTTCCTGTGGTTATCTCTGAGTGAACTAGCCAAAAAGTAAGTGAAGAGGTGAGAGACAAGAAGCAATCACTTTGCAAAGTAGTGGTAAAATCAACCAAGGTAAAACTGGTTTAAAGAAATTCGGAGAACTATAGAGTTGAGAGAGAAATTTTTAAAACTGACTTTAGAATCAGTTATCTAGGTCAGCCCACCTTTTATAGGTGACACTACCCAGGCTAACAGAGTGGAAGAGACTTAACCCAGAGTCACTGAACCAGACTAGACCAGTTCCCGATTCCCATGCCAGTGTTTACTCCCCTTCATTGCTGCTGTGGGTTGGGACCTATTGCACAACAGCCCTCTTTAATCATCCTGACAGCAATCCTGAGAATGATAAACTTTCCCTGCAACAATCTGACTCAGCTCAGGGTAGCAGCTTCACCAAATGCCCCATTAAAATGCAGTCAACTCCAAGGGGAGGTGAAAAAAAAGGAAGGGGGTTGTGGTCCAGAGGGCTTGGAAAAGTTTTTCCTAACCAAAAATATTGCCCACACCCACATACCTGTGTGCCTGAAATTAACCACTGAAAATGTCTGCTGTAAGGCAAATTATCATCTTTAACATTTTGCTTGGATCTTTGGAGAGGCTCCTTAACAAAGAAGAAGGTCTTAATGGTATATGACACCAGACAAATACATTGTGATTGAACATGGCAGAATGACTAGACAGTGGTCTGAAATGTATTAGGACCCATCAGGTACAAATAGCAGCAGGTGCCTACTTTACCATCATCATTTCACATCAGAACAAAGCAACAGATTGCTTTGTGCTCTAATCATTTCCCTGTCATCAGATTTCACTTTTGGTGTCTAATGTCACAGTAAAGTACTTTAGTAGACCTAGTTTCCTTGATTACTTGAATAATTCACATTTTGATTCTGAATATGGGATGTTTTCAGCAGAACAAAGGCCCTTTAAATGGCAATTGCGATTTCAGCATAGACTCAGTTTGTCTGGACTCAAACTTCAAAATGTATTTCCCACACCTTAAGGTCATTTGCCTCCTTCTTTTTGTGGTCAAAAGTTAAGCAAGATGAAGATCGAACGATAACCATTTGCTTTTGTTAATGAAGAGGTAGTTTTAACCAGAGCTGGTGTAATGATGGTTAGGAGGCCAAGGGCAGATTGCCATGCCTTGCTAAGAAACAAATGCAGGTGGAAAGGTGGATAAAAATTAATGCAGATAACCTTTTAAGAAGGTTGACTAGGACCAAAAAGAGAAAGTCTTTTGTTGAAACGTTTGGATGGATATTGATTGATTGGTTGATTTTAAAGGGCATAGGGGAGACATGAGCATTTCTATTACCTGGGGCGGGGGTGGGGGGGGAGAGTCAGGTCCTTAGCTTCTCCATCCAAATATTGCAGAAATGTTAATATAACTGTAAACAAAGAGTCTGTCCAAGGTCATCCAGCCAACTGACCAAAGCATCAGAATTAAAATCCTGGTCCTTCAACAGCTTGTTTTCTTGGGCACATGAGGTCTCTCCATTTTGCAACTGTTTTTGATTTCAGTGGGTCATGGGAGGATGAAGGTGGTCATTTCTGTATAACTGCATTTGTAAAGAGATATAAGGTCCTCTTGGGCAGGGAAGGGATAAGGAGAATAAATACTTGATTAAGTTAACATTTTCCATTTGCCAGACACCAGGCTAAGTGCTTTACCTAAATAAGTTATTTAACCCTCATAGCAACATATGAAGCAGATTAAGTTATTATCTTTTCACAGACAAAGAAATTGTGGCTCGAAGAGATTTAATAATTCACCTGAAATCACACCAGCAAAAGCCAAATAAAAAAAGTGGGGGTTTTAACCAGTAGATTATCCCATCTCTCATATGCTATTTCACATCCTGAAAAATGATGCTGTGAAAGTGCTGCACTCAATATGCCAGCAAATTTGGAAAATTCAACAGTGGCCACAGGACTGGAAAAGGTCAATTTTCATTCCAATCCCAAAGAAAGGCAATGCCAAGGAAGGCTCAAACTACTGCACAGTGATATTTTTAAATATCACAATTAATTTTTTCTAGGTACAGTCACATTTTTGTCCTGTTTTATTTCCAGAAAATGCTGTGAGACAACTGAGAACGTCAACTCCATTTGAGAATAGGGACAATGAAACATATTCTCTCTCTCTCTCCCCTGCTCCCACTTCTCTCTCATACACACACCATTAGGGAGGAAAGCCCATTAGAATGGAAGTAACAGAGCCTAGATAGCTCGGTGGCCGAATTTGCCAGAGCTGCCAGGACCCTTAAGAGAAGAGATTCAGTCCTCTGCTGTTTTTAGCCAGCAGCACCTGGTGTCCAGGATAAAGGAAATAAACCCATTCCATCAAAATGCCAGAATGTATGCCCACAAGCAGCTTTATCAGAAGACCAGATGAGACGACTCATAAATAATAACTAGGAAAACTATTTCCAAGTGGAACAAACTCTTAAAATAATAAACGCAGCTGATCTTGACCACTACTAGAATTCTTTCCTCTCCCCAGTGAACTACAATGAGTCTCTTGGCATCACAGGGCTCTGTGCTGAGATGAGAATTTGCAATTAGCTTTAAGAATAGAAGAGTGAGTACAAATTGGCCCCATATAGCCTTGATTCATAACAAACCACTTAAAAGACAGTATCCATCAGTTACAAAAAAGAGTCTCTGTGTGAAGGTCAGCCTAGGTATGGTTTGTTTGTAATTTTTGTGCAAGAGCTATGTCTTACTCATCGTTGCATCCCCAGCACCCAGCATAATGTCTGGCACATTGTTAGTATCCAATAAGTTTTGTTTAGTGATTAGTGAATATTAGCCAGGATATAATGATGCCATGTCTGCCACTTTGCTCCAGTTCTCTAAAACCAAGGAATATATTTAGGATTATGTTAATCAAATATACTTAGTTGGATGAAGGTAACACTGGATTGACATCAAACAGCTCTAGCCTGAATTTCCAAGGGAATTGCCTCAACTTTTAACTTACATGGTTTGTAGCATTCTGATTTAATGGAAGCAATTCCATTATTAATGGGTGAGTTTCTAGATCAGCTTGTAAAATTCAGTCAGTTAGTTCAGTCGTTCAGTCACGTCCAGCTCTTTGCAGCACCATGGACTGCAGCACGCCAGGCCTCCCAGTCCATCACCGACTCCCAGAGCTTGCTCAAACTCATGCCCATAGAGTTGGTGATGCCATCCAACCATCTCATTCTCTGTCATCCCCTTCTCCTCTTGCCTTCAATTTTTCCCAGCAGCAGGGTCTTTTCAAATAAGTCAGTTCTTTGCATCAGGTGACCAAAGAATTGGAGTTTCAGCTTCAACATCACTCCTTCCAATGAATATTCAGGACTGATTTCCTTCGGGATGGACTGGTTGGATCTCCTTGCAGTCCAAGGGACTCTCAAGACTCTTCTCCAACACCACAGTTCAAAAGCATCAATTCTTTGGCATTCAGCTTTCATTATGGTCCAACTCTCACATCCATACATGACCACTGGAAAAACCATAGCTTTGACTACACGGACCTTTGTTGGCAAAGTAAGTCTCTGCTTTTTAATATACTGTCTAGGTTGGTCATAACTTCCCTCCCATGGAGTAAGCATCTTTTAATTTCATGGCTGCAGTCACCATCTGCAGTGATTTTGGAACCCCCAAAAATAAAGTCTCTCACTGTTTCCATTGTTTCCCCATCTACTTACTATGAAGTAATGGGACTGGATGCCATGATCTTAGTTTTTTTGATGTTGAGTTTTAAGCCTGCTTTTTTACTCTTCTCTTTCACTTTCATCAGGAGGCTCTTTAGTTTCTCTTCGCTTTCTGCCATAAGGGTGGTGCCATCTGCATATTTTGGGTTATTGATATTTCTTCTGGCAATCCTGATTCCAGCTTGTGCTTCATCCAGCCCAGCATTTCGCATGACGTACTCTGCATATAAGCTAAATAAGCAGGTGACAATATACAGCTTTGATGTACTCCTTGTAAAATTATTTTATCAGAATATAGAAAAATAATGGCATTCAATTATATTTCAGACCTGTTTTCCCATTGTAATCATTCTTACTTGGCAATATTTATTTGAAGTTCCAGTCTAAGATGGCAGAAAGAGACTGTCTGCTGTTCAGATTCAGGAATCCCTTCTTAACTCTCCACCCTTTCTTACCTTCCGTTACCTGTATTCACCTACCCACCTTCATCCAAATAAAGCCTACTTCTCCTCCTGTTTTCTGAATCTCAGTGAGTAGCACTTGTCGTCTACCATTGACTAAAGTCTGACACTTTGGAGTCATCCTCCCTTAGTGTGTCCCCTCACTCGCATTACATAGATGCACATCCACACAGACATGTCTAGTGGGCTATCAGGTAGTGATGATTCTATCTCAGCCACTGCTTTAGTTCAGGACATTATCTTTCTCGACTACTTCATATGGTTTCTGGGTTCCAGGGAGAAGAAATCTGTAAATATGGTAAGTCTTCTTGCCATTTCCATGCATAGAAAATTTACCTGAATTCATAAGTTAGTACATATACTCAGATGAAGACAACACTGAGGTAATAAATAAGATTTTAGTAGTAGATAAACTCTCCAAAGAAGGACACAATCTTTCATCAGGACCTTGGAGAGAACCAGCAAAGGTCGCTGATAAATAGAACTAGGCAAGTTCTGTCAAAACCAGGATTATGAACGGGCAAATACTGGAAAGAAGTCAGCTTAGACTTTCCAGCCACAGGTTGACTTTCTGATCCTTAAATGCTTCAAGTCCAGTCCTGTGACAGGCTTTTGCACCAGATGTTTCCCTTGATTGCAACCCTCTTCCCCCACATCTTTGCATTGCTGTCACCTTCTCACCATTCAGGTCTCAATCCAAATGACTGTGCAGCACAGCCTTTCCTCAATCACTCCTATCCCATTTCCCCATTTTACTTTCTTCATAACAATTATCACTGCTTGAAACTGTGTTATTTATTCATTTGTTTACATGACTATTGTCTCCCTAGGCTTCACAGAGAGTAAGCTTTGTGGGTGAATAGACCATGTCTATGTGATTAACTGTCATATATCTTTAGTGTTTAAAACATATCTGACACCTAGGAGGCAGTCTATAAATATTTGACAAATGAGAAAATGAAATAAGACAGGCAATTAGATTTGAAGTTTAGGAGACTAGTGAGGACCTTGAACTGAGAAGTTGGAGCTAATATCAGACACTAATTATTGAGTTTGAGAAATAGGATTCAAGATGCCATGTATAGATTTGTGTTCACATGACCCATGTAGGGCCAAACATCAAACACACTCATTGGGTGGCATGCATACCAATACTACATTTTAATTTCTAGAATAATTACTATAGTTTGAATAAAAGCAAGATAGCCCTTATTTTGATCTCATCATTCAATCATTCCGCTACTCAACTGATACACTACACTTTGTGCTGAGCACACGTTAAGCATCAACTTGGAAGGCAAACTCTCAACCTCTTTGTCTTTCCATTTGAACTTTCTGAAGACACCATCTAGACCAAAGATTTTCAGTTCTTAACGCCCACTATGCTTCAAAATCTATTCAGATTTTTTTTTTTAAGTACAGATGGCTTGTATTTTGGGTAGGGGTCTCAGGCAATTGTGTTTTTGAAAGCTCTGTAGGTGATCTGAAGAATAGCCAGAGTTGTAAGCAATGAAAGGATTTGCATTGGCATCACTTAGAACAAAATGTTCATCTATATTAGTTTTCTATTACTACCTTTAGTCTCTAGACAGATCTAAGTATGGTTTATGGGTGATTTCAATAAAAACCCTGAAGCAGTCATTTGAACACAATAGAAAGTAAAAGATAAAGACATGAGAATAAATGTTTGAACTTATATATTAGTATTCTCTGGATGCTATAGTAGAAGATCACAGACTGAATGACTTACATAATATAAATATATTTTCTCATATTTCTGAAAGCTCACAGTCCAAGATCAAGGTGCAGTAAAAGCTGGTTTCTGGTGATGCCTCTCTCCTAGGCTTAAGGACAACACTTTCTCAGAGTGACTTCATATGACCTTTTCTCTGTCAGGGCAGAGAGAGAACTCTTTCTCTTCTCATAAGTTCTATCAAATTAGTCTCCTCCCTACAACCTCATTGAACCTTAACTAACTCCATAAAGGCTATATCTCAAAGTCCAGTCATAGTAGGGTTTAGGAAATGGTAACCCACTCCAGTATTCTTGCCTGGATAATCCCATGGACGAAGGAGCCTGATAGGCTACAGTCCATGGGGTCGCAAAGAGTCGGACACAACTGAGCGACTTCACTTTCACTTTCAGGGCCTCAACATATGAATTTTGAGGGGACATAATTCAGTCTATAACAACTAGTTCACAGGATGATAAACTTCCTCTTGGGGTTATGTGGCTTTACTATTTCTAAGATCAGCTCTGGTAATGTCAATCCCATGCTCAAAAATTTAAATGAATGATGTTTTTCTATCAGGTATTTTGGAAAATACTATAATACAGAAAAAGAAACAGATCCAGAAGTTGACCACTATCAACATCTTCATATCAAGTTTTGTATTCCCTTGTGTCCCACATAAACGTATGTGAATATCTTTCTTTTTTTTTTTTTCATTTATTTTTATTATTTGGAGGCTAATTACTTTACAATATTGTAGTGGTTTTTGCCATACATTGACATGAATCAGCCATGGATTTACATGTGTTCCCCATCCCGATCCCCCCTCCCACCTCCTTCCCCACCCGATCCCTCTGGGTCTTCCCAGTGCACCAGCCCCAAGCACTTGTCTCATGCAGCAAAATTGGGCTGGTGCCAATAGGTGCTGTTAAACCCAGTCACCTATATGATGTAAATTATTAGAAAGACTATCTGAATGCTGTTTAAAAATAAACTTAAAGGGGTACAGAAACATGGAGACTGTTAGGCTACTAAACTACTCCAGGTAAATATTGGTGGCCATTTTGGATCAGACATGTGGTAAAACCTAGTCATATTACCAATATAGATAGATGACAGATAAATAGATGATAGATTAGATATATTGAAAGATAGAAAGATAACAGTATTTGCTGATAGAATGTGGGTTATGAGAAAATCAGTAAGATAACAGAAAAGTTATGTGGCAAAAAAATGGAAGTTTGAAGATGGCATTTATTGGGATCAGAAAACTGCATAAACATAGACATGCAAAGTTGGAGATGTCTATTATACATCTAAGTGGAGATGTCAGGTAAACAGTTGCATATTTATTGCACTCTCCAAAGTGGAGTGCCTTGGAGAAATCCAGACCAGAATTTTTGGAGCAGTCAATATGTTTAAAATCATGAGATGGTATGATATCTATATTGGTTTTCTATTACTGCCATAAAAAATAAATCACTACAAATATAGTTGCTTAACAGAAAACTATTATCTCACAGCTCTGAAAATCAGAAATCTGGAGTCTCATTCACATTACATTGAGGTATTCACAAGCTAGAATACTTTCTAGAGTCTCAGCAGGAGAACCCATTTTCTGCTTGTTCGTTTTCTTAACTGCCTCAAACTTTTCTATTGTGAGGTAATTTTTTTAACTAATTAATTTATTTTATTGGAGGATAATTACTTTACAATATTGTGATGGGTTTTTCTATACATCAACATAAATTGGCCCCATGTATACATACTCTTGTCATTGCCTGAATTCAGTTCTTGGCAGTTGTAAGACTGACATTTTCATTTTCATTTGGTTGTAGGCTTTCTTAGCTTCTAGAGACCACCACATGTTCTGAATTTCTGTCCCTCTTACTCCATCTTCAAAGATAGAAATAGCATGTCAAATTCTCATCTCATATCTCTCTGACTCACTTTCCTACCTCTTATTCTTCTGCTTTTGTGAACTTCCATGATTAAAATAGAACCATCTGGATAATTTAGAATCATATCCCAATCTCAAGGACTTTAACCTTGATCACATCTGTAAGGCATTTTTGCCTCGTAAGTTTACATAGTCACAGGTTCAGGGATTAGTACATGGCCATAACATAAGAAAACAATGAGTATGGATAGTGAAGAAAATTTACATGGATGGTCTGTGTCTGACCCCTGGGATATTCCAGAATTTAGAGATTGAAGAAATAAGAAACTAGTCAAGGCAACTAGGAAGCTACCACTGAGTGTGAGAGAAATGATTGTGATTGTTGAATGCAAGGTGGTGCAGGAATTCAAGCAAAGACAGCTCCATTGCTGCTGAGATTGAAGGGAGATGAAACAGGTTGTCTATGAGATTTCATGATAGTTTAATGAAGTTTCCTAGTGACTTGAACAAAAGCAGTTCTATTGGTGTGGGGGGAATAAAGCATGATGAGAGGGACTCAGAGAGAGAAATGAATTAATTCAAATAAGGTATACAAATGGTTAACACATAGGAAATGATGTTCAACCTTGTGATCATTATTGTTGTTGTTGTTGTTCAGTCACCAAGTCATGCCCGGTTCGTCGCAACCCCATGGATTGCAGCACTCTAGGTTTCCCTGTTCATCACCATCTACCAGACTTTGCCAAAGTTCATGGCCATTGAATCGGTGATGTCATTCCACCACATCATCCTCTGTCACCCTCTTCTCCTTCTACGTTCAATCTTTCTCAGCATCAGGGTCTTTTCCAAAGAGTCAGCTGCTCTCATCAGGTGTCCAAAGTATTGGAGCTTCAGCTACAGCATCAGTTCTTCCAGAGTGTATTCAGTGTTGATTTTCATTAAGATTGACTGGTTTGATCTCCTCGAGATCAAAGGATTCTCAAGAGCCTTATCCAGCACCACTGTTCAAAAACATCAATTTTTTGGTGCTCAGCCTTCTCTATGGTCAAAGTCTCACATCCATATATGAGAAACCATAGCTTTGGCTATATGGACCTATGTCACAAAGTGATGTCTCTGCTTTTTAAAACACTGTCCAGGCTTGTCACAGCTTTCCTGCCAAGAAGCAATTATCTACTAATTTCAATAATATTTAGGGAAATGATTCAAAAATGACGATGAAATATTACATCACACACACTAGAAAGGCTATAATCAAAAAATGTATAAATGTTATACACAGAAATTCTCCTATAATGCTGGTGGCAATGTGAAAATGGTGAAACTGCAGGTAGAATATAGTAATAAAGGAATGAGAGGAGGATGGACTACAAGAAGCATTTTGAAGAATAACCCAATGGAAGATGACGATTGGTTGGATGTCCTGAGAAATCTGTATGCAGGTCAAGAAGCAACAGTTAGAACTGGACACAGAACAACAGCCTTGTTCCAAATCTGGAAAGGAGTATGCCAAGACTGTACATTGTCACCCTGCTTATTTAACTTACATGCAGAGTACATCATGCGAAATGCCAGGCTGGATGAAGCACAAGCTGGAATCACGATTACCAGGGGAAATATCAACAACCTCAATTATGCAGAGGACACCACCCTTATGGCAGTAAGCAAAGAAGAGCTAAAGAGCCTCTTAATGAAAGTGAAAGAGGAGAGTGAAAACGTAGCTTAAAACTCAACATTCAGAAAACTAAGATCATGGCATCTGGTCCCATCACTTCATGCCAGATAGACAGGGAAACAATGGAAACAGTGAGAGACTTTATTTTATTGGGCTCCAAAAACACTGCAGATGGTGACTGCAGCCATGAAATCAAAAAACACTCACTCCTTGGAAGAAAAGCTATGTCCAACCTAGGCAGCATATTAAAAAGCAGAGACATGACTTTGCCAACAAAGGTCCGTCTAGTCAAAGCTATCGATTTTCCAGTAGTCATGCATGGATGTCAGAGTTGGACTATAAAGAAAACTGAGCACCAAAGAATTGATGCTTTTGAACTGTGGTGTTGAATAAGACTCTTGAGAGTCCTCAGACTGCAAGGAGATCCAACAAGTCAATCCTAAAGGAAATCAGTACTGAATATCCATTGGAAGGACTGATGCTCAAGCTGAAACTCCAATACTTGGGCTATCTGATGTGGAGATCTGACTCATTCAAAAAGACCCTGATGCTGGAAAAGATTGAAGGAGGGAAGAGAAGGGGAGGACGGAGGATGAAATGGCTGGATGGCATCACCGACTAGATGGACATGAGTTTCAGCAAGCTCCGGGTGTTGGTGATAAGCAGGGAAGCCTGGTGTGCTGTTGTCCATGGGGTCACAAATAGTCAGACATGAATGAGTGACTGACCTGAACTGACTTGAACCGGATGCCTGGAATAATGGAGGAAAAAAGAGTCAAAAGTAGTGAAAGTATAATTCTCTATAAATCCAAATCAGGCATGTTACTTTACTTGGGAAACGTAAATGTGTTGTTTAACATCTGTAAGTTTTATTTTTCCATCTGTTCGGTGGAAATTTCTGCCTCACAGTATCATTGAATGTTTAAATGAAAAACTTATGTAAAACCTATTGAGCAGACTGCTGAATAACAATGGAAGGGGAGCTAGTTTGAAGACTGGGCTGCTGAAATCCAAAACACACCTTGTAAAGAGAGGAAGAACTCTTACAAGACCCAAGATTGAGAAGCATGTCCTCTCAGAATGTTTCCTCTAAACTGAGGTCATGGTCCCCCTCTCCAGGTCTCCCATGCACCAAGCCCCCTTTGTTCATTTAAGGGGTAATTCTTCTATTAGCAACAAGCTGATGCATAAACAGTGAACTCAGTCCATATTGCAGCAGCAGCATCAGAGGCTAGGTCCTTGGGAGAGGAACAAATGAAGAATATTCCCATCCAATATTCCAGGATTCAGTGACCATGTAGAGAAAGCATAAGATGTGAAAACTGGAATCACTCAGTGTGGGGTATAAGGCTTTCCTCTGTCACCAACCAGCTGGAAATAACAATTACTGTCTTGTAAAATATAGAACATGATACCTGCCCTAGAGGGTTCTTGTGAGAATTAGAAGAGGTAATATTTGCAGAGTGCCCAGGATAAAACTTAACCCATTATCAGCTCTGAAACTCCAGCTCAATCTCTTGCTGAGCTGGCATCACATGGGTCAAAGTAAAAGACCAGGGGCAGCTGAAGCTGAACCTGAATTGGGAAAGCAGGTGTCTGAAGGATGTCAGCATCAGGTGGAGGTGTCCCAGGATTCCCCTCTTTTTCAAAGATCTTCGTGCTTGCAGGGTAGACACCGCTGAGAGGCAACTCTTCTTTCAGACACTGCTCACTGATACTCTGGGAATGAAAGACAATGGATTCTAAAAGCAGATGAAGCATAAACCAGATCCAAATTTGGAAAACTCAGCAGCGGCCATAGGAAAGATCAGTTTTCACTCCAATGCCAAAGAAAGGCAATACCAAAGAATGTTCAAATTACTATACAGCCATTCTCATTCCACATGCTAGCAAGGTAATACTCAAAGTCCTTCAAGTTAGGTATCAGCAGTATGTGAACCAAGAATGTCCAGATGTATAAGCTAGATTTAGAAAAGACAGGGAACCAGAGATCAAATCGCCAATATGTGTTGTACCATAGAAAAAGCAAGGAAAATCCAGAAAAACATCTACTTTGCTTCACTGACTACACTAAAGCTTTTGACTGTGTGGATCACAACAAATTGTGGCAAATTCTTAAAGAGATGGGAATACCAGATCACCCTACCTGACTCCTGAGAAACCTATATGCACATCAAGAAGAAACAGTTACAACCAGACATGAAACGACAGACTGGTTCCAAATTGGGAAAGGAGTACATCAAGGTTATATATCATCACCCTCTTATTTAAACTATATTCAGAGAACATCATGGGAAAACATGGGCTGGATGAATCACAAGCTGGAATCAACATTGCTGGGAGAAATATAAACAACTTCAAATATGTAGATGATAGCATTCTAATGGCAGAAAGTGAAGAGGAACTAAAGAGTCTCCTAATGAGAGTGAAAAACCTGGATTAAAATTCAACATAAAAAAAACTATGATCATGCAATCCAGTCCCATCACTTCATGGCACATAGATTGGGAAAAGTGGAAACAGTGACAGATTTTATTTTCTTGGGCTCCAAAATCAGTGCAGAAGGTGACTGCAGCCATGAAATTAAAAGATGCTTGCTTCTTGGAAGAAAAGCTATGACCAAACTAGACAGCATATTAAAAAGAAGACACATCACTTTGACAGAAAGAACTGTATAGTCAAGATATGATTTTTCCAGTAGTTATGTATGGATGTGAGAGTTGGACCATAAAGAAGGCTGTGAAGTGAAGTGAAGTGGCTCAGTTGTGTCCAACTCTTTGTGACCCCATGGACTGCAGCCTCCCAGGCTCCTCCGTCCTTGGGATTTTCCAGGCAAGAGTACTGGAGTGAGTTGCCATTTCCTACTCCAGGGGATCTTCCCAACCCAGGGATTGAACCCGGGTCTCCTGCATTGCAGGCAGACACTTTACCCTCTGACCCAAGAGAAGGCTGAGGGAGAACCAAAGAATTAATGCTTTCAAACTGTGGTGCTGGAGAAGACACTTGAGAGTCCCTTGGACTGCAAGATCAAACAAGTCAATCCTAAAAGAAATCAGTCCTGAGTATTCGTTGGAAGGACTGATGCAGAAGTTGAAGCTCCAATAATATGGCCACCTAATGGAAAAGCTGACTCTTTGAAAAGACCCTGATGCTAGGAAAGATTGAGGGCAAGAGGAGAAGGGGACAAAAGAGGGTGAGATGGTTGTATGACATCGCAACTCAACGGACATGACTTTGAACAATCTGCATGAGATAGTGAAGCATTGGGAAGCCTGGCATGCTACAGTTCATTGGGTTGCAAAGAGTAGGACACGACTTGCAGACAAACAACAAACAACAAAGATCCCACGTGGAGTCAATGCTGCTGACACGCACTGATTATGGATGCCCTGCAAGTTCCCAGTACTACACAGGCCTCAGATGTAAATTTTCCTAGTTAATACTGTTGCTTGTTCAGAAACAGGCAGCGGGACAGAAGTAGCAGTGATTAGGTTTAATAAGCACAAGTGTAGGTGCAGAGGAAACTGGTAAAGCCCAGGATGATCACAGCTCCCGCCTCTCAACTGGTCCATGCCTTCTTGATACTCTTCTTAACTCTGCTCTGTCCCGTTGCCATCATCATGGTTCCTCTGGTCCTCCTGCAATGCTTCTTCTGAGTCACACACATACAGAGTGGAGCTTGAATCTCAGTCTCAAAAACCTGTGCCCAGTTCCATGATTATGACACCAATGTCATTATCACATCCACCAGCCATTTTGCAGGGGGAAATCTCTGAGCAGCAAAGTGAAGAAAAAGGGTTTCAGTGGAAGAGAGGAGTTATCTGAGGAGAAAAAAGAAGGGCAACTTGCCTCTTCCAGTATCCATGTTCCTTTCCCTCTTATACATTTTCCAAAAGCACAGTCAAGTTCCCAGGAAGAATAGCACAACCACGATGGTCCATAGGATGCCTCCAAGGGAGTCAGCCATCATCTGTCTGTGTGTACCTGTTTCCTCACACAGAGAGAATGGAGAATGGTTAAGGGAAGACAGAATTTTAAATATCCATTGCCATAGGGAGATAGAGAGAAAACACATGGAGAAGTCTAAAGTCCTGGTTCAGAAGTTGAAGAGGTAAGAGTGCAGTAGGTTCATTCATAACTGAACTGAGAAAATACCACCTGGTACACATGTCTTCAGGATGGGCTGTCCAGAGGAGGTGATGCATAAACTGAGTCTTGAGGGAGGAGTAGGAGTTCCACAGATATTCAAGGTGGGTGGAGAATCAGAAAGGAGGAGCAACATGTTCAGGGAATGTTACTGTCAAATCATAAGCCCTGGGGGTTGCCATCATCCCATGCTGCAAGCTGGAGAAGGTCAGAGCAGGAAGGAGCCAGATGAAGAGGAGAAGAGGGAGAAAGAGCCTCCTTCCCAAGGGTCTGACTGAATGTTTATTTTATCTGACAGTCCCTGATGAGGCTGAGTGGAGGGTTATAGGGGTTTAAGTGATGCTGACATATCAGATGCCTCCAGCAGGTCAGGTCTCCCTTGTGGAGGATGGGTTAGAAGGGCAAACTACACATATTCATTCATGATTCAATGAAACAGTGAATGTGAGCAAACATTGCCAGAGTCTTTCCTTGGGACATGAATTCAAAGAAAACAAGACATGGCCTCTGACCTCCAGGTATTCTAAGTTACACAGGAGACAAGTCCATAAACAGAATTGTTAACTCAGTGTGGGGTGGCCTTGGACCACTCCTTTATAAAGATAATGTCTATGCTGGAAGGTCACAGCACCTGCAAGGCCCCGTACCAAATGAGATAGAGGTTCGTTTTCTTCAAACTTTGTTAAGAGCAGAACCATAACCAAGTACAGGACCCTGAGTAACCATATTGATCATCCCCCATGAAGCTGGCCTTAACTGAGAGACATCCCTCAACAGGAGGAAATAAGAAAGTGAAGGGCTCTTGACTTTGGAGGACTCATGGTAGATGAAAGAGCATTTCCAGAGGGTCGGAAGCTTGTGATAGCAAGACTCATTTCAGGGTCCTAGTTAAACAATCCAGTGTGAAATATGTGAGGAGAGTGATATGGGCAGAGAAGCATTTGAGCCCTGAATCATACAGGGAGACACTGGAGGCCAAATCCTCAGATGGCACAGCTGACACAATCCAGTTCCCTTTTTCTAAGACTACACTGAACACACAGTGAATGATGAGTGATGTGGGGAGAGTTCCTGAAAGGCTGCTGTCTGGACCAACAATGGCAAGGGCTGGAGAGGAGAGCATGGATGTGCGAGAAATTTAAAAGCAGAAGCAAATTGGTTGTGCTTCCCAGGCTCCGGTATAGGTATCGGGTGACCCCGGTGGAAAGTGGTGCTAATAATAGAACGGGGAGAAAAGCCCAGAGCTCTCACCCAGAGCACTTGCACTCCGGGAGTGCCCCTCCCCTCTGGCAGGATGCACTCACCATGGGAACAGACTTGTGCAAAGTCTACGGAGGCAGTTTTCTTCTCCACATGGTTGCTGACCACACAGGTGAAGTTGGCACTGGACTGAATCAGGGACCTTTTCACAGTCAGTTCCCAGGTGTTGGGAGCTAGTTCCGGTGTCCCACTCCACTCCAGCTCCCTGGGAAGGCCCTTGCTTTCCCATGTCACACTCAGGTCTTCTCTGTTTCCTGGGGACTTACACTCCAGGGTGATATTGCACCAGCCTGGTGTGATGGATGATGACTTGACCAGGATCTCAGGAGTGATCACGGGCTCTGGGGCAGGTGAGACAGAAGAATGGAGCATCACATGAGTGGACAACTTTACAGTTCACATTTTCTCATCCATTATCTCACTGAAGTTCTGGCAACCTCCCTCTCAGGATGCTGAATGCATTTTCCAGAAGAAACACTATTTTCCCAAAACCCAAATATATAGCAGTGACAATAAGAAAAGAAACAATTGAGGTAAGCCCTATGTGATCTTACTAGATTACCAAGCCTTAAAATTCTTCCATTAAAAAGAAGAGCTGTATGCTGGACCTCACCTTCCAGGATTCATTGTATATAAGAAATTGGGATGTTTCCTTCCTTCCAGGGGAAGAAGGTGGCGAAGGAAGGACTTGACCTGGTCCAGGACCATTGCCCTGCTTCTCCTGTTCAGATGATTCCTGGGACTGCACAGCCCTTATGGAGCATTGACATATGGACTGTGCTGGGATGCCAAACTAGAGACATTTCTGAGAGATGCAGTGGTAGTGACCAGCAACTACAAACCAAGTGTGGTTAGAACATGCTGCTAAACTTGAGGCGCACACCGGCAGAGAAGTCACTGACAGGTTTGTCATAGATATCATATGGGAAACACAAGGTATCAAAGTCACTCAAGTAGCAGATATTTCCCTATGCAGCAAAAACTCTCGGGGAAAAAAGAGTTGACTAATGAGGCTCTTAAGATGTATCACTGTGTAAATTTTCTCCTATATCTATTGAGGATTTGAGAGCTAGATTGGAGGGGTCTTTGTGAGCAATTATATCTCTGGCCTTTTCATACCAGAGTCTGAGCAAGCTCCGGGAGTTGGTGATGGACAGGGAAGCCTGGCATGCTGCAGTCCAGGGAGTGGGAGAGGGTCAGACACGACTGAGTGACTGAACTGAATTGATACCTCTGGCTGGTAAGAAGAGAGAGGACAGGGAGGGCTAGCTACATATGGATTTCCGAATTGTGGTAGACGAATTATTGCCCCAACCTCCGAAACCTCTGAATGTGTTAGGTTATTTGGCAAAGGGAAATGAAAGTAACAGATGAATTAAGGATATGTATTAACTGACCTTCAAATAGGGAGATTATTCCAGAATAACTGGTTGGAACCAAGGTAATTACAAGGGTCCTTACAAGAAGAAGAAGGAAGAAGAGGAGGGGGTCAGAGAGATCAATGTGAGAAGGAATTATCCCTCCACTGCTGGCTCTGAAGATGGACAAGTGTGATCATGAGCAAAGAATGCAGGCAGCTACTAAAAGCCACAAGGTGAAAGAAAATGTTTGTGCCTCTGGAACCTCCAGGAAGGCACTCAACCCTGACAGCACTGAGAAATGGAGCATTTCCTGCCATATCAGTAAACAAGGATGTCACAGCCATCAGTGACTCCAGCCCCCAAATATGAACTTCTGAGCTCAGAAGGGGCCCAGGAAGAACAGTGCCTGTTATCCTGCAGCCATCAGTCACTCCTCATGGTGACTGCTGAGGAGATGGGGTAAGGGGACAACCGGGGTATGAAAAAGCCCCAGAGAGCTGAGATGAATAAGAAAGGAGTGATTTCAGTAAGCCCAGACTTTTGCACCTTCCCACTCATAGAAAAGGGCTAAATTCCTTGAGATATCTGTTTTTCTTTAATTAAAAATTATCTTTGATGTTCAGACTACCTGCCCTTCTTGCAAACTTCTATATGACCTGACTCCACCCCCTGCCTCCTCAGAGCAGTTCTCTCAGGGTTACTTGAGATGCTGTCTCTCAGGCTTGAAGTCCTAAAAATATCCACTGAATAAAACTTAATTCTCAATTTCTAGCTTGCAACTATTTTTTTTAAAATCAACCTGATTTAGCCCAGTGAGACCCCTCTTTGACGTCTGACCTCCAGAAAGATAAAATAATACTTTTGTGTTTTAAACCACTAACTTTATACCAATTTGTGATAGAAGCAATAGAAACTTAATACACAAATCAAATAAACTGAGTCCTAAAGAGAATAATAATTATTTTGACAAATAGTAATGAAGAACTATGGATGGAGGTTCATAACATTGTACAGGAGGTGGTGCTCATAATCATCCCCAAGAGGAAGAAATGCAAAAAGGCAAAGTGGTTATCTGAGGAGGCCTTACAAATGGCTGAGAAAACAAGACAAGTGAAAAACAAAGGAGGAAAAGCAAGATATATCCATCTGACTGAAGAGTTCCAAAGAATAGCAAGGAGAGATAAGAAAGCTTTCCTCAGTGATCAATGCAAAGAAATAGAGGGAAACAATAGAATGGGGAAGACTAGAGATCTGTTCAAGAAAATTAGAGATACCAAGAGAGCTTATCATGTAAAGATGGGCACAGTAAAGGGCAGAAACTGTATGGACCTAACAGAAGGAGAAGATATTAAGTTCAGTGGCAAGAACACACAGAAGAATTATGCAAAAAAGATCTTAATGACCCAGATAACCATGATGGTGTGATCACTCACCTAGAGTCAGACATCCTGGAGTATGAAGTCAAGTGGGACATAGGCAGCATCACTACAAACAAAGCTAGTGGAGGTGATGGCATTCCAGCTGAGCTATTTCAAATCCTAAAAGATGATGCTGTGAAAGTGCTGCACTCAATATACCAGCAAATTTGGAAAACTCAGCAGTGGCCATGTTGCAAAACTCCGACTGTTGAAACCAAGCACCACACTTGGAGGGTTGGAGAGCTCAACTTTTTTAAGCCAGATGTCCCAGATGATCTAACGCTCTGAAGTTCTGGGAGCCCAAACTTAAGGTGAGCTTTACTCTTATAGGTTCAGTACACACAGTTACACTTGGCACTGGTTGATTGGTTACCTGGTTGCTATGGGATATGGGCAGATACAGAGCCAGGGAGTTGCTATGGGTTATGTGCAGGGAATCACCAAACAGAAACTCATAGAAGCAGGAACAGAACATTTCATACGTATCATAACATCTTATGGTAATAGTCAATTGCTAGGTCATCTTGTTCCTATCTTGGCACAGCAAGCACATTTTAGAGAAGCAGAACTAACATGAAGTTATTTCTGAGTGTCAGTTTTAAAATTTCCTCTTCAGTCTCCCCTCTTGAAGTCCCTTAAATCTTATAAGGCATCAACTTCTTGATCTTCTTGGCCCAGGGGCTGATAACCTCTCAGGGCTAGGAGGTGTGTGGTGCCCTCCATCTGTGGCAGCTTCTGCTAGGCTGGAATCTGTCCTCCTGATTAATGGCAAAAGGCGTGATAAGAGGAGGCAGGTCCAAAGGAAGAATAGGACTATTCATACTAGAGTTTTGAATCCTCCTAGATAAGAAAACCATCCCTCAAGTAGCTCTCCACGATTCCATCTCTTCCAAGTCTGGACTGGGACATGAGCTATTTTAGTCATTTTCCTGGTTATTTCTTCTATGACCGTGCCTTTATCATCTATCTGTAGACAACAGTTGCTAAGGTTGAGCTTCCACAGGTGCCCCCTCTCTGTAGCTAGTAAGTAAACTAGAGCCAGGTGATTCTGATAGATAACATTATGCATCTTGGTTTGTTCTGACAATAAGTTACGAAATTTGACCATTTCATTACTAAAGATCTCAACCACCGCCTGGAGCCAGATAATTCTGTTATGCATGTAAATTGGGGTTTGGTAGCCTCAGGACCCATCTTCTGCCCAATTGGCTGGCCCATTGTATAGGATTATGCATTCAGGAGGCCATTTGTCATCTTTCCAATTTCCAGTCTGTAGAGATCTGCACTTTTTGATGAGGCCTCTGTCTTTATAAACTGGGACTCCCAAAGTGTCACCTTGGGCTAGAGGAAGTAGGAAAAAGGAGAGATGGATAGTCCCCAATAAGCATGCCCCCCTGACCAGTTGGCTGGCAAAATTGAATATGCATTAGCCCCACAAATCCAATATAATAATCCTTCAGGAGTAGGCCAATGGCCTTCAGTGGACAAGTCATCCCGTCCGGTCTTTAAACTGGAGAAGCTTGCTAGAGGGTGAGGATTAGGTTCTGTATAGTTTGTGTTTCCCCACCAATCAGAGGTGCGAGTAGTTGCATTATAATATCTTTGGCCAAGACAAGTGAGCTTTCTACTGGAACGTTGAATATTGAGCCCCACAGAGCCAGACAGTTCTTGCCAATTATGGAAGTCTTTAAATGCCAAATTCTGACCCTGGTTTTCTTGAATTCCCCTGAGCTATTGAAGGGTCTCTAGGGATCTGATTCTTTAGCTTTTCAGGGCCATCGTTCTCCCATCTTAGTTACTCCCCACACACAGCAAGAAATAACAATTAATGTCTGGGCTATGGTCTCTGTTGGAGCTAAGAACAGGTTTTTAGTTTTGACTGAAGTAGGACGGGGACCACTTTCTATCTCTTCAAAAAAAGAATGGAAGAGCTTTTGTGTAGATGGCAGGAATGGAACAGAAACACTCTGGAAATCCAACACAGTTCCTGGGTCAGCACCTCTCCCATTGATATAAATACCATATAAATACCATCTTGAGACCATTTTGTTCATTCTGAGTCCCTGGGGTTGAAGATAGTGAAACTGAAAGGATTATACATCCCGAGTTCACAACCGGGGCCAACAGTTCCCTTTTGAAGGAGAGTTATCTTCTTTTATCTTTCCAGATTATCCATGTGACACACCTCCAGTAAGATCAGTAAGCCCAGCAATCACCATAGCAAGAGGAGTGGGTGGGTGCTAATTCACACTTATATTTATCATTGAATGCATACTCTTTTTCCCGTGATAAGCCCCACATTTTATAGTATCCCAGGGGTTTCTGTTAATATCAGCACACACATCAGAGTGTAGTAACACCAGAAGTTCTAAATTTGCAATTTGTGTCTGGTTAACCAGAAGCCTGCCTTCTTGGTGCCAAACCTCTACCAATCTTCCTTAACGGGGAATCTGGGGGTCAAAACAGATATATTGACCTTCTTGTAAACAAACAGAATAGGTTGCCTTGTTGTGAACACAGGTTTCTTGGGCCTCTCCTTGGCAGGGGAAGTGCGTATGGTGAAGCACGGTCCAAGTGACCCCCTGACCTGATCTAGCCATGTGAACACATGGAGTACGTGTGGGGCTGTTTTACTTTCTAATGCACTATAGCTCAGCAGGATATAAACTGCTAATATACAAAACATGTGATTCCACTTAATAATCCCATTACTTTTGGGGTAGATTGTAGCTAAAGCAATATCTCATGTTTGACCAACAGAAAGCATCAAGGCCAGTGGTGCAACCAGTCCCTTCTTGGCAGGGTGTCATCATAACCCTGACTCTCAGATGTCCCTCGTCAAATTCCTCAAGGTTCCACCATGTGTGGACCAGCCAGCCCTGGAGTGACTGGAGCAGGGTTGAAGATCTTGGGCAGGATTTGGGTGTCTAGGAAGGAAGACCCAAAGTGGCTTGTTGAGATGAGCCTCAGCAGTCCAGTTCTCTCACCCTTCTAGAGGTGCTGCTATCTTCACCGAGGGATGGTGAATCCACGGAGTGACACTTGTAACTAAGAGCAGTAGGGGTCGCCAGGACGACAGTTTGAGGGCCTGTCCAGACTGGCTGAAGTGTTTCCTCTTTCCAGTCTTTAACCCATATCTTGTCTCCTGGCTTATAGGAATGAACCCAACTGCCCAAAGGAACAGGAGTCCTTTCTAAGGTTTCTCGAGTGATATGGTGGAAGACTCTTCCCAGGGCCTGGAGGTATCTGGACATCTTCAGGTCAGCTAGTTATTGAGAGTCTCCCTTGAGCTTCCCTATCACTGGGGGTGGTCTCCCGTATTAGATCTCAAAGGGAGAATAGCCTGAAGACGTCAGGGTGCACTGGGCTCAGAGCAAGGCTGGGGTAGCATGACGACCCAAGGTAACTGGGTCTCCTAACAGAGCTTAACTAACGTGCTCTTGAGGGTCTGATTCATGTGCTCAACTTTCCCTGAGCTTTGTGGCCTGTAATCAGTGGGGAGCTTCCATTTGACTCTCAGTGTCTTGAACAAAGTCTGGATTATCTCAGACACAAAGCCTGGCCCATTTTCATACCCTATGGAGAGAGGTAGCCCATACTTCAGGATTATTGCTCTTAGTAGGGCCTTGGCCACCTCGCGTGCCATTTAGTGTGCCTGGGAGAGGCCTCAGCACATCCCGAGTAGGTGCAGACTAACACAAGTAAATATTTAGAACACTTGCAGGGCTTGACTTCAGTGAAGTCATTTTCTAAATCTTCAAAGGGCAGTGTCCCAAGTGTCTGAACCTCTGGGCTGGGTGTTGGTCCTTGGCTGGCATTGTCTCATGCCCAAGTCACATACATAGTACTGATCTGGGGACACAGGGTCTGGAGCTTAGGAACAGAATAGTAGCAGCTCAGTAAACTTTCCAGTGCACTTTTCCTTAAGTGAGTTGTCTCATGGTGCTGTTTCACCAGCTGGACTGGTATATTGCTAGGGAGAAAGACCCTCCAGTCTTGAAGCTTCCACCAGCCCTCTTTTTCTTTTGTTCCTCCCTCATCTAAAGCCCATTGATCTTCTTCCTCAGTATATCTCAGGGATGGAGGCAATTTTGGTGCCAGGAGTACCCTAGAAACTGGCTCAGGGCCTACAGTGGGACTTTGTTGGGTTGCTGCCTTCTTGATTGTCTGGTCGGCCAACCGATTCCCTTTGCTAACTGGATCAGTTCCCCTTTGATGGCCTTTGCAGCGGATAACTGCCACTTGGGAAGGGTTTCAAACTGCCTCTAACAGCTGAAAGATTTCCTCTTTGTTTGTGATCTCCTTTCCCCTGTTATCAGTAGTCCCCTTTCTTTATAAAGGACTCCATGAACATGTAAAGCAGCAAAGGCGTACCTTGAGTCAGTGTAGATATTGACTCACTTTCCTTCAGTGTGCCTTAGTGCCTGGATAAGTGCCCACAGCTCAGCACGTTGGGCTGCCCACCCATGCGGGAAGCCTTTACTATGCTGTCTACTGTTGCTATTGCTTAGCCTGTCTGGTGTTGTCTGCCCTGACAAAACTGCTTCCATCAATGAACAGTTCCAGTTTTGGGTTTTAGAGGGGAACATCCATCAGGTTTGGCCTGCTCAAGTAAATTTCATCTATGACCTCTTCGCAGTTATGATCAAGGGTTCCCACCTCCTTAGGTCAGAAGATAGTGGGATTCAGCATCTGCACAGTCTCGAGGTGGACCCGTGGGTTTTCACGGAGTAGTCCCTGATAGTGAGTCATCCTTGTGCTGGTGAGCCGCTCGTGCCCTTGGCTGTTCATCAGAGCAGTAACAGCATGGGGAAACTTTACATTTATATTTCGTACTAGTATAAGCTTGTCTCTTCTCTGACCAGGACTACAGTGGTAGCTAATGCCTGTAGACACGAAGGTCATCTCGTGGTCACAAGATCCAGTCGTTTGGACAGGTATGCGACCAGGCACTACCATGGCCCACCTGTGTGAGGGCCCCCAGTGCAGTGTGATTTTTCTATGCATGAAGAGGTTAAAGTCCCAAGAAATACCTAGCAGCTCTAATGATGGAGCACTGGTCAAAAGTCTCTTTATCTCCCTGAAGGCTTTTTCTTGTTTAGGCCCCCACTCTAGGGGGTCCTTACCAGACCTTGCTATGGTTTCGTAAAATGATTTGGCAATTTCAGAAAAACGTAGTATCCAGATCCGTTAAAATCTGGCAGCCCCAAGGAACTCACAAATATTTCTTGGTGCTTTGCCGAGGTACTGAGAAGATAGTTTATTTTCTCTCATGCCCAAGTGCCTGGTGGCCTCTAGAGATGACAAACCCAAGGTACTGACCTCCTGTCTGCAGATAGGAGCCTTTTTCCGTGACATCTTGTACCCCGTGGTGGACAGTAGAGCCAGCAGGGCTTTGGTGACTTTCCAGCAGTCCCTTTCGGTTTGACTGGCTAGCAACAGGTCATCCATGTACTAGAGTAGGGTGCAGTTCAAAGTTTCTCTGGGGAAGGCGGCAAGAGTCACAGCCAGGACTTCACCAAACAGGGTAGATGAGTTCTTGATGCCTTGCAGCAGTCGTGTCCAAGTCAGCTGTGTCTGTCTCCTGGTGTGTGGGTCTTCCCAGTCAAAGGCAAAGAAGGGCTGGCTGGCCCGTGACAGCAGAAACAGAAGGCGTCCTTGAGACCGAGACAGTTGACCCAGCTTGTACAGATGGGTAAGAGGCTCAGGAGCATGTAAGGGTTTGGGAACCACTGGATGGATAGTCATCGTTGTGCTGTTGATCATGCGGAGATCCTGGTTATGGAGACAGTCTTTCCCTCCAGGTTTCCTAACTGATAGGAGTGGAGTGTTGAAGGGAAATTGACAATCAAAATTTGGGTGTCACAAAGGCATTGGATGTGGTCTCAAATTCCCAGGCATGCCTCCTGTGGTACTGGATATTGCCTCTGTCTGACAGCAGTGACCCTTGGCTTCATGTCCACCATCATGAGTGTGTGGTTTTTGGCCAAACCTGAGTGCCCCTTTTCTGCCTGGACAGCGGAGAACTCTTAGCAGGCTGGTTGGATTTGTCTGTTCTCTCTCTGAAGAATAGAGGCACACTTCTTCTTCCCTGGGCACAGTCATAGCTGTCATCAGAGCTGATTGCCTCCACAGGATGAGACTCACATGCCTCCTGGGGGCAAAGGTAATCTGCACGCTAAGCTTTGTCAGTAAGTCTCTGCCCAGTAGGGGAATGGAGCACTCCAGTAAGTATAGGAATTCCTGAGTCACTAGGGGGGCTATCTGGCATGAGTGGGACTTGCAGAATGAGTGGGCAGTCCTGTCTCCTGTGGCCCAGATGATAGTTGCTCTTTGACCTGTGAGGGGAATCACAGGTGTGATTATCACAGAGCCTTCAGCTCTGGTGTCCACCATAAACGTCATTGATTGCCCCCCTAATTTCATTGCCACCGTAGGCTGCCAGGAGGCCAGGGTCAGGGAGCCTGGTCCTTCCTAGTCTGATTCTACTCCTGCCAGGCCAATAAGGATTTGGACGACTGGCTCAGGCTGGTACTTTCCTTTGTTGAGTTGATTGAACTTCTTTGACCTTTCACACACCTTCTGTGATGGGAGCATTCATTCTTCCAGTGTCTGGTCTCTTCGCAATAGGTGCTCTGGTTGAGATACAGTAGTGGCCCCTTCTTGACTTCCCCTTTACATGGAGGAACGGTCTGTTACACTGGATCTGGGTTCCCCAGTGCAGCAGCCAGCAGCAACACCTACTTCATTCTCTTGTCAGCCATCCGTTGGGCTTCTTGGTAGTGGTTCACAAACACCTTGTTTGCAACCTCCAGCACCTGAGTGGCATTCATTCCAGTGAACCCCTCGGGTTTCTGGAGCTTGAGTCAGATGTCAGCATGACTGAGCCACAAATCCTGCATTGACCATGTATTGGTTTTCTCGCCCTTCGGGGTCAAAAGTGGTGTACACCCAGAATGCTTCACACAGTCTCTCATAGAACTCCAGGGGTGATTCACCTCTGGTGATTCACCAGGTGCTTCTGGTGCCCCTCCGTTGTCTTAGACATATTGGTTGGTTTCTGGCTCCTGCCCTCAGTCCCTGTAGCGGGGCTTGCCAGTACTTGTTGAGGGAGTCCTTCCCATCCAGGGCATTGAAGTCTCAGTTGGGGCGAAGGTCCATTGTAGTCCCCAGGGCCCAGGCTGCAGGATCTACTGTACCAGATGGTGCCTGCCCTTGGATCCATCCCGGAGCCTCTGAAGGATTCAGCAGCATTTCTCAGTGTCAAAGAGAGTCAGGAGAAGATGGCAACAGTTGTCCCAGATGGGCTGGTGGCTGTGAGAAATAGGCTGAAAAAGACCAATCATTGCCTGCGATTTCTCTGAGTTAGATGGAGTGTGGTGTTTCCAGTTGAGGAGGTTGGTAGTAGTAAAGGGTTGGTAATAAAGGACTGGGCATCCTAGCTGGACAGAGTTATCCTTATTAGTCTGGGGAGGGCTTCAGGTCTCTCATAAAGGCATCAGCAGGGCTGTGGGCTGATGAGCTGGCTGGTTGTCTGAGCGAAGTTGCTGTGGGCTCGGAGGGTGCTCTGGATTTGGAGGTGAAGGAGACACAGATGGTGGAGAGCTGTTTGGTAAAGGGTGAGGAAGCTGAATGAGAACTGGAGGAGCAGTTGGAATGTAAGGCAGAGACACAGGGACTCTTCTTCAGGATCCCCTTGGTGGATAACCTTTTTTGGCCTTTCTTTGCCTTTTCTTGGAGCCAGCTGGGCCACTGGCTCAAAGATCCTACACTGTCCCTGCTGGTTAGCACAGAACTGAACCCAAGGAGTTAGCTGATTGGTGATTTGCAACCAGGACTCTATGTTTGGAAACTGGTCTGGGTGCCTGGGGTTCTCTATCACCACTCAGTATACAGCTCTAACAGTAGGAAGATCTAGACTACCTTCTGCAAGCCAAGCCACCCCAAAAGTGGGCCATTCTGACTCAAACAGGGTGCAGAGCTTTTCTGAGGTCATCTTAACCCCATAGTCTCCAGAGAAATTTTTCTTAAAGTTTTTATCATACAATCTAAAACAGTTGGCTTAGAGTAGCCTCCCCCATATTGACAAATGTAATCTGCCTCTCTGACCAGGAAAGAGGGTGTGCACACGGGAAGGGCCTTGTCCTAGGGCCTTATAGCTCAGGTAGCACTGATATCACCACTCCTGGAAAGCCCAGTATTCCCACACAGCACAATTGCGGGTCTCCTTAAAGATGGCCCTGATCGCTAAATACCTCAGGGAGACAAGACTGAAAGGAGGAAATCCCTTGTAAAGGGATTCATGAAGGAATAATATCAGGTGGGACTCCGGAGGGCATCTGGGGTGATCGACCCTCTCTCAAAGGCACTGAGCACGTGGAGAGAGCAGTATGCATACTCCTTGCCGAGGTAAAGGGCCCAAAACACTTGGGGAATCGGGGAATTATATAGAAAAAGTGAAAGAGGAAGACAGCCTCGTAATGAGAATCCAAAAGTAGGCAGGAGCACATCAGAGTGTGCCTCTTCACATGGGCTGGCCCAAGGGACCAAGAGAAAGTGAGGTACAGAATTGCCTGGCAAAAGAGGCAAGTTTTTTTGAAGAAAACTCAATTTATCAATAAGTTGGCTCAAAGAGTCAGCTGATGAAAGGAGAAAATGAGCATTCAAAATTTTAAGAAAATAATTTTGGCAGAGGGTCCTAGGGCAAAAGAGCCATTTGGACATACACAACTTCTAAATCAAATCAGTAACCAGTTGTCCCCCTCCCTCTGTATCCTGCCCTGTGTTGGCGGCATGAAGAGAAACAAGTGTGGGTACCCCCTCCAAGAAGAGACCATTCAGGTGCCCATCTGGCCATGTTGCCATGGGGAACATAGGTACCACTTAGCTTTGGCAGGTAGTGTAAGCCTCTGACCAGGATCTGACTCACAGGGAGGGACTGGGTTCCCCAGAGACAGACACTGCCCTGAGCCATATGAGGTCACACCGCAGAACCGCAGGTTAGGGCCCACTCAGAACCCAAAGCCATGAGGGCCGAAGAGCCACACAATCACCCTGGAACAAGGACAAACTTGGGAGTTCACTCATATACACATTCAGAACAGAGGTCATCAAAACACCTGCCTTCTGCATAGTTCCCAGATTTCCCTAACTGTTGCTCAAGGAGATGATCAATCTCCTCTTCTACCCATTGAGTTAGGACATGACTGGGGGCTGGCCCTGGGGCCTTACCTTGTTGAGAAGTCTTGCCTGGTGAGTTGGTCCATCCCTCCAATGAGTCCGGCCAGGGCTCAGCCACATGGAGATTCAGAATTCCAGTCCAAAACAGAATACAGAAAATCACCAAGTGGCAGCCCTCCTCATTTGGCTCTGAGTTCCTCCACTCTGAACCAGCCAAGACACTGGTACAGTGTCTCAAGGGGTCAGTGTGGTTGGAATCTCCCTGGGGCTTCCAGAAATGTTGCAGAAGTCAGACCATCAAGAAACCAAGCACCACACTTGGAGGGTGGGAGAACTCAGGTTTATTAAGCCAGTGGTCCCGGACAAGCTAAACCTCTGAGGTCTGGGGGCCCGAGCTTAGGGTGAGTTTTACTCTTATAGGGTCAGTACATATAATTACAGTTGGCACCAGTTGATTGGTTGCCTGGTTGTTATGGGTTTTGGGCAATTACAGAGCACAGGAGTTGCTATGGGTTGCATGCAGGAACAGAAACTCATAGAAGCAGGAACAGAATATTCCATACTTGTCAGAATATCTTATGGTAATAGTTGATTCCTAGGTCACCGTGTACCATCTTCACTCAGCAAGAATATCTAACAGAAGCAGAATGAGCATGAAGTTTTTTCTAACTGAGTGTTAAGTTTTAAATTTTCCTCTTCAGCCACAGGATTGGAAAAGATCAGTTTGCATTCCAATCCCAAAGAAAGGCAATGCAAAAACACTCAAACTACTGCACAATTGCACTCATCTCACACGCTGGCAAACTAATACTCAAAATTCTCCAAAATAGGCTTCAACAGTACCTGAACTGAGAAATTCCAGGTATTCAAGCTGGATTTAGAAAAGGAAAAGGGACCAGAGATCAAATCACCAACACCTGTTGATTATAGAAAAAGCAAGAGAGTTCCAGAAAAACAATTACATCTGCTTCACTGACTATGCTAAAGCCTTTGACTGTGTGGATCACAACAAACTGTGGTAAATTCTTAAAGAGATGGGAATACCAGACCACCTTACCTGCCTCCTGAGAAATCTGTATGCAGGTCAGGAAGCAAAGTAAGTAGTAGACATGGAACAACAGACTGGTTCCAAATAGGGAAAGGAGAACATCAAGGCTATATGTTGTCACCCTGCTTATTTAACTTCTACACAGAGTACATACTGTGAAATGCCATGCTGGATGAAGCACAAGCTGAAAACAAGATTGCCAGGAGAAATATCAATAACCTCAGATATGCAGATGACACCACACTGATGGGAGAAAGAAAAGAGGAATTAAAGAGTCTCTTGATGAAAATGAAAGAGGAGAGTGAAAAAGCTGGCTTAAAACTCAACAACAAAAAACTAAGATCATGGCATCCAGTACCATCACTTCATGGCAAATGAATGGGGAAACAATGGAAACAGTAACAGACTTAATTTTCTAGGGCTCCAAAATCACTGCAGATGGTGATCACAGCCCAGAAATTAAAAGACACTTGCTTCTTGGAAGAAAAGCTATGACCAACTAAGACAGCATATTAAAAACCAGAGACATTACATTGCCGACAAAGTTTATTCTAATCAAAGCTATGGTTTTACAAGTAGTCGTGTATGGATGTGAAAGTTGGACCATAAAGAAAGCTGAGAACCAAAGAATTGATGTCTTTGAACTGTGGTGTTGGAGAAAACTCTTGAGAGTCCATTGCACTGCAAGGAGATCAAACCAGTCAATCGTAAAGGAAATCAGTCCTGAATATTCCTTGCAAGGACTGATGCTGAAGCTGAAGCTCCAATACTTTGACCACCTGATGTGAAGTGCTGACTCTCCACAGCATCAGAAAAGTCTCTGATGCTGGGAAAGACTGAAAGCAGGAGGAGAAGGGGAAGACAGAGGATGGGATGGCTGGATGGCATCATCCACTCATTGGACATGAGTCTGAGCAAGCTCTGGGAGTTGGTGATGAGCAATGAAGCCTGGCATGCTGAAGTCCATAGGGTCACAAAGAGTCAGACATGACTGAGTGATTGAACTGAACTGATGATAAATACACTTATGCCAAATTTTCTTTCTCCTTTTCCAAAACGCTGAAATGATTTTATCCCTGGTTTGAATCTCAGCTCTGTTCATTTGTTGTAAACCTACTTATCCTAGCTCTGAATGAGAAAATGGGATATGAAGTCTTGTGTCTTGAAGGGATCCTGAAAAATGAGGCTTGTGTGAAACTCCTACCACGAAAGCAGGAGGGCAGCCTTAGTGTGGGGTGAGGAGGTCTCACTTACCATCAACAGTGAGGTGGAAAACCTCGGTACGTTCTATTCCTCCAGTGAAGCTGGCTCGAGCCGAGTACTGCCCACTGTCCTCGGAGGTCAGGCTCTCAATCTTCAGAGACCTCCCATTGGGCACGTGGACCCTCTGCTGGTACTTGTCCTGGAGGCTGACCCAGGTTGGGGTGTCTGCCCCACGGCGGACTCGCAGCAGGACTCTGTAGTTTGACTCAGGACCAAAGCCCCATGAGACTTCCTCTGGGTCAGCTTCTTGCTCCTTGATCACATGAAATAGCCCAGAACCTCCTCGTATCCCATACATGGGAACAAATCCAGAATCCTGAGCTTCAGAACCACGTGGTCCAGAATTCTGGGCCACTGTGCTGCAGATGCCTAGGACATTGGAGATAGAAAATGTGAGTAGTTTCTCAGTTAAGAAGAAAAGAGAAAGCAACAGAACTTATCTTTTTCATGAAATCCATCCAATATACTCTCCTGATTCTTGGAATGCAAGTACAGTGAATTTGAAGTAATTCTGGAATCTAATCCTGGTTCTGGTGGTGCCTAAGCTTGAACAAGTTACTTAAACTTGCTAACCCAGATTTTCTTTGCTTGGCTGATAATGATGTGTGTGAATTATGTGAGATCATGGTCTGAATCACATTTTCAGGTATATATAACTGTGAATTTGTAGGAGGAGCTCCCAATGTGTCTCTCAAAGATCCCCTTCCTCCTGTTCACACCCTTTTGACAACTCTTCCCCTGGAATATGGGCTGCACCTAGTGATTTGCTTCCAAGGAATAGAATACAGACACAGATGGATGTCACTCCATGATACTGGGTTACACAAGACTGTGATGTCCCTCTTCCTTACACACACACTCACTTTCTCTCCTTCACTCTCTTTCTCACTCTGAGGAATACACTAGCCATGTTGTCAGCTGCCCTAAGGAGGGGCCCACGTGGCAAGGAACTGAGGGAGCCTCTGGCCAACAGCCAGGGAGGAACTGAGGCCCTCAACCCAACAGGCACAGAAACTGCCTCCCATCAGCAATCGCACAAGTGAGCTTATAAACAGATCCTTCTGAGATGACCCCAGGGCTGATGCAGCCCCAGCCAAGACTTTGTTGTTAGCTGGGGACACCTTGAGCCAGAGAGGACTCAGCTGAACTACCCCTAAGCCCTGACCCATGGAAACTGTGAAACCATATTGGGTGGTGATTGAGGCACTACATTGTGGGGTGACAGGTTATACAGCAATAGACACCTAATACAAATATGAAGGCTGCTCTCCTTCCTGTTCTTTATAGGCAGCATAGAGGTCAGGACAGATAGACTGTGCTGTGTAAAAAACAGCTATAATACCTCAGAGTCTTAGACAAGGGGTGTTTATATCACACACCCAGGTCCCAAAAGACAGTGAGAGGGAAGTCCTATCACATATGGAGGAGGTGCCACCTCCTTGTAGCTGCACCCATGGAGCTCACAGCATCCTCACAGGCTCCCAGTCCCACAGCACGGAGGGGAGACAGGAGAATCACCCAAGGGTTTCCCTGCTTCTGTCCAGATATAGTGTGATTTCTGTTTTTGCTTTTTTGCCAGCACTGGTCACAAGGCCCTGGCTAACTGCCAGGGCCTAGAATATGAGAGGGAACAAGTGAGCATTTCATGAACTCTGTCGTCCCTGCCACCAAGTCAGCACTTCCCAACGAGTCCCTGAGAGATCACAGTGAGCCTTCCTCAAGACACTTTTCTGCAGAGCTTTGACCACTTGGCACATTCCCCTCAGGGCCAGTTGCTCCAGAGTTTATCTTCCACTTGAGGCTTAAGTTCCAGGGACCTGATACCCTCTGTCCTTTAGGGGACCAGGGTAGGACAGTACAGGGCCAGGGAAAGTGCCACAGAATAACTTTATCCTGAAAGGAAAAATAATCTCCTTCTTCCAGCAGCTCAAGATATTCCTGGGTGGGGCTCTGACCGCCGGGGACACAGTCTTCTCTCCAAATCAGTACATTCTCATCTCAAACCTGTCTTCCTCCTGTTGTCCTAACACCCATTCCTCGTCTCACTGGAAGCAGAGAATAGCTCATGCCAGCATTCATATGCACAGGTGTTTCAGATATTTTTGTATTTATTTAATCATCAACTTATGTGATAAGGCATCATCTCAGGATCAGGCCTTCACCACAGTCCTTCCAACTCCTCTTAAAGAACCCACAGGCCCTCCTACAGACCCTCACACTGAGCTTAATGACCTTTTAGTCCCAGGTCAAAAGGCTTCACAACATGTATCATTAGAGAAAGTGGTCCACAAGGTATTCACTCATCCATATATCCTGTCTGGCTCCTCAGAGCTCCTCTTTTGTCCCTTCTTTCCACACCTCACTCCTCTATGAGACCCCAGTGCAAGACTAGGTCTGGTGCAAAGGACTGCTGCCCTGTAGAGCAGCAGTCGCCAAACTATTAATGCGAGGGACTGTATCATGGAAGACCATTTTTCCACAGACGGGGGATGGTTTCAGGATGATTCTATTGCATTACACTTGCTGTGCACTTTATTATTATAATAATATACTGTGACATATAATGAGGTAATTATACAGCTCACCATAATACAGACTCAGCAGTAGCCCTGAGCTTGTTCTCCTGAGCTTGGCAGTAATTTGAGCGATGGAGAGTGGCTGTAAATACAGATGAAGCTTCACTCACTCACCTGCCACTTAGCTCCTGCTTTGTGGCCAGGTTCCTAACAGGCCAGGGACCAGTGCTTGTCCATGGCCACGGAATTGGGGGCCCCACTGTAAAGCACACACCCTGGTGTGACAATAGACCCCCACACACACTGTTCACAGAAGGTCAATAGGGAAGACCTGGGCAAGACTGTGTTACCAGTCCCTCTAAACAAATCAGGACACAAACGCCATGGCCAGAAGGCCCCCATGACACAGTGCCCTATCCCTCTCTCACCAGAAACAGGGTTGGCACAACATTTGAGCTTAGACTATAGCTTCCAGAACTAAGGTAAAACAAATTTCTGTTGTTAATTCACCCATCTGTGGCATCTTGTTTGGCAGTCTTTGCAGTGTAACACACCCTACAGGTTTTAGAAAAAATCTATCCTGCTGACACCTTGATTTTGGACTTGTGAACACTGGAGCTGAAACCATACATTTTTGTTTTTTTATGTCATGCAGATTTGGGGTTCTCATTAAGAGATTAGTGCCTATATAGGAAGAAGAAGAAGAAAGAGAGAAGTGTCTCTCTCTCTCCTCCCCCCCTTCCTCTCTCCCTTTCTCCCTCTGCTCTCTCTGCATGTCTGTCTGTCTTTCTTATGTAATCTTTGAGCCCCAGGAACTATAGGAAAAAACAACAACAACAACAACTCTAACATATCTCTCTAGTGAAATAAAATTGACAGAAGAGAAAGCTTACATTTTACTCTTGACACAAAGTTACTTAGTTAAATGGGATGTAATGTCATGCAAAGTTGATCGTTATTTCAAGACATCTGTTTACCATGCTTTCCAGGTGGCACTGGTGGTAAAGTACTGGCCTGCCAATGCAGGAGACTTAAGAGACACGAGTTGGATCCCTGGGATGGGACGATCCCCTGGAGGAGGGCATGGGCATACACTCCAGTATTCTTGCCTAGAGAATCTCATGGACAGAGAAGCCTGGAGGGCTACAGTCTGCAGGGTCAGAAAGAGTCAGATACAACTGAAGCAACTTAGAACGAAAGTTTTCAAATGCTCTCTAATCCACTGTATTTTATATAACTCTGACAAGTTCATATAACGACTGGGATACTAAACCCAAAACTTAAAACAATAAAAGCTTTCCAAACTTTCTCCAGAATTGATACCTCACTGGGTCTTATTATTTATCATCAGTTTTTATTTAATTTCATTATAAACTCATAATCTGTGATGAAGTCCTAAATGAGATATACAGAGAACAAGATGGTTGAGGAGTAGGCAGATGCAGAGTACACCTCCCTCCACGGATACATCAGGAATACACCTTCAGACAGAGAAGTGCTTGTAGAATATCACCTGAGAGCAGACAGGAGTACCTGATCACTGCAAAAGAATATACAGAAGCATGAAAAACTCAGTAGAATAAAGGAACTAGGGAGGAAAAGAGTTAGTAGGACTAGACCTGCCCTCGGCTGTTGGGGGAAATGAAGCAGGGGTCTGACCCCACATTGGGGCAATTGTCTGGGTCAGAGGAGAAACATTTAAGGCTGAGAGTGAAACAGCTGATCTGTGGCAACCAAAATGGAAGGAGAATCCGACAGTCCTTGCCGCAGCCATACTGCAGACAGGGACACAGGTCCCCTAGAAGGCACAGTGTCTGGGAGCTTGAGTGCATGGATTGTGGAGCAATCCCAGGGCGAGGGCTGCTTGTTGACTGCAGAGAGGCAGACCTAGAGGACACGAGGCAGCAGATTGTGGTGGGAAATGCCTGTGGAAGAAAGTCAAGCAGCCATGGAAGCAAGGCAATACTGCTGAGTCATGCATCAGACAGACAAAATCACAGGATACAATATCAATACACAGAAATCACTTGCATGCCTGTATACTAAAAATGAAAAATCAGAATGAGAAATTAAGGAATCAATCCCATTCACTATTGCAACAAAAAGCTTAAAATGTCTAGGAATAAACTTACCTAAGGAGACAAAAGAATTCTATACAGAAAATTATAAGACACTGATGGAAGAAATAAAAAATGACACAAACAGATGGAGAGATATTCCATGTTCCTGGGTAGGAAGAATCAATATTGTGAAAATGACTATACTACTGAATGTAATCTACAGATTCTATGTGATGCCTATCAAATTACCAACGGCATTTTTCACAGAACTATAATAAAAAATTTTGCAATTCATGTGGAAGCACAAAAGACCCCCCAAAAGCCAAAACAGTCTTGAGAAAGAAGAATGGAGCTGGAGGAATCAAACTTCTGGACTTCAGATTATAGTACAAAGCTACAGTCATCAAGAGAGTATGGTATTGGCAAAAAAAAAACAGAAATATAGACTAATGGAACAAGTTAGAAATCCCAGAAATGAATCCAGGCACCTATGGGTACCTTATTTTTAACAAAGGAGGCAAGAATACATAATGTGGCAAAGGCAGCCTCTTTAATAAGTGGTGCTGGGAAAACTAGACAGTTGCATGTAAAAGAATTAAATTAGAACACTTCCTAACACCATACACAAAGATAAAATCAAAATGGATTACAGACCTAAATTTAAGATCCGAAACTATAAAACTCTTAAAGGAAAACATAGACAGAACACTCAATGACAAAAATCAAAGCAAGATCCTCTATGACACATCTCCTGGAGTAATGGAAATAAAACAAAAGTAAACAAGGGGGACCTGATTAAACTTAAAAGATTTGCACAGAAAAGGAAACTGTAAGCAAGGTGAAAAGACAGCACCCAGAAAGGGAGAAAATAATAGCAAATGAAACAACTGACAAAGGAGTAATTTCCAAAATATACAAGCAGCTCATACAACTCAATACCAGGAAAACAAACAATCCAATCAAAAAATGGGGAAAAGACCTAAATAGACATTTCTCCAAAGAAGACATATAAATGGCTAGCAAACACCTGAAAAGATGCTCAACATTGCTCATTATTAGAGAAATGCAAATCAAAACTACAATGAGATATCACCTCACGCTGGTCAGAATGGCCATCATCAAACAGTCTACAAACAATAAATGCTGGAGAGGGTGTAGAGAAAAGGAAACACGTGCACTGTTGGTGGGAATGTAAATTGATACAGCCACTAAGGAAGACAGTATGGAGATTTCTTTAAAAACTGGGAATAAAACCACTATATGACGCAGCAATCCTACTCCTAGGCACATACCATGAGGAAACCAAAATTGAAAAAGACACATGTATCCCCTTGTTCATTGCAGCACTATTTACAACAGCTAGAACACAGAAGCAACCTAGATGTCAATCAACAGATGAATGGATAAAGAAGTTTTCGTACATATACACAATAGAATATTACTCCACCATAAAAGGGAATGCATTTGAGTCAGTTCTAATGAGGTGGATGAACACAGAGCCTATTATACAGAATGAAGTAGGTCAGAAAGAGAAATATAAATATCATATGCTAACACATACATACAGAATCTAGAAAGATGGTACCAAAGAATTTATTTGCAGGGCAGCAATGGAGAAACAGACACAGAGAACAGACTTACAGGCATGGAAGTGGGGAGGGGAGGGTGAGATGTATGGACAGAGCAACATGGAAACTTACATTGCCACATGTAATATAGATGCACAAGGGGAATCAGCTATATGTCTCAGGTAACTCAAACAGGGGCTCTGTATCAACCTAGACGGGTGCCATGGGGAGGGAGATGGGAGGGAGTTTGAAGCGGGAGGATATATATGTATATCTATGGCAGCTTCATCTTGATGTTTGACAGGAAACAATAAAATACTGTAAAACCCTTATCCTTCAATGTAAAAAATAAATAGAAAGCTAAAAGTAAATAAATAAATGAGATTTGCAGCTTTCTCATGACAGTCATCCTTTAAGTTCCCTTTTTGCTTAATTCCCAGTCCTCTCTGCTTCACCCTCCTTTCTTTCTTCTCCAAGTTCACCCCCTCCTGGAACCCACTTAGCAGTTTGCTGTTCCTTCCATGGTTTCTTCATTCTTTTACAGCATGTAGCTATACAGACACCCTTAAATTTTGGAGGCTACTCCTACTTTTACAAAATTAGAATTTTACTGTACTCAACATCCTGTATCAGCCCAAGAAAACTAGACTCCAATTGCTTCCTCCAGTTCAGATACAGGGTTCTAGGTCTGCCCTTTCTCCATGGGACAGTGGCAGAGGCTGTTACATTCCCCTGTCAGGTCAGGGGGGCTTTGTTCCCACTCCTTTGGTCCCCAGAAGCTGCTTCTGTATCTCTCTCTATTCCTCTCTCCAAGTAGCTCCAGGCTGTCTTGTATTCCCTCTTATTGATACAGTAGTGACCTCACCTCCCTAGTAATGGATCCCTTACTGCAGCAAAGGCTGCCTCCACTCAGGGGTCCCAGCCTCAACAAAACTTAAGACGTCAGAGAGAGAAGGGGTCCCTGTATCTCGACCCCTGCCACAAAGAGCCCAGGCTACTCACTGAGGAGGAGGCTGGTGAGTCCCAGGAGCCGTGTGGCCCAGCAGAGGTGGGGATGTTCTGAGGAGGGCTCCATCTCAGGCTGCCTGCCAGGCTATGCGGCTGCAGAGGAAACAGTTCGGAGGAGCAGCAAGCGAGCGGGAAAGGCTTCACTCCTATGAGTTCTTGGGCTCTTCCCCACCCCAAGGGTGGGGCTACCAAGTTAGTTCTGGATGCCAGCTCACAGGGCTAGAATAAGCCATTAGATGTTCATATTATTCCCAGAACCTACAATAGGACCTCAATAAACTATTGCAGAATAAATATATAAACAACTCCACTTTATGATATACCTGTACTGTATTGGCAAGGCACCCCATTCCTGGAACTAGACATAAAAACTACACATAAAACCTTACCTACAATATAAGCTTAATTAAATCCTAATAACATAATAATACCGAAGCATTACATGCATCTAATGAAAGATCATCCTGAAATTACAAAGAGATTAAATAACTTGCTCAAGGTTGCATTTTAAGTAACTTACAAGTTGCTCACAAGGATCAACATCAGCCCAGCCATGGACCTGCTCAGGAGAGTGTCATTTCTGAGGATCTTACATCATGACTATGAAAGCCTGAGGAGTTAGAGGTCGGCTGTTTCCTTATATGGGAGGAAACTGCAGCTCTGGCAGAAGGATTAGGTAGCCTAGGTAAAGGAAAATTTGGGATAGAGGATCCCATTAGTCTTTTCTATAATCGCCCTTCCTGGTGAAAGACAAGAGGCACCAAACCAGCTGTGCGTGGTTTACCACAGAGCAGCAGAGAAGCCCCAGAGCTGGGCTGGAGGGAGAAGCAGACAGCAGCAGGTAGAGGCTAACCATCAGTAATCCTCTCCTCTTCTCTTCCTTTATAATAGAACTAATAATTTGCCAGTTTAAAATTATGTTTCATAATTTTAATGAAAAATATACAGCACTAAAAGTTTTTATATTATTAAGAGGATGATGGGTGGTTTCAATGAGTCATTCAGGGGAAAGAAGATAAATACTAAGCAATGATAGCCATAATTAGAAAACAATGCATAATTCAACATGCGTGTTAAAATGTGAAAGGTATAAAATCTCAGAGTAAGAAAATTATCTCCTTTATAAAAGAAATGAGAAAAACGGCTTCCCTTCTACATCACTTTTTCAGAACTCTGGAAAATAACTATGACACACAGTAATCCGATGGGGCATTTATTCAAGAAAAACAACAGAATCCCAATAGGAACAGGAAGTGTTGTGGTGTTTTAACTTGCTCTATGTTCTCAAGTAGCATAAATCACCTGAAAAAGAATAGCCTGTATTCTTGGTGAACACCAGAGATCTTGCAACCACCAGAGAGAGCCATTTCAGAGTTTCATTCCAAATAAATTTGTCATGATTTGACATACCTATTGGTACTCTTCAAGATCCCACTTCAAAAGAAATTCTGTGTTTGCCCTAACAAGGGGTATTCCTTTGAGCTCCCCTAAGTATTGAATAACAGTTAATGCAAACTATAGACTAATTAAAGTCTTATAAGGGAAAACTGGGGAGTGCGGGTGTATTGAAAGGAGCCAGAGATCAAATTGCCAACATTCTTCAGATCATGGAGAAAGCAAAGGAATTCAGAAAATCACCTATCTTTGTCGTTGACTACACGAAAGACTTTGACTATGTGGGTCACAACAAACTGTGGGAAAATCTTAAATTAATGGGGGTACCAGACCACCTTCCTTGTCTCCTGAGAAACCTGTATGTGGATCAAGAAGCAACACTTAGAACCAGACATGGAACAACTGAATGGTTCAAAATTATAAAAGGAATATGAAAAGGCTGTATATTGTCACCCTGCTCCTTTAACTTCTATTCAGAGTATATCATGTAAAATCCAGGCTGGATGAATCATAAACTGAAATCAAGATTGCCAGGAGAAGTTTCAACAACCTCAGATATGCACATGATACCACTCTAATGGCAGAAGTTGAAGAAGAACTAAACAGCCTCTTGATGGAGATGAAAGAGTGAGAGAGTCAATTCCTAGGCAGGTTGATAAGAAGTCTGGGGTCCCCAAGGAGGAGAAACCAGTCCGGGGTTCTCAAGGAGAAGACAGGGGTCTGGAGTTCTCAAGGAAGAGAAAAGGACAAACTTTTTTTTCTATAAGCCCAGAGCTGATGATTGCACAACTAAACAACCCAATTGCTCAAGAGTATGTTTTCCCTTAACCTCTGTACCAATGATTATATAACAACAATGTATGCTACTTGAGGACATGTTTCTCCTTCTTGAGAAATTTCTAAATAATCCGGTCATCTTAAAATGTATAACATGGGAGTGGGTCTGGTAAGATCTTTCTATTGTTAGCTCTGATCCTGTTGTCTTAAAATATATATGTGGGAATGGGTCTGGTAAGACTTTTACAAACTTGAGGTGCTCTTTTCATTTATTGTAATAACCTTTTGAAAAACTATATAGCTCCCTTGCCAGGACTAACAAGGCTCCCAACTATAATAATGAACATGGACTTCTCCTGCGTAGGAACATCAACCCTGACCTCTAACGTGGGGTAATATTGTTCAGGGACTTGGGCCCTAATCACAAAGTCCTGAGACATGTTTTTACATCTGAACTGATGCTCCACCAATATACTGGACCCCCTCTCGAGGTCTCTCATTCTAACCACACCTATAAGTCTCTGAGGTCAATGTTAAGGGCTGAATATTTGTGTACCCACTAAATTCATATTTGGAAGCCCTAACCCCCAGTGCTGGGATTTTAGGAACTGACCCTTTAGGAAGTGGTTATTTTATGATCAAATCATGAGGGCAGAGCCCTCAGGACAGGATTAGTTCCCTTATTAGAAGAGGAAGAGAGACCAGAACTTTCACTCCTAAGGAGACAGCAAGCCAGGAAGAGGACCTTCGCCAGGAGGAGCATCAACCTGATTAACCTTGATCTTCAACCTTGATCTTGGACTTCACATCCTTCAGGACTATGAGAAAATTAATTTCTGTTGTTTAAGTCATCTAATATATTTGATTTAGGAATAGTTCCCTGAAAAGAACAAGCAGTACTTCAGGAAAAGAAAAGGATTGACTCCAGGACCCTCCAACCAGCATCCAAGCCTCCCTCACAGCATCTTTCTACCCTGTCTACTGAGCGCTAATGTCCCCTGGTGGCTGAACACCAAAGTGACGTTAGTGCTTTCCTGATGGTGACTTCCGACACTCACTCACCATTCAGCAATCAGTCACGCAGTGAGCGTCTACTGTGAGCAGCACCACTGGGATACAAACACAAAAGGCAAAGTTACTGTCCTAAAGGAGTTCAAACTCTAGTGGGGAGACTTCTAGAAGCAGAAACTGCTGCAGTGTGGGTGTATGCGCTAGAGTACGGAGGAGTTAAGAGGCATTATCTTTCATAGAGGAGTAAAGGGCAGCATGTGTGAAACTGAAATAAAGCAGGAAGGCCTCCTGGAGGAGGACTTCAGGATGACCTGCAGGAGGCAGGTCGACCTGGCCACCAGCAGGGGAAGGGTCTGCTTCAATAGTAAGAGCTGTAGCTGGGAGGTCTGTGGCCAGGGTCTGCGCCCCTTACAGAGGCCAAGGCAGGTGCAAACTGGGAGGAGACTGGTCCAGCACTAGGGATGTGAGGCATGGCCAATGCAATGGCCTTAAGGTTAATTTTAAAAGAAACAATTGAGCTTCTCATGCATAAAAATTTACCAGGAACTGACAGTTTGAGAGCAGGATACAAGGGAAGAAGTGAGTTCATTGCCTGCCTAGGTTTTCCCCAGATCCCTCTTTACACATCTCCAGGGGTTCAAGTAAGGCTGGGATCTCAGCATAGAGGAGGGGAGCCAACAGGACTGAGGAGGGCAGAACTGACCCCCAACAGACCAACTCACTGTCCAGAAGGTAGATGTGAATGGGAGGGATGGTGGGTCCCATGGACAGGCCCTAAGAGGATGGACTTTGACCACAGGAGCCTGAAGGCAAAAGGGATGAGCAGAGTCAGCAGCAGTGAGTTCCAGGTAAGCCATCCACTTAGATCAAGAATCCACCAACCATCAGGAGGGGTATAGAGAAGCCCCACATGCAGGGAGGCAGAGCCAGGCCAAGCAGAAAGGGGGTGAGGCCGGGAGACCAGGGCCAGCAGGATCAGGGAATGTGGACAGAGCCCAGTGTCACAGCCAGATCATGTGATGAAAATACAGGATAGCAGTAAGACTGATAGCCCCCGCCCTGAAGACTTCAGTCTTCTAAGGCTGCAGACGGGGTCTGTGGCTTCCATTAGGAAATGGGGCCCAGAGACCAGGACAGTCTTTTTCACTTTGTCCTCAGGCTTCCCACAGCCCTTCAGAGAGTGGGTGCTGAATAAACATTTGCTGGATGTGAGGATAACTCAACTTCCACCTGAAACAAACAGGTAATTCCTACAATACATAACACCGAAGATAGAGGCCCTTGGTCTCTGAGCTAGTCTTTCCCCAGAAGGTGTTCCAGACTCCAGTCAGTGCTCGGAGGTCCAAGCCTGATTGAACTCTGCTCCTCAGCCTGCCAACCACCCAGTCCCAGGGGCCCTTACATGCAAGGCTGCCTCCTCCCACCACCCCTGACCTAACCCGGTGAGTACCAACTTCCCCGTGAACCAGTACAGCTGAGACACAGGACCTAGCAGGTTCAGGATGGGGCACAGAGACTGTGGGTGACATGCCAGGAGTTTCTCTCAAACATTCCATGGACTTAGTGAGTATGGGTTGACTGTTTCTCACACCTTCTAGACAGCCAGGGACAGAGCTGAAGAAAAATTGCCCCGGATCTCAGACTAGATATTCTGGACACCATCCCATATAATATTAGGTGTTTCTCCTTCTCCCAGAAAAGTCTGCAGCCAAACTCAACTTCCCATGGGATCCTTAGCTCTATCCCTGGACCAGAGGACTTACAAATGACCCACTTCCTCAAGTCCCTGGCGCTGGGATGCCTGCAACCAGAAAACCCTTAAAAATTGCTGACACCTAACCTGGACTCCTACTGCCTGTCCCCTCACTGTCAAGGCTGCTCTCACCCCTTGTCCTGTAAGGAGAGAGAATACCCCAGGAGCAGGATCCTTCTTCTGAGCACAGCCCCACTCTGTGCATCCAGCAAATGGTTCGGGTCTAACCACTGCTTTCTATGGGCGTTGAGAGAACCAGGATCACATTCCCCTTCTCTTCTTGCCAGCCTCTCTTGGTAAATTTTCCCCATAAAGCCTGTTCCTTAACCATATGAATTTTCAGGAATTCTACCTTTGACTGGTTTACAATCATGCTAATAACAAAAGACCCATCTTGCAAACCAGCACAAGACTCTTGAACTCAGCAGTGGAACATTAAAATGATTTTTGAAAGGAATCAAAGACACCGGGGCTGTTTCTCCAGGCCCAACACTGCCCGCAGCATCCCTACCCAGCTCAGGAGCATCCCAGCTTCCCAACAATGCCTGCTGCCCATGACTGTACAGTCCACTTTCCAGCTTTCTTTCTCTTGCCTCAATATCCCTGGGGGGAAAAATGTCCAAAAAGCCTAAGTATTCTCTTCCTCTGAAATATAGATTAAATCATTCCCGTTTGTAGTCTAAAGATCCACTACTGAAGGGTGAGCAGCACCCTCTTATCAATGAGGAATGTTAGTGAAGAGTGAGGAGTGGGAGACAGAGGGGTGGGCTCTGCCTGGGGCAGCTCTGTCCTGCTCCTGGAGGAAAATCCTAAGGGACTCTCAGGCTGGGAGCTGCATGAAGCAGAGGATAAATGCTGAGACTGCTCTGGTGGCCAGGAGGACAAACTCAATTTCAGGGTGCTGGAAAGAAGGGCTAGTGGCAGGAGGTGAAGCAGATCAGGACTGAGAATGGGAGCAAAGAGAATCCTCCTTCAACATGCAGTTGGGCCGTGTCAAAGAGGGAAGGTAAGAATGACTGTAGTAAGTCCCCACTGTGTTCAGGGCACTGTGCCAGGACCTTATATACATTCTTCCTTGTTTTCCCTGTGACTCTAATTCTGCTCCTAACTACCTGGTCTACACAAATGCATACACTTGGCTCCAAGGGACATGAGAAAAAAAACTTCTGTAATGTTGGGTGAAGCCAGAGGAGAAAACACAAACTCTGTGCATTCAATTGTGTGAACCCTCAGACAGGCAACGGAAGTCTCCATGTTCGTGGATGCCAACCAAGGAGGTCAAACTCTGGAGAAATGCAAGTGCTTATCTCTGGGGATGGGGACCTTGTCATTGGTAAGGGACACACAGAGATTCCTAGGATGTAAGTGTGTTCCGTCTAGTGACCTGTGGTGCTCTTGTCGACTGTTTCTTTATAATTCTTTAGGCTATTCATTAACTGTTATGTTCTACCTGTTGCTTTTCACAATTAAGAAGGTCTTTAGCAAAGAATAGTATGAACAACTTTAAAGCATAAAATATTTACAATATGTTTGAGTTTTTTCTTTAGAGTGTACTCCCAGATATGAGTAATGAAGCAGATGGCATGAACAATTTAGTTTTTGATACACATTACATTTTAATTTCTACCACTGCAAGTAAGTTCAAATGCGTGCTGAAATGTTTATTAACTGCTCATATTTTTATTTTCTGGACTCTCTATACATGCCTTTGAATATTATTCATTTGGGAAGTCAAGTCATGTTTGGGAAGTGACTTAGAGTGATTTGAGGGCAATGCGGTGTCCATGAAGAGGAAGATACTAAAGATAACAACGGGCAGGGGGAACTGAGGGGGCCAGCTGGTATCACTTCCCCAGGATGCAGACGCAGAGCCCTGAGAATCCTTTCTGTTTGGCCCCACCCATCCTGTGGCCACTGAAACCACTCATAGACCAATCCCTGGAGATGCAGAGTGAGCCGACTGCATACCTGCCTGGGAGAAGCAGGGCCAGAGGGATAGCAGACAAATCAAACCAAGACATCAGAGACACGAGACTGGTAGGAACACACACAGTGATGGAAGGCAGATGATGTGAACAGGCAGGGTAGGTAAATGAGCACTTGAAATATCCAAGGAAAGAGTTTGGACATGGGGCAGTAGGGGCTGGGGGAAAAGAAACACAAGCAGATACGGAACTGTAAGGAACATTCAGTATGTTTGAAACTGGTCTGGGGAGACTGGGAGAGACCGTGAAGGCCCTGGATGCCATGCTCAGAATCAAACTTTATCTTGTAAGCTGAGATTCCAAAGTACTAATTTAGTGAAAGCTCAGAGCTTAATTTAGTGAAAGCTCAGGAGGGTTTTTGCTTGAAAAGATTAGAAGGAACATGGAATCCTATGGTCACATATCTTGTGAAATACCAGATTAAAGAATTAAAACTGATGTCCCCACTGGAATAAGAGATTGTTCAATCTCTCAGAAAGGATCAGTCTGCATATTTTGCAAAATTATATGGCCTATGGGCCCCACCATCCCTTTGAGGAGTGTTCTTAGAACTGATGGTCCATGGAGCACCCTGAGAATTTCTGATGTAGGTAAGCTGAGTGCCAGCTTGTGGTACAGTGTGTGTGGGAGCCAAGCTATGTTTGTTCTCTTCACGAGCCCTCACCTTCCTCTCCATCTCCCCCACCTATGGTAGATCATCAGTAATGTGATCCTTTTAATGGGCCCCCATTTTATTGTCAGTAGCACAGCCACATCTCTGCATTAAGCATGAGCTGATTGAGGTAGACCTGTCTGCCCCAAGCCCAGGTCCTCTTCAATGGGATCCTCCTCCTTCCACAAATATTCATGAGAACTACTATGTGCCGGTCTCTGCTCCGTTTGCTTAGAATACATCCACTAATGAATCCAACGAACCTTCTATCTCACAGAGGTTCAGCTCTCAACATTTAGATAATTAAGATGCTGTCATAAATGTAGCAAATTTCTATACATTTTATTCATTTAAAAAATTTATAGCATTCTCTGCAGGTAAGACATTAATATTTCTCAGTGCTCATTATGAATTGAATGACCACTTCTTATATTGAATAAGAAGATATGATCTCTGGCTTTGGAGACCTGCTTTAAAATATATTTTATACTCCTATCATTAGAATAGCATTAAACTACCTTCTTGCAGTATTTGTATTCTTTATATCAGTATATTCTTTTATTCTTAATCCATCCTTGTTTGGCTTCTGATTTTAGAGAAAAAGCTTTTAATTTTTTAGTAACACATTGAGTCTGACAATACTTATGGATTTCTGTATATTGCCTTTGTTATGTTGAGATGTGTATCCTCTACATCAACTTTGTTGTGAATTTTTAATCATGAACGTGTCTTGAATTTGTCAAATGCTTCTTTTGTATCTATTAAGATGATCATGTGACTTTTTTTAAATTTTTTTATTTTTTATTTATTTTTTTTTATTAGTTGGAGGCTAATTAGTTCACAACATTTCAGTGGGTTTGTCATACATTGATATGAATCAGCCATAGATTTACACGTATTCCCCATCCCGATCCCCCCTCCCACCTCCCTCTCCACCCGATTCCTCTGGGTCTTCCCAGTGCACCGGGCCCGAGCACTTGTCTCATGCATCCACCAGGGCTGGTGATCTGTTTCACCATAGACAGTATACATGCTGTTCTTTTGAAACATACCACCCTCACCTTCTCCCACAGAGTTCAAAAGTCTGTTCTGTATTTCTATGTCTCTTTTTCTGTTTTGCATATAGAGTTATCGTTACCATCTTTCTAAATTCCATATATATGTGTTAGTATGCTGTAATGTTCTTTAACTTTCTGCCTTACTTCACTCTGTATAATGGGCTCCAGTTTCATCCATCTCATTAGAACTGGTTCAAATGAATGCTTTTTAACGGCTGAGTAATATTCCATGGTGTATATGTACCACAGCTTCCTTATCCATTCGTCTGCTGGTGGGCATCTAGGTTGCTTCCATGTCCTGGCTATTATAAACAGTGCTGCAATGAACATTGGGGTGCACGTGTCTCTTTCAGATCTGGTTTCCTCAGTGTGTATGCCCAGAAGTGGGATTGCTGGGTCATATGGCAGTTCTATTTCCAGTTTTTTAAGAAATCTCCACACTGTTTTCCATAGTGGCTGTACTAGTTTGCATTCCCAGCAACAGTGTAAGAGGGTTCCCTTTTCTCCACACCCTCTCCAGCATTTATTGCTTGTAGACTTTTGGATAGCAGCCATCCTGACTGGCGTGTAATGGTACCTCATTGTGGTTTTGATTTGCATTTCTCTGAGAATGAGTGATATTGAGCATCTTTTCATGTGTTTGTTAGCCATCTGTATGTCTTCTTTGGAGAAATGTCTGTTTAGTTCTTTGGCCCATTTTTTGATTGGGTCATTTATTTTTCTGGAATTGAGCTTCAGGAGTTGCTTGTATATTTTTGAGATTAATCCTTTGTCTGTTTCTTCATTTGCTATTATTTTCTCCCAATCTGAGGGCTGTCTTTTCACCTTACTTATAGTTTCCTTTGTAGTGCAAAAGCTTTTAAGTTTCATTAGGTCCCATTTGTTTAGTTTTGCTTTTATTTCCAATATTCTGGGAGGTGGGTCACAGAGGATCTTGCTGTGATTTATGTCGGAGAGTGTTTTGCCTATGTTCTCCTCTAGGAGTTTTATAGTTTCTGGTCTTACGTTTAGATCTTTAATCCATTTTGAGTTTATTTTTGTGTATGGTGTTAGAAAGTGTTCTAGTTTCATTCTTTTACAAGTGGTTGACCAGTTTTCCTAGCACCACTTGTTAAAGAGGTTGTCTTTTTTCCATTGTATATCCTTGCCTCCTTTGTCAAAGATAAGGTGTCCATAGGTTCGTGGCTTTATCTCTGGGCTTTCTATTCTGTTCCATTGATCTATATTTCTGTCTTTGTGCCAGTACCATACTGTCTTGATGACTGTGGCTTTGTAGTAGAGTCTGAAGTCAGGCAGGTTGATTCCTCCAGTTCCATTCTTCTTTCTCAAGATTACTTTGGCTATTCGAGGTTTTTTTTTATTTCCATACAAATTGTGAAATTATTTGTTCTAGTTCTGTGAAAAATATCGTTGGTAGCTTGATAGGGATTGCATTGAATCTATAGATTGCTTTGGGTAGAATAGCCATTTTGACAATATTGATTCTTCCAATCCATGAACACGGTATGTTTCTCCATCTGTTTGTGTCCTCTTTGATTTCTTTCATCAGTGTTTTATAGTTTTCTATGTATAGGTCTTTTGTTTCTTTAGGTAGATATACTCCTAAGTGTTTTATTCTTTTTGTTGCAATGGTGAATGGTATTGTTTCTTTAATTTCTCTTTCTGTTTTTTCATTGTTAGTATATAGGAATGCAAGGGATTTCTGTGTGTTAATTTTATATCCTGCAACTTTACTATATTCATTGATTAGCTCTAATAATTTTCTGGAAGAGTCTTTAGGGTTTTCTATGTGGAGGATCATGTCATCTGCAAACAGTGAGAGTTTCACTTCTTCTTTTCCTATCTGGATTCCTTTTACTTCTTTTTCTGCTCTGATTGCTGTGGCCAAAACTTCCAACACTATGTTGAATAGTAGTGGTGAGAGTGGGCACCTTGTCTTGTTCCTGATTTCAGGGGAAATGCTTTCAATTTTTCACCATTGAGGGTGATGCTTGCTGTGGGTTTGTCATATACAGCTTTTATTATGTTGAGGTATGTTCCTTCTATTCCTGCTTTCTGGAGAGTTTTAATCATAAATGGGTGTTGAATTTTGTCAAAGGCTTTCTCTGCATCTATTGAGATAATCATATGGTTTTTATCTTTCAATTTGATAATGTGGTGTATTACATTGATTGATTTGCAGATATTAAAGAATCCTTGCGTTCCTGGGATAAAGCCCATGTTGTCGTGGTGTATGATTTTTTTAATATGTTGTTGGATTCTGTTTGCTAGAATTTTGTTAAGGATTTTTGCATCTATGTTCATCAGTGATATTGGCCTGTAGTTTTCTTTTTTTGTGGCATCTTTGTCTGGTTTTGGTATGAGGGTGATGGTGGCCTCATAGAATGAGTTTGGAAGCTTACCTTCATCTGCAATTTTCTGGAAGAGTTTGAGTAAGGTAGGTGTTAGCTCTTCTCTAAATTTTTGGTAGAATTCAGCTGTGAAGCCATCTGATCCTGGGCTTTTGTTTGCTGGAAGATTTTTTATTACAGTTTCAATTTCCTTGCTTGTGATTGGTCTGTTAAGATCTTCTATTTATTCCTGGTTCAGTTTTGGAAAATTATACTTTTCTAAGAATTTGTCCATTTCATCCAACTTGTCCATTTTATTGGCATAGAGCTGCTGGGAGTAGTCTCTTATGATCCTTTATATTTCAGTGTTGTCTGTTGTGATCTCTCCATTTTCATTTTTAATTTTGTTAATTTGGTTCTTCTCTCTTTGTTTCTTAATGAGTCTTGCTAAAGGTTTGTCAATTTTGTTTATTTTTTCAAAAAACCAGCTTTTAGCTTTGTTGATTTTTGCTATGGTCTCTTTAGTTTCTACTGCATTTATTTCTGCCCTGATTTTTAAGATTTCTTTCCTTCTGCTAACGCTGGGGTTCTTCATTTCTTCCTTCTCTAATTGCTTTAGGTGTAGAGTTAGGTTATTTATTTGGCTTTTTTCTTGTTTCTTGATGTAAGCCTGTAATGCTATGAACCTTCCCCTTAGCACTGCTTTTACAGTGTCCCATAGGTTTAGGGTTGTTGTGTTTTCATTTTCATTCATTTCTATACATATTTTGATTTCCTTTTTGATTTCTTCTTTGATTTGTTGGTTATTCAGAAGCGTGTTATTTAGCCTCCATATGTTTGAATTTTTAACAATTTTTTTCCTGTAATTGAGATCTAATCTTACTGCACTGTGGTCAGAAAAGATGACTGGAAAGATTTCAATTTTTTTGAATTTTCCAAGACCAGATTTACAGCCCAGGATGTGATCTATTCTGGAGAAGGTTCTGTGTGCACTTGAGAAAAAGGTGAAGTTGATTGTTTTGGGGTGAAATGTCCTATAGATATCAATTAGGTCTAGCTGGTCCATTGTGTCATTTAAGGTTTGTGTTTCCTTGTTAATTTTCTCTTTAGTTGATCTATCCATAGTTGTGAGTGGGGTATTAAAGTCTCCCACTATTATTGTGTTACTATTAATTTCCTCTTTCATACTCGTTAGCGTTTGCCGTACATATTGCGGTGCTCCTATGTTGGGTGCATATATATTTATAATTGTTGTATCTTCTTCTGGGATTGATCCTTTGATCATTATGTAGTGTCCTTCTTTGTCTCTTTTCACATCCTTTATTTCAAAGTCTATTTTATCTGATATGAGTATTGCGACTCCTGCTTTCTTTTGGTCTCCGTTTGCATGAAATATTTTTTTCCAGCCCTTCACTTTTAGTCTGTATGTGTCCCTTGTTTTGAGGTGGGTCTCTTGTAGACAGCATATATAGTGGTCTTATTTTTGCATCCATTCAGTCAATCTTTGTCTTTTGGTTGGGGCATTCAACCCATTTACATTTAAGGTAATTATTGATAGGTGTGGTCCCGTTGCCATTTACTTTGTTGTTTTGGGTTCATGTTTATACAACCTTTCTGTGTTTCCTGTCTAGAGAAGATCCTTTAGCATTTGTTGAAGAGCTGGTTTGGTGGTGCTGAATTCTCTCAGCTTTTGCTTGTCTGTAAAGCTTTTGAATTCTCCTTCATATCTGAATGAGATCCTTGCTGGGTACAGTAATCTAGGTTGTAGGTTATTCTCTTTCATTACTTTCAGTACGTCCTGCCATTCCCTTCTGGCCTGGAGGGTTTCTATTGATAGATCAGCTGTTATCCTTATGGGAATCCCTTTGTGTGTTATTTGTTGTTTCTCCCTTGCTGCTTTTAATATTTGTTCTTTGTGCTTGATTTTTGTTAATTTGATTAATATGTGTTTTGGGGTGTTTTGCCTTGGGTTTATCCTGTTTGGGACTCTCTGGGCTTCTTGGACTTGGGTGGCTATTTCCTTCCCAATTTTAGGGAAGTTTTCAGCTATTATCTCCTCGAGTATTTTCTCATGGCCTTTCTTTTTGTCTTCTTCTTCTGGGACTCCTATGATTCAAATGTTGGGGCGTTTCACATTGTCCCAGAGGTCCCTGAGGTTGTCCTCATTTCTTTTGATCCTTTTTTCTTTTTTCCTCTCTGCTTCATTTATTTCCACCATTTTATCTTCTACCTCACTTATCCTATCTTCTGCCTCCATTATTCTACTCTTGGTTCCCTCCAAAGTGTTTTTATCTCATTCATTGCATTATTCATTTTTAATTGACTCTTTCTTATTTCTTCTAGGTCTTTATTAAACATTTCTTTCATCTTTTCAACCTTTGTCTCCAGGCTATTTATCTGTAACTCCATTTTGTTTTCAAGATTTTGGATCATTTTTATTATCATTATTCTAAATTCTTTTTCAGGTAGATTCCCTATCTCCTCCTCTTTTGTTTGACTTGGTGGACATTTTTCATGTTCCTTTACCTGCTGCATATTTCGTCGCCTTTTCATCTTGTTTGGATTGCTGTGTCTGGAGTGGGCTTTCTGTATTCTGGAGGTCTGTGGTTCCTTTTTATTGTGGAGGATTTACCCAGTGGGTGGGGTTAGACGATTGGCTTGTCAAGGTTTCCTGGTTAGGGAAGCTTGCATCAGTGTTCTGGTGCGTGGAACTTGATTTCTTCTCTTTGGAGAGCAATGGAGTGCCCAGTAATGAGTTTTGAGATGGGTCTATGTGTTAGGTGTGACCTTGGGCAGCCTGTATGTTGACGTTCAGGGCTATGTTCATGCGTTGCTGGAGAATTTGCGTGGTATGTCTTACTCTAAAACTTATTGGCTCTTGGGTAGTGGTTGGTTTCAGTGTAGGTATGGAGGCTTTTGGACGGTCACTTTTTACTTAAAGTTCCATGTAGTCAGGAGTTTTCTGGTATTCTCAGGTTTTGGGCTTAAGTCTCCTGCCTCTGGATTTCAGTTTTATTCTTCCTGTAGTCTCAGGACTTCTCCAACTATACAGCACTGACAATAAAACTTCTAGGTTAATGGCGAAAAGATTCTCCCCTGTTAGGGACACCCAGAGAGGTTCACAGAGTTACATGAAGAAGAGGAGAGGGAGGAGGGAGATAGAGATGAGCAGGAGGAGAAAAGGGGGGACTCAAGAGGAGAGAGACAGATCTACGCAGTTGTCTGTTCCGAGAGTGTTCTCCGTAGCCCAGACACCTACAAAGATTCACATAATTGGATTGGGAAGAGAAGCGGAAAGGAGGAAATAGAGGTGTTCTGAGGTAGAAAACAGAGTCAAGATTGGGAGAGAATAATCAACACACTCCTGAATAAAAATGGGAACTGAATTTCGGTTTAAAAATAGGGCTTCTCTTCTTTTTTTTTTTTTTCCTAAGGTAATAGTGTATTGAAAATGAAAATTAAGGAGTAGTAGAGGAGTACTAGAGGACTTTAAAAGAAATAAGAGAAAAAGAAAAATAGAAAATAGAAGAGAAAAAGGAAAAAAAAAAGAAAAAAAAGAAAGAAAGAAAAAATTTTTTTCCCTAATTAAAAAAATCATAAAAATCTATGAAAATGAAAGTTGAGGAGTAGTGGGGGAGTAATAGGGAATTTTAAAGGAAAATAAAAGAGAAAAAAGTAAAAAGAAAAAAAAAATTTTTTTTAATTTTTTTTCTTTCTTAAAAAAAAAAAAAGGAAAAATATATCTAGGAATTTCTCTGGAGCTGTTGCGGTCAGTGTGGGTTTGGCTCAGTTTCAGATAGCTCCTCGTTCCAGCTTACACTTCTCGATATCTACAGGCCCCTTCCGGGGTAGTCGGTGTTTTCTACAGGGATTTTAATCTGTTGCACCGGTCCCTTCTGAAGTGGTTCCCTTTGCTTATTTGGCTTCTGTTTGCCGGTCTCTTCAGAGCCTCATTTCCGCCCTGGCACAGGCGGGCGGAGGTGGACTCTTATTCAGGTAGCTAGTTCTATCGCTCTGCGTGGAGGGGCTGGCGCTGAAGGGAGGGGCTGGCACTGTGGAGAGGGGCTGGCGCTGCAGGGAGGGTCTGCCGCTGCGGGGAGGGGCTGGCAATGCTTTCTCCGTCTGCGCTGCTCAAGCTCCCGGCCGCTCCATATGGAGCGCGCCCTGCGCTGAGCGTGGTTCCAGCCCTCGGGTGTTCCACAAAAGCGCGGAAGGAAAAGCTGCGCCTGCTCTCTGTGCCTTCCCCGTCAGAGCGGTCCAGGCAGCCAGGGGCTTGGTGGGCGCACTCTCCCCAGGTGTGGCGCACCCACTCCCTTCCGTGGACCCAGTCTCAGTTTCCGCTGGCGCCAGTCGGGTGCGTGCGCCTTCTGCCCTCCACGTCCCCAGCCCCAGTCCCCGCCCTCGAGGTCGGGTGCCTGCGCCCTGTGTCTTGCCGCGACCTTCCCCTCCCCACTGCCTCCTGCCTCCGGCGGGGCTGGGCCGGTCCGCAGCCTGGGAGCTCTTCTCTGGACTTTCTTGGTCCCTTTGTTCTGTGAACAGCCGGCAGTGTGTTTGGGCCGGTTAATTTTCTCTCTCTCTTTTGCTCTCCCACAGTTAAAGTTGGCAACTCACAGAAGCTCCCTCCGATTGTCCTCAGGGCACTCAGGCCCGGACCCTACCCCAAGCAATGCCGCCTAAGACTCCCTTCCCGGGACGGATCTCCGACCTTAGCTCTTTTGTCTCACTTTTTATCTTTTATATTTTGTCCTACCTCCTTTCGAAGACAATGGGCTGCTTTTCTGGGTGCCTGATGACGTCAGCTAGCGATCAGAAGTTGTTTTGTGAAGTTTGCTCTGCCTTCAGTTATTCTTTTGATGAATTTGTAGGAGAGAAAGTGGTCTCCCGGTCCTACTCCTCCGCCATCTTGGCTCCTCCTCCGATCATGTGACTTTTATTTTTCATTTTGTTAAAGTACTGAGTCATATTAATTTAACCATCCTTGAAGTCCTCAAATAAATCCCTCTTCATCATTGTTTCTGATCCCTTTTTTTGTATGATAGAATTAAGTTTTCTAATATTTTAAAGAGAATTTTTGTATCTATCTTCATCAGGGATATAATTTTCTTCTTTATAGTGTCTTTATCTGGTTTTGGCATCATGATATGTCCAGGTGTGTGCCTATTTGGATTCCTCTTGTTTGAATCTTTCTGTGATTCCCATTCCTGGATTTCTGTTTCCTTCTTCAGATTCTGGACATTTTCAGCCATAATTTCATCAAATACATTTTCACCTCCTTCCCCTCTCTCTTCTCCCTATGAGACCCTATGATGTGAATACGAGTGTGTTGGATATTGTCCCAGAAGTCCCCTAAACTATTGCCATTTTTTAAAGTTTTGTGTGCCTTTTGCTCTTCTGATTGAGTGATTTCAATTATTCTATTTTCCAGATTACTTACGCATTCTCCTGTCACCTAATCTTCTAATAATACACTCCAGTGTAGTTTTATTTTTTATTTTATTTTCGTTCTTTGTTATATTTTCTTGTTGTTGTTGTTCAGTTGATCTGTCATGTCGGACTCTTTGTGACACCATGGACTCCAGCAGGCCAGGGTCCCCTGTCCTTCACCATCTCCTGGAAATTCTCACTGTGTTCACGTATTATGTTTCCCAGTTCCATTACAAATCCCTTACTATTGCTTTGAACACTTTATCAGACAAATTGCTTCTGTCTCATTAAGGTTTTATTCAGGATTTTTTTGTATTTGTTCTTTCATTTGAAGCCTATTCATCTGTGTGCTCATTTGGTTTCATTTCCTCTGTCTCTATGAAATTAAGTAAAACAATTGCCTATCCCAGGCATATCTTTGTGTGAGAGTGTCCCTATGCAATCTGCATCTAGCCAGTGGCTTTGGTGGGAGAGCTGGATCTTAAGTGAGAGCAGGCTGCATCTTCCTCTGCGGTGTGCTAGCAGACATCACGTTAGTGTGAGCTAGGCTGGAGATGTAGGAGCTAGATCCAGATCCAGGTGCTAGCTAGAGTTTCTCCTATGCTCTAATGGCTGGGGGCAGAGCAGGGCTCAAGGGGCTAGAGCAGGGGCACAGAGGGAGTTGAGTTTCTCTCAGTGTGATGGCCCCCTCTTCTTTGGCTTGGGACATGGTCAGGAAGCCTTGGGCTCCTGAGGGCTTGGGGATGTACTTCTGTGTTGGTTGCCATTTTTCCCTGATGTGCCTTGGATGGAGGCTTGGTTGGGTTCAGAGTGGTTGATGCCACTTGAATGAGCTGGCCCTGCCTCCTCCTAAACATGCACAGACACATACTCTGGTGATGATGATCTCTGCCCTGGAGCTAAAATTCCTCACTCTGGAGTGAATGCAGGGGTACACGAGTTGGCAATGAGCTGCCTTTTACCCTGATAAAGCATAAGTTCAGGGTCCACTGGCTCCATTCTTTCCAGGTGTGCACATTCTCATTGGCGATAGCAGCCTCTGAATTAGTGGAGAGCTGCACTGGAACTAGAAAGGCTTAATCAGGAGCCCACTGTGTGCCCGGCAGGAAGGCTGAGTAGTCCTGTCAAGCTGACAAGAGCCACAGGTAGTTTTCCATCAGTTTCCTCCAAATGGTGACTGGGAGCAAGCGTATATGTGTGTATGCTCTTCAAGAATGCATTCTTTTTCCTTACAGTGCTCTGATAAGCACATGGGTATTCAAACCAGCTAAGGGGCTTCATCTTCCCAGTATCAGACCCGGGGCAGCGTGTTTAATATATGTCTCCTTCTCCTCATCCCCAAGGGGGATGCTTGAGCCTGTGCTTCCACTTCTCCTCTCTGTGCCCCCTAATGGTGCCGTGAGACATGACGAAAACACTTCTCCTTCTTTCCTACCAGACTCCATGTATCCATTCTCTACAACCTTGGTTGTAGAAGAGCTATAAGGAAGTTGGAGCCATGTATGTTTCAGGAACTCTGGGGGTACAGATGGGAGTTTCCTTCACCTGGTCCCTGTCTAGCAAGTAGTCCATGGATGGCAGCTGACAGAAGGGTAATAGCTAATATGGAGCCCTTTAAGTAGCTCCAGAGATACAGATGAGAATGTCTCCCTAAGGTACCTGTATCATCAAGACATTCTTGGTCTGTGATGGGGACAAAAGGGGCACATTTAAATCTTTCAGAATCTAGTCAGACAAACTTTGGTGGACTTACCTCCAAGCGTTTCCCTACCACAGAGGGGCAGCACTGCATTCACAGGCAATTTCAGGGTCCACAGCCAGGACCAAGGTCTGTATATTTGTTACCTGATGCATAGGTGGACATGATTTTTCCTGGGTCTTCTGGCTGTGTTGGTGACAGGCCCACAGCCAAAAGAGGTTCTAACTGACTTCTCAGAGGTAGAGAGTTGATTCCATTTCTGTGGCCAGGACCACAGTTAATAAGTCAGTTTCTTTCTTGGAAGTTATATGCTTCATTTTTATTCATTTGGAGATTTCACTTAACATTATGAAATGCATACCTAATCCAAACCCTACATCAATACCTCTGCCCACCTCCTGAAACTGAAAAGGAACTTAGAGCACTTCCGTTCTTCTCTCTGTAGTCCTTAATGTTATTTTTACCCAGTGTTTGTGTTCTGTAATTTCACTACAGCACTTGTAAATTCTTCACTCCCAAACTCATTCTATGGGGCTTCTGTCACCCTGATACCAAAACCAGACAAAGATATCACATAAAAAGAAAGAAAGGTCAACATCACTGATGAATACAGATGTAAAAATCTTCAATATAATACTAACAAACTGAATCCAAAGACACATTAAAAGGATCGTACACCATGATCAAGAAAGACTGAGTCCAAGGGATACAAGGATTTTTCAATCTATCCAAATCAATCAATGTGATAGGCCATATTGCCAAATTAAAGGATAAAAACCATACAATCATCTCAACTGATACAGAAAAAGATTTGACAAAGTTCAGCACCCATGTATGATGAAAGCTCTCCAGAAAGTGGGCATAGAGGGAAACTACCTCAACATAATAAAGGCCATACACAACACACATATTGACTGGGAAGAACTGAGCCATTGGAAAAGACCCTGGTGCTGGGAAAGATTGAAGGCAGGAGGAGAAGGGGATGACAGAGGATGAGATGATTGGATGGCATCACTGACTCAATGGACGTGAGTTTGAGCAAGCTCCGGGAGTTGGTGATGGGCAGGGAAGCCTGGCGTGCTGCAGTCCATGGGGTTTCAAGGAGGCAGACACAACTGAGTGATGGATCAGACCTGAACACAGCATTGTATATCAACTACACTCTAATAAAAGATATTTTTAAAATTGTAAATCTTTGTTATTTTTATACAATGTACTCCCTGTTAAGTTCTACTCCCTGTTTAAGTTCTACTCACTTTTTCCACTCACCATTCCTTTATGTTTTCAAACTTCCCTTCTAGGTCATTTTTTAATGAAGTTTTGTTTAGTGATTAACTATTGATGGTAATATTCTCAGTTTTAATTTCACTGGAAATATCTTTGTTTTAACTTTTTTTGAATGACAAGGGCAGACCTTGTCTAGAGTAATATATCTGGCATAATTGACACCTTGCTTCCACTACTTGTAGAAGAAGCACCACTGAACAACTTGCGGAGACTGGCATACCTGCTATCCCAGTGAATGGGGGCCACAGGCTTCTGCAGTGGTCCTTAGTGTAATACTCAGCCAAGGAGGTCACTCCAAACAGGCACAAGTTCCCAAGGTTATGACTTGGATTGGTTTTGTCTTGGGCTCCAAGAGTCATGAACTTGGGTTGACTCACACAGACCCTTCCCTGCAGAGCAGTCTGCAGATAAGTGCAATCTAATTATAATACTATTTGATTTGTCTATGTGATATCAATGCTATCAATACAAACTTAGATTCGCCAATCTCTTTTACCCATTGGTGGTGGTTTAGTCGCTAAGTCATGTTCTACGCTTGCAACCTCATGGCATCGGAACCTATCAGGCTCCTGCATCCATGGGATTCTCCAGGGAAGAATGCTGGAGTGGGTTGCCATTTCCTTCTCCAGGGGATCTTCCCAACCCAGGAATCGAAGCCAGGTCTCCTGCACTGCAGCCAGAGTCTTTACCTACTGAGCTAAAAAGGAAGCCCCCTTTACTTATTATTTTGCTCTAATTTTTCCTTCCTAATCCCTTCTTTGTTCTTTCTTCAAACATTTTTCTTTTTATATTATAGGTTTCATTCCTTTCTGAATCTTTTGAAAAGTATAAACATAGTTTAAAGTTCTCAGTTGCAGCTTTCTCAGTTAACTGTGTTTTTCAGACTATGGTTACCTGTTGGTGGCCTCTGCTGACTCTGTCTCAGAGGGATATGCATTTCCTAACAAACTAGTAATGTTCTATCGTTATCATACACACAGTAGCAATTGTTCCCTATAAGAGTCCAAACACGTGACTTGATATGGAAGTTGCCTTACTGGTCTGTTTACTCTTTGCTCCTGCCAAAGCCCTGTAAGCCCTATTTTATGATATTGTTTTTGAGTTTTAGAGCATAGTGAGAAATCACACTCACATATATGTGCAGGCTTGGGTGCCAGTTTCTCACAAATTTCTCACAGATTCCTCCCATACAGTGCAAGTGGCAGCCCTCAAGCCAATTTCCTATGAGGCTGATATTTTCTCATCCTGTATTTACTCCAGCTCCTTATCTGGCCTTGTGGAATGCCCCTAAAGGTCAAAGTCACACTTAAGAACATATAACACTGGCCTCTAAGGGACGGATACGTCTCTGACAACTCCATGGGATATGAGAAGTTTAAATCTCATGCACCCCTTTAACACTTAATTCTCTCTTGTTTCTGTGACTGGAGTTTCCTGAACCTCACTTACACAATTAAAACACTTAGTTTAATAAGGCACTGTTCTTTCCTAACTAAAACACTTTATTCTATAGTTATCAAGAATTTTTGTATAGTCAGAGTTTGAGGAGGTGCTCCCGAGTCAGTCTGTGTGTCTTCTTCTCTGGAAAATTCTAAAGTATTTTTCCACTCTTGGAATCCTTCCTCCCCACAGCCTCCAACACTTGGGGCTGAAGCAGCCATGCTTAAGGCGGAAGCTAGAACTTCACCGAAGGTGAAACTCCATGTTCATCTTTTAACTTCCAAATATGAAAGACTATATTTTACTGATTAAAAAAAAAGACTTGTCTTCCAAATCCAAGGATTGTAGATTCAGAGAAAAAAAATATATTTTTCAAAAAGTACTGATAACAAACTGAAAAGATGCCAGGCAAGCTGTGGGGCTGAGATGTGTAACAACCCAGGTGATAAAAACTCCAAACAGGTTAAGAAGGAGCGCGTCAGAAGAAGGACCTGTGGTGTCTCTCATAATTACTCTGAGATGTAATTCCATCTCCCAGGAAGTCCTCTGTTTATTAATAACAAACTAAAACTATGCCAGGCAACCTGTGGGGCTGACATGTGGAACAAGCCAGATGACAGAAACTCCAAACAGGTTAAGAAGGAGCACCACAGCAGAGGCTTCCCAGCTTCTGCTAGCGGTAAAGAACCTGCCTGCCAGTGTGGGAGGCATAAGAGACGTGGGTTGGATCCCTGGGTCAGGAATGTCCCTGGAGGATGGCATGGCAACCCGCTCCAGTATTCTTGCCTGGAGAATCCCATGGACAGAAGAGCCTGGTGGGCTCCAGGCCATAGGGTTGCAAAGAGTAGGACATGAATGAAGCAACTCAGCAAGCACACACACTTACTGTAGCAGAAGGAGCCGAGTTGCCTCTCATAATTCATCTGGGACAGTAGTGCCATCTCCAAGGAAGTCCTCGTGGATAGGAATCAAGGCATGGTGCATCTAGGCAGAAGAAAAAACCTCGAAAGGGCTCCAAGTTCCCATCACCATTTACAAGACGATATGGAGATTCAGACGTTCTCATGGATCCGCACAGGAGGAAGAAAGTGCTAGGAGGATCATGTGGCAGAACATGCCTGAGAGGAGAAAAGGAAACCTCAGAGGACACAGATCTCACTCCAGGAGGCAGTGTGGGCTGTCCCAGAGGCATCTCTCCCTTTGGCTTTCTTAGGTGTGAGTCAGCCACCTGTCCAGTGCATCCTCAAAGGACAAGAGACACATCAAGCTTTCTGAGTAGTCTCATTAAAGCTCAGTCTCACCAGCTCATAGCTTTTGGGAACCTACAGAGGGGAGCAAGGGAATCACAATATAGCTTTCTCCACATAAATTCTCTTTTTCCTTGTGTCCAATCCTACTTTTTTATGCCTTCAGTATGTCTGAGATCTTAAGAGTCTCAAACCACTTTTCAGACACTAACTTGCATATTCTGCCTGTGAAGCTATTTTCCCAAGAGATTTTACTTTACTTCCCAAAGGTTATGGGTCTTGTTAAGGTGACATGTGTGGAGGTCAACTGGTGAATTCACCTGTTTGCATGGTATGGGCAGGGGATATGCATGATTGGGGAAACCAAGAGACTTTAGCCACCTGCCCTTCTCCAAAGCTGATATTCTGAATGCCTTTCTCATTACATAACTTTGGGTAAAATGTTTTCACTCTCCAAATTTCCGTTGCCTCATCTTTGAAATGCCCTGCCTTCCTAGCAGGGCTTTCTGAAACTAAATAAGATAATAGAAGAGCAATATGCTCTACAGCGCAAAAAAAAGTGAGATGTTGCTGATCCAAAGAGGAAATTTAGTTGCTATAGACATTTATAGAATTGCTGAGAAAATAGAATCAGAAAACTCTGTAAAAAAGACAATATAGAATACAGTAGTGGTACCCATCTTGTTTTCCAACTCCTTGAAAAAGATACTAAGAAGAGATGTAGACTTATTCCCTATTACCAATATGCTTAAAGGTTCAGAATATAACAGCAACAAAATTAAACTTTTTTAAAACTCAGCACAAAAGAAGCCTTGTCTGATGCTCTCAAACTGTTTTATGATTGTTTCTGTTTTTAATGGTAGCAAATAACTTTCATCATATATTCAAAAAATGTTCTTGAAGTACCCACTCTTTTCTGTTTTAGGTACTGTATGAGACAGTTGGAATAAATTGTCTATATCCTCACAATCATCCTGTGAAATAGTTGTTATACTCACTTTTTCTAGTTTTCTCAAAAATATATACAAATGTTTTCATATATATATATATATATCTTCTTATAGTTTCTTGTTTATATGGACCTTGTATATATTTATTGTAAACTCTGCTTTTGAGTACTTTTAGGTTTCTAAGGTCACAGAAAAACTCAACAGAAGGTAGGAAGAGTTCCCTCATATCTCTTGCCTCCACACATCCATAGCCTCTCCCAGTACCAAAGTCCCCAATCTGAGTCGCATAGTTGTTACAGTTGACTGACCTACATTCATTATCACCTAAGTCCATAGCTGACCCAGCTCTTCATCCTTGGTATTACACATCTGTGGGTTAGGACTAACATAGTATGACACGTGCTCACCATCAGTGTTGTTGCTGCTGTTGTTCCATTGCTAAGGCAGGCCCAGCTCTTGGCAACTCCATGGAATGCAGCCAGGCTCCCCTGTCCTTCCCTATCTCCTGGACCCATGTTCACTGAGTCGGTAATGCTATCTAACCATCTCATCCTCTACCACCCTCTTTTCCTCCTGCCTTCTATCTTTACCAGCATCAGGGGCTTTTCTGATGAGTTGGCTCTTTACATCAGGTAGCCAAAGTATTGGAGCTTCAGCATCAGTCCTTCCAACATATAGTATCATATTTTCACTATACGCACTTCGAAAAGAAAGGTGCCCTGCCCATTCATCCACTAATATTCATTTGTTACCTGCTACCACAGAACCCAAATCCATTCCACAGATTCTATTTCACAGTCCATCACAATAGGCTGATACAAACAGGGCCACAGAGAACCTGAACCTCACCTGGAAAAGCAAAATTAAGCCCAAGGAGCTGGAGAAGAGAAAGACCTGCCACCAGACCCAACTTTTGGGTCCTGACTATGAGCCAACCTCAGGGACAGTCCAACACCAGCCCCAGCTGCGTGGTGAGAACCTAAGGGACAAGAAAACCACCCCAATGAATCCTAGAAACCTGTTAGGATCAAGAAATGTCCAGGCAGGTGATGCCAGCCACTTCAGAGCACACTTCTTTTCCAGGGGATTGGGGGAGCTGTGGTGCTCACTATCACCAGGAAGTGTGAAATCCAATCCCTACAGGCCTTTCCTGATGCCAAATGGGATTGCAAAGACTGTAAAGGTTACTGTGTGCCCCAGAAAACCATTGAGTTGGGAGTAAGTAGGGATTTTTAAGAAGAAGAAATAGCTCTACTGGGCGCTGATGTTTATCTCTGCTCAAAAACCCATTTGAAGGGCCATTGAGTTGACAAGGAATCCTATTTGTAATGAGAAAACTCAAGACAGAAACTATTGTCAAAGGGTGAAGATAGAGGGAGATACGTTTTGACTTAAATATTAGAGGACATCTTAAATATTATGGGTGATCTTTCTATAGTCTTTCTATAGTCAGAGTCATGCATAAATGAAATAGATGCTTTGGGACACAGTGAGCTCCCATAACTGGTAAAATATAGCCATAGGTTCAGTCAGTTTATGGGTAGTTATAAGGCACACGTTGGGGTAGATGGATGGGGATGGGGTAGAACTCCACGGTGAGATTACTTCCAATGAAAGGCTCAGACATGTCCAACTCTTTGCAGCCCCATGAATTGTAGCCCACCAGGCTGCTCTATCCATGGAATTCTCCAGGCAAGAATCCTTGAATGGTTGCCATTCCCTTCTCCAAGGGGTCTTCCCTACCCAGGGAACAAACCTGGGTCTCTTACATTGCAGGCAGATTCTCTACCATCTGACCCACCAGTAAAGCCCAGCTTCCAATGAGACATCCTTAGAATAAGAAACTCTCTTTACCAAAGTAACAAGATAATTCTGATCCCAAAATCTCATTTTCCCCATAACCATCAAGTGAAGCAGAGTCCCTGGCATTGAGCCAGTCTACTGCAGGGAGAGTGGCCAGTCCAGTATCCATCATCCGGAAGCCTGTTTCTTCCTCCTCTTGTTTCTACCCAGTAGAGATCAGAACTCTATTCTTACTCCCATTACTAAGGATGAGACTGGTGAAAAGCTTTCTGCTCCTCAGGTTCCTTGGGAAATTGAAAGTTTAGTTTACAAGAAGAGGTTTTCATCAGAAGCAGGAAAGTCAGAGGTGCCCAAACAACCTTGAGAAATGGGTTGGGGGTTTCTTTTGGGGCTTTGTCAAGTTTTAAGCCTCATAAATGAATGATTTCTATCATCTGCCAACTTTTAAGGTGTGTTTATTGGCATGAAAGTTAGCCCCTCTATAAAGATTTGAAGGAATTCACTGCTGATAGAATTTGGCCCTTATGCCCTCAAAGGAGAAATACATACTTAGAAGTTTTACAATAATTTCTGTGTTGGTTTCCTGTGATTGATGTACACACATAAGTAAATTTTAGTGATTTGTATTTTTCCAGAAATTGCCCATCATGAAACTTTTTCATTTAATAGATGAGATCCTCTTAGGGTTCTATTGTTGTTGTGTTGTACTTTGCAGTCTTAAATATGAGAAGAAATTAACTGAAAGGCTAAGGTATAAAGGAGGTGAACACACCAAACTTGAGAGTCACAGGGTTCATTAACCAGTTCACCACATATTGTGGAATCTCTGTGAAAATTCAGATTGTGGTTGAGCTGATGCTATGTGGTATAGTAAGAAGATGTCCTTTCTCGCTTCCCGTCCTCTCTACTAAGAACTTGGAAATAAGTAAATAGGGCTGGTGAGAGTTTTCAGGGTCTTTTGTTTGTTTTTCATGTTCTTCTTGTTTAAAAGTTAAACAAAATACCAAATACCTGTATTACATGAGAGGTATAGAGATTCTTTTTCAGATCAGAGCAAGCCTTCATCTCACATATGAACATGATTAAAGAATATATTAATCAGTCAAAGAGGTGATAAATAAGAAAAGTAGCATAAACAGAGATAAGGGACAGAGACAAATGAAGTGCACAGTTGGGCTGGCAGGAGAATCTCATGCCTTGGGAAGTTAAGTCCTTCCACGGGGATGGAGAGCTCAGATGAGAAGGCCATTGGGATCCATGCCAACAGCATCTGCTCACCTGCCCTAATTCAGGGCTCCCCAGGCAGCTCAGTGGGACCTTGGTTTCTCATGTGGCCTTTTTTGGGAAAAGGATGCCCTAAGAGAAATATCCAACTCAGTTGACAAGTATCATTTTTACTGTTGATTTATAAATAAGGAACCTGATTTTATGTGTCAGCATCTGATGTCGTTTGTTACCTAGATTTTTCATCTTCAAGTTAATCTCTTTCCTGGGCAAATGATGATATCGAGTTTCTAGACTCAGCCTGAGCCTAAGTGTCAGATTCTACACCTTCGTGAACACATGCAAATAATGCCAATTCGAGGAGCCTCATCATTCAGTCATTCCGCCTTCAATTGATACACTACACTTTGTGCTGAGCACATGTTAAGCATCATCTTGGAAGGCAAACTCTCAACCTCTTTGTCTTTTCATTTGAACTTTCTGAAGACACCATCTAGACCAAAGATGTTCAGTTCTTAACACCCACTATGCCTCAAATCCATTCAGATTTTTTTTTAAAATACAGATGGTTGGTATTTTGGGTAGGGGTCTCAGGCAATTGTGTTTTTGAAAGCTCTGTAGGTGATCTGAAGAATAGCCAGAGTTGTAAGCAATGAAAGGATTTGCATTGGCATCACTTAGAACAAAATGTTCATCTACATTAGTTTTCTATTACTACCTTTAGTGTCTAGACAGATCTAAGTATGGTTTATGGGTGATTTCAATAAAAACCCTGAAGCAGTCATTTGAACACAGTAGAAAGTAAAAGATAAAGACATGAGAATAAATGCTTGAACTTATATATTAGTATTCTCTGGATGCTATAGTAGAAGATCACAGACTGAATGACTTACATAATATAAATTTATTTTCTCATATTTCTGAAAGCTCACAGTCCAAGATCAAGGTGCAGTAAAAGCTGGTTTCTGGTGATGCCTCTCTCCTAGGCTTAAGGACAACACCTTCTCAGAGTGACTTCATATGACCTTTTCTCTGTCAGGGCAGAGAGAGAACTCTTTCTCTTCTCATAAGTTCTATCAAATTAGTCTCCTCCCTACAACCTCATTGAAACTTAACTAACTCCATAAAGGCTATATCTCAAAGTCCAGTCATAGTAGGGTTTAGGAAATGGTAACCCACTCCAGTATTCTTGCCTGGATAATCCCATGGACGAAGGAACCTGATAGGCTACAGTCCATGGGGTCGCAAAGAGTCGGACACAACTGAGCGACTTCACTTTCACTTTCAGGGCCTCAACATACGAATTTTGAGGGGACATAATTCAGTCTATAACAACTAGTTTACAGGATGATAAACTTCCTCTTGGGGTGTATGTGGCTTTACTGTTTCTAAGATCAGCTCTGGTCATGTCAATCCCATGCTCAAAAACTTAAATGAATGATGTTTTTCCATCAGGTATTTTGGAAAACACTATAATACAGAAAAAGAAACAGACCCAGAAGTTGACCACTATCAACATCTTCATATCAAGTTTTGTATTCCCTTGTGTCCCACATAAACGTATGTGAATATCTTTCTTTTTTTTTCATTTATTTTTATTATTTGGAGGCTAATTACTTTACAATATTGTAGTGGTTTTTGCCATACATTGACATGAATCAGCCATGGATTTACATGTGTTCCCCATCCCGATCCCCCCTCCCACCTCCTTCCCCACCCGATCCCTCTGGGTCTTCCCAGTACACCAGCCCCAAGCACTTGTCTCATGCAGCCAAATTGGGCTGGTGCCAATAGGCGCTGTTAAACCCAGCCACCTATATGATGTAAACTATTAGAAAGACTATCTGAATGCTGTTTGAAAATAAACTTAAAGGGGTACAGAAACATGGAGACTGTTAGGCTACTAAACTACTCCAGGTAAATATTGGTGGCCATTTTGGATCAGACATGTGGTAAAACATAGTCATATTACCAATATAGATAGATGACAGATAAATAGATGATAGATTAGATATATTGATAGATAGAAAAGATAACAGTATTTGCTGATAGAATGTGGGTTATGAGAAAATCAGTAAGATAACAGAAAAGTTATGTGGCAAAAAAATGGAAGTATGAAGGTGGCATTTATTGGGATTGGAAAACTGCATAAACATAGACATGCAAAGTTGGAGATGTCTATTATACATCTAAGTGGAGATGTCAAGTAAACAGTTGCATATTTATTGCACTCTCCAAAGTGGAGTGCCTTGGAGAAATCCAGACCAGAATTTTTGGAGCAGTCAATATGTTTAAAATCTTGAGATGGTATGATATCTATATTGGTTTTCTATTACTGCCATAAAAAATAAATCACTACAGATATAGTTGCTTAACAGAAAACTATTATCTCACAGCTCTGAAAATCAGAAATCTGGAGTCTCATTCACATTACATTGAGGTATTCACAACCTAGAGTCCTTTCTAGAGTCTCAGCAGGAGAGCCCATTTTCTGCTTGTTCGTTTTCTTAACTGCCTCAAACTTTTCTATTGTGAGGTAATTTTTTTAACTAATTAATTTATTTTATTGGAGGATAATTACTTTACAATATTGTGATGGGTTTTTCTATACATCAACATAAATTGGCCCCATGTATACATATTCTTGTTATTGCCTGAATTCAGTTCTTGGCAGTTGTAAGACTGACATTTTCATTTTCATTTGGTTGTAGGCTTTCTTAGCTTCTAGAGACCACCACATGTTCTGAAATTCTGTCCCTCTTACTCCATCTTCAAAGATAGAAATAGCATGTCAAATCTCATCTCGTATCTCTCTGACTCACTTTCCTACCTCTTATGCTTCCACTTTTGTGAACTGCCATGATTAAAATAGAACCATCTGGATAATTTAGAATAATATACCATTTTCAAGGATCTTAACCTTGATCACATCCGTAAGACATTTTTGCCTTGTAAGTTTACATAGTCACAGGTACAGGGATTAGTACATGGCCATAACATAAGAAAACAATGAGTATAGATAGTGAAGAAAAACTACATGGATGGTCTGTGTCTGACCCCTGGGATATTCCAGAATTTAGAGATTGAAGAAATAAGAAACTAGTCAAGCAACTAGGAAGCTACCACTGAGTGTGAGAGCAATGATTGTGATTTTTGAATGCAAGGTGATGCAGGGATTCAAGCAAAGATAGCTCGATTCCTGCTGAGATTGACGGGAGATGAAACAGGTTGTCTATGAGATTTAAGGATAGTTTAATGAAGTTTCCTAGTGACTTGAACAAAAGCAGTTCTATTGGTGTGGTGGGAATAAAGCATGATAAGAGGGACTCAGAGAGAGAAATGAATTAATTCAAATGAGGTATACAAGTGGTTAACACACAATAAATGATGTTCAACCTTGTTATCATTATTGTTGTTGTTGTTGTCAGTCACCAAATCATGTCCTGTTCATCGTAACCCCATGGATTGCAGCACTCCAGGTTTCCCTGTTCATCATCATCTACCAGACTTTGCCAAAGTTCATGGCCATTGAATCGCTGATGCCATTCAACCACATCATCCTCTGTCACCCTCTTCTCCTTCTACCTTCAATCTTTCTCAGCATCAGGGTCTTTTCCAAAGAGTCAGCTGCTCTCATCAGGTGGCCAAAGTATTGAAGCTTCAGCTACAGCATCAGTTCTTCCAGAGTGTATTCAGTGTTGATTTTCATTAAGATTGACTGGTTTGATCTCCTTGAGATCAAAGGATTCTCAAGAGTCTTATGCAGCACCACAGTTCAAAAGCATCAATTCTTTGGTGCTCAGCCTTCTTTATGGTCAAACTCTCACATCCATATATGACTACTATTACACAAAAAATGTGTAATACTTATACACAGAAATTCACCTATAATGGTGGTGGCAACGTGAAAATGGTGAAACTGGAGGTAGAATATAGGAATAAAGGAATGAGAGGAGGATGGACTACAAGAAGCATTTTGAAGAATACCCCAATGGAAGATGATGATTGGTTGGATGTCCTGAGAAATCTGTATGCAGGTCAAGAAGCAACAGTTAGAACTGGACACAGAACAACAGACTTGTTCCAAATCTGGAAAGGAGTATGCCAAGACTGTACATTGTCACCCTGCTTATTTAACTTACATGCAGAGTACATCATGCAGAATGCCATGCTGGATGAAGCACAAGCTAGAATCAAGATTGCCAGGAGAAATATCAACAACCTCAGTCGTGCAGATGGCACCACCCTTATGGCAGTAAGCAAAGAAGAGCTAAAGAGCCTCTTAATGAAAGTGAAAGAGGAGAGTGAAAACGTAGCTTAAAACTCAACATTCAGAAAACTAAGATCATGGCATCTGGTCCCATCACTTCATGGCACATAGATGGGGAGACAGTGGAAACAGTGTCAGACTTAATTTTATTGGGCTCCAAAATCACTGCAGATAGTGACTGCAGCCATGAAATCAAAAAACACTCACTCCTTGGAAGAAAAGCTATGATCAACCTAGACAGCATATTAAAAAGCAGAGACATGACTTGGCTGACAAAGGTCCATCTAGTCAAAGCTATCGTTTTACCAGTAGTCATGCATAGATGTGAGAGTTGGACTATAAAGAAAACTGAGCACCAAAATTGATGCTTTTGAACTGTGGTGTTGAATAAGACTCTTGAGAGTCCTCGGACTGCAAGGAGATCAAACCAGTCAATCCTAAAGGAAATCAGTACTGAATATCCATTGGAAGGACTGATGCTCAAGCTGAAACTCCAATACTTAGGCTATCCGATGTGAAGAACTGACTCATTTGAAAAGACCCTGATGCTGGGAAAGATTGAAGGAGGGAAGATGAGGGGAGGACAGAGGATGAAATGGCTTGATGGCATCACCGACTCGATGGACATGAGTTTCAGCAAGCTCCAGGTGTTGGTGATAGGCAGGGAAGACTAGTGTGCTGTTGTCCATGGGGTCACAAACAGTCAGACACGAATGTGTGACTGAACTGAACTAAAGTGAACTGGATGCCTAGAATAATAGGGGAAATATGAGTCAAAATTAGTGAAATTATAATTCTCTATAAACCCAAATCAGGCATGTTACTTTACTTGGGAAACTTAAATGTGGTGTTTAACATCTGTAAGTTTTATTTTTCCATCTGTTCAGTGGAAATTTCTGCCTCACAGTATCATTGAATGTTTAAATGAAAAACTTATGTAAAACCTATTGAGCAGACTCCTGAATAACAATGGAAGGGGAGCTAGTTTGAAGACTGGGCTGCTGAAATCCAAAACACACCTTGTAAAGAGAGGAAGAACTCTTACAAGACCCAAGATTGAGAAGCATGTCCTCTCAGAATGTTTCCTCTAAACTGAGGTCAAAGTCCCCCTTTCCAGGTCTCCCATGCAACAAGTCCCCAATGCTCATTTGAGGGGTAATTCTTCTATTAGCCACCAGCTGATTCATCAACAGTGAACTCAACCATATTGCAGCAGCAGCATCAGAGACTAGGTCCTTGGGAGAGGAACAAATGAAGAATATTCCCATCCAATATTCCAGGATTCAGTGACCATGTAGAGAAAGCATAAGATGTGAAATCTGGAATCACTCAGTGTTGGGTATAAGGCTTTCCTCTGTCACCAACCAGCTAGAAATAACAATTACTGTCCTGTCAAATATAGAACATGATACCTGCCCTAGAGGGTTCTTGTGAGAATTAGAAGAGATAATATTTGCAGAGTGCCCAGGATAAAACTTAACCCATTATCAGCTCTGAAACTCCAGCTCAATCTCTTGCTGAGCTGGCATCACATGGGTCAAAGTAAAAGACCAGGGCCAGCTGGAGCTGAACCTGAATTGGAGAGGCAGGTGTCTGAAGGATGTCAGCATCAGGTGGAGGTATCCCAAGATTCCCCTGTCTTTTCAATGATTTTTGTGCTCTCGCCTGTGTTCTGGATTGCAGAGTAGACACCGCTGAGAGGCAACTCTTCTTTCAGACACTGCTCACTGATACTCTGGGAATGAAAGACAATGGATTCTAAAAGCAGATGAAGCATAAAGCAGATCCAAATTTGGAAAACTCAGCAGTGGTCACAGGAACGATCAGTTTTCACTCCAATCCCAAAGAAAGGCAATACCAAAGAATGTTCAAATTACTATACAATTGATCTCATTCAACATGCTAGCAATGTAATACTCAAAATCCTTCAAGTTAGGCATCAGCAGTATGTGAACCAAGAACTTCCAGATGTATACGCTAGATTTAGAAAAGACAGGGAACCAGAGATCAAATCGCCAACATGTGTTATACCATAGAAAAAGCAAGGGAAATCCAGAAAAACATCTACTCTGCTTCACTGACTACACTAAAGCCTTTGACTGTGTGGATCACAACAAATTGTGGTAAATTCTTAAAGAGATGGGAATACCAGACCACCCTACCTGTCTCCTGAGAAACCTGTATGCACATCAAGAAGCAACAGTTACAACCAGACATGGAACAACAGACTGGTTCCAAATTGGGAAAGGAGTACATCAAGGTTGTATATCATCACCCTCTTATTTAAATTATATGCAGAGTCCATCACGGGAAAAGCTGGGCTGGATGAATCACAAGCTGGAATCAACATTGCTGGGAGAAATATAAACAACTTCAAATATGTAGATGATACAATTCTAATGGCAGAAAGTGAAGAGGAACTTGAGTCTCCTAATGAGAGTGAAAACCCTGGATTAAAATTCAACATAAAAAAAAACCTATGATCATGCAATCCAGTCCCATCACTTCATGGCAAATAGATTGGGAAAAGTGGAAACAGTGACAGATTTTATTTTCTTGGGCTCCAAAATCAGTGCAGATGGTGACTGCAGCCATGAAATTAAAAGATGCTTGCTTCTTGGAAGAAAAGCTATGACCAAACTAGACAGCATATTAAAAAGAAGAGACATCACTTTGACAGAAAGAACTGCATAGTCAAGATATGATTTTTCCAGTAGTTATGTATGGATGTGAGAGTTGGACCATAAAAAAGGCTGTGAAGTGAAGTCAAGTCACTCAGTCGTGTCCAACTCTTTGCGACCCCAGGAACTGCAGCCTCCCAGGCTCCTCCATCCATGGGATTTTCCAGGCAAGAGTAATGGAGTGGGTTGCCATTTCCTACTCCAGGGGATATTCCCAACCCAGGGATTGAACCCAGGCCTCCTGCATCACAGGTTTACCCTGTGAGCGAAGAGAAGGCTGAGGGAGAACCAAAGAATTAATGCTTTCAAACTGTGGTGCTGGAGAAGACACTTGAGAGTCCCTTGGACTGCAAGATCAAACCAGTCAATCCTAAAAGAAATTAGTCCTGAGTATTCATTGGAAGGACTGAAGCAGAAACTGAAGGCTCCAATAATATGGCCACCTAATGGAAAAGCTGACTCGTTTGAAAAGACCTGATCTTAGGAAAGATTGAGGGCAAGAGGAGAAGGGGACAAAAGAGGATGAGATGGTTGTATGACATTGCAACTCAATGGACATGAGTTTGAATAATCTCCATGAGATAGTGAAGGATCGGGAAGCCTGGCATGCTACAGTCCATCGGTCGCAAAGAGTAGGACACGACTTACTGATGAAACAACAAACAACAAAGATCCTACATGGAACCAATGCTGCTGACACGCACTGATTATGGATGCCCCCCAAGTTCCCAGAACTACACGGGCCTCAGATGTAACTTTTCCTAGTTAATACTGTTGCTTGTTCAGAAAGAGGCAGTGGGACAAGAAGTAGCAGTGATTAGGTTTGATAAGCACAAGTGTAGGTGCAGAGGAAACTGGTAAAGCCCAGGATGATCACAGCTCCCGCCTCTCAATTGGTGCATGCCTTTTTTGATACTCTTCTTAACTCTGCTCTGTACCATTGCCATCATCATGGTTCCTCTGGTCCTCCTGCAATGCTTCTTCTGAGTCACACATATACACAGAGTGGAGCTTGAATCTCAGTCTCAAAAACCTGTGCCCAGTTCCGTGATTATGACACCAATGTCATTATCACATCCACCAGCCATTTTGCAGGGGAAAATCTCTGAGCAGCAAAGTGAAGAAGAAAGGGTTTCAGTGGAAGAGAGAAGTTATCTGAGGAGGAAAAAGAAGTGCAACTTGCCTCTTCCAGTATCCATGTTCCTTTCCCTCTGATACATTTTCCAAAAGTACAGTCATGTTCCCAGGAAGAATAGCACAACCACGATGGTCCATAGGATGCCTCCAAGGGAGTCAGCCATCATCTGTCTGTGTGAACCTGTTTCCCTCACACAGAGAGAAAGGAGAATGGTTAAGGAAAGACAGAATTTTAAATATCCATTGCCATATGGAGATAGAGAGAAAACGTATGGAGAAGTCTAAAGTCCTGGTTCAGAAGTTGAAGAGGTAAGAGTGCAGTAGGTTCATTCATAACTGAACTGAGAAAATACCACCTAGTACATATGTCTTCAGGGTGGGCCTTCCAGAGGAAGTGATACATAAACTGAGTCTTGAGGGGGGAGTAGGAGTTCCTCAGATATTCAAAGTGGGTGGAGAATTTCAGAAAGGAAGAGCACTATGTTCAGGGAATGTTACTGTCAGATCATCAGCCCCGGGGGTTGCCATCACCCCATGCTGCAAGCTGGAGAGGGACAGATCAGGAAGGAGCCAGACGAAGAGGAGAAGAGGGAGAAAGAACCTCCTTCCCAAGGGTCTGACTGAATGTTTATTTTATCGGACAGTCCATGATGAGTCTGAGGGGAGGGTTATAGGGGTTTAAGTGATGCTGACATATCAGATGCCTCCAGCAGGTCAGGTGTCCCTTGTGGAGGATGGGTTAGAAGGGCAAACTACACATATTCATTCATGATTCAATGAAACAGTGAATGTGAGCAAACATTGCCAGAATCTTTGCTTGGGACATGAATTCAAAGAAAACAAGACATGGCCTCTGCCCTCCAGGTGTTCTAAGTTACACAGGAGACAAGTCCATAAACAAAATTGTTAATTCAGTGTGGGGTGGCCTTGGACCACTCCTTTATAAAGATAATGTCTATGCTGGAAGGTCACAGCACCTGTAAGGCCCCATACCAAATGAGACGGAGGATCCTTTTCTTCAAACATTATTTAGAACAGAACCATAACCAAGTACAGGACCCTGGGTAACCATATTGATCATCCCCCATGAAGCTGGCCTTAACTGAGAGACATCCCTCAACAGGAGGAAATAAGAAAGTGAAGGGCTCTTGACTTTGGAGGACTCATGGTAGATGAAAGAGCATTTCCAGAGGGTTGGAATCTTGTGATAGCAAGACTCATTCTGGGTCTCTAGTTAAACAATCCAGTGTGAAATATGTGAGGAGAGTGACATGGGCAGAGAAGCATTTGAGCCCTGAATCATACAGGGAGACACTGGAGGTCAAACCCTCAGATGGCACAGCTGACACAATCCAATTCCCTTTTTCTAAGACTACACTGAACACACAGTGAATGATGAGTGATGTGGGGAGAGTTCCTGAAAGGCTGCTGTCTGGACCAACAATGGCAAGGGGTGGAGAGGAGAGCATGGATGTGCGAGAAATTTAAAAGCAGAAGCAAATTGGTTGTGCTCCCCAGACTCCTGTATCAGGTGACCCCGGTGGAAGGAGGTGCTAATAATAGACAGGGGAGAAAAGCCCAGAGCTCTCACCCAGAGCACTTGCACTCCGGGAGTGCCCCTCCCCTCTGGCAGGTTGCACTCACCATGGGAGCACACTTGTGCAAAGTCTACAGAGGCAGTTTTCTTCTCCACATGGTTGCTGACCACACAGGTGAAGTTGGCACTGGACTGAATCAGGGACTTGTTCACAGTCAGTTTCCAGGCGTTGGGGGCTAGTTCCGGTGTCCCACTCCACTCCAGCTCCCTGGGAAGGCCCTTGCTTTCCCAGGTCACACTCAGGTTTTCTCTGATTCCTGGGGACTTACACTCCAGGGTGATATTGCACCAGCCTGGTGTGATGGATGATGACTTAACCAGGATCTCAGGAATGATCACGGGCTCTGGGGCAGGTGAGACAAAAGAATGGAGCATCACATGAGTGGAAAACATTACAGTTCACATTTTCTCATCCATTATCTCACTGAAGCTCTGGCAGCCTCCCTCTCAGGATGCTGAATGCATTTTCCAGAAGAAGCACTATTTTCCCAAAAACCAAATATACAGCAATGACAATAAGAAAGGAAACAATTGATGTAAGCCCTATGTGATCTTACTAGATCACCAAGCCTTAAAATTCTTCCATTAAAAAGAAAAACTTTATGCTGGACCTCACCTTCCAGGATTCATTGTATATAAGAAATTGGGATGTTTTCTTCCTTCCAGGGGAAGAAGGTGGGGAAGGAAGGACTTGACCTGGTCCAGGACCATTGCCCTGCTTCTCCTGTTCAGATGCCTGGGACTACACAGCCCTTATGGAGCATTGACATATGGCCTGCGCTGGGATGCCAAACTAGAGACATTTCTGAGAGATGCAGTGGTAGTGACCAGCAACTACAAACCAAGTGTGGTTAGAAAATGCCGGTAAACTTGAGGCGCACACCGGCAGAGAAGTCGCTGACAAGTTTGTCATAGATATCATGTGGGAAACTCTAGCTGTCAAAGTCACTCATGTAGCAGATATTTCCCTAAGCAGCAGAAACTCTAGGGGAAAAAAGAGTTGACTAATGAGGCTCTTGAGATGTATCACTGTGTAAATTTTCTCCTATATCTATTGAGGGTTGAGAGCTAGATTGGAGGGGTGTTTGTGAGCAATTGTATCTCTGGCCTTTTCATACCAGAGTTTGAGCAAGCTCCGGGAGTTGGTGATGGACAGGGAAGCCTGGCATGCTGCAGTCCAGGGAGTGGGAGAGGGTCAGACACAACTGAGTGATGGAACTGAACTGATACCTCTGGCTGGTGAGAAGAGAGAGGACAGGGAGGACTACATTACCTATGGATTTCCAAACTGTGGTCAATAAATAGTGCCCCAACCTCCAGAACCTCTGAATGTGTTAGGTTATTGGGCAAAAGGAAATGAAAGTAACAGATGAATTAAGGATATTTATTAACTGACCTTCAAATAGGGAGATTATTCGAGAATATCTGGTTGGAACCAAGGTAATTACAAGGGTCCTTACAAGAAGAAGAAGGAAGTAGAGGAGGGGGTCAGAGAGATCAATGTGAGAAGGAATTGTCCCTCCATTGCTGGCTTTGAAGATGGACAAAGTGTGACCATGAGCCCAAGAATGCAGGCAGCCACTAAAAGTTACAAGGTGAAAGAAAATGTTTGTTTCTCTGGAACCTCCAGGGAGGCACACAGCCATGACAGTACTGAGAAATGGAGCATTTCCTGCCATATCAATAAAGAAGGATGTCACAGCCATCAGTGATTCCAGCCCCCAAATATTAATTTCTGAGCTCAGAAGGGGCCCAGGAAGAACAGTGCCTGTTATCGTGCGGTCATTAGTCACTTCCAATGGTGATTACTGAGGGTTTGGGGTGGGGGGTCGGGGAGCAAGGTTGTGAAAAAGCCCCAGAGAGCTGAGGTGAATATGAAATGAGTGATTTCAGTAAGCCTAGACTTTTGCACCTTCCCACACATAGAAAAGCATTAAATTCCTTGAGATACCTGCTTTTCCTTAATGTTCAGACTGCCTGCCCCTTGTTGCAAACTTCTATATGACCTGACTCCACCCCCTGCCTCCTCAGAGCAGTTCTCTCACGGTTACTTGAGATGCTGTCTCTCAGGCTTGAAGTCCTAAAAATGTCCACCGAATAAAACATAATTCTCGATTTCTAGCTTATGACTATTTTTTTTTAAAATCAACTTGATTTAGCCCAGTGAGACCCCTATTTGACTTCTGATCTCCAAAAAGATAAAATAATACTTTGGTGTTTTAAGCCACTAACTTTATACTAATTTGTGATAGAAGTAATTGAAAATTAATACACAAATCAAATAAACTGAGTCCTATAAAGAATAATAATTATTATGGCAAATACTAATGAAGAACTATGGATGGAGGTTCATAACATTGTACAGGAGATGGTGCTCATAATCATCCCCAAAAAGAAGAAATGCAAAAAGGCAGTGGTTATCTGAGGAGGCCTTACAAATAGCTTAGAAAAGAAAAGAAGTGAAAGGCAAAGGAGGAAAAGCAAGATATATCCATCTGACTGAAGAGTTCCAAAGAATAGCAAGGAGAGATAAGAAAGCTTTCCTCAGTGATCAATGCAAAGAAATAGAGGAAAACAATATAATGGGAAAGACTAGAGATCTCTTCAAGAAAATTAGAAATACCAAGGGAACTTATGTAGAGATGGGCACAATAGACAGAAACTTTATGGACCTAACAGAAGGAGAAGATATTAAGTGAGATTGCAAGAATACACAGAAGAATTATACAAAAAAGATCTTAATGACCCAGATAACCATGATGGTGTGATCACTCACTTAAAGTCAGACATCCTGGAGTATGAAGTCAAGTGGGACTTAGGAAGTATCACTACAAACAAAGCTAGTGGAGGTGATGGAATTCCAGCTGAGCTATTTCAAATCCTGAAAGATGGCACTGTGAATGTGCTGCAGTCAATATGCCAGCAAATTTGGAAAACTCAGCAGTGGCCATGTTGCAAAAATCCGGCTGTTGAAACCAAGCACCAGACGTGGAGGGTTGAAGAACTCAGGTTTCTTAAGCCAGCTGCCCCAGATGAGCTAGCACTCTGAAGTTCTGGGAACCCAAACTTAAGGTCAGCTTTACTCTTATAGGTTCAGTACACACAATTACACTTGGCACTGGTTGATTGGTTATCTTGTTGCTATGGGAAGTGGGCAGTTACAGAGCATGGGAGTTGCTATGCGTTATGTGCAGGGAATTGCCAAACAGAAATTCATAGAAGCATGAATAGAACATTCCATACTTATCAGAACATCTTATGGTAATAGTCGATTGCTAGGTCATCTTGTTCCTATCTTGGCACAGCAAGCATATTCTACAGAAGCAGAACTAACATGAAGTTATTTCTGAGTGTAAGTTTTATATTTTCCTCTTCAGTCTGCCCTCTTGAAGTGCCTTAAATCTTATAAGGCATCAACTTCTTGATCTTCTTGGCCCAGGGGCTGATAACCTCTCAGGGCTAGGAGATGTGTGGTGTCCTCCGTCTGCGGCAGCTTCTGCTAGGCTAGAAACTGTCCTCATGATTAATGACAAAAGGCACGATAAGAGGAGGCAGATCCAAAGGAAGAGTAGGACTATTCATACTAGAGTTTTGAATCCTCCGTGATAAGAAAACCATCCCTCAAGTAGCTCTCCAGGATTCCATCCCTTCCAAGTCTGGACTGGGACATGAGCTATTTTAGTCATTTTCCTGGTTATTTCTTCTAAGACCTTGCCTTTATCATCTATCTGTAGACAACAGTTGCTAAGACTGAACTATCCACAGATGCCCCCCACCCCCTGTAGCCAGTAAGTAATCTAAAGCCAGGTGATTCTGATAGATAACATTATGCATCTTGGTTTGTTGTTCTACCAATAAGTTAAGAACCTTGACCATTTCATTAGTAAAGATCTCAACCACTGCCTGGAGCCAGATAATTCTGTTATGCATGTAAATTGGGGTTTGGTAGCCTCAGGACCCATCTTCTGCCCAATTGGCTGGCCCATAGTGTAGGATTATGCATTCAGGAGGCCATTTGTCATCTTTCCAATTTCCAATCTGTAGATATCTGCCCTTTTTGATGAGTCCTCTGTCTTTATAAACTGGGACTTGCAATGATTCACCTTGGGCTAGGGGAAGTAGGAAAAAGGAAAGGTAGATAGTCCCCAATAAGCATGCCCCCCTGACCAGTTGGCTGGCAAAATTGAATATGCATTAGCCCCACAAATCCAACATGATAATACTTCTAGAGCAGGCCAGTGGCCTTCAGTGGACAAGTCATCCCGTCTGGTCGTTAAATTGAGGAAGCTTGCTAGAGGGTAAGGATTAGGCTCTGTATAGTTTGTGTTTCCCCACCAATCAGAGGTGTGAGTATTTGCATTATAATATCTTTGGCCAAGACAAGTGACTCTTCCTACCGGAATGTTGAATATTGGGCCCCACAGCTCTGGACACTTCTTGCCAATTATGGAAGTCTTTAAATGCCAAATTCTGACCCTGGTTTTCTTGAATTCACCTGAGCTGTTGAAGGGTCTCTGGGGATCTGGGGTCATTGTTCTCCCATCTTAGTTACCCCACAAACATAGCAAGAAATAACCATTAATGTCTGAGCTATGGTCTCAATTAGAGCTAAGAACAGGGTTTAGTTTTGACTGAAGTAGGAGGGGGACCACTTTCTATCTCTTTATAAAAAGAATGGAAGAGCTTTTGTGTAGATGCCAGGAATGGAACAGAAACACTCCGGAAATCCAACACAGTTCCTGGGTCAGCACCTCTCCCATTGATATAAAAACCAATTTTGAAACCATTTTTCTTCATTTTGAGTCCCCGGGATTGAAGATAGTGAAACTGACAGGATTATACATCCCTAGTTCACAATTGGGGCCAACAGTTCCCTTCTGAAGGAGAGTTATCTTCTTTTATCTTTTCACATTGGCCATGTGACACAACTCCAGTGAGGGCAGTAAGCCCAACAATCACCATAGCAAGAGTAGTGGGTGGGTGCTAACTCAAACATATATCTGTCATTGAACGTGTACTCTTGTTCCCATGATAAGGCCCACATTTTATAGTATTCCAGGGGTTTCTGTTAATAGCAGAAACCTTCAAAATGTACCGCCACCAGAAGTTCTAAATTTGTAACTTGTGTCTGGTTAATCAGAAGCCTTCCTTCTTGGTGCCGAACCTCTAACCAATCTTCATTAGGGGACGATCTGGGGGTCAAACCAAATACATTGGCCTTCTTGTTGACATATAGAATAGTTTGCCTTGTTACGAACACAGGTTTCTTGGGCCTCTCCTTGGCAGGGGAAGTGCGTATGGTGAAGCACGGTCCAAGTGACCCCCTGACCTGATCTAGCCAATGTGAATGCATGGAGTAAATGTGGGGCTGTTTTATTTTCTAATACACTATAGCTCAGCAGGATATAAACTGCTATTATACAAAACATGTGATTCCACTTAATAATCCCATTACTTTTGGGGTAGATTGTAGCCAAAGCAACCCCTCATGTTTGACCCACAGAAAGCATCAAGGCCAGTGGTGCAACCAGTCCCTACTTGGCAGGATGTCATCATAACCCTGACTCTCAGATGTCCCTCGTCAAATTCCTCAAGGTTCCACCATGTGTGGACCAGCCAGCCCTGGAGGGACTTGAGCAGGGTTGAAGATCTTGGGCAGGATTTGGGTGTCTAGGAAGGAAGACCCAAAGTGGCTTGTTGAGATGAGCCTCAGCAGTCCAGTTCTGTTGTCCTTCTAGATGTGCTGTTATCTTCACCCAGGTATGGTGAATCCACGGAGTGACACTTGTAACTAACAGCAGTAGGGGTGATCAGGACGACAGTTTGAGGGCCTGTCCAGACTGGCTGAAGTGTTTCCTCTTTCCAGTCTTTAACCCATACCTCGTCTCCTGGATTATAGGAATGAACCCAACTGCCCAAAGGAACGGGAGTCCTTTCTAAGGTTTCTCAAGTGATATGGTGGAAGACTCTTTCCAAACCTGGAGGTGTCTGGACATCTTCAGGTCAGCTAGTTGTTGAGAGTTTCCCTTGAGCTTCCCTATCACTGGGGGTGGTCTCCCGTATTAGATCTCAAAGGGAGAATAGCCTAAAGACATCAGGGTGCACTTGGCTCAGAGCAAGGCTGGGGTAGCATGACGACCCAAGGTAACTGGGTCTCCTGACAGAGCTTAACTAATGTAGTCTTGAGGGTCTGATTCATGTGCTCAACTTTCCCTGAGCTTTGTGGCCGGTAAGCGGTGTGGAGCTTCCATTTGACCATCAGTGTCTTGGACAAAGTCTGGATTATCTCAGGGGCAAAGGCTCACCCGTTGTCATACCCTATGGAGAGAGGTAGCCCATACCTCGGGATTATCTCTCTTAGTAGGGCTTTAGCCACCTCGGGCGCCCATTTAGCGTGCCTGGGATAGGCCTCAGCACATCCCGAGTAGGTGCAGACTACCACAGGTAAATATTTAGAACACTTGCAGGGCTTGACTTCAGGGAAGTCAATTTCTAAATCTTCAAAGGGCAGTGTCCCAAGTGTCTGAACCTCTGGGCTGGATCTTGGTCCTTGGCTGACATTGTCTCATGCAGAAGTCACATACCTAGCACCGATCTGGGGACACAGGGTCTGGAGCTTAGGAACAGAATAGGAGCAGCTCAGTAAACTTTCCAGCACACTTTTCTTTAAGTGAGTTGTCTCATGGTGCTGTTTCAGCAGCTGGACTGCTATATTGCTGAAAACAAAGACCCTTTGTCTGCAAGTCTCCACCAGCCCTCTTTTTCTTTTGTTCCTCCCTCATCTAAAGCCCATTGATCTTCCTTGGTATATCTCAGAGATGGAGGCAATTTTGGTGCCAAGAGTACCTTAGAAACTGGCTCAGGGCCTACCATGGGACTTGGTTGGGTTGCTGCCTTCTTGGCTGTCGGGTTGGCCAACGGATTCCCTTTGCTACCTGGATCAGTTCCCCTTTGATGGCCTTTGCAATGGATGACTGCCACTTGGGAAGGCTTTTAAAATGCCTCTAACAGCTGAAGGACTTCTTCTTTGTTTGTGATCTCCTTTCCCCTGTTAGCAGTACTCCCCTTTCTTTATAAAGGACTCCATGAACATGTAAAGCAGCAAAGTCATACCTTGAGTCAGTGTAGATATTGACTCACTCTCCTTCAGTGTGCCTTAGTGCCTGGATAAGTGCCCACAGCTCAGCCCGTTGGGCTGCCTGCCCTTGTGGGAAGGCCTCAGCCTTTACTATGCTGTCTGCTGTTGTTATTGCATAGCCTGTCTGGTGGTATCTGCCCTGACAAAACTGCTTCCATCAATGAACAGTTCCAGTTCTGGGTTTTAGAGGGGAACATCCTTCAGATTTGGCCTGCTCAAGTAAATTTCATCTATGACTTCTTCGCAGTTATGATCAAGGGTTCCCGCCTCCTTAGGTCAGAAGATAGTGGGATTCAGCATCTGCACAATCTTGAGGTGGACCCGTGGGTTTTCACGGAGTAGTCCCTGATAGTGAGTCATCCTGGTGTTGGTGAGCCGCCTGTACCCTTGGCTGTTCATCAGAGCAGTAACAGCATGGGGAAACTTTACATTTATATTTTGTACTAGTGTAAGCTTATATGCTTCTCTGACCAAGACCACAGTGGCGGCTAATGCCTGGAGACTTGAAGGCCATCCCGTGGTCACAAGATCCAGTCGTTTAGACAGGTATGCGACCAGGCACTGCCATGGCCCAACTGTGTGAGAACCCCCAGTGCAGTGTGATTTTTCTCTGAATTAAGAGGTTAAAGTCCCACATCAAATCTAGCAGTTCTAATGCTGAAGCACTGGTCAAAAGTCTTTTTATCTCCCTGAAGGCTGTTTCTTGTTTATGCCCCCACTCTAGGGTGTCCTTACCAGACCTTGCTGTGGTTTCGTACAATGGTTTGGCAGTTTCAGAAAAACCCAGTATCCAGATCTGGCAAAATTCGGCAGACCCAAGGAACACACAAACATTTCTTGGTGCTTGGCCGAGGTATTGAGCAGATAGTTTGTTTCCTCTCATGTCCAAGTGCCCAGTGGCCTCTAGAGATGACAAACCCAAGGTACTGACCTCCTATCTGCAGATAGGAACCTTTTCCCATGACATATTGTACCCCATGGTGGACAGTAGAGCCAGCAGGGCTTTGGTGACTTTCCAGCAGTCCTTTTTGGTTTGACTGGCTAGCAACAGGTCATCTATGTACTGGAGAAGGGTGCAGTTCAAAGTTTCTCTGGAGAAGGCAGCAAGATCCACAGCCAGGACTTCACCAAACAGGGTAGGTGAATTCTTGAAGCCTTGCAGCAGTTGGGTCCAAGTCAGCTGTGTCTGTCTCCTGGTGTGTGGGGCTTTCCAGTCAAAGGCAAAGAAGGGATGACTGGCCCATGACAGCAGAGACGGAAGAAGGTGTCCTTGAGATTGAGACAGGTGAACTATCTTGCATAGATGGGTAAGAGGCTCAGGAGTGTGTAAGGGTTTGGGACTAGTGGATGGATAGTGATCATTGTGTTGTTGATGGTGTGGAGATCCTGGATATGGAGACAGTCATTCCTTCCAGGTTTCTTAACTTGTAGGAGCGGAATGTTGAAGGGAGACTGACAATCAAGATTTTGGTGCCATGCAGGCATTGGATGTGGCCCAAAATTCCCGGGCATGCCTCCTGTGGTACTGGATATTGCCTCGGGTGATAGGAGTGGCCCTTGGCTTCATGTCCTCCATGATGGGTGCATGCTTTTTGGCCAAACCTGGAGGCCCCTTTTCGGCCCTGACAGCAGGGAACTCTTTTAGCAGGCTGGTTGGATTTGTCTGTTCTGTCTCTGAAGAATAGAGGCAACTTCACCTTCCCGGGGCATGGTCATAGCCATCATCAGAGCTGATTGGCTCCACAGGATGAGGCTTGCATGCTTCCTGGGGGCAAAGGTAATCTGAACTCCAAGCTTTCTCAGTAAGTCTCTGCCCAGTAGGGGAATGGGGCCCTCCAGTAAGTACAGGAATTTATGATTCACTAGGGGGCTATCTGGCATGAGCAGGCCTTGCAGAATGAGTGGGCAGTCCTGTCCCCTGTTGCCCTGATGATAGCTGCTGTTCTACCTGTGAGGGGACTCACAGGTGTGATTATCACAGAGTGTTCAGCTCTGGTGTCCACCATAAAAGTCATTGATTGCCCCCCTACCTTCATTGCCACCATAGGCTGCCAGGAGGCCAGGGCCAGGGAGCCCGGTCCTTCCTAGTCTAATTCTGCTCTTGCCAGTCCAATAAGGTCTTGGACGACTGGCTCAGGCTGGTACCTTCCTTTGTTGAGCTGATTGAACTTCTTTGACCATTCACACATCCTTGTGCATTGGGAGCATTCATTCTGCCAGTGACCGGTCTCTTTGCAATAGGTACACTGGTCGAGATGCAGTCGTGGTCTCTTCTTGACTTCCGCTTTCCATGGGGGAACAGTCTGTTTCACTGGATCTGGGTTCCTCAGTGCAGCACCCAGCAGCGACTGCTTCTACTTCATTCGCTTGTCAGCCATCCTTTGGGTTTCTCAGTAGTGGTTCACAAACACCTTGTTTGCAACCTCCAGGAGCTGAGTGGCATTCATTCCAGTGAAGCCCTCGGGTTTCTGGAGCTTATGGCAATGTCAGCGTAAGACTGAGCCACAAACTGAGCCACTGACCATGTGCTGGTTTTCTCACACTTCAGGGTCAAAAGTGGAGTACACCCAGAATGCATCACACAGTCTCTCATAGAACTCCATGGGTGATTCACCTGGCTTCTGGTTCACCTCTGTTGTCTTAGACATATGGTTGGTTTTCTGGCTTCTGCCCTCAGTCCTTGTAGCAGGGCTTGTCAGTACTTGTCCAGGGACTCCTTCCCATCCAGGACATTGAAGTCTCAGTTGGGCCGAATGTCCAGTGTAGCCCCCAAGGCCCAGGCTACAGGATCTACTGTACCAGCTGGTACCTGCCCTTGGATCCATCCCGGAGCCTCTGAAAGGATTCAGCAGCATTTCTCAGTGTCAAAGAGAGTCAGGAGAAGATGGCAAAAGTTGTCCTAGGTAGGTTGGTGGCTGTGAGAAATAGGCTGAAAAAGACCAGTCATTGCCTGCGGTTTCTCTGAGGAGAATGGAATGTGGTGTTCCCAGTTGAGGAGATTGGTATGGTAAAGGGTTGGTAATAAAGGACTGGGCATCCTAGCTGGACAGAGTCATCCTCATTAATCTGGGGATGGCCTCAGGTCTCTCATAAAGGCATCAGCAGGGCTGTGGGCTGTTGAGCTGGCTTGTCTGAGCGAAGTTGCTGTGGTCTCGGAGGGTGCTATGGATTTGGAGGTGATGGAGACACAGATGGTGGAGGGCTGTCTGGTAAAGGGTGAGGAGGCTGAATGAGAACTGGCAGAGCAGTTGGAATGTAGGGCAGAGGCACAGGGACTCTTCTTCAGGGTCCCCTTAGTGGATAACCTTTTTTGGCCCTTCTTTGCCTTTTCTTGGAGCCAGTTGGGCCACTGGCTCAAAGATCCTACACTGTCCCTGCTGGTTTGCACAGAACTGAACCCAAGGAGTTAGCTGATTGGTGATTTGCAACCAGCAGTCTATGTATGGAAACTGGTCTGGGTGCCCGGGGGTCCCTGTCACTGCTCAGTATACAGCTCTAACCATAGGAAGATCTAGAGTACCCTCTGCAGGCCAAGCTACCCCAAAGGTGGGCCATTCTGACTCACACAGGGTGCAGAGCTTTCCTGAGGTCATCTTAACCACAGTCTCCAGGAAATTTTTCTTAAAGTTTTTATCATACAATCTAAAACAGTTGGCTTAGAGTAGCTTACCCCATATTGACAAATGTAATCTACCTCTCTGACCAGGAAGGAGAAGGGTGCACATGGGAAGGGCCTTGTCTTAGGGCCTTATAGCTCAGGTAGCACTGATATCATCGCTCCTGGAAAGCCCAGTATTCCCATACAGCGCAGTTATGGGTCTCCTTGAAGATGGCCCTGATCGCTAAATGCCTCAGGGAGACAGGACTGAAAGGAGGAAATCCCTTGTAATGGCATTCACGGAGTAATAATTTCAGGTGGGGCTCTGGAGGGGCCCTGGGGTGGTTGACCTTCTCAAAGGCAAGTGGAGAGAGCAGTATGCTTACTCCTTGCCTAGGTGAAGGGCCTGAAACCCTTGGGGAATTGGGGAATTATATGGAAAAAGTGAAAGAGGAAGGCAGCCTTGTAATGAGAATCCAAAAGTAGGCAGGAGCACGTCAGAGTGTGCCTCTCCACAAGGACTGGCTCGAGGGACCAAGAGAAAGGGAGGTACAGAACTGCCTGACAAAAGAGGCAAGTTTTTTGAGGAAAACTCAATTTCTCAATAAGTTGGCTCAAAGAGTCAGCTGATGGAAGGGGAAAATGAACATTCAAAATTTTAAGAAAATAATTTTGGCAGAGGGTCCTAGGGCAAAAGAGCCATTTGGACATACAGAACTTCTAAATCAAATCAGTAACCAGTTGTCCCCCTCCCTCTGTATCCTGCCCTGTGTTGGTGACACAAAGACAAACAAGTGTGGGTACCCCCTCCAAGAGGAGACCATTGAGGTGCCCATCTGGCCATGTCCCCATGGAGAACTTAGGTACCACTTAGCTTTGGCAGGTCAGTATAAGCCTCTGACCAGGATCTGACTCACAGGGAGGGACTGGATCCCCCAGAGACAGACACTACCCTGAGCCATATGAGGTCACCCCAGAAGTGCAGGCTAGGGCATACTCAGAATCCAAAGCCATGAGGGCCGTGTAGCCACACAATCACCCTGGAATGAGGACAAACCAGGGAGTTCACTCACACACACATTCAGAACAGAGGCCATCACAACACCTCCCTTCTCCATAGTTCCCAGGTTTTCCTAACTGTTGCTCAAGGAGATGCTCAATCTCCTCTTCTACCCACTGAGGTAGGACATGATTGGGGTCTGGCCCTGGGGCCTTACCTTATTGAGAAGTCTTGCTTGGTGAGTTGGTCCATCCCTCCAATAAGTCTGGCGAGGGCTCAGCCATATGGAGAATCAGAATGCCAGTCCAAAACAGAACCCAGAAAACCACCAAGTGGCGGCACTCCTCATTTGTCTCCGAGTTCCTCCACTCGAACCGGCCAAGCCACCAGTGCAGTGTCTCAAGGGGCCAGTGTGGTTGGAATCTCCCTGGGACTTCCAGAAATGTTTCAGGAGTCAGACCATCGAGAAACCAAGCACCACGATTGGAAGGCTGGAGAACTCAGGTTTTTTAAGCGAGTGGTCCCAGACGAGCTAGCCATCTGATGTTCTGGGGCCCAAGCTCAGGGTGAGTTTTACTCTTTCAAGGTCAGTACACATAATTACAGTTGGCACTGGTTGATTGGTTACCTGGTTGCTATGGGTTTTGGGAAATTACAGAGCACAGGAGTTGCTATGGGTTACATGCAGGAAATTTCCAAACAGAAACTCAGAGAAGCAGGAACAGAACATTCCACACTTATCATAATATCTTATGGTAATAGTTGATTGCTAGGTTATCGTGTACCACCTTGACCCAGCAAGAATAGCTAACAGAAGCAGAATGACCATGAAGTTATTTCAAACTGAGTATAAGTTTTAAATTTTCCTCTTCAGCCACAGGACTGGAAAAGATCAGTTTGCATTCCAATCCCAAAGAAAAGCAATGAAAATTTTCAGACTACCACACAATTGCCCTCATCTCACATACTAGCAAAGTAATACTCAAATTTCTCCAAAATAGGCTTCAACAGTACCTGAACTGAGAACTTACAGGTGTTCAAGCTGGATTTAGAAAAGGAAAAGTGACCAGAGATCAAATTAACAACATCTGTTGATTATAGAAAAAGCAGGAGAGTTCCAGATAAACAACTACATCTGCTTCACGAACTATGCTAAAGCCTTTGACTGTGTGGATCACAACAAACTGTGGTAAATTCTTAAAGAGATGGGGATACAAGACTGCCTTACCTGCCTCCTGAGAAATGTGTATGCAGCTCAAGAAGCTACAGTTAGAACTGGACATGGAACAACAGACTGGTTCCAAATTGGGAAAGGAGTATGTCAAGGCTGTATGTTGTAACCCTGCTTATTTAACTTCTATGCAGAGTACATCATGTGAAATGCCAGGCTGGATGAAGCACAAGCTGGAAACAAGATTGCCAGGAGAAATATCAATAACCTCAGATGTACAGATGACTCCAAGCTAATGGGAGAAAGAAAAGAGGAACTAAAGAGCCTCTTGCGGAAGTGAAAGAGGAGAGTGAAAAAGCTGGCTTAAATCTCGACAACAAAAAACTAAGATCATGGCATCTGTATAAGACAGAGGATGAGTTGGCTGGATGGCATCATCCACTCATTGGACGAGTCTGAGCAAGCTCTAGGAGTTGGTGATGGACAATGAAGCCTGGCATGCTGTAGTCCATAGGGTCGCAAAGAGTCAGACATGACTGAGTGATTGAACTGACCTGAACTGATGACAAACACGCTTACCCCAAATTTTTTTTCTCCTTTTCCCAGACAATGAAGTGAGTTTATGCCTGGTTTGAATATCAGCTGTGTTCATTTGTGGTAAACCTACTTATCCTAATTCTGAATGAGAAAATAGGATATGAAGACTGGTGTCTTGAAGGGATCCTGAAAAATGGAGCCTGTGTGAAACTCCTAGCACAAAAGCAGGAGGGAAGTCATAGGGTGGGGTTAGGAGGTGTCACTTACCACCGACAGTGAGGTGGAAAACCTCGGTACGTTCTATTCCTCCAGTGAAGCTGGCTCGAGCCCGGTACTGCCCACTGTCCTCAGAGGTCAGGCTCTCAATCTTCAGAGACCTCACGTTGGGTACGTGGACCCTCTGCTGGTACTTGTCCTGGAGGCTGACCCAGGTTGGGGTGTCTGCCCCACGGCGGACTCGCAGCAGGACTCTGTAGTTTGACTCAGGACCAAAGCCCCATGAGACTTCCTCTGGGTCAGCTTCTTGCTCCTTGATCACATGAAACAACACAGAACCTCCTCGTATCCCATACATGGGAACAAATCCAGAACCCTGAGCTTCAGAATCATGTGGTCCAGAATCCTGGGCCACTGTGCTGCAGATGCCTAGGACATTGGAGATAGAAAATGTGAGTAGTTTCTCAGTTAAGAAGAAAAGAGAAAGCAACAGAACTTATCTTTTTCATGAAATCCATCCAATATACTCTCCTGATTCTTGGAATGCAAGTACAGTGAATTTGAAGTAATTCTGGAATCTAATCCTGGTTCTGGTGGTGCCTAAGCTTGAACAAGTTACTTAAACTTGCTAACCCAGATTTTCCTTGCTTGGCTGATAATGATGTGTGTGAATTATGTGAGATCATGGTCTGAATCACATTTTCAGGTATATATAACTGTGAATTTGTAGGAGGAGCTCCCAATGTGTCTCTCAAAGATCCCCTTCCTCCTGTTCACACCCTTTTGACAACTCTTTCCCTGGAATACGGGCTGCACCTAGTGATTTGCTTCCAAGGAATAGAATACAGACACAGATGGATGTTATTCCATGATACTGGGTTACACAAGACTGTGATGTCCCTCTTCCTTACACACACACTCTCTTTCTCTCCTTCACTCTCTTTCTCACTCTGAGGAATACACCTGCCATGTCAGCTGCCCTAAGGAGGGGCCCACGTGGCAAGGAACTGAGGGAGCCTCTGGCCAACAGCCAGGGAGGAACTGAGGCCCTCAACCCAACAGGCACAGAAACTGCCTCCCATCAGCAATCCCAAGTGAGCTTAGAAACAGATCCTTCTGAGATGACCCCAGGGTGGATGCAGCCCCAGCCAAGACTTTGATATTAGCTGGGGAGATCTTGAGCCAGAGTGGACGCAGCTGAAATACCCCTAATCCCTGACCCACGGAAACTGTGAAACCATATTGGGTGGTGATTGAGGCACTACGTTTTGGGGTGACAGGTTATACAGCAATAGACACCTAATACAAATATGAAGGCTGCTCTCCTTCCTGTTCTTTATAGGCAGCGTAGTGTCAGGGCAGATAGACTGTGCTGTGTAAAAAACAGTTATAATACCTCAGGGTCTTAGAACAAGGGGTGTTTATATCACACACCCAGGTCCCAAAAGACAGTGAGAGGGAAGTCCTATCACACATGGAGGAGGCGCCACCTCCTTGTAGCTGCACCCATGGAGCTCACAGCATCCTCACAGGCTCCCAGTCCCACAGCAGGGAGGGGAGACAGGAGAATCACCCAAGGGTTTCCCTGCTTCTGTCCAGAAATAGTGTGATTTCTGTTTTTGCTTTCTTGCCAGCACTGGTCACAACGCCCTGGCTAACTTCCAGGGCCTAGAATATGAGAGGGAGCAAGTGAGCATTTAGTGAACTCTGCTGTCCCTGTCACCAAGTCAGCACTTCCCAACGAGTCCCTGAGATATCACAGTGGGCCTTCCTCAGACACTTTTCTGCAGAGCTATGACCACTTGGCACTTTCCCCTCAGGGTCAATTGCTCCAGGGCTTATTTTCCCTCTTGAGGCTTAAGTTCCAGGGACCTGATACCCTCTGTCCTTTAGGGGACCAGGGTAGGACAGTACAGGACCAGGGAAAGTGCCACAGAATAACTTTATCCTGAAAGGAAAAATAATCTCCTTCTTCCAGCAGGTCAAGATTTGCCTGGGTGGGGCTCTGACTGCAGGGGACACAGTCTTCTCTCCAAATCAGTACATTCTCATCTCAAACCTGCCTCCCTCCTGCTGCACTAACACCCATTCCTCGTCTCACTGGAAGCAGAGAATAGCTCATGCCAGCATTCATATGCACAGGTGTTTCAAATATTTTTGTATTAATTTAGTCATCAACTCATTTAATAAGGCATCTCCTCAGGATCAGGCCTTCACCACAGTCCTTTCAACTTCTCTTACACAACTCACAGACACTCTTACAGACCCTCACACTGAGCTTAATGACATTTTAAGGTCATTAGGCTTCACAACATGTATCATTAGGAAAAGTGGTCCACAAGAGTAAAAGGTATTCACTTATCCATAAATTGTGTCCCGCTCCTCAGAGCTCCTCTTTTGTCCCTTCTTTCCACACCTCACTCCTCTATGAGACCCCAGTGCAAGACTAGGTCTGGTGCAAAGGACTGCTGCCCTGTATAGCAGCAGTCACCAAACTATTGACGCGAGGGACTGGTGTCATGGAAGACCATTTTTCCACACACGGGGGATGGTTTCAGGATGATTCAATTGCATTACATTTATTGTTCACTTTATTATTATAATAATACATTGTGACATGTAATGAAATAATTATGCAGCTCACCATAATACAGAATCAGCAGAAGTCCTGAGCTTGATCTCCTGAGCTTTGGCAGTAACTTGAGTGATGGGGAGTGGCTGTAAATACAGATGAAGCTTCACTCACTCACCTGCCACTTAGCTCCTGCTTTGTGGCCAGGTTTCTAACAGACCAGTGACCAGTGCTTGTCCATGGCCCTGTAATTGGGGGCCCCACTGTAAAGCACACACCCTGGTGTGAGAATGGGCCCCCCACACACAGTTCACAGGAGGTCAATTGAGAAGATCTGGGCAAAACTTTGCTACCAGTCCCTCTAAACAAATCAGGACACAAACGCCATGGCCAGAAGGCCCCCATGACACAGTGCCCCATCCCTCTATCACCAGAAACAGGGTTGGCACAAAATTTGAGTTAGACTATAGCCTCCAGAACTAAGGGAAAACAAATTTCTGTTGTTAAGCCACACAGTCTGTGGCATCTTATTTTGGTAATCCATGCAGTATAACACACCCTACAGGTTTTAGAGCAAATATATTCCTGCTGACACCTTGATTTTGGACTTGTGAGTGCCAGAACTGAAATCATACATTTTTGTTCTTTTATGTCACCCAGGTTTGGGGTTCTCATGAAGAGATTAGTGTCAATATAGAAAGAAGAAGAAGAAAGAGAGAAGTCTCTCTGTCTCTCTCTCTCTCTCTCTCTCTCTCTCTCTCTCTCTCTCTTCCTCCCCCCCCACTTCTCTCTCCCTTTCTCCCTTTCTCTCTCCACTCTCTCTGCAAGTTTGTCTGTCTTTCTTATATAATCTCTGAGCCCCAGGAACTATAGGAAAAACAAAACAACTCTAACATATCTCTCTAGTGAAATAAAATTGACAGAAGAGAAAGCTTACATTTTATTGTTGACACAAAGTTACTTAGTTAAATGGGATGTAATGTCATACAAAGTTCATTGTTATCTCAAGATATCTGTTTACAAATGCTTTCCGGTAGTATTGGTGGTAAAGAACTGGCCTGCCAATGCAGGAGACTTAAGATACATGAATTCGATCCCTGGGTCTGGAAGATCCCCTGGAGGAAGGCATGGCAGTCCACTCCAGTATTCTTGCCTCGAGAATCTCATGGACAGGGAAGCCTAGAGGGATACAGTCTGCAGGGTCACAAAGAGTCAGATACAACTGAAGCAACTTAGAACGAATGTTTTCAAATGCTCTCTAATCCACTGAATTTTACATAACTCTGACAAGTTCATATAATGACTGGGATACTAAACCCAAAAATTAAAATAATAAAAGCTTTCCAAACTTTCTTCAGAATTGATATTTCACTGGGTCTTATTATTTATCATCAGTTTTTATTTAATTTCATTATAGACACATAATCTGTGATGAAGTCCTAAATGAGATATACAGAGAACAAGATGGTTGAGGAGTAGGCAGATGCAGAGTACATCTCCCCCCCCACAGATACATTAGGAATACACCTTCAGACACAGAAGTGCTTGCAGAACACCACCTGAGAGCAGACAGGAGTACCTGACCACTGGAAAAGAATATATAGAAGCATGAAAAACTCGGTAGGATAAAGGAACTAAGGGGGGAAAGAGTTAGTAGGACTGGACCTGCCCTCAGTGGTTGGGGGAAGTGAAGCAGGGGTCTGACCCCACATAAGGGCAATTGCCTAGGTCAGAGGAGAAACATTTAAGGCTGAGAGTGAAACAGCTGATCTGTGGCAGCCGAAATGGAAGGAGAATCAAAGAGTCCTTGCCACAGTGATACCACAGACAAGGACACAGGTCCCCTAGAAGGCACAGTGTCTGAGAGCTGGAGTGCATGAATTGTGGAGCAATCCCAGGGTGAGGGCTGCTGTTGACTGCAGAGAGGCAGAGCTAGGGGACATGAGGCAGCAGGCTGTGGTGGGAAATGCCTGTGGAAGAAAGTCAAGCAGCCATGGAAGCAAGGCAATACTGCCGAGTCATGCATCAGGGGTGGAGCCAATGAGGTTTCACAAGAGAAACCCAGGGACATCTTGCTTTAGCGTGTTTTTTTTGTTTGTTTGTTTGTTTTTTTGTTTGTTTGTTTCAGCATCTGCTTCAGTTAGTTATGTTCTTAACTGGTAGTTATCATTTTTGGTTTCCTTTGTTCACCAGGTCAACCTACTGTACTTTATTTTTGTTTAACTGTTTTGATTTTGCTTAGGGGTGTATATGCCATTATTTATATGATTGTTTTCCTGATTTTGTAACTGCCATTTGTCAAATTAAAAAATTCTTAGTAACAAATGACAATGAAAACACAACTCAAGACCTATGGGATGCACCAAAAGCTGTTCCAAGGGAAGTTCATAGCAATACAATCCTATCTCAAGAAACAAGAAAGTCATTGAATAGACAACCTAACTTTACACCTAAAACAACTGAAAAAGAGCCAAAAAATCCCAAAATTAGCAGAAGGAAAGAAATCATAAAGATCAAACTGGAAAAAAAAATCAAAGTGGAAATAAATGAAAAAGAAATGAAAGAAATAATAGTAAAGATGAATAAAACTAAAAGCTGGCTCTTTGAGAAGATAAGCAAAATTGACAAACCTTTAACCAGACTCATCAAGAAAAAAGAGAGAAGAATCAAATCAACAAAATTAGAGATGAAAAAGGAGAGGTTAAAACAAGGCAGAAATTCATAGGATTAAAATAAGAGATTATTATGAACAAGTATATGGCAATAAAATGGATAACCTGGAAGAAATGGACAGATTCTTATAAAAACTCAATCTTTAAGACTGAACCAGGAAGAAATAGAAATTACGAACAACACAATTTCAAGCACTGAAATAGAAGCTGTAATCAAAATTTTCCAAAAAAATGAAAGCCCAGTAAAAGATGGCATCACAAAATTCTATCAAACATTTAGAGAAGAGCAAATGCCGATCCTTCTAAAACTCTTTCAAAAACTTGCACAGGAAGGAACACTTCCAAACTCATTCTATGAGGCTACCATCACCCCGATACCAAAATCAGACAAAGACAGCACACAAAAAAGAAAACTATAGTCCAATATCACTGGTGAACATAGATGTAAAGATCATCAACAAAATTTTAGCAAACAGAAGTCAACAACACATTAAAAAGCTCATACACCATGATCAAGTTGGTTTTATTCCAGGGATGCAAGAATCCTTCAATAAATGCAAATCAATCAATCTGATACATCATATTAACAAATTGAAAGATAAAAGCCATATTATAATCTCAACAGATGCAGAAAAAGACTTTGACAAAATTTAGCACCCATTTATGATTAATACTTGTCAAAAAGGGGCATAGAAGGAATCTTCCTCAACATAGTAAAGGCCATGTATGATAAGCCCACAGCAAAAATTATTCTCAATATTGAAAAACTGAAAGCATTCCTCCTAAAATCAGGAACAAGACAGGGGTGTCCACTTTCCCCACTATTATTCAACATAGTTTTGAAAGTCTTAGCTAAAACAATCAGAGAAAAAAAAGAAACAAAAAGAATACAGATTGGAAAAGAAGAAGTAAAGGGCCCACTGTTTGTAGATGACATGATACTGTACATAGAAAACCCTAAAGATAGTATCAGAAAATTTCTAGAACTAATCAGTGAATTTAGCAAAGTCACAGGATACAAAATCAGTACACAGAAATCACTTGCATGCCTGTGTACTAACAATGAAAAAATCAGAATGAGAAATTAAGGAATTAATCCCATTCACCATTGCAACAAAAAGCATAAAATATCTAAGAATAAACTTACTTAAGGAGACAAAAGAACTATATACAGAAAATTATAAGAGACTGATGAAAGAAACCAAAAATGACATAAACAGATGGTGAGATATTCCATGTTACTAGGTAGGAAGAATCAATATTGTGAAAATGACTATACTACTGAATGTGATCTATAGATTCAATGTGATCCCTATCAAATTACCAATGGCATTTTTCACAGAACTAGAACAAAAAATTTTGCAATTCATGTGGAAGCACAAAAGACCCCAAATAGCCAAAGCAGTCTTGAGAAAGAAGAATGGAGCTGGAGGAATCAACCTTCTGGACTTCAGATTATACTACAAAGCTACAGTAATCAAGACAGTATGGTATTGGCACAAAAACAGAAATATAGACTAAGGGAACAAGATAGCCCAGAAATAAATCCAGGCACCTATGGGTACCTTATTTTTAACAAAGGAGGCAAGAATATATAATACAGCAAAGACAGTCTCTTTAATAAGTGGTGCTGGGAAAACTAGACAATTACATGTGAAAGAATGAAATTAGAACACTTCCTAACACCATACACAAAGATAAAATCAAAATGGATTACAGACCTAAATTTAAGATCAGAAACTATAAAACTTTTAAAGGAAAACATAGAAGAACACTCAATGAAATAAATCAAAGCAAGATCCTCTATGACACATCTCCTGGAGTAATGGAAATAAAACAAAAGTAAAAAGCAGGGACCTGATTAAACTTAAAAGATTTGCACAGAAAAGGAAATTATAATCAAAGTGAAAAGACAGTACTCAGAATGGGAGAAGATAATAGCAAATGAAACAACTGACAAAGGGTTAATTTCCAAAATATACAAGCAGCTCATACAACTCAATACCAGAAAAACAAACAATCCAATCAAAAAAATGGAAAAAAGACCTAAATAGACATTTCTCCAAAGAAGATATACAAATATCTATCAAACACCTGAAAAGATGCTCAACATCACTCATTATTAGAGAAATGCAAATCAAAACTACAGTGAGATATCACCTCACCCTGGTCAGAATGGCCATCATCAAAACTTCTACAAACAATAAATGCTGGAGAGGGTGTAGAGAAAAGGAAACACGTGCACTGTTGGTGGGAATGTAAATTGATACAGCCACTAAGGAAGACAGTATGGAGATTCCTTTAAAACTGGGAATAAAACCACTATATGATGCAGCAATCCTACTCCTAGGCACATACCATGAGGAAACCAAAATTGAAAAAGACACATGTATCCCCTTGTTCATTGCAGCACTATTTACAACAGCTAGAACATGGAAGCAACCTAGATGTCAATCAACAGATGAATGGATAAAGAAGTTTTCGTACATATACATAATAGAACATTACTCCACCATAAAAGGGAATGCATTTGAGTCAGTTCTAATGAGGTGGATGAACACAGAGCCTATTATACAGAATGAAGTAGGTCAGAAAGAGAAAGATAAATATCATATGCTAACGCATACATACAGAATTTAGAAAGATGGTACCAAAGAATTTATTTGCAGGGCAGCAATGGAGACACAGAGAACAGACTTCCAGACATGGGAAGAGGTGAGTGGAGGATGAGATGTATGGACAGAGCAACATGGAAACTTACATTGCCACATGTAATATAGATGCACAAGGGAAATCAGCTGTATGTCTCAGGAAACTCAAACAGGGGCTCTGCATCAACCTAGAAGGGTGGATGGGGAGGGAGATGGGAGGGTGTTTCAAGAGGGAAGATATATATGGATATCTATGGCTGATTCATCTTGATGTTTGACAGGAAACAACAAAATACTGTAAAGCCATTATCCTTCAATGTAAAAAATAAATAGAAAGCTAAAAGTAAATAAATAAATGAGATATACAGCTTTCTCATGACAGTCATTCTTTAAGTTCCCTTTTTGCTTAATTCTCAGTCCTCTTTGCTTCACCCTCCTTTCTTTCTTCTCCAAGTTCACCCCCTCCTGGAACCCACTTAGCAGTTTACTGTTCCTTCCATGGTTTCTTCATTCTTTTACAACATGTGGCTATACAGACACCCTTAAATTTTGGAGGCCGCTCCTCCTTTTGCAAAATTACATTTTACTGTATTCAACATCCTTCATTGGCCCAAGAAAACTAGACTCCAATTGCTTCCTCCAGTTCAGATACAGGGTGCTAGGTCTGCCCCTTCTCCATGAGACAGTTGCAGAGGCTGTTACCTCCCTCTGTCAGGTCAGGGGGACCTTGTTCCTTTGGGGAGCACTCCTTTGGTCCCCAGGAGCTGCTTCTGTATCTCTCTCTATTCCTCTCCCCAAGTAGCTCCAGGCTGCCTTGGCTTCCCTGTTATTGATAAAGTAGTGACCTCACCTCCCTAGTAATGGATCCCTTACTGTAGCCAAGGCTACCTCCACTCATGGTTCTCAGCCTCAACACAAACTAAGATATCAGAGAGAGAAGGGGTCCCTGTATCTAGACCCCTGCCACAAAGAGCCCAGGCTACTCACTGAGGAGGAGGCTGGTGAGTCCCAGGAGACGGGTGGCCCAGCAGAGGTGGGGGTCTTCTGAGAAGGGCTCCATCTCAGGCTGCCTGCCAGCCTATGCAGCTGCAGAGGAAACAGTTAGGAGGAGCAGAGAGAGCGGGAAAGGCTTCACTCCTACGAGTTCTTGGGCTCTTCCCCACCCCAAGGGTGGGGCTACCAAGTTAGTTCTGGATGCCAGTTCACAGGGCTAGAATAAGCCATTCAGATGTTTCATATCATCCCCAGAACCTACAATAGGACCTCAATCAACTATTGCAGAATAAATACATAAACAACTCCACTTTATGATATACCTGTACTATATTGGCAAGGCGCACCATTCCTGTGGTCATGCTAGTTTGGCGATCACACACTCCTTACCCCTACCCCCATTATAATCCCTTTACTAGTTTCCCCTGGTTAACAGCTCAGCCAGACAGCCTTGGTCACTAATATCAACCTATAATCCAGCACAGAAATTACACTATTACACCCAGGATGGGCAATATATCTTCTTCTTTATACCACTTAGTGAGATAAATTTCCTTTTTGATTTTCTGTGAACTTCAGGTATCAGTTGCCCAAGTAAGAAGCCATTAGCAAAAGAAACTAAAGGTTGTTGTGAGAAGTGTTGCATTCCCACACGGCCAGTACAAATATTAGCATATATCTGTTCTTGCACTCTTCTGGTTTTCTTACTTGTCACTAGTACCAGTTATCCTCCCTATACACAGGGCAAAGCCAGACCCCACGGCCTCTGATAGGCTCTTGTCTGCATCACACCCACCACTTCTCTTTCATCCTCTGCCAGCCCTGCTCCTGCTATCATGGAGGGGCAGGCATGGATATCTACACTCCTCCTGTCCACAGCCTCAGCTGCCTCAGACTCACTGCCACCTACTGAGGCTCAGGCTCTGGCGTCTTCTCCCTAGACTGAGTCCCCACAGCTGAGAACTGTCTCATCCCACACTCCACAGGAGCAGCCCCATCTACCTAACTCCTGGTCCATGCCTCCTTCCCCTGCCCACTGAGGCTTTCTGCTCAGCTGCCCAGACCCCAGTGCTGCATCCACAAGACTGGCATGCACTCACTCATGCACTCAAGGTATTCATGGTGCATTAATCCCATTTTTGGATGTGAAAACTGAGGTCAAGTGTGGCTGCATGACCTGCGAAAAGTCACACAGTGAATCAAGGGTAAGGTGTGTACTCTCAACAACAACCTTAGAAAAAATTTCACTACATCACAGCCACTGTCCCATCCCACTCTGTGACCTCAAACAAAGCACAAGAGTCCATTTTCTGCTCTGCAACATCTTAGACAAGAGAATATCCACCAGGTTCATTCCATCCAACCAAATCTATTATCGAGAAAATGACTTCAATAGATGGTCCGTGGGTCCTGTGGTCACTAACTTCTGTATGCAGTCAAAATCTAGGTAGCTCATCCACTGGTTATTCTCAGGGTGAAGATGAATGGGTCTGGTATTTCCTTCTCTGTCATGTCCCTACACCTGTTGTGAGCAATCTTTGTGTGAGAAATGTGTGGTTTTGAAAATCATTTGCTAAAGGGGGTTGGGAAGGAGGAGCCTAGAGAGAAAGAAGCAGCAATGTGGTACAAGCCACGGACACTGGGAGAGAGCCACACGGTAGAATTTTTATGCTGGCAAAACACCTAGAACTTTTAAAAAGTCGGGGTAGCCTATGTCATATTCCACATACTAACCATCCTGTACTAGGCATAAAACATAAACAAGCCCTCATACCAACTTCAGAAACATTGCAAAGAGTTTACTAAACACAAACACTTGGTGCCAGGAATCTTTGGGGAATTAAAGGAAGACAGGCCTGGATCTACATAACGTGTGTGTCAGGAAGATCAGATGGGAGGAAGGTGTAGAGTCCAGTGATATGAAGAGTCCAGGAAACAGAGATCTGAGAGATGACAGGAGAAATTAAGCCCCAGAGAATGCACAGAAATTGTCAGAATGCTACATGTCCAAAGGACTTTATGGGTGACCATATCTATTTTTATTTGAATTTCCAAAAGCAAACTATTCTAATGGAGAGCTGAGTTATGTGAAGAATATATTTATTGAATATCTATTTTATGTGTTTTAATTGCACATTATTGTTATACATAATTATGTGCACAAAATTACACATAAAATCTTACCTACAATATATGCTTAATTAAATCTTCATAACATGATATTACCTAAGCATTACATCCATCTAATGAACGATCATCCTGAAATTACAAAGAGACCAAATAACTTGCTCAAGGTTGTGTTTTAAGTAACTGACAAGTTGCTCACAAGGATCAATATCAGCCCAGCCATGGACTTGCTCAGGAGAGTGTAATTTCTGAGGAACTTTTATCAGGACTGTGAAAGGCCTGAGGAGTTAGAGGTCGGCTGTTTCCTTATATGGGAGGAAACTGCAGCTCTGAGAGAAGGATTAGGTAGCCTAGGTAAAGGAAAATTTTGGATAGAGGATCCCATTAGTATTTTCTACAATCACCCTTCCTGGGTGAAAGACAAGAGGCACCAAACCATCCATGCGTGGTTTACCACAGAGCAGCTGAGAAGCCCTAGAGTGGGCTGGAGGGAGAAGCAGACAGCAGTAGGTGCAGACTAGCCATCAGCAATCTTCCTCTCCTCTTCTCTTCCTTTTTAATAGAACTAATAATTTGTCAGTTTGAAATTGCATTTAATATTTTTAATGAAAAATAAACATCACTAAAAAATTTTTAATTATTAAGAAGATGATGGGTGGTTTCAATGAGTCATTCAGGGAAAAGTAGGTAAATACTGAACAACTACAGTCATAAATGGCTTTCCTGGTGGCTCAAATGGTAAAGCATCTGCCTGCAATGCAGGAGACCTGGGTTTGACGCCTGGGTTGGGAAGATCCCCTGAAGAAGGAAATGGCAACCCACTCCAGTACCCTTGCCTGGAAAATCCCATGGACAGAGGAGACTGGTAGGCTACAGTCCACGGGGTTGCAAAGAGTCGGACAGGACTAAGCGACTTCACTATAGCCATAAATAGAAAACAGTGAATAATTCAACATGCATGTTAAAATGTGAAAGGTATAAAATCTCAGAGTAAGAAAATTATCTCCTTTATAAAAGAAATTAGAAAAATGGCTTCCCTTCTAGATCACTTTTTCAGAACTCTGAAAAATAATTATGACACACAGTAATCTGATGGGACATTTATTCAAGAAAAACAACAGAATCCCAATAGGAATAGGAAGTGTTGTGGTGCCTTAACTTGCTCTATGTTCTCAAGTAGCATAATTCACCTGAAAAAGAATAGCCTGTATTCTTGGTGAGCACCAAAGACCTTGCAGCCACCAGAGAGAGCCATTTCAGAGTTTCATTCCCAATAAATCTGTCATGATTTGACATACCTGTTGGTACTCCTCAAGATCCCACCTCAAAAAAAAAAAAAAAAAAATCTGTATTTGCCCTAACAAGGGATATTCCTTTGAGCTGCCCTAAGTATTGAATAACAGTTAATGCAAACTATAGACTGATTAAAGTCTTATAAGGAAAAACTGGGGAGTGAGGGTGTATTAAAAGGAGCCAGAGATCAAATTGCCAACATTCATCGGATCATGGAGAAAACAAAGGAATTTAGAAAAACATCTACCTTTGCTTCATTGACTACAGTAAAGCCTTTGACTGTGTGGATCACAACAAACTGTGGAAAAATCTTAAATTAATGGGAGTACCAGACCACCATCCTTGTCTCCTGAGAAACCTTATGTGGATCAAGAAGCAACAGTTAGAACCAGACATGGAACAACAGAATGGTCCAAAATTATAAAAGGAGTATGAAAAGGCTGTATATTATCACCCTGCTCCTTTAACTTCTGTTTAGAGTATATCATGTAAAGTCCAGGCTGAATGAATCACAAGCTGGAATCAAGATTGCCAGGAGAAGTATCAACAACCTCAGATATGCACATGATACCACCCTAATGGCAGAAGTTGAAGAAGAGCTAAACAGCCTCTTGATGGAGATGAAAGAGTGAGAGAGTCAATTCCTAGGCAGGTTGATAAGAAATCTGGGGTCCTCAAGGAGGAGAAAGCAGTCTAGGGTTCTCAAGGAGAAGATAGGGGTCTGGAGTTCTCAAGGAAGAGAAAAGGACAAACTTTTTTTTTCTATAAGCCCAGAGCTGATGATTGCACAACTAAACAACCCATCTTGCTCAAGAGAATGTTTTCCCTTAAACTCTGTACCAATGATTGTATAACAACAATGTATGCTACTTGAGGACATGTTTCTCCTTCTTGAGAACCTTCTGACCAATCCTGTCATCTTAAAATGTATAGCATGGGAGTGGGTCTGGTAAGATCTTTCTATTGTTAACTCTAATCCTGTTGTCTTAAAATGTATATTGTGGAAGTGGGTCTGGTAAGACATTTACAACGTTGAGACACTCTTTTCATTTATTGTAATAACCAATTGAAAAAGTATATAGCTCCCTTGCTAGGACTAGCGTTGGGCACTCTCTGTAGCCCTTCTGATGTCTATGTCAGAAGCTTTCACTTTAATAAAATTCTGCTACAAAAAAGTCCTCAAGTGATCAAGCCTGGTCCCTCGCCCCAGAGATAAATCTTCTTCTTCGGAGATCATGAATCTGACATCATTCACTGTGAGCTATCAAGAGGAGAGTGAAAAACCTGACTTAAAACTCAACATTCAAAAAACAAAGATCATTGAATCTGATCCCATCTTTTAATGGTAAATAGATGAGAAAAAAGTGGAAACAGTGGCAAATTTTATTTTCTTGGGCTCCAAAATCACTTCAGTGGTGACTGCAGCCATGAAATTAAAAGACAATCTCCTTGGAAGAAAAACTATAGCAAACATAGTGTATTAAAAAGCAGAGACAGCAATTTACCAAAAAGGTCTGTATAGTCAAGGCTATGGTTCTTCCAGTAGTCAGGTACAAATGTGAGAGTTGGACTGTAAAGAAGGCTGAGTGCCAAAGAATTGATGCTTTTGAACTGTGGTGCTGGAGAAGACTCTTGGAAGTCACTTGGACTCCAAGGATATTAAATCAGTCAATCCTAAAGGAAATCCACCCTGAAGAAAGAAGAGAGAAAGAAAGGAGAGGAAGCAGGACAGGATCTGAACCCCAGGAAAGCCCACTCACTGATGGGGAAATCAGTTGGGATGGAAGGGGAGAATCTGAAGCTATTGAAAGAGAATGAAACAGCTGATCTGTGGCAGACAGAACAGAGTGAGACCTATACAGATGATCTGTACCAAAGCCCTGTACACCCAAGCCTGGGACATGTGTTTGCCAGTTCACAGTGGGGGTTGAAAGCTGGAACATAGGGATTGGAGATGAAACTCAGGAGGAAGATTGCTATTGGCTATGAGGAGACAGCCAGAGGGGATGAAAGGGAAGAAATTCACAGCCAGGAATCCTTGTGGAAGAAACCCAGACTGCCATAGAAGCAAGGCACCACTGTTGAGTGACATCACATGCAGGGGATGGAGCCATCATTGCAGACCCACTCTCCCTACATGATAGCCTCCTGACCCACCAGGTGCTAGGAAAAGCACCATGTCTGGCCTTCTGGTGCTGGCTGCCAGGATCTAAGAAATTCTCCCCCTAGGACCAGATCTCTTGCACCCATGGCCACTGGTTTTCCTGCACACCTATTGCCACTGAGGCCCCCCATTCCCAAGCAGTCATGCCACTTCTGCATCCTGTCCTCACCAGAGCAGACTGCTCCTGGGCAGTCTTGGGAGCAGACTTCTGTGACTGGGCCCCATACACAGGTGGGGTTAAAACCGGAGCTGAGCCCCAGGGGTAGAGTGACTAAGGAAGAGGAACAAAAATCTTTCTGTGCAGTTGCAAAAGCCACAGCTTTAATTCCCAAGATCATCTTAGTAAACCTTACATCCTTGGAATATCTGAATAGACAATGAGTCCTCCCACAAATGAAACCAATCTAACTCTAGCAGCTGTGGATTTGAGGGACTAGGACATGTGGGAGTAGGACCAAGTCTAAGCTGCCTTTGCAATGCACACAGAGAGACCAGAGACCTACCTAGAGATTTTGGATGGCCTCCTGGGGAGGCAAAGGTTGGCTGTGGCTCACAGTGGGGACAAGGACACTGACAGCTAAGATACTAGGAAAATATAATTATTATTACTTTTTCTCATGTTTTGCTTTCCTATATTGTTGCTGTTTATTATTATTTGTTTTTATTTTTATTTTTTTAAGCTTTAATATATTTTTATATTTCTATTTCAATGTTACTTTGTAGTTAGTCTGTTTTTGCTTGTTTTTTTCTTTATTTTGTTCTACTTTGTTTTATATCTTTTTTGTTTGTCCTATTTGTTTCTGTCATTGTTGTTTAATTACTAAGTGGTGTCTGACTCTTTATGACCCATGGACTATAACCACCAGGCTCATCTATCCATGGAATTTCCCAGGCAAGAAGTCTAGAGTGAGTTGCCATTTCCCTCTCCAGGGGATCTTCCTGACCCAGGGGTCTTCTGCATTGCATGCAGATTCTTTACTGTTGTGCCACCAGGGAAATCTCTCTCTCTCTCTCTCTCTCTCTCTCTCTCTCTCTTTAAAATCACTTTTGCCCTTGCTTTGCTTTGTTTGCTTTTTCCTTCAGTTTGCATTCTGCTTTTGCTTTGCATTTTATTTTGATAGTTTTGTTTTTAATTGTTTGATTTCATTTTGGGATTTTCATTTTTGTTTCTTGTCTTGAATGTGCATCTGTTTCCTTGGGGCTTTTTTGCTTTTGTTTGTTTGCTTTTGTTTTTACCATTTTTCTGGGGTATTGTTTGTCTCTTTCATTTTTAATCATTGCTGTTTGCTTATTTTTGTCTTTGCTATTTGTCTTGGTTTTGTTTGTTTGTTTTAATCCCATAGTTATATTCCTTTTTCCCTTTTTTGCCAAGCTGTGCAGCTTGCAGAGTTTGGTTCCCAGGCCAAGAGTCCAGCCTGAGCCTCTGAGGTGGAAGCATTGAGTCCAACACACTGGAACACCAGAGAGTTTCAAGCCACAGAGAATGTTAATCTTTGAGAGCCCTCCCAGAATTCTCCATCTCAACTTCAAGACCTGGATCCACCAACTATCTGCAGGCACAGAGCTAAATGTCCCATGCCATCAACAAGCAAGATAGGAACACAAACACACCAATCAGCAGACAGGCTGCTTACAAATCCACAGACACCCCAAAACACAGCCTCTGATATTGCCCTGCCCTTGAGAGGGAGAAGATCTTGTTTGAACCACCAGAAAACAGGCTCTTCTCCTTCCCATCAGGAACCTACACAAGCCACTGAACCAATCTCTCCCACTGGAATGAGATGCCAGAAGCAAAAAGAATTACTGCCCTGTATACTGTAGAAAGGGGACCTCAAATACAATAAGTTAGACAAAATGAGAAGACAGAGAAATATGTTGCAGATGAAGGAACATGGTAAAAACTGACAAGACCAAATAAATGAAGAGGAACTAGGCAACTGACCTGAAAAGGAATCCAGAGTAATGATAGTAAAGATGATCCAAAGTCTTGAAAATAGAATGGAGAAAATACAAAAAACATTTAGCAAGAATCTAGAGAAACTAAAAAACAAACAAATAGTGATGAAGAACACAATAACTAAAATTGAAAATACACTAGAAGAAACCAATAGCAGAATAACTGAGGTAGAATGAATGAGCTGAATAAAATGATGGATACATAAAATTGTGAAAATAATTGCCACTGAGCAGAATTAAAAAAAAGAATTGATGTCAGCCTCAGAGACCTCTGGGATAACATTACATGCAACAACATTCAAATTATAGAGTTCCCAGAAGACAAAGTGAAAGCATCTGAGAAAATAGTTCAAGAGACTATAGTAGAAAGCTTCCCTAACTTAAGAAAGAGAATAGTCAATCAAGTCCAGGAAGTGCAAAGAGGACCCAAGGTAAACCCAAAGGGAAACATGCTGAGGCACATATTAATCAAATTATCAAAAAATAAATACAAAGAAAAAATACTAAAAACAGCAAGGGAAAATCAACAAATAACAGACAGGAGAATCCCCATAAGGTTATCAACTAATATTTCAGCAGAAACTCTACAGGCCAAAAGTAAGTGGCAGAATATATTTAAAGTGATGAAAGGGGAAAACCTACTACCAAGATTACTCCATCCAGCTGATCTCTCATCCAAATTTGACAAAGAAATCAAAAGCTTTACAGACAAGCAAAAGCTAAGAGAATTCAACACCACCAGACCAACTTTACAACAAATGCTAAAAGAGCTTTTCTAGGTAGGAAATACAAGAGAAGAAAAAGACCAACAAAAACAAACTGAAAGCAATTAAGAAAACAGTAATAGGAATACACATATTGATAATTACCTTAAGTTTAAATGCATTAAATGCTCCAATCAAAAGAAATGGACTGGCTAAATGGATATTTTAAAAAGACCTGTATATATGTTGTCTTCAAGAGACTCACTTCAAACCTGGAGACACAGAGAGAGGGAATGGAGAAAGATATCTCATGCAAAGGGAAATCAAAAGTTGGAGTAGCAAAACGCATATCTTCACGAGTTCTATCTCTTTAAAAGAGACAAGGAAGGACACTACATAATGATGAAAGGATCAATCCAAGAAGAAGATATAGCAATTGTAAATATTTATGCATCTGATATAGGAACACCTCAATATACAAAACAAATGCTAATATCCATAAAAGGGGAAACTGATGGTAACACAATGATAATGAGGGGTTTTAACATTCCACTTACACCAATAGATAGGTTATCAAGACTGAAAATTAATAACCAAGCACAAATCTTATAGGACACATTGAAACAGATAGACTTAGTTGCTATTTATAGGACATTCCATTCAAAAGCAGCAGAAAACACTTTCTTCTCATGTGCACACAGAACATTCTCCAAGATAGATCACAACTTGAGTCACAAATCAAGGCTTGGTAAAGTAAACAATATTGAAATCATATCAAGCGTCTTTTCTAACCACAACACTATGAGATTAGAAATTAATTACAGGGAAAAAACTGAAAAAAAAAAAAAAAAAACACAAACACGTGGAGACCAAATAATGTACTGTTAATAAACCAAGAGATTGCTGAAGAAATCAAAGAGGAAATAAAAGAATACCTAGAAACAAGTGACAATGAAAACACAATGACCCAAAACCTATGGGATGTAGCAAAAGCAGTTCTAAAAGATAACTTTATAGCAATACAGTTCTGTCTCAAGAAACAATAATAATCCCAGATAAACACTCTAATCTTATGTCTAAAGCAACTAGAAATAGAAGAGCAAACAAAGTCCAAAGTTAGTAGAAGGAAAGAAATCACAAAGATTAGAGCAGAAATAAGTAAAATGGAAATGGAAAAAAAAATTGCAAAGATCAATAAAACTAAAAACTGATTCTTTGAGAAGACAAATAAAATTGACAAATCATTACTCAGACTCATCAAGAAAAAGGGGAGAAACTGCAAATCAATAAAATTAGAAATGAAAAAGAAGTCACAACTGACACAGCAGAAATACAAAGGATCGTAAGAGATTACTGTGAGCTTCACTACTACTACTGTATGACAATAAGTTGGACAACTTGGAAGAAATGGACAAATTCTTAGAAAGGCACTAAACCAGGAAGAAATGGAAAATACTAACAGACCAATCACAGATAATTAAGTTGAAACTATGATTAAGAATCATCCAATAAACAAAAGTCCAGGACCAGATGGTCACGGGTGAATTCTATCAACCACTTAGCGAAGAACTAACACCTATCCTTCTCAAACTCTTCCAAAAATTGCAGAAAAAGGAGCACTCCCAAGCTCATTCAATAAGACAACCATCACCCTGATAACAAAGCCAAAAATATCATAAACAAAAAAATTACAGGCCAACAACACTGATGAAGATAGATACAAAACTCCTCAAAACAATACTAGAAAATGAATCCATTAACACATTAAAAGAATCATATACCATGATCAAATGGGATTTATTGCAGGGATGAAGGATTCTTTGATATATGCAAAGTAATCAATGTGATACCCCATATTAACAAATTAAAGAATGAAAGTTATGTGATCATCTCAACAGATGCAACAAATCTTTCAACAAAATTCAACACCCATTTTAGATAACTCTCCAGAAACTGGGCACAGAAGGAACCTACCTCAACATAATAAAGGTCATATTTAATACATAACAAACCCACAATAAACATTCTCAATGGTGAAAAACTGGAAGCATTTCTTCTAAGATCAGGAACGAGATAAGGGTGTCCACTCTCATGGCTATTATTCAGCATAGTTTTGAAAGTCCAAGCCACAGCAATCAGAAAAGAAAAAGAAGTAAAAGAAACCTAAATGGGCAAAAAAAAAAAAGAAGAAGAAGAAATAAATCTATCACTGTTTGCCAATGACTTGATATTATGTAAAGAAAATCCTAAAAATACCACTAGAAAACAACTAGAGCTAATCCATGAATTTAGTAAAGTCATAGAATACAAATTAGTATACAGAAATCTCTTGCATTCCTCTTCGCTAACAATGAAAGATCAGAAAGAGAAATTAAGGAAAGAATCCCATTTACCATTGCAACAACAACAACGAATACATAGACATAAGCTTACCTAAGGAGGAAAAAGACCTGCACACTGAAAACCATAAGATAGTGATGAAAGAGATCAAAGATGTTATAAACAGATGAAGAGATATACCATGTTCTTGGATTGAAGAATCAATATTGTGAAAAAGACTATACCACTTAAAGCAATCTACAGATTCAGTGCAAACCCTATCAAATTATCAATGGTGTTTTTCACAAAACTAGAAAAAAAATGTTTACAATTTCTATAGAAACACAAAAGATCTCAAATAGCAAAGCAATCTTGAAGCAAAAAAAAAAAAAAAAAATGGAGTTGTAGGAATCAGTTTCCCTGACTTCAGACTGTATACTACAGGGCTACAGTAATCAAGATAGTATGGCACTGGCACAGAGACAAAAATATAGATCAATGGAACAATACAGAAAGTCCAAGACAAAACCACCCACCTATTATCACCTAATCTATGACAGAATATACAATGGAGCAAAGACAGCCTCTTCAGTAGGTGGTGCTGGGAAATCTGGACAGCTATATGTAAAAGAATGAAATTAGAAAACTCCCTAACACCATGTATGCATGCAGGTCGTTTCAGGCATGCTTACTTTTTGCAACCCTATGGGCTATAGCCTGCCAGGCTCCTCTGTCCATGGGATTCTTCAGGAAAGAATACTGGAGTGGGTTGCCATGCCTTCCTCCAGGGGAGCTTCCCCACCCCACCCAGGAACAAACTCACATCTCCTATGCCTCCTGCATTGGCAGGTAGGTTCTTTACCACCAGCACCACGTGGGAAGCCCCACTAGCACCATACACAAAAATAAACTCAAAATGGATCAAAGACTTAAACATAAAGCCAGAAACTATAATAACTCTTAGAGGAAAATATAAGCAGAACACTCTTTGACATAAATTGCGGCAAGATCTTTTGTGACCCACCTCTTAGTGTAATAAGCTAATGGGACTTAAATAAGTTTAAAAGCTTTTGCACAGCAAAGGAAACCATAAACAGATTAAAAGACAATCCTCAGCATGGGAGAAAATATTTGCACATGAAGCATCTGACAATGGATTAATCTCCAAAATATACAAACAGTTCATGAAGCTCAATATCAAAAAAAAAAAAAAAAAGAGCCAATCAAGAAATGAGCAGGAGACCTAAACAGTCACTTCTATACAAATGACCATCAAACACATGAAAAGATGATCAACATCACTAATTATTAGAGAAATGCAAATAAAAAATACAGTGAGAGCTCACATCATACCAGTCAGAAGAGAAAAGGTAGCCACCCTAAATTTTAAAACCAAGTGTGTGTTGTCGCTGATTTTGTGTTCAAGTCCCCAACTGATTAAACTCCTTCTTCAGGTTATAAGACATGTTTTACTAAATCTCAACACCAAGTTTCCAGGTCACTTGAATGGAGATACTATGTTAGGATCTAAGAGAACCGAGTGGCACCATTTCCTTCCCTGACAGACACCATATTCAAGATGAGCATGAGTCTCCTTCCACTGCACTGCCAGCATGTTATCAGGAGATTGACAACAGCTGATCCTCCTACCCCGCCTTCAGCACCGATAGGAGGTTCCCAGCAATGTGTCATTGTGTATACTGGACTTTCACTCTTTCAATCAGAAAAGTTGTGGTTACTTTTAAAAGGGGGTGGGGTGGAGAAATGAAAATCCAAGAGTCTAAAGGAACAAAGTCCAACTCTAGTTGGAGTCTGGAAACAGAGAATAGGTTGAATTTAAATAATCCCAACCTATGAGAGTACAAAGGCATCCACAGTAGGCTTTTAATCAGCCAGCTTCTTTGAGACCCTCCACGGGTTTTGAACTCTAAAAAGCATGCACCGTACTTCAAAAAGCAATAAGACAAATGGTATAGTCATTATTCTGAAAGTTGCAAAAGTGGTGTAGGCATACATAGTATAATTTAGTTACAATGTGTGGTACTGTTTCTATTATATAATCATATTAACTGATTTTTTCCTACATAATTATCTATTCAGCCAAGTTTTAGTAGAACATGAAACCATTCTTGTACCACTGCTGATAGTTGGTAATAGCTCTTTGATAGCAGATTTTATTCTACTGTAGAAATTATCCTTGAACTGGAAAACAGTACACAATCCAAGTCCAGTCAAGAAATACTACCATATTTATGAAGACTCTCTTCTAACGTCTGTGTCACTTTTGGGAAAAATATTATTTGTTGCTGTAAGAAATGCTGCATCCATGATTTAAAGTCTCTTATTGGAATTTGATGAAAGTGATGAATTTCAGCTAAAGTGGCAAAAAGAAACAGTGTAACAGCAATCCTCAAGGCCATCAGCACCTCCATATTTCCTTTCTTCCGTGTGTTGCCAACTCTCCTTTACTTTGGTAAGAGCTCTTTTCTGAACTTGGATGATGTCAGGGAAATTGGCCAGGTGCCTCTGATACAGCACTAACATGTCCACGATGGGGTCCAGGTACTTCCTGGCCTGCTCTGAGAGCTAACCAATGGCTTCCTAGGTATCTGCAGTGAAGGCAATGGTGGGCCCAGGCCGCCATCGCCTGTCAGGCCAGGCCAAAGGGCATGGATCACCTTCATGTATGAGGCCAAGAAGAGACCCAGGTCCCCAAGGCTGTTGATCCCCTTGAGCCGGCCCTCAATGTCCTGCTAGCTGTACAAGCTCAGCACCTCATCCTCCCACAACGAGATCATGTCCAAGTTCTTCCACCTGAAGTGGTACAGAGCCTGGGTGTGCAGCTCTGTGGTCCTGGTGCCTCGAGAGTCTGCCTCCAACTCGCAGCTCCCAGAGACTGGTGCCCACCTGAAGGGCCCACAGTGGTGCCCACTCTAGGGAGCAGGGAGAGGAAACCCAAAGGCCACACACGCCTCAGCCTCTGCCCACAAGTTGCACTCTCTGCACAGATATGCTTGCAAGTTTTTGGCTTTTAGTGAGACTAGTTTTAGAATATGGATCAAAACTATTCCAAGAGCCAAAATATAGTGATACCCAGGCAGAACAATTAGTGGTAGATGTGTTTTACAAGTGGAGGTGGAAATGTTGATCAATTGCCTAGATTCTGATCAATGAATCTTCCTAGATCCACCAACCCTACAGAGAATGTGGAGTGGACTTGACTTCCTTCCTCCATATATTCCCTAGCAGAAGGTTCAGGAGAAAGAAAAGGTAAACAGTGTCACATAATAATACATTATTAGAATGTGCAAAGATCAGCTCGTTTGACAAACTTGAAGAGACTCAGAGGCTTGACGAGACTCAGAGGCAGATCTAAGTATGTGGATGGTTTCAGCCAACAGTAGGAGCTATTTCTGGCAAGAACATATTCTTTTTTCTCTCTCTCTTTATTTATTTTTAGTTGAAGGATAATTGCTTTACAATATTGTGTTGGTTTCTGCCATACATCAACATGAATCAGCCATAAGCATACATACGTCTCCTCCCTCTTGAACTTCCCTCCCACCTCCCACCCCTTCCCACCCCTCTAGGTTTACAGAGCTCAGATTTGAGTTCCCTGAATCATACAGCAAATTTCCATTGGCTATCTATTTTATATATGACAGTGTATATATTTCCATGCTACTTTCTCCATTTGTCCCACCCTCTCCTTCCACCCCTCCCCACCCCCCATCCAGGTCTGTTCTCTATGTCTGCCTCTTCATTGCTGTCCTGCAAATAGGTTCATCAGAACCATATTTCTAGATTCCAAATATATGCATTAATATACTATATTTGTTTTTCTCTTTCTGACTTACTTCACTCTGTATAATAGGCTCTAGGTTCAACCATCTCATTAGAACTGACTCAAATGCATTCTTTTCTGTATCTAAGCAATATCTTACTGTATGAGTGTACCACAGCTTATTTATCCATTCATCTGTTGACAGACATCTAGGTTGCTTCCATTTCCTAGCTATTGCAAATAGTGCTGCAGTGAACATTAGGGTACAAGTGTCTTTTTTCAGTTGTGTTTCTTCAGGGTATATGCCTAGTAGTGAGCTTGTTGGGTCATATGGGGCTTCCCAGGTGGCACTAGTGGTAAAGAGCCCACCTGCCAATGCAGGACATGTAAGAGATACAAGTTCGATCCCTGAGTCAAGAAGATCCCCTGGAGCGGGGCATGGCAATTCACTCCAGTATTCTTGCTTGAACAATTCCCTGGACAGAGGAGCCTGGAGAGCTACAGTCCATAGGGTTGCAAAGATTTGGACACAACTGAAGCAACTTAGCACACACACACATGATATTTTTACTCCTAGTTATTTTCAAGGAATCTCCATACTGTCTTCCATAGTGTCTGTATCAATTTACATTCCCATCAACACTGCAAAGGGTTCCCTTTTCTCCACACCCTCTCCAGCGTTTATTGATTGTGGAATTTTTGATGATGGGCATTCTGGCCAGTGAGAGGTGATTTTGTACTTATAGTTTTGACTTCCATTTCTCTATTAAGGAGCAATGTCGAGCATCTTTTCTTTTATATAATAGCCATCTGTATGTCTACTTGATGATCTTCTTGTTTCTTGAAGTAGAATTGTATTGCTATAAACTTCCATCTTAGAACTGCTTTTGCTGCATCCATCCCATAGGTTTTGCATCATCGTGTTTTACTGTCATTTGTTTCTAGGAATTTTTTTATTTCCCTTTTTTATTTCTTCAGTAAGCCATTTATTATTTAGAAGTGTATTGTTTAATCTCTATATCTTTTTTTTTTACAGCTTTCTTTTCGCTGAGAGTGAAATCTAGGCTCCTAGCATTGTGGTCAGAAAACATGCCTGATATGATTTTGATTTTTCTCAAATTTACTGAGGCTTCATTTGTGACCCAAGATGGGTCTATCCTGGAGAATGTTATATGTGCACTTGAGGAGAAAGTGTATTCTGCATTAAGATGGAATGTTCTTTAGGGTTTTCTATGTATAGGATCATGTCATCTGCAAACAGTGAGAGTTTCACTTCTTTTCCTATCTGGACTCCTTTTATTTCTTTTTCTGCTCTGATTACTGTGGCCAAAACTTCCAACACTATGTTGAATAGTAGTGGTGAGAGTGGGCACCCTTGTCTTGTTCCTGATTTCAGGGGAAATGCTTTCAATTTTTCACCATTGAGGGTGATGCTTGCTGTGGGTTTGTCATATATAGCTTTTATTATGTTGAGGTATGTTCCTTCTATTCCTGCTTTCTGGAGAGTTTTAATCATAAATGGGTGTTGAATTTTGTCAAAGGCTTTCTCTGCATCTATTGAGATAATCATATGGTTTTTATCTTTCAGTTTGTTAATGTGGTGTGTTACATTGATTGATTTGCGGATATTGAAGAATCCTTGCATTCCTGGGATAAAGCCCACTTGGTCATGGTGTATGATATTTTTATTATGTTGTTGGATTCTGTTTGCTAGAATTTTGTTAAGGATTTTTGCATCTATGTTCATCAGTGATATTGGCCTGTAGTTTTCTTTTTCTGTGGCATCTTTGTCTGGTTTTGGAATTAGGGTGATGGTCCAGAAAATTGCTAGAGCTAATCAATGAATATAGTAAAGTTCCAGGATATAAAATTAACACACAGAAATCCCTTGCATTCCTATATACTAACAATGAAAAAACAGAAAGAGAAATTAAGGAAACAATACCATTCACCATTGCAACAAAAAGAATAAAACACTTAGGAGTATATCTACCTAAAGAAACAAAAGACCTATACATAGAAAACTATAAAACACTGATGAAAGAAATCAAAGAGGACACAAACAGATGGAGAAACATACCGTGTTCATGGATTGGAAGAATCAATATTGTCAAAATGGCTATTCTACCCAAAGCAATCTATAGATTCAATGCAATCCCTATCAAGCTACCAATGGTATTTTTCACAGAACTAGAACAAATAATTTCACAATTTGTATGGAAATACAAAAAACCTCAAATAGCCAAAGTAATCTTGAGAAAGAAGAATGGAACTGGAGGAATCAACCTGCCTGACTTCAGGCTCTACTACAAAGCCACAGTCATCAAGACAGTATGGTACTGGCACAAAGACAGAAATATAGATCAATGGAACAGAATAGAAAGCCCAGAGATAAATCCATGAACCTATGGACACTTTATCTTTGACAAAGGAGACAAGGATACACAATGGAAAAAAGACAACCTCTTTAACAAGTGGTGCTGGGAAAATTGGTCAACCACTTGTGAAAGAATGAAACTAGAACACTTTCTAACACCATACACAAAAATAAACTCAAAATGGATTAAAGATCTAAATGTAAGACCAGAAACTATAAAACTCCTAGAGGAGAACATAGGCAAAACACTCTCCGACATAAATCACAGCAAGATCCTCTGTGACCCACCTCCCAGAATATTGGAAATAAAAGCAAAACTAAACAAATGGGACCTAATGAAACTTAAAAGCTTTTGCACTACAAAGGAAACTATAAGTAAGGTGAAAAGACAGCCCTCAGATTGGGAGAAAATAATAGCAAATGAAGAAACAGACAAAGGACTAATCTCAAAAATATACAAGCAACTCCTGCAGCTCAATTCCAGAAAAATAAATGACCCAATCAAAAAATGGGCCAAAGAACTAAACAGACATTTCTCCAAAGAAGACATACAGATGGCTAACAAACACATGAAAAGGTGCTCAACATCACTCATTCTCAGAGAAATGCAAATCAAAACCACAATGAGGTACCATTACACACCAGTCAGGATGGCTGCTATCCAAAAGTCTACAAGCAATAAATGCTGGAGAGGGTGTGGAGAAAAGGAAACCCTCTTACAGTGTTGGTGGGAATGCAAACTAGTACAGCCACTATGGAAAACAGTGTGGAGATTACTTTAAAAACTGGAAATAGAACTGCCATATGACCCAGCAGTCCCACTTCTGGGCATACACACTGAGGAAACCAGATCTGAAAGAGACACATGCACCCCAATGTTCATTGCAGCACTGTTTATAATAGCCAGGACATGGAAGCAACCTAGATGCCCATCAGCAGATGAATGGATAAGGAAGCTGTGGTACATATACACCATGGAATATTACTCAGCCGTTAAAAAGCATTCATTTGAACCAGTTCTAATGAGATGGATGAAACTGGAGCCCATTATACAGAGTGAAGTAAGCCAGAAAGAGAAAGAACATTACAGCATACTAACACATATATATGGAATTTAGAAAGATGGCAACGATAACCCTATATGCAAAACAGAAAAAGAGACACAGAAGTACAGAACAGACTTTTGAACTCTGTGGGAGAAGGTGAGGGTAGGATGTTTCGAAAGAACAGCATGTATATTATCTATGGTGAAACAGATCACCAGCCCAGGTGAGATGCATGAGACAAGTGCTCGGGCCCGGTGCACTGGGAAGACCCAGAGGAATCGGGTGGAGAGGGAGGTGGGAGGGGGGATCGGGATGGGGAATACGTGTAAATCTATGGCTGATTCATATCAATGTATGACAAAACCCACTGAATAAATAAATAAATAAATAATTAAAGGAGAAATTGGAAAAAAAAAAAAGATGGAATGTTCTGAGGTTATCAATCATGTTCATTGGGTCTAATGTGTCATTTAAGGCTTGTGTTTCCTTATTAATTTTCTGTTTTCATAATCTGTCCATTGGTGTAAGTGGGGTGTTAAATTTCCCTACTATTATTGTGTTACTGTCAAGTTCCCCTTTTATGTCTGTTAGTCTTTGCCTTATGTATCAGATATTGCTATGTTGGATGCAATATTTAAAACTGTTATGTCTTCTTCTTTGCTTCTCTTTTGCCCTTGGATGTGGGGTATGATTTTTTGGTAGGGTGCAACATTCTCCTGTCAATGGTTGCTCAGCAGTGAGTGTAATTTTGGAGTTCTAGCTGGAGAAGATGAGTGCAAGCCTTCTACTCTGCCATCTTGGCCATAGTGGGGCAAAGGAAAAGCCCCAGCAAGCTGGTAGAAGGGGCAAAATCATGTTTAGAATCAAACCCCATACACACCCCTGAGATTCTCAAAGGACTCAAACAAAACCTTGTGCACACCAGGACCCAGGGACTTCACAGAAACTAAGCCACACCTGCCATTGAGTGTTTGAGTGTCCTCTGCAGAGGGAAAGGTGAGCAATGGCCTGCCACAGGGGCAGGGACTCTAAACCTCTTGGAGGAGATGTCCAGGAACCCTACCATAGAGCCGCTGAGCAGATGATGCACAGACTGCAGAACAAGTATACCAAATAAATTCTTACACTGTTAAGAACTTTCTAGGACCCACAACAGATTTCCCAACCTGGGGATCTGGCAAAGGGACTGAGAACCTACAGGCAATTTGAGTTTGGAGGACAGAGAGACTTGATTACAGAACTTACACAGGACTGGGGAAACAGACTCATGGAGGGCACAAACAGAACCTTGTGTGTAACAGGACACAGGAGAAAGGATCAATGATCCCACAGGAGACTGACCCAGACTTGCCTGTGAGTGTCCAGGAGTTTCTAGTGGAGGCATGTGTCAGCAATGACCTGCTGCAGGGTCAGGGACACTGAGTGCAGCAGTGCGTGCATGTGACGTTTTGAAGGAGTTCGTCATTATCTTCATTACCTCCACCATAGTTTGGTCTCTGGTCAAACAACAGGGAGGGAACACAGTCCCACCCATCAACAGAAAATTGGATTAAAGATTTACTGAGTATGGTCCTGACCATCATAACAAGACCCAGTTTCTCCCACTGGGGAAAGAGTGGGGGAAAGACTGATGAGAGAGTCAGTCTCTCCCATCAGGAAGTTCTCATGAGCCTCTATCCTTACCCATCAGAGGGCAGACAGGATGAAAACCATAAACACAGGAAACTAATCAAGCTGATCACATGGACCACATCCTTGTCTAACTCAATGAAACAATGAGCCATGCCGTGTAGGGCCACCCATGATGGACAGGTCATGGTGGAGAGTTCTGACAAAATATAGTCCACTGGAAAAGGGAATGGAAAACCACTTCAGTATTCTTGCCTTGAGAACCTCATGAACAGTGTGAAAAGTCAAAAAGATATGGCACTGAAAGATGGACTCCCCAGGTCAGTAGGTGCCCAATATACTACTGGAGAAGAGTGGAGAAACAACTCCAGAAAGAATGAAGAGCTAGAGCCAAAGCAAAAACAACACTCAGTTGTGGATGTGACTGGTGATGGAAGTAAAGTCTGATGCCACAAAGAACAATATTGCATGGGAAACTGGAATGTTAGGTCCAAGAATCAAAACAAATAGGAAGTGATCAAACAGGACATGGCAAGAGTGAACATTGACATTTTAGGAATCAGTGAATTAAAATGGACTGGACTGGGTGAATTTAATTCAGACGATCATTATATCTACTACTGTGGGCAAGAATACCTTAGAAGAAATGCAGTAGCCCATGAGTCAACAAAAGAGTCTGAAATGCAGTACTTGGGTGCAATCTCAAAAATGACACAATGATCTCTGATCATTTCCAAGACATACTATTCAATATTACAGTAATCCAAGTCTATGCCCAAACCAGTAATGCTGAAGAAGCTGAAGTTGAATGGTTCTATGAAAACCTATAAGACCTTCTAGAACTAACACCAAAAAAATAAAAATAAAAAAAGATGTCCCTTTCATCATAGGGGACTGGAATGCAAAAATAGGAAGTCAAGAGATACCTGGAGTAACAGGCAAGTTTGGCCTTGGGGTACAAAATGAAGCACAGAAAATACTAACAGAGTTTTGCAAAAAGAATCCACTGGTTATAACAAACACCCTCTTGCTACAACACAAGAGACGTCTCTCTACACATGTACATCACCAGATGGTCAATACCAAAATCAGATTGATTATATTCTTTGCAGCCAAAGATAGATTAGTTCTATACAGTCAACAAAAACAAGACCAGGAGCTGACTGTGGCTCAGATCATGAACTCCTTATTGCCAAATTCAGACTTAAATTGAAGAAAGTAGGGAAAACCACTAGATCATTCAGGTATGACCTAAATCAAATACCAAATGATTACACACAATCTACATATATAGATTCAAGGGATTAGATCTGATAGAATGCCTGAAGAACTATGGACAAAGGTTCATGACAGTGTACAGGAGGCAGGGATCAAGACCAACCCCAAGAAAAAGAAACACAGAAAGGCAAAATGGCTGTCTGAGGAGGCATTAAAAACAGCTGAGAAAAGAAGAGAAAATAAAGGCAAATGAGAAAAGGATAGATATACCAATTTGAATGCAGAGTTCCAAAGAATAGCAAGGAGAGATAAGAAAGACTTCCTCAGTTATCAATGCAGAGAAATAGAGGAAAACAATGATTGGGAAAGAGGAGAGATCTCTTCAAGAAAATTAGAAATACAAGGGAACATTTCATGCAAAGATAGGCAAAATAAAGGACAGAAATGGTATGGACCTAACAGAAGCAGAAGATACTAAGAAGTGGAAAGAATATACAGAAGAACTATACAAAAATATCTTAATGACACAGACAACCATGATGGTGTGATCACTCACCTAGAGCCAGACATCCTGAAATGCGAAATCAAGTGGGCCTTAGGAAGCATCACTGCGAAGAAAGCTAGTGGAGGTGATGGAATTGCAGTTGAGCTATTTCATATCCTAAAAGATGATGCTGTGAAAGTGCTGCACTCAATATGCCAGCAAATTTGGAAAACTCAGCAGTGGTCACAGGACAGGAAAACATGTTTTCATTCCCATTCCAAAGAAAAGCAATGCCAAATAATGTTCAAACTATTACACAACTGCATTCATCTCATACACTAGCAAAGTAATGCTCAAAATTCTCCAAGCCAGGCTTCAACGGTGCTTGAACCATGAATTTCCAGATGTTCAAGCTGAATTTAGAAAAGGCAGAGGAACCAGAGATCAAATTAACATTTGTTGGATCATAAAAGAAACAAGAGAGTTCCAGAAAAACATCTACTTCTGCTTTATTGACTATGCCAAAGCTTTTGACTGTGTGAATCAGAGCATACTGTGGAAAATTCCTAAAGAGATGGGAATGCCAAACCACCTTACCTGACTCCTGACAAATTCGTATGCAGGTCAAGAAGCAAGAGTTAAAACCAGACAGGGAACAATGGACTGGTTCCAAATTGGGAAAAGAGTATATCAGGGTTGTATATTTTCATCCTGCTTATTTAACTTCTATGCAAAATGCAAATGCATCATGCAAAATGCTGGGCTGGATGAAGTACAAGCTGGAATCAAGATTGCCAGGAGAAATACGGATGACCTCAGATATGCAGATGACACCACCCTTGGCAGAAAGTGAAGAACTAAAGAGTCTCTTGATGAAAGTGAAAGAGGAGAGTGGAAAAGTTGGCTTAAAACGCAATATTCAAAGAACTAAGATCATGGCATCTGGCCCCATAACCTCAGGGAAAATAGTTTTGGAAACAGTGACAGGCTTTATTTTGGGGGGCTCCAAAATCACTGCCGATGATTACTGCAGCCATGAAATTAAAAGACGCTTGCTCCTTGGAAGAAAAGCTATGACCAACCTAGACAGCATATCAAAAAGCAGAGACATTAATTTGCCGACAAAGGTCCATCTAGTCAAGGCTCTGGTTTTTCCAATGGTCATGTATGGAGGTGAGTTGGACCATAAAGAAAGCTGAGTGCTGAAGAATTGATGCTTTTGAACTGTGGTGTTGGAGAAGACTCTTCAGAGTCTCTTGGACAGCAAGGAGATCAAACCAGTCAATCGTAACGGAAATCAGTCCTGAATATTCACTGGAAGGACTGATGTTGAAGCTGAAACTCCAATTCTTTGGCCACTTGATGTGAAGAACTGACTCATTTGAAAAGACCCTGATGCTGGGAAAGACTGAGGCAGGATGAGAAGGGAATAACAGATGATGGATGGCATCACCAGCTCAATGGATGTGAGTTTGAGTAAGCTCTGGGAGTTGGTGTTGGACAGGGAAGCCTGGCATACTGCAGTCCATAGGGTTGCAGAGTCGAACATCTCTGAGCAGCTGTACTGAACTGACTGACTGTCTGATGTCTTCTTCTTGGATTAATCCCTTGATCATTATGCACTGTCCTTGGGAAGCACATATTCTTCCATTACTCATCTGGTAGGTTTTGAGGAGTTTGGCAGTAGATGCCAGTATCATTTGCAGCATACCATGGACTCTGAAGATCAGTAGGGAAGAAAGTATCAACTCCTTGATGGAGCTGGTATTTCAAATGATGGGGAAATTAACAAAACTGTCATCTATAAATAAACTCCCAAGTGATACAGAGGGGTCTCTGCCTCATCCTATCTTTTATCTCTCTTTTAGTTGATGAAGCAACATAGGAGCCTGTCATACACTCAAAACCTGGGGGAAAGTTATTAAGTTCCCCATCTACTGTACATGTGAAGTAATTACATTTCTTGTTTTCTGACCTGACTTTCCTCATTCTTTGTCCATAAGTATATAATCCTGTCTGCTTAGGGTTTTGCTTAGGTTTATGACATTTCTTTCTGGTAAGTGAAACATCTACTATGTGTGAGCAGATATGTTATAGAAGCACATTCATATTTTTCATTAACTGTAAGTACTGAAACAGTGGCTCACATTTTAAAATATAGAACTGAGTTGGATGAAGGACTTAGTATGTGCCTATCTTCAGTATTTGCCACCCCCAATGACCATTTTACTTTTTAATGAAAATTTAGTGTCATGAAAGGGAATCCCTGAAATTCTGGTCTACTAGTACAATCAACACATTCATAATGAAAGAAATAGCTCATAGACAAGGGATGCAAATTAAAACAGATATTTTGTTGAACATCTACAAGTGATCTGACTGGTGGCATGAACAAGGGCCCTACTTACTAAACCCAGAGACTGCTGAAATAGATAAATACTGCCCCCTCCCCACCAGCTGTGAAAATCTCACAGGCTCAAATAAGTTCAGCAATTTCCAGGGTTATTCAGATAATAAGTGAAGAAGATGAGACTCAGACATAATTCTGTCAAGTCCCAAAGCCCTAGTTTTCCAGGACAGCAGAGTAAGGAAGCAGCACAAGTAAGCAGTTTATAATGTGAAGGGCACTGGTCAGGACAGAAGCAATGCGGGTCAGCATGTGTCCCCAGAAAAAGGTCACCAGCAACCTGTGCCCCAGAGCAGTGTTTCCAGTCTGGCAGGAAGTTCCCAAATGTGGGACACTGAGCCAGCTCAGGGCTTAGTGACTGAAGCAGACAGTGACTGGACAGGAAAGGAGGGCCTAGCTGTGCAGAGACACAACTGTGGTCAATAAGTGTGTGCTGGTGAAACACAGCACAAGTTGCCACTTGCAGTGCAGCTGAAAGAGGCTTGTCTTACTCAGGAACATGCTCACAGGAGGCCGGGAACGAAAGTGAGATGACAAGACTCCCCCTCTCAGGTGCTAACCCTGCACTTGCACCAGCTGAGAGTGGGATCTCCTTGCCTCCTCTGTGCACAGGGCCAGGGGTCTGCGTCAGAAGAGGAGGGCAAGAGCCAGTGACCAGGTCACATCACAAATGACAGACAACTTGCTGAAGTGCTGTGGGAGCCCAGCACAGAGAGCACATAATTCCATCTGGGGCAGGATGGGGAAGGCTCCCAGGGGACCATTTGAGCTTGATTTGAAAGAGGAGGGAGGGAAGGGTCTTATTCCAGGGAGTAGAAGCAGGTATGCAGGCTGGAGACTGATGGGGTTTCTTTACTTAGGCCCATAAGGGGCACTGACCCTTAAAATGGGGAGGTTTTCCCCAGTTAATTGCAGCTTCTGGGGCTCTCCTTCTCCCCCTGTCCCAACTGTGATTCTCAAATATCTTGGGCTAGTTCTCAGGAGCTGTGAGTGGAGATCTGCAAAGCCTGCCCTCTTACCTATGGGGTAGAGTAGTGTGACTTGAGCCCCTGTGGTGGGTAGAAAGTTGTGTTGGGTGTTGTAATCTGTTCTCCTCACACTGGAGAGAAAAGAGATGCTCAGAACCAGCCCAGCCAAGAGCTAAGAGGGAAGTTTTTTGATAAAGAAAGCCCTGCAGAAAGAGGCCTGACCAATGTGCCTGGGAAGAGAGTCACCCGCACACTATTGTTGGGCAGGAGCCATGCAAGGGGTATAAGCACAATGTGGGAGCAGTCTCTCTACCATGGGGGCCTTCTCCAGGTTTAAAAGGTGATGTAGTTCATGCGACTGATCAGATGGTGGTTAGACTAAGATGAAAAGACCCTGTGAAATCAGGACCATGAGACTCTCTAGGAGGACAGTTCACTGCCCCAGGAAGGACAGCAGGGTTCACTAGCCTTCAGCTCCCAGACAGTGAGGGTCCCTGGGCCCTGCTGGGAGACCAGCTGAGCTTCTTGTGCTAGTGGCTTTTGCAGGTGTGGGAGAGGCTGGAGATTCTGGCCTATCTGTGACGCACTGAGCATAGAGGGAAGTGGCTGTGGTTGGCCAAATGTTGCTTTATTTCTCAGAGGCTACTGAGACACACCACAGGCCTTTTTTCCTCTCCTGAGGTGGTATAAGGGAGGTGAGAAGCTGTGCTGGGACAGGTCTGGCCTCCTCCCCCTCGTGTGGCCTCTCAAGGTTTGAAACCATCTTAGTGTGGGAGATTCACTGTGCTGAAAGAGACTTGAATTCAGAAAGACCCTTGGTTGGGGTAGTATAGAACTGGTCCTAGTACTGACTTTCTCATGTATTGACTTTCCAGACCTTGGGCTTATCCATTAATGTCTTTGGATCCTCAGTTTCCACACCTGGAATATGGGAGGTGATCACAGTTGTACCTATATGCAATTCATGGGTGAAAGTGTTTCCCATACCAAAAGGTGCTTGACAAATGATGGGCATTTGTTGTAGCCTGGCAGAGCAGAGACCAGAACCTGCCCCATGACTCCAGGGTGCCGCAAGCTGTGCCCTCATGATTGTCCTCGTAAGCATGCTGAAGGGATATAATTGTGGCAGACGGTGCCCTCTGCTCTGCTTCACTGCCTGCTCCTGCATCCGTCCCCCTGGAAACAAAACAAGATGTTTCTGATCAACAGCAAAGCCTTAACTTTACTCCCTCTTTATGGTGCTCTGATCAAACTCCCCAGTATAGCTATTCCATAGCATATTAAAAAGCAGAGACATTACTTTGCCAACAAAGGTCCGTCTGATCAAGGCTATGGTTTTTCCAGTGGTCATGTATGGATGTGAGAGTTGGACTGTGAAGAAAGCTGAGCGCCGAAAAATGGATGCTTTTGAACTGTGGTGTTGGAGAAGACTCTTGAGAGTCCCTTGGACTGCAAGGCGATCCAACCAGTCCATCCTAAAGGAGATCAGTCCTGGCTGTTCATTGGAAGGACTGATGCTGAAGCTGAAACTCCAGTACTTTGGCCACCTCATGCGAAGAGCTGACTCATTGGAAAAGACCCTGATGCTGGGAGGATTGGGGGCAGGAGGAGAAGGGGACGACAGAGGATGAGATGGCTGGATGGCATCACCAACTCGATGGGCATGAGTTTGAGTAAACTCTGGGAGTTGGTGATGGGCAGGGAGGCCTGGAGTGCTGCGATTCATGGAGTCGCAAAGAGTCAGACACGACTGAGCGACTGAACTGAACTGAAAGATCTCATGTGACTTCTACCAATAAAAGTGCAGGCGGAAAGGAGCCGTTTCATCTTCCTGCCATGACCAGCAGGAGGGCCCCCTGACTCCCCACTTGTCAAATTACACGTGTCTGTCTTTTCATTTCGCTCTCGCCCCCTCATCAGGTCTTCCTCTGTGCCGGACGCGGCAGGCATTGGTGGTGATTTAGCTAACTGACCCGAGACCAGAAGAAATGTCCATTATGTTGATTTAACAGCAGTAGATCAAGCAGTGACCTCATTTATCCACATCAAGCTTCCTCACGTCCTTAACCCTTTAGATCTTAGCCCCAGCAGTACTACCATTTCACTGCCATGGATACAGGGGCCCATTTCAATAACCTGAACCCAGGACCTCTTATTATCCACCTTTTGGAGCCCTACATCTCTACAGGAGTTTCTCTTGGACCCAGTCTTACAAAATGGAGATAATTTTCTTTTGTCACGTGGAAAAATATAGTTGTTTTTATTTTATCTTTGATACTGCAGCAAATAAATTAGTTAAACAAAATATTCAGTTCCAAATGACTTTCAAACCCACCTGGATCAGATAGAAATTTTATACTCTCTTTAGATTCTCTCATCATCAACTGTCTTTCATATAATTTATTACAGTTTTAAAATTTTAGTTGAGAGTGAAGCATACTTTTAGCTAGTGCTAAGAAAAACTTTTACTAAAAGGCATATTTTATATCAATGATTTTTTGGTAGAATCAAAGAAACAAATCCAAATCAGAGATCCCAGAAACTACATCTGGAACCATACTGTAGAACTGGGCTGCTAACAGTGTCTGCCTCTGCCATGAACAGGAATCTGCAATATCAGGAGATGCTACTCTCTAATCGTGCTATCTCTGCTTGCATTCCATGCCAGCAAAACAGAGGTTCAACTCCTTGCCTAGGCCCCAGTATGTCTCAGTCTCAAAAGTCTTGTGTGTATAAAAAAAAAACGGTGGAAACTTAGCCATCAGAAGTCTGAAAATGGGTTTAAAACTTTTTATAAAAATTAAAATATAATATGTCAAAATTCATGAACTGAAACTAAAGTAGCACTTAGCAGGAAATTTGTAGAATTAAAGAGTTAGATTAAGAAAAAAGAAATAGCTGATTAATATTTCATGCTCTAACTTTAGAACAAGCAAAAAAAAAAAAAAAAAGGAAACAAAAAATATCAGAGGAGAAACAAATAGAACTGATATATCTTTTAAAAGGTGTATATTTTTTAAGCTATAGTTAAAATCACTCTTAATTGTGAAAAACTGAAAGCTTTTACCTGATTAAAAAAAAAAAAAAAAAAAAGATGTTCTGGTAAACCGCTTGTATTCATCATACTGACTTCTATCTACCCACTAAGACAATAAAATAAATAAAAAGTATACAGATCTTAAAGGGTAGGTGGTGGGAAATGAAACATTTTTGTAGACAAAATGTTTGTCTATGGAGAAAGCTTTCTAGAACTAATAAGTTTACTAAGATTAAAAGAAAAAAAGAGGTCAATGGAGGAAAAAACACACTTTTGTGTACTAATGAAAGATACCAGGTTTAAAAATTTTTAATTCCATGTTGTGGGGAGTCCATTGGGGTTCTTGAAAAAATCTGTAGGGACAAAGATCATCTAGCAAGCTGTGCATAGTGATCAAGAGGGTTCAGTAGGCACTGGCGGAACAGAGCCCCAACAGGATTTGAGGGTTTATCCTGGCCTCAGGTACTCACTTCTAGTCCCCGATCCATCCCCATTACCATTCAGTCTATATTGAAAATATGAATTTTTGTTTAAATTCAAATTGGGGCACTTCTCCCACAGATTATTTGCAGAGTACTTAATGATAATATCGCTGTATACTGTGGCTAGTGCACCTTGTGTCCTGTTGAATTCTTCCTTCTTATTCCCTGCCACTAGCAAAGCTGAGCTTCTGAAAAACTTTAGGGGGAGGAGCCCAGTTCAATACATTCACTGTACAATTCAGCGAAACAATTTTTGTCCCTGTCCATTGAAAATATTGCATTTTCAAGTACTTTGAGTCTTCCTTTCTATTTGTAATCTGAGTTTGGGGGTGGCTTTAGTAATAACTGACAGAGTTGCATGTCTGGGGGGCTTGTGTGTCAGTGTTTATATGTGTGTGTGTATCTGTGTTTGGGTGTGTGTGCTTCCTTGAAGAGGCTTGGATTGGTATGATAGATTCCCATGGTTCTTTCTGATCTTTAGAAATATAATTTAGGTGGAGCTTGCAGGCTAAGCTGGGAAGATTGAAGGAAAGAGAAGAGACATAATTTTGATTTGTTTGAATTTTAAAATTTCAAACAAACAGCAACTTTCTTTATTTGTACTGGGGGTAATATTGGTGGTGGGGAAAAAAAGAGAGAATTTGCTATGCAAGAGAAGATAACTTTTCAATGAATTTTTAGACTCAGGTAAACCAGCTTATGCTATTAATACTTTAACCTCTCCCACTAAAGAAAGAATACATGTATTGCCTGAATACACAAGCAGTGATTGTTTCTGTATTTATTTCCTGTGAGAGAAGAAGCCTTCCTATTTCTCACTAGATTCAGTATAATACCAAAAAGGAACATGGAAGATTGCAATACAGTGTGACAAGAAGTTATGGAGACATAGAGGAGTATCTCCACTGGTCAGCAGTCAGAGAGAGGGGTGGGGATGGGCAAGCCTATTCCAGGCAACCACAGCATCTAGGAGTGTGGGGTAAGCTGAGAAACAATGTGATGACTTAGTGGAACTCTGCTTAAGTGTCCTCACCAAAAAGTACCAAAAACAACTAAAGTTTCACTATTTCTTTCTTTCCAACAATAAGAAAAAAATAATTGCATGTGAGGTGCTTAGCATAGGACCTGACATGTCTCTTGCACTCGATCAACTGCTCCTCAAGGTGGAAGAGAGAAAGGAGTTGAGGACAAGCTCCAGGTTTCCAAAATGGGCCACTTACTGAAACTTGTTATTATTCAGTCACCAAGTCGTGTCCAACTCTTTGCGACCCCATGGACTGCAAATACGCCAGGCCTCCCAGACCTTCATCTTCTCCTGGAGTTTGTCCAAATTCATGTCCATTGAATAGATGATGCCATCCAACCATCTCATCTTCTGTTGCCCTCTTCTCCTTCTGCCTTCAGTCTTTTCCAGAATCAGGGTCTTTTCCAATGAGTCAGAACTGAGAATAGGGCCCCAGAAATAGGTTGGAAGCTGAAGACAACAAATGCAGCATCAGACACATTGAGACTGAGCCCCAGTGGAGATGTCTAGTAAAGTTGAATGCAGGGTCTGATGCTCAGCAGAGAATGATTTGGGGAAAGAGTTTGGGGCATCAGCAGCATGTGAATGATAACAGGAGCCAATGGAGTAGGTGTCAGTGAGAGAATGAGAACTGAGATGAAAAGGCAATGGTCCCCAAACACTTGGAAGCAGCAACGTTTGAGGGAAGGTCAGAAGTAAAGGAAGAGGAGCCAGAAAAGGAGCCTGAGCAGGATGGCAGGTAGGAAGGGGAGACACAGGGGAGGGGGATATGAAGGAAGCTGACAGAAGAGAGACTTTACCAAGGAAAGAGGAGTCAACAGCATCAGTGTTGGAGTGGCAGTGGGTCACCCTGTGAGAGCCTAAGGAGTCCTGATGAAGAAAGGCCAAGAAGTGAGCGTCTTGAAGCAAGTGTGGAGGTGTGACGGTGATGTGGAAGTGACAGGATTAGGACAGTAGTTGTGGGTATGGGGTAAAGGGTGAAGTCAAGAAAGGGTCATGCTAAGAGCACTCAAGGGCTCCAGGAAAGGAGTGAGCAAAGTGGGATCAGTTGAAAATACCCAGAGAAAGAGGAAATATGTGAGAAACCATTTTCCCAAACAGATGAGAAAAGATCAGACTTGAAGCACAGGTGAAGGTACTGTTAACCATTGATAAGTTTACACATCCTCCCAAAATGTACATGAGGCATTCTCCAAAATAGGCCATATGTTAGGCCATAAACAGCCTTGTTAAACTCAAAAGATGGAAATCATACAAATTATATCCTCTAACTCCAACTGAATGAAAGTGGAAAATGGTAGCAACAGAAATATGGAAATATGTGGAAATTAAGCAATATATTCTTCATCAACCAAAGGGCAAAAGAATAATTCACAAGGAAATTGGAGAGTTTACTGAAATGAAAAAAAAACTGAAAACATACAACATTCCAAACTTATGGGATGCAGTAAAGGCAGTACTTGAGGGAAAGTGTAAGTATAAAACCCCATGTTAAAGAAGAAGGATCTCAAAACAATAACCAAAACTTCTAACACAAGAAACTATAATATAAAGAACAAACCAAACATAAAACAAACAGAAATACAGAAATAATAAAGATTATATATGCCAATGTATGGATTGATATATCACATCTTATTTATTCACTCATCAGTTGTTAAATATCTGTGTTATTTTGACTTTTTGACTACAAAGAATAATGCTGATTATTCTCCATAAACGTGGTTTCAATTTTCTTGGATGTTTACCTAGAAGTGGCATTGCTGGGTCATATGGTAGCCCTATGGTTACCTTGCTGAGGAACTGCCAAAATATTGTTCAAAGTGGCTGGACCATTTTATATTCTTAGCATCAGTGTATGAGGGTTCCAGTAGCATATTGGACACCTACCAACCTGGGGAGTTCTTTCAGTGTCCTATCTTTTTGCCTTTTCGTACTGTTCATGGGGTTCTCAAGGCAAGAATACTGAAGTGGTTTGCATTCCCTTCTCCAGTAGACCACATTCTGTCAGATCTCTCCACCATGACCCGTCCTTCTTGGGTGGCCCCACATGGCATGGCTTAGTTTCATTGAGTTAGACGAGGCTGTGGTCCTGTGATCAGATTGGCTAGTTTTCTGTGATTATGGTTCAGTGTGTCTGCCCTCTGATGCCCCCTCGAAACACCTACCATCTTACTTGGGTTTCTCTTACCTTGGACATGGGGTATCTCTCCACGGCTGCTCCAGCAAAGGACAGCTGCTGCTCATTACCTTGGACGAGGGGTATCTCTCATGGCCGCCTCTCCTGACCTTGAACGTGAGGCAGCTCCTCTTGGCCCTCCTGCGCCCATGCAGCCACTGCTCCTTGGACGTGGGGTTGCTCCTCTCGGCCGCTGCCCCTGACCTCGGGCTTGGGGTAGATCTTCTTGGCCACTCCTGTACCGTCGCAGCCTGGTGGGGTAGCTCCTCTCGGCCGCGCTCTGTGGTCCA